>NC_072406.2:103718333-106482500 GCF_028858775.2 Pan troglodytes | reverse complement strand
AATGGCTGAGGATCATTCCCTTGGTGATGAGTGAGTTCTAGCTCTGACTTCACACAAGATCTAGTTATTTAAAAGTGTGTAGGCTGGGTGTGGTGGCTCATGCCTGTAATCCCAACACTTTGGGAGGCTGAGACAATAGGATTACTTAAGGCCTGGAGTTCGAGACCAGCCTGGGCAACACAGTGAGACCCTGTCTCTATAAAAAATAAAAAAAATTAGCCAGGCATGGTGGTGTACACCTGTGGTCCCAGATACTTGGCAGGCTGAGGCAGGAGAACAGCTTGAGCCCAGGAGTTTGAAGCTGCAGTGAGCCATGATCACACCACTGCACTCCAGCCTGGGTGACAGAGCAAGACCCTGTTTCTAAGAGAAACAAAAAGCGTGTGGCACCTCTCCCCTTCTCTCTCACTCCTGCTCTTGCCATGTCATGCGCTGGCTCCCGCTTCACCTTCTGCCATGACTGTAAGCTTCTGGAGGCTGTCACCAGAAGCAGATGCTGGCACCATGCTTCCTGTACACCTGCAGAACTGTGAGTCAATTAAACTTATTTCTTTATAAATTACCCAGCCTCAAGTATTTCTTTATAGCAACACAAACAAATAGCCATGAAGCAAATATATTATCACTTCATAGTGATATTTCATATTATATAGTTTATAATACACAGTGCTAATATACTTTACATTGTGTTCTACACACAGTATTTGGGGCCTCTGTGATCTCTGTTCTCTTCTAGCCCTTCCTTGCCCACAGAGTGCTCATGCTCTAGCCATCCAGAACAGCATGTGCTTCCTTGAACAAGCTGTCTTTTATGCCTCTATGCTGTCTCCTCTGCTGGGGATACTTTCTCCTATGTTCTTTGCTTGGTAAAATCCTACATGTTCTTCAAGACCTGTGTGTCAGTTGCTCTGTGGAGCCCTCTGTGCCTGCCCCTCAGCTCTCTATTTTCCTTCTCTCTGCCCCCACAGCACTTTGTGGGTGACTCAACGATGTCTCTTTTTAGCTCGCACTGTGTTTGTTTACATGTCTATGTCCTTCTGTGGACCTTGTCTTTTCCCTGGTGTTCCTGGCACTAGCATGGCACCATGGAGGTATGTGGTAAGCCCTTGTATCTTCTGTTTTATACCTGACTTTGTCCTCAACCCAAACAACCTTAAGTGTTTTATGGTGATGTTCACCATACAGCGGTCCTGGAAGATGGGTTTAATGCTTAATAAACAAATAACACTCTACCCTCATGAGGATTTTCTTCTTTTTCTTGGTAGTGCTTATGCCCAGGGTATTGTTTCTCTGCATATTGGGCTTCTCAGCATTCTTTGCTGATGTTCCGGGGCTGGGGTTTCGAGCACTCCACCGTCTGCCACCAAACAACTCCACAGCGTGAGCCAAAGTTGGGCCTTCATACCGTCCATCCTCCTGTGAAAGAGCCACATGGTGAACACAATAGGAAGCATCAAGCAATGGGGAAGTAAATATATTAATGTCTCCCAGAAAATTCCAAGAGGTGGAAGAGCACAGACGGCCACAGAAGAATAATGATCTGGCCACCCAAGTGACTGTTTTCTAACTCACAAGATTCTCTGTCAGGAATTTCATCATGTTCCCTGTTGTCCTGGTCACATCCCTGCTGAGTTCCAGTGACATGCTTTAATATATCAACTGGGGAACAAAAACTTCCCATCCCATTTACAGAGGTTAAATTGCAGAACTACCACTGTAGGAAAATTCATTTAGACTTACTTTGCAAATTAGGGCCTTGGACATCCTGGAAGGGAGGGGGGCAGGGTATCAATCTAAGTAAAATCAAGTTGTATTTGTCCATTATTGCCAGGTAGGTTTTCAACTAGTTTGATGCTTGGGACAGTCGGACTTGAAATACAGGGTGTGTGTGACATGCATGAAATTCCCTTTGAAGGGCCCCAGGGAGCTCCTAAAATAGTTGGGCTGCCATCCCCTTGAGTGGCTGAAATCTAAAGATAGGGAGCCCATGGGACTCAGAACACCATACATATTAGGATGCTCTGAGCAGCAACAACACACTCAAGGGGCAGGCAATTGTTCACAGTAGCTACTGCTTCTAAGGCAACTCTGTGTAACATCCTGTAAGTAACAGCAGGGATCTATTAATTAAACAATTGTCAATGATTCTCCCCATAAGTCAGTTAATAAAACCACAAAAAGTTGCCTATGAGCTAAAGATGATATTGATATTTCATACACTGTATAAGCGGGCTCTTTAAAAATTAATTTCCATGTACTGTGTTTACTCTTCAAAAACATTTCAGGCTGGCTCTCCTTTGCAGTTCCAAAGAAATGCTTATAGATAGATTTTGCTTTGTTGCAGATCATATGCAAAAACAAAGAAGCTTTGTGTGTGTGTGTGTGTGTGTGTGTGTGTGTGTGCGCTTGCTCCTTCAGCCTAATGTTTAATAACTATCTGATTTTATGACTTGTGCATTCCCACTTCCTGCATCCTGTTGTGGATCCCAGGATGCTGAATAACTTGGGTACTTGACAAAGAAACCTTTTGGTGACCTCTTATAGTGGGACATTGTGACTTATGGCTGTCCATGATCTGTTTCTCCCTTCTCTAACCATACCCCAATTTTACTTTAACTGTCTATTCTCCACTGGATATAGTCTCGATGGGTGTGTCAATCAAGATGAAATATCCTCCTTTGACCAATGATTGGCACATGATCCCAATAAGCCAATCAGAATCCCCTTCCTGGAGCAGGGTTCTTGAATGCAGTGATACAGAGAATGAAAATGGTTGGAGATCAGTCTATCTGCTGGAGGCCTGCTGAAGAGAATCCCTGCTAACAAGTCACTAGGAGTGACTTCAAATTGGAATAAACATTTCATGAATGAAACCTAATGGATACGTTTTAACTACCATTTTGAATAACATACTCTGAATCTGAAAGAAGAGTAAAACTTTTATTTATGGATTTTAACCAATACATCTTTAAAAGCTTAATAGGCCCATTATAGTTTACATGTAAAATAATTGGCACCATTAACCTATACTGCTTTGATTTTTCTAATTTCAGAACATCCCAACATGGGTCAAACTTTACCACTAACAGAAATATGTTTAGGTCAGGAAAAGGAAGGATACCTTTGTTTAGTCTTTAAAGGAAGCTTTCTGGGAAGTAAAATGTAGTTTTAATCTTTCTTTTGTTTTACACAAAATAATAAACTTGTTTGGGATGGATGAAGGATATACTTTCTTCTCTTTTTTTTTTCTTGGAGATGGAGTCTCCCTCTGTCGCCCAGGCTGGAGTGCAGTGGTGTGATCTTGGCTCACTGCAACCTCCGCCTCCCGGTTTCAACTGATTCTCCTGCCTCAATTCCCAGGTGTCTGGGATTACAGGTGCGTACCACCACACCCAGCTAATTTTTGCATTTTTAGTAGAGATGGAGTTTCACCATGTTGGCCAGGCTGGTCTCGAACCCCTGGCCTCAAGTGATCCACCCGCTTCGGCCTCCCAAAGTGCTGGGATTACAGCTCTGAGCCACCGCACCTGGCCTACCTTCTTTTTTTAATGTGGGAGATGGACTACTGTAAGTGAAGGCACATGTTCAATTTTAGAAAACAGTTTTTTTTTTTTTTTTTTTTTTTGAGATGGAGTCTCGCACTCTTGCCCAGGCTGGAGTGCAGTGGAGAAAACAGTTTATGTGAAAGTTGAAGATTAGAAAATAGATTCCTTAAAAAATATCCATGCACTGTTACCTCTTGGCATATCTTTGCATGTGACATTTTGAAGACCATTAAACTAATCTACATCCTTTGAATGAATCTTTTTTTTTTCCCCACGTAAAGATAGCCAGAATCTTTTTTGCTTATAACCAAAGATATTTACCTGGTAATTCCATATTTAACTTTCTTAGCCTCCCAGAGCACCTTCCAAATACCCAGGATTATGGGCCGTCAGTTCTGTCCATGATAACCTTGGGCCAAAGCTCAAGACATTGGTCTTTCCTCCACACCCCACATCAACATCTCTGCAGTTTACTTTCTTGGATTTTCCTGTATTTTTCTAGGCTTCTCTACAAATGTAATTACTTCTTCTTGTCTTCTGTGTTATCTCTTGTTACTACTTCCATCAGTAGTACTCAAATACTTGTAGTATTTGAAAGTAACTTCACTTACATTTACTACATAAGGAAATTCTAATGTCAGAATGATTATTTTCCATATAAGCACTTCCCAAACTAGGGATTAAAAAATCCTCTTATAGAGCTGTTAACAGAAGTTTGGAAAAACCCAAACATTGTTTCACAAATTTCTTTAGCTTATAGGTAAATTTAAATAGTTTTTTTTTTTAACTTTAGGGCATCTGAGAGAATTTAATTTTCTAAGAGGTATTATAAATCACCAATACAGCTATTAAACATTAACAAAAGATTTGATCCTTTGTTCTCTGAGTACTAAGTTAGCATCTTTTTGGTGATCCCTGAGTCAGTTTGGGAACTGGTTTATATGATGAGAAAATGATCAGTCCATTGGTCTTTCCAACTTTTTTCTTTCGAAAGAAATCTTGAGTGTCTGTTTCTAAGGCACGTTGCCTGACTTCATAAATGGCTCATGTAGAGAGAGCAGTGTCAAGGAATAACATCACCTATATTTCAGAAGTGGTTGAGTATGAGCTGTTTTGCCTCTACACTGTAACATCTTGGTTCTGTGCAGGGGTGGTGGGGGAGGGTGGAGCTGTGTTTGCAGCTGGGTAGGACTGAGTCTTCTCTAAGTCACTTCTGTCTCTGTTCCAGCAGCAACTCTTACCTCTTCACCTGCTGTTCGTGGTCTCAGCTGGTGCCTCCTTCAGTAAAAGCTGAAGAGTGCCAGGGTAAATGAGAAACCAAGTACCTCTTATGTATTAATTCAGTTACCTATGCTATAAGCTTGAGAAGCAGACAAATGGAACAACTAAACCACATAGACTTTGTGACAGGAATTGTAATTGAGCTCAAACACTGGTCTATGTCCATATTTGATGAATTTTCCTGATTCTAGAAGGCCAAGGAATAGCTGTAATTAAAAACTGACATTCACAATAGCTCCTGAAGACTTTTTTTTTTCCAGCTGAGTACACTGAAAGCTCCCTGTGCCCTGTGGAGTACACAGGAGGCGGGTATTTTTTGTTTGTTTGTTTTTTTGAGGCAGTCTTGCTCTGTCACCCAGGCTGGAGTGCAGTGGCATTATCTTGGCTCACTGCAACCTCCATCTCCCGGGCTCAAGCGATTCTCCTGCCTCAGCCTCATGAGTAGCTGGGATTATAGGTGCATGACTAATTTTTTGTATTTTTAGTAGAGGCGGGATTTTGCCATGTTGGCCAGGCTGGTCTCGAACTCCTGACCTCAAGTGATCTACCACCTCAGTCTCCCAAAGTGCTATGATTACAGGCATAAGCCGCCACACACAGTCAGGTATTTGTTTTCCATTTTAGACGAGTTAACTAAAACTGGCTTTGTTCTGTGTAACATTAGGATAATTGTGTACATAGGCCTATCTGCTTATTAATCAATTAATCAAGTTAGTCACTCAGGATATGGTCTCTGCTCATAATCATGGCATGGGTGTAGGGAAAGAAGAAAGAAGGGGCATTACATGTGCCTTGTCTAACTTCCTGGGGCGAGAAATGTTTTTAATTGTCAGAAATGTATTAGAACTGTGACAAGTACATGAAATCAGGCATTTGAGTAGTTCAAGTGGTAGTTCTATTTGTTCTGTGACAATACAAAAGATATTTCTTTTTGCCATGAAGATAGAAAAGCATAGCAAAGAAAAACTGAATACTTTGACACAACTCATTTGAGAATGACACTTCAAGTGTCACCTGCTTGTGGAGTTTAAGATTTCCAAGCAATCTGTATCCTCTTTTCCCCAAAGGATGCTACTCTGGTTATGCCTGTGTCTCTTCTATCTCATTCAGCCCAGCCCTGTTGCCACGCTAAACTATAGTGTTAGAGTACCTGATAACGTAGGGTTAATGAAAGACTAATTCACTCAATGTAAGCAGCTGACTGTGAAAAACTGCCCGCTAAGGGCTGCCACCACTACAAACCTAATAAAGAAGAACTCCACATAAGAATTATCCCACATTTGGAAAAATTTCTTTCAACCTTAAAGAAATTAACCCCTCACCTCTACAATTAGGCAGCAATATGCAGTAAGTTAAAGAACTCTCCAAAAGTCACATAGCATGTTAGGAAATGAACCAGGATTTTAATTTCGATAGGGACAGTTTTCAGTGAATCAGCTAGTCACTAACTAATAATAAAAGTATTCAGATAACAATGCTTTCCATTGAAACTTGAGTAAGTGAAAATGCTTATATTAACTGGTTTCTTTGCAGATGGGAGAACTACAATGATCCTGGGACTATTTTTATGTAGTATAATACAATATATAAATATAATACAAGATAAAAACAGTGACCAGGGTCATTATAGTTCTCCCATCTGCAAAGAAACCAGTTAACATAAGCATTTTCAGTTACTATAAAATCTAAGTAAAATGTATTTCATACAAAATACAAATAGGACCACCTATGAGTGCAGACACTATTCTTCATACTTATGAATTATACTGTGGCTTTACACATATTAACTTTTTTTTTTTTTTTTTTTTTTCTGAGACAGAGTCTCACTCTGTTGCCCAGGCTGGAATGCAGTGGCACGATCTTGGCTCACTGCAACCTCTGCCTCCTGGGTTCCAGCGATTCTCCTGCCTCAGCCTACTGAGTAGCTGGGATTACAGGCATGTGCCACCATGCCCAGCAAATTTTTGTATTTTTAGTAGAGACGGGGTTTCACCATGTTGGCCAGGCCGGTCTCGAACTCCTGACCTTGGGTGATCCACCCATCTTGGCCTCCCAGAGTGCTGGGATTACAGGTGTGAGCCACAGCCTCAATTAATTCTCACAGCCACCCTTTGAGCAGGTGTTATTATTTCCATTTTATAGAAAAGGGGATTGGGGTACCAAGAGGTTAAGTAAAAGCTGCCCAAGGTCACCACAGGTAGTAACTGTCAGAGCTGGGAGCATGAACCTGGTGGTCTGGTCACCAAGTGTGTGCTCTTGAGTATTACGCCAGTGAGGAAAGAGGGATGGCTGCACCCCTTACCTGATAAAGGCTGACGTACTGTTTCCGCAGCCACTGCTGTCTTTGGTCAGGGAATTTCCTCATCTTTCTCACAGCTCTAGTGAGTTCCAATAATCCACTGAAGAGCATTTTAGCTGTGTGCTTTGGTGCCACGAAGTGCAATAATCTGTTGTCTGTGGTCTGAAGCCCATAGAGCAATGTCACACCAGTCTCTGACAGGAACATGCTACCCAGTTTGTTCTGAACACACACAGTGTGTATATCAATGCCAGGGTGGCCCATGTATACAGCCTTCACTGCAAAAAGATCCAAGACCCCTTCCGTCAGGCTACTTAATCCAGCATTACCCAGTAGTGGGAATTTTCCAGGCTCAGCTGTGTTATTAAGTACACCAAGTTTTGCTTTACTGCTGGCTGGGGAGGCAGTTGTGGGCTTTACCCAGGTCAAGGTGCTATTGTCGGGCTGAAGCTGGAGGAAGCAGCGGGCAGAGAGGTGTGTGTCCTGGTCGTAGTGGATGACCGTGGCCCCCTGCAGCAGGAACTGGTGCACATCGGCTTGGATGGACAGCACGTACCAGGGGATGAGCTCCGTCCCATGGTCGAAGGCCTTCTGTGAGTCCTCTGAACCACGAGAGTCGTATTCTTTGGATTGCTCAAAGATGTCATTGTCTGAATCCAACAAATCTCCAATTATAAACCTTAAGGAAAGAAACACCAATTTGGTTTGTCTTCTAATCAAGTGAGAACAACCCAAAGACATTTTCACTGACACTGGGCTTTATTTTTCATCGCACTATGAATTCAAATTAGCATAGGAAATACAAAATACTAAATAGCACACAGTAACTTCTAATAACCAAGGCCGGGTGTGGTGGCTTACGCCTGTAATCCCAGCACTTTGGGAGGCTGAGGGTGGACCACTTGAGTCCAGTAGTTCAAGACCAGCCTGGCCAACATGGTGAAACCCCCTCTCTACTAAAAATACAAAAATCAGTCAGGCATGGTGGCATATGCCTGTAGTCCCAGCTACTTGAGAGGCTGAGGCAGGAGAATTGCTTGCACCCGGGAGGCGGAGCTTGCAGTGAGCTGCGATCGTGCCACTGCACTCCAGCCTAGGCGACAGAGCAAAAAAAATTTTTGAGTAACTTTTTATAACCATATTCTAATATTCTTTATAACTGTATTCTTATCTTTAGCAAGGTATCTGACCATAAGCATAAGAAAACAACTACTAGATGAGTTATTGTATTTTTATTCTCAACAACAATAATCTTCATTATGTATTAGTTTTCCCTCTTGTGTCAGGAACCGTGTTAAATACTTTATGTACATTTTTTGTACTAAATCCAATCTACTTGCAAGGTAAGTTTTATTATTCTTTTTCTACCTATGAGGAAACCGAGGTTCAGAAAGGGAAAGTAATTTGTTCAAGGTAACCCATCTCAGAGGAGGCCAAGCCAAGGTGAGATTTTGGTCTAACTTTATACCTGGGATTTTCATTGTTAGGCTTGTTTGCCTTCAATTAAATCATAAACACAAGTCATGATCTGAATATACTGGGACTAAAATAGGTTAAAAAAGGACTTAATAGGCTGGCTTGAGAAGTACCTCTGTTAAACTGTTAAAAATAAACTACAATTAGTTCAAAGATACTCCTTGGAAAGAAAGTAGGCAGACTGCTTGAGCCCAGAAGTTTGAGACCAGGCTGGGCAACACGGTGAGATCCCATCTCTACAAAAAATACAAACATTAGCTGAGTATGGTGGCATGCCTACAGTCCCAGCTACTTAAGAGGCTGAGGTGGGAGGACTGCTGGAGCCTGGGAGGTAGAGTCTGCAGTGAGCTGTGATGGCATCGTTGAACTCCAGCCTGGGCAATAGAGCAAGACCCTGTCTCAAAAAATAAAAATAAATGACATTTAAAAAGGACACTCCTTGGGAAATATGGTCACGGTGGCCAGAAAAGCATAACAGTTCTCCTGGACTCAACCTTAGATTTCTACTCCCTCTGTGCATGTGTGTAGGTATACACAGAAAAGGCT
Source organism: Pan troglodytes (assembly GCF_028858775.2). NCBI lineage: Eukaryota > Metazoa > Chordata > Mammalia > Primates > Hominidae > Pan > Pan troglodytes. Next base: position 106,473,353 of record NC_072406.2, on the reverse strand, counting down.
AGTCTGCATAGAAAATTTAGCACGTTCCCTCCGCTGAGTAAGGAACCTGGATTATTTGAGCCAAGAGGATCAGGGAACAGTGAAGGCAAGCGATTGCTTCTTTCTTACATGGCCACCTTGGCAGGAACCTGCCCAAGAGTCTCATTCTTTTCAAAGCATAGGAAGTTGTTAGTAAGATCAAGGTTTCTGCTATTTGGTCCACAGACATCACCAGCAAAGTGGTGAGTAAAATTGTGAAGGAGCTGGTACACAGGCTGGTCCACGCGTCTCCGGGAAGGAAGGCTCTCATGCTCAGGAGACACTTGGGCCACCTACTGCCTCTTGATGAGGCAACGACAGTATCATGGGGCTTGTTGATACTCCTCAGTTTAGACTATGGTCCCTGAACAAGATTACCATTCTTGCTTTCAAACAGCAGGTTCTACATCCTTGCCCCACACGTGGATATTCTTTAAAAAAAAAGTCTACCACAAATATTGAATTTTAGTGTCTCACAAATCTGACGGTGAGAAAATCCATTTCACAGCCCCATACCAGAAATAACCAAAAGTCCAGCAACAATAAAATGTATGCATAGATTTTGGTGTATTCATGCAATGTAATTCTGTACAGCAATGAAAATGAATAAGCAATAGCTAACTACATGGAATAACACAAATTTTAAGCAAGACACACAAGAATGCATATGGTATGTATTTGTGATACATAAATACATACATTTCTGTAAATGTCAATTTCAAAACCAGGCAAAACTATACTATACTATTTAGGAATGCATATTAGTAGAAAAACTACAAAGAAAAACAAGATGTTATTGTAAAACTTATAATAGTAGTTTTCTCTAGGGGGAGGCTGGTAATAATTCAGAAGGGAAATAAGAAGTTTAGGGGTGCTGGCAATGTTCTAACCCTGGATGCTAGTTATGCTCAGTCACCTGATAATTATTCAAATACACTGTTTCGATAAACTTTTAATTTTAGGATAGTTTTAGATTTATAGAAAATTCCAAAGACAGTGTACCTCACACAAAAATTTCCCTATTAACATCTTACATTAGTCTGGTATATGTGTCATAATTCATGAACAAATCCTAACACATTATCACTAATTAAGGTCCACACTTTATTCAGATTTTCTTAGTTTTTAATGTCCCTTTTCTCTTCCAGGATCTCCCATTACATTTACTTGTCAGGTCTCTTTAGGCTCCTCTTGACTATGAGGGTCTCTCCTTGTTTTAGGTGCTCTTGACAGTTTGGAGGAGTACTGCTCAGGTGTTTTCTTGAAGGTCCCTCAGTTAGGACTTGGCTGATATTTTTTCCATAACTAGATGCAGGTTATGGGTTTGGGGAGGGAAGACCACAGAGGTAAAGTATCATTCTTATCACATCATATTGAGGGCACCTACTACCAACATGACTTCTCTCTGGTGATACTGATCACCTGGCTGAGGACCTGTGTGTCATGTGCCACTGTACAGTTACTACTATTATTATTTTTAACTCATTTCCATATTCTATTCTTTGGAAAAAAGTCACCATGCCCAGCTCACTCTTAAGGAGTGGGGAGTTATGTTGCACTTCCTTGAGGGTGAAGAATCTACCTAAGTTATTGGGAATTCTTTTGCACAAAAGATGGATCTCTTCTCCCCCATTTGTTTATTTATCATTTACACATATCATTTACTTATATCAGTATGAGCTCATGAATATTAATTTAATACTTTGGGTGATTTATAATGTGATACTACCTTGTTTATTTTGTTGCTGTGGCCATTGGGAGCTCTTCCAGTTGGCTCTTGTATTCCTTTAACAGCTCCCATCACTGTGTGTTTCTTTTGAGAACTTCCTTACTACACCATGCTCCAGGCTCACCTTGTGTATTTTCTGCCCCAGTCCTCGAATCAGCCTCTCTAGGAGAAACCTTGCCTCCCTTTATTGAAGAATGGTATTAGAAACGAAGATCTGGGCCATGTGCAGTGGCTCACACCTGTAATCTCAGCACTATGGGAGACCAAGACAGGTGAATCTCTTGAGGCCAGGAGTTCAAGACCAGCCTGGCGAACATGGTGAAACCCCGTCTCTACTAAAAATACAAAAATTAGCTGGGCGTGGTGGCACGCACCTGTAATCCCAGATACTTGGGATGCTGAGGCACAAGAATTGCTTAAACTTGGGAGGCTGAGCTTGTAGTGAGCAGTGAGCTGGCATTGTGCCACTGCATTCCAGCCTGGGCAACAGAACAAGACTCTGTCTCAAAAAAATAAAAATAAAAAATAAAACAACAAAAACAAAAAAAAAACACCAAGATCTGGGGCTACATGATATTTTATGCTCTTTTCCTAATGCTACTTCATAATAAAAAGTGAAATAAGAAAAAAATCATTTGTGTCTTATTTAGCTCCATCCCTCTGAAATTGCTCTCGGTAACACTGGAAAACCAATACTTATGTCCTCTTACACAATGGCTTCATATATGCCTGCTGCAGTCATCCTGGGTTTAATGTTAAACATCACCACCTGTTTCCTGTGTGACCTCATCAAAACACTCAACCTCTCTGAGCCTCACTATTAGATGGCAAAAAGACAATGCTCATCTCATAGAATAATGGTGAAGATCAAATAAGATAACAGTTGGAAAGCACTTAGCACAGCGCCTGTCTTGGTAAAGTACACTCATTAAATATAGGAAGACCAATTCCTTGCACTTTTCCTTTCTCACTTCCTCTTCTCTAGGCTACCTCAGCCCAGCCCAGCTGTTCCTCTAGAGGGGCTTTTTTTTTTTTTTGGAGATGGAGTCTTGCTCTGTTGCCCAGGCTGGAGTGCAGTGGCGCAATCTCAGCTCACTGCAACCTCCGCCTCCCAGGTTCAAGTAATTCTCCTGCCTCAGCCTCCTGAGTAGTTGGGATTACAGGTGCCCACCACCACACCCGGCTAATTTTTGTATTTTTAGTAGAGACAGGGTTTCACCATCTTGGCCAGGCTGGTCTTGAACTCCTGACCTTGTGATCCACCTGCCTCGGCCTCCCAAAGTGCTGGGATTACAGGGGGGAGCCACCATGCCCGGCCAAGGGGCTTTCTTTTGGGACCATTTCCACATTCTGCATGTCCTACTTCTTGTTGTTTTAAGAGCAAAAAGGATTCAATTGGTGAGTGTTAGTACCCATTAAAATACAACATGTAAATTTGTACATAGAACTTCTGATTTTAATTTAGCAAGATAAATGGTGTTTTCCATATTCCATTTAAGTTCTGAGTTAAGTCAAGCATGTTCCAGTGAAATACTACAAGCATTATAAAAAAATAGTGTCTGGAAAGAAAAATTATAAGGCTTTTCTGGAGGCTGTTTCTGCTGCTCAGAGATGATGTAAGCTGGGAGAGAGGGGACGCTGTCTTTCTTGGCGTCAGTTTTTATTTTAGAATGCAAAAAAGAACTAATGCCAGATGGTAATAATTCCATTAAAAAGCAATCTTCCAGGGACTAATGCTCAAAATAAAATTGACAATTGTTTGTAATGAAATAAGTTCATTTCAAGCAGGAAACTAGTAGCTTTTGTCTCTTACATGATATAGTGAATGTTATGCAATTTTGTGCCTGATTCTCCTAGAAGATAATTTCCTGTGGGTTTACAAGAAGGGATAAGGTGGAATGTTAAGACTTATTTAGGAACTAAATAATGTTAACCGAAGCTCAAAGATGTGGTTTACCAGCAAAGAAACTACCTTGTCAAACTCAGGTTGTATGCCTTAAGGAGAGGACCAAGGAGTAAAAATAGAAGAAAGGTTTTTATCCTGCTCCTAAAGAGCTTCCATGGTATCCTTCAGTTAGAAACCGTAGACAGATAAATACTTGTCTAATGTTCCCTGATGAAAATTTTACATTGGGTGATCAACAGGTATTTGTTAACCTGGTTAAATATTTTCTTTGTAAGGGTTCGTTTGCTTCCTGCCAATTTAACATAATCCCTTGAACATGAATCACCACGTGACAAACAAGCGTAAATTTAATTTTTTAAGATAGAAGTAAATCTATGTCCTTTCCAAAGGACTTGCTACAGCTGTTCTCTCTAATAAAATCTAGCGTTTTTAATGCTCTCTTCTGGAAAATTCTTGCTTTTAATTAACCTAGCACCTTCCTTGACTATAAGCATTCTCTTATTATATCTGAGTAGTTTGTGGGTTTTGGAACCAGTCTGCCTGAATTTAAATCCTGGCCCTGCTAGCTATGAGAGTAAAATGGAACTGTTGTGAAGATTAAATAGTTAGGAAAGAATTTAGAGCAGTGTTTGTTTAAAGATAGGCTCTCAATAAACATTAGCATCTTAAATATTGCTAATATTATTGTTGTCTGGCTTGAGTTTAAGTTAGTATCATAAAACAAAGACATCCATACAAATAGGGCTTCTCTGTAAAAATGGTGTCCAAGTTTCAAGTTGAGATTTAAGTGAGAAACAAGCCTAAGGTGAATGTTGTGCAGATAGTGGGAAAATGGCCTCTGTTACAAATCACAGACACATGATGGGTCTGAGGTGTTGGCCAAAGAAGCAGAAAGAGAGAGAAATACAGGATCCCAGGTATCCCCAGCAAAGCCAGAAAGTGAGACTGTATGAAGGTGTGGGCTGGGCTGAGGCAGCTGTTGCAGATAAAGGATGTTGTGTGTTGGGCGTTGATAAGGTTGAGGCCTGTCTGCATCTTTCCCTGTGGAGAATAACTGATTTCCTATCATTTTATGATTTGGGGCATCCACATGCATACGTGTGTGTGTGTGGTTAATCCTGGTAACTATTATCTTTTCTCAGATATTCTACTTTCTTATGCTTAGCTTTCTTTTTTTCCTATCCCTGTGGGGTTGGATTATCGTCCAGGCGCGTCTCTAACGAGGTTATTGAGGTAGAAGGACGCAGAAAATACCTCTTTGCAGTAAGGGAGAGGAGGATGACTGAGGATTGCCTCTGAAATGGTGATTACTGCCAAGGGTGTCCACACCTAAGTGCTGGAACCTCCTGTATTAGTCCATTTTCACACTGTTATAAAGAACTGCCCAAGTTTGGGTAATTATAAAGGAAAGAGGTTTAATTAACTCACAGTTCAGCATGGCTGGGGAGGCCTCAGGAAACTTACAATCATGGTGGACGGTGAAGGGGAAGCAGAAGGTGAAGGCTTGCTGCATCCTCTTCACAAGGTGGCAGGAAAAAGAATGAACGCAGGAGGAAAAACCACACACTTATAAAGCCATCAGATCTCATGAGAACTCACTATCGTTAGAACACGTGGGAGAAACCGCCCCCGTGATTCAATTACCTCCACCTGGTCTCTCCCTTGACACGTGGGGATTATAGGGATTACAAATCAAAATGAGAGTTTGGCTGGAGGCACAGCCAAACCATATCACCCTCAGAACTTCAGCTTGGTATTTTAAGGGTGTGATACACACATTAATCATGATAGCCACCATCTATATTGGCACTTATAGTATGCCGTGCAATTTGCTTAATTTATAATCCTCAGAAAAACCCTATCAAGTAGTATTGTCATTTCCAGTTTACAGATGACAAAACTGAGGCTTAGTAAGATTCAGCTACCTACCTAGGTGACAGAAATAGTAAGAGGTGGTGTCAAAATTCAGTCCCAGGCAATGTGACTGGAAGGTTTGAGTTCTTAATCAGCTGAAGCAGCTTCCATTGTAGGTTTCTGGCATCATCTACTTATATCTTATTTTTCCAAATGTACAAATCCTTCTTAAGGTGCAGCATGCCAAAGAGGGTCAACAATATTGAAAATGATGACAATAAGAACTTGCAGCTCCTATATGACTCTATACTCTTCTCTACACACCTTCATACTCCTCATTTCTATTTCCCAACAATGGTGCCACATGCTACTCTTAGGTCTCCATGCCTCTACATGTTTTTAAACATACAAACACATAGCTTATTTATTCTTTATGCTGGTAAATAAAAAAGTAATTATTAATGAGCATTATAATTCATATGAAATGTAATTGGAATGCTTTCAGAATTCAGACGTTCCTAATCTTCAGGAGTTAGACATAAAAAGAGGCTAAGGGTTAGTCTCTCTACAATCAAAAGAAACGCCCTAAGCTTTTTAGGACAAAGGATCCTCCCCTGTGACTGAACACATGGTCAGGCTCATGACCCAGCTCTACTGTTTATTAGTCAGACAAGCGACTTCAGCTCGCTAGGCACAACTTCATCTGTACAGAAGTTAGACAAGCCTACTTGAAGACCCCACTGACATTTCAAGATTTTTTCAACCCAATTCCCTTCCTGCTGAGATCTTGAAGTTTGTTTTTTGTTGTTGTTGTAGAGACAAGGTTTCACCATGTTGCCCAGGCTGCTCTTGAATTCCTGGACTCAAGTGATCTACCTGCCTTGGCCTCCCAAAGGGCTGGGATTACAGGCATAAGCCACCGGGCCCAGCAAAAATAAATCTTGAACTTTTTATAATCACTTTTTGAGATTTCTATGAGTGTTTCTAGTGGTTTTCTGGCAGGAGTAGCTGTGAGGTTTGGGAAGAATTATAAGAGCACCCTGTAGGTGGGGTAAACCAAAGGACCATGAGATTGTCCCTTCTTTCTTTGCTGTAGTTTTCACAGGGCTGGTTGTTGCCAAGTGAACAGGGGCTAGAGGTTGCTGTTTGTAGAGTCTCTGTTTCAGCCAGATCAACAAAGCATAGTTCCTATGGGCTTTTCAATCTGCACATCTTTGGCACACATAACCCTGCACTGGACAAAACATGGGGCTCTCAATCAGGAATGGATTCCCAAGTCCCAGCAGATGGCCACAGAAATAGTGCTTACTGATCTGGTTTTGGTGAATTCTATTAAACAGTCCCACCACCTAACTTGTATGTTGAGGTTCCTTTCAGAGTAGCAGTCACTTGAGGTAAAGAAGCTATCACTGGCACTTAGGTACACAAGTTTCAAAGTGAGGATTTCAATATGACTTCACAGGTTTCGTAAAAGAAATATCTGCATTTTTGTGTTTTTCTCCTCTTCTAAGAGTGCTTGCAGCAGGGCTTGGAAAACGGGCAGTGGAAGAGAAATGTTCTTAGGATGTACGTGATAAAATGATTAGGAAAAAGACAAGAGACTGTGGAGAAAATTAGAGACAAAAATTTCATAACGGGTGAAAATGATGCAAGAAAGTTACCACTTGAAGGAACTTCGAGGGAAAGGAAAGGATAGTCTAGGGGTCTGACACTCAGTAAAAGTGGCAGTCCTGAAGGTGTTTTAGAAAGGTCAAACGACATACACACACAGCCCCAGATGAAGCCACCTTGTAAAGCTTCATCTTTAAAGATGAAGGCTCTTTAAAAAGAGCCATATGAAATTCATTATTTTATCTATTCCTATCTGATGTATCCTAGCCTTAACAGTAGGATTTAAGGAAGGAATTTCAGCCAGATCCAGTATGAGGAGAAGGCATTCTTCTCCCAAACAACTGTTTAATTTTTCTTACAAATATTGTGAAACTTATAATGAATTGTGATTTCCTCTTTCCTTTGACTGCTAGGAATCTCAGAACAAAATTTAGTCACTGTATAGACTATATAGTATACATTTTTGTATGTTTTATTTTCTCCTATTCTTATTTTTCTTTTCTTTAATATCCTCAATTATTCATAGTTATTCTTAAAAGCATCTACAAAATCTTTTGTTGGAAGAAATAGATATAAACATAGATGCCGAGAGAGAGAGAGAGGGAGATTAAGAACTTAAATGGCTCTGAGAGGCTTTCTGTGCAGAGGTGATTATTTGTAGATGGTCTTCTCTCTGTATATAGATTGCCACTAACGTTAGCAACCTGTTAAATGAAAAATCTTTGAAATAATCTCTGAGAAACTGGAATTACTGAGCAATTTAAAAACCTGCAGATGCCTTGTGTGTGTAGGGTTAATTTTAACACACCTTACAGAGCAGTGTTTCTCGAAGTGAGATCACTAACCCTCGACTTAGAATCACCCAGAGGTTGGCAGAGGTAAAAATACTGATTTCTAGTTATCACCCAGACCTAACTAAGTCAGTAGATTTGATTTAAAAATATCTTAATACCCACTCTAGTACCCCACCCAAGAATTAAAAAAACCACTGTTACAAAAAATACGAAATAAAAGATCACAGCTCTCCTTCTGAAATTTAATGTGTTGAATTCTTAGAAATGGCAGGATAGCTCTAGGTTTTTGTTTTTTTTTTAAGGGGTAACAGATGGTAAGAAGTTAAATTATGAGCAGTAATTTTAGAACAAAGCAGCAAAATGAGAAAGGTAAATGTGAATTTGGAATTGGTAAGGCTTTAAGTGTGGCTTAATGATAAAAGCGGCAGGTTTTGATGAGGTGTCCATCTGAAACTAAGCTGAAGTAGGAAACAACTCATCAACAGGAAAAAAGAAGAGATGAGCATTCCTCACTTTTAACGTGTAAAACTTACTGCCATCGGCTTTTATCCTTCAAGGAGCTTTTCCTGGAGCTGTTTCCTTCACTGGGGCTGTCCTCCTCGTCTGTCTCCAGACTTCGATTGCAGCTCCGGATGACCTGAAAGATGCTGTTGACAGTGGACTCCTTCTCCGAATTCTTTAAGCCATTTTGTCCCACTCGTTGTAAGAAATTATCTTGTCCACTGTAATCTGCTACAAACTACAAAAAAAATATCGAGAATTTGCTATTGCAACTTAATATGCCTGGATAACATACTTGGCTAGGGAAATGAAATCATAAAGTAATAAATAATGGCATTTGTGCCTATTTTATGGGAAAGAAAACAAGAGCCTCCAGGAAAAACATTTTTTCATTTCACCACATGAAATATCAAAACTCACCCTTGTTTCCACTGAGACAACTTTAATCCCTCTGGGAATCGACACTCCACTTCAAATTTAAAACAAAAAAAATATTATTTCAGGGCTCCCTAAGGAGAAGATTAGCCAATTTGCAGAGGAAGAGCATGGTTATTTTATCCTTATAGTGAGAATTGAGAAAAACCATGAGTAAAGTATGCTATTCTATGGAACCAGAAAAAATGACTGGGCCCAAGCAAAACACTGAGAAGAGGTGATGTTTTGCTTTATTGCTCATGTGTTCTATAATAACACAGTGGCTTCTTCCTGGTTTTTAAGCTCTTTAAGCCTTATTGTTCATACAGTTGATTAGGAAGCTTCTCTCATCAGAGGTGAGAGCTGTGTCTGGGATAAGAGATGTGGAGTTCCCTCTTCTTAAGACATGAGGAAGCAAGGGGGTGTGGCCCGGGAGTCTTCCTTTAAGCTTTCTCCTCCGTTTCTTGCCCTTTTATCCTTGCTCATAACCCAGAGAGATGCCGGTGGTGTTGCCTGTACCTGTCAGGAGCTCTTAAGTCTTTCTGATATCAGGTGATGCCTTTGCTCCCAGGTGCCAAAGAAGAGGCTGAAGGTTGAGGAGAGTCTTCCCACTCCATGGAGAAGACATGTACATGACTGTGTGTGTGTGTGTGTGTGTGTGTGTGTGTGTGTGTGTGTGTGAAAGGTCAGTAGTAGGTTCTGTCATCATGGCAGGAATGATCCTAGATTTGGGTTTGGTCCCCGGTAAGGGACTTCTCAAAATCTCCATAAAGTTCTTTCCATTTTAGTCACTTCTTTCATTTTTAAACACCTTGGAGGGAGCCTCCTTATCTTTTCCCTCCAGTTTCTCAACTCCCCTTCTCTCCAATGCCCAATGCCTTGGGTCAAAGCTCACACTGTTCCTTCTGCTCTGGGAATCAGGAACAGGAGGCAACGGATCTGGGAGAAACGAGGCTCTGAGGATCAGGAGCCTGGAGCTTGTCTCTACATGCGTCTCCAAGCTCCCCAGCATTTTCCCACAAAGGATGAACAGAAAGCAGTGTTGACTTCCCCTCTTTTTTCTTCCACTGATGTGGAAAACTTAATACTCTCAATTGACTGTCTTCATCCCCTGCATCCAGACATTCCCACCCAATAAGAAAAACCTGTCAATCTTTAAAAACCATCAGAAAACAACACCCTTTTTGACTTGTACTTACATATTAAACCTAATACATTAAAACTAACTTCACAATACTATGTCCCACACAACGCTAGTTGTCATTCTTTTCTACAGAACTTCCAAGGATCTATGTGCTACCCAGAAATAATATAACAACTATTAACCCTGTGTTCAATCAGTGATCATTTCTTTGGTGAGCACAGACAGGGCCTGATGAGACAGCCAGCAACAGTGGCTCTTCAGGCCACGATGATTCTGAAAGGCCTTACCTCTAAAGTTTCTTCTTGGGAATTGTACCGCGGGCAAAGCTTCATGAGGCTGGAGGCGCCGTCAAGCACTTCACAGAGCTCCTTCAGAAACACCCCACAGAATGGAACCACCTTACAGCCAGGGATGTGCAGGGCACGTGTCACCACCTTTCTGTACTCACAAGAGGACTCATGCTGGGCCATAGCATCCTTCAGGCTCCTCATGGTCTCAATATCAGACTGGTCCATGAACTGCCACATTTTTAAAACTTTTCTTGACCTATTGCAAGTAAATGACATTTTTTAGACTGAAGGAGAAATAATATAGTTTACAGCAAGGAGCCTAAATTCCATACAAATTCATTCTTTTTACCATTTTTTTTTTTTTAGGTGGAGTCTCACTCTGTCGCCCAGGCTGGAGTGCAGTGGCGCGATCTTGGCTCACTGCAACCTCTGCCTCCTGGGTTCAAGCAATTCTCCTGCCTCAGCCTCCCTAGTAGCTGGGATTATAGGCGCGTGCCACTATGCCTGGCTAATTTTTATATTTTTAGTAGAGACGGGATTTCGCCATGTTGGCCAAGCTGGTCTCGAACTCCTGACCTAAGGCGATCCACCTGCCTCGGCCTCTCAAAGTGCTGGGATTACAGGCATGAGCCACCGCGCCCAGCCCCAATATTCTTTACTTGTTAATATTTACGTAGGGTTCCTATCCCCACCTACTTCCCCAGATAATATGAATAATACTTTTGTAAATTGAAACTGAAAAATAAATAGGACAGATACAAACACAAATAGGCATATGGGACGCGTTAGTCATGGAAGCTGGGCACTGAATGTAGGTTTGAGTTTTTCTGGCAGCTATGGCCAAAAGGGGAAAGTAGAGGGTAATGTGGTTTGTACAGATATTGGTGGAGGAGGACTGCCTGGGGAAACTTGGCCCATCTGGCCCTCTTGATCTTTTAAATATTACTCTTGGATCAATCCAGTCCCTTAGTGATCAACATGAAGCCCATTGTTTTCACCTCTTCTGTAGAATTGATTTTTACTGAATCAAGCTTTGACATGAAGCCACCAGCCCATTTTGGGGGACCTTGTTGTAAAGTATTATTTGCATTACAGGATGTTAAGTGGGACTTTCCCTATTCTGAAACTCCTGCTGAGACCCACAGATGACAATGCACCACACCTTCTAAAGAGAGGCCCTCACAAGGTGTTACCTGAACTGCTTTGCCCACAGTGGTTTCCCACTCTCTTTCAGCCCATGCAGAGAAAGTGGATCTGAGCAGATAGCTTGGGAATATTTCTCTGGGGGGAATTGTGGGAGAGCTCACCTTTCTGTGAGAGGATGAAGTCACCCCAAGTGCAGGGGGCAGTAAGTGAATTCCCTGGGGACATTGACCTGTGTCCCGGGCAGTCTGTAGATCACGTGAACTGGTGCATGACTCTTGCCTAAAGATTTGAGGCTAGCTGGAGCTGCCTGGTGGCAAAGGGAGAGAGGATTCCAGTAGATATGTCCTGTGCTTGCAGAGTTGGGAGGGCAACACGCTGACTATTTCCTGTGAGTCAGGAGGGGATACTGTGCAAAGAGGTGGGGCTTGAGCTGTCTTGAAGGGTCTGCCTGCCAAATGAGGTGACCCTAGCAGAAAGGGCCTGTGAGGACAGGACCCCAGGGGGTGAGGAATAAGAGGTTGACCAGAGGGTACACTGCATTTTGCTAGGTAATTGTGCAGTGGGGAGATGGAAAAAATTAGAGAGAGTAACTAGTAAGAAAACCTAAAAGCACCTTCCATTGGTCTCTGTGAGGGCACCAAGGCCAGATTACAACTGCCCCATCAAGTAAGACTCCGTGCTCCCTCTATCCCCATCCTTTCCCGTCTCCTCTCGTGTCCACTTTTTTTCTGCAGACACCCAGTTGCAGGGAAAAGGAAGAAAAAAGATAAACTCTATCTTCCTCACTACTACAAGTCTCTGAGACTGGTTGGGTTGTGAAACGTAAGGAAGGGAAGAAGATATATATTGAATGAGATATTAAAATTTTGATTTAGATTAACTGGGTTACAAAATCACTGTGTAATATATAAGACATCCAAAGACATAAAGAAGTACAACATGACAAACACCCATGTGCCAATCTCTCAGTTTAAAAAATCAAACATCAACAATGTGGTTGAGGCCCTAGTGTATTCCTCCAAGAGCACATACTCTATTCTTCCCTCGCCAGACAGGACCACCACTGGTACTTTGGGGTTCTCCTTTCCTTAAAATTCTTAATACTTTTCCAACATATGCATATATCACTAAGCAAGTTACAGAATTGTGTATTTTTAAACTTTATGTAAATAGTATCACACGGTAGATAGTCTTAGACCAGGGGTCCCCACCCCTGGGCCGCAGACCAGTACTGGCTCATGGCCTGTTAGGAACTGGGCTGCACAGCAGGAGATGAGCAGCGGGAAAGCAAGCATTACAGCTTGAGCTCTGCCTGCTGTCAGATCAGCAGTGGCATTAGATTCTCATAGCAGCGCAAACCCTACTGTGAACTGTGCATGTAAGGGATCTAGGTTGCACGCTCCTTATGAGAATCTAATGCCTGATGATCTGATGTGGAACAGTTTCATCTGAAAACCATCTGCCCCCACCCCCACACCCCGAGTCTGTGGAAAAATTGTCTTCCATGAAACTGGTCTCTGATGCTAAAAAGGCTGGGGATCCCTGTTTTAAACAACTTGCTTTTTTTTTTTTTTATACAGCCTTAAGTTTGCAAGACTCATTCATATTCAAGAGCATAGGAGAATGAGATTGTGTGTCAACTAGGAAAGTGACTGGAAAACTACAGGATCTCTCAATGTAGCATAATCCAGGGTTGAGGGAGGGAGAGCTGGTTGGAAGCTTTGAAAGGCAATCAAATCAGAAAAGTAAAAGCATTTTATGATTTCATCCCACTAAATCCAGCTTGTCCTATAACTGGATTCTTATAAGACAGTGAGAATTCTTTTTTGGGGAATGAAGTGGAGGTTACAAACAAATGAAGTGAATGAATGAATGAGACATGGTTCTCACTGGTTTCTTATTGTGTGAGTAATGAAGTAGTTATGGTTCACTTGGCGGCAAAGGGCAAACTTCAGCAAAGATCAATTCTTTATTGTTGAATTGAGAATTGAAACTATTTTTAAAACTTTTATTCATCTTTATGATTATAAAGATACTACTCATTGTAGAAAATCTAGAAAATATCAAAAATATAGAAAACCCACTTACAATTCTACCATACACAGACATTAGGGATATTTCCTTTCAGTATTTATTCTATTCTTGTCTATATGGGCATATAAATATTGCTGAGGTTATTAGGGATAGACAGTTTTGTCCCCAGATAGATTCATGTATTATGTGTCTCCTGCTTTCCAATGATATAAAAACTTTTCAGGCCAGGTGCAGTGGCTCATGCCTGTAATCCCAGCACTTTGGGAGGCTGAGGCAGGGGAGATCACTTGAGGCCAGGAGTTCCAGACCAGCCTGGGAAACATAGAAAGACTCCATCTCTAAAAAATTTTTTAAATAGCCATTGTGCTGGTACACTCCTTGTAGACCTAGCTACTTGGAAGCCAAAGTGGGAGGATTACTTGAGCCCAGGGTAAGAGGTTACAGTGAGCTATGATCTTGCTCCTGCACTCCAGCCTGGGTGACAGAGTGAGATCTTATCTCTTAAAAAATTGTTTTTTACCTCATGCCTGTAATCCTAGCACTTTGGGAGGCTGAGGCGTGTGGATCACTTGAGGTCAGGAGTTCAAGATCAGCCTGGCCAACATGTTGAAAGTCCATCTCTACTAAAAATACAAAAAAATTAGCAGGGCATGGTGGCGGTGCCTGTAATCCCAGCTACTTGGGAGGGTGAGGCAGGAGAATTGCTCAAATCTGGGAGGTGGAGGTTGCAGTGAGCAAAGATTGCACCACTGCACTCCAGCCTGGGCAACAGGGTGAGGCTCCGTTTAAAAAAAAAAAAAGTTTTGTTTTTTATAAACATCATTTTTGATGGCTATATAATATTCCATTACCTGGATATAGCATATTATTTCCTTTAACTATTTTCCTATTGTTGTTCATTTGGGTTATTTTAAACTGACACCATGACTGAGTAAATACTCTTGATTGTAAATATTTGTACTTCTTACTAGTGGCTTAAGAGAGCTAAGAATTTAGTTAGAGGGAGCAAAATGTACAATGTCCATAAAAAAACCAAAGTCACTTAACAAGCATGCTTTCTCTTCCCATTTAATTGCTTAAAAAATAAAAAAAAATCTCTATTATGTTGGTAATAGTTAATTGCTTGGAACCTAAACACTTTCAAGCCTAAAAGTGCACATATAAGCTCTGCCTCCATAATCATTGCATCATAAGAGTATCTGGCCACTTATCTCCTGTGTACAGAATAGCTGTCAACAAAAGACCTATTATACGTGGTACTTTCGCCTATCTATCTGTAAAGATCAGTTTAGTTTTAAGCCAAATATAGGAGCATGAAACTAGGCGGCAGTGGGTCCGGGGTGTGAGACAAAATGCATTGGGATCAATGTTGAGGTCTGTCCTGGTTTGAGATTATTCCTCATTTAGGGAAATCACCAGGTTCTATGGTCTTCTTGGATTTTGGATTTAAACTCAGTTGAATCTTAAAGTCCCATTCACTCTAGGCCTCCATAGGTCACTCTGAGGCCGTTCCTGTAATAAGAGAATCTAGAACATGGTATGTGGCAGCCAGCCTCCAAGACGGCCTCCCATGGTCCACATCTCCTGATTTTGTGGCTTTGTGCAGTCCCCACCCACAAGGAATCCATGCTGGTCCTATGTGATCAGTACAATATGGCAAGAGTGACTGTGTATGATTCCCAAGGCTATCGTATAAAAGGCATTGCAGCCTCTGCCTCCCTCTCTTGGATCACCCACTTCAGAAGGAGCCAGTCACCGTGCTGTGATGGCAGTCATGTTGTGGGGTCAGGAAGCAAGGTCCCTGGCCAACAGCCAGCACCAACTTGCCAGACACAGAATGATAAGCATCATTAAAATAAAATGACTTTATCAAAATATGATAATTCTTTTCTTAAAAGAAATGTAATACATATTTTCTTTTTTCTGTTTTTTTTTTTTTTTTTTTTTTTTGAGACAGAGTTTCCCTCTTATTGCCCAGGCTGGAGCGCAATGGCATGATCTCGGCTCACTGCAACGTCCACCTCCTGGTTCAAGCGATTCTCCTGCCTCAGCCTCCTGAGTAGCTGGGATGACAGGCGCCTGCCACCATGCCCAGCTAATTTTTGTATTTTTAGTAGAGATGGGGTTTTACCATGTTGGCCAGGCTGGTCTCAAACTCCTGACCTCAGGTGATCTACCCACCTTGGCCTCCCAAAGTGCTGGGATTACAGGCGTGAGCCACCGCGCCCGGCCTACACGTTTTCTTTATAGAAAATTGATCACAAAGAGAATCTAAATCATCTGGATATAACCTCCTGTTCTCCAAGGCTTTGTTTTTTTTTCTCCCCACTTTTTCCTTCTTTTGAGCCATGCCTGATGCATTTGTATGACTATTTTAAATGTCAAGGACATGATCATTTGGGTTTATTCTTAGTTAAGAAAGTTGAAAACGACAAAAAAAAATTAGAACTCTGGGAGTTTTCATCTCCTCCCCTAACCCAGAATCCCTACATAGGGACCTGGAGAATCAAAGAAAAATCTCAGTAATGTTATGAACTAACATTCCTTTATAGTGAGAACCCTCATGAGGATGGTGAATCTCAGGAAGCAATAACAATATCAATAGCTTCTCTTTATGAGGC
The DNA here is from genome assembly GCF_028858775.2 of Pan troglodytes. NCBI lineage: Eukaryota > Metazoa > Chordata > Mammalia > Primates > Hominidae > Pan > Pan troglodytes. The sequence goes on along the minus strand of NC_072406.2, from coordinate 106,457,291 downwards.
CTTACTATACGCCACACACATGTGTCAAATACTATATTATTTCACTGAATTCTACCTAAAGATGTAGGTGCTTTTTAGTATTATCCCCATTTTGCAGACAAAGTAACTGAGGCTCAATGAAGTCAAGTAGCTTGCCTGGATCACACAGGTATTCCTTGGGGGAATCAGGATTTGATTCCTGGATAAGGATTTGATTCCTAATTTGATTCTAACTTAAGAACTCATGCTCTTCTTCCTCACATACCATGCTGCCTCCCACAGGAGTAAGAACAGTTACTTTATGCCAGGTGGCTGAGGCTAAAAGGGGATAAAGCAGGCAACCTGATGAACAGAATGGTGATTTTGTTATTAGCTTGATGGAAAAAGCATAAGAACAGGATATCATAGTGGTCAAGCTCATGGGCTCCGAAACCAAGGTTGCCTGTATTCCCAGCAATGCCAGGTGACCTTGGGTGAATGACTTAATTTCTCTTAGCCTTAGCTTCCTCTTTTGTATAATGTGGGAATAAGAATAGTATCTACCTGATAAACCTGTTTTGAGAATTAAAACATACAATATAGGGAATGTGCATAGCCCATACTTGACATATAGTGTTTGTTAATAATGAGAGCTTACATTATTGGAGGCCTATTGTCAATGCTAGCCACTGTTATTACTAAGGGCAGTTGGTGGTCTATAGCATACAGCCCTGGAACACTACATAAGGCAGGCCTGAAAAGAGACAGATAACAGTGGGGTTTACAGGACAGGAAGGGGAATAGTCAGTGGTGGGGTTGATCGGGTTATGCAACCAAGTAATTTCACTTGGCTTGGCAAAGAACACAGGATCACAGCAGACCCAGTGAAGTAGGATTGTGACTGGCCCACAGGGGCTGAATTCTGCAGCATCTTTGAGGGACAGGGCCTTTGGTGCTGAAAGAAGATAATACATTTCCCAAGTTAATCATTTCCAATTACCTGGCTTGGGTAAAGGTGAGTCCCTGGACAATTAATTCAGTGCCATTCAGGTGATGAGAAGCGATTGTGCCAAGATAACCATGTTCCCCACTGACTATACCTGAGGCCAGCCAAGAACTCCATGACAGCATTGTAGTTGCCCATGTTCCAGCAGCATTTGGCCACATGCACCAAATATGAAAAGACTTCTCGCTTCTCCTCCATGGAGCCTGCCGTGAGGATCAGCCATGTCACCCAGGAGCTCACCTGGAAAACACACAGAGACATTCACGGGAATTATGTCCTAGAAGCTTGGCAATTTTTTTTTTTCCAAAAGCATTCTTTGTTTTTCTAAAAATATCAATTTGGTATTAGGAAATGAAAGACCTATAGGTCCTGGCTGGGCGTGGTGGTTCACGCCTGTAATCCCAGCACTTTGGGAGGCCGAGGTGGGCGAATCACCTGAGGTCAGGAGTTTGAGACCAGCCTGGCCAGCGTGGTGAAACCCCGTCTCTACTAAAAATACAAAAATTAGCTGGGCATGGTGGCAGGCGCCTATAATTCCAACTACTCGGGAAGCTGAGGCAGGAGAATCGCTTGAACCCTGCCTCAGCTTCAAGGTTGAAGGTTGCAGCGAGCAGCGAGAGGCAGAGGTTGCAGCGAGCTGAGATTGTACCACTGCACTCCAGCCTGGGCGACAGAGCAAGGCTCTGTCTCAAAAAAAAAAAAAAAAAAAAAAAGAGACCTATAGGTCCTTAATCTCTTATAACTCTCTCTTTATTTTCTTTAAAACAAGAAGGCTGAAAAAGGCAATTCATAAAATCCTTTGATTGAAAAAATTTCTTTTGACTATAAGAAAATAAGGCCTAAGGATAATTTTGATTGAAAGATATTTGACTGATGGACATTAAAATGAAATGTTCTTAACCCATCAGTTAAAGACATTTACTAAGTATTAAAATACATAATATCAAAGGAAAAGTAAAAACATTTTTAAACAATCTTTTACAAATGCTTTATCTATTATGCCCCTCAAATGACAAAATATTATGAACAAATATTTATAGAGCACTTATTATGTGCCAGGAGCCATTCTAAGCACTTTACCTATATTACCTCATTTAGCTCTCACAACAATTCTAAGAGTCAGGGACTGTTACTGTCCTCAGGGATGTGTGTAAGGTCTTCAACCACGTTGAAGGTAGCAAAGCCTAGGTTTGAACTTAGGGTGTCTTCTCCAGAGGTTGCATTATCAACCACTCACAAAATGCCTGATGTGTTTACACAAACTCTAATGTTCTCCAGTTCTGGGCTTAAAGTTATTCTAATGTGATTTGTTTTTCCTGCTACACAGACTGGAGGACAATATTTAAAAATAATCCATGTCTACACCCTCCCCTTATGATATGCAGCCTCTAAATCATCTGCTTCTGCTCTATGATTATTTTGCTGCCACCTTTACTTTGGTGCTTAGATGCTGGTGTCCACCTAAGTTACCTTCTCTATCCTGACTAGCATCTGGGTTGATAAGCTTGGTTGTCAACAGACCAAAGTCTTGGTCTTAACCTCACATGGCCCTACTAGCTCCGCTTGGTTCAGCATCAGTGCTGAAGCCTGGACAGCAACACTTTTCTCTGGACTAAGTTAGAGAGGCCGGAACACAGAGTTTATGGTGACCCATGACAACTGCAGGAAATAAGAGCTCAAGGTCAATGGCATACTGCCTGTAAGTGGATAAAATGATAAGAATTAATGGCATTGAGTGCTGGCAGCAACCACAGAGGGCAGTGCAACCCCATTTTTCCAGATGAGAATCTATGGCTCATGGGAGAAGTGACTTTTCAAGGTCACAATTCTTGTTGATGTCAAAAGTAGGACTCCCAGCCCAGTGCTCTTTCATCTGGTGAAAGTTGACAATTTCTTTCTTTCTTTCTTTCTTTTTTAGACAGAATCTTGCTTTGTTGCCCAGGCTGGAGTGCAATGGTATGATCTTGGCTCACTGCAACCTCGAGTAACTGGGATTACAAGGCCTGCCACCTCGCCCGGCTAATTTTTGTATTTTTAGTAGAGATGGGTTTCACCATGTTGGCCAGGCTGGTCTCGAACTCCTGACCTCAAGTGATCCACCCACCTCGGCCTCCCAAAGTGCTGGGATTACGGGCATGAGCCACCGCACCCAGCCGAAAGGTGAGTTTTTTCAGACTTGGCTCTGGGTAGGTCCTCCTAAGCACTCAGTTTTGAGCTGCATATGTGAAGGCAGAGCAGGAATAAAAGGAGAAAATACTGAGAAGAGTCCAAAATATGACTAAAGAGATGAAAAAAACAAAATGAATGGTTGCTCACACCTCTTTCCTATCCCTACATAGAAACAAACAGGAAAATCAGAGCAACAGGGAGTTTTAGTGATAAAACAGGTCTATTCTCTGGTATGAGCCAGAGGCACTGGAGTAATTAATAATCTTCCTCTTCCCTTCTGAAACAGACTGAAGTAAAACGTGCTGGGCTACCTGCCACCCTCAAGCTCAGTCCTGAGCCTAGTGGGCTCCCAGCATGTGCCTCTGCCCTCCATCTGTACTGGACTTCACCGGGCCCTCAGGTGGCATCAGGAGAACAGGTCTGGAATCAGACCCTTGGGACAAACCCTGGTCCACATCATCCCAGGAACTGTCTGGGATTCCTAGTGCTGACCCATCTCCTGCAGCTATGAGTAACCCCTTGCTCACAGTCTCCATGCCTGTCCTCTCACTTGATTCCTTGGTTAAAAGTCACCTTTGTGAAACCCTGGCTCACTAGAGCAAGAAATTATTTTGCTAACAGAGACTGAGTCATTGGTGCATCCATCTAATTCTTCCTTTAGTCTGACTGGCTTTTGATGAGCCCTATCCTAAAATGGGAAACCATCAGCAAACACTTAGCATAATAACCCTACTGACTCTTTGAGTTGGAAATTCAAACACTTCTCACAAATAAAAATGAGATCTTGAAAAGTAAAAAAACAGTTTCTCAAAGCCACCCAACTCATTAGTTGTTGAGGCCTCTGGCTATATTGTCTCCATGGCTTTAGCTCCTTTCTAGTTGAAATTGATGGCAAATCAGGGTCTCTGGAAAGTTGTCATTCTTTCAGGCTGTTCTGATACCATGCATTGACTTACTAGTCCAGTGGCTGGAAAGGGTTAACTCACCTCCCCCTGGAGAGGTCTGTTTCACAGGGCAGGTGGAGACCACCACTTGGTTTGTGTCACAATCCTGATCACTCATCCAGATTTATTTCCTATCAGTCAAATCATTTTCCATATACTTTCCCACAATGCTAGGAAAAAAACAGCGATACCATATTTCACATGGAAACCTAATTTAAACCAACTGTTCCATTGCCGAGTGTGAGTCCCCAGGGCCCTGGTTGTTGAGATTATGTAAGCACTGTTATCATAAACACACACACAGACACACCACACACACACACACACGCACACACACCCCAACATCTGTTTACAAGCCTCACGGACAATTCTTATTATGGTCTGATGTATTCATAATTTTATAAGCATTAAATGGTGAGAGCGCCACCGCTAATTATAAAATAATAAATGACACAAAAAGGAAATGAAGATTCAGTGACAAATGTCAAAATGTTGACCAAAGCATAAAAGGTGGTCACATTTACTAAGTGGAAAATGGGATGTGTTGCCAATCCAGAAAGAATTTCTGTGCAATCACACAGAAAAACAAAAAAATCATATAAATATAAAGTACTATGGTTTAGGCATAGGGAGTGCTACTAGAGCAGAAAGGTGTTAATGGTAGTGGATTATTTTGCTTATTTCAATAGTAAGCACAGAATGAGGAGAGAATCTGGCCCCCAGCCCAATTCTTTAAGCACCTCTCCCAGAAGGTTCTGGGCTTACCCTGACATCATAACCCCCTGGACCATGCCCACAACTCCTCCACAACTGCCCCTCCCAAAATATCTTTTTTTCCTTCCTTTTGCTTTTCTCAGTACTCTTGGGCTTAGCCAAACAGAACAGTTTACTCCCTCTCCTCACATCAAATACCTTATTGGTGTCACACATGCTCATTTTGGAAGGAATGTTCTTGCATCATTCAAAATGACCTTTCCCTGGTCCACCATGTCTTGCTTGCGTCCTCTGCAAAGCCAAATCTTTACTTTGGCCCACCAGGCCCCTGTCCATTCTCCAATCACCTCACCTCTCCCCTATATCCCTCCTTTTAGGGAGGTAAAGTAGGCTTTTTAACATCTCAGGAATCTTGAACTGGTTGTTCCTTCTGCAGGAAGGCTTCCCCATCACCCCAGATTCAATTTTTTTTTTTTTTTTGTAGAGATGGAGTATCACTATGTTGCCCAGGCTGATCTTGAACTCCTGGCCTCAAGTGATCCTCCCACTTCCGCTTCCATAGCATTGGCATTACAGTTGATCCACCACACACGGCCTGGCATTTTATTCATTGAACCCTACTCATCCTTTAGGCAGCACTGCCCTGAGACCATGCCATCAGGATCCTGCCCTGGACCCCAGGTTTCAGAAGGCTCCACACTGGCTGTCGTCCAGCTGTGCCCTCTCCATAGAGTAAGAAGTCTATGGGGTGGAGGGGACATGCCTGTCCATAGGCTGCACACTCACTTCTAGATAATTTATCCCTTGTAAACCCACGCTTCCCAAATTCCCTGTCCAAACAGCACCAAGCCCACTGCTGGTCTGCAAGGGCTGTTTATCTGGATCAGTCCTTCAGAGGGTAGATTGTAACCCCTAGGCCTAAAGCCAGGCCAGAGGGCAGTGGGGGTGGGGGTGATGTGCGGACAGGGTTTGAACTGGAGGCCTGAGGTATACATACTCTGGCACACAAGCCAGGATGGGAAGAGAAGGTGGGAAGGCCAACATGCTGGGGCCTCCCTTGTACTCGCGCCCTGGCCCCCTAAAGGAAAGGGTGAGGCTGCCTTCAGGAGTCTGATAAAAACATCATTTTCTTGAGCAGAACTTCCTTGACTTCCCACCTGGAGTGTGTCCACACACTGTATGCTCTGTGGTGCCCCCACATCACCCTGACCCTAGCGCACATTTAGTGCTGTGATCCTCATTAAGGCGGATGCTGGATCTGCTATGCTCACGGGTAAGCAGCAGTGTCGGTGACCTGTCAGGATCTGCCCTCGGTAAGTTTAAACAAGAGTCAGCGAAGGAGTGAACATATGAATGAATGAATGAATGAATGAATGAAGCTTACCTCCTCTAGGGAGGCTTTTCTCATGGTTCACCTAGCACCTTTCATTCCATTTCTTCCTATTTCTCTTCGACTTAATGTAGGACCTTGAGTTCAAAGTTTCACTTGTATTCTCACCACTGCATGGATCTGCCTCTGGTTTATTTTTGTTATATTTGTGTGCCTGACTCTTTCACATGGGCCTGTTCTGTCTCCCCCAGCAGACCCTTAGACCTCCAGGACAGAGACCATCTTTCCCACATTTCCAGCATGGAGTTGCTCAGTGTCTCTGGCAGACAGGCAGGCCATCCAGAGTCCCAGGAGGCCGTGGGCAGGGAGGATTCTCAGCTTCCAAACGCTCAGGGATTATATTTGGGAAAAGGCCTGAACACTTCCCAGTGCTGTTCCCAGGTCCAGAAAAAGGAGACAAATGACTTTCTGCCAAAAAGTTTCTTGAAAATGCCAAGCAGAAGTTTTCAAAGAGATGATCATTTGTAATGGGTATCTGGTCACTCTAACTGCAAAGGTTGAATTCAAATGGTAAAGTCTACAAAATATAATGAAAGTCTAGACAGAGCTACTTTCCTTCTTCTTCTTCTTCTTTTTTTTTAGACAGAACTTCCCTCTTGTTGCCCAGATGGAGTGCAATGGCACGATTTTGGCTCACTGCAATCTCCGCCTCCTGGGTTCAAGTGATTCTCCTGCCTCAGCCTCCCAAGTAGCTGGAATTACAGGCATGCGCCACCACACCTGGCTAATTTTGTATTTTTAGAAAGATGGGGTTTCTCCATGTTGGTCAGGCTGGTCTCAAACTCCTGACCTCAGGTGATCCACCCACCTCGGCCTCCCAAAGTGCTGGGATTCCAGGCATGAGCCACTGAACCCGGCTATGACAAAGCTACTTTCAAGTAGTTTATGTGTAGTGCACATCCATACCTATCCTCCATGGAGCTTTACTGAAACATCTTGACTAGCACATGTGGGCATGTACACACACACAACATGCACATGTGTGCATGCACAGGCACATACACACACACACACCCCTGCAGAGGCAGTGCTTCTCAAATGTGGAGCACTGACATCAGAAGCACTGGGGGTGGTGTTTAGGTGTTTGTTCAAATGTAGATTCCAAGGCCTCAGACTGAGAAATCAGGCTCTCTTAAGGCCAGAGATCAATAATTTGCATTTTTAGATAAACTCCCTGGTGATTCTTATATGCGCTGGAGTTTGAGAACTCACCCAGGGGCTTAGTGACCTTTTTCTGCACCCCAGGGCCTTGAGTCAGATCAGGCGTCATTTCTGTAGTACCAGCGCAAAATTGTAAATCACCTCTCTGGCCTCACCAGTTAACTGTACCTGAGATTGAGACTGTAACCCATTTGGAACAAGGGGAAGCTGGAGGGAGGGAGCACGGTGTAGTGGCGGAGCCCGGCGCCGGAGGTAGGTAGACCTGTGTGCACTCCCAGCCCCACCGTTTCCTGTGCGTGCCCCTGAGGCAAGCCATCTAACTGCTCTGAGCCCTGATTCCCTTTTCAGTAAAATGGGCATACTGTTTACCTCCTAAAATTGTTGTGAGGGTGAAGTTGGAGAGTGTATCTAAAGATCTCAGCATGATGCTTAGTGTGCAGTTAAGGGCTTGATAGATGTTCACTACTGTGACTGCTCTGCTGCTGCAAGTACTGTTGTAGAGATGCTGAATTTCAGGTGACAGAACACAGAAATCCTGAAGACTGGAATCTCTAAATCCCACTTCCTAACAGGCTGGACCAAGAAGAATCTGTGACTGCCCTGAGAAGGGTTTGTGCCCCGAGTACAGTCTTCTCTTAAGAGAAGGATAACTCAAATGTTACCTCTTCTCTCAAGGCTTCCCTGGCTCATTGCTAGGAATAAAAGAGCATGTTTCTATTACAATAGCCCAATCATATATATATATATATATATATATATATATATATATATATATAAAATGTTTAGTTTTTAAGCTTTTCTTTTTAGAAATGGAGTCTCTCTATGTTGCCCAGGATGGCCACAAACTCCTGCCTCAGCCTCCCAAGTAGCTGGTACTACAGGTGCATGCCACTGTGCTTGGCTACATATATGTATGTGTGTGTGTGTGTGTGTGTGTGTGTGTGTTTGTGTGTGTGTGTGTGTGTGTGTATGTGTGTGTGTGTGTATGTATGTATGTATGTATAAAATGTTGTCCTAGACCAAGTTCTTCTAATCATAAGCTCCTTAAAGCACAGGCCATGGTTCATTCATGCCAGGATCTCAGTTCTGAGGATACAGCAGCCAGCATGTTTCCCACACCCAGGCATCCTCCTTGACATGAAGTGGGTGCAGAAGAGTCTCTTGAACTCCTTGCTCTGCTTGGCATGGTTCCACTGATGACTCTTTGCTTAGGAGAGACACAGAGGGGAAAAGGCAAGTACCCAACCCAAAGGTAGCTTTTTCAGAGCCTCAAACACAGCTCAGATTATACTCTCCCCTTACCCCCAAACTACATCACATTTGTCTTCAGAACAAACTCTAAATCTCTTTTTGGCTTTCAAGGATGGCACTATTTGCTCTAAATTTACGTCTCCAGTATTAATTTTTTACTGTTACCCGCCACTTATCCAGATAACAATCCAATTGTACTATGTGTATCATTTTCTATTCTTTGTCTATTCCTAGGCTCATTTCAATCTGATTCCTTGTGTAGGGGGTTTTGTTTTGGCTGTCTAACATCTTAATCTATACAGATTACATAAGGCCGACCATACTCCTTCCTGCAAGCCTGACCTCAGTGATTTGTTCAAAGATTGTCATATGACCTACACCAGCCAACTAAAGCCCTTCTTGAGTCTTTTACTGAAGCTATCAGGAAAAGAGACAACCTTTTTGTTGGAATCATAAACTGTAAAGATATGAGCCTGGAGCTGTTGAGAGCCATCTTTGCTATAATATAAGGAAAGCCTGCCTGAGAAGGAAGCCAACACCAAGAAAAGATGAAGATAGATTTTTAAAAACATTGGTGGGTTCCTAAATCCAGCCATCCCTGAAGCCCTCTGATGACTCCATATACATACACCAATTTCTTATTTTGTTTGAACAGATTTGAATTGAGTTGCTGTTAACTCATAACTGAAAAAAGAACCTTGACAAATATATCTTGACTTGAGGTGATCCTCCCTCTTCTAATAAATACTTAGTGAGTATCCACTATATAGTATGCACTGTGCTGGGCGCTAGTAAACAAGACAGACATGGTATCTGCCCATTGATAGCTTGGCATCTCATGGGGGAAAATAACATAAGCAAGTAATTAAATAGTGGTATTATTGATATAATAATTGGATAATTATTTTTATAATTATACATAAAATTAACAATTTTATATATAAAATTAACATTAATAATTATTTATATATAACTATAATTAATTATATTTTAATTATATTTAATTATATAATAATATAATTACAATTAAAATTTTTATAGTCAGATAATTTTTTTATAATTATATATAAAAATTATTATTTTATAATTATATATAAAAGTATTATTGATATAATAATTGGATAATTACTTTACCATTTATATGCGGTCATCTTTAGAAATCTGGTTCTTCTACCACTTCTTGGTCCCAGTTGCCCTCCCAAAGCACTTTATTTATATCTCTGTAGTAATGCCTATTTTTTCCACAAACAGTTACTGCATGCCTGTGAATTTGCCTGGAACTATGCTAGGCATGAGGGTGGGAGCAGTTAAAGCAAGTATAAGAAAAGTAAGAAGCTACAAATCCGTATCCATTTTCTGTTCACTAGAACAGAATTGTAGACAAGTCCCAATTCTAAGCTGACAGAAGTATTGGTTTATGTCATTATAATACTATTTATGATCTTCATTTTATTTTATCTACACATGAAATTGTGGGTAAGGAGATAACAGAGTTTCCTAAGGATGGTATAGCAGAAAACATGCAGACCTAAGAGAAAGAACCCAAGATTCTTGAATTCCAAGCCTAACTCTAGCTGGAAATCATACGGAATTCACTTAACCTATCTGGGCTTTACCTAACTTACCTGTAACATAAATTGAATAATCATTAAGATGTCATCTGGTTATAATATTTTTAAAACTAACAATGTAATATACGTACTATAAAAACCTAGTGTTCTTATTCTAGAACTCCATTAATTATTTTAGAATGCGTTAAGTATAACTGTATCACACAGAAAGTGTAATAATTCATGTTATCCCAAAACATTAAAAGAAAAGTGTGTTAAAGCCAGCAACACCAATGGATATGGATTTGTAGACATCATTTGCTTCATTTGTGCTAAGATGCATCATTATGAAATTTTATTTTATATTTACTCAAAGTGCTCTTTTAGACTTATAGTGACACCAATTTCTATAATATCTTACCCTTGTGTATAAGTAAAAATAAAATGTAAGCAAAACTAAAAAAAAAAAAGTAAGAAGCATACTCTGTCTTGCAATTAAACCAGTTGTGTATATGTCCATTTTCTCTAAATTGTCACCTCCTTGAGGGTAGAGAACATGTTATTCTGGGTATCTTTCTATTGTGTGCAGAATGGCTTGCCCACAGTTTGCAAGAGACAGTTGATTATTCTCAAATTCTTCAACTATAAATCCCTAAATACTGTACTCAGAAATTGGGTTCTAAGTTCACTAGAGTTATTTACTGTTTTAAAATCAACTAGGGAAAATATTTTCACTGAGATTTGCAAATACCATGTCTAGTTAAATGGAATTTGGGGAATTGCCAACAGCTATGCAGAATGTGTTATCCTCTTCTCTCTCACCATAGTTAATTGAATTGAATGGATCATTCCTTGTGAAGCCAATTATTAAATGCTGTTCAGAAGTAAGCCTCATCTCATGCAGAGTCTCCCCTTTTGTAATTGTATTAATTGATGGCCCTAGAAAAGGGTCCTACTTATTTCATCCCACTTTAATATGAGATTAAAATCCATCACTAACAGTTTACATAAAATGTCTTGATATAACTGAGCTGTTAGCTCCGAACTATCCTGATCCTATTGTGGGACCATTTATAAATCAATTTCTTTTCCTCTTTGCATAATTTTCATAATCATAATTACAATAACAACACTCTCCATGTAAATGGTAGGCTTGTGAGAGGGACGCTGCTTATCCTATCCTTTCAGCTCTACAAGGCTGGTACTAATACTGCTGCCATTTTACAGATGAGAAAGGTGAGATTCAGAGTGAGTAAACTAGCTTGCCCAAGGTTACACACCTGCAAAGTAGGAATGAGCCAAATCAAAAGCCTGTGCTTTTACATTACCATGCTACTGCCTTCCATTTTCTCTTTTATGAAGATTAGACTCAACAGTAAATTAGACTGTCTGCTAATTTACTGTTGAGTCTAATCTTCATAAAAGAGAAAATGGAAGATAGTAGAGCATGGTAATGTAAAAGCACAGGCCTTTAAATTTTTAAAGCTTTGCTCCGCAGACAGCCACCCTGATCTACTGGGCAAAGAAATGCCTCAGCAAACACTGTGCGGAGCTTAGCTCCAGAATCAGAATGATGCAGCCGAGTCGCATTCCCTTTAGAAACAGAATTTTAGCATTCTGAGAAGTCACAGAGAATGTGGCATTGGTGCTTGCCAGTTGCTTACAAATGTTCCTATTCTGTCATGTATCTAAAATTTTAAGTTTCCTATGACATGCAGAGTAGGACAGGGTCCTTCTGAATTAGAGAAGAATGTGTGGGAGAAGGCCTGTGAGAGATTCCATCCCTGAAGCTCACTCACCCAGACAGCTAGGTATCCCAGGCAGAGGCCAGAAAGTCAGGGTATACCCCCTAGTAAACCTCACCCCAAGCTGCTGCCACCTCTGGACTGCCTGCTCCCTGCAGCCCCTTCACTCCAGCTAAGTCAGGGAACTTCAACAAATATATACTTGTTCAGCAAATCATTCCTGAGTGTCTACCCTCTAGAGCTCGCACTCCAGTGGGCACTAGAGCACATGATGAGCAAGACAAACACAGTCCCTACCCTGCCAGGAGGTGGTGGCATCCCCAACCTGACCTGTCCCTCCTCAGCTCTGATCTGCTTCCTATAAGGAGTGCTCCTTTACCTCTCCTCACCGAGGAGATCTCAACTGGGCAGTGCTGACTCTATCATTGGCTGGGTTTGCCCTTTTCCGACATCAGTGAAATAACAGTGACACCAAATGCTTTTACAGAGTCTACTTAACAGGTATTAATTCATTTAATCCTACAACAAGCCTATGAGGTATATGTCCTTATCATTTGCATTTTAGAAATGAAATTGAAGCAATCACTTGCCTAAGATCATAAAGCTAATTAAAGTGGTGAAGGTGGGATTCCAACCCAGGCAGCCCAGCCCCAGAGCCCATGTACTCTGCTGGCATGTATTGGTTTTTGAATGCTGTGTTTCTTGTGGCTCTGTCTTGGCCTATTTTATTTTATTTTATTTGAGTTCGGGTCTCATTGTCACCCAGGCTGGAGTGCAGTGGCATGATCATAGCTCACTGAAGCCTTGAACTCCTGGGTTCAGCTGATTCTCTCACAACAGCCTCTCCAGTATTTGGGACTACAGGTGTGTGCTACCATGCCTTGCTCTGTCTCGGCCCTTCTCGAATCTCTTCTTATGCTACATCCTCTCCATACATGTTTTCCTTCACTAACTTTCCTTTACCCATCCTCTCTCTGCTGCTGGCTCCAAATGTCTAGCTCTTATCTTGTATATCCAAGAATGAACATGAACTGGACATTCTTACCTGGAGGACCCAAAGCCCATCCTGTTTCCAGTCCTTAACTCCTTCACTTTCCATTCCCACATCCAATTAGCTTCCAAGTAGCCCAGATGTCATGTTCTCCAGGAGGCCGTCCCTGAGCCCTCAGATAATTAATGGGTCCTCTGTGCTAATATAACCTTCCTGCTGCACTTTTTATACTGCACGGTGACCACTATCCCCCTGGACTTTGCCACTGCAGATGGAGCTCCTTGGATGCAGGCATTGTTTTACTCATCTGTTTCCCAGCACAAGTGACATAAGTGAGAGGTGTTTGACAACATCTTGTTTTGAGTTATGCATAATACATTGCAGCCAACTCCATGTTGGTGCTGCCCTTCCCAGAAGACTGTCCAAGCACCTTACTTGCCCAGGGTATCTGGGGACTCCAGTACAGGAAGTAAGGCAGGATCATTTACCCTAGAGCTCACAGCCCCAGAGCTGCCTGCTTGATCTTCACCCAAGAAGCTCAGAAGGCTAGTGTTGCTGGGGAAGGCAACCAGGGGAGCCATGACATAGAAGACCTATGGGCAGTTTGGTCCATGACTGGAAAACTCCATTTTCCCTGAGATGATTGGGCAGCAGAGAGTGAGAGTGTGGTGGGTTTCTCATCTGCACTGGAATGGGCTGGACCCATTCTGAGGTTCTCTGAGTGAAGGACAAGAACATAGCTTACGCAAGTACCCTGGATGGGGAAGCCTCTGGCCACAGGCCACACTACTTAGGAAAAGGGGACAGGTGAAGGTTGTCATCCAGGGCCACTGAGCAGGGTCATGATGTTTGGAGACCATGCTGTGATTCACTCTTGGTCCTCGGGCAGGTGTGCACCTGTCACTGGTAAGCAAAAGTGAGCCCGCAAGTCACTTTTTCACTTGTGGTGAAATGCAAATTTTCACCAATTAGAATGTGAATGGTGAGCAAGTAGAAGGAGACCGACAACCAGCCAACAATAATGATGGAGCAGGAAGGACAGAGCGGAAGGGAATAAAATGGTGTGCCTGTGTTGGCGTACATTCCACTGAAAACAAATCTGTGTGAACAAACAAAGGATATTGGCATCCCACCAAGATCAATTCATCCTGGCCCCACTGGACACTGGTATATAGAACAGACCATTAAGAAGAAGATAATTAAATCAGCAGTCTGTCCAGTACATATGTGTTGGGTGAGCATCTGTGAATGAAACTCGTAAAGGAATAAATCTGATGAAAACTGGAATTCTAATCTCCTCAGCTTCTCTGTTCCAGTGGGGAAGAGAGTGTATGTAATCACTCTCCTCAGGGTGAAGATCAAGTAGGCAGCTCTGGGGCTGTGAGCTCTAGGGTAAATGATCGTGCCTTACTTCCCGTACTGCAGTCCCCAGATGCCCTGGGCAAGTAAGGCACTTGGACAGTCTTCTGGGAAGGGCAGCACCAATGTGGAGTTGGCTGCAATGTTTTATGCATAACTCAAAACAAGATGTTGTCAAGCACCTCTCTCTCATGTCACTTGTGCTGGGAAACAGAAAAACACAGGATTGGGAGCCAAAGGAATGTAGGTTCATTTCTTGGCTCTGCCTTTCACTATTTCTGTGACCTTGAGCAAGTTTCCTACCTACCCTGAGACTCTTATTTCCTCACTCATAAGATGGGGATAATAAAATGCCCTGTATCATAAGGAGTGTGGTGACTAATAAAAGCGATGATAAATATAAAGTCTCTTTATATTCATAAACTAATAAAAGGGACGATAAATATGAAGGGCTCCGGTGCTTGGAGAGGAGTAGTATGTGCTCAATAAATGTCAACCAATACTGATAATTAAAAAATAATAAGCAGCTCCTTCTTCAAGATGTAGCACTTGTGGAAACAATGTTGGCCTTTTTATTACAGGGCCAGCTTCCCTTCACTGTTTAGCAGAGAGGGACTTTCCAAGGATTAGATTCTCCAAAAGAATGATCCTTCATTTCTTTCAAAGAAGCCAGAAAGGAGAGGCAGAGGAAAAGGGGCAAGAAAAATGTTCAGAAAGAACATATCAATGGAACATCCAAGGAAAGTTGGCAGTGAAGGGTGGGAAGCAGAAGAGGAAGAGGTCTGGGTCAGGGCTGTCTGAGGAGGTAGGGACAGAGGGACATGGCTTGGTAGGTGGGGAAGTCCTGGAAAAATAGCTGTGAGTCATAGACAGGTTCAAAAAGGGCAGCCACCCTGAGAACCCAGGGCCTTTGTCCAGGAAACATCAGGTACACTGGACTGTGGTTACAACATTTGATGGGCTGGGATTAAACCACATCACATGACATTGGCTGTTTCATCATCTTTCTTGCTTTTTGAAAAGTTCATCATCTTTTCCAGGCAAAGAACAGATCCTAATTCCGAGTAAAAACTAACAGGGCTGTACACGAAAGGCAAAAATTCTAGGGTGTTCAGCACAGGATAAAAATGCTGGATGTGTCCCACCAACTACCTAAGATATCTACAGTGAATGTCCTGAAATGAGATCCTGTAACTGGGGGGTGGTAACCGCCCTGGTGGAGCAAAGCAAAGGAACTTGAGACTGACAGCTGAGAGTATAGAATTCAATTCGGGGAGTCAAACAAGGGCCCAGCAGCCTGGCTGCAGCACTTCCAAGCTGCACTTAGTACTTAATTTGTCTTGTTTGTTGACTGGCCTGCTTATTCATATGCGGCAACCCTCTGCAGCATTTGATTTTGAAATCTTGATGAGCAGATTGATCTGCCAATTTTGAATTATTCCCACATGTTCTGCACAAAGTAGATGCTCAATAAATATTCTGGAAACTGTTGTTATCCCTTTCTGCTCCAAAGACCCCAGACAGAAACAGATCAGCAATGTTTTGTGGTAATGTTTCCCAAACTGTGTTTCAGGGCACATGTTCTACCCAGATATTAAGTATTAAATATTTTGTGAAGGAAGTGTCTGGAGCCATATGACTTCAGGAAATCCTAGGATAAGCATTTTGAGAGGCTGAAGTGGGTGGATCACTTGAGTTCAGGAGTTTGAGACCAGACTGACCAACAGGGTGAAACCCCATCTCTATTAAAAATACAAAAATTGGCTGGGCGTGGTGGCTCATGCCTGTAATCCCAGCACTTTGGGAGGCCAAGGAGGGAGGATCACAAGGTCAGGAGATCAAGACCATTCTGGCTAACATGGTGAAACCCTGTCTCTACTAAAAATACAAAAAATTAGCTGGGCGTAGTGGTGGACGCCTGTAGTCCCAGCTACTCTGGAGGCTGAGGCAGGAGAATGGCGTGAACCCGGGAGGCGGAGCTTGCAGTGAGCTGAGATGGCACCACTGCACTCCGGCCTGGGCAACAGAGCCAGACTCTGTCTCAAAGAAAGAAAAACACAAAAATTAGCCAGGTGTGGTGGCATGCACATGTAATTCCAGCTACTTGGGAGGCTGAGGCAGGAGAATCGTTTGAACCTGGGAGGCAGAGGTTGCAGTGAGCCGAGATCACGCCACTGCACTTGCACTCCAGCCTGGGTGACAGAGGGAGACTCAGTCTCCTAAATAAATAAACAAAAGGTTTTTAGGGGCAGGATTTTTGGAGGCTTTAATATGCTAATATGCATGATAAACCTTTAAGAAGCAGCTAATATTCAGTATTTCTCAAGTTCTTTTGACCATGTAATTTTTTTTTCAAAGGAACATTAATTAACATTTAGAATAATGCTGCAATATTGACAGGGGTCTCTCTGAGCTCTTTTAGCTTGAAGTGGACATAGCAGGGGCTTGTCTCCACCAGTAGTTCAGTAGGTCCTCTACCTGCACCTGGCCAAACCAAAAATACACCCCTCCTTCTCTAGAAACCGCTTGGGGTGGGTGGGTTATAGGAGGTAGAAATAGAAACAACAGCATAGGATTTTATAATTGGTGTCATAAATCCAGAATCAATATGTCATTGGAGGAACTCTAAAACCAAGACATGAAGGAAGATTTTTCTTTAGACTCCAAAGTGAGGAGATGAAGGCCAACTGTTATTTCATAGCCAAGGCTGTCATGAAGGAATAATCCAGACAGCAGACCAACTTTTAGCTATGTGGTTCTACTACATAATGTAACAACGAATAAATCAATGGACTGTAGAATGTTTGAATTGGAAAAGACTTTAGACATTATTTAGTCCATTTCTCTTATTTGATAGATGAAGAAACAGAGAATCAGAGATGTTAGGTGACTTGCAAAGGTCACCCAGTTAGTGAGTGGTAATGCTGAGGCTAGAGCCCAGATGTCACCTCAGGACACCCTACAGTCATAACTTGCTGGGTTTGTCATCTCTGTGAAGACAGTCTGATACACTGCCACCTGCCCTCCCTCCGTAGGCCTTCATAGGCAGGCTCACTGGGTGAAGAAGTGGTGGATAAGGAGGACGAGGAGAGCTGGGAGCAGCAGCAATTGCTAGAGCACTAACCTCAGATGGCCTAAAAGATGGGGGCAGTGGGTCCTAGTTAGGCAAAAGCCAAGGAACAAAAGGGAGAAGAGTCCAGGCCATGAAAACAAGGGTGTCCAGCCTAGGGCCTCCCACGACACAGCTCTCAGCAGGCTGAACGGAGTCCAAGAGGTGGCAGTGGCGGCAGACTTGTCTGGAGAATTTCAGATATGCTGGCCTTGAACTTTTCCCCTCTAGCTTCAGCCAGAAGGTACCACCAGCTGTGCCCTGCAGACTGGGCTACAGAAGGGAAAGGGCAGAGGAGAATAGAGATTTGGGGAAGAATTCTAGAAGGGAGGCCCCAACAAGGAAAACAGGAGAAATAATGGTGCCATTGCTATTTGTCTTCATTAGGAATGGCCAGAGAGGGAGAAGCCAAAGGAAGAAAACTTCCTCTGCTTCCTAGAAGAGAGGAAGCTGGCAGGAAGAGCCCTTCAGGGAAAATTCTGGCTAGGATCTGTTTTAGGAAAGGAGGGAGCAGCTGCTCACCAGCTGCTGATTATGGGCTGGAGACCCTGATTAACAGCTCAACAGGCACAAAGCCAAGGTTAAAAGTCACAGGAATTCAAAGCCTAGGATGTGGGGAGGCTGAAGTGAGCCTCAGACCAGCAGAGGAAGGGGATTTATTTTGGAGACTGGGGCCATGCAGCTGGAAGGACTTGAGTGATTTTGGTGAGCAAGCTCAAGTTAAAGCCTGCTTGTTTTCTTCAGGATGGTCAGTTAAAAAATTTTGGGGGTGTGTTGACAGTTCCTGTAAAAGTGACAGACCTGTTTGGGAGCCTAGGGGTCTGATAATTTAGGGGTCACAAAGATCCTCAGAAGGAATGGGGGCCAAATACCAGCCTTGCTTTTTTTGTAGAGAAAGGGTGAGTTTTAACCTCAGAGGAGTAAAGACATGTTGTACATCTGGCTCAAGAAATCTCTTTCAAGAAATATTTACTTGGGAAGTGCTTACGGCATAGATGATAGAAACTGAAAAGTAAAAAAAAAAAAAAAAAAACACCATTCAAATATTAAAACATGACATCTTATACCAATAACAAACAAACAACAACAACAACAAAAACACCAAACGAAACCAAAGCCAAGAAAAAGATCATGTTTTTGGTCTGTTGACTGGACAAATATTCTGTACTAGATGCGTAGGGTAGGCCAGGTGTGAAGTCAGAGGTGCTGGCTTTAAGTCTCAGCTCTAGTATCACCAATTGTGTGATACTGAGTCAAATACTTAATCTCTCTTCTATGCCCTTCAATTGAAAGCAGGCCTACGAGCAACACCTCCCTTACAGAACTGTGGGACTAAAGGACATAATATGAAAGTGCCTTTGCATACTTAAGCCCACAGTTGAAAGGTTAGCCAATTTTACTAATATTAATAGGCATATAGTCAATGATTTCTAGATATGGCATTTGATTTTGTGAGGCACCTGCATTGAATTGTGGTGTTTCTTTGAATTTGGAAATTACAATTTTTGAAGTGTCTTATTACATATCCCTTGCTGTTCCACCACTTAGTCCCTCCCCAGTGTCTGTGTTGGATAGCATTATTTCTTATATTCATTCATAGAATATACCTACCTTATAACCAGCCTCATGCTTGGAATTCTATGCTTTTATATCTTTTCTGGAAGAGGTCAGAAATTTGTAAAGGATATTTTTATGCCCATGAGGTACTATAGGCAAACTGACATCTGCAAAGCAAGTTTTGCTATGAGTTGATGAAAGCTCAGTATATAATATAAAACAAAGAATATCTGAAAACTATTTGCATATAAAATGGACTAAAAGATTTATTTCTATTTTCTCCTATTTTTCAAAGTGCTGGAAAAATCAAAACTTAAATATTTTCATCAAGTATTATCTGAAACAAAATTGGCAGGCACACATATATTTTTCCTTTTAACTCTAAGTTACTAGACTCCAGCCTTCTGTCAAATATACTCAACACCTGTAGCACATAAACTCAGGCCTAAATTTCCTAAAAATACTGGACATGTTTTAGTATTTTAATGATAAAACCCAGATGTCCTGTTTTACATGCCCTGGAAGAAAAGAAACATACAACCTTATACAGAACTCTCACCATTTTAAATCTGATTAAACTCTATGCCAAACAAGGAATGGAAAGAGTATGATGTTTGTACAAACAATCCTTTAAAGAGTATTTTTCAAATCCACTTAAATGTTCTAGAAAACTTCTGAAATGTGAATCAGCAATATTTATTTACATTCCACCCCTGGACTGAAGTTTGGGGTCATGTCTTGGTGCTTGGAGCAGGAATTGTGATGACGATTAGTTTGGTTCTCCAACCTGTGTTTTGAGGCCCACATGCAATGAGACCCACTTTGGTCACTTATGCATATGTCAATACTATTTACAGCCCAGTGATTCTTAGATGTAGCTTGGTTTCAGAACCACCTGGGAGAGTTTCTTCAGAATATCCTATTGTAGACTCCACAGTTTAGTGTCTAATTCAGTAGATCTGGGGAGGGGAGTAGGAATCTGTCCTTACATAAAGTTTTCCTAAGTGATTCTAATAAAGCCTTGTGTTTGGGAATCACTGATCTAGGGCCCTGGCTATTTACAACCTTAAATGTGCATGGGGATCTTATTAAAATGCAGATTATGATTCAGTGGGTGGGGGTAGGAGCAGAAGATTCTGCAGTTTCAATAAATTCCCAGATGACACTGATGTGCTGGTCGGGGGACCACACTTTGCATTTTGTTCTCTTCTGTCTCTTCCAATCTGGAATACTTCCTCTACTGTTCCCTGTCTTTCATGTCTTTATGTAATTTCAAAGATTACAGGCCTTACATTCTGTAGGATGGCCCTCAGCCTGGGTCTCTCTGAGGTTTCTTTGCCAGACTTAGGTGATGCTGTCCTGGCAAAAATACTCAGAATGAAGCTGGGCTCTGCTTGGTGCATCACCACAGAGGGTACAGGATGTGGAACTTTTGCATCACTGGTGATGTCAATCTTGATCACCTGGTCAGGTTGGTGTCTGCCAGGTGTCTCCGCCACACAGTTACCATTTTCTCTCTGGTAATTTATTAGTATTTGTGAGGCACTATTCTATGAATGCACCAATATCCTACTCTTCATATACCCTCTATTATCTGCCTTCATTGATAAATACCACTGGAATCAGCCATCTCTATGACAGCTACCAAATGGTGATTTATATTTCCTTCATTATTTTTATATTTATTAGTTTCATTCTTCAATAAGAAATAACAATCCCTTGTCTTCCATTTATTTGTTCACATATTCATTTAAATTGGCATAGTCAAATGGATTATAATTTTTTTTCACTATATTGGAATCCATTACTCGCTTTATTTATTTTGAAGCTCAAATGATCCCAAAGTGGCACCTGGTCCTTTTGATATGTTTCCATCATCACTGGAACATTTCCTTTGTTTCTGGCATAACAAGATGTTTCAGATTTATCTTTAATTTTCCCTTCCCCAGCCATGGCATCAGCCATTTTCTCCAAGAAGCCCTGGTTTCTTTTTAGTAAAGAATGGTTTTTAGAATCCAATATCTGTGTGCTTCATGTGCTCATTGCCTCTGGAGTGCCATTGCTTTGAGGTTTCCTAGGCAGACAGAGCTTGAAAAAAAAGTCTATACACACACACACACACACACACACACACACACACACACACACGTATAACTATTCCCTCATTTGTGTATATAGATTATAAAAGCCTACATTCATAATGAAATCTACATTTCAAGTTTAACACCTCAAAGTTCTTTCCAGCCTTTTTCCTTTTTGTGTTTGTAAGTATCATTTCCAACGGTGAGAAACCTGGCTTTTGTATAGTTATCCTAAATATATTTGCTTATTTACTCATCAATTTAGTTATCTGCTCACAGTAACCAATGTCCCAACCATTTGGGCTTTCCCTTCTGTCTCCCAGCTGTGTGTCCCCTTCTCCATTCTGCATCCTTGCATGCTGGGGGCACGCTCCTGACGTGTCACTGATGTGCTTCTGTGAAGCTCCCACACCCTCCCCACACGAGCCAGGGCTGCCCTCCATGCTGAGAAACAAAGGGAAGAGGGAATGGAAGATGGGAAAGCTGCTTGTTCTTTGTAAATGGTTCACTAGTATCTTACATTTGAGCTACATACAATGGTTAATACATTTATAATTATGAAAGTGAAAGTAAATTTGACCTTTTATTAAAGCATTTACCAATGAAAAAATAAACATCAAAACATTTTAAACATATTGTATGTACATGTGTGCATGTATGTGACAGCTGTACTTTAAAGTTGTAAAGAACTTTAGAGGTCTCTTATTTAAATGGTTTCAAATCCGGGGGCCTGGAGGCTTTATGGGGACACTTTCAATACAACACTGATTAAGAGTTGGTCTGGAATAAAGAGAGGCTGGGGGAAAAGTGAGGTTCAAGGAATATTCCCTAGGGCTCCTCAGAGCAGCATGTCAACACCACTGGCCTGTTCCAACCCCTCAAGCTCTAAACAAGAGAAGACAGGCTTTACCAACTACTTTGCTATTTGCTAACAGCAGTTTCAAATGTTTGGCCACATAGATTTGTCCACTGTCCACGGTTGATGTATGGCCCAAACCACCCACGAGGCCAAGCTGTACCCAGTAGAATAAGATAGAGCAATGGAAAAGAATCAACCATGGGTACGCATATCAACTGGGCTGAATGACAGAAACAAGTCAGAAAAGGACACATGCAATTTGATCACAACTTTCAATGACTTCCTGTACCATTCTGGGTAAAATTGAAAGCACTTACAATGACCTACAAAGCTCTACAGATTGGGTCCTCTGACCTCCTCTCTTGCCACTTCCTTTCATGTCCTGCACAGCTTACCCCCACCTCAGCCACACTGACCCTCTTCCTGTTGCTTGAATATGCCAGGCACGCTTTACACAGGGCACTGGCACTTACGGTTCCCTCTACCTGGAATGTTCTTGCTTTGCATGTCCAGGTAGCTCATTCCCTCAACCCTCCCTTCTTTACTCAAATACCAGCTTCTCAGTAAGGCTTTCCCTCATCACTCGACTTGAGGTTGCAAGAACTACCCCTCCCCAACACTTCCCATCCCTCTGCCTTGCTTTATTTTTCTCCCTGGCGCTTATCATAGGGTATATTTATCTTATTTCTCTAATCTGTCTCCATCTAACTGCAATGGAAGCTCCATGTGGGTAGGGAGTTTTATTTGTTTTTTTCATTGCTGGATCCGTAGAGCCTAGAACAGTGCATGGCACACAGTGGGCACTCAGTCAATATTTCTAAAAGAATGACTGAAAGAGCAAATGAAGGATATTCCAGGAGAGGCCTCAAGAAGCGACCAAAAGTGCTGGCCAACTGACGACAGGAGGAAGAGTTCACTTCCAATTATCCTGGATCAAAACAGTGGTTTTTGGCAGCCTGCCTCTGACACATAATTCTAGTTGACAGATGAACAGATGAACCGTTTAGAGATCTGCAGATGCATTTTGGGGCTGCTCATCCTGGAAAGGGCATTAGGATATTGCCATGAACAAAGCAAAGTGTTTTAAAGAAGGCACAGTCCATTTGTTTCCTAGTTGAGGTGGCCAGTTGGCAACTTCTGGCTTCCGACTCTTGCCAGCTGGTCCTCTTTTCCATGTTCTATTTATTTAGTCATTCAATGAATATTTGTAGAGCAATGTCTAAGTGACAGGGCTGCCCCATGGCTTCATGTGCATAACTTTCTTTTATTCACATGCAACTGTACTTTATTTTCATTCTCTCTTCCTCCCCACCTCCACCAGTCTTTGGTTTAATCTTTAATATTGAAAGTAATACGTGCTTGTAAAGCAAAGATCCAATATCATAACATTCTCTACAGTAGGAAATGAAATCCCCTCCCTCTCTCTTCTTCCCCCACTATTATTACCATAATAATAAAATTTCTTGGCCCTCTCTGCAGGTAGACAGGTGAGAGTCCCCTGGGGAATGGAAAGGTGGTGGAAGGGAGAACTTTCATAAACCAAGATTACTTTTGCATATTAAAGGATGTGTAAGGAATCTCAATTTTCAACTGTCTGTAGCATGTCATACTTGTCAAAAGCTTGGCTAAGGCAATTGATATTCAAGAAAAACATCTTAAAAGTCATACCAGGTATTCATTCCTTAGATTTTCTAAGCTTTATCCTTACGCCAAGTAAGACTGTCAGTGAGCAACATACCTGAACTGGATTACTTTAGCTCCCCATATCATATCTTTAGAGAGTCATGTTTTGAATTATGTCTTTTTATTAACGATCAATATAAAATATGGTCAAAAGGAGATTGCTTTTGCCAATGTTTCTGCCCTCAAAACTGCTCTTGAAGACACCATCATTTTCTACAGCACACATTATTTTCCTTCCTTCCTTCCTTCCTTCCTTCCTTCCTTCCTTCCTTCCTTCCTTCCTCCCTCCCTTCTTCTTTCCTTCCTTCCTTCTTTCCTTCCTTCCTTTCTTTCTTCCTGTGTATCTTTCTTTCTTTCTTTCGGGACAGAGTTTCACTCTGTCACCCAGGCTGAAGTGCAGTGGCGTGATCTTGGCTCACTGTAGCCTCCGCCACCTGGGTTCAAGCAATTCTCTGCCTCAGTTTCCCGAGTAGCTGGGATTACAGGCACCTGCCACCACGCCTGGCTAATTTTTTGTATTTTTAGTAGAGACGCAGTTTCACCATCTTGGCCAGAATGATCTTGAACTCCTGACCTCGTGATCCACCTGCCTCAGCCTCCCAAAGTGCTGGGATTACAGGCGTGAGCCACCACACCTTGCCAGGACACATCATTTTCTAATTCCTCCCAGAGTTCTAGAAGGTAGCTTGGAGTTTCTGATGATTTGATGTGCTGATGCTTTTTTGCCTTCTTTCTCTCCTTCCTCTTCTTTTATCTGCTCCTCCAACTCCTTTTCTTTTTCAGATAATGAGAATGATATAGTCTATCATATCACCCTTTTTGCCTAGGCTGCCAGGAACCTCTGCCCAACTTTTTCATCAATGGAAGCATCTGTTTCCTTTGCCTAGGCATTCTCTCTGGCACTATTCTAGTTTTTTTATTCTACCATTTAAAAAAATCTTCCCCCAATTTTTTTTTTATTTTTTGTAAATACGAAGAGACATAAATAAATGTGTTAACAAAGAGTCCAATGCTGATATTTTACAATTTATAGGTAAGGAAAATAAGGCCCCGAGAGGTTGCCTTTGCTATCAGCCACAAACAACTAGTTAGAAGAAACTTTCAGACTAAAACCTGAGGGTTCCTGCCCTTTCCATTACCTGATGCTGTTTCAAATTAGAGACTAATATTTCTTCTGCCTTCACAGGTTGTGGATATTCACTCAGCATGCTTTCCTTTATGTCCTCCTCTTGGGAAGGGAAGCCAGGTCTGTGGCCTGTTTGCTCTTCTCTTCATCATCATCAATGCACAAGGTTGGCAGCAGAGTCCAGGAAGAAGAGAGAGATGTTCTCACCTCTTTTTATTTCTGCTTATGTAGGCTCAACTCCAGCAACCTATCTAATCCATTCAGGAATTCAGATATAATTATGGGGACATGGATGAAATATCTTTGGGAATGAAGGTGTTCCTGAGTATTACATTTTTGTTGAGAAGTGTGAGGTCATCAAAAAGAGAAAAACATTGAGTTTAATGCAAGCTGAAGAACTCTACATTTCAAAGTTTACAAAATGGTAGTTTATAATCTCAAAGCAAGTCTGATCAACCAGATTTTAAACGAATAATTTCTGCTTAAAACATGAATATGAAGTAAAAGTTCCTGTTTGGACCTTTATGCTTCCTTGCATGGAAATATGTAGCAAATATAAAGATGGGTCCAGGAATGCTAACTTGGATAAATATTCAGGGTGATCTGATAGGGGTTCATAAGTGTCATGGAGGAGGGGGTCACAATTGGGAGCAGAGTGTGACAGAGCCATGATCCATCTGCAGCACCACTGTGTATAGGTGCTTTGGAGGCACAGAGACTTCCCTGAATTCTAGTTCTCCGACTTACCAGAGCTCAGACATGTTTTCTAAGTTCTAAGTTTTCCAAATCCTGTAAATTGAGAATGACCTAAGGAGCATGCAGGATATTTAAAAAGGCTTCACATATGCGTGAAGCACATAGCACCATGCTGGCTTGCAGAAGCGTTCAACTAATTGTAGCTATTATCACCTAAGTCAGGTTAGAGCGACTATTGAAGCCAGACAATAACTATTTTATGTAACCAATTAAATAACCAACCAGGAAAGAATCACAAAGAAAAACCCGAGAGGACACAGTAGTTGCAGAAGGCACTGAACAGGTACTGGTACTTTTAGCAGAGGACAGACTTAATCCCCTGAGGTTGAAGTAGCTGCAGAGATGTCAGTTTTCAGAATGAAACTGTGATGAGCCACACTTAGGTCAGGATGAATCAAATCAATGAACAAACTCTGTATTTGGTCATTGTCTACCTCTGCCGCACGGACACACCTTGTAGCCAAGGGGCCAAGGTTTCCTTACACTGTCATCAAGACAAAAATGGCCAACTGAGCAAACAACGTGATAACGCGCCTCTAGAGAGTAATAATGGGGGAAATATCCTAGGCAGAGCTCAAGGAGAAGAAACCCTGACAAATGTGGTTGGCAGCCCTGAGCCTTGTGAATTAGGAGTCGGGGTAGCGTCAGCTTCTATGGGGGGTGGTGGTAAAGTTCTTGGCTCAGTTTTGTCTCCGTTTTGTCATAGACAATGATCTGGGTCTGAATGTAAAAACATCTTGCCAGAAACTTTCTGTTACAGGAAGCTCACTAGAAAGCAATAAAAGAACAAACTGCTACATATCCTTTAAAGGCATCACTATTATCTTGGTGGGGGTGGGGTAGAGGGAAGGGTAATTGCAGCCAGGAATAAATAAAGTTGATAAAAGGAATACGGGAATTTTCTTTTGTGTAAAACGTCTTGACTGATGGAGCTAGATAGTCCAGACATTTATCATGTGGACATATTCTACACGTGGCAGTCACATTAAACAAATGTTGTTTTATAACATCTGTAAATTGATGCTATTTGTACCCTTGCTCTTATTTGTTTATTTGAAAGGCAAAACAAAATAACAACCATACACACACAAAAACCCCTAAAACCAAGCTGGATTTTGTCTTTAACTTGGCAGAAAGAGTGGCCTCTGATTTGTGCCTCATATTTTGAATGATTATCTGCTAGATTTTTATTTTTTTACCAATTCATTTTCCATATTTATTTAAGTCTTAGAAAGGAAATGCCCCTAAAATATGGTCATCTTTTTCACTGGGTATCTCAATGAACAGCAATTAAAAAAAACTGTACTAAATGTTTCCCTTGGGACTCACATAATTCATTGTCGTACAACCTTTAAAATAACATGTTAGCCTGGGCGTGGTGGCTCACGCCTGTAATCCCAGCACTTTGGGAGGCTGAGGCAGGTGGATCACGAGGTCAGGAGATCGAGACCATCCTGGCTAACACAGTGAAACCCCGTCTCTACTAAAAAATACCAAAAAAAATTAGCCGGGCTTGGTGGCAGGCGCCTGTGGTCCCAGCTACTCAGGAGGCTGAGGCGGGAGAATGGCGTGAACCCAGGAGGCGGAGCTTGCAGTGAGCCGAGATCATGCCACTGCACTCCAGCCTGGGTGACAGAGCAAGACTCCACTCAAAAAAATTAAAAACTTCATCAAGATTAAACTGAAATTCCTCAGAGAATATTTTTTAGTGGGGCAAATGCTGCAACCTAAGTGGCAGAATTTCTTACTTGGGTATAGCACTTTATAGTTCACAAAGCACTTCTGCTATACCACCTCACTTCTATTTCTATCTTTACAACAATCCTGAGTGAGTGGTAGGGTAGGGACTGCTGTCCCATTTACAAATGAAGAAACTGAGATTTTTGACAAGGGCTGGTGTGGATGTGGAGCAACTGTAATATTTTTAGATTTATAGAAAAATAGCAAGAATAGTACAGAGAATTCCCATAATCCTGGCACCCAAGTCCCCGTTTATTAATGTCTTAGGTTAGCATGATACATTTGTCACAATTAATAAAATATTATTGATGCATGACTATGAACTAAATTAACTTTATTGGTTATGTCTCAGTTTTTACCTAATGTCCTTTTTCTGTTCCAGGATCCCACATCACCTTCAGTCATCATGCCTCTTTAGGCTCCTCTTGGCTATAATAGTTTCTTAGACTTGCCTTATTTTTAATGACCTTGACATTTTTGAGAATTACTGGTCATGTATTTTGCAGAATCCCCTTAACTTGGGATTTGATGACTATTTTTCTCATGGTTAGACTGGTTTAAGGTTTTGTGGGAGGAAGACCACGGAGGTCAAGTGCAATTCCCATCACATTATATCCAGGGCACACACTATCAACAGAATGTGTCCCTGTTGATGTTGACCTTGATCACCTGGCTGAGGTCATATTTCTCAGCTTTCCTTACTGTAAAGTTACTCATTTTTACTCCCTTTCCCTACTGTACTTTCTGGAAGGAAGTCAATATGCATAGCTCATACTTTAACGAGTAGGGAGTTAGGCTCCACCTTCTAGAGGGTGGAGTATTCATGAGTTATTTGGAATTCTTTTGCACAGATTTGTCTATTCTCTTTCATTTATTCTCCCCCATTTATTTATTCAATCATATCAGCATAGAGTCAAGAATATTTATTTTATACTTTTGGTTATAATATATTTTTCCTTTACTTTGTCTTGCAAGTTGCTCCAGCTTTGGCTGTTGGGAGCTCTTTCAGTTATCTTATCTCTTTGACACACCCCATCACTTGTGTTTCCGTTCAAGCACCTCCTTACTGCTTGGCACTACCAGATGCTCCAGGCTCAGCCTGTATATCTTCTGCCTTAGTCCTACAATCAGCCATTTCTCCAAGCAGCCCTGGTTCCTTTTAATTGGAGAATGGTTTTAGAAACCAAGATCTGAGCACAAGGTGTCCTTGTTGCTACTGGGATGTCAGTTGTTTCTATGCCCTCTCAGATGACAGAGCAAGGGAATATATGTATGTTATACTAACTTGTGTATATATGTGTATCTATAGATATTTCTATATGTAACCATCTTTGTAACACACTAAGAATCAGTCCATTCTGATGTTAAGGAGGTAACGTTTGGCTTGTTTCTTACAGCTTTTTGTTTCTAACATGGAAAAAAGTGATTTTCAAATTTGAAAAAAGTTGAAATTAGTGCTTTGTCAGTTTTCTCACCAACTCTCCCACACTCACTATAGTGGAGCATATTAGCCCTCTTTGCTGCTGTGCAGTCATCCTCAGCACCTTACCCTGGGGACACTGCCTGGTTAGGGCTGCCTTTATTTCTTCCACAGCACGTCACATTGTCTGTCATGCTGACTCCATTCCTGCTGACTTCCATCACACAGGGTCATTTTTCTTGACAAAACTGACTCACGCTTAATGATTTACATCTTGGTCATTTATTCATTTCTGTGAAAAGTTCAAAAACTGGAGCCAAAACAAACTCCACAATGCATCTAAGGCAAACCTTTTTGCTGTCTAAGACTTGTTATAACTTATTTTGCCAAGATGTAGGGGAAAAAATGAAACATTTAGCTCATGTGGGAAACAAGTTTTGCATGGAAGTGAGCATGATCTCTATCAACCTAAGTGGCAGCATTTCTTACTTGGGTATAGCACTTTATGGTTCACAAAGCACTTCTGCTATACCACCTCACTTCTATTTCTATCTTTACAACAATCCTGAGTGAGTGATAGGGTAGGGACTTCTGTCCCATTTACAAATGAAGAAACTGAGATTTTTGACAAGGGCTGGTGTGGATATGGAGCAACTGGAATGTTCACACATTGTTGCTGTGAATGCCAAATGATACAGCCACTTCGCATAATGCTTCGTAAAATAATTTAGTATCTACCCAAGAAAAAACCTACATTCACCTATTTGAGAATGCTTTTAGTGGCCAATTAATAATGGCATAAAAGCTGAAAATAAATGTCCTTCAACTGGTAAATGGATAAATAAACTATGGTAGATTCATATAATGACATGCTACTCAGAACAAATTATTGACACATACAGCAACACTGAGGGATTTCTTTTTTCTTGTTTTTTTGAGACAGGGTCTCACTGTCACCCAGGCTGGAGTGTAGTGGTGTGACTTCAGCTCACTGCAGCCTCAACCTCCTGGGCTCAAGCGATCCTCCTACCTCAGCCTCCCAAGTAGCTGGGACTACAGGTGCGTGCCACCATGCCCAGATAATTTTTGTGTTTTTTGTAGACAGGAGGTTTTACATGAGGATTTGCCCAGGTTGGTCTCACACTCTTGAGCTCAAGTGATACTCCCACCTTGGCCTCCCAAAATGCTGGGATTAACAGGTGTGCATCACCATGCCTGGCTGAGGGATTTCTAATCCATCATTCTAAATGAAGAAAGCCAGGCTCAAAAGACTACCTGCTGTAAGATTCTATTTCTGCTACATTCTGTCAAAGGCAAAAGGATAAAAAGAGAAATCAGATCCCAGAGGTTTGAGATAGGGGAGGAATGACTACAAAGGAGGCAAAAGGAACTTTTGGGATGAAAACTTTTGGGATCAGTATCATCCCTTTGTAATGATATTCTCTATCCTGATCGTGGTGGTCATTACACAACTGTATGCATTGTCAAAATTCAAACTGCATGCCAAAAGGCAAATTCTATTGTATGTAAATTATAGTTCAGTTTAAAAAAGGAAAGAAGATAACTGAAAAGGGGAGGATGAAAAGAAAGGTTCAAAGAAGCTAATTACCTACTAAGCAACTTATTCATAGTTGCCAAGTAGAAGCAGGAATTGAGCCTAGATCTTCTACCTTCCAGTCCAGACTTCTGTTGAGAATGAACACATATTCAGGAAAAAACTGATTTTCTCTCTATCCTGTTTATACATATAATCCCAGACAGAGTGGGAACCCTAAGTGCTGATCCCTCTCTTCTTGTTCATACTTGGAAGTGGGCTCTTACTTCCCCCACCTAGCATATACATTCATAGGCAAAGACTTAGAATGACAACAGCCAATCTATAAAGAATGAGATTATATCTTTTTTTTTTTTGGTGGGGGGTGGTTCATCAGTTCATCCAACAGGTTTCATCATCAGCTCTTTCATGTTCTTAATTTTTTTTTTTTTTTTTTTTGAGACGGAGTCTTGCTCTGTCACCCAGGCTGGAGTGCAATGGTGCAATCTTGGCTCACTGCAACCTCCGCCTCCCAGGTTCAGGTGATTCTCCTGCCTTAGCCTCCCACATAGCTGGAATTACAGGCTCCCGCCACCATGCCCAGCTAATTTTTGTATTTTTAGTAGCGATGGGGTTTCACCAGGTTGGCCAGGCTGGTCTTCAACTCCTGACCTCAGGGGATCCACTTGCCTTGGCCTCCCAAAGTGCTGGGATTACAGGCGTGAGCCACTGCACCCAGCCAAGAATGAGATTATATCTTAATGTCATGCTTCATTGTCAGAAATATTGCCAGAAAATATTTGAACAGAGATTTATCCAAAGAAGATATACAAATATAAGCAGGTGAAAAGATACTCAACATCATTAGCTATTTAGGAAAATGAAATCAAAACCATGAGGTATCACTTCATACCTACTAGGATGGCTGTAGGTATGTGTTGTAGGACTAGCAAGTGTTGATAGGAATGTGGATAAATCAGAACCCTCATACATTGTTGGTGGGAATGTCAAATGGTGCAGACACTTTGGAGCAGTTTGGCAATTCCTCAAAATGCTAAACATTGAGTTGTATGACCCAGCAATTCCACTCCTAGGTACATACCCAAGATAAATAAAAACATATGCTCAAATATTTTTCTTGAATTTCATAGCAGCACTATTTGTAATGGCCAAAAAGTATACATAATTCAAATGTCCATCATTATTTTTACCAATAAACAATATGTGGTATACGCACATAATGAAATATTATTCAGCCATAAAAGAAATGAAGTACTGATTCATGCTACAATGCTGATGAACCTTGAAAACACTATCTTAAGTGAAAGACGCCAGACAAAAAAGGCCACTTATTGTGTGATTCAATTTATACAAAATATCCAGAATAGGCAAATCCATTGGGACAGAAATGAGATCAGTATTTTCCAGGGGCTGCAGTTAGGGAGGAATGGGGAGTGACTGCTAGTGGGTATGTGGTTTCTTTTTGGGGTGATCATCATATCCTAAAATTGATTTATGGTGATGATTATACAAGCCCGTAAATATATGAAAAAAGCCACTGACCTGTATACTTTAAATGTATGTATTATACAGTATATAAATTGTATCTCAATAAAGCTGTTACAAAGATCAAACAGAAAGCAACAGGCAAACCAAAAAGATATGTTGTGTAGAAAGTAGAGTGCTTTCTCTACTTCTAGCAACACTTCTAGAAGGGGTGGGGATTGGGTGTTCTGGGCTGGTGAGTCCCACCTCATTATACCTGAGTGGGCTCCTCTCTCTCAAAGTCTTTTTTTATTTTTAAATTTTATTTATTTATTTATTTTAGAGATGGGTCAGCAAAGCCCAGGCTGGTTTTGAACTCCTGGCTGCAAGTGATCCTCCTGACTTGGCTTCCCAAAGTGCTGGAATTATAGGCATAAGCCACCATGCCTGGCCCTCTCTCTAAGTCTTGCACCTGAAAGGTAGCTTATAGATCCTCCTTTTCCACTTTAAAAGGTTCTTCCCCTGGGAGCTTCTCCTGGGGCTACAGCTGCTTCTTCTCTGGGGGCACTACCCAGCTGTGACAACCAGGCTGAGGGTGGATCAGACAAGAAATCATTATCTCAAAGGAATGAAGAAGAGAACACTTTATGCTATAATATATAGGATAGAGCAACAGCAAAACCCTCACTGTAACCCTCACCCTATAGAAGGCAAGCCCCTGAGCCCAGAGTGAAGGTGTATAGCAAGGAGGTAGTGTATATAGGTTAGTTTGGATTCAATATTACTTACAATGCACCTTATACATTAAGTATCAGAAGATTATAATAGCAATAGGTGACTTTTATTGATCACAACAACCCTAACTAGAAGGAATTATTATCCTCATTTGACAGGCTGGCAAAGGAAGGCTTAGAAAGACTTAGTAACTTGTAGATCATATAAACAATGTGGCTGGGATTCAAACTCTGAGAGTTCAAACTCTAGAGTTTAAATTCTAAGAAGCATTAGATATCATCTGGCCTAATTCTTTATCTTATGGGGCAGAAACTGATGTTCAGAGGGGCTAAAAGATTTGATCAATATGACACAGCTGGCTAGAGACAGAACAAAAGGCCTAGAGTCATAATCCTGTTCAAAGTTTCCCTGACCTTTTTTAGATGTATAGTACAGATATCAAAGAAATTCCCAAAAGTCAGGATTTCATATCCAGAGTTATTTAACTATTAGAGATAACGATTAGCATCATCTAATAGTCCTAAAACTATTGCAAGCAGGTGGGTATGTATTGCTTTCTTAAGGATTTCTAAGAAAGAAGTCTTCAAAATCTTCAGGGAGTTACATGAATGTCATGATCTTTTTCTATTAGTTTCAACATCCCAGAGAAAGGAAATCACCAAGTGAAGTCTTATCCTCCTACAACATGAGTTGTGTCATATCATTCCTCTTAAAAAAAAAAAGGAGCCCCTAATTCTTAGGGTGACATTCCTAGATCCAAACTTCTGCTTCTATTTCATTTCTCATGTCTCTTTACACAGGGACTTCTTTCTTGTTTGGAGAAGGCTTGGCTCTCCAGGGTTTAGGCACTTAGTCCCCAAATCACAAACTCCTAGAACTGGAAGAGCCCTATTAGAAATCCAGACCAGCCCATTGCCCTTTCTCTCTAAGGCAGTGACTCTCAGCTTGGGAGGAGATGATGACAGTCTTGGACAGGGTTAGAGCAGGGTAGCTAGAGGAGGGGAGAACATGCTATGTTTCTGAAGTATATATTCAGCGTTATAAATGGTTTTATTCATGCTAGCAAATCTATTTTGAAGTTTCAAATCATATTAAATGTGGATACAAGGTTTTTTTCTTTAACATTCTGGGCTAAAGAGTGTTGAGAAAACTTTACTTTAGATAAAGTTCCTATATTCTATGAATCCAGATAAAGACAGTAGAACCAACCCTAATATCAGCACCACTATCTACCACCTTTGTAATCATCAAGGAGTTCAAAATGGTGGCCCCTGTTTCCCCCAAACTTCTTGATAGCCTCTAAATGGAGTTTAAAATATGATAGTATTGGAAGCAAGGAAAATTTTCTTATCTGTTCTAAAAGTAAATCATTACAAGCTATTAGCTGTCTAGAATTATTATCATCATCATTAGTTATTGAGTGCTTGATTCAGGGTCAATCACCTTGGTAAACACATTTCCTCAAATTCTCTTTTAATTCTTGCAACATCCCTATACATTAGATCAATGTTATAAGCACCACTTTACAGATGAAGAGACTGAAGAATACAATAGTTAGGAAATTTGCCTGGAGTCACACTGAAAGTAAGTGGTGAGCCTTGGATCTGAATTCAAATCTGAGCCAGGGCTCTTACCCAGGGCTACTGTCTTGTGCACTAAGTGAACAGCGCCCTCTGGAATTGTGCAGAGTCTTTGCCTCTTCCTGTACAATCCAACAGTGAGTTATCCGGGTGGACAGATGTAAAAGGGGCATGAAGTGATTAATGGGAAGAAAACAGGACAGCTACATTGCAGAGACAAGCCTTGAATGTGGTTAAAATGCCTGGACACCTCTTGGTCAGCAGTGAAGAGCAACTAAAAAATTAAGAACAGAGGGCTATCTCTTAGTATTACCATAGGGACAAAAAATGAATGTGAAAAGCAAATGAATGAATGTAACCATTTGTTAATAGTTGTTGTGTAATTCCCCACGAAAAGGATGGCAGAAACTAGGCAAATTAAGAAATTTGGTTCTGGGTGGATTTTTATTAGCAGGATATCTGGTTCTCTCATTGGCACAGATAACAAAAAGTCACTTGTATCTGACTCCCTAATAGGCATCTTGCCTTGTTTGGAATAAGAACAGTAACTAAGTTTCTGCATCTAGTTTGAAATCCCACTTGAATATCATTATACTTTAAAACAGTGTGAAGTAAACATCTTTTAACTGTTAAGAGATGTTAATAAAGAAATCACACTGTAAAATGTAATAAAAAATGCATTAAAAAAAGACAATTTCATTCTACACTTTCTGTGACTTTAGCCTGCTTATCTCATCCATTGGTTGGTGACCAAGCTATTGAGCACCCAGCAGGGAAGCCCGCCTGGTGTTTATATGACAGTAGAGAGAATTTGTTTCAACTTACTTGCAGAAGTGGATTTCAGAGGAAGGGATTTGACAAAGTTGTTAAACCCCGTGGAGGCAGAAGAGGAAAGCTGGGATGGTTACAGAGCTAAGCACTGTCATTTTGAAATTCGTTTTGGCCCCCAGAGTATAAATACACCTCAGTATTTTTGTTAGGATTGCCAGAAAATCAGCAAGTGCTCACTTTCTTTTGCCAACAAAAGCATGACTCTCTGTGCAAAAATTTTCTGCACATTGTATAAACAAGAACATTCAGAAAATCCCCTCTTGCTGAGAGATATGACAAGAGATATATTAAACCATGCTGTAAAATAAAGCAGACACTAAGTACACCACTGTGTTCATCAAACACAAGAAAAGCTTTTATATATCCCTTCTGCCACAAACTTCTACATGTCATCCTATCCCCCAAAATATCTCCCCATACTGTGCTGGTCTGAGGATGGTGGCTTTCACCATCCAGGCTTTCACCTTTGTTTGCTGTGAGTCTTCTCCAATAGGCATTACCTAATCCATTACCTACATTTTCTCACCACTGCACCCTAGTTTCCCATCCCTGCAGGCTATTGTGTTGGCGGTCTCCAAGTGATCCATGACCTCCTATCCAAATCTCAGGCTAAAACTTTTCTTCCTCACAGAATCTTCCAGTTCAAAAAAGGCCATTGGAAGATCTTAATCAGGAGTTGGCAAGCTTTTTCTGTAAAGGGCCAGACGATAAGTATTTTAGCCTTTGTGAGCCATTTGATCTTTGTTGCAACTACTCAGCCCTGACACTGTAGCACAAAAGCAGCTGTAGCCAACACATAAATGAGCATAGCTGTGCTATAATAAAATTGTATTTATGGACACTGAAATTTGAGCTTCATATAATTTTCACCTATCGCAAAATAGTATCCTTTTAGTTTTTCCAAGATCAGATGAGAGCAGGTGCATTCCAGATGGGATGGCCGTAGACTGATTTTTAAAATTGTTAAAAATGAGATGCTTGTGAGGCTATGGAGAAAAGGGAACACTGCATTGTTGGTGAGAATGTAAATTAGTTTAGCCACTGTGAAAAGTAGTTTAGAGGCTTCTCAAAGAACTTAAAATAGAACTACTATTTGACCCAGCAATCTCATTGCTGGGTATATACCCAAAGAAAAAGAAATCGTTCTACCAAAAAGACACATGCACTTGCATGTTAATTGCAGCACTATTTACAATAGGAAAACATGGAATCAAGCTAGGTGCCCATCAACGGTGGATTGGATATACGTATATACCATGGAATACTACACAGCCATAAAAAAGAATGAAATCATGTCCTCTGCAGCAACATAGATGCAGCTGAAGGCTATTGTCCTAAGTGAATTAATGCAGGAACAGAAAACCAAATACTGCATGTTCTCACTTAAAAGTGGGAGCTAAACACTGGGTACACATGGACATAAAGATGGCAACAGTAGACACTGGAAACTACTAGAGGGGGAAGAGAGGGAGGTGGGCAAAGGCTGAAAAACTACCTATTGGGTACTATGCTCACTACCTGGGTGACAGGATCATTTGTACCCCAAACCTCAAGTGTCACACAGCATACCCATGAAACAAACCTGCACATACATCCACTGAATTTAAAATAAAAGTTGAAATTATAAAAACAAAATACACTTTAAAAAGTTCTCACCATAAAAGTGATAAGCATTTGAGGTGACGGATATGTTAATTAGCTTGATTTAATCATTCCTCATCGTTCACATCTATCATAACATCACTTTGCACTCCATATATATATAATTATGTCAATTTACAATTAAATTTTTAAAAATTGTTAAAAATGTAAAAAACATTATTAGCTCACAGGATGTGCAAAAACAGGTGATGGGAAGGATTTGGTTTGATGTAGGTCATCCTCTCAGCTAAAACCAGGGGTTTCTTCCCAGCTTTGCAGCTGGGCAGCCAGGCTCTGTGTGAAATTTCTCCAGTTATAAGAAACTCACTACTTCAACAGGCAGCCTTTTCTAAGGCTGAGATGAAATAACTGGACCTAGCTCTGCCTACTAAAGACACAACAAATAACTCAACTTCATCTTTATGGCAACTCTTAAAATATTGAAATGTACCTGTCTTGACCATCTTGGAAGTCTCCTGTGTAGGAAGTCCAAGTTTCTTTTTTTCCTTATCCCCCACTTTTTTTTTCTGAGAAAGGGTCTCACTCTGTTCCCCAGGCTGGAATGCAGTGGCACGAACTCAGCTCACTGCAGACTCAACCTCCTGCACTCAAGTGATCCTCCCACCTCAGGCTCCCCGAATAGCTGGGACTACAGGCACGTACCCCACACCTGGGTAATTTTTTATTATTTGTAGAGACAGGGTCTCGCTATGTTGCCCAGGCTCGTCTCAAACTCCTGGACACAAGTGATCCTCTTGCCTTGGCCTCCCAAAGTGCTGGGATCACAGACATGAGCCCCCGTGCCCGTCCAGCCCAAGTTTCTTTAACTACTGTTGTACAACATGGTTTTTCTGTTTGGGGCAGGGGGGTCCTCTCTGCTCTAGTGAAATTCTCCTGCAAATGTCAATTCAAGTGTGCCCACTTTAGGGAGAGGAGAGTAATGTTATGCCATTCCACAATGTTTGCCATTGTGCCATTCTGAATGCTCTGTTAATGTACTTCTCAGCTTCCCTGGCTCAGGGTAATATGATAATTATCTTTAAAATTTTTCCCCATTGGTTTTTCTTTTTTCTTTTAGTCACCCTATGAGGCTGGGGCCCCTTAATTTCTCATCACCCACACTTGCCTGATTCTCTTGTGATGCCCACATGATCCTTCTCACTGGATCCTTTTATGATCTGCCATGTCAGGGGGTGTTACCAAAGCTTGATCCTTGAAGCCTGTGATCTCTCTCCCACTTTATGTCTTAGAAAACAGATTCTCATGGCTCGCTCATCCATTCTATAACAATTATTCCAAAACTGTATCTGCATCACCAATCTAGCACACGAGCTCCATGCTCCCGCCTTGCACTGCCTAGTAGGCATCCATTTAAAGATCATACTTTACTCTCATCCTAGAACCAACATATACCAAACTAGATATTTCTTCACAAGATGATGACGATGATGATGATAATAGTCACAATGGAGATAGCAATTAGCACTTGGTGAACACCTACTATGTGCCAGGCACTATCCTGAGCTAAGGATTCATTATCTTTTGTTGTTGTTGTTGTTGTTTTTTGAGTTAGAGTGTCACTCTGGCAGCCAGGCTGGAGTACAGTGGAACAATCCTAGCTCATTGCAGCCTCTTATTACTGGGCTCAAGTGATCTTCCTGTCTCAGCCTCCCCAGTAGCTGGTACTACAGGCATGTGCCACAATGCCCAGTTAGTTTTTAAATTTGTAGAGACAAGGTCTTGCTGTTTTTCCCAGGCTGGTCTTAAACTGCTAGCCTGAAGCAATTCTTTTGCCTCAGTCTCCCAAAGCACTGAAATTACAGGCATGAGCCACAGTGTCCAGCCAGGATTCATTATCTTTTTTAAAAAACGCAATTAATTAATTTAATTTTGAGACAAGGTTGGGCTCTATCAGCGCCAGACTGGAGTACAGTAGCACCATCTTGGCTCACTGCAACCTCTGCCTCCTGGGCACAAGCCATCCTCCCACCTCAGCCTCCTGAGTAGCTTGGATCACAGGCAGGCACTACCACGCCTGTAACTTCTGTATTTTTTTATAGATGGGGTTTCACCATGTTGCCCAGGCTGGTCTCGAACTCGTGAGCTCAAGCAATCCACCCACTGGGATTATAGGCATGAGCCACTGCACTCAGCTTGGATACATTCTTTCTAAACCTTTACAAGAATCTATGAAGAAACTACTCTTAGTCCCTTTTATAGTTGCAGAAATAGGCTCAGGGAAGTAATTTGGCCAAATACACTGCTAATAAGTAACAGGGTTAGGATTTGAACCTTTGAGTGTATTAATTAAAGCACATGCTCTTGACCTTTTTGGCTGGTCTTTGTAACCCCAAATGATGTCATGGGTGCTCCACTTATTCCGAAATCCACGCTTGGAAAGCCTGAATTCAGTCTTGACCCCCCCTCTCCTTCAGCCTCCCTATTTGAACAGTCACTGAATTACTGGGACTCTTTCTTCTAGGCATCTGGGAGCCATTTTTCCCTTATATTCTCACTGTCATCCTAAATCAGGCCCCTTGTCATCTTCTGTTGTTTACTGCAACTCTCTCCTGATGGATCTTCCTGCACCCAGGTCTTCAGTCCATCATGCATGATCCTGCCCAGAATATGTTTGAGCAAGCTGGGTCTCTCACTTGAGACATCTTCCTGGCATCTATATCTTTTTATTCATTTATTTGATCCACCTGAGAACTGTCCAGCCCTCACTTGCCTGGGGTCCTCATCTTGTGGGGAGAGGAGGGAAGGGATACTGGAATGTATGTCAACTGCCAGGTAATTTAAATATTTCACAGGTGAATCTTTTTTCCTTTATATATATTTAATATCTATATTATATGTATGTGTACTATATATTATATAATATATATTAAATATGGAATATATTAATATTATATATCTATGTCTATATATAGTCTTTAGTAGTTTCAAGAGTGGTGTGTTTTGGAAAATTGGAGAAAGATTAGGAAAATAAAGTTCCAGGTTAAGTATATTTGAGAAATGCTGGTGAGTTAAAAGTGTCTTTATGACTGGACTTCTTCAGCCTTCAGTATACTAACATGCATGGCGACTATCAATACACAAGTGGAAAGAGCTGCAAAAGGGTATTTGAAATTCACTGGACCACAAATCTTTTTTTTTTTTTTTTACTTTCTCCTACTGAGCATATTGAGAAACCAGGGTTCTGTAGAACAATTCTTAAGAAAAACTACTCTAGGAATGTCTATCAAAATGCTATACAGGGCTGGGCATGGCGGCTCATGCCTGTTATCCTGGCACTTTGGGAGGCCAAGGCAGGTGGATCACCTGAGGTCAGGAGTTTGAGACCAGCCTGACCAACATGGTGAAACGCCATCTCTATTAAATTCAAAAAATTAGCCGGGAGTGGTGGCACATGCCTGTAGACCCAGCTACTTGGGAGGCTGGGGCAGGAGAACTGTTTGAACCCAGGAGGTGGAGGTCGCAGTGAGCCAAGATTGTGCCATTGCGCTCCAGCCTGGACAACAAGAGAGAAGCTCCATCTAAAAAACAAAACAAAACAAAACAAAACAAACAAACGAACAAACCAAAACAAACAAATGAACAAACCAAACCAAGCTATGCAGGCTGCAGGAGTGAAAGTCAGCAGTGATGGACAGTAGGAGCCCAGGATGTGGAATCAGAAGGATAGGCCGGAGTCCAAGAGCCACACAGAGAGGCCGTGTAAGGGTTAATGTCATAATGTATGTGAAACGCTCTGCTTAAATGTAAAGCTGTGGTGTAAATGTGCACATTAGTTGACAAATGGTTTAAATTTAAGTATACTTCAAATTTTTTCCCTAAGATTGGTTGTTGGTTTCCATAGCTAAAAATTAAGAAAACATATTTTATACAGCAACAGAGAACTTCTTAGGAATTATTAAAGGACTATAAATATACAGGTTTTTTATTCTCTCTACTTATAGGGAATATTTGTTGCATTTGTACACTTGATTGACCCAAATAGAGAACTATCACAAATACAAGACAAATTTTACTTTTCATTGAGGAGAATATTTTACAAATTACAAAATGACTTATAACAAGATCACTATAACATGAATTATGGTGCTGGGGGGTGGGAGAGATGTGGTTTAAGGGAACTGGGACCTCATGGTAGCTGTGAGTACCTAGGGAAGGGGGCAAGTGGGTTCCATGGTAGCTGTGCGTACCTAGGGACCAGGGCAGTGAGATGGAGAAAAGAAGAGGGGGTTGTAGGGGCTGGAAATGTCAACAAATTTCTTGGCTGGATTTTTGTCTAGGGCCAGTCCGGCATGTTTTCCACCCTAATGATTTACATACAACTTTAGTGTCTGTCTAACTTTCAAAGTATGAGGTGTGATGAAAAGGAATGAAACTTGTGTTCGCGTGAGGCTTATGGAATCTGAATCGTGGGATTAAGATTTCACCTTGTAAGTCCATGTGCCAGGGCAGGAGGGATCCAGACTCATCACCCACAGCATCTGTACTGCTTTGACCTGTGGCTGAGTCCTCATTCTTTCCCTGCTCCTTCCCTGGCCCTTGAGGAATCTGTGGCCAAGCTGCTTGGGTAGGCTGAGGCATTAAGGCCCAGACCCACCTCCTCTACTACAGTTTCCAAAAGCAGACTCTGTAATGGGTACCGAGCCATCGAGTATCCAGTACCCAAGTATTTTTATGAAATACTCATTCTGAGGGAGTCACCATGTACCTCAGCATAAGTCCATGAGAAGTCCTGCAGTGAAACAAACAACTTACTTATCATTGCTTTCCTAGCATGTGGCTTATGTGTTAGATGATGGGGCACTGTTTTTACACGGAATGAATACTGACATCCCATATCATGTTGGGAGATACTGCCCTGCCCTCACTTGGTTACCCCTAAACTCCCTTCCAACAAACCAGAATTTAATGCCCATGTTTCTTTATTCATGATATTTCCTATGACAAGTATTTATATTGCAACTAGATGCAGTAATGTGTGTGCACGCGCACACACACACACATATATATGTTTCATCTTGGCTTAGCCACTTTCAACCTATGTGATATTGGGCAAATTCTGTAGCCTTTCATTACTTATTAATTATTATCATTTTTTTAGCCCCATGTCTTAATTTATCTGTAGCCTCTCTCTCAGTTTTGTTATTTGTAAAATAAAGCCATGGCTCCCACCTTTCAGGGTTGTGTAAAAGCTAAATGAGATTAGGGTTGTAAAGTGTTTGGCCCAGTGCCCAGCGCAAGGCACAGGATTCACAGCAGCTTCATCATCACTCTCTCCATCATTATCATCATATCAACAAATGCAAGAGAAATTAGACGTCCTCAAGTAGCTAATTGTCAAATTAAGTTTTTTTCCCTTTTGATAAGATAATTTGACTTGCATATCAACTATGTATCTTGGTTTTAGGAAGAGGTTTCACAGAGGAGACACAAAATGGAGAAACATTTGTTGGATGATTGTAGAGTTAAGGAGATTCACATCCAGTTGAAAAAATGTTCTGTTAGGCCAACCTGATGAATAGTCTCTAGTGACATGCCATAAGGCTTTCTATTAATTCCTATTAGATTTGACATTTTTACCAACAATTTGAACAAATATACATGGCACATATTTATCAAATCTGAATATGAAAAAATCTGGAGTGTTAGTTAATTCAATACAAAGCTGAATTAAGATTCAAAATTATTTTGATAG
Organism: Pan troglodytes; assembly: GCF_028858775.2. Taxonomy (NCBI): domain Eukaryota; kingdom Metazoa; phylum Chordata; class Mammalia; order Primates; family Hominidae; genus Pan; species Pan troglodytes. Next base: position 106,415,203 of record NC_072406.2, on the reverse strand, counting down.
GCCTGAATGCCCCCAAATTAAAATTTAGCAGACTTAAATATAAAATACTATGCCCATGTGAGAAAATAATAAATGAAACAACCTATGCAGAGAAAAGATGAGCTTGATGGCTGTTTATATGATAAAAGTCTAGCAGTTTTAGTTGATCATCAACCAGGCTAATAATTAGAGCTAATAGAGAAAAGCAATTAATTTAGCAGGAATTAAGAGTGGAGAATTACCTAATTGTGAGAAGGAAGAGACTCACTGTTCGGAACAGATGAGGAAGCCCCATTTTTACCTTTTGCCAAATGATGTAAGTTCTGAAGATATGGGGAATGTCCAGCCTCAAGAGAACCAAACCAAAGGAAGATATAATTTTTACTATTCCCCCTGGGGACTGACAAGTGGAATTTGTAAGGAGAAAGAATTCCGCCTGTTTTAAGGAAGACTGTTAAAACAAATCGAGCCGCATCCTCACAATGAGTTTGTTGAAATGGAGCGAAGTCCATCTTCAAAAGTTTTTAGCAAAAGCTGGGCAAGAAGCTGCAAGGAAGGGATTCTTATATTTGGTGAATGACATGAGTCCACATTACCTCCAAAACTTCATCAGTGTGAAAGTTCAGAGCTGTGCCTGACAAAAGCCTTCCCAATCTCCAAAGCTCTGAAGCCTTTGGTCATCCTCAATGGAGATGTGCCTGTGTGATCTCCCTCTTCAAATCTCATGGCATGCACAGTCTTTATCTCTCATTCTGCACAAATCACACTAGTTACCATTTATTGAGAACCTATCCTGTACTTGATTTTATATATGTTATCTTGTTTAAGTGTCCCCATAACCATGTGAAATTAATTAAATTATCCCACTTCATAGATGAGAAATATGAAGCTAAATTCTGTTTTTTAAATCACTCACTTGCCCAGGGTCCCACAGTAAGTGGCAGAACCCCATGTTCATGCCCAGACATTTTTTTTCTTTTTAGGTGGAGTTTCACTCTTGTGGCCCAGGCTAGAGTGCAGTGGCACAAACTCAGCTCACTGCAACCTCTGCCTCCTGGGTTCAAGTGATTCTCCTGCCTCAGCCTCCCAAGTAGCTGGGATTACAGATGCACACTACCATGCCTGGCTAATTTTTTGTACTTTTAGTAGAGACAGGGTTTCACCCTATTAGCCAGGGTGGTCTCAAACTCCTGATCTCAGGTGATCCACCTCAGCCTCTTAAAATGCTGGTTATTACAGGCGTGAGCCACTGTGGCCGTATGCCCAAACTTAATGATGGAATTATACTCTTTCCTCTTTCTACTAACTCATGGCACTTCTCTAACCATGATCTCTTACACAATAGTTCATGCCTGGCATTGCTTTATCCCCTTTTGTGTATATTTATTCATTATTTTATGTCTTGTATGCCTTGAACTAGATTGTAAATTCCTTGAACAAAATGACCCATGTCTTGCTTTTCTTTGTATTTCTAACAGTACCTAATAGGATAATTATTTACACTAATTAGCATTATTCATAAAATACTATTACACATCTACTATATAGTTGGTACCATGCATAAAAACCAGAGATACAGCAATGAACAAGTTAGAAAAGTTTCTAGTCTAAGGAGATAGAAAAAAAAAAAATAAGCAAGTCAAGTTCCCTGGCTTTTGAGCTAAGACATGACCAAGAGAAGGCAGTAGCTGTGATATGGTCTGAGAAAGAAGGTCTTTTGCAGAGGCAACAACAACTGCAGAGGCTATGTACAGAAAACTAACTTGGCATGTCCAGGGAACAGAATGAAAGGTTGTGTGGCTAAAACAGAGCCAGAGAGAGGGGTGAGTGTATAAAGTTAGGTTGGAGGGCCGGGCGTGGTGGCTCGTGCCTATAATCCCAGCACTTTGGGAGGCTGAGGCAGGCAGATCACCTAAGGACAGGAGTTCAAAACCAGCCTGGCCAACATAGTGAAAGCCTGTCTCTACGAAAAATACAAAAATTAGCTGGGCATGGTGGCAGGTGCCTGTAATCCCAGTGACTAGAGAGGCTGAGGCAGGACAATCACTTCAACCCAGGAGGCGGAGGTTGCAGTGAGCTGACCGTCGTGCCATTGCACTCCAGCCTGGGCAACAAGAGCAAAACTCCATTTCTAAATAAATAAATAAATAAAGTTAAGTTGGAGAAGTAGGCAGGAGCAAAACCATGCAGGGTCTTGTTATCTTGGATTTTATTTCAAACGCAAAGGGGGGCCATTGAAGGGACACTTAGCAGGGGAGTTACCTTTATGCTTATAAATGATCACCCCGATTGTTGGGTGGAGAATGGATTATAGCATTTGTCAGCATGAAAGCAGTGCTGGAGATAAGTGCAATGGTGGCTGGTTTCAACCTAGCTTAGCAGATGAAATACTAAGGAATAGGCCAATTCAGGGGGTATTTTGCAAGTACTGCAAATGAAACTTGCTGATAGTTTATGCTATGGTTTGGATGTTTGCCCTGTTCAAATCTCATGTTGAAATGTGATCCCCAATGTTGGGGCCTCGTGGGAGGTACTGGATCATGGGGTGGATCCCTTATGAATAGCTTAGTGCCATCCCCTTGGTGATGAGTAAGTTCTCACTCATTTAGTTCACTCAAGATCTGGTTGTTTTAAGAGTCTGGGACATCCCCCTTTTCTCTCTCTTGCTCTCATTCTTGCCCCATGACGTGCCTCCTCCTGTTTCACCTCCCGCCATGAGTAAAAGCTCCGAGGCCTCACCAGAAGTGGATGCCAGCACCACATTTCCTGTAAAGCCTGTAGAAGCACGAGCCAATTAAACCTCTTTTCTTCATACATTACCCAGCCTCAGGTATCTCTCTATAGCAATGCAAGAATAGCCTAGCACAGTTTAGATGTCAGGGTTTGAGGAAAGAGTAAATCAATCAAACTCTGGTTGATGGCCTGAACACCTCGGTTGACACTGAAGCTGCTAAGTGAGATGGGGAGGGCAGCAGCACCGGGTGAGGGGGGAAGGTCCTGGATGGTATGTGAATGGTGTGGAGGGAGAAGTTAATTCTATTTTGGCCATATTTGAGATGTCTTTTAGACATGACTAGAATGTAAGCTCAGTGGGGCAGGAGCTTTGTCTGTGTTGTTCTGTGCCATATTCCCCATGCACAAAACAGCATTTAGTACAAAAGTTGGTACTGAAATCTTGTTGAACAAAAAAAGCCAAGGTGAGGCATTGAGAACGCAGTTGGATTTATGAATGTTTAAATCTTTTGGGCAAATGCAGATCCTCAGTAAAGCATAAATACATTCCTCCTTGGCTCTCACATATGCAGTAAAAATCTCTAAGAGTGGTTTTTCAAAGAGCAGAATTAAACATCCTAATAGGGTCAGCTAATGCCGTCCTGAAAAGAGGCTCAAAATCCTAATCTCTGACTAAAGCTGACCTGGTCTTTCCCACAGTGTTCAGGGTCATTTAAGTGATCTGATGGCAAAGGCCTTGAGGAACTGCTGCAGTGCTTCCCTGGGTCATGTTTATTATTTTTAATAGTAATAACACTGCTCACATAGGTCAAAATTCTTATTCATCTATTTGCTGATTTCCACTGGATCCATTATTGTTTCTACCAGTCTCAGGACAGAGGTGTTAACTGATACCTGCTTTAAAACAGAATTAAACATGTCTCCAATAAGTCAATGGCTTTGACAGTTAACTTTCTGGGCCAGTTAAATCCTAGAGACACAATGTGAACTTTAAGAAGGAGAACTAAGAATTAAGATAGCCTATTATAGTAATAAAATAGTCTAAATATTAAAGCTTTCAAAATCACATCCTCCATTTTGTAGTACTATGAGCAAACAATGAAAAAAATACAGAAAGAAAGGAAAGAAGAAAAGGAAGGAATGAAGGAAAGAAGAAAGAAAAGAAATGAAGATGGGGCCAGGCATGGTAGCTCAGGCTTATAATCCCAGCACTTTGGGAGGCCAAGGCAGGTGGATTGTTTGAGGCCAGGAGTTTGAGGCCAGCCTGGCCAACATGGTGAAACCCCATCTCTACTAAAAAAAAAAAAAAAAAAAAAAATTATCCAAGGGTGGTGGTGCACATCTGTGATCCAGCTACTCGGGAGGCTGAGCACGAGAATTGCTTGAACCTCGGAGGTGGAGGTTGTAGTGAGCCGAGATCATACCACTGCACTCCAGCCTGGATGACACAGTCAGACTCTGTCTCAAAAAATAAAATAAAAAAGAAATGAAGGCAGGGAAAACAACCCATTACATTTATTTAAATGTACGTGGAACAATTCTCAAGTATCTGCACTAATGGATGACCCCAAAGATAGAAACCATTTTCCTCCTGTTTCAAAATGAAGTCCTCCATGGCAGTACTATGAGCAAAAAATGAAAAAAAAATACAGAAAGAAAAGGAAGGAAGACATTTTCCTCCTATTTGCTTTGGGATACAGCTTTGTTCTCTTTGAGTACTGCTGTGACTCATGTTCTAGAGCAGTGATTCTCAACTGTTGGCGTGTTGGTAGCATCAGGGTTATCTCGTGAAGTTATGTTTTTTCCTTTTTGTTATTTTAAATTTTAGAGAAAGGGTCTCACTCTATCATTCAGACTGGAGTATAGTGGCATGATCCTACCTCACTGCAGCCTCAACTCCTGGGCCCAAATGTTCCTCCCACCTCAGCCTCCCCAGTAGCTGGAACTACAGGTATGCACCACCATGCCCTGTCAATTTTTTAATTTTTTGTAGATACAGGATCTTGCTATGTTGGTCTTGAACTCCTGGTTTGTCTTGAACTCCTGGACTCAAGCAACCCTCCTGCCTCAGATGCCCAAACTACTAGGATTGTAGGAGTGAGCCACTATGCCTGGCCTTCATGGAGCTTTTTATCTTTTTATTTTATTTTATTTTATTTATTTTATTTTTTTGAGACAGAGTCTTGCTCTGTCACCCAGGCTGGAGTGCAGTGGCGTGATCTCAGCTCACTGCAAGCTCTGCCTCCCGGGTTCACGCCATTCTCCTGCCTCAGCCTCCCGAGTAGCTGGGACTACAGGCGCCCGCCACCACGCCCAGCTAATTTTTTTTTTGTATTTTTTAGTAGAGACGGGGTTTCACCATGTTGGCCAGGATGGTCTCGATCTCCTGACCTTGTGATCCACCCATGTTGGCCTCCCAAAGTGCTGGGATTACAGGCGTGAGCCACCGCGCCTGGCCCGTGGAGCTTTTTAAAATTATAAATGCCTGGGCCCCACCTTGCATCCACGGAGGCAGAATCTCTTGGGGGTGGGCTATGGATACGTGCACATTTAAAAAATATTCTGATTCCCATTGTCTTCATTCCGCTGATCAGTGAGAACTACTGTTCAAGGAAGTCACATTAGATGGTTGAAGAATGAGTGCATGTGTGCCAGTCCTGTCTGACAAGCTACAAGGCAGCCCCTTCCCACTGCCTCCTCCTGCTGCCCCAACTGGGAGCACAGGTAGGACTTAAGATTTTGAATTTCAAAGCTATCTGTCTTAGTCCATTTTGTGCTGCTATAAGAGAATACCACTGTGTAATGTATAAAGAGTGGAAATTTATTTTCTCATAGTTCTGAGCCTGGGAGCTCCACAAGGTGCTAACAGTTTCAGTTGTCTGGTGACAGCTGCATCCTCTGAAGCGGACACTGTGTCCTCACATGGCAGAAGGTGAAAGGGCAAGTAAGCTGAATGCTGCATGAAGTCTCTTTTACAAGGGCCTTAATCCTATTGACGATGGAGGAGCCCTCACAGCCTAATCACCTCTCAGAGGTCCCAACTCTTAATCCCACCACAGTGGCAACACCTGAGTTTTGGAGTAAACACATTCAAATCATAGCACCATCACTGCTAAGGGTGTGGGTTTCATGTAAAATAGGAATGAACAGACAAGAGAGGTGGAAAAATGTAGTAGAAATGATGTGGTCAAGAGAGGAATATAAATAAACTCCTTTAGATTTTGGGGGCAATCTTTCTCAGGCATTTCACACCAAAGGAAACCTCAGAGCCAAGAAGGGAACTTGAAAAGCCAAAAATCTGAAATCTGCCTTCTACCTGGTGCTGTGGAAATGATAAATTATCCCCCATGCTCTAATATTCTCAGACATTGAGATGCTGTTGTCCTCCCTATTTCAAGGGCCACAGTCTCCTAGTTCAAAGGAGATGCTGCATTTACAATATCAGGAAGTTAGCACATAGGTTAAAATCAACAAACAGGTCAACATTTTTACACATATTGAAATCATAAAAAAATTCTGAATCCTATTGCGAGGAAAATGGTTTCATTTAGAGTAAGAGAACCGAGTGGTGGAAAGAAGGTCCCTCAGCTTTTGATTCAAAAGTATCAAGCAGATGGGCCAAGAATGCTGGCTCTGGAAGCCAGAACACCTGGGTTCAACTGCCAGCTCTGAAACCACAGGTCATTCATTTAGTCTCTCTGTGTCTCAGTTTTCTCACCTGTTAAGTGGGGGTGATCATAATAATAAAAAATGGAATTTATTATCATTAGTTATTCTAATAATGCTGTTATGTTAGTGTTTTTTTTTTTTTTTTTTTTTTTGGGAACTAACATCAAACCACTACTGTGTCTTTGGTCCCTGATAAGGGCTTTAAACATGTCATTTCTCTGAATACTCATATAAAGCATTTGGGGTAGATATATTATTAGCCCCATTTAAAGATGAGAGATTAGGCCGGGTGTGGTGACGCACGTCTGAAATCCCAGCACATTGGGAGGCCAAGGCAGGTGGATCTCTGGAGCTCAGGAGTTTGAGGCCAGCCTGGACAACACAGTGAAATCCCATCTCTACTAAAAATACAAAAATTAGCCAGGCGAGGTGGTGTGCACCTGTAGTCCCAACTATTTGGGAGGCTGAGGTGGGAGGATCGCTTGAGCCTGAGAGGCTGAGGCTGCACTGAGCAAAGATCAGCCACTGTATTCCAGCCTGGGCAACAGAGACCCTGTCTCAAAAAAAAAAAAAAAAAAAAAAACTAAACTAAAATAAAAATAAGATAAAGATGAAGGCTTAGGTATCTGGCTTGAGGTTGCACAGCTGGGAATGGTGGATCAGAACCCAGGCAGCCTGACTCCAGAGCTGCACCTGAATGATGTCAAGCCTCATGCCCCTCTTATTTCTCAGCCCTACCTGTTACTCTGGGTGAGGAAAGCCCTGTGTGGGTGCTGATTGCCAGGAACCATGAGACATGATTTGCTGTCAATCAGCTTCAGGATGGAAGTGCCATCTACAGCTAACCTTGCACTTAGGATGCCGCCCTGCACAGCTGAGTTTCTGTAGTTTATTTGCCTACTGTATTTTTTTTAGTCGAGAAATTTCTGGAGTAAAATATCTGTTACTCCTGGAATGTGCTGTGAAATGTTCCAGGGAAAGAATACAATATCTGCTCTGAGAGGGGAGATGTGCTTTGTCAAGGAAAAATTTGATTTTCCAAAGTGAGCTGAAATTTCCCTTACCCTGAGGGGGTTTTTATCAGCAATTTATCCTGTCAGTGTTCAGATTTGAGGAAGGAAGTTTGTAAAGCAGCCCTGAACAGATGGTTTGCTCTGCTGTCTGCTTTTATAAAAGAGGGGGAAAACTTCGATTGAGACGTTTCTAAACATGGTTCAATATACAAATTCAAAAACCAATATTTTTTCTAAAACATTTCAAGTGAAAGAACCTATTTGGACATGACACTGCCTCACATCATTATAATATGCTATGCTTTCTGCTTACTGTGCTGAAATGGTCTTTCCATAGCTATGACCAGACAGGCTTTTAGATGCTGGAATCTGCCAAAGCGATCATCATTGCTATGAAGTATATAAGGAATTCTGGCTGAAAGCTCAAACGGCTCTTCTTTGACCAGATGGTTTATTTATTCTTAGTACTCTTTACCAGGAAGTTAAGCTGCACCTTGGCATTCTTTACAGAAAGGATGGCCTTTAAACTGTTGAACTGACATCTGGTGAAACCTACCGGACAGAAGGAACAAGCAACAACTGATTGTCACTTTGGGCTGCCCAAGATTGCATGGCTCAGGGAAGCTAGCTGATGAATGCTCAGGTTGACCACACAGAACTGGGGAGGGGAAAAGACACCCAGGGCAGAGCCACGTGGAGGCCTTGTAGAAGCTGCTGGGGTCTCAATAGAACTGGGGGTCTCAATCTAGGACTCATGACCTGCCCTCAGACCAGCTGGTCTGAAAGAGGAGCCCTGCTGAATGGTGTTGCCAAGAACCACCCAACAAGCAAAAACTGCCCTCTTAGGACATAGAAAAAAGTGAACCTGCTTATGGCCCCTTGAAAATCACTTTCCAGCCAGAGATATCAACTGTCTGTTACACAAAAGAGTGCCTGGAAGTGGTGTGGGTGGTGACAGGTTACGGAGTCAAAAATTTGCTTGTGTGATCGATCCCAAGGACCAGCTGTAGATGCAATGAAGGGTTCCAACCCCCAAAATCATCATTGGTGAACAACACGACAAGAGCAAAGGCCATATTAAGGAGACATGAGGTTTGAGAACTAGCAACTCAGAACTGTGATGCCAAGATCCTCCCCCTCACTCCACGTTCCACCAAGGTGCTTCTCAGGAAAGAGGGGAGAGGGAGTGAAGGGAGGAAGGATGCCCTGCAATCTCGATTTGCCTCTCCTCTCTTTTCACCTGCATGCACTAAAGTATGTAATCTTTTTGGTAAAATTGTCTATAAAAATGCCTCTGCATTTCCTCTAGAAAAGATAAAGGGCTTGGGAATTTATTTTAGGAGGAATTTTTTAAAAGTAAGGTCATAAGGAATGTGGGCTAGAGGTATAAGCTAGATGCAGGAAGATGAAGGATAGGAAAAAAGAACAATGTGATTTGAGACTGTCAAAGTGAGAGATTTCGTGGGTGGTCAAGAAGTGAGGCTGCTCCACCTGAAAGGAGAGAGAAAGAACACTGGCTTCTAAGAGCTTCAGATCAGGAATATGACTACAGAGAGGTGTCCAGATTAAGAAAGTTCGGGAAGACCTGTCTCTCAAACTAAGCAAAGCAGGATGAAGCCTACGTTCAACACAAATCTTGACTAGCTCTGCCTGAGGACGGACCCCTCCTTGTGCTTCTGTTTGTTTTCAAGGATAAAGAGAGACTGCCTTTAAGAAGTTTCTCTAGTGTGTGCATCACAGTCTAATAGGGCATGAGAAGGGGGAATGGGGAGGAAACACTGCTTCCAAGCCACAATCCAAACTGATTTTAAATGATTTATCTCCAGGCCTTCATTAATGTAAGCTGAACCTTTTCAGTAATTTCATGGTCGTAGTTTGAGTTGCATTTTAACCATGCTTTCCTAAGAATAAACATTATGCAAAACTGCCCAGAAAGTATTAGGAATTTTCTTCCTTTTTCCCACATTACAGTTAAGTCATTGTGTAGAGAGTTGTTAGAATATAGAAACTTCTAGCTCATAAGCGTGGTTCTGGGGGCAATCTGGAACAAGCTGCCTCCCTAAACCATGAGTCTTGCTCATGACAAAAACTGTCTGATTGTCTTCTTGTCTGGACTGCCTTCCATTTCTATGAACTTCCCGCTCTATTCCTCCCATCTCTCAAGACCCAGCCCCAGACTCCAGGGCTCAGCAGAATGAGCTCTTGTCACCCACCTGGACACCCCAGCCTTCTCTGTTGGTGCCACTCTCACTGCACTTACTTTCTGCCTTTTTTGGTAGATATTTGTGTCCATGTCTCATAGCTTCTGGCAGACTGCTATTTACTTTCCTTAGTGCATATCTACCACAGTACACTGCTTCTAAGAAGTCCTGGATTAACTGAATGTATGCACGAGTAAATGCATTCACTTCCCCCCACCCCAAGTGACTAGCACCGGCAATGGAGCTAATATTCTCTTTCTTGTCTTTAAAATACTATAACATTCCAAGGAATATACATCTTTCCACTGAGGAAAGTGCATTTATTTTGTGTATCCAATTTTGGCAGAATCAACGTATGGGCTTATAACATCAATTTTCACCATATACTGCTAATTTCTTATTTTTAAAAAATATGTTTGACATGCCAATGGAAAAAAAGAGAAGACGAGAGAACAGTAGGTGCTCAATGTGTCTGTTTTTTGAGACAGGGACTTACTCTGTTGCTCAGGCTGAAGTGCAGTAGTATGATCTTGGCTCACTGCAGCCTCAACCTCCCAGGATCAGGCAATCCTCCCACCTCAGCCTCCCAAGTAGCTGAGACCACAGGCATACACCACCATGCCTGGCTAATTATTTGTACTTTTTGTGGAGATGAGGTTTTGCTATGTTCCCCAGGCTGGTCTCAAACTCCTGGGCTCAGGCCATCTGCCTGCCTCAGGCTCCCAAATTGCTAGGATTATAGGTATGAGCTGCTATGCCCAGCCAATAAGTATGTCTTCAGTGATCTCGCAACCCCACTTCTAGGTATATACCCCAAAGAAAGAAAACCAATCTATTGAAGAGATATCTGCACTCCCATGTTTATTTCAGCACTATTCACAATAGCCAAGATTTGGAAGCAACCTAAGTGTCCATCAACAAGATGAATAGATAAGAAAATGTAGCACATATATATAATTCAGCCATAAAAAAGAATAAGATCTTGTAATTTGCAACAACATGAATTGAATTGAAGGTCATTATGTTAAGTGAAATAAGCAAGGCACAGAAAGATAACCTCTGTGTGTTCTCACTTATTTGTGGGAGCTAAAAATTAAAACAATTGAACTCATGGAGACAGAAAGTAGAAGGATGGTAACTACAGGACGAGAAAGGTAGTAGAGGGGAGTGAGGGAGGAAGTGGGGACAGTTAATGGGTACATACAATAGTTAGAAAAAAATGTAAGATCTAGTATTTGATAGCACAAAAGAGTGATATAGTCAATAATAATTTAATTGTACATTTAAAAATAACAAAAGGAGTGTAATTGGATTGTTTTTAATACAACGGATCAGTACTTGAGATGATGGATACCCTATTTACTCTGATGTAATAACACATTGTATGCCTGTACCAAAATATCCTCTCTATCCCATAAATATATACACCTACCATGTACCCACAAAAATTAAAATTAAAAAATTGAAATAAATAAATCTCTTGAGTGAATGAATGAATGAATGAGGGAGTGATGGCAGGAACCTAGATAATGGGAAACTGGATAAAAATCAGAAAGAGAAGTAGAAAAAAGATAGACACACAGGAGATTTTGAAAAGAAATAGAAAGAGAGGGAGGGAAGAGGGAAAGGAGACCCAAGGCTAATTAAATTCTCAATTAGCAAGTCAGGTTTTACTACAGACTTGAACCTGATAATTTAACAAGAGAGAAGCAGCTGGGTGAGAAGAGACAGACTTTGAAGAAAGATCTGGATTCTGATATCCACTCAGCTACTTAGACAAGTGACTCAATCTCTCTGAGCTCACTGCTTACAATTTTTTTTTATTTTGAAGTAATTTTAGATTTACAGAAAAGTTGCAAAAGACAGTACAGAGAGTTCTTGTACACCCTTCACTCAGCTTCCTCTAATGTTAGCATCTTTCATAATCATAGCACAATTGTCAAAACCAGGAAATTAACATTGATACAATCATACTAACTAAACTATGAGCCTCAGAGTTTCTCCAGTTTTTCCATTAATGTCTTTTTCTAGTCCATGGTCCACTAGGATCCCACACTGCATTTAGTTGTCATGTCTCCTGGTCTCCTCTAGCCTTTAACAGTTCCTCCATTTTTTCTTACCTTTTATGACCTTGATGCTTTTGAAGAGTAGAATGTCCTTCAATTTAGAGTTGCCTGATATTTTTTTTCATTGCTAGATTTATGTGGTGTGTTTTAGGCAAGAACACTATAGAGATGAAGTCCTGCCTTTCTCAGGGCATCATATCAGGAGGCATATGTTGATATGTCTCATTACTAATCATGTTAGCCTTGATCACTTGGTCAAGCCAGTGTCTACCGGGTTTCTCCACTGTTCTATTTTCCCCTTTGTATTAATAAATATCTTGCGGAGAGATGCTTTGAGACTATTTGCAAATGTCCTATTTCTCATCAAACTTACTTTTGCCCAATAATTTTAGAATTCATCAGTAGTTCTTGCCTGCAACAGTTATTACTGTAGTATTCTAATGATGATTTTCTATTTTTCTCATTCTTTCTACATTTATTAATTGAAATTTTTCTATAAGTAAGTGCTGTCCCTACTCCCCAACCCCACCACACTGATGTATTTATATCGGTATGGATTAAAAAATATTTATTTTACTCTATGGGCCATAATCCAACACTGTCATTATTTATTTTGTTGCCTAAGCTTCACTTTCCTCATCTGCAAGACAGGGTTGATGACAACTGTCATAAGAACTGAATGAGATTTTAAGAAATGTGAAAATGTCCAGTCCAGAGCATCTATTAAATAAATGCAAACTCCATTTCTTCCTTTTCTTTACAGTATGTAAAGCCATGATAATTTCAAGGCAAGGTCATTCAAAATAGGTGAAAAATCTGAATTTGAAAATTCTCTTTTGATGTAATGGAACTTTTCTACTTTAAGGTATACAAAAGAACTAGAATTTAGCTATTCCAGTCGTGTCCAGTAGAGATCATTTGGGATCTGACTATGTAAGACTGATTTTTAATCAGCATACCCATAATTTGTATGAAAATAGATGCTTGAGAATACTTGAAACAGACTGTTCTCTTAAGTAGTTTAAGTGTTTTCCCAGAAATCTTGTTTACGTTCTGAAGTTGCTTAGCTAAACTATTTTCAGAGATAGTCCAAAGCCTGCCTCTACCCAGCTGTAGGTCATATCATCACTAACTCTGAATTAGTGAAATCACTGATTCGTCTTTGATTCCCAAGGTTATGGAAGTGAATGGAAGAAATCCAAGTTTAATTTAAAATTAGATTTTAAAAGTTTTGGCAATTCACTTTTAAGTTCAGGTCGAAATTTAAAAATAAAGACAAGATAGGGTCCTAAGGATGTGAGAGTGGGTAGATCTGGAAGTTTAAAATAATTCATGAAATACAGTGAAATCCACTAATAAAATCACTCAGTTTACTGGAACTTTCATTTTTCCATCCCATTTTTATCAGTAAGGAAAATCAAGAACATCAGGAGATTTATTTTTAAAAACAACTTTGGGGCAGTGACATTTGCAAGCTCTCATGTGGACTCCCAGAGATTCTGTCTTACTCAGTTTGGGGGTGGGACCAGGAATCTGCAGTTTTAGCAGGCACCACCCCCCAATGCAATCCTGCTGCAGGTGGGAAGCAGCATCCTATAGTTATTCAAAGCCCAGGGCCTGACTTTGTGGGCTTAAACCAAAATTGCCACCTACCACCTGTGTAATCTTGGGAAAATAACTTCATCTCCACATACTTCAGTTTCTCATTGATAAGATAGGGCTAATGACAATATCTGTCTCCCAAGGTTGTTGTAAGGAGCAAGTAAGTGGTACATATAAAATGGTTAGCACAACAGTGCCAGATAGACTGGTGTTCAGGACATGTCTGGATACAGAACCGCTTGAGCTCAGCCTCTAACACTTGCTGTATTCATGGGCCTTATCATGGTCACTGACATTTACAACCATCATCAGGATTTTGATTGGCAAGCTATGGAGGCTGCAAAGTGAGCTACAGTTAGAAAGTGTTTTGTGTTTTTTTCTAAAGATGGTGTCTCACTCTGTCACCCAGGCTGGAGTATAATGACTTGATCCTAGCTCACTGAAGCCTCTAAACTTCTGGGCTAAGGGATCCTTAGAGGGTCTCAGCCTCCACAGTAGCTGGGACTGCAGGTGTGCACCACCATGCCCAGCTAATTTTTAAATTTGTACTGACAAGGTCTTGCTATTTTGCCCAGTCTGGTCTTGAACTCCTGGCCTCAAGCGATCCTCCTGTCTCACCCTCCTAAAGCACTGGGATTACAGGCATGAGCCACCGCACCTTGCCAGAAAGTGTTTATGTAACACAGGATGACAGATCCTCAGACAATCAGAGATATATATGACTCAGAATAGGAATATCCTGTTAGCATTTAGGTAGAGTTTACTAAATGACCAAAATAGGCAACTACTCTGTGTTCAGCCAACTAACAACCAACAAACATACCGATTAAAATTTTGTGATTGAATACACAAAACAAAAGAAATTAAGTCTAAAACATAAAATGTAGAATAGAAAACTCTGGGTGTGGGTTACATTACTAAGAGAAAGTGCCTTTTAAGCCCAAGAGTGCAGTCCGCCCAACCCCAGTACTGCATGGAGACTCCCTGCTCTTTCCTGACGCTCCTCCCTATCCCAGGGCCACAGGGATGTCAGCCGGTGGCTCTTGATCTCCCAGTGAGTCCCTAGACCCCCACGCAATGGCTTTGTCCTAAGTATTCCCAGACTCCAGTCACACCTGTCTTCTTCAGAACTGGCTTCTAATGTGGTCTCAGAGGCTTTGGATTGATATTCTGGGGCTGAGGATCTTCAGGGGATGCAGAGAGAGAACCGAGGTGATTCACTGCCCCTCAATGAATTGCCCCATGTTTCCTGCCTTCTCTGGTGACCTAGGTGTTTCTGCTGAGGGAGTCCTAATAATGGAAGGGGGTCAGGGGGTTGGTTATACGAATGTGGTAAGGGATCATGCTGTCAAAACTCAAAATTGAGACATGTGGTTTTAAAAGCACCTTTGGGAATGAGGGGTTGGTAGGGGAGAGGAAGGGGTTGGAGATTGGCATTCTGGGTGCCCAAAGGGACTAGGATTGGTGGACTGGGTAATGCAATAGAATGGAGTTGAGATCAATTAGGCTTAAGGGCAAGTTGGGGTACAGTGAGAGGAAGGATTGCAATGTGATGTCTGTCTCTTTGCCTGGAAAGAAAAACAGCCATCATGGAAGTGGCAAGACAGAATGAAATGAACACATCAGGAACAGACAAACCTAGAAGGGGAGGTATGCTTGAAAATCACTTACGGGTGAGTCAAATACCAAGACATCAAAAAGTGGCTTCTTACCTCATTAAACCTCATCACCAGATCTTCAAGGGCATTGTGCTCTCCATTCTGAGTGGTAAGAATCGACGCTGAGATGGATGCTTTGAGGCAGGGCAAGGAGCTCTGGCATTCAGGAGTGCCCAAGTCCCGTGTTAAGAAGCAAAGGTAGTCGACTGGCAAGACCCTGCGGTAAATAGTCTGCTCTTGCTCCATCAGGATGCTGGCGACTTCCTCTGGGAACTGGATGAGAGGCTGCAGATCGATCAGCTCCTTGCTGATCCCAGCTGAACTTGAAGGGAGGGCATTGGAATTGGCCACAGAGGGGCCTGGCTGGCGTTCTAAAACAAAGCAACAGAAGTCGTGGTTACATCAAATCTGGTGTCCCCTGCAAGAGATATTTACTTGAGAGCCATTCCAAATCTTGTATGTTCTTTAACCAAATCCTCTGCTTAGTGAAGAGTTCTGTACTATTTTTCTTTTTACAAAGACCTTTCTGATATCTGTCCTAATTGTCTTCTAGTCACCTAATGAGGTGGGGGTGGAGTGGCGGTGGTGGTGGTGGTAGGGTTGGTTTTCCATTTTCAGCAGCAGCATTAATCTAGCACATAATTCCCCAACCAGTTTACTACGATACTTTGTAAAATACCATTTGCTTCCTTATCCTCCTTTGCTAACTACCATCAGAATGACATGAAATGAGGGTGGGTATAAGCATAGCCAACTTAAATGGAAGAGGAAAGAAGGCTGTGTGGTGAAGAATATGTATATGCATATTATGTGTAAATGGGCAGGGCACCTGGGGACCCAAGGACTCTCTGGACAAAAGGTTTCAAAATGTCATGGTATTCTCTGCCAACCTGTCACCCCCAAAGAGTGACTTTGATTTCACTGATATCTATTTGGGAGTTTGCAAGAACAGAACCATCTATAAACATAAGAAAGGAATAGGTAATAAGGAGATGTATCTAAATAAATAAATCTTAACTGCCTGGCCCACAACTGGTAGCAAGAAGGTGACAGAGGGATGCAGGAGAGAAGATGGCAGTTCATGAGATGGAAGTGCCAGAGTAGGGGATGCCTAGGCTCAAAATGATTTCTGTAATTAGAGCCACATACTTGCCTTCTCTTTATTTTGACCCTGTCCCAGGCTGCCTCTTAACTTCTTACCTGTAACTCATTCATTCAACAAACGGAAAGTCTCTGATGAGCCCTAGAACAGAGTTTTCCAAAGAATGATCTCTGGAATACTGGCATTTACAAGAAAAACAGTTTTGTGGTCACCTGAGTTGGGGAAATGTCACATATTCATGTCACTCATTCTATTCCTGGAAATACCTGTCATCCAGCCTGGACACTGGGTAACAGCAAAGTTCGTAAGGATGACTTCCTTCACATTCAGACCTCAGTATTCTCTGACTCTTTTCTAAATCTCCATTGCAGAAAACTTTGGAATTATCACTCCAAACTGCTTCATGTCTGTATTATTAAACTCTGAAGTCATCATCCCTGAATTTGACTTCTTTCTTCCCTTTTATTCTGTCTAACAAAATTTCTCTGTCCTCAGCAAACTTCTAGTTCCTTGGCCTTCGTCTGGTGCCACGATAAGCATTTTAGATGGCACTCACCAGCCAGAGATTCCCTAAGAAGACAGCTTGACTTTCCATCACAGGCATGTCCCAATCCCCAGTGCTGGGCAGACTCAAACCATCCATTCCTTGGCTTCTGGGCTGCTGTATGATGACACTGACAATTATGCTACTTAGTGATGGGGTGGGTGCTAATTCCTATCATCTAACTTCAGCTAGGCCCTCAGGGTGACTCAAAGTTGACACAGACTTATTTATTTTTTCCTAAACAACTCACTATCCTCTCTTCTATTCTTCTCACATTCCCATACCTGCGTTTGCTTTCCTCACAGTCATTCGACTGTTTCTTAACTATGCTGAGACAGTGTAGGTCATGTCAGAAACTCCTTCAATTCAGATGCCTTATATTTCTTCCATCTTCTGCTTCCCTGAGAATGGCATGTGTTTCCTCCTCTCCAAGGCCCACCCAGGTTTGTGATTAAATCTACCTTTGTCTCCTCCAGAACTTGCTTCAGTGGTTATCTCCACCTTTAATCCCTCACTTTCTACTGACTTCTTTGCATACCCAAATGTTCAGTTTCCTTTTTCCTTAAAAACTAACAAAAACGACATCCCTTATCCTTTAAACTCCAAACCTCTCTATCTTTTCCTTCACTATGTCCTTCTATACCAGGTAACCCACAGTCCCTGATTCCTTCCTCCATGAGTATGGTGACTATATCTTCTGATCAAAAAATCAGGCCATGCTCTCTGGCCAAATTATTAACCAATGAGGACATGGGACAGAAAAATGGAAACCAGGTTGGTCCTGGTTGACTCTAAGCATTTTAATACATCTTTTGGACCAAATTACCAAAAATCTTCTGTAGCAAAAAATGGAGACTATTAAATTATATTTGGTTCTATCTGAGCTCATATTAAAAAAAACATTAAAATCAGGTTGATGCTTAAATCTACCCTAGATGGCCTCCCCCTCCAGCTTTCTGAATAGTTTAGAAACTGACTAGGTTTCCTGAAAATTGAATCAGAATGTGGCTTGATGAAAGAGGCCAACTGAAATTTCTAGATACTGATAATATATGTACAGTGGAATTAGCCAAATATAAGAACTCTTCTCAGAAGTAACCAACTCTAAGACATGATCTCAAACTATAGCACTCTGCAGAGGAAATAAAAATAACTCCAGTCACTTCTCTAAAATATAAGAGAAGAGATAATGTAATACAATATGCAAATAATGTAAGATAAGATGTCATATGGGAAACTGCAATACATCTTGAGATATGAATCACATGCTGTTACAATGAATAACAAGTCTAGTGACTGGTGGGAAACAGCAATAAGAGAGGCCCAAATAAATTAAATAATAAAAAGAAACCTGGTCAGTGTAACCCTAATAAATCTGGCGGTCCCAGTATAAGCATGTATCTCAGTATAAGCATGACATCACACTCAAAGGAACACAAATTGAATGCTAGAAGCTTTGAAACAATGTCAACCTTTCATGTAGGTTTCCTTAAAGCTGGAATACCCAGGGATTTCATATTGTGTACCACAAAAAACATCCCAGAAGTCTTCTTGGGGCATAATTCTTTGTCTTCTAAGTTCCATACTTTTAGTAGCTGTTAAAAACACTTCCCACTTTCCCTCATCCTTGCTGAGCTCTCCCTATTATGTCCTCTTTCCTCTTCATAGGACACATTGCCCTAGTGCTCAGCTGTAACTCACCTCTGGGCCTTGCTCTCTAACAACATGGGCCACTGGAAGATGGATTAAAAACCGAGTAGCTCTAGGACCCCTGGTCCTTCCTCATCATCCATGAAGAAAAGTTCATAAAACCCACTGGATACTGTGGCTCTTCTCTTTTTAGAAAGTTTCTGGTGAATAAAATTATCCACCTCATTGTTTGCTCTCAGTCCCATATTCTTCAGTTAATAGTCATTCTAGGTCGGGTGCAGTGGCTCACTCTTGTAATTCCAGCACTTTGGGAGGCTGAGGCTGGCGGATCACTTGAGGCCAGGAGTTCAAAGCCAGCCTGGCAAACATGATGAAACCCTGTCTCTACTAAAAATACAAAAAATTAGCCAGGCACGGCAGTGGGTGCCTGTAATCCCAGCTACAGGATTAGGGACATGGATGAAGCTGGAAACCATCATTCTCAGCAAACTATCGCAAGGACAAAAAACCAAACACCACATGTTCTCACTCATAGGTGGGAACTGAACAATGAGAACACACCGGGGACTGTCGTGGGGTGGGGGGAGGGGGGAGGGATAGCATTAGGAGATACACCTAATGCTAAATGACGAGTTAATGGGTGCAGCACACCAACATGGCACATGTATAAATATGTAACAAACCTGCACGTTGTGCACATGTACCCCTAAAACTTAAAGTATAATAATAATAAAATTTAAAAAAAAGAGTGCCTACTATGTGCCAGGCTTTGTTTTCAGCTACCCTGATGTTGAAATTTAGTGAACAAGAATAAAGTTTTGTTCATATGGAACACCCTAGGAAAGGACATAAACAATAAGCATAGTAAATGAGTAATGATGCATATGAGAAGGTGATAAAATTGTTATGGTTAAAATCAAAGAGGGTTCCTGGATGTAGGTGGGAAAGGTGTAGTGTTACATAGCATACCTTTTTTTTTTTTGAGATGAAGTCTTGCTATGTCACCCAGGCTGGAGTGCAGTGGCACGAACCGCCGCCTCCCGGGTTCAAGCGATTCTCCAGCCTCAGCCTCCCAAGTAGCTGGGATTACAGGTGTGTGTCACCATGCCCAGCTAATATTTGTATTTTTTAGTAGACACAGGGTTTCGCCATGTTGGCCAGGTGGTCTTGAACTCCTGCCCTCAGGTGATCCACCTGCCTTGGCCTCCCAAAGTGCTAGGATTACAGGTGTGAGCCACCATGCCTGGCCCACATAGCATATCTTAACTAGACTGTTAGTGATTGTCTCATATTTTTCTGCAAAAGTGGGAAAAACTTTACCCTCCAAGGTGCCCGTAGCTTGGTCATAATCACCCTTTCTCATGTCTCAATGGAAGCCATTAATTGAGCTCTTAGTCCTCACCATTTATTAGCCTTTTGTGTTAAGTAACACATTTAATTCTCACAGTGAACCCTGTAAGGTGGTGTGATTATCCCCTTGCTATAGATGATAAAACACAGGTCAGAAATGTTAAACATTTTGCTTAAAGACAAGCTGCTATTGAGAGACAGGGCTGAAATTTAATTGCAGCTCTGACTCCAAAAATCTGCCCTCTGTTACACTCAGCATTTTGAGGGATCCTTTACAGAGGAGACATATTTCTACACACACACACACACACACACACACACACACACACACACACACACCTTTTTTCTCTTCTGGGTAGAGAATGGAGTTGAAGAGTTAGGCAGGAATACCTTACAGGATTCTGACTTTAGAAGGCATCTCCTCCCCAAGCCAGCTGAGCAACCTTCTGATCATGATTTTAAATTATATCTTATCAAAACCCGGCAGAATCTCCATGTACCTATGTTTCAGAAACTTTATCTTTCATTCCCATTCCATGTGAGGGGTGGTGAAATGGGCACAAGCTTTCTTGAGAGGCAAAACAAAATTTTAAACGTGTATTCTTTGTACTAGAAATCTTACTTCTAGGATATTATCCAACAGAAACTCTTGCAAAAATATAGACCAAGTGAGGTAAATGTATATGTACTGAAACTGAATTTATTTCACAAAAAATTTAGGACAAAAAAGCAAGTTGAGAACAATGGAATATTATCCTATTGAGGTAAAAAATAATTTAGTAAATATAGGTATATGTTGCATATCTGTCCAGTGAACACCAAACAAATAATAGTGTATAACTTACACAGTTCTGTTTTGCTCAACTTTTTTGTAATGCACATATAACAGTACTTTTGAAAATAGATCAAAATGAGCCAGGCATGGTGGCTCACACCTGCAATCCCAGCACTTTGGGACGCAAGGAGGGTGGATCAACTGATGTCAGGAGTTGGAGACCAGCCTTGCCAACGTGGTGAAATCCCGTCTCTACTAAAAATACAAAAAGTAGCCAGGTGGGGTGGTGGGCACCTGTAATCCCAGCTACTCGGGAGACTGAGGCACAAGAATCACTTGAACCCAGGAGGCGGAGGTTGCAATGAGCTGAGATGGCACCACTGCATTCCAACCTGGGCAACAGAGCAAGACACCGTCTCAAAAAAAAAAAAAGATCAAAACCATTTCCAAAAAATTCAAGGCAACAAAATCTCAATCTTCTCATGCTCAAAAACCTGGTTCAGCTTTTTTTGGCCTGTTCAGATTTTTTTCCAATATATATGGTAATACTGTTTTTTTGTAAGTTACTTAAAGTTAAAATTAGAGGGGGGTGGAGCCAAGACAGCCAAATAGGAACAGCTCCAGTCTACAGCTCCCAGTGTGAGTGACACAGAAGACGAATGATTTCTGCATTTCCAACTGAGCAAATGGCACACCAGGAGATTGTATCCCGTGCCTGGCTCGGAGGGTCCTACGCCCACGGAGCCTCGCTCATTGCTAGCACAGCAGTCTGAGATCAAACTGCAAGGCGGCAGCGAGGCTGGGGGAGGGGCGCCCGCCATTGCTGAGGCTTGAGTAGGTAAACAAAGCAGCTGGGAAGCTCGAACTGGGTGGAGTCCACTGCAGCTCAAGGAGGCCTGCCTGCCTGTGTACACTCCACCTCTGGGGGCAGGGTGTAGCCAAACAAAAGGCAGAAGAAACCTCTGCGGACTTAAATGTCCCTGTCTAACAGCTTTGAAGAGAGTAGTGGTTCTCCCAGCACGCAGCTGGAGATCTGAGAACAGACAGACTGCCTCCTCAAGTGGGTCCCTGACCCCCGAGTAGCCTAACTGGGAGGCATCCCCACAGTAGGGGCAGACTGACACCTCACACGGCTGGGTACTCCTCTGAGACAAAACTTCCAGAGGAAAGATCAGGCAGCAACATTTGCTGTTCACCAATATCCACTGTTCTGCAGCCTCTGCTGCTGATACCCAGGCAAACAGGGTCCAGAGTGGACCTCCAGCAAACTCCAACAGACCTGCAGCTGAGGGTCCTGACTGTTAGAAGGAAAACGAACAAACAGAAAGGACATCCACATCAAAACCCCATCTGTATGTCACATCATCAAAGACCAAAGGTAGATAAAAACACAAAGATGGGAAAAAAACAGAACAGCAAAACTGAAAATTCTAAAAATCAGAGTGCCTCTCCTCCTCCAAAGGAATGCAGCTCCTCACCAGCAACGGAACAAAGCTGGATGGAGAATGACTTTGACGAGTTGAGAGAAGAAGGCTTCAGACAATCAAACTACTCTGAGCTAAAGGAGGAAGTTCAAACCCATGGCAAAGAAGTTAAAAACCTTGAAAAAAGATTAGACGAATAGCTAACTAGAATAACCAATGCACAGAAGTCCAGCTGAAAACTATGGCACGAGAACTACGTGATGAATGCACAAGCTTCAGTAGCTGATTCGATCAACTGGAAGAAAGGGAATCAGTGATGGAAGATCCAATGAATGAAATCAAGTGAGAAGAGAATTTCAGAGAAAAAAGAATAAAAAGAAATGAACAAAGCCTCCAAGAAATATGGGACTATGTGAAAAGACCAAATCTACGTCTGACTGGTGTACCTGAAAGTGATGGGGAGAATGGAACCAAGCTGGAAAACACTCTGCAGGATATTATCCAGGAGAACTTCCCCAATCTAGCAAGGCAGGCCAACATTCAGATTCAGGAAATACAGAGAATGCCACAAAGATACTCCTCGAGAAGAGCAACTCCAAGACACATAATGGTCAGATTCACCAAAGTTGAAATGAAGGAAAAAATGTTAAGGGCAGCCAGAGAGAAAGGTCGGGTTATCCACAAAGGGAAACCCATCAGACAAACAGCTGATCTCTCGGCAGAAACTCTACAAGCCAGAAGGGAGTGGGGGCCAATATTCAACATTTTTAAAGAAAAGAATTTTCAACCCAGAATTTCATATCCAGCCAAACTAAGCTTCATAAGTGAAGGAGAAATAAAATACAGATAAGCAAATGCTAAGAGATTTTGTCACCACCAGGCCTACCCTAAAAGAGCTCCTGAAGGAAGCACTAAACATGGAAAGGAACAACCGGTACCAGCCACTGCAAAAACATGCCAAATTGTAAAGACCATCGCGGCTAGGAAGAAACCGCATCAAGTAAAGAGCAAAATAACCAGCTAACATCATAATGACAGGATCAAATTCACACATAACAATATTAACCTTAAATGTAAATGGGCTAAATGCTCCAATTAAAAGACACAGACTGGCAAATTGGATAAAGAGTCAAGACCCATCAGTGTGCTGTATTCAGGAAACCCATCTCATGTGCAGAGACACACATAGGCTCAAAATAAAGGGATGGAAGAAGATCTACCAAGCAAATGGAAAACAAAAAAAGGCAGGGGTTGCAATCCTAGTCTCTGATAAAACAGACTTTAAACCAACAAAGATCAAAGGAGACAAAGAAGGCCATTACATAATGGTAAAGGGATCAATTCAGCAAGAAGAGCTAACTATCCTAAATACATGTGCACCCAATACAGGAGCACCCAGATTCATAAAGCAAGTCCTTAGAGACCAACAAAGAGACTTAGACTCCCACACAATAATAATGGGAGACTTTAACACCCCACTGTCAACATTAGACAGATCAATGAGACAGAAGGTTAACAAGGATATCCAGGAACTGAACTCAGCTCTGCACGAAGCAGACCTAATAGACATCTACAAAACTCTCCACCCCAAATCAACAGAATATACATTCTTTTCAGCACCACACCACACCTATTCCAAAATTGACCACATAGTTGGAAGTAAAGCTCTCCTCAGCAAATGTAAAAGAACAGAAATTATAACAAACTGTCTCTCAGACCACGGTGAAATCAAACTAGAACTCAGGATTAAGAAACTCACTCAAAACCACTCAACTACATGGAAACTGAACAACCTGCTCCTGAATGACTACTGGGTACATAATGAAATGAAGGCAGAAATAAAGATGTTCCTTGAAACCAACGAGAACAAAGACACAACATACCAGAATCTCTGGGACACATTTAAAGCAGTGTGTAGAGGGAAATATATGGCACTAAATGCCCACAAGAGAAAGCAGGAAAGATCTAAAATTGACACACTAACATCACAATTAAAAGAACTAGAGAAACAAGAGCGAACACATTCAAAAGCTAGCAGAAGGCAAGAAATAGCTAAGATCAGAGCAGAACTGAAGGAAATAGAGACACAAAAAACCCTTCAAAAAATCAATGAATCCAGGAGCTGGTTTTTTGAAAAGATCAACAAAATTGATAGACTGCTAGCAAGACTAATAAAAAAGAAAAGAGAGAAGAATCAAATAGACGCAATAAAAAATGATAAAGGGGATATCACACCGATCCCACAGAAATACAAACTACCATCAGAGAATAAACACCTCTATGCAAATAAACTAGAAAATCTAGAAGAAATGGATAAATTCCTCGACACACACACTCTCCCAAGACTAAACCAGGAAGAAGTTAAATCTCTGACTAGACCAATAACAGGCTCTGAAATTGAGGCAATAATTAATAGGTTACCAACCAAAAAAAGTCCAGGACCAGATGGATTCACAGCCAAATTCTACCAGAGGTACAAGGAGGAGCTGGTACCATTTCTTCTGAAACTATTCCAATCAATAGAAAAAGAGGGAATCCTCCCTAAATCATTTTATGAGACCAGCATCATCCTGATACCAAAGCCTGGCAGAGACACAACAAAAAAACAGAATTTTAGACCAATATCCCTGATGAACATTGATGCAAAAATCCTCAATAAAATACTGGCAAACCGAATCCAGCAGTACATCAAAAAGCTTATCCACCATGACCAAGTGGGCTTCATCCCTGGGATGCAAGTCTGGTTCAACATATGCAAATCAATAAACGTAATCCAGCATATAAACAGAACCAATGACAAAAACCACATGATTATCTCAATAGATGCAGAAAAGGCCTTTGACAAAATTCAACAGCCCTTCGTGCTAAAAACTCTCAATAAATTAGGTAGTGATGGGACGTATCTCAAAATAATAAGAGCTATCTATGACAAACCCACAGCCAATATCATACTGAATGGGCAAAAACTGGAAGCATTCCCTTTGAAAACTGGCACAAGACAGGGATGCCCTCTCTCACCACTCATATTCAACATAGTGTTGGAAGTTCTGGCCAGGGTAATCAGACACGAGAAGGAAATAAAGGGTATTCAGTTAGGAAAGGAAGAAGTCAAATTGTCCCTGTTTGCAGATGACATGATTGTGTATCTAGAAAACCCCATTGTCTCAGCCCAAAATCTCCTTAAGCTGATAAGCAACTTCAGCAAAATCTCAGGATACAAAATCAATGTGCAAAAATTACAAGTATTCTTATACACCAATAACAGACAGAGAACCAAATCATGAGTGAACTCCCATTCACAATTGCTACAAAGAGAATTAAATACCTAGCAATCCAACTTACAAGGGATATGAAGGACCTTTTCAAGGAGCACTACAAACCACTGCTCAGTGAAATAAAAGAGGACACTAACAAATGGAAGAACATTCCATACTCATGGATAGGAAGAATCAATATTGTGAAAATGGCCATACTGCCCAAGGTAATTCATAGATTCAAGGCCATCCCCATCAAGCTACCAATAACTTTCTTCACAGAATTGGAAAAAACTACTTTTAAGTTCATATGGAACCAAACTTTCTTCACAGAATTGGAAAAAACTACTTTTAAAGTTCATATGGAACCAAAAAAGAGCCCACATTGCCAAGTCAATCCTAAGCCAAAAGAACAAACCTGGAGGCATCACACCACCTGACTTCAAACTATACTACAAGGCTACAGTAACCAAAACAGCATGGTACTGGTACCAAAACAGAGATATAGACCAGTGGAACAGAACAGAGCCCTCAGAAATAATGCTGCATAGCTACAACTATCTGATCTTTGACAAACCTGACAAAAACAAGAAATGGGGAAAGGATTCCCTATTTAATAAATGGTGCTGGGAAAACTGGCTAGCCATATGGAGAAAACTGAAACTGGATCCCTTCCTTACACCTTATACGAAAATTAATTTAAGATGGATTAAAGACTTACATGTTAGACCTAAAACCATAAAAACCCTAGAAGAAAACCTAGGCAATACCATTCAGGACATAGGCATGGGCAAGGACTTCATGTCTAAAACACCAAAAGCAATGGCAATAAAAGACAAAATTGACAAATGGGATCTAACTAAACTAAAGAGCTTCTGCACAGCAAAAGAAACTACCATCAGAGTGAACAGGCAACCTGCAGAATGGGAGAAAATTTTTGCAATCTACTCATCTGACGAAGGGCTAATATCCAGAATCTACAATGAACTCAAACAAATTTACAAGAAAAAAAGAAACAACCCCATCAAAAAGTGGGCAAAGGATATGAACAGACACTTCTCAAAAGAAGACATTTATGCAGCCAACAGACACATGAAAAAATGCTCATCATCACTGGCCATCAGAGAAATGCAAATCAAAACCACAATGAGATACCATCTCATACCAGTTAGAATGGCAGTCATTAAAAAGTCAGGAAACAACAGGTGCTGGAGAGGATGTGGAGAAATAGGAACACTTTTACACTGTTGGTGGGACTGTAAACTAGTTCAACCATTGTGGAAGTCAGTGTGGCGATTCCTCAGGGATCTAGAACTAGAAATACCATTTGACCCAGCCATCCCATTCCTGGGTATATACCCAGAGGATTATAAATCATGCTGCTATAAAGACACATGTACACGTATGTTTATTGTGGCACTATTCACAATAGCAAAGACTTGGAACCAAGCCAAATGTCCAACAATGATAGACCAGATTAAGAAAATGTGGCATATATACACCATGGAATACTATGCAGCCATAAAAAATGATGAGTTCATGTTCTTTTTAGGGACATGGATGAAGCTGGAAACCATCATTCTCAGCAAACTATCCCAAGGACAGAAAACCAAACACCGCATGTTCTCACTCATAGGTGGGAATTGAACAATGAGAACACATGGACACAGGAAAGGGAACATCACACATCGGGGCCTGTTGTGGGGAGGGGGAAGGAGGGAGGGATAGCATTAGGAGATATACCTAATGTTAAATGACGAGATAATGGGTGCAGCACACCAACATGGCACATATATACATATGTAACAAACCTGCATGTTGTGCACATGTACCCTAAAACTTAAAGCATATATAAAAAAAGTCACAATTAGAGAAGAAAGTAGGAAAAACTTATTCTATCTACTCTATCCATTTTCCTTTGCTTTGAATTAACTTTGTAGACTTGTTTTAAGTATTAGATTCTCAATTGCACATTTAATAGTCCTTTAGTGGTACAATTCTAATTATATAAAATAAGAGAGAGAGAGAGAAGAATATTGATTTCTTCTTATAGAAGATTCAGAGCTGACTTAAATACATGAATCTCAGGAAGGGCTGAAAATTGCTCTCAACAGGGAAGTGATGGGTTTAGAAAAAGTCTGGTTAATTGGTGATTTTATCTTATTATCTGTTATTGGTTTTCAAAGTAACAAAATCAGTCTTGCAACAAATGTGTCTGGCTTGTCCTGAACATTACATGAAAAACATGAGCTCACAAAATCAATGAAGCATATTACTTCTAAGTCAGTACTTAAAAGAGAAAAAAAACCCAATATATTCAGACTGAGTGTTAAGACATATTCAGATGAAACAATCTACCAGACAGAAGAGCCTTAGAGCAAAAAGAAAAAAGTTGACAGAATCTCCATTAATAAAAAAAACAACTTTTGCTCCAGTTCCAAAGAAACATGCTCACTGTGAAAATGTAGAAAATATAAAGAAGTATAAAGAAGAAAATTTGTGGGAGGCTGAGGCGGGAGAATCGCTCGAACCCGTGAGGCGGAGGTTGAGGTGAGCTGAGATTGCGCCATTGCACTCCAGCCTGGGCAACAAGAGCGAAACTCCGTCTCAAAAAAAAAAAAAAAAAAAAAAGAAAGAAGAAGAAAATTTAAAATAATAATCTCATACCCAGAGGTAATCTCTGCTAATGTTTTTGTTGTTACATTTCATATTTTTCTATAAACACACACAATATTCACAAAATTAGGATCAGAGAACACATTTTTTTCTAACTTAAAAAAACTCTATAGTGCACTTTTCCCCCGACTCTGAGGCTATTCTTTGAATATTAGATTTTCGATGGCTCTTATATTTACAACTTTTTACCATTATAATAACACTGTGATAAACAATCTTGTAAATATAACTTTATCTGTGCTTATTATGTTAAATAACATTGAAAGAGAAAAATTCCCTACCCACATTGGGAAATTTCCAGGGAGCAGCATTTTCTCATCTGTTCTTTTTATGGCAAATTAATTAACTGTTTTATCAGTATCTGTCACTGATCACTCATCTATTTCTGATTACATTGGGTAAAAAGGAATACCTGAGTCAAAATTCACACAGTAAGTTATAATAGTGTGTTGTCTCATATAGGGGAAGATGGCATTACTGACTCAAAGTTTACAAGAGGGGAACTCTGGAGTGTTTTTGGTGACAATCTGATGCCCTCTTACCCAGCAGCATAGTCCTGAGGTATGGCTAACCTTCTAGATATGGAATGGTTTCAAAACTCAGCATAAGCAGGCAATCTGAGCTCCAAAGTCTGACCTGGGTGAGCTAACCTACACTAATTATTCTGAAAGGATTCTGTGTCTCTGTTTTATAACAATCAACAATCATCATCATAAATAAATTATAATATTATTTAACATATAATAATATAACATCTCAGTACTTACAATGTGCCAGGAATTGCATTAAAGCTCTCTTCCGAGATCTCACTCAATCCTCACAACCACTCTATGTAGACAGCACAGCACCCCACACTGTTATTATTCCCATTAGCAGATGGGGACACAATTAAAGAACTTGCTGAACATCACACTGAGATAAATAATGGAACCAGTGCCACATCAGTCCAACACCAAAGTCCAGCATCTTGAAATCACCAGCCTACACTGACTCGAAGGTTTTCTTCCTTTTAGTCTCAATGTACAAATCAGAGGGTGAATGAGGCAGGACTTGGGCTGAATGCCTGAGTTGGAAGGAACTACAGGGATAGCTGGGATGAATTTTCCACACTTTACACATCAGAAAACCATGCGTCTGAGCTTCTTGTCCAAGCCTCTTGCCCAAGGTCACAGAGCTGATTAGTGGCAAAGGTGGACCAGAACTCAGGGACCTTGACTCCCAGTCCAGGGCACTGCCTCCATACTCTACTGCCTCCCTTACTGGTGTGGTTAGGATCTCAGGTGCTGTAAGCTCCTGGAGGCAGCTCCCCCAGAGTAGAAGTAGAGTGGGATCTTGGGACTCACATGTATGTGTGATCGCAGCCCAGCTCAGTTGTTGACTTGCTTCATGACCTTCGGTATGTTCTAAACAACTATGGGTATGTCACAGTGATGATGGGGAAATTAAAACAAGAAAAAGCATGTAAATGTTTACTACACATTCAGCCCTCAATAGTCAGCCATCTTATTATCATCATTAATTCAACATTTGCAAGAGGAAGAGGGAATTCTGGGGCCTTTCATCTTAGAAGCTCAACGAGGAGACTCAGTCATATTTCCAACCATTTCAGGCTATGGAAACTTTTGCTTTGTTTTTATAACCTGCAACTTGCACCCTTTGGTGTGGTGCCCACCATAATAAAAAGAAAATATTTTTTAAGATCCCAAGTGATACCTCACTTATTCATATAAAATGTCTGTATCATCTTGCCACACACTGTACTAATGAATCCCCCAATTAAAAAAAGACCTCGCCCCCCAAAAAACACCAAAAAAAGGCTGTTCTTAACTCGTCAGCTCTTCTCTCTATGAAAAGAATATGTATGACATAATAAAAAATATATATATTTGGTCTCTGCTCACAGTTCCTGACATAGGGCTCCTAAAACTCTAGGAGCATGTTTTTTTCTAATATATGGTCCTAAATCTCTTGGAGTTTCCTAGTGATAGGAGTGTCTTTTGTTCTAATGAGGTAACTTTTGGTGGGTTCCTGGATAGCTTCAAGACGAGGGCTGGGCACCAGAAAAACCAAGGCATGATTACAAGCTTGGAAGTTTAAGCCCCACCCACCATCCTCTGGGGAGGGGAAAGGAACTGAAGACTGACTAAATTAATCATGCTGAGGTGATGAAGCCTCAATAAAAATTCCTCAACTATGGGGTACACAGAGCTTCTGGGTGAATGAACACAAGGAGGTGCTGGGAAGGTGGTCACCCAGAGAGGGTATGGAACCTCCACACTTCCTTCCCCACACGTTGCTCTATGCACCTCTTCATCTGGCTGTTCATTTGCATCCTTTATCATAAACTGGTAAAGTAAGTAAAGTGTTTCCCTGAGTTCTGTGAGCCCATTAGTGCAAATGATCGAACCTCAGAAGACAGTCATGAAGACCGCCAGTTTGTAGCCAGTTTGGTCAGAAATACCAAAGGCCCAGGACTTGTGATTGGAGTCTGAAGTGGGAGCAATCCTGTGGCACTGAGCCCCTACTTAACCCGTGGTGTCTGATGCTAGCTCCAGGTGGAAAATGTCAGAATTGTGTTATAAGACGCCCAGTTGGTGTCAGGAGAGACGGAGAATACATTCTTGGTATGGAAAACCCCACACATTTGGTGTCAGAAGTGTTGTGAGTGTAGAGGAAACAGTTTTTTTTTCTGTTAATATTCACATCCCTTCCACTGTGGCATTATTATCACACCCCATCAAGATGTCAGAACATTCTCAGAGTTAAATTCTTTCATGCTAAAACATTGCTAAGCTATTTATGTCCATTCTTTTTTTAAACTGAGATATAATTCACATACCGTAACATTTATTTTCTAGGCTGGGCACAGTAGCTCACATCTATAATTCCAGCACTTTGAGAGGCTGAGGTGGGAGGGGCACCTGAGCCCAGGAGTTTGAGACTGCAGTGAGCTATGATTGCGCCACTGCACTCCAGCCTGGGCAACAGAGTGAGACCCTGTCTCTCTCTCTCTCTTTTTTTTTTTTAACTTTCTAAAGTGTACAGTTTAAAATATACAATTTGTGCTCACTTCAGCAGCATATATACTAAAATTGGAATGATACAAAGAAGATTAGCATGGCCCCTGCGCAAGGTTGACATATACATTTGTGAAGCATTCTGTATTTTTTAAAAAACAAGAACAAAAAAAAAAAATAAAGTGTACAATTCAGTGGTTTTTAGTATATTCACAGAGTTGTGTAACTATCACCATAATCAATTTCAGAACATGTACATCACCTCCTAAAACATGTAACCCTGTATATGTTGGCCATCACTCCACTCCCCCAGTCCCTCTCACCCAGGCCCTGACAACCACTAGTCTACCTTCTGTCCCTAAGGATTTGCCCATGCTGGACATTTCATATAATGGGATCATAGAATATGTGACCTTTTGTGTCTGGCTTCTTTCACTTAGCATAATGATTTCAAGATTTATCAATGTTGTAATATGTATAAATATTTCATTTCTTTTTAATAACTGAATAATATTCCATTGTATGTATATACCACATTTTGTTTATTCATCAGTTGATGGACATTTGGTTTGTTTACATTTTTTGGCTGTTATGACTAATGTTGTTACGAGCATTTGGATAAAATTTTTGTGTGAATGTATGTTTTCACTTCTCTTGGGCATATAACTAGCAGTGGATTGTTGGATCATATGGTAACTCCTATGTTTAGCATCTGGAGGACATTCCAATTGTTTCCTACAGGGGTTGTACCAATATAAGTTCCCACCAGCAATGCTTAGGGCTTCAATTCCCCACATCCTTGTCAACACTAGTTTTCTTTCTTACTTTTTTTTCCCCCCAATTATCTATCCTAGTGGGTGAAGTGGTACCTTATAGTTTTAAATATATATATATATATATTTAAAATAGAGACAGGGGTCTTGCCACGTTGACTAGGCTGGCTTGAACTCCTGGCCTCAAGCAATCCTCCCACCTTGGCCTCCTAAAGTGTTGAGATTACAGGCGTGAGTCACCATGCCCGTCCTGTACTTTATGGTTTTGATGTTAATATTCCTAACGACTAATGATGTTGTGCATCTTTTCACATGCTTATTGGCCATTTGTACATTTTCTTTAGAGAAACATCGATTCAAGTCCTTTGCCCATTTTTGAATTGTGTTGTTGGGTTCTCTGTTGTTGAATTTTAGCTCTCTATATATTCTGGCTATTAATCTCTTATTATATATGTGATTTGCAAATATTTTCTCCCATTCTGTAGGTTGCCTTTTCACTCTGTTGATAGTGTCCTTTGATGCGGAAAAGTTTTTAATTCCAATTTATCTATTTTTTTGTTTGTTACCTGTACCTTTGGTATATATCCAAGAAATCATTGCCAGACCCAATGTCGTGAAGCTTTTCCTCTATATTTTCTATGAGTTTTATAGTTCTAGGTCTTCTGTGTAGGTCTTTGATTCATTTTGAGTTAACTTTTATACATGGTGGAAGGTAAGGGTCCAACTTCATTGTTTGGCATATGGATATCCAGTTTCCCCAGCACCATTTACTGGAAGGCTTGTTCCTTCCCCATTGAATGGTTTTGGCATCTTTGTTGAAAATTATTTGACCATATATGTTAGGGTTTATTTTTGGGCTCTGTGTTCTATTCCATTGGTCTTTATGTCTGTCTTTATGCCTGTATCACAACATTTTGGTTACTATAGCTCTGTAGTAAGTTTTGAAATGAGAAATCTTTAAAAAAATTATTTTGGCTATTCTGGGTTCCCTATTCATTTCTGCAAAAAAGACAGGTTGAATTCTATAGAGATTGTACTTAATCTACAGATTGCTTTGCAAAGATATTGCCATTTGAACAATGCTAAATCTTCCATTTCATGAATACAGGATGTCTTTCCATTCGTTTAGGTCTTTAACAATTTCTTTCAACAGTATCTTGCAGTTTTCAATATATAAGTCTTGCACTTTTTTTGTTAAATTTATTCCTAAGTATTTGCTTCGTTTTCATACTACTATAAATGGATTTTTTTCTTGATTTCATTTTTGGATTGTTAATGGCTGGTTTGTAGAAATACAACAGATCTTGTACGCTGCAACCTTGCTGAACTCATTTATTAATTCTAATAGTGTTTTAGTGGATTCCTTAGGATTGTCTATCTTTGAGTAGATCATCTGATAATAGAAATAGTCTTATTTCTTCTTTTCCTATCTGGATGCCTTTTATTTATTTTTGTTGCCTAACTGCCCTGGCTAGAACTGACAGTACATCTTTTTTGGTTCTTGATCTTAGGTGGAAAGTTTTTAGTCTTTCATCAGCATGTGTGATGTCAGCTGTGGGTTTTGCATAGATACACTTTATCAGGTTGGGGAAGTTCCTTTCTATTCCTATTTTGTTGAGTGTTTTTTTCATAAAAAGATGTTGGATTTTGTGAAATCCTTTTTCTATGTCTATTGAGATGCCCATGTGGTTTTCGTCTATTGTTCTATTCATATGATATATTGCATTGATTGATTTTCATGTTTAACTCTACATTCATTTTTATATGAATATATTACATGTTTAAGTATGGTCTAACTGAGAAGAGCTTTGTACGAGACCAACAGACATTTACTGTCGTTTTGCAATTCTGGCTCTAACTTGGACCTGTATTTTGGACAAGAACAGATGGTAAACTGCAATGTGACTGTAACCATGACTTCATATCATAAACAATCTGATATTTTTAAAAATTATGTTTGTTTTAAAGAAAGAAAATCTATATATATTTTGAAAGTAATGTTGAACATGCACCTTTTATTGTTGTTTGTTATTATCATCACATTTTCAACCTTTGATGATACGAGTATCAATTAAAATAGCTCTATGACTTAAAAACAGTACATGATATTTCTGATTTTGAACATACTATTGCAGAAATAACCTGTACCAGACTTTGGGTAGGCAAAGTCACTTAAGTTAATGAGAAAAACACATATGGACTTGGAATTTTTTCCCCTATAAAAGGAAGCAGTAATAATGATACTGATAAAATCACTTGCTAACATTTACAGAATGTGCTGCTTAGCTATCTAAGCATATTACTTGAAAAATTTTATTTAGGTATCTTATTCAGTTCTATCAGCAACTCCGTGGCTGACGTACAATTAGCATTCCATTTTATAGATGAGGAAACTCAGAGATGTTAAGTAACTTGTCCAAATATTCACAGGTAGTTAACTAATGAGGACAGAATTCTGAATCACATGCAGGTGACTCCAAAGCCCAGGCTTTTAACCATTTGTTGTAGTTTGGGTACCAGAGTTTAATTTATGAGGGAACTCATAATTGTTCATTTTCCCTTTTCAACTGAAATGGGACCAAAACCTAGAAGGTCATAGATTTGCAGCGTTCCACTTGTTGACCAAATGCTATTACACATTTAGTACTCATTGTATACTTACTATGTGGATTCCACCTATGCGATGTATCTAATCTAGCAATAAACAAGGTCGTATAGGAACTGTTTTATATTTAACTATGCAGTTAATAATTTTTTAAGCTACGTTTGACGATTTAAGTAGAAAATCTTTATTGACAAAGTCAAACCCACTTCTGCTGTCCAGGAGCTCTTTAGTTTAATTAAGTCCTATTTGTCTGTTTTTGTTTCTGTTGCATTTGCTTTTGAGGACTTAGTCATAAATTTTTTGCCTAGGCCAACATCCAGAGAGTTTTTCCTAGGTTTTCTTCTAGGACTTTTATAGTTTGAGGTCTTACGTTTAAGTCTTTAATCCATCTTGAGTTAATTTTTGTATATGGTGAGAGGTAGGGGGTCCAGTTCCATTCTTCTTTATATGGCTAGCCAGTCAAACCCACTTCTAATAGGAAAACAATGACTATGCCAAAGTGTCTAGTGATTCATTTTGGGATATTATCACTGGGTGCATTAAAATCACCATAGAGTTGTTTTGTGGAGGGGGCTTGGGAAACTACAACTTTAAGCCCAACCCCAAGGACCTTCTTTGAGTCTTGGCTCAGGACACTACCTTATTGTGGCTTTCTTCTTAACTCTCCAGCCATGGTGCTCATTTCTGGCCCCCTTGCAGCCTTTCAGCCTGAACTTACAGTTCTCAGTCCTTTGCACACCCCTCTCTCATCCTAAGAAAGCTCACCTCAAGCTGTAACCATCGCAGTTAAGCAGATGGCTTATAAATGTGTGACTCTGGTTTTGACCTCTCACCCCGATAAAATCCTAATGCTTCTGTTGGCAGTCTATTTGAATGTCCCAGCATCTCAAAGTCAAGATATCCAAACTGGATCTAACTTTTCACGTTCTTTTTATAGCACAACCTTCATTTCCCCGGGACCAAAATCTTGGAGGTATTTGTTATTCTTTCATGTCTTGGGCTAAGTTTGCGTCCATTTGCCCACCAGTTGTCTTGAGAATTGTTCCCTTCATGTATATTCTCATTGCTTTCCCTTGACTTCCACCCAAGTGAATATTTGCAACAAGCTCTTGATTGTCCTATGCTGTGAAAGACCAAGGGGAGTCCTTATGGAACCCACTACAGGCCAAAGTCTAGGGGATTAGATGGGCTATTTGGCCTTGTGAGAGATGATTTCCATGATGGCAGTGGGAGGTGGGAGGATGGAGGCCAGCCCAATGAGACATGTAAAGAAAATGCACATGAGTTATACAGGTCTGGGGGAGACCTCAAATTTCCTTCCTGAGGTCAGTTTCTTTCTGATTTGGTATAAAACAGGACATGGAAGAACAGCTGCTGGCCTCTCTCTGGAGAGACTGAGCAGTACAGACGAAGGAGGTGTTGGCCCCCACAGCTGACCATGGACAGCTCAGGCTGCCAGAACCTGGTATCTGTGAACCCCCATGCCCACTAGACTGCTGCCAGCTCTCACTGTGCAAATCAGGGCTGCAGGCCTGAGAGTCCTGGGCACCTTCACTCACTGCAGATGCTTCCTCCAACCAGAGGCCTCCCCAGGGCTCCATATCATATAAAGGAGAGTGCTCAGAGGCATGGGCTCTGAAGTGGGATGTACTCAAGTTCAAAACCTTGCTTAGATACTCCCTAGATGCTTAACCCTCTAATTAATCACTCAGAACAGCAGGCCATCTGGTCAACCTCCTGTGAACTCCCAGCTACAAGGACTGCAAAACACCATGGAAGATAGGAGATGATACAGCAGAATATCAATTTCCCTAAACTCTTCACAGATAAGATAGCAGAAATGAATTTCCCTAAACTCCTCACAGGTAAAGTATCCTATGTGGCTGGAACAAATACTTTGGTGTGCCTCTGAGTGGAAGTGGATTGGGATCACTACATCTTCTTCAAACAGCCTGCTAAAATAATCGAACCTACTAAGCCTAACCACAGGGCCTTGGGCTTATAGACTGAGGCAGGAAAGTTTGGGGTTCAGAACAACAAAGGGTCTGAAGTCACCAGCTATCTTCTCTCTCCTTAGTCTCCTTCTTAAATAATTGAAATTTGTAGGGGCATCAACTTAGCCTCTAAGTCTCAGTTTCCCCATCTTTGAAATGAGGATTATAATTCTACCTTGCCAGGTTGTTTTGAGAAGTACAGAAGACATGCATACAACACTCAGCACAGCGGCGGGGCCGTAGTGGAAGGCCCGCGTGTTTCCATATGACCTCCATGGAGGTTGTCATATACATCGGGAGTGTGTTAACATCTACTTGTTTATAAGCACATGAAAGTTAGCAACATGGGTAAATAGGTCATTTATACACATAAGACACATGGCTCATTCACTCCATTGGAGTCCTAATTACTTACTGGCCAGTTATTTCTTTCAGGGCAATTTCCTTTTTGTCTACAGTTACAGATATAAATATAAAAAATACAAGAAGATACTACTTTGAGACAGCTGGTGAATCATATCTAATTACTCTGTAATCCCTTCACCTGAAGGGACCCGACTGCCCAGCCCCTGCTGTCTCTGAAGGAAGAATAATCAACCAGAACTTCCTTCTGGTCAATCTGAGTGGGTTTTATCATTGTTGAATATGGACTCTGGGCGCCAAAGAGAATCAAACACTTTCTCGATGGAAGGGAATTGGGAGATTTTAAAGTTGACCTTGAAACTGAATGAGACCAAGAGACTCAAAGACAGAAGGCAGAGGAGAAAAGATTAAGGTTGTATAGCCAGAACTAGAACCCAGGTTTTTATCTGGGAATTTTATTTAAAAAAAATGCAGTTTCTGACCCGAAGTCTCAGGTGAGGCTTGAGATTCTGATGGTTCTGGGACCACACTTTTAGTTGCAAGAGGGTTGATGTTGGTAAAGCACTTAGAACAGTTTATGACATTTAGTGCCTGATTCAATAAAAGGCAGTTATTATTGCTGTTGTTTTTATTACTTGCAGCAACTGAGCTGCATGTAGCTCTCAGAAATTGAGAAATGGCATTTGGGTTAGAAGTCGGTTTTCTGTGAACTTGATTGGCTCAGATCAGTCAAGGCTCAAAGACTGATTCAAGTAGCCTCTGTGAACTGACCACACCAAGCTTTTGAAGCCACCTTCTGGGCTGCTCTGGCTATGCCGACTGTGCCAAGAGCGCTCAAATGCACTGACTGAGGAGTTTAGCAGCATGGAACCCCTTGGCACACGGGGGTAGATTTCTTACAATGGTGCTGTGTCGTAGTAAAAACGCCTCCATTCTTAACTGACTCTAATTTTCATTACATTTCATTTTTCTCCCAGTGATGCTAAATCTTCAAGACTAGTCCTTTTACTGTAACCAGTATCAAGGTAGAGTGGAATGAACAGGGCCAAGGGGATTAAAGATCCGGGGTGCTGTGTGAGAGGTGAGAAAGTTCTGGAATAGCCATGGCAGCCAACTCTTCTCAGACAACTAGTTTAATCTCTCCAAGTCCAGACATTCAGGGCAGAAGCAAGGAAGAGAATAAGCACTGGAGGTCCTACAAGTGGAATCCATTGGCAAGGCTGATCTGTGACCCACTTTTGATAAATGAGGTATGACGTCTATGCTTTGCTGAACATATCTGTTTCTGTGTTTCTGTGTTTCTGTGTGTCTGTATATCCTTTCCTTCCTTTTCCCTTTCCTTCCACTTCCTATAGTCCCTTTTTCTACCCTCTCTTCCTTCCATCCTTTCTCTCTTTTTCTTGGAAAGGAAAATTTTGCATTAAAAAATTCCAACTTTCTCATGGTTGAGCTAGAGAAGGAGAAAAAGGATTTATTTGCCCATGCATGATCCAACTGAACTAGGGAGGAAGACCAGAGAGACCTTCCAGGGCAGGTGAGAACTGATTGTGGCCGATACACCTTGGAAGAGTGATAAGGGCCAGGTGTGAATGGAAGAAATGAAACTTGAAAGCAAGAGCTGGGAGTAGCTGCTGTCCTGGATCCCTATCCTCCCAAGATTTGCCCTGACCTAGGGCCCAATGCACCTGCAAACCAGGACATCCATTCCAGCTCCATTTCTCAAGGCCCCCTGTATGTTCCCCGCTACTGCCAAACATGACCCCTCCAGCCCCCATCCTGAGACACATCCTGCAGCTAAGCCTTTGTTCTTGCCATTTCTGAGTGCCTTCTTTGCTCCATCTCCACTTTTTTTGGACAGTGTTCCAATCACTTTATATTCATTAATTTACTTTTTAACCCATTATAATGACCTGAGGCAAGTGTCTGCATTGTCCTATTTTACAGGTAAGATGATGAAACTTAGAAGAGAAGAGTTAAGTAACTTGCCCCAGATCATGCAGTTTCTATATGGTTGCTCTGGGACTTAGGTCTATCTGTCATCAAACTCCACATTCTTAATCACCAATTTTTGCCTTTTGTGTATCATGCTGCAATGTAACCACTGGTTCATGTCTGTCTCTTTGTTAATCTAAATCAACTCCTAGAATTAAGAACAGTGCTTTATTTCATTGTTTTCATCCCTAGCTAGAACAGGGGTGGCAGGCATTCTGCAAATGTTTCCTATATTGTGCTACATTCTATTATATTTCCTACAGGTAGACTAGAGGCAGGGTAAGAGCTCCATGATAGTTCAGATCACACTTCTGTGAGCTATGGATTTGTGACCATCTAGGGCTTGGTTCTTAGCTGCTCTGTGCTTTGGTTTCCCATCTCTATGCCCATCTCCATCTTTAACAGATTGTGAATATCAGGGAACTAGGGTATTGTTTCATTCTTCTTCAATCCAGCCCCCTCCGCTGTCACAATATAATGCCTAGCATAGCATCTAGTCCACGGCAGGCACTCAATTGACTATTTATTGGATAAATGAACATTCATAATTCTCTAATCTGCCTCCCCTTCTTTCTTTCTTTTTTCCTTTCTTTCCTCTCTCTTTCTCTCTCTCTCTCTTTCTCTCTTTCTTTCTTTCTTTCAAGGCAAGGTCTCCCTCTGTTGCCTAGGCTGGAGTGCAGTGGCGCCATCTTGGCTCACTGCAATCTCCACCTCCTGGGTTCAAGTGATTCTCCTGCCTCAGCCTCCCGAGTAGCTGGGATTACAGGCGCCTGCCACCATACCTGGCTAATTTTTGTAGTTTTAGTAGAAACAGAGTTTCCCCAGGTTGGCCGGGCTAGTCTCGCACTCCTGACCTCAGGTGATCTGCGTGCCTCGGCCTCCCAAAGTGCTGGTATTACATGCATAAGCCACCATGCCCGGCCCTGCCTCCTCAACTTGAAAAAAAAACTGGGATTAAAAGAGTGAAAATGATGCCACTTAACTGTTGGGGGAGAGAGACACAGCGTTTCTCTACATTATGCATGTAGAAAACTAGATCGTGAGGCTGGAAAGAGTGACAAAGGATATTGAAAATAGAAATAAGGTTGGGAACTTACCAAGACCCTGTCCATGGAAAATGTGAATGCTACCTGGAACCTTTCCAGCCCAGTTCCTGAATCTTTTGTAACAAAAGGTCTAACGGGCTTTACTATACCATTAGCAGGGAAAATATAGTATGGTACACATTACAGGTTCAAAACAATCCATTTGTGGATTTGCCACTGAGGCATTAAGACATTTGAGAAAAGAACAAAGGAAAGCACAGATAAAGCCCCATCTTGAGCTAGGCAGCCGAAAGAAGACATTAACCCACTCGAAGACCCTTGAGGCCTCCAGCCTTTCCCCTTGGATAACTCTGAAAGGCGTCCAGTGAGTTCCAATTTGGGCAGGGGTTTGTTTATTCTGCTTGGTTCAAGTCAGGGCTACGGATCCCTAATGGTTTTCATGTCCCTAAAGGTTTTCCACATTTGGTCAAGACCTATGCTTTATGTAAGCCTGGAGAAGGCCTTGCTCCCAGCTGCTCTGGCTGTGCCGACTGCACTGAGAGCACTCAAATGCACTGACTCAGGGGAGGAGTTTAGCAGCACGGACCCCTTGGCACAAGGCGGGAGATTTTTTACAATGGTGCTGTGTCATAGTAAAAATTCCTCCATTCTTAACTGACTCTAATTTTTATTGCATTTCATTTTTCTCCCGGTGATGCTAAATTTTCAAGACTAGTCCTTTTACTGTAACCAGTGTCTCATGCCAATGAAAACTAAGTGGGCCCATGCTGGCTTCTGGCCCTCTAGTTTCAGTGCACCCAATTCCTAATCCAAGGAAAAGCATTCAGGTTTGTAAGTGCCACTCTTCTTCCTTTAGAGGGTGCCTCCAGGCTATTGGTCCTAATGTGCCACTATTCAAAATTCAACCTGCTTAAGGGTCTGCAATGGCTCTCTAATGCTTTAGGTTCAAATTTTCACCTCATTCTCCAAACTGTAACCAGAGCTACCAAATGGACCTTACCTCTCACTATGTCCACTGCATCATTTCTTCATTGTCTCACAGTTGCTGCACACATTCTCACCCTGGCACTATCTCACTTGCTTTCCCTGCTTGGAACGCTTCCTCCCAGGAAGAACCCAACCAGAAAGTTGTTCACAGATGACCTGTCTGTGTTTACCGCCCTTCTCCTTTTTGTCCCAACTCCCAGTTCAGCCTCCTAAATCCTTGAACTGAAGTGCCCCAAAGCTTGTGTGAATCTCAGAATACAACTCCAGGGTCCAAGATGGAGATGCCTGCAGGACCAAGCAGGTAAAGGAAATGAGGCTAGAGCTGAACAGGACACCACCTGGAGGTGGGGCCAGGTGTGTGGTAAAGAGCTGGTGTGTCTCATCTTGTGGGGGTTAGTATGGATCACTGTCAGCCCATGGGCCAAGGGAGAATAGTGGCCCAGGGTTGCCAGAGAAGCCAGAACATTTTAATGCAAGATTCCCAATTTTTAAAGTACTGCAATGGTCAAAGAAAAACACACATGGCTTGGATTTGGCCCATGAAGAAGGAATTTGTGTTCCTGCAGTGTAAGTAAAACACTGCTACGACTCATAGTCATCAGTGAGTATGGTATGGGGTAGGGGGAGCATTAACAGTCCACCTGGGCCTGGAGGGAACAGGTTTTTAATTCCCCTTTGTGGTCTACACCACAAGCTTCCTTCTAAGTCCAACATCTTGAAATACAGTTCCCAGGAAGTAGAGAGAGCTGGGTTAGTAGCCATTATTCCTTTTCCCAACTCCTCGAAACAATTAAAGAGCATTTCAACTAACACCATCTCAGTCTTTATTTCAGAATAGTCATTTATTTTCAAGTTCAATATCCATGACCATTTCAAATGTAAATATTTTAATTTGGGGTACAATGAGGGCTGGAAGGGGTGGTGCCCTTGGGGGCATCCCTACTTTATTTTGATGAGAATCATCCTTTTGAAATGTAAGTCTTATTGTGTCACTACTTCTGCTTAAAACCCTCTGATGGCTTCCCATTGCTTCTAGAGCCCTTAACAAGAGCCCGTGTTATCTGGCAGTTTGTTTTGCCTCTCTCTATTTTTCATAGGCAAAAATATGAGGCTTAAATTAGGTAACACTTTAAAAACACTTGTCACAGTGCCCAGCTCACAGTGAGT
Organism: Pan troglodytes; assembly: GCF_028858775.2. Classification (NCBI taxonomy): domain Eukaryota; kingdom Metazoa; phylum Chordata; class Mammalia; order Primates; family Hominidae; genus Pan; species Pan troglodytes. The sequence continues at coordinate 106,373,563 of NC_072406.2, read as the reverse complement.
GCCCAATACCTGTTAGTGCTTGTTATTCCGACTTCTCCAGACTTTATTGGCATAAGAAACCCTCCAGCTCACCACTCTCCACCCAGACTTCAAACTTGGCATACTCCCTGCTGCCACTGGGCCTTTGCACATATGATTGCTTCTGCCCAGACACTCTTCCAGCCCCTCTTCTCTAGTTACCATTGATTTGACCACTTCTCTGCCTGTGTCCAATCAATGGCTTCTTTTGCAGAGTGAAATGTGTTTTACTTGGCCCATCAGCTAACAGGAGCTGCTTCTTTTCCCGTTTGATCGACTGTGTTATGAACATGTAACCGTCAGTGGGAAGACTCCCAACTACCCTCATAGGTGTCTGTATCAAAGAATAGAAGGATATCATTTCCACAGACATCCTCAAAATCACTGGAGGTCTCTAGGGCAAGGGGGCAGCAGGTATGTGGGAAAATGATCAATTCTGTAGTCAAATGAACCTCCATTCAAATCTAAGATTTAGTGTTATACTCTATGTATGCACACACACACACAGACACACACACACACCCTGGTATAAGTCAGTACACAGGATCCCTGAGTGGGAGATAATACTGGAGTGTTTCCTAGTAGTTAAGAACATGGCTTTGGGAATCAGAGAGGCTTAGGATCAAATACTGGCTTTGCTCCTACAAGCTGGTCAACCCTAGTTAAGGATTTTGGGTCTAGACTTGATAGTGTATCAGCCTAGATCTTGTGAGTTGCTAGGGTCTCTGAAACTTGTTATACTCTCTCTTACCCTCCATGTTCCCAGATCATCCACAACAACATCTATTTGAAATGGATTTTAGATGAGTCTGCTTATTGATGCCAAAATGTGTCTCTGAGTATAAACAGGGGCAAAATACCCGCTACTGTCACACAGGGTGTTTCTGGTGACTGTAAAATTCAAAGGTAGATCCTTAGTGGTGTTTGAGCATACATTTGTTCAAGGAATCACTTGTGACATTAACATTATAGAAAATATTTTTTTAAGTTTGTTGTCACAATGAAATATGAAGTTAAAAAGACAAAATACCAAATATATATTTCCAGTTGACAAAACTTGTTAGACTTTCCTAATGATAGTATAATATCTGTAATTAGAATTCAATCTACCAAAATCTAAACACCCTTAAAAATATCTTTTTATTACTTTAACTGTAATAATTTATTCACTATTTCTTGGTTTGAAGACTCAATTCCAGTAGAAGTTTAAATTATGACTCAGACTATGGTGAGATATTCTCTTTTTTATCCTCTTAAATATTTGCTACTGACCCACATGTTATTATAAACAGATTATAAGCATTTCATTATGTTCTATAAATGTTCCCAAGAGCAAGAATTTTCATAGCTCATTAAAATGAGGCTTATTCTTTAAAAACAATAAACAATTTAGAAACACTCAAAAGTAGAAGTGTCATGTATTGAAAAAAAAAATCCTTTAATTTTATTGTAATGAGTAAGTCATCTTCATTAAAATATACAAATTTTAACTGGAACACTAAATTTTGTCCCAGTCATAGATTTTTAGACAAGGCTCCCGATACCAGGAGTAAATGCTTAGCATCTTTCTACTCTGGAGGGAATAAAATAGAGATGATATCAGCGGAGAATTAAGTAAAAACAACAGAAGTTTCATAATATGGGTCAGGGCTTGTTTTCCCTGGTTAAATACCTGTTTACATTTCTTCAGGTACTTAAATGGTTGTAGAAACCTCAGATGTCAATGAAGATGGTATAGGGACTTCCCTCTGGGGCCCTATATCCTGTGCTTATTTCAATTATAACATTTATACTATCTTAAAATTTGCACATTTATTTGTCCATTTCCTCCATTTGTGGGTAAATCCCTCGAAAGTAAAGACTGTATTTTGTTTGCTGTTATATCCTTGGCACATAGTAGATGTTCAACAAATATTGGTCAAATGATTGAATTAATCAGTGGCCTAATGCTTGGGAACTAAGGAAAATCTCACTAAAGGAGTTACACAGGTGTGGCCTCCAGCCACGAGATACCTCCCCTCAGGTGTCCCAGGAGTTGCTAGTGCTCTAGGCCCACAGCCAGGGAAACCTGGAGGGTACTTGTCTTTTCTTGTACATCTACAACTGAGCTAACAGCAGAGTCTTTGAATTAAGAACAGTGGAATGCTGGCATTTCAAGATGGTGGTGGCAATCCTCATTACTACCATCATCATCACCATCATCAGCCCCAGCATGACCATCAATGTCATAAGATTGGTTGAACATACATTAGGTACAAGATACTATGCCAAGCTGTTTTTATTTTTAATTTTTAAAGTTTTTGTAGAGAGAGAGTCTCGCTCCATCACCTAGGCGGACAGAGTGCAGTGGCAGGATCATAGCGCACTGCAGCTTCAAATTCCTGGGCTACGGTGATTCTACAGCCTCAGCCTTCTGAATAGGTGGGACCACAGGCACACACCACCACATCTGGCTGGCTTTTTTTTTTTTTTTTTTTTTTGAGAGAGCATCACGCCATGTTGCCTACACTGGTCTTGAACTCCTGGCCTAAGGTGATCTTCTTGGCTTTGCCTCCCAGAGTACAGAGATTACGGGTCTGAGCCACCTGGCCTAAGTTCTTTATATACATTGTCACACTTATTCCTCAAAACAACTCTCCGAAGTTGTTGCTTTTATTCCCATTTTGTAGATGCAGAAACTAAAGCCTAGAGGTACAATCACCTGAATAGGATGACCCAATGTTGAAGTCAAGACTCAAATCCAAAACACAGTGAGGCTCACATTCAAAGGCCTTTCTTGGAGGTAACCACTTCTGCAGAGTCTGCAGCTATTCTCTGGCATTTTTAAGAACTATTGTTTTACTTAAATATTCAGTAAGTTTTGGAGGGAAGCTTTGGAATCTAATGGTTGTTTTTTTGGATGCAGTGTTTCAAATAACTATTTTGCAAATAAATTTCTGCAATATGGTCCATTCTGAGTCTCTGTAATTAGGACTTGACATTTTTATAACCAGCTCAGATATGTAAACCCAAAGTGTCTGTCTGGTGTTGCTATCCTCACCAGTCATCTTTCTGACTGCATTGATTAGGATTTAACCAACTTTCAATTACCCGATCTTCCTTCTTTCCTTCCCCTCCCTCCCTCCCTTCCTTCTCTCCCTCCCTTCCTTCTTTCTTCCTTCCTTCCCTCCCTCCTATCTTCTTTCCTTCCTTCTTTCTTTCCTCCCTTCCTCCCTTTCTCCCTTCCTTTCTCCTTCCCTTTGCCTTCCCTTAGCCTTCCCTTCACCTTCCCTTAGTCTTCCCTTCACCTTCCCTTCGCCTTCCCTTCACCTTCCCTTCTCCTTCTCCTTCTCCTCCCTCTCCCTCTCCCTCTCTCTCTTTTTGGTGTCAAAACTTTACGGAGAATTAGGCCATAATTTGTTCCTTTCACAAGCTAGTTTCTTGGAGCAAAATTAGGGCACATAAGAGAATTAAATGGAATCAGTCTCCCAGCTCAAAATGGGTGTATTCACACCTAGGAATGGAGTGCTATGTTCAGGTCACACCTGGTGACGGAGTCACATTCCTTGGTCACAAATGGTATGGAGTCATATTCTTAGGTTACACCCAGGTGTAGTGTCACACTCCTGGATGATACTTGACCACCTGTGGTCCTAAAACAGGTTTTTGTCCTGTGCCTACCAAGCTTCCTGGCCCTATGACCTACTCATACCACCTTTAATGTAGCAGCCTAGCACTTTATGAATTCTCTTTAGGTGGTAAGCGCTCCTTCAGTAGACCTGAAACCTAATATTACATTTTCTCTGGAATGAGAAATATTATCTTATAAGTTGAAGACTTCCAGATGTGATCTTCTCCATTCTTAGGTGCCATAGCACTAGGCCACAGTGGGCAGCTAATGAATACTTTTTAGTTGATTAACTGGTACAGAAACACACCCAATATTACATTAAAGCATACTTTTAAATACCAAGAAAATAATTTCAAGGCCACAATACTAACAAGTCAGGATATTTCTTTAAATAAACAAATCTTGGAATTAGAGCTATGCACATGCCTTCCTTGCCTGGTAGGCATGTAAAGGGTAATCGTTTTGATTTTGAGGAAGTCAACTAAGCCAGCCTTTACAAACTAAATTATTTATGAGTTATAATCATGTAGTTCAAATGCGTATGTGTATTCCTACTATAATTTCTTGTTTTTTATTCAAAGCTATTAACTTTAGAGAAAGATACAAATAGAATATACAAGCTTATTGTAGTGAAAGAAAATAAGTTGAAAACTTGATGGGAGTCTCACTGTGTTGCCCAGGCGCGAGTACAGTGGTGTGTTCTCGGCTCACTGCAACCTCCTCCTCCTGGGTTCAAGCAGTTCTCATGCCTCAGCCTCCTAAGTAGCTGGGACTACAGGTGTATGCCATCACGCCTGGTTAATTTTTTTTTTTTTTTGTATTTTCAGTAGTAACAGGTTTCATCATGTTAGCCAGGCTGGTCTCAAACTTCTGACCTCAAGTGATGTGCTCGCCTCGACCTCTCAAAGTGCTGGTAGACTTTTCTATCTGAAATAAAATATTCCCTCTTTTCAAACAAAAATATTGTATCTGTAAGGTATTTTTGTTTTCATATCAATATTCTATTTATAGCTGACATATGATAAATAACTTTAATATAGCTAAATATAGTCTACAGACACACATACCACACACTCAGATTGGTTAAAAATGAACAGTTTATTTTTTTTCTAATATATAATGTATTATTATTTTTAAAAATAGAAATGTACCATTTTATTACAAAGTCTCACAAAAAGAAAATAATATCCAAAAAAGGAAACTAGACTACCAATCTGCACCTGCAGAATTGGAGGAACACAGAGGGCAGGCAGTGTGAGCTTCCTGGCTTACTTGAGGACAGTGGGGAGGTATGAGAACAGAACCAATCTAAAACGTCTAATATTACCTTAGGAACCTGGAAAGAACAGAGGATCCTTGGAGATCCAGCCACCACTTCCAGAATGCTAATAAGGATACCTTTCCAAAACTACTATATGGCTACCTACAAGTATCCCTTCCACCCAGACCTGGCTCCCTTTATGGTTCAAAGTTAAGAACTGGGGAGGAAAGGGGGGCAAGGCAGCTCCTGGAAGAGCTCACCCAGCACAGCTGCCCTGGACTCAGGACCCTGGTTTCTGTCTTTCACTCTAGTCCCCAAGATATTTATATTTAGTAAATAAAAATTTACTAATAGTCTAGAGAAATAGAAAATATAAAATCTAAGTTGTTAGGGGACCCAGCAAGAAGCCAGAGCTGGAAAGGCCTGCTCAGCCAACTTGACCTCCTTCTGGACCCCTTTGGCCTCTGGCTTCTCCTTGGTCTTCTCTGCTGTGACTTCTTCTCTTCTGGGTCTTTCTCTCTTTCATCCTGTTTAGACCCACTTGGCTTTTTTGAAGTTGGAAGAATTCTTGCAGCCACCCTTTCCCTCTTCATCAGAGTCGGAGAATTCATTCTCACAGGCAATTTGTTGTTTATTTTTTTGTTTTTTGAGATGGAGTCTCGCTCTGTCACCCAGGCTGGAGTGCAGTGGCCCAATCTCGGCTCACTCAACCTCCGCCTCCTGGGTTCAAGTGATTCTCCTGCCTCAGCCTCCTGAGTAGCTGGGATTACAGGCACGTGCCACTATGCCCGGCTAACTTTTGTTATTTTTAGTAGAGATGTGGTTTCACCATGTTGGCCAGGTTGGCCTCGAACTCCTGACCTCAGGTGATCCACCTGCCTTGGCCTCCCAAAGTGCTGGGATTACATGCATGAGCCACGATGCCCGGCCTCACAGGCAGTTTGTTTGTCAGAGGAACAGATGGAGATGCACTTGTCAGGGTCTTCGGCCTTGTTGTCACTCTCCTCTAGGTTACATCCTCAGCAAGAGCCCACATTTGGGCCCTAGGTGTGTGGGGCAGCATTCTCAGGTTCCCAGACAGTTGCTGTTTGATCTTCTCCAGGCATCATTAGTGATCTGGTTAGTTATATTGGAAAGACTGATATGAAGCTTGAAATCTGGTCCAAAGTATTTGAAGTAGTCATTATATGGGAGCTCATTATGGATCTCTGTGTCCAGGGCCACAGCTGTTTCCTATGTCCAGCACCAGGTGACATTGCGAATGATGTAACACCTCCTCCTAGCATCAGCATCAGCGAGATGAAGCTCATAACAAATTCCACACACTTGACATGCCCTTTGATGTTCAGATTGAAGCAACCTAACTGATCCCCAGATGGAGTCTGAGTCACGCTATATGACCGCAGCACTAGGCTGGAACATCTCCATTACTACGGACATATCTGGCTTGAAAATGGCCTCACAGGATTCATTATCAATCCCATCTCAGAGTGGGTAGTTAATAGCATAATACTTGCCTTTTCCAGCCCCAATATCCCATAGGTCCCCAGTTCCTGGGAAGTACTCTCCTCATTTATGAAAGGACACAGTCATGACCCAGTCTGTGGCATAGAAGGCCTCTTCCATGCCATCACCATGGCATGGAAGGTCAATACGCACAATATGCACTGTGGAATATCAAGGTCAATATGCAGCACCCCCTGGTGATTCTCTAGCAGGTCCAGGAGGGCCAAGACTGTATCACTGACTTAGCAGAAGGCAGATGCCTCAGACTTCTTTGCATGGTGCAGACTGGTTCATGGTGATGTCTGTCTGCCACTCATGAAGTTTCACAGAACTTGCCACAGAGCCGCCCACAGACAACTGACGAAACTCAAAGAGGCCATGAAATACTGGACAGTCCTCACCAATGTTGAATCTCTGTGCCTGCTGGCTGTACTCAGACATGTTATCAGGATGAATGGAGTGCAAGGATTTAATGTAGTCATCACTGTGGTACTTGGTCATCTCCTCGGCACTGGCTTTGTGAGGGCAATAGATTTTCATTTTTCAGTGGAGACTGTAGTTGAGCAGCAAATTATGAATCATGCAGAATTGGTAAAGCTTCATTAGGTGGCTTTGTCCAACATTCTCATCATAGTAGTAACAGACTTTCCTCCTGGCACCCTGTGTCTGCACTATCTTGCTGGCCTCCATCTGTCAGAAAGATGGCAGATGTCTTGCTGGCCTCAGCAGGTCCATCTTCCCTCCACTCTATTACACAATTTAAATATGAATAACTATGTTTTGTCCCGGTTATATGTAACACTTAATCCTTTAATTTATGTGCTTTACACAGCAACAATTTGAGAAGGAAAAATTGAGTTTAACACACTCAATTTATTATGTTGGCTGGTACAATATGCACATTTGAAAACATTTAGCTGCCTTATATGAAAAATCCTCTTGTCATCACTTAATTTTTCTAATTTTGCCATTTTTAGTACTTCACATTACCATCAGTTATCTCAATTTTTTCTCTCCCTTTTAACTTTATCTTGTTTTTATAATTTTCAGTAGGTAAAACATTAAAAGAAAAGAAAAAGCAGGTGATAGCTTTGAAAATTTCTTCCTAATTATCGAAGTCAATAATTCTTTTGACTGCCACTGCTATAAGGTGTTAGTCCTGAGATTCTAACAAGATTAATGGGGAGAGGGAAAAGGGCACAGGGACAGGAAGTGGAAGGATCTTTTTTTTTGAGATGGAGTCTTGCTCTGTCGCCCAGGCTGGTGTGCAGTGGCATGATCTTGGCTCACTGCAAGCTCCGCCTCCCGGGTTCACGCCATTCTCCTGCCTCAGCCTCCCGAGTAGCTGGGACTACAGGCACCCGCCACCATACCCAGCTAATTTTTTTGTATTTTTAGTAGAGACGGGGTTTCACCATGTTAGCCAGGATGGTCTTGATCTCCTGACCTCATGATCTGCCCGCCGCGGCCTCCCAAAGTGCTGGGATTACAGGCGTGAGCCACCACGCCCAGCCAGAAGGATCTTAATGTATCAAACTAGAGGAGGTTCCTGACTGAAAGGTAAAGGCGCTCTATTTTTCCACTTTGAGACAGCACACACTTATGATAAGGGCATATCCTTGTGGATCAATGCTTCACATAAGAAAGTGTCTCTGGTTATTTGGCAAACCTTCAGCTTTATAGGCAGATGACCTTTGGTGGCACTGAAGGCAGAAAAGCAGGCATGTTTGTGTTCCGATTATTGGCCTTCTGTATCAATCCATAAAGTCCCAAGGCTGCAGAATTCTGGACAATCAAGCCTCGAGTTACCAGTTCTTGACTTGTGAATAACGATCAACTTATTGGACATTTCCTTCTATTTTCGCCTAGTACAGGTGACCACGACCCCCATCTCATAATCATAACCACTTCCAGAAGAGGAGCGTTTCGGTTCTTTCTTACATCCTAATAGACTAGGGAGGGGGATGAAAGACCTGCAAAACATGCCCTTTTCCCCAATTATTTCTTCTTATGATAAAATACATACAACATAAAATTTACTATCTCAATATTTTTAAGTGTACAATTCAGTGGTATTAAGTAAATTCATATTGCTGTGCAACTATCACCACCAGTAAGCTCCAGAACTCTTCATCTGGCAAAACAGAAACTCTATAGCCCGTAAACACTAACTCCCCATTCCCCTTGCCCTTCCTCAACCCCGGTAACCACCTTTCTACCTAAGGTCTCTATGATTTTGACTACCCTAAGTACTTCATATAAGGGAAATCATACAGCCTTTGTTTTTCCCTGTTCCTTTTTCTCTACCTTTACCAACTCCGTTTAATTCACTTCAAACATGTTTTCTCTTATGGAAGAGGTTATTCTTTTGAACTTATTCCTTTTTCTTTATCTCTGGGGAAAAATTTAAATCTTGTGCTACCTCCTTCCATCCTTCTTCATACCATTTACAAGCATCTCGTTAAAAAACATTAGGAAAAAATTACTGGGGCAATTTTCTGACTCCTTCATATAGGTACAAGTTTTGAAGTGTAATTAGCCATAACAAAAAGCTACAGCTGCCAACATCTAAAATCTCAGAAATGGCTAAAAGTCCTTTTCGAAATCTCTGAAAAGTTTAACTCTTTACTCGTCTTTAATAAAATTATTGCCCCTCAACAAGAAATGTCTTCTAACTCACTTCTATTGCTTTTTCTTTGAGGCTAATGCTCAGTATTCCAACAATAGTGTTTTCCTCTTTATTTCGTGGGAAATGTGCAGATCACAACTGTGTTATGGGTTACAGAGGTTTTTGAGGACTAGAGTCTGTGAACCAAATCACAACATTTAATACTGCTTATCCAGGAAAGTGTTCTAAGTTCTATATCGCTCCTGGGAAATGAACTTGTAGAATATAACCCATTTATAAACTGAAGACTAAGAGTGTATTATATATTCCCCAATAGCTAAAAGCTGTTGGCCAAATCTATGCCACAGGACACATACTAAAGAAGAAAAAAAGCTGACAACCACATCACAGCAGCTGCATGTACTCCTGATCCCCTGGCAGAGTACATGGCCATCAGAGCTCAAGACCCACTAATCAATATGCTGATCCTACAGATTCTGTAAACACTCTTTGACTTTGAAGACCCATCTTTTTTTTTTAACTTAATTTTTTTAAGTTGACAAATACAAATTATATATATTTGTAATGTACAACATGATGTTTTGTAATATGTATACATTGTGGAATGGTTCAATTGAGCTAACTAACATATGCTTTACCTCACATACTTATCATTTTTGGTGGTGAGAAACCCATCTGGTTTTCTAATGCATTTTCTTCCACTGCATGTTAAAGGAATATGTTTAACCGAGGCACGTAAAGACTTTGAAAACCAGATGGGAGAGGATGCTGAAATTGAAAAAGGTTTCCAAGATAGTAAGTCAGAACTACAGAAATAAGCTTGGAGCAGAAGGCAACCAGCTAATTGTATTATTCAGCAGGAGTTTCTAGAGGGTTCTCAGAAATCACCAAAGAGCTTCAAAGCAAAAAGTTAAAGAAACTTCCAACTCTTGCATAAAATGCCAATTTAAAGATAACACATTAGCTGACAGTCTGGTGAGTGTCAGAGCTAGAAATATTGATCTATGAGGTTCTATTTCGAACAGGGAAGTGCAAATACAATTGAAGTCAAATTATGATCAGGGCCATAGATGCACACACCAGCAGCCTCCTTATTTCTCTCCACAGACCTGTGGAAGACTAGAGGCATGCCTGCCTTGGTTGGGCAGCCTAGAGATCCGTTTCTTCCTACACACTACTGAGCACAAAATGAGTTAATAAAAATTGTATACATTTGTCATGTAAAACATGATGTTTTGAAATATGTATACCTTGTGGAATGGTTCAGTTGAGCTAACTAACATATGCTTTACATACTTATCATTGTTTGTGGTGAGAAACCCATCTGGTTTTTTAATTCATTTTATTCCACTGATTGTTAAAGAAATATGTTTAACTGAGGCACATAAAAACTTTAAGGCCATGCGCGGTGGCTCACACCTGTAATTCCAGCATTTTGAGAGGCCAAGATGGGCGGATCACCTGAGGTCAGGAGTTCGAGACCAGCCTGGCCAACATGGCAAAACCCCGTCTCTACTAAAAATACAAAAATTAGCCAGACAAGGTGGCGTGTGCCTGTGGTCCCAGCTACTTGGGAGGCTGAGGCACGAGAAACTTGAACTTGGAGGCAGAGGCTGCAGTGAGCCAAGATCATGCCACTGCACTCCGGCCTGGGTGACAGAGTAAGACTGCATCTCAAAAAGAAAAAAAAAAAAAAAAAAAGACTTTGAAAACCAAATGGGAGGGGTTTAGTCTACACATGTTGATTAACTCATGGGATAAGGCCCTGGCATACCATCACAAGCATTAAAACAATGCCAATTCCACATGCCAATCTCAGCCCAACTTCCTGGGAAGAGTATGATGAAGAATGTAGGCTTGGCACTCTCTAGGTGCCACATCAGAGGGGAGAAACCTTGAGTCTTGTGTGTAGGGAAAACAGCTTACCACCTAGAGACTATAAATTCCATGAGGGCAGGAATTATGTTTTGTTCCTTTTCCAGCACCTAACACCTAATAGGGGCTCAAAAAATGTGTTGAATGGCTGAAAAACATGAAGCCATTCGTGTTCCCACACCTTTTGTTATTCTTCATTCATTTATAACCAGTCCCCTGAAGTTCGGGCAACTCCAGAAAACAAACCAACTTGGCACCCAACATAGTACACAAGGAGGTTACAGTATTCCTCTTACGCCTGTCTAGGGGTGTGTGTGGGGGTAGGAATGGAGAAGGCTGAGGATCAAGGAGGAAGGTCATTGGCCTGCTGGCCTTGGGTCTCAGGACCTGCTATGGAGGGACAATAGCTGCTGTCAGATTGAGTTCTGGCAACCCCCAGGCAGTGGAATGCTGCTTTGCATGGTCCCTGTCTGGGTGGCAGCTTCCTGCCAGGGAAGGCTGCCAAGCAGCTTGTGACAGCTATGCAGTGTACAAGTTTCCGAGGTTCTTTGGTGCACTGCCATTTCTGACCTGCCTGTCTGCTGCTCGTGGGAAGTAGCTGGGAAGTTCAAATGCCAAGGGACCCCACTCTCCATTGGCTTTCACCTTGCAGTGGGATGCCTGCCTATCTTGTCCTTTAAGATGGGAGTAGCTGGAAGATGGCCTTTGGCTTTTCTGGTCAATAGAGACCTATTAATTCTATGTATGAAGGAGATCTATATTTCACTCTGCTCCCAACCACAGTGGGTTTTCAATATGACTGCTTGACTATATTTGTTTCCTAGCATCTTATCATAGTAATTGACATTTGTCATAAACTACCACTTGGAGAAACTACCTGCCTGAATCATTAAAAAAAAAATTAAAGATAGCGTTTTAACTATTTACTTCATTTGAAAAAAAGTTTCAAAAATCTTTTTTTTTTTTTTTTGAGATGGAGTCTCGCTCTGTTGCCCAGGCTAGAGTGCAGTGGCGTGATCTCGGCTCACAGCAAGCTCCACCTCTCAGGTTCACACCACTCTCCTGCCTCAGCCTCCCGAGTAACTGGTACAACAGGCGCCCGCCACCACCCTCAGCTAACTTTTTGTATTTTTAGTAGAGACGGTGTTCCACCGTGTTGGCCAGGATGGTCTCGATCTCCTGACCTTGTGATCCGCCCGCCTTGGCCTCCCAAAGTGCTGGGATTACAGGTGTGAGCCACCGCACCCGGCCTCAAAATCTTAATGATTACTATTTGGAATGTTGACACCTTAGGGGATTTTAATAAGGGACCACCTTTTTATATTCTCTTAAAGAAGCGACTTTTACTTAAAGTCGCTGAAAAGTGAACTTAATTTTCCATCAGGAGATACATAAATCTTAACTTAGATCCTTCTCTGTAGTCAAAGATAGAAAGTTAAAAGTGAAATTTCAGGCATTACCTTTCAGCATCATTCGTCCAGTGGATCCTCCAAAAGTACTGAGAAGGCCACTTCTTGCTCCCAAAGACGTGGTTGCTTCTAGAAGAGAACCAGTGATGTACTGCGATATTGAAGTCCTTTGGAGGGTGGCGTGATACTCACATACAGTGTCTCGGACACATTGCTTTAAGCATGGACCAACGCTTATCCTTCCATGGGCTGTCTCGGAGGCTGGGAGCTTGGTGAGGAAATGGAGTAGAGATCCAACTGTATTTTCTGTTTCTTCTCTTCTCACTGCATTGTAGATCTGTGAATAGCACAAAGTACAGGAAGTATTAATCTAGTTTCTTAGGAAAGCAAATTAACTTGTTGACAAAATGCCAAGATGACTTATTAAGAAAGAAGGCTCAGATGCTCCAAGTGCAAACACTCTGAGCACTCGGCTCATGCATTAACCTGAACATTCTACAGACACCATCTATTTGGAAAAGCTCTGTGTAGTTATAAAATAGGTCATTCAAACAACTCTGCTATCAAACAGAGAACTTACAAGTCATACCAACCAGAAATACATTCAGCTCAAATTTCTCCTCCTCAGCAGAGCAAAGCTCTTCTGCAGAGAGATGAAGGCAAACCTTTCCTTCTGGTTTTCCTGGACATTACTGAATGACTGTCCCAGGTCTGTCTCCCTCCATGGAGTGTTTCAGCCTGACTTTTATGGGAAATCTTTTCTCCATGCTTAAACTGAATGAGGATGAGAGGGTCATGGGGAAAGAGAACTTCCCTATTTCCCCTTTGGGCATAATCCTTCAAACTGTCAGCTGAGATCAAAGTATTTGAATCATTTTTTCTCTTCCTCCTCCCTCATCTCCCATATCCAATAAGTTGACAGATCCTGCTCACTCTTCTTGCCCCATCTATGTCACTGTCACTATCCTGATTTCTTCTCCCTTTATCACCCGAATTCACCAAGCATTGTCTCAAGAAGATTGCACTTAGGACAGGTTCCTAACCATGTCTCCAATCTATTTCAATGCAGTCATTCAATGTGCATGTATATAGACCCTGCTCTGTGCAAGGCAGTGTGTTGGAAGATGTGGGGAAAGTGCAAGGGGCAGCAGACACCTCTTGTGCTGCTGCAGGATTTCACAATCTTCGATGAGGCCTGAAAATTATAAGGTTTGACATTATTGAAGGGAGGACTTGGAATTTGTCAAGCATTCTGAGAAGCCAGAGACTTCTGGATAGTGTATAAACAAACGGAGGAGACACATAACATGCAGTGAGGTAATCCAGCTCTCTAATGGGGGAATAAAGGTGTACTACATTGTGCTGTCTCTATCGTGTCACCTTGAGCACCTTGCCTTGGCTGACTTGTCATTCATTCATCAAACCAACAAATAGTTACTGTTTATATACCAGAAACTATGACAGGGCTGGATAAATAAAATAGTTTCTCTCCTCAGAGTTCACAGTCTAGTAAAGGAGACAGAAAAGCCAAGAGCTTAGAGTGGGGTGGAAATGAAGGTCACCTACTTCGGTGACATTGACGAATGGCCAGGGAGTAGAAGACTCTCACTGCCCTGCGGGCCAGGCATATGCCCCCATGATGTTGCATCCTCCAAATCTCACTCAAGAGGGCCTCTCTTGAGCTGTGCTAGGTCCTTATGATACCCCAGAATGCACCAAGTCCTATGATATTCAAACTGTGTAGACCCTAACTAGATTTTATCTGTCTTCCTCTGTCTGGTGGTATATATTTGCCACTTGAAGGCACAGTGTGATTCTTACCTTTAATTCTCTGTCATTAAATTTCTAGTGGCCAGCATGGCCATGGAGATGGTGTGCTGGGACAGAAAGAGGCCAGGTTTGGGGTCAGGTACATGAGGTCAGGTACACCTGACTCGACCTTCACCAGATAGAGAGCTGGTCATTAAGTGTGAACAAGCTGACTTGAATGTTTCAAGACAGCTCCCTCCTCTGTAAAATGGGGATAATAACACTATTCTTAGGGAGATTCTGGGATTCACCACGATAAACATGTAATATACTCAGCCTAGTGTCTAGAAATGATGCTCTTTACTGTTGAGCAAGTCTATAAAAGAGAATACACTCTTTTACCCTCAATGAATAATAATAGGTGGTTGTATAACTATAGACCACAATCTATGAAATGCAATGTGATTGGAGTTATGCCCTTGCTCTTCTGTGTTTCTGGGCAATATTATCCTAACCCTATTTGGGTGTACTGTGAGGGCAAATGGGGGTAGAGAGCTGCAGATCTCAAGACATAGTTTTATTCTCTTGGCTCCAAATCATACAGGCCGTCTCCAACACACTAAGTCCCATGCAAGTCCTTCAGAAGTAACTGCTCCAGTTGTGTAAGGAAAAGAACTGACTGGTAGCTTGATGGCTAAGGAAGGCTTAATAGGCAAAGCAGGGTTTGACCTGTGCCTTGGAAAGCAGGCATGTCTCTAACTGGAGCAGCTGGGGAGACAACTCACCATGCAAGCAATAAGGACAGCCAGTGGAGTTTAGAGCAGGGAGTAAGCATAGGAAATAACTGGGGAATGAGAAAGGCCAGGGAACAACTGGGGAATAAGAAAGGTCAGTTGGCCTGATAAAGGAGACCTGGAATGTTAAAGCAAGGAGATTTCACCCATCAGAGGAGGGCACCCCTTGATGCTTTTTTTTGTTTTTTGTTTGTTTTGTTTTTGTTTTTGTTTTTGCTGGTTTGTTTTCAGCAAAGGAATAATGCTAAAATGGTTTTGTCTTAAAAAGATTACTAAGCTGGCAATTCCTAGTTCCTAATAGGTTGGCCTACTTTCTTTACTTGCCAAGCTGCTGCGCTGGCTCATTGTGCATTCGCTCACTACCATGTGCATTCCAGTCTCCACATCAGGCCTCCATAGACTCCCAGTGACTCATTCAGTCTCTTATCCAGCTTTTCCAAGGTGTTTTCCTCAAAACATTCTATCTACAAGGGATTGTATGACCTAAGGACTCCTTGATCATGAAAGTTTAAAAAATCTCAGTAAATCTCTTCTCGTTTTGGAGATTTACATTGCATAATAGAATATTAAAGACAATTAGGAGAGTCAGAGTAAACAAAGTATTTTAATTTGCTTAACTGAGTATTTCCCATGTTATTTGATCATTTCTTTAAAGAACACAGCCTGCAGATGTAGTGCTGTGCCAAATAATTAATTTACTTTAATCTAATAGCCTTTTCTTATTCCCATTTCTTTGCCCTCTGCAGAATCTCTGAAATAGGCAATCATCCATCCTTCTTGAAGTCTTTCATCTCTTGTCATCTCATTGTTCCATCTCCGCCTTATTCTGTATCTCCCCTTCCACCTCGGGCCTTCAGGACAGTTATAATGCAATAGAAAGGTGCCAACAAGTGCCTAATGTAGGGAGGTCACAAATCAATTGACCATGGGCCAGATTCAGTCAACAGACCTGTTTCATCTGACATAACCTGTTTAAATTCAGGAAAGCTTTACATATACATCTGAAGTTCCAGCATCTCCTGAATAATGAAACAATCTGGTAACACTGAGCATTCCTACATGGTATCAAATGGCTAGATCTTCTACTGTTAGATGGGGCATGAGTTCTCCACTGGATGCCAGTGCCCACCATTCTTTGGTGATCACACCTGGCCAATATCTGGTCACCATTAGTATATGTGTTTTTGACCCTGTCTTAATAAAATACAGATACGGATGTAGATATTTACAACAAACATGTACTGAGCTCCTCCGATGTGTCCTCTGTGTGCTCTTGCCTGTGCTAGTTGCTGAGGATACAGAGAAAGCCATAGTCTCTGATATCAAAAGGTATTGCAAATCACCTCCAAGAAACTATTAATAAACCTATATAAATGCTATGTATATATTAAGTAATATTTCAACATCGTTATCAGCCACATTTCCAAGCCCCCAAACTTGTCTGAAGAAATAAAAGATGAAGTGCTCTATGAAAGAAGCTCTGAACTTCCATCACCATTGCCAATACCCTCACCACAAAGAACCAGAAAGAGATCAAAAATTACTACCAAGATCTGGAATGATGCATCCCAGTCACACCAATCCTGGATGAGAGAAACTCAAGGTGCTTTGTTGGAAAAATGCTGAAGTGTGGACAAACTGGTGGTAGATATGGCAATGTTCAGGGAACCTGTCAAAATCAAGGTATTGATCAGGCACAGTGGCTCACACCTGTAATCCCAGCACTTTGGGAGGCAGAAGTGGGTGGATCACAAGGTCAGAAGATCAAGACCAGCCTGGCCAACATGGTAAAACCCCATCTCTACTAAAAATACAAAAATGAGTTGGGTGTGGTGGCACATGCCTGTAATCCCAGCTACTCGGGAGGCTGAGGCACGAGAATCGCTTGAACCCAGGAGGCGAAGGTTGCAGTAAGCTGAGATTGCACCACTGCACTCCAGCCTGGTGACAGAGTGAGACTCAGTCTCAAAAAAAAAAAAAAAAAGTCAAGGTATTATCTCTTCCTAGATCACTCACTTATGAAAAAGAAGGAATCATGGAAAAGCCCACATGTAGAGTGTGAAGAAGAGACAGTAGAGAACGGTCATTACAAGTATGGCTCTGGAGCATTGGTTTGAATTCCAGCTCCCATGCTTCCCAGCTGTGTGACCTTGGATAAGTTGCTTTGCCATTCTGTGCCTCAGTTTCCTTTTCGCCAATATAGGATATAATAGTATCTGCCTCATAAGGTTGTGGCTAGAATTACAAGCTTTGATAAATGTAATATGATTAGAACAGCATCTGGCACTTAGTAAATGCTCAACAAATACTAGTTTTTATGATGACAGTGATGATGAGGATTGTGGCAGGCTATAAAAATGGCCACAAATTATTTCCTTCACTGACACTGGGCTGGAACTGTGATTTCCTTAACTAATGGAAATTTAGCAAATATGATGCAAGCAGTCTTGAAAAATACCTGTACATTGGAGATTGCTCTCTCTTGTTGCTTTTGGCAACTCTGCAACAACTGCCATGTGAAGAAGCCTGAACTAGATTGCGGGAGGATGAAAGACCATGGCCCAGTCACCCCTGTCACCTTGGCTGATAACTTGCCAACAGCCAGACACATAATGAAACCATCCTGGATCCTAGATCATCCACTTGCCAGTCCAACTGCTGCCACAGATGCATGAGAGGGCCCAGCAGAGATCAGTTGATCCAGACTAGAACTACCCAACTAATTCACAGAATCATGGGCTAAATAAATGATTGTTGTGAAAAGTCGGTACGTTTTGGGAGTCCTTTGCTACACAGCAGATGTTAACTGACACAATGATGATGTGTTTGGAACCATAATAAGTATTTTAATTACATAACAATTGAATCCACACACTAATCTATAAAGTTGATTCATTTTGTAGATGGGAAAGTAAGCCTAGAGAAGTAGAGAAATACAGTCAGCCTTACACACCTAGTAAGAGGCTATGCCAGGATAGAAACCCAGATTTCTCTAACTCTGTGGTCCAGCTTTATCCATTGCACTATCCATTGTCACACTCAAAGCCCAACAGTGGAATAAAGATCACACTGTTAGGGGTGATCTTGGTAAGAGGTTTAGGTGATGTTTACAATGCTGTTGTTATTGTTTTTATTCATGATAATTCCTTTCATGGCCACTCTCAATTCCTTTTGAAAATAGTCAAGTTAAGTCTAATGAATGACCAAATATGCTTCCTTTATGTGAAGATTTATAGTTTTAAATTATACAGTCACAAATGAGAGAAACTCAAGGTTAATATGGTGATGGAAAGTGCTGAAAACTAGACAGACTACTGCCCTACATAGGCCAATATCTTTTTTGAAACAAAATCCAACACATCACAACATGGCATCCACACTTGCTAGACAGCTATGTGAGCATTCATTTACTCAACAAGTGATTTATATTTACTGAGCACATACACTGTGCTAAGCTCAACTGCTGGTGTTCTACCAGTGAGCAAGACGAGCTTCATTTTCATGGGGAAGGCAGACAATAAACAAGTAGACCAAATAAATTAGTAAAAAATTGTAGGCTATTATATATTATCAAAATATATTTCTACAGGACTTGCTGAAGTCATTGGGAGGAAAGGAAAGGAGTCAAAGTTTTTATATTTGGTCATTGCTAAGTTTTTAGAGATGTAGGCTTTATATAGAGAACTATAGATCAATGTTGCAAACTGTGAATGGATCCTTCCATGGGATTACACTCCTCCGATTATGGTAGGTGCTGTGAAATGACATGGCCTGGAGTGGTTTGGGCAAAATGATTTGACACAATAAAATGACTTAGAGAAAAGCAAGCAATGCTTAGATAACACTTGCATAAACACTTTAAAAGGCATTTGCAGTTCCTTGTGACTCATGAAAGAGGGATGCCTTATAGAAGCCAGTACTAGGATGTGGAGTTTAGGCCCAAAACAAAAGAAAACAAGCATACTGAGGCTGAAAAGAGCTGGGGTAATTCAGATGGAGACAAAGGCAAAGACTTGCATGCACTAAAAGGCATGAAGCAACCAGACACACCACATCCACAGCACTCACCCAGAAGGAAAGCTCCTTGGAATAGCCAGAGCTTTTTCTTGACTTGACTTCTACTAAAGTCAAAAAGGATATTGTCAAGCGGGGTCAATTTTGTACTTGCTCTGTTTCAGAAGCTATCTTTTTGAGATCACTTATGAAAAATTATGAGGTTCTAAGATCTGATGGCATATCTTCTGAAATCTTTCAACAGGAAGAAAGTGTGTTACTTAGAGGTCCATTGACTCAATAATAATAATAATTGCATCATTTGTTGAATGCTTAAAATGAACCAGGCCCTGAGTAGTGAGATGTGATTTCAATTAAACCGCATAACAGCTTTATGAAGAGGTTCTACTATTATCAGCATTTAAAAATAAGGCGCTAGGTGTCTGTAGTCCCAGCTACTCTGGAGGCTGAGGCAGGAGAATGGCATGAACCCAGGAGGCGGAGCTTGCAGCGAGCCAAGATCGCGCCACTGCACTCCAGCCTGGGGAACAAAGCAAGACTCTGTCTCAAAAAAAAAAAAAAAAAAAGAAAAAATAAGGCGCTAATGTGCACACAGCTAGGACTTAACATCAAGACTCTCCATGTCTAAGGTAGTGCTGTTAACTACCAAACCAAACAGAAAATCCTATTACAGATGTCAGAGGAAGCACTTTCAACAGAGGGGTAATTGTAGTCACAATCCCTCCATCACTTTTTGTTTGTTTGTTGTCTGTTCCTTCCATTAGAATGTCAGCTTCATGAGATTTTCTTTTTTTCACTGCTGTATCTGCAGTGTCTAGAACAGTGTTTGGCATTATAAGTTCTCAATGAACAGTTCTTGATTGAATAAGTGAATTTCTCAATTCTATGTCTTCACCAAAAACTTGGCTAGAATCCTCTGGTTTTTTGGCCCTGACTACATTGGATTCATCTGAACCATAGGCGACATTCTACTGTCACCTGTATTTGCTGAAAACTAGATATATAAATCATATGAAATGGCATAAAATCTTTACAAAGTATTCAGAATAGCTGTAGCCAAATGTGGATTTAATTGCTAGTAACCAAACTTGGCCATTTCTGATAAATCCACCAATAGTTTAACAACATTTCATTATCATTTGCTGATTGGCTTAGAGTCAAAGGACTTAATCTGATCTATTCTCTCTACTAATTTTTCATGAAATTGATCATTTGAAAGGATCATGGGGTTTAAAAGAAACCAAGATACGGATTAATGTATTGACTCTGCTAAATCAATTTAAATAAACAAATATTGAGTTGCAGTTACATCGACTATGGTAGATGCTGGAGAACAATGATTTTAAAAAGAAAAAAGACTCTGCCCTGGAGAGACCCACAGTCTGTACTGTGTAACTGTGTGATACTGGGCAAATAACTGAAACCCTCTTCCTCATAACCTACTCTTTGCCCCAGTTTTCTTATCTTTATCATGAAGAGGCTGGCCAGTTATTATCTCCAAGGTCCCTTTTAGTGTTACTGTTCTATAATCCATACTTCCTTGCTTTCTTTTTCTTTCTTTCTTTTTTTTTTTTTTTTTTTTTTTCTCTGAGACAAGGTCTCACTCTGTTGCCCAGGCTGGAGTGCAGTGGCACAATCATAGCTCACTGCAGCCTTGACCTCTTGGGCTCAAGTGATCTTCCCACCTCAGCCTCCTGAGTGGCTGGGACTACAGGCACCACCACTATGCTGGGCTAATTTTATATTATTTGTAGAGATGGGGTCTTGCTATGTTGCCCACGCTGGTCTCAAACTCCTGAGCTCAAGCAAGCCTCCCGCCTCAGCGTCCCAGCGTGCTGGGATTTTACCCTATATCATACCCAGCCCCTTCTTCAGTGGCAGATGTAGGGTATAATTAAACTTAATTTTGGTGATTATTTTGATGATCATTATTCTCTAATACATTAGCTTCTCCTGTTCCCTCTCTCTTATTACTATTCTCCTACAGTATCAGCTGCCATTTCGCACTAGTGACTATATATGTGCTTCTAATAGCACCCTTATCCTCCCCATAATGTGGTTCTTAAAGTGCCCTGAGCTAGAAAAACAATGACATTTATTTTAACGGTGTCACCTGTGAGTTAATAGGTGGTAACAGCGCAGGGGCCTCTCACAGCATGAAGTGTAAGAGCTCTGCGCTATGGTTTGCAAACCCCTTTACTAGTCTTATGAGCCTCTTTTCTAACTTTGGAATCTACAAGCAGTGTTCTAAAAGGTTGAAGATACTAGAAGTTTCATGTCTGATGGGTGTCTGTGTGTAAACAAAATGCAATGATATAAGAACTGTCGAATTTCCTGAAGAGTCAACAAAAACAGTGAGGCTATTGGAGGGGGTAGTTGCAGCAGCTTGGAGACTTAAATGGCAGGGATGGGGAGGAGAATTTTGGTAGCAGGCTGCTGTTTGCTCTGCTCATGATTCCACATTCCATTCAAATGCCTGTGCAGAGAATTCCATTCTACTGAGAGTATTCAGACCATGCACGAGCAAGACACTGACCAAACAGAACTCCGGAAAGACAAACATAAAGACTTTGCTAAAACCAGGCCAATTAACCAGAACTGTGCCAGAGGCTTCTATGGGAAGTAAGCTGAACCTTTATCACTTCAGGGGAACATCTCAGAAGAAGTTAGAGGATGCCCCAGGACATTTGAAAACTTGGGAATTTCGCAGCTGCAAATGCCCTTCCATACAACTTCTTCCAATCCACTTCCCTTTTATTAAAATTTTACCTCCTCCATGTGGCCTTCCCTGGGTTCCGGCAAGAAATAATCATGTTCTTTTTGGTGATCCAATGACACCTTAAGCAAAGCTCTAGTAGCACTTTCTGTGAAGTACAGAAATCACTGTTTACTCTCCTACTATGTCCCCACTGGAACAGGGACCAAGCTTTAATAAACATTTTGTCCCCAGCACAGGGCACTGCTTAGCATGCTGCAAGCAATGGAGAAAGGGCACAGTGGAGAAATAATTGAAGACTTAGAGTTATGGTCCTCAAAGTGTGGTCCCCAGACCAGCATCATCCTCCTCACCCAGGAGTTTGTTGGAACTGCAAATTCTTGGGCTCCATCGCAGGCCTACTGAATCAAAAACTCTGGGCTGGGACCCAATAATCTGTGTTTTAGCAAGCCCTTCAGGTGATTTTGATTCCTGCTAGAGTTTGAAAACCTGTATCCTAGACTTTAAGGAGAACATGTTACCTTTCATCTCTGACTGTACCATCCATCTGACAAGCACTTACGTCCCTATCATCTCCCTTCTAGAATGGAAGCTACTGAGGGCACAGTCTAGGGCCTATTCATCTCTATACGCCTCAAGGCCCCTAGTTCAGAATCCAGTACAGGGCAAAACTCAACAAATGCTAGCTGGATGAAGGAGCATCTCTGCAGACATTCCCCATGGCTGTAAATGGAACAGGCCTTTCTGTAAGTGATGCTTCCAGCTTAATATTTCCAAAGATGAATCACGTCTGAGATACTAATTCTAATGGTAATTACCATATGGATGAATCATATCATAATGAGAAAACCTGGCTGCCAAGGGAGCCTCTCGAAAAGAAAAAATCAAATCAGGACAAATGGATTATGTTTTTAGGATTGTGATGTCAGGCCATGAATTAGGCCTACAGAAGGGACTTAATGGCCTGAACTACCAGGCTCCTTGCAGCTCTAAGGAGCAATGGGTCAATTAATGAATTACATGGGGACAAATTCCCTGCAAGACAAAACCAAATTTTCACAAATCCCGTAGACTGTGATCCCTGGCTCAGAGGATCAAGGGTAATGTTCTCGCTAAGCTGTGCATGTGTGAAGCTGAAAGGGACAGAAAGTTCCTGACATCCTGTGGCTCCAGGCTTCTGTGTGTCCCCAACAGGTGGAGGGGACCAATGCCAACCTATAAGACCAGGCTTTCTGCTTCCTGTGCCCCAAACCTTCATTGGCTGAACTCCTGCTCATCTTTTCCTGGTTTCTAACCTTCCTCTCTCTGCCCAGCTGGAAATGTCCAGTGTGGCCTCTATCTTCATGGCTCCCAGGGCCTTGGTCATTGCTTCTGGACCAGCACTGCATTTCCCTTCTCTTAACCTCCTGTCTGCCTAAAGATGGCCTGAGGCTGAGGCTGACCTCCTAGAATATATTGCTCTGACAACCAGAAATGGGATAGCAGAGATGGGACAGCAGAGATGCCATCTCTAATGAGATGCCTTAGGGTAGAGTGGAAAGAGTATGGTCTTTGCGTCACACTGATCATGTCGTACTTAGTGCCACCATCCAGTAGCATGGGGGAAGTAACTAGTGTTTCTTTAATGGAGATATAACAGAGTTGTTATAAACAAGCATTCAAAGGGATAAGACATCTGTGAGTTCTGTTTCTAGTTTCACCAGCCCTGAATACCCAAATGGTCATAATAGCATAAATACCTGAATCTTTAGAGCTCCAAGACCATGCCTGCTGGCCTGAGGACCTCAGGTAACTTCCTACCCCCAAAAGCCATCACCATCTGCCTTTGTCCCTCCTAGCTATTTGGTAGCATTCTGAAGGTGATGGAGCCCCTCCTATGCTCAGGGATAGTTTGCTTCTGTTCTTCCACTTAGCTCCCCTTGTTGAAGTACCTGGACTGGGCTCTGTGGCTGGCCAACCTCTGCCCTCCTGGGCTGAGACTGGAGGTGGAGAGAACAACCCTCTCCTAGTCTCCTGCATGTGAACTTATGTGTAGACATCTAAGTGTTTTCTGGTGCACAGCTCCATAAACAGCTCAACTCTGGATTCCATTCTGGGCTAGTGCCCACTATGCTATAATAAATGCAAAGCCTCAGCACAGCACCTGGCATGTATGTGGCATTTAATAAAAGGGAGGTTATCAATCCTCTTGGTCAATATCAGAGTTACAGTGCAGATCCTCTCTCTCATCCCAGGTTTATTCCTTTCACTCACTTCTCTGCTCTCTTCTGTCTCTCTAGGTTGCTCCAGCAGCTTTCTTCAACTTCCTCTTAGTCCCCATGGTTTCTTCATTATTAAGATTTCTTAGCCCTCACCACTTGCATGTTCCCCATGTTGCTTTCTTTTGAATCTCATCCTGTTGTTCCTTGCTCTGTCCTGATCTTCCTACCTTCCCCATCACCCCTCTCTCTCTTCCCTTTATTCCCAATGTCCATCTTTCTCCTGCATCCTTCATTTCTTTCCACTGCCTTTTGATCTTGATCCTTTGAGCATCACTTCCAGGGGCAAAGGGAGGGGATGAGAATGAGGACAGAGTGTGAATTAGTAGGGTCTGCAAGCAGAGATCCTCCTCTAATTATTAGCAGACAGTTATTTATCCTTATTAAATGCACTGTATTTCTTCTACTGGAAAACTGCAGTGATTTAATTCTTAAAGGTTTCTCTTCCAAGGGGACCCAAGTGAATGACCACCAGAGAGGAGCTAGGGACATTCCTCTCCAAATCCCCCAAGGATCACGAACTCAGTAGTTGAGCTAACATGGACTTACTCTCAGAGACAGGACCCAACATAAGTTGGCTTCTGGTCCTGATTAATTGAGCAGCTGCAGAGCCTCATGCCTGCCAATAAGACTGAAAGCTGTTTAAGACAACCAGTACAGACCTTCAAGTTTCATCCAAGGGTAGAGCCATATTCAACAACCTGTTAGTGAACACACCTCAGGCAGAGCAAATGAAATAGGTAGTGGTGGGTGAATAGAGATCACCAGATTCCCAGGAGCTAGAGCTGTCACCAAGTTTAGGCAGGGCAGGAGGACATGGAGCCTGGAAGAGGAATTGTTGAGTCTCCCAGACAGGATGGAGGAGTTGAGTAAGGGTAGAGAATAGTAGGAAAGGCCAGCCTAGTGGGGAAAATCCTGGGCCCTACACCCAGAGAAAGGCAGGCCCTGGGAGGTCCTAAGCAATAGCTAGGACCCACGCTGGGGTGCCTATCCAGATGAATCCTCTGAGAAGCTTGGACTGACATTCAATGCAGACACAAAGTAGCCACACTTTAATATCTGAAAGATAAGCCATCTATGCCTAAGAATATATTCCTTGTTTGGACTTTGTTCATTCATTCATTCAGTCAACAAATATTTACTGAATGTCTATTTTGTGCAAAATAGGTTGCCAGTAGCTAGAGATAAAATAATGAGTAAAACAGCTTCTTGTCCTTAAGAAAGTTACTGAGCATCAGGGAAGGTAAGCAAGATAATGGGCAATTGTATTACAGCATAAAATTCTACATTGGTGTGGGCATACAGTGTTTCAGATACACAGAGGAGGGTCTTAGGAGGCCATGGAAGGTTCTTCTAGGAGGTAACATCTAAGACACAACCTAAAGACAGTAAGAGTTAGCTAGGGCAAGGTTGAGGAAGGGTAAGAGAGGGGGAAATGTTCTAAGCAAAGGGAACAGTGTATGCAAAATAGTTTTCCTATGGGTGAAGCTAAGAGATTGAGCAGTGAGTTTGGGGAGATAAACAGGAACCTTTTGAATTCTTATAAGTGGATGCAATTCTAGGCCAGAACCATTTCTGTTCATAAACATTTCCTAAGCAAACTACCTATGCAAGCTATATGGACATGCATACAGCTGGAGGGTTATATCTCATATGCCTGAGGACATCCATTGCCTTCCAGAGGTATTTTTTTAAGTATTGAAGATATAACCTCAAACAAGACACAGCCTCTTCTCTTAAGGCACCAATGGAATAGAGATGATGACTTCTAAGATTTCCTATAGCTTGGTGGTTTCCTTTTATTAATAAAAACCAATGAGAAAGGACAAAGTACACATTACCTACCAGCCTGGAACAGGAGAGAGACCATATACTTCATTTGTACTCACAAGGTAAGTAACAACTTTCAGAAGCATCCCACAGAGTGGGCGAGGACTTAGGACTTTTCCTGTCTAGTTGGAGGTATAGATCTTAAAAGAGATGGAACATCTTATAGGAAATGTCACCGTTCTCTCCACTTTTGTAAGATAGCAGTGGAAAGGTAAGCCTTCAAGGAGGTTCCAAAATATTGGGGAACTACAAAAAAATGGACAGGTCGTGGCATTAAAACTGCACTCAAGTTCATGAGGATGAGTCAGGGACTTTCAATCTATCCCCAGATAGACTACCTCTGTCCTGTTACAGAGACTCTCAGCTATGTGTGTGTAGAAGAGCATATGTATTAGTCCGTTTTCACGGTGCTGATAAAGACATACCCAAGATTGGGCAATTTGTGAAAGAAAGAGGTTTATTGGACTTATAGTTCCACATGACTGGGGAGGCCTCACAATCATGGTGGAAGGCAAGGAGGAGCAAGTCACATCTTATATGGATGGCAGCGGCAAAGAGAGAGCTTGTGCAGAGAAACTCCCATTTTTAAAACCATCAGATCTTATGAGACCCATTCACTATCATGAGAACAGCACAAGAAAAAGACCTGCCCCCATGATTCAATCATCCCCCACTGGGTCCCTCCCACAACACATGGGAATTATGGGAGCTATAAGATGAGATTTGGGTGGGGACACAGAGCCAAACTGTATCAGCCTATGTTCAGGGCTAGGATTATCCTGAGAGGTTGAGTGTTGAACACAATATATTTGACCTTCAGAGGGCTCAGGAGTATGGGAAAGTTATCACCTTTCAGCTTACCTGGGCCTACCCTATAGTCAGATAAGAAAGATATGGTCACCCTGAGCTGCATGTCAAAGAACTCCATGGAAATCATTAAAAAAGAAAAGAGAAAAAAGATGCTAAAGTTAATGAAAATTTTAAAACTTATAAAAACTTAGGTTAAAAACTTAAGTTTAAAAAAATTGTAACTTCTTTTAAAGTTAACAAAACTTTTTTT
Source organism: Pan troglodytes (assembly GCF_028858775.2). Classification (NCBI taxonomy): domain Eukaryota; kingdom Metazoa; phylum Chordata; class Mammalia; order Primates; family Hominidae; genus Pan; species Pan troglodytes. Next base: position 106,346,834 of record NC_072406.2, on the reverse strand, counting down.
TAAAAAACCTTCCAATTTACATTCCAAAAATATGGTTTTAGCACTTACATTTTGTAATTTAAAAAGCTTGCTCTCATGTCTCTACTGAGCTTAAGGTTTTTCTTGGCTATCAAAACAAAGAGGTCTTTTGTTGAAACAATCAGGCGACAGTGTTTTGGTGAAAAGATTATATACAGAATAATGGTATGAAGCTCTATTGTATAAAAAGTAGACTTAAGAGCTTTCCCTGTCTCCAGATACCCTGGGCTTCTTGCAATAATTTGAAATAATGTTGTCCTTCACTTTGTGGGAGCTCTAAACAATTGGGTGCATTCATTATTTTCTAAGAGCTCATAAAGGACACAATGCAGGTGTGACTACACATAATTAAAGGCAGTGTCAACAGCAGTGTATATACTAACTACAGCCTAACCAACCCACTGGGATCAACTGCTTATGGGTGTTCCAAGGATTTTCTCTCTTTTATACCCACCATGATCTAGTGATTCATGGTATATTGTATTGTATACAGGTGGAACTCCTAAAATATTCCTTGAACTGATGTTAGCTGGTCTTTGGCATCTGCATATACTGGACATTACCAGTAATGTCAAAGACGGCACAAATGAAGTCAGTGCAACGAGTGTTTGGCATGAATCTGTGGGCTGGGTAGGCTATAGGGAAGGGAAGGGTCACTGAGTCTCACTCCCAGCAGAGCTGGTAGGAGTCAAAGAAGACAGTCAATGTGGTGCTGAGCTGGAAGAAAAGGACTTGCTGGGGCCACATCTCTGTTTAAATCACTTCTGTAGCTACTTTGGATGGGGTTCCTTTTCAGGAGCAAATGCACATTCAGCTGGAGGGTTCTGTCACTCATGGCCCAAAAGTCGGGTCACCTTTTATTCACTGGGAAGCTCATTCCTCACACTCTTCTCAAGATCTTCTGGTCTCACCACAAGAGTCCCAACCTTGCTTAGCCATTCACTTGATGAGAGTGAAGGAGAGAGGATGGGAGCTCTATATGTTGTGCTCATGATTGGAGGAGAAAGTCCACATCCAGGGATGACCATATGAGATGACTCAACCTTGCTTATCTGTTATCCAGTGGAGACCATGATACACTATAAGACAGGAGGCAGAGGTCCTGGGAGTGGACAGGGAACAGCTGAAAAACAGACTGTGGGAAGTCAGAGATGCAGGGATAATAGCAGAAACTCTTTGTCTTTTCTTTTATTGCACTCTCTCCAAATTGCTCCTTTCCAATTCTTCAATATGAGGCCAGGGAGAAGCAAATGCACTTCTTTTGGAAGGTGAAGGGCATGGCCATTACTGGCTGGGTAAATTTGGGGTTTCATCAGTTCATCCAACAGGTTTCATCATCAGCTCTTTTATGTTTTACCCTGCAAATATTCTTAAAAAAAAATTTTTTTTTGAGACAGAGTCTCACTCTTTCGCCCAGGCTGGAGTGCAGTGGTGCGATTTTAGCTTATTGCAACTTCTGCCTCCCAGGTTCAAGCAATTCTCCTGCCTCAGCCTCCTGAGTAGCTGGGACTACAGGCACCTGCCACCACGCCCAGCTAGTTTTTGTATTTTTAGTAGAGATGGGGTTTCACCATATTGGCCAAGCTGGTCTTGAACTCCTAATCTCAGGTGATCTGCCTGCCTCAGCCTCCCAAAGTGTTGGGATTACAGGCATGAGCCACCATGCCCTGCCATTCCTAAAAATTCTTAAGGCAGACTTGGCAACCTTTTCCTACCAATGCCATGGATCCTTTTCCCATTTCCAAAATCAGTCAGAGGTCACACACAGAATGTTAAACATCATTATTATATTCAGACACAAGACACAGAAAACAAGAAAAGCCAAGTTCTATAGATATAGCAAATAAAAGGATAAATGAGATCTAAATTGTGAGTAGTTAAGAAACTCAGGGGTATTTGTGGCAGGGGAGGAAGGTGATGACGACAGAATCACCGAAAGACAGAAAGATAGAATTTTGAAGAAAAGGATGGAGAGAGGAAGGAGCAGGAGGAAGGATCAGGGACAGCATGTCAGAGATGAGCAAGCCCTGGAGATGCCCGCTGTTCTCCCCAGTGTCTGCCATCAGAACAGTTATCGCAATGCATCATGGCCCTATAAAGTGCTTGCTGATTAATCAGTGACTCATCCCTGTTGCATTGAGTGTCTCTTGCATGACCAAGGATGGCTGGAAGGCAGGCAGGTAAGAGGGAAAGTTAACACGAGGCAGGAAACAATAAGTGAGAAGAGAGAGGTTCAGGCAGCTGGGGCTCCAGGAGTCAAGAGGAAGCCACAGTCACTGGGAACAGGCTGACTTCAATGGGGAATGAATGGCTACTGGCGCCTAGAATTGTGCAAGAACAAGCAAAAGAAACTACCATCAGAGTGAACAGGCAACCTGTAGAATGGGAGAAAATTTTTACAATCTACTCATCTGACAAAGGGCTAATATCCAGAACCTACAATGAACTCAAACAAATTTACAAGAAAAAAACAACCTCATCAAAAAGTGGGCGAAGGATATGAACAGACACTTCTCAGAAGAAGACATTTATGCAGCCAACAGACACATGAAAAAGTGCTGATCATCACTGGCCATCAGAGAAATGCAAATCAAAACCACAATGAGATACAATCTCACACCAGTTAGAATGGCCATCATTAAAAAGTCAGGAAACAACAGGTGCTGGAGAGGATGTGGAGAAATAGGAACACTTTTACACTGTTGGTGGAACTGTAAACTGGTTCAACCATTGTGGAAGACAGTGTGGCAATTCCTCAGGGATCTAGAACTAGAAATACCATTGGACCCAGCCATCCCATTACTGGGTATATACCCAAAGGATTATAAATCATGCTGCTATAAAGACACATGCACACGTATGTTTATTGCGGCACTATTCACAATAGCAAAGACCTGGAACCAACCCAAATGTCCAACAATGATAGACTGGATTAAGAAAATGTGGCATATATACACCATGGAATACTATGCAGCCATAAAAAATGATGAGTTCATGTCCTTTGTAGGGACATGGATGAAGCTGGAAACCATCATTCTGAACAAACTATCGCAAGGACAAAAAACCAAACATCACATGTTCTCACTTATAGGTGGGAATTGAACAATGAGAACACTTGGACACAGGAAGGGGGACATCACACACTGGGGCCTGTTGTGGGATGGGGGAAGGGGGGAGGGATAGCATTAGGAGATACACCTAATGTAAATGATGAGTTAATGGGTGCAGCACACCAACATGGCACATGTATACATATGTAACAAATCTGCACGTTGTGCACATGTGTGCACATGTACCCTAGAACTTAAAGTATAAAAAAAAAAAAGAACTGTGCAAGAACAACAACAACAAAAAAATAGGGCATAAGAGGATTAACCTATCATGAGGTCTAGGGCACAACGAAATAAGAAAAGAACAGCTATACTGTGAACTCTCGATTATTTGGGGGTAATGTGGAGATTATAATAGTAGGAAATGCTACCTACATGGGAGGTGCTATGAGGCTTGGTATAAAAATCCAAGCATAAAAGGAAGTTAGAACAGGGCAGATCTTGGAAAAATCTTCATGAATGAACTGAGCCCTGAGAGCACAAAGCAAACGTGGAAAGGTCAAGGGGAATGTATTCGTGTGGATGAAAAGTTGCTGGCTCTGAAGTGCAGCATTTGGCTTAGAGATCAGACTGTTAGCCTGAGAGCCTGGGTGGACACAGTCTCCAATGTCCCTCCCTCCTCCTCTGCCCCTGCACAATTACTGTCTATACTCATCTGTCTCACTGAGAAGGAAAAGAAAAGCTGGGGAGCCCAATTTGCTCCACTTTGGGGGAAGTGAGGAGGTCAGGGGACAATAGACTTTTCCTTCCCCTCTAGAGGTTTACCTTCTAGTCCAGGTTTGATGCCAAATGTTCTGAGCATTCTGGGCTAGTCACCTTCGGCTGCGACTTTGCAACCATTCAAAGAATGTAAGGTTCTAAGGCAGGTCCTATGGAGGCTTTTCAATTTCCCTAGGTCATTGTGACTTCTCTTTTAGTAATTTCTCCCCAGAGCCCAGGTCATAGTGAGACCCAGGGAACAGACCCAGAGAGACACTCATTGAGACATGCATATATCTGTGCATTTAGAAAACTGAACTTGGCCTTCTTAAGCTTTGTTTTGATTCAATTATCTTCAACGATGCCCATCTGCTGCATTTTGTTTCCTTAGCATGGTCAAGGGAGTTCCTCAGTAACCCCTCACTGTCCACCCTTCTACCCCCTCCTCCATTATTACCCTAGTTGAACACATTGTGACAGCTATCCATCCCCTCAACAAGCCCAAGCTTCCCTGCCCACTGCCACTCCCATTCCCGCATCGTCACATTGCTATTAGAATACTTCCACTCTTTAAGGCAGTCTTAATGTCACTGCTTAACTAGCTATATGACCTTAGGGCAGTTACTTCTCTGTGCTTCCATTTCAAAATAGTAAAATGGGGATAACTGTGTGATAATTGAATGAATGAATACATACAAAGAGCACTTAGCATAGTGCCTGGCATACAGTACATTCTATGAAGGTTCTTGTCTTTTTCTCACCTACGGCTTCCAGCCCATCCACCCTCTGAACACTCAGGTGCTATTTGGAATACAGGTGGTAACTAAACATCTCCAACCAGGATTTACTTTATTTTGCCCTCAGTTATTGTCACCATTTTATTGTCTATTAGTTTTGAAAGGAATGGGTGTATAGTACTGAGTTTCTTCTCTGCTGTTCCTAATTTACTTATTCAGTGTGAAGTCCTCATGCCAAAAGGAACCCTTGGCTTTTTTTTTTTTAACAGCAGCTTTATTGAGATATAATTCACATTCCATACAATTCATTCATTTAAAGTACACAAGCCAATAGTTTTTAATATAGTTACACCACAATCAATTTTAGGTCCTTTTTTCACCTCCAAGTTAAGTCTCATACCCGTTTAAAGTCACTCCCTATTTTCCCATCCTCACTAGCCCTAAGCAACCACCACTAATCTACCTTCTATCGCTATAGATTTGCCTGTTTGGGACATTTCATAGAATCCCTGGCTTCTTTAAGAGGCATAATTCTTCTTTAACTCAGCATTCATCTGTTTCATCAAAATCCCCAGCCCTAGGACCAGGCACATAGTAGGTACCCAATAAATGTTCTGTTGAATGAAAACCAAAGCAGGGGGTTGATCAAGTTAAATATATTTTTTTCACGTTTCATCTTTAGACCTTATTGGTCCAAAGCAAGATAGAGAAGTAGGTGAGGAACAAAGGCATTGTGTTTTTCTAAGGTATACAAAAGCTCCGTTGAGACTCCTTAAAATGAAATTCTAGTGCAGTGGTTCTCAAACTGGCTGCACCTTAGAGTCACGTGGGGAACAAAAAAATACTGAGGCCTGAGCCCTGCCCCACTGCATACCATATCCAATGTACTGATTTATCTGTGTGGAGCCATGGATTATATCTTTTAAAGTTTCCCCAGTGATTCTATGAGCAGCCAGGGTTCGTTGGGAACTCTTGTTCCAATGGAAACAATCATTCAAAGCAAGAATAATTTGTTGAATTCCAGCCATGCCCAGCATGATACACAGCCAAAGTTTTCAACTCTGTCTTCAGGGAAATGAACCTCAAAATTTTTAAGAAAGCAATAAAAAACAGAATATTCATTTCACAAAAATTTTCTTTATAGGCAACATTACTATTACACTGAGCCATATAAAATTGCTGATATTTGACTGTTTTTGACCTAGAAAAATCAAAATTTCATATCATTCAACCTAATTGAATGCATTTGTTTCATGAAATGAGATACATTTAATATTCAATCTGAATCACTATCTTGTTAATCACCCATTCACCTTCCTTGTGCTTCATGCATTTTTAAAAAAGAATATTTTAAATTTTATTAAATATATATCTCTAATACAGGATGGAAAATAAATTAGCCATCAAAGGGGGACAAAAATTATGGAAATTCACAACAGATAAAACAAACAGAAACTTTATAGATGACCTCTACATTTTGCCACACATTATTTCTGGAAAGCACGTCATAAAGTAGATTGTCATAAAGCAAGATGTATTTTCCCATAGGAAAAATTTCATGATTATGGATTCTGTTCCTGTCTAGGCCTCACATAAATCAAAGATACGATCAACAACAGGTCATGAAAGCAAAACTGCGACAGCCATAAACCTTTATAAACCTTCGGCGGCACTACAAACATTTAAAATAATAAACTTATTATTCAAGCACTATAAAATGCCAAAATAATATCGAATCCATTGATCATTATACTGGCATTTAGAAAGGCAACTGAGTACTACCCATCGAAATTCAAAAAGTGTACATTCTTTAATCCACTTCTAGAGATCTTTCCTATAGGAAAACTGGTTTGGCTTCTTTCCTCTCTTCCAGAACCAAGTGTAAATGCCTCAGTCTAGACCCACGGCCCTTCACAGTAAGTATCACTACTGAGTGGGCAGTGCCTTGCAGGGGCTCTCTAGCCACCCACTCTTCCAACTCCTTATCCAAGTCCCCATTCCTTCCACCAGCAAGCTGAGGGCTGCCCTAGGCTCTGAGGACAATCCTGTTCCCTGTCAGGAGGAATTTAAGGAGCTTTAGTTCTCTGGTGCAGGCTCCACAATGTCTAGTCAACTGCATTTCTGCTTTCATTCCCATCTCAGGCTGGGAATTTGGCTTCCACCTCCTTTTGTGACCAAAACTACTGGTGTCTCAGTCCTAGTGAGCCTCGTTGCTTGCCAGGCCCTTTCTTCACTCCACCTCTGCCCGCAAGGGGCTGAATTCCTCCCACTGAATCCCACCCTGCAGCTGGAAGGAACCCTGCTTCCTATTGCCACATTTTTCTGATGCCAAACACCTTTCTGGAAAATAAATGTCTCATGAGTGAGTGAATGAATTTCTAGATTTCTGCATACTCCATTACTGTGTACAACTGAATACCCACTGCCACCTCTTGCTGGGTCTCCCAGGGAGTGGGTATTTGGGATGTATCAGTGCATGATTCTAGAACAGCAGTTCTCAACCAGACGTTATTTTATCACGACCACCCACACCAGGGACATTTGGCAATGTGTGGAGACATTTTTGTTTGTCACAACTGAGGGCATGCTACAGGCATCTTGTGCGTTGAGGCCAATGATGCTGCTAAACATTGTCCAGTGCACAGGGCTGCTCCCACAACTAGCTGAGGTTGAGAAACACTGTTCTAGAGAAATCAAAAGCACTTTCTGCAGCACTACAAACCAAATCAAGCTGAAAATTACCAACAGAGAAGGATGATGCTTCTGTTTTCAGTAAAACACCCTTTTCCCATTCCAATTTTCAAAAATCTTGCTTATTACAGAAAAACTGGAAAATAAAGAAAAGCAAAAGATCACCTGTGATACCACTACCACTGTGTAGTTTTCCATAGTTGTGATGTCATATTACACAAAATTTATAATCTGCTTTTCTACATAATGTATTAACCAAGTTTTTCTCCATATTACTATAAAGTTCTTTAGACCTCACTTTCAATTCTATGTGAGATTCCTCCTCATGATTTCACAACAGTGTAAGTAACCATTCTCTTATTACTATTAATTTGTTTCTGGGTTTTCACTATTGTAAAGATGTTGTGATACACATATTTGTGCATAAAACTTTTTCTGCACATGAGGTTATTTCCTTGACAACCCTTAGAAAAGGTCTATCCTTGGCCAGGCACGGTGGCTCACAGCTGTAATCCCAGCACTTTGGGAGGCCGAGGCAGGCAGATCACGAGGTCAGGAGATCGAGACCATCCTGGCTAACACGGTGAAACCTCGTCTCTACTAAAAATACAAAAAATTAGCTGGGCATGGTGGCAGGTGCCTGTAGTCCCAGCTACTCGGGAGGCTGAGGCAGGAGAATGGCATGAACCCAGGAGGTGGACCTTGCAGTGAGCAGAGATCACACCACTGCACTCCAGCCTGGGCGACAGAGCGAGACTCCATCTCAAAAAAAAAAAAAAAAAAAAAAGAAAAAAAGAAAAAAAGGAAAGGGTCTATCCTCCTGATATCATTTTGAAAGGCAAACATGATTTGCCAAAGGATTCTAACATCAAAGCCCATGTGAAATGTTCCTCTGAACCCCATCTCTGCACTGGTCTAAAAACATACAACAAATCTGCAACTTCAAGAGTCTTTGTCTGAGGAACATCAAAGGAGCCAGGAAAAAAAAAAAAAACATCCCAGAGCTTTCTGAATAGAGAACATTGCAGTGGATCATGAGAACAAGAATAAAAGATCTTGTGATTTTTGGCACAGAGAGACAAAACTGCTATGCCTTTAATATGGTAGAATTTGCTGGTTGCAGAAGCAAAATATTTTATGTAGAATACCTTTCTTATAAGCCTAATGCCATTTTCCATTTATTAAGGAAGTTTAGCTTTATTGTATTTAATTTTATTTTTTGGCCATATTTTCTCCTTTGAGACAGAGTCTCGCTCTGTCACCCAGGCTGGAGTACAGTGGCACAATCTTGGCTCACTGCAACCTCTGCCTCCCAGGTTCAAGCGATTCTCCTGCCTCAGCCTCCCAAGTAGCTGGAACTTTAGGAACGTGCCACCATGCATGGCTAATTTTTGTATTTTTAGTAAAGATGAAGTTTCACCATGTTGGCCAGGCTGGTCTCGAACTCCTAACCTCAAGTGGGTCACATTTTCTTTTTATCTCAGGTATTTATTTAGATTTTGGGGAATGCAATAAATTTGATAAACATCTTAACAGCTATTTATTGAGATAAGTCCAGAACATTTTGAAACAAAAATAGATCAAAAATAATATTTTTTTCATTAACATCTAGATAGTATTCTTATGTTTTAGCAGCTGACTACAGTATAACTGCAAAGCAGAAGTTAAACTCTTACCTTCATCCTGCTCCCAGATTCACAGGGAAACCTACAAGTCTGTATAAATCAAAGCAAAGGCCAATATATCTAGATACAAAAACTCAAAAGATGGCAGGAAATGGTAAAAAGAAGTTGGGAATCAGAGGACCTGGGCTTCTGCTTGTCTATATCAACTAGCAAGCCTGCACCTTAGGACAAGTCATTGATATTTCTACATTTCAATTGCAGAAAAGGAAGTCTATCAAATATGAAACGACATATGTGAAGTGCTCTTAAGAGACAAAGTTCTTTTTTAAATGCAGTAACATACAAAGAGGGCTGTTACTGGGTATCACTGTGTATGATGTATTGTGCTTTGTGATGTCACTGCAGGTATAATCAAGGACAGAAAATCAGTATTGATGGGGCAAGCCATGGGACTGGAAGGCAGCAGGCAGATGTCAGGGTTGGGGATTACTGGCTCAGAAGCAGGTATCATAGCAGAAGCCCAAGTCTCTTCCAAGTCACAGGGCTAGGAACCAAGATATCAGCAGGGGAAGCAGGGGGTGGAGGGGGTATAAAAATGACCCAACTACAACCACCAATACTACCATTTACTGAGGCTTCGCCATGCAGCAGGCACCCTGAAAAGTGTTTTGTTTGCATTATCTTAGTCAGTCCTCCTAGCAGCCTGATTAGTAGGAGTTGTTACAGAAACACAGATGAAACCATGGGTTAGAAAGAGGTTGAGTGCTAGAGAATCTTATGGCTGCCAAATGGGTAAGCAGAGACTTCAACCACTGTCTTCTGACTCACAGCCCAAGGGAAAGACCAGGCAAGAGTAGGGGTGAAGTAAGTAGCTCAGTGACAGCACAGAACCTGTGAGCCAGGGCTCGGGCTGAGGCTCCTGGCCTCCCTGACTCTTCCTTCAAAGGCACACAGTAGGCAAGGCACTTGGGGCACTGGCTGCAGGGGAACTCCCACCTTGCTTGTGATAGGGTGGAATGGGGTTGGGAGGCCTTACCAATGGACTGGGATGTTCTTTCAGAAACAGGAGCAGTTCTTGCTGCTGCACTTGCCTTCTCTCACCTCACCAAGTCCTCACCTCACTGAGGTCACGGCTGAGCTACAAGGCTGTCAGACTCTAGCTTGTGCTATGGAATTGAGAGAAGCAATGGTGGAGCCTTGGTCCATGAGTAAAATTTCCTCCCGTTGGTTAGATCCACAGTCCATCCAGCCCACGGCTTGTCTGGAATAGTGGAGTCAAACAACTAATGCAATCGTTTGTAGACTTTAAAAAAAAAAAAAATAACAACTTTTTTTTGTCCCTCACAAAGGAAATCTCATGTAGAAGCCCAGAACTTTCAAGAGATAAGAAGTAGAGAGATTCTGGTTTAAAGAGAGATGACAGAAGCCCTGAATGTCCTCTCTTCTGCTCCCCCAGATACCTTCATGGACTACAGGGCTGTACATACGGTTAGACTCCTTGGCCTCAATATGAATGTCTAAAGACTCCAAGCATCCTAACTCCAATTAGAAATCCAGTAGCAATGTATTACCATGCAGTTGTCTAAAACCTTAAAAAAAAAAAAGCTATTTAAATTGTCCATCTTTTCACACTTTTGGTTATAGAGTCCACTGTTTACTAGCCCCATTTGGAAGTACTACTTACTACCTTTCTCTTGTCCTAAACTCACTCTGCTGTAACTTCATGGGGTATCTTTGTAGTTTTACACTAGAACTATTTATGACTTCAGAAACTTTGCTCACATCCTCCTCCTGTCTTCCAGACAGACCATTCCTAATCTGTTTAGTCTGTTCTCACTGGGGGATTAAATGCAATAATGTATGTAAAGCACCAAGCAAGGGGGGTGGCATGAAGGAGGAGTTCAGCAACGTCTTGCCTTTATCTTCCTTTTTCTCATCTCCTTCATCATTTAAAAGGCTCTTCTCCAGTTTTGCTTTCCTTTGTAACTCTTTGTTCCTTTCTTAATCACACTCACTGCTGTGCCCTAAATAACGGATACCAAATGGGGTCATCTTTAACAACACAGCCAAATACTGAGGCTACAAACATCAACCCAATTGGCACCACATAAAGCGTCACCACTGCCAGCAACAGTCAGAACTCACTCTTCTCTAGGTAGCCTCCGAGACTCCTTGATGTGAATATTGTATCAAAGAAACTACTATGGTTTTATATAATCAAGGAAGCAGAGGGGAGAGGGAAGGAGAAAAGGGTGTTGGGGGGGGAGGGGAGGGGGGGAGAGAGAGAGAGAGAGAGAGAGAGAGAAACAAGAGAAAACATGAGCACCAGTCAGTTAACAAGGAGGATTTGATATTATGGAGCAGCAGGGGAAGAAAAAATACATTTACTGTGCAAAAAGAGAGGCATAGAGGCATGACAAGCAGAGAATATGAGCTCCCAGAGAGGAGAGGACTGGAACAGTTAAGAAGGAAGCATTCAATTCCCGAATTTGTGTGCTGAGGAAAAGGGAATCATGGCAAACTGCAAGACACTATTTGTGGGAGGATAAATTGGCAAACTGCAAGACACTATTTGTGGGAGGACAGCATTTTGGGGGCCATTTATCAGTATCTATCACAGTTTTAAGTGTGTATACCCCAAGACTCAGCAATCACATTTTTTAGGAATCTGAATTACAGAAATATTTAGCATTACACACATAGATATATAAAGATGCTCACTCCAGCATTGTTCCTAAGGGAAAAATCTTGGGAATAACTGAAGTGTTCATCAACAGGGACTGAAAAAATAAATTATGGTGTGTATCCATACAAGAGTATACTAGGCAACGATGAAAAATAATGTGGCTGTGATATATGTAAGAGATATGTGTAGGAATATTTATGGAAATATCTCAAAAATATAGTAAATTTAAAAGGCATGTTGTAGTATGTATAATTTTGGTTTTAAAATTATGTAAATATACTAGTTAACATAAGAAAAGCATCTGGAAGAATACACATTATCTAAATTCTTTTTGAAGTGGGTGAAAAATTGTTACTTTTTATGTACTTCCAGACTGTTGAAGTTTATAACTAAAAATAAACCAATAGGAAAGCTAGCCATGCCATAGTGGCTACATGCATGGGATGTGAAGCCACACTTCCTGAGTTTGAATCCAAGCTCTGCCTCATCTTAAAAGTGTGATCATAGAGAGGTAACTTAACTTGTGGCTCAATTGCCTTATTTGTAAAATGGTAATAATGATAGTACCAACCTTATAGGTTTGTTGTGTGAATTAAACGAGTTAACACTCATAAAAAGGTGAAAAAAGCCTTGGCATAAACACTCAATAAGTTGAGTATTTATTGGTAAACAATAAATTTTTACCTTAAAAAAGAGCTATTTGGTTGTTTAATTAGCAGAGGACAGAAGGGAGGAAGTGAGCAAAATGGGAAAAGATTAATGCCAGATGATAAAGGGCCTTGACTACCAAGCTAAGAAATGGAGATTAATTTCTTTAGTAGGAAATGAGGAGCCTTTCATTCATTCAACACATATTTATTGAGTGCTTTCAGTGTGCCAACATCATTCTAAATGATTGGGATACATGAGTGGGAGTGAGTGAAGTGGACAATGGCAGCATTTTAGAAAAGGACTAAGGTAATCAACACTACTTTTTGAGAACAATGGGTCTGTGCCTTAAAAGTGTTTTGTGTGTGTGTGTGTTTGGGGGAGATGATCAGGACGATGGGGAGGCGCTATCAGTCAATGTATTGTTTGGGTGAGTGGTGATATGTGCCTAATACACAAAGCGAGTACAGGCCTGAAGCCTGAAGAGATATCTCTGGTCTGAGATAACTGACAGGTGATCCCTGGTGTCTGGGTGTTGACTGAGGCTGGAGGGGTCAGGTGGGGAGCTGTGGTGGGCAGGAACACCAGCTTTTCAGAGTTTACCTCAACACTGTCCAACTCAGTTGGCCTAGAGTCAGGCAACCTGGTTTTAAGCCCATGTTCACCACCTTTGATTGGAGGAACCCAGGCAAACTGCACTTCTCTGGGCCTCAGAATCCTTCTATAAAATGAAAGGGTCTCCTCTGATTATTTCCAAGGCCCTCCATCAGCTCAAACATGCTATCATTTTCATGGCATCACAAAGAGGCGAATGAATGGGGCTTCCTTCCTCATTTCCAACTGATTATATTCCAGACTCAAAAGAGAAACGAATAAATAAAACATAGGATTCAGATGTGCAGGATAATATATGAGAAGACTGTTTACATTTGCTTCCTTTTTGAGAAAGCGCATGTTGAATTTTAAGCCAAATGTATGTGTCAAGGTTTGAAAATAGGTTACTCAGATAATTTCATTCCATATGTGCAGCTGCTGTTCTAAAGTATAAACCACACTCGTCTAGTAAAACCATCATCTGTTCTATAAGGAATATGAGCATTCATCTGGCCCTTATTTTTAGAGTGAGAGGTCAAATGCACAAGAGGTGAACTGTACTTGAGTCCACCGTGCCAGATGCAGATGGGGGACTGAAGGCCAAATATAAATCGTAATATCTGAATTTGTGGGTATTTAAATTAGATGGCTTAGAAGATCAAAAGAAATAAATCCTGGAATATCAAAGTGGCAAACAGAAGCCACAAAAGGCCATCATTCATTTGGTTCATTCATTCGACAAATCACTCTCACAAAATCAATCATCAAAATAAACAGGCTCTGACTCATTTCCCATTGCTTATTGTAGTTAGGTTTCTTTTTCTCCCCAGGGTCATGGGATACATGAACTTCAGGCTTAATCTCTGTGTGAGAAAAACAGCATGAAGATAATCAACTCTATGTCAGAAGAAATTGGCAACACTACTAACCAAGAGTAATGCACACCGAAGGCAAGCTACCTGAGCCCTGATCCCCCACCTGCCACTCTAGCGATGTGATTTTGGGCCAGTTAATTAGCTCCTTTCTGCCTCACTTTCCCCTTCATAGGGTTGTGAAGAGGACGTTACTATTTGTACACTGTTTTGAGCAGTGCCTGCTGTACAGTAAGGACCATATATGTGTTTATAAAATAAATCTTAGTTGCTAGAGGCAACACCAGGCAGCTGAGAGTGGCCGCACATTGACTCTCTTAAAGAACACTTCCTCTCTTGCTCATCCTACTCAGCTCATAAAAGTTCCAGGGAAAATCATACATTGGACAAGACAAGGATCAGCTGTTCTTCATTTTTACTTAGGAAGGCTAAGAGGAATTTACACTGAAAAACCTCCTGCAAGGATGGCTGAAATCAAAATGACATTTCTCTTTAAAAAGGAGATAGTTTGTTGGTAGACCCGAAATGAGAATGTCCTGGCCTGGTGCCTACTAGCCTTGAAGTCTGTAATTTCAAATGACTGTTTGCTTGAGTTATTCGAACCCATTTTATTCTTAGCTGTTTTGGTGTGTGAGTTGCACTGTGTGTGCATGTGCATGCACACACACCGTGTGGGTAAGGATAGAAGGAGGCAAGATGCTTGAGTTTGCTTCATTTTAGCTCAACACTTAGAATTGCCTACAGCAAATTTCTTTCTTCCTTTTTTTATTATACTTTAAGTTCTGGGGTACATGTGCAGAACATGCAGTTTTCTTACATAGGTACACACGTGCCATGGTGGTTTGTACAGCAAATTTCTTGAGCCTCAATTACTGAAACTGAAACATGGCACTGATGTTAATCTAAAAGAAGAGAAGGATCTTGACAAATGGTCTTTTGGGTGCTTTTTTTCTGGATCAAGAACTATTATTCAAAGTGGCTGGGATAATCTGTTTTTACAATGATTGCTCTCTTGAAGGCCAGAGGGCTGCTGCCACTCCCCTGGCTTAGATGCTTTCTCAGGGTGTCTGGTAGCATCAGTAATTAACAGCACAAACACTGGAGTCAGGCCCAAGGTTCAAGCCCTAGCTTTGCCATTTATCTTGTAAAAATAAGCCTCAGTTTGCCTATCTGTAAAATGGTGATAATGACAGTAACAGTATCTGTCTTATCAGGTGGTTGTGAGGAATAAGTAGAAGACTCAGAAACTCAGCATGATGCCTGACAGTCAGCGCCTAATAAACAGTAGATTCACAGTAACAGCTGTTCTTGTCCCCAGGTGCCCCAGTGAAATTTTTGGTATATCTATCTTTAGATTGTGATGGGCAGTTTATTAGTTAGTTTTTATATTGGCTTTTAAAATCTCCAGCAAGAACTCTTTTAAAACATGCCATCTGCCTCCTCCACTGTTTTTCTTCTTTGTATTTTTAAAAAATTTCAAAACAAACCAAACTATTTTAAACTATGCCTGAGTGGTTACCTATTATTCATCAGAAGAGATTCCAGGGCTTTTTGTAGACGGATTTCACATTGGGATGCTTTGGTCAAAGAGCCGCCTGTCCCATTTTGTCTTCCTGCTGGATAGCCCCTGGGAATGGGTGGGCTTCTCATACAACCCGTCGTGGCACCAGGATGAGGAGCTGGGAGGGCAGCCCAGGGCTGGGGTGTGGAGGATGCAGACAGGATAGCCATGGGAGAGGCGCTGGCACGAGTTCTGGCCTAGGCCTCTCTGATAACCAGCTGTGTGGCCTTGGTCAGGTCACTCAAACACACTGGAATGTATTGTCCTCACGTGTGACATGAGTTGCCTAGCAATGGGCAAAGCCAAGAAGACAATCCACCCAGGAGGCAGATGGCAGACACATTGTTCACCTTCACTAGTTATCAACAAAATGCAAAAGGGGACAAAGGTATCATTTTAATATTTATTAAAGTAAAAACTGAAAAACAATAATACTCAATGTTGCTTATGTTTTACATTACCGTGAGCACAGCATTGGTGCAACTGCTTGGGATTGGAAAACACAACTTAGACTATGTCTCTCTCGTGAAAGAGAAACTGGTACACTTGGGTGTGGTTCCTCATCTCTGCAATTCACTAGTTTCAAGGCTCAATGTTTCTGAGGCTCACTGGAATATGGGGCAAAATGGGGATTAAAAACAATGCCCCCTAGACAGGTTGTTGTGAGGTCTGTGAATAATGTAGATAATGGGCATAGCCTAATGCTTGGCATAGAACAGATGCTTATTGTTGCTACTGATGTGACAATGCTGATGCCTGATTCAATGCATCTGGCTCATGTTATAATGCCAAGGAGAAAAAACCCATTTGCCCCCCTTTCTCAGATTCCCTGTCAGAATCTCACTTCTCAATAGGCAGAGCAGAGAGCTGCCCATCTGCAGCCCCACTCATCCGAGTGGTTCTGACCCATAGCCCCTGTGGTCCCCAGGCAACTCTGGGTACACGTCCTGGGTACATGTCTCCTATCACATGCCCACCACCGCACAAGAGATGCCAGTTCTGCCCAGCCCAGGTGGCATTCACTCAGCTCTACAAATGGCCTTCCGGGCCAGACCCCTTCAGTGCCTCCACACAGAGCAGGGGGCAACATCCTTCCCGTGCCCAGAACCTCTGCCTCCAAAGGCAAGCCAGCCCCTCCAGAGAGCTCAGGCTCTCTGACTCACTCCTGCTGCCACCACCACTCCGGCACGTCTTCCTGTGCCAGCCACTGGCCCTGTATTTACCGAGTAGCTCACCCCACCGACAGGAGGTCGCCTGTGTCACTTGTTTTCAAATGTCCACTTGCTTCTGAGGGGGGTTTTCTCCTCTTCCTCAGGTTTCTTCTTTGATTCATTTCTTGTTTGTTGGTAACTCAAGCCCAGTGTAGACTAGAATTGCCATAAATTCTTTATCTACTCAATATCAAAGATGTCTCTTCTTAAATACTTCTTTGAATTATTTCTCAATACCAGGTTCTGTCTCTGTTTCCATTTTGCAACCTAATAAGGACTGAAATCTGTTTTCAGTATTACTTTATTTTTTTTCCTCAGCTTTAAAAATATTTTCAGAGAGCCAAAGAGCTGAGGAACTGAAAGGACTTCATTAAGTCCTCATTTCATTCATGAGAACACTGAAGCCCCGAGGGGTGAGCCATGTGCTGTGCACACAGGGGTGAGGTGCGCAGGTGAGAGACTGCTAGGAAGTACCCTTCTAGTGCCTCGCTGTCTCATGCCCCATTTCCTCATAAGCCTCACGCCGCCTCGGCAGGGCTTCTGACAAACAATGACCATATTTCCTCTGTGGAGAGCTCTGAGGGGCCTGTGGATCTGCAGAAATAGCTCCCCATAGGGGTCCCAAACCCATCATGGACTCACTCCTCTCTCTCACTTCTAGGCTTCTGCAAATGCTGTTCCCTCTTTGTGGTAACTACAGCTAAGTCACACTCCATCTCTAAATGCTTCCTGGAGGAAGCCCCATCTGAGCCTCCAATTCCAGACAGGGAACCCTCCCCTGTGGCCCCTGCAGAAACTTGTATGCCCTCCAGAGCTGGTATTGCTCACCAGTCTTCCAACAGGCCATTCCTGTTGCATCCATCTTCCATAGTGGTCTGCACACAGTATGAGGAAGAGCAGACACAATTAACTCACACCGAAGTGTTAGTGACTTGAAAATCTCTCTTACCTGCCGGAGGACCCGGCGAAGAACCAAGAGAAGTCAAGAACTGAAGTTCTTCCATTCCCACCTCTGCATCACCTTCCCTGCTTTCTCTTTCCCCAGAAAAGACTCAGTCAACATCCCAAAGACCAATGATTTCATTGTTTTACACCAAGTATCCCTCCTCTAAATTTTTCAAGAAATTGGGAATAAACTTCTTACGCAAGAAAATTTGGGGAGCAAAAGCAAGTAACCAGCCTAGATGAGCACATCTAACCTCTCTCCTCTTGATTCTCACATGTATTACCCAGGGTCCTGTTTCTGCAGAAAGGAGGGAACCCCTGAGAACATTTTCACTATGTCACTTTAGCAGCCTAACTCTGTGGTACCCCTGAGTTAGGGAGGGTGAGGGGGTGGTGAAGACTGCAACCCCAATAGAAGCAGGGAAGGTGACATAGAGGTGGGAATGGAAGGACTTCAGTTCTTGGCTTCTCTTGGTTTCTGCCCTGGGTCTTTCTGGCACTATCTTTCCCTAAAATATTTCATCTAATTCCCCAAACATCCCTGGATAGCCTATATCATAAAGTCCTTTATGATCTCTGTTTTACCTGGAAAGAAAGTGAGATGCAAAGAAGTTTAGTAACTTGCTGAGACCACAGGACCAGACAGAGGTTGTGCTGAGACCCACCCAGAGCACCAGGCTCTTCATCACAACCTCTTTTTGTAATTTCACACAGTCTTCTTAATGGCATCAGGGGTGCACATGTGTGTTCTCCCTGACCATTAAACCCTCACTGGCATTAACTGGACAAATAGGAAGTTTAAAGAGGGTATTTAACACCCCATTCATCTAGTCTCCCTGCTTGAGCTGCTCCCCCATCCTAGAATGTGCTTTTATCTCCTGTGATAACCAAAGACCCACTGGATCCTCCCTGCCCCCTCTCTCACCATAAGGGCCTCAATGCAAGTTAATGTCTCCATTTTCCACATTCCTATTATGTTTATAGATGGTTCTGTACAATTTCATGTTTTACAGACTTGTTCAACCATTGATATAACAACAACCATGAAAACAAATACTTTTGAGCATTTGTTATCTGTTGAGTACGTTTTGTCTTAATTTCCATGATAATTCCATAAAGTTGATATGATAGCTCCCTCCTTATAAACAAGAATACTGAACCTTGACATATGTGTTTGAGAGAAATAATATATCTTGGCAGTTTAAAGTTTGAGCTTTGACTTTGTCTGGGTTTAAATCCTAATTCACTAAGTAGGTAAATGTATGCAAACTGCTTCTCTAAGCCTCAGTTTTGTGATCTGTAAAACAGGGTTGCTGAGAGGCCTAAAATGAGGTAATGTGTATGAAGTACTGAGCACAGGACTGGCATGGAGTAAAGTGCCCATTGACTGCAGGCACTTAATATCAGAAGGAAGCAGGGTTTAAAGTCTAACTCCAGGGCCCATGATGCCTGCTTTTCATATAATCCTGAAGTAGGCAGAGTTTTTCCTCGCTATTTTAAAGAAGAGGAATTAGGTTCAGAAATATAAAGTGACTTGTTCACCAACACCCAGCTGTTAAGAGTCAAGGTTGGGGTTTGAGCCAAGTGTAGCTTTACTTGACTTCCCAACACTGAGCTGCCTATGTTAATCTGTTAGTTTCATGCAATCTTCTTTCTTCCAAATTCGTGATAAGCTCCTTGGAGCCAAGCAAAGGCACTTCCACTTTGCCTGCATTTCCCAGATGGCCTGGCACAGCCTCACACGTGCTGTGCTCTCAATATACCTCTAGTAAAGAAAATCCTTGCTGCCCTTGCACAGCCTGGCACTCAGCTCCCTAGAACCACGAGCAGTATCAGCTATGGAGGACTGAGAATCCTAAAACAGAAGGAATACAAGATAGGTCATTGCAGAATTACCTAACAATTTTATGCCTGTTGTATTCGTAAGAAGTAAGCCTCAAACAGTAACTCAAGGTGTTCCAAAGAAAGCTGAATGTCGTACAGGTCCATAGCCACAGATTCTTCAGTAAGTAAAGAGTGTATATAAAGAGAGAATAAAAAGAGATAATCTATTAGAGATGAAAAGATTCACAAGACATATCAGTCAAATGTAATATTTGGACCTCATCTGATTCCTGTTCCAAAAACCAAATATTAAAAGCCATTTCAAAGACAACCAGGGAAGTCTGAATATAGGCTTGTCATTAAATCATAATTCGGAAATATTTATTTAGGTATGATAATATTGCAGTTCTCTTTTTTATGAAGTCTCTATTTATTAAAAATATACTAAGAAGTATTTATGCATGAAGTGATATAAAATCTAGGATTTAAATACTCCAGCAGTGTAGAGGGGAAATACTCCTGAGGGGAGATTGATAAAACAATATTGGCAATGTTTATAAATGTTGAAGCTAGGTGATGGGTAAAGAGGGGGTCATTATACTATTCTCTGTATTTCTGTGTTTGTTTAAAATTTTACAAAATAAGTTTTTGTTAAAAAAGGAAGGAATGGTGAATCCCCAGCAATCTTCCGTTTTGTTCTGCAACTACTTGTCTTCCACGAGAGTTCAGTCTCCTTGACGACATGAAAAGTCATTCTCTTCCTAAGGGTCCTAAATGTACTTATCCAAGTGAGGGCTAAGCAGCTGTTGTGAGGACACCTCACCTGGACCATTCTCCAGTCCCTTCCAAATCAGGCTACTTCAGACTGACCTTGTCACTTTCCCCAAATATCCACACTGTCTCCATAATCTCATCTCTATCGCCTGTCCACTGCTGTAGGTCAGAAACCTCAGCACCACCTTTGTCTCTTTCCTCTCCTTCAACCCCTAGGCCAGGCAGCCAATGCTACTTTGGAGCATGACTCAGATGACACATTTCCTCTCCATTCTGTCTGCCCCAGCTCTGGCTAAAGGCTCAGCACCACATACTTGGACGATGGCAGCAGGCTCCTGCTGGGTTCCCTTATTTTGACATTTTTCCTTTCTGTGCAAATAGCTGAACTTTCCAAAATGCTAGACCACCAAGCTTAATGCTTTTACTTGGAATCACCCATTTTGAAACCCATTTGTTACATCCCTGTCTCAACAGGGAGTACATCCACCTTACTACCTTTCATAGCTCACTGGATACCTTCCTTAATCATTTCAGAATAAGTCTGGTCACAGCTAGACTGGAAGCTCAAAGGGAAGGAGGCTTGTCTGTCTACTCTACATCCTGGCACTTAGCATCATGCTTGGCACACTGTTGTGGGTGCATAGTAAATATTGGTTGAATAAAGGAATAGATTTATTAATGAATAAATTCTGTGAAAAAAAATCATTTTTCCCCCTTGATGTGTGCCTGTGTGGTGCTTTCTTCAGCACAGGTCCTAATCTTTTCAACACAGCATACCTCCAGTGCATGATGACCAAATCTTTAAGAGCCTCTGGAGGGAGACATAATCTCCCTACAAAGATAATTTTCAAGTAAAATCTAAATAAAAGATATTCTAGGGTTTCCCTTCTTCCATATACACAGTGTAAACAAACCTCTATTTATAGGTCGAGTAGCCTTAGCTTTAGCTGTGACTACACATGAACTTGGTCTACCCATCCATGTCTCTGGTCCTCAGTTTCATCATCAGTTAAAGGAGAGGGGTAGTTGGGTAATCAGTGTGATCCTTTCAGTTATAAACTTCTTGGTACTTTCTTTCATAGAAGCCACAAAGCCTTATGCCCAAAATGTCATTATTACCTAAGTATAGAAAGTTTCCCTTTATTACAATTCCAATTGCTAGCCTCATGCGGAAGTCAGACTCGCTGATATGAACGTTTCTCTCTAGAATTCACCTTCTTATGGAGTCACCTTCATCCCTCTGCTCAGCAAACATGTCTCTCCTATAAGCAAATTCAATGAGGAATTTTTCCCCTTTATTGTTGACACAGTATCTCTTTACAACGGTAAGTTGTGCATCTTTTCAGCCTGTCTTCATAACCATCATGTGATTTCATGCCCAGGGCAATCAGTTGAGACAATCAGGTAGGGTTTATGGTTGGTGATATGGTTTGGTTGTGTCCCCACTCAAATCTCATCTTGAATTGTAATTTCTATAATCCCCACATGTCGTGGGAGGGACCTGGTGGGAGGTAATTGAATCACGGGGGCAGTCACCCTCATGCTGTTCTCATGATAGTGAGTGATTTCTCACGAGATCTGATGGTTTTATAAAGGGCTTTTCCCCCTTTTTCTTGGTACTTCTCCTTGCTGCGACCAGGTGAAGGACATGTTTGCTTCCTCTTCTGCTATGATTAAGTTTCATGAGGCCTCCCCAGCCCTTCAGAACCGTGAGTCAATTAAATCTCTTTCCTTTATAAATTACCCAGTCTTCAGTATGTCTTTATTAGCAGGGTGAGAATGGACTAATACAGCTGGTTTATCATTTTGCAAAAGAATCTGTTAGATAAGCAACAGATTTACTTGTTGCTTGGTCTTGAGTGTGTTAGCAAGTGGAAGGTAGAGGTACCTAGTCTCCATATTTTCTAAATCCTGGTTCTGGAATCTTTAACATCATTCCATACTGCCCTAGGAACAGGCAGTGGGACAGCTGTGAGGGTAAGGAGAACTGGGGTCCTTGCTTTTGAAGCCATCTCAGCAATCTGGGAATGGGCAATGAAGTCACGGCCCAAATAAGGATGTATGTAGATCACAAGAAGCCCCCAATAACAGCTGAAGATGACAGCCTCCCTCAACTCCAGATCTGCCTTGTAGCCTGAAGACCCCTGATGATATCGTCCTAATGGCCTGGGAGCTGGGCCACAAAAAGGCCCACTGGCCTGGATAGTTCCTCCAGAACACAGAAGTAGAAGGAACATGGGCTTCAGGGTCTGACAAAGGGCTCAAATCCCACCTGTACCCCTTAATAGCTGTATAAAATCAGGCCTGGTCCTCATCTGTAAAGTGAGGAAGACACCACCCATTAAGGGTTTTCTGGGAGTATTAAGGGAAATAGCTTACTTGAAGTGGCTAGTATGGTGCTAGGCTTTAATTTTCTTTTCCCCTACCTTTTAGTGCCTCTCTCTCCTCTCCCATGCGGCCCTGTGGCTGGTGACACACAGCAAGTGCTGAATGTCAATCATTGTTATTAAGAAATTTCCAGCCTGGGAAACATAATGAAACCTGATTTCTACAAAAATTACAAAAATTAGCCAGGTGCAGTGGTGCATGCCTGTACTCCCTGCTACTCAGGAGGCTGAGGTGAGAGGATCGCTTGAACCTGGGAGGTGGAGGTTACAGTGAGCCAAGATTGTGCCACTGCACTCCAGCCTGGGTGACAGAGAGAGATCCTGTCTCAAAACCGAAACCAAAGCAAAACGATTGAAAGAAAGAAAGAAAGAGAAAGAAATTGAAAGGCCCCTGAGGGACAAGGGGATCAAGGAGCCAATAGGAAAAGGCATGCTGCAGAGGGGATCCTACGATGTGAAGACACAAAGTGCATCTTTCTTGAATGTGCCTGTCATTGCATGAGTCCCGAGGCTGACCCAGTATGTGGCCAACGAGTCTCTGCTGGCAGAAATACAGACCAGTCTCTCTCTAGAAAGGAGCCAGCTATAAAGAAAATAGAGGGAAAAGGGAGGTATTTTAAGGATGATTACAATGTATTCTTTGCTAAACAGTTGCCAAAATGGTCTGCGGTTACCAGCAGTTGGAAACAGTTTGTGGAGTAGCCATGTAAGAAAAGAAGTTTTTTTGCTAATAAGTTTTTAATCTTGGTCAAATGAACTTAGATTTAGCTAATCAAAAATAGGCATTGGAGCTGAAAGGGGCAGTTAATTTAGTGAGAATTCTACTTCTATGGAATTAGATATCGATTTCCTCCCCTTTTGCACCCGAGACCACTAAGCCTAAGGATCTCTAAACCAACATCACTCCTCATCTAGTGGCAGCTACGTGCATGAGCACAGCCTCTGAAAGCATGCTGTCAGATGCCGGGTGTGAAACTCTGGCACTTGGGATTGATAAGGCTGGCACCAAAAGGAGCGTCCACCACTGGTAAGAGTAGTTACCCATGACTGACCCAGGGTTTCCTCCCTCTGGTCTCCAGGTCTAGTCATTCCCTTCCTTGACTGTCCTCTTCCAACTTTCATGTGAGGGCTACTCACCCTGCAGATGTCTTGTAGGATATGACTTCCTCTAGGCAGTCTTCCTTCACCTCCAGGTCTGCATTAGGAAGCCCTGCTATGAACTCCCATAATGGCCTATTCTTTCTCCATTCATGCACCTGTCATACTCTCCCACAGTGGTTCTCAAACAGAGGCAATTTTGCCTCTAGGAAATAATTGGATGTCAACCTAGTGTTTAGGTTGAGGAATTCTGCTGTCCTGTAATTGTTTACTGGTTTCTCTCTAACACGGTGGCTGTCTTGTTCATATTTGTATCCCCCGTACAATGCCTGGTACATTCTAGGAGCTCAAAAGAAATACCGACTAAATGACTGAATGACCTTCATCTCCACTCCACATCTCTGGTTTACTGCTAGCTTTTGACCCTGACAAACCCTGTACTTGGCTCTCTGTCTTACCCAGCACAAATCCTGTCTTCCCAGACCACCATCACTATTCTACTCTGCGACACAGAGTGCAGGTCATGAGTGATAGAAAACTAGGGCCACCTGCAGTAAAGCAGAGAACAGAGCACCTGGGCTGCAGACCTAGGCAGAGTCAAGACCACAAGAAATGGAAGAAGGCCTGAGATAAATGGGAGCAGGGCCAGACCACCAGGCAAATTGGGCAGTGGGACTGTGCAGCTAGGAACTCAAAAGCTGATTAGTTTTCAAATCCTTCACATGGCATTTATTTAATTAATGGACACTGACTGTCTGTTTCTGAGGCTGCAGGATTCTTTTCCCCCTTTAGTGAAGTAACATTGTATGATGAATACTTTCTTGCAACTGAGTCACTGCCTATTTGTTTCTTTGTGCTTTTGCTACTGAGTTCACATGAATTATGATAAGCTTATTTTACATGATTGTAAGGGGCTGGTAATTCTCAGCAATTTCAAGAATGAAACGTTCACAAAGACTTTCAAAACAGTGACATGACATGGTTTGGGAATTCAAAATCACAGTTATTGAAAACATTATTTGATTTATTATATTTTATATTTTACATACATATTATAATTTATGTTTAAATAATGTACTGCAGGGAGATAGAGCTGGGCAACTTTACCAGGCAACCAAGGTTTAGGGGGCTGCTAGACTTTCGAAAGTAAAAATGAGTTGCTTTTAACAACAGCTCCATGATTTCACCCTTGAATTCCTTTAGAACTCTTGGATGAAGGCCAACCTGTCCCTGTGATTTATCCATATCCAGTTTGTCAACTCAGTCTAGAACATTCTGTTCATTTACTACTTTTTGATCTAGTACCTCTGCTTCTAAAGATGATTTTGATATATTTTTCTGAAAAGACCAAGGCAAATAATTTATTGTGTCTGCTGGCTCCCTTTTCTATCGCCCAAGGAGTATTCTGAGCATCTGCAAAGGTTCTGCTGGATCTTTGCCTGGTTCCTTCACTTTGATTCCTATAAAAGTCTCTCTTATTTTTGCTTTAATGTCAGTTTCTTATAGAATGCTCCTTAAATTATGTGTGAACCTTTTTACTGGGCTTTCTAGGTGGGTTTCTCTGGTTTTCCAACTGAACTTCCTATTTTTTTCAAAGATGTCTCTTCCTTATTGAAGTCTCTTCCTTATCTTTGCCTTGCTCCTTCACTTCGATTCCTATAAAGTCTCTCTTATTTTTGCTTTAATGTCAGTTTCTTATAGAATGCTCCTTAAATTACGTGAACTTTTTTACTGGGCTTTCTAGGTGGGTTTCTCTGGTTTTCCAACTGAACTTCCTATTTTTTCAAAGATGTCCCTTCCTTATGAAGGAATATGCTCTTCCTTGAGCAATTCTCTTTGCACTGTATCTGTAAATAATAATTATGATCCCAACCTCCAGAGCTATAAGGGCAAAATAAATTAAGGAACATAAAGGATTTCACACAATACCTGCCACAAAGAAAGTGTTTAGCGTCGGTTGTTTATTCTTACTTTATTGGACAAAGAAGGTGGGGTAGGGAAAAAAACCTAGTTCTTCTCACCCGTGCCTCTCAAAATGATTTTTTGAATCTTGTCATATTTTGTGTTTCTGAAAAGGTGTTTTGTAGTTAACCTTTTTTAAAAAAAATTCATTGACAAGATCCTTGAGGTTTATTGACTATTTTTCATAATTACTATTCATGCTTTTAAAATTCTCGTCAGGTATACATTATCTTGGTTTTCTGTTCCTTGCATCAGACCGTTAATCTTACATTTCTTAGGGTTATTAAATTACAGTGGCTCACACACAGACACCTCCCTGTACCTTGTATGGTATTTCTTTTTCTTTTCTGCTATAAAATCATTAGCACAGGAAATGATCATTTGTCCTAGTTCATTCCAGGGAGGTATTTTGCCAATCTACAAGTGAATAAACACTCTCATTATTGCTAATTGGCCTGATTTTTTTTTTAGCTCGGCCAGTCCTATTCCAGTTTCCAGCTCAATCTCATTATCCTTGTCAGGTGGCCCATAACCCCCTTCTATTGCTATATTTTCCATTAACTATTGACTATTTCCCTATTTCCACCCACTGGGCCTCTCCTGATGGCATTTTTATGCTGAAGCTCCTTGGATTTCTTCACTACTCTAATACTCTGTTTCATGACCCTGGCTTCTTACTCTTCATTGCCAACTATCTCAAGAGCATTTTCAATTCCTAAGAAACTCAACAGTCTTTTTTTCTTTATACCCCTGTCTCCTACTGTCACTAGAATCCTCAAATTCCACCTGTCTCTTAGGTACTATAGACCACAGTTATATAATGAACTATAGTTATCTTTCTCTCCCCTCTCAATCTACTCCTCACACCCCAAAGAGCCTCAGAAACGGTGTTGTAACCAACTCTGCAGGTGTTGCTTAGGCATACGAAAGTTTGAAAAGCACAAATCTAAAGCATTGTTTACTGCTGAGGGAAGAACTGAGTGTTAGGATGCCATGGAGGAGGCTTTTCATTGTTTACCCTTTTTGTACTGTTTGAATTTTTTTCAACCATGCACATGTCTTACCATTTTAATAGAAATAAAAAGACGAAACAAGTAAAACCTTCATCAAGATCACATTAAGAAGGAAAAGATAATCCATGGCAACTGTTCCCAGATGTTCCTGGCAATTGTTCCTTAATTGTTTACCTGAACAATTTTCCCTCTCTCCAAAATGACAGATAAGGAGAAAAAAGACAGAATGAGGATAATGTAATACACTGACAAAAAATTATATATTTTTTTGGTCTTCTGAAAACATTTGAGGAAAAGCATTTGTAACAATAGCTTGTCTAGATTCCTCTAAAATAGAATGGACACAGCACAATTAAGAGTCTGCATGTTTTAACTCTTGGAATGATTTTCTTTTCCTAAAGATTACAGCTATTCTCACACCTTCTCAAATTGAGGCTCAAGCCAACCTTACTATTAGCCATCCCACTAAAAGAAAATACAATGGTTAAAATGCTAGATTAAAGTAATACAAAACGCAAGAGACTGCTGCCAGTCTGTTTCCAAAAAGAAAAACAGGACGACATAGACTGAAAGGGCTCACCAAACAAAAACAAGAAGAACCACTGAGTGCATAGACCTCGTCCCACTCAACCAAAGCTGGAGAGTCACAGTCCCCTACATCTAATGAAAACATTTGATTTCCAATAAATTAAAGTGATCAGGAGTCCCTGCATCTATCCATCTACCACAAAGACCACAGACATTCACTTCTACCAAGACACCCCGCACCTTCCATAAGGAAGGAGAGATGCCAAATGCCCCCTTTCCACACAACTTTGGACAGGAAAAATGAGCCTGCGTCAGGACACTGACACAATTTCTCATGTTATTTTTCTGAGGGTTGTTATCCATCTCTCAGGGTTGTAGAAGGAATGAACACTTAATTGAAATTTTTAACCCTAACACTCATAAAACATCATATGCTCTTGAAAAGGATTATGGAAATTCGCAGATAGAATTATGTGAGCCATTTCAAGAGTAGTCTTCATAGCTTGAATTCCTTAAACACAGTACTTTGGGATGAAGTTAGCCAAATACAGAGAAACAAAACAGTTTTCAAGTTTTATTCTGGGTTATTTTTAACTCCTTTTTTTTTTTTAAGAAAAGCAACAGAATTTGGAATTGAGTTGGTGGTGAGCAGAAAACTACTCCTTTCAATGACCTCTTCTTCAGCTAATCTTATCAAAGGTCTAATATCCTTTTAATGTTTATAAGTAAATGACCACTCAGATAAACTGCATTACCTTTCCCAAAACTATGGACATTTACACTGAAAATTTTTTAAAAAGCATATTTGAAACACCAAAAAACATGTAGCTCATTTTAATCAGGGATGCTATCAAATGTTTGCATTTAACTCCTGAGTATAGTTTTTTCCTCTTAGAAAAAAAACTATAACTACTTCAGGATATTCCTTACTAGTATCATAATCACAAAAGCCAAAAGGTAAAAAAGAAAGCAACAAACCAAATCTGCAAAAAGAAGAGCAATTTATTCAAAAGCGAGTATCGTGAAGAATATAATAAGTGAGACGTTTTCATCACATTAAATGTTGATACATAATATACCATAGGCCATTGCAAAAGGAATGAAAACAAACATCTAATAAACTCTCAGGATACCTATCGAGATCTTGTAGATTAACATGCAAAAAAAATCTCAAAGCTGAATTGCACAGCAAGAAAAATAATTTGTATCTCTATAGTTAAACATTTTAGGTTAAAACATTTTAGAAACTTTCTTAACAAGGAAAGAAACTTCTCTGATCTTCTTTGTAAAATGTCTCAGAGGAATTGTATTTTGGCTAACACTGCACAATGGTGCTAGTAAAGAAACAGTCCCCAGGATTCCATGCATTAAGAACACTGGGGGATTTCTTAGACAACAAGAACCCTTACCTGGTCTTCTTTAAGCCTCCAGCATCCACATCCATCCTTTAACAAGGTAAAATTGGGTACCTCAGAGAGCGGGAAGAGCCAACCAACCTTCAAGACAGCTGAGAGCGTGCAAAGCCACAGCTGACAGCCTGCTTCCCTCTCCTGGGGCTCTCTGCCTAAGAGGCTGCACAGAAACCAAGCCTGGTGCCAAATCTTAATCCCTTTGCAGAATCTCATATGGAGCTGCCTCACCTCTTCCATTCCTGCAAAGTCTCTTCCTGCTGCACTTCCTTCTGAAACCATTAATCACCACAACGACCCACTGAATGAAGCCCAATCTCAAACCACAGTGAAAAATCCTGCAACGTGCAGGGTGATGAGTGTTTACATTAGCTGAAATGAAATGATGTAATACCCAGAATCGAGGGAGGGCTGCGATCCAGAGTCAGGGCATTGCAAAAACCTCTGTGAAACATAACTTTTCTACATTACAAAAAAATGTCCTTGCGTTTTAGTAATCTGGCTTCTGTAAATTTAGGATTACTTGGATTTTTCTGATCTCATCAATTTGTTTTCCAAATAGAAATTCAGAACTTCCCAATCACTCACTGTTTTAGTCAAGTTTAAAAAAAAGGGTAGCAAATAGAACCCAAAGTGTATACATGTGCAAAGAACCCAGTATCAAGGGAATAATAATAGAAGGCAGCCATCCAGGTATGTGGGCACCTGCCATGCTGCAGAATAGCAGAGCCTCCCAAGGGTCTAAGTGCCTTCAAAGTAAAGACAACTCCTAAGAAAGACAGTATTTGTTTAAGCCAGTGGTCCATTTTTCTTCCTATAACCGATGATGAACAAGAAAACCCAGGAGTTCCTAGCCCTATTATTGATGGGCAACTGCTATTGATTACTTTAGGATCTTGTGGTCCATGGTTGGGGTGAAACAGGAGATGTGAGAGGTCGTGTTTGTGAAGGGAGGGGTAAAAGTCTGTCAACAGCACCTGCTTGGAAGAGAGACCTGGTAAGGCTTCATTGCAGATTAGAGGTTAGCTTGAGACTAGTGGAGATGCCAGAGGCAGAATATTTGGTCTGGATGTATTACTGATCATAATAGTAAATTTTAAGAAGTGTTTATCCTGTGCCAGGCAATGTGTAAGCACTTTCATGCATTATCTCATTTAACCTTCACAACAACCCTATGGGGTGGATTCCATTATTGTTCCTATGCTACAGGTGAAGAAGGTGAAGCTCAGAGAGATCAAGTAGGGGTAAGCTATTAAGTAATGGTACCAGGTTTGTCGGCATGCTTCCTAACCACCAGTTTGTATTACTTAGGCCAGCTTTGTGAGCTACACAACCACAGCAGCATGCTCAACACCCTGCAGAGGGACAAAGTGTTGCTGCAAAAGGGTGTGCAAAGCATGTGCTGTGGCTCCCCAAGTGCATATCCTAAATTCTTGGCTGCCATTGTCCAGAAGTGCCAGTATCTGAGCTCCTGGCCTAAATGCAAGGCCCTTGCAAGGAAGGTGGCACCTCCAAATGTAGGGGTAAGTATCAAACGTCACATGAAAACAGCTCTGGCCTGGCCCAGTTCTGTCATGAACCAATGACTTTAGTCAGTCCACTTCCCTTTTTGAATCTCATTAATATTAGGAGGTTGGGGACAGGCATGGTGGCTCATGCCTGTAATCCCAACACTTTGGGAGGACGAAGTGGGAGGATGGCTTGAGGTCAGGAGTTCAAGACCTTCCTGGGCAACATGGTAAGACCCCTCCCCCACTGCCTCTACAAACATTAAAATTAGCTGGGCATGGTGGTGTGCGCCTGTAGTCTCCGCTACTTGACAGGCTGAGGTAGGAGGATAACTTGAGCCCAGGAGTTTGAGGTTACAGCTGTGATCACACCACTGCACTCCAGCCTGGATGTCAGAGCAAGACCCTCTCTCTACAAAAGAAAGAGAAAATTAGGAGGTTGGACTTAGATGGGCTCTAGGGTTCCTTGCAGAATACATTTTCTATGATAAATGATTTTTCTTTTCTTTTTTTTTTTTTTTGAGACAGGGTCTCGCTCTGTCATCCAAGCTGGAGTGCAGTGGCGTGATCACAGCTCGCTGCAGCCTCGATCTCCCAGGCTCAAGTGATTTTCCCACCTCAGTCTCCTGAGTAGCTAGGACCACAGGTGCAAGCCAACACACCTGGCTAATTTTTAAAAAAACTTTATAGCAACAGGGTCTCACTATGTTTCCCAGGCTGGTCTCGAACTCCTGGGCTCAAGTAATCCTCATGCCTTGGCCTTCCAAAGGGCTGGGATTACAGGCATGAGCCACTGTGTTTGGCCAGCAAATGATTTTAAATAATGTGACTTCTGGGTGAGTTATTTTTTTTAATCAGAATTTATGCATCCAAACAAGAATTTGCTCCAATATTACAAGAATACTAATCACCTCCATTTAGGCACTGTGCTTAGGGCACTATGTGAATATTCCACTTGTCCTTATAATAGCCCCAGTAAGGCAAGTATTATTATCTCTATTCCACAGATGAGGAAATGAAGGATCTGAGGGAATGAATGATTTGCATAGGGCCACACAGCTGGTCAAGGGGACAAATAGGGACTGGAGCCAGACCTGTGAGATTCCAGAGCCCGCTGGGCTGCCCATCATTCCAACAGTGCTCCTGTTACTCAGAGCAATCCTGAGACACCTCTTGGATTCCTTTCAATTCAACCCATACATTCAACTATAATAAATACACATTTTGAACATCTGCTCCGTGCTGGGCACTGCAGAGAGTGTAGACGTATGGGCCTATCCTCCAAGACCCCCACCCTAGTGGGGAAAACACAGGCAGAAGGAGGTAATTCAGCTGCAAGAGAGATTGGACAGTGTTACAACAGAGATATAAAGGACAATGGGAGCTTGGGCAAGTGAGAAATTGCTTCAAAATTATCCAAATTACTGCTAATATGCTCAGCGGTCATAAATATCCATCTTTAAAGGGTGGATGTAATTTTGGCTTACAAGCAAGTCAGAGCCAAGACTAGAAAATAAAATGGGTCGTCAAGCTGGGCAATACCATTTTTGGTCACAAGCTGGGTGTGGCTGTAAAATAAAAGTGAGATAGATTTTACTGTGTGACCCAAATCAGTACTAAAGGCAATTCCTAAAGGGCAGCTCCAAAAATGTTTTGAGCAATGATACCATCTCCAGATTAAAGAGCCACCCAAAGAGATTCCAAAAGACAAAGCTTCCCCAGCACAGCACTTAACCACACCAGAAGTCACTGCCTGCAGAATAATCACATGCCTGCCTGCTCACTGTGAGCTCCCAATCAGCAGGTCCCCAACGAGCTTGCTTGCTGCCGTGCCCCCAGGATCTGGCATTGTACTGGGCACAGGGGATGGCTCAACAAATATTTGTTGACTGAGAGATATTTTGAACATGCAAATTCTCGATTATTTGTTTTTTAAAATTGTATTATTATTTGGCCACATCTAGACATCTGCATATTGACTGTAGGCACATTGCCAGTTGAGCACAATGGCCAAATGAAGACTATACTTACCCAGTCTGTCTTCCAGGCCAGGCCCTGGATGATCAGCCTGCTCGTGACAGGCTACTACAGTTTCCCATCCTGCCCTTGCTAGTGGCCGTTCTGGCATTCAGTGCTAAGAGAAGTAAGTGCAGAGCACTGAATATTCCATGGGAACTATTTAGGACTCGTGGTCAAATGGGCTGACTAGTTCCCCCTTTAGTGCCAGCCCTGGAAGTCAGGCAACCGCTGGGGAATGTTTCTACAAACTCATCAGGTGTAGGCAGGGTGCCTCAATGGACATGTGGAACACCCTGCAGCCCAGCTGGCCTCCTAACAGTCCTGTCTGCAGGAACTCGGGATGACTCCTCCAAGCACAGCTCTACCCCCATACACACTCCAAAATATGGACTGCCTCTGAGACGGCACAGATTCCTCAAGTCAGTACCAGAGTTCAGAGTAGATCTCAGGATAGTCAGAAGCCAGAGAGGGTTTTCCTGCCTTCTGTGGTCATCAATTCTCCCCTCCTCCTCCTTGTCTTTTTCTTGGTTGTTTGACTTTGGTTAGCTTACTAGTTAGCCACATAAACAAGCCAGTACCAGATGGGGCAAAGCCTCTCTGCCACTAGGACCCCCAAAGCCAAAGAATTTTGCAGGGTCTAATGTCCCCCCAAATCCTGCCTGTCCTCATTTTAAAATACATACAATAATAGTACCCCCAAACACAAGATTGTTGAATGAGAAAATATACATAAACTACTTAGAACAGTGACTGGTCCAGAGTAGGTCCTTTATACATTTTATTTGTTATTGTTGTTGTAATTTCATACTCACTAGGGGCAGAGAAGGAGCCAGCTGACAGTGAGGAGGGGTATTCATGCATTTCTGCATTTATTTACTATGTCATTCTGCATGGGTGATTTTTCCTGTTTAATGCCACAAATGGATTTGATGTGGCTTCTCCATTAAAGTACATAAAATTAAACAGCAACATACAGTTTTAAGATAGATTTTGAGACCTGACTTGTTTGAAGGAAGCCACAATTGCTGGTCACTGCATTTAGCTCTGAGATTCTTGGCAAATGAAACAATAACAGAAATACCCTGAGGTGTATCATTGGCATTGTCCAATCAGAAACAGTGTGAAGATTCAAGCAGCAAGAGAAATTTTTCCCTGGCTCCAAATTTTAAGAGGAATTTAAAGCTGGGATGTATGGACACCAGACAAGATAAAAGACGAAGCCACCTCTTGACTCATGAAAGATGCAGAGACATCTTTCCAATGGCCCAGACTTACAACGGCCCTGAGGGCTCACATTAAACTGTAGCTCAAGACAAGCGTTTATGGTTTCACAGAATGTCAGCACAGGAAGGGCCTCTTAGTCCAGCGCCCTGGTTTTACAGAAGAGGAATAGGTGGCCGGGGATGGGGGCCTGAAGAGGCAGACTAAAGAGGACCAGACTCAGCTTCCAGTCCAGTTCTTCTCTACCCCAAACTCTTGCCCTCTCCCCTCATTTCTTACACCAACAAAAAGAAGCTTCCCTCAGGCCCTTCCTTAGGGGAAATGGCAAAGCTATGGCAGCCCCTTTCACACTGTGGGAATCCCTTTTCTTTAAACTTGGTCAAAAATAAATTTGAAAAATATTTAAATTTTCAAAGTCCAGACTGGAGAGCTTCCAGGTGGCTTTAGGAGGCTTGGCTGCACAGAGCCATTCTCAGTCTAAACTGTTGGCAGCTACTGCTGGTTGTCGAAGCGCACTCCCTACTCCAAAGTCCAACTTTAAAGGATTGTATGTTTTAGCAGCTACCATTCTTAAAAGCTTTCTAAGCACCCCACGGTGCTAAGTGCCCTATGTGATAGCCTCCTTTAATCCTCCCAATAATACTATGTGGAA
The DNA here is from genome assembly GCF_028858775.2 of Pan troglodytes. NCBI lineage: Eukaryota > Metazoa > Chordata > Mammalia > Primates > Hominidae > Pan > Pan troglodytes. The sequence goes on along the minus strand of NC_072406.2, from coordinate 106,313,042 downwards.
GGTTCTATTATTAAGCCAGGACTTGAACCGTGTCCACTGAGTCTGGAGTCCAAGATCTTAACTACAAACTCTCAGTTACCTTTACAGAATGAAAGTCTTTGCTAGGCAAGAAAAAAGTCGGCCAATCGTTACTGGCAACAGGCCCCTGTTGAAGCAATAAATTTTCTGAGGCCAACACTTGGCAAATGTCATTCAGACTGTACTTGGTTATCCTGAAGTTCTGAGGGACTCTCTGGAAAGATGATCTTAAAATTAGGATAATTCTTTAATTGTGGCATACCGAGCACAACATCAAAATGAAGGCTCCAAAGTCCAAGCACACACTATACCTAACAGGAAAAATACTTCTAGCGAATCAGAGGAAACTGCTGTTGGCTATCTTTAGGCCAGAAATGAGAGGGGCTGCACAGCAGGGCAAATGGGTGTCTGGGTGCAGGTTCTGGTCTATCACATGCTAGTGTGGAACCCTGGGCAAATGGCTTATCTTCCCTAGCCCTCAGTTTCCTCTTCTGTAAAAGGAGATGGTAACAGTGCCTCCTTTATAGAGTTGTTTAGGGAACTGTTAAGCATATGTTGTGGGCCCCAAAAAAATGGGCTGATGAAAACGACAGATGCATTTATACATCAGAATACAGATTAATTATTGGAATCAGTAATCTTAAGGGTCTTTAATTAGGTACTGCTAAACATTTGAGGCAGTGTATTTTTCACATACACCCTGATGTTATTTTATCCAATACACACCTTTCCAATTCACAAAGCAATTATGGTAACATATGTTATGGGCTCACCTTAATTCCTAACAGCACCCTTTATTGGCAACATTTAGATTCTTGACCAAGAATCTGATGCAATGCAAACAGAGAATGCAAACTCCAATTCTCTGTGATTCCTTCTTATCAGGAGCTTGGTTGCAAAAAGAAATAATCATAGAGAATTGCCAAAACTATGTTCAGCTTAAATATTCCTCTTAAAATTTTAAATTAAACCTTTTGATCAAGTCAGATCATCAGAAAGCCATATACCTAAAAATCTCTGTATTTTTGCTTCACATAGAATTGCTTTTAATGAATTTGTTCAAATGTTTGCCATTGGTTTTTCTACAATGTCCTGTAGTTTTCAGTGGATAAGTCTTGCATCTTTTTTGATAAATTTACTCCTAATTATTTTATTGCTTGGATGATATTATAAGTGGAATTTTTAGAAATTTTATTTCCAGATGGTTCATTGCTAATGTATGGAAAAAATTATTAATTTTTGTGTATTGATCTTGTATCCACCCATTGGCTTTTATTGACAGAAATTACAAATAACATTCATTCATTCAAAAATACATTATGAGCACCTACTATGTCTCAGGCACTGTGCTGGGCTCTGATATATGATGAAGAACACACCCCTCAAGGAGCTTGAGGTAAAGTAGAGGGGAATGTAGTCACATGAGGTGCACTCCCACCACTGAGAAGATGCTGTAAGCGCTGTCCCTGTGATCGCACAAGGCCCCTCCCTGGGGACCAAAGCACAAGCTTCTCTCCAGTCCCGGGAGCAGGAAAAGCTGAGTATCCCCCTAGCAACCATTCTATTTTCATCTCGTGCCCACTGTGAATTGTAGAGCTGGATAGGTTTTCTTTGCTTCAGTTGCTAGGAAGCTTAGGATTATGTGGTGGCCAAACTCTAGCCAATGACACTAAGGCAATAATTATTTTCTGTTTTACCATATTATTTCTCTTTGTCCTAATTTTCTCATCTTCTTATTTCACCTTGTTTTAGGTCGATCTTTGTAAGGTGCCTCAGCTTTTTCATGGAGAGAGGCTGGGAAGGAAGGCATTGCAGTTACTTGTTAATATTCCTCAGAATGTTAATTTACTATGAAGATCTACTCCCTGTAGCTGAAGTTCCACTGAGATGTGATTATATTACCTGAGCGAATGCTTATATTATCTGGAATAAGAACTGTTTCATACTTATAAGGTTCTTTAATCTACTCTTGGCAGGTCTAAATTAAACAAAGTCTATTAGTTTTCTTCAGACACACTGGAAGTGCTTCTCTGGCATCACTTCAATAAAATTTCATGCCTGCACAAGCAGGCAAGGTGGAAAAGGACACCTTTCCCCCAAGTCATCTGAGACCAAGAGGCAGTATAGGCAGTTGGACTCTGAAGTCACTGGGACCAGGGTTTGACTCCAGACTCTGTTAATTACCTCCTAGCTGTATGATTCTGGAAAGGTTACTTAACTACTCTAAGCTTCAGTCACTTCATCTATAAAGCTGATACAGACCTACATTATTGATTATTAGTGTAATCAAGTTAAGTAAGGTTTAGCAAATGCCTGAGGACATGTCTATTTAATACCATACTAGAGGTACTAGGCAGTGTAATAAGACATGAAAAACAAGCCAGTGGTATAAAGATAGCAAAGGAAGAAATATACTCAACTGCATACTGCAGCTTGGTTAAAATAGATTTCTACCTAACTACAAAAATAAATTCCAAATGAATGAAAGGTTAAAATGTAACAAACAAAACATTTAAAACATTTTGATGAGAATACCTTCACAATCTCAGCATAAGGATTTCCTAAAATATAAAAAGCAGAAATCATAAAGAAAAATGTTCATTAGCTCACAAAGAAATTTAAAATTTCTACACAACACATGATAATATAAACAAAACTAAATGAAAAGTTATGGATTAGAAGTTGGTATTTGTAACACATATTACAGGCAACAGAATAATCCAAATACACAGAGATCTTTACAAACCAAGAAGAAAAATAAATAGAAAAATGGCAAATAGGTAAAATGGAAAAAGATAAAAACATGTAATTCATAGAAGCAGCCCAGGTAGCCAATAAACATTAAAAATGCTCAACTTTACTAGAAATCAGTTAAATATTTAAAAAAACAAGATTGAGATAACATTTCCCACCCATAATCTAGCCAAAATGTCAAGTTTCCTATTTACTTTCATTTGCAGGTGTTCCAACAATTCATGTGGCAATTGTCCACACAGTGGTTAGCTCTGAGGGGAGAGGAGAGAGTAGGAGCCTCAACTGTTTCTGTAACATTTTATTTCTTTGAAGCAAACACTGCAAATGTTTCCACCTGCAAGTCTGGGCAGTGGGTACATGGCTATTTGTCATAAGCTCCTTGTGCTTTCCTAGTATTCTGGAAATACCCATAATAAATAAACACAAGCAAACAAACTATCTCTAAAACAACCTGTTGATATTAAGAAACAACAGAACACAGAAGTGCCTGGATAACTCTGTTTTTGAGAGTGCAGGCTGGGCCTACAATGGGAACAGTGTAAAGGCTGGTGAAAGGGGCCAGTGAAAAGGACAGGTGAATGATGTGAGGGAACACACATATTTCAGTAAAAATGTAGATCTGGAAAATAAAGTCTAAAAGCAGAGAAGCTGACTCGGAATCCAGAGAAGTACAGGCCTCATTTGTTCATTCACTGCACAAATAGTCATTGCACTGAAATGAAACATTTTACTTGGTCCCTGGGCTAACAGCATGTCCAATCTCATGGTAGAGACTGACTCATGAAAGAATCACGACTAATAGCTGATCTTAGCTAGGAGAAGGGGTGTGGTGGTCTAGGAAGGCTTACCTGAGAACATAAACTGAAGTTAACAACCAGGTAAAAAGAGGCTGGTAGCTAGGAGAGTGTGTCCCAGACAGAGGGACTAGCACATACAAAGGGCCTGAGGCAGAGAGGAGTTTGGACCTGTGAGGTGTTCATGCAGAATCTAAAGACATCTCAAGGTTCAGGGGTGCTGTGAGAATGGGCATTTAAATGAGGGACTAAGGGGAGTGTACTTAGGTCTTTCTCAAAAACCAAAGAACCAGAGAGAACTCATCAAAGGTGAAGGACGATGGGTAAAAGGCTGAAAGACAGCTGAAAGTAACAATAAAAACCTAGCAAGCCAAGAAATAACAGGAGTAGTTAACTGTCCTGCACACAGTTCATACCCTAGGATTCCCCATCACAATAGTAAAATCAGCTATAAACTTGAAATGTTAAAACAAATCAGTGGATTGAGTTGCAGAGGACACAGTGGAGAAGGAACATCGGAAACTCCTCCAAGGAAGGAATAGGAAAGTTCCTTGCATATGCTTTTTGGAGAAACCTCGAGAGCTAGGAGGCAGCAAAGGGAATCATGTCAGCAACAGCTAAAAAACCAACCTAGAACCATCCTTCCTGGACTCTACCCCAGGCTAAGCCTGTCACATACAAAAAATTCAGAAGTCAGAAATTCCAGTTGGCTTAGGGCAAGAATTTTTTCTGAGGGTTCTTGAACTGGCTCTGCTATAAAGAATAGAAGATAATATGTTTTTAAATTTTTTATGTTAAATTAAAATTTTTTTAAAATTATACTTTAAGTTCTGGGATACATGTGCAGAACGTACAGTTTTGTTACATAGGTATACACGTGCCATGGTGGTTTGCTGCACCCAACAACACATCATCTACATTAGGTATTTCTCCTAATGCTATCCCTCCCCTCGCTCCCCACCCCACGACAGGCCCTGGTGTGTGATGTTCCCCTCCCCTTTCATAATGAAAACCGACGTCTTCTTGGGATTAAACCAAAAGAAATAAATATAACTCAATGCTTTTCCCTAATTTCATGTCAATTCCAGGCTCCAGAGAGGACATTAATGTTTTCTCATTTCAAATAATGCTTAGTTCTTTGGTGGGAGAGCTTCGTGACCTCAGATTTGCTCCAATGCTTTCTCTTAATGTTGTGATGAAAATATCCACTTGACTCAAGTGACATTTGCCTATTTGCCATCAAGTCCAAGTGTAGCCCCTTGAGAGAAAAAGCAACTTGGGGCTATTTTTTTTCTCAAAAATTTTGTAACTGCTACCAATTACAATTTAATTAATTACAATTTAATAGAAATAGTAAAACTCTGTCCACATTGGGGAAAGTGAATTCTAATTACACCGTGGAGGGATGTAGCACCTACAGCTGCAGATTTGGGTTCTGCCTCTTCCCAGATGTTACTTTGCACACATCCTCGACTTCCAGAAGCCCATTCCCTGCAGATAAACTAAGACAAAAAGACTACCTCCTAGAGGTATTGTTGTGGAGGTCAGATTTGGTAATGTTTGCTAAGCATGAAACACAGCAAGCATGCAAAATGTTGTAGCTATTGCCAATCTTTTAAAGAATGAGCAGGCCACACATGGTGGCTCACGCCTGTAATCCCAGCACTTTGGGAGGCCAAGGTGGGTGGTTCATGAGGTCAGGAGTTCAAGACCAGCCTGGCCAAGATGGTGAAACTCGTCTCTACTAAAAATACAAAAATTATCCAGGCATGGTGGTGGGTGCCTGTCATCCCAGCTACTTGGGAGGCTGAGGCAGAGAATTGCTTGAACCTGGGAGGGGAGGTTGCAGTGAGTTGAGATAGCACCACTGCATTCCAGCCTAGGTGACAGAGCGAGACTCTGTCTCAAAAAAAAAAAAAAATGAGCAAAAAGTGATTTTCAAGACCATGCTTCATGTTTTCTGAGGGGCTAATTTGTACGGAAAAGCACAAGGCAAGAATTGCGACCTGAAAACATGCAATTTTTCTTTATAGGACTAAAATCACCTTTAAAAGGAGGTTATAGATGCTGAAAACAAAGTCACTGAAGTCACCACAACCTGCTCATTTCAACATATAAGAATTATTAAGGACTAAATGCTGCACATCACTATAATATTAAATTCCCGAGGCTGCCATTCTAATGCAAACAAATCTATCAGATGGCAATGTTTGCCAAAAAGCTGAAAGAGCTTTAGAATTCAATTCAGATATTTTTAAAAAGTCAATAAAGTGCCATATTATGTAACTACATCATCAGAGACTGAGACAGTAACCCATAATCAAATAAAGACTTCTGCAACAGATATCTAAATATTCACATTAAATGTAATAAATAAAGACTAGCCTCACACAAGTTCAACTAAGGTTTTGCCACCAAATCCTGTGTTTGCTGTGAATTTTTAAACTTTGTTTTTAGGTCTTTTGCTTTTTGGAACAGCAAATTAGGGATTCTGGGTGTAAAAGAGCACTTTTTACTTTTAAAATAAAGTCCCTATCCTCAGATATTTTAATTTTGTATCTTTATCTCACAGAAACAAAATCTCAAAGTGCACAAAGATGTAAACCAATATTTATTCCAACACTGTTTTTTGTTTGTTTGTTTGTTTGTTTGAAACAGTGTCTTGCTCTGTCACCCAGGCTGGAGTGCAGTGGCACAATCATAGTTCACTGTAGCCTTGACTCCTGGGCTCAATTGATCCTCCCGCCTCAGCCTCCAGAGTAGCTAGTACTACAGATGCATGCCATCATGCCCGGCTAATTTATTTATTTTCATTTTTTTGGGAGACTTGGGGTCTCACTATGTTGCCTGGACTGGTCTCAAACTGCTAGCCTTAAGCGATTCTCTCACCTCGGCCTCCCAAAGGTCTGGGATTACAGGTGAGATGAGTTGGAAACAACCTTAAGTGACTGCCAGTAGGAAAACATTAACATAGGATGAGAAATTCACACTATAGAATTCAGTGCACCATTGCAAAGAATGAGGTTACCTAGCAAAGGGTTTCTCAACCTCAGTACTAAATATTAGGGGCTGGATAATGCTTTGTGAGGTGCTGTCCTGTGCCTTGTAGAATATTTAGCAACATCTCTGGCCTCTACCCATTAGATGCCAGTAGCATCCCGTCACCCCAGTTGTTGACAACTGAAAATGTCTCCAGACATTGCCAAGTGTCACCTCGGGGGCCAAACTGCCCCCAACTGGGAAACACTAGAGCGAATCACATTCATAGGCAGCCCTGATACACTCATAAGTGCACAAAGCAAAGAACAACACTTGTTACATAATGCCTGTTTTATTTCGATGAGATATATAGTTGTTTATGTTATAGAAAAAGTCTGGATAGGTATGCAAAAAACAGTTAATACAATGAGAAAGTGGGGGAACTGTGGGTGGGAGGCTTTCCTCTTGTACTTTATCCATTTATGTGCTGTTTCAGCTTGGTAGATTTTAATTTCAGAAATGTAGTTTCTGAAAATAAACATGATACACAACTTCATGGTAAAGACAAAGGTTTAAACGGGTGGGATGGGAGGAGTCTTGTAAAAGGATGTGTGGTCAGGATAGGAAAAGCCCCCCTCAAGGTGGGTGTCCAGCAGAGCTCATGGGACACCCACGGCTGCCAGCAGCTGCTTCCAGCACCCTGGCCTTCTAGGAGGCTGAAACCATTATCTGACCATCAGACTGGAAGTAATCCAGTCTGCAGAATAACAGTCCTCCAACTGTACACTCCAAAATTCTCCTGAGGTTTTTTATTTTTTTCCTTCATGGCAGAAATTAAAGGAATCCTGCCAGGATTCAGCGGAAAGAGCAAGTGCTGAAAGATTCAGTTCTATTTCCACCTACTGGTAGGAAAAAAGACAACCATGCACAGCTCAGAAAAGGCGGCACAACCTCCAATGCTCCACTCACACTGACCCCTCCAACCCTGGAAGACCTTTGTCCTCTGAACTTGCACTGCAACAAAGCAACATCTCAGAAATCACCTGACAGTAATGTAAGTGTAACTAGATTCAAAACATCTTGAGGTGTCAATCAAATCAACCAGGGTACAGTTTTTATAACATCTGTCTTTACTCTAGGCCAGGAATTCTCTCAAGAAAACAGATAATAACCTCCTACTAAACACTCTTCTCTCTAATAAGGATATCCCGTACCCCTTTTATTTATTTAGCTCTTTTATGAGGCTCTCCAGAGCTACCGCAGAAGCAGCTTAGCATGGAGGTAACACACACACACACACACACACGCACGCACACACACACAAACACACACACAGGCCCAATGGTCAAAAAGACTTGAATTTGGGTCTCAGACTTTTCCATTGACTAGGATTTGGCCTTGAGCACATCACTTAATCTCTCCAAGGTGCCATTTCCTCTCCTGTAAAGTAGGCATCCTAATGGTAACACCTCACAGGGCTGTTGTCAGGATTAAATGAGCTCATGTATTCAGCACGGTACTTGATGCATAGGAAATAAGCATTAGCTGTTTTTATTACACAATAATTCCACTGACTTCCACCCATTTTCCATCTGAAAAACTGAGGCAAAGGGTGATACTCAAGAGCAAGGAAACTCTGAACAGCAGAACGCATTCTGAATGTGACCCAGGTCATGCTGCAGGTCTCCCCAAACTCCCTGCCTTTCCCAGTTCACTCAGGAAGAGGATAGCATCTGTTGTCATAACAGAAGTGCCAGCATACTTGTCTCATGACATGCATATTTCCAGTCAGATGATCCAAATATTCCCTTCATTCAAACAAAGGTAGCCTCAGCTCAAAACAGCTAGACACTGATACCAATGCTTTCACCCAATGTCACTTTTACTGTAAAGAACAGAATGCCAGCAGTTTAGTCAGTAGAAGTCAGCAGTAGAATTCAATCTTCCAATGTGAATGACTCCCTAAATCCACATTTACAAATTTGTCACCTAATTTTACACCAATTATGTGTTCTCAAGTAAACCAACATGGACATTAACATGTTCAAACAAAATTAAAATTCTACTAGCCCAATATTTTTTCGATGTCTTATTGATGTCAATCATTTGGAAAGGATGCATCTGCCACCTACTTCGTATTAGATGGAGGTGAGAAGAAGGTGACAAGGCACGTGCTGCCCTCAAGGAACTCCCAGTCTAGCTGGGGACATGGGCACGTCCCTGACTAACTAGCCATTCTGCTAAAGGTGCAAAAACAAAGCACTACAGAACCGAGAGGAGAGAGAAACTAATTGTGATGGTGAATGTGGGGATTCCAGAAAGATCTCACAGAAAGACAATTCCTGTGTTAGTTCTTGAAAGATAATAATTAGGCCAAGAAGAGAAGGGGAAGAAGGCAGGCAGAGAAAGGAATCCACAAAGAAAAGAACAGAACCCCAGGCACTTGAAATCCTACTGACATTGTAGAAAACATTATGTGTAGACCCACGTTTACAAGGCATAAATTGTCCATTTGAGGAGAGGACTATAATTGATTGATATGGCTGTCTCACTTAATATTATACAAGTTATTCCTTAAAAAATCAATACTAAGCCCTGGAAAATGGATCAATGCAAAATTGGGATCTGAGGAAATAAAGCAATTAATATCATTAGTAACTGGACCAATGACACCTTTTAAAAGGAAATATAAGCATTAGTTAAGTGGGTTTTGGTTTATCACTATGAAATCTATGTTCTGGCAAGATAGTATCGTAAAGCATTTGAATAATTATATTAATGTTGTTCTAAATGGCTGTTTACATTTTGGACTTAATAAAGATACTCATAAAGCAGTTCCATTTAGAGATAAAAATCACCAGATTTACTAAACTCAGGACATGAATAGAAAATGGATTTCACATTGCATGCCAACTCTGATCAACTGGTAGAACTGTTTGGGATGGGCCCTGTGTTATGGCTCACACCTATGGTCCAACCACTTTGGAGGATAGCTTGAGCTCAGGAGTTTGAGACCAGCCTGGGCAACATGGGGAGACTCTGTCTCTACAAAAAATAAAAATAAAAAATAGAAATTAGCCAGGTGTGGTGGTGTACATCTGTGGTCCCAGCTACTCAGGAGGCTGATGTTGGGAGTATCACTTGAGCTCAGGAGTTCGAAGCTGCAGTGATCCATGTTTGAGCCACTGCACTCCAGCCTGGCTACAGAGGGAGACTCTGTCTACAAGAAAAAAAAAAAAAAAAAAGAACTGCTTGGTATGATACATTATGAAAAAAATTTTAGGCCCTGTCTGAACTTGAAACTGACCCAGTTTTCCCATAGAAATGATATTTATGGGTCACTGAATAAACATAAAAATTGGCCCTCCATCTTAACACTTGAAACTTGTATTTGTCTTAACTGAGTGCCTTCCTCAGGAACTGACCCTCAGACAAGGGACTGAAACTCACTAGATCACCACAACCAGACAGTGAGATATCAAATCCCTCATTGATCATGATTAATTCCCTAATTCCTGTTTTCCCGCCTTCTGTGCTATATAAACACCCTAATTTTTGTCAGCCCAGGAGCTGGATTTGAAACCTCATCTCCCATCTCCTTGGTTGCAGCACTGATTAAAGCCTTCTTCCCTGGCAATGCTTGCTGACTTGGTGATTGGCATTCTGTGTGGGGAGCAGTAGGACCTAAACCAAACCTCTGGTGTTTTGGTAACAAATTCATGAAAAACAAGTGTCATGATTAGTAGCATCTGCCATGGGTGCTGGAGGTAGCACATGTGCCCAGTATTGCCATTCCTGACTTAAAACCCTAAAGTGGAAGGGAAGAGGAAATGAACTAAATTGATCAATTGGCTTCTATTTATTGAATCATAAAATGCTGTCTTCTCCATACTGGTTTTAACTGTCTTCTCTCAATTCTGCTTCCGTATCTTCACCCTTCCACCTGGAATATTTCCCTGTCTGACCTCCTCCTACAGACCCCTCTAGGTCTAACTCAAGCCCCACTTTCCATGAAGCCATTCCTGACAATTTCCAGTCCTCACTGAGCGCCATATAACTTTAGACATAACATTTAGAAGTTTATAAAGTAAGTTGGTTACTTGGAATTCAAAACATGTTTGCTCATGGAAAAGGTAATATAAATGCTGATTAGTATACTATGCTAGTCTATAAAAATCTAAGTAATGACATGGGGAAAAACGATGTATGTGCCAGAATGTTCATTTTAAAAGAAACGATCATGAACTGCCTGGGGTTGGTGGGTGGGGTGGTGGGGGGAGCAGTTACACTCCTAGAAAATGCTGGAAGTTTGGGGTGGGAAACTGGATATGGAAGGATGAAGACAGGAGCCAGGATAACTGGTGTGCCCTGGGGTAGGAAGTGGGGGGCAGAGAGGGAAAGAAAACACCCTGTGCTCCCCGACAAAAGAGGCTCTGTAGCTGGAAATGCTAGAGGAGGGGCCCAAGCTGCTACTGAGAGGGAAGGTGTACACCCTCTCCCCCATCAGCACCATGGGCTCTTCAGCGATCTCCACGTTGCTCACCAGTGCATCTGTGCGGGTGAGTAGACACTTCTGGTGAGAGCTCAAAGAGGAAGGCCACCTGGTGACATTGGGTCAGACTCATCTAACCCTCTTCATTACATAAGAAATGAAGACAGAAAACTCTTATTGAAATTCTAGGGATGAAACATAACAAAAAATAAGTAAGTATCACTACTGATGCTTGAAAATAAACTGGTCTATTTGTAGGAGAATAAAGAAATAAATGACAATTTGAAAGAGACATTCTGAAGAGTTCCTATGCTTTCGTCTGTATAGGTCACAAAGTCAAATATCTATAGGAGCCAAGCAAATAAAAGAAATGGGTAGCCTGTAATCCCAGCACTTTGGGAGGCCAAGGCAGGCAGATCACAAGGTCAGGAGATTGAGACCATCCTGGCTAACATGGTGAAACCCCGTCTCTATTAAAAATACAAAAAACTTAGCCAGGCATGGTGGCGGGTGCCTGTAGTCCCAGTTGCTCAGGAGGCTGATGCAGGAGAATGGCGTGAGATCGCCCCACTGCACTCCGGCCTGGGTGACAGAGCGAGACTCCGTCTAAAAAAACAAAAAAAAACAAAAAAAAAAAAAAAAAGAAAGAAAGAAATGGGTAATTCAGGCAAAGTGGTGGAAATAGGAAAGGTAAAGAGTAGAGACTATGGGCCCTGTCCAAGAACATTCAAATTCAAATGCAAACAATAACAACAGACAAACATTAAAGGAGTATCATTTCAGCCTCAGTAACTTCTCTCATGCACATTTTATAGATGAGGAAAATCAGAAAGAGTTTTAGCCATTTGCCTAAGGTAAGAAACTGGCAGAACTGGGAGCCAAATGCAGGCAGAATGATGCTGGACCTCCTGAACAGTGCCCTGGAGCACAGCTCTTACTCAACCACCATCCAGGGTTTTTCAGCTCCTCAATGCAATGAAATGAAAGAGAAAGGTTAAAAGAGACAAAAATGGGAAGATAAGAGTTAATACTAAGAGAGAGGACAGGGCCAAAGAAGAGTGATAACAAATAGAGGGGGAGGGGAGCACTGAGGGGGAAAGAAATAGGAAGGCTAGGCACAGTGGTTCACCCCTGTATTCCTAGCACTTTTGGAGGCTGAGGTGGGAGAATCACTTGAGGCCAGGAGTTTGAAACCAGCCTGGGCAACACAGAAAGAGCTCATCTCTACAAATTAAAAAAATATTAGCTGGGCATGGTGGCATGCACCTGTAGTCCCAGATACTGGGGAGGATGAGTAGCGGGAGGATCACTTGAGCCCAGGAGTTCAAGGCTGCAGTGAACTATGATTGCACCACTGCACTCCAGCCTGGGCCACAGAGTGACAGTGACTCAAAAAAAAAAAAAAAAAATCCGAAAACCAAACACACACACACAGACAAAACCCGAGGAAGACTTTCTGTGTAACTAGACAAAGGTAGAAAGAGAGTAAAGGAGGCTTAAGATGTGTGCATATATTTCAGGAAAGTCAGCCTGAGGTGGAATGTGCAGGGAGTAAGAAGTGAGGTAATGAACTCCTCTTCCCAGAGGAGAAAAAAAGATGAAGAGCTTCAGTGATGCCTCTGGTTTGGAGGAAACTATTCCTAGCCAGGATGGTGTGAGAGGGACACGGAAGCAGGATGTGAGCAGGACACTCCTTCCAGCCCTTCTGGTCCGTGCACGGGTCAGGCCCAAGCTGGATGGCTACGTCTTGGTGGAATAGGGGTTAATTTCACAGTAACTCCAGGATCAGGGCTCAGCCACAGCACTTACTATCTATCAGGTCTTGAGCAAGCTGCTTAGCCTTCCTGAACTTCACTTTGTTCTTCTGTGAAAGGGGAAGCTCTCCTCCCAGATGTTGGCAAGTTTAAGCATGCGGTTGGGTATGAAGTGTCTAGCACGGTGCCTGGCATGTACAAGGTCGCCATCAGGAGAAGCGGATTAATGTTGGCCAGTACAGCCAAGGAAAGCTTCATAGCAAAAGAGGGTCCTAAGATGGGGAGGATTTGAAGAAAAAAGAGATATGGGAATTGCGCCTGTATGTTGGGAAAAGATAGAAGCTGGGGAGACATGGCTTGAAGGTATAGAATAATGAACCCAGATCTTCTGTCTGTAAGAACCAAGGTGGAAACTTCCCCCAATTAAAGTGAATAGCAGGAATAGTCAAGAAAAGTGTTCAATGTATAGAGGCATCAAATTATGGACAGGCTTGGAAGTTTTGCTCAAAAAGCGTATCTCCATGCTGAAAATGCCTTGAAGGCAATTGACCCAGTAACTGAACAATTAGAGTCTAGACTGAGAAAGTAATAAAGGAAAGAGAGAAGGGGCCAGCTGAGAGGCACTAGGAAGAACAAACTAGCCTGTGCTGGGGGATCAGCATTCCTGGGAAAGAGAGGGAAGCCCATCTCTTCCTCCTTAGGATGGAGCCATTAGCAGAGAGGGGTGGGTTCAGTGAGTGGAACAGCAGACATTTGGGGACCCCTTACACTAATGTTCTTAACATATATGCTGAACATTTACTTGTTGGGGGGCAAGGATAAAAACTGATCCTCTATTAATAAGAAAATGTATGCCTCCTTCTTTATGTTTAAAAATAAGGGATTATTGATTGATTGCATACATTACTATTCCAAGCCAGGCATCTTAACTGTTTAAAATTTAGATAAGAAGATAAGTCATTATCATGGCATGCATTTTTCAATTTTAAAATTGGCTGACAGTACCTCATAGTGACAGCTGACCATTGGCTGGTATATGCCTGTGGCTGTAGGGTACAGCACATTACCTCACTCCTTGGAGACTGGCCAACCTTGATAAGCATGCTTTATAACAGTTTTTAATTGAAGGAAGGAGGCTTATATGAGAAAGGAGAAATTCCTCTTTCCCTGTTCATTTTAGGAGTTGCCAGTTGAGCTCTGAGTTAACTGGTACTTTATTTCCAATAACAGAACTGGAGCCCCCAGAGAGCTGTCCTATAGACCTGGCTTTGGTTAGACTCCACCCCGCTCCTCAGAAGACACACTCCTTAAATCCTGGCCACCCTCTGTTTGCTCAAGTGATAGCTTCAAAAAGAGGCAGGATTGTCTCAGATGCTGTCAAAATATTCCGCTATTCAAATGTCTGTCCTCTGCTTCCAGAACTGTGGTTCTTAAATCCCAACTCTTTGGATATTAACCTGAATTCTGACCTAGAACTTTCTTTCTATTCCATATCTCTAGTCTGTTTATTTGTTTGTTTGTTTGTTTTTAGACAGAGTCTCACTCTGTTGCCCAGGCTGGAGTGCAGTGGTGTGTTCTCGGCTCACTGCAACCTCTGCCTCCCAGGTTCAAGTGATTCTCCTGCCTCAGGCTCCCGAGTAGCTCGGACTACAGGCATGTGCCACCACTCCTGGTTATTTTTGTGTGTGTGTGCATGTATTTTTAATAGAGATGGGTTTTCACTATGTTGGCCAGGCTGGTCTTGAACTCCTGACCTCAAGTGATCTGCCTGCTTCAGCCTCTCAAAGTGCTGGAATTACAGACATGAACCACCATGCCTGGTCCCTCGGTAGAGTTTCTGCTTTGGATCTTGACCTCAATTCCATGAATTGAACCAATATTTTGCCAGCTTGCCATATTTTTTATTTGGGGACAATTGTATAGCATTAACATTTTGTGTTCCTTTTGAAAGCAGCCTGATATGGTGGGTAAAAAGATGTATTGTAGTGAGGAAGACCTGGATTGAAATTATAGCATAGGCTAGGACTTAGGGCAAATTATTTAGCTTCTCTGAGTTGCAGCCTTCTCAACCATAAAGAAGGAATGTTTGTAAAGGATTCCTTTTCTTTCACTCCTCATTCATTTCCCTCATTCATCTATTGAATACTCCCTATTTGCCAAGCTGTGCTAAGCACAGGGGCAGGGCAAGAGGGTAGTGAGTAAGAGGTAAATAAAATACCATCCTGTCCTTGGTGAGTTTGTGGTCGAGTAGAGGAAGATAGCCATGTAACAAATTAATACAGTCGAGTGGTACTAGTGCCATAAAGCTTTATGGCAGTGTTAAGCAGACTGCCTGGCTCTAAATCCTGTCTCTACTAATTATTAGCTTGGTAATCCAGTGAAACTTACTTAACCACTCTGTGCCTCAGTTTCCTCACCTGTAAGATGGGGATAATATAGTTATTATGAGGACTTAATTAGTTAACACATGCAAACTTCTCAGTGCCAGGCATATAGTAAGCATTCCATACATGTTAATACAGTCATTCCTTGGTATCCACGGGACATTGGTTCCAGGACCCCCTCAGATACCCAAATCCACATGCTTAAGTTCCTTATATAAAATGGCTATTTGCAAAAATCCACACACATCCTCTTGTATAGTATAAATCATCTCTAGATTACTTATAATATCCAATACAATGCAAATGTTATGTAAATAGTTATGTTGCATTGTTTTATTTGTATTATTTTTTATTGTTGAATTGTTATTTTTCCCCTGAATATTTTCTATTTGTGATTGCTTGAATCCGAGGATGCATAACAGAGGGTCAACTGTACTATTACAATGGTGGAAAAGTGTGGAGTATGATGGGAGCACGAAGGAAGCAGTGGTCAATTCTATTGCTGAGAAGGCTAAAGATGGGCTTCATTGAGATGGTGTCACTTGGGCTTACTTTTGCAGGAAGTTTGGGAGTTTTTAGGTGAACAAAAGCAGAGTGGGCATTTCAGACATAGGTGACTGCATGAGCAAAGAGATGGGACAGATGTGAGCAAGTAAACAGCCTGGGACTGGCAGAGCCCCACTTCTGCCAGTCTGCATAGAGGTTACAGGGGAGGGTGCAAGGCAGGAGGACAAAGCCTGCCGGAAGAGGACATTATGTGCCACCATGGGGGTTCAGCCCCTATCTTAGGAGTGCTGGTTAGAAACCATGCTACGTAACTTCTGTTTGCATGTTCCCCTTCCCCAAGACCCATACTCCTCCCTTCTCCACCTGCTCCAAGCTCTGGATGCTGGAGGCTGGCCTGTAAACACTGTACCACAGTCTCCCTTATCCTCATCCAAAGGCCAGCACTAACCCAGGTTCAGAAGGAGGAAGCAGAGGAAGGAGGAGTATTTCTTTTACTCTGTACTTTCCTGCCACTTGCTGCAGGCTAGATGCCTCTTTCCACTAATTTCACATCTGGCCAAGCAGCCCTCTTTCATTGCACAAGTAATTGCTCCCTCCTCTTCCCCCTTCAGGCCCTTTGCTGCTAGCCCTGGGGTGTTGCTCAGGCCTTATTTGTGTCCCACATCCTGCCACACTTTTGTAAATATCACCAGCATTAAACTCTCTTCATATTGTCCAGTTTGATGTGCCATGTGTATCCTGCCTTGAACCTGACTTATTTAAAGGAAACAAAAACTCTGGCTTTTAACAAGGAATGAATGAGATGATCAGATTTGCATTATAAAGAGGTCTTTCTGGCTCCTGGGTGGAGGATGTTTGGGGGCAGCAAGAGTAAAGGCAGAGCTTTTAATGGTGTTTTCTGAACCAGGAATCCTGGTTAAATATGTAGATTCCAGGGCCCACCTCCAAAAACTCTGATTCAGTCAGCTAGAAATAGGGTCCCCAAATCTCTATATTTAAATAAGAAGTCCTTGTGATTATGACAGAGTCTCATGGTTGTCCGGGTCACTAACCAGTATGTTAGGAAGATCCAGCAGAGATCAAGAAGAAGGAGAGAATATCTGAGGTAACAGGGTCTGGTCCTAGAGGACCTGAGGGTTGGGGAGGAAAATCAGAAGCAGAGATGGGGGTTTTGTTTTGAAGAGGCCAAGGGACACCTTTTCCTTTAAGGGTGAACAAAGAAAGCAAAGTGAGTGTAAAAAGGAAGTTGAAGGAATTCACACTTTGTAACCTCGATTCCCCCTGGAAATAGGAGACAAAGTCATATATGGAGACAGAACAGGAAGGCAAACGTGCGAATAGCTGGAGTGATGCAGGTTTGGAATACCATTGTGGGTATGGGATAAAGAGTGACTACAAGGGACATTTTAGGACTGCTTGGTGGAGCTGAGCTAACAGACCATGAAATTGTGTGTCATCCAAAAGTTTAGCTTTGTCATTTCTCTCCAGCAGTACTTAGCAGTCTATATCTAGAAGTGGAGAAGTCAGTATTAGATTGATCCCAGTCGGGAAGTTGCAGAGCAGGTGTAATGGAAAGACAAGGGGCCCAGGATGTTGAAATCACACGCAAGCATGGGAATAGTGCATTAAAATGTGAGGGGAGCGTCCAAGGAATGCTGTCCTTGGTCCTGAACTAACGCACAGAAGGGCATGGCCACTTCACTGTGAAGTTGGGAGTGAGTTGGTACATGTCTCCCTGCCTCTCCATTAATACCTCCACCATACCAGAGTTAGGGTCTCAAAAAATCGTGCTCCAAGCCCCATAACACTGTGAATTGTGTGACTATAGGTCTTGTAGTCTGGGCAGCATCATTTGTTGAAGGATACAATTCCAACAGCCACAAATATTATTTAAGGAATTAATTGAATAAATATTAACTGAGAGCTATCTATGTGCCAAGCATTGTGCCTGATGCAAGGGATGGAACAATGAAAAAGACAGAGAAAGCTAATTCACAAGCTAAATCTTTTATTTGCTTTTGTTAGAGAATATCAGAGGGGCCCATTCACCCTTTCCCTTTCCTCTCCAATTCCTTTTATCCTTTAGCTGCTGCAGAACACTCTTCTGCAAAATGACCTCCCCAAAGTTTGCTGTCTCCACATAGATCTTTGTGATTTTTGTGCCTCTTCTCCTCCCCCTGAGAGTATAGATTGTTCTATAGATGAACTTAGCTTCTCTCTCTCAGCTAGCCAAAATACTGCCTCTTTAAAGAGAGGACACTGACAAAACAAACACAGACTTACCTTTTACAGGTTAAAGGAGGGGGAAAGGCTATAAACACAGCAATTTTTGTGCCTTAATGGTTATCTAGAAAGTCTTCCCCAAGCAGAGAGGTTGGCCACCTCACTGACTCTGTCAAATGACCATGGGACATTCCCCCAAATAACTTGAGGCTGAGATACCATTTCTGGAATTATTCCAAGGTCCCTGCTGCCCTCTAACAGCCAATGGTCCTACTCCTCCCTGACGCTGTGGGTTGACCTTTTCTGGCAGAGTGTCAATTTCCAATTAATACTGAAAACATTAATTAAAGGCCTTCTTTTGTATGACAGGCCCTGAACAAAATACTGGAGACACAGAGATAATTAAGGACAACTGCTGTCTCCAGAGATTTCATAATTTTATGGGGGTAGGCAAATATGATGCAATAAGCCTCATGCCTGCGATCTGACTAAAGTACAACAGAGTGAGGCCTGTAGAATTCATGATGATAATCCACGGGTCATGTCTTTCTCATCCAGGAAGAAATAAAAGCAGCAACAGCATAAGGTTTTGCACACAGCACATAAGGCCAAGAGAAGATTGGCCATGATTCTGGGTCTAAGCTTGGAAAACAAGGTTTAAGTTTCTCCATAGAGCAAGTGTCATACATGAGCTATGGCCCCAGAGCTGAGAGGTCAAAGGGAGGAAAAGGAATAAATGGTATCACCAATCCAGTGCAATCCAAGAGTCTGGGACCAAATTGTTGGACAGTTGAAACAAAGACAATCAGGTTCCAGTGACCAGGGAAGACAAAGGTCCAGAATCCAGGATGGGTGAAGGCAGGAGTTGGGTGAGAAGCTGGGGTGGGAAATAAAAATATGGGGAGTCAGGCTTAGGTGATGTGAGAGCCAGAGACAATAAAAATAGGAGGAGGCAGACACAAGCTAACAGAGGAAAAACAGATAGTTTCCCTAAGGAGCAAGTGAGAAACAGAGGCTAGGACTAAACCTGGTGCCAAATACTCTTGAGTTTAGAACAAAGAACGAGAAAAAGTTTTTGGCTCATACCCTAAGAAAGCAGTCACAGAATAAAACATCAATAAACCTGAACTCCCACCCTAGTTATTGCTCAGGGCTCTGCCAGGAAAAGGTGGGACACAGCTGAAAAAGGGCTTGGGCTACTCTGTTTCTTACTGCACAGGGACTCTGAATGCTCCCTGACCTTCAACAAGCACAGCCATGTAATGAACAATTCATGCAACCCAGGTTCTGTACTCAGCACTTTTACCACATTTGTTTATTTAATCTTAACAAATCCACATGGTAAAGATTACTGTCCTCATTTTCGGATGAAAGCTCAGAGAGGTCAAACTTGCCCAGGATCACCTAGCAGCAAGGTGACGAGGCTGGGACCTGAAACCCAGCTTTGCCTTTGTAAGGCTCATGGTCTTTTTTAAATTATTTTTTTGAGACAGAGTCTCACTCTGTCACCCAGGCTGAAGTGCAGTGGTACAATCTCGGCTCACTGCAACCTCTACCTCCTGGGATCAAGTGATTCTCCCACCTCAGCCTCCTGAGTAGTTGGGACTACAGTGTGCACCACTATGCCCAGCTAATTTTTTGTAGAGACAGTGTTTTGCCATGTTGCCTGGGCTGGTCTTGAAATCCTGGGCTCAAGTGATCCACCTACCTCAGCCTCCCAAGGTGCTAGATTACAAGCCTGAGCCACCATGTCTGAACAAAGCGCATGCTCTTAATTGTCCAACTAGCCTGACTTATTATGACTAATTTGTTTCCAAACTCACCATTGTGATCACTCTGAGTTGAAGATAAGACAAAGAGCTTTTACAGGGATAGAACTATATAATGTGTAAAAACATGGAGGGCAAAAATCCTTTGTACACAGTGGATAGCCATGACGTTAAGAAATATCAAGGTTAACAAAATGAGTGCTGAAGCCCCTAGGCCTGACCCCGATCCACCTCTCAGTACCCTCACCCACTCCCCCTACTCCTGCTCCTGCGTGTCTGGTCTTTTTTCAGCCCCTTCAATGTGTACCATGCTCCTTCACTCCTCAGGGCCTTTGTACGTGCAACATGCTCTGCCTGAAACACTCTTTCCTCTTCCTTCTTCTCCACCCTCCTTGACTTTAACTAATTACTATTGCCTCCCAAGTACAGATTTGAACCTCACTCCCCAATAAAAGCCCTCACTGGCTACCCTCATTGCCCATAGGTTAGGCCGCATAAAACCCTGCACTTTTTTCTTCAAACACTTCTCACAACTGTAATTAATTTATGTATGTAATATATCTTCCCCTCACTAAATGGCATGCTCCAAGAGGAGAACCACATCGTGTTTGCCACTGTACTCCCAGTGGCAAGCCACACCTAGCATCTCTACAGATGTCTATTCAGTGAATCAATAAATAAGGACAAGAAAATGTGCTTAGGATAGGCAAAAAGAAGTGTGGCAGTTGCTAAAACCTTTTAGGAAGAATCAATTATTCACTCGCTCATTTATTCTGTTCACGTGGCACATATTAGAATGCCTACTATATGCCAGACTCTGTTGTCAATATTCCATCTAGGATGGTGGAAACGAGATGTGGCAATGCGATAGCAAGGGCCTCGGAAGATGACAGGAACATCCCATGAGAGTCAGGGAGAAAGTGGCAGTTCAATCATCCACTCTCAGAACAGAGCGACGAGAAAGTAAAATTCCCCCCTTTCCCATAGAAGAAGGTGGGACTTCCACGTGGGAATACAGCAGAGTATGTGATGTCTTCAGTTAAAAACAAAACCACCATAAAGGAAAAGAGTAGGAGGGAGAGTGGTGAGTGAGGCAGAAGTACACAGAGCTTGCGCATAGCATAGGAGGTGTTCTGAAGAATGGGAAGAAGAGGCATTAGGAAGGGAGCATGTGGGAGAGGAGTCCAGGTGGGAAAGGATTGGGGATTGGATCAAAGACAACAGGAAGGGAGGCTTGGACATGGATACCAGCGAAGAGTTGAGAAGGCAATGGAAGGTGAGTGCCAGTGGGGAAAGAGAGGAGATGAAAGGATGTGAGAACAGCAGGGAAGATGGAACTTAGCTAGGGATCTGCTAATAGAATCACATGTTTTTTATGAAGTTCAGAGGTACAGATTAAAGGGTCCCATCATGATTCATGTACTTTCCCGGAACCTGATGTGTTGCCAAGATCTGCTATAGAACACCATGGTCCGGAGGGTGAACTCAGAAAGACAACAGTTGACTATGTCATTCAGTGGCAAGCATACAAATCTGGGAACAATCTTCCAGCAATTGAAAGTGGAGATAAGCCCCCAAAAGATATTACTCTCAGATTTTCCAACATTCTGCTTGAGGGTTAATTGCGTTATCTCTGAAATCTAAAAAAAAAACAAAAAAAAAAACAAAAAAACAAAAACAAGAAACCAATAACTAACACTTATTGAGTGTTTAATATATACCAGACATGGTGTGAATTATGAAGTGCTCTGCAAATTCTCATTTAATTCTCACATAAGTCCAATAAAATAGGCACAAAAAGTCTAATTATTTGAGCTGGGCAGAGTGGAGTGCAACTGCACTCCCAGCTACTTGGGAGACTGAGGCAGGAGGGTTGCTTGAGCCCAGGAGTTTGAGCCTGTAGTGCACTCTGATCACATCTGTGAATAGCCATTGCACTCCAATCTGGGCAAATTCATGAGATCCCACCTCCAAAAATGAAAAAACAAGAAGGAAGGAGTCTAACCATTTAGCAAATATAAAGACTAAGAAGTTAGATAACTGTGTGAAGTCAGCTCACAAGTAAGAGAGCTAGGACACAAATTCAAGCCATCTGAGTCCAGTACCAACACTTTTAACCACCAACCTATCAAAATAATAGTAGCTAACTCATATCTAGTGCTTACTATGTACATCAAGTATTGTTCTTAACATTATACATTTATTAATTCTTTTAATCCTTATAACTCTGAGATAGATACTGCTATTCTGCCATTTTAAAGATTTGGAAACTGAGACACAAAGGTCAAGAAACTTGCCCAACGGCACGTAGTTGGAAGAGGTCAAGCCTGGATTCAATCTCAGGCAGTTTGGCTCAGGAGTTTTTGGTCTAACTCAGGTTGCTGACTCCTCCCATGAGCTGTCCCTCCAAATGGTGTATAACACCTCTTATAAAGAGGCACGTAACAGCAAAAACTAGTTTTTGCACTTGAGCTTTCAGTGTGCTACAATTTAAATATATTGGATAAAACTTTCACTTCCTTACTTGCCTGAACAAAAGGTAGACAGAAAATCCTAAGGATTAACTTCTTCTTCTTTTTTTTTTTTAATTCCTTTTTTAGTAAAGACAAGGTCGCTCTGTGTTGCCCAGGCTGGTCTTGAACTCCTGGCCTGACAAGTCATCCTCTTGCCTCAGCCTCCTAAAGTGTTGGGACTATAGGCATGAGCCACACCTAGACAGTGCATTATCTTCTTGATCATGTAAGTACAAAAGTCAGTTTCTCTTTGGCTAATGGTATGCACATCATAAGAAAGTCTGGCTATTGCTTGGTGTAATGTTAATGAAAAGCCATCAAGGAGCTTCTCATTTGTCCTGGACACCTTCCTTAAGGGCCTAGCCCTTAGAACATTTCAGTCCCCATCCACAGATTCATAGTATGGGTTTGCTATTGTCTTTTCCATTTCCATGGACTCCTGGGGAACTGTCAGTTGATCACCTGCTTAAGCTAATCTTTACATCTCCAATAGAAGAGTTTCAGTTGCAGTACATCCTGTTATAATCTTACACAACTGGTTTCCTGAGCTTTGTCTAAGTGAGAAGGAAGTTTTGTGGAAAGTTCTCTCTGATCAGGAAGAAACAAAATACAACCAAAGAGCAGGTTTTGCTTGAAACCTGACATGCTGAGCATCCAGTGCCCTTGCCCCACAGTTTCCTCCTCGCTGAACCCCTGGGAGGCAGTACAGTACCTGCTTAGTCTCAGTATGGAGACTAAGAAATGCTGAAAGGTTTCATAAGTTAAATAAGGGCAGGCTGGGCGTGGTGGCTCACACCTGTAATCCCAGCATTTTGGGAGGCCGAGGCGGGTGGATGATCACTTGAGCCCAGGAGTTTGAGACCAGGCTGGGCAACATGGCAAAACCCCATCTCTACAAAAAATACAAAAATTATCTGGGTGTGGTGACATGCGCCTGTAGTCCCAGCTACTTGGGAAGATGAGGTAGGAGGACTACTTGAGCCTGGGAGGTTGAGGCTGCAGTGAGCTTTGATCACACCACCGCAGTCTATCTAGCCTGAGTGACAGAGTGAGACTGTCTCAAAAAAAAAAAAAAGTTAAATAATATCTAAGTCCAGCAATTGTGCCTGGGTTCATGCTAATGTTAATGTATCACAGCTGCAAAAAATATTTCCTACTTTGCAATCAGAGAGTCTAGGAGTTCAATATAAATTCACTAATCCTTGCAATTTTCTTGTAAGGCAAGCCACAAGAGTACTCATTCAAGGCACAGGGAAGTAAAGTCTTGCCAAGCTCACAAAACTAAGAAACAGACATTTACGGCAAGCTAATCTTGTTTCCCACACTCTTTTATTTTTCATACCTTTATTCTTTCCTATATAAATTAAAATTTCTAACCAGTTCTATCAGTTGTAGGCCTCACATAATTCCATTTCCAATAATAATAAAAATAGTATTCCTAATGTATTGAATACTTACTTGGTACCAAGAACTGTGTGCCTTTAGTACAGTATCCACGTATCACCTCACTGAAGTCTTAGAACACATAATGAAATAAGTAGCATGAGTATTTCCATTACACAGCTTAAAGAGCAGAAGCTTAGACAAAAAAAATAACTTGACCAAGACCAGCATGTAGCAAGCCTTAATTAAAAGCCACACTGCCTCTCACATCACCTAATCCTGACCTACATACCACATGCCATCAAAATCATGCAAGTTAAAGACCTGTCCATGTGGATATTGTTTTCAGCTGCCTTTTTAAGACAGCAAACAAAAAACATAAATAACACTTCCACTATAATTTGATATAATTGAAGGGTGTACCAAATTTAATCAAACCCAGGTACCTTCTTCAAAAGCCACAATAGAAACTAACAAACAGAAGCCACCAAGGAACAAGCAAGACGTGAACGCCAAGTGCTTGGGTTGAAATAGCAACCACTCACTACATTCACTAAAAGAGAAATAGAATGGGGCTAGAAAAGCAGTATAAATGTCAGATGTTTTGAAACACTAATAAATTTACCCTCAAACAAGTTAGAAGTTATGTTAAATGGAGTACAGAGGTACCTGCCCAGTGCAATAGTGCACGAGTAAATAAGATTAGCATGTAACACACATATTTCTAATATGCAAAGCAACCGTGATTTTCTCAGTCCCACTTCCCATGTGCTTGCCTGGCCAGCTCCATTTGTCTGCCTCATAGCCCCTCCAGATCTCAATACATGTAGTAAAATTTAGAGGTAAAACTTTCACTTTACCTCTAAATCACTATTTCTGCACACACACCCCCTCCCCGTATCACCAACGGTACCACGTCCCTCATCTGAGATCTCCACCCAGGTGTTCCCACTGGTTCTTCCTCTCCCTCAACAATCAGACCTTATGAGTCATCATGTTCCAATAACCCTTCCTCTACATTTCTCTAGACATCAACCTGGCACTGTCCATCTGTTCCCACCATGTTGTTGTCAAGGCCTCAGTCCCAGTTTTTGTGGCAATTCTCTCTTCTGATCCATCTGTCCACTACAGCCTAAGCAACTGGTCTAAACCATAACATTCATAATGTTATTCCTATCCTCATGAATGAACAAGGGCTGCCTTTTAGCCCCACATCATTCAAGGCTCTCAACTCTTTCCTTTCCACATGTCTAGTTTTCTCCTTCTCCATCATGACTGTGTTTATCCAGTCAAACTTCTTTTCTCCTTTTTCCTTGCACATTACCACCAACTTTGTGGGTCTGACATATAGGAACATACACCTGACTCTGTCATTTAGACAGATCATCACAAACTATATGCCCATAGGTACATGTGTTTATGCTATGTGACTAAGCAAAAATTCATGAGTAAAGAGTCTCATGATCCAATTGCTCCTGAGAGGTGCAGCAGGTGATTTTTATTTTTTGGTTTTGCTATGGTTTTCATTATTATTTTATTTTTGGCAAGGTTGTGTTTATGAGAACTTTTTTCCTTTATACTTTTATAATAAAGTAAATGATAGAATGCCACAATGTTAGAACTGAGGCTTTAAAATGTGTAATTAATTCCCAATCACCATTTTACCAAGGGTGAATTAGCATCCTAGACAGGTTAGGTGATTTGCTCTAGGACACCGGAACCCAGGACTTTGAGCTCTTAATCATCACCCAGCGTTTAGATGACCCACTCAACTCTGCTTAACCTGACCAATGAAGGGAGGGAGACACATAAGTCAGCATTGCCCACAGCATGCTCATTCCATGGTCAAGGAAAACTTGCTCTACTAATTGAAACAAATTTTTTACTGAAGAACTTTTCATATGCCTATGACTTTTCAGAGGGGTGTGGAAATGTGATGTTTCCCAAACTTCATTATCATGGAATGCTTTGCTCAAGAAAATACTTTGCAGGGCTAGAGTTCCACAGAACACACTTGTGAAAGGTTGTTATCATTATTGGTATCTCTGCTGTTGACATTTCTAATTCCAGAGACAGGCAGAATCCTGAAAGGGGATGAGAGAAAGACTGCACACTGCTCCCCCAAAATATACATGCCAATAAGAGCTAATGTTTATGGAGCACTTGACAATTTAAAAAAGTATTTCAACATGCAGTAACAAGCAAAAGAAATGTTAACTCTCCATTTAAAAAATGTCTCTTTGACATTGTTAATTGTAGGAGTTCCCCTGAAGGACCACCAATTCAGTTAAGGTTGGGTTTCTATTGCAAAAAGATGGCCACATAGCTAACAAACCAAAAATATTATACCTAGAAGGTTCTTAAAATTAATCTAGTTCACTGGTTCTCAAATGTCAAGCCTGCAGAGCATAGGTATTTAACTACTAAAGGTGAATAGAATAGAAGTGTGTCTTTTCCTAATTCACAGAAAAAGAACATAACTTAATGAATAGAAAGTAGGAGAAGGAAATGAACCTTGCCAACAACGAGTGAGCTTGGAAGAAGATCCCAGCCCCAAGTGAGAATTGCAACCCCAGCTGACACCTTGATTTTAGCCCCGAGCAAAGATTACAGCCACACCATGCCAGATTTCTGTTCTACAGAAACTGAGATGATAAATTTCTATTGTTTAAAGCCACTACACTTGAGGTCATTTGTTATGCAGCAATAGAACTAATACATATAAGTTTTTGTTAAGTTCTCTTTAGAAAAATTAGCAAAGGACACAGTTTTGTGGAAGTATAGGTTGGTAATTCTTCTGAGAGAAAAGTGTGGCATCAAAGTATCAAGGATATTAAATATGTCTACACCCTTTGGCCCCATAACTCCACCTCTACATACTTACTCTAAAGAAATAGACATGCATACAAATGTCATTGTATCATTGTTTATAATAATAATGTAAAATGTCCAAAATTAGGAAAACGATTAATTTGCTTATGTAACCAGTGGACTGTAGGTCAGCTATTAAAAATACTTTCATAATCTGTTATGAGCATTTTAAGGAAAATAAATTTTTTTGAAGAAAATTTAAGACATATATAAATAATCATGATATTACAGTAGATGAAAAAACAGCCTATGAAAATGAAAAAGTGCAGCCATTTTGTAAAAATTGGTAATTTCTCAAAATATTAAACATGGAATTACCAAATGACCCAGCATTTCTATTCCTAGATATATATAACCAGAAGAATTGAAAACATATATACACACAAAAATTTGCATATGAATGTTCACAGAAGCACTATGCATAACATCCAAAAGATGGAAACAATCCAAATGTCTATCACCTGATGAATGGATACATAAAAAGTGGTATATCCACACAACGGGGTAGTATTCAGTCATAAAAAGTAGTGAAGTACTAACATATGCTGTAACACGATGAACCTTAGAAACATGACACTAAGTGAAAAAAGCCCGTCACAAAAGGCCAAACATCGTGCGATTCCATATATGAAATGTCCAGAATAAGCAAATCCATAAAGACAAAAAGCAGATTACTAGTTACCAGGGACTGGTGGGTGGGGGGAAAGGAGAGGATGGGGGTGACTGCTAATGGGTATGGAGTTTCTCTTTGGTGTGATGAAAATATTCTAAAATTAATTACGATTATGATTGTACAACTCCATGAATATGCTAAATTAAATCATTGAATTGTATACTTTAAAAGGGGTGAATTTTACATTATGTGAGTTATCTCACTAATGTCATTATTTTTTAAAGGCTAAGAAAAAAAGCATTATATATGGTAAGACTCAAATTTTGTAGGAAAAAAATATATGCATAAAATGAAAATTGAAAGAAAATTTACCAAATATTAACACTAGGCATCCTTTAGTGGTTGGATTATAGATTTTTTCTCTCTGTTGTATTTTTAATTTTTTTGAATAGATACACAATATATTAAAATCTGAAAAATCAATTACTTTAAAAGAATAATAAGGTATTTAGTACATAATTATACTGTTAGTTATTTTATGTTTCAAAGGACAGAATTATACGGTGTTTGACAAAGAGAATCATAAATTCTAGGGGCTCTTCCAACCCCATCTGAAAACCACTTATCTAATCCAACCCTCTCTCTGTTTTTTTCAATCCTCTTTTTTTAACATGGACTAAATCTAAGAGTAATTTGTATAAATTTAAACACAAGAGGCTGCATTTTTAAAATGAAACCAAAATAATAAATCTCTAGCTTTTAGAGAATTCAAACCAACTGACACAGAAAAGGGTTTGCTAAAAAAGATGATCTTGCTCTACAGATATCCATAGAATAGCCACACTACGGAAATCTACTGGCATGTAGACTATTCAACTGAGCAGCACCTCAGAAGGGAGTCAAAGGTCCTTTGATCATTCAAATTGACATACGACCACAACAGTGACACAAAGACTCTTATTCACATGAAATCACACAATGCCTTGAATGGTTATTTAATTCTTGTGCATATGACAGCAAGGTCTCTCTGAACAGGGATCTTGGAGTATCTCTACGGAGCCTAAAACAACTTGAAGTAAAAAGGCCATAAATTTGTTACTCATTACGTTGGGCCCTGAGGAGGGATCCATAAATAACCCTGCAAAGTTGTATCATTACCATCAATAATTTATGGGTGAAGAAATGAGAATCAGAGAGATTAAGTACCCTGCCCAAGGTTACAACAAGTAGGAGGCAGAGCTGGGACTTATACCTAGGAAGTACAACTCAAAAGTAAGACAACAGCTGGGCACCGTGATTCACTCCTGTAATCCCAGCACTTTGGGAGGCCGAGATGGGCAGATCACTTGAGGTCAGGAGTTTGACACCAGCCTGGCCAACATGGTGAAACCCTGACTCTACTAAAAATACAAAAATATTAGCCGGGTGTGATAGTGGGTGCCTGTAATCCCAGCTACTTGGGAGGCAGAGGCAGGAGAATCACTTGAACCCGGGGGGCGGGGTGGAGGTTGCAGTGAGTGGAGATCGCATCACCACACTCTAGTCCAAGCGACAGAGCAAGACTCCGTCTCCAAAAAAAAAAAATAAGACAACAAAAATAATAAACATTTACAACTTAGGCAATGTTCTGTGCATTTGACTAATTTATTAATATATATAATAATTATTAGCTTATTTAAAACATAACATTAACTTAATCCTTAGAACAACTCTATCATATAGGACCAATTATTATCTTCATTATTATACTGCCTCCTTATAATAAAATACTTCATTTTCCGCTTTCAGATCACAGTTGAAATTTCAACTCCTTAAAAGCGACTCTGTAATCTATTTAGGCTTGCCCTTGTATTGTCTTACTGAACAGGGCATTTTTCTTTTCTTTTCTTTTTTTTTGAGATGGAGTCTCACTCTGTCACCCAGGCTGGAGTGCAGTGGCCCGATCTCGGCTCACTGCAAGCTCTGACTCCCAGGTTCACGCCATTCTCCTGCCTCAGCTTCCCGAATAGCTGGGATTACAGGCACCCACCACCACGCCCAGCTAATTTTTTGTACTTTTAGTAGAGATGGGGTTTCAAGGTGTTAGCCAGGATGATCTCGATCTCCTGACCTCGTGATCCGCCTGCCTCGGCCTCCCTAAGTGCTGGGATTACAGGAATGAGCCACTGCACTCGGCCGGAACATGGCATTTTTCTTTTGCCTAAGTAATTTGGGTGATTACTTTGTATCTGTCCACCCCAATAGATGTAAAGTACTATAAGGGAATGTTATTAATGGCTGAGGGAATGTTATTAATTCGAACAACTATAAGAGATAAACCCTGAATTCTCCCAGAGGCTTCACAAAGTGGTTTAGTTCTTGGTCTCTGAGTCACCTACAGGTGCTCAGATTCAGGGAGCAAGGTCCTTAGATCTTGCCCTCCAACTATTCCAGAAACTCCAATCCTTCCCTTTCAGAAGGCTGATGGGAAGAGGGAGGGTATAGGATTGCCCAGGAGATTCTGTTAATGGGCTAGGCCTAGAACATGGTGTACTTCACTTCTTTCCATATTCCAGTGGCCAAAATTCAGGCACATGGATGCATCTAACTGCAAGGGAGTCTGGAAATATGGTCTAGTTGGGCGCTGAAGAGGAAGAGAAAATAGGTTTGGTTAAATAGCTAACCAGTCTCCTTCACCAAGCAGACCACCGCATTATGTACCTTTTCTTTTCTGCTGTATTAAAAGACTAGAGAAATGAGGGGCTCTCCATCTTTCCATGTGATGTGTTTTTGTGCCTAGGGATGTGTCTTTAATTGCCGTGACAGAAGGAAGGCCCCACTAGACCATAAGGAAGACTCACTTCCTTAATTATGCCAGGAGACTCTCAGACTTGCATTTCTCCCTTGATGATTGGATAATTTATACTGACACTCTTACTGCCTGCTTCTTCAACCTGGATTCTGGCAGTTTACAAATCTGAATCTCAAGTTCTGAACCATTTACTTTTTAATAATTCAAAATATGCAATATAAAAAAATAAAGAAAAACTAATCTGGTCACCCTGAAAAATGAAATAACTTCTGTTTTCCAAATCTGTTCTACTTTTCAACTTCATTCAGTGACTGGAAGGCTGGCTCTCACTATTGTGACTAGCATCTTGGCAGCTCCAATTCCCGGTTGAAATGCGAAATCCCAAACCCTAGTCCTGGCCCTTATTCAACTGCTGCCAGGATATTTCTGAGGCAGAGACCTCACTCTGGAGCAAGCTGGATCCCAGCCCTCCACCTATAACTTCCCAGTGCATTCAATAAGCCTTTCTTGAGGACCTGCTAAGTGCAAGGCCTTCTGAGTCTACTGGTGCATGCAAAGGCTAATCTAGAAGAGCTGCTCCCTCCGGCCAGCAGGCTTACAATCTAGGAGGGGCAACTGACTATAAATGACCACATAGCAAAGTAAAAATGTCATGCGTGCTAACAAAT
This sequence comes from Pan troglodytes, assembly GCF_028858775.2. NCBI lineage: Eukaryota > Metazoa > Chordata > Mammalia > Primates > Hominidae > Pan > Pan troglodytes. Next base: position 106,282,529 of record NC_072406.2, on the reverse strand, counting down.
AAAGACTGTGGCAATGTGCAAAATATTTGCTCAGACATAAAGAGCACATTCCTGTACTAAAGATCTTCACAATTCATTCTTACGATTAGTAGTCACAGAGATCATAATGACAATAGCAGCAGCTAAAATCTATTGAACAATTTCTATGTGCCATGTTGCTTTTTCAGATACCGAATCCTCATGACTCTCTAGATTAGGTGTTATTTTCATGATTCTCATTATACAGGTGAGAAAAACTGAGGCTTAGGGAGATTAAGTAAATTGCTGAAGGCTCCACTGCTAGTTAACGGTGGAGCCGGGACTCCTTCCAGAGCCCAGCTCTTAACTGCTCACTAGGCTGCCTGTATAACACATTCCACTCTTATGAAAACTCAAAGAAATGAAGGGCATTCCAAAAGTTTTCTCTTCAAAAAGCGTTATTTGGGACAGTACGCTTCAGGTTCAGCGGGAGGATTTAAAAGCATATCCAAGGCAATTAATCAGAAATGGCAAGTGGCTTATTCCACTCCAGATTTTTTCAATTTGCAAGCACCAAATAAACATTTTGTCATGGAGTCAGAGGATAATGAAATAAAAATGAAACCATGGGGAAATAATATGAAGCACACCTTAAGACTATATATTTTTTGAGTCTTCAAAAGTAATTGCTCTTTATATGTAAAGGGAACTACCGGTTAACTAGAAATGAGATATGATGCTCACTACCTTTATTCCCAAAGCAATAATTAATTTTTCAGTCCAAATAGGAAAAGACACTTTGGACTTTCCTCATTCCTTTTTTCTAGCTTAAAAAAGAAAAAAAGAAAAAGAAAGAAAGAAAAGAAGGAGGGGGAAAAAGAGTTCCTTTTTTGCTTAAGGAAATAAAATACAATATGTTTAAATTTGCAATGTGGAGTCTAGATATGTTTTTACCAGCATAATTTCAACTTTCTCCAGAAACATCTGCAAAAGAAATTACCAATAAAAATGTTCCACAGCAAATTTTACAGTCAGGCAATACAGAGTAACAGATTTATCTACTGCGAGGACACCTCTCTCCTGTCTTCCCCAGCCTCTCCTGCCTCATGTCCCTCACTCTAAGAAGGAGAAGTAGGGAGGAGGGACTCACACTTACCTTTTCTCAAAGATTTGTTTATTATCTCTTTGTGAGTTGGTATTTAGGGGGAAGGAGGAATTAGAAAAGTAGCAATTAGAGTGCTCCTTTAAAGGTTATTAGTAATACTTCTTGTCAAATGCAACTGAATTTAACTTTGAAAACATTGTTTTTTGGTTTGGTTACAAGCCTCTAGGTTTCCATGTGGGCATTCTCCCCTCCAATCCTTATTCAATCAATCATTAGTCAAATAAGTTATGTACTGAGAACTTGTTTTGTGCAAAGCACTATTCTGGATAAAAAGGATTACCAAATTAAATAAGAAATTCATGCCCTGAAGAAGCTGAAAACCTAGACAGAATTCATAGGAAAGTGTGAAACCAGAACCAATGAACTGTTTATTCACTTGGTGGGAGAAATTGGAGAAGAAGAGGTCACTTTAAAAGTTTTATACACCGATTTTTCTTTACAAGGAGAGTGTATTACTTTTGTAATTTTAAGTTTAAAGCCAAGTTAGGTAAGATTAAACAAATACAAATGAAGGCATCCAAGTAGTGAGTCACATGATCACAAGTAGGTATGTAGATGTGTGCTTGTCACTGTTCAATTTTAATCACGTTGATGAGAATACTGATGTTTAGCAGGTTTAGAAACTGTGGACTGTATTCAGTTCCAGCGCATTTCAATTCTGAATCCAGGCCTATTTTACTAACAGCCACTTTAAGTTTCAATCTTAGCAGTAATTTTACAATGCCCATTGGCCTCTAACATTGCCAAGTGTTTGACCACATAATCAGAAATTTCCGGCTAGTTTTGGGATGCATATACTTATCTACAAAATTATTTGAATGACGTATCCTTTGGATGGGCATGGCTTCTTTTTTAGATGGATCAGTTTCTTTTACAATGAGCTTCAATGATGAAGCAGATGTTTAATCATCTAACTAGACCAGAGCAGCTGGCAAAATCTTCATGCACAGTTCTTACACATGAAAAACTGCAAATCTCTTCTGCAATTTCCATTTCTTCTAAGTAACTCTGAAAGTTTTTTTTTTTTTTTTTTTTTTTGAGTTGGAGTCTCGCTCTGTCACCCAGGCTGGTAACTCTGAAAGTCTTATTTGTTTGGCTTGAATTTTGCTTTTATCTTAACATTTTCTAATTCAGTGTATTCAGATATCTTGTCCCATTGGTAAGAAAATGATGCACTTCAAACCACTACTAAGTCACATGGCTTTTTGGTACCCCAAAATCCTTAATCTGAAAAAGTAGTTGAGGAGATCTTTTCAAGTTTCCATTGCCTAGTGATCTGACAGCTTCACAAACTAAATATTAATACTCTGCCTCAGCTCTTACAAGTATCCCATCCCATAAACTGGCCAGAGTTAGGAGCAGAACCATGTAAGTCAACAACCTTGATCATTTTCTCCATCACTTCATGCTGTGAACCTAGCCTACGCTTTCTTCTGAAGAAAGATGAAATGCAAGTTGGTTATACCAATCATCTCTTTGAATTGAACAAACTCTTGGAAGCTGTTTCTTCCTTCCTTTCCTTGCATATTATGACTACAAGTAAACTCAGTGTTTACATGTTTAGGAAAAACTTCTCTTAATTCATATGTGCTAGATAATTATTTTTTTGTTTTTAAAAAAAATTTTTTTTTTTGCAAAAAAACCTTCCAAGTATTACACTTATAGTTCAACTCATAAGCTACAAGGTTAGATGCCCTGACAGAGAAGAACTTGGTAGATTAGGGTAGTCTAAGAGCTCTTCACAAAAGGAATGGGATGTACTTACCTAGGTTTTGTTAAATGGCCAGGATCTTAAGTAGTGGAGTAATATAGTTTGGCTTTGTGTCCCCACCCAAATCTCATCTCTAACTGTAATCCCCATAGACCCCACGTGTTGAGGGAGTGTCCTGGTGGGAGGTGACTGGAGATTGGATCATGGGGGAAGTTTCCCCCATGCTGTTCTCATGATAGTGAATAAGTTCTCATAAGATCTGATGGTTTTATAAGTGTTTGACAGTTCCCCGTTCACATGCTTTCTCTCTCCCCTGCCACCTTGTGAAGAAGGTGACTGCTTCCCCTTCCGCCTGATTGTAAGTTTCCTAAGCCCTCTGCAGCCATGTGGAACTGTGAGTCAATTAAACCTCCTTTGTTTACAAATTACCCAGTCTCCAGTAGTATCTTTATAGCAGTGTGAAAATGGACTAATACGTGGAGTAAATAGAGATATGACAAGAAGAGGGAACTAGCTCAGGCAAGGACTTAAAGGCTGGTAGGAAACAGACTAGCACTATTCATAGAAGCCCCAAACGGTGAACAAACCAAATGACTGTTAACAGGGGAATGAATAAAGAGTGGGATATTCATGAAATGAAATGGGAAATAGCAATGAGAATGTACAAACTATAACTACATCCAGCAACATGGATGAATCTTACAGATATAAGGTTGGGTAAAAGGAGACATACAAAATAGTACCAACTATGAATTCTTTTATGTAATGTTCAAAAATAGGCCAAGTGAATGGTGTTAGAAGACAATATTAGTTTGTTTTGTGGGAGGGAGAGAGACACTGAAAGGAGATACAACAAAGGCTTCTGGGGTGCTAATATTCCATTTGTTGGTTTGGGTGCTGGCTAAATCTGTGTTTACTTTGTGAAATACATTGACCTGTACACCTTATATGATTTGCATATTTTTCTGTAGATGTGTTATACTTCAACAATAATTATGAGAGAGAGAGACAGACAGACAGACAGACAGGGTAACTAAAGGGCCAGGAATAGTAAAAACACTTCTTAGAAAATGTTGTTAGGACTTCCTAATGTTACTGGCACAGTGATGGATGAATTAACCAATGAACTAAATTAAAGGGCTCAGAGAAGGCCCACGCATGTATGGAATTTTGGTATATGATAGAGGTGACATGTCAGATTAGAGCTGGAAAATGAATATTGACACAGAAAATGACAACGGATTCCTGCCTACGTCACACCATATACAAAATCAAAGATTTAAATGGGTTAGGGAATTCGATGTCAAAAATAAAACTTTAAAGCTTCTAGCAGAAAATATAAGTGAATATCTTAGACTTTAGGTAGAGAGAAAACATTTAATAAACAAAAAGCAGTGTTCATAAAACTTTAATAAGTTTGACTATAAAATTTAAGAATTTTGCTTATTCAAAATCTTACAAAAAAGAAGACAATTAAAATCTAGGAGAAAGTATTAACACTATACACAAACAAAAAAAGATAATATCAAGAATATATCTGGCCAGGCACGCTGGCTCATGCCTGTAATCCCAGTATTCTGGGAGGCTGAGGCAGGAGCATAGCTTGAGCTCAGGAGTTCAAGACCAGCCTAGGCAACACAGTGAGACCCCATCCTTACTAAAAATAAAAAAAAATAGCCAGGCATGCATGCCTGTAGTCCCAGCTACTCGGGAGGCTGAAGTGGGGAGGATCTTTTGAACACAGAAGTTTGAGACTGTAGCGAGCCAAGATCCTGCCACTGCACTCTAGCATGGGTGACAGAGTAAGACTCTGTCTCTCTCCCTCTCTCTCTCTCTCTCTCTATATATATGTGTGTGTGTGTGTATATACATATATGTGTATATATACATATATATTTAATATATTTATATTATTTATAAATATATTAAATATATTTAATATATGTATATATGCACATATATATATTTAATAAATCCTACAAATCAATAAAGAAGCAGAAGCAACCCAACAGAAAATGGGCATTTTACACACACAAAAACTACATGGCCAATTAAAACACAAAAATATGGTAAACATCATCAGTGATCAGGAAAATGCAAAATTAAACAAAGAAATATTTTTTAATCCATTTGATTGGCAAAATAACAAGTTGAAACATATAAAGTATTAGAGAGAGTGTAGATCCAAAGAATATTTTGTACATCATGGTGGCAAGGGTTGGGGGGTGTGTAAACTGATGCAACCACTTTAGAAAACAGTTTACTACTATCTCCTAAATTTGAACATTCACATACCCTGTGTTTCAACAGTTTGCCTTCTAGGGATAAATCCAAGAGAAAATTTTGGACACATATAACAAAGAACATATACAAAAATATTCATGGATGGATTGTTTAAAATACCAAAAACATAGAAACACTCTAGATGTCCATCAACTGGAGAATGCACCAGTAAAGTATGATATATTCACATACAGGAATATAATACAGCAATTAAAACAAATGAACTACAGCAACCTACAAAAGTATAAATGAATCTTAGGAATAAAATACAGTGTAAAATAAGTCCCAAAAGATTGTACACAGTGTACCTTTATATAAACTTCAAAACAACTAAAATTTAAAATCTGAAGTTTTTTTTGACATGAATTTACATAGTAATCACCATTTTGAAGTGTACAATTCAGTGGCATTTATTAAAATATACAGTTCTTAAGAATACATGTAGATGCAATAACACTGTATAAAAGGAAAGTAAGGGAATGACAGAAACAGAATTAAGGAAGATGGTACCTGGGAAGGGAGGGACATGCAGAGGTTTGGGGTGGTCAAGAGCAGGGAACCATATGGCTAGGCATAGGGTTTGTCAAGGTTCTACTTTTACTATTGGCTGTTAAGTTCATCAGTGCTTATTTCACTACTGAAAATGACTAACTATATAAACAAAAAAACAAATAAAAATAAATACATTGGTCCCCTTTGCCTCACATCAACAGATGCTGGCAACAATTTCTGCAAAGTATAGAAGGCAATTTTCAAAATAGATGCTTTGAAAACACAACAGGAAAATTTCAGTTCTATTGAGAGCAATTATATCCCTTTAAATTTTATGTGAAGTCATAAAAGGGGGGAGGAAAAGAACTGGCTAAAACAAAATGGCAAAAGGGCCTCAGAAATCAATATTATTTTTGGAATAAATCCCATGGACTCCTGTGAAAGAAAACGGTGGTCAATTTTCTTATGGCGGAACACTTTGCCTTCTCACTGGTAGGGAGACAAGCAATTCTGGCCCCTGGCAGGAACTAATATCCCACTTCTCCCATGAAGCCTTCTAAGACTACCCAAATTACCCTGCCACTCATATAGCACTTAAGAGACAGTATACCACGTTTTATAGCTATTCTGTCAGGGTCCCTAGAGAAAAATCTTTATTTACCTGGAGGTAATATAGCATTGTGGTTAAAAATCAAGACAAGAATCAAAGAAGGTTGGTCCAATGGTAGTGGGTTATCAGAACTTATTAACAGTGTCACTAAAGTTGGTATACAAAACCCACTGCTAAATTTGGCTTTTTATTTTTTAAAAGGTTTTTTATTTTAAAAAGGTTATTTATAAAAAAAACAAAATTTTAAAAAAGAATAAAAGGAAACAACAACAGCTACATAGTGCCAGCTACTGTTCTAAATGCTGAAACATTTGTAACGTGTTTGTTAACATATGTTAACATTTAACGTATAAAAGTCTACTAATCTTTACAACAACTCTAAGAGGTAGGTACAATTATTTAGAAATAAATAGCGGCACAGAGAGGGTAAGTAACTTGCATTAAGCCTCAGAGCTATAAATAGTAAGTGCCGGGTCAGAATTTGAAACTAGGCATGCCCCTGACCTCATACCCTTAATCATTATGGTGCCTTAAGCCCTCCATTACTTAGCTGTTATAATTTGATCAGTTCAGCTCCACACCCAATGGGTCAGAAATAGTGTTTGGCATCCTGGCACAGGGCAGGAAAGTTGATTTGAGAGCAACCTGGGCTCCAGGCCTGGCTCTGAAACTGATGCCTGACCAGACCTGTGAAAGGCCATTGTCTCTTTGAGCCTCAGTTTCCTATTCTGAAAATGAAGGGTTGGACCTGATGGTCTCCAAGGCCCTTGCAGTGCTGATGTTTTATGAGCCTGGGGTTCCTGGCTCAATTCCTTGCAGCCCAGACCATACTGGCTCTTCCTGGGCCAGGTCTGGCCCCTCCTGCTGGGCTCAGTGTCTTGCATTTGGCTCTGCTTCTCACAAATAAAAGAAAAAGAACAACGGGAAATATCCTCCTGAGAGATTGGGAGGGACCCCATGGCTGCTCTGTATGCTTTGAAGCACTCACACTCATTAACCAGAGAGAACTACCTGCCAAGTGAAGGATGGAAAGAAACTAGACTAAGGGGAGAAATGAACTCACAAAACCTGGCTACATCCAAATTAAAAGGGCATCTCTGAGCACTTAAAGAATTGACAATGTTATTGCAACAAGATGTGCCAGTTTCTTAAAGAAATGAAGACAGGATCAGCCAAGAAAACCAGAATGGATCAGAGAAGGCAGGACAAACCTGAGAAACTATGCACCAACTAAGGTTATTATTATTATTTTTTTTACCACACCTGGCTAATTTTTTGTATTTTTATTAGAGACGGAGTTTCACCATGTTAGCCAGGATGGTCTCGATCTCCTGACCTTGTGATCCACCCGCCTCGGCCTCCCAAAGTGCTGGGAGTACAGGCGTGAGCCACCGCGCCTGGCCCAACCAAGGTTATTTGCAGCCTGGGAAGAGGATGAAATAAATGAGAGACAGACATGTCTGCCTCCACTATCCCACCATGAACTCTTCCAGGGCTGGTGCTGTGTTTCAGGAATGTATGCATCCCAGGAACTGTAAAGGCATTAGGGTTCAGAATCTGCCAACATCAACAGAGAACCTACTAGGTGACACAGCTATTTGTATCAGAAATGTATTTTTTATAATATTTTAGAGATGAGGAGAGAGAGTCTATAGAGACCTTGATTCCAGTTCTGGATCTTCCATCATTAGCTATGTAAATCTGTTCAAGTAATTTCACCTGTCTAGGGCCTTGGCCAGTTTATCCATAAAGCAAGGGACTGAACGTGATTATAGAAGATGGGCCAGGCCAGACACCATGGCTCATGCCTGTAATCCCAACACTTTGAGAGGTCAAGGCGGAAAGATCACTTGAGGCCCAGGAGCTTGAGACAAACCTGGGCAACAACGTGAGACCCTACCTCTACAAAAAATATATATATATTTTTTTGATTAGCCAGGTGTGGTGGCACGAGCCCATATTCCCAGCTTCTGAGGCAAGAGGATTACTTGACGCCAACCTGGGCAACGAAACAAGACCCAGTCTCTACAAAAAAAATTTTTTTAATTATCCGGGCATGGTGGTATGCATCTATAATCCCAGCTTCTCAGGAGGCTGAAGCAGGAGGACTGCTTGAGCCCAGGAGTTCCAGACTGCAGTGAGCTATTATTGCACCACTATACTTCAGCCTAGGTGACAGAGCAAGACCCTGTCTCTAAAGAAAAAATAATAAAAAAAATTTTTTAAAAAGATGAGCTAGCTCAAGAATCTATAGTTCCTAAAGTTACCAAATAATTATTTTATATTCATGTAGAAAAGCATTCACCTGAATTAATTTAATGTCTTCATATTTTAGGCCATTGGAACTCAACAGACTCCACTGTTCTGAGCATATAATGTATGAATACAAGAAAAAAAATCGAAGTTTTGGGCTTCAGAAGCTCTTCTGCTTCTGTTCCATGTGCTGCTAGCTAGCATGACCATGTGGGGCTGGGCATGTTGTGCCCTGTAGAAGGGCATCTAGCCGAGGAAGGTGGAAGAGATAGGGCTAAATTCCAATCTGCCCTTTGGCATGAGCTTTGTGCCCATGAGGCTCAGTCCAAACCAAAGCTGCATTCTGAGTTTGTGAGTGCCTCTGAACTGTCCATCAGCACTGAAGAGAGCCACAGCCAGGACTGTGAAGCAACGGCCAAGTCTGTGTTCAAGTTTGTGTTTTGTATACAAAACATATAGTTTTACCTTTGCTTAAAATATTTCCAGACATCTCCTTTCACCTCCATTCAATTTTTAAGATCTCTAATAAAACCAATCCTATCCTTTATAATCACATGTCAATATGGACCCAAACCAGCATTAGCCAGGATGCTTGAATGGATTGTTTCTAAAAATCTCAATCCAAGGGTTGAGACATTGTGCATAATGGCAGCATAAATGGAAAATGGGGACAACCTTTCAAGGTGATTCCTTGGAAAGGGACATTATTTAGCTGAGCAAGACCTGGAGTTTAAAATAAATCTATTTCATTACTTTCACATTTCCAAAACATGGTAGCTACTAAATGTACTCGGCAAAAATACAGAAAAATAAAAACTCTGAGAAAAACAGTCACTGGATTCTCAGGGCATCTAATGTGTTGTCTTTACATGTAGATGGTGATTCTTTGCCACCACTAGCAAGTCATTCATTTTGAGGCTCCTGACTTTTCTAGCAACCAATTAGATTTGCACTGGTTCATTCACATTCTTTTTCCTTTATGCTGTGATCGATAGCTACCAAGACCATTCATTCTGGATTTCCTGGGTCAGTCTCAATTTCAAATATTCTGCCCCTCTTTCCTCTGAATAAAAAGTTCCCAATTTTTTGTTTGGAAAATATGGTCACCATAATAATGGCATTCTCCTCACAAAAATATTAGTCAGGCCAGAGTCATACCATCATTACACTGCCCATATTTGGTTTGTGGCCATCAAAAGGAGAACTGGCTGGTTCAACCAGGGTCTGAAGCCATTTTCTTGGTCTCATTAAAGAGACAAATAATGCATTTGCTATTAAACAATTTAGAACTCAAATAAACTTTCCCCTTGTCCTGGAAGAGAGTTTCTCAAGGCTAAGGAGTTACTATCTGATGGAAGGGTACAAAAATCTGGAAAAAATGAAGCTATGGGGCTTTCCAACTGCCAAACTCCCACAGGCTGGCTCCCAATGCACATCACACTCACTATTAAAGTGTCACCATTTATAATTTGGTGCTAAATCTTTCTGAAGCTAAGCTACTCAGCATGGTCTACCAACAAATTGATTCTCTATTCCTTATTCTATTAAAACATAGGGATAAAATGAAGTAGGTGTTGGTGATAAAAGTTATCTAATCTCAAGTTGAAAATGAAGTTATTATTCATTCATGCCAGCACCCTGAAAGGGAAACCAAAGCGTCGGGTTTCCATAGCGGGTTCGACTCTGCGCTTGCAGCATTTATGAAAGGAAAACAGGCTGCCTCTGGTTTTGTTTTGTTGCCTCCTCTGTAGTTTTGTGTCTGTTTTTCCTCCAGGTGCCTCACTCTGAATCCTTTAGAGCATGGAGTAAGAGGAGAAAAGTTATACTTGCAGGGAGGTTTAAATAGTGTTTGCCAAGCACTTTAATATACAACACGCTTAGATTTTTTTCCTACCGCCTCACAACCTTGTGAAGTAGGTGAAAACTTCATTTTAATGGTGTGACTATGGAAAGAAATGCTACTGAGTCATGTCTTTCATACTTAGGTCAGTTGGTCAGAACCCTGAGAGATCACAGAAAACTAAATTAAAATGGAAAAATACTAACATACGTTGCCAGTATTTTTGGGTATCTCAGCATGATCGTGAATAAGCTATAGATTCTGACTCAAGATGTGTGCAGTTTGCTTTGGACTTTGTTCTTGCTTACTTACTTATAAAACTTCTTAACTGTACTTCTAAATTATAGCAATTCCGTAAAACATTCAAACCTTGGGGCTTGGTTTCCTCCTCCTAGCAGGCTGAGTCATAAAAAATAAATCTTAGCCATTTCAATAGACAACACACCCCTCGCATTAAGAATTGGTATTGTTCCCTGCATCTCCCATTTCATCCAAAAGTCACACCCAGTTCACATTTGAAGAAAAAAAAGAGCTCAGGGACTCATCCAGCTCAACATTTGCACATTTAATAAGAGAACAGAATTTCTGCCAAGTTATAGGGGTAAGTTGCATCAGAATCTTCCAGAGGAACTTAGGAGCAGTTATGAATATGGACTTTAGAGGTAGCCAGACCTGGGTTCAAGTGCTGACATGGTGTGACATTGGTCACACAGGACCCAATGAAATGGGGGTGTTTAACCTCATAGACAGTCACCATAAGAATGAAAGGAAAGAAAAGATAAAAGACAAGACATCTGGGAAGCCCAGTGTAAGACACAGTAAGCATCCAGCCAGTACTTACCATCTTACTTCTATAGACATTTCCAGGCTTAGCCAAATCCTCTGCCCTTCTACTACACAGTGTCAGGGAGTGAGTCACAAGATTCATTCCAAATCAAACCTCAAGGAGGCATTGCTGGGGGAGGTAGAATACTCAACCTGAAACTCAGGGTCAGGATTTAAATCAGGAAGCCACAGACTGGCACAATTTTAGACTTAAGAGGAAGTGTGTAATTTATAATTTGTTAAATTACTATATGCAAATTATAGACACAGTGCCTGACATACAGCAGGCAATGAATACATGTCTGCCCTCCCTCTTTTTTTAATACTGAAAAACACCTAAAATTCTCGGCCCTAAAGTGACTTGCTCAAGTCACACAAGCAGCCAATGGCAGAGCTGGAATTAGTACTTGGATCTTTTTAGAAGAGAGGGGTGCTGTTTCAGGTCTCTTACCAAAAGTATTGGTGTCAAATGGTTTGAAGGAACTAGACAAACACCTTCCAAACCCCAGGAATGAAATGATCTCCCCAACTTACAACGACAGCATGCTGTCCCTATCCCTCCACCACCACGCCCATCCCCGAACCCCCACTGACAGAAGCTAGATTCCCTCCAGTCCATGTGGAAAATTCTGTCTAGGAAGCACTGGGGGTTCTGAAGAGCAGAGACAGAGCTCTGGGGTCTTGAGATCGGGAAGCGTCTTTCCTTCTTGGCCCACTGAAGCACACAGCGGTCTCAGGTGTTCCCTTGTAAGCAAAAAGGATCCAGAAACTTTCTCAAGGGTTCTAACAGCCAGTTGAAATGGGGAGCCAGGGACAAGGAGATGCAAACATGACCTTTCAGGCCAAGTCTGGGGAGATGACAAGCATGGATTGCTGGGTTTGCAGGACTGAAAAAGATCCTTTTAAATTTCAATGGAAAATCCTGATTCCGTCCTACAGGTATTGCACAAAAGAACTGGTTCCAAGCTCTGAGGGTCAGGCGGAGGACAGCTAACAAGCCTGCAGTAGTTCTGGGGAAGGAAAGAAGGAGACAGCAGAAGTGGGTGGAAACCGCCCTTCTTCATTTATAATTCAAAGAGTCATTCGACAAATACATATGAGCACTGACTGTCAGAAACTCTGGCCTAGGGTCCAGGGTGGGAGTTGGGGGCTGGCAGAGAAGACCACCAAGAGAAAGTGAAACTAAGCTCAGGCCTGAAAGCTGAATGGGAGTTAGCCAGGTAGCGAGGGATGTTCTAAGCCAAGGATAGGCAAAGGTTTCATGTAAAGGACAAGATAACAAATATTTTAGTTTCTGCAGGTCATACAGTGTCTGTTGCGGCTATTTAACTCTGCCATTAGAGGGTAAAAGCACCAATAGACAATACATAAAAGAATGAGTATGGCTGTGCTCCCTAACCCTTATTAATGAGCAATAAAATTTCAATTCTATATAATTTTCATGTCATGAAATAGTATCCTTCTTTTGATTTTTTTCAACCATTTAAAAATGCAGAAGCCACTCTTAGCTTTTATTTTACAAATATCTGTATTGATGTACCTGAGGGTTCAGTCAAGGTCATTCCTGAACTAGGAAGATGGTATTCATTTCTAAACCACAGACTCTCTTAGGCCCTTGTACCAAGGCTAAGACTAGAGTGGGACAAGGGAGCTGCCCAGCACTCACAATTTAAGGAGGCACTCACTAAGAAGTATATGGGTGGCACTTCTGAGACCCTGAGAGAAGGTGCACAAGGGTGAGACACTCACTTGTCTCACCCTAGTGATAGCCCTGCTTGTACCTGTGCATAACGGAGTGCATTATTGTGATGTGGCGACCTCTTCCTCAACCATCACTGTGTTGGATGATGTCCTTGTGCCCAAGGTTGTGGACTGACAATCTCATTCCCAGCCACTGCTCTGGGGTGCAGAGTTTGGATAATAAGAAAAACAATTTAGATAACAACATTTAGGCAGAAAGGGAGGAGGGAAAAAAAAGAAAAGCTATGCAGACTGGAGTTTGGGAGAATCTGGAGAAGTTGGAAAATTTTTAAAATCATATTTGGAGCCAGGCACAGTGGCGCATGCCTGTAATCCCAGTACTTTCAGAGGCTGAGGCAGGAGGATCAGTTGAGGCCAGAAGTTGGAGACTAGCCTGGGCAACATAGCAAGATCTTGCTGCTACAAAAAATTTTTTAATCATATTTGAAAGTTGTTGCTGGTAGAATAATGTGAGAAATATTGAGAAGGAGATGAATGTCCAAGGGACATGTTTAACAAGCTCCACTGTAAATAAAATTGTAAACCTCCTTTGCCACTTGCTTGATCTTCATTCATATATCTATACCTATACATATATCTAAATCTATTTGCAAACCACATATCTGATAATGAACTTATATTCAGAATATGTATCAAAAATAAAAAAGACACCTCAATTTAAAAATGGGCAAATAATTTGACTAGACATTTCTATGATATACAAATGGCTAAGAGCACATGAAAAGATGTTCAGCATCATTTGCCATCAGGAAGATGCAAATCAAAACAATGAAATATCAGTTTACACCCACTAGGATGGCTATAACCAAAAGACAGACAATAAGAAACACTGTTCAAGATGTGGAGAAAGCAGGCTGGGTGTGGTGGCTCACGCCTGTAATCCCACCACTTTCGGAGGCCAAGGTGGGCGGATCACCTGAGGTCAGGAGTTTGAGACCAGCCTGGCCAACATGGCAACACCCTGTCTCTACTAAAAATATAAAAGTTAGCTGGGCATGGTGGCACGCATCTGTAATCCCAAATACTCATGCCTCAGGCTGAGGCATGAGAATTGCTTGAACCCAGGAGGCAGAGGTTGCAGTGAGTCTAGATCGTGCCACTGCACTCCAGCCTGGGCAACAGAGCAAGACTCCGTCTCCAGGAAAAAAAAGATATGGAGAAACTAGAACCCTTTTGCATTGCTGGTGGGAATGTAAAATGTGTAGCTGCTTTGGAAAACAGTCTGGCCATTCCTGAAAAGATTAAACAGAGTTATCATGTGACCCAGCAAGTCCAATCCTGGGTATTTATCCAAAAGAAATGGAAACTATGTCCACACAAAAACTTCTGCATGAATGCTCACAGCAGTATTATTCATAATAATCCAAAAGTGGAAACAACTCAATGTCCAACAATTGATGAATAGATAAATAAAATGGGGCATAATCATACAATGAAATATTATTCAGCAGTGAAAAGTATGAAGTATTGATTCATGCTACTGTATAAATGAATATTTAACCTTTAAAAGATTATGCTAAGTGAAAGAAGCCAGTCACAAGACCAAACAGTATGAAAGTCCAACCATATGAAAGTCCAGAATAGGGAAATCTATAGAGACAGAAAGTGGATTAGTGGTTCCTTAGGGCTGGGGGAGAGGCACAGGATGGGGCGATAGAGGGTGATAGCTAAAAGAAACAGGGTTGCTTTTTGAGATGATGAAAATGTTCTAAAATTGACTGTAGTGATGCCTGCACATATCTGTGAACATATTTAAAACCACTGAATTGTATACCTTAACTGGGTGAATTGTATGGTATGTGAATTATACATCAATAAAGCTGTTAAAAAAAATAAGAAGAAACCAAAGCATTTCTCCTCCCCTTCAAGGAAATCTGCTATTGTGTTTCAAAGGACTGGCTTTCCCTACCCTTGAACGATGATAGCATGACTTTGTATTGCTGAAGGCTGAGGGAGTTTTCTGCTGAGCTTTCTCAGGGTTTGAGGAGTGATGGCCTAAATAAGAAGGAAGGGTTTGGGGTTCCTTGTAAGGGACTGAGCCTTGGGGTTAGGGGTTCAGGGTTCTGGTGCCTGAGCTCTAGAAGACCCGTATTTAATGTGAAGCTCTGAATGTGTTTAGGCAAGCCACTAGAATAAAGAACCACTGAAAGGGGCACCATTTGGTTGTCATGGTGCCAGAAAATAAGCCCAGCACTGCTGTCTAAGAACAGCTTTTGAGAGAGGGTGCTGTCTGAGCCACCAGTTAGTCTAGTCATGGGGGTCAGTGGGTGCACCTCCCCCCACTGATGCTTCAAATCCTTGAATGCTGAATCATTTGGTCAACAGGGTGGAAACCTCCTCTCTAACCCCAGGACTCCCTTAAGCTCAGAAGGGGCCACTTCTATGACTCATGACTTTTCAGAGGTCATTCAAAGGGCAGCTTGAGTCTCCAGTCTGTAAAATACAGGTTGTAGAGCATATCAGGGTTTCACCAGATGGTTTTATCCTTGCCCACTGGATCTAATTCTTTTCAGGCCACATACTACCATGGCCCATTTTCAGGGATGGGGCCTCTCCAGCTGCTAATTCCCATTATGTAGGACATCTAGGGAAAAGAAAAATAATAATAATCCTAATGCTGATACTGTCCAAAGAATACTATGAGAATAACAGTGGCCACCAGTGCATTTACCTTACACTGGAATCCAGAGTCAAGGTTTTTCATTCCCGCTCTTACCAAATCTTAGCCAAAGGGCTGGTATAACTACAGAGATGCGGGGGGACATTTATCCTACAGTGCACTAATGCAGCTAATAAGGGAAAGCAGTCCAATCATCACAAAGCTGGACTCTGACAGCCATCACATTTTCCACTGAGGCACTAGACATGACTAAACTGCACAGGAGCTGAGAGGAAGCTGGATTCCCTTTCACTGTGCCCAGCAGGAAGGGGCCAGCATCATCCTATACCCATGTCATCAACCCATCACTACCCTTCGTAATGAAAGAGGCAGCCTGGCAAATCACCAAGCACAGGCTTCCAGCTAAGCCTAAGCACCCCACGAAATTTTAATTGTCTCAAGGTCCAAACTGTACCCTAGCTCCAGGGCAACCAAATTTCCAGACCAGAAAACAAGACATGTTGCTATCTCAACAGCAATCCCTTACAACATTGAACAGTGGGGCTCAATGGATATTTTATCATCCATAAACATTACGACTTAGAAGATGAATTTATTAGCGGTTGGTCCCTTTACACACAACAGACATCTCTCCCCTAAGGTTCAGGTCTCTTCAATTTGAAAGAGGCAAAATATAGAATCAAGGACATGTATACCAACAAAGGCATTTTTGTGAAACACTAAAAAAAAAATTGCCTGTTAGGTTTAATTTTCTGTTCTTGAGAGTAAAGTATGAAGAAGAAAGGCACCTTTTAAAAGGAAGAAAGCAGAATAAGAAGCAGCAATACAGAAGCTGCTTTTGACCTTCCTTTTTAAATTATAGCTTTTCTAGACTGATTTAAAATTTTTTTATTCAATCTTTACATTTTTATTCTTTGTTTTTTACTCTTTAGTTTATCTGAGTTTTTTTTCTATTTTGTCATACATATTCTTGTACAGTAAATCTTGTGGAACAAAGAAGGGAAATAAGTAAAGTGATAATACAGGAGCCAGTGGAATTTCTGCCCTGGCACCTTCACATTCTCTGAGTGCACATGGATCTCAGGTTACATGAGCAATTCCAGCAAGGCAGAAGCAGAAACTTCTTGTACTTCACATTCAAGATAACTATATGGATCTAAACTCCTCAAAATTCAGGCAGGTTGAGAATTTTTTTTTAAAGGAAAAACACCCCTAACCAATCTTTAGCTTGGAGACTTTAGCCACCCATCAAAATATCCTGTCTTATTTCAGAGCAGGAGAGAGGGAGTATGACTGTAACTGGATAAGGGATAGGGTTTTAATTTCTTATGAGGAGGAGAAGGAGGATACCAGTAGTTAGTATGTCAGCAAGCATTAATCTTCATTAATGTTTTCCATTCAAATCCAATCTTCTCTACACAGCTGTGCAAATATAAATTAAATGGGTCATTCTGACCAAGGTATCCAAGAAAAAAAATGTTTAATGTGAGGGCCAAGGAATTAATTGGACAAACAGCACATTCTTTAAATGTGTGGGAAGGATTGTTCAAACTACCTCATTATAGATTGAGAAACATGAATTCAAATTCATACCACTGTAAACATCCCTGAGTGAGAAGACACACAGCAGAAGGTGGTGGAAATGTGTTCTCGACAAAGCATATCCACAGTGGCCAGAGTGAGCAGAGCAGCACTCACTCCTTGCTAGAACTGTGCGGTGGGTAGCATCTCATTTAACGCCACAATAACACCATTATTCTCAGTTTATAAAAAAGGTAATTAGGAACAAAGAGGTCAAACTGTGTACCAGAATTCACATGGCTAGTCAGTGATGGAGTGAGGGTCACAATTTAAATTCAGGTCGACTGACTCCAGAGACTGTATTTGTAACCATTACATTGCCCTTATTCTCTATATACTTGGCATTATGCTTGCATTATGGAGAGTAAAATAATGCAGAACTTATTTCTTGTCCTTAATCGATTTACAATCTGATTGAGGAACCAGAACGGACACATATCAAATAACCAAAACACAGGAAAAGGAGCATATCATTAAGATCTGCATCTTTGAAGGAAGTAATTCATAGGAGCTGGGAAAAACTAGTTATAATTCACCCGTGCAACTTTTGAGAATTTCTACCAGATTCTAAACTAAAAAACAAGATATACAGAACACCATACCTTAAAA
Organism: Pan troglodytes; assembly: GCF_028858775.2. Taxonomy (NCBI): domain Eukaryota; kingdom Metazoa; phylum Chordata; class Mammalia; order Primates; family Hominidae; genus Pan; species Pan troglodytes. Next base: position 106,264,821 of record NC_072406.2, on the reverse strand, counting down.
AATACTGATTCATTGCTGATATGGTGTGGTTTGAATATTCAGAAAGGGCCCCCCCTTTAGAAATCTCCCTTAAGAAAGGACAGGACAACCAGCCTATTCCCCAGCTGCATCTTAATGGTTAATAAAAATGCCAATAGCCTCCTCCAAGCCTGCTCAGACCAAGGGGATAAAAGTTCCTGGAGTCTACTCTGACAGGTGTGGCAAGCTCTCCCAGCCTCCAGAGACTAAGAAGCAGGGAAGAGACAATTTGCATCATCCCTTTTGTCCTTTTCAATTAGAAATTAACCATCCCAGGCCTTTGATGAACAAGGGCAGGTTTGAGCTGGGGACCAGTGAAGAAGCTCAGAAGAAACAGCAGCAGGGCTATAGAAAAGAAGAAACTGGAGGAGGGTATAGGCATACCAAAAATTATTCTGAAATTTACACCCGATTCACAACCCTCATAGGGAAACAATGATAAAGGTTCTAAAGCAACCTATTTCCATTCACTTTGCTATATTTAAATTTCGATTGTGCTCTTAATGTTCAAGTGTACATGATTTTTTAAACCACTGCATTTTTAACTAAGATGACACGTTGCTCTCAGCAGCAGTTTCATGGCAGGGAGATGCTGTGCAAGTCATCTAGTGCTGAGCAGGACAGGCATGCTGGTGACAGGCTCCTTGTCTGTGACTCAGGTTTCATGTGGAATCAGGTCAAGAGACACAGAAACACATCCCTAGACACTGGCTGGGGTGAGTGGTCAACTGTATAGAGAAGGACCTGCAGGCTTTCACTTTTCAGGCAGGTTCCCAGGTCAGCCCAAATGTTCCTAAGAACCCAAGCAGTGTCTTTTTTAGGGAAAGGCAAATATTCCTGAAATGTCCTGATCAAAAAGCAAAGAGCTCTGTTTAAACTCCTAGCCAATGGTTCCCAACTCCATAGAATCTATAGAATCACCAAGAGAACTTTGAAAAAAATATTCATGCTGTGCCCTACCCCAGTGATTCTGATTCAAAGGGCCTGAGGAGGGGTCTGGACAGTGACTGTGACGTGTAAGCAGGGTTACAATCACCATATCTAACATGGCCAAGTCTGAGATACCGTGAGCATCAATGAATGGGGTCACTCAATCAACAGATGCTGAAACGAACAGAATTCTTCCGTTCTTTTAAAAGCTTCCTCTGAATTTTATTCCTTTCTGGATCTTAAGAAACCACCTAGGAGTGTCAGCTGCCTGGATTAAATCTTAGTTATTTCACTTACTAGCTAAGTAACCTTGATGAGGTACATAATTTCTCAGGAAATCAGTTTGCTTAGCAATAAAATACTGTTAATTATCATATCAAAATCCTAAGGTAGTTAAGATGATTGTACAACATGGAATATGTAAATTATTTAGCCCAATATCTGGCATTTGTTGAATGCTCAATAAATGTTAGCTACCCTGATTGATGACTCAAATGGTTGGGCTGTGTCCCTACCCAAATCTCACCTCAAATTGTAATAATCTCCATGTGTCAAGGGCAGGGCCAGGTGGAGATAATTGAATCATGGGGGCGGTTTTCCCTATAGTTTTCTCATGGTAGTGAATAAGTCTCATAAGATATGATGGTTTCATACATGGGTGTTCCCCTGCATATGATTTCTTGCCTGCCACCATATAAGACATGTCTTTGCTCCTCTTCTGCCTTCCGCCATGATTGTTTGGCCTGCCCAACCATGTGGAACTGTGAGTCCACTGAACCTCTTTTTCTCTGTAAATTACCCAGTCTTGACTATGTCTTTATTAGCAGCATGAGAACAGACTAATACAATGATGATGATGATGATGAAAGTAAAAATATAGCACTTATATTTCAATAAAAATGATGTTTCTCTAGACCAGGTGCTTATTTCTAGGGTCAGGTTTTAAAGGACTTATGAAAAATTGGAATGTGAGAGTTCTAGAAACAGTTTCACATAGAGGATGACTGAAGGAAGCAAGAGTTTTCAGGATAAAAAAATCCAAGATGGCACATGGCACTGTCCTCAGATGTACAGATAAGGTCTGAGAGCAGGCAGCCTGATCATGTGTATTTCCAGAGCAGGATTCTTAAAGAGGGGAGACTGTGGATAGAATTCAGAGAACCTGGAAATCTGGTTGAGGAAAAAAAAGTGATTCATTATTTTCATTAATCTCAAAAAGGAAATTTAGCATTTCCTTTAATTCTGAATATAAGCAACAAACTTCAGTAGTAGTAATAGTAACTGTGATCTTGTCACCAATAGAAGTCACAGATACTTCCATATCCTATTACAGTTGTGATAGATATCCTAAAATGTTATTGATATTTAGGGTGACCGACTGCTCTGGTTTGGTCTGAAGGGTTTTCCAGGACATGGAATTTACAGTGCTAAAACTGAGAAAATTTCAAGAAATCCATACTATATATACATAAGTATATATACATAATCCAATATACGCATAAGTATACAATCTATACTTATGAATATAAGGACTTATATTCATCACTACAATTATCCCTCAATAGCTCAGAGGAATTGGTTCCAGAACTGCCCCCTACCCCCTTGAACACCAAAGTTCAAGAATGCTCAAGTCCCTTATGTAAGATGGCCTAGTATTTGCATATAACATACATGCATCTTCCCGTATACTTTAAATCTTCTCTAGATTACTTAGAATATCTTATACTATGTAAATAGTGTTACAGTGTATTAGATTGTAAAATTTGTGTTATTTTTTATTGTTATATTGTTATTTTTTGTTTCTTACAAAAATATTTTCTATATGCAGTTGGTTGAATCTGTGGATACAGATGAGGGCTAATTCTATTTTGAAATTATGATAGTTATCACATAACTAGATATTATTATTTAATGTATTAATAAAGAAGCACCTAAATTGCCAGGTTAATTTTTAAAAACTTGATAAATGTATATCAGCATAACTTGTCCTTTATGATGATTTCTATTTCATCTGATTCATTTAAAAACATTATTCTGAATCCATAGGTTTCATCACTTTGCCAAAGGAATCCATGGCATAAAAAAGTTTAAGAGGGAAGGAAGTGGGGCCATTAGTTGGAAAATGAAAAAAAACAGAATTAAGTTCTGTTAGGTCTGGAGACCTAAAAACAATAATGAACTACACCATAGAAGAGGACCCAGGCATTTATCTCAAAAGAACACAAACAGATAATCAACAAATGGAGTCATTTTTCCACTACCAGGAAATCTCCCTAATTCCTCCACTCCCAATAACAGTATTTTCTGACACACTTTTATGTTGTTGCAGTATCAACTCAATCTTGATAGCTATCAATTGGAGTATCTGTTTTCAATAACCGCAAATGCTTAACCTAAGAATCATAATTTGACAGATCTTAAAATTTCTCATCAATTATGACAATGGAAATTTGGACTTTTTTTTTTTTAAAAAAAAGCAAGTTTAAAGAAATGGTAAAAAGAAACTCAAATGCTTACAGGATACCACTGGGCTTCTGACAGATGTTGGCTCCCATCTTGCCTTATCTCCACTGTTGACGGGGGTTCCATTACTCTCCCACAAGGCAGTAAGGCACCATTTCTCTTCTGATCTATGTAACTCCATGCAGTCAGCCCAATGTGGCCAGAAGGCAGAGTTCTCACAATTGCTCTTGTTCCAGTATACACAGATTTCTTAACTTCTCTGTCATTTTTACAGAATCTCCTGACTAACAAAGTGGATCGCTCCTTTTTGTTTTTAAAAGCATCTTCTTCTACATCATCACAATTATCAGGGAAGTCCTCAAAATGGCTCAAAAAGGTCTTGGCAGCTTGACTGTCAGTAAAGTCTTTCCTACAAAAGCTATCACCTGAATATACCATGTCAACCTTCTCGCAAGAGCCTTCAAAGCAAAAGTATTTATCATTCAAGGTGTCACAATGATCACACTGCAGCTGCTCATTCTTATTATCACAATTTTTGGCCAATTCCATCAGTTTACAGGTATATGCCACATAGTTTTTCTTTTGCTTCTCCTCACCCCCAGGTAGTGGTACACAATTTCCACAATCGTCTAAAATTAAGTTTTCTGATAGGGTACAGAAAGTGTCTGACATTCTTCTGTCAACTTCATAATGAAAATGAAATACCGCCCTTCTGCTGTCAGGGTGTGCTCTGCCTGTCTCTATGATCGCTGACTGATTTCCTAAAGGACTAATGCCCATGGAAGGTCTGTCTAGTTCCAGTTGAATTCCAGGGAACACCTTTCTTTCCAGTGGAGAAGGAATTCCAGTTTCTAAACACAAGTCTTCCTCAGCAACAGAGTTGTACATTTCATAAAACTGTCTCTGAGGAAGGCCATGCTGATGGTTTCTCAATATGTTGTTGCAGTTAATGTTAAGGTTTTTTGCAGAATCTGGCATGATTTTCTCCCAACATTTTTCATTACTGTTCTCATCACTCACTATTTTCTCCCTTGCTATGGAGAGAATCTTTGGCAAGTTGCTTCCAGAAGGTTCTTCTTTAAGTTTGTTCAGTCGTGAGATGGTATGAGAAGTCTCCCCACTTCGTCTGACAGTATGTGCTTTTGAAATATTGATGTCTGAGACCTTTTCACTACTTTCATCTGCAGCCGACTGGGCAGAAACCACTTTTCTCTGAGTCACAGGTATGAGAACAGAAGCTGTTATTTCTTCAGAAGTCATCTTGGACTAACACACAGGTTTTGACTATTGTTCTATTTTTCCTCCCTGGTGATCATGTCAAGGTTTTAATAAAATGACTGATTATTATGACAATCTCAGATACACAAGTCCTCCCAAGGAACAAAGGGATAATTCCTTTCATTCAGGAGCATTAAGAGGCAAATAAATTTTCTTAGTTATAACTTCCTATCATGAATATATATTTTTTCTAGATCAGGGTTTTAAGGTGGTAGATCAATTTTCCTTCCTCTGTTACCTGAAGCAAAATTTTTTGAAGACTTTTACTCGGGATTGCACTCTGCAACTTCTGATCCATCACTGATTTGCAATGATTTTTAAATCCAGTTTGAATGATTCCTGTTTCCTGTAAGAAAAGAGATAATGTCAAACACTGTGGCACTCAGTGAGTTTTTAAAAAAATGATCTCACAATCCTAAGATACAGACCAATTTTGAGAAAAAAGGTTTTTTTTGCAATCAGAAGTTGGTTTTTATGTTTTTAGTATTTATTTTTTTATTTAATATTTCAGAACTTCTGCTTCCAGCCAAAATGGAGTAACAAGGGCAAGATTTGTTCATCCACCTTAAATAACTAAAAAGAAAATCAGAAAAAAACCCAATGGTTTTCAGATATTGAACAACAGGCAACACAGACATTGATCTCTGAAAGAAGAAAAAAAAAAGAAGTGAGCCCTATAAATGCCCTAGCTTACTGCTTAGAAAGTTTCCAGGCAACAAGGCAGGGAAGGGAAACTCAGGTAAAATCCAACAATTTACCTGAGTAGAAGAGAAATAGTTAAGACTTCAGGGAGGCCAAGGAAGCTAGAGAAAAAAGGCATATTAAGCAAAGAGGCACAAAGATAAGAATGACAGCAGACTTTAAATCAGAAACAATGCAATCCAGAAGAGAGTGGACAAATCTTTAAAGTACTGAAAGAAAAACTACTGTCAACTTCAAATTCTATACCCAGCAAAAATGTCTTCTGCAAATAAAAATTAAGTAAAAACTTTTCCAGGCATATAAAGCTGAAATAATTTATCACTAACAAGCCTGCACTGCTTGTAACTCTGTTAGTAGAGAGAGGGAATCAAAAAAATTTCTATCCAATGTGGAAACACAATTATAAAGGATATACAAGGCACTATAGGACTAGAAGGTGCCCATCATGAGCATATCATTCCTTTCCAGGAAAAGCAGTTGCTCCCGAGAAAACTAATCAGCAGTCATGCTCTGCTGCCAACACCAGCTTTGCCTTGCCTTTGCTCTTTGACAAATAGATGTCTTTCTTCCCCTTGCTTCTCCCGTACCCTCTTTTCCCAAAGAGTCATCAACTACCCCTTAATCCCTTCTATATGTGTTCCCTCAAGCACAAACACAGCCTCAAGGGTGAGAGGCTCCCAGTATATGCATGTCTCTACAACTACTCTGAAAAATCACTGGAAACCCTAGAAATCATATTCTTTGCAGGGAATAAACCAGCCCACACAGAGCAGCAGTGTCCTAGCTCAACATCCTAACAAATCCTACCACACAGCAATAACTATTATCAATACTTTCAGAAACCTCCTTCCAGAACACTCCCTATGCATCAACATACATAGAGATATATGTGTATAACTATGCAAATACCAGATAATATTGGTCATTCTGTTCTGTACCTGCTTTTAAAAATTCAAAGCACACCATGAACAACTTTTCAGGTCAAGATTATATAGATAATTTTAATGGCATATGGCACTAACTTGAATTCAAATATCTGCTCTATTTTTTAAAGAGATTTTTCAGGCCAAAGCCTTCAGATTGACAGCTAATATGTCCTTTCTTACCCATGAGGTAAGCAATTCAAAGTAGGAGAAGGGGAAAACATTTTTGGTGATGCTTAGGTCCTGTTCTAAGGACTTTGTAATTATTGTTGTTATTATACTTATAAATATCATCATCATCATCATAATTTTGAGACGGAGTCCCATTCTGTTACCAGGCTGAAGTGCAATGGCACAATCACTGCTTGCTGCAACCTCTGCCTCCTGGATTCAGCAGTCATATACTGTTCCTTCTATCATATTCTATATGTTAGAAGGAATTACTAAGTATAACCCACATTCAAGGGGAGGGGAATTAGGGTCCACCTTTTGAAGGGAGAAATATCAAAGAATTTGTGGACATATTTTAAAACCAGCCTGGGTTCAAGTGATCCTCCCACCTCAGCCTCCCAAGTAGCTGAGACTATAGCACTGCGCTTGGCTAATTTTTGTATTTTTTGTAAAGACAGGGATTCACCATGTTGCCCAGTCTGGTCTTGAACTTCTGGGCTCAAGCAATCCTCCCACCTTAGCCTCCCAAATTGCTGGAATTACAGGTGTGAGCCACTGTGCCTGGCCACTTTGCAATTATTATCTTGTGTAATTCTCACTCAATACTACAAGATAGTGTGATGGTTTTAAAATATGTCCACAAATTCTCTGATACTCCTCTCTTCACAAGGTGGAGCCTAATTCCCCGCCCCTTGAATGTGGGTTATACTTAGTGGCTTCCCTCTAATGTATGGAATGTGGTAGAAGGAACAGTACATGACTGCTGAGAATCAGTCATGAAAGTCATTGGAGCTTCCTCCTTGCTACTCCTCTCTCGCATGCTCTGGGAGTAATCTGCTGCCATATTGTAAGAAGAGATCCCTGTGGAAAGTATGGGGGACTCTTGACAACACCCATGTGAGTGCGCCATCTTGGAAGCAGATCCTCCAGCTATAGTCAAGGCTTTAGATGATTGTACCTGCAACCTATATCTTGACTGCAACCACATGACAGACCCTCAGACAGATAAGCCTTGTCCCAAATTCCTGACCACAGAAACTGTGAGATGATAAATGTTTATTGCTTTGAGCCACTACATTTTGGGCTAATATGCTACACAGTGATAGATAACTAATACAAATAATTTCTGCTATCCACATTCGAAAGAGTAGAAACCAAAGCACAGAAAAGCTAAGTGAATTGCCAAAGATCCCTCCACTGGAAAATGATTGAGACAGGATTCAAATCCAAGAAGACTGACTACAGAATCTTTTCTCTTAGCCATAGACTATGCTGTTTTATCTTCCATCTAGTCTGAAGCCCTATGGGTTTGGGTTTCTGATGTCTTCTAGCTATGAAGACCCATGGCTGCTAGGAGAAGCCTTTCATTTTTTATTTTTTATCTTATTTATTTATTTATTTATTTATTTATTTATTTATTTATTTTGAGATGGAGTCTCACTCTGTCGCCAGGCTGGAGTGCAGTGGCGTGATCTTGGCTCACTACAACCTCCACTTCATGGGTTCAAGTGATTCTCCTGCCTCAGCCTCCTGAGTAGCTGGGACTACAGGCATGTGCCACCATGCCCAGTTAATTTTTTGTATTTTTAGTGGAGATGGGGTTTCACCATGTTAGCCAGGATGGTCTCGATCTCCTGACCTTGTGATCCGCCCACCTTGGCCTCCCGAAGTGCTGGGATTACAGGCATGAGCCACCAAGCCCAGCCAAGAAGCCTATCTTATATGTGGCTTTGTCTCTGGAAGGCTGAGGATATACACAGACATCGAAGCAATGGTCTTTGCTTTGCCTCCAGCTTACTATCATGAATCATGGATGAGCAACATTACAGGGAGCAGACTTTATAGAGCACTAGACTTGGTTCAATCTCAGACCATTCCTTTATTCAGCAAATATTTGTTGAGTACAAAATTAAATAAGGCAGAGATCTTGTCCTGGATTTCCTTACCATCTGATAAGTCACCAAAGTACAGTGTAAATAGAGCTATAATCTGCATTAACACAGAGGAAGAACATCTAAAGCAGACAGTGCTGATGAGGTGGGAGTGATTTCCAGGGAGGGTTTCCTTCACAAGAAGACAACTCAGTTGAGTTTCAAAAGATAAGTAGGAAGTAGTTAGATAAACAGGTGGGGTGGAGTTTTCAGGGAAGAGCAAATATGGGCAGTCATAAAAAGAAAACAGTCAGACATTGGGGTCTGGTATCTCAGGTAAAAATTTTAACCACTTTGGGGTTTGATTTCTTCTTCTGTAAAATAGAAATAAAATCACCTACTCCATCAGGTTGTGAAGGAAATACTTTGAAATCCAAAAATTCAAGGCAAATGTTTATTATTCTATGCCTTGAAATATCTTGGTAAGAAAGAACAACCAAGGTCTGGCAGCTCTGTTGTATCAGTGACATGGCATTGAATTTACTGTACCAGATACACACCCTTCACTAGGTCCACTCCAATTTTAATTTCAGTTCTATATCTGGGATCAACTCCTTAAATCTAAGCTGCATGATCCTGAGCTGATTAAATTATCAATTTTGAGATGTACTTTCCACATCTATAATATTGAGATGAAATATATATATACATTTTATATGTCAGCAGCAGCTGACCCATCAATAACTGTTAACTTTCTATTTACTCACTCTTGGTCAGCTCTAGGTTGTTTTTAAGGGAAGCTGGCTAGGTTAGGTTAGATTTAGAGTTATAGTGGCATTCAACGGTTGGCTAAAGAAAACCTGAAGCACTGAATGAAGAACATAGTCTAGTAGGTTTGAAGAAGAAAAAGATGGAAAAAGGGATTCTTCTTTTCTTAGTGTGAACAGGTTTGTGGGGGAGATTGGATAAGTGCCAGCCTGGGAGAGGTCAAAGGTTGTGTGGGCTAAAAATATGGCAGAACAAGAGGGTACTTGTCAAGATAGTATGTCCAATCTTGAGATATTTGGGGATAGGTAATATGACTAAAGAAATGACTGGCCAGGAAGTAGATCTATGGAGATGCAGGAATTGCTGGAAATTCTAGCCAAAGCATTAAGACAAGAAAAATAAATGAAAGGTATAAGCAGAATCAGGAGTGACAGGGTAAGTTTTCAGCTTCAGGAGAGGGGACTATGGGCCAGGAATAATCCTGTTGATGGGTGTTTTCATGGGCTAAATCAAGGACTGGAAAACTACATACTGAGTCCCAAATCTGGTAAGCCATCTGTTTTTGTAAATGAAATATTATTGGAACACAGCCACATCTATTTATTTATGTCATGTCTGTAGCTGCTTTTGCATTATAATAGTAGAGCTGAAAAGTGGTAACAAATACCATATGGTCTACAAAGCCGAAAATATTTGCCATCTGGCTCTTTACAGAAAAGTCTGCCAGTCCATGTACTAGATAAATAATGAATTAATGAAATGCATGGTTAGAGCAAGAAAACTATGTGGGAGGCTTGATAGCCATCTTTATTTATTTGAAGAATTGAGATGAGGAAATGGGCTCATCTCATATTCTTTCAAAAGGGAGGATCAGGACTAAGACATGAATTATAAGAGAGGTAAGCTTTGGATCCGTCTGATAAAGAATTCCCTAACTTTTAGAGCTTTTCCACAAAGGGTGGGCTATCTTGGATGATGGCCTTCTTTCAGTTACTGATAGATTTAAACAGAGGCACATTATTCAGCATCAGTGATGCTCAATATATGCTGAACAAATAAACAGAGAGAATTTAGAATGGCAGAGTGAAAATGGATGACTGTCTACCAAGGGTAATTATAAAAACAATGACCTAATACTGAGCATGTATTATCTATCAGGCATGTTCTAAGCACAGAATACATACTATCTCATTTAATCTTTACAACAACATTATCAGTAGGGTGGCAGACTCCTAATTTCCCCCCAAAATCTGTTCTCATTTCCTCAGTAGTAGAACCTCTGAATTTGACCTAAGCATATGGATATTCCTTTATTAGCCTCCCTTACAGCTAGATGTGGCCATGGGACTAAGTTACAGCCAATGAGATATAAGCAAAGTGGTTTGCAATTTCTGGAAAGAGAGCTTGAAGGAACAGAGTCTGCCCTTTTCCTGCCCCTCTTTCTTCTGCTGCTGATTGGAAGAAAGGCATGATATCCAGAGCTGGAGCAGCCATCTTAGATTGTAAGGTGAACATGAGAATGAATGTCATGTATAGGAAAAAAAAAAAACAAGATAGAAACCTGACTGCCTGTTTCCGGGACTTAGGGGAGGGAAAAAAAATTCTATCTTGTTTAAGCCACCATTGTCTTGGGTTTTCTGTCACTCACATCTAAATCTTTTCCTAACTAAAACTAAAAAGGTGGGGGTAGTATTATTATCATACCTATTTTAGGAATAAGGCTCAGAATGCTTGAATGACTTGTCCAAGAGTACAGAAGAGTGAAATAACAAGAAACCTCTATAGAAAATTCCTGCATTGGTGGGAAAGTTATAGTCACTAATTCCTAGAATGTTTCCAATTTTATTCTCCTAAGCCAAATGGAATTCTAAACAATAGTTAAGTTAGAAAAATATGAAATACAAGCATATTATAGGTGTTTAAAGGAGGTGTGACTTAACAACAATAACAAAAACTAATTTATCAGTTAACTGCCTATTGGTTAAGCACCTGTTGAATTCCATAGAGTTTAGAAGGTAAGATGGCTACAAACCAAGAGATCAGTAAAGTCTAATGATAGGGTATTTGAGCTAGGACTTTATAGTAAGGTAGTAATTACCTGTATTCATGAAAAGGAAAAGAGACTTTAGATAAAGGGAACCATGTAGCAAAAGACAAAGTAGGAAAACACAATGCATAACCATGAATTCATCTGAAGTCCTTAGAAGAACATTTCATCCAATCAAAGACAGTAAAAGTTACTCAGTAATTTCACCATCACGGAAAAGAGATACTAAAGTAACTGCCAAAACTGGTAATAGAATTTAATATCCCTATTTGCTTCTTTAGAGTTTTATAGAGTCCCTTTGAGTATCTGTATATAACAACCAACCAACATTGGTCAGTTATTTACTTATGCATTCTCTTCCCCAAGGCCCACTCAGCAAAGAGATTAAAGAAAACATTTTGCCTAAGCAATCCTTTCCTCCCTTTTCCCTTATCACATGCACATGGTGCACATGGATTTAAGTGTGTATACACCCACATGCAAACCCTACATAATATGAGTCAGTCTTTACTTTTTCTTCTCCCGAATATCTGCTGCTCCACTCCTTCCTGACCTCCTTTCTCTGAACTATTATGATGAAAATTCCATAACTCACAAGGAAACAAACCTCTTAAAACATTCCCTAAAGGCACTGGTGTACTCATCTGAGTTCTTTTCCAAGACCACAAAGATTTAACCCTTTGGGCCTTTAACTCCCTTTATTAGAAAAGTTTCTGAGTCTGGAATGCAAGGCTCCAGACTCAGAAAACCCAGATACCCTAATCTTTATACTTTATGTATATTAGATATCAGGAGTTGACTAATAAGTAGATGAGAAGGCTACACAAATATTTTTGAACACATTGATAAGGCTGCCAATACAGTAAAATAGAGGATCACAAAAAAGTTTGTCCATAACAGGTTAATTCCCAATTGCAAAACTCACAAGGAAAGGAAATCTTCCCTGTAAAGACAGTCTCTAATCAGCATGCAAATCATCATAACTCTCCCAGAAATATGGGTCATTGATGTTAGTAGAATGTAACTTTAAGCCAAGAGTGGAAGTGGATAGAATTGTGATGTTGTGATGCTCATAGGACTCCCTCTCCTTCATTGTATAATAATGTCAAGATTCTGGAGTTATGTGTGTGTGCAGGCATGCACAAACACACACAGATCTACATCTTTGATGATATGAAAAGAGAGAAAAGTGGGCAACACAAGATTTTAGATGGCACTAGACCCACCAAAAGTCAATCCTAGTCTATTTTTTCCAGCTTCATCTCTGGCCAACCCCCAAAGAAGAGTTATGCAGTCACATTGGATTTTGTGCAATTTATTGAATCAGCCTAGCACTTAATGCCTCTGTGCATTTCCCTTCCCACTATTTTCTAACTCTGTTGACTCCATCATTCAGCTTAAATGCCATCTTTGTGCTGCAGCCCTCCCTGACACCCTCCTGTCTGCATTAATTGCTCTCATCTGTTTCCTGTAGCTCTTCCTACCTTCCACCACCACATCATGTCATGGCACATTATTTTGTAACTATTGATAATATAGGGCCCCCTCACAGATTGAGAGCCCCTGAAGAACATGCATCTTTAAACTGAAAGGGTTTTATAAATATGCTACACTTTACATTTCCAGCATAGTACCAAGACATATAGTTAGTTTTAATAAACATTTGACCCTTTCCTTTCCTTCCATGGCTATATGAGCCCAATCCTTGTCCATTAAGATCTGGATTACTTAAGGGCTTCCAGTCTCCGAAACTGACTTCCTTCTGTTTCAATCCATTCCATATAATTTTCAGAAAAATCTTCTCCAAACACTATTTTCATCATATCACTTTACCTGAGAAGGAACAGAGTTCCATCTAGTAGTGTGTTAAATCCAAACCATTTACCTTGATCAGTAAGGAAATCAATTTCTTAAAAAGAAGGGGGGCCTATACAGACTCTGATAAGATTGGCTTAAATCAATATATCAATTTTGGGAAAAATAACATCTTAACTATATTTAGGCTTCTACTCTACAATATAGTTAGCCAGTGCTAGTACACTTTCTGCTTTCTCTCTCTACATGGATTTACATATATATTTATGTATATATGCAAAGAAAAATATATATGCATATACACACATAGACAGACATATGAATACACACACACATACATATGTATATATGCATATCTTCTTTAATTTACCTAAGCAATGTTTTTTATCTGTATAGAGGTCTACACATCTTTTGTTAAGTATGTTCCTAAATATTTTATGTTAGTGGTGGTCTTGTAAATAAAATTATCTTAAATGTTATTTTTCAGTTGTTTGTTGCTAATACACAGAAATACAATTGTTATTTATAGACATCATAAATTATAACCTTGTTAAATTCAATTATTACTCCTAGCAAATATTTTTTAGGTGACCTAGAATTTTCTACATAGACAATCATCTCATCTTCAAATAAAGTTGTACTTCTTTCTTTCCAAAGGTAAATCTTTTATTTATTTTTCTTGCCTTACTCTAGTGGCTAGAATCTTCAATTATGATGCTAAGTACTAAGAGCATACATCTTTACTTTGTTCTCATTCATATGGGGAAAATATTCAATACATCACTATTTAATATATTAGCTGTAGGTGTCTTAATAAATGCCCTTTACTAAACTGAAGATTTTATCTTGTGTTCCTAGTTTGCTGAAAATTTTTATCACAAATAAGGATTTCCCAATGTTTTTCTGCATTTAGTGAGATAATATGATTTTTCCTCTCTTAATAGGTTAACATCGTGAACTATATCGACTAATTTTTCAAATTGAAACAATCTAGCAAATTTGTGGAAAACATAAAGGCTTTAGAATGGTCAGAATAATTCTTAGAAGAGAGAAAAATTGGAGAATTTAACCTAATTTCAAGATACTACAAAGCTACAATAATCTTGACAATGTGATACTGGCATAAGGATAGAAATTTACATCAATGAAATAGAATATAGTCTAGAAATAGATTTACATATATATGGTTGATTGAGTTTTCAACAAAGGTACAAATGTAATTCAATGGGGAAAGGGCAGTCAATAAATGGTGCTGGATTCAAATAAAAACAAAAATGAACATCAACCCCCATGTCATACCATGCACAAATATTAATTCATAAGGGATTATAGGCCAGAATATAAAATCTAAAACAACAAAAATTTCTAGAATGAAACAGAAAAAATATTCAAGACCTTGGGATACAGAAAATTTTCTTAAGACACTAAAAGCACTAACCATTAAAAACACAATAAAATGAATTTAATCAAAATTTAAAACTTCTGGTCTTCAAAAAAAAAAAAAAAAACCATTAAGAAGGACAAAGGTAAGACACAGACCGGGAGAAAATATTCACAGTACACATATCTGAAAAGGTTCTTGTATTTGTACATATAAGAAACTATTATTGGCCAGGCACAGTGGCTCATGCCTGTAATCCCATCACCTTGGGAGGATGAGATGAGCAGATCACTTGAGGCCAGGAGTTCAAGACCAGCCTGGCCAACATAGTGAAACCCCATCTCTACTAAAAATACAAAAAATTAGTTGGGTATGGTGGTGCAAACCTGTAATCCCAGTTACTCAGGAGGCTGAGGCACGAGAATCACTTGAAGCCAGGAGGTGGAGCCTGCAGTGAGCGAAGATTATGCCACTGTACCCCAGTGTGGGTAACAGAGTGAGACTCTATCTCAAAAACAGAAACAAAACAACAATAAAAAAAACTATTACTGCTCAATAATAAGCAAACAACCCAAGTTTTTAAGAAATGGGCAGAAGACTTGAACAGACACTTCCCACAAAATAATAAATGCAAATAGCCTACAAGCATATTGTGATGGATCAACAAAACTTCTGCATGAAAAAAAATGAACCTCAACCCCTATCTCACACCACACACAATAATTAACTCAAAATAGATAATAGTCCGACACATAAAAGCTAAAATTATAAACTTCTAAAAGAAAGCAGAAGAGAAAATTTTTACAATATTGGAATAAACAGAAACTTCCTAGGCTAAATACAAACCACAGAAGAAAAAAATGGTAAATTGAATTAATCAAAATTAAAAACATCTCCTCTTCAAAAGACAAGCCACAGAATGATAAAAAATATTTTTAATACAAACATCTAACAAAGGATTTACATCCAGAATACACAAAGAACCTCTATAGCTCAATCATAAGAAGACAAATTACCCTATTTTTAAAAATGGGCAAAGGTTTGAATAAGCACTTTATTGAAGAAGAAATACAGATGGTCTATAAGTACACGAAAAGATATTCAACATCATTAGTCACCAGGGAAATAGCAATTAAAATCACAATGAGATAGCACTTCACACCCACTAGACTAGCTAAAATTAAAATGACCAGCCATACCAAAGTTGGTAAAAACATAGAGCAACTGCAACATTGCTGGTCAGAATATAAAGTGGTACAGCCACTTTGGAAAACATTTTGGCAGTTTCTTATAAAGTTAAGCATATACTTAAATACATTTTACAATCCAACAATTCTATTCGTAGAAGAAAAGTAAAAGCATACATCCATAAGCAGACTTATACAAAAATGTTTATAGCAACTTTATTCACAATAGCCCCAAACTGAAAACAACCCAAAAGTCTACCATCAGACAAATAAATAACTTGTAGTATATTCATAAAACTAAATTCTACTCAGCAATAAAAGGAATGATTTCCATTATATAACAAACATGGATGACTCTCAAAAACACCACATTGCATGAAAGAAGCCAGACACTGAATGCATCTATTTATTTGAAGTTTAGATCTGTGCTGTCTAATACTGTGGGCACTAGCCACATGCAGTTATTTAAATTTAAATTAAGTAAAATTAAGTAGAATTTTTAAATTCAGTTCTTCCATTGTGCTAGCCACAATTCAAGTGTTCCAAGAGTCACATGTGGCTAGTGGCAAACATATTGGACAGCGGAGATATATAGAATATTTCCATCATCGCATAAAGTTCTACAGGACAGTGCTGCTCTAAAACATGCAAAATCAAGCTACGGAGATAGAATTGGATCAGTTGTTGCTGGAAGCAGGGTGGGTGATGGGGAGGGTGGACTGGGAAGACTATAACATGTCCCAAAGCCACTTTTTGAGAAATATTGGAAATGTTCTCTCTTGATTGAGGTGGTGGCTATATAGATGTATACTTCACTCCCCATAACATATCAACTTTTCAAGTGGACCACAGACTGCATTTCAATCCCACTTGCTCCTTTAGCTGGGCACCTCTGAGCAGCAAACAACTTTCTCAACTGTACAGATCTGATGCTGAAAATCTCAAATGAATTCATAGCACTGGGATAGCAGTGTTTGGGTTCATATCCTGCCTTCATCACTTAACAGGTTTATCTTAAATAACGCAACCTTGCTAGGCTTAGTTTTCATATCTGCAAAATGGGGAAAAATAATAGTTTCTCATGTAATTCTCATAATGATCCTATGAAATAGCAGTCTCTCAAAAAGTAGTACCTTTTATTCTTATCATTATAAAAACCTCTCCAGAGTCATCAAATATTATTTCCTGATGTAGGACTATGTCTATTTTTTTAAATCACCCCTTCAGCACTATAATAATAAAGGCTCAAATATCTGTACACTTACTGTTTTGTGTAGGATATTATTATATGTTATATGTGATCATTTTCCTTATCTTATCCAGTGCAGGAAGCTAAATGATTCTTAACATTTCTACAAGTTTACTGGGTGCTTAGCACATGTGCAAGGTACCAGATTAGTTCACAAGAAGAGAAAGACAGAATCCCTCCCTACAGGAAATCATTACTTACTACAGAGTCATAAAGAAAAAAATTAGGATATGAACTAATACCACAAAATATTCAATAGTATAGTTCAGGTAGTAAAAAAGTGAGAGAATCATTAAATTGTAAGCATACTAATTGTGCAACAGACCAAAAGTGCAGATACAGATGGTAGAAATCAGCATAAACTCAAGTCATCAGTGAAGACTTTCCAGAGAATGTCATAGTCTGTAGAAGAGGACCTGCCCTGGGAAGTAAAGTCAGGAGAAAACAGAACAGAGAGGGAATCACAGTCACTTATTGGAGCTGGGATGGAAGGTCATGGGTTGGCCTTGCCTTCTGTTTAGCAAGGGCAGAGTAGCCTCCATCAGCAAAAGCAGTAGAACTATCCTGGGCAAGCCCAGGAAAGTTCTCATAGCAGGTCAAAGTAGCATAGCACATTTCGGAAGCCTGGCAAAACGAGGGGGAAGAGAAAAGTGGGAAGGGCCCTGAGCTGCTTCCTTGAACACATTGCATGACACATCCATGCATCAAAAATACAAGCTTCCTCAAGCAGCCAGTTGCCTCCAATTAGCTGGGTTAACTCAAGCTCGTATTATAAGCAATTTTAAATTAATTGACAGGCAACATCAGCACACCTATTTGCTAAATGCTTTTTCAAACCAGTACTCTACAAGTCATTCCTTAATTAAGGTAATTGTCTTCAAAAGAATTAAAAACTCGTAAGATGAAAACTCACTCTGGACGAGATAAACATAAAAGAACCACTCTACCACCCTCACACATTCTTACATTACAGTCTTTCAGTAAAATGATCCTGATTTAATCAAAAGAAGATATGATTCAGTTTCTGCAACTCTTTTCTTCAGGCTCTGCCTCCTGTCTGGATCCCCTATGTCTGATGATCCCCTCATATCTGGATCCCCTACATCTGATGTCTAGCCTACATTTTATCATCACACCAAGCAAAACATTTTCCAGACTAAATAACTCTCCAGTCTCATAGAGATTCCCCCACAAAGCCGTAGCAGATGGGAAGCATTTTAAATCCACATACTTAATGTATAAGTATTATGTCATATAAGATGGTGATTTCTAGCCATTTTCTTTTTTATATTTTATTATAATCAACACCAACACCAATTGAAGGCCTTCAGTGGCCCTCCAGTTAACAAGCTTAAAAACTATTCCTGCTTCTCATGGATGCCCATCAGTGACATCAAATTCTGGGTGGATGCCCAAGGCAACAGCTGACTCAAACACTTGATGTCATTCTAATGGCTTGTTTTGGATAGAATTAAAAATGCAAATAGAATACCTCGTTAAAACTCAAAGTTCATTTTAGCTGTGCCTCTGATTTACCACTGAGAATTCATTATCCAAAGGAAGGACACAATATTACTTACACTTCTTACCTAATTGAAAAGAAAAAAATGAAGCAAACAAGTTTCAGGGTTAGTTTTTTGTTTTTTAAAGTGCTTAATCTGCAGGCCAATACTGCAGCACTTTTGCTATTTTTCTGGATGGTGTAACCCCAAATAAAACAGACAGAACTGTTTTCAGAGTCCACAATCTGAAGCAAGCAGGGTGGCTCTGACCTGTCCCCTCCCAGCCTTCAGGCCATTTCTGAGGCTCTGATGGGGGTTGGGGGTGGGGCTACCCAGGAAGGTCAAGGGAAATGCAGGTGTGGGGGATGGAGCAAATCCCAGGACCTGAATGGTGTGGGCTCCTCAGCAAATCAACTGCATCACAGAACATGAGTAGTATTAGACTTGACTAAGCATAGGAAGCATGTTAAGTATAGTTCATTTTTTAATATCATTACGTCATCATTTCAAATATCAGTTGTGATTTTATGGGTACCAGGGATTAAAAAAACAAAGCAAGCTTTGGCCAAAGTGCCGTACCATACTCTACACTAATTTTTAACAAATAAAACAGGTTATTATATATTTTTCTGATTATAAAAGTAATACATACCTACACATTTACTGTGGAAAATTTGAGAAAGGGGCTGATAAACAAAAGAAATGATACCATCAATAAGTTCTAATTTTGTTATAACTTCCTTCCAGCTTTTTCCCCATGAACATAGATCTTTTACAGAATTGAAATTATACTATATATTGTTTTTATCCTGCTTCATTAGACAAAACACAGGTTAAGCATCCCTAACTCGCAAATCTGAAATCCAAAAATGTTTGAAAATCTGAAACTTTTTGAGTGCTGACATACCTGATATCATGTGACTGGTCAGAGTCAAACTGCAGTCAAAACTTTGCTTTATGCACAAAATTATTCTAAATATTATATAAAATTACCTTTAAGCTATACATATAAGGTATGTATGAAACATAAATGAGTTTAATGTTTTAGGTCTTATCCCCAAGATAGCTCATTATGTATAATGCAAATATTCCAAAATACAAAAAAGTCCAAAATCCAAAACACTTCTGGTCCCAAGTATTTCAGATAAGGGACACTCAACCTAGTACTATTGTCTAAATATAATATTATACTGTCTAAAGGAATAATTTTTGGACATAATAAAACCTACATAAATAGCAGCAATCCCTTTCCCAAAGTTCTAAATGTTATGTTTTAAAAGGAGGCGATCATGGAAAATCATACTGCCTTGCCCCTCCGAAACCACACATACTCTCACCTGTTTTATGTATTTGTAAACACATCCTTGGACATATAGCGGCTTCCAGATTGCTCAATGTTTCCTCCAAAAGCTGATCAACCAACGGGTATGATTCATTCACTCATTCAACAAATAATTTTTAACACCTACTATGTGGTAGGTACCAAGTAAAAATGGTCCATAAAACTACTCTAATTGGCCTAACTGATATTTATCAAAGGGAAATTTACTAGGGTTAGGTGATAGTTTATATTTCATTCGGCCAAATAGAGCTGGGTTTGAGGCTGGTCTGATCAACACTAGCCTCTCCAACCCATTAGTTTGACATTCATTTCAGTTAGGGTGCGCTAGCCCCCTATTCCCTGAACCTGGCCTATTCATTCCCATTTCTGAGTCCTGTTTATCATTCCCAAGCTCCCATTACCTTCCTTTCTCCTGAGCCACGTTCTAGTCAGGAAGCTTTTCTGACCAGTGTCTATAAGCCTCACTCTCAAACGACTGGGGCACAAACAATCCAGAATAGTCTTTAAACAACCCTGACTGCCCTGTTCCCAGTGGGGCAGTGGTAAGGATCTGGTTCAGGCACCAATCCCTCGTTTTCTTTATTATTTCCCACAGCTAAACAATAGATGCAATGCATACTACTAGTCACTTAACCATTCATCTCAGGAACTTTTCTATCTGAATCTAACTCTGAAAAGATTTTTCAAGAAAAGCATTCTACCCTCACAGTTGCTACTGGCATTTTTTTTTCTATCCTGACTAATAACCTTGGTTGCTTTCCTGCAATGGATGACAGCTAAGATAAAGCAGCTTTGAGGTAGTAAAATTTGATTCATTTTACCCATAACTCCTCAAGAAAACATAACTACCTTGCACACAGCAGCCCCTATACTATATCAAGACCTCTGACTCCATGCCCTGTGCTGAGCGCCTCGTGTGTATAATTTTATTCAATCTTCACAGGAACTGCGGTGAGGTATGTACCAAGATGACAATTTCCAATTTAGAGATAAGAAAACTGAGGTTTTGACAGATTAAGTCATACAGTGAACCACAGGTGAAGTGAAGATTCAAATCCAGGCAGCTGTCTCCCCATACTGTGAGTTAACCCATCCACCCTGGCTAATAGTCTTCCTCACTTTGTCTTCCCATGAGGCTGCGGCTAGTGATTCTCACATTTACATCAGCATCAGAATCATGGTGGGGATTTGGTAAAACTATCCTTGCTAGGGTGGAACCCAAGAGATTTTGATTCAGGAAGGGGACAAGAGATCTGCATTTTTAGCAGGCACCTCTCCTATCACCACACTGCCAGGTGATTCTTGTCTTCAGCGTATACCTAAAGATATTACATTGAGCATAAGAGGATCCTACACATCAGAGCAGAGGCTTTTGTAAACTTTCCTCATTACCCATGATCCATCGGGGCTTTAAAAATGGCAGGAAGTTATTGTTTAATGGGTATGGAGTTTCAGCTTAGGATGATGAAAAATCTTGTGAGAGAGGCAATGGTAACAATTGCAAAACAATGTGAATGTACTTAATGCCACGGAACTGTACACTTTATTTTTTATTTTTTAGAGACATGATCTCATTCAGCTGGGACTACAGACATGCACCACCACACCCAGCTAATTTTTTTTTTTTTTTTTTTTTAAAGACAGGATTTCTCTGTGTTGCTCAGGTTGGTCTTAAACTCTTGGCCTCAAGCAATCCTCCTGCCTCAGCCTCCCAAAGTGCTGCGATTACAGGCTTGAGCCACTCCACCTGACCTGTACACTTTAAAATGGTTAAGACGATCAATTTTGTTATGTATATTTTACCACAATTTCTAAGATGGCAGGATCCTAACCTCTTAGCTGCCTTAGGGAAGGTGTCTCTGACACCCCCTCCTGTTGACCCAGAGGAAAGTGAAGTTTAATCCTAAGGGACCCCTTGAGAAAGGGACTACTAAAAGGCAACAGATGAAGCCAAGTTGGCCCTGTGTGGCCCCTCTTCAGTTTTGAGCTGGCTGTGTACACTCAGGTTGAGGGGACAGGGCTGTGCTTGTACGAGTTCCCAAGAAACTGCATCACACCTCATCCCCTGCCTGCCCACCGTGAAACAAACCAATGTCCAGTCCCTAACATAACCCATAGGTGTCCATGGACATGGGACAGAGGGAAGAGAGGAGCCCAAAGGATGGTAGGGAAAGAGCCCTCTTCAGGTTTCTAATGTTAGCTCCCCCAGGGATCATCTACAAGTACTTCAGGCCATTCTGATTTCGGCTCAAATGTCATCTCCTTAGAAAGGCTTTGCCTGCTTGAAAGCAGCCCCTCCTCCACACCCATTACTTTCTATAATATTACCCTGCCTGGTTGTCATTTGAGCATGCACCACCACTGGAAATTATATTTATTACTTATTTGCACACTAGTAACTTGTTTGCCTCCCCGGACTAGAACTAGAATTTCCTGAGAGCTGAGAATGTGCTACTTGTGTTTACTGCCCATTCTCAAGGCCTCACTTGAGACACGGTGGGAACCCAATAAGTATTTGTAGAATAAATAAATGAATCAGCCTCATTTGTTTCCTTTTGTATAATCAGTTCTTTCTACCTCACAAGGTGATTTGTAGGAAGGGTCAAATGAGATCAGATATGCCAAAGTGTTGCAAAAGGAAAGGTATCACATACATGGTGAGGTTATTGTGCTTGGCAGGGAGGGGGGCAGTTCACAAAACCCTGAGTGCCTTACAAGGCCTCCTTCTGTGACCTTGGCATGGTGATATGCTCCCTCGTCACTTCACTCCTCCTAGGTGGAGTGGAGATTTGTCTGGAATCTAAAAATGACAGTGTTCCACTCTGCAGATCATCCAAACAGAATGCAACCAAATTATTACAAGGTGAGGCCTCTCAGAGAGTTTTCTTACTAAGGGGCTCAAATAACAAGATGATACTTATGAAGTTAGGGATCTGCCAGGAAGGCAAACTTAGGGGAAGAACACAAAGATGCTTCCTGCCTTGGGTTAGTTGGGCTAAACAAGTATGAATTGAGTGAGTCGCTAGTATATTCCAGTTCCTGGGCTCAGTCCCAAGGATAGAGAGAGAGGTGACTGAGATTGTTACAGTGGAGTGGGGGAGACAGTTACTAAACAGAAAACTCAAAGTCAGTATGGTGAATCTGGCCTACACTAGTCAAGGAAGGCTTTCTAGAGTGACTGATGCCTAAATGAATTTAAAGTATAAAGGATAGAGGAAAGAGGGGTTGGGGAAGAGTGAGTGGCCAAGGTAAGACACAGAATAGAAAGACTACACAGAGTTTAGGGAGTTCCAAGTAGTGAAAGCTTTGGGTATTTATTGCTGGAGTATCTATGTTGTGAAAAGGTTGGGGTGCAGGGGAGGGAAGGGGACCAGAAGATGTACCTGGAGAAGTGGGCAGCAGCCACTCTCCCACTTTGGGCTAACTGCAGCCCCTCTGTCAGCACTGATGCAGCCACTGCACTGCCCTGCCCTGTGAGGTGATGAGGAAGCTGCACCGTCCAGGGTGAGACTGCCTGATGCACAGCTTCCCAGGCAATCGTGAATTAGTGACACGGCCGATGTTTTCCAGCATGTGAGGCTGGAAATTCCTTCCATTGATACCTCTCTCCAGTTTCCCTAAGCCTCACACCTCCAAACTCAAGTCCTCCCTGTTTGCAGCACAGGGAAGTCTAGTTTATCTTTTGAGTGTCACCTGTTTCTACTCCCAGCCAAGCTTGACTTGCCCTATTGGCTACTGGACCAATGAATGGGCTCATCCTGGGCAGAATTCCATAGGCATGTGTCTGAAACAAGAGGCCTCAAAAGATAAACCAGAGTTCCCTGTGCTGCAAACAGGGAGGACTTGAGACCGGAGGGGTGAGACTTGGGGAACTGGAGAGAGGTATCAAGGGAAGAAATTCCCAGGTTCACATGCTGGAAAATATCGGCCATGTTACTGATTCGCAATTGCCTGGGAAGTTGTATACCAGGCAGTCTCACCCTGGGACGGTGCAGCTTCCTCAACACCTGGCAGGGCAGGACACCTGCTACATCAGTGCTGATGAAGAGGTGCTGCAGTTAGCCCAACATGGAAACTCCTCTGAGCCCTGAGTGAAGGCAGCAGAAATGAACAGAAGGAGTAGAGCCCTGGGGTTTTAGTAAAATGCTTATGCCCCAAATTTGGTCACCTGATATGATATGATTCAGAGTATGAAAGGCAGAAAACCAGAGGGAGAGAGGGAAAGAAGAGAGAGAAGAAGGTCCCTCCATTTCTTTTCTCTGTTTTACACTGGAGCTGCCTCAATCCTATGCACTTAGAAAAAAAAAGGAAGAGGCTAACAGTTGCTCACCTGGGGTTATATTTTCAGGGGCTGACAAACAAGAATTTTAAATTTTATATATTCATTTGGATATTTGTAAGAAGAAAAATGTTTTCAAATCCAACCCACCCGTCCCCAGATAAATCACTCCAGCTTTGGTCAGAACCTGGGGACAGAGGTGAAAATCCTTATCTCACTAGGACACTCATTTTTCCCATTCCTCCCCATAGCCTCCAGCTCTTCCAGCTTACTGGCACCGACAGCGTCCTGTTGTGGTTAAGCATAGCAAGTGGCTTCCCTGTCATAAGAGGTGAGATGGTTTGGATGTTTGTCCCCTACAAATCTCATGTTGAAATGTGACCTCCAATGTTGGAGGTGGGGCCTAGTGGGAGATACTGAATCATGGAGTGTATTCCTCATGAATGGTTTAATGCCATCCCCTTAGTGATGGTGATGAGTTCTCTCTCAGTTAGTTCACACAAGATCTGGTTGTTTAAAAGAATCTGGAACCTCCCCCTTCTCTCTGTCTTGCTTGCTCTTTGGTAATGTGACATGCTTGCTTCCACTTCACCTTCCATCATAAGTAAAAGCTCCAAAGCCTCACTAAAAGCCAAACAGATGCCAGTGCCATACTCATACAGCCTGCAGAACTGTGAGCCAACTAAACCTCTTTTCTTTGTAAGTTACCCAGCCTCAGGCATTTCTTTATAGCAATGCAAGAATGACTAACACAGAAAATCAGTACTGGGGACTGCGGCATTGCTATAAAAATACCTGAAAATGTGGAAGTGGCTTTGGAAATGGGAAATGGGCAGAGGCTGGAAGAGTTGGAGGGCTCAGAAAAAGACAGAAAGATGGGGGAAAGTTTGCTACTTCTTAGGGAGACTGGTTAAATGGTCATGACCAAAATACTGATAGAAATATGGGCAGCAAAGTCCAGGCTGATGAGGTCTCAGATGGAAATGAGGAAGTTATTGGAACTGCAGTGAAGGTCACCTTGTTATACCTTAGCAAAGAACTTGGCTCCATTGTGTCCAAGTCCTTGGGATCTGTGAAAGTTTGAACTTAAGAATGATGACTTGGGGTATTTGGCAGAAGAAATTTTTTAAGCAGCAAAGCATTCAAGAGGTAGCCTGACTGCTTCTAACAGCCTACAATCAGGTGTGATCAGTCTAAGGAATGACTTAAAGTTTGAACTCTTATTTAAAAGGGAAACAGAGTATAAAAGTTTGGAAAATTCACAGCCTGGCCATGTGGTAGAGAAGAAAAGCCTGTTTTCAGGGGAACAATTAAAAAGGGCTGCAGAGCAACCACTTGCTAAAGAGATTGGCATGACTAAAAGAGAGCCAAGTGCTAATATCCTAGACAACAGGAAAAAGGCCTTGAAGGCATTTCAGATCTTCCAAGCTGCCCCTCCCATCGCAGGCTCAGAGGCTAAGGAGGAAAGAATGGTTTCAGAGGCCAGACCCTGGACACTCCTGCCATGTTTAGCCTCAGGACACGGCTGCCCCAGTTCCAGCTGTGGCTCAAAAGATTCCATGTACAGCTCAGGCTGCCTCTTCTGAGAGTACAAACTGCCATATGCCCTGGTGGCTTCCATGCGGTGTTAAGTGTGCAGGTGCACAGGATGCAAGTGTGACACAGGATGGCAGCTTCCCCCTAGATTTCAGAGGATGTATCAGAAAGCCTGGGTGCCCAGGCAGAAGCCTGCCATGGAGGGAGAGCCCCCACATAAAGGGACTCTACCAGGACAGTGCCAAAGGAAAATGTGGGGTGGGAGCCCCCACACAGTGTTTTGTACCTAGTGGAGCTACCTAGTGGAGCCGTGGAAAGGTGGCTGTAACCCTCCAGACCCCAGAATGGTAGAGCCACCAGCAACTTGCACTCTTCAAGCCTGGAAAAGATACAGATAGCAGACTCCAACCTGTGAGAGCAGCCACAGGTACTGCACCTTGCAAAGCCATAAAGCACCAGTGTGCTCTGAATGTGGGACATGGAGTCAAGGATTATATTGGAGCTTTAAGGTTTAATGCCTGCCCTGTTTTGTTTCAGATTTGCTTCGGGCTTCTTGCCCCTTTCTTTGGGCCAATTTCTCCCTTTTGGAATGGGAATGTTTACCAAATACCTGTACCACCATTGTGTCTTGGAAGTAAATAAGTTGTTTTGATTTTATAGACCCATGGGTAGAAGGAAATGAGTCTTAGATGAGACTTAGGAATTGGTACTTGATGGTGGAATGAGTTAAAACTTTAAGGACTATTGGGAAGGGATGATTGTATTCTGCAATATAAGAAGAACGTGAGATTTAGGGGACCAAGGGCAGAATGACATAGTTGGATGTTTGTGCCCTCCAAATCCCATGCTGAATTGTGACCTCTAATATTAGAGGTGGGACCTAGTGGAAGGTGTTTGGATCATGGGGATGGATCCTTCATGAATGGCTTAGTGCCATCCCCTTGGGGATGAGTAAGTTCTCACTCCATTAGTTCACATGAGATCTGGTTGTTTAAGAGTCTGAGACCTCCCCCTTCTCTGTCTCTTGCCCCTGCTCTTGCCATGTGACATGCTGGCTCCTCTTGCCTTCCACCATAATTGTAAGCTTCCTGAGGCCCTCACCAGAAGCACATGCCAGTACCATGCTTCCTATGCAGTCTGCAGAATGGTGAGCCAATTAAAATCTCTTTTTAAATTTTTAATAAATTACCCAGCCTCAGTTATTTCTTTATAGCAATTCACGAGAAGACTAACACAAGAGGTCAAAGGTGTGTTACTAGTTGACCCCTGGGAGGTGATGGGACCAGAGCAGTAAGGAGCAGTACTTAGAGTTCACCTCTAGCATCCATCCATGGTTCCACCCTGCAAAACCCATACACACGGCTCAGCCTCTCTCATCTACTTCTGAGTCCCCAAAATGAATAGGTCTCCTTCCTCTAAGCCATGGCAGCAACACTAAGAAGGAGCATTTTCTACCTCCTTTCTCCTTATGTGCCTCTTGTTGCCCCAGATGGCTTGTTACCTCCTGGCTGACTATTTACCAAAGTATTCCAGCCTCTGGGGCACTTCAGCAGTCTCCTAGAAGCAAATTCCTGTAGGATGGACAGATGTAAAAGTTGGAAACAAGGCATATTCTATCAATAGTGGAATGATTAAATAAAACATCATACATTCACCAGGCATGATGGCTTAAGCTTGTAATCCCAGCACTTTTGGAGGCTGAGGCAGGCAGATCACTTGAGGTCAGGAGTTCGAGACCAGCCTGGCCAATGTAGTGAAACGCTGTGTTTATTAAAAATGCAAAAATTAGCCGGGTGTGGTAGCACGCACCTGTAATCCCAGTTACTCAGGAGGCTAAGGCAGAAGAATAGCTTGAACCAGGGAGGTGAAGGTTGTAGTGAGCTGAGATCATGCCACTGCACTCCAGCCTAGGTAAAGGAGCAAAACTCCATCTCAAAAACAAACAAAACAAAATATGGTACATTTGTACCCAGAAAGCAGGTTTTATTGTTTTTGTGACTTAGCTCTAGATGAATTTACCTGGAAAGATTTTCAGAGCATATTGTTACTTTTTTTTTTTTTTTTTGAGACAAGGTCTCACTCTGTTGTCCAGGCTGGAGTGCAGTGGCACAATCACCACTCACTGCAGCCTCAAACTCCCAGGCTCAAGCAATCCTCCTACCTCAGCCTCTCGTGTAGGTAGGACTATAGGTGTGTGCCACCATGTCCAGATAATTTTTCTTTTTCCTTTTTCTTTTTTTTGGAGAGATGGGGGTTTCACTATGTTGCCCATGCTGGCCTCGAACTCCTAGCTTCAAGCAATCCTCCCACTTTGGCCTACCAAAGTGCTGGGATTACAAGCATAAGCCACCATGCCTGGCCATATTCTTAAAAATAAAAATAAACCGAACAAAACATAATATGAACTCATTTATAGAAAACAAAAGAAAACCACACACGAAAACAAAAGTGTATCTTTATGTGCATGTGCATGTGTGTAACTATGTAAATACATAGAAAAAAGTCTATAAGAATACCCACCAGACCAAATAACTCCAAAAAAAAAAAAAAAAAAAAAGAAAGTAGGCTTTGATGGGGACTAACAGGGGGCTTTTAACCTATATGCAGTTTACATTATTTAGAAACAAGGATGTATTCACTCTTCTGGAAACACCAGTAGCAAAAAAAAAAAAAAAAAGAGAATGTATTTGTATATCACTTCTGTAATTAAAAATATAATTTTTTAAACCTGAAATTGTTAGGAGATTCTTTTCATCCTGCAGAACTTTGCTTTAACAAGTTACATACTAGCACCAGGAAGGCAGTGGAACTAGTTCCCACTTGGGCAAGGGTTTGTTTACACTGCTTATCTAAAGTTAGAGCCAACAATGCTAATGATTCTGAATAGCACCAGCCACTCCTTGGCCATCCCCTCCCCTCCCACCCACAGATTCAACTATCACCTCTATGTAGATGACTTCCAAATGCCTCTTTCCAGACACAGCCTTTCCTTGGAGCTACAGTCCTGATTTTCCAACTTCCTCTTCAGTAGAACCAACACACATGTAGAAAACCAGACTCCTGTCCTCTCTCCCTCTCCCTAATCCAGCTTTTCTGCCTAACTTCCTCCTTCCTATGAACCGGTACCTATTTTTTCCCCTAGAAACCCAGAAAGGAAACTTCCTAATCACCCATAGTCCTCTTTATCAACACACCCACCCCCAAATATCCAATCAGCTGTCACATTCTAATAAGTTTTCTAAAAGGTTCTTCCCAACTAATAACTCCCTGTGTTGCCACTGACACCACCTCAATTCAGATCCTTTGCATACATCATCAGGACTAGCAGAATCACCCTCAGTGGTCTCCCTGCTCTTAACTGCTTTGACCCACTAACTAGATGTCCCATTTGGTAAAGGACCAACATTCCACCCTGCCACGGTCATTTTGAGCCTTCATTCCATCACCTATTGTATCAGCTATTTTCCCAGCTTTGAGTCATTTGCCAATTTGGGAAATATGGCTTTATGCCTTCTCCAAGTATCTGATAAAAATGTTAAAGTGAGCTTAGCCAAGAACAAGGTTCTGACTGCAGATCTGTTTCCAAGGAAACCTAGAGCTTAGTACTAAAGTAAAGAAAGTAAATTAAAAAAAAAACAAGTAGTGTTGGATGTTTTTGACACCATCTCATTTATACCTTACAACAATCCCTTGTAGGAGGTATTGTTACCCCAAATTTTAGAGACTTTGAAACTGAGGCTGAGAATGGCTAGGTAAACATGTGAAAAAGTCTCAGTTATTAAATGGTGGACTTGTCATTTGAACTTGTCTGTTGATTCCACAGCTCACGGTTTTTCCACCACACAGTAGAAACCTTTCATGGATCCTTACCTTCTAAAAGGTAAAGCACATGTCTCTTAATCTGCACTGAACGTCTTTCACATTCTAGCTCCAAACTTATCTTCGTAATAATAGATGATATTACATGTCAAACACAGTAATAAGTTTTACATGCTCTATTTCATTTAATCCTCATCACAACCCCATGAAGTAAGTGCTATGATTATGTCCATTTTACAGATTCAGAAGCTGAGGCAAAGAGAGATTAAAAATAGCTTAATCTGTAAATCAGAAATTATCTAAAAATAATTTCTTAAGAATAGCTTCATCAAGGCCCACCCAGTTAGAAAACAGCAAAGCTGGATCAAACCCGGGTATGCCTGATTAGAGAGATATTTAGAAGGCAGAATGGGCAGGAATTCCCATTTGTACAACCTATCAACATGTATTTCTTGAGACCTTTGTCACATGTTCAATATTGTGTGAGGGCTGGAAATAAGAGAAATGAACAACCAACAAAAGTCCCTGGCCTTGGCTTCATAGGGCACACACACACTCTATTGGGAAAGACAAACATTAGAATGGAAAGCAGCAGCGTGTCATGACTGGGAAGGTGAGGCCTTCAGTGCTAAGAAACCACAGACTCAATCAGGTGAGGGTTTTGGTCTCAGCAAGTGGTTTGATTAAGGTTCTACTCACTACGATGGAGAACTCAGGAGAAACGGGTTTAGGAAAAGATGCATTCAGTTTGGGACACGAGTTTTGGGGAGATGCTACCCAGCCAACCCGATATGCAGCTTTGGAGCTCAGAAGTGAGAATTAGGCTGTGGAGAGGCTTAGAATCATTGGTGTAAAGGTGCAACTGCACTCACAGAGGTGGAAGTCCTTACCAGACATTTCTTGGTAAAGATGCTGAGAAGTTCAGGTATTTGTCCATGTCTCTCTAACTGACTGAAACATCTTTGATGGCAAATCCTGGATATAGAATGAGGAATGCAGTAAACATTCTAGTTACAGAATGAACCAAAGTCCTTAATTTCAAAACGAGTAACAAAGCCATAAATCAATAGTAGAGCATTTATGTGAACTAGTTACTCTAGATTAACCTGAATGGCTTCCTCAATACAAGAGCAACCAATGTCCTGGGCATCCTCCCAAGTTTTTGCTGAGTCTTCCCACTGAATAGAACTGGTCACAAGGTGAGCATTTGCTGTCTCTCCTTGTACATTCTAGTCTGATTCCTTGGAATGTGCTACCTCAGTCCCAGCAGCCCTTGCTTCCAGAATTCTTCAAATTAAAAATAAATTTCTCCAAAAAGGAAGGAACGAGGATGGAAATGTTTAGCAAAAGAAAACACCAGGTAACAGCAACAGAAGTCTCTTTCCCATGAGTGAAGTTAGAGTTTTAACTAAGCCCGTTTAACAAAACATTGTCAAAATTTACAACTTACAAATGATTCCTCACTTATAATGCTTTGTTCTATCCTTCCATAAATAAATAACAGTTGGAAACACTGAGAAACAGAGAGAGTGAGCAACATCTTGTTTCACAAATGACAGAAAGTGTCAGGTCCCCACCTGCATGATCATCTGGCTCAGGTAAACTCAGATGGGCAGTTGCTGTGGGGACCTTGCTCACCATTGTCCCCACCAGCCAGCATAGTGCCTGACACAGGGGAGTGACTCAAAATAACTGCTGAATGGATCAGTGATGAATGGATGAGAAAAGATGGTTGAAAAAAAGTCCAAAATTGTGGGCAAAAAGGAGACAAGGATGAGGGGCAACACATAAGCAACAAGAATGTGAAGAAGGCAACCAACCACCTTCTTACATCTTGGGCTCAGATTCTCCTCAGCTTCTCCACAAAGACACCCAGCAGTAGCTAAATCTCTGGGTCAGTTTCTGAGTCCCACAGGTGCTGTCAAACGCAGAGTTAAAGTATTTGACATTTAATTTTTAAGTTTTATATCTGCTTTCTCTTTTCATTTCTATATGCCTTAGGAACACTTTTTCCCCCCTTAAGCTTTCACCTAAACTAAAACTTGACATTGAATTAGACTATTACTAGATTCTAAGGTCATGATTTGGACCAAGCTTCATCTTGCAGGTTTGCTGCTCTGCTATTTAATGTTTTACTCCAGAAAAGGAAGTCCATACTGTGTGTCCAGAATCCTCAAGGATGGTGTCTATCCATCTGATAATAGAGTTCCAATTCTGCCTGTCTTGGGAGGAACACAAAGAAATGAGAGTATCCTTGCTTACAATTTTTTTTTTTTTTTGAGATGGAATCTCGCTCTGTCACCCACGCTGGAGTGCAGTGGCGCGATCTCAGCTCACTGCAACCTCTGCCTCCTGGCTTCAAGCAATTCCCTGCCTCGGCCTCCCAAGTAGCTGAGATTACAGGCGCCCACCACCATGCCCAGCTAGTTTTTGTATTTTTAGTAGAGACGGGGGTTTCACCATCTTGGCCAGGCTGGTCTCGAACTCCTCACCTCGTGATCCACCCGCCTCAGCCTCCCATAGTGCTGGGATTACAGGCATGAGCCACTGCACCCAGCCTACAATTTTTTTTAAAAGGCATTTCATTTTCATCTCACAGGAAGGCCACTTTAGAGGCTACCCTTGATTTAACACCAAAACTTCTTACAAGAGCACAAGCCCCAGTTACCCAATCCATGGTGTGCACTTCATTCTCCTTATACTCGCCCACATAAACAGTGTCCCTAGCTCCTTACCACATCTGAATCTGCACCTGTCACTCTTAGGAAAGCACACGGGGTCTCCAGGAATTCAATCTATGTACACTCAGGAGCAGCAAGCTAATTTTAATTCTCGCATTTGATGACCATGGCTAAAGTACAGCTAATTTTTTAAGTTCAAAGTAAAATCCAAGTGGCTTCTAGATTAATATCTCTATTTTAGAGATACAACTGATTAACAAACAGATAATGAACTGCCACAGCAGAATTGCAAACGTGGTTTAATGATGGGAAATTTGTGAACCTGATAGAACACATCAGCAGGTCAAATGTGAAAAAGCATAAAATCATCTCCAAGATTACCTTTTTGGCATTTGATAAAATTCAACTGCCTTTCATCTTTTGCTTAAATCCAGGAATACAAAACTACTTCTTCAAAGTAATTTAAACTATTTTAAACCAAAAGCCAACATTATGCCTTCTAGAAAGTATGAAAAGCATTTCCATTAAAATCAGGAGTAAAATAAAACAGTCTATTATCCTCACTCAGTTATTAATGTTCTAGAATTACTAATTTAAAAGAGAAGTAATCATTATTTGTGGGTAATATAATTCTCTACCTAGACAGTGCAGGAGAATCTACTAAAAAGTTAAGTTGATTAAATAAAAAATATAAAATCTTTAGAAAATAATGAGTAAGACACAGAACTTCTCCACTATGGACCACTGACCCCATTCATTTCAGAACTGGTATTCCTCGAGTGGTCATCTGCAAGCTTTGTGCTCACATAAACTCTATACTTAATCATATTTTCTGAATCTCATTTGTTAAAGTTGACAATCTTCATGATAGAATGTTAAGCAAGGAACCTAGGATCCAAAATTGCATATGATGTATTTATCATGTGATCCCAATTTTATTTGAAAAAACAAAAGTTCCATTCTACTGCTCCCCAGCTGGGTAGCTTAGGACAAATCCATGAGTCTCTTAGGAGACCGGTTCCTTCAACTCCTCCAAAACCAAGAGGGCCAAGCTTGGACCCTTCTCCTTTCTTCCCCTCAATTGTAAGTATTGGATAACAGCATATAATCAAAAACTAATAAATAAATATAAACAGAAGTATGTCTGTGTTAATAATTTAAGATAAAATATAGAATTGTAGTTGTTAAAGCAAAATTATTTTTGGATTAAAGATTTTTTTAAAAATGAGTATCTCCTAAATGGGTGATATATTTTATATCTGACTCCTTAGATAGTGATAGTTCATTAGAAATAGACAGCATGGTGAGAAATGAGCACACTCTCTTAACTTCTATGACTAATTTGATCTGGGCTTGCATGCCTGCAACAGGAACGCCCTCCACCTGTTGTCAGCCATCCCATGACTTGGCATTAGAGACGCCCGGACCATTCTCAGCCAGCAAAAGGCAGTCAAAAGCCTATCCAAGAGTGTCATGGGAGAGCATGCAAGGTTGCCTGATGTCTGTGTTGCACTGCTGGTGCAGGAAATTGATTTTTGGAGTTCTTTTTGCAAACTTATATAGCTTCTATGCATAGCTCAAAAGTTCCTGCCTTCTTCTCTTAGATTCAAATAATAATTGAGCTTTTTTTTTTCACAACTACCTCTAGATTTACCAATCCCTACCACTGTAAATTTTAAAACTGTGCCCAAGCCATGATGAAAGAAAAACCTCAAGCACAGTAAGCCAGACCGAGTTAGAAGCAAATTAGGTCTGAGTGAATCCACTCAGACCCCGACAGTTAACCAAACTGCTCAAGCTCTGCTCTGTCATCCAAATTCATTCTGCCTTTGTGGAGGGAAAAGGAATACAATTTCATGCCCAGAGTATTTAGCTTTTGTGAATTTTATCCACCTTTCTGAGATTGGCAAAACAGGCTACTAGAGAGGGCTTCAATTCTTCCAGGCAAACATTTCATATGTGAAAAACACGCTCAATCAATGAAATCTGAGTTTGTGTTATTAATAACAACAAATGAATTGAAACTTTCTTTAGAAATCACAGTAACTTGAAACAACTCCTGTGATATCCAAATTAAGCCATGTTATGTGATATTTTAATCCCAGATTTGTATAGCATGTACTTGGTCACAGGCTTTTTTCCCAAATGATTTTTTTCCATTCTCCAGATTTTCCATAGTCAGTAATATTATATAGTTTAAACCTAAAGTGAAGTCATCAAAACAGAGTCTCTCTTTATGTCTGTCTCTTCCTTAATTCTGCATATAGCAGCCTTACTGTTTTATTATTATTATGTGGCTATTCCTATAAAGCAATGAAAATATACAAATGCTAGCTGAGTTTTGTTATAGCTCTGAACTTGTGTGCACCCATCATCAGCCCCTCTAAAGGAGACCTTTTATTATTTTTACAAATGGAGCACATTTCCTTGAGGTTACCATACAACCACACAGCCAGCAGTGATGCCACTACTAAGAAGAGAGAGATAAGAGGTTTTGGGCAAACATCACTGATGACACTGGCCAGTACTGTTGGACTAACAGCCCTGTCAAGATTAGGCACCCTATCTATGTTTTGTTTTATTTTCCCCAGATATCTTCCTCCTTCCTCTTCAAGCAAGTAGCCCTGTACTCACTGCTTCAGAGGAGGGATATGGGGGGCTGAGGGCAGACCTATGAGCCTTTTTGGCTTTTGTTTTAAAAACTTAAACCCTAAGAGCACAGAGGAAAGGGTTAAAGGGCATTAGTCTGTATCATAGACCCAATATTGAGCAGAAGCAGGGAGGAGACTGGAGCTTTACTCTGACCCTTGCCCCCGTTCCAACTCCTACTGGCTGGTAGTCAGGGGAGAAAAGACAAAATGTCTCATAGGTCCTGAAAGCAGAAGGAACCTCGCTTCCTGGCAGAAGGCAATGAATGAGACCTCAGAGACTTCAGGGAGCTGCGGCTGCTGCACCCATGAGAGGCAGCTCAGTGGCACTGTATATGAAGTCACCTATGGACAAGGACAGTGGCTATTTCAGTGGCAGCTGGGGAGAGAGGAAGTAAGACCTGCAGCTGCAACACCATTCAGAGAGCAGTAGAAGGGATGAAGATATGAGGCTAAATCCTTTTTCTGCCATTCAACTGGGAGACTCAGTAACAACAATAAAAATTATCAAAGAAACTAATATTGGTTAGAATTCTTATTCTAGCCCATGTACAGTTCTAACAACTATAAAATTATCAAAGAAGCTAATATTTGTTAGAATTCTTATTCTACACAATGTACAGTTCTAAGCCTCCGACATGAGTTATTTCATTTAATTCTTACAAAACCTATTTGATAGGTACTACTGTTACCCCTCTATAATGTAGATGAGGATGCTTAGGCCCAAACAGGCCAAGTATCTTGCACAAGGCCATGCAGATGATAAGTAGTAGAGGCCAGATATAAATGAACCTAAGCAACCTGACTCCAGATCCCAAACTTATAAAATGAAATGAGGGAAAATACAGTTATATTTCTTGTACATCCAAGTCTATGGCAAGTCTATTTAGTTCTTCTCAAACTTGTCTCTTTGTCTAACAATAGAGCCCCTCTTTCACGCAAAATCTAAAACAGAGCCCCAGTATATAAGACAAATAAGAGCAGGACTGCTCGGTAAAAGCCGAAGTAAACGATAGAGATCTTCATTCCTCAGCATCTCCCTCACCCTGCAGAGGCCCCAAACACTCCTGGAACATAGTTTGAAAACCCCTGTTCCCAACCAATATCACTCTGAATTATGTGCTTGAGAGACAAAAGCAGCCCAGCTAGAACACCAACAACAGCCAGCATAATCAAAGGAAAAAGGCAAAAATAATCCCCCACTGGCAGTTACAGAGGGCCATTCCAATCTGGG
The DNA here is from genome assembly GCF_028858775.2 of Pan troglodytes. NCBI lineage: Eukaryota > Metazoa > Chordata > Mammalia > Primates > Hominidae > Pan > Pan troglodytes. Next base: position 106,228,977 of record NC_072406.2, on the reverse strand, counting down.
CCCTGACACTAACCAGCTCAAGTTTGAGCACTGGAGGGCCCAGAGGTGGTGGAATTCCGGGCTGGAGCAGAGAGTCAGGAATGAGGCAAATCCAATAAACAGGCAGAGGCGGGAAGCAGAGCCAACAGGGCGCTGGGGCCAGCGGTCTGTGGTGAGCGAGGCGGCTGCAGGAACAGAGGTGGGAGCGAGAGGGAGGCCAGCCCAGGAACTGCTCCCACGGCTTCGGGCTGTCCAGATGCAGTCTAGGAGATGGCAACAGTGAAAACTTACGAGTATTTCAATAACCAGTGTTCTGGGGAAGAAAAAAACCAACTACACTGCCCTCTTTCTCACCAATTCCAACACTGCATTTTCCCCACGTACAGTCACGTACCATTCAGTGGCTGATAGTGTCAGACTCAACAGCCAGAAATGCCTGCCTTTGGGAGTAGTGTGGGTGACAGTTAAGAGTGCCAGAATGCTTGGACTCACATCCCGGATCTCCTGCATACTAGCTGTGTGACCTTGGGTAATTTACTTAACCTCTCAGTGCCTCAGTTTCCTCATCCGTGATATGCAGATAATAAAAGTACCTACCTCAGAAAGTGGGTTGTGGGGATTAAACAAGTTAGTACCTATAAATTGCTTAGAACAATACCTAGTATGAAGCTCTTACTAAATGCTAGCTATATTATCATTCTCTTATTTTGATAGCTTTCTTCTCACTCCTGACTGCTTTCTCTTTATTCTTCCATGCTGTATTAGTTTCCTATAGCTGCTGCAACAAATGACCACAAACTTAGTAGTTTAAATAATACCAATGTGATACCCTACAGTTCTGGAGGTCAGAAGTCTACAATGGGTTAGTAGGGCTACATTCCTTCTGGAGGCTCTAGGAAAGAACTCATTTTCTCTCCTTTTCCAGCTTCTAGAGGCTTGGCTCATGACCCCTTCCTCACATCACTCCTGTCTCCTTCTTCTAAGAACACTCGAGATTAGACTGAGCCCACCCAGATCATCCAGGATCATCTCAAGAGCTTTAATTTAATCACATCTGTAAAAGTCCCTTTTGTCACGTAAAGTAACATATTCACAGGTTCCAGGCATTCAGACTTGGACATCTTTGGTAGATCATGATCTAGCCTACCATCTCCACCTCCCCAAAACCTAACACTGCAGACTGGGAAGACTTGAGGAGCCCTGGGGGAAGAAACAGTAATATTAGTAGCTAACTTTGAGCACTCAGGATGTGTCTGTCTCTATGCAAAGTGCTTTAGGTGAACCATCTCACTTTGGCCTCAAAGCAACCCTGTACAACTACTATTGCTATTTTACGCAAAGGTCAGTTGCTCATCCAAGGTTGTACTAGGTAAACCCCAGGGAAATTTGATTCTAGAGAATCTTGTATTTACGAATAGAGTGTCCAGGCTCTATACCTTAAGCCATGATAACTGGATTCAGGGAGTCAGGTGGGGAAAGATCATTAGGGGCCTCAGAGACTGTGCTACAAGAGGTATACATGCCCCCTGGCTGCAAAGAGACAGGGGGTCCTGCAGAGGCCATGCTAAACTACACACAAAAGGTCAAATGTCCAGAACATCTCCTCCTACTCAAAGGAGAAACCTCGGGGTTACTCAATAATTTCTTCAAAGGCAGGTTTGGACCAAAATCTAAGAAGAGATCACTGAGGCTTGCCACTACTTGAGGAGGAGAAATGAAATGTCCATTCTTGCCCCCAGACCAGCCTTGCAGTTCCAGTCGAACTCCCACAAGAAAAGAGGAATTCAATTTCCCTAGAAAGACTTCCGACTGAGTCAGATTGATGCAGACCCTCCAAAAACACGCCAGGAGGGCTTACAATCCTGGTAGTCCACCAAATGGCCCTCGCCTGTAACAGTTGATCTATACTAGGACCAAACCACCGGCCACCCTCCACCCCATAACAGTTATGAATATGTAAGCCCCCACATGCCAAAGATTTCAACATGAGCCCAGTGGTTTCACCAGTACCCACCTCTTTTCCTACCAGTTCTTACACAGTGAATGCTCAAAAACAAGTGTGGCTGACACAGGGTGGAAAGGGGCAAGCTAAACAATTGCTAAGCACGTACGGTGGTTGAACTATCCATGGCATTTCAAAACCTCAACTGCTAAACAATTTAGCCAGATCACTATCTGAAACTTTCTAATGAGCTGAGTTAAAGCTATTAGGTTTCACCTAGCCAAAAAAAAAAAAAAAAAAAAAGGATGGTTATTTGTTTTGGGTCATGAGCCCAGAGTTTAATGTAGGATAGCACAGTGATCAAGAGAACAGACTCTGGAGACAGCCCACTTTGACTGGCTCCTGACACTGGCACTTCCTTGCCGTGACTTTATGCAAATCACTTGACCTTTCGTTGCTTCAGTTTTCCCATCTTCAAAATGGGCATAATCATGGAAGTCCACACTCCCTAATCCAAATTCTGAGCAGCCAGCCAACTGTGATTCAGAAGCTTTATGGATTTTGTAATGGTAAAAATGCATATGCCATATCTTACATAACACTTTCAATGGTATCTGCAGCAAATAAAATATGCCCATAATTTCTGAAGTAAAAATGTATGTGTAGTTCTCACCAAGTGAGAAAAATAAAGACTGTCATAACTTCACGTCACTTCACACCAAGTTTTGTAGCCAAATTTATGAAAATCACAGTTTTTAGAGCTTTTTTGATTTTGGAAATACAGCTAAAGGATAAGATCTCTCACATTGACTGTGTAATATATAAAAATTAAATGCGTTAATTGATAAAAGTTCTTGGAGTGGTGCCTGGCATGTAGTAAGCACCATAGTGTTACCAACAACAACTTCTATTATTTTCATGTAAAATTTGGAAACTTTAAAGTTATGACTAAATTTCATTTGGAAACCAGTACACTTTGGAGATAATAGGAATTACCCCTTTGAAACAATCCTCTAGGGAAGGATTTTCTGAGATGATGAAAATGTTCTATATCTGCACTGTCCAATACAGTAGCCACTAGCTGCATGTAGCTATCAAGCACTTGAAATATGGGTGGTTAATTTCATTTAACTAATTTCAATTCAAATGTAAATAGCCATATGTGGCTAGTGACTACCATGTTGGACAATGCAGCCTCCGAGGGCTTGGTTCCCAATCTGGCCCACGAAAATCTATTTAAGCCATAACACAGATGAATTATAGCCTCGGTAAAAACCCTGCATTCTGCATCCAGGGAGCAGAGAGGAACACATGATGCTAGAGAGAGTTCTGCCCTTCTTTGTAGGCCACATGGTTGGCCTATAACAAAATGCATCTTTGATATCGTCTTCCTCTCTTTCTCCATTCCCTACTCCTCCATCTCCAACTCTCGTCTTTGAGCCTTACATAACTAAATCACATGCTTCCCTAAAACCCTATCAGAACCTTCCACCCCTCTTCCAGAAGCACCATCTTTCCTAATCACCTGTCTTCCCTCGCCTCAACCAAACCCCTACTTGCTCAACGCCACAGATCTCAACTGAACGTTGGGAGGAAAGCAACTTCAGCAAACAAATTCACACTCTTAGCTGCTTCTACTGTTTTTGGCTTTTCCTCTGCTTCTCCTTCTGAACCCAGAAGCTCTGTTTTATTGTTCTTCCACCGCAGAAGTAGTTCCGGCAGAGAGAGAAGGCATTAAGACTAAAGCAACTGTCCTATATAGGCGCCTGTCAGCCAGGTGTGTGGAACACACACACGCGCGCGCACACACACACACACGTGCAGCAAGCCTCACTCTGTGCAAATCCCTCCTCTTGCCCAGGCATGGGAAACATCCCCTGCTGTCTACTTTAGAAAACTCTTCCACCATGCACAGTATTTTTTCAATCTTCTTTTATTCATTTAGAAAGTTACAGGTAACAAACTGCACATCAAACAGTTTTTTTAAAGTATACAACAAAAGCCCAGAGAAGAATGTGACTAAGAATGGTTGTAAATAGAAAAACAAAACCAACCGCCTTCATTGGAATCTAGCTTCTAACCCACTGGAGTATGGAATTTTTAATGACAGGTCAAACTTGGACCACATCCCAGGAGTTTATGTTACTAAGAGGACTGGAAGAATGTCCCTCCAGTTCAATCTCGCTTCTTACCTGGTCCCAAGGCATGAACCGAAGGTGATTATTAGACATGGCTCCTGGGTATAAAAGGAATTTCCCCCATGGGGCTGTAAATAAAGGATAGTGTTAATGGTAAACATTATACATTCCTCTAGCTCCTTTCAATTATATTATCTCCTTCTCCAAAGTAGATATTTATGTTGTAAAACCAAACTCTTAAGATTTAATACTGGCCCACAATTATCTCTAGAGTCTTCTAGGTGCAAGCATTTTGCCATGAAAGCCACAGCAAATGCCTTCAGTAGGGAAAATGAGACATCTACATAAATAACTCCCAGAAGGTAGAGAGCAGAAAGGGCCCTGGAGAAAAAATGCTGCAGAAATCAGAGCAGGGGGAGGTTGGCTGTTTCAGGAAAAGCCTCACACCACCAGCAAAACACAGTTTGAAGGATGGTTAGACTTTAGAGTGGTGGATGTGGGGGAAGATGTGCCATCAGACGGTCTAGATGACAACACCATCAGACATTCTTCAGAAAAGTATTCATGAAGACATCGATGCATACAATAACCTAGAGATAGTCCACCTCTCTCCTCAATGACAACTGGGCACCTGTACAAGCACCTATGGGGTCACCTGCTTCCACCTCCCAAGTCAGGCTCTCAAAAATTCTCCCTAGTGGGGTCAAGCATTCTTGGCCTCAGTAGTGCCCATTCTGTGGCAGCAGCCCTGCCCTACCTCTACGGGGGGTATAAGAAACATGAAAACATACCAATCCTGCAGAGATCTAAAAGACCTACGGGCAAATTTTGCATAATGCAACTGAAATTATGACCTTCGTGCAAATAAAACTTTTCGAAGACGTGAATCCTACTTAACAGGTATTCAGGGAACTCACTATTTAAAATGACACTGATTAATCACTAAATGAGTCTTACACTGAATAATTGGTTAAGTCGGCTGAACTAAGTGTCTGATGGCTTAAATACAGAGCGAGGGGCGAAAGCTCCCACAAATTTACGCTGTGCACCTAACATTCGCCACGACAGAAGACTTCTTGCTCTAGTGTATTTATTACTGTAGCATTAAAGGACTTGAAGGCAAAGCTAGCTATTCTAGTTATCAGTTAGAGCGGGACCTGGTCCAATATTGTATTTTCTAGGACTTGATGTACACAAATCTCTCCAGGAACAATCTCTTGAGCACTTTCCTTGAAATACCACTGCTAAGTACCGCCACAAAAAGAGCTTACGTTTTTCTTTGCACTGGCCACCTCCACACCGTACTCACAACACGAAGGGGCGACCTGAGGCAGGCGTCTGGAGTGAAGGCACTGGCAGGGTGTCCTTTAGCCCCTGCGAGGGCGGCCTGCATGCCCTGGAGGACCGCCCGCCTCGGGTCCCCCGGGAGCGCGAGGACACTTTTCCGCCAGGTACGCGGAGTCGGGCTGCTCCCTTAGGCGGGTCGACTGCCTTGGGAGAGAACCAGCCCATCCTTCCCTTTCTCCAGTCCTCAGGAACCGAGCTACAGAGTCGCTTCCTCACCTCTTGGCTCCTGGCGAGTCTCGCCGGCGTCCCCAAGCGCAGCGTCCCTCTGGGACCAGCCGTCCGCGCGCCTGTCGCTAGCGGCGTCGGGTGTCCCCGCTACTGTGTGTCAGCTGCAGAGCCGATGCCCAGGAACGCGCAGGAGCCAGGCAAGTGCCCGAGAGGCAGAGCCCGGGAGGCAGAGCCCGGGCGCGCCGCCGCTGCCCCTCCCGCCGCGCGAGCCCGCCGCCCGCCGCGTTGCCCACGTTGCCCAGCGTTACCGTGTGGACCCGCGCCGTTCACAGTCCGCGCCCGCCGAGATGTGCGCGCTGCCCGGACAGCGGCGGCTGCGCGGGCGGCAGCGGGGCCCCCGCCCTGGGCTGGGCTTTCCCAGAACTCGCCCGCCCCGGGTGAGAGGCCGCTAGCGCCGCCGCGGGCGGCCGGGCGGGGGAGCGGCCTGTGCCGGGCCCGCCCCCGGCTCTCGCCGCGCGGGGAAGGCGGGCGCGGAGCGAGGACCCGGCCGCCTCCCCCGGAGCTGGCTGCTGGCGGCGCGACCCCTTCCCAGACCCCTGGCCCTGACCCCTAGGAGCCATCCTTTCTGGCGGGAGCCAGAGAGAGCGCTCCTGGGGCGCCCGGCTCCGGGAAGGGCGGGAACTCTGCACACCTCAGGCGGCGGGAATTTACTCTCACACTACCCCAGGGAACCACCCCTGGTTGACAGATATGGAAACTGAGGTTCACGGCAGATAAAGGACACGATCAAGGTCTCTGTAGTAGATGGCAGCACCAAGTCTCGAATCTGTTCTGTCACTCGTTCATTTAATACATATTCATTGAGCCCCATCAATGTGCCCAGCGTTGTGCCAGGCTCCGGAAATACTCCTTTTGCTGGTAATGGTGGCCATCCAGGACTGCGGACTCCAAATCCAGTACTCTTTCATTGCTCAAGCAAACCTGAAGATCTTCACAACTAGAAACTACAGGCTTTGCACAGAACTTCCTTAGCCGCTGGAGCGGCTTTTATGAGTCTTAGGAGAGCCAAGGACCTGGAAAAAAAAAATCAAATCATCATCCTCCTTCCTTTCGCCTAAACCTGTGCCTCCTCCCTCTACCTGTTCTAATGGAAGACCGTTCCCTAGGCCTGACCTCTTCTCCTACATCCGATCAGGACCCATTCCTGTGGCCCATATCGCCTCCCACTGTCCTCTCCCTTGGACCAAATCAATCCTTCAAACCACCGCTGTATTATTCTTCCTTTTTTACAACTTTAATCTATGCAGAAAACTTCACTGGCTCCCTATTGCCCTCCAAACTAACTCTCCATGGCTGTGTAACCCAGCATGCCCTGGCTAATAAGGATCACCCAACAGAATGTCTCTCCCACTCTAGCTCTGTACCTGAACTTAAGCTGAGCCTTCTACCTGGAGCATCTCCTCCCACACACTTTCCTCCGCTCATGTTTGACCCTTTCTTTCGGGTCCCTCTTAAAAGTGATCTCTCCTTCTTGGAGGCTCCAGAACACAGGAGAGGTTGGAGCAAGAAAGCACAGGAGGCCCAAAGAATCCTGCTGTTAAGAAAAATCTGCCAGTCTGGTCCTTAAACTGTCTTGCTGTTTTCTCACCACTAGGACTTTAATGAAAACTAACATGATTGCCTCCCTGGAGAGCTGATTTCAGAAAGGTCTCTGCAGAGGGCTCTAAAGAAATTCTTTGTTCCTTAAGATCTTGGCATTTTAGCACTAGGACAGTGAGAAGTGGTAATTTACTCAATCCCTGAGGCTATGTTATCCTGAACAAGTAAATAAAGGGCTGAGGAAAGAGGTAGCATCACTGACAATAAACAAGGTAGGCTATTTATTTAATATACAGTATTATATTATGGTTTTATAATTCATTTAATGATCGAATAATATCAAACTTCATCCATCACCTGGCACCCCCAAAGACTTTTTTTTTTTAATTTGGCACGTGGGAATAGATAGCTACAAACTGGTAAATGCACAAGCAGTTAACATTGAATCCTCCAAATGAGTCATTGCATGATTAGTAAGCAAGGCAAATCTAGGTCCGTTGAGCAGGAAAGTTATCCAAGTGTGATAATCACTGTGGCCCCATCCCTAGAAAGGGGCGCCTTCCTCAAATCTTTGCAAAGAGAGCAGGTCCAGATCAGTGTCCTTTGCTCGCCCCATGGCTCCCTCTCTAAACGAGATTGGAGGGAAGTCGTGTCCCCGAGGCTGCCTCACCACATTGGAATGTCTGAGCTAACAGTACTTCCAGAGTGTTCATTGCTCCTCTGAACAGCACTGCCCAGACTTTCTGGAGATTTTAATTCACTCCCCAACCTCGCCAACAGTTGCACACAAGGTGCCTTTTTTACACCCTGCTCTCTGTTCAGTGAAACACACAGACCATCTCAGGGGAACAATGGCTCCATTCAAGACTTTTTCAGAAGTGCACCATATAACCTCCACTCTGTGGGCTGCTGCCAGCCATTATCTAGAGGAAGAAAGACTGTCAGATAAAGCGCCTGAGAATTGGGAAAGCACTGGATAATTTCCATGGAAAATTCAGCTTCAGTAAACTAAGTTATGCATCTCTTTATACAAGACCATTCTGCATAGACAACAACAACAGCCCCAAGAAACAATCCTGTGGAGACTTTATTTCAGTAAAGTGCATCTATGTTTGAAATTTCAGAAGAAAACACACATGTCTTTTGAGCTTATTACATTACATACTGGTCTCCAGTCAATGGAAATTGATTTAAATACATGATAAACATAGAGACTAGGGAATTTAAGTAGTAAAATTATTTTAAGAAACGGAACCATCTTCCCTCTTTCTTTCTGCCTCCCCTATCCTGTAATTTTCAGAAAGGAGGTGGGGGCAGTGGTCTCTGACTTCATGGTGGTGGTTGCCAACAAGAGGCCCCACACCCTCTACTGCACATATTACAGAAGAAGGATTGGCGCTTTGCCACACTCAACAAGCCAGCCATCAGTTAACCCGTTCATAAACAAACCATTAGTTTGGGAACTGAGTAGTCAGTGTGGGCACCATTGACTAATGCATTGATCTTTGTCAAACAGCTGCTGATCGTCAAACAGAGGAATTTGCCAACAGACATCTGGGTAGCACAAAAGCCAAGGAAGGACTGAAGGAACAAGGCAGCCCTCAGCTTTTGCAGTTGCCATTTCCTCCCTTTCGAAGTCACTGCATCAAACTGTACCGGGCTTACTAGCTGTCTGCAAATAGACTAGCAAGTTCAGATGGTGAGCAGAGAGCCAAAAACACACTTCCTAGAGTTGTCTTGTATGTGAGGTTAGATGTACTAAGGCAGTTTGAGGTTGATGAAAAACAACCGGCTTGTTAAAGCTGTAGGTATCTCTACCTGTGTGACATGGTTAGGAGTGAGGGTCCCCAGGGAACAGTAAGCAAAGCAGGGAAAGATGATCTTAAACATCCTCTCTCAGCGCAGCCGGTGTTAGGGGAACAGAATTTGGTGTGGGACCACTTGAGTTGGATGCTCAGATCCACCCCCAAGTTGTGAGCCCTCAGACAGGTTACTTATCTCACTGTGCCTCATTTTCCTCTAGATAAATTGTACCTACCTGATATGGTTTGGCTGTGTCCCCACCCAGATCTCAAATTGTAGTTCCCATAACTCCCCCGTTGTTGGAGGGACCCAGTGAAAGGTAATTGAATCGTGAGGATGGGCCTTTCCCATGCTGTTCTCATGACAGTGAATAAGTCTCACGAGATCTGATGGTTTTATAAAGGGGAGTTTTCCTGCACATGCTCTTTCTGTCTTGCCTGCTGCCATGTAAGCTGTGACTTTGTTCCTCCTTGCCTTCTGCCATGATTGTGAGGCCTCCCTAGCCAAGTGGAACTGTGATTCCATTAAATCTCTTTTTCTTTATAAATTACCCAGTCTTGGGTATGCTTTATGAGCAGCGTGAGAACAGACTAATACAGTACCCCTCAGCGTAATTGTGAGGATTAAATGAGCCAGTGTATATGAAAACACGTAGAACATGTAAAGGTTTATTACTTAAATAAATAAAACTCAGATTTTTATTTTCATTTAGACTTATGGTATTTAAAGGCCATAAACCCCTTTGAATATTCCAAAATCTTGTCAATCTTTTGACAGAACATTTTTTTCTTCTTGAAACATTCAGGAATCTCATTGTAATACCTGGTTCAGAGTTGTTGTCAGCAAAAGTTGGGACCAGCTCAAATTGTTTCAAGGAGCCATAATGAAAAATTATAAAAGCACAATTTTTTAAAAAAAGTTTTAGCAACACTGGAATTCCAAAGCATAGACATTAGAAACTTCTTGTTTTTCTTCTCGAGGTAGGGTCTTGCTCTGTCACCCAGGCTAGAGTGCAGTAGTGTGATCATAGCTCACTGTAACCTAGAACTCCTGGGCTCAAATGATCCTCCCTCCTCAGCCTCCTGAGTAGCTAGGACCACAGGCAAGCACAACCATGCCCAGCTAATTTAAAAAAAAATTGTTTTGTAGAGATGATGTCTTGCTATGTTGCCCAGGCTGGTCTTGAACTCCAGCCTCAGGTGTGGAGACTTCTCTAGATGTAGTTTTTAAGGTTTTATGTTGTTCTTAGTGGCCAAAATGCACAGTTTAAAGAAACAGGAGAGAATACAGAATGTATTTTTCAAAAGTAGATGCAGCTATATTTCCAGTCCCACATCCTCTTCTAGAACCTTGCCACTGATATCAGGTGAAGTCTAATTCCCCTTCTCTTGAATATGGGCAGCCCCTTAACTAATAGAATGAGGTAGAAGTGATGCTTTGTGGCTAGAGTACCTATGTCATGGAAGTTGAGACAGCTTTTGTTTGCCTATCTTGCTCCAGAACTCTCACCCAAGAACCCAGATGCCACGTTGTAAGGAAGCCCAGACCACTTGGAGTGGCATGTATGATCCCAGCTGACAGCCAGCATCAACCTTGAACATGTGGGTGAGTGTGCCTTCAAGGGATTCCAGTCACTAACCTTCAAGCCATTCCAGCAATAGTAAGTAGAGCAGATCAAAGCTATCCCTGCCATGCCCTGCCCAAATTGCTGGTTTTTGAGCCAAATAAATGGTCAGTCTTTTAGGCCATAAGTCTTGGGATAGTTCCTTACATAACTTTCATAACTGGAACAATAGGAACGAATGTTGGGAGGTAGGTAGAGTTAGTTGAAGCTCGTGAAAGTTTTCTTCTGCTTGCCTGTATTTTCGCAATGGAATGGTAAACAAAGTCAGCTGGACGTGGTGGCTCACGCCTATAATCCCAGCACTTTGGGAGGCCGAGGTGGGCAGATCACGAGGTCAGGAGATCGAGACCATCCTGGCTAACACAGTGAAAACCCGTCTCTACTAAAAATATAAAAAATTAGCTGTGCGTGGTGGCGGGCGCCTGTAGTCTCAGCTACTCAGGAGGCTGAAGCAGGAGAATGGCGTGAACCTGGGAGGCGGAGCTTGCAGTGAGCCGAGATCGTGCCACTGCACTCCAGCCTGGGTGACAGCAAGACTCCGTCTCAAAAAAAAAAAAAAAAAAAAAAAGAAATGGTAAGCAAAGTCATCAGATGAGACTGAGAATGGGGTAGGACATGCAGAAAGTTTGAGAGAAAAGGTATGAAGTAATCATCTTGGAAAGTGAGAGAGCAAATGGAATAGGGAAATGCAATGCCAGGTATTAAATACTCACCAGAGTACAGTGAGCCCAGTCACAATGATTGTACATTTTTCTTCAGCCAGGTTTAGCTGCATAGGTACAGGAAAAGGAAAAATGGAGAGTTGGATTTAAGTAGGGTTGTTAACAAAGCAAGAAAAGGTCAAGGGCTTAGGATACACTCAAGGACTGTTTATAATGATTGATGATAACATTAAACCAGGAAAGGAAGAAAGTGAAGATACGAGGATGGTCAGAATCCTCATAGCTAAAGGTGAGGTTTACTGTGCTAAAAGTTTTGTACAACAATATGTTGTATTTATTTTCACAAAACCTATGAGTGGACACTGTTATCATTTCTGTTTTAAAGATAAGGAAATCAGAAGCTCAGAAAGGTTGAGTAACTTGCCCAAGTTTACACAGATATCTAGATTTGAACTTAATCTGGTCCTAAAGCCATCCTCTTACCCCAGCCTTCCCTGGACATCTGAAATAGCTTCTTCCACACTGAGTTCACCTTGCTGACCCCAACACCACATCATTCCTTGAGTCTTCTACAGAGAAAGCTAGTTACTAGGGTAGAAAGAGGAAGGGCTGCCTAGCTCCTGCTGTCCCACCGCCACTTTTCCCATGGCCTTCCCGAGAGAGTCTTTCTGCTTTCAAAACTTAGGACGCTTGCATATTCCACTTTCTTCCTGTCTTCACTGAAGACTTACCAATGTCCTACGTCTTAGCTTCCTCTCCAGGCTATTTCTGGCATTATTTTAAAGGAGTTCCACCTCCCTGCCCCCTTCCATATTGAGACTACGTGGTGTCTTCCATGAGGGCAGGGACTTGTGCACACTTTATCTTAGGCTGGAATACCGTACCTGCAAAATGATAGGTTCTCAGTCAATCCGGGAACCTCTTGCCTCAGTGCTCTTATTTCTATTCAAACTCAGCGGAGAGTTTGCAAGTGAGGTTATACCTGAGCCCTCTAGGGTCTCCCTTCTGAAATTCCCTTCACTGACCACAATATTCCCTTCGGCTTCCACTCTTAGTCTGACACGTCTTTTTCTTTAGCCTTATTTTCCAGAAGCAGCTTCTCACCCTATGCTATATCTGTCTCACCCTGACAAAGACATTGCATGCAGTGTATAAAAGAATTACTTCATCAACCAGAGCCCAGTGTTCGTGAAATGTGTCCCAAACCTGTGCTCCCGAGCATCTAAAATCTGCATTTCTATTCTGATTCCTTTCTCCCTTCTGTCCATCTTTCCCTCCTACCCTCCTTCTGATGTCCTCCTATCAGCCCTTCTGATGTCCTTCGGATCTCTCTTTTTACCTTGAGATAGCTACCTCTCCTGCTAATGGGTCTTGTTCATGCCACATGTTTTTATAACTAACCTTTTGGCCTGAATTTGTTCATGATTTTGGCATAGATTTTTACTAATATAACAAAAAAGTGGACTGGGCACAGTGGCTTATGCCTGTAATCCCAGCACTTTGGGAGGCCAAGGCAGGCACATTGCTTGAGGTCAGGAGTTCGAGACTAGCCTGACCAACATCGTGAAATCCCATCTCTACTAAAAATACAAAAATTAGCCGGGCTTAGTGGCGCACACCTGTAGTCCCAGCTACTCAGGAGGCTGAGGCAGGAGAATCACTTGAACCTGGGAGGCGGAGGTTGCAGTGAGCGGAGATGGCACCACTGTACTCCAGCCTGGGCAACAGACTCCGTCTCAAAAAAAAAAAAAAAAAGTGAAGAAACAACATCTAAACTCTTTATAACCTTTACAGTCTACACAGAGATAATATATCTTCTCTTCCAAGTTTCATGAACATTTACAAAAATGGGTTCAGAAAATCTCAAGGAATTCCAGGAAATATATAGGCCATATTCTCTGACTAAAATGCAAGAAAACTAGAAATTAATACTAAACATTTAAAGCCAAAAAGCATCAGCTGCTCGACAATTAAGACACAGTGTCCTAAATAATTATTGGATCACAAAGGAAACCCAAATTATAATTAGAGGTTTTTTGGAACATAACAAAATGAAAATATTGCATAATCCAAATTAATGAAATATGGCCAAACAGTAATCAATAGCAAATGTGTATCTTAAATTTTTTTATTATTAAACAAGAAAGAGTAAAAATATATGAACTGAAAATTTAAATTAAAAACACCAAAACAATTCTAAGAAAAAATAAAACAAAAATAGTAAAGATGAAAGCCTTAACCAACTAGAAGATAAATCCAAGAGCTGGTTCTTCAAAAAAACATAAAATGCTTCTTTTTTTTTTTTTTTTTGGCAGGGGCAAGGAGGAGGATGGGGAGTGGTGTGGGCATTAAAAAAGAATAACGCTTCTAGAATATATAACCAAAAATAAGAACACTAGCAAACTTATAAAAGAAAAAGAGAATTCTGCATAGATATGTAACACTTCAATTATAAAAGAATACTAAAAGTCTAAGCTAATGAAGTTTTAAAATCTGGATTAATGTATAATATTCTGAGAATTTTTATCACAGTTGATCCAAGAAATAGGAAAATATGTATTTTGAACACTATTGCTGGGTTTGGAGAATTTTTTGTAATTTTGTTTTCCCAAGTTATTAGCCATGAACTACCTTTGCCCAGCCTCCTTTGCAGCTAAGATAGTGACAGATTACCCAGCACCATCAGCCAGGCATACCTGTGTGAGATTTAAATTCAGAACTGAAGTATTTGGACTTGTAGCTGCTGCTAATCAAAGTGTATATTCAGGGCAATTTGAGTTTATGCTCCCCAGTAGCAGTCCTCAAACTTTTAGCCCAAATAAATTCTCTCTCTATATATATACACATATATATACGTATATACATATATGTATACATATACACACATATACATGTATATATACATATACACGTATATATGTATATACATATATAAGCGTATATAGATATGGAAAATATATATATATATGTTTTTGAGGTTTTTTGGTTTTTTTGTTTGTTTGTTTTTTTGAGACAGAGTCTTGTTCTGTTGCCCAGGCTGGAGTGCAGTGGCATGATCTCGGCTCACTGCAACCTCTGCCTTCCAGGTTCAAGCAATTTCCCTGCCTCAGCCTCCTGAGTAGCTGGGATTACAGGTGCCCACCATCAGCCTGGCTAATCTTTTGTATTTCTTTTCAGTAGAGATGGGGTTTCACCATGTTGGCCAGGTTGGTCTGGAACTCCTGACCTCAAGTGAACCGCCAGCCTTGGCCTCCCAAAGTGCTGGGATTATAAGTGTGACCCGCTAAAGAAGTGTAGGTCAGGCACGGTGGCTCACACCTGTAATCCCAGCACTTTGGGAGGCCTAGGCGGGTGGATCACGAGGTCAGGAGTTCAAGACCAGCCTGACTGATATGGTGAAACCCTGTCTCTACTAAAAATACAAAAATTAGCCAGGCACGGTGGCAGGTGCCTGTAATCCCAGCTACTCAGGAGGCTGAGGCAGGAGAATCGCTTGAACCTGGGAAGCAGAGGCCGCAGTGAGCCAAGATCGCACCACTGTACTCCAGCCTGGGCGACAGAGTGAGACTCTATCTCAAAAAAAATGTGAACAATTTGAAAATTACAAAATACATTTTGCTGTTGAGAATGACAGCAGAGACACTCATGAGCTTTTGAGAGCAACCATAAAGCTGGATTTTTGGTGCCAAGGTGGCTTCAGGGCTGGTAGCAGGAGACTCCAGAAGAAAGAGCTCCTGGTAACAGTGCTAAAATATACTTCCAATGTCTAGGACGTGGCTTGAGGAATTGTTCTTGGAAGCCTGTCTCCAAGCTACTCAAATTCCTTTGGGAAATTGCTTTCTAGCATAAATTACTTTCTGTTGCTTTCAGCTGAGAACACTGGCCCAATAATCAGTGAAATAAATGAAAATATTTAACTCATTAATTAAATATTTACTGAGTGACTCGGGGCATAAATTATGCAAGATACTGAGAAAACGGCAGTAACAAGTACTGACATAATCTAATGAAGTATTTATCAAAGAATCCTCACCAAAAAAAAAGCTTTAGTGTGATTGAAGTATTTTCACCCAATACTAGTTCGTCAATATAAGGAACTCTGTGACCAAATAAATTTGAATATGCTGGAGGTTTACAAGGCACAATGACATAACTATGAGAAGTACCAGAGTAAGTGATTATTTAACTGCATTTAATCCAGAAATTCCCTAATTTATAAAGCATTGCACAGAACTCTTGTTGTGAAATGCTGCCCATGGGCCAGATAATTTTACCATTTGGTTCTTCCGAACTTTCAACTGACATAAATAAAATGCTTATAAAATATCTCCCAAAGAAAAAAATATATTTCAAAATTATTTTAAGAAGTGACATAAACCTGATTCCAGAACTTATTAATAACAAACATAGCACAAAAAGCGCTACCATAAATCCTTATCATTTATGAGTCTAGACATGAAAATTCCATAGTACAATCAAGCCAAATTCAGTAACATACTATAAAATCATGTACTCTGACCAATTAAGATATATCACACATTTTAAAGATAGTTGAATATTAGCTAATCTATTAATAAAAGAATTATTACCAATAAATCAAAGAATCAAATTGTCAAACAACTGAAAGACATTTCATAAAATTCAATGTCACTTTCTTCCTGATTTTAAAAGCCTTATTAAAACAAATAATAAAAGTGCATGCTCTTAATAAAATTGCAAATAATAGCCATCACCATACAAATGGTGAACTACTTAGAAGAGAACATATTAAAATTAATGCCAGACAAAAATGCCCAATTATAACTATTATTCAATATACTCTGGATGTTTTATTCAATATAGTAAGACACAAAACAGAAAATAGAAATATACCTCCTGAAAAGGGGGAAATAAAATTATAATTACATGCAGAAAATGTGATTATGCGCCTAAGATAATCCAAGACAATTATTTTTTAAAAATACTCAGAATTAATGAGATCTTAGTATAGAGCCTAGATACAGACAAATATTCAAATATCAATAGCTTTTCTACACGACACTGCTATCTACTTAGCAATATATTGGGATAATTCAACCAAAACACTAAAACATTAAGCAATGGTAGCAACAGAAATTAAAAATGGAAATTAGGAATAATCATAATGATGTATATAATTGTGTGTGTATATGATTAATTTGGAGAAATTAGGGAGATTTGAATAAATAGGGAGAGATACAATATGCCTTCATGGAAAGACTTAAAGATTAAAAATGCCAATTTCTATTAAATTAATATCTAACATTTAACAAAATCCCAATGGGATTTTTTAAAACTCACCAGAAAATGCAAGTTGGTTTGCTGAAACTAAGGTGATTACATTGAATTTCATTATAACGAAATTTTCTCTATTTTTGCTTTTGTTAAAAAATTCCCATATTAAGCATTTTTAAAAACGTGACTGAAAAATTTTTAAAAACTTAGAAAATAAATGATTAGTTAAAACAATGTTATAAAAGAAAGACAATAAGGTGGGCACAGAGGTGACATTTCAGCACCACCAGTGACTGTCCACTGGAAGAGCCCATGTGGTGGCAGCGAGTGTCCAGTGGAGGCTGGGCTGTCCTCTCTAGGGACCTTCCCACACCTGTTTAGGCTTCGGTGTATTTGGTATCCTTTCTTCATGTACTTAAGAGAGAGCTGAGGGCTAGGGATGGTGGCTCACACCTGTAATCCTAGCACTTTGGGAGGCTGAGGTGGGCGGATCGCTTGAGCCCAGGAATTTGAGAGCAGCCTGGGCCACATGGCGAAACCCAGTCTTTACAAAAAATACGAACAAACAAACAACAACAACAACAACAAAAACCTAGCAGGGCGTGGTGGTGCATGCCTGTAGTCCCAGCTACTTGGGGGGCTAATGTGGGAGATTATCTGACCCAGAAAGTCAAGGCTGCAGTAACCCATGATAGTGTCAATGCACTCCAGCTTGGGTGACAAAGTGAGACCCTGTTTCAAAAAGAGAGAGAGAGAGAGAGAGAGAGGTATCTGAGGCCAGCCTTAATTTATTTATTCTTTTAGATTATGTGATCATTTTCCTGGGTGCCTAAAGGACTGTTTAGTTTTCTTTGAGGTCTGATATACAAGAGCCACTCTTGCACTGTGGATAAAGGAAGGAGACATACTGTACCAAATAAAAACTTTACAACTTCTAGACAAAAATGTAAGATACTATCTCTGTAGTATCAGGGGAGAAAAGGAGTTCTTAATGATTTTTTAAAAGTCTAATTAATAAGAGAAAATTGGCCAATTTGGCTTTAACCATATAACCTGTATAACCATAAGGATTATTAACAAAGTTTAAAAAAAGTCCAAAATCAAGAGAAGAAAGTTGCAACATGCATAACAGACAAATCATCCGTATCCTTAAAGAATGGAAGTAGGAAAAATAGAAAATGGGCAAATTATATAAACATATCAAAGCGTGTTTAACTTCATTTATAATCTGGGAAAAACAAATTAAAAACTGTTCAATGAGATGGCTTTTTACACCAGCTACTTAGCCACCCCCCGCCCCCCGACAAAATTTCAAGTCTGGCTAGAACAAATGCTAGAATTAGAAAATATGGGAATTAATATACTGTGGGTGGGAGTGTAAATTGGCAAACCACTCTGAAGAACAGTTAGGCAATATCTAGTAAAGCTGAAGATATTCTTATACTACAAACTCCAGTTCCACTTCTATGTCTGTATTCGATGCCTACATATATGCATAAAGAGATGTACTATAAATCCTTTGCAGTTTTGTTGGTAATTGTCAAAACAAAAACCAACAGATTGAAACAAGCCTGAATGTGCATCTATTGAGGAATGAATTAATGTTCGTTTCTGTTTACTTGTGATAGAATGCAATGCAATTGCATTTTAAGTAGGTGAATTAGATGTATAAGTATCAACATAGATATATTTCAAAAATATGATGTTGAGTGAAAAAGAAAAGTTGCAGAATAATATGCACAGTATAATGCCATTGCTATACATTTTAATTAATTAGTTAATTAATTAATTACATTATTTTTAGAGACAGGGTCTCTCTCTGTCACCCAGGCTGGAGTGCAGTGGCGTGATCATAGTTCACTGCAGCCTCTAACTCCTGGGCCCAAGTGATCCTCCTGCCTCAACCTCTCAAGTAGCTAGGACTACAGGCATGCACCACCACACCTAGGTAATTTTTAAAGTTTTTGTAAAGACAGGTCTTGCTATGTTGCCCGGACTGGTCTTGAACTTGTGGGCTCAAGCAATCCTCCTTTCTTGGCCTCGCAAAGCACTGGGATTATAGGTGTGAACCACCATGCCTGGCCTGTCATGGCTGTAAATTTTAAAAATAAACAAAATAAAATTTTATCTGGTTCATGGGTATATACGAAATATAAGTGTAAAAACATGAATGGTACGTGCGCTCATGAGCTTCATGACAGTGATTCACCTCTAGACGAGTAAGGAAATAAAAGGGTGTGAGAAAAGGTACAAAATCACCTCAGTTATATCTGTAGTGATCTTGGTCTTTAAAAATATCTGAAGTTGGATTTCATTACAGTTTAAAACTTCTGCTTTCGGAAAGATAATGTCAAGAGAATGAGAAAACAACCCATAGACTGGGAGAAAATATTTTCAAAAGATACATCTGATAAAGGACTGTTATCCAAAGTATACAAAGAACTCTTAAAACCAACAATAATAAAATGAACAACATGATTTTAAAATGCACAAAAGACCTGAACAGACACCTTACCAGAGAAGACATATAGATGGCAAACAAGCATGTGAAAAGATATTCAACATTATATGTCATTAGGGAATTGCAAAATTGAAATAACAGTGAGATACCACTATACGCTTACTAGAACAGCCAAAATCCCAAACAATGATGACACCAAATGCTGATGAAGATGTGGAGCAACAGACACTCTCATTCATTGCTGATAAAAATGCAAAATGGTACAACCACTTTGGAAGATGGTTTGCCAGTTTCTTATAAAATTAAACATGCTTTTACCATATGAACAAGCAATCAGACTATTCATATAAATCAAAAATTATGTCCACGCAAAAACTCACACATAGATATTTATAATTCAAAAATTATGTCATTATAAATTATAGATATTTATAGCAGCTTTATTCATAATTGTCAAAACTTGGAAGTAACCAAGACATCCTTCAATAGGTGAATGGATAAATACACCGTGGCACATTCATACAATGAAATATTAGTGCTAAAAAAAGTAACTATTCAAGCCATGAAAAGACATGGACGAACCTGAAATGCACATTGCTAAGTGAAAGAAGCCAGCCTGGAAGACTACATACTGTATGATCCCAACTATATGACATTCTGGAAAAAGCAAAACTATAAAGACAGCAAGAAGATCAGTGGTTGCCAGGGATTCGGGGCAAGGGAGGGGTGAATAGGCAGAGCACAGAGGATTTTTAGGGCAGTGAAACTACTCTGTAAGATACTATAATAGTGGATACATGTCATTATATACTTGTCAAAATCCATACGATGTACAGCACCAAGAGTGAACCCTAATATAAACTATGGACTTTGGGTGATAATGATGTATCAATATAGGTTCATTGTGTACCACTCTGGTGGGGGATTTTTTTTTCTTTTTTAGAGATGGGGTCTCGCTCTGTTGCTGAGGCTGGAGTGTGGTGGCCCTATCATAGGTCACTGCAATCTCAAATACCTGTGCTCGAGTGATCCTCCTGCCTCAGCCTCCAGAGCTATGGAGGGGGATATTGCTAGTGAAGGAGGTTATGCATGTGTGGGGGCAGGCAGTATATGAGAAATCTCTGTACCTTCTGCTCAATTTTGCTATGAACCAAAGACTATTCTATTTTACACTTTATTAAAAGATAAAGTTTATTAATTTAAAAATATCTGAGGCACATATGCTAATTATTTGTTAATTCTGGGAGTTAGGCACATAGTGTTCATTACTTTCTGTATTTTGCTATATGTTTGAAAACTTGCACAATTCTACAAAAACAAAAAACATATGATATGATCGCAAGAATAAACCGAACAAAATAATCAAAAAGTTGATCCAAATACACACATAACTGGATATATACAATACGCATGGATGTAATACATGATGATATAGGACAAGGCAATTGGAAAGGGATAGATTATTAAACAATGGCATGGGGAAATTGGCTAGTTATTTGGAAAAATATCAAGTAAGAACTTCACCTTATGCACATATACATTAAAAAAATTCAGAAGAATTAATAGCTAAATGTTAAAATAAAATCGTTCACATAAAAAAGTAAAATAAAATGAAGGTGAATATTTAACTTTTCTAATAGTGGGGAGGGGCTTTCCAAGTCTAAAGCAATAGAAAGAACTTGAAAGTTTAAAATACATAAATAATTAAAACCTCTGCATATTAAGGCATCAAACAATTAAAAATACAGAAACCAAACCGTGTAATGAACTAATATGATTTTTATAGTCCAAAAATAAAAGCAAAACTGACACCATGGAAGAAAACCTTAAAATGTCCCCTAGTTAGCCTTATCCTGTCTCCTCATCCAATTAATGTCACTGCACAATGTCTCCTAATCACCAGACTAAAAATTTCCAGGAACCTTTGACTGTTCAAAATCCTTCTCTTCATCCCCATCAATAAATTGGCAAAAATATTTCCAACTTTATGTATTGAATATGCACTATATGTCAAGCTCTGTGTCAGGTGCTTTAAGTGCTGTTTTATTTAGTCATCAGCTCTATCAGACTGGCATTACCTCTTCCTCATAGATAAGGAATCTAAAGTTCAGAGATAGGAAGTAGTTTTTCTTTTTTCTTTCTTTCTTTTTTTTTTTTTTTTTTTTTTTTTGAGACAGGGTCTTACTCTGTGGCCCAGGCTGGAGTGCAGTGGTGTGATCATAGCTCACTGCAGCCTTGACCTCCTGAGCTCAAGTGATCCTCCCACCTAAGCCTCCCAGATAGCTAGGACTATGCCTGGCTATTTTTTTTACTTTGGTAGATATGCTCCACCATGCCTGGCTAATTTTTAAATTTTTGGTAGAGATGGGGTCCCACACTGTTGCCCAGGCTGGTCCCAAACTCCTGGGCTCAAGCGATCCTTCCATGTTGGCCTCCCAAAATGCTGGGATTACAAGTATGAGCAACCACATGCAGCCAGGAAGTAGTTTTTCCAAGATTATCTAATTCACCTGTGAGATACAGCCCATTAATGGATGGTGAGACCAATTTCGTGTCCATAGCTAGCAGCTTTAAGAAATAAAGTAGAAGAGAAAATATCAGAGTGTGTCATGCATACTTAGGGTAAAAACTGTTTCATTCACCTTTGATTCACGGGTGTGTGTGCATTTGTGTATGTGTGGGCATGTGTCCTGGAACACAATGTAAAACATTTTTCTTAGTGTGTGCCATGTTCAAAAAAATTTGAACACCATTGCCTTACTTAGTATGATGTGGAACGAGAATTCACACCGAGCCCATGGGTCTCTAAAGCCCATAGCCTAGCATTTTCACCACTTGCTGTTCACCCTGGCATTCAAGGCTCTCCACGCCTTCCCCTTCTTATCTTTCCAGGCTTATTCTCCACTTCTTTAACTCAGCCATGCACTACTTTCTTTACACATTTTCTCAGGGTGTTCTGTGATCAAGCCTTGGATCAGACTGTTTCTGCCACTTGTAACCTGTCACATCTACCAAATAAGTGACCTCCATAAAGTCACTGCATCGTCTTTTACCTGAACCACACCATCCCACGTTTTTCCATTTTGATTTTCAAGAATGAGGATCCCACTCTTATAATCAAGATTTATGAAGTTCATGCTTTATGTTTCATTATGCTCTAGTGGAAAATTAGGCACCCTTGGATGCTCTAAGGTCACCATGATGCCATTGAGTCAACCTGAGCTAAAGGACCAGGAGAGGGCAGCAGTGGTGGCTCACATTTAGTTACTATGTGCCAGGCCTTGGACATCACCTCACCGAATCATTGAATCATTAGCCCCATTTTATAGATGAGAAGGTAGTGCCTTAGAGGGGGTCATTTTCCCAAGTTTGAATAGCTACTAGGTGGAAGATCTCCTTTTCAAAGCTGTGCTTTGAACTTGCATGGTTAACCTCTACTACTATACTGCCTTTGGCTAATTTGTCTGAGAAACACTCTCTGAATGTTTAGTTTTCAAGCTCATAAAATGGGATAGGGAAAGCGCAGAAGCTGGGAGGCTGTTCATATGAGTAGTCCCTGGGAAAAAAACTGCTGCGGAAGGGTTAACATGAACTCAGAGTGGGGATTTATCTGAGCTGTGAGGCAACAGCACAGCTAGGGTGGGGAACAAGAACTGTTGCTGAAAGATCTGAGGCCATTGCTGTAAAAGTGGTCCTGAAGGTTAATTGCAAAGTTGAGGACAAGAACCAAAATGGAAGAGTGAGCAGCCAGGAGAAGGGGCTTTAGAACTAAGGTAGCAAACAGTGAGTTCATATATGGAAAGCTCCCTACTAGTACTTGAAGACAAGGGACTTGAAGGGCTTCTGCAGTCATAGGGCCATGTCTCCCCTGTGCCACACTGGGGGGACACCAGATGCCTTTTCTGCCAAGCAGCTCATACATACCAGGCAGACATCTTGGGGCCAGGCAGGTGACTGTGTGCAGCAGCCTTCCTCTGAGGAAGGAACACTTCTCAATGTTCCTTTCCAACCCTCTGCCTTCTAAACACGAATACTTGGAGCAGACCCTTGCCCTGATAAGTGAGACTAATTGCTGTATATTTGTAACTTCACTTGCCCAGTGAACTGAGAACACCACAGAGGGCTGGGCAATAACAAATAAGGAATAATAAAAATAAACATTTACTGTGTATCTGCTGTGTGAGGGTCTTTTAACACTCTCTTCTTTTACCTTCAAAGGGATAAATAAGTTAATCTTCAGAGTTACAGGGGGAGAAAACACTCCAAGCTCCACCCAGATTCTCTCTTTGAGCTACACTAAGGGTTTCACAGATGGAAAGGCATTTCTCAAGACACCTTCCCACGTGTGGATCACCACAAGGAAATCAGTAATGAGTTTTTAAAGCTTATTTCAATTTTACCACATCACCCTATTTTAGTTTCTTCATAGCCTTTTTAACAGCCTGACATATTTTCCTGAGTATTTGCTTATTCTCTGGCTCCTTTCATTATCATACTGTTTTCCTAGCTCCTAGGATAGAGGCTGGCACTAAATGGCATCTCCACAAAGAGGGGTTGGAAGAATGAATGCATAAATGAGTGAAGATCATAAGTGGAATCTACAGTTTAAAGATACGGTGCAATACAAGTCTGCTCCCAATTAAACAAATCAAAATCTTGATTTAGAAAATTGAGAAAGAATGCTATTACTAACATTTCAAAAGGACTCATTGTAGGATATTTTTAAATAGTTCCACTAATCCTTAAAAACACATGACTTAAGTACCAAAAAAATGACTTATTTCACAAACATTGATTTACACTTTTTTTTTTTTTTTTGACACAGGGTCTCACTCAGTTGGCTAGGCTGGAAGGCAGTGGCACAATCACAGCTCACTGCAGCCTCAACCTCCTCGGTTCAAGTGATCCTCCCACCTCAGCCTCCCCAGTAGCTGGGACTACAGGCACACGCCACCACACCTGGCTAATTTTTAAATGTTTTTGTAGAGATGTGGAGGGGGGGTTTCTCCCTATGTTGCCCAGACTGGTCTCGAACTCGTGAGCTCAAGCGATCTGCCTGCCTCAGCCTCCCAAAGTGCTGGGATTACAGGCATGAGCCACCCTGCCCAACCAATGTATACTTTTCTTTCCACTGAACATAGCTGCTGCATAAACAATAACACCCTTGAATATACTATGAATACATAATTTTCTTCATTTAATCAGTTACATTTTTGGGCTATGGCTCCAGAATATAGATCTCTTACTATATGATCCAATCAATGGATAAAGTAAAACAAGCATCATCCTCTGTGACTGAAGTGACAAGAAACATGCACCAGGAACGGCAATCCCTGCTTGGACAGAGCTTGCTGGAGTGATTTAGGAGGCTGACTCTGTGTTATCAGGAACTATCACCCCTGCCCCACAGAGGCAAAATAGAAGTACTGATACCTCACTGAGTTTTAAGGACTGTATTAGTTTCCTATTGCTGATGTAATAAATTACCACAGACTTAGTGGCTTTATTTATTAATGTGGCTAAATTTATTATCTTACAGTTCTAGGGGGTAAAAGTCCTAGTTCAGGTCAGGCGCAGTGGCTCACGCCTGTAATCCCATCCCAGCACTTTGGGAGGCTGAGGCGGGCAAATCATGAGGTCAGGAGATTGAGACCATCCTGGCTAACACGGTGAAACCTCATCTCTATTAAAAATACAAAAAAATTAGCTGGGTGTGGTGGCAGGCTCCTGTAGTCCCAGCTACTTGGGAGGCTGAGGCAGGAGAATGGCTTGAACCCAGGAGGCAGAGCTTGCACTGAGCTGATCGCGCCACTGCACTCCAGCCTGGGCGACAGAGAGACTGCGTCTCAAAACAAACAAACAAACAAACAAACAAAAAACAAAAAGTCCAAGTTCAATCTCACTGGGCTCAAGTCAAGATACCATCAGGACTGGTTCCTTCAGGAGGCTCTAGGGGAGCAACCGTTTCCTTACCTTTTCCAGCCTCGAGGCTATCTGCATGTCTTGGCTCATGGCCCCAGTCAATCTGATCTTTGCTTTGGTTGAAACAGTTCCTCCTCTGACCCTTTATAAAGGGTCTCCCGTCTCCCTTTATAAAGACCCTGTGATGAGCTTCAGTCTTCCTGGTCAATCTAGGATAATCTCTCCATCTCAAGATCTATAACTTAAACAGATATGCAAAGTCCCTTTTGCAACCTAGGGTAACATAGTAACAGGTCCTGGACATTAGCATGTGGATGTTATTAGGGGGCCACTATTCAGACAGACCTTAACCAGGGAGTCTTGGGCCTTCCTTGGTAAAATACCAATTTTTTTTCCAATCTGATCCCAATCTGATAAGGAGCTGTCCTGACTTACCTTGTCTTTGTTCATCCTTTAGCTAAGTAATTACTATCATATAATAACGCGAGGTGCCGGGCACTATTTTATGTACTTCATACATTTTTACTCACTTTAATGTAGGCACAGAAAGATTAAGTAATTTACCCTAGCTAGTAAGTAACAGAATCAGGATTTGAAGTTAGGAAGTTGCTTCATGGAGTTAACAACTATACTGTCTTGTCTTTGCAATCACCCACCTTCTTCTGAGCTCCCTGGTGCTGATTGTGTCACATCAGTTAAGCTGTCTGACACCTCACAACATCCTCTCAGACTCTGGCTCCCACAGGGATACACCAATGTGGCCTCTGCTTTGAGTCACATATACCCTCAGCTAGGACAGGAGCCTCCTTCTATCCCTGGGTGGCTTCAGGTCAAGTGACCACATTAAATCTCCGACCCCTCGAAGTCAAGGATCCACCCTTGACCATGGTAACCCCAGAAGGAATCATTTCTTGAGGTCTAGCCAGACACATTTCTGCAGCCTTTACTACAGTATAAAAAACTATTACTTTTATAAATGGGAATGTGACTCATGCTTCTGTTTTTTATTGAGAACATGGAAGCAACAGTTAATGCAATTTGGTCTGAACTCTGAGCATAATTTCACTATTGGAAGAGCATCATGCTCAGATCTATTAGAAGCTGGAGGTGCTGCCATAGTTCATTAAAGTTTTTCATTATTCATCTATATTAAGTAAATACAGTTTGGTAAGTCAGCCAACACAGAGCTGCTACTCGGACTAGATACTTCCCTTAACCCATGAGTTTCTAATCTGACTATGGACACTTGAGAAATACATACGTAGGCTTCACATAACCCATACATGCACTTACTGGTCAGTGATGGGTTTCAAGACTTAAGAGCCACCAGGAAACAAACAGTGAGGCTCAGTTATGTGCTGCAAAGATGATGTTCATTTCTTACCACCTCTGTTAGCCAAAGCCATTGTCTTAGTCTATTCAGACTGCCATAACAAAATACCTTAGACTGGGTAATTTATAAACAACAGGAATTTATTGCTCACAGTTCAGGTGGCTGGAAAGTCCAAGATCAATGCATGCAGATATGATGTCTGATGAGGGCCCTCTTCCTCATACATGGACAATCTAGGTGTCCTCACATGGCAGAACGGACAAACCAGCTCCCTCAGGCCTTTATTTGTAATAGCCTTGTTATGAACCAAAAGACTGTGTTCCCCCAAAAGTCATATGTTAAAGCCCTAACCCCCAGTGTTATGATATTCACAGGTGCAGCCTTTGGGAGGTAATTAGTTTTACATGCGGTTGTCAGGATGGGGTCTCTGTGATGGGATTAGTTTTTTTATAAGAGGAAAGATGAGAGCATGTGTATGCACTCTCTCTCTCCCTCTCTCTCTCTCTTTCTATCTCTGTCTCTCCCTCTCCGATGTGAAGACACAGTGAGAAGGCAGCTATCTGCAAACCAGGAGGAGGGTCCTCACCAGAAGTGAAATCAGCTGGCTGGTACCTTAACCTTGAACTTCTCAGCCTCCAGATCTGTGAGAAATACATTTATTTTGTTTAAGCTACCCAGGCTATGGTAAAATACCATAGCAGCTAAGACAAACTCCAAACTGGAAACAACCTGAATTCCAATTAACAGATGATTGAATAACAAATTGAGATATAGCCGTATAATGAAATACTATTCAGCAATGAAAAGGAACAAACTAGTGATATAGGCAACAATGTGGTTGCATCTCAAAACAATGATACTGAGTCTAAGAAGCCAGACCTCCCAAAAGAACCACCATAAAAAGAGTATATACAGGGTTATTGCATTAATATATAATTCTAGAAAGTGTAAACTAATGTATAGTGATAGAAAGGAGATCAGGGTTGCCTGGGAAGAGGGTGGAAAGGGGTAGGAGGGAAAGATTACAAAGAGAAACCTTTGGGGGTGATGGATCTGTGCATTATCTTGATTGTGTTGGTGATGCACAGATATATGCACAAGTAAAATTTTATCAAATTTTACATTTTTATATATGCAGTGCATTGTGTGACAACAATACCTCAATAAAGCTGTCTAGAAAATAAGCAACGTGCAAGAAAATAGTTAAATAATGCTATCTGTTGCATAGGGAGAAAAAGGGAAACAAAACTTGTGGGTTTAAAATTTTTTTTAAGTGCGCTGTAAGGAAGGAGAGAATGAAATGGAAAAGAAGGAATAGGGGACAGTGCAGCAGATTAAGGATGGCCGCAAATTCTTTGATATCTTCTCATCAAAATGTGGGGTCTATGTTCCTGGCCCTTGAATATAGGTAGATTCTGCGACTGCTTTCACTAACAGAATACAGTGGAAGTGACACCGCCGGTTTTCAGGTTAGAGGCTTAAGAAAAAGAGAGCTTCTACTTCTTGTCTCTTTGAACACTTGCTCTTGAAGCCCTGAAATATCATGTAAGAAGCAATGAGGGTGAAGTTCCCATGCTGGGAGGAAGCTTAAGATAGTTGTGTGGAGAAGCTATTCCCTGTCTGTGGATTCAACCAACCTTGGATTGAAAATATTTGAGGAAAAAGGAAAAATACAAATAAAAAAAAAAACAGTGTAACAATTATTTACATAGTATTAGGTATTATTAGTAATATAGAGAGGATTTAAAGTATAAGGAAGGATGCACATAGGTTACATGCAAATACTTTGCCATTTTTGTTTGTTTATTTGAGATGGAGTCTCACTCTGTTGCCCAGGCTGGAGTGCAATGGCACGATCTCGGCTCACTGCAACCTCCGCCTCCCGGGTTAAAGCGATTCTTCAGCTTCAGCCTCCCGAGCAGCTGGGATTACAGGCATGCACCACCACACCCAGCTAATTTTTGTATTTTTGTAGGAGAAGGGGTTTCACCATGTTGGCCAGGCTGGTATACTATGCCATTTTATATAATCGGTGACTTGAGTATCCTCAGAATTTGATATCCATGGGGGTCCTGGAACAAATCCCCTGTGGATACTGAGGGATGATGATATAGAGACAGAAAGAGAGAGATACCTAACAGCACCCAGCTCTTTAGCATTCCAGCACTCAGAGAATCCCAGCTGTGGCTTCAGAAATTGTAGAACAGGGTCAAGGCTTTCCTGCTGTGCTCTTACTGCATTCTTGACCCATTAAGTTATGAGATATAGTAACAATAAATTATTGATTTAAACCTCTAAGTTTTGGGGTAGTTTTTTTTTTTTTAATTTTGAAATGGAGTCTCATTCTGTTGCCCAGGCTGGAGTGCAGTGGCGCGATCTCGGCTCATGGCAACCTCTGCCTCCGGGTTCAAGTGATTCTCCTGCCTCAGCCTCCTGAGTAGCTGGGACTACAAGCACATACCACCACACCCGGCTAAATTTTTTTGTATTTTTAGTAGAGACGGGATTTCACCATGTTGGCCAGGATGGTCTGTATCTCCTGACCTTGTGATCCACCTGCCTCCGCCTCCCAAAGTGCTAGGATTACAGGCATGAGCCACTGGGTCCGCCCGGCCTTGGGATAGTTTTTTATGCAACAATATCCAATTGAAATAGATGAGGTTGCACGTATTTGAGTGTATCTTTTGTTTTACTTATCTATTACAGTGCAGCAAACTATCCCAAATTTAGTGCCTTAATGACTATAATTTCTCACCATTCTGGGGTGGTGCTTTTCCTCCATGTGGTGTCAGCTGGAATCACTCATGGGCTGTCTGCAGCTGGAACTTCAGCTGGGGTAACTCAGTTCTCCTCCCCTTGGCCTCTCTCTGTCCACATGCTGTCTCATTCTCCCAGATCTCTCTACCCAGCCTCTGTCTCTTGGAGAATAGCCTGGATTCTCTACAGCTGACAGCTGGGCTCCAAGAGGGAGAGTTCCCAGAAGACAAGCCTCAATGCAAGAGCTAATCAAGCCTCTACTCGATTATATTTACTCGTGTCTCATTGACCAAAGCAAGTCCCGTGGCCATTCCAGTGTCAGTGGGAGAGGAGACTACACAAGGCATGAATACCAGAAGGCATGGCTCATTGACAGCCACCATTATAACAGTGTATCATACTTTATATATAGTTTTTCACCTTTGAACCACATACATGGTCTACATTTTCAAAAAATAAAATTACAGTGGTGGAAAGAGCAAACCATAAAAATGAATACAAACAGATACAAATAAATACAAATAGATATCAAATTGATCATATACCCGCACACAAAAAGAAATAATCCAAGAAACTTTTGAACGTAACAATTCAATAGTATACCCTTTGTAGGATATATCCTATTTTATCTTTTTAATTTTTTAATTTTTATTTATTTTTTCTCATTTCAGGTGGGATTGGAGGATATATTCTACAGACAAAAAAAGCTTTAGGAAAATCTCGAATTTTACTTACTAGGTTTTATTTTGGTGTATTATTGACATAGTAACTATGAAACTATTTCATGTATACTGTATGAGAGAGTAAATATATTGATATTTTAGAGATCCAGGACTCTCACTGTAGTAAAAGGGAAATACAAATGTGGAGTACGGGAAGGTAAGGAAGAACCTTGTGACATTATATTGAATTGAAGGGAATTGGAGGTATCAGTGTGAAGTCATTATTTTATAAATAGCTAAACACACACACACACACACGTATACACATTAGCTCTTTCCAGACAAGGCCTAGAAGCAATAGTACCCAGTAGCAATGAGCATAACTGCCACCCAGACCTTGGTTACTATTAATAAATATGATTTCCCACAAAAAGGAACCAGGTTTTCCTTGGAGAAATTGCTCATTTCAGATCTAGGGTAGTAAAAGTAGAAGCAGAGCCTGGAATATCTTACTCTGCTAAAAAGCAAAGAATTGTTGAAAGACTAATGAGGACGTTTCAAAAGGACACAGGAGTCAGCTCGAAGGAGCTTTTATTGGAAGGCAGCTACGCTCACCATTATACCACCAACGTGGCACTAAAGGAGCTGTTATTGGCCAAAGTTTGGACAATTTGAGCTTCAAAAAGAATATCAGTGTTAATGGATTATAATACTGTATCTAAAAGAGAATCCATGAGTTCATGAGGCCGGAAGTCCAGGTATTTTAAAAGGGGAATATAGCTGACTTATACTGAAGAATATCTGCTAATATATAAAAAGGAATCATAATTAAATTAGAAATCATCACTTTGTAGCCAACAATGTAATAACTAATTAGGAAGAATCATCAATGGACACAAAATCCTCTGAGTGAAATGTTGGGGAACATGATGTTCACAGTCTCCAGTTACTACCTCCATACATTACTGATTAATTACAAATGGAAAATGTGTTTTTACAACAGACACTGCTTTAACCCAGTGATAAAACTCAGCCCTGCTAGTAATTGGACAACCTGACATTGTGTGCCTCTTGATGGGGTGCAGTGGGAAGTACACATCATCACATATACAGTGTTCTTGACCAAAAATGTTTAACTTAAATATAGTTATGAAAATATAATGTGGCAAATCCAGAATGTGGGATATACTGTAAAACAATTGGACAGTACTCTTCAAAAAGATTCAGTGTTATGAAAGAGTTAAAAATACATCAGGAGGCCAGGCGTGGTGGCTCACACCTGTAATCCCAGCCCTTTGGGAGGCCGAGGCAGGTGGATCACTTGAGGACAGGAGTTCAAGACCAGCCTGGCCAACATGGCAAAACCCCTTCTCTACTAAGAATACAAAAATTAGCTGGGCGTGGTGGCATATGCCTGTAGTCCCAGCTACTCAGGCGGCTAAGGCACGAGAATCACTTGAACCTGGGAGGCAGAAGTTGCGGTGAGCCGAGAGATAGCGCCATTGCACTCCAGCCTAGGTGACAGAGCGAGACCCTGTCTCAAAAATAAATAAATACATACATCAGGACACTTTTCTAGGCTAAAAGACAGTAAAGAGATGTGATAAACAAATACAATGTGTGAATCTTGATTGAATCCTAGATTTTAAAAAACAGCTGTATAAGACATTTTGGGATTATTAGGGAAATCTGCATATGTACTGCATAATAGATACTATTTTGTATCAATGTTAAATTTCTTGTGTATGTGGTGTTTGATAATGGTTATTTGGATTATGTAGAAGACTCATGGTGGGGTATTTAGGGGTGAAGTGTCATGTCTGCAACTTTCGAATGGCTCAGCAAAAAGTGTGTGTGTGTATTAAGAGAAAGAAATCACATATGGCAAAATATTAACAACTGCATCTCGGTGAAGAGGATATGAGACTCAATTTCTCTGTAAGCTTAAAAATTTTCAAAATAAGTTGGGGAAAGTAATAATAGAGAGGTAAACAGTTCAAGAAAAACAAACACTATTTTATGCTTATTAAACCAGTTCCTCCCACCTCACTGTAGTTTGTGTTTTAAAATAACTTCCAGTGCTGCCAAGGTCATGGGGAAGCTGGTACAGTGAATTACCAGTGGCATGACCATGGCTCAGCCTGCATAGGCCAGTGTGCAGCAATGCTTATCAAACATGGAAACACTTCCATGCTGGCTGAGGCAGGCATTGCCCTAAGGATTCTTTTCAAGGAATTAGGTTGACAAAAGTAAAAAAACTATGCCTGAAAACTGAAAATGAAAACAACCTAAATGTCCAGTAATAAGGGTTAGGTTTAGGAAATTTTGCTTCACTACTGGATGGACTATTATGCAAGCATTAAACATGGGTTTTAAGACTTCCAAAAAAAAAAAAAAAAGCTTATGGCTATTGCTTCGTTCTTTCAAAAAAAAAAAAAAAGAATGTGAAACCACGTGATTTCAACTTTGAAAATAAAAGCATAAATATGGCAATATGGCTGGGCACAGTGGCTCACGCCTGTAATCCCAGCACTCTGGGAGGCCAAGAAGGGCATGTCACTTGAGGTCAGGAGTTCAAGACCAGCCTGGCCAACATGGTGAAACCCCATCTGTACTAAAAATACAAAAATTAGACGGGAGTGGTAGCACGTGCCTGTAGTCCCAGCTACTTGGGAGGCTGAGGCAGGAGAATTGCTCGAACCCAGGAGGCGGAGGTTGCAGTGAGCCAAGATCACACCACTGCATTGCAGCCTGGGCGACAGAGCAAGACTCTGTCTCAAAAAAAAAAAAAATTTTTTTTGGAAATATGACATATCTTTCAGGAATTTACATCTCATATTACTATATTAAAGATTAACTCAAATAAACTCATTTTACTGTTGATTGGCTAAAAGTGCAAGCTTATTTTCTTAGCACAACTATTAACATATCTTCCTCCACAATATTTCCACCCTAACACCAATTTGGGTAGCTCTGAGAGACAGTATAGATAAACTGAAATACTTGTGGAATGTCACCCTCGCTCCTCATGGCAGCTGAAATTTAAATTCTGTTCAAGTACAATTTATTTCTTTGCCCATAATGTATCAATTTTTATTTTTTCAATTTTATTATTTATTTATTTTCATAAGGCCTTTTCCCAATGTTATCTATTTTTAAATGCATACGCCAGTACTTCTCAAAGTATGGTCTCAGGACCAGCTGCATTAGTATTTCTTGGGAACTTGTTTGAAACACCAGTTCTCAGACCCCACCTCAGAACTACTGAGTTAGAAACTCTGGAGGTTGGATCCAGCAACCTGTGTTTTAAGAAGACCTCCAGCTGATTCTGATGGAGGCTAAAGTGTGAGAGCTACTGCATGAGACAGTCCAATGGCCATGCTTATAATACTGAATTCAAATGGGTCTCTTATTGCCCATGAACCCTGAATAAAAACAGCTGGCTTAGAGTGTTCAACTGTCCTGGTTTGCCTGAGACTAAGGAGTTTGCAAGGCTGCAGGACAAGGTGTGCAGCCATCACCACTATCTAATTCAAGAACATTTCATCACCCCAAAAGAGAAGTTCCAGCATTCTCTAGCAGTCACTCACCATCCTGCCTCTCCCAGCCCTTAGCAACCACTAATCAACTTTCAACATAGGTACTTTCATTCTCCATGTAAAAGTGAGGAAAGGGAGATCTAGACATTTTTGTGACTTTTCTTGAGGTTTTCTGATGAGGCTAAACCTTGGATTTGAACTCACTAAATAATTCTCTCTCTCCTTTCTAGACATATTTATGCCCTGTTTATTTCCTCAAGTTATTATATTTTCTTGTTACTGTAGATGGGGAGGTGTCAAAACAACCACTTGCAAACTATTGTTGTCATGTAGAAATAGTTGGTTTGTTCTGAGAGACCAATTCACCCAGATGTGAGTGCTTTAATTTTGTTAACCTTACACTTTCTTAATGAAAGAGAACGTCTTTTGTTTACTTCTTTACAACTGAAACATACTTGCCCTCCCCAGGAAAGAAAAAATTTAAAAGCTCTTGAAATTAACCAATTAAATTGAAATTGACTTTATTTTAAATCTAAGGAAGAAAACAAGTTTTAGTCCCCTTCAGAGCCATATATCTTAAATATAGTAATTCCAGTTTAGTCTATTAAGCTTCTGATCAAGATGAATAAACCTTATACAAAATTAAGACAGAGTTCAATAGGATTAGAAAAGGGAGGTCAGGGAAAAAATGTGGATATTATATTTTGAATAATTTGGAGTTCAAACCGACTTGGAAGCTTTCCTTTTAGCAGATATTATTTTAATAAGTCTAATTGTCTACGGACTGCTTTAATCTAATTCTAGAAACCAATAAATTGTAATCTAATTGTTAGATGATGAAAGACAGTGATTTGGGGAAACTAATGTGTTTACATGCAGTTTTTGTCCAAGTTTAGCTTTGTGGAAAGCAGTCAGAAATATCCGATCTTGACTTTAGCGGTAAAAATGCATCTAGGGATACACACCCATGTAGCTGGGTATATGTCTTCCTTTGTGGCGTCTCTTTATATGCCAGAAAATCTATTTCAGTTGAGACAGATAATACCAGGCCTGCACACCCCAGGCTCCAGAGGCCCTCAGGGGAAAGAGCTGGAGAACAGCAAGTCCCCGGAACAATTGGGGAGCCTGTTCACAATTTTGGCTGTGTCGCTGCCCTGCCAGTCTGTCTGAAGCATTTGGGGAACACCCAGTCTTTGCAGAAGCTTGAACTTGGCCCTAAAGAACAAAAATGAATAAGAAATTTTCCTTGAAGCTGAGAACAGGGGCCTTCACTCTCCTGTCTAGTGTTCCTGCCATTCAGCCACATCTATATCAGAAGACCACAGCTCTCGAGCACCCAGCAAACGTATGTGCTGGGAGGAGGGGAAAACATAGATTCCTTCCCACCCCAGCCCTGGACATGCTCAGTCCTGTGGTCTCTCTACCCACCAACAGTTAGCATGTTCATCTTCTGTTGGTTTCACAAAACCACGGTGATGGTCATGCTTCTGTGCCTGGTCCAGGGTGTTGCTCAGCTGGAAGATTCATACCTCACTTCTGTGCCAAACTGACTCTCTGCTGGTCCTTCTAGACTTGGCTTGTGTTAGCCTGCTTGGAACTCTCTCCTGATCCCCCTCATCTGCAGTCTCAGTTCAGTGCTCTCAGAACTCCTCCTCTAGTGTTCACCCAATTCAGTTTTGCATCTTCCTATTATGTTAACTGCTGTACTCCATTACTATCTTTTTAAAAAATAATTTGGACTCCCTTGTTAGATGGTTTGTTCAGGAGCTGACCTATCATATTTATCTCTGTATCTCCAGGACCTGGTATCATACTTGGCTTATAGCAGGTGTGATGGTTAACAGTAAGTGTCAACTTGATTGGATGGAGGGATACAAAGTAATAATCCTGGGTGTGCCTGTTTTGGTGTTGCCAAAAGAGATTAACATTTGAATCAGTGGGTCCTTAAACTGGTGGGCACAATCTAATCAGCTTCCAACGAATATAAAGCAGGCAGAAAAACGTGAAAAGAAGACACAGGTCTAGCCTCCCAGCCTACATCTTTCTCCCCTGCTGGATGCTTCCTGCCCTTGAACATCGGACTCCAAGTTCTTCAGTTTTGGGACTCGGACTGGCTCTCCTTGCTCCTCAGTTTGCAGACAGCCTATTGTGGGGCCTTGTGATTGTGTGAGTTAATACTTAATAAACTTTTATATATATGTATATATATTATATATACGTATATATATTATATATGTATATATATTATATATACGTATATATAGTATATGTATATATATTATATATTATATGTATATATATTATATATAATATATGTATACATTATATTTGTATATATTATATATAATATATGTATATATATTATATATATTATATATGTATATATAATATATAGTATATATATTGTGTATATATATGTGTGTATATATATATCTCCTATTCGTTCTGTCCTTCTAAGAGAACCCTGACTAATACAGCAGGCATTTCATCCATTCAAAAATATTCACTGGGCATCTCCTGTGTGCCAGGTACAATGTAACGTGCTGCAGGTAAATAGCATTATAGTGCTTGCTGAATGAACAGTCTCTGATATAGTTTGGATATTTCCCCCCCAAATATCACATCAAAATATGATCCCCAATGTTGGAGGTGGGGCCTTATCAGACTGGCAACCATCACCACCAGTCAGAGGCTTATTAGACTGGCAATTCTCAAACTCTATACCAGAGAAAAACAGGAACTTTTAAAAAGCACAGATTGTAGGGCCCTCACCCCAGACGTAAATAAAAATTGGGGGGACTGGAGCACATGAGTTTGGATTAAATTACAAGTGCCCCAGATGATTCTGATGTATGGGATCCACTACTCAGAAAAGAAATCCTGGCCGGGTTGGGCGATTAACAGGCCGTGGCTAGGGAGGACGGAGAGGGGGCGTTTGCTCCTCTGGGACTTTTCATGCCTCGTTTTTTTTTCAGATGTGGCTTGGTCTGGACGCAAGGTCCCAGCAGCCAGCTTAAGCTTACTCTTCTGTGAAAGGGGAAAGTATCCCCTGTGGAAAGCAGTTAAACTTGTGGAGGGGGTGCGAGACGTGAGTTCTCCCCCATGCCAGGCGAATGGTGTGGACTTGAGCTGGTCCAGCAGCCGGCTCGACTTGTCTGAGGGAGCCCTGGAGGGGGCGGGGAGGTGGCCCACAGAACGTGGGTTCTATAAAGAGACGTTGGGAAGATTCGATTCCGAGAAGAGGAAGAGCCGGATTGAAAGCGAGCCAGGCCGTTGAGGGGGAGGGGGCTGCCAAGATGGCGTCGGCCTCCTCCGGGCCGTTGTCTTCAGTCGGTTTTTCATCCGTTGATCCCGCGGTCCCTTCCTGTACCTCGTCCTCAGCATCTGGAATCAAGAGACCCATGGCATCTGAGGTGCCTTATGCCTCTGGCATGCCCATCAAGAAAATAGGCCATAGAAGTGTTGATTCCTCAGGAGGGACAACCTCATCAGCCTTGAAAGGTGCCATCCAGTTAGGCATTACCCACACTGTGGGGAGCCTGAGTACCAAACCAGAGAGTGATGTCCTCATGCAAGATTTCCACATGGTGGAGAGTATCTTCTTTCCCAGTGAAGGGAGCAACCTGACCCCTGCTCATCACTACAATGCCTTTCGTTTCAAGACCTATGCACCTGTTGCCTTCCGCTACTTCTGGGAGCTATTTGGTATCCGGCCCAGTGATTACTTGTATTCCCTCTGCAGTGAGCCGCTGATTGAACTCTGTAGCTCTGGAGCTAGTGGTTCCCTGTTCTATGTGTCCAGCGACGATGAGTTCATTATTAAGACAGTCCGACATAAAGAGGCGGAGTTTCTGCAGAAGCTGCTTCCAGGATACTACATAAACCTCAACCAGAACCCTCGGACTTTGCTGCCTAAATTCTATGGACTGTACTGTGTGCAGGCAGGTGGCAAGAACATTCGGATTGTGGTGATGAACAATCTTTTACCAAGATCGGTAAAAATGCATATCAAATATGACCTCAAAGGCTCAACCTACAGACGGCGGGCTTCCCAGAAAGAGCGAGAGAAGCCTCTTCCCACATTTAAAGACCTAGACTTCTTACAAGACATCCCTGATGGTCTTTTTTTGGATGCTGACGTGCACAACGCTCTCTGTAAGACCCTGCAGCGTGACTGTTTGGTGCTGCAGAGCTTCAAGATAATGGATTATAGCCTCTTGATGTCAATCCATAATATAGATCATGCACAACGAGAGCCCTTAAGCAGCGAAACACAATACTCAGTTGATACTCAAAGACCGGCCCCCCAAAAGGCTCCGTATTCCACAGCCATGGAATCCATCCAGGGAGAGGCTCGACGGGGTGGCACCATGGAGACTGACGACCATATGGGTGGCATCCCTGCCCGGAATAGTAAAGGGGAAAGGCTTCTGCTTTATATTGGCATCATTGACATTCTACAGTCTTACAGGTTTGTTAAGAAGTTGGAGCACTCTTGGAAAGCCCTGGTACATGACAGAGACACTGTCTCAGTGCATCGCCCAGGCTTCTATGCTGAATGGTTCCAGCGCTTCATGTGCAACACGGTATTTAAGAAGATTCCCTTGAAGCCTTCTCCTTCCAAAAAACTTCAGTCTGGCTCATCTTTCTCTCAGCGAGCAGGCTCCAGTGGCAACTCCTGCATTACTTACCAGCCATTGGTCTCTGGGGAACACAAGGCACAAGTGACAACAAAGGCGGAAGTGGAGCCAGGCGTTCACCTTGGTCGTCCTGATGTTTTACCTCAGACTCCACCTTTGGAGGAAATCAGTGAGGGCTCACCTATTCCTGACCCCAGTTTCTCACCTGTAGTTGGAGAGACTTTGCAAACGCTAACTACAAGTGTGGACAACAGTGAGTATATGCGGAATGGAGACTTCTTACCCACCCGGCTGCAGGCCCAGCAGGATGCTGTCAACACAGTTTGTCATTCAAAGACCCGCAGCAACCCTGAGAACAACGTGGGCCTTATCACACTGGATAATGACTGTGAAGTGCTGACCACACTCACCCCAGACACTGGCTGTATCCTGTCCAAGCTACATACTGTCCAACCCAAGGGCAAGATCACCTTCTGCATGGGCATCCACGTGGCCCATCTGGCTCTGAAGCACCGACAAGGCAACAATCACAAGATCCGCATCATTGCCTTTGTGGGAAACCCAGTGGAGGACAATGAGAAGGATCTGGTGAAACTGGCTAAATGCCTCAAGAAGGAGAAAGTAAATGTTGACATTATCAATTTTGGGGAAGAGGAGGTGAACACAGAAAAGCTGACAGCCTTTGTAAACACGTTGAATGGCAAAGATGGAACCGGTTCTCATCTGGTGACAGTGCCTCCTGGGCCCACTTTGGCTGATGCTCTCATCAGTTTTCCGATTTTGGCCGGTGAAGGTGGTGCCATGATGGGTCTTGGTGCCAGTGACTTTGAATTTGGAGTAGATCCCAGTGCTGATCCTGAGCTGGCCTTAGTCCTTCGTGTATTTATGGAAGAGCAGCGGCAGCGGCAGGAGGAGGAGGCCCGGCAGGCAGCTGCAGCTTCTGCTGCTGAGGCCGGGATTGCTACGACTGGGACTGAAGACTCAGACGATGCCCTGCTGAAGATGACCATCAGCCAGCAAGAGTTTGGCCACACTGGGCTTCCTGACCTAAGCAGTATGACTGAGGAAGAGAAGATTGTTTGTGCCATGCAGATGTCTCTGCGGGGAGCAGAGTTTGGCCTGGCAGAATCAGCAGACATTGATGCCAGCTCAGCCATGGAAACATCTGAGCCAGCCAAGGAGGAGGATGATTACGACGTGATGCAGGACCCTGAGTTCCTTCAGAGTGTCCTAGAGAACCTCCCAGGTGTGGATCCCAACAATGAAGCCATTCGAAATGCTGTGGGCTCCCTGGCCTCCCAGGCCACCAAGGACGGCAAGAAGGACAAGGAGGAAGACAAGAGTGAGACTGGAGGGAAAGGGTAGCTGAGCCTGCTCAGGGGACTGCATGGGAAGCACGGAATATAGGGTTAGATGTGTGTTATCTGTAACCATTACAGCCTAAATAAAGCTTGGCAACATTTTTTCCTTTTTTGCTTCAAAAAAAAAAAAAAAAAAAGAAAGAAAGAAAGAAAGAAAAGATGCCTAAATCTGACCCCTGAAATGCTGATGAGCTTCATCTGAGCTGTGTGATCTCTCATGTGCAGCTAAGGTTGAGAACCACTAACATAAAATAATTCACATTAAAATCACCAGGAAGGTTTAATAACACTTCAAATACTTGGACCCAACCCCTAAAGATTCTAATTTAATTGGCCTGGGACTCAGGTACTGATATTTTTCAAAAGTTCACAAGGTAATTCTGAAATTCAGCAAAAGTTGAGAACCACTATTCAGACTAAGTGACTTGTCCAATGTCGCTGGGTGCATCAGACTTTACTGCCTTCCTTACACAGGGGTTGTGAATGAAATATGGCTATGGAAAGCAATTGTTGAGTAATATGTTATAAAGTATGGTGGTGATGATGATGATGACAATGATGACAATATTTCTTGAGTGCGTCCTATGCACCAGGCACTATGCTAAGCATTTTATGAGCTTAATCTTATTGAATCTTCAACATTAGCCTGCTGGTATTATTTTCCCTTTTCCTTGATTATAATATGTCATCAGTTGAGGATGACAATTTAATAACAGTTATTAGAGGCTGTTGCTTGTTAATAGGAAAATATTTATTCAGTCCTCTAGAGACAAAGATTTGCTTTGATTAGAATAAATGTAAATTTTGATTTATTTAACATGAAATACAAATAAACATGTGAGCTGCTATCAATGCAAATCACTCATCCCGTGTGATATCAAATAAACAGATACCTTCTATGTAGCCCTCCAAGTTCACCTACATTCACAAATGTTACTTATATCTCATACTGGGGTATCCATACTGGGCCTGGAAGCTGGCAAGTTTATTTAGACACATTCCATTTCAGGAATAA
This sequence comes from Pan troglodytes, assembly GCF_028858775.2. Classification (NCBI taxonomy): domain Eukaryota; kingdom Metazoa; phylum Chordata; class Mammalia; order Primates; family Hominidae; genus Pan; species Pan troglodytes. The sequence goes on along the minus strand of NC_072406.2, from coordinate 106,188,772 downwards.
TAAAATGCAGGGAAAATGTGTATCTTTGAGTCACAGAATCATAGTATTAATCTTATTTTCAGGTGAGACTCTAAAAGATTAAGTGACTTGCCTATAGTCCCAGGGTTCATTCTACAGCCAAGCCAGAAATAACAACCCAGTGCCCCTGATGCTGGAATTCTCCAGAAGCTCCTCTACTGACATAGTTTCCACTGACAAACTTTCCTTGACAAGAATAAAGTAGTCTGTCAGAACAAAATTTTGCCAGCTCTGTCTACTGCCGGCACTTGGAAATAGGAGTCCCATGGGGTTTGCAAACAAATGAAAGCAGTGGTGGGCTTGCAAGACCTTACCAGTCCTTAGAGTTCAGTTGATATGTCTCTCAATACAATGCAGGAACTAATTTTAAAGCATTTTGAAACAAGCACAATAACTGAAAATTCTGAGTTCAACAAGAAACAAATGCATTTAATCTTTGAAGAAAAATCAAGTCAATTAAGAAATGAAAATAGGTTGAGACTAGAAGAATAAGAATGGAAATGATCGATTGGAGAAGTTTTCAGCCTTGAACAGGCCATTACCAAGTGGTCAGTATGACCACATTTATCTGATATTATTTGGTCCTTTTCTTTCTTTTAAAAGTACTATTTAGTTATAAGAATCTTAAATGCTGACTGGTGCAGTGGCTCATGCCTGTAATCTCAGCACTTAGGGAGACTGAGGCTGGAGGATCGCTTGAGCTCAGGAGTTTGAAACCAACCTGGGCAACATGGTGAGACCTTATCTCTACCAAAAGTAAAAAAAAATAGCTGGACATCGTGGCATGAGCCAGTAGTCCCAGCTACTTGGGAGGCTGAGGTGGGAGGATCACTTGAGCCTGGCAGATGGAGGCTGTGGTGAACTGTGATCTTGCCAAGACCGTGTCTCAAAAAAAAAAAAAAAGAAAGAAAGAAAGAAAGATAAGAAAAAAGAAAATTAAACACCACTTTTTTAAAAAAAGCAACAAAGAAAATTTGGACATTAAGAGAATAAACATTCCCATTAATCCCATCTCCGCTCTCCTAAGAGATCATCAGTTTAGTGCCTGCTTTTCCAAAAATATATGTCTAAAAATGATTTCTCTTTCTTAAAGAGAAAGTATATATCTATAGTCTTAACTTTCCTTTTTTTTCCCAACTATATAAATATAGTGGCCACCATACATTATTTTAAGCAGAAGGTAAATTAAACGATCCACTGCGAACACTTTGGATTTCTTTTGTAGCTCCCAATGTTTGTTTGGCAAGATAGAAATGCCCTTAAATGCAGCCTTATTGTCCCAGCTTTAGTAAAATTCTATTTATAAATCAAATCCAAAGTAACCAGAGACGTTGGCATAATCTTTGGTATTCTCTGCCGGTACAGAGAAATCTCAATTTGTGGTTTCCAACATTTGTAAGGTGGTAAATAGCAACCTCCCTCCACTGTTCCTCCCACCTCAAGTCAGCAGGGTGCTGGTAAACCGGCTTGGGTGGGAGTGAGGGGAACCCCTGGTGTGTCGTGTTTACTGACTTCCATTGGGTAAATGCTCCATGATTGGCTCACAAAATTTCCCAATATTTAACAATTGGTGTTGAACTGTTCTGACACATCAGTGTCAAGCCATTCGATGACCAATTATGGCACATATATGACCCTTTTATCTTGATATAACACTCTTGCAGGCTCATTTCATACATGTAGTCACTGCACCTACAAGAAACGTATAACAGAATGAATGACCCAAAGCCAACAACTGTGGGGAAAAGTGAATTAGACAACATCTCTCTCATATTTCTCTATTTATGAGAGGAAATTCTAGCATATAACCTCCAAGTATGATGAAGTTCTTCTGTAGACATGTAGGTATCAGTATTATGCTAACATTTTTTCTTTTCCTAGATAAAAATAAAGTAGCCCACAAGTCTGTTTTTATGTTATGTTAACATTCATTAGGTATTCTTTGCAATTTTCCCTTTTGCAGCTATTAAATCACTTATTCCTTCAATATTTTTTCCTGCATAATGATTTTTTTATAGAAGCTAATACAGTAAGCATTTTAAAGTCTTACCAGTTGTGACATTGAAATAATGAGACTTTAAAGTCCAACCACGTATCTGGAAATATAGGAACACCATTCATTTATTTTTTAGAAGACCACACACTCATGCTAATGAGGATGCCATTGCTTAAAATGTTTTGGAAATTCTCTTTAGGAATTGCTTTTGGCACAAGATTATGCAGTATGGATGAATATTAGTTTCACTGCCCTAATAGTGGTGCTTCATATTTTTCTAATTAAAATTATAAAATACAACCTCTGATAAAGGGTAAAGAGCATTGGATGTTGATTCAGAAGATCTGGACTCAAGTTTAACCTCTGCTACCTACTCGTTTTGTACTCTGCATATCCCTTAACTGCTCCTAACCTCACTTTCCTTCTCTGCAATTTGAGAATAAAAGTACACTCGTGCGTTGCTTAACGGCGGGGATGTGTTCTGAGAACCACATTGTTAGGTGACTTCATTGTTGTGTGAACATCGTAGAGTTTACTTACACAGCCTAGATGGTATAGCCTACCAAACACCTAGGCTAGCCCCTATTGCTTCGGAGCTACAAACCTGTACAGCATGTTCTGAATACTGTAGGCAATTGTAGCACAATGATAAGTGTTTGTGTATCTAAACATACTCAGTATAGAAAAGGCACAGTAAAAATATGTATAATCAACAAAAAATGGTACATCTGTATAGGGCATTTATTATGAATGGAGCCTGCAGGAGTGGAAGTTGCTCTGGGTGAGTCAGTGAGTGAGTGGTGAGCGACTGTGAAGGCCTAGGACATGACTGTACACTAGAGTAAACTATAAACACTGTACACTTAGGCTACACTAAATTTATTTTTAAAAATTCCTTTCTTCAATAATAAATTAACCTTAGCTTACTATAGTTTTTTACTTTATAAATTTTTATTTTTATTAACTTTTTGACTCATAATCACACAGCTTAAAACACAAATACATTGTACAGTTGTACAAAATATTTTCTTCATATCTTTATTCTGTGATATGGTTAAGCTTTGTATTCCCACCCAAATCTCACCCTGAATTGTAATAATCCCTACGTGTCAAGGACGGGGCGAGGTAGAGATAATTGAATCATCGGGGCAGTTTCCCCCATACTGTTCTCATGGTAGTGAAAAAGTCTCATGGGGTCTGATGGTTTTATAAATGGGAGTTCCCCTGCCTAAGCTCTCTTGCCACCCCCATGTAAGACAAGACTTTGCTCCTCATTCGCCTTCCGCCATGCCTGTGAGGCCTCCTCAGCCATGTGGAACTGTGAGTCAATTAAACCTCTTTCTTTTATACATTACCCAGTAGCAGGTATATCTTTATTAGCAGCATGAGAACAGACTAATACATTCTGTAAGCTTTTTTTCTATTTTTAATATTTTTTATTTTATTTACCTTTTAAACTTTTTTCTTAAAAACTAAGACACAAATACACACATTAGCCTACCAGGGTCAGGATCATTAATATCACTGTCTTCCGCCTCCACATCTTGACTGACTGGAAGGCCTTCAGGGACAGGAACATGCATGGAGCTGTCGTCTCCTGTGATAGCAATGCCTTCTTGTCCACACCTCCTGAAGGACTTGCCTGAGGCTATTTTACAGTTCTAAAAAAAAATAAGTAGAAGGAGTATACTTTAAAATAATGATAAAAAGTATAGTATAGTAAATACTAGGTGATAAGAATTTTTCAGCTCCATTATAATCTTATGGGACCACTGTCATATATGTGGTTTATCACTGAGTGAAATGTCATTGTGTGGTGCATGACTGTACCTGCTCCAGGAGTTGTCCTGAAGATTAAATAATACAAGGCATTGTGATAACACCTTGTGAAATGAAACACGCTATCCAAATGAAAGTCATCATTGGTCTAGCTTGATTAGAATTGAATGGGCTTGGCTATTTCCAAAATTCAGATATATTCCCTGAAAGCATAAATGTTCCATCATCAAAAAAAGTGTAGTGTAAAAAGAAATATGCTTGGACTTTGTCTCAGTTCTTGGCTCAGAGCTCGTAAAGCCCTTGGAATTTCCTGAATGACAGGAGTGTCTTTGGTTCTTTGCAAGGAGCCCCTTTTGAACATGCCTGAGTTTATGCTAATGAGGTGATTTAGAGTGGGACCCAGATAGTGTCAGGATGGGGCCAGTCCCCAGAAGGATTATAGAAACTTGGGACTTTCATCCCAATTCACCTACCCCCCAGGAGGAGATGAGGAATGGAATTCAAGCTGTTAAAAACACATATACACCATGGAATACTATGCAGCCATAAAAAATGATGAGTTCATGTCCTTTGTAGGGACATGGATGAAATTGGAAATCATCATTCTCAGTAAACTATCGCGAGAACAAAAAACCAAACACCGCATATTCTCACTCATAGGTGGGAATTGAACAATGAGAACACATGGACACAGGAAGGGGAACATCACACTCTGGGGACTGTGGTGGGGTGGGGGGAGGGGGGAGGGATAGCATTGGGAGATATACCTAATGCTAGATGACGAGTTAGTGGGTGCAGCACACCAGCATGGCACATGTATACATATGTAACTAACCTGCACAATGTGCACATGTACCCTAAAACTTAAAGTATAATAAAAAATTTAAAAAAAAAAAACTCTCAAACAACAAGATTTGATGACTTTCCAGGTGGGTGAACACATGGAGGTGATGGGAGGGTGGGCACCTGGAGAAGGTGTGGAAACTCCACACTCCTCACCTTGAACTCCAGACCTTGCCCTGTGTAGCTCTTCCATCTGGCTGTTCCTGAGCTATATCCTGTATAATAAACTAATAAATGTAAGCAAAGTGTTTCCCTGAGTTCTGAACTATTCTAGCAAAGTATCAAACCTGGGGGGAGGGGGGTCTTAGAAACCCTCAGTTTATAGAGGATTGGTCAGAAGTAAGGAAGGCCCGCACTTTCATCTGGCACCTGAAGTAGGGGCAGTCTGTGGGACTGAGCCTTTTCACTTGTGGGATCTGAGGCTACTCATCTGGTAGATAGTGTCAGGATTGAATTAAATTGTAGGACGCCACTCCCTCCCCTACCCCGCCTCACCCCACCCCCATGTCGGGAGACTTGGTTGGTGTGGGGAACCCCCCATGCCCCACATTTGGTGTTAGAAATGTTGTGTGAGTCTAGAGAGTATTTTTTTCAGAGTATTCAAAATAATTTGGAAGACACTTACATGGATCCCTCAGGTCAGTTTATTGAACCCAAATGAGGACTCAGGGATTATGGGCCCTAGATCATTTTGAGATCTGAGATCCAGAGAAAGCATATCCTGTACTGAAGCCCTCCTCACTCTCCAGGTCCTTAGTGTTCTCATTTCTTCCTGATTCTCTGCTTCCCACCCACTCCACTGGATGAAAGCAGGATGGCTGCATGAGAGCATTTATGATAATAAATTTGAAAAGATCCTGGCCGGGCTTTTGACAAGAACATCTTCATCTCTCTCTCACACCAGCAGCCTGGGCCAGTCAGCTCTCCTCCTTTTGAATGCCTCACTCAGTATTGCTGCTATTCTTGCCATTTTAAGATAGCTTTGACCTGAGGGGCAGGATCACAAATTCCACAGTGGAGCACAGGGCATGAAGAGGTTGTTCTGTCATAGTCTGAGGCTATGAGGGAGAAATTAACCTCAGGCCCAGCAGATTCCAACCAGCCCACCCCTAATCAGATAGGTCATATGAATGAAACATTTAACCAGGTTATCCAGTTTCTTGCTGTAAAACTAGCCCTTTGCAGTCTGCTGGAGCAATTACTGAAGTCTGTCATCTGCAATGCTCCTTTCACATCTAAAAGTGTTCTCTCTTTTCATTTTTCATGTTAATCAAAACAATAAATAGCAACCACTTAGGTATCCCAACAATGACTGCACTACATATAGTTTACAAATCAGAACAACAGATAAATACATATCATTTTACTGCATGCTATATTTTTTTTCGTTGTAGATTTAAAAGTGTGCTTTGTTTGTAAGAAAATAAGTAAAGAAAACTGCTTCACATTCTAAGGCGAAAAGAAATCCTCTCACGTGTCGCTGTAAAATTTTCATTTATGGTGATGAGTTGTCCTGTGTCAAAACATCCTTATTAACAGACATTTTACTGTGAGCGCTCTCTCTTTATTGTGTTGTCTGATAGTGCAGGGTTTTGTAGTGAATACAAGTAAAGTATGAACTGTCTAAACAAAAAAGCAAACACAGGCCAGGTGTGGTGGCTGACACCTGTAAGCCCAGCTACTTGGGAAGCTGAGGCACAAGAATCACTTGAACCTGGGAGGCGAAGGTGGCAGTGAGCTAAGATCGTGCCACTGCACTCCAGCCTGGGCAACAGAGTGAGACTCTGTCTCAAAAACAAACAAGCAAACCCCACAAATCTAATAATATTTGAAAAGACACAACAGTTTCAGTGACAGATTAAACACAAAAAATACACTGGCCCATGATTTGGTTATCCTTGGTTAGAGCCACTGTATATTATAAAAATTTAAAAACAAATTCTTGGTTTTTTAAAGGAATTCCTTGAGATGAGGGAATTTTAATGAGCTACTTCTATTGGTATTCTTAAACCATCAGTTTCGAAGCTAAGTATTTGATGTTTCAAGGTAAATTAGATTTTGAAGCAGCAGACCAAATATTCAGTTCTCATCCACCAGTAAACAATACTTCACGCCCATTTTATAAAGCTTTCAGTTATGTTTTTCCTTATCTGCTGCTGCTGCCTGTAGGCATTTGCAAAACATACATCATGGCTCCTGGTCATTAGTCCCATCAATTATTAGTTTCTCAAATTCAAGCACAACCTCCAAGGTCTTAGTGTTAATGTTAAATTACTTAATTGAAGAATAAGAAATGATGAGACTAAACCTTCTCTCTTGTCTCCTAATGGAGACTTAATAGTCTTTCCCAAGGGGTATTTTAAATATAAATATTTTTAAAATTTAAAGGAAGTTCATTTTACAACTTGAAGGTGATTTCCCTTCAGAATGTTAAGCACTTTTCCTTGTTTATTTTCTTATAAACAAAGCTCACTTTTAAATATAAAATGCAAAAAAGATACAGAGTACAGTAAAATGATACATATTTATCTGTTGATCTGTTTAGTAAACCATATGTAGTGCAATCATTGTTGAAATACAAAATAAAGACTAAAATAATGAACATAAAAGTAACCTGTAGTCTCACCATCAAAAGAATAATTTAACATTTTGATGTATATCCTTTATAAAATATTGTATTTCAACTGCAAATGTATTGATTAAGTGTTTAGTATATACCCAGAACTGTTCTGGGTGCTGAGAGAGAGATAAATGAACATAGTCTTCATCCCCCAAGGGCTTACAAATAAGGTATTCATCTTATTGATAAAGGCCTAGTTTGCTGATAGAAAAGTTAGTTGATAGTTGTTAATTTTCCACATTTTGAATATTTATAGGCTTTAAGCTCAATTGAAAAGAGTTCTCTCCCAGGTATGTCAAGTCCGTTACAACCTCTTTTTAACTTACTGCCTTTTGTGTCTTGTTCACTGGGCCCAGATTGTACTTAATGGATTTGATGGTATCCAGACATATTTAGTTACACTGATTCCTCTAATAAAACAGTCATTTCTCAGTGTACATTATGTTAGTTCCTTGGAATGGAGATAGGTGTTCTATAGGGAAATAGATTTTATGGCCAGAAATGTTTGGGAAATTCTGTGTTAAACAATCATGTAGAATACAAAATCAATTGTTTGATGAGTGATCAATCTAAATGTGGAAGCTAAATCTATCCAGCCTGTAGAAGAAAATGTAGGAAAATATTTTCATGACCATGAAGTAGGCAAAGATTTCTTAGGACATCAAAACAGGACAAATTTGACTTCAACAAAATTAAAAACATTAATCAAAAGATGTAGTTTTCCTTTTTAAAAGAAATAGTTAAAATGAAAGACAATTCATAGACTGTGAGAAAATATTCACAATACATATATCTGACAAAGTACTCACATCAAAATACTGATATCAGAATATATAAAGAACTACAAATTAATAATAAAAAAGACAAAACTAAAAAAGATCAGGCAAAAGGCTTGAAGAGATACTTGACATAAAAAATATATAAACACTCAATAAGTGCATGAAAAGGTGCTTAACAGTAATCAAGAAAATGCAATTAAAACCATGATATAGTACCACTTCACATCAACTGCAATGAGACTAAATAAGATTTAAATACCAAGCATCAGAAAATATATGAACTGGCTGTGATACACTGATAACAGGAATATAAAGTGGTATGACCACTTTGGAAAAGAGTTTACCGCTAAACAGATAGCTACTGGTAGCTATAATTGCACTCCTAGTTGAACTTCTCAGCATCCGTATATTTATATATATTATTTGACACACACACACACACAGACACACACACACACACAGTGAAAACCTTGCTGCACCCAAGAGGAATAAGAGTATGTCCACAAAAATACTGGTATAAAGAATGTTCATAGCAGCTTTATTTATAATGGGAATGAACTACTAGTTCACACAGTGTACATGAACTAGTGTGATTCACAAAACAACAGAAACATTGTATCAAGGGAAAGAAGCAGGCACAAACTAGTACCTACTATAAGAATATGTGAAACTAAGCTATGGTGATAAAAATCATTTAGGATGATTGCCTCTGGAGAAGGTCTTGGGGTAACTAGAAAGGAATACCAGGAACTTTGTGGAGTAATGGAAATGTTCTCTCTCTTAATTTAGGCGGTGGTAATACAAGTGTATACTTTTTTTAGCTTTTAATTTTGATGTACATAATTTTCAATTTACAGAAAACTTGCAAAGCCAGGACAAGAACTTCCGTATTCTGTATCTAGGTTCCCCAACTGTTAGGCGTATGTATTTGTTGAAATTAATTGAACCATATGCTTCAAATATGGATGTAAATGTTACCTTAATAAATAAAGTGGGGGGAAAAGCTATTTTACTGAATAACTTCTCAGAATTAGTTAAGTCTCCAAAAAATGTATACTTTATGTATTACCTCCCTAATTTTTTTTGGATGAGAAACCTAGTTTTCAACAAAAACCTGCTGGGCCAATGTCTCAATGAATGCTCATTGGGACCCAATGCTCTAGTACAGCACTTCTCAGCCCTGAGTGCTCACTGGAATCACCTGAGGAGCTTTTCAAACCTTCTAAAGTCCAAGCTGCACCTCAGTCTAAATAAATTACACTCACAAGTGGAGCCAAGGAAGCAATCTGTTTATATCCCAGGTGAGAGCTGGGCGTGACACTTATAATCCCAGCTACTTGGGAGGCTGAGGTTGGAGGATCACTTGAGCCCAAGAATTTGAATCCAGCCTGGGTAACACAGTGACACTCCCATTTTAAAACAAAACAACAACAACAAATAAATCTCAGATGAATCCAGTGTGAGCCATGGCTGAGAATCACTGTTTTACGAAAACATCATCTCACTTTTAAGAATTGACACTTGCCCACGGTAGGGTGGCCGAATGGTCTAAGGCACTGGATTAAGAATTGACACTTGCCCAATTAGACAGAGGCTCACACTTAATAAACATTACCAAGACCAGCAACCTGGTGTCCTCCCTCGATGGATATCTGCATTGGGAGCAGGGATCTATCGTACTGATTAGTGCCCACCTGGCTGGCTCTCTGACTGTAGGACCCTGGCTTCTCCCCTTCAGACCTCTGTTTCCTGCCTGCAGTTCACTTCAGTGGATGTCCTCTCTGGACAAGGTGCCCAGGTAGACCTATAGTATTTGCCTATTTTTTTCCAACCCAGCTCTATACTATTAAGTGGTCTGATTGGTTGCCTAGCCCCCTGTCATGTGACCAGAACCCAATGAGAACAAGGCTTTGGTTTCTTGGGCAGTTCAGTTTGTATACTGAACTTTCTCAAGCCATCCTACTTCCCACTGTGTTTCTAGACCTGTTTCTGATCAAAGCTCCTGGTCTCTTGCCTCATTCTTTACCACAGTCTCACACTGACCTCTTATATCTGGTAATTCATATTGCTGCTTTGCCCCAGCTGTTGGCTCCAAATGAGACTGCACTTCATGCATCTATCACAGGAGTTTCCTCTACCCTCTCTGGTGCCAGCACTTTCTACCTCAACGAGGACCCCTCTCTGTTGCTAGCCGGGTAAGCCTCCGCTTAAGAAAGAGAATGGGGCAGTTTCTCTGTGCCTCAGCTAACCTCCCTGGTCTCACCTAAATGTGCAGTTCGGCCCTGATAACTCTCACTTGGCTGGTCTTACTCTCTCACATGGCCTGGCCAGCCTCGTATTTCCGTTCGTTGGACACCACAGGGAATTAGGCATCCGGCTGAAGCCACTATATCAGGTTTCTGTGTGCTTCCGAGGGGCTGGTGTCTGCCCTACATTCCATTCTACTGACCATGTGGTACATTCTCGGTGCAGGCGGCTAGATGAAGTGCGTATCAGAAAATACAGCTGCTCACACCTCAGAACTCCAAGTGCCCTCTCTGTCATCCATCTCTCCTGGCTCAGGCCTGCCCCTTCCTGACCTGGGCCACAGCTTTGATCCAGCATTTATCTTTATTTCTATTCATGGTTTATATCTGCCCCTAGCCTCAAACCCATGTCATAGATCCCTCCAAGGGGATGGAGAGGCCACATTCCTGGCATCAGGTTCATGGACATCTGTTGTTTTGCCCGCTTGGCCTCTCCACTCCCTTCTCCTGATAACAACACCCAGCTTTCGCTTAAGAAAACCAATACTCACCTCCAGTCAGAAATAACATAGATTCAGCATACATGTCAAGTGTCCCTCCCTTGACCACGGCATGGGCAGAAGTCCCAAACTAAATCATTCCAATATTCGCTCTCTGAAATTTGAGTGGAGTAGAGCACGAAAAGTTTTAAAATGGCTGAAAATCATCAAACCTACTTATCTTGAAGGGTAATGCTTGTTTCTATTAAGAGTCTCTGAACCCCTTAGTTCCTGCTGTTTTCTAAGATTTATTCTTTCATCGTACATTTTCTTCAATTCCCAGGCTTGTTTATTTACTTATTGATTTGTTTTCTCTAGTACCAAGAGCTGGTTCCATTGTTTGTGACCAGTACATATAACTAGTTTACAGTCAACTCTTTTTTATCTTTAAAATAATAATAAAATACTAAGAAATATTTTAAAGAATTATTTCATAAGAGTGACTTATTTCCTAGGATCTCCTTGGAGTTCCATAGATTTTGTCTATTACCTTTATAATCCTAGCTGAGGTAATTGTTTAACATCTCTGAGCCTCAGTTTCCTCATTTGTAAAACAAAGCAAGCCAGTGATCCTCATCTCATGGAGAATCAGGGCAGGTTAGATGAGAAAACATTAACCACCATCTGCTCAGAGCCTGGCACATCACAGGTAAACAAATGTTTGTTGAATGAGGCATTTGTGTATTACTTCCCAGGTTCGTTTTGCTCTCCCAAAATGCTTTCTTAAAATCATGTAGTGGGAAGATTATGTAAAACTGTCCTTGGGACTTAATCATAGAAAATTCTCCTGACAAAGTACATTTTGGAATATTTGGTCCAGGAACATAGCCAGCAATTTGGCAAGCATAACTCTCCAGCAAAAACAAGGCCGTTGTACAAAAGAACCTCTCATGCCTTTGGCCTCTCTGCTTTGGTTTGCTCTAACTTCTGCAGATGGTCATGCTCAACCTAGTAGACAGTGGTATCTAAATTCTAAATCCACTGTCTTCCTAAGGAGGAAACGAAGGTACAAGGGAGACAAAGTGTACAGCTTACCCATTGGCATGGTGTCAATAGAAGAAAAAAACTCTTCAGCTCTCTTACTCCCCCTGCCCCTCAACACTTGAGGAATTATGCCAAATTGAGGAATAAACTCCCTGGATAAAGAAATAATAGAGAAGCTCACCTCATTTCAGACAAACCTTCAGTATATGAGGACTATGAGAAACACAAGAAGAGGTAGCAGCTGTGAATGGTGAGTGCTCAGAATGTAGATTGTAGTCCCATAGAGCAAAAGCCACAGCCACTGAGTCTGACCGAGACTTTTTATCCCTCACCCCACTTATCCCCTCTCCATTTCTGCACATGGATGCATTTTGTATCTGCATGAAACTGGAACATACTGAAGCAAGAAACAATAATAAACTTACATTGTGTTGATACTAATTTTTTTTTAGTTCCAGTTTATGCCCATGTCTTTAAAACTTAAAATAATTAAGAGATAGTTTTCATTTTTAAAGAGCCCAATCCAGCTATATTTGATGAAATTCAAAAAAGAAATTTAAATCAGCAATGGTATAATTATTATCCAAATTGACTATAAATATTGATATGCACAGTGAGTCACCTGAAGAGTGTCTGGCTCATGAAGGCACTTAATATTTTGGGGATGAATGAATGAATGAAAAATAAATACCTGTGTGAGCAAATCAAGTCACTTATTCATTTTTATGTTACCACTAAGGAACATGGAGTTGGAAGGAGCCAGGAATACTAGTTCTACCCTGATATTTTAAAGGGGAGGAACTGAGGCCAAAAGGAAGTCACTTGACTAAGGCACAGGCTAGTGGCAGTTCTGGAATTTTTTTACTTCCCTGAAAGTTGTTATTCCAGACTTCTTCCCACAAGTGGAATTTTAATGTACACATGATTGGTTTATTGAATTAATAGTTTTTTCCCCCTAAGTTTGCTCTGATTTTAGCATTCTTTGACTCACTCATATAACATATATTTGTTGCATGGTTACTCTGGGCTAGGCACTATTCTAAGCAGCAAACAAAACACATCAAGATCCTGCATTTAGGGAGCTTATATTCTAGTGGGAGCAGGGCAGGCAATAAAACAGAAAACAAGTCAATATATAATACCTCAGTTGGTAACAAATGCTCAAATAAAGCATAACACAAATGATGGGGATCCATCTCTAGGTATGTACCCAAGAGAAATAACATATGACCACATAAAAACTTGCTCACAATGCCTTTCACAGAATTATACACAATAGCCAAAAAGTGAAAACAACTCAGATGTTCATCTACTGATAAGCAGAGGACTAAGATGTGGTATATCCATATGGAATATTATCTGCCAAGAAGCAGCAATGAAGTACTGATACATGCCACAACATGGATGAATCTTAAAAACATTATGAGAAGTGAAAAAAGCCCATCACAAAAGACTGTATATTGTATAATTTCCTGCATGTGAAAAGTCCAGAATAGGCAAATATATAGAGACTGAAAGCAGATTAGTGGTCAGCTAGGGCTAGGGAACCGGGGTAATTGGTGTGTCAGAGGGTAATGATGATCAAAAGGTGCAGACTTTCTTTTTGGGGTGATGAAAATGTTGTACAATTGATAGTGGTGATGGATGCAAACTCTGTTAATACTAAAAGTCATTGAATTGTACACTTCAAATGAGTGTATTGTATGGTATGTGAACTGTGGGAGCGGGCTCCTGCTGTTTTATGAAGTATCTTCAAGAAAGGTCTCACTGACAAAGCGACATTTGAGCAGAGACTGCAAGGAATGGAGAAAGTAAGCCTGTGGGTACCTGGGGGAATAGCATTCCAGGCACAGGGGACAGCAAATGCAAAGGCCCATTGGTGAATAAAAGATTGAGATGCTGGAGGAACAGCAAGAGGGTCACATGGCTGTAGAGAGACCAAGGGGGCGGTGGAAGAAGAGGAAGTTAGAGAGTTAGCCAGGTGGGGTGGATATGTGCTGGTGAGGCTTGTAGACCCCTGAAGGACAGTAGTAGCCTTTCTCCGAGTGAGATGGGCATTTGCTGGAGACTTTTGAGCAGAGGCATGGCATGATTTTTGTGCAAATCACTCCACTGCCCTTATAATAGATCTGAAAATTAACTGGTTTCACAACAGCATGCAGAAGATGTTTGGCTTTACTTCTGGGCCTAAAGTTCAGAAAATAAACAGAATCAGGGCAGGGGTCTCCCTCACCCAGGCCTGCTGGCAGCATTACCCTGTCATTGCTGTCAGAACCAGAGAGAGGTCAGGGAGGAGCCTGGAGCTCTGAGACTAGATCTGGTCTAGTCTTCACCTGGTCTTGGCAAGTTTTGTAAAAACTTTCTTCATGAGAGGAGACAGCCATCAGGTTAACCAGTAATTGTATTTGACACTAAGAATGCCAGGCCATAAAAGGATTATCTAATATAACTGGAAGGTTCCAAGACCAGTGATAGAGAGGCACACTGGAAGCTGAGTCTGAGTCCCTGCCTAAACAAAAGGACAGGCAGAGAGAAGATAAGTTACTGAGTTCATGGACTTTAAAATGCATTTCTCTATCCTTAGCTTCTCTCTGTGTACAGTGCTTTTATTTTTCCAAGAGACACTGCAGAATCAATGGGGTGAAAAGGGGAGGTGAGAGGAAAGAAGTAACAAAGTTTATTTACTTTAATAATGACTTATAATTGCCTTATTGTCTTTCAGAACTCATTTTTAAATATTTTTCCCTTCCTTGGCACTTCAAATCAAACTATTTTAAAAATGTACACATTCTAAAACATCTTATTTTCTGTGGGTGAAGTTTAAGGAATAGATAATTCTCCCTGTAAGATGTATTCTGCTTGGCTAACTTCACCATGGGCCACTTGCATTTACTTAAGTAAAAGAAATGATAGGGCCACGTACAAGATATTTTGACAGAATGCCTAATGGTCTGGTTACTAGAGAATTATGTTGGAGGAGGTGAGAAATGACATCTTGAGTCCAATAGTTCTCAGTATCTCAGAGGGCATTCAACAGGAAAACAAGAAATGCTGGTTGAATGGATGCATTTATAGAGAGCTGGTAATATACTTTTTCTGGACTCTTAAGAATGAGCCATCCAAAACACAATAAATAAAATTGTATGCACTCTGGGAAAAGATCTGGATAATTAAGATGAATAACCTATTGTAGGAAGAATTCTCCTTGAGCGTGCTTATTATTCTTCAGGGAATTGAGACAAGTTTGGGGAAACAAGGTTGGTTTTATCAGGGCATCCAGGTGAACAACAACCCAACTGAATAGACCAAGTGTGTGGAAGGCTCAAGGACCAAGCTAAAGAGCTGTGGCATTTACAGAATTAGGATGTAAGGTGAGTTTAGGGACCAAGGTTGTTTGGAGTGGGGAGTGGTCTGATCAAGGGATCAACTTTTATCTTCTTTCTTCCCATCTTTGACCATACACTCTCTATCCTCTTTTCTTTCTTGTCCTTTTTCTCTCCATGCCATTTTCTCTATGTGTGTACTATTATACTGAACTGAAGCCTATTTTTATTGAGGACTGGGTATTTACTGAAGAGAAGTATTAGGTTCCCCTGTATATTTTTCATTTATTCTTCTGCAGTTTGCCTGGGAAAGAAAACTAAAACAAGAAACAGTAAGCTCTATGCTTACTTGTAAAAGTGGTCAACTGAAAAAAAAAAAAAACTTTACAAGTGGATTCCTTCTTTTTCACGGGTTGATGGTTTTTGACAGGGGAAAGAAAAAAACCTTCCCCACTCACTCCAAATCTACACGGAAGTGCTCAAAAAGATTCCTTCAATCAGGAAAAAAAGTGATGAATTTGAAAGGGAGAAAGGCTATCCTATTTATGTTATTTAATAGATAGAAATTGATTTTCGATAGGAAAGCAAGCAGCTGCAGACACTGTGTTCAGCTCTCACGAGAAATGGTTGCTCTATTTTAGGGTTCTTGCCAAAGCTGGAGCAGGTGCTGGCTTTTTTTCCTTCTTTTTAACTCACTCCTAGCTCTCAGGGGTTTAACTGGCCAGAAGGAGGCTGACAGTGAATGGACCTATGCCCAAATGGGCTGCAGCTCAGGCAGCACAATGCTGCGACCAGCTCGATGCTCTGATACAACTTTCAAAGCCCTTCTGAAATAGTTGGCTCGGTGGACTCCCACTCACATTATAATTAGAATCGCACCTGCTACGTCCAGCATGTGTTAAGTTTCTGAAAATACTAGAGAAGGAAGACAACAAAAATATTCATACTGATGTCCTTAAAGGGACTGTAGTTCTAGGACTTTGCGGGTGTGGGTGAGAGAGGAAGGGGGTAGGAATAGTCATTCGCCTTTGCTTCTAAAGTATTCTAGTTAATGCAGGGGTGTGGGAACCCTTTGAGGCAAATTGTGGTAAAACGTTTTTTTCCACCTATTTATTTTGTAGTTTTCAAGCATAAACTTAGTTTTGCCAAATTTCTGAGCCCCTTAACTTCTTTTCAAAATTTTACTGAAATCTTTATTCAAAATTTTGCTGACAATAGAAACCTGGAAGGAGGAGAATGCAAGAGGCCACAGGGAGGTGCTAAGGAGGGAGGTGCTAAGGGCTAAGTGGGTTTTCCAAAGAGCCTGCTAGGAGTTCGCGAGCTCCCCTTCACTTGTCACAGGCTTCAGTGCCCATAGAGCCCACCGGTCACGTAAATGAGACACTTGGGCCAGGCATGAGAAAATTGGGAGTGAGGGGGATGCCGTTCTACAGAGGATGTTCTTTCTTTAAGGCTACTCAGCTCCAGCCAATTGTTCCTGTGTGAGAATGTGAACTCAGTGTTGCCAGATCTTCTTGAGTTTTCAAGAGTAGCCAGAAATCTGGATGCTATAAAAAAAAGTTCCCAGTTTTTAAAACAGGAAATACCTTATTATAACAAAAGGACCTGAGGCTGGGTAATTTATAAAGAACCAGAAATTGATTTTATCACAGTTCTGGAGGCTGGGGAGTCCAAGATCAAGGCACTAGCAGATTTGGGTGACTGGTGAGAGCTGTCTGCTTCCAAGATGGCGCCTGGTTGCTGAATCCTCCGGAGGGGAGGAACAGCAGAAGGCGAAAGGGCAAGTGAGCTGAGTGCTGCATGAAGCCTCTTTTATAAGGGCCTTAATTCCATTCACGAGGCAGGGGCCATCTTGGCCTAATCAACTCTTAAAGATACCCCTTTTAATATTATTGCATTGGCCACACCTGAATTTTGGAAGGGACACTTTCAAACCACAGCAGGGAGTTCAAACAAAACACTGTCTGCTGTATTTGGACCATGGGCTGCCAACTTGTGACCACTGCCCTAAAGGGCTTGTTATATGTGTACCACCTACTGCTCACTCACCTCCCCTTCTGTGCCAGCTACGAAACATCATTGGTTCCAACGTGGCTTGGCTTTGCCTCATTATGCCACCTGATTTCCTTAGAGAACTACACTTACCCTTCTCTTACTCACATGGATTGGGTGAAAGTCTCAAGTCTCAGATATGCTCATTAGCATTTTTCATCCTCTCTGGCAACTCACATCAGGTCCATGAGATTAGTAGTGGAAGTTTATGAAACAACTGGACAAAAGAATCTTTATTTCTGCTGAACTAGAGAGCTATATGGTGCCACTATATGAAGAGTCAGTTTGAGAGAGTGTCTTGGTCCATTTTCGGTTGCTATAATGAAACACCACAGACTGGGTAATTTATAAATAAAATAAATTTATTTCTTGGCAGGGCATGGTGGCTCACACCTATAATCTCAGCACTTTGGGAGGCCAAAGTGGGAGGATCCCTTGAGCCCAGGAGATCAAGACCAGCTTGGGCAATATAGTGAGACCTCATCTCTACAAAATCATTTTTTTTTAATTAGCCAAGTGTAGTGGCACACACCCGTAGTTCCAGCTACTCAGGAGGCCGAGGTAGGAGGGTGACTTGAGCCTAGGAAGTGAACACAAGTGGAGGCTGCAGTGAGCCAGGATTGTACCACTGTACTCTAGCCTGGGTGACAGAGTGAGACTTTGTCTCAAAAAAAAAAGAAAGAGAGGGAGAGAAGAAAGAAAGAGAGAGAGAGAGAAAGAGAGAAAGAGGGAGGGAGGGAGGGAAGAAGGAAGGAAGGAAGGAAGGAAGGAAGGAAGGAAGGAAGGAAGGAAGGAAGGAAAATTTATTTCTTAAATTCAGGAGGCTGGGAAGTCCAAGGCCAAAGGATCCGTATCTGGTCAGAGCCTTCTTACTGCATCATAGCATGGTGGAGGGTATCACATGGCAAGAGGACAAGAGCATGCCAGCTCAAGTCTTTCTTCCTCTTCTTATGAAGCCACTGGTCTACCATGGGAGCCCTACCCTGATGACCTTATCTAATCCTAATTACCCCTAAAGGCCCTCACCACCTCCAAATATACTAACATATGAAATGTGGGGGACACATTCAAGCCAACACAAAGTAAAGCCAACACAAAGGAAAATAGGGCTGAGAGAGAAAGAGGAGTCCAGATCGTGATCACATCAAGTGAACACCTGAATCTGGCTATGCCAACTGCTATACCCTTTGATTTTGCAGTTTAATGTACTGAGTTCTATTACGCTCAGGCAGCTTAAACTGAATGTCTTATCACTTGCAAGTAAGAGTCCTGATCAGACTTTGTCATTTCATTTAAGCATTTAATGAACATATATTGAGCATCTACTATATTCCAGGGCAATGCTAGGAGATGCTGAGGATACAGATTTGAATGAGATAATTTCTTTTCTTTATAAATTAAAAATTTGAAGACTTCACATTTTATTAGCACCTTGACACATTTGTGCTTTCTTTCTCCACCTCTCCCACTCTCTCTCTCACGCACACACATACGCTTCTTATTCTTTTTTTTTTTCTCTGAAACATTTGAGAGTAAGTTGAAAAGATCAACTAGAATTAGGACAGTCTGATTATCAAACTCAGAAAATTTAACATTGATCTAAAATTACCCATTATAAAGCCCTTATTCCAATTTTACTACTATACTAATATTGAATATAGCAATGTTTAGGCCAGATACAGTGGCTCATGCCTGTAATCCCAACATTCTGGGTGGCTGAGGCAGGCAGATAGATTCCCTTGAGCCTCGGAGTATGAGACCAGCCTGGGCCACATGGCAAAACCCCATCTCTAAAAAAAAAATACAAAAAAAAAATTTAGCAGGTTGTGGTGGCATGCACCTGTAGTCTCAGCTACCTGGGAGGCTGATGTGGGAGGATCACTTGAGTCCCAGAGACTGAGGCTGCAGGGAGATGTGATTGCACCACTACACTCCAGCCTGGGTGACAGAGCTGGGGAAAAAAAAAGAATATAGCAATTTTTTATACATTTAATGTAGGATTTAATCCAGGATAGCACATTATATTTCTTTATCATGTTTCTTTAGTGTCATTTAATGTGCAATGATTTATCAGCCTTCCATGGTTTTTCATGACTTTAACATTTTGAAAGAGCACTTGCCTATTGTTTTACAGAATGTTGATTAGTAGAATGTAGAAACTAAGATCTGGGCACTTGAGGTTAGTCCGAGTGCCTTCTTGTGATTTGATTATGAGTATGCCTTCTTGGCAGGAATACAATGTAAATGGTGTGTGTCTCTTTTAGTGCATCATGGCAGGAATCATCTGATGTCAGTTCATCCCATCATGGGTAATGTTGACTTTAATCACTTGGCTGAAGTAGTATCTATCAGATTTAGGTAAAGGTACCATTTTCCCCTTTGTAATTAATAAGTAATATGAGAAGATGCTTTGAGTTTGTATAAGTATCTTGTTCCTCAACAAATTATCACCCAGTGATTTTAGGATCCACTGATGATTTTTGCCTAAATCAGTTAACACAGTGGTTGAAAAATAGTAATGTTTAAAACTCTATTGTTCCTTATACATTTTTTCAGTTGGCTTTCTACTGTAAATAAAAACTTTCTTTTTCTATTCCCTTTCTATGTTTGTTTTTAGTTTAAGTGTGGACTCATGGAATCTTTTCTTTTCACTTTTGAAATAAATTCAAACTTAAGAGGTGCAAAAATAGAATAAAGAGCTTCCCCACTCTCTGAACCATTTGAAGAAAAGTTGCTGACATAATGTCTAATATCCCTGAATACTTTAGAATATTCCTACAAACAAGGACTTTCTCCTACATAACCATGATACAACCATTTAGATCAGGAAGTTAACATTGATAATTACTATCATCTAACCCACAGACCCCATTCATTTATCCAATTGTTCCATTAATGTCCTTTATTGCAAATGGATCCAATACAGGAATACATGTTGCATTTAGTTGCCATATCTACTTATCTTTCTTTGGCTTTATGACCTTGACCCTCTTAAAGGTCAGTTATTTTGCAGGATGTCCCTCAGTTTGCCTTTGCCTTATGCTTCCTTGTGATCAGATTCATGACTTGCATTTTGGTAAGATATCACGGAAGCGAGGCTGTGTGTCCTCAATGTATCCTATGACGTGGTGTATGATTTCAATTTGTCTAACATGCTGATGTTAACCTTCGTTGTTTGATTAAAGTGCTCTCTGCCTCAAGTTACTGCTTATAGTTACTGTCTTTCTCTTTATACTCAGTAAGTATTTTGTGGAGAGTTATTTTGAGACCATGTAAGTATCCTGCTCCTCATCAAACATTCACCCACTAATTTTATCATTTATTGATATTTTTAGTTGAATTTATTATTACTGTGATGATTGCCACATAGTGATTTTTCTAATTTCATCATTGTGTTTACTATTATCAATTGACTTTCTTTTTCTTTTTTTTCAAGATAGGGTCTCACTCTGTCACCCAGGCTGGAGTGCAGTGGTGCGATCTTGGCTCACTCCAACCTCTGTCACTGGGGTCAAGCAATTCTTGTGCCTCAGCCTCCAGAGTAGCTGGGACTGCAGTCTTGTGCCACCACGCCTGGCTAATTTTTGTATTTTTAGTAGAGACGGGGTTTCACCATGTTGGCCAGGCGGTCTCAAAGTGACCTCAGGTGATCCACCTGCCTCGGCCTCCCAGAGTGCTGGGATTACAGGCATGAGCCACCGCGCCCAGACTCAATTGACTTTCCAATGTAAAGAAAAGTTTTCCTATCTATCATCTATCCACCTACTTACTTATTCATTTATTCGTATCAGTATGGGCTCATGAATTCCCATTTTATTTAATATGTTATAATCTGTTACTAATGATATTTATTTATTTATTTGAGACAGGGCCTCACTCTGTCACCCAGGCTGGAATGCGGCAGCGTGATCACAACTCACTGCAGCCTAGACGTCCCAGGCTTAGGTGATCCTCCCACCTCAGCCTCCCAAGTAGCTGGGACTACAGGCACACATCACCGTGCCCTGATAATTTTTTTGTATTTTTTGTAGAGACAAGGTTTCGCCATATTGCCCAAGCTGAATGATATTTATTTTGATCCCTTGGCTAGGAAAGTAAATTCCCCCACCCCTTGTGCTTCCTGGGTGAGGCAATGCCCCGCCCTGCTTTGGCTCATGCTCCGTGGGCTACACCCACTGTCCAACAAGCCCCAGTGAGATGAACCCAGTACCTCAGTAGGAAATGCAGAAATCACCTGTCTTCTGCATCGCTCACACTGGGAGCTGTAGACTGGAGCTGTTCCTATTCGGCCATCTTGGTACAACCGAGACAGACTCTTAAACTAACAATTAGAACACCCACTAGAACAATTACTGAGGTAAGAACAGGGCACTCCAGAAGGAGAAAAGGGGAAGAAACTCACCGTAACTGGGAGGTGAAAGTTTTTTGCTTTTTGTTTTTTTGAGATGGAGTCTTGCTCTATCACCAGGCTGGAGTGCAGTGGTGCGATCTTGGCTCACTGCAACCTCTGCTTCCCGGGCTCAAGCAATTCCCCTGCCTCAGCCTCCGAAGTAGCTGGGACTACAGGTGCCCGCCACCATGCCCAGCTAATTTTTTGTATTTTAGCAGAGATGGGGTTTCACCATGTTGGCCATGATGGTCTTGATCTCCTGACCTCGTGATCCGCCCACCTCGGGCTCCCAAAGTGCTGGGATTACAGGCATGAGCCACTGCGCCTGGCTGAGGTGAAAGGTTTCAAAGAGAGGTGAGTCTGAAAGAATAACTTGGAGGTGGGGAGAAGAGCCTTTGCCAAGCAGAGATGCTTCAAAAAGCTTGTGTGCTTAGAGACTCAGCTCTCCCCCTCTATATTCACTATACTTATGACATCACCTGTGGGCTACTTATGAGAGTGAATCTTTACAACAGCACATATGGGCTACTTATGAAAGTTAATCTTTTTTTTTCCTATACAGCTAATTTTCATTCTTCCTAGCAATACAGGAGGTCAGGGAGAAGGACTGGCAGGAAGGTTAAATTTTCTGTGGTCACATTGGCCTGTCAATACATGAAAGGCATAATAAAACAAAACACTGAGTGCCATAACATGTCTAAATTATAATTAAATACCTTGTAATCCATGCCAAGTTCTTCCCTTTATGGGTATAAATACATAATGATGATCTAGATTTATTTTGCTGGCATCTGACCATAATGAAATCAACTTGCATCGCTCTCATTTCCTTAATCCACTTCTAAATTCCTGCTAGGTAAGTCACAAGTTGGCTGGCATGTCTATGAGAAGAATAGATTCCTGGCTTGTTCTGGGTTTGCATGTGGCTGGCTTGGCTGGGGGAAACCTGTACCCCAGTAGGTGGTCTATTCCTATCTTTCTTCTCAAGGATCTGTCTGGGTTCTAGGTCTGGACCATTCACCGCTGAGTTCATTCTCTCACCATCCCAGGTGCCTGGTTGTGACAGGAAGAATCGGGTTCCTGGTCTGATTTTCGAGCCTTGCTCCTTGGACGAGCGGTGGGCATTTGTCTGGTTTATTAATGGCCCTCTGCTTGCTCTACCCAGGCACTCTGGGGATGGCTGTAGAAAGATGTAAACTGAAAAGTTCTTCTGGCCCCGCTGGCTTCTTTGATCATCATCTGCTCATTTATTCAAAATTTCATTTTTAAATTCTGCAAGGATGATGTCTGCTAATGCCTGTGCTGACACTGGCCTCAACCAGGACACAGAATCCTCTTGTTCCCTTAGGTTCAACATACACTGACTCAGGACCCTACAAGTGCTTGGAACAGAGTGTTCTCCTCAAATTCACCTACAATAAAGGTGATCCCCAAAAGCCCAGAAACCAGTAATTAAAAAGGAGCAAGAAACTGGGACTGGAATTGTTTGGGACAGGAAACTTAACATTTCATTTGTCTGTACTATGCAGTGTTTTGTTTTGTTTTTTCTAAACAAAGCATACCTATTAATTACATGAAAACGAAAAAATAAATTCATTCTGAATTTTTAGCCTGGAAACGAAGTCCTTTCTTCAGATTAGGTGAGCATCAAAGCCCCTCTGGTGGCTTTCTTCAGAGGCTGGCAGCAGGACTCTTTTTCTCTGACTGTCGTCACTTGCCTTTTCTCATACTTAACTCTAAGAGCTTCTTTTCTTTTTCCATGCAGATGTCAGAAAGGAAAAAAAAATGTATAACAGAGGGCATCTCCCTACTGGAGGTGAGTACTCACTGGGAGTGAGATCATGCAGTGAAGTGGCTGAGAACACAGGACATAGGGGTTAGGCTGATGTGACAAAGAGGTCCTGACAAGCTACTTGTGGCTCAGCAAGACCTCAGAGAAGAGCATCCTTCACCTTGGCCCTGAGTGGCCTTTGCTTCTCCTTTCTTTAAAACAATAATAATCTCTAACACTTATTAGGGATCCGCCATTGTGCTAAGCTCTTTAACTCCATGATCTCATTTAATTCTTGCAATGTTCCTGTAAAATGGAGACTAGTAAAGCCATTTCACAGATGAGGAGACTGAAGCTCAGAAAGGTGATATTATCTGCCCAAGAGTCACCTAGCTAGTTAGAGATAGATAGAGCTAGAATTCAAACCCAGCATGGTCTGACTCCAGAACTGAAACTGTTAACCACCATGCCAGACTGTTTTTTCCAGTATAATGCACTTTTTACATGTGTACTGAAACATTATGAGGTGTTCAATAAATCCAATTTGAAAATATTCATTGGCCTGGCGTGGTGGCTCACGCCTGTAATCCCA
Organism: Pan troglodytes; assembly: GCF_028858775.2. Taxonomy (NCBI): domain Eukaryota; kingdom Metazoa; phylum Chordata; class Mammalia; order Primates; family Hominidae; genus Pan; species Pan troglodytes. The sequence continues at coordinate 106,164,840 of NC_072406.2, read as the reverse complement.
ATATTTTGGGAGGCCAAGGCAGGTGGATCATTTAAGGTCAGAAGTTCAAGACCAGCCTGGCCAACATGATGAAACCCTATATCTACGAAAAATACAAAAAGTAGCTGGGCGTGGTGGCACATGCCTGTAATCCCAGCTACCTGGGAGGCTGAGGCAGGAGAATTGCTTGAACCTGGGAGGCAGAGTTTGCAGTGAGCTGAGATCGCACCACTGCACTCCAGCCTGGGCGACAGAAGAAGAGCCTGGGTGATGCAGGGGGACTCCGTCTCAAAAAAAAGAAAAAGAAAATATTCATTAGCTGGGAGGCATGGTGGTGTATGCACCTATAGTCCCAACTACTCAGGAGGCTGAGGCAGGAGGATCACTTGACCCAGAGTTTGAGGCTGTGGTGCTAGCTGTGACTTTGCCATTGCACTCCAGTCTGCAAAACAGAGTGAGACTCTGTCTCAAAAGAAAAAAAATAAAAATAAATCAGATACTTGGTGCTATCACAGTCAAGCATTTACTTAAAGTTTCAAAACCATCACTTTTCATTTGTTTTACAGGTTAAGTAAAATAATGTTATATTTAAAATTTCACCCCTGGAACTTTATCTGCATTGTAAGGTTGGTACAATTATGTTTCTGCATTGCCATATTAAGCTCAGTTAACTCAATTTGAAGCTATTTAGATTTTCTGATTTTAGTAGGATTTGTTAGGTAATTATACATCTATATCTATGCCTGTCTAGCTGTCTATCAGTACACCATTTGGCTTCTAGTTCTTAGCTTACTTATTTTACTTCTACTGAAATACAGTAACATTTATAAAATTAAAAGCTAGGCCAGGCATGGTTACTCACAGCTGTAATCCCAACACTTTGGGAGGTCGAGATGGGAGAATCATTTGAGGTCAGGAGTTCAAGATCAGATTAAGCAAAATAGACCTGTCTCTGCAAAAAAATTAAAAATTAGACAGGTGTGGTGATGTGTGTCTTGGTCCTAGCTACTCTGGAGCCTGAGGCAGGAGGATCACATGAGCCCAGAAGTTTGAGGTTAAAGTGAGCTCTGATTGTACCACTGCACTCTAGCCTGAAAGACAGAGAGAGACCCTATCTGTAAAAAAAAAAAAAAGGCTGGGCATGGTGGCTCACGCCTGTAATCCCAGCATTTTGGGAGGCTGAGGTGGGCGGATCACAAGGTCAGGAGATCAAGACCATCCTGGCTAACACCGTGAAACCCCGTCTCTACTAAAAATACAAAAAATTAGCCGGGCGTGGTGGCGGGCGCCTCTAGTCCCAGCTACTCGGGAGGCTGAGGCAGGAGAATGGCATCAACCCGGGAGGCGGAGCTTGCAGTGAGCTGAGATTGTGCTACTGCACTCCAGCCTGGGCGACAGAGCAAGACTCTGTCTCAAAAAAAAAAAAAAAAAAAAAAGTAAAAATAAAAGGTAAACCATAAGCACTCAAACTTTAGAAAAACTCTCTTATAAGTATAAGGGGTCAGACAGGCAGGACACCAAAATTATAAGAGCTAAAACTATATATAATATAATATAATCATGGCAAAGCAGCTTGTATGTTCTCTTGCTATTGTACAGTTTGTCATTACGATGTCATGAGCACCTGCACAAAGCAGATGGACCTGAACATTATCCAACATTTCCTGCAGGGCAGCCCCCGGGGCTGTGAGAGCATGCTTATTTTAACAATTTGTTGTGAGTGGTCCTGAAAAGTTCCTGAATTTTTTGAATAGTTTAGACCTACAACCTTCATAATCAGTTTACAGGAAGTTCAAATAATTGCTCTAAGATGGCAGAAGTTTCACTCCACATTGTTTACCAAGATGATTTAATCTGGCCGTTTAAATTAACATATTGATGGTCTGAAATATATGTACATGTTGTTTTTACTATTGTTTTCAAATGAATGAGGTATGTCTTTATCTTCTGACATGAAAAATTTTCGTGATATACTGTCTAGTGGGACAGAAGTTTCGGGACAGAATGTACCGTATGATTCCATTTTGTAAAAATTAATCAATCAATTAAACAAACAAATCTATATGTATCTATCGAAAAGAGAATCCAGCTAGGCATGGTGGTGTACATGTGTAGTCCCAGGTACTTAGGATGCTGAGGCAGGAGGATAGCTTGAGCCCAGGAGTTCGACGCTGCAGTAAGTTCATACTACTGCAGTCCACTCTGGGCTACAGAAGGAGAGCTCGTCTCTAAAAAAAATGGGGAAAAAAAAGAGGAGAAAAATAAAAGAAGAATCCACTCTACTACTTAAAGGTCAGGGGAATTGAGCCTTCCATTTATATTTTACATTTCTGTGTTCTAATTTTTTAACTATATGGAAGTTTATTAATGATGCAATCCCTGATTTAAGATACAAGAAATGCATCAGAAATCCAGATGTCAATGTCCTATACAGATTCTTGCTTTGAAAATATGTTCTGAGAGCAATGTGATTGCAGTCCTTGGAAAATCTTCTCTGACTGTTGCTGCAACTTTACTTATTTATTTTAAATCTGTACATATTTAATGCATACAGCTTGATGAGTTTGGAGATAAGTATACATCCATGAAACCATTTCCACAATCTATGCCATAAACATATCAATTACCTCCAAAAGTTTCCTCCCACCCTCATTATAATTTGTGTTAAGAACACTTGACATTGATCTACCATCTTAGCAAATTTTTAAGTATAAAATGCAATATTATTAACTCTAGGCACTATGTTGTACAGATGTCTAGGACCTATTCATGTTGCATAACTGAAATTTTTTGTGCCCTTTGACCAATAGTTCCCCATCTTCCTTTGCCATATGGCCCTGGCAACCACCATTCTACTTTCTGATTCTACGAGTTTGACTATACCTGATACCTCATATAATTGGTATCATGTAGTATTTGTCCTTCTGTGTTAGGCTTATTTCACTTAGCATAATGTGCTCCAGGTTCATTCATGTTGTCGCAAATGGCAAGATTCTTTCTCTTTTAAGTCTAAATAATATTCCACTGTATGTATATATACACCACATTTTCTTTATCCATTTGTCCTTTGGAAATTTAGGTTGCTTCCATGTCTTGGCTATTGTGAATAATGCTGCAGTGAACACAGGAGTGAAGATATCTCTTCGGTATACTGATTTTGATTCCTTTGGATATATGCCCAGAAGTGGGATTTTTTAATCATATTATATTTTTAATTTTTCAAGAAACTTCCAAACTGTTTTCCACTGTGGCTACACCAATTTACGTTTCCACCAACAGTGTAGAAGGATTCCCTTTTCTTTACTTTCTCGCTTGTTGAATTTTTAAAGTATCACCTTTGAAAGATAAATACAGTATTTTTTAAAACAAAAATATTTCTCCAGGCATGGTGGCTCACGCCTGTAATTCCAGCACTTTGGGAAGATGAGGCGGATGGATCGCTTGAGCCCAGGATTTCGAGACCAACCTGGCCAACATGGTGAGACCCTATCTCTACAAAAAATACAAAAATTAGCTGGGCTGGTGTCATGCTCCTGTGGTCCTAGCTACTCGGGAAGCCGAGATGGGAGGATCACCTGAGCTTGGGAAGTCGACACTGCAGTGAGCTGAGATCAAGCCCCTCCACTCCAGCCTGGGTGACAGAGTGAGAACCTGTCTCAAAAAAAGAAAAAAAAATCAAGAAACGCAAGCCACTGGTTTCCACAGCAAGTCTTGACCATAGCTCCACACCACAAGGGGGTGCTGTGGGATTCTGAATGAGTCACATCACTGGCACCTCAGTTTCCCCTCTGTAAAACGAGGATAACACCCCCCTCACCGGGAGGTGGCGGAGCTGAAAAGATGTGGCTGTGAAAGCGAGTGGGTCTGAGTGGGTTCTGGGAGACTGCCTTTAATTTTCCTAAATTTGAATGGGGGTTGGGATAAGGTGAGACCAAAGAATCCCTGTTCTGGTCGATTATATTTCTAAAACTAGAACTAAGAATTCAGTGCTTAGCTTCCACCTCTGACCTAAGTCTCTTCTCACACTCCTATTCAAAGTGCTGGGGTGGAAGGAAGCTTGAAGTCACCCTGTCCTCAAAGAATCTGACAAAAGTTATGCACCTGAATCCCAGAAAACTGCATGGAAAGCTGAATTTTAAATACAATTCCTGGAGATTCCCAGGCCCACGTGAAGGATCCTTCATTGATTTAATTCAGGCACCTTATTTTACCCAGGAGAACAAAATTTAGAAATTAAGGCCACTGAACCTGGCTGTTAATGGCCCACAGATTCCCCATCCCCAAGAATTGCTCTGGGTATAAGACCCACCTACAATGCAGTGGTGTGATTTATGCTCCTGAAAGCACATCCTCTGCCAGGTGCAGTGGCTCAAGCCTGTAATCCCAGCACTTTGGGAGGCCCATGAGGGTGGATCACCTGAGCTCAGGAATTCGAGACTGACCTGGGCAACATGGCAAAACCCCATCTCTACAAAAAATTTAAAAAGTAGCCTGGTGTGGTGGCAGCTACTTAGGAGGCTGAGGTGGGAGGATTGCTTGAGCCCTGAAGGCGGAGGTTGCAGTGAGCTGAGATTGTGCTACTGCACTCCAGCCTGGGTGACAAAGTGAGACCCCGTCTCAATACATACATAAATTTAAAAAAGTGCATCCTTGCTTGCCTCTTTCCCCCTCCCTGGTCTGTTTTCCTCATGAGCTTTTCCTGAAGAGCATATGCCCAGTAAATCACACACACCTCAACCTCTGTCTGGGGCTCTCCTAGGGAATCTGACCTCATACTAGTACCAAGTGTCACTGGCATCATTTTATAGATTCCAGACATTGATAACATGTGATGACAATACACTGATAAGATATCTAACTGCTCTCTTCACTTTATAAAATCATGCTTGGGACCTCAGAGATCATTTAGTCATCTTAGAGCTGAGGACATGTATTATATATATGTAGATATATACTTTATATTATTTATATATTTATTCTCCTGCTTTTTCCACTTAATATCATAACATGACGATTTCTCTTTACTTCTTTTTTTGTGGCTCCATTTGGTAAGCTTTGTAAAAAGAACTTGTATTTGGGGCCGGGTGTGGTGGCTCACACCTGTAATCCCAGCCCTTTGGGAGGCTGAGGTGGGCAGATCACCTGAGGTCATGAGTTCAAGACCAGCTTGGCCAACATGGTGAAACCCCGTCTCTACCAAAAATACAAAAAAATTAGCCGGACATCATGGTGGGCACTTGTAATCCCAGCTACTCGGGAGAATGAGGCAGGAGAATCGCTTGAACCCGGAAGGCAGAGGTTGCAGTGAGCTGAGATGGTGCCACTGCACTCCAGCCTGGGTGACAGAGCGAGACTCCATCACAAAACAAAACAAAACAAAAACAAAAACAAAAAAACTTTTAAGTTCAGGGGTACATGTGCAGATTTGTTATATAGGTAAACCTGTGTCTTGGGAGTTTGTTGTACAGATTATTTCATCACACAGGTGTTAAGCCTAGTATCCATTAGTTATTTTTCCTGATCCTTTCCCTTCTCCTACCCTCTACCCTCTGGAAGGCTCCAGTGTCCACTGTTCCTCCTCTATGTGTCCATGTGTTCTCAACATTTAGCTCCCACTTATAAGTGAGAACATGTGGTATTTGGTTTTCTCTTCCTGCGTTAGTTTGCTAAGGATAACGAGCTCAAGCTCCATTCATGTTCCTGCAAAGGACATGATCTTGTTTTTTATAGCTGTATAGTATTCCATGGTGTATATGTAGCACATTTTCCTGACACAGTCCACTATTGATGGGCATTTAGGCTGATTCCATGTCTTTGCTGTGAATAGTGCTGCAATGAACATATGTGTGCATGTCTTTATGATAGAACGATTTCTATTCCTTTGGATTTCCCTTTACTTCTGTCTTTATAAAGATACTTGTGAAAAGATGCATAATATTCTAATCTATGAAGGTAGCTTTTTTAAACCTAATATACTCAAATGGAATAGTTATTTGTATTTTTATTATTATAAATTATAAAAGGGAATGTCTTTATGTAAATATTTGTTTCTGTGTTTCAGGGGTTTTTTCCCTTAGGAAAAATCTTCTAGAAATAGTTACTGGGCCACAGGGTATGATATGTATTGCAAATTTTTCAAAAAATTTTTACCAACTTAACATTCCCAACCACAATGCTGTCTGGCAATTTGAACCCTCTTGCCAATATCAAGTGTTATTTTTATAAAAACAAACCCCAAACTCTGACTTAAAGTGAAAAGAACTTACTGCTCCATTAATTTATCTTTATTTACAGTAAAGTTGATTTTTTCATATATTTATTAGCCATTTATTTTTCCTGTTTGGGGGTGTTTTCCCCCTTGTGTAGGGCTTTACTAATGAATTTGTACAGTTTTTGACAGCCACTCTGAAAAAATATTATACTAGTTGTGGACTTTGTTACTAAGCCCTTGATTTAGAGATATTTATGCTATAATTTCTCCAGAGCAACATTTTTTACCTGTTCTGTGGCAAAGTGTATGGGGAAAGATTTGAGTCTGGAGAAATTCCATTAGTAATTAACACTCAACCAAATTTACCTCCCTCGCTACAGGCAAGACGGAATGTCTTTAAGAGAGGATTTCTAAACATAAAATGTAATGTGATAATTAAACAAAATATTTAAAGTGGAATGGAGGCAGAAATGAAAACAACCAGAAAACACTTACATATTTATGAAAAAACACAAAGTGGGCAGATGACATTGTTCAAAATGCGAGGGTTAGGGCAATGTAACCCATGTGCCTCGAAGATACTAACAAATTCAGACATCCCTAATGTTAGGTTTGTCTTAGGATTTCAACTTGTGGTTTTAAAAATGTTTCTCATTTGGTTGTTTTCTTATTTCAGAAATAAAGTTGACACTAAGAAAAATCCAATTGGATAGATAATCAACACTGCAAGTCAAGCAAGTGTTTTAGCCTCCTTCTTAGTGCAGTGTTATCATTTATCTGTTTTCATGATTAAAAAAATTAAGTGCTGACAGTTTTTCAAGAGACAAGATTAAATTCTGTACTGAAATTCTTCAAGCTTGAGCTCTAGCCAGAGGTGAACTTTATTTTGGAAAATCTGAGAAAATAAGCTCCATTAATTCTGAGGTGTGGAAAGAAGGATCTTGAAATACCCCTCACTTCTCCAGACACATTATTTAACCTAGCACATTCCTTACAGCAGCTGTTCCAAATCTTTTCCACTTTCCCCAAACCCTCCTAAGCCATATGGAGAAGGCAGATGCTGGGTGACCTTCCTTGTCCAAGCTCCTCCCATCTCCAAATGCCCCCATGTCTACTCCCACTCAATCATAAATTCTTTTAGGACAGCCCACTGTCTTTCCTTTACACTCCCCTTCTCCTAGTCCAAAACGGAGTGCCCTGTTCATAAGAATGGTTCACTAAGAGTTTAAAAAGGAATGACTGGGGCAAAATCAACTTAAACAACATGGATCCTAGATTTTGCTGGTAGTCAGACCCTGACTAGAGTCAGTTTCCTTGGAATAATGAACTAAGGCAGGAACACAGCAGAGTGCCCCATACAGGCCTAAGTTAGAACCTGGTCCTACCACTCATTAACTGGGTGATCCGGGACAAATTAACCTCTCAACCCCACTCCCCCTCATTCTTCAGATACTTCATCTCAAAAAATGAGGATCATAGAAATTCCTGGCTCTTAGAGCTCTTAGGAGGATTAAATCAGAGAATGGAGCTGGTGCAGAATGTACCAGTTAATAAGCGCTCAAAACAGCTGTAATACATGTTGTCATATATCTTCAATATATCAAACCTCTGAATAATTTGCCAGGTTTGCAAACTGTTTTCCTAATCTCTTTCTGCCTTATGCAGGCAAACCTCAGTTTAAAAAAAGGAAAGAGGGTGTTGAAGGAGAGCTGATGGGAATTGTTTCTCAGCTCCTTCACCCTGATTTTAGAACTTTGATCCACCTCTGAAGCCAGGAAAACCTGCACCTCCCCCACTCCAGGATGGAGGACAGAACACATGACCTCTGCTTTACTTCGCCATCGGCTCTACGTACCGCGACTCCCTCTCTGATTCTAGTAGTCCCTAGCTCAGTGCCTGGCGTAGGGTGGCGAGCAACAGTCTGCACAGTTGAGTTGCTTAAATCCCCACGTCCCTTCTCACGAATGGACTCTGGGCAGAGTTGCTTACTTCTGTACCTGCCTGCTTGCATCTTAGAGATCATTTTTGTTCTGCAGACTCTAAAGCTCTTCCTCTGATTCCTATCAGAGCATAACTCAATCACAAAGATTTCAGGGCGGACTATTCCATATGCATTGATTATTTGTCGGTTCACTTAGTAAACATTTATTCAATGCCTACTGTGCTTTTTAAAAAAAGAAGAGCACATGTTTAGCTATAGAAGAACTTGTTTGCTTTTTTCCCCCTCAGATCCTTTAAACTCCGGTGAGGTTATCTTTCTCTTTTTGAGGCTTTAAAATAATGTCTGACTATAGTGACATCTACTGGTAAAACTGAGCTCTAAGCCAAGGGAATCATAAGCACCTAGCCTGTTATTTTGACAGTTCTTTTTTCCCTAAGTGTGGTCCAGGCGGATGTCCAAATCAACATTCTTTGATAATAAGAACTACTAAACCACTTCATTAAAGTCACTTTCCTGCTAATGATTTCTGAATCTTAAAAGCTGTTCTGTTTAAAATACTACCGCTATCCTTGCTGAAAAATCACAGACCAAGATGCCAGGCAGCCTTTTGAAAGGACCATACTTAAGAAAGTGCACAGAACCTTAGAAAGATATTGCATTAAAGTAACTCATATTGAATTGAATGGCTGCAAGCCCTGGCTAACACAGCATTGCTATGAACTGATGGATTCCAGGACATTTCAGTTCACGAATGAATTATTATTTAAAAGTTAATTTGTATGCCATGTGGCAGATACGATAACAAAGAGATGAGGTCACCGGATTCTTCTATTAAAGAAGTCATTGGTCAGGTTTAGGATTTTATTTTACACATAATGAAGTATTCAGTTGTTAAATTCTCAAGGTATCCATCAACAGGACATTTAACACAACATAAATACTGTGCATTTGCTGAAAAGAAAAGCAGGAAGGAATAAGAAATAATGCTTTTATAATATTAGTAAATTATATTTTCTAAAATGGAAAAATAAAGCTTTTTAAGAATAGATTTTTAATTACCTTGAATTCTGGGAGAGAAACAACTATATAATTCTCCAGTAATTTGTTGCTAGCTTGCAAAATGTTAACTACGTCTGCTGGTGCCAATGAGTTTTATCAATCAAGATGCGTTTGGCTAGATGTCCTCATGGCAGCAAGAGGCTGAAGCAGCTCTAGCACCACCTCCTTACACAAACAGAAAACACTCTTCAGAAGCCTCATTGTGAGAACAAGCAACTCTTTCCCAGAGGTGTTGCCTGCAGACTGCCTCTCACGTATCATTGGTCAGAACTGGTTACTTTGCCCCTTTCTAAGCCAATCACTGGCAAGAGGATTGGAATGTTTGGTTTAGAGACTAATTGAAATTCACCCCTACCTTAGCCCCTCCTCTGGGTTTGGGTTGGGTGCACTTTCATCAGCGCGTGGCATGAGAACTTAAAACTGGGGAGATTCAAGCAAGGAAAAAGGGAGGAGGATGAATTTGGGTAAGGAAACAATGGTGTCTACTACAATCAAGAGGTGAATGTGTGGGGAGGATAATGAGGCAGATGTGGGTCTCTAGAAATCTGCGTCGGATGGGAAGAACGAGGGTGCCAACCCAAGAGAAATGCTGGAGCGAGAGAAATGTTTGTTTGATTTTGTTTGGTGTGAATATAGAAGAGATCTGAACATATCTATAAGCAGAAGAGGGGTCAGTAGAAATGAAGAGTTTGAGAACTCAGAAAAACAAGTTCCCGGAGCAGATGAGAAAGAATGGAATCTCCAGTCAGGTACCAGACTTTGGGATTTGGAAGACCAAATTTCAAAAAAATGGCTGAGTCCATCAGAAAATTGCCAACTTTTAATTTCTTTGATCAGGGGCTTTAAAAAAAAAGTTAACAATTCTTAATTAAAGTTACTTTAGATTACAATTAATTGAAGGTAAACACAATTTCCATTTATTTATCAGTTTCTGGATTTTAAACATTTTTCTTGTTAACTTTCTCCAGTTTTTTTTTTTTTGGCTATCAATTACGTTATTGTGAAAATCTGAATAAGGTTGGCATAATAGATGATAGCACTGTATTGATGTTAATGTTCTGATTTTGCACATTTTACTATGCTTATTGAGAGAATGTCCTTTTAAAGGAAATATACACTCCAGGACTGTAGAAGTGCGATGGTCAATTTTATGTGTCAATGTGGCTAGGCTAACGGCACCCAGAGGTTTGGTCAAACACCAAAATAGATGTTGCTGGAAAGGTATTTTTTAGATGTGATTAACATTTAACTCAGTAGACTTTGAGTAAAGCAGATTGCCCTCCGTAATGTGAGTGGGCTTCATCCAATCAATTGAAGACTTTAAGAACAAAGACTGAGGTTTCCGAAAGAAGGAATTCTCCTCAAAGTTGCAACATAGAAACCCTGCTTGAATTTCCAGCCTGCTGCTCTATGGAATTCAGACTCAAGATTGCAATATTGACTTTTACCTTAATTTTCCATCCTGCTAGGCTGCCCTATGGATTTCCGACCTGCCAACACACACAATCCCATAAGCCAATTTCATAAAACATATGTCTACTTTCCTTCTTCTCCTCCTCCCTGTATGTTCTTCTTTCTCTTTCATCCATCCATATATATATATTTTATATATATACATGTTATATATATATTTTATATATATACATGTTATATATATATTTTATATATATACATGTTATATATATATTATATATATACATGTTATATATATATTTTATATATATACATGTTATATATATATTTTTATATATACATGTTATATATATATTTTTATATATACATGTTATATATATATTATATATATATACTTTATATATATATCTTATATATATATATATATGGAGAACTGTGACCCCCGACTATACAGGGGTAAATGGCTTCATGTTTTCAACTTACTCTCAAATATTAACTCTAGGGGAATCTGGGTAATGGGAATTCTTTGTACAATTCTTGCAGTGTTTCTGTAATTCTGTAATTCTGAAATTATGTCAAATTAATTATGTCAAATTAAAATTATGTCAAATTATGTCAAAATAAAAAGTTAACAGCAACATTTATTTGAAAGCCAGTTTGGAACATAGCTTTTCTCTTATATATAAGCATATAAACTTGGCTACATTCCTGAGGTAGCTGACAAAGTCCAATTTAACACATAATGTAGCTGAAATACTGTGCCCTCTCACAGGGATTAAATAGGAAGAAAGCAAGACCGTTTTAACGGTGATTCAACCAGAAGGGAAAACACTGAGATTGAGTAACAAATTTTAATTCATCTTTACTTGGGTGGAAAAACGATTGCACAGTTTAATATTCAACTGCCAATGTGGAAAATGGGGGAAAAATACAACAGCTGGTGGGTTGAGGAAAGAATGGTGGATAAAGAAGAAACAAGTGCTTGGGTGTACCTAGAGAGGAAGGGAGGAGAGTTTTAAGGGAGGTTTTGTTTGATTTGGTTTGATCTGAAGAAATTTGAGCATATTTATACACAGAGGATGGAGCTAGGGTTGAGTGAATAGTTGAAATAATATCAGAGAGAAACAAATGGGATCTTAAGCAAGCAGTGTTTTTTAAAATTTTATATACCATCAATTTGTTTTAATAGTAAAACTGGAGAACCAATATAAAGTTGTTGACTTTTATATTTGCCAAGTGAAGACTTTAAACACACACACACACAGCCACCCAAACAATGACTATCCACTATTACCATAATTTCATAAAGGGTAAACACTAATACATAAAGGCAAAATGTAAACACTTACTAGATTTAGCATGGTGTTCTTATTTCACTGAGGACTGTTTTATGGACTCTGGCTTTTTAAGTTAGTCTTGGCTGAGCATCTATAAGCACCTGTGTCTATCCTGGTAACCCGTGCGAAGCCTGCTGAAGAGGGATGTTCTCAAACACACACTTTGGATGGTGGTACATCCTCATCTCCTCCATTGTGGCTTTGGTTCTTCCGAGGGCTTGCTTCCCCTTACCTCCATAGGTGATCCAGGTAAGCCCTGACCTTGGCTCTAGGTTCCGGTTCCTCCTCCTCCAAGGGCAACCTTACAAGTGGAACTGTGGCACTCACCTCCACTGGCTTTACTGAAATTGCATGTTTATCTTCGAAGTTTTTGAATACTTTTTATCACCAATTCTGCCCTTTGTTAATGTTCAAACCCACTTATCTCTTTCTGGTTAGTGGAGCTTTACTTGTGTTTTCGCCTTGCTCATCACCTCACCATTGCTTCTCATAGAATTTTTTGGCTGGAGAAATGTATTAGCACTTGTTTCTGTTTCTCTAATTCATGTTAGATGCCTCTTACCTTAACAGGGAACAGCTGGTTTGGCTACACACCTTACTGGTGAGATTAGTGCCATTCCCCTGTGCTTTGTTTAGGACCTTTCCTGATCCACAACCTTTAGGGTAAAAGTCCAAGGCAATTCATGTCCTCATATCTGTAAATGAAAAGCATGAGATCAATTAGAAAGTGTTTGCTTTGGGTCAGACAGACTGTGTGTGTTGTGTGCTTTGTCCTCTGTCCTTTTTTAGCAATGTGACTTCACACAAGTTTCTTAAACTCGCTAAGTCGTCTTTCTCATTTGTAACATAGAGAAAATAAGAATCTCAAAAGGCTTTTCCAGGGATCAAATGAGAGAAATATGTAAGGAGCTTTGACATGTGCTGGCACATGGCAGGGCTCAAGAAATTGTGCCTGCTGTTATAACCCTCCTTTCTTCCTAGCACTTTCTAGAACTATGCTGTCAAACATGCTAACTACTAGTGTCACTGAAACACCAGGGGTTCGGTCTAGGTCCTGCTGCTTGCTGCACGGAAAGGCAATGACTGAGACAATGAGTATTGCCAAGGAAAAAGGCTTTAATTGGGAGCTGCACCCAAGGAGATGGGGGTTCAGTCTCAAATTCATCTCTCTTACTGATTAAAATTAGGGGTTTATATAGCAGGGAAGACATGTTACTATGTCTGAGAAAACAGGAACTCGAGAGGCGTAAGGAAGCAATCATGATGAATGAGGGGCCTGGCGTTTCATTGTGTGGATGCAATGACGTGGTTTCAGTTCTTTGATACTTCGTGAGAGGCCTGGGGATCCTTTCCTGAGGAAGGAACTCAGATACAAACAAGGGTCAATTTCTATGTTTATCCAAAAACAACTGTCTATGGGACTGTTAGTCGGTGTCACTAGCTAGTGGAGATGGGTGCCACAAATTCCACCTGTAGTTGCTCTTGGGAGGAGGAGGAACCAAAGCCTGGAGCCAGGTCAGGGCTGACCTGAATCACCTATACAGACAAGGGGAAAAGAACTCTCGGAAGAACCAATGTCATGATGGAGGAGATGGGGATGTACAACCATCCGAAACAACTTACAGCTCTAAGTTTCAAGCTTTAAGACTAGAAGGGCCAATTTCTACGTTTATCCAAAAACAACTGTCTATGGGACTATTAGGTCATTTCACTAGCCACATGTACCCACTGAGCATCTGAAATGTGACTGGTCTCAGTTGATATGTGCAGTAACTATAAAACACACATTAGATTTTGAGGCATGGTATGATGGAAAGAATGTATCTCACTAATAATTTTTTATATTGATAACATGTTGAAACAGTAATATTTTGGATGTATTGGGTTAAATAAAATATATTATTAAAATCAATTTCAATTGTCTGTTTACATTATTTAATATGGCTTCCAGAAAACTAAAAATTATATGTGTAGCCTGCAGTGTAATTCTACTGGACAGTGTTATTTTAGAATCCTGATTTTTGTCTGTGAAATAGGTTGACAAATTGATGTATGGGATCTTTCTTCAGAGATCACTCCTGGATATGACCCCATCATCCACCTGACATCCCTGCGGAGGATGGCATGTTGTCTTTATGACTTCTTTGGCCTTAAACATCTGCTTTGTACTGTTTCTTGCTTTTCTCATGCACTTAGAAGATTAAAGATCTTAATAAGATAGAGAGATGTCATCTGAAAAAGGTTGGCCAGATAGCCCATCATATCCCCAAGGGTCGAGTCATGAAGAGATGGGAAATCTGCTTGTTAGCATATAGGTGGCAAATATTGGGTATTAATTAAGATTAATAATTAATAATTGCATTTGGGTACAAGTAAGAGAAACACTGTTTTTGGGGGTTTTTTTGTTTTGTTTTGTTTTGTTTGTTTGAGACAGAGTCTGGCTCTGTCACCCAGGCTGGAATGCAGTGGTGCCATCTCGGCTCACTGCAACCTCTGCCTCCTGAGTTCAAGCGAGTCTCCTGCCTCAGCTTCTCGAATAGCTGGGACTACAAGGTATGACCACCATGCCCGGCTAATTTTTTGTCTTTTTAGTAGAGATGGGGTTTTGCTATGTTGCCCAAGCTGGTCTCCTAAGCTCAGGCAATCAGCCTGCCTTCGCCTCCCAAAGTGCTAGGATTATAGGCGTGAGCCACTGCGCCCGGCCCAGAAACAAATTCTAACTTAATCACAAGTAGGGAACTAATTGGAAGGATAGTGGGGATCTCACAGACTTGATGGAAGAGCTGGACAACTGGGCATCAGGAGGGACAGGACCCAGTCTGTCTACAGGATTTCTACAGCCGGCACCCACGGCCCTTCTCTCTGGGCACTGCCACTGGACAGCTCCTTCTGCGCTTGAGGCCCTGCTCATGATTCAAATTACAGAGAGAGATAAACCTGACTTGGCTGAGCTCAGGTCATGGGCCTGCCCACTTCCTAGGCCATTGGGGGTAGGATTCTGAATTGCCAGCTCCACCAAAACTAGAGACTTAGATTTCAGCAGTTCCCCAAAGGAAGGGGGTTATGGCAGAAACAATGCTTTAGGTTCACCAAATTCTGTTGCTATTGTTCTTTTCCTCTTCCTGAGCACAAAGGAAGACTTATTTCCTACCCTCCTTTTAAGTTAGGTTACAGTCAATGGCATCTGGGTAGAAACGATGTTCTCCGTCAAGACTGTTGATGTAAAATCTTGGTAAACTTGGAGGCTACCTGTATAAGAAGTCAGGATCATCAGGGGGAAGGAGCCTGGAGCCTAATCACCACTCAAAGGAGAGATACTGTAGAGACCTTGCAACTTACATCAGACTGTGAGGGAATCGAGATATAAAACTTTATTTTTTAAGACTCTGAGATTTGGGGTGTTGTCTGTTATAGCAGCCAGCATAATTACTCTAATACAGGGATATTATTTTAGAAGAAAGGGGATGAGGGAAGCTGGGAATACATTCTATCTCTCTAGGAAGAGCAACAATAACCAAAAACATAGAGTCTTATTTGTGAAATGATACAAATTTTATTAATATACAACGGGAAATTTGACAGTTTAGGGAATCAGGTACTCAATCTTTTGATTCTCTTCTGCACTTATGGTATATGAGAAGCCAGATTATAATCACATAGTTATTTGATAACACAAATATACAAAGAACAAGGAGTGCTGATTTTATAATGCAGTGTTCAGGGACATGAAGACTTGACTGTGTACTCATTGGGCCATGTTTCTTAAAATGAAGTTCAAGAGTCCCTCAAACCAGAGGTATATAAAGCCCAGGATAAATATGACACATCTGCCTAGGATACCAAAGATTTGGGGAATAAAAAGCTAAATAACTGAATTGGTAATTTAAAAAAAATTTTTACACTAAAACACACAGATATATTATTAATTAGGACGCAAAAAATTGCATGGATTTTTTTTTTTAAAAGCATGAAGCCTCCAAGAGGATTTGAGCTTGAAGTGGGCAGCTTTAGGCTTAGGGTAAGCAGAATAGTGGAGTCAGGAGCACAGGCTTGTAGTTGGACAGACCAGGGTTTTGAGAATAAGACTCTTGACACTTATTAGCTATGTGATCTTCGAAAAGTCATGTAACTTGTCCAAGCTCTATAACCTCATCAATATAATGAAAATAAACAGGCTTGTTGCAGGGACTGAAGGAGCCAGACCAGAAAACTAGCTAGGACAGACACCTGAAGGATACAGTAAAGTATGGTGGTTAGTGTAGCTGTGATGGTAGCTATGCCTCCAGATTCTTCTCAGCTATTAGGGGTGCTTTTGGGAGAAAAGCTGGGAAGTCACTATCTTGGTGTATCTCATCTCTACAATGGAGCAAGCCTGCCAGAGTCACTCTCCTGTCCTTTCTCCTGAGGCTGGCCACCTTTCTTCTGATTGGCACACTGCACCTGTAGAAACAGTCTGGGGAAGTTACGGCTGAATGTGGCTGGCCCAGGGTTCACTTCTGTATATTCAGATGACTGTGTATAGCTCCATTCTTTCCTGCTTGGAGGCCGTAGGAAGCCAGCTCATGCCTAGGCTCTTGGGCAACATCTTGCTGTAGCCCACGCAAACTGATTATATAGTCCATATATGTCATGTTTGCTTCCAGTTATGACCAATGTGAGGGCTTGACAATATTTGGTGTTTCCTTGCATTGGCTAGGATTGTTTATGGCTACTGCCCAACAAATGTTAATTAGTAGATCGGAAGAAATAAAACGGAAATATATGCAGTGTTGTCATCACCTTCTATTCTTTCACTTCTAGCTCTTGCTCTAGGAGGGGAAGGAGGAAGGAGGACATATGTATCCCTAAATCCCAAAGTCAAAAACCAATCCTTTCTCCACCACAGTGACAAATGACTCCCTGTTCTGCATTCTACCACCCTCAATTATGGAGGCAGCATGAAGTATTGGAAAGGGCAAGGTCTTTGGAGTCAGGCAGACCTCATGGCCTAACCTCATCATTTACTAGCGAGGGGACTAGAATTTAGCAGGTAGGTAACCCCATTCAACCTCTTTGAACTTCAGTTCCCAATCAGTCTATCTCCCAAGGTTGGTGAGGGAATGAGACAAAGATTAAGAAGCTCTTGGCTGGGATGAGGTTTATTCAATAAATGTTAGTGTCCTTTCCAAGTAAAAATTGTTTTGGTGCCATAGGAAAGCAGACCTCTGAATCAGGGCCACACAACGCTTTCTAGGATCTTGGAGGATATAGTCCTATTAAAAAGGTGAACTTCAGTTTCATCTTTATATTCTCTTCAATCATGGAGATGTGGGAATTTAAGTATGGTCTGCAGACTCTATGAGGCAAAAGAGGAGGGAGCAAAAGGAAGTCCGTAAGGTGAGTCAGGGTGACAGCCCAGATTAAAGCAGTAAACATCTCTCTATGCATGTATGTATGTATGACATAATGTATATATGTAGCTCCCTATGTCTTTTACTCCTTTTCTTTCTCCTTTCTTTTCCATCAAGTCACCTTTTTATTTTTGTTCCACCAATTTTATTTTATTTTATTTTATTTTGACTAAGTTATTTACCCACCTGGTTCAAAATTCAAAAGGTGTAAAAGGGGATTCAGTGGAAAGTCTCTCACCTCGCCCTTCAGCTGCCAAAGGCAACCAATGTTAACAGTTTCTTGCATATCCTCCTGGAATATTCTGTTTACCCTCTTTTTATACAAATGAGCACATACTCAACCATGATATGAATTTTGCTTTTTCACTTAACAGTTTTGGACATTATTCCACACCCATATATGGAGAGCTTCCTTGCTCTTCTTAAATTTATTTTTAATTGCATTATATTTTATTTTGGGTATATACCATGACTTATTTAACCAGTACTCTATTGAGGGACATTCAGGCTAGTTCCATTTCTTCTTGCTATTACAAATCAGGCTGGAATAAACTTGTACATATCATTTTGCACATAAGTAAATCTGATAGATGGTGCCAAATTGCCCTTCCTAGAAGTTGTACCAATGCACACATGCTGCAAAGTACCAAAGACTTCTGACTTTTCTAAAATGCACATACAAAGGAACTAAAGCACATAAACAGGAAGTGTGTTCATCTGTTGTATCTCGTACTGTCACCCAGGCCGGAGTGCAGTGGCGCGATCATAGCTCATTGCAGCCTTAAACTCCTGGACTCAAGTGATCTGGCCACCTTGGCCTCCTGAAATTCTGGGATTACAGGTGTGAGCCACTGTGCTGGCCTTGAAAGATAATGTAATTATATGTTAATATAAATAACACTTTAATAAAAAATAACTATTTTCCAAAAAAATTAGTGAGAAGAGTGGCATTGCTTTTTATTTTTGCAAACCTGGCTTGATAGATAATAGCTGTATTCTCCTATCTGCTTCTGCATTCAAGCTGTTGCAATTTCATGTCTAATAGCCTCTGGAAAGCTCCACTGTATACTTATGAAAGAATGATTGTGAAACAGACTAATAACATTCTTAGTATTATTATTAAAATAGTTTTGACATCGCAAACACTTTGAAAGGGTCCTGAGGACTCTGAGGTATCCAAACCACACTTTGAAAACAGTTGGTTTAGACCAACTTTATTATATTTTATTATTCTTATCCCCTATATATCTAATTTTTGTGAATTTTATCTGTCACAGGCTAAAAAAATCCCCATGAAAATGTCCTACCTTTTGTTGATTTTTGTTCTTTTGAGGTGTTTTGCTTTATGTAATTGTGATTGTGTATAATGTGGTACATACATATCCAAGACAATTTTATCATTTATATATTTTTTTTAGTGGCTTAAAACAGTAATAACTGGTTTCTTTTTCTCACAAATCTGCAATTTGAGCAGAGCTCAGGAGGTAGGAGGAGGGCTTGTCTCTGCTCCACACAGCATCAGCTGGGGCAGCTCACCTGAGAGTTAGAGGATCCATTCCCAGTGTGCACACTCACCTGGCTGGCAGGCTCATGCTGGCTATCAGCTGGTAGTGCAGATGGGGCCAAGTGTCAGGGCCTCAGTTCCTCTCCACATGGGCCTCTTCATGTGGGCTTCTCCATGTAGCCCAGGCTTCCTCACAGCAATGTGGCTGATTTCCCAGGGGGAATATCAGAAGAAAGAAAATGTTAGTCCATTCTGAATTATGCTATTGCTTTGAATTCAATTCTAATATTATTGAGCTAGTACCTACTATAATCATAGAAAAAATCAAATATAGTTGTATTATTAGTTTCTCTCTTTCTGGTATGTTCTTGGCACATACAGCTTAATCTTAAATCACGGTCAAGTATACTTGGAACAGCGGTAAGAACAGCCAGGTTCTTATATCCTCAGATACAGGCCTTCTGGTTAGTAATGCACTCCTCTGGCCTGGCCTTTCCATGTACTTCTGCTGCACCATGGAGCTCCCAACCCTGGCATGGTACTTTCGTGCTGCACCATTCACCTGAACACATTTCCTCCTGCCCAAGTCTACTTCTGCTCAACTATGGTTTTATACTTTCCTGACCCCACCCTGGCAACTAATCATGAATCTAGGTTACTTCCTTTGCTTCATCAGGCTTACTGGTATTAATCTCACATGGTTTCTAGAATCATGAAAGTTTAGTGGAAGAGACCCAGGCTCTTTCTCTAGTAATGACATTTCCTGAGCCCAGTGGAACGTTTTCCTGTGTACTGGGCATCTCTGCTACATTTACTGCCCTCCCTTGATACCAAGTATGTCTTCTCCTTACCCTCTTGCTATAAAGCCCACCCCTGAATTTCCAGGAGATGAGAAGTGCCAAGGTTCATGGGCTGTGAATTGTTTTCCCAGGTCCAGCTCCAAACTTAATGTTCAAAGAGGCTAAAACGTGGATCCATCATTGTGGATCAGAGTCCCTGATAGGTTATCTTGCAGAATTCTAGGTGAATATGGTAGCTGTATTAGATCTGATATAAGGCACCAAACGGGGCATAAAACAGCATGCTTAGGGTAGTGTCCAGGATTCATATATCCAACCTTCACCCATATAACCAAATTCTAATGCCCATTATTGACCATGGATCCATACACACCTAGATCAGAGACCAGGGTGATATCAAGAACATCTGGCTCTCTTCCCACTAGAATGCCCTCAAGAGAGTAAATATGCTTACCGGGTGCAATACGTAAGAGGCTAAAAGAACCATGCTGAGTACACAGTGCATGGGAAACACACATAAATCAGGCCCATTCCCCAGGTCAGAGCCAAGCATAATACCCATATAAGATCAGAGCTAGGGCCAGAACCGGAAAGGTGGTAACACCTGCGCATGAAAGGACTGGTGATCCTTGGCAGCCCTATATGGGAAGATCAGCTAGGAAGTGAAAGCTGTCCAACAGCACAATTCTGTGCTAGCAGGAGGGGGCCGAATGGAGTTTGCATTCTGATAGGCATGTTCCTACGGTTCCTGGTGAGGCTGCTCGGGAGTAAGGACTCTGGTATACGCCTCATTTTGAAGAGGAGAGTGAATACTCAATTCTACAGTCTTAACCACAGTTCAATACTTAATGTTTTCATCCTTCTTAATAGTCTATAAGCCCTTCTATGGCACTCATTTGCAAGAGGGACTGGGCAAGTGAGGAAAACAGGCTCAGGTGCATTAGGTGATTTGCCCAGCTGAAAAGTGATAAAACCACACTAGACCTTCAGATCCCAATCCAGTGCTTTACCCACTCTTCCAAGATGGATTATGTGGGTAGGAGAAGCTAGAGTCCAGAAGAAACAAAAGCCTAAGCTGAGCCATTGGAGGCTAACAGGCCTTAGAGGGTAAATAAGAGAAGGTAAGGACAGGGGGGAAATGCAGAGGAAGGACTCTACTGGCAAACATGGGAGCTAGTGGTAAGACTGATCTGAGTATCCCATTTGTGTTGGGATGTAGAAATCAGGTCGGAGAAGTGGGAGTAGGGCCAGATGAAAATTTGATGTGATATGGTGTGTAATAAGGCATCACTGTGGTTTCATGAGAACCAGAGTAACAGTGAAAATAGGGCTTTAGGAACATTAAGCTGGCACTGAGACAGGAATCAGAGTGGAAGAAAGAGTCTTGAAGCAGGTAACCAGTAAACTGTTGTCGTAATTCAGGTGTAAGGTGCTAAGTCTTGGACTAAGATGGTGGCAGTGGAAATGGTGAGGAAAGAATAAATCCGCAAGACAATAAGAAGAAAGACTCTTCAGGATTTAGTAACGGATTAGCTACAGGAACAAAAAGTACAGAGTTCAAAGCTACTTTAAGTTCTCAGGATCTAGAAGAATGAAGGTCTCACTAACACAGAAGACTAATGCCTTTATTTTGGAGAGATAAACAGATTACACTGTTCATCTGACCCTCTTGATAGTACAAGTGGGTCAGATAAACAGTTTAAACTTTGAGATTATATCCCAGCTGAATGGCTAGAGGTCAATCTCCTACAGAAAATATATTTTGAAGCATAGGGTTGAAAGGGAAATAAGTTATATATTTGCTATAATCATAACAACCAACATATAGCTTTCTTTCATATTATTTTATTAGTACTTATAAAAACAATTTATGAAAATATTTTCCTTTTCAAGATATAGAAACTACGCTCTGCAAAATATACATACCCATAGTTGTTACAATACATATCCTTGTATACACCTTGGACATTGTGTTTAAGAATCACACCCTGTAAGGGCTAGAAGAAACATTTTCTCTAACCTCAGTTATATAGTGTGACATTTAAGTACTTAAACTACATTGTTCAAACAAAACATGTCTCTAGTGTATGGGCCTAAAGAGATTTAACCTTCTAGGTGCCATTGATTCTTTCACTGTGCAAGGTAAAGAACTGGAAGAGGGTTCCCTGAGAGTTAATTCACCTTAGGTAGCTCAAGTAGTGGTTTACTGTCCATACTTTATCATGGAACTAAGGAAGGGAGGAAGGCCATGGAAATTCAACTTGGGCAGGTCTCCTCTCTCTCATCCCTATCTACGAAGCATGGCCCCTATGTGATGATTTCTGAGACCTCTAGAGTTCTCAAATGCTCCTGATTCTGTAATTATCTAAGATATTTGCAGAATGATGTTTTTGCAAGTCTAAATTCCAATACTGTAAATCAGGTGGAACAGAGATGACTCACCTACATAGACTTCATTTAGGGTTTGTCAGGTGTCAAGGCAATTGATAAAATCAGCAAGCCAAAAATTCCCCCATTGGAACTATTGGAAAAGATTCTTTCTCACTAAGGCACGAACCCCAGAAGCCAAGTTCCTCTTTGCTTTGGAAAAATTATGATGAGAGGGTAGGAAAGAGCCTATAACCTTTCAACTCTGCAGGCTTAAGATAATGACAGATGCTTCATCTGACACAGTAAGAGCTGGAAGCTATTGCAACCTCACCAATAAAGGGTTCATTACAACAAGTAATCATTTATGTATACTCCCTAAGTCCTGACTAACCTCCCAAGCTTTTCTAGATATTAAATTCTCTCTAACTGCAAAGTATTGGTCTGATGAAGTTCCAGGTGTAAAACGTGCTGTTTGAATTCATGGCGTTAGTGTCATGGTGCTGCATCATGGTATGGCACTGACATTTAACATCATGCTGATAAACTAGAATTCATAGTGATTTTATTTCAATGCAGGAAACTATGAAAGTCAATCAAACATGGATTCACAAGTCTTTACATTTAATGTATAACATAAAGCATTATTACACATAATTTCATAACTATAAAAATAAGTTTAATACATTACCATATTTTAAAAAATTACTTTAAAAACATATACTCCAAAGTCTTCTATTTCATTTAGAGAATAATGGAGGTATCTATTAGGGTGAATCATATGAAACTGTGGTTTTTCTAAGTTAAAATAGTAAAATCTTGGCAATTACATATGGTTCAACCTAATAAGATCCTGAGAAAATTTTATTTGGCATCACACTATAAATTCAAGGGGAATTTATAGAAAATCACATTTCTAGTGAAGAGAAAACACTTCAGGATGGAAACGTGCACACTGGTCATGCCAAGATTTCTCTTTGTGATTTAGAGATCTGAAATCTTGGAATGTTAAGAAAAATTTAGTGCAGTTTCAAAAAAAAGTGAGGACAATTAAAATTATAGTATGCTAGCTGCAGTTGCTAACGCCACTGAAACAAAACTACTAGCCAAATTTGGCAATTTAAGTGTTTTAGAGGTGACATAATAAAAATTCCAGCATTAAAATGAAAAGGCACAAATATGAGTTACAAGTATGATAATCATTTATAAAATCCTTGAAAATAAGGCCAATTCATTTGTATTATTAACACCATTAAGCAGGCACCTATTCTAAGCTTCAACTTCATCCTCCTAAATAGAATAAGGTTGCAAATGAATTATCAACATAATACTAATTATAGCAGCATTATCAATTGTCTGGAAGGCATAGTTTATAAAGATCATGGTAGTAGAACCAAGTTTCTTAGGCTCTACACTGCTAAAAGAATATCTAAAATAGCCTCCCCACCCATATCCCATCAGTACCAAAAATACATTTTAAAAATTACATATAATATTACTAGCCATAAAATTTTTTGGTTTTTCTTCAAACAATGAGCTCTCCTCTCACCAACTTGACCCCAACAACAACAACAAAAAAACAAAACCAAAACCAAAGCTACCAAAAAATTGTTACACCAAACAGACTAGCTATTCTTAACTAAAGACATACTACATTCAAAAATGGTACTTTAGGCAATTTATTAAATATAACCAATGAAGAAAATGCAGATTTTCCAGATGTGTGCGTATGCTGTATGTGAATTAGGTGATGGTGTACTTGAAAAAAATATGTATTTCAGCAATGATGCTTCATTTGGAACTTTGGTACCATTTACGAATGGCCGCTCCAACATTACTGGCTACTACGCAGAGAGCACCACCCACTGTCCACCATGTTGGCACATTATTAAAGAAAATAATCTGAAAGATAAAAGCAAAGACCACATCCATTGTCTTCATTATTGCTACTGGCCCTGCTTTTTCTATTTGAAGTGCTTTTGTGATAAATATCTGACCCCCCAAACCAAAGAGCCCAATGAATACGAGAAATAGCCTGTCCAACCCACAGTAAGGCAGACTCCACTCTCCTAATACAGAGAGGATGATGACACTTTCAACGAGGCCAAGCACTACATAATACCAAATGCTCAGAAAGTAGTCCACAGATTTTCCCATTTTTCTTAGGATAACTAGAGTCGATGCAGCAAATACGGCACTTCCAATTGCTGCGAATGTTCCCTTAAGGTGGCCTGAATAGCTTTCTTCCATCCCCGAAGTGTCGGAACCAAACAAAAATGGTGGTCTCACGATAAGGATCACTCCAGTGATTGTGAACACGGTGAAAAGAGCATCCCAAGGGCTATATTTTTCCTTGAGACATATCCAAGCAAATATGGACGTAAACACTGGACTGCTAAACGTGATAACTGTGGCATCAGCGAGGGACATTGTCTGGTAAGCATAGTATATAAGCATCATGGCGGTAGAACCAAGGACTCCTCTGAGAATGAGGAAAATTCGTTGACCTTTTGGGCCTATAAACCCAGTTCTGTAAATTCAAATGAAGAAATGCATATTAAATGAAATTAATATTTGTTTTTAAATTACAATTTGTAATTAAACATTATTTTTAAAGTACTAAATATCAAAAAATGAGGGAATAGTAAATTAATTATAATATCCACAAATGAATATTATATACTTTTTAAAAATAGTATTTTCTAAGTATAGTTAATGACAGTAAAGTGTTCACAGTAAAAGCAAAACCAGTGCAAGTGAATTACATGCATAGTAAAATTATAATTCAATTAATATAGATATTTATCCCACGTATATGTATATATATGCTTGCAAAAAGGACAAAAAGGAAAATAAACTAAATGTTAATCATGTTTATATCTTAATAGATAAACTCATAGGTAATTTTCTTTCTTTATATTTATTTTCTCCAAATTTTCTATAAACATATCACTTTTATGATAAATACAATGTCAAGATTCAGCTGCCCTGTGTAAGGAAACTTAGACCCAGCTAATGCTCATTCTCAATCTCATGAATTTTTCTACAAAACTTGAAACTGCTAAAATTTATTTTAGTCATTGAATATGAGACAAGTTTTCATTGTTCTCCTGAGGAAAGAGTCAAAACGCACTGAAAAAGAACATGTAGTGTTTGGAAAAGTGTGATTACTGCTATTCAAATTCTTTTTCAATAAATATTTACTAAGTACCCACTCTGTGTAGGTTCCTGGCTAGGTGTAACTTGCTGACGTGTGCCAGGGCTAGACTTCATTAGATTATCATCTAGGCTACCCCAGGTATCTTGGAGTTAAAATGAAAGCACAGTCACATTTGGCCCATACTTTGAGAAGCAAAGAGTCTTCCATGATAATAAAACATAAAATGGGTCCAAACAGATGAGGACCAAGGATTTTAACAACATTCTTCCAGTGTCCTTCCCCTGACAATATCTTTATTTCAAAATGGGGGAGATGATTATGTTAGCATCGGTGTTCTGCTGCTACCCTTAGAAATTTCTAAAGCCCTACCATCATTTCTTAAAATAGTGTGACTTGTCCGCATTGACAGAAATTTGCAGGTATTAGCAGATTTTCACTTTTCCCACCAAATCATCAGCATATGGAGTGAAACTATTCTAAGTGAATCCGCACCATGTTAGAGATACAAGGAGACTTTGGTGACAAGTGACTAAAGCTTTTCATTTGGGGTGTAGCCTTTTTTGCCCAAAGAGACAAAGAGCCAGGCAGCCACCAAGGACCCAACTGGTCTCTCTCTCAGGGTTCTAAATACACTGAGGTATATGGAGGTTACAATGGTTGAAGGAGGCATAATTTTAACCCAGGGAGTGTAGGGAGTTCAACAGGGAAGGAAAAGAGGAATTGGGTTGGGAGAGAACAGAGAGGGCGGAATAGAGACAATTTTCATATACTGTTACACTCTACACAAGGCACTCCACCCTATAATAAATCTTATTTGACCCTTGGAATCACCTTGTAGGGCAGAAGTCACACAGTATCATTCCCTCCAGTTTACAAAAGAGGAAACTAAATACGAAAGTAACCTTGCTCAGGGTTACCCCATCACCTTTTGAGGAATACCTAAATATTATTACTATAATCTTCTTTTTGCCCTGGTAAGAAAGCAGCCCATTCTAAAAAAACTTCTGATACTAGGATACACTATTACTTCTTTTCATTAATTTTTTTAACTTCCAAACAGTAGTTATGCCAAAGGAAAGAAGGGAGGGTGATACAAGACAAGAGGAATTATACAAAGAAAGCTCTGTTTTCAAAAGGGGAGGTGGTGAAAAACAAAATTTCTTTCTCCCCACTTTGTTGGGTATGTGGTTTATGCTCATGGTAGAATCTTCTGTGGGTAGATGCTTATGACTTTTCATTAAGCAGAGCCAAGGGGCATAGGAACTGGTAAGTATATGAGATGGATAAAGCAGATAGAGTAATTACAGGCAGGTGAAAAGATATACACACATTTATTAATATCTTCTACTTTGCAGTTAAAAAATACTTACTTTCTGTATATTAAGCAAGGGATAACAACTAGCATTTGGAACACACATCGAAACGCACTAATCTCTACAGCATGGACGTCTTGCACTTTTTTAACAAATAAAGAGCCCACTGAGAAAAGGAAGGCAGACAATAATGTGTAAAACAAGCCAAGTCCAGGACAGGGTGCTTTCTTCTTGGCTTCTGAAAAAGATTAAATTCTGGTTAGTCCTTGCTTCCAAGTGTATGTGTTATCATTTTCACTTAGAAACTGAGAAAAATGGAACAGTGTCAAAGGTCAACAGGCTTTATTACCTCCTAAGCATATCATTTCTCTGTGCCTGTACCATTTTCCCCATCAATTATGAAGAACCATAAATGAGGATAACAATTTAAACCTGCATTTTTAAAATGCCGTTTCGCCCTATCAAATGGATTTCCTATGGCTCACTGAAGAATCATCCTCACTTACAAGTCAAGAAGTAGAACGCTTGCCAAGATGGTGAGAGAAATCTTTAAGAAACACTTGTCAAGATGGCAAGTAAAAAATCCTTCCAAGTGATATCTTACGCCACACCTCACTGGCGAAATTGGCTTTATGAAGAAAGTGTTCTTTTCTGGAAAATGGGTTATAATTGGGTTATACAGTTATCTGTTGATTATTTGACTTCCTCCCACAAGTCTGTGAGCTCTTCCAGGGCTGGGATCTTGCTGTCTTGTTCATGCCTGGCACATAGAAGACACTAGATAAATATTCAGTGAATGAAAGATGAGAGAACTTCAAGGAAAGACTCAAGAGTCTAACACTATCGGCAACAGCATAATCTGGGAAGGTTCTCCATTTTGTTATTTTGAACTGTTAATCAAATCTATATTTAACTTTTCATGCTTTCACGACTTATCTTCCCATTCAGAGCACAAACTCCTCAAGGGGAGGGTGTGGGTTATCTAGCCCTTTGGATCCCAAGTGCTTTGTACAGAACTGCCATCTAATCCCTACTCTTGGCTTGATCTGAACCAGGAAACCAGTGCTTTCTCCAGGGCATCAAGTATTCAGTCATTAATGACAATCTGTGTGAGCTTTAAACTTGTTTAGCCACTTACTATGTCTTAGTTTCCTACACAGGAGTAGAACCTGCTTTCAGTCTTACTCGTCTGTCATTCAGAGAGCAAAAGCAGCAGGGTGGGCAGAGAATGCCCTAAAACAAAGGCCACACACTGCGGGATATATTCTTTTTTGAAATTAACACAAAAACAGGGTTGAGGGTAAGAAGGAAACACAAGTGGCCCTCATTGATTAAGAGCACAGTGGAACTGAAGGGTGAGTGGATATGAGCAACTTGTAGGAAAACTCGTATTATCATTCCAATCTAGGACTTTATAATGTGATAGCTATAAAACAGTATTGTGTAACGTTTTTTAAAATGCCCTTCTCTGATAAACGTAAACACCAGGTAACACATTTACACATCCTCAGGTTAGTGAGATGACTTTGCAAACTGGACCAAAGTATGCTGATGCACAGGCTTTCTGGGGCATTCTATAGCCTGGCCTTGTGGTCAAAGGCACCATTCTCTACCTCTTCCGGTTCTAGGTGCACAGCTGAAGATACTGCTTTGGAACTAGCAGTAGTCCTTCCCTTAAGATGCCAGAATCCTCATTCTGTTCTGTATCCATGTGCTTGTATACTGCAGAAATAAACCGCACACACGCAGCCCATGAGAAGGAAGCTTTAGAAGACTTCCAAGTGAAGCACCACAAAATACATGCCTTGGCTGTGGTCAGCCTTAGGGTTTGGCCTCTGAAATTTCAGAATTCAGTTCCAAATAAAACAGTTTTTCTTAAAAGAAACTCAACCCCTACATAGAAACTCCACCCTCAAACAGAACAGACCGAGAAGATCAAGGACAGAAAACATCTCCCTGCTCTGTTTCAAGTATCTTCTCCAACATAAACTTGCTACTTTTTCCCCAGGAATATTTTAACTTAACATTAAATATTTTAACTCTTTAAAAATGTAATTGCACCCCCTTGGCCCTAGTGACCTTTTCCCTTAAAACACATATGCATGTATTTTCTTGCCTATAAACACTTAAGGCTCATGCTTTCCAACTGGGAAGGGACAGACATTAGAAGGCCTCGCTGCATTTGATGATTTGTTAATGAGGGTGAGGACTGGCTCCACTCAGACAAACCTCAGTTTCTTACTAAATCATTTCAATCCTGTCAATGGAGATGAGCATGACTAGCATAATTGAAAGAGGCATTTGTTTAGGTTCCATGTTCATATCTCACTGCAAGCATATCTAATAATTTGGTAACTCAAATTATTCAAATTAGGTAAGTGGCCATGGTGTAATTTCCTCACTTAGAAGAAAACTGAAAAATTACTCAGCTTCTCTATCCTCTGCTTTCAGCTGGTGATTCGCAATCCTGGTTGGGAATTAGAATCACCTGAGTAACACTTAAAACTTTAATTCCTGGGTGCAGTGGCTCATGCCTGTAATCCCAGCACCTTGGGAGGACAAGGTGGGAGGATCTCTTGAGCCCAAAAGTTTGAGACCACCCTGGGCAACACGGGGAAACCCCCTCATCAATGCAAAAAATATTTTTAAATTAGTCGGGTGTGGTGGTGTGTGCCTGTGGTCCCAGCTACTCAGGAGACTTAGATGAAAGGATCGAGTAAGCCCAGGAGGTTGAGGCTGCCGTGAGCTGTGATCACGCCAATGCACCACAGCCTTGGTGACAGAGTAAGACCCTATCTCCAAAAAAAAAAAAAAAAATTAATTCTCAAGCCCCATCTCAGACCCACCGAAATAGAATCTCTGTAACTCTAAAAGGCTCCACTAGTTTGAGAACCACTGCTACACTCGATCACTAACTCCTTCCAGAGGATGTGAGGCACAGGCCTAAGAAACTACTTCTCCTTGCTTCAGTGTAAGACCCACACTGTCCCTGAAGAAAGTAAGGAGATGTCTTGGGACAGCTGCATGTGTCTGTTAAGGTCATCCAAGAATGTAAGACATATGGGTAACAGTTCCAACCAGAACTTGAAAAAAGCTTTGTTGAGATAAGCAGTTAGAACAAGAGGTGTCACAAAGTTCAATGACAACAGTAAAGTGTTTTTATGTCAATTTTCTTTCCAAAATATTATCTTGTCACCTTACAATAACTAAGTCTTACTGGTAGAAACTTTCTTTGAAGTTAAACACCCACAAGATTCTTAGATACACTCACATAAGTTTCTCATCTTGCCATGAGCTGCCTGGGAGTAGAGAATTCCTCTTCCATTCACAAAAAGGGGAAACTTTAAGAGTTTGCATGGACTGATTCGGCATGCCACCAGAAGGACATTCACCCAGAGGGTACTGACCTTTTCAAAGGCTGCTTATCTGTTCAATTCAGCCTGGCATAACCCCTGTTCTAGAGGCACCAGCCCATTTATAAATGATCACAAGTCTGATCATTTCGGTTTGCCTTTAGGACAGAAATGGAGCAAGAATAGTCTTCCTAGAGTCTGTCTCTCTAACTTGGGGAAAGTGCACAAAGGGAGGAGGGGAAAGCGCAGTGAGAGGAGAGGAACAGAAATCCAGGGTCACACTTAGGGGAGGTGACCCAGAGGACAAGGTGGTGCAGGCCGTGTAACTGTCCTAAAAAGAGATCTGCCTATTCCCTTCTTCTTGCAGGAAGCTGCTCCTGCTAGATGGTCGACTTCTAAGAGGAATGTGCTTGAAGCAGCACTTGTGGCCAGTGGAAAGGGCCCTAGGCCGGTATATGGCAAGCTGGGATCCTAACCCTGGTGCTCCCTGGACATGCGCCCCATCTCACCCCCACGTTCCACATCTTGGAGGAGACAAAGCAAACGAAAACCCAAAAGCCCTCACCTTTCTGGGCCTCACTTTGCTCATGTGTCGAAGGAGGTGGACTGAACATAAAGTGTTCTTCACGAGGGGTCCCTGGCTTTGGGGACGGGGCTGTGAGCTTCTTAACAAGATATGCCTTGTTCTGCATCGTTTGCTAAAAAGTCCTTGTATCCCTAAAGGTTAAAAACTAGCGGTCCCACTTATCTCTGCCTTTCCAAGATTCTAAAACTCTAGGACGAACATTTTCTCTAGACTCGATGCTTTTCAGCTTCCTTTTCGGAGAGAACCCTTAACCACCGGGATCACTTTTCAGGGTCAGCTTCCTCGCAACGTCGCCCCACTGCAGGATGGCCTCTCTCGCTGACCCCCCACCTACGACCTAGGGGAGGGTACGCCAAACTGCAGTCTGACTCCACAGCCCTGCCCCGACACTAATTACAGGAGCAGCCTCGGAATCCCAAAAGGACTGCAAACAATCGGAAAGTTTCTTCCGTCTTAGCGCCGGCTGGGGCGCCGGGAATTCCGCTTTGCAGCCCCCCAGCTGACAGCTCGAGGGGTTTCCCGAGCCCCGGGCAGGGTGGGGACGGAGGCGCGGTGGGCACTGTGCCCGGGTTGCGGGGACCCCAACCCGCCGGCGCCCGCTCGGGACCCCCGAGCGAGACCAGAGCCCGATTCACACCGCGCACTCACCCGGCTCGGTGCGGGAGCAACACGGCGAGGAAAGGCAGAGCCAGCACCTACCGCGGTCTGGCGCCCCAGCTGCCTCGGCGGCCGCCGGCTCCTCAGTGGCGCCCGGGGGTGCATCGTCCGTTAGCGGCAGCCCGGGCTCCTGGAGCTCCGCGACCCCGGTGCTGTCCTGAGGCCGCATCTCGCGGCACGCGCTCTACCAGCGGCCGGTGCCTTCTGGCGCCAGCAGCAGCGCCTGGGCTGCCGCTCTTCCGGCGGGCGATGGCGCCCATGCGCATGCGCGCCCGGCCCACCCGCACCCTCCCCCAAGGAGACCGCGCGCGTCCTCCGCTGGCCTCTTAACCTGGGGAGACCCGCCGCCTCCCTGGTCGGGCTGTGGTGCCCACAGCTGGCTCTAAGGCGTCCAACCCTCTGCTGCGTTCAGGCTACATGGCCCAGCTGCTTGGAGCCATCCTTGGCAAGTCACACTGAACCTGTCTGTCATGGCACAGACAAGGAGGGGCGCTGGGTTCCCAAGCCCTGGCGCCCGGGGGTCCTGTGGCCTCCTTTTCAGGAGGCTCAAAGAGTGGGCGTTTTTTCATTGATGTAACCACGCATTCAGCACCTCTGTGATACCCCGAAGATTTTACAAAGCACCATGCTTGTCTTTAAATGGTCTAGGGTTTTTATGTTTTGTTTTGTTTTGTTTCCCGTGTTGTCCCTTTGCTGCTTACCAAGGAGGGTAGAATTTTGCTGTTTTGGGAAATATTTTTAAGAAAGAATTAGTGTGTAATTATAGGAAAATATATCTATAAGACTGACCAGAACCCATTTATATGTTCTTTGCATTCTTTGCAAGAGTAGGCATGCATTATTGATCTTTGGTTTTCTTTTCTTAAATGGAAATATCCTAATTTGGCCAGATGTAAGATTCAAGTAATCTGATGTAATTAGACCCGGTAAAAGATATATATTCTTTGGCCCGGGATTCACTAACAGCCTCTTTTTGTTTAGCTGATAATTCTTCTTCCATCTCTTTGCTTGCTTTATATGTGGAAGAACAGTCTCTGTGCAAGGATGAACGTATCTAAACTTCTAAGTCCAGTGCCAAGCAGATCACCAAAGGAGAGTGAAGTTTGCCTTTACTCAGACATTTGCACATAGTGATCCACAGCTGAAACAGTTTTAGACTTGAAGGCAGGAATCCTAGGTTCTGGCCCTGAGTGTGTGACCTCAGTCACCACTGTACCCCTCGAAGCCTTGATTACCTCCTTTATTTAATAGCGATCAAGTATTTCCCCTCCTGCTTCGCAGAGTAGTTATGTAAATAAAATGCAATGATGTGGGCAAAAGCATAATATCACCTGGAAAACACTATGTTAGAAAATCAAAGTGTGTTTTAAACTAGGGTCAGCATATAATTTATCCTCCAAACTGGACCTTTTTTTTTTTAAGAGTAAAAGTAGGAGCTCTTTTAAAAGTTACACAAGGAAACAGGCATAAACTGGGACTGTCCTAGGCAAACTGAGACAAATGGTCACCTGAATTCTCACTTGATTAACACATACTTTTGCCTTGTCTTAAAAGAGAGTTTAAGGCTGGGCACGGTGGCTCAGCCTACCATCCTAGCACTTCGGGAGGCTGAGGTGGGAGGATTGCTTGAGCTTAGGAGTTTGAGACCAGCCTGGGCAACATAGACCTTGTCTCTATAAAAAAAATTTAAGGCTACTTACAAAAATATCTGTAACAGGTTTTGTTGTCGTTGTTTTAGATAGGGAAATTTCAGGGAAGGATGGTAAGGGTGGTAGATCATGATTATAAAGCAAGAACCAGGAAGCTTCCTCAAATATCTGGGAAGTCAAGTGCAGTTTCACAATTGCATTCTAAGATTTCGATATGGAAAGGGTTTGAAGAGTCCCCTCCTCTTAAATGGTGAAGATTATGGCTAGGAAGTGTGGTAAAGAAGAAAGAAGTGTGATGATTTGAGAAGGAAGTACCCTGACTGCTCCACTTTCAACACTTTCAACACCATCCTCGAAAAGGGAGAAGAAGAAGAGAAGAAAATGGGTACTACACCAGTTATTAAAGGTGGTGAGATGATTTCATACCTGCAGTTTATTCCCTTTAACTTCCTTCCCCTCCACTGCTGACCTTCATATATAAATGGTATCAGTTATATTCATTCTCCCATTTAGCTGACAGCCATGCTGACATAAAAGGCAACCAATGAGAAAAGTGCGGACCAAGCTGGCCTGTAATCCCAGCACTTTGGGAGGCCGAGGAGGGCAGATCACTTGAGGTCAGGAGTTCGAGACCAGCCTGGCCAACATGGTGAGACCCCGTCTCTACTAAAAATACAAAAATTAGCCAGGTGTAATGGCGGGTGCCTATAATCCCAGCTGCTCAGGAGGCTGAGGCAGGAGAATCACTTGAACCCAGGAGGCAGAGGTTGCAGTGAGCCGAGATCATGCTGCTGCACTATATCCTGGGCAACATGAGCGAGACTGTCTCAAAAAAAAAAAAAAAAGTGCGGACCAGACTAGAAGTCAGAAGACATAGCTGTCCTGAAGCTCCACCCAGTAGAGGTGTGGGGCTGTTAAGGTCTCTCCTGAACATTGTTATTTCAGGTCTTTGGTGATGATAGTGATATTGAGCTGGTGACAGATAGATCTTCTCCATAATGTGCAGGATGGGCCAGAAATCCCGACTGTAGAGGAGACTAGTTCAGAGCCTATTAAAGTGACCCAGATGAGATTCTGACCCCAGGTAGAGAAGGCAAGGAGGAAAGATGGATTTTGAGGTGGCTAGGAGATGGAATGTGCAGAACTCGTTGACTAGATGTGAAGGAGCATTGTTTCTGTATGCAAAATTGTGCTGTGTTCCAGCACACACACTTCTGCTTCCGAAGTGATTCAATCTTCCAGTGAGAACAGGAGCTCTCACTGTGATGCCAGGTAGCCACAGCAAGGATGGCACTCCCATAGTTCTGGTGTCAAGAAGGAAGATGAAAATGGAGAAGAGGTGGGTTTTAACCTGTCCCTGTTAACCACTGAAAGTCCAAGATCCTCACCATCCCTGTGGCAGCAGGTGGAGACTTCCAGGAGGAGTCAGACTCCTGGTTTCCACTGGTCTTTGCATGTCAGGGATGTTCCTAAGTGAGACGTTTGTAAGTCAGAAACTGTCTTTCATAACAAACTGGTACCTTGGTACTGATTTGAAGGACTGCTTTTTTTTTTTTCCAAAAAATTCGTGGATTCTTACCTTTTAAACTAATGCAACTTATGACTTGGGAAATGGCAGTTTGTTCCAAACAGCCCTAATGTTTTGTTTTGGGAAAAATCAGTACTGTGGAACATAAGATCATATTTCTAAATAATCTTTGTAAATGAAAGAGGGGACCAGCAAAAGAGAGGTCATTTAGGATAAATGTAGGATAGAACACTGGAGAGGCAAAATAAACTGTTCAAATAAGTAGGAGCTGACTCTGAAAATATAACAGAAAAAAATGCCAGGAATGGCTCCTCAAAAAATTAGACATAGTTACTATATGATCCACCAATTCTACTTCTGGATATATATTCCCAGATGAAGTGAAAGCAGGAAATTGAACAGATATTTGTACATTCATTTTCATATTAGTATTATTCACAACTGCCAAAAGCTGGAAACAACTCAAATGTCCGTCAATGAATGAACAGATAAGCAAAATGTGGTATAAAGCATACAGTAGAATGTTATTCAGTCTTAAGAAATGAAATTCTGACATGCTACAACATGGATGAACCTCGAAGACATTATGCTAAGTAAATAAACTGAACATAAAAGGACAAATATTGTATGATTCTATTTATTAGCAGGGCCTAGCATAGTCAAATTCATGAGACAGAAAGTAGAATGATGGTTCCCCGGGTCTGGGATGTGGAGGGAATGGGAGTTAGTGTTTAATGGGTATGGCATTTCAGTTTAGGATGGTGAAAGAGTTCGGTGGATGGATGGTGGTGATGGTTGTTCAGCCATGTGAATGCACTTAATGCCACTGAGTTGTATATTTAAAATGGTTAAAATGGTAAATTTTATGTGTATTTTATTAAAATTTTTAGGGGGTTAAAAATGCCAGGGAAAACATTTCTGAGAGTTTGAACTTTAATGTCTGTAGACAGTTTAAAGCCCTTACCAGATTTTTGAAGTTTCTCTGAAGTCCTGTGTTTCATCTTAAAAAAGGCATGACAATTTTCCATTCTGATCCCTAATATATTTATCTTTATCTTCATACCATTTTTCATGTAATGCATTCAGCTAGTGTTGTTTGAGTGCCCACTTTGGACCACGTACAGTTCTTGGCAGTGGTGGAGTTGGGAACAAAAGAGACAAGGCCGAGGACGTGATCGGGGTGGGGAGGGAGATGATGGAGAAATGAAGAAATGATGCTAGCATTACCTAGCATCCTGCAAAATCCATGAGCCAGGGGTGTGGCACTCGTTTAGTTCCCAGCTTTCTGTTCTCTCCTGTTGGACAGATTGGGCTGGAAGTCAGGATGCTCCCTTTCAAGGGAGCTCTGACGATGGGGCCAGGACATTCTCCAGTTCTTCCTTGCTTTCCTACTCTCTGATCTGTTCCCATGCTGCAAAAGGCACCTTCTGTATAAACGATTTCTGACACCCCAGGGAACTTGTATTTTTCTATGAGAACTTTCTGTTTATAGATTATCTGAGAGTGAGGATGCCTGAGCTTTAGAGTTGGCCCTGGGTGTTGCTACAGAATTCACGTTAACCCCAGATTTGTCATAACTTGGGATCTGGATTGCACTCAACTCTCATTTTGATAATTACCATTTATGAAAGAATCAAAATGTGCCAGGCACTATTGAGCTCATCAGCTTATTTGATACTCAGGAGAGCTTTATCCAGCAGTTTTGCTTAATAGTTAAAAGCAGGGCTCTGGAATCAGAATGCCCAGGGTCCATTCCTGGATCTACCACTTAACCAGCCTTGTGACTTCCGACACATGACAGCCCATTGCTCTGAGCCTCTGTTTTCACACCTATAAAATAGAATAATAATAGTATCTAGCTGTTGCGAGGATAAAATGAGATAATACTTGTAGAGTACCCAACAGTAAGTACTCTTTTTTAAACAGTATGCATTTTATCATCCTCATTTTATAGATGAGAAAATTGAGGCTCAGAGATGTTAAACCAGTTGCCCAAAGTCAAACTGATAGTGAAGGGCACAGGTAGGATTGAAACCCAGGATCATCAGACGCCTAGGTGGGTGGTCCTGATGACTCTGCTCTATTGTTTGCCCAGAGAGCTGAATTGCCAGGATTGCTGGTTTCTGAGAGGACCTCATTAGAGCATAGTTTCTTTCACTCGTTCTCCTTTGAACGCTGAGACCATTGCGATGGCAATACTCGTGATGACTTTCCACACAACTATGTGATGTGCCCTAGGCTTATGGTGTCTCTCTAGCATCTTAACTTTCCTAGAGTAAAATGCTGTGAAATAAATAAGAAAAACAATTTTTATAATGCTATTAACAGAATCCAACCTCTGTCCTAATCTGCTATGACAGCAGTCGTACTCCAGTGTCTACAGCTCTGATCTCTTCCTAACTCAATTCTGCTGTCCAAAGTATGGGTCTCAGCTGGGTCCCACAGGGAATGGTGGCTGTTCATAGGCAATTTGCAACGTGAATACCTACATATAACTCAGACCTAATGTTAGTCCCTTCCTGAATCGTCTGCATGCCTCAGGCACTCTGTTATTCTCCGTCTTCTCCTTCTTTCTCCCTGCTCCATTTCTGTGTACCCATTACTGGATGTTCTTCCAACTCCTGATTCTGTCGAACAAAAAGGGCAAACATTAATTTCTACTAAGATGAGACCTCAAGGAGAAAGAAGGCTTAAGCCAAGTGTCAGTAAGCAGAGAATTCCAATACCAAACTACAAAGTATTATTTATCCTACAGACAAACATATGTACACACACACACACACACACACACACACACACACACACACACACACACACACACAGAGTGCTTGGCTACCACAATCCAATAAGAGAAGCCAGTTCTAGTCCGCTAAAGCAGCAGCAATTTCACCTTCAGTGGTAGTAAGGATAGAAAGCACTCAAGAGGTTCCATTTAGATACAAAGCCATGTATATTTGCTTTGTATATTTGTATATTAGCTGGGACTACAGGCACGTGCCACCATATCTGGCTAATTTTTCAATTTTTTGTAGAGACAAGGTCTCACTATATTGCCCAAGCCCGTCTCAAACTCCTGGCCTCAAGCAACCCTTCCACCTCAGCCTCCTAAAGGGGCTGGGCATGAGCCACTGTGACTGGCCACTGTGACTGGCCCCAAGCCCAAGTTCTTAACCATTACTGCCCTAAAACAACGAATGCTTTTAGGTAATTCTAGTTTGCCAAGGTCAATATTTCCTGCAGCCTCCATAGTGTGTGTGTATTCATATTTGTAAAACATTTAGATAAAATGTATGATAATTGTAACAATAGCTTACTTAAAGGATAGAGAGGAGGAAATAGGTTATAAGTTTCTTTAAATATATGCATTGTTAGTATTTTGTTTAGGACAGTCAATTACCTCTTAAGGAGATTAAAAAATGAGGAGAAAAATCTTTTACGTATACATAAATGTTTACCACTTCTGAAACTCTTCATTCCTTTGTCTAGGACTATGTCTCTATGTGATACATGTGGTATCATTTTCTTTCAGCCTGAGGAAATTTTAAAATATTTCTTGTAGAGTAGATCTGCTGGCAACAAATTCTCTGTTTTTGTTTGTCTAAAAAATGTATTTCTATTTTGTGTTTTGAGGAATATATGTGTTGGATATACAGTTATAGGTTGACAGTTTTTTTCTTTCAAGACCTTGAAAATCTTGTTCTATTTTCTTCTGCCTGACTTGTCTCTGATGATAAATCAGTGTTAATATTATCTTTGTCCCACTGTTTTTTCTGGCAACTTTTTTTTTAAAGGTGATCAACCTTATGTCATTTATATTTTATTTTATATTTTTAACTTTTTTATTTTTAATTTTTATGGGTACATAGTAGGTGTATATATTGATGGAGTACCTGAGGTATTTTGTTACAGGCACATAATGTGTAATAACCCCATCAGGGTAAATCCATCACCTTAAGAATTCATCATTTATTTGTGTTACTAACATTTCAATTATACCCCCTCAGTTATTCCAAAATGTGTAACAAATTATTGCTGACTGTAGTCACCCTTTTGTGCTATCAAATATGAAATCATATTCATTGTATATAAGTAATTTTTGTACCTACTCACCATCCCTTTTTCCTACCCCTGCCCACACTACCCTTCCCAGCCTCTGGTAACCATCCTCCTACTCTCTGTCTCCATGAGTTCAATTGTTTTAAATTTAGCTCCCACAAATGAGTGAGAACATGTGAAGTTTGTCTTTCTGTGCCTGGCTTATTTCACTTAATATAATGTCCTCCAGTTCCAGCCACGTCATTGCAAATGACAGAATCTTATTCTTTTTTATGACTGAAAAGTATTCCACTGTGTATATGTACCACATTTTCTTTATCCATTCATTTGTTGATGGGCACTTAGGTTGATTCCAAATCCTGGCTATTGTGAATAGTGCTGCAATAAACATGGGAGTATAGATATCTCTTTGATATATTAATTTTCTTCCTTTTGGGTGTATACTTAGCAGTGGGGTTGATGGATCATATGGTAGTTCTATTTTAGTTTGTTAAGGAACCTCATACTGTTTTTATAGTGGCTGTACTAATTTACATTCCCACCAATATTGTATGAGGATTTCTCTTTCTCCACATCTTCACCCACATTCATTATTGCCTGTCTTTTTGATAAAAAAATATTTTAACTGGGGTGAGATGATATTTCATAGTAGGTTTAATTTGCACTTCTGTGGTGATCAGTGATTTTGAGCACATTTTCATATATCTGTTTGCCATTTGGTGTCTTCTTTCGAGAAATGTCTATTCAGACCTTAAGCTCATTTTAAAATCAGACTATTAAATTTGTTTTGTTTCCTATTAAGTTGTTTGAGCTCCTTATATATTTGGGTTATTAATCCTTTGCCAGATGGGTAGTTTACAAATATTTCCACCCATTCTGTGGGTCATCTCTTCACTTTGATGATTGTTGCCTTTGTTGTGCAGACGTTTTTTAATGTGATCCTCTTTGTCCTTCGTTGCTTTGGCAGCCTGTGCTTTTGGGGTACTGCTCAAGAAATTTCTGCCCAGACCAATGTCCTGGAGAGTTTCTCCAAAGTTTTATTTTAGTAGTTTCATAGTTTTGGGTATGAAATTTAAGTCTTTAATCCATTTTGATTTTATTTTTCTATATGGTGAGAGATAGGGGTCTAGTTTCATTCTGCTGTGTATTTATTGCAACATTTATTGAAGAGACTGTCTTTTCCCCATTGAATGTTTTTGGCAACTTTGTGAAAAATGAGTTCAGTGTAGATGTATGGACTTATTTCTGGGTTCTCTATTCTGTTCCATTGATCTATGTGTCTGTTTTAATGCAAGTACCATCACGTTTTGGTTACTATAGCTCTGTAGTATAACTTGAAGTCAGGTAACATGATTCCTTTAGTTTTGTTCTTTTTGTTCAGGATGGCTTTGGCTATTCTGGGTTTTTTGTGGTTCCATATACATTTTAGGATTGTTTTTTCTATATCTGTAAAGAATGTCATTGGTATTTTGATAGGGATTATATTGAATCTGTAGACTGCTTAGGGTAGTATGGACATTTTAATAATATTGATTCGTTCAATCCATGAACATGGAATATCTTTCTGTTTTTATTGTGCCCTGTTTAATTTCTTGCATCAATTTTTTATAGTTTTGATTGTAGAGATCTTTCACTTCTTTGGTTAAGTTTGTTCCTAAGTATTTTATTTGTAGCTGTTGTAAATGGAATTACTTTCTCAATTTCCTATTCAGACTGTTGCTGTTGGCATATAGAAATGCTACTGATTTTTGGCCGGGCATGGTGGCTAGCACCTGTAATCCCAGCACTTTGGGAGGCTGAGGCGGGTGGGTTACAAGGTCAGGAGATCGAGACCATCCTGGCTAACACAGTGAAACCCCGTCTCTACTAAAAAAAAAAAAACACAAAAAAATTAGCCAGGCGTGGTGGCGGGCACCTGTAGTCCCAGCTACTTGGAAGGCTGAGGCAGGAGAATGGTGTGAACCCGGGAGTTGGAGCTTGCAGTGAGCCGAGATCATGCCACTGCACTCCAGCCTGGGGGACAGAGCGAGACTCCGTCTCAAAAAAAAAAAAAAGAAAAAGAAATGCTACTGATTTTTGTACGTTGATTTTGTATCCTATAACTTCACTGAATTTGTTTATCAGCTCTAATAGTTTTTTGGTGGTGTCTTTAGTTTTTTTAAATATAGGATTATATCATTTGCAAACAAAGATAATTTGACTTCTTCCTTTTCAATTTTCATGCCCTTTATTTCTTTCTCTTGTCTGATTGCTCTAGCTAGGACTTTCAGTCCTATGTTAAATAACAGTGGCGACAGTTAACATCCATTTGTTTCCAGGAATTTTTCACTTTTCTTCTTAATTTCTTCATTGGCCCACTGGTCATTCAGGAGCATATTGTTTAATTTCCGTGTGTTTGTATAGTTTCCAACTTCTTCTTGTTATTGATTTCTAGTGTTAGTCCATTGTGGTCAGAGAATATATTTTATATGATTTCGGTTTTTTTTTTTTTCATGTTTTAAGACTTTAGGCTGGATGTGGTAGCTCACGCCTGTAATGCTAGCACTTTTGGAGGCCAAGGCAGGTGGGCCACTTGAGTCCAGAGTTTGAGACCAGCCTGGGAAACATGGTAAAACTGTGTCTCTACAACAAATTACAAAAAATTAGCTGGGCATAGTGGCGTGTGCCTGTAGTCCCAGCTACCCAGGAGGCTGAGGTGGAAAGATCAGCTGAGCCTGGGAGGTCAAGGCTACAGTGAGCCATTATAGTGAGCCATGGTCACACCACTGCACTCCAGCCTGGGCAACAGAGTAAGACCCTGTCTCAATAAATAAATAAATTAAATAAATAAATATTGGCTTTACATATCTGGGTGCTCCAGCGTTGAGTGTATTTATATTTATAATTGTTATATCCTGTTGTTGAATCGATCCTTTTTCCATTATATAATGACCATCTTTGTTTGTATTTATAGTTTTTGTCTTGAAATGTATTTTATCTGATATAGGTATAGCTACTCCTGCTCTTGTTTTGATTTTCATTTGCATGGAATATCTTTTTCCATCCCTTTATTTTCAGTCCATGTGTGTCTTTATAGGTAAAGTGTGTTTTTTGTAGGCAACAGATCACTGGGTCTTGTTTTGTTTTGTGTTTTTAATCCATGTAGCCAGTCTATGTCTTTGGTTTGGAGAGTTTAGTCCATTTACGTTCGATGTTATTAATGATAAGTAAAGACTTACTCCTACCATTTTGTTATTTGTTTCCTGGTTGTTGTGTGGTCTTCTCTTCTTTCTTTCCTTCCTGTCTTCCTTTTTTTTGGAAGTGATTTTTTTCTGGTGGTATGTTTTGATTTTTTCTTTTTTGTGTGTGTGTAACTGTTGTAGGTATTTGATTTGAGGTTACCATGAGGCTTGCAAATAACATCTTGTAACCCATTATTTTAAGCGAATGACAACTTAACTCTGATTGCAAAATTGAACAAAGAAGCTAAAAAACAAACAAGGAGAAAACTAATACAAATTCAATACTTTAACTTCATCTCCTCTCAAGTTTTTGTTGTTTCTGTTTATATCTTATTATACTCTCTGTCTTAAAAATTTGTTGCAGTTATTATTCTTGATAGGTGCATCTTTTTTAGTCTTCCTACTCAAGATAGAAGTAGTTTGCACACCACAATTACACTGTTACAGTATTCTTTATTTGTTTGTGTACTTGTTGTTACTTACCGGTAAGTTTTGTACCTTCAGATGATTTCTTATTGCTCATTAATGTCCCTTTCTTTCAGATTGAATTCCCGTTAGCATTTCTTATAGGACAGGTCTGGTGTTTAAAAAAAAAATCACTCAATTTTTGTTAGTCTGATAAAGTCTTTATTTCTCCTTCATGTTTGAAAGATATTTTCACTGGATATAATATTCCAGGATAGAAGGGTTTTTTTCAGCACTTTAAATATATCATACTACTCTTCTGGCCTGTAAGGTTTCCACTGAAAAATCTGCTGCCAGACATACTGGAGCTGCCTTATATGTTACTTATTTCTTTTGTCTTGGTGCTTTTAGGATCTTTTCTTTATCCTTGACCTTTGGGAGTTTGATTATTAAATGACTTGAGGTAGTCTTATTTGGGTTAAATTTGCTTGGTGTTGTATAACTTTCTTGTACTTGAATATTGACATCTTTCTCTAGGTTTGGAAAGTTCTTCGTTATTATCTCTTTGAATAAACTACCCTATTCTCTCTCTCTACCACCTCTTTAAGGCCAATAATTTAGATTTTCCCTTTTGAGGCTGTTTTCTAGACCATGTAAGCATGCTTCATTTTTTTAATTCTTTTTTCTTTTGACTTCACTGACTCCGTATTTTCAAATAGCCTGTCTTCAAGCTCACTAATTCTTTCTTCTGCTTGATCAGTTTTGCTGTTGAGAGATTCTGATGCATTCTTCAGTTTATCAATTGCATTGACTAGCTCCAGAATTTCTGCCTGATAATTATTTCTGCTTTTTAATTATTTCAATCTCTTCGTTAAATTTATCTGATAGGATTCTGAATTTCTTCTTTGTTTTATCTTGGATTTCATTGAGCTTCCTCAAAACAGCTATTTTGAATTCTCTGTCAGAAAGGTTACCTATCTCTGTCACTCTGAAATTTGTCACTGCTGCCTTATTTAGTTTGTTTGGTGAGGTCATGTTTTCCTGGATGGTACTAATGCTTGTGAATGTTTCTCAATGGCTAGGCATTAAATAATCATTTATTTTTTTCTAATCCTTACAATCTAGGCTTATTTATACACTTCCTTCCTGAGAAAGCTTTCCAAGTATTCAAAGGGAGTTGAGTGTTGTAATCTAAGTCTTTGGTCACTGTGTGGCAACTTTTTATCATTAGTTGTCATCAACATGTGTTGATATAATTTATAGTTTTCTCTGTTTTTATTCTGACTGAGGATCACTGAGATTCTTGCATCTTCGGATTGGTACTTTTCATCAAATGCAGAAAATTAGGAGCAGCAATGCCTCCCTAGTCTCACAGATGCTACTACCGCTCCCACCCCTTCACTCCTCAGTTGTGCAATGGGCACCTGCAACAATGAGAATGACTACCTCTTTAATGTTATCCTTATTGGAGATTCTGGTGTTGGAAAGAATAATCTCCTGTCTTGATTTACTCAAAATGAGTTTAATCTGGAAAGCAAGAGCACCACTGGAGTAGTTTGCAACAAGAAGCATCCAGATTGATAGGAAAACAATAAAGGCACAGATGTGGGACAGAGCAGGGCAAGAGTAATACGAAGCTATAA
Source organism: Pan troglodytes (assembly GCF_028858775.2). Classification (NCBI taxonomy): domain Eukaryota; kingdom Metazoa; phylum Chordata; class Mammalia; order Primates; family Hominidae; genus Pan; species Pan troglodytes. Next base: position 106,121,267 of record NC_072406.2, on the reverse strand, counting down.
CATAAGCTTATTATCATGAAGATATAGGTGCCTTATTGGTTTAAGACATTGCTAAACATCTCACATATGAAAATACAGAATGATTGCTGAAAGAACTGAGCGATCACACTGATAGTAACATTGTTGTCATGTTATCATGGACAAATAAGAGTGATTTACATCATCTCAGGGAAGTTCCTAGAGTTGAAGGCAAGAGCTTTGGCAGAAAAAAATGATTTGTCATTCATTGAGACATCTGCTCTAGACTCTACAAATGTAGAAGCTACTTTTCAGACAATTCTAACAGAGATACCTCACATTGTTTCTCAGAAGCAAATGTCAGACAGAGCCGAAAAAGACATGTCCCCAAGCAATAATGTGGTTCCTGTTCATGTTCCACCAATCACTGAAAACAAACCAAAGGTGCAGTGCTGTCAGAACATCTAAGGCATTTCTCTTCTGCCCTGGAAGGCAATGTATAACCCATTTCTCAAGTCCAATATTTAAATACTGAGGAGAACAAAAACCACCCAGTAACAGGCCCTGGAGACAAATACTCCTTATGTGAGGAATTTAGAAGGGAGCAAAGACCACCTGTTGACCACAAAACAGGCAAAACTCCTTATCTGAAGAATTTAGAAGTAATTAAACTTCCCTAGTATCCAAAGTTGGCATCTGGTTCCAGGCCTCTTTTCAACTTAAAGTTTGTAAAGATGTATAGGCGTTCTATATGTCTCCAGAATGCCATGTCAAAACTCACCGTGCAATCCTTGCTGACATTAAGGCACCAAAAGTACTACAAATGTAATCATTTATTATGACCTATGTGGCTAGTATGGTCCCAATTACCCTCAAGCTCCTGCCTTAAAGTTCATAACTACTCCTAAGGAAAAATCCACCATGGTGCACTCCGTCCTCTCACTGAGGTGCCCTGATGCACTCTCTGGCAACGTTCTTTCTTTCTAATAGTACTTTCCTTTTTCAAACCTATACTGTTGTCAGTAAATTCGTACCAGCCTGTGAGTCAACCACTTCTAGATGCTGGGGTTCTGATACCTTGCCTGGCAAATATTTTTGTAATTCTTGTGTCATTTTTTTTTCTTATTACTTCATACTTATGAATTTTTCCATATCTTCAGTGTTTTGATTTTAGTTTTATAAAATTATCCACTTATCCCAAATGATTGCAACCTTTTTCATGCTATGGCTTCACTAGACTTAGTTTAATAGGTGGAATGTTTGGATTCCTCAATTATTGTTTACTTTTCATTCTGGAAGCCCATCACTGTAGGACATAATAGAACTTGATCACTAGAAGCTCAGACCTATTGGTCTTGATCAAATCAAACTAAGACCTTAGAAATAAGCTATCATTTTGCCACAGAGCAGCTTATAGGTTATATACTCTTCTCTCAGTGCAGTGTATATTTCCACAAATGTAAGGTGGCCCTATAAACATAGCAGGATTTTGAGAGCTGAAAAATGTTCCATTATTCTGGAAGTCAATTTCTAAAATGCCTTAATAGGTTTATGTAGTTTAGTAAATTTCATTTTTTAATTTTTGTAAGCATCAGAGTTGATTAGAGAGGGAGACATGTTTTTTTTCTGGAGAAGAATTATCTAAACAAACACAAAAGATTTGTTACGGTTTTGTTAGTAGTATGTTTATGGGGCCATACGTTAAATAATGTTTCCCATCAGGCTGGGAACTGGTGAGACTGGTAGAATCCCATCTGAGGTGCCTCTGTTGCAATGATCAGGCAGCCCAAACCATTTAAGCAATCTCATTTTCCAGCCATAGATAACGTGGCGTTTTATTACTCAGGCAATAACTGGTTTAATACTGGTAGTATCAAATTTTGAAGTGTTAATTTTGTCTTAAAACCTTCCAGTAAGTGAAATGAAACCAGTTTTATGACCATATCTACCAGCAGGCATGGATAATTATTTTGACAATGCTGATATTTGAGTTTTGCAGTATATTATGGAATACAGTTCAGTTAAATCTTTGGTTTCAGTGTGTCTAAAGAATACAATGAGGAATTTCTGCTCAAATGGTACCACTTAAAGGCATGCATTCTTTTAGTATATGAAATGAAATAGCACCTTGAGTTTAAATAGAATGCACTTAGGCATTGCAGAGACTGGATATAATTTTCTTCTACTACATTATTAAAATCAATGAGACAATTAGTTTCTCATTCAGAAATGTGCATACTAATATTTAGTTTTGCTTTGTTGTGGATAATATTAAGCACTTACTCAGCAGTTTTCTGGAAGTTGTGTCAGCTGTAATGATACTACTATTCAGGATAGTGGGATATCCCCAAAAATATATATATGTGGGCTTGCTTAGATTACTGTGTTTCATAATTCATCTTTTGTCTTTTGCTTTGCTCATGATGTGTGGTGAACATGGAAGGCATTGCTGTAGTCAGTCACCTGGGTTTTCTTCTGTAGCCATTTTATTATTTTAGTGTATGGATTATGAAGATACTATTATCTATTGGTGAATTGCTAGTTTGTATTTTTGCATGCTCTGTAACTTGATTTTTTAGTTATTAATTTGGAACACATTCACATTCTAATAAACAGTTATGGGGGGATTTTTAAAAAAGAAAATTAGTAGTCATTTCCTGAAGCATTTTCTTTGCTGCCTCCTTCCATCCTCCTAATCTCCCTTCTAATTTTACAATCATACAAAAGTCAGACTGCTAATTTTGTTTCACAGATCACTGAGACACTATTCATTTTTAAAATCCTCTTTTCTCTCCATGCTTCAGTTTAGATCGTTTCTATTTCCTGTGTTCATTTCAGGTATTATATTCTTTAACTCTAGAACTTCCATTTGGATCTCTTTTTTTGATTTGTTTCCATTTCTCTCTTTATTGTGTCCATGTTTTCCTTTAGATCATTGAATATATTTATAACAACAATTTTAAAGTCCTCACCTGCTAGTTCTAGCTTCTCTTCCATTTTTGGGTCTCTAGATTCACTAATTTTTCTCCTTGTTAAAGGTCATATTTTCCTACTTCTTTTCACGACTAGTGAAGGTTTTTTTAAATTGGTTGCTAGATAGAATTTAGATTTTATTCTCTTCCTTTAACGAGTGTTGAGCTTTATCCTGGCCTGTAGTTAATTTATTTGTGGATCAGTTTGACCCTATTAAAGCTTGAATTTAACCTCTTCTAGGATAGGTCTACAGTGGCTTTTACCTTAAAGCTAAATATTTTTATTTATAAGACCTGGAATTGGGGCCAGGCATGGTGGCTCACGCCTGTAATCCCAGCACTTTGGGAGGCCAAGGTGGGTGGATCACCTTAGGTCAGGAGTTTGAGACCAGCCTGACTAACGTGGTGAAACCCCAGCTCTACAAAAAATACAAAAATTAGCTGGACATAGTGGCGGGTGCCTGTAATCCCAGCTACTCAGGAGGCTGAGGCAGGAGAATCACTTGAACCCGGGAGGCGGAGGTTGCAGTGAGCCGAGATCCCGCCATTGCACTCCAGCCTGGGCAACAGAGCAAGACTCTGTCAAAAAAAAACAACAAACCTGGAATTTCTCTTTGTGATGATTTTGTGATAAGTCATCCAAAACATTGTGAGCTCCTTAGTTCATAGCTCCCTGGAAGTTGTTCTTTTCTCAGTAGGTTATTTATTTATTTATTGCCTAGACTAGGGAATTTTGCTTACCCTATACTGAGTACAGCTTAGTATGTAGAGACAAAGACTCAAGAGGATCTTCATACATATTTCTGGAGCCTTTTCGCTATAAAGCACTCCAGAAATATGTATGAAGATACCCTCGAGTCTTTGTTTACTTATTCCTCTCCCTCTCCTTTCTTTCTTTTTCTCTTTTTTTTTTTTTTTTGAGGCGGGGTCTCACTCTGTTGCCCAGGCTGGAGTGCAGTGGCATGATCTCGGCTCACTGCAATCTACCTCCCATCCTGGGTTCAAGTGATTCTCCGACCTCAGCCTCCTAAGTAGCCGGGACTACAGGTGCACACCACTATGCCCTGCTAATTTTTTGTATTTTGCGGGGAGAGATGGGGTTTCACCATGTTGGCCAAGCTGAGCTGTTCTTGAACTCCTGGCCTCAAGTGATCCACTCACCTTGGCCTCCCGAAGTACTAGGATTACAGGCATGAGCCACTGCACCTGGCCTCACTCTCCTTTTTTATCGGTAGATTAGTGTCGTTTCAACCACTTGCTTAATGCTGTACTCCTACTTTACACATAGAGCTTATTCTTTTATGTTAAAACTTTCTCTCGTAGGATTATGTTTCATTATTTTTGTAAAGTAAATTTTTACACTAGTATAGCAATCATACAGAAAAGTGCACAAATCCTGTGTATGGCTCAATAAGTGTTCATAAAGTGAACACGCCCATGTAAACAGCACCCAGATCAAGAAATAGAACTTACGACCAGTTCCCCAAAAGTCCCTCTTGTGACCCTTCCCATTAGTGCACCCCCTCCGAAGGTAACTACTAACCAGACTTCTAAAACTAGGTATTAAATTTGCTTATTTTTAAGCTTTATATGATGGGAACTGTACAATATGCATTCTTTTTTGCGCAGCTTCTTTCACTGATTGTGAGATTCATCCATATTACTGTGTGTAGCTTTAGTTGATTCATTCTTTTATCTATATGATATCAGAGTGTATGAATATAGCATGCATCTTTATCGATGTTGACCATTATAAGGGACATTGCCACGTTAAAACTATAGTGTCTCTTGGCCATTTAACAAATTTCCATTGCAAAACTTTGGAAAGACTGTTGGACCTGAGTTCCAAAAACTATTGTATCACACTCTGTATATATTGAACTCTAAAACTCATTTATGTTAATTCACAAATATTTATCAACTGTATACTATGTGCCAAGTACAATGCTAGACACTAGGGCTGGGGGCCCTTGAGGATTTAATAGTCTAGTGAGAAGGTGTAGACATGTAAGCAGATAATCATAATATACTGTAGAAAAATGTTAGAGAAAACCATAACTATGGCTTCATTAAAAGTACTTTAAATGATGTAATTTTAAAAATATTCAGTTTCACAAAAGGCATCAGCCTGTATTAGGAGACTAATCTTCTGGAATTCCCAGAGATGATTTTAAAGATCATTTAGACAGATTTAGAAAGATTACAGAGTCACTCTTTTCAAACAGTCTCAGTGTTCAGTCAGTTGGGAAGATCCCATTATGCATCAAAGAAATGCCAATGTTATTTCCCACAGGCTTTCCCTCCTCTGTGTTCCCCTTAAATACTCTCAGCCCCTTTCATTTCTTAATTATGTCTTCTCTCAACAAGCTCATCTGTTCTCTTGGCTCTAACACTTGTATCTGTCCATGACCCCTGTATCTTTAACTCTACTCCAGTCTTCTCTCTGAGCCCATATGTAATTTCCCTGGAATTTAACCATCTATCAGGTAGCTTCACTGGCACATCAGTTCAACAAGACCATAACAGAACTGACTGCTGTCTACACAGTCCTCCCCTTCCTCTCTTTTCTATCCCAGTGGGGCCACTACTAGTCACTCAAGCTGGGGGCCATTTTAAACTCTGTATCTTCCTTCACCCTCCACATCCAATCAGTCATAAGGCTTGTTAATTCTACCTTAAAACTATCTCTTCAATCTTTCCACTCTTTTAATTTCACAGCCACTATTCTGATTTAGGCTTCTGCCATCTCTGGATTGTTGCCACTGCCTCCTCATGGATCTTTCTGACTTTAATCTAGTTTTTCATACTGATCTAGCTTCCAAACCATGATTTAGAATGCAAATCTGATCCTATTGTTTTCTTGCTTAGATATCTTCAATGACTCTCCATTACCCATAGTAGTAATTACCATAAGGTGTGCCCTAATTTGCTGCAGTGGATTAAGATGTGCCAAGGTTGGCTGTGGCTGGACAGGTGTGTTGCAGCCCAGTGTGCCCGATGTGTTTTCATTTTCCATGTGTAGTATGAATGGAATGGTTAGAAAGGACTGGCTGCAAGATTTGGTCCAAACTCCAGACTCCTGCCAACTTCTCTAGTCCATCTCTAGCACTAGTCCATCTTCATCGCCTCACACTCTATTGTCTGATGACTGGCATTTCCTGTGACATGCCAGGCTGTTTCATGTCTGTATCATTGCACAGAGGGCAAGCTCTTTCATCAATCTGGGGAGAACTTCTCCCTTTCTCTACTTGGCAAACTTCTACACACCTTTTAAAAATTTAATTCAACCTTTTCCCTCTTGAGTACACTCCTCTGAGTTTCCAGGCCATTCCAGCCTTTGTACTTTCATTGTAACTAATAATCTACCTCTATTATGGCACCATCATGCTTAAGCGCATCTTTTGGTTAACATATGTATCTCTCTTGCTAGTTTCAACTTCTTGAAGCTTTTCATCTTTGTTTTCCCAGTGCCTTGTGCAAAGGAGGATCGAAAAAAGGTTAGGTGAACCAAGTGCAATATAATAACTTACATCAGTCAAGATGGGCTAGTTTATGCTGCTGTGACAAGTAACTTAACACAATAAAACTTTAATTCTGAGTCATGCTATAATCAGTCAGGCTGATGGATGCTCCATATCAACTCATGCTTCTGTGGTCACCCTGGAGAATTATGAGTGCTTGTGTGTGTGTGTGTGTGTGTGTTTACATGCACGTGTGTGCACATATATTCATTTTTTAAGTCTGTGGTATAATATATATATAAAATTTAGCAATTTAACCAAGGTGTACAATTCAGTGTCATTAAGTATATTCACAGTGTTATGCAACCATTACCACTATCTAGTTCCAGAGATATTTCATCACCTCAAATGGAAATCTTCGACTCATTAAACAGCCACTTCTTTTTATTACATAATATAATGTAGCCAAATACCACCCAAACTAGTAATTAAGCTTCTCCTTTCTTTTTTTTTTCAAGCACTGGGATGTCTAGGGATAAGCTTTCATACTAGAATTAATCTCTCAATACCTTTCACAAGTAACTGCTATAGTACATTTTGTTAAATGAATTAACTAAGCAATCATATTCTGTTGAAGCTACAAAATCAATTTTAAAAATAAGGAAATAGAAATGTGCGTGGAAGGATTTTCCTTAAAAGGAGCACTTGATGTAAACAAGCATCTCTTGTCACCCACCAACTGCTCCTCTGGAGTTGTCTTTAATGGGGTAATTTCAGCTGGCAGCTGGTGCAACCTTGAAATGATCCTGTTTATTTTTCCTCCTCCCCGATGTGTAAAGGTCACTGCTGATAATAATGTGATTGCTATTCATTATTATCTGGATATGATAACATGGCAGAACTACCTCAAAATGCTCTTTTTGAAAATCTTGACATTGACTGTGCAGATACAGTTGGGTCACACTAGACATACATTTTGAAGTCAAAGATATTTACATTTTAGAAATAAAAATGACCCATATGGTGACATTTTGGGCTGTATGATTTACCAAAAACAGAAGAAAAATGACCTACATGGGTGGTGGATGGAGAACAAGCATTGTTATGCTTTTTCCATTTTGTAGCTGTTTAATTGAATAAATAAACATTCATTATTCAAACTGCCTGGGTTTGAATCTTGGCTCTGCCTCTGCCAGTTGTGTATTCTTTGACGTACTCATCTCTCTGTGCTGAACTTGAATCATCTACAAAAATAGGGCTAGTAATAGTATTTACCACACTACCATGTGAGGATAAAATGAGCTTATGTATGTAAAATGCTTAGAACAATGTCTGGCAGACCGTAAGTTCTATGTAACTGATGACTTTGAATGTTTCAGGATTGTGTTCCCCCTTGACAAATCGCTTCCTTTCCTACCCCTCTGACCTCCCCTGACTGAGTTAGCCACCCTCTGCCATGTGCCTCTCTGACATCCTTTCTTCCCCCAAGGCTAAACAACACTTAAACAGAATTGTGTCTTTAATTAACTGTGTCGTCCAAGAGCTAGAAGCTCTGAGTGGACAGAGACTTGGTCAGTCTTCATCATTAAATCCTCATGTGTTCGATGACTTACTCACCTGTGTGTGCCCTAAGCAAGGCAGAGTAAGGCTGCAGAAGTGGCCAACCTAATTTAATGGGGAACACAGAGAGGGCAGCAGTTTGCTGAGATTTACTAAGACTTTGCAGGAACTCTTGAGAAGAAAACTGCTGAGTCACAGGCATGCATTTTGAACAGAGAATAATCTTAACTTGAGATCTTGCAACATTGCTTGGGCACGTAGCTGTTACTGGCTGCCCCACCTGAAAACAAAGGCGTACAAATACTAATTATCTTAGCTTTAAACTCTTTCATTGGAAGTAATGGGACTCACTTGAACAATAATATAATATATAGTTTCAAGTAGCTACAAGGAAGATATTGAATGTTCCCACATTCACACAAAGAAATGATAGATGTTTGAGATGTGGATATGCTAATTACCATGACCTGATCGCTCTACATCATATGTATAAAAAATCACAATGTACCACCAAAATTTTTACAAATATTATATGCCATTAAAGAACATTTTTTAAAAGGTTAAAAAAGAAGAAAACAGTGGGTTTGTAGACAAAAATGTTAAGATTTTATGTAGTAATCTATGATTCTGGTTTCCAAACACAATGGACTTGGGAATATGAATATATTCATATTGTAAGGAAAGGGGGTGGGTGGACAGGGATGTAAGTAAGGACATACAGGGTGTGTCCCAGAAGCCAAGGGCAGGAATACAGGGTCTGCCTGTGAGGAAATGTCTGGAGCTGAGCCACCCTCTCAGTCTCTTATTTCTTTCTGGGGCCAGATGGTTCCTTGATGCTAGGGCTCCTTGACCATCTGTTTCTTTTTTCACTCTCTTCAGGCTGCCTCTCTTTACTTATCTATTGAGTGGAAGAAAAACCCCCAGCTCCTGGAGTTATGTGCACCTCACTTCCAGCTGCACGCTGAGAATAACTAGCCATTGCTTAGCCACTAAACTTGGCTTCTAGGGAGACTCTGATTGGTTAAAATAGAGCCAGATGTCTCTTTCCATCTTATTCATAATTGCCAAGGTTGTCTATTACAAACATGATTGCCAGGTGAGCAGTTCACTCCGAACAGGCTCACTGAAGAACAGGCAGAGACTCCAGTATCTAAACAATGTAATTTAAAATGGTCCCCAATGTTATGCAAGGTTGAGTCAGGCAAATAACAGCATGGAGTACAGAGTTTGTCTTAGCCAACCAGAAACCACTGGGTTTCAATAGATTGTAGGAATTGTCCCTGTGATGGCATTAAAAACATACAAACCAACCAACCCTCTTGGATGGGATGTTATTCAGATGTACTATGTAATTCTCTGAAAACAGGAATTCCTCCCTTTGTCTGGAATTCTCTTCCTCTCCTTATACATTAGACTGATCCCTAATTATTACACATCTTTCAGATCTTAGTTTGATGCACAAACTCAGGCATGCAAAATACAAAAATGTAGTTTTCTACAAATGAACTTAATTTCTCTGATGAGCCCCCTTTCTGATTTCAGTGGTAGCCATTTAATCTTAGTCAATCAGGGATTCCCACTTTCCCAGGGATTCCCACTTTCCTAGTGTTGCACCAGAGTTTAGTATCTAGCACTAGTAATGGTGGTGGAGGTGGGTAGTAGGGGGGCAGCTGGAATTCCTGATTGGTGTTTACTGGCATCTCCTAGCAAGTCCTCATTCCCACCTGGTCTTTAGTTGTTAATACACATAATCCCAGCTGAGTCATTCTGTTATCAAACTGGACTTGGGTCTGCCTGCCTGGTATAGCAAAGCCAAGCACTGACATAAGGATTGCAAAAAAAGAAAGTGAAGCATTTATTGCAGGGTGCCAAGCAAGGAGAATTGGGAAGACCCAAACTCCCTTATGGCTTACAGGTAAAGGGTTTTAAAGGCAGGGAGGCCGAGGTTACAGGAGTCATTAATCAATATATGGTGGTTATACATTGGTTTGACCTAAAGAGGTGGGGTATCTTGAAGCATGGGGCTTACAGGTCATAGGTAGAGTCGAAGGTTCTCTGATATGTAGCTAGTTAAGGAAGGTGAGCTTTGTTTAAACATTTGGAATCAGCAGACAAGAATGTTAGCTCTGGCTTATGGATGTGACTTCCTCCAGGCCCCTTAGGAAGAACTTCAGAACAAAGAACGGCCATCTACATGCCAGTGGGTTCATTTGTCAGGTTTCTGAAAAACAACTCAGGGACATATGTTAAGATGTTATTTTTTGGCCGGGCACGGTGGCTCACACCTGTAACCCCAGCACTTTGGGAGGCCAAGGCGAGCAGATCACGAGGTCAGGAGATGGAGACCATCCTGGCTAACACGGTGAAACCCTGTCTCTCTACTAAAAATACAATAAAAAATTAGCCGGGCGTGGTAAAGGGCGCGTGTAGTCCCAGCTACTAGGGTGGCTGAGGGAGGAGAATGGCGTGAACCCGGGAGGTGGAGCTTGCAGTGAGCTGAGATCACACCACTGCACTCCAGCCTGGATGACAGAGCAAGACTCCGTCTCAAAAAAAAAAAAAAAAAAAAAAAAAAAGATGTTTTTTTTTTATTTCTATAGGGAACAAAACATCTCATGACTCTAACTTCCTTGGCTATTTATTTATTACTTTCTTGCTTAGCAAGTTGCTTATTTACTTCTTAAGGCTAGCTAGATGCCTGGAATTTCTCTTGAAGGAACTCAGACTTTTTTTATTTCCAGGCTCAGGCTGGGGTGCAGCTGCAGGCCTCTAAGAGGAGTCCCTGTTCCATCTCAATCCCTCCTCCTGAACACTGCACTCTGTTGGGTCTGAGGCTCTCTTGACTCACCCGGGCACCTTCTTAGGAGCCTGGGATTCTTGGTGCTCCACATCATACCAGACCCACAGGAACTCTATGAGGTGTTTGCTGTCCTGCACCATGTCTGGACTGTATTTGTTCTGGGAGATTATCTATTGTCCCTATACTTAGCTGGGTATAGGGAACCCCCAGTGAAGATGTCTCAGGCCCAGGCCACCATAGCTATTTATAGTCTGCAGTCTAGCCGATAGTCCCTTCCCTGAGCTCAGAATCCCAAATAGAGTTTCTACTGTTTGCCTTTCTTGGGCTCTTCTGGAAAGAGGCAGCTTAAATCCCACCTGCATTTAGAACCCCAAACCTATCTAGGATTTCTGTTCTTCCCCTCTCCTATGATTAGGCAGCCTAGGAGAGAAGCAGGGTGAAGTTTACTCTTAGAACCAAGCAGAGCCAATCTACTCACTAGCTCAGGCCAGAAAAAGTTTATCTAGTCTGGGGGTAACAGGTAGAGGAGGGAGGTGGGATGGGATAAGGAAGTATGAAAGGGATGGACAAGGAATAAACAAAGAAATAAATGCAAGAATGAAAAAATAAGCTTTGCATAGCTTTCTATGGCTTTGTCTATCCATGCCAAAAGTCTGGAAGTTTCATTTAATGAATCTTTTACCCACTTGAGAAAGCAGTGGTCACTGGGAGTCAGCAAGAATTCACTAGCTAAATTAATTTTATTCCTTTTTTGATAAATTATGAAGCTGGAAGATCAAGGCAATCCTGGAGACAATTAAGACAATTACTGGATTTCAATGGAGCAAGTAGGGAAGCAGTGGTCACTGGGAGTCAGTCAGAATCCTTAGCATTATTAGTTCTTTTCAATGCATTCTTTCATTTAATCCCAAAACAACCCAATGACTGGAAGAAAATTAAATGTATCCTGAATGTCAACTACAGCTTTTGTACAGCTAAAGAAACTGAATCGCAGGCAGATATTATAATTTCTCTAAGATTACATGGGTGGTGTTTCCATTAAAACCCTCTCAGCAGCAAATGACACTGGAATCCTACTCAAACTGAGTATTTTAACTATCTATTGCTATATACCACTCCATAACTTAGCATTTTGGAATATACCACTCCATAACTTAGCATTTTGTTTATTTGCAATTTGGGCAGGGTTCAGTGGGGAAAGCTTGTCAACTATGGCTGGAAGTCTCACTTCCAGGGGGGCTCACTCATGTGGCTGGTGGGGTTGTGCTGGGAGTCTCAGTTCTTGCTGTCAGCTGGGGTCCTTGGTCCTTCACAAGGCCTTTCTACATAGTTAGCTTGTTCTCATAGCATGATAGTCTCAGGGTAGTTGCACTTCTGCAGTGGTTGGTTTCCAAGTGTGCCGTAGCTGAAATCTGAAGGCTGATGCCCAGAACTTGCACGCCGTCATCTTCATCACAATTTATTGTTTAAAGAGAGGCAAGGGGTCAGCCCAGATTCAAGGACAGAAGGCTACACAAGGTATGAATACCAGGAGGCCTGGTTCATTGGAGGTCACTAAAGTGGTAATCTAACCACATTGGACTAAGGATTTTATTGATTCACATTACCAGCAGGTCCAAGAAGTATAGCTGGTGCGGGCATGTCAATGACAAGGCACTCAAGTGAGATCAGCAAGAATATGCTTCTCTGTGCCTTCCACTCCTGCTTCCTGTGGAGACATCATTCTCAGACAGGCTTCTTGCTAATGGTGGCAAGGTGGCTATCATATTTCTGATGTTCAAGGAGCCATGTGGGATTATGTGTCCACCTATGCACCCATGCTGTGACTTGGAGGATAGAATATGCTAACTAGGTAGTCTGGGCCATATCTTCATCTATGGTATGTTCTATTAATTATCTACCTACCCAACAGTGTTTCCTGGCTCTCTTCTCCTTTGATTGAAAGCCTGAAACCAAATTTTCAGTTTCTCAGTTTCTCTCCCAGCTCCATGTGACTGAGTCTGGCCAATGAGGTGAAAGGAGATGTGATTTTTCTGGACTTTCAGAGAAGATTTTTCTTCCCTAGTTAAAAAAAAAAAAAAACTAGTCTCCTTATACATATACCTCTTCTCCCACCAGCAACTTCCTGCTTTGATACTAATGTGTGAGAATGAAAAGACTGTAGTATGACAATGAGGAGAAGGCCATGAGAATCTCAGATATGCAGACCTAGAGTCTGGTATCATTCAACCACTGGTCAAATGCAGAAATCTCCTACACCCAAACAATAAGTATCTTGACAGTTTAAGGCACTTATGATTGAGTTTTCCCTTGCATCATAAGTAAACACCATTCCTGGGGCTGGGAAGGTGGATCCAAACTTGCTTAACCGTATGGACTATGAGTGTAGGAGGGGTGGTTCCCCAAAGGAAAATAGGACAGTTACTAGAGGAAGGGGGGAATGAGTAGATGCTGTGCAGGTGGAAAGTGTCCCTTTCACCTGGAAAGTCCTGGAGAGAGGAATTGGTGTCAGGTTAGTCTGCTCTCAGAGCCTCATGAAATCAGCATTGTTATACTCAGTTTGCACATTAAGAAACGGAAGCTGAAGGAAATTAAGAGAATTGTTCATTGTCACTCAACTCATTCGCTGCAGATCTGAGAATACTACCCAATTCCTTGCATTTTTATGTCATTGCTGCTTCCATGAAGCAGCACAAAGCAATAGGGATAACTAATTACCTTGAAAGAGAATTAAACTCCCAAAGGATTTTGATAAGATGGAACAATAGGCTAAATCTTGGCGGAACATGAGAGAAAAAGATTGAGAAATATTACTTGATTATAAAATCAACATGAATCATTGGGGTAACGTGGCAGCCAAAATAGTCAATGTGAGCTTGAATTGCATTAATTAAGGATGACATTTAATTGTTATACTCCGTTTACTATATTAATTACCTATAGCCACATAACAAATTATGCTCAAAACTTAGCAGCTTGAACCAAATATTTATCATCTCACAGTTTCTGTGGGTCAGGAATTTGAGAGTGGCTTATTGTGGGTGGCAGGGGGTTGGGGAGGATTTTGGTTCAAGATCTCTCATGAGGCTGCAACAAAACTTTCAGCCAGGGATTCTGTCATTTGAGGGCTTGACTGGGGCTGGAGGATCCACTTCCAAGCTCACTCATGTGACTGTCTGCAGGGAGTTTCAGTTTCTCACTGTCTGTTGGCTGGAGGCTCAGTTCCTCACCAAATAGGTCCTCTCCGTAGGGCTTTTTGAGCTTCCTCATGACAAGGAAGCTGGCTTCCCCCAGAGCCAAGAGAGAGCAAGCAGGAAACAGCAGTGCCTTTTATGACCCAGTCTCTGAAGTTACATTCTGTCACTTAATGCTTTTTTTGTATTTGTTAGAAGCAAGTCAGAAGTCTAGTCCCTACTTGAGGGAAGGACTCCATCTTTTGAAGGCAGGGTCAAAGAATTTGTGGACATAGTTAAACTACCCAGTGTTCCTACTGACAAGACCACACATGAAGCATTTTATTTGATTCTGGCAATTAAATTTGAGAGAAACATATAACCCTGTAGTTTTCCTTTGTAACACCTATTACTTCTTTGTGGGTGTAGTATTCATATAATTATCTACCTCATCTACAGGGCTATATGCTCCATTAAGCAGAAATGTAACCTATTTTTCTCACCATCTCCTTCCCAATATCTAGTTTATTAATTGGTATGAAGAAAGTTCACAAGAAATAATTGTTGAATGTTGAAAGATTTCACTGGATAGGTCCAAAGGGATGTAAACCCCTTGCCACATGAGAAATAGTTGGAGTAGATTGAGATTTAGCCTGAAAAGAAAAGACTCACTCAGGAACATGAGAGCTCTCTTCAAACATTTGATGAGCTGTCACCTGCAAAATGGAAGGGATTGATTACGGACACATCCAAGGTGGGAGCTGCCATTGACTGGTGGAAGCTACAAGGTGGCAGAGTTTACCTGACTATGAGGAACAACGGTGTAGCAACTAGGACTATTTTACAATGGAATAGAATGCTTAAGGAGGAAGTAAGTAGTTTAAATGCCTGCTGGAAGATCCTTGTTGGGAATACTGCAAAAAAACAAACAACAACAAAAAAAACACATGATTAATACATTAGATAGGATGTGGGTTAGTTGACTTTTATGGAACTCTGAAATTATGTGTTTCTGTAATCTCAGGTTTATGCTATTTACCTACATTTAAAATGTCAAAACAGATAAACAAAACACTATCAGTCTATCCCCTGTGGTGGTCATTGGATGGTTTATTTATCCAGCATGTGTTCCCATTCCTTTTTGAAAATGTATCCCTTTGTTTTGAGGGACTGCTCTACCTGCCAACCCTGTAATTTTAGTAGGAGCTGCTAATCAGAGTACCCTGCCCATTCTACGCCAACTACAGTAGATGTGGGACACTGACTGATCATTCAGAATACTCCTTGGGACTTTTCTTATCTATGTATTTATTTAAAATATATATTTTCAAAAATGAGAGATGGGTCTCACTATGTTGCCCAGGCTGGTCTTGAACTCCTGGGCTGAAGTGATCTTCCCGCCTCAGCCTCCCCAAGTGCTGGGAGTACAGGCATGAGCCACTGCATCTGGCCAGGGACTTTTCCAAGTGGAACTAAGCAAGCAAGTTCTGTCACCTCTGGTGTCAGAGTGGGGAGGATGTGAGCCTGGGAGATGTTGGCAGTGGTAGTTCCAGCTTTATGAATGAAGCAAGGACTGGGAGCCTTATTTTGTTTCCAGGCAGGACTCCAGGGCTGCGTAGCCAGATTTTTCAAGTGAAACTGGAAATCAAATTTTTTAAATCTGCCAATGAATCACATTTATTTTTATTTTATGAGACGCAGTCTTTGTTGCTCAGGCTGGAGTGCAGTGATGTGATCATAGCTCTCTGTAGCTTTGACCTCTCGGGCTCAGGTGATCTTCCCACCTCAGCCTCCCAAGTAGTTGGGACCACACACATGAACCACCATGCCTGGCTAATTTATTTTTATTTGTTGTAGTGATGGGACCTCACCCTGTTGCCCAGGCTGGTCTCAAACTCCTGGGCTCAAGCAATCCTCCCACCTCGGCCTCCCAAAGTGCTGGGTTTGCAGGCGGGAGCCACCATGCCCGGCTCTGAATCACATTTAAAAATACATTGTGCAGGCTAAACAAGACAACTCTGAGCTGAGTCTGTCCTGCAGGCTTCCCATTTGTGACTTTTGCCATAGAGAACACTGCCTACCTTCTCCACTTCTACATGGACCATTCCTGCTTTCTGGGCCATTGCCTTAGTGAAAAGGCTAGATTTCATCAATATTATTATGTACAAACCTGGTTTTAACTGCCAGTAATTCATATCTGGACATACTGGCTACATTTGCTTCAGCAAGGTGGGTTTTCTATTAACACATTTAGTATTCCTCAGTCCAAGTTTCCTTTTTATAGGATCAAAGAATTAATGAGTCTGAAGGGAGTTTACAGGGGTAGAGGCGGGAATGCCTTCTCTTTCAGTCCCCCTCTCTTCTTTGGCATGACACATGGTCATTTAGGCTCATCACCAGGACTGCCACAGGCAGGCAGATCACTGCCTGCCAGCAATGGGTCCACACATGAATGAGTGGGTCCACCTAGATACACAGGACACTGTGTAACCCTTGCAACTCAACACAGAGGAATCCTGAACTTCTTCTTCTGAACAGCGCAAAATAAGGCTATTTTCAGTCAAAATCATAGAGACAGAAAGTAGAATAGGTAGTTGCCAGGCACTGGGGCAGGGGAGCAGGAAATGGGAACTTAGTGCTTAATGGGTACAGAGGTCCAGGTGAGGAAGATAAAAAAGTTCTGGAGATGAAAGGTAGTGATGATTGCACAACAATGTGAACGTACTTAACGCCAAAGAACTGTAATTTTAGAATGGTTAAAGTGGTAAATTTTATGTTATGTATATTTTACCACAAAAAACAAATGGCTTTTATGAATGAGCAGAACAGTCTCCTAGCCATGTGATGCTATTGTGGGGTTCAGTAACAATTACTTAATCTAAGACATGCTCTATTAAAATGCTAATACTCCTAGAATAAAACAAAATAAAATAAAATGAATCTACTTTCTCTTTCACATGCCATGATGGTCTGCAAGTGATTGACAGGCAATCAGATATTAGATCTGGGAAAGTGTAATAGGTTATGGTGGCACCATGTTCCAGGTGCAAGCCAGGAAAGCAGGAAAAGGAGAAGTATGGACTAAAAAGGAAGAAAAGAGGAAAAAGGATATGAAATAGTTAAGAATGGGAGATGCTAGGGGAATTTTGCCCAGATAGAGGAAGAAAGAGAGGCTTATAAGAGTTTCACTGGGGCAGTTTTCTGAGGAGCAAATGATGCAAGATAAAGGGACAAGACTGGAGTTCTAGTTAGAAAGACCTGACCAAGAACCAGGTTGCAGATAAAGCAGGACAGTCTTGGGGAGATACAAGCTGCAACTATGTAAATCAGACTTTATAGACTAAACCAGTGAAGGAAGCCATGTAACCATAATCCACTATCCTGTATGTCTTATGGATCCAAGATTTCATCATTCTAAAGCAAAGTTGCTGTGCATATGCTGATAAAGCATGCCATTATGAGAACCTGTGATACCATAAAAATGTATGAGGCTAGATTGTGGGTTGAAATCTCAATGAAATAATACCTCCTAAAAAGAATACACATAAAAGCATATTTATAGGGCACCATGTAATTGTAAGGTGTTAGTATCAGTTAGAGTTCTGGCAGATAACAGATGATGTATTAATCTATCATGTCTGGGTTAAGAGAATCTGCAGGGCATGGTGACACCTCCAGGCATCATCAATAGTAGAGAGGCATTACTATCCCAGGCCTGAAGGGATAAGGGGGAGGATGACATTAATGGATATCAGTAGGAGAAGGACTGCTTGATATGCCTTCAGTAGAGGAGCAGAACTTCTGCTAAACCAGAGCCTCCCATCCTCCATAACCACTGACTGAACCAAATGGTAAACCAGAGGACATGTAGGCCTGTGTACTGATGTTCTTAGAGAACAGGCTTCCGGAACCCACATCAGGATAAAGAATGGGAAGAAGGGATATGGAGGGGCAAATGGAGACTATCCAGCACAGAATTAATATGGTATGGCCGGGCGTGGTGGCTCATGCCTGTAATCCCAGCTCTTTAGGATGCCAAGGTGGGAGGATCACTTCAGCCCAGGAGTTCAGGACAAGCCTGAGCAACATAGCGAGACCCCATCTCTACAGATAATTTTAAAAATTAGCCAGGTGTGGTGGCACATGCCTGTGGTCCCAGCTACTTGGAAGGCTGAGGCAGGGGGATCACCTGAGACCAGAAGGTTGAGGCTGCAGTAAGCTGTGATTGTGCCACCACATTCCAGCCTAGGTGACAGAGTGAGACCCTGTCTCAAAGAAAAATGACGTGGTGTTTAGGAGGTATGTTAGTCCATTTTGCATTGCTATAAAGAAGTACCTAGGGCTGGGTAATTTACAAGGAAAATAAGTTTATTTAGCTCATGGTTCTGCAGGCTATACATGAAGCATGGTGCCAGCATCTGCTTCTGGTAAGTCCTCAGGAACCTTACAATTATGTTCCAGGAAGGGGAGCCAATGTGTCACATGGCAAGAGAAGGAGCAAGAGAGACAGGGGGAGATTCCAGGCTCTTGTAAATAACCAGATCTCATGTAAACTCATTATCATGGAGAGGGCACCAAGCCATTCATGAAGGATCCAATTTCATGACCCAAACACCTTCCACCAGGCCCCACCTCCAACACTGGGGATCACAATTTGATAAGAGATTTGGAGGGGACAAACATTCAAACTACACCATTCCTCCCGTGGACTCCCAAATCTCATGTCCTCCGCACATTGCAAAATAAAATCATTCCTTCCCAACAGTACCCCAAAGTTTTAACTCATTCCAGCATTAACTTAAAAGTCCAAATCTCAAGTCCAAAGTCTCATCTGAGACTCAAGGCAAGTTCCTTCCACCTATGAGCCTATAAAATCAAACCAAGTTATTTTCTTCCAGATACAATAATGGTACAGGCGTTGGGTAGACATTCCCATTCCAAAATGAAGAAATCACCCAAAGAAAGGGACAATAGGCCCCACACAAGTCTGAAACTCAGCAGGGCAGATATTAAACCTCAGAGCTCCAAAATAATCTCCCTTTACCCCATGTCCTGCATCCTGAGTACAATGGTACAAGGGGTGGGTTTCCAAGGCCTTGGATAGCCCCATCCCTGTGGCCTCTCTGGGTGCATCCCGTGTGGTTGCTCTCATGGATTGGAGTCTGGTGCCTGTGGCTTTTCCACACTATGGTTGTAAGCCACTAGTGGTTCTACAATTTGGGGATCTGAATGATGGCAGGTCCATCCCCACAGTTCCACTAGGCAGTGCCCTGGTGGGAACTCTGTGTGGGGGCTCCAACTGCACATTTCTCCCATGACATTGCCCTAGTAGAGGCTGTCTGCAGAGACTTCTCTCTGGGCACCCAGACTTTCTGATATATCCTGTGAAATCTAGGTGGAAGTCACGAAGCCTCCCTCATGCTTGTATTCTGTGCACCTGCAGGATTAACACCATGTGGAAGCTGCCAAGGTTTAGAGCTTATGCTCTCCAAAGTGGCAGCCTATTCATTGTTTTTTTTGTTGTTGTTGTTTTTATTTTATTTTATTTTATTTTATTTTATTTTTTTGGTAGAGACAGTGTTTCACCATATTGCCCAGCCTGGTCTTGAACTCCTGGACTCAAGTGATCCACCTGCTTTGGATCACTTGCAAAGTACTGAGATTACAGGTGTGAGCCACTGTGCCCAGCCTCAAAGCAGCAGCCTGATCTGTAACTGAATGACAGCTGGAGCTGAAGCAGCAGGGCTGGGGAAAGCAGCCTTCCGAGTTGGTGCAGGGTAATTGTGCCCAGGGTCTGGCCCCTGAAACCATTCTTTCCTCCTAGGCCTCTCAGCCTGTGATAGGAGGGGCTGTCCCAAAGACTTCTGAAATGTATTCAAGGCCTTTTCCCCATTGTCTTGGCTATTAGCTCTTGGCTTCTGTTTAGCCATGCTAATCTCTCCAGCAAGTGGTTGCTCCACAGTCCTCTTGTACTTCTCTCCTGAAAATGCTTTTTCCTTCTTTACCACATGGCCAAGTTGTGTGTGTCTTTTCCAAATTTTTGTGCTCTGCTCCTTTTTAAATTGTAAATTTCCAGTACCTGATCATAGGTTGTTAGAAGCAGCCAGGTCACCTCTTGAACGTCTTGCTGCTTAGAAATTTTTTCTGCCAGCTGGGCACAGTGGCTCACGCCTGTAATCCCAGCACTTTGGGAGGCCGAGGTGGGAGGTCAGGAGATCGAGACCATCCTGGCTAACACAGTGAAACCCCGTCTCTACTAAAAATACAAACAAATTAGCTGGGCATGGTGGTGGGCACCTGTAGTCCCAGCTACTCGGAAGGCTGAGGCAGGAGAATGGCATGAACCCGGGAGGCGGAGCTTGCAGTGAGCTGAGATGGTGCCACTGCACTCCAGCCTGGGCGACAGAGCAAGACTCTGTCTCAAGAATAAATAAATAATAAAAAAGAAATTTCTTCTGCCATATTCCCTGGGATATCAGCCTTCAGTTCAAACTTCTACAGATCTCTACAGCCTGGACATAACGTAGCCAAGTTTTTTGCTAAGGCATAACATGGGTGACCTTTATTCCTGTTCTCAATAACTCCCTCATTTCCATCTGAGCCTGGCCTTCACTGTCCATATTTCTATCACCATTTTGGTCACAACCATTTAACCAGTCTCTGAGAAGTCCCAAACTTTCCCTCATCTCACTGTCTTCTTCTGAGCCCTCTAAACTCTTCCAACTTCTGCCCTTTACCCAGTCCCGAAGCCTGCTTCCACATTTTCAAATATCTTTATAGCAACACCCTACTTCTCAGTACCAATTTTCTGTGTTAGTCCATTTTGCATTGCTAGGAAGAAGTACCTGAGGCTGGATAATTGATAAAGAAAAGAAGTTTATTTGGCTCGCGGTTCTGCAGGCTGTACATGAAGCATGGTGCTGGCATCTGCTTCCAGTGAGTTCTCAGGAAGCTTACAATCATGGCAGAAGGGAAGGAGAGCCAGCATGTTACATGGGAAGAGAGGGAGCAAGAGAGAGAGAGGGGGTAGGTGCCAGGCTCTTTTAAACAACTAGATCTCTTGTGAACTTGTTACCATGGGGAGGGCACCAAGCCATTCATGAGGGATCCGCCCCCGTGTCCCAAACACCTCCCTCTAGGCCCCACCTCCATCAGGCATCACATTTCAACATGAGATTTGGAAGAAGGCGTAAATATCCAAACTATCAGGAGGCCAAAAGCCAGGCTACCTGGGCTTGAATGCTGCACCATCTCTTTGTAGCTATCTGAACTAAGCAAATGATTTATCTTCTCTTTAGTGTGGCAGGTGCCAATCTCTGGCTGACCCAATGGTCATTCCCATTCCCTTCCCCCTTACTGCCTTCTACTTTAGAGTCTGGAAAGGTTAAATACCCACTTTCCATGCCCCTTTGCAGTCAGGAGTGGCCAAGTGACACATTTCTTGCCAATAGAACATAAGTAGAAGTTAATGGGACAGTTTCTGGGAATGCTTTTACTTTTCTAATAAAAGGGCAGATGAACAGATATGATCCCTGGAATTGGGATAATCCTCTTATGACCATGAGGGAAAGACCTTGAAAATATCTGAGACACTGGCCCTGGCATCACTGAGCCATGAGCCAGTGCCAGCAGCCACCTACCTCTGGACTGCTCGTTAGGCTTGTTATAGGAGACGGGGGAAGGGGGAAGAGAGAGAGAGAGACAGAGAGAATATAATGTAAGCCACCATTAGTTAGGTTTTCTGTTATTTAAAGCTGAAAACATTTCCAACTCATACACCAAGACTGTTTTCTAATTTTACAAAATAACAGTGTTTACTTCAGTTTTACTGTAAAGATTAAATAAGGTAACAATACCAACATTTGTATGGCACTTATGATATACCAGGCACTGTTTTGAGTAATTTATGTATGTGAACACTTTAAAATCTCATAAGACCTCTGTGTGGTAGACATTATCATTATCTCCATTTTAGAGATAAGGAGATTATCATTTGACCAAAGTCATAGAACTTGTATTAACATATGGCAGAGCCAGTGTTTGCACTCAGGTAGCCTGACTCCAAGGTCTGACCACTTATAATATAAAGACTTAGCGCAGAAGTACAAAGTAGGTACCCAAAAAATGTCAGCAATAATATTGATGATGACCAGGTGTCACAGGAATGCCCAGAAAATGATGCAGGGGCACATTTATTTGAGTTGACTTGGAGGGTAGTTCTTCCGCAAAGTTCAGTCTGAAAATAGAGCTCTACACCTAGAAAAAAATCTTAGAAGCAGATGAGAAACTCCAGGAGAGGAAGGACTTTAGGTTGGCAAGGCTGGAATTCTGGAGCCAACTATCTGATGGCATTCCAGAACTTACCCCATGATTCTTTTCCTGAGTCCTTTTTATTATCCTTGAGTCTTCATTTCCCAGTGGCTATGCTCCCACTATCCTGGGGCCAGGATGCCCTCATGCCCTTGCCCTTCCAAACCCAAGATTTTACCTTTCAAGGACCAGGAACATTTCATTTCTTTTTTGGGGCCAAAACATATCGAACATTTAATATAAAATCTGCCCAGTAGGTGTCAGCATCTATCACAAAATGAGCCATTGTTTAACCCATCCTTTATGTGTAAACTTTAAGATTCAAATCATATGGAATAAAGCTGTTTCCTACTGTATTAACGCTTAGAAGGTTGTAACTCCACTTCCAGCCTTCCATTTTGCTGGACATATGGTCAGAAATTACGTTTCAAACATTTTAAAATGTAGAGGAAACTTTGAGGATAGAAGCTTGCTCAATGAAAAGATTAAGAAAATAATTTGGGGGGAGAGGCAAAAAAGAAAATAATTTTTCTATAAAATGATTGATTCTGTTATCGATTGACATCATTATTCTGTGTATTCAATGATAAAGAAGACACACTGGAAGCCTGGAGTAGGACCTCCCCCTACAGTAGGATAGGCTCCTGCATGCTATAGGATACTGAAGTTTAGAATGATGCATTTTTGACTAGTGGTGTCTTTTTTTGGTAAATGTTGTCTTAATTCTGCTGTTTTCTCCCCAACCTATAGATATTCTTTACAACATACAAGTGTACCTGCATTTTAAGAAAATGGAACATGGAAAAATCTGGATGTACTTAATAGCCCAGTGTCATTGAACCAATATCCATTAAGTACCTATTTTCTGTTCTTTAATGACATCTTGGACAGATCTCAAAGCTTCTTAGTCACAGTCAGGTATTAAAAATCTAGCCTAGTCCGGTGAGAAACTTGAATTTCACATCCAATTCAATGCTCTCTCCTTCTTCCTTAACTTGGGTATGACCAAGGGATCCGCATGGAAGGGGACATGGTCTACTATCTAATTCCTTCCCACTCTGCCGCTTCCGCGTCCTCTAGGATTAAGGAAGGAGGAGAGGCCAAAGAGGGAAAACAAAAACCTCTCTAGGGAAGGAGGAGAGGCCAAAGAGGGAAAACAAAAACCTCTCTCTGAATTGCACAAATGCTGCACATCTCATTGGCCATAACTTGCACACCTACGTGCAAGGGGGGATGGGAAATGTAGTCTTTGTTCTGAATGAAGGATTCTGTATCCAAGGCGAGATGATTTCTTCCAGCATAACATTTTCTGACCACCAACCACCCTAAGCCGCTTCCATGCTGGGGTCCTCTAACCCAGAAGGCAAATGCCTCCAGGGTACCTATGAGAAGGCTCAAGCTCTGCTAATCTTTATGGGTTCTGCTTGCACCACAGGAAATGTAAATATAGTAGCCTTCCTCATCCATAGGGGATATGGTCCAACACCCCCAGCAGATGCCTGAACCCAAGGATAGTATTGAACTTGATTGCCATCAGTTAGAATACATTTTTATTCATGTTTTCTGCCCATATATCTAATGCTTTTTCCATCTTAACTAAGCACTTGTCACACACTGTGGCCATAGCTTTTGCCGTTTGAAGTGCAACAGCAAAACTAGCATGAATTTCTTTTTCCTTCTTCTCTTCCTTCCTATCTTCATGGATAGGTTTGTTGTATAATCCAAAGACCATGAGGATGGCTAAATAGTAGAAAGGAGAGCTTTTTTGGGAATATTGGTTTGCAAACCACAAAGAGATACTCTCCAGTGTGGACCAGAGGTGCTCTCCCTTTGAAGAGGGAAGAACAGGTTGGGTTTTATACCTCGCAGGGCCTGTATCACACAATAGAGTCATACGTATTTGGCGGGTTTGAGGGAAAAGCCATACACGTTTATGAGGGGAGCTGAGCATGTGCAATGAGTAAACATATAAGTAACATACCTCCCATGTTCACTTTGGTTGGGGGGAGGGTTTAGCATTAACAAAAGGTGAAATTTGGCTCTTTACATCAAAAGGTGAATGATAGAACACAAAGTTTGTGCACAGCCTCTATAAACTGACTGAAACTGGCTTAAAGTCTGTAATTTCTTATCAGAAAAGAATGTTTGGTGCCCCTCCATCCAATTAGAGTTGTAATTAGGCCTGGGTTATAAATCAGAGTTAGGAAGGATCTGATAGCTCCTATTGTTAGGACATTTAGAGGTGGAGGAAATTAGAAATTTGCCATGCTAGCCAGGCCCTGAATCGGTAGGCAACTCAACCCATAGGTAACTTTATTTCCTTAACTTTAAGGTCTGTCTTAGCTAACAAAGGGGCATCTATTTTGGTCTCTCAGATAACAAGTCTTACTTTAGATCTCAGCAACCTCAGCATATCATTTTTTTCTTTTCGTATTGAGAACTTTTACCTTTTCACTTACAGGAAGCACTTTATGGCTTTTCCTTAGCATATGTGAATAGCCAGCATTATGATCTTTGCTCTCGTATTCTGGGGCCATTATTAAGTGAGATAAAGGGTTACTTGAACATAAGCACGGCAATACCAGGACACTTGATCTGCTACTAAGTGCCTAATAGGTGGATAGTGTATCTAGCATAGATATGCTAGACGAAGGGATGAGTCATATCTCAGGTGCAGAGCCAGAAGGCAAGAGTTTTCATCATACCACTCAGATGGCGCACAACTTTAAATGTATTGGAATTGTTTATTTCTGGAATTTTCCATTTGATATTTTTGGATTGCAATTGACTGCAGGTAACTGAAACCATAGAAAGTGAAACTGTGAATAGATGGACTACTGTATCCATGCTTGAGAAGCTTCAGCATCCTTTTTCTAGGACAATTTTGCTACCCTGGGAACATTTCTACTTTTCATTAGGCTTTGGGGAATGCTGACATAATGGTGGTACACCTGTTGAGTTAACTTTTTTGTTTGTTTGTTTTTTGAGAGGGAGTCTCACTCTGTCGCCCAGGCTGGAGTGCAATGGTAGGATCTCGGCTCACTGCAACCTCCACCTCCTGGGTTCAAGTGATTCTCGTGCCTCAGCCTCCCTAGTAGCTGGGATAATAAGCATGTGCCACCATATCCCGCTAATTTTTTTGTATTTTTAGTATAGACGGGTTTTCACCATGTTGGCCAGGCTTTTCTCGAACTCCTGACCTCAAGTGATCCACCCGCCTCGGCCTCCCAAAATGCTGGGATTACAGTGTTGGGTTAACTTTTAGTCAGTCCCATGGCTGTGAGGCAGGAGAATGGGGAATTAGGGTAACCAAGGGTAAAGGCATAAACAAAAGAGCAGCAGGTGCGGACAGTTCTAGGCAAGATTCGGCAGCATACAGGCCACATCCTTGCCCTGTGATAACAAGACAGAAGTTTCCACTTCAGCCTCTGATTGGTCACTGGCCAAGCCTTCCTAGGGTGTAACCAATTGGAGGCCTCTAAAGGGCACTTAGGGTTGTTACCAAATTCTTTCAGCTTAATAAAAACCCTAATTGGGGTGGAGGGGCACTCTTGAGTTGCTTGCTCTAATCTGCTCCTACTCTGGAGTGTCAGTAAATCTGTGCTTTTGATATTGTTCTCTTGTTGCTTTGTCTTTCATTGCTTCATTCCTTTGTTGCTTTGTTTATGCATTTTGTTCAATTCTTTGTTCAACATAGCAAGAACCTGGACGACTCAGTCAAGACCTTCCATCCGGTAACAGCTGTACTTAGTACCTAAGAACTCAGCATTATGACTATAATGACAATTCCAAGACAACGGCAAAAGTCCCATTCAGTATCTCGTGACCCAAGGTCCTATATATAAATGTCAAATATGGAAATAAATATGTCTTGTTCTGTATCATATAACCTCAGGAATAATGGCTGACAATTGTTTATGTCTGCACCTTAGCAGGACTCAGGTTCCGCTCCATCCCCCAGCCTGAGAAAAGCAAAGGCTATTTATTCAGAGCTGCTATAGCAAGAGAAACAGCCACCATCATTGAGTTTTAGCAGAAACTCAAAGGTGGGCAGAGAAGTGTGAAAGCTTTATAGTGGGGAAAAAAGGAAAGCTTTAGGTATGGCCTCAGGGAGGCTGTTGGCCTGGGAAAGCTGTAGGAGGCTACCTAGAAGCGGGGAATCCTGTGTGTTTGATTGGGAACGCATATTTGGCTTTCCCTAGTTGGTCCTAAGTTGGAAGTGGAGAAAAAAACTTACAGAATCTGTTAGTTATTAATCAAGTCCTGGCCATTTGGGGCCGATTGTGACACAAGTTATTATTTAGCTTCCTGGCTTGTCACTAGAGATAACAAGTGAGTTCCTGAAAGTCTGATTTATAACAGGCTACCTTCCTGTGCTGGTTATTGTCAAAAGGGGTTAGTTTTCTGGATAGGTTGTGAGTCAAAATACTATCTTTATATATAGTTTGGCAATTGTCCATTTGTACATCCAGTATTTCAATAGTAAGCAGTAAACTTGACTCTGCTTTATCAAATACGATAGTACCTCACATTTTATCATGGTTTACAATTTACAAAGTACATTTTTGTGTATCTCCATGATTAGTAAGGCCAAACACTGTCATTTTCCTTGTAAAGTGAAGAAATAGCCTCAGAAAGGTCAATGGCTTTAAAAAGTCACAAAGCTGCTAAAGAACCTGATTTAATTAGGACTGTCCAATTCTTTATGCCTGGCACCCCATTCAGTAAACACTCCCTTTTACTCTTGTTAAAACTTTAGACAAATTAAATTTAACAGTTTGGCCAGGTACAGTGGCTCACACCTGTAATCCCAGCACTTTGGGAGGCCAAGACAGGTGGATCACTTCAGCCCAGGCGTTCGAGACCAGCCTGGGCAACGTGACAAAACCCAATCTCTACAAAAAATACTAAAAATTAGCTGGGTGTGGTGGCGTGCACCTGTAGTCCCAGCTACTCGGGAGGCTGAGGCGAAAGAATCACCTGAGCCTGGGGATTCGAGGCTGCAGTGGGCCATGATCATGCCACTGGACTCCAGCCTGGGTGACAGAGGGGGACTCTTTCTCAAAAAAAAAAAAAAAAGGAACAGAGTTTAATTAAGGAAAGAATGATTTGTGAATCGGGCAGTTCCCCAAACCAGAATAGGTCCAGAGAGGCTCCTGTGCTGCCACATGGACAGAAAGGATTTATAGATAAAAAAAGGAAAGTGAGATATAGAAAATGGAAGTGAGGTACAGAAACAGCTGGATTGGTAACAGCTTTGTAATCATCCAAGGGGTTTTTCCTGCCCACTGCATAAAGAAAGACCACGGCATTGTAGTAGAGAAAGAGTTTAATAGGCAGGAGGCCAGCCACGACACGTGGGAGATAGAGTTCCTACTCAAATCATCTTGTTTAGAGCTCCTAAGTTAGGGGTTTTTCAAAGGCAGTTTGGGGGAAGGGGTGGGGGTGACCAGGTAACAGGTGCTTGCTGCTGATTGGCTGGGGCGGAGATGAAATCATTCATTGGAGGTGGAAGCTATCCTGTGGTGGGCTGAATCGCTTCTGGGTGGGGCCACAGGAGCTGGGTTGGTGGTCCAGGTGGAGCCATGAGTGTCAAACACACAAAAACCTATGAAGATATCTGAAAAGGCCAATCTACAATAGTGTTGTTATTTGCAGGAGTAATTGGGGAAGTTGCGTATTGTATAACCTCAGGAATAATGGCTGACGATTGCTTATGTCTGCACCTTAGCAGGACTCAAGTTCCGCTCTTTCCCCCAGCCTAAGGGCTTCCCATTAGCTTTACAAAATCGGTTAAGTTTTGGGCAAGGCCTATTATTAAACTATAGCCTTAATATCTTTAAAGTTAGCTTGGCCCAATAGCCCAGGAATAATAAGAAAAAGGCAAGATGGGGATTGGGTTAGTTTAGCTTACTAGTTTTTTTTGTTTGTTTGTTTTTGTTTTTCTCACTGATATAACTTTTGCAAAGGTAGTTTCAGCTTGGCATTTGCCTTATTTGAACAAGGTCTGAACAGTGGGCTGCTTTTGATTGGTTGAAACTTGGTGAGTTCACCGAAAATCACTGACATGAGGCAGATTGACTGATAGGAGAAAAGGTATACAAGTGTATTTAATACATATACATGGGAGTCTTCAGGATGAAAACACAAAGATACAGGAGAAACTGTCCACTTTTATGCTTAGCTTCAACAAGGTATGGATGGATAACCATGTAAAAATATTATTGGACAAAAAGGGTATGATTTACTGCTAATAGTATAACCAACCAATGGGTTCACCTTGCCCGCTGCCTAGACAGAGCCGATTTACCAAGACAGGGGAATTGCAATAGAGAAAGAGTAATTTACGCAGAGTCGGCTGTGCAGGAGACCAGACTTTTATTAGTACTCAAATCAATCTCCCTGAAAACTTGGGGATCAGAGTTTTTAAGGCTAATTTGGTGGGCAGGAGGCCAGTGAGTCAGGAGTGCTGATTGGTTGGCTCAGGGTTGAAATCACAGGGAGTCTAATCTGTTCTCTTATGCTAAGTCAGTTCCTGGGTGAGGGCCACAGAACTGGTTGGCAGGCCCAGGTGGGGCCATCTGGTTTCAGAAATGCAAAAACTTGAAAAGACATCTCAACAGGCCAATCTTAGTTTCATAATAGTGATGTTATCTTCAAGAGTATTTGGGGAAGTTGCAAATCTTATGACCTCTGGAATAATGGCTGGTAATATTTAGAATTCCAGCCCCTCTCATCATTACTTTATGGCTGGTGGCATATCATTCATTTTACAAGAACAGTTTAGCTTTTGGAAAGAGGTATTATTTAAACCATAAACTAAATTCCTTCCCAAGGCCAATTTGGCCTATGCCCAGGAATGGACAAAGACAGTTGAGATATTAGAAGCAAGATGGAGCTGGTTAGGTCGGATATCTTTCACCGTCATAATTTCTTTAGTTATAATTTTGCAAAGGCAGTTTCAATAGACTTAGTGGGAAAAACCAATAAGGCCTGCCTGTCTAGATTCTTCTTGGCTTCTCTGAGCACACACCCCTTTCTTCTGAATGTGGGGCAGGACTCTTCTCTGGAATGGGGATCAGATAATTTCTTTATGGCCAGTTTTTTTTGTTTGTTTGTTTTTTATTTTGAGACAGAGTCTCACTTTGTCACCCAGGCTGCAGTGCACTGGGGCATCTTGGCTCACTGCAACCTCCTCCTCCCAGGTTCAAGCGACTCTCCTGCCTCAGCCTCCTGAGTAGCTGGGACTACAGGCGCATGCCACCATGCCAGGCTAATTTCTGTATTTTTAGTAGAGATGGGGTTTCACCATATTGGCCAGGCTGGTCTCAAAGTCCTGACCTCAATTGATCCGCCCACCCTGGCATCCCAGAATTCTGGGATTACAGGTGTGAGCCATCACACCAGGCCTATGGACAGTTTTAAATAGAGTATTTTTAGGTTTTATGACTGGCCTTCAAGGGAAAAGGGTTTCTGGTTTCTATGACCCACCTTGGGGAAGAAGAAGTTTAGTTTCTATGGCTAGCCTTGTGGGAGAATGGGACTGACAGAAAGGAGGGCAGGCAGGAGAAAGTCATAGAAAAATTTTGGGGCTGGGTGCTGGTGGCTCATGTCAGTAATCCCAGCATTTTGGGAGGCAGAGGCAGGAGGGTTGCTTGAGGCCAGAAGTTTGAGACCAGCCTGGGCAACATGGCAAAACCTCATCTCTACAAAAAATTTAAAAATTAGCTAGGTGTGGTGGCATGCATCTATAGTACCAGCTACTTAGGAGGCTGAGCTGGGAAGTTCGCTTAAGACCAGGAGGTTGAGAGGGCAGTAAGCCATGATCACATCGCTGCACTCCAGCCTGGGTGACAGAGCAAGATCCTGTCTCAAAAACAAAAGAAAACAAAAACTTTTGTTTCTGAGGCTGCTGCTGAGGATTTCATTTTTGTGCATTGTTTTCTGAGCCCCAATAGTAGGTTACAGTCTATTTACACATCCAGTTAGGTTACAGTTCACTATGTACTGAGAAAACTTTAGGCTGAACTTAAAATATGTAAGGGAGCAGCTTTAGGCTAAACATAACACTCTCATTAGTACCTGGGTTTTGAAACAGAAAGTTTCCGTGGACCCTCTATGGGTGGGAACTGGAGTGCATGAGAGCTAGAATTAGCTGGCTACTTCGGTGCTGGCAGGGGTGAACTCCACTCACTTGGTCCCACTGTGTTCCAACCCTCACAGGAGGGGGAGCACAGGTGAGCAGGTGCAGGAGCCAGAACAAGTGCTTTCAGGTGCTGGAAGGAGCAAAACTGTGCTGCCCCATGGCATCATCTTGGGGGGTGCCTGCAACCTCTCAACCACCAGAAAGAGTGTTACAAGAGTGCTAAAACAATGCTTTTTTAGCTTTGCCGCCCACAGACGGCTTAAGTGTTTACAGCTAAGTGGAGTGTCAGCATGACAGCTTTTTCACCCACATCTGAGTTCTTGTCTGGCGTCTAGGAGGAATGAAGTCCTGTGAACAAATTGGAGATGGTAAATGTGGGGGCTTTTATTGCCAATGAAAGTGGCTCTCAGCAGGAAGGGGAGCTGAAAAGGGGATGAAGCAGGAAGATAATCTTCCCCCAGAGTCAAGCCATCCTGACCAGACTCTTCTCTGAAGTTACATCATCAAGGTGTTCCTCTGAAGTCAAGCTGCTTCTCTCTGACGTCCAATTGTAGTGTCCGACGTCCTGCTGCTTCTCTTCTCCTCCCTCTTCTGGCAGAGCCTGGGGTATTTATGGGCACAGGATTGGGGGGTGGGGTGGGCCATGGATGGTTTTGGAAAAGGCAACATTTGAGCGGGAAAACAGGAATGCATGTTCTTGCTTTGGGTTGCAGTTCCAGGCCTGAGGTTGGGCCCCTCACTGGGGACTGCCCTCTTCTGCCCAGAATTTCCCTGCCTCCTGTCTGTATCATTTTGAACAATAAATTAACTGATCACCCTATCCTACCCAGCAGAAACTTGAACCTATGACTTCTGCATTCCAAGACCACTGCTCTGTTTGCCAGATTTTATTAATCCCAGGCTCCCTGTCACTGTCTCTCCTAGTATCTCCAGGCCTTTGCCAAGTCACACCACTGAGTAGACTCAAATCCAGTGATCTGTTTAAACAACAGTTTTCTTTGAAATCTGCCCGGTTTCCAACTGGCTAATGAAGCTCAATCATAAAAAGTTTCTATTAAGAGGTAATTAGCAAGATGAAAATAAGCCTTGAAGTTTAATTGTTCAATGTGCCTTAAGGAATCCTCAGGAGCAGCTTGAATGTAATAAACGCAGGACAAAGATGATGTTCATTTTGTGTCAATGTTTAATACCTTACCCAAGGCAATTTTTATTAAACTGCAACCTCTGAACTTTTAATGCTCTCCGAATTTTTTAAAACAACAAAAATTGTGTAAATGAATGAGTTACAAACCCATTCAGGATTATTTTCCTTCAAGAGTGTGTCTGAGCAGAATGTCAGTTTATTTTCTGCAGTTAATTAATTCTGCCGTTCTTAAGCAGAATGTCTGATTGCCTTAAGCGATAGAGAGGCTTTTTGCTAGAACAGAAAGCTGTCTGCATAGTTTATGTTAATACAAACCTGCAGGCGGTAAATGACTGCTCTTTGGAAAGAAAGCAAATGGCTACTTTGAAACTATTGAGATGCATTAGGGCTCTTGATTTGAGAAACAGGAAATACTAGAGCAAAAAAACAAATTGATTTAAGCCATTCATAGACTAACAAGCACTCCTAGTCCCTTTGTGAACTTTGGGTTCTTGGGCCCAGCCCTCAGGCAAGTACTTGCTTCCTTCCACCCACCCCAGTGCGGATTCTCCTTTCTGCTTTGATCCCTGAATTAATAAACCACTCTGGGAAGGAGGGTCCTTTAAGTCAGCATGGAACCACCACCCCCAACCTCCGCCATCAAAAATCCATAAATCATTCAAAGCAGGAAGTCTTCATAGCAGGAAATGAGCCTCTTGAACTTCACTTTAATTTCCCATAATCTTTGGAATTACAAGAGATAATCTGGTTCATTCTCCCAATTTCTGGTTAGGAAAATGTTAAAGGTGGTATGCCTTTTATTGATATCTGAGGCTCTGGATGAGGTAAGTAGAAGTTGGAACTAGAATCCCACTCTCCTAGGGCAGCATTCACTCCACTGCACCCTCTGCCACTAACTAGAGACTGCAGAGACAGGGGTTACCATCTTGCCGACAGTGCTGTCTTCTGAAGGTTCCCTTGTATGTCACTTATTTGGAACCTGGGACACGCTTTGTCCTAGAAACACGTTTGTTTAAAAGGTGGCTGGGTTCTCCATCCAACTTAAAACCAGTTTTAACCCACATCACTGCTGCGGTCCTCAAAGCAGCCTAAGCCCTTGAAGGGGTTCAGAGTCTGCCACCCCAAAATATGCCTCTCTGCACAAGGATTCTTTTGAACTGAAGACAACTGAGAAAAACAGACACAGGGTAAACTCTCTGTCCTTCCCTGTATGCCTGAGAGTGTTACCAAAAAATGAGGGGTTCAGTCCTGGTCCTGCTGCTCACTGCACAGAATGCCAATCACTGTGACAATGAGTATTGCCAGAGAAGAAGACTTTAATCAGGTGCTGCAGGCTAGGATGACAGGAGGTACAGTCTCAAATCCCTCTTCCAACGGACTAAAATTGGGGGACTTAAATACTGAGGAACGCAAAGAAAACAGGAATTAGGGAGGGATAAGGAAGCAATTGTGATGGATGAGGGTCCTGGGGTCTCATTGTCTGAATGTGGTGATTTGATGAGTTTCAGTTCCTTGCCTGAGGGTTGGTTTCTTTTATTTTTATTTTTATAATTATTATTGTTTTGAGACAGGGTCTCACCCTGTTGCCTGGACGGGAATGCAATGGCATGAAATAATGGCTCACTGCAGCCTTGACCTCCCGGGCTCAAACAATCCTCCGACCTTAGTCCCCTGAGTAATTAGGATTACATCTACATGTGCCTGCCACTGTGCTGGGCTAACTTTTTGTATTTTTTTTTTTTTTTTTTTTGGTAGAGATGGGGTTTCACCATGTTACCCAGGCTGGTCTCAAACTTCTGGTCTCAAACCATCTGTCCACTTTGGCCTCCCAAAATGCCAAGATTATAGGTGCATGCCAATGTGCCCAGCCAAAGGGTTGGTTTCTTGAGGAAGAAACTCAGATGAGACAAATGTAAGCTTCAAATTTTAAGACTGAGGCTGGGCGTAGTGGCTCATGCCTGTAATACCAGCACTTTGGAAGGCCAAAGTAGGCAGATCACCTGAGGTCAGGAGTTCGAGATCAGCCTGGCCAACATGGTGAAACCCCGTCTCTACTAAAAATACAAAAATTAGCTAAGTGTGGTGGTGCGCACATGTAATCCCAGCTACTTGGGAGGCCGAGGCATGAGAATCATTTGAACCCGGGAGGCGGAGGTTGCAGCGAGGTGAGGTCACGTCACTGCACTCCAGCCTGGGCGACAGAGTGAAACTTCATCTCAAAAAAAAAAAAAAGACTGAGAGGGTCAACTTCTATGTTTATTCAAAACCTCATAAATATAACTTCCATGGGACAATTAGGCCGGTTTCAAAAGAAGAAGATAAATTTCCCTTGTGAAGTTGTCCCCGCCTCCACTTCCCATACCAGGACTGGGATAACAACCTTATCCCAGAAACAAGATGGCACTGAGGAAGAGTCTACCCAAACAAACCTTACTAACTACCCTTATCTTCCATTAGACTCTTCATAAATTCACCTCCCACAACTTGATGCCCCTACTAGCCTAAGCCCATGTTGCTTTTTCTTTTTGAGACAGGGTCTTGCTCTGCCACCCAGGCTGGAGTGCAGTGGTGTGATCATGACTCACTGCAGCCTAGATCTTCCAGGCTCAAGCAATCTTCCCACCTCAGCCTCCCAAGTAGCTGGGACTACAGGCATGCACCACCAAGCCTGGCTAATTTACATATGTATGTATGTATGTATTATAGAGATAGGGTCTCACTATGTTGTTCAGGCTCGTCTTGAACTCCTAGGCTCAAGCAATTCTCCTGCCTTGAACCCCCAAAGTGCTGTAATTACAGGTGTGAGCCACTGTGCATGGCCCTAAAACCCCTTTTTGTTTGTTTTGTCACATCTCTACAAATGTTTTGTTCTTTTGTTAAGATGCTATATAAACCCCAAGTTCTTTTTTTAAAAACATTTTATTTTACTTTATTCTACGTTCCGGGATACATGTGCAGGATGTGCAGATTTGTTACATAGGTAAACGTGTGCCATGGTGGTTTGCTGCACCTATCAACCCATCACCTAGGTATTAAGTCCCACATGCATTAGCTATTTATCCTGATGCTCTCCCCAGCAATCCCCTGACAGGCCCCAGTGTGCATTGTTCACTTCCTTGTGTCCATGTGTTCCCATTGTTCACCTCACCTCCCACTTATAAGTGAGAAAACTAAGTGTTTGGTTTTCTGTTCCTATGTTAGTTTGCTAAGAATAATGACTAGCCCCAAGCTCTAACCACCCCTTTGAATTACTCATTTTTGAGTTTGTCTCACAAGTATGCATGATGTACACATTAATGAAATTTTATTTTTCTCATTAGTCTTTCCTTTGTTAGTCTAATTTGCAGCAGCACCTGCCCCTCTCAACCAGAAAACCTAGAAGGGTAGGGGAAAAATATTTTTTTTCCTTTCCTACACACCTCTAAAACTCTAGTGCTGGGCGTTGACACTGGTTCCTAAGCCTTTCATAAATTTTCTTTGTAGAGACAGTGTCTTGCTCTGGTGCCCAGCCTGGAGAGCAGTGGCCTGAGCATAGCTCACTGCGGTCTCAAACTTCTGGGTTAAAGCAATCCTCCCACCTCAGCCTCCCAGAAGCTTGGACTACAAGTGTGTACCAACATGCCCAACTATTAAAAAAAATTTTTTTTTTAGAGATGGGGTCTCACTATATTGCCCAGGCTGGTCTTGTCCTCCTGACCTCAAGCCTACGCCTTCCTGAAAGCTACGCTCTGAGGTCTGGGAGAACCCCAAATGAGCCAGGGTATAGAGAAAGAGAACTACAGTTGTGCCCGGAATTGGTGGGTTCTTGGTCTCACTGACTTCAAGAATGAAGCTGCGGGCCCTCGCGGTGAGTGTTACAGTTCTTAAAGGTGGCGTGTCCAGAGTTTATTCCTTCTGATGTTCAGATGTGTTCAGAGTTTCTTCCTTCTAGTGGATTCGTGGTCTCGCTGGCCAAGGAGTGAAGCTGCAGACCTTCGCGGTGAGTGTTACAGTTCTTAAGGCAACGCGTCTGGAGTTCTTTCCTCTCAGTGGGTTCATGGTCTCACTGGCTTCAAAAGTGAAGCATACTTCCGTGTTGAGTGTTACAGCTCATAAAGCAGTGTGGACCCAAACAGTGAGCAGCAGCAACATTTACTACAAAGAGCAAAAGAACAAAGCTTCCACACTGTTGAAGGAGACCCCAGTGGGTTGCCACTGCTGGCTCAGCAGCCTGCTTTTATTTCCTTATCTGGCCCCACCCACATCCTGCTGATTGGTCCATTTTACAGAGAGCCAATTGGTCTGTTTTACAGAGAGCTGATTGGCCCATTTTGACAGGGTGCTGATTGGTGCGTTTACAATCCCTGAGCTAGAGACAAAAGTTCCCAGTCCCCACTAGATTAGCTAGATACAGAGTGTGGACACAAAGGTTCTCCAAGTCCCTGCCAGAGTAGCTAGATACAGAGTGTCGATTGGTGTATTCACAAACCCTGAGCTAGACACAGGGTGCTGATTGGTGTGTTTACAAACCTTGAGCTAGATACAGAGTGCCAATTGGTGTATTTATAATCCCTTAGCTAGACATAAAGGTTCTCCAAGTCCCCACCAGACTCAGGAGCCCAGCTGGCTTCACCCAGTAGCTCCCACACCGGGGCTGCAGGTGGAGCTGCCTGCCAATCCCGCGCCCTGTGCCTGCAGTTCTCAGCCCTTGGGTGGTCGATGGGACTGGGCGCCTTGGAGCAGGGGCGGTGCTCGTCGGGGAGGCTCAGGCCGCTCAGGAGCCTACGGCGGCGGGTCGGGGGAGGCTCAGGCCAGGCGGGCTGTAGGTCCCGAGCCCTGCCCCAGAGGGAGGCAGCTAAGGCTCAGCGAGAAGTCGAGCACAGCAGCTGCTGGCCCAGGTGCTAAGCCCCTCACTGCCCGGGGCAGGCGGGGCCTGCCAGCCGCTCCGAGTGTGGGGCCGCCGAGCCCACGCCCACCTGGAACTCGAGCTGGCCCGCAAGCACCCTGTGTACACAGCCCTGGTTCCCGCCCGCGCCTCTCGCTCCACACCTCCCTGCAAGCTGAGGGAGCCGGCTCCGGCCTTGGCCAACCCAGGAAGGGGCTCCCACAGCGCAGCGGCAGGCTGAAGGGCTCCTCAAGTGCTGCCACAGTGGGAGCCCAGGCAGAGGAGGTGCTGAGAGTGAGTGAGGGCTGCAAGGGCTGCCAGCACGGTGTCACCTCTCAGAGTGATGGAGTAGGTGGCACTGGGGTATCTCTTGGAGGTCTAGGGGGTAATGGCAGAGAAGGGGTTGGATTTGAGAGCTTCTGAAACTGGGGGTGGGGATTGTGGAGAAGGACGTTTTTCAATTACAGGAGAGGCAAAATGCTCCTTCTATCCTTCCAGGTTATTTGGCTTGTCTGTGAATTAAATTGACATAAGAGATTTAACAGGAGAAAACCAATTCTAATTATGTATGTATGCATGAAGTCCCACAAAAATATGAGACTCAAAGGAGCAGCCAGATGATTGAGATTTATGTATCACCCTTGAAGCTGTCCTCACAAGGGTAACAAGCGTTCTGGACAGAAACATTGTTATAATTAAGCGTTAATCAGGCTGTACTCTGGCCCACTTCCTGGTAACTGAAAGTCGCACAGCACTAGATAATGACCATTTGCATCCCCACTGTTGCTATAGGTGGGATTTCTGATGTTAGAATCATAAGGCTTTTAAGAATTAATTTGTATCCCCATTATTCTTACAGATAGAATTTCTGATGTTGGAGTCATAAGGCCTTTGTGTTTAAGAATTGCTTAAGAGGTTTTTCAGATCCTGAATTCCAGTGGAAGAGCTGATGCCAACCGTTTGAAGATCCCCACAGAAGAACCGAATCAGCGTGAGAATACAGTTTCCTTATCTTCCTGTCCCATAATTTCCCCCATGCACACTTTCACCCATCAATGATCTTCACAGTTAAAATCCCTAGCCCCAAACTCCTCAGGGAGATGGATTTGAGGTTTCCTACTGTCTCCTCATTCAGCGGCCCTGTGATTGAACCTGTTTCTCTATTGCAACCTGGTTTTGATGTGTTGACTTGCTGCACATCAGACAGTGAACCTATCACAGTTACACCCCGAGATACAGAAAGGAATAAGGGTTTGGGGTTCCTGCAGGGTGGTGGAGGCAAATTACAGGAAGGGGAGGGGAGGAAATGTATGGTGAATGGTGGTTGCCTTGCTATGCAGATAAAAGTCTCTCAGGTGATAAAAGTCATCTCTGAGTAGCTGTCTTCTTCCTACAGATAGCTTTACTAATGAAGATATCCTTTATAAATGTAAATTTCCTTTACAAAAGAGGACATTTGTGCATTATTTTAGTTGGGGAGAAGTAAAGAGCTTTTCCCACGTTGACTGGTTCACAATTTCTTTTAGCTCAAAAGAATCAATATGCCAAAGTGGCATATTTTGAGGTGATATGTTTTGAACCTCTTCACAGGGCTAGAGAAGGATCCAGCGGGGGAGAAACAAAGGTTATTTTACAAACTCTTTTTTCATAAATTAAGTGTTCTGATAAGTTATGATGGGGCTCAGGGCATGCCACCTCAATACAGGACTGCGAAAGACCAGAATTTACAACTCCCAAATATGCCTTTTTGATATAAGATTATTTTGAGCTGGTTATCTTGAGAAACTGCAGACGCAGGTGAAGTTCTGAAAAGTTACCCTTTTGTGAGAGAAATTTATGTCTATAAAGGAAATCTCCATTTGCAAGGGTGTTTCCCTCTCACACCAGGAAGACTAAATCTCTAAACATACTTTTTACTTTTATTTTTCTGTTTTTTTTTTTTTTTTTTTTTACTTTTTGTAGAGACAGGGTCTTACTATGTCACCCTGGCTGGTCTTGAATTCCTGGGCTTAAATGATCCTCCTGCCTGGACCTCCCAAAGTGCTGGGATTATAGGCTTGAGCCACCACTCAGCCAAGACACCCTTAATCAATGGAGAAGACATCAACCAAAATCTGCATAATAAACCTTGCTGTGTTTATGGCCATACTCTTCATTGTTTGTTTCAGAGAATGATAGTATTTAAGGCTGAAATTTAAACTCTTTCTTTGGGGTCTACTCTAGAGATTTACTTATTTCTCTGGGTTATCATTCATGTATACAGAAGGTGTACATATTATTAAATTTCTGTTTGTTTTTCTCTTGTTAATCTGTCTTTTGTTATAGAGAGTCTTGGCTAAAAACTCATGAAGGGTGAAGGAAAAATTATTTTTTCCCCCTTACAGTTCTAAAATGCCTATATGAAATTAGAGTAAATTTGGGAAGTGGTTCTCTTTTTATAGCAAAAGAAGTACCAGGAACAGCTCTAAAATACTCCCTTGGAGGGCCAATGACTGGATTAGTTTATCATTTGAAGGCAGTCTCATCAGAAGATAGCTATGGGTCTCCAGGGTGCCTGATGCCAGATCCTGGTCTTCCTCTAGACAGACTTGCCCCCAGGAGGTGCCTGGATGCGTAAATTGAAAGCGCTGAGCATCTGCCCTCTTGTGAGCCCAGGAGTGGGGCACTCTTGGCTGAGCTGGGTACTGAGGAAGGGGATCTCTCTGCCCCCAGGATTTCCTACAGCCTTGGTTGAGATCTAGAATTTACTGACATCATCACAGTGGGGGCCCAGCATGGCCACTTGGACTTTATAAGACTGGCTTTCAACACAGATGCACTTGCCAGTAAGAAGCCACTGGCTGGTGGACTCAGTAGACTCAAGTACTGTTTTAAAATGTAGATTTTATTATTCAGGTTTGATGAGGCCAACAGATCAGGAGATGACTGCCATTGAAAAGATAGTTTGTTACAGTTCCCAAGAGGTGGGGACGATCCATACCACAGTGTGTGTGTGGTGGGAGGGGCACACTGGGAAGCAGCAGGGTTGGTCAGGAGGCAGAGGGAGGGAGGGGAAAACTCGAGCAAGAGCCTTTATTCCTGCTGCAGGAAGAAGCAGGTGAGGCAGGGTAAGCAGGCTTAGGATGGACAGTTTGAATAATTTCAGCTGGCTCTGATACATAGGGGGCTATCTCTCATTGTTTGGGAATTGGCCCTGGGGTGATTAGAGCAGAAGGCCCCAAGTGAAAGGAGGTGGGTATGTGGACTCTGGGTTGGTTGGTTTGCATATGAAAGGCACTCTCCAGGGGAGTCTGTACTGCCTCCAGGAATTAGTGATCCCTAAACCCCAGCCCTAAGCCCTAAGTCAGGGAGGGGCAGCCTCTTCAGGATCAGCAACACCCCAGATGTCAAAGCTTCAGAATACAGAAAATAAGACTAAGAGAAGTGGCTCACACCTGTAATCCCAGTGCTTTGAGAGGCGGGAGAATCACTTGAGGCCAGGAGTTTGGGAACAGCCTGAGCAACATATCGAAACTCTTATGATGTCTCCACTGCACTCCAGCCTGGGCAACAGAGCAAGATCCTGTCACTGAAAAAAACAAAAACAAAAACACACACACACACACACACACACACACACACACACACACACAAAGAGAGAGCGCACAAGAGACAGAGCAAATAAAAAGGCATGATTAATACAGGTACTCTCTGCTTCGGGAGGAGGAGTGTGGAAGCTGAACTGATTTCCTCTTTGGCTGAAGTAAGCTGCCCCCGACCCCTACTCACCACTCTCCCCATGGATCTTGGATAATTCAGGGAAGGAGATACTTGCCTCCTACTAGTGAGGTAGATGGGGCCTACAAGCAAATAATTTTAAAATGCCAAAGAGGTGACCGTGTTTGATCTCTGAGTTTGTGCAGCATTCCGTGCCAGTTACAATAGTGAGACCTCAGTTGATTAGTTGTAGAAAGAATTTTAAAGCACTTCAAAACTTCTTTGCAACTCTCATTATCCTAATAAAGTGGAAGCAAAAAGGAAATAAATGAATATTTAAATCAATTTAAAATGTATTGACCTCAACAGAACATTTTTGCAAGAAACTTGCAAATATATTTGCAAGAAACTAATTCCTCAGGGATTGAACACTTTCAGAGAATTAGTTTGGTGGGAGTCAAACAGCACAATAAGCATATATGATCAAATACAAGGAGACTTTAAATATATATATATTTAAATATGTATCTATGTATATATTCTTACTTTGTGTATGTGAAACTATGAGCTTGTTTTTTGACCTAATTCTCATTTTCCTCAAAAGAATTTCTGTCCAATGTCTCCTGAGATGCTGTCCTCTGGTGTCCAGTTTATTGTTGAATAATGTTGCATTATTGAATAACTACCAAGTATTAGCACAGAGGTTATAATAATAAAGCACAAGCCTTATTCCCAAGTTGCTCCTGGACTAGGGATGAATGATTCTTAATGTTTTCTGGGTTGCAGATCCCTGATCATCCCTGTGGGGGGTCCACAGATTGCAGATTAAGAACCCTGTTCTAACAGGAAAGGCAGACAAATAATTATACTACACGGTGCTCTATCCAACAGTAGAAGTGTCTGCAACAGTTTTTCTTTACTTTGGCTGCTCATGAAAACATCTAGGGAGTTTTTTGTTGTTTTTTCTTTTGACAGAGTCTAGCTCTTTCGCCCAGGCTGGAGTGCAGTGGCGCTATCTCGGCTCACTGTAAACTCCGCCTCCCAGGTTCATGCCTTTCTCCTGCCTGAGCCTCCCAAGTAGCTGGGACTACAGGCGCCCGCCACCACGCCTGGCTAATTTTTTTCTTTGTATTTTTTAGTAGAGACGGGGTTTCACCATGTTAGCCAGGATGGTCTCAAGCTCCTGACCTTGTGATCTGCCCGCCTCGGCCTCCCAAAGTGCTGGGATTACAGGCATGAGCCACCGTGCCCAGCCCATCTAGGGAGTTTTTAAGCACCAGTCATTTGTTCCCTCATCTAGAGGTCCTGATTTAGTTGGTCCGGGTAGCAGCCTGGGTATCAGGAGTATTATTAAAAAGTTCCCTGGAAGATTCCAATTGTAATAAGTGGAAAGGTTCTGCAGAAGCCCAGTGTGATGGTTAGTTTTGGGTTCATCTTGACTGGATTAAGGATGACCTAGAGAACTGGTAAAGGATTATTTCTGGGTGCATCTGGGAGGGTATTTCCAGAGGAGATTGGCATGTGAGTCAGTGGACTGAGTGGGGAAGATTCACCCCCAATGTGGACAGACATCATCCAATCCACTGGGGGCCCAGATAGAACAAAAAGATATTCTCTCCCTTCTGGAGCTGGGATACAGTCTTTTTCTCCTGCCCTTGGACTCTAGAATTTGCACTAGCTGCTTTTCACGTTCTCAGGCCTTCAGTCTGGGACTCAGTTCGTTTCCTTGTTTCTGATGCTCCAGCAACCCAGGGTCTACAGCTTGCAGATGGCCTGTTGAGGGACTTTTCAGCCTCCATAATCACATGAGCCAATTCCTCTAATAAATCCCCTCTCATCTATGTCTATGTATACCCTCTTGACTCTGCCTCTCTGGAGAACCCTGACTAATGTACACAGCAAGGGCATGATTAGCTCTAGCATTCCCCCAAACCAAAATAGCCCTCACCCTACCCTGAGAAAAAATGAGAAGCAACTCAAAGTAGAAAAAAACCCACCAAGAACCAAATATGACAGGAGAAGCAAGGCCAGATCTTGCAGAACAAATGTGTGTGGAGAGGGAGCATTGAAGCACTGTTTTCAGACAGCATTCAAGATGTTAGGGTGTGTTTGAGAGTTGGTGGTGGCTAAGTAGGGCTACACATGACCAAACCCTGCAAAGCTATTAGAACAATGTTGTCAAGATTGGAAAATGTGTAGTTATAGAACATCCAGCAGACATTAATTAGCACAAGAGACCGTAAAGGCCAGGACCTGGTAAAACTGGGCTGGAGGGAATTAACAACAGGAATAATAATTGCACCAAAATATTCACTGAGAGCTTACCATACTATACTATACACGCATTTTTTCATTTCATCCTCACAACTGGTCTTATAAAATAGTTTTGATTATCCTTTTTTTATACACAGGGATATTGGGGCTTAAAAGTATGAAAGACAAAGTGCATTGGACAATTAAGGAGATAGTTTTACCCAGGCAATTGCAATACAGAGAGTGTTTATTTATTTATTTATCTATTTATTTTTTTTTGAGATAGGGTTTCGCTCTGTCACCTAGGCTGGAGTGCGGTGGCACAATCTCAGTTCACTGTAACCTCCACCTCCTGGGCTTAATCAATCCTCCCACCTTAGCCTCCTGAGTAGCTGGGACTACAGGCACATGCCACCATGCCCAGCTAATTTTTCGTATTTTTGCTAGAGACA
Source organism: Pan troglodytes (assembly GCF_028858775.2). Taxonomy (NCBI): domain Eukaryota; kingdom Metazoa; phylum Chordata; class Mammalia; order Primates; family Hominidae; genus Pan; species Pan troglodytes. The sequence continues at coordinate 106,078,478 of NC_072406.2, read as the reverse complement.
GGGTTTCACCATGTTGCCCAGGCTGGTCTCGAACTCCTGAACTCCGGTGATCTGCCTGTCATGGCCTCCCAAAGTGCTGGGATTATAGGCGTGAGCCACCACACCTGGCCAGAGAATGTTTATTAATGAGGACCATCTCAAAGAAAGTGAAGGAGGCCTGGGTTTTATAGAAGCAGGTAAGTGAGGGAATGAGACTTATAGAAGTCCTGAGGAAGGATGGAGGCAGGTCTTGTCATGAAATATGCTAGGGCAGGGTAGTCCTTTTCAAGATTAGCTATTTCCTGATTTTGGAGTATAAAATGGTGGAGGGATTTCTTAACACTTGCTCTTTTCTCAGGGCTCAAGTAAAATTCAATATTATCAAAAGGTTGAGTAACTTGTCCAAGGACAAGCAGCCAGTAAGTGGCCCAGCTGGATTCAGACCCAGCCTGACTGGTGCAATCTGTTCTGGATTTGTGGCCAGAACATCAGTTTCTGTAAAAGGAGGAATTGGATGCTATTCAGGCAGGAAAAGCTAGGCAAAGGGAAGACTCCAGAGAGCAAGATCCAGACTTAGTTATCCTGTGAGCCTGGGTGGAATCACAGGAGTTGGGTTCTAATTAAATAGTTCTTGGATCACTGTTTGAGAAATGCAACAAACCAGGGTCCAGGACAAGGGCCCTAGGCTGAGAGAGTCCCCAGGCCCCCTATAGACAAGAACAACTAGGAACTCCTATCAGCCCCAGGTGGAAGCTGACTCTCCTCTCCTCCGACCTTAGACACCCCTTGGTGCTTAGACAGACAGGTGGGCAGATATGCAGGGAGCCAGAGAGGCCTGCTCCACTTCTGAGCTCCCAGGGTGATCCAAGTGGCTAGCTGGCAGAGCAGCTAGAATGCTTCATGTTAATTAGCCATTATCCTCTTGGACTCATTAAGCAAGTTCAAGGAGCTTTATTGCTTTGTTGACTGAAGGTTAAAATGAAAATGAGCTTTTTACACTGTGTAGTTTAATAATTAAAAGAGAGAGAGATAGTTCTGTGCTTTCTAATGCACAGGGCCTCAGATAAATTTTCCTGAGGGTTGTAAAGGCCAATGTCTTCTCATTTAATAACTATTGAGCACCCACAATGTGCTAGCCATTGATAGAGAATGCTCAGTGACTAAAACAGATAAATATCCCCCCCCTTCTGAAACTTACAATCCAGCGACACAAAGAGATAATAAACACAATAAATGCATAAATTATGGGGAATTATAGGATATGATATGTGCTTTAAAAATTAGAGCAAGGTAAGGGGGCTTACAAGTGCTGGGGTTGGGTGCCGCAATTTAAACAGGGTGGTCAGTTGAGAAGTTGATAAGCGAGCAATGGTTTGAAGGTGAAAGAATGAGCCTTTCCGATACCTGGGAAAGGGCATTTTGGATGGAGGAGCTAGTGCAAAAAGCCCTGAGGTGGAAAGATGCCTGGTGTGCTCAGGAAACAGCAAAAAGTTCTGGCTGGTCCAAAGTACAAAAGGGGGAGCATAATAGAAGATGTCAGAGAAGTGACAGGGCCAGATGGAGTAGGATCGTAGAGGCCTTTAGAAGGACTTTTGCTTTTATTTTGACTAAAATGGGGACTAGAACGTTTGTTATCATATTACTAAAATTATTGTTCTTATTTGCCTACTCTTGGAGGAAGAGGCTTGGTCCTGCCAGAGTCACAGGGGATTCAGGACACCAACCAGGCATAAGAATGCCCATGTCCAGATGTCACTCCATGGCAGCAGTCAGAAAAGATGGGGACAGGGCAAAGACATCAGCGTCATGGTGAAATTGAGGGAACAAACAGAAGAAGCCAGAATTATAGGACTTGATTTAACTCTCTCGACTTCTGAGACGCCTTCACTTGACTGATCTCCCAATGAGAGCTGGGGACTCTTTTCATTGACTCAGAACTTGTCTCATTACAGCACTGATACATTCTATTATACTTGTCTGTCTGTCTGTCTGTCAACCTTCCCTCATAATCTCAGTTCCTTGAAGTTAGGGTCCCTGTGTCATTTATTGTCCTTTTTTCCCCACATGTCAAACTCAATTCTGGCATATAGTGTCTACTCTGTGAATGATAAATAGTGAATAATAACATTTATTGAGTGTTCCCTCTGTGCTGGGCATTGTCTTTGCATCTTATATGCATTAACCCATTCAATTCTCCCTGAAACTCTCAGAAATAAAGACTATTACTATCCCACTTCAGCAATGAGTAAATTAAGTTTCAGAGAGGTTAAGTAATGTGTCCAAGGTTGCTTTATAAGTGAAGAAGCTGCTATTTCAACCTAGGCAGTTGGAGTTCAGAGTCTGTGCTATTAACCATTACAAGATAAATGGATGGATGGATGGATGGATGGGACAGGTCAAAATTATGATACAGAGTTTGAGTCAGTGTTCCAGAAGGGAGCAAGGATGGGAGAAATATTAAAATTTATATTTACTCATTAATAACTTGATAGTAGTATTGAACAAAACCCCAGGGGGCCAAAAGTACCTGTGTGCTGTTGAAAGAAAAAAGAAGAAGGAATGCGGAATGGATTAAAAAAGGCAATAATCTACCTGGGCTGTTACCAGATGCACTAACATCCCTAGCTTTGGCCCCCTTGGCTCACTAGCAAGGTCATCCCCAGGTTCTGGAACTGCCAAGTTTGATGGCCAACCCTGCTGGAGTGGGGGCAGGAGTGGGAGATTGTACCATGAAGGGTTCTCAAATGAAGTGAGTGTTTTTGGTTTTGTTTTTAACTTTTATTTTTTGAACTGTAATTCACCTACAATGATATACACCATTTTTAAGTGTTGCAGTTCAATGAGCTTTTACAGAGAAGGTGAAATTTTGGGTACAGTCCTGGAGGAGTGAGCAAGAAGTTAAAGGTCAGGAGTGCACAGCACATGCAGGTGCACAGAACACTCAAAGAGCACGAGGTCTCTTGTGGCTGTGGTTCATCCTGAGAATAACATGCTGTTTGGGTATGGCAAGTAGATAAGGACGGATAAAAATCCAAAGGAAAGATAAGTCTGGCACATGTCGGAGAGAGGACACTAGTTTATAGTGCAGAGTTTTCACATTGTCGTTTGTTATGAGTTGCTATTTTTCTGTCTAAAACCTTCAATAAGAAGGCCTCTGCCTTTTGCTTTCTCTTTGGAATTCATTGATTCTTTCAATTTTATTTTCTTTATTTATGCCCTGTGGTGCTATTCCATATTCAAACAGCTGCAGGTGATGTTGCTTTCCTTCCCCCAATCCAAGCTACTGCATTAACCCCCACATATCCAGCCAAGTTCTGATGGGGAAGCCATTTATTCTTGAGGATGTAGATATGAGCATCTGCTCCATTTGGGATCATTGTTTATGGGCTGTGAATAAGAACACAATTCAAAGGTTATGAGAAAGGGCAGGGCATCTACAATATAAACACATCAGCCCCCAAATGGAGAAGACATGCCAGATACAATGAGAGCTGAGAAATTAACTGGCCATGGTTCAGTTATTCAATATATAGGTAACTAGTGCTTTCTGTCTGCTTGGCATGCCTTCTCTTTCTACCCAACTTTACTCAAATGACATCTTGTGTCCCTGAGACCTTTTTTGGGCATGCTATCTGAAATTTCCCTCCCCAAATAAACATTTCCTATGAACACTTCTAATATGGTTTGGATCTGTGTCCCCACACAAATCTCACGTTCAGTTGTAATCCCCAAGTTGGAGGTGGGGCCTCATAGGAGATGATTGGATCATGGGTGCAGTCTCTAATGGTTTAGCACCATCCCCCTAGTACTGTTCTCATAATAGAGTTCTCATAAGATCTGGCTGTTTAAGAGTGCATAGCACCTTCCCCCTCTTTCTCCCCCTCCTGCTCTGGTCATGTAAGAAGAAGGCCTGCCTCCCCTTTGCCTTCTGCCATGATTGAAAATTTCCTAACACGGGCCTCCTGTAATCCCAGCGCTTTGAGAGGCCAACGCAGGCAGATCATGAGGTCAGGATATTGAGACCATCCTGGCTAACACGGTGAAACCCCATCTCTACTAAAATACAAAAACTTAGCCGGGAGTGGTGGCAGGCACCTGTAGTCCCAGCTACTTGGGAGGCTGAGGCAGGAGAATGGTGTGAACCCGGGAGGCGGGGAGGTTGCAGTGAGCCGAGATCATGCCACTGCACTCCAGCCTGGGCGACAGAGCAAGACTCCGTCTCAAAAGAAAAAAAAAAAAAAAGAAAATTTCCTAACACCTCCCCAGAAGACATCATGCTTCCTGTGCAGCCTGCAGAACTGTCAGCCAATTAAACCTCTCTTCTTTGTAAATTACGCAGTCTCAGTTATTTCTTTATAGCAGTGTGACAATGGACTATTACAGAAAATTGGTACTGAGAAGTGGGGCATTGCTATAAAGATATCTGAAAATGTGGAAGCAGCTTTGGAATTGGGTAACGTTACAAGCAGAAACTGGAAGAGTGTGGAGGGCTCAGAAAAAGACAGGAAGATGAGGAAAAGTTTGTTGTGACCAAAATGCTTATAGTGATATAAACAATAAAGTCCAGGCTAAGGAGGCCTTAGATGGAAATGAGGAACTTATTGGGAACTGAAGCAAAGGTAATTTTTGTTATGCATTATCAAAGAACCTTGAGGCAGTGTGCCCCTGCTCTAGGGATCTGTAGAACTTTGAACTTGAGAGTGATGATTTAGGGTATCTGGTGGAACAAATTTCCAAGCAGCAGGTCATTCAAGATGTGGCCCGGTTGCTTCTCACAGTGCATGTTCATACATGGTGAGCAAAGAAATGACCTGAAACTTGAACTTATATGTAAAAGGGAAGCAGAGTATAAAAGTTTAGAAAATTTGCAGCCTGGCCATGTGGTAGAAAAGAAAGGGCCATTTTCAGGGGAGGAATTAAAGCCAGCTATAGAGATTTGCATAAGTAAAGAGGATCCAAATGCTGATAGCCAAGACAATGGGAAAAAGCCCTCCAAGGCATTTCAGAGACTTTTGAGGCAGCCCCTGCCATTACAGGCCTGGAGGTCTAGGGGGGAAAAATGGCTTTATGGGCTGGCCCCAGGACCCCTTGCTACTCTGTGCAGCCTTAGGACACTGCTGCTTGCATCCCCGCTGCTCCAGCTCCAGCTGTAGCTAAAAGGGCTCTAGTTACAGCTTGGGCTGTTGCTTCAGAGGTTGCAAGCTGTAAGCCTTGGTGACTTCTACATGGTGTTAAGGCTACAGGTGTGCAGAGGGCAAGAGTTGAGGCTTGGGAGCCTCCACCTAGATTTCAGAAGATGCATGGAAAAGCCTGGAAGTCCAGGCAGAAGGCTGTTGCAGGGGTGGAGCCCTCATGGAGAACCTCTACTAGGGCAATGCAGAGGGGAAATGGATTGGAGCCTTCACACAGAATCCCAGTTGGGTCACTGCCTAGTGGAGCTGTGAGAAGAGGGCCACCTTCCTCCAGACCCCAGAATGGTACATCCACCAGCAGCTTGCTCCCTGCAACTGGAAAAGCTGCAGGAATTCAATGCAAGCCCTTGAGAGCAGCTATGGGGCAGAGCCTTGCAGAGCCACGGGGACAAGCTGCTCAAGGCCTTGGTAACCCATCCTTCATACCTGGATGTGATACATGGAGTCAAAAGAGATTATTTTGGAGCTTTAGGATTTAATGCCTGCAATGCTGGATTTTGGACTTGCATGGGGCCTGTAGCCCCTTTTCTTTGGCAGATTTCTCCCTTCTGGAATGGGAGTATTTACTCAATGCCTATACCCCCCATTGTATCTTGGGAGTTATTAACTTATTTTTGATTTTATAGGCTCATAGGTGGAAGGGACTAGTCTTGTCTCAGATGGGACTTTGGACTTTTGAGTTAATGCTGGAATGAGTTAAGACTTTGGGGGACTATTGGGAAGGCATGATTGTATTTTGTAATATGAGAAGGCCATGAGATTTGGAGGAGTTAGAGGTAAAATAATATGGTTTGGATCTGTGTCCTCACCCAAATCTCATGTTCAATTGTAATCCCCAATGTTAGAGGTGGGGCCTGATGGGAGGTGATTAAATCATGGGGGTGGTTTTTAATAGTTAAGCACCATCTTCCTAGTGCTGTTCTCATGATAGAGTTCTCATAAGATCTGGTTGTTTAAAAGTGTGTAGTACCTCCTGCTCTGGCCATGTAAGAGGTGCCTGCCTCACCTTCACCTTCTGCCATGATTGTAAGTTTCCTGAGACCTCCCCAGAAGCTGAGCAGAAGTCGTAATGCTTTCCGTACAGCCTGTAGAACCATGAACCAATTAAACCTCTTTTCTTTGTAAATTACCCAGTCTCAGATGTCTCTTCATAGCTGTGCAAAGATAGATTAATATATCTTCTCTGCTTAGTTTTTTTCCTTAACACTTGTCACAATCTAGCAGAGCATGTATTTTACTTATTTATCTTATTCATTGTCTGTCTTCACCACCAAAATGCAAGCTCCAAGGAGACAGAGGTCTTTTTTCACTGCTGTTTCTGTCATATCTAAATCATAGCAGGTACTTTAAAAATATTTTTTGAATGAATGGATTGTGCTAGGTTCTGTTAGGAACAAAGAGGCTTTGAAGTCAAGAAACATCATTCAGTGATGACATAAGGCCTTCAATTCAAATAACATTAAAAAGAAATGAATGAATCAGACACAAGTTTCCACATCAATAACAGAAACACAAAGAGCTTGCCTCAACCTAATTAACCAACTTATAGATTTAACAACCTTGAAATTCCTTAACATTTCTTTCAAAGGAGCAGATTATTTAGCAGCTTCCTTTTTAAAACCAGGGAACATAATTATAGATACATAGACTTCAGAAGGGTAAAGGATTTACAAGTCATATTTGCATGTTTTTAGGAAAATTCTGGTTTTTGCAGGTCTGAAGAAATGAGCCATTGAGACATTCAAAACAATTAAACCAAGGATGCAGATAACTACATTTAATATTATGATCTTACTTACTGTGAAGTTGTGTGCATACTTAATTTCACTGACTTATGGGAGCTTTCAAAATTCTATTTTCCAGTTATTTTATCTTTGACTGAACTCTGAGTTTTTAGTGATTAATTAAATTTGGTTTTTTTTTTGCCACCTAAATTTTAACAAAATATTCCATCAGACAAGTAGATTGTGGCAAGTGTTATTTAGGTTTTTTAAAATAAGTTTTTATTCATTAGAAAGGCTCACAAGTTTTTTTCTGAGATAACATTTAAGAGAAAGTCACACATTTGAGTTTTTCATGCTAAAACGTTTCAAAATGTAAAGTTTAGGCTGGGCACAGTAGCACATACCAGTAATCTCAGCACTTTGAGAGGGTAAGGCGGGAGGATCGCTTGAGCCCAGGAGTTCAAGACAAGCCTGGGTGACATATTCAGACCCTGTCTCTACAAATAGTATAAAAATTAGCCAGGCATGGTGGTATGTGCCTGTAGTCCCAGCTACTTGGGAGGCTGAGGTGAGCGGATCAGTTGAGCCCAGGAGGTTGAGGCTACAGTGAACCAAGGTTGCACCACTGCACTCCAGCCTGGAGGAGAGAGAGAGAGAGAGAGAGAGAGAGAGAGAGACCCTGTCTCTAAATAAAGCAAAATAAAATAAAATGTAAAGTTTATGAAGAATTAATACCTTTCATCCTGCATTTACATTGGATATTGACTGACTTGCTGTTTTTTCTCTCAGTGTCAAATCAGAAAACCCTCTGCTGCAGTTTGAGGAAAAGTCTTCAAATGTTCAACTTTTGTGTTTTTCTGCACTGAACTTGCATAGATGAGTGGCTTTTAAAATGTAGTTAAGGATTTACAAAGTGGTCCACATGGATTCTGGGGAATGGTGCAAGTGGGGGGCCCCTGCAGCATTAATGTTTCTGGTATGGATTAACAAACATTAAAGGCATTTAATGTAAACATTGAAGTTCATTAATTCATTCATTCAAAAACTGTTGTATTGAGTACTTACTAAATGCCAAGCACAATGCTAGGTGAGGGATTATAGCTGTGAACAAAACAGACATGGACTAGCTCTCATGGAGTTTACTTTCTAGTGTGGAGAAAGATACCAAACAGGCAAATAAATGAGAGATAATTTTAAATATATGACTTGCATTCTAAACAAAATAAAACAAATAAAACGGTGTGATGTGATAAGAGTAATAGAGTGGGGTGGGAGAGATTTGGTGCTTAAGGACAGCCTCTCTGAGAAGGTGACATGTGCTAAGACCTGAATGACAAGAAGAAAATTAGTCCCAAAAGATGGACTGAGATGAACTGTCGATCTCAGCTTTTCATGCCTGAAAAATTGTAATCAATTATCAAACTTATTTTTCATTCTTCCCTACATGTACCTGCTGCCCCAGCCAGGCGTATGTCAAGAGTGACAACCTTCACCTCACCCCTCCATGGAGGTGACACATTCTTCAAAAGCCAAATGTCTTGATGCCTTCTTAGTCATAAATATTACTGTTTCTTAAATAATAGTAAAGGGCAGGGGAGACAATTTTTTTGGCATTTCTTGGCATCTGGGGAAAACCATCCACCTATTCCATGCACCTTTAGCCTGGGGAAAAGGGAAGAGAGTGTTATGTGAGGAAGACTTCAGCAAAGGTCTAAAACATGAAGGTGAGTTTTTGGACTCCAGTGCTCAGCTGACTGGGGCACCAATCTGTGAACTGACAATAGTTATTTAGTGTTCTGTATTCATGCATTGAGATCTGATTAAACCCTTTGGAAGATTCCTTCTCTTATTTCCAGTGGAACATCTTGCAGCAGGAACCTGAGGCTCCGTGTTGAAGCTAGGTTCCTGCATCTGCCACCTGGATCTTAAGCCACTTTGTCACTGAGTTTCAAGACCCTTCTAACAGTAAGTGCCTCCTATGACATGTGATATGATTTGGCTGTGTCCCCACCCAAATCTCACCTTGAATTGTAATAATCCCCATGTATCAAGGCAGGTGGAGATAATTGAATCACGGGGGTGGTTTCCCCCATACTGTTCTCGTGGTAATGAATAAGTCTCACGAGATCTGATGGTTTTATAAAGGGGAGTTCACCTGCACATGCTCTCTTGCCTGCTGCCATGTAAGATGTGACTTTGCTCCTTATTCACCTTCTGCCATGATTGTGAGGCCTCCCCAGCCATGTGGAACCATGAGTTAATTGAATCTCTTTCCTTTATAAATTACCCAGTCTTGGTATGTCCTTATTAGTAGCATAAAAAACAGATTAATACAACATGCTTCTCCTGCCTCTAAGCCTGTAGACTCAGTTATTCTAGAATGCTCAAGCCTTTCCAATGGGCCTGTGCAAACGTTGCCTGTCATTTAAAGCTATCTCCTCCCTAAAGTCTTTCCCAGTGACTCTGACTTCTCACAGCCCCTGTTGTGGTCAGCATAATATTCTCCTTGGCTATGACTTCGTAGACCTGCATTCTTTTAAACTCTGCTCCCAGAGACTATGATGATCAGCCTGGTCCAGGAACTTACTTTCCATCTGAAGGAGATTCAAGGGGAAAGAAAAAGAGAGTGGCCAAACAGATAGAGACAGGACTGATTCTCTGCTTTCTACAGTTCTTGGTTGACTTCAGAGACAGGCCTTCCTAATTTGGATCAAACTGGTCTTTCTAGTTCAAGGCCACAGGTCATAGTATGGAAGCTTCTTAAACTTTAGGAGCAGAAGAATCACTTAGGAGGCTTGCTACAAATGCAAATTTCCAGGGGTCAGCCCCAGAGGTTCTCCTTCAGTAAATCTGGTGAGTCCTGGGAATCTGCATTTATACAAGCACCCCCAGGTAATTGAGATATTGCTTATCTGTGAACATTTTGTAAAATACTTGCATAATGAAGTGCAAGGAACCATTGCCCACCTCTGCCTCTTCTGTGTAACAGGGTTCTCTATTGTAAGACAGGATCCTAAAATTCTAGTTCATCCAACAAACATTTATTTAATCCAATGTCATACTAGGCATACAGATTAGGCCATAAAAATATTTGGGACATACCTATACTAAAAAGGTATTAGTTGCTTATCTCAAATTCAAATTTAACCAGGCATTTTATATTTTACTTGGCATTGCCAGGTGGCATGGGGCTGGGAGGAATTGCTGCAATTTGGGTCCTCTGGCAAGCAGACTGAGATGGAGTTCACTGCTCAGGATGTTTATTAGGAAGCACCCTTGAAATCAACACGTGTGGAAGAGAGAAGGAAGCTAGATCAGGCTGAGAAAGAAGGCAAACTGAGATGCAGGCCCAACATCCTTGACCAATCCAACAGGTGGCTGTGAGCCAAAAAGCATCAGAATTGCTCTGCAATGGACTGAAATAGCTGGGACTTTATACACCGGCTTTCATCCATTACTGAGTACAAGCCATCCCAGGAAGAGTGTTACACTAGGCAAGGCAGCTCTTTGCAGCTGAGGCAGGAGCTGAAGGGGCAGCAGCACTCTTAGCAGCCAGGTAAGTCCTTCTTTGAGTGGGGATCCCTCTTCTTTGAAGGCAGTGAATCTCAGCCGGGTGCGATGGCTCATGCCTGTAGTCACAGCACTTTGAGGGGCCGAGTTGGGTAGATCACTTGAGGTCAGGAGTTTGAGACCAGCCTGGCAAACATTGTGAATCCATCTCTACTAAAAATACTATATATATATATATATATGTATATTATATATGTATATATATATATGTATATATATATGTATATATATGTATATATATATATGTATATATATATGTATATATATATATGTATGTGTGTGTGTATATATATATATATATACACACACACACACACACATACATACATATATATATATATATATAAATTAGCCAGGTGTGGTGGTGGGCGCCTGTAATCCTAGCTACTCTGGAGGCTGAGGCAAGAGAATCACTTGAACCCAGGAGGCAGAGGCTGCAGTGAGCTGAGATTGTGCCACTGCACTCCAGCCTGGGTAACAGAACAAGAGTTTGTCTCAACACACACACACACACACACACACACACACACACACCACAAAAACATAGTGAATCTCTGTGGCCCCTACAAGAGTCTGAAATCTAGCTACGAAGCCAGTGTGGGTTCCAGCTATTAAAAATTAATGTGATCTTATTTTATACTTGAGAGATCATAACACCTGGATATAGTGGTTACATTGATTCAACCAGAAGTCTCTGGCCTACAACAGTATACCACCACTGGCTTTTTTGAGCTACTTCACAGTGTGATATTTTTGTGGACACCAATTTTCAAACCTCCACAACCCAGAAAATAGAATTGTCCAAAGTGAATGAGTGATTCATGGTGGAAACTCTCAGGGTTTAAGGAACAGAGCTGATGGAAAGCTGTGACAACCAGCTAATCATGAGGTGATCAACGCCTTTCATTCCAACAGTAGATTGTGACCAGGACAGTTTACCTAACACTGTCTCAGGGTTGCTGTATTTCTCATTCTTCATCCACTTATTCAGCCAACTGGTGCTAATTGACCTTTGGGCACAGAAATAAGAGCTCTTATTCCTCACATATAGAATTCCTGAAAGCTTCCTATTATTAATGGGACAGCTTGACTGAAGATGGAAAGGTTGTTCTTGATACTTAATATGTTTAGGTATTTCACTTTTTCATATCTTCCAATGCCTCATTTGCCTTTCTTTGAAGCATCACAGCCTTTCTTTCCTCTACATCAATAATTTATATATTTTTTAAAAACCGCACTGGTTTCCATAGCAACTTCAAAGGTGAACAGCTCATCTAGGCCAGGAGGATCTTCAGAAACTGTTTATGATAAAATCACCAGGTCTTCTAGAAAAAAAAAAAAAGCCAGCCACTTAAAACATTTAAAAGCTAACACTGTGGGAGAATACCTCCCCCAAAAACATGCGCGCATGCACACGCACACACACACACACACACACACGAGAGAGAGAGAGAGAGAGAGAGAAAGAGAGTGGCCTGATGGTGTACTGTGGAATTTGGTGCATTCTGGCATCTTTTTACAGTGTGGGAATGGGGCACAGTTCCCTTAGCGACGTAGGCACAACACTATGCTGGGGGATGTGGGACTGGAGAAAAGGAAAGAACCCTAACAAAAATGAGAATAATATTTTCCTGCTATAAAGTTTCATGGGGACCTCTTGGGTGCCCAGGGCTGAGTTCCTCATCTTTGTCAAATGTTGGAAGAATGCTTAAGATTCGATTATCATATTTCTGATTTTGTAGAGGAAGAATACAGCCTTAGAGAAAAATGGTATTTTGGAGAGCAAAGGCCAGAAGAACAGAAAATAGAGAGAAGGCGGGTGGCCATGAAAATGTACCACTCAGGTCTCCTACTGTGAAGAGCAAAATTGCCTGACTGGCCCCAGGTGCTGCTTCCGGATTCAGCACCACAATGTGCTGAGCCACACTCCCCAGGGGGCTGATCCCTGGGACGGCTGAGCATAGCAGAGGCACTAAGGCAAGCCCACTCCAGCAAGAGGCGTGTGGCTCTGACTCGAGGACTGTGGTTTGAGACGCTTCCTCCCCAGTGCTCCTTCCTGTCCAATTTCTTTCCCTGGGAGTCAGCCTGCATTATAATCTGAAACTCGTCCAGCCTTCTCCCTTCCTCAATAATTCTTCTTGTGTGTCTGATTCTTCAAAAACATCTGTTTCTAGTGAACCCAAACTAGGGCACATATCATTTGAAATGGACAAAACACAGAGAAGAGTTAAGATGCATTTTGAATATGCTGGCCAAAGTCATCTTGGTCTTTAAAGGAGTGAAGAATGAAGTGAGCCTCGTGGTTCATTAAGAATTCAGCCAAATGGATGCTCAGCACCTTGGGCAGACAACTGTGTGCAGTCCATGTGCTCATGATCAAACTTGAACAACTGCTCCTTAAATTCAATGGGTGTTGACACATAATGTTAGTGACCAAACTTTATGGAGCAGAAGGAAAACAAAATGCCAAACTTTTTTTTTTTTTTTGAGACGGAGTCTCGCTCTGTCACCCAGGCTGGAGTGCAGTGGCATGATCTCGGCTCACTGCAACCTCCACCTCCCGGGTTCAAGCCATTCTCCTGCCTCAGCCTCCCGAGTAGCTGGGACTACAGGTGTGTGCCACCATGCCTGGCTTAATTTTTTGTATTTTAAGTAGAGACGGGGTTTCACCATGTTGGTCAGGCTGGTCTCGATCTCCTGACCTCATGACCCACCCTCCTTAGCCTCCCAAAGTGCTGGGATTACAGGTGTGAGCCACTGCGCCTGGCCACAAAATGCCAAACTTCTTAAAAGAATAGCTTGAGTGTGTGATTTGCTTCATTGGTCTCTGCGTAACATTATAGTTTGTATAATATATAATTTTATTAGAAAGCTGGATTTTCTTCCACAAATATCCCGGTATGTCTTCATTTTCCCCCTCTTTCATCCCTATGATCACGAATCACCTGAAGCCCTCATTGTTTATTACCAGACTTACTTCAACAGTCTCCTGTTGGTCTTCCTGCCTCCTTCCTCCAAGCTCCTGGGACTGGACAGTTGATTTTTCTAAACCACAGATTTGACTACATCAACCCTATGCTTAAAACCCTCCAGAGGTTCCTGCTCATTTCTTTCAAAATAAAACTGAACTCTTAAATTTGGCTTATGAGACCTTCAATGAGGCAGGTGACACCCTCTGGGTTTCACTCTCTTTACTTCTCAGCCAGACACAGGAGTTTCTTGGACTCTTAAGAGCCCTTCTTTAGAGTAGCTTGGCATATCCTGATGAAGTCCAGAGAGAGAAAGGCATATCTCAGAGAGAACTGTGGGTGTTACTTTTGGCACATTGGGTATATATATATATATATATACCTGGCCATATTTTTGAGTGACTGATACCAATTTACCACATACACCATGGGATATTTCCATTAATAAATTCAGGTGTTTTTTTTTCTTCCTGGAAAATTTTCTTAGATTATACTTCTGCTTCAGCCTCCAGAGTAGCTGGGATACAGGCACATGCCACCACACCCAGCTAATTTTTCTACTTTTCGTAGATGTGGGGTTTCTCCATGTTGGCCATGTTGATCTCGAACTCCTGACCTCAGGTGATCCACCTGCCTGGGCCTCCCAAAGGCCTGAGATTACAGGTGTGAGCCACTGCACCCGGCCAACATCAACTTTTTGAAGTTTAACTCACATATATAAATATGTACCAATTTTAAATATACAGTTTAATAATAATAATTATTATTATTTTTTGAGACACAGTCTCGCTCCATCACCTAGGCTGGAGTGCAGTGGCATGAACTCGACTCACTGCAACCTCTGCCTCCTGGGTTCAAGCAGTTCCACCACCTGAGCCTCCCAAGTAGCTGGGATTACAGGGGCGTGTCACCACGCCCGGCTAATTTTTGTATTTTAGTAGAGATGGGGTTTCACCATGTTGGCCAGGCTGGTCTTGAATTCCTGACCTCAAGTGACCCACCTGCCTCAGCCTCCCAAAGTGCTGGGATTACAGGCGTGAGCCACTGTGCCCAGCCCAGTTTAATAAATTTTAAAAATGTATATGTTCATGTTACCATTACCACCAAGATAATACATTTCATTATCTAAAAAAACTCCCTCCTGGCCCTTTGTTATCATCCCCCCTACCCAAACAATCACTAACTGAGCAGCTTTCTGCTGCTGTAAATAAGATTTACCTTTTGTCAAATTTCATACAGTAGGTACTCTTTTGTGTCTGGCATCTCTGACTCAGAATAATATTTTGAGGTTTATCCTTGCTGCTGCATTGCTGGGTCAATTGTTCATTACTTTTATTACTGAGTGTATGCCACAATGTGTATCCTTTTACTTTTGATAGGCGTTAGGTTATTTCTAGTTTTTTTTTTTGCTGTTATAAATAAAACTGCTATTAACATTTGTATACAAGCCTTCGTGTAGACACGTTTTTATGTTTATCAGGTAAAACGTAGGAATGTAATTGCTGTATTGTGTGATAACTGTGGGTTCAACCTTATAAGAAGCAGACAAATTATTTTCCAAAGGGGTTGTAACATTTTGCCTTCTCGACAGCAACATATGAGAGTTTCAGTTGCTTCAAATCCTGGCCAACCCTTGGTATCATCAGTTTTGATCATTTTGGCCATTCTAGTGAGTGTGTATTGGCATCTCATTGTGGTTTTACTTTACAGCTCCTTGATGACCAACAAGGTTGAGCATCTTTTCATGTGCATATTGGACATTCATTATCACCTTTTGTAAAGTATTTCAACATAGCCAATGTTAAAAATTGGGTAGTTTGTCTTATTACTGAGTAATAACAGTTCTTTATATATTATGCATACAAGTTTTTGGTCCTATGTATGTGTTATGAATATTTTCTCTCATCATGTGGCCTATTTCATTAATAATGGTATATTTGAAAGAGAGAAGTCTACAATTTTGATGAAGTTCAATTTATCATTTTCTATTTTTGTTTTTCATGCCCAATCTAAGAAATCTATTATTTATTTATTTTTTTTTGAGACAGGGTCTCACTCTGTCGCCCAGGCTGGAATGCAGTAGCACGATCATGGCTCACTGCAGCCTTGACCTCCCAACTCAGGCAGTCCTCCCACCTCAGCCCCCTGAGTGGCTGAGACTCTAGGCATGCACCACCACACCCGGCTAATTTTTGTATTTTTTGTAGAGATGGAGTTTCACTATGTTGCACAGGGCTGGTCTCGAACTCCTGGGCTCAAGCAATCCACCTGCCTTGGCCTCCCAAAGTGCTGGGATTACAGGTGTGAGCCAATGTGCTCAGCCAAGAAATCTTTGCTTATCCCAGATCAGAAATATTTTCTTCTATGTTTTCTTCTATAAGTTTTATATATTTAAATATTATGTTTAGGTTTATGTTTCATTTTAAATAATAAATTTTTGTGTATGATATAAAGTAAGAGTTGAGGTTCATTCTTTTCATGTGGATGTTCAGTTATTCCAGCATTATTTGTTGAAAAGACTACTCTTTCTTCATTGAATTGCCTTGGTATCTTTAGAAAAAAGTAATTGATCATATGAGTGTGGGTCTATTTCAGGTCTTTCTACTCTGTTCCGTTACTCTATATGTAAATCCTTATGCAAATAACACTCTTTCTTGACTACTGTTCATTTAGTAAGTCTTGAAATCAAGCAGTACAAATCCTCCAACTTTGTTTTTTTCCTCAAAACTGTTTTGACTCTTCTAGATACTTTGCATTTCCATATAAATTTTAGAAACAGCTTATTAGTTTCTACAGTAAAGTTTGTTGGGATTTTGATGAGTCAAACCTGTTGATCAATTTGGGAAGAACTGACATCTTAACAATATTGAGTCTTCCAGTACATGAACATAGTCTATTTCTCCATTTTAGATTATAGGCTTAAATGTGAGTTTTATTCCATTGTTTTATATGTCTTCTTCAGGGGTTCAAGTGATCTGTATCTTTAATTTTCTTTGTTTATCTTCCATTTCAACCACTTTCTCTCTGAATTTTTTTGCTTCTGTTTTTAGTTCATTTTTATTTTCTTGTTCATTTTCCTGCCTCTGTTCAATCTTCTTAACTTTTCAGTTTAGTCTACTCTCCATTGGGTGTTTGTAATTTGGCCTTTATTCCTAAGATGATTTTGTCTTTTTCTTTCCTGAGTTGAATCAATCAATCAATTTATAAAATATGTACTTATCTGTTGTTTTGTTCATTTCCGTTCTTGGTTTTCAAATATCTGATTCAAGGTGGTTTTTTTATATTTCCAAATGTTTGAGGATATCAATTCCGTTTACAATTTTGTGTTTTGTTGTTGCTTTGTGGTTCTTTTTTGGGAAGGACTTCATCAGCTAAAGGCTTTGACTGATTTTTTTTTTTTTTTTTTTTGAGACGGAGTCTCGCTCTGTCACCCAGGCTGGAGTGCAGTGGTGCCATCTCAGCTCACTGCAACCTCCACATCTCTTGTTCAAGTGATTCTTGGGCCTCAGCCTCCTAGGTAGCTGGGATTACAGGTGTGTGCCACCATGCCCAGCTAATTTTTATATTTTTAGCAGAGACGGGGCTTCACCATGTTGGCCAGGGTGGTCTTGAACTCCTGACCTCAAATAATCTGCCCGCCTTGGCCTCCCAAAGTACTGGGATTACAGGCGTGAGCCACTGTGCCTGGCCCTGATTCTAATTTTTATTCCCCCTTAAAGTAGCGTTACATGGATTTAGGATGCTTCATTTCATTGCATTGTATTTCATGAAGTTATTTACCATTTCTAGTTCAAGATCACCCTCTTCTGTCAGTGTAGTGAAATGCAGTTCCTTTAAGGGATGGCTATCTTGTTTTTTAAAGTTGTGGGGTGAATAATTTTCTGTTGTTTTTTTTATTACTTACCTATTCCAGTTTTATAATGTCCTATTCTGGTTTTATTGATGTTATCTTCTTTTATTTCCCTGAAAATTTTAAACAGTTTCATTTCAAAGTTCTTTTTAGATTCTTCTGTCACTTTAGAATGTAGATCTTTGATTTGTGATGACCTTTCAGTGTGCTCTGTGTCTTTTAACTTTTGCCGGAAAGTTCATATTGCATGAGAATTTTCTCCCACACTTCCCTTGCCTGTGAGGCAGTTTCTTGGCTCCCTTAGTCTTGATCTCATAGGTTGACTAGACTAAACCTATGCCATATGTTTGCAGCTCAACTCAGAGCTGCTCATTTCTGGGGTGAAAATTCTCCACAATGCACATGGTACAGACTGGTGTAAAGCCTCACTCAGAATCCCTGAGTTGAAACCACCTTTGCAAAGATTATGACAGTAAGAGAAATCTGATATGGCTGACTCCATCTTGCTTCTAGCCTCACAGGTTGGCTGTCTTCACTCATTCCTGGGCATAGGACAAGCTAACATATTCTTACTTTTAACCAAATTAAAATTTATAGTTTAACTTGGAAGCAAGGATGATAATAGTTTCTCCCTGAAACGAATCCTCTCCTTGTTGGGGCCAGGGGGCGGGCTGAAACTACTTTCGTAAGACTAATGAAAGGCCATAAGATTACGATTCTGGGAGGGGCCTGAATTCTGCTAAAATGTCGGTATAGTTTTTATGATCCCTTACTTCTCAGGAATCGTGTGGCCAGAGGTCACAAGATTTATGACTTCCCTAATTGCTCATATAGATAATATCACTATTGTAGAACTTAAGATTGGTCTTTTGAGATGTTTTTCAGACTAACGCCACCCAGACTCATGACTCATAACTCAACTGTTCCTGTGCCCTCCTCTCCCACCAAGAGGTGGACTCAGTGCACAGATGGTGACCATTTTCCACACCCCTATGATTGCATTGCCAACCAATCAGCAGCACCCATTCTCTATCCCCTGCCCACCAAACTATCCTTGAAAAACCCTAACCCGTGAGCCTTTGGGGAGACTGATTTGAGTACTAACTCTATTTCCCCTGTGGCCAGCCTCACATCAATTAAACTACTGCAATACCATGGTCTCGGTGAATTGGTTTTGTCTGTGCAGAGGATGGGACGAACCCATCAGGCAATTACAGAGTTGTTGTAAAGATTATTTTAAGCTGAAGACATTTGAGACTCAACAGATGCAGAAAAAGACTTTCTTGGAGCTTTCCTAATCTGATGAAAAACAGCAACTTTGGGAAATGAGACTACCGTAAATCCCTTCTCCTAGGGAGAGTCCTAGCTGTGAAGAAGAGAGAAAGGCCACTAGCACCTATGTAAATAAAACGTCACAAACTTTCTCATCTCCCATTTATTCTCATAAAAATCCAGTTGTCTTTCCTAAGGAAACCTATTTGTTCTTCTCATAGAAGCCTTTTCTCCTTTTTCCTTCCCCTACTATGTTAGGTACATAAGCCCTGAATTCTAACAGTGAGCACAATCAGTGAGTGCATCACTGAGCACTCCTGTGTGTATGCACATTGCATGCTTAAATCAACTCTTTCTTTTCTCTTGTCAATCTATCTTTTGATGGTTTAGATTCACAGGCCCCCAGGCACTGACTCTATGAAGGTAAAGTGTTTCCTCTCCAGCACCAGGAATAGCACTGATATGGTTTGGCTCCATGTCTCACCCAAATCTTATGTCAAATTGCAATCCTCACGTGTCAGGGGAGGAGACTGGTGGGAGGTGATTGGATCACGGAGGTGGATTTCCCCCTTGCTGTTCTTGTGATAGCCAATGAGTTCTCATGAGATCCGATGGTTTAAAAGTGTGTGGCACTTTCCCCCTCATTCTGTCTCTCCTTCTACTCTGCCTTGCTAAGACATGCTTCTCCTTCACCTTCTGCCATGATTGTAAGTTTCCTGAGGCCCCCTGGCCATGTGAAACTGTAGAGCCTGTTGAACCGTGAGTCAATTAAACTCCTTTTCTTCATAAATAACCAAGTCTCAAATAGTTCTTTCTAGCAGTGTGAGAATGGACTAATATAGGACTCTGCTTTGGATACTGACCCTGAGCAAGTGGTGTATTTCTGCCACTGTTCTAGATGTACGGATGAAGTTCTGTCATCCACTGTTCTTGGGTAGCTCCCCACTACCAAGGGCTACATTCAGTCCTTCCTCTGGACTCCAGTCTTGTTTGCCTAGTTCCAGTCTCACTGTTTGTCCCTGTGGTTTTATACTTTGCTTATTAAGTTTTACTCCTTTTTTGAGCCAGTGACATTTTCCTCTTGCATTTTTAG
Organism: Pan troglodytes; assembly: GCF_028858775.2. Lineage (NCBI taxonomy): Eukaryota > Metazoa > Chordata > Mammalia > Primates > Hominidae > Pan > Pan troglodytes. Next base: position 106,058,829 of record NC_072406.2, on the reverse strand, counting down.
AGAAGCATAGAAATATGTATTTAATATCTAACCTGTCATTCCTATGGATTTGGAGCACAGGAAAGAGGATTATGAATGCATTTGCTCTGATATCTTTATTAAGAAGTTTTCAGGCCTTTTAAAAAGTGAGGATGCCAGTATTTATCTGAACTCAAAACAATGGTTCTTGATCCAGTAATTCTGTTTCTGGAACTCTTCGTAGAAGAAGTAATCCAAAAAATGGGGGCAAAAAGCTTCACACACAAAGATGTTCATGGCTGTATTACTTTCTATGGTAAAGATCTGAATATATTATAAATATTTCCCAACGATAAATAAATATTAATATTTCCATTTAATATAATATTATGCAGCTACTAAAATAATACTTTACAAAGAATATATGACATAAAAATGCTTATTATAATACAAGGGAGAAAATTTGTAGCCATTTTTTGTTGTTTTATACAAGCATGCATTAAAAAATAGCATAGAAAGACTAATAAAAAGAAACCACATCAGTGCTAAAAACGGTTGTCTCTTAGTTTTTCTTTATTTTCAAAATTGTGTGTTATGTATATGAATCGCTTTTATAATAGGAAGATACCTAAATAAATATATTAACAAAAAGCTGAATGATAGAAGGACATTTTAAGACAGGCATATTTCATGATTATAGAGAATGGATTGGCATACTACAAAACGATTGCTTCTAAAACACACAAACAGCAGAGGAAGCTTTTGTGTTAGAAGATTATTGGTTGTGATTAGATGGGTTTTCAGCATCAGGGCACAAGAAGCACCAGTTTGGTGACATCGAGCAAGGAGGCAGGGCTACAAAGGACTGGCAGATGGCAAGAACCTACACTCTGCAGGCAAATGGCCAGGTGCCAGGATCAGATGAGGGAAAGGGCAAGCTAGGAGACTGCGCCAGGGGAGCCAGTGGTAGGGGCCGGACAGGAGCCAACACTTATTGAGGGGTTGCTGAGTTTGTGCCAGGCACTGTTTTGGATCCTGAAATACAGGTGGAGAAGACTGACACAGTTCTTGCCTTCGTGAAACTTACAGTCCATGGCAGGGGTTTCAAGCTGGTTTTTTTTTTTTTTTTTTTTTTTTTTTTGGAAAGGGCTAGATAGTAAGCATCTTAGGTTTTGTGAAGCTATACAATCTGTGTTACAATTACTCAGTTCTGCCACTGTAGCTTAGTAAAAGCAGCCACAGACAACAGTAAATGGATGGGTGTGGCTAGGTACCAATGAAACTTTGTTTATAAAAATAAATGGTGGCTAGACTTGGATGGTGGCATAGTTTGCCACTTCCTGATCTAAGTGGAAGACAGACAGTAAACAAGTAAACAAGTTAATATGATAATTACGGATTGTGATCATTGTCAGGAAGGAAATCAAAAGGGTGATCTAGTAGTGAATTAGTAATACATTACATTTTACCTTTTACTGAGATGTGACATCCATACAATAAGGTGCACAAATTCCAGGATATAGAATGTTCTTAACACCTTAGAACTGGGTCCTGAAGCATTAGAATGACCTCTCCATCCAAAGAACTGGGCATGGGGAAGCATTCCAGGCAGAAGGGAAAACAAGCACAAGAGTCTGAGGCAGAAAAAGGTTTCGCATCTTCCATGAACAGAAAGGGTTTTCATGGGGCTAGATAGCAGTGAGCAGGGAATAGGGTGGGATGCTGTGGGTAGAGGAAAACCCCACAGACTTTAGAGGCCATTGTGGACATTCTGTATCTTATTCTAAATGTTATAGGAGAGCAATGGAGGGTTTTAAGCAGAATAGCATGATCTGATTGAAGTTTCAAGATGATAAGTGAACTGCTGTCTTCTTTCTGGACTTTTCTGTAGTAGTGTTCAGTTAGGACTGGGAACTGGGGCTAGGGGCTGGGGGCTGGGAGCATCCAGCCTCAGCTGGAGCTGAGATGGGCTGTGTGAGGAAAATCCATTAAAGAACACCATTACTATACACCACATACTGAACCATAAACATTGATTTATTTTGTAAAACACCTCTTTGAAATATTACTGTAACTAGATTTATTGGCACCTGTTTCCGAGCACTTAATTAGGAGATACTTTAAGAACTGTGCATCAAAGACAAGAACCTGAAGAAAATGCAAGCAGGGGGTTAAGAGGTGAGGTGAGCTGGCAGGTACAGATCTAGCAGCAGCAAGTCATGCTGCCGAGGTGGAGGCTCACGAGAGGCGGGAGGAGGGGGTCAGAATATATCTTTAGTGCCCAGGAAGAGCCCCCGGTGGTTTTTGGAACCAGAGAGTTGAGGTTTGCTTTCATTGGTGTGGCTTGGTTCTGATTTAATGTTTTGAAGACATATTGTAGGGAATAGTTACAAAGTGTCCCTAGGATGGTGAAAAGAGGGGGGTGGTGAGGGGGCAAGAAGGAAGGGAGTTTTGTAAATGGAGAATTAAAGGAAATGATAATTTGGGGCCAAGAGCCTTCCTCCTTCTCTCCCTACCTGCCTCTCTTCTTTTCTCCTTTCTTCCCTTTCATTTATTTACTTATTTATTTATTTATTTACTATCTACCTTGGTTGAATGTCATCTCCTTTCTTTTTTAAAAATGCAGGGGCGAGAGACCAAGAGGAAGAAATTGAATCAGTATGTACTGCCTTACTAAGGTTGTCATGAAGTAAGCACATACTAAAATATTGTTCATGTTTGTCTGACATTCAAATTTAACAGAGCACCCTGTATTTTTATGTGCTAAATCCGGCCATCCGTCTATGCCTGTGGCTTGGGTTTTGCCATTTCAACGTCAGCGAGTGAAACCTCCTCCTAATTACTCCCTGCTAATTGGAACCAGCTGCCACCAGGAGGCAGCCGGGCGCTGCTTCCACCCAAGATGAGGACAGTGTCTGAGATTCTAGGGAGCTCTGAGTCTACCTTCCTCTCGAACTCTCCTGACACCCATTTCCACTTCTAGCCACAACTTTCCACTGCTCTCTCCTAATCTTGCTTTAGTAAAAATAGCTAAACTTTAAAAAAAATTATACTCCATTTAAAGGTAAAAAGAACCCATAACATCACATGCATCTTGCCTCCCTAAATAATTGCAGTTAGAAATTAATTCATCTTCCTTTAAAAACCTGAATTTAGCCTCAACTAGTCACAGCTTCTGTCACTCGCCCCTTTGACCTGGGGGTCCCCTTCGCTCCCAGCTTTTCCCGTGTCCCTGTCCTTGCTCCCTCTCTCCACTGTGCCCTTCCTTCTTCAGCCGTCACTATGGTTACAGGGGGACCTGTTTCTGTGATGCCCTCTTCCATAGCCTGCTTCTGAGGTAATTTCCCGAGTGAATTCCACCTGCTCTCAGTTATCTCTGCCCTTATCCTACTTCAATGAGTTGGGGGGGGGGGCGGGGGGAATCAGAGAGAGAAAGAAAGCGCATGCATCCAGCAGCTTAGATATCAAAATTCTTTCTGTTACCAGGAGACTTTCTCCAATCAATGTTGCCTCTTCTTTTGTTTTCCTTCTTTATGAGGAAAAGCTGTTCCCGACTCTGCCTCTTACTCTGGCATAAACCTAAATCCACTTATAAAAGTTAACTAAACAACTCTTGGCCTTGTGACTGTAACACTGAGCAACAGTTTGCTTCTTTGCATACCTCCAATTCTGGAGTCAAAAGGGTCCCTTTAGGACAGAAAAATGAACTGAAGAAAGAACACCAGCTCTGTCACATGGGGGAGACAGCGACACAGAAAATGTTAACCAAGCAGTCCAGGCCACAGGGAGATGTGTCCAAAGCCCAGGGCCCGGTAATGAGAGGCTACAGGCAAAGACTTTCCCAGAGAGGTGGAGAGGAAGCGTCTCCAACAGTGTCCAAGCAGCAAAGGTGATTCCAGAAAGCTTATGGTGAAATAACATGGAAGCAAAGATCACAAATAGCAGTGTTTTGATAAATATTTGGATGTTGGTTTGTTTGGTTTCTGCTAATTTGAGATTCTGTGAGTTAGATAATTTTCTTTGCTTCTCATGAGATATAGGATAACCTACTCAAATTATGCAAATGCTCATTCAAAGGAGGAAGCAGAATTATGTTAGTCTCTTCTATAATTCTATTGAAATGATGATTCATAGGGTCCATTCTCAAAGAAGACTTGCATCAAATTAACGCAGTCCAGCAACATTTTTTTTTAAATGTCATAAAAGGGCTGTAACTCACAGGAACTCTTCTTAAAATCCCCATGTCCTCACCCTTCCACTCCCTATTCACAGCTCCTTCTGGTCTCTTTCAGAATACAAATTCTGACACCCTCCTACGGCCTAACCCGTGAGTTACTTTGTGTTATTCTCCTCTTCTCCCAATTCTGCTTCATGGGAGTCCCCAAAAGAGGGCTATGCTGGGAACGCTGTGGGAGAAGAAGAAATTGACTAGAAAAAGCCTGAACCTTCTTTAAGTTGTAGGGCAACTGGAAAGCTGGGAACACATTGACAGCAGCACTTTTGCCTGGTTAAACTTATATTTTTGGTCTCAAAATGTAAGTTTCCTGTAAGTCCAGACCTGTTGGGATAGTCATCTCACCTAGTGGCGACCTTGAGTGGTATTTGGTACTTGCTAAGCTGCTGCACATGAAGCTGTGCTGTGTTCAAGGGCAGTAAAATTCAACTACACTCAGTCTGCCTGCCCTTAACCAAGGAGGAAAGCAAGGTAGTCTGTGTGGGTATGAAGCCAGCTCTCTCATTGCGTGTACAATGCCTGCTGTGCTCACCATCACCTGAGCCAGATCATTGACCTTCCTGCTAGGAGGATCGAGGGCAGAGGTCTATGGGAAGATGAAAGCAAAGTGTTTGTTACCACACCCCCTTTGTTATGGAGGTGATGGGCATTGTTGATATAGGTGATGCATGGGCAAATCTGCTGACATGCTAAAAGGATGGGTAGTTGTTCATGCTGAATTGAATTAATTGTTTATATCTTGGCTGAGTCATTAGGAATCTATGTTACAGTCCCTGACTTTGCATGATCCAAAGATGAATTCCGTGACTGTTATTCTGATTTTCCTCTTGGGATGACCAGGCTTTGGGGGACTAATCCAATCTTCCAAGGCGGGCCAGTGGATCGATTTCAGGGAAGAACAGAAGCTTCACGAGGGAGACATAGATATGAGTACTCTCTTCTTGCTAAGGAAAGTCTATTTAGAATACCAAAGCAAGATGCTATTTAAATACTTTCTTCAGTTTCATTCTTTTTCTCTGTCCTTTACCGCCTTCCTTATCATCTGACTGAGGCAGGACCTTGGCAAACCTTATTCAGCAAAACAAATTATCAGAACCTTGGGAAACCCTGGGCTCTGTTCTTGGAATCTCCATAACAGTATTGCTGGCCACTGTCTAGGAAGAAAATTTCTTTCCCCAAAACTCGTTGCTCACATTAGTTATACCTTTTCTGGGATCCACCCTTTTGTGGTCCCAGTGTCCTGGAGCACGGATGTTCATAGTGGCTGTCACATGAGCACTGTGCCCATGTGCATGGCAGGGGGGTTCTACTGCCCTCTGTTGGCCACAGCAGACTTGGTCTGGTTGTTAACTACTGGGTCATGTCCGCCTCTGGCAAAAGGCTGCAGTTCTTGCCCTCTAACTCTCCTTCCTCAGCATTCCTTAACAGGTACCAAATCCTCCTATTATTAAGCATTGGATGAAGCCACGTTGCAGCTCCCATGAAGAGTTTATCTAACATTCCCAAGTGAATGATTCTAGCAGTCTATCTAGCATAGGGATCATGAGTTGTTTCTGGGAACGGCCCTGAAATATGGTCAGAAAATGTCTGAGCTCATCAACTCTGTCCTGACTCTCATTTGATTTGCTGTCAGAGAGTGATATCCCTGGATCTTGCCCCTACATAGTGTGGTAGTTTCTATTTGGAAGCCTCAAAACACAAAGCCCCTTCTATAGCATAATAATAATTATTATTATGATTAATCTGCTACTGCATCCTTTAAGTGGTGAGAATTACAGAAATCTCAAACATCAGCATCAGTTTGATCCTTTAAACTAGAAATAAAGGGGAGAAGATTTGGAAATATGCTGATGGGGGCAAAATCAGTTATTTGGAAGAAAAAGGAGACTGGGTTTAGATACCCTGATGTGCCAGGTTATTGGGAATCAGTAATATATGCCAACTTTTATTTTACCACGAATATCTCCTCAAAGTCTTGGACAGGCTTCTCTCTGGCCCTTCTGAGTACACTAATGCAGGTTGGTAGTGTGGTTTCTGGAATGTACTTCTAGGAGGATCCATTTACTAGGCAGCCTTTTTTCTTTGCTGTGGAGGAGGCTTTTAGCAGATGGGTGTGTTATCTAATGGTCTGCACTTTGCCCCTACATGAGTGTAAATATTATAAACATGAACATCTGGCTGATATTACTGATGTCTACAGGGCATATTGGCCTCAGTTTAGGAGGGTGAAACAGTGAAACCCTCATCAAAGAGTGATAAATCCAAGAGATGGCTGAGGTGGGATGGGGAGGGAAATTAGTCCCTTTTTTTTTTTTTTTGAGACGGAGCCTCGCTCTGTCGCCCAGGCTGGAGTCCAGTGGTGCGATCTCGGCTCACTGCAAGCTCCGCCTCCCAGGTTCATGCCATTCTCCTGCCTCAGCTTCCTGAGTAGCTGGGACTACAGGCGCCCGCCACCACGCCTGGCTCATTTTTTTGTATTTTTAGTGGAGACAGGGTTTCACCGTGTCAGCCAGGGATGGTCTCGAGCTCCTGACCTCGTGATCCGCCCGCCTCAGCCTCCCAAAGTGCTGGGATTACAGGCTTGAGCCACGCGCCTGGCCCCCTTTTTCTGTTTGTTTTTGTTTTTGTTTTGTTTTGTTTTTGACATAGAGTTTCACTCTTGTCACCCAGGCTGGAATGCAATGGCGCAATCTCAGCTCACTGCAGCCTCTGCCTCCTGGGTTGAAGCGATTCTCCTGCCTCAGTCTCCCAAGTAGCTGGGATTACAGGTGCCCACCACCACGCCCAGCTAATTTTTGTACTTTTAGTGGAGACAGGGTTTCACCATGTTGGCCAGGCTGGTCTCGAACTCCTGACCTCAGGTGATCCGCCTGCCTCAGCCTCCCAAAGTGCTGGGACAGGCGTGAGCCACCATGCCCAGCCAACTTAGTCCCTTTTAATCTTCATTGTGGGGAAACTTTCCTTTAAGAAAGTTATGCAAGTATTATATGAAAATAATTTTAAAAAATCAAATAAAGGAATTTCAATAAAAAGTTGATTTCTTTCTTTTTAAGGCTGAATAACATTCTGTTGTATGCATATACCACATTTCTTTTAACCATTCTGTCAATGGACATTTGGGTTGTTTCCACACATTGGCTATTGTGAATAGTGCTGCAGTGAACACTGGAGTGCTAATATCTCTTCAAGATCCTGATTTCAAATTTTCTGGGCAGTCCCAGAAGTGAGATTGCTTGTTCATATGATAGTTCTATCTGTACTTTTTTGAGGAACCTCCATATGGTTATCCAGAGCAGCTGCACCATTTTGCATTTCACAGTGTACAAGGGTTCCAATTTCTCCACATCTTCACCAAAACTTTTTGTCTTTTGTTTTTTTTGATAATATTCATTCTAGTAAGCGTGAGATGATAGCTCTTGCTGGTTTTGATTTGCCTGTGCCTGATAGTGATGTTGAGCATCTTTTCATATATCTACTGGCCATTTGTATGTCTTCTTTGGAGAAATGTTATTCAAGTCTTTAGCCCATTTTAAAATCAGGTTATTAGTTTTATTGCTATTAAATTGTAGGAATTCATATTTTTGATATTAACCTCTTATCTGATATATGGTTTGCATATTTTTTCCTATTCTGTAGGTTGCCTTTTTACTCTGTTAATTGTTTCCTTTGCTGTGCAAAAGCTCTTTCAGTTTGATGTAGTCCCACTTGCCTGTTTTTGCTTTTGTTGCTTGTGTTTTTGGTATCATATCCATGAAACCATGGCCCAGACAAACATCATTAAGGTTTCCCCTGTGTTTTCTCCTAGGAGTTTTACAGTTGCAAGGTGTGGTTTACTTTTGATATGTTCCCTCTGCCAATCCTTAGGCGGCAGCTTTTTCACTCTGTTAAATCATTTAAATCGTAAAGATGTATTTATTCCCCTATAATTAGCATTTTAATCCAAATACTTAAAAGAGGGGGCAAATTGGGAAGGGAAGAATGAACACCATAGCCGAGTGACTGCAGATATAAAAAATCCCTTTGTTAGTTTGGTTGTTTTTAATTAATAATTGAACTTAAGGCTGGGTGCAGTGGCTCATGCCTGTAATCCCAGCACTTTGGGAGACCAAGTCAGGTGGATCACGAGGTCAGGAGATCAAGACCATTCTGGCTAACACGGTGAAAACCCGTCTCTACTAAAAATACAAAAAAATTAGCCGGGCGTGGTGGTGGGCGCCTGTAGTCCCAGCTACTCAGGAGGCTGAGGCAGGAGAATGGTGTGAACCCGGGAGGCGGAGCTTGCAGTGAGCTGAGATCGCGCAACTGCACTCCAGCCTGGGCGACAGAGCGAGGCTCCATCTCAAAAATAAATAAATAAATAAATAAAATAAATAATAATAATAATAATAACAACTTAAATAAAGAGGACCCAGAGGCAGCTGTTTCTAATATTGAATCATCACTGCACATGAAAAACGCATTTATTTCTATGCTATGCCCTTTTTTCAATGTAGATAATTGATAATTTCTTTTTTCTTTTTCTTTTCTTTTTCTTTTTTTTGAGACCGGGTCTTGCTGTGTCACCCAGGCTGGAGTGCAGTGGCATGAACACAGCTCACTGTAGACTTGACCTCGTAGGCTCATGTGATCCTCTGGCCTCAGCCTCCCAAGTAGCTGGGTCCACAGGTGCTCACCACCACACTTAGCTAATTTTTAAAATTTTTGTAGAGATGAGATCTCACCATTTTGCCCAGGATGGTCTCAAATTCCTGGACTCAAGTGATCCTCCTGCCTTGACCTTCAAAAGTGCTGGAATTATAGGCGTGAGCCACCATGCCCAGTCCGTAATTTCTTAATCTTGCAAATGTACCATGCAAATGCAACTTTGAGCTCTACCTTCTAACTTGTCCATTACAACTCCTGAGCCCCTCATATACAAACTTCCTAAATATCTATCAGACTTCACCCTTATGACAGAGTACTCTTAGGGCTACAGTTTAAAGCAGAACTAGGCAAAGGCCTCTTCTGGTTATATATCAAAGGATAATGCCATATATCCTTGTCATTAATATTTTCTTTCATTTATTCATATATTCATGCACGTATGCAACATATGTGTTGAGCTCCTACATATACCAGTCACTTTGCTAAAAGACAGAGATACAGGCGTGAAGAAAACACAGCCCCTACCTATAACCTTCATATTATATTATATCAGTGTGGTTTTCATTAGGGCTGTTGGCAAATCTTTGTTTATTTCTATCTCCTTTCAGACACATAGTGGGATTGTATTTCACTGTCCCATTGGTTTAGGCATGGCTATATGACTGGCATTAGCTAGCAAAACATGAACAGAAATGATGTGTCAAGTTCCAGGGAGATGCTTTGAGAGCCAATCATGCCTTTTTGTCATGCCTCTTTTTCCTTCTGCTAAAGCGACTTACCAATGTTCCATATACTGACTAGTCTACCAATGCATACATGAATGTGTGATTATTATTGTGACTTGCACATAGTTCTTAGTTTCATGAATAAGAAGTAAATATTTATTATTTTAAGGCACTAAGATTTGAGAGTTACAAATAAACCTAGAAAACGGTTACCAAATAACCTTGCCTACCCTGATTGATATAATCCATGTGAGTATAGCAGTCAATTACTATACATAGTCAGGCGTGGTGACTCATGCTTGTAATCCTAGTACTTTGGGAGGCTGAGGCAGGAGGATTAGGAGGACCAATTGAGCCTAGGAGTTTGAGACCAGCCCCGGCAATGTAGCAAGACCCCGTCTCTACAAAAAATAAAAAAATTAGCCAGGCATGGTGGTGTGCATCTATAGTTTCAGCTGCTTGGGAGGCTGAGGAAGGAGGATCACTTGAGCTCAGAAGGAGGAGGTTGCAGTGAGCTATAATCATGTCACTGCACTCCAGCCTGGGTGACGGAGTGAGACTCTGTCAAACAAACAAACAAACAAACAAACAAAAAACCCCAAAAAACCACTAAGGCTCTAATTTGAGAGAGACGAAGGTTTAAATCCTAGCTCTTCTATCTACTAAATCTACTAGCTACATGACTTTGGGTAGGCTTCTGAACCTCTCTGAACTTCAGTTCTTTCTCTGGAAAATAAGGATAATAATAGGATTGTAGTAAGGATTAAATGACTACATGCATGTAAAATAGTACATGTTCTGCACATTGTAAATGCTTAATAAATTGTAACTATTTTTATTGCTTTCAATCATTAACAACATTTTTAGCCTATTAAACATAGGTACTCAGGCCATCTAAAGACAGGAAGAATGTGTGTAAGGCAGCTGAGTTATTGTACTAGATGGAATACTGTGTTTTAGGAGATGTGGAAAAGAGTAAGCTCTTCAAGATTTGGGTGAAAATAAGTGCATATATGACTATTTTGTGATAGTAGTGGGAAAGAGGTCTTTATATTTGGTCTTTTAAAATAGTATCTGTGCTTATTCACACTCCATTCAGAGTACTAGTCCCTCTTTACTAAACCTTGATGAATTCTGTGCTAAAAATACTTCTTTCCCATTTGGTGCACTGAAATGTCATATCCATTAAACACCAACATACCAAATGCTGCTTGCAGATACTCAACCTAGCAAACCCAAGTCAACAGGAAATTGGATCTTCCTCAGCTTGTTCGTACTGCACATCTCAACAGATTATTCTGAAGGATTATCTAAATGCTAATTATTATCTTAGAACTATCTTAGAATTACGAAATAAAGAACTCATCTACTATAAAGAAGGTGATATTGGGTCAAGGTCTCCAAACTTTCAAGCTGTTTTTTTCCTCCTTTATAACAGGTAGTTACAGAAATTTCAGAACTGAAAGGGACCTTTGGGATGACCTTGTCCAGTTCCAATATCTTCTAGAAAATTGAGGCACCAAGAAACTTAAGTGTCTTGCCATGGGTAATGCTTAAAACTAGTATGTTCTAGAGCTTTTGGACAACTTTTTCTAACCACAGGCTTGGAGCTACTAACATGATACTGGTTGGTCCAATGTGGTTATTTATATCAGAGGCTCCCAAATCCCAGTTAGTGGGCTGGTCGTGGGCTATCAACATCAGAATCACTCAAGGAACATTTAAAAATAAAGATTCCTGGGTTTCATTCTTTGAAAATTCAGGTTTGATGGGTTTGAGGTAGAACTTCAGGAATCTGTATATTTAGTTAACTTTCTAGGTGATTTTGGAGTGGGGCATCCAGATTGGGGAACCATTATGAACAGAAGTCAGCGTTTTATGTTCTATTCTCTGCTGAGATTGGCCTGTGATAATTTTAGCCACTGACTAGATACTTGCAGTGTAGGAAAGCTAAATTAGGAAAAGTCTTGGACCACTAAGGAGCCTCTAAGATTTTAATCTGCAAGGCCAACCTCAAGGTGATTAAAGTATAGAGAGAGGGGAGCTAGTGCTGCCCTTGACAGATACAGATTGATTTGAGATGGAAGCACATTCAAGTACAGAATGGAAAGTGATCTAAGAACACTTGGTCTCTCCTCTCCCAGAGACGGGTGGCCACTAAATTAGAATTGGCAGCTTGACTTCACTTAGGAAAACATCATTCTGAAACAAAGGATACCGGTTTAAATATTTTAAAACAGAATATTTGAGGGAACATACTTTAAAACTGCTTATAGAAAAGGTAACAGTAAATCATTATAAATAATAGACCAAGATGGGAGGTTATATTTTGCCAACTTTTGAAAAATAAGAGCTGGAAGGGATCTTTGAAACCTTTTAGTGAAGGGATTCTAGACACGTCTGAGGGTGTGGCCATCCTTTAGTAACTCTGGCTCTTTAAGCAGAGGTTCTCAAAAGAGACCACACCTCCTACTGATAGCATTTGTTGTTTTGCCTGTCTGGTATTCTTTCCTTCCTTTTAATAGCACTCCAATTTTACTTTAGGGAATCACTCTTACCTCACTCTCACTCTATGTGGTTCTCATCCGTGGGTTCCAGGGGTGGGAACATGGCCCAACCTGGGCCAATAAGCATTCTACCCTTAGCCACAACAATTGCATCAGGATGGGCACTGGGCCGATGAGCACCAGCCCTGAGCTTTTGTTAGAACTACTAGAGAAGAGGAGTTCCCAGCCTTTCTGTTGGGCAAGGCTACACCGGCAAGACTAATGTTGGAGCTGTTGGTAGGCATTTTTCCACCATGAAAGGAGGGACTGACTTAGGAAAAAGTCAACATAGACTAAAATAGGGCCAAGAGTCAGGGAATGACAGATTTATGAAAGTATCATCTGAGCATCTGGTCCAGATATTTCTGAAGCTAGATGTTCTTTTATGTTTCAACTAGTTTAGTTAGGCTTCAGTAACTTACAACCAAAAAAAAAAAAAAAAAAAAATTCCTGGCTGCCATGACTCCTCAGGGATCAGAATCTGGGCTGTGCATTTAGAAAAATCCTGATAATTCTGATACACTCATTGAGAGTGGACAGGATTTGAAAACAGGAAATGGGAGTATGCATTTACTCAGTGGAGCACTTCTAGTTGAGAATAATTTAAGCTAGTTGAGGAAATTTGGCCAAAATCACATGGCTAGAATACAATAAACCTCTTGGGAGCTTGATTCTGTCTTCTTTTGGGAAAAAAAAAATATATATATACATATATATATATACACATATATGTATATATATATATATATATACACATATATGTATATATATACTTTTAAAAAGTAAAGGCACACATCACTTAATATAAATTTGCTGACAGGGACGATGTGGTAGAATTGCTTCATTTTATCATTCAGGGATATCTGACTTTTATTGATGCAAAAGCCACACAGAAATTTGAAGAGCTATTTTTCACACTGTGTTCCCTCCACTGATGTAAAAACAATGACCACATTTTAACAACAGCAAGTTTTATTGGAACATAGGTAATTTTCTAGAGGCCAAAGTCCCTCAATGTTCCTCAATAAGAATGCATGCATATCACACTCTGTGGCTCCTGTCGTCTTCTATGTTGGAGCACACCAATGCTGCTGGGGTGGTCCGCTCACTTCACTGCCGTCTTCTACCTGTAACTTCTTGGTGGGCCCCACTGCCTCACCTGGGTTTCTGTTCCACCTGTTCTTCTAGAGGTCCACAGACATCCTCAGCTCTCACAGAGAAAGATGTGATGGGGTGTAAGCATTTTCCAGCTATCCTGATCAGTGATTACAGCTCCTATACAATAATGTACCACTTCTACAACTCATACCAGCTTAGCAGAATGGAGTGGCCAAAATCCCAGATGCAGGCTCCCAGGTCAGACTTGCTAGCCGTATGTTCATGGACAAGTTGCTAATTTCATTAGTAAAATAGAGGTATTCAGAGTAACCACCTCCTGGGGTACTTGTGAGGCTTATACAGTATTTAATCTGCAAACCCACTCTATGACTATCATTATTCACATTTTGCAGATGAGTTTGATTAGCTTGTCCCAGGTCCTAGAGCTAGAGGAGGCCATATTGGGATGCAAATCAAGGTCTCCCTGACTCTTAAACACATGCTGTTACCACTATGCCCACTGCCCCAGAGAGAGAAGTATTGTGGACACCAACAGTGTTGACCTACAGGCAAAAAAAACAGAAAACATGTGTCATGATTCATTTATTCTTTAGACCCTTATAGAAGTTACTTTTGCCTCTTGCAAGTCAAATTTTTTGCATGCTGGCTTTTAGAAATAAGCTCCACTGGTTTGTAAATTATTTAGGGGTAAGGACAATTTTTTGCTCATTTTAATTTTCTTTGTATCATCTACCATAGTGCTTTGCACATAGTAGGTGTTCAATAAACATTTTCAGTGAAATTGAGCTTGTGTTGTGTCCATATGTATAAATACCTACCAAAAGCTCTATGATAATGGAGACACATCAAATTTCTGAGTGGCGTATCTGTCTATCTGGCAGTTTACAGAGTTCTGAATTTTTAATATATATTTTGTCTTTAGGCACTTTGTAGCATGGTGCCACTGATGGATATGATCCAAATGAATCTTTCTTTGCTTCTTAACTGGTTGTATAGCTGTGGGAAAGTTACTTTGCTATTCTAAGACTCTGCTTTCTCATCTGTAAAACAATACTATTATCATAGGATTAGAGTACGGATAAAGCCCTTAGGATAGAGGCTGACTCATAGTAAGTGCTCAGTAAATGTCACCTATCACTATGATTAAATTAAAATGTTAAAGAATATGTCCTATATTAAAGACATTTTATTTTAGAATTATTAAATATGTGTGTATAGACAGGGCCAAGAGAATGAAGTATGAACAACAATTATCCTGAGATCTGGCATTATTAAGAGGACCGATTTCTGGGATACAGATTTGCTGGGAATTACTGTTAAAAGCTCCAGCTAGGGAGGATGCTCCCTCTGGGGCATCTCTGAGTAGTACTGACCACAGATGTGGATTCCTCTCTGGGGATAAAAATTTCAAAGGGCATAGGCTTTCTGAAAGTGCTAGTGTCAAACTTCTTGCCTTTTTACTCCCCATGGCTTAATTCAGTCAGTTCCCATCCTTCAGTTTTGTGAACCAGGTCTTAGGTAGATCTGCAGTGTGTGTGTTTAATAAGGATTTACTCAGGAAATAAATTGTGTCTCTTTCACCTTCAAGCCTACCCAGGTTACCAGTGGGGAGCTGGCAGACTGTCAAATCCTATTCTTTTGGGGTAATCCATGGCCAGGAGCTTTTGTGGAGCTGGGAACTCACTACAGGGGATGTGGCTGCTTGTCAGAGATGCAAACAGGAGCATTGAAGCTTCTGGGCTTAAGTGAGTTGATTTTCACCAAGTTTTTGGACCCTCTTCAAAAAGTAGGACTATTCTAGGAGCTTAGGGGTGGGATGGATGGAAGAATCACAGATTTCTAAGACACAGTCCTGACCCTCAGAGATGTGTAACCTGGTGGGACAGATGGATGTATTGACAGCTAACCATAATGCAAGGTCACGTGAAACATGAGCCTTGCTCATGGTACAAAGCAAGGGGCCAAGAAACCCAGAGGAAGGAGAAATCACACCTAACTAGTTGGTTGAGAAGGACTAAGACTTCAAAAGCTAGAAAAGCAGGGAAAGGGCATTCTGGGTCGTGGGAGCCACTGAAGCACGGAAGCATGTCAGTGCTTAGATGAATAGAGATTGGCAAATTGTGTGGGTAACTGGAGTGTGGGCAAGGTAGAGGATGCAGGAGTGGGAGAAAAAACAGGCCAGATCTTGAACTCCACCTTCAGGACTTTCTAGGGCCATTTTAGGTCTTCTTGAAATGTGTTGTCCCTGGAGGCCCTGATGCTGTTGATAGAAATCATATTAAAATGCCTTATATCCCACATTATGATTGATATGTAATGATAAGAGCCGAGTTGAGTCAGTTGAGCTGTAGTTGTTTCAGTTACCTATAGGTGTGGTCCTGGGACCAATGCCAGTCCAGGGAGAGTTTGGAATCAGTTTGGGATAAGTACAGAACTTGAGACATTACCACATCAACCAAGTGTGTGATCGTTTTTCTAGTAATTCCTTTTTAATTTCCAAAAAGATTGGTTCACAATATATTGGTCCAAAATACACTGGAAATTATAAAATTTTGATGGTTCAAAAATTTTCATACATTGGAATTTTTACATAAAAGTTTAGAAGCATTAATCTGATTGAAATAATAGTACATTTTGAAGACATTTGACATTGAAAATGAACTTGAAGATAGAGCAATAGAAATTATACAGTCTGAACTGTGGAAAGAAAAAGGATGGAATACCTAGTACTTACCATCATATCTACATTACAGTAAATTATGCCTAAACCTTCTGAATTAGTTGGAGATAATTTTGTGACAAGTACAGAAATCCATTCAAACTAACCTGAAACAAAACAAAATGTGTGTGTGCATGGGTTGTCGTTAGAAGGTTATAGAAGTCCCTTGTATTAGTCTGCTTTTATACTGCTAATAAAGACATACCTGAGACTGGGTAATTTATAAAGAAACAGAGATTTAATGGACTCACAGTTTCACATGGCTGGGGAGGCCTCACAATTATGGCGTTAGAGCAAGGGGCATCTTACGTGGCATCAGGCAAGAGAGAGCTTGTGCAGGGGAACTGTCCTTTATAAAAACCATCAGATCTCGTGAGGTTTATTCACTATCAGGAGAACAGCATGGGAAAGACCCGCTCCCATGATTCAATTACCTCCCACGTGGTCCCTCCCACAACACGTGGGAATTGTGGGAGTTACAATTCAAGATGAGATTTGGGTGGGGACACAGCCAAACCATATCATCCCTTGAGGAATTCAAGGGCAGGGAGCTGAATCCAATGCTAACCAGCATGGAGGCTGTATACATATAAAGACCTGGTCCCCTTGATCTAAACAACTGAGAAGAGACATCCCAGCTCAGTTGTCTCAAGTTAGAGCAGCTACCAGGTTGCCTGAGGCTTTTATTGGAATTTTGTCACAGTTCAGTGCCTCCCTCCACCCAATCCTATTTCCATTTTCTCCTTCCCAGGTGATGACCTCAAGAGGACTCCTGAATTAATGTCTGTACAGTAACTTCTCAGAGTCTGGTTACCAGGTAACTCAACGAGGAACACTGTACCTCCCCATCTTCCTCTCACTATCCCTCCCTCCTCACTTCCTCTTCCTTTTTGCTCTCCCTTGTTCCCTCTTTTCCTCCCTCTTTTTCTCACCCTTTTTCTCTCTTCTTTCCTCTCTCTATTCTCTCTCCTGCTCTCCCTCAAACTGCGTAGTTTCTCACCTCTGCTCCTTTCTGAGCTCTCATGTCATTCTCTTCTCACTTTCTGACCAGTTTCCTCAGCTCTTCCGGCACATGGACCATGATGGCTGCCCCCAGATGGTGCCTTCAGCTCCCCAGTCACCATCACTGTGGTATATGCTGTTGGTATCTCACCCCGATGCCTTTACTGGGCTGATGTCCTCATCTTGCAGCTGCTGTGGGTGTCAGTTAATAACAGCTCATATGTGTACCCTTCTCTGGAGGACTATCCTTTACCAACTGGAAGCTTCTCTCCTGGAGATGCCCAAAAGGTTTTGCCCCACATGCCTTAGCCAATGACTGTCAGATGGGTGGGGGCATGCAAAAGTCCATCCTCCTTGCCTCAAGGCAGGACACACTCTGTGGTACAATTCACACTCTGGACAGCCCCCTAGGATCAGGTGCAGTCTGCCTTTTCCTGTCTTTGCATAGCATCTTCCCCTGTTCCATGCTGCTCCTCTCACTCCCTTCAGGTGTAGCCTCGGAGCACTCCCTCAATCAATCCCTCTGCCTCTAAGGAACCTGATTTAGGCTCATCTCCTTACAGATCCTGTGCCTGTGGCAAATTGGCTCAGCCTTTGCTGTCCTAATTCCAAATATCCAGGAGACAGAACTCTCTTAAAGTTCTTTCTCTTTGAACTCCCATTCAAAGACCAGTGCTCCCTACGTGCAGCTTGGCTCAGGCTGAGCTCAGCCCAGCATCTAGGACAAACACCTGGAGTTCATTTCAGGTGAACACTGGGAACACATTACAGGTGCAACCTTCTGTGGCTGCAGAGGAGACAGAGTTAAATAGAATAGGGCAGATGAAGGGTACATGGAGAGGGGACAACTCTCAGAAAAGGCTAGTCAGTTCCTGCAAAGGTGAACCCTACCCGTGTCCTCCTCCTCAGTCTTTCTTGAATTAATTTTCTTGGTCTTCTCTTTACCCCTCATCAATCTTCCCATCTACATGCCAAGTTCTAATCAGATAGTGAATGTTTGAAAAGTGGCACCACGTGATGGAGAAAGGACTAGGCTGAGTGTCAGGATGGAAGATGGTCCTAATTCAGCTAGCTCGCTTCACATACACCTCTGGGTCTCCAGCTTTAAGGTAAATTAGAGAGTCAATTTGCTAGCTTCAACAGTCAGTGCTTTTCTGAAAACAAGAAGGGCTGGCTGGGTGCTTTGGCTCATGCCTGTAATCCCAACTCTTTGGGAGGCTAAGGTAGGAGAATTTCTTGAGGCCAGGAGTTGAGATTTACCTGGGCAACATAGCAAGACCCTGTCTCTACAAAAATTTAAAAAATTAGCTGACTGTGGTGGTACATGCCTGCAATCTCAGTTATGCAGGACGACCACTTAGCCCAGGAGTTTAAGGCTGTAGTGAGCTATGATTGCACCACGACATTACAGCCTGGGCAACACAGCAGGACCCTAAAATTAAAAAATAAAAACAAATAGAGCAGAATCTGCGTCTTTTAATCTCTGCATTCCTGAATTCAGCACAATGCCTGGCAGAAAGAACATTGATAACGTATTTTTTAAAAGGAGCTATTCTCAGCCGGGTGCGGTGGCTTATGCCTGTAATCCCAGCACTTTGGGGGGCCAAGGCAGCGGATCACCTGAGGTCAGGAGTTCAAGACCAGCCTCATCAACATGGCAAAACCCCATCTCTAGTAAAAATACAAAAAAAAAAAAAAAAAAAAAAAAAAAAAAAAAGCCAGGTATGGTGGCAGGCGCCTGTAATCCCAGCTACTTGGGAGGCTGAGGCAGGAGAATTGCTTGAACCTGGGAGGCGGAGGTTGCAGTGAGTCCAGATGGCGCCACTTCGCTCCAGCCTGGGTGACTGAGCAAGACTCCATCTCAAAATTAAAAAAGGAAAAAAGGAGTTATTCTCTAAAAAATGAAATGATGGAGAGTTACATTAAGATAATAAGGTAGAGCATGATCCCAAAGTATGCACTATTCTGAGTGTAGGGTGCCTGTCGGCAATAACTATCACTTGGTAAGGGCTCAGTTGTGCCAGTTCCATGTTAAGTATTCTACTGCTGTTGTGTAACAAATCACCCAAAAACTTAGCCATTTAAAACAATTTAAGCCATTTTATTATGCTCATAGAGTCCGTGGGTCAGGCATTTGGACAGGACACAGTGGGGATGGCTTGTCTCTGCTCTGCAATGTCTGGGGCCTCTGCTGGGAAGATCTGAAGTCTGGTAGTGACTTGTGAGCTGGGGCTGGGATCACCCAGAGGCATCTTCACGCACAGAACCAGTGGCTGAGGATGGCCTTGTCTGGGTCTGTTGACCAAAGCACCTACGTGTGGTTTCTCCATGGGGGCTGGGCTTCATCACAGAACAGTAGCCTCAGGCTAGTAGGACTTTTGAAGGTGTCTGCTCACAGCTCCAAAATCAAGTGTCCCAGTTTACAAGATAGGAGAGAAACTTCATCATTTTTATGACCTAGCCTCAGAAATCAACTATATTATTCCCACCACATTCTTACAAGCAAGTCATAAACTAATTCACGTTTAAGAGTAGGTGAACTAGGTACTGCCTCTTGATGGGATGGGGGAGAGGCTGTCACAGAGCACATGTGATGGCAGATATTGTTGTGGTTATATTTGGGAAATAAAATCTGCCTTGCATGTACTGTCTCAATCCTTCCATTATCTTTGGAAGTAGGTATTATTGTCCCTCTTTACAGGGAAAGAAACTGAGGCTCAGAGGGGCTAAGCAACTGGCCTGTGGACAAGGCTAGTACATGGCAGAGTTGGAGTTCACCCTAGTCTGTACAGAGCAGGTGTTCTCCAGTAGCATATGATGCTGCTTACAGGAAAAGGGAACTGAAAAAAATAAGACATTCAAAGGCCAGTTCGGGAATGAGGTATTCTTCTCTCCCATAATCCTGATGTCAGAGTTAATATCTTCCCCATATGGGAATCTGGTTCCTGTGCATAACTCCCCAGGGAGTTGCTTCCCAGAAACTATGTAAGTATGTGTGTACCTTTGATGCCTCAAGTCTTCCAGATATGCACTGTGTGCCAGCAGCTGCTGTCTGCCCTCCCTGACCACACTTATATGGCAAAATAGTCCAGCAAACAATGAGCAGGAGCAAGCTCTGACCCTCTCCGTGAAGGCAGCACACAGAACCAGTTCGTGCCAGGAATATCTTCTCTGCCATGATCCCCCTTTAAAATTACATCTTCCCTTTAAGTGCAAACAAGAACCTAGACTTCCAGAAAGTCATCTTGATACTCCCAGGATACTTATAATCTGGAATCTTTAGAAGGTACTTGGCACTCACTGCTTGCTCTGTAGGTTTTTTGTGTTCTAACACCCCAGTTAGTCTTCTAAGGCCTCAGAGGGCAAGGTTCATGCCCTATTCTGCCTCAATCCCCCACCCCTGCTGAACAATACCCCATTCTTAGTAGGTAGGCAATAATTAGGTCAAAAGGCCTCAGAAAGTTTATTATGATATTATAACAGGAGGACACGTGCTTCTTTAAAAGCATTTTTTGAGAGCCTACTCTATCACCGGCATTGTGCTAATGACCCATGTGATCTAGAAGCAGAAATTTAGAAAATCAAATATGAGCCTTTTGGGCACTCTGCAGCAGGTAAATAACAAATCAAAATTGGTATCTAGAAGTGAAGCATCCTTGGTCAGATTAAGAGGCCTTCATGACAGGTACATTTGAGGCAAGCACTGTAAGGTTACAATCTCTATCAGCTGTCAGATGTTTAGAAAGACCCTAAATAGGGTATTGAGATCCTAATTCTTGATTTTACTTTCTCCTAGAAATTGTCTGAGTGATGATTTTAGCTGGGCTTATCAGTCAGGAAAGGATGGGTCTTGCTGTCCTTAATTTCAAATCAGTCTTCTTGTAGTAGGTAAATTTCTCTACCTTTCTTTTAATTTGTCACCATTTCACCTCAAATTATCCCTAAAGGCCATGACCTTTGGAAATACCTTTGAATGTTCAAAATCAGCTGATCCAGCCACAGATAAACCTGGTCATAATCAATGGGTAATCAATCTCATATTACCCATAATTTTATCTTCACTCATTCTTCACATCGTAAATCCTTGATCCAAATACAATACTATTATATAAAACTATTTCTTCAACATACCAACAACAAGAATGAAACAGCTCCTGTAAATAATTACCTCTGGGATATGAAAGAAAATGTAAACATTTTATTTGGCAGTTGTTTCTGAACACATGAATAAATAAATGGAAAAGTACATATTATTTCTTTTTGGAGTAACAGATACCATTAAACGCTTATTTACACATCTTCACTGCAAAGAACAGTTACACAATTAAATTTTGTCTTATAAAAGGTAACTTCCCACATCACTGGACTGGACAGTTAAGGATGGAGATACTGGTAGTGCTTGGTTCTAGCAGTCTCAATGTTTGAAAGGCATTCATTTGCAAGTGTGATAAGAAGAGTCATCATGCATTGAGTTCATCCGGGTCATGTACTGTAGAAAATTTCTGATGGCAGCCACAGAATTTGGTGTCTCATGCGCTTAAGTCAACTATGACATGTTTGTAAATCTGTGTATTTCCCTTAAAACTGGAAGCAAAAAGAAAATTACGCTTATTAATGGACACATGTGTGAATGATCTTGGTGCCTGAACATTTAATTCCTGAAATTTCACAAATTTGGCTTTCTCTGCATCCCAGTTATACACTTGAGTAAAGGAGTAATCACTTCCAAGAATTGCATATTGGTAATTATTTATTTGAAGAGGCTGGAACACCATGGATCCTCGCGATGGCATCCTCTGAATATCCTGGAACGAGGAGCCTCCCCATTTCATGACTTTGGAATCACCAATGAATCTTGTCAAGCAAATGTACACGTCCCCTTTCACTGAGAAGTGCTTCACTGCGTACACATCCTCCATGTTAGGAATGTCAGTTTGGTTAGTGAATGATTGTGTTGCTTTGTTCCACTGATAAATTACAGGACGCTGGGAACTACTAGACAGAATTAAATGAGGCGTTCTGAGTGTCTGAGGTGTTCTGACTATTTCTAGATATTCCACATCAGTGTCCCTGTACCACGCGTGTAAGGATTGATGGGAGTAGAATCCGTTTCCGTTCCATTTGTAAATGGTAGTAAAACCAGCTTTTGAACTGTCAGCAACAACAAAGTACCAGTTGTTTTCAATCTTGAATGTTTCAATGTCATTGGGTTTTCGGATTTTGAGAATTTCAATATCCTGGATTTTTATGAATTTATTTGCAAAACTGTCTCGCTTATAGATGTGAGAGCCACCAAACAGCTGGGCCACAATAACATAGAGCTGAGTTTCAATGACTATAGGCTTGCATACTACAGTGGATGTGCCTGGGAAAAGACAAAGGAGAGATTAGTTGTGTGGCCATCCTCTTTTGGAGCATGTAAACATGCGGGCTGGGGCCATACAACTTCCACCCAAATCAGCCTGAAACAAGAGATCTCCTTGGTTGATTAGGCAAGGCTGGTCTCCAAAGCCCAATGGCAGCAGTGTCCTAAAGTTCTGTGCCTTTGTGCCTCGTGGGGCCTTGTTGCCAACAATTGAGTTGTTAATGTCATATCTAGCCTGCGCTAGACGTTCAGGACACACAGCTATGGCCCGAGTGTTCTCCTCTTATTTCTTGCAGAAAGAAAGCATTAGTTTCCCTGACACAAAATGAATTAATCATAATTCTAATGAAAACTACTGTTTACTGAGCATCTATTATGTGCTTTCTCAATTTACCTCATTAATTTTCCCAACAATCTTAAGAGATAAATATTATCCTTTTTCCACATGAGTAAACTGAAGCTCAGAGAGGCTGTTCTGGTAGCAGAAGTCAGAGTCGGGGATTCAAAGCCAGGCCTACCAGCATCTCTATGCTTTTAACCCAAGCTGGGGACAAGTTAGCTATTCCAGGACTTCAAATTTGGTTTATCTAAGATCTTAGATAACCAAAGGCTAGCGTTGTGGTCTGGGTAGCCCATGGCTCTACTGTAATTGTTTTGCTCTAAGTCTGAACTGCTTCCTGCTCTAGAATAATTCGCCTTTCCCCTGCAAAGAAAGGAGATGCCACTTGTCACTTTTCTGGAGCTTTAGGTCACTGGTGGCAGGAGTGAAGAGAAGGAAAAGGAATCTTTAAGAAAATCGAAAGAAGGGTGCAGCCATGGGCACTGCTCCTGAAAGTTATTTTGGAAAATCATGGAAAATGATGTGGGATCTGTCAGTGGCCTAGCTTGGTATCCTCTGGGGAAGAGTTTGACATTTATCAGTAGATTCTGATCTTGCAGGAGTTTGGCTCTAGAAAGTCCAGAGACAGCTGAACAAATCTGGGCTTTAGGCCTCTTCTGACTACAGCGCTAGTGCGGGGCAGAAAGTTCTACATTAACTCTTTCTACTAATTGGCTTCATCCATAGGCAAAATAGTTTTATTTGTGACTCTTTTCAGGGCTAAACTGTTTGTATGATCTTAAGAAAATCATTTAACTTCTCTGAGGCTCAGTTTTCTTTTCCGTACAACGAGACTTTAGACTAGATTAAGGATGGCCACCAGATTCCAACACATGTACCAATACTGATTGGCTCATTGCGTGTGATTGTCTGGGGAACTGTGTTGAGAAGGATTCTGTGGCCGTGTCTGCACTCTACATGAAAGATTCCCATGATAGATTAGTGGTGCCTGTCTAGAGTGAAGGAAGGGATAATGACTGAGTATGGGGCACATATTTGTCATCTGCTATGGTTGGAATGTTTCTGTCCCTCCAAAATTTATGTTGTAGCTTAATCCCCAGTGTAATAGTATTAAGAAGTGGGGTGTCTAGGAGGTGATTAGATCATGAGGACTCCACACTCATGAATGGAATTTGTGCCCTTGCAAAAGGGCTTGAGCGAGTCTGTTAGATCTTTTTTTGCCCTTCTGCCATGTTAGGACACAGAGAAGGCACCGTCTTTGAAGCAGAGAGTGAGCCCTCACCAGACCCTAAATCTCCTGGTGCCTTGATCATGGAGTTCCCAGCCTCCAGAACTATGAGAAATAAATTTCTGTTCTTATAAATTATGCAGTCAAGGTATTTTTTGTTACAGCAGCAGGAAGGGACTAAGACATCATCCTAGACAAGATGAGCTCTGAGATGCCCTCAGAAAGTTTGCAGATGTATGATTTATTTCTCTTGTAAGTGCTCATCTAAAGAGTCATTCAAAGAAATTGATGAACCATACACAAGTAAGAAAAGCCTGGTTTCGACCGCACAAAACCCTGCTATAGTCCACTGGAAAACTTATGGGGGCCTAGGGAAGCATGACCTTCTTCCTTCAGAGAGAAGGATTCTAAAAGAAAGGAGGATTCCAAAAGGGTCTCAGTTTGGAAGGGATCCCTTTATTTAAGCAACCCCAGCCTCAAGCAAGCCCCAGACCTGTCTTGGTCCTTTGAGCAATGAGGGTGATGGCTACCAGCAAAATCTATCATGACCCTCCATGCCTTGTCTAAAGGGTTACCTTTTATGGGGAGGTGTGAGTGTTCTTGAGAGCAGATTTAAAGGTATTAGAAGCTAAAACTGATATTAAAAATTGTAGAGGGAGCCCTATGTTCTAACTTATGACTTACAATTTTAAAAATTATTAAAATGGGAAAGAAACTTAAGAGATCAGCTAAGTAAGCCCAGGCAAGGTGGTTCACTCCTGTAATCCCAGAACTTTGGGAGGCCAAGGCGGGTGGATCACTTGAGGCCAGGAATTCGAAACCAGCCTGACCAACTTGGTGAAACCCCATCTCTACTAAAAATACAAAAAATTATTGGGGCGTGGTGGCGCATGCCTGTAGTCCCAGCCACTTGGGAGGCTGAAGGACAAGAATCGCTTGAACCCAGGAGGCTGAGGTTGCAGTGACCCCAGATCACGCCACTGCACTCCAGCCTGGGTGACAGAGCAAGACTCCATCTCAAAAAAAAAAAAAGAGATCCAGATAAGTAAAAGTTTTCATAGAAAGAATTAGATTCCGGCTGGGTGCGGTGGCTCACGCTTGTAATGGCAGCACTTTGAGAGGCCAAGGTGGGCGGATCATGAGGTCAGGAGTTCAATACCAGCTTTGCCAATATGGTGAAACCCTGTCTCTACTAAAAATATAAAAATTAGCTGGACATGGTGGCACGCACCTGTAGTCCCAGCTGCTTGGGAGGCTGAGGCAGAAGAATTGCTTGAACCCGGGAGTTGGAGGTTGCAGTGAGCTGAGATTGTGCCACTGCACTCCAGCCTGGGTGACAGAGCAAGACTCTGTCTCAAAAAAAAAAAAGAAAAGAAAAGAAAAGAAAGAATTAAATTCCATGGCCAAATTAAGGGTGAAAAATATTGGAAAAATTTCCTCACTGCAGGGCTTCTCAGATCCACAGATGTCTATATTATGAACCTACAAGACCAAGATATGGTTCATGAATTTATTGGACCACAAAATCCTTTTCATTACAAGGCATACATTAACATTTTGTAGAAGACACGTTTGTGTAACAAATTTGGGACTTATTGATCTAAAATAACCTTCTTATTTTATAGTTAAGAAAAAGGGGTTGAGGGGTGTCAGTGAGTATGAGCGGCTTGCCCAAATAGACTGTGGCAGAACCTGGACTAGAACTCATGATTCACCATCCAATACTTTTATTTGAAGAAAAATATTCAAATATTTACTGTTTATGTATTATACTAGACCCTATGCTAAGTTTCTTGAATATGTGTTCACATGATCTTATTAACAACCTTGTGAGTTAAGTATTAATATTATTCCCATTTTACAAGTGGGGAAATTATGGCTTAGAGAACAATCCCAGGTCACTTAACAAATGGTAGAGTTGGAATTCAAATGCTAAAGCATTCCCCTATACCACTCATCTTTCCTTGTTGCCCTTGGCTGAAGCAGTTTAAATTACCACTCAAAATATCATTAGGCTTTTCATACCTGTAATGTTGTCATAATTCCGGAAGGTCTTTTCCACATGGTCCCATTCAAGGAAAATGCATTTTCCAGTAAAAGGCTGAGCGATGACTACATACTCATCATTCAAATAAGAAAAAGTGTCTATGGACAATGATTGATAAGGCAGGTCTTGAGACTTTGCAAATTCTGCAAAAATAGGAAATGATAAGTAACTGTGAGCTAATACCTCTTTCCTTGGCTAGATCTTAAATATTCACAAGAAATACATTTATTTCAGAGAATAGTAAAATGGCCATTTTACTTTTAAACACATGAAGCATTGTCAATGGTTCATAATTTTTTTAAAATTAAATTGCTCAGCTAGTTTTTAAGATATAAAAAATATCAGTTCCTGCACATGAAAAAAAAAGGTAGCCCTTATTTTAATTTTTTGAGGTGGAATGATGATGAGTACATTACCTGTAATGATGCAATCGAAATCCTTCGAGGAGAGACTATTGATTTTGCGCTTCTTGTATTCTGGGGGGCCTTCGCAGTAGATGTCTTCAACAGTTGCATTGGTGTGGCCAAGCCATTCCACTAGCCATTTCAGTTTACAGTCACAATTAAATGAATTACCCCTCAGGTCCCTGAAAGACAAACTTCAGCTGCTTTTGCTGTACAAGGGCCCTACCCACGCAGGAAAGAGTTCTACATCAACAATTAACATGTGCAGAATGACCTTACCCGGCGTTGCATTCTGCCCTATAACCTGCCTGGAACCTGACTGACCACTCATTCACTTTGGGCTCAGAGAGTTAGCACCATGCACACTTGAAGACTACCCAGTCAATGGAACCTCATCACTTACTCCCTCTTGAATTCCAAAGCGGCTTAGTCTAGGGCTGTGCTGTCAATAGAAACAGTATATGAACCGTAATTGTAATTTAAAATTTTCTATAGCCACATTAAAAAAGTAAAAAGAAGCAGGTATAATTCATTTTAATAATATGTTTTATTTAACCCAATACATACAGAAGATTATCATTTTGACACATCATCAATATAAACATTATTGAGATATTTTACATTCCTTTTTTATACTAAGTCTTTGAAGTCCAGTGTGTATTTTATACCTACAATATATCTCAATTCAGATGCTAAATTTTACCAGAAATAGGTGATCTATATTTAGATGTCATAAAATTCATAATTGAAAAAAATAGGTGTATATACCCAAATTATTCCAAGCGTACTTAACATTTTCCAATAATTGAGCTGAGAATCAGCTTTTAAATTTAAATTTAACTGTTAAAAAATTAAGTAAAATTTAAAATTCAGTCTCTCAGTTGTACTAGGAGCACATTTTAGGTGCTCAGTGACCATAAGGTCTGCTGGCTACCCTACTGGACAGCACAGGTCTAAACGACAGAATGTAGTGATTATTGTAATGTATTTAATCAAGTGAGCTATTTGCTTTTCTTCTTTCTCACAGACATAATTAATCCTGATCCTCTTCCGTGGTCTACAAATTCAGTTTAAATAGGAAATGACTTTGACACAGCAGAGTTAACACAGACATACAATCGCTCATGCCTGTAATAAGTTATACAGCATAGACCATTTACATATCCACATATGACCCCAACTCACCAAGTTCTCTGTGTATTTGCATTGCTTCTGTTCAGGAATTCCACCTCCTTTCCTGGTCACACAGAATTCTTAAGATAGGTGCTGCCTACTCTTCACACCACACATAAATAATTTTTAAACGCCCAAACATTTAAAAATGTTTTTTAGAGGATACTTTCAAGAAAGCCAAGAAATCCACTAAAAGGCAAGTTGGCATGGATCCTTGTACTTCTAAGATAATTCTTGATTTGGGCATATTAGAGTAGGTCCAAAAGGCTAAACCCCTCTTGGGATTCCCATGAGAGACTGAGCCAATTTCAATATTTTTTTGTTTTGTCTTTCACTAGTGTAGGGTATAGACTGACACAAAAATGGGGTAAAGGACCCCCAATGAGCTACATCCCACGTCACCCATGGAGTGTGTTCTAACTTCCAAGACACTCCCAGAACTGACCTAGTCTCCCAAGAGAACTCTGACCCACACTAATGAGTGGCAACCTTTCAGGCTACTGTAAACCAGAGAGGATAACTATGGTCTGTCCAGGACTCTCTTGGAAGAATCCTGATTTGGGCATTCTCCTGGAATCAAACCATATCATTCAGGAATTGAGGTAATAGACATGGAGGAGGGGCTGGGGAAATACTGCAAGGAACAAAGAAAGTTTTTCATTAGGCTACTGATTTGAAGTTAAATACTGGGCTTGGAAGAAAGTACTTGACTCAGATTTTCTTTTTGTTTGTTATTGGAGAAAAGTTGTTTTGAATATATATTCTACAGACAAGTACCTTAATAATTTTTTTAAAAAGCTTTTGTTTTCATATATCCTTTCATTTGTTCCTGTCTTCCACCTTATGACATTTAAATACCTTTCTAATGTTCTGGAAGGCAAATAATGAAGCTGAATTGCTTTTGAGAGGTTTAGGCATATATTACTTGCTTTGCTTACAGCAAAATATACAAATTCCTTGCAAAGATCTTTCACTCGGAGGCTTAAAAGTCAAAGTTTGAAAGCTCTTTTGTTTGAAAAAGGGTCAAAAATAATTAAGTTCATTCCCTTCCTGGGGCTTAAGCCAAATTCCTGGGGATTAAGCTTAGAGTTGTTGTTCAGTCTAATGAGAAAAAAGGCAAACTTTTCTCCCTTCCCCCACTTCCTGCTCCATTTCTCTGTTGATTGACCAACCCAAGGATGTAACCTTTCATCTTTATTCTGTCAGTTTCCCAGACTCCTTTATGTTTTTCCTTTGTAGCCCTATTTCCTGGACCTCATGAGAAAAAAGGGATTTTGAAATTTCTAGCCGGGTCTCTTCCCACCCCGTCAAAGTCCTTTATCATCGCTCCCTGCCGTATTGACACACACTTTGTCAAAGGAATGCCTGGGTGCCATGTATTCAGAATTTCCAATGATAAATACCATAGAAGACTCAAATGTTAGTCCATGTAAATTTAAATTTTTGGCCAGTTAAAATTTAGATTTAAAAACCCTAATTTTAATTTAAAAGCCAATTAAAAATTATAATAATCAATACCAGGCTTCCTTGTTAATGACTGCAAATTAATTAATTGTTCAGTGATTTCTTAGGTCCTCTTACACATTTGTTAAAGAATCCAGGCCTTTGAAAATATCTTTTGGGAGTGTCTGGAGATTGTTGTTTGCAAGGCTCCTGGAAAAAAAAAAAAAAAAAGGTGATGTAAACTGTAGTGATAAATTAAACAAAGGCATTTAATGATAAAGCTTAGTTATGAGTCTCTTTTGTCATTTCCAGCCTACTAAAAGACTTGTGGTCCTTTTTTTTTCTTCTGAACTACTACTCAGATTCCTGCTATTGTCCTTTCAGTTCCTAACCTGTTCACTTCAACACCCACTCCATATTTATTTACTTTTATTTCTTGAGACAAAAGTCTCGCTCTGTCACCCAGGCTGGAGTGAAGTGGTGTGACCTCAGCTCACTGAAACCTCTGCCTCCCGGGTTCAAGCGATTTTCCTGCCTTAGCCTCCCGTAGCTGGGATTACATGTGCCCGCCACCATACCCGGCTAATTGTTGTATTTTTAGTAGAGACAGGGTTTCACCATGTTGGCCAGGCTGGTCTTGAACTCCTGAGCTTCAGTGATCCACCCGCCTCGGCCTCCCAAAGTGCTGGGATTACAGGCGCACTCAATATTTAAACAACACTTTATGTTGGTTAAAAACAACAATGATTCCTGGGCATTGATCTTTCCATTTAGAACAGAACACGAGAGATTCACACTCTTAGACGCTCAATCTAGGGGATATCTCCCAAATGATGACTAACCAAACTGGTGAGTGTCCATCTCCAAAATGCGCCCCCTCCTCTTGCCTGGGCTGCCCCTTCTGCCTGCTTCCTCCTCGCTTGCTCCGGAGAGCAACCAAACCTCCAACCCACAGTGCCAGTAGCTCTATCTCTTCCCCAGTACATCCTTTCTCCTTTCTAAAGCCCACGCCTCCTTTTCCTTTCTAGCACCATTCATTCCACCTCAGAAAAAAGTTTTCTTATAAAAACCTATCCATCTATTCTCTTTAATCATCCCCCTCTTTCTCCTTCTTCTGGTTCTTTTCCTGTGATCACAGGAATGATTTTCCCTTTCCCTTTCTATTTGTTCTTCCGTAAATCACTAGAATGATTCTAATAAAGGTTAATGAGTAAAAAATTGTCCTGATAATGTCAAGGAAAGGGAAATGTGTCCCTAGTACACAAATATAGACATAGCACAGTGCTAATGCTGTATGACTGGGGAAGGTCACCAGGTAGTGTAATTTTCTATTTTTAACCAGCACCATATATATACACGTTATAAACTTTTCTTAGAGGTGTTTTTTTTTCCACAATAAAAATAAAAAACTAAACTAAAACTAAAGAGCCCATACCATTAGCCTCTAAACCCTTGAAAATTCTCTCAACTTCCCTTTAAAACATTCTCAAAAGTCTATGTCTTCTACCTCCACTAATTAAATATAAGGTTTCTCAAGTGCAAACATTCATGATCTTTAGAACTTATTTTTAAGTTAGTTATGCTGTTTTTCTAGGTTTTAGAAATTACTGCTAGTTTGGAAAATGGTTCTCAATGAACCTTGGAATGCAAGAATAGGAACTGAGTCAGAATGTTCCATTGTCAATGGCGGTCCAATTGTGACAAAGAGCATGGCTTTTGGAGTGATTCTGAGCTACGTTTGAATCCTGACTCCAGCGTTTACTGGCTGTGTGACTTTGGTAATGTATCTTCTTGGAAATTCAGTTGTTTCATTTTTAAGTGAAGATAATAATACCTTATCTCATAAGATTATTGAAAAAAGGAAATGAGATAATCAAGGATGGTGCAGGCGTCTGAACTACTCTCAGTAGAGTGGCTGGTGTCAGAAGAGAACGGCTTCTGTACGTATGTTGTCCAAGAAACAACGTTTAGAAACAGACCACATGAATGAACTGCTATGGCTGTCCACATACAGCAAAATTAATAAAATGCTGCTAAGGAAGACTATTCAAGAGAATGTCTCCATAATTCATCTTACTGACTGGTGTTTGAATGAAGAGATTTTCTGATGTCTTGGACCAGTCCAGAGTCACTCCCATGTTATGTGTCTCAGTTTATTTTCTGGCACAATGTGGCTTAAAGTTATCATACTAACTTCTAAGTGGATGTCCCTTCCTCTGAAGCTGGTAAAAACTGCAACTGGCCGCAGAGCATAAATTTAGAGGAGGCTGAGTCACAGGACAGTGGGCATGCAATGATTAAGCAGTCAAATCCTGAATTACTACTGCCAATAGGGGCTATACAGGAGAAGGCACCATGCTTGTCTTACTGTCCAAGGGGAATTCTTTTTTTTTTTTTTTTTTGAGACAGGGTCTCACTTTGTTGCCCAGGCTGAAATATAGTGGTGCGATTACAGCTTAATGCAGCCTCAACGTCCCTGGCTCAAGTGATCCTCTGGGCTCAGTCTCTCCAGTAGCTGGGACCACAGGTGTGTCCCACCATGCCCAACTAAGTTTTTTTTTTATTTGTAGAGACAGGGTCTTGCTATGTTGCTCAGGCTGGTCTTGAACTCTTGGGCTCAAGCTATCCTCATGCCTCTTCCTCCCAATGTGCTGGGATTACAGGTGTGAGCCACTGTACCCTGTGGGATTCTTTTAAATAATGAGTGAATCTGGAAGTTCTACTTCCTGCCCGAAGGAGTAGAGCTTTAGGCCTCACATGATCCACGTGCAAGCTAACCACAGAACAGATGGCAAAACAGAGCTGCAGACTCGGAGCTATGGGGCTTCCAGAATGGAGAGGCAGTATTTTTGCATGACAAGATGGAGGGCTTCTAATTCACCAGAATTGTGAGATGGGGCTGAGAAGGACAGGCTGGCCCGATGGGCTGTGGAATGAGGCATTAAATTTCCTGAGAACCTCTTGTGACAGGCTTTTGCCTTGGGAATCAGAGGGTGGGGGAGGCAGGGGAGCCAGAGGGAGAAATGGTGGGTGGATTCGCTGAACCCAGTGTCAACCCTTTGATGCTCCGCTACCAAAAATTCAATGAAATCCTTGCCCACAATGAACTGCTCTTAGAGGAGAGAGGATGAAGCTTCATGTCTAGGTTTGGTGAGTGATGGGCATGAGAAGGCTGCCTGGATTCACTAAGAGAAGCAGACTCAAGAGGAAGTAAGATTCAGAAATGAGAGTGAGGCTTCCAGACACCCAAGGCTAGGGAGCTGGAGTTCAGACAGCTTCCCTAAGTCTCTGGGAGGCTCCAGTGACAGGTTACATTTGGATAAAAGGAAAGCAGGCAGAGGGATTTGGGCAGAGAACGACTTAGGAAAGCAATGCTGACAGAGCCTGAGAATTACTCTGCAAAAAATGTTAACAGGTTGCCAGGGCATGGTGGCTCACGCCCGTAATCCCAGCACTTTGGGAGGCAGAGGTGGGCGGATCACCTGAGGTCAGGAGTTCGAGACCAGCCTGGACAACAAGGCAAAATCCTCTGTCTGCGAAAAATACAAAAATTAGTTGGGTGTGGTGTGTGCCTGTGGTCCTAGTTACTCTGGGAGGCTGAGGTTGGAGGATGGCTTGAGCCTAGAACTTGAGGCTGCAGTGAGCCATGATCATACTGCTGCAGTGAGCCATGATCATACCACTGCACTCCAGCCTGGGTGACAGAGTGAGACCTTGTTTCAAAAACAACAACAACAACAACAACAAAGAGATATAAGGGATCGTGTAAATAAACTATGGTCCATACGTAACACAGAATATTTTGTAGGAGATTTTAAAAATGAGGTAGGTGTAGGGTTACTGGAATCTTTCACTTTTCTGTGTAAATACATATTTATGTTGTGAGTTTTTATCATCAAGCATGTATTATTATTTTATAATCAGAAGAAACAAAGAATAAAGTTGACTTTTTGAAAGGATCCTGTTGCTTAGTATTTGTATATATCTATGGTTCTGTCCAGTGAGGGTTCAGTCATTTGAAATCAATCATTTGGCTGCATTTGTCAAGTTCCAAAGCTACCTACAGGGTTAGATTAGGAATTACCGAACTCGGGGGCCTGAGTGGTCAGGTCATGCAAATGTCTTTCACAAGACCTCCTGCAGGAGGGAGCTGCCTGTTTCCTAGAAAACTCTCATGCGGTTTCAGGCCCTCACCCTTTAGGGAGGTTTGGGGCTACAGGGCAGTCGAGGCTTGAAGCCACCGCTGTGGTTCTTTGCGCCAGCTTAAAGCCAGCTGTGATGAGGGCCTGTTGCCTCCACAAATCATCATGGGCATCTGAGGGCTTCAGGGAGATTTGCTGCAGTGGAGGGGTGCTGAGGGCACCGGGGTCAGGGGCAACAGGAAAAAAAAAGGGCAAGTCACGCGACGTTCCCTGAAGCCTCCTCAGCATTTAGTCATTAAAAAAGGGGTAAGTAGAATGAGATCCTGTGTCTATCAGGGAATTTTAACAGCTAGAGAGACTGAGATAGCACTTTGTGGGTTAGGGTTAGGGTTATTTTAGGGTTGATATTAGGATTATTTGATTCTTCAGATTCCACCTCTGCACCGAGTTTTGCTACCAGAAAGCAAAATACCTGGATAAAATTTTCCCAGTTCTGTCTTCATCCCACTCCCAGCTTCACAGAGTAATGATATAGTAATATTATTATTAACTTTTCCTCAACAGAAGCTCTAGTTGCTATACGTGCTATGTATTTTTAAAACTGGTTGTAGCTATTCTTTCCTGCATCACTTAGGGTAGTGTAGTGGTTTAAGTGCCAACTTCGTCCAAATCCACCAGGGATTAAATTTGAACGTCATCACTCTTAGGAATGTGTCCTTAGCCAAGTTAATTTCACCTCTCTGGGTTTCTGTTTTGACATCTGCAAAACTGAGCAAAGGATATGAATTTCACTTATTGTGAGAATTAACACATGTAGCTACTAATATTTTTATATACATATCTTTGTAATGGATTCCAGGAAAAACTGTATCTGCAGGTGAATTTTTAAACCTTATGTGTTAAGACCACAAAACTAATCTTTTTCTTTGTTGTTATTGCCATTAAACAGTGATATTAAGTATCTAAACACTTTAAAATATTTGCTTCAGGAAGCTGAGATCATCTATTCTTTCTGCCTCTCTTAGTAGGGATAATCCTATGCATTGGTATTCTTAAAAGTCCCATCTTTTACTTTTATTGATACACACACACACATATACACACACTACATATGCACATATATATGGAATAATAATTATTTCTTCACTTCAAGAAAAGTTGGAAAGTGCAAAAATTATTTTTTTAAAAAAGGAGAGAAATAATAATTATCATAGCAGAAGTAACCACTGTTAAGATTTAGTCATGTTTTCTTCCAGCCATTAATACAGAGCCCATCAAAAGCAAGTGATTCTGGAACGTCATGTTACGGGTCCTGGCCCACAGAGTGTCTAGTCCTTCTCTTTCCTCTAGAGTGTCATGACTAGAGAGAGTGTCACGACTTGAGAGAGTGTCACCCTGAATTGCGGTAGGGGACCCTCCTTCCTCTGCAAAGATCTGTTAGCCAAGAGCTGTTAAGCAGAGCTGAATTTTAATACTAGATATAAGAATTCTTAATTCTTAGGAATAGGAGGAAGAAAAATTATGAAGGACAGAGAGGCAAGGAGTCCCAGGTAGCCACCAGAGTTGTCAGGAAAAAGACTTTCTACATGTTTTGGTTTAAGGAGTACCAGGCTCCTGTGTTGGCCAAAGTGGACCCCTTGCCAGTCAGACTCACTTTAGGGCCCAGAACTCAGCCACAGAGTACAGGGGTGACGTGGACAGGGAAGTGGATATCTGAGTTTGAGCTCAGGCTATTCCCTTTTCTATAAAGTGAATGATCACTGGGTCAGAATGATCTCCAAGTCCTATTCTTGCTCTGAAATCACAGCTTTGTCATTTTCACTGAGAGGCTATGGCTTCATCTTTAAAATTAATAGATGACACTAGGATAGGTGATACTTTAGGCCACGTACTTAGGGGTCAGTGCGTTTGACAACAGGCTTTTCTAGGGGATGGAGGTCACACTAGGTGGCACTAAAATATCTGACTGGGGTGGGGTGGAGCCGATTGGGAGAGGGGTGAAGACACAGTCAATGAGAGACTTGAGGAAACATTTAATCAATGTTCCTTTATTTCTAGGATAATTCTGCAATGAGCACTAGAAGGATGGTTCTCTTTGCATTATCTGTAGTGCTAGCATAGTGCCTGGCACAAAGTAAGCCCTCAATAGATACTTTTACTTATTTATGTATTTATTTATTTTGAGATGGAGTCTCACTCTGTCACCCAGGCTGGAATGCAGTGGCGCTATCTCAGCTCACTGCAACTTCCGCCTCCCTGGTTCGAGCAATTCTCCTGCCTCAGCCTCTTAAGTAGCTGGGATTACGGGCATACGCCACCATGCCCGGCTAATTTTTGTGTTTTTAGTAGAGATGGGGTTTCACCATGTTGGCCAGGCTGGTCTTGAACTCCTGACCTCAAGTGATCCGCCCGCCTTGGCCTCCCAAAGTGCTGGGATTACAAGCATGAGCCACCGCACACAGCCTAATAGATACTTTTAAATGAATGAATGAATGAGGCAGGCTGGAGTAGACGAGAGGAAGCGTACATATCTAGGCAAAGAAAAGAGCAAAGGATGCTCCTTTGAGGCCCCCTGTGCCAAGGCACTGGGGGAGAAAGCTCAAAGCCCTGTGAGTGACTAGTGCAGTCCCCACCAGCTGGTGTGGACCCCCACCTCAGGAATGACCCTCCCTCCCCACAGCCCCACTGTGGCAGAAATCCCAAGGCAACGTGGAGGCTCTTTAAAGTTGCCTTCAACTAAGCACCATTCTCTAGGTCCTGGTTCAAAGTTCACCTAAGAAACATTCTTTTATTTATTTACTTACATTTATTTATTGGAGACGGAGTCTCGCTCTGTCACCCGAGCTGGAGTGCAGTGGCGCAATCTCGGCTCACTGCAAGCTCCGCCTCCCAGGTTCACGCCATTCTCCGGCCTCAGCCTCCCGAGTAGCTGGGACTACAGGCGCCCGCCACCACGCCCAGCTAATTTTTTTGTATTTTTAGTAGAGACGGGGTTTCACCGTGTTAGCCAGGATGGTCTCGATCTCCTGACCTTGTGATCCGCTCACCTCGGCCTCCCAAAGTGCTGGGATTACAGGCGTGAGCCACCGCACCTGGCCAGAAACATTCTTTAAAACAACTGAGATATTGCGCAGCTGAATGTCTAGTTACCTTGAAACTGGCTGAGTAAGGTCAAGTGTTCTCAAAGGCAGACGGCCATTCCTTCTTCACAGAAATGATGACCATTTCCTGCCCTTTGGTGTTTTCATCATTTACCCAAGAAAACCTCCGATTATGACTGTGGAACCCACTGGAAAGTCTTCTCTCTAAGGCAGACCAGACTGGCTCAAACACCGCGTTTCTTTCAGTGCCACCGGGCTCTGCTGCTAAGAAAGCATCGCCCACAGCCAT
The DNA here is from genome assembly GCF_028858775.2 of Pan troglodytes. Taxonomy (NCBI): domain Eukaryota; kingdom Metazoa; phylum Chordata; class Mammalia; order Primates; family Hominidae; genus Pan; species Pan troglodytes. The sequence continues at coordinate 106,022,350 of NC_072406.2, read as the reverse complement.
CTGGGGTGCACCAGCCCCCCTGCAATGCAGATTCTCAGCTTGGGTTTGTGTCTGTCTGAACCTGCGGCGGTGCAAGTGCAGTTACTTTAATTTCATAGAAAGTGTTTAAAGGGGGTATACACTGTAGCATTTAGCATCCTGATTCAGGACTAATGGAGGTTATGCAGTGAGTTTTAGTTTTTTCCTACACAGTGGTGCTTACTACATACCAGGCCCTGTTCTGAGCACTTTGTAGTTACTTAAATTTCACAGAAAATGTTTAAATGGTATATACACTATAGCATTTAGAATTCTGATCCAGGACTAATGGAGGTTGGGCAGTGAGTTTTAGTTATACAGTGGTGCTTACTACATACCAGGCCCTGTTCTAAGCACTTTGCATTTATTAACTGACTTAATCTCAAGACAACCTTAGGCACTAATACTCTTAAATGCCTTGTTATTCCCCATCCCATTTTAAGAGATTATTATTATAACCCCATTTTACATGCCCAGTCTGTAGCATAGTGAAGCTAAATGGCCTGCCCCAAATTCCACAGCTGTTAAGGTGCAAAGCCGAGGAACTGATCTGAGGTGGAGAAAAGTGCACTTTGAAGCCTAAAGTCTTAAAAAGGAAACTAATGGCTCAGATAGATGCCAGATTTATTAATAAGTAGTAAATAATGGAAAATAAACTTGTCCTATTGAGCTGGCAGAGAGACAGTTGAACCCAGGCAGTCTGGTGGCAGAGATCACCCTCTTAGCTGCTACATTGCACTACCTCTTTACATATAAGGCAATGTGAAGGCTAAAACAAAGACATCCTGTGCAACTGATTGGGAACACGCAAGCATCCTGAGTTTGGGGACTGTTATATAGTCCTTTGTACCCCCTCAGTGCTGAGCAACCATTGGATACTCTACAATACATATAGATTGATGATAATTTTCTCCAAATATTTATATATGCATGCAAACAATGCTGGCTCCACTGGGCCTTAGCCACAGTGACACTTAATGGCACACAAAGCAATCATTACTAAAGACTCATAGGTATTACTAGAAGCCAATACATAATGTTTGAAGATTTTGTCATCATTGGCCATAAATTAGTTTTTTATTCATAAACTAATTTTTATTCATGTTTTCCTGATTACCAAAATAACATATATTCATCAGAAAAATTCAAATATACAAAAGATTACTAAAATATACAAACCATTCAAACATTAAAGTGAAACATGCATAACATTAGAACAATGATTCAAAATAAAGTAATTGAGAATCCCAGCATTTGACAGGCTTTGAAAGGACTTAACTTTAAGAAGTCTCTCTCCCTTTTTAAGGGTTAATTTGCAGGGTTTTAAGGGTTAATTTGCAGGGGAGGGGAGGATCTCGCCTGATAGCCAGGTATATATAATAACTTTTTAATATTTATTTATTTATTTATTTATTTACTTCTTAGAGACGGAGTCTTGCTCTTTCGCCTAGGCTGGAGTGCAATGGCGTGATCTCGGCTCACTGCAAGCTCCGCCTCCCGGGTTCATGCCATTCTCCTGCCTCAGCCTCCAGAGTAGCTGGGACTACAGGTGCCCGCCACCACGCCCGGCTAATTTTTTGTATTTTTTAGTAGAGATGGGGTTTCACCATGTTAGCCAGGATGGTCTCGATCTCCTGACCTAGTGATCCGCCCTCCTTGGCTTCCCAAAGTGCTGGGATTACAGGCGTGAGCCACCACGCCTGGCCTATAATAACTTTTAAGTTATCTGTAAATGTCTCTTAGAAGAGAAATCTACTGACATCTCTGTATAAGAAGGTGAGAAAGTGCATTGTTTCTTAGGCGTGAACTAAATTTATATAAAGGCACAGGTAAGGGAGTGGCTTTAATGTTAAGCCAGAGTGGGAACCAGCTGGCCCTGAAAGTATACGTCTAATCCCAACTATCTGCATTTTGAGATGAAATATGAGGGTAGGTTTCCTGTTTTCAGGATCTTTTCTTTCTTCTCTAGTCATATTTTCTCCTCAAATCATGTCCCATGGAAGGATCCAGCCAGCTCAATAAAAGCTATCTGGTCCTGCGGTAACTGGCACAGTGGACATAGCACCGGACGTCTCATCAAAGACGGTGGGAGCTGTCTGTCTTTACCACTTAGTAACTGGGGAGCAGCTTCAACTCATGGTATACCTCCACTTGCTCGTTCATCTATGAACATAGTGCTACTGCCCTGTCTCTTTCACGGGGTCGTCAGGAGACTATGATGAAGTCAAGAATATGAGAAAGCTTTGTAACCTCTTCCTGCAATGCATGCAGGTTAGAGGGTGAGGTGCTAATTCCTCACAGCTTGAATGTTTGCCTTGATTGGGAAGGATTGATCTGAGGTGGAGAAAAGTGCACTTTGAAGCCTAATGTCTTAAAAAGGAAACTAATGGCTCAGACAAATGCCAGATTTATTAATACGCCATAAATAATGGAAAATGAACCTGACTTACTGAGCCGGCAGAGGGAAATTTGGGTTTCAGATCCTCCCTACTCCATCTCTCCTTGAAAGACAGAAAGGAAAGAAGGAAGGAATAAAAGAAGGAAGGAAGGAAGAAAGGAAGGAGAGAATGAAGGATGGAAGGAAGGAATTGTACCATGAAGAATAGCATAATTTGAAAGGAGAACATAACTTGGGGACAAAGGCACTCAGTGAGAAAATATTTGTCCAATTTCTCTTGCTAGCCTGAGCTTCTCTAAGGTGGGACTAGATCTTACTCATCTTTGTAGGCCCTACTCCTTGTAAAGCATGTGTCACATCTTAGAAACTATTTAAGATGAACCATATGGCATTGCCATTTTTGTAGATAAAAAACAGCCTAACATTGGCAATGCCATATCAGTCAACCTAATAAGTGTTAGCTAAAGATACAAGAGACCTAAGGGTCATATTCATTTAGCCACAGCCTTAACCCCTGTTCCCTCATAACACCTTCCTACCTCCAGCACCAGCTCAGAGAGGTGGGACTTCTCTTTCACTGCCTGTTAAGAGTCATGCCTCTCTTTGAAGGCTGCCCTTGGTGTTCCTTGAACCTGAAATTTTCTGGATGTTAAGCGTGTTCTGTACCAGCCTCTCTCTCTTACAGGCTCCATACTGCTAAAGAAAGGGCATCATTAAGACCCACATTTAAATTCCCATTTCATTTGATACACATAATAGGCTCCAGTAAACAAAATGGGTGTCCTACACTAGGATGTCAAACAGACTTTTTCTTTCCCTTTTTCCTCTTCCCCTTCCCTCCTTTCTCTCCCTTCCCTTCCTCTCTCATCTTCCTTCCTCTTTTTCTTTCTCCCTCCCTCCTTTCCTCTTTCCTCCCTTCCTTCCCTCCCTTCCCCTCCCCTCCCCCCTCCCTCGCTCCCTCCCTCCTTCCTTCCTTCCAAGACAGGGAAACATTTTTTCCTGTTCTGTGCATGGAGCCTGAGAGAAACCACAGGCTTTTAGGCTGGAGAGGAGACACAGCTGGATGAATTGGGCAGGTGAAGCTTATATCTGGGTTCCTCGAGAGGACACCAGAGTCCTACATCCTCCCTACAGCTCTCATGATGCTAAGCACTGGACAGAGGCCGTATGGATTGGGATGTATGTGAATCTAGTGGATTTCAAGTTGAGGTCATGAATTTCCATTTCTCCTTCCATATATTTGTTTCTTTTGTTTATTTGTTGTCTGAAAAATGAGGTTTGGCAGTGTTGAGCTCTGTGATAAAATTGCATAGCATTCATTCTGTAAACAGCCATCTTTGCATCATATCATGTCATTGACATGAAGAGTAGTATTGCAAACACTGTTTTTTTATTATAATAACTCTATACAAAGCCTTGAAAGGTATGATTTTGTAAAATATATCTGGCTATTAGCTTCTCTTTGCTACAAAACAAGCAACAGGAGAGAAGGGGGCCTGGTGGAGGCAGAGTGACAACCGCGTGGACACACTGGAAATCAGGCTCAGTCTAAGGACAGGCATTTTTGTCTCCTTTGTTCCCTGCTGCATCCTAGGGCCTAGAGCAGAGCTGGGAATGAAGTATGATGAGAGAACAGGTTAAAGCTGACAGAATGACTATGACACTTGGATCTCTTGCATCTGTATCTAGAACTGATAAGATACATATTAGGTAGATTGAGAAATAGCTGTTGAAAGGATGAAGAGTCACTGCAATTCAACAATTAAGTAGATGTTCTCATAATTCCATAACTAATCAGCTCACAAGGCATATATCCCCTCCAAGACTGTTTCCTCATTTCTGAAACAGGGATTATTGTGCCTGTTTGGCAGGATTATTGAGAGGATTAGATGAAAAGTGATGTAAATGTTAGTGCCTTTTCTTTCCATGCTCTTCTAGTTTCCTTAAAATAATCTGTGTGTATGTGAGAGTGTGTGTGTGAGTGTGTGTGTGTATGCATATGTGTGCCTGTGTGTGTATATGTGTGTGTGTGTGTGTGTGTGAATGTGTTTGTCTGTAGAGGGTGAGGGAGGCTAGAAGAAACAAATTGTTTGGGTCCTGTTGTTCAGGGTTTCTCAACCTGCCCACGATGCCACTTTAGGCTGGATAATTCTTGGTCGTGTAGGGCTGTCCTAAGCAGTAGAAGAATCCCTGCCTTTCACCCACTAGATGCCAGTTACATCCCCAGTTGTGACAACCAAACATGTCTCTAGATATTGCCAAATGTTCCCTGGGAGACAAAATTGTTCCCTGTTAAGAACAACTGCTGTTAGCTGTAATCATCCATTGAGTAATTAAATATTTCACTGATAAACAAGTTGATCAGGTACTATGAAGACATCGCCTGTGGCTATATTATGTTTAAATGTATATAAAGTGAGGGCTTATAGAGGGAAAAAAAGCTGATATCAAATTATACAGTCAACTCATAATGATCCATGAAGCAAGTAATGATGTAGATAATAAAAGAAGTTATTTCAGGCACACAATTTCCCTGCATTAGATTGCTTTTCTAATTATGGTTGGTTTTGGATAAAAATATTAATAGTAATCAATTTATTGAACACCCTCTGACAGATGACAGGGAAAGATGGCAAGTGTGCATGGAGAGAAGTCATTTGGGTTTCTTAAATTTTTATGGACACTCATAAAGTAGGTGCATTAACCACAGGTGATCAAACTGCATTGTCCATTAGCAAGCTTAAAAAGTAATAGCAACATTCATACTTACAAGTGAATTAATGACTTTAGTCCCCGGAAAGTATGTCTTGAAATTGACTTGATGTTGTTGTTTTCTATGAATCTGCAATAAGTTATAATATTTTTTGTCAAACAGTTACAGGAACTTGAGAGTACTTGTCCTGAATCATCATGTTTTAAAAAAGCTTTTTTACTTACAAATACTCTAGATGTGGAAGACCAATAAAAGCATCATCACTGATCACATCAAAGGAGTTCGATGTGAATAACCTGCCCAGAAAAAGTACACAATGAAAATGGTGAAACTGACAGATTGTCAATCTTGGCTGCTTTTATCTCTCAGAAAAATGAGTGGGAGTTGTATACAGAAAAATGTCTGCATGGCTGTCTGCTACAGTGTTAGTTATGCAGATAATCTATGCAGCATTTTTTTACTCCTAATCATCTCCTCATCAAAGGCTCATCAAGGGGTGCCTGGTGCCCGATTCCTCACAATGACTGCCACATACCCTGGGTGACATTTTGAGATACAATCAGAGCAGCTATGATAACCAAAGCAGCCAAAGCAACATTTTACATATTTTCATGACAAAGGCACTAACAATCTTTTCTGCTTGTTCTAGAAACCTCTGGAGTGTTCTAACTGGCAAAAACAATGGTACTTTGCGGTTTTGAGCCTGGGAAACCTAAAAAAAATTAAGCTGCATGCCTGGTTGTGCTGTGACATCTCGTAACAGACAGGCAGTTGACACTGGCTCCATGAACACCAACCAACCTCCTCCTTTGCACACAGACTGAAAATGGGAAACATGAGGTTTGGGAAGAGTCTTAGACCCATTTTATTACCAAATAGTTGAAGCTTTTACTTGGACAAATATATTTGCAATTTCAAAATCCACAAGGATTTGGTTTAGAAATCACTGATGAAAAAGAACATCAATCAGCCATCCCACACCCTGTTGAACTCCTTGGAGAACTGAATGAGAGGCTTAAAAGAGATAGTTTTAGGCCAAACAGTACAAGAATATATTATATTATGTCATAATGTAATAATAATAATAGTAATTCTGTTAGTAAAGCTTATCACTTTTACTTCTGAAGCCAGGGATTAAATATAAGTACCACTAACTAGCTTAGTGAATTCACCGCTGAACCTGTGAACTAGAGGAATTAAAACTAGGAGATCTCACTTTCTGAACATTTATGAGTAATTTATTTGTCATCTGGGATTGCTTCAAATAATCAGAGGAGGGGGACAACAAGGGGTTAGAGAAGAATTGGCGTGAGTTGATAATTTTTGAAGCTGAAAGATGGATACATAAGAGTGAATTTTACTATTTTGTCTACATTTATATATACTTAAAATTTTTCATAAAAATGTGGAGAATGGGGGGTAGGAATGAACCAACCAAACAAAATGAGATGATTTCTTGCATTTCTTCCTAAACTATCAACCCTAGAGTGGTGTTGGATTGTCTTCTAATCCCTCATGCCTCTAATGTCATGGCTTTGTACCCAAGTAATTCACGAGGCTCTGAAAAGCCAGTACTAATGAACAGTGACACATGTTAGAATTCCATGTTACTAAAACAAATTCAAAGCTGTATGATTTCCATCACAGCTTTGGCAATTGTGTCTCTTCTCACTTCATGGCTCTGGAAAACAAGAAGACTGCTCAGCTTGACTCCAAGTTAAGCTAACACCCAAAGGTTTCCTTAGGTTCCAGACTTTCATTGCATTCAGTATAGGCAGCATCAGCAGCGGAGAGAATGGAATAAGGCAGAAATTGGTACACACAAATATTATACCTCCCACACTCACTGATTTGAAAAATGGCCCAAGGACCAGGGACTTCTCATATTCCAAGTTGCCAGAAGAAATAGTTTCCATTGCTACTTCCCTTTATGTTAAATCAGATGCAGGACATAGTGGGAAATGAATATTAGTGGGCAGAACTTGCCCATGCACGTCACGGGAAGAAAAGAGAGGATTTCTGCTAGATTTTTTGTCTGCTTGTTCATTTCTTATCCCTAGCACCTGTGATACAGCACCTGTCCTCTAGTGGACACTGAATAAATATTTGTTGGACAAAGAGGAATTCACTTTACACTAAATTCTGATCATTACGAGACTACTGGATTAAATATTTCTTACAGCAGGAATTTGCCCTTATTTGTTTTTGTGTCCCCAGCCCCGGGCACAGTTCCTGGCTGAATAATGTTTGTTGAACTACATTTCAAGGACTAAAACCTCTTGTGAGAACTACAAATGCATATGCAAAACTAAGGATGAATATTCAAGGAAAGGAGCCAAAACACAATAAAGTACATCCTATATGACTGTACTTATATAAAGTACAAAAACTAATCTATGCTGCTAGAATCAGGAGAGTGGTTACCCTTGGAGGCAAGGAGTAATTGGAAGAGAACACAAGGGGCATCTTTTGGGGTAATGATAATATTGAGTTTCTTGACCTGGGTGCTGGTTACAAGGGTATTCACTTTGTAAAAAGTCATTGAGATGTACATTTATAACGTGCACTTTTTCTTTATGTATATTATACTTCAATTTAAAAGTTTCTTATAAAAGCTAAAAAAACACCCTCTGGCTAAGATAATAATGAATACCATAATCTCTCAATGCTAAATTCAATTGTAGTTTCTATGGAAAAAGATGTATAAAATTATACATACATTCTAAAGATAGTTGAGTGGGCTATCCATTTTATTATCCTACGTATACTTAAAAAGACTCCTACATCATATTCTATACAGAGGATGAAACTCTGACCCTTAATTTGTATGGATTCCTCTAAATATGTTTGATTTCATTATTATAATTTGTTATTGAACCAGATATGTTAAAGTATTCCACAGTCTCTGTTAAGGGAAACCGTGCCCAACCCACCCCACCTACACAAAAAACAGAACTGGGGCAGACCAGGGTGGCCATGTTCTACACTGCACAACCTCTGTCCCTTTCCACAGAGTAGCCAGTCTCTAAATCAACCAGCATCCCATGGCCCAAGTAGCCTGGTTTAAAAAGGTGAGTTGGGCTAAGACGACACCCTTCTTGGGGATCTGGAATTGGCAGACTGAGAAATGGAGCCAGCCGGTAGAGAAGCTAAAGGATAAAGGATGCCTTAGGGTTGAATTGGATCCATGGTAGGTAAAATTATGTGCAAAGAATGCTTAGGAGAGTGCAGAATTGTGGTGGAAAACCCACCAAGATAAGTTTTTTGAAGACTGGTGTGGGAGAGATACCTAGATCTGTGTTGAAACCTCAGCCAATGCTTCTGAATCCTGCTTGCTCTTGGAATCACCCAGACAGCTTTAAAAATACTGATACTTGGTTCCCACTCCTGGAGATTCTGGTTAAATTCTAAACGTGGGGTGTCACCTGGGTTACTAAAAAGCTCCCTAGGAGACTCATATGCAGCCAGGGTTGCACATGGTAAGCTTGCCAAGTCAGTCAAAACACTGTCCCCTTTACCTGTGGTGACCAAGGGGTCTCTGCTCCTTGCAGCAAGTCTGCCTGGAGCCGTTGGTGTGGGGAGTGGAGGAGCTGTGGACTTTCTTGTCCCTATAACTACGTGTAGCCTAGAGTCTGCAATAATATGAGTTGGAAGTGACAACTATCCTCACAACAGCAGCAGCATCATGGAGGGGTTTATGAAACCAATGTACCATCCAAATGACCTCGTTACTCTGAGCCACAGATCAGAGATCTGGACCCTGCAGGCCTGCCAAGCAGCCAGCCCGTGGGTTTGTGCAGAGGTTGTGCGGAATTTGCCCTCTGCTCCAGTTCCATGGGAACACTTGAGGTTTCTCCTCTTTTTTTAGGGAAGCATTTTCCTAAGAAGCCAGGCATTTTCCCCTAGAATTTTGGTGGAGGTGGACACAGGGGTGTGCCTGATCTGTCTACACCCTCCCCAAAGGGCTGTGCACTTATTAATTCAGTAAGAAAAGGGGCTGTGGGAGGAGAGGGGAGGCTTTTTTCTTCTGCAACCACGGGAGTATGTTTCCTTACCAGGAGGGAGATTTAGAAAAATCATTTATATGAACTATGAATTCCAGGCAGGTACTAGCTTATTCTTTGAATAATGATCTTTGGCTTCATAATAGCCTACATGTCATAGACTCCTGCCTGGATTTTCTTATTTGGTCTTTAGAACAATTCTGTGAAAGTAGTAAAGCAGGTAAGATCTATTTGACAGAAGAGGAAACTGAGGCCCAGAAGGCTACCAAACACTTTCCTTGAGGTCACAAGGCCCAAGACCCCTGGTTCAGTACCCTTTTCCACACACTGGGTGGCCTCTCAGCACAGGTCCCAGGTCACATAATGACATAATAACCACGTTCTGGCGAGCAGCCATAATAACACCACTCAGCTCATACGGATTTAAGAAATGTAATTAAACAATAATGCCTTTCTTAGAGGAATTAATTAGAGTAAGCAGTCTTAAAATCACATCCAGATAATATCAATCTGTGTTTTTCAAGTAGAAAGTTTGAAAATTTTGAACACGCTTTGTGAGGTTTTTCCAGTTTTTTTTTTTTTTGTTTTTTTTTTTTGACAAAGTCTCGCTCTGTCACACAGGCTGGAGTGCAGTGGCGCGATCTTGGCTTACTGCAACCTCCACCTCCCTGGCTCCAGCAATCCTCCCACCTCAACTTCCCAAGTAGCTGGGACCACGGGAGCACAACGCCAAGCCTGGCTAATTTTTGTATTTTTTTTTTTTTTATAGAGATGGAGTTTCACCATGCTGCCCAGGCTGGTCTTGAACTCCTGGACTCAAGTGGTCCAACCGCCTCGGCCTCCCAAAGTGCTGAGATTACAGGCATGAGCCACCGTACCCAGCCTTGAATACACTTTGGTGAATTCTGTTTATAAATAATATATGCTCATTGTAGAAATTCTGGAAAACACAAAAGCTTAAAGAAGAAAATGAAGTGCACCATAATCATACTACCCAAAGACACTGATATGCATAAGCATAATGCATATATGATATATACACATATGTATTTATAAAATTGATGTAATATTATATCATTGTGTATCCTTCTTTTCATTTGCTTATTATATCATGAACAATTTCTCATGACAATCAATTTTTCAAAAATATAGTTTCCATAGATGAGTAAGTTTTGTATTGTGGATATATCATGATGTAACTTTTTAAATTATCGATTCCAATGTTTACTATTATAAACATGATTATAACCATCCTTATATATAAATATTTTTCCTATCTCTACTTATTTCCTTATGATAGACTTAGGATAGATTTCTAAAAGTACCATTATTAGATTATAGAAGGTTTTTAAATCTCTAGTTCTTTACTGCTGACTTGTACCAAATTACATGTCCAACTCTGAGTAAGGAAATGCCTATCTGACCATATCCTCACCAACATTTAAAATTATCATTTTTATTTCTCTATGAAATCATGCCCTTTGACCCCTTTTGTTGCTTTCTAAGCACTTTTTATTTATTAAGGATATTACTTCATCTTTTCCTATTTCTTTTGATGCTAAAAGTTTTTTCCTACTGATTACCAATTTGCCTTTTCATTAATGATTTTTAACATATAGAAGTTTAAATTTGTATTTAACAAAATACATCAACTCCTATTACGTATTATTTCTTTGTGTTTAATCTTTTTTTTTTTTTTTTGAAACAAAGTTTCACTCTTGTTGCCCAGGCTGGAGTGCCATGGCACGATCTCGGCTCACCACAACCTCCGCCTCCCGGGTTCAAGAGATTCTCCTGCCTCAGCCTTCTGAGTAGCCGGGATTACAGGCATGTGCCACTGTGCCGGCTAATTTTTGTATTTTTAGTAGAGACGGGGTTTCACCATGTTGGTCAGGCTGGTCTCGAACTCCCGACCTCACGTGATCCACCCTCAGCCTCCCAAGTGCTGGGATTACAGGCATGAGCCAGCGCGCCTGGCCTGCCTTTAATCCTTTTTTAAAAAAATTATAAATTTAGGGGGTGCAAGTGTAGTTTTGTTACATGGATATATTGTGTAGTGGTGAAGTCTGGGCTTTTGGTGTAACCATCACCCGAATAGTGTGCAATGCACTCGTTAAGTATTGCATCATCCCTCCCTTCCTCCTACACCCCCACCCTTCTCAGTCTCCCATGTCTATCATTCCACACTTTATGTCCATGAGTACATATTATTTAGCCCCCACTTATAAGTGAAAACATGCGGTATTTGACTTTCTGAGTTATTTTACTCAAGATAATGGCCTCCAACCCATCCATGCTGCTGCAAAAGACATGATTTCATTCTTTAAATATCCTTTCCTGTCTTGAGATCAAGGAAATATTGCCTACATCTTCCCCTTAACATTTTCTTTTTAATATTTAACTCTTCAATACATTTGGAACTTACTTTTATGTATGATGTGAGGTAAGACACAGCCTTGATATTTTCTAAATATTTACCCAAATTTACCCAACGCTTTCTGTTGAATAATTAACAGAATTAACAGAATCTCCCCTATTTGAGTATGTGATATCCTTCAAATGTCTGGCACATTTTTTTTGGCATTTTCCAAGGATCAAATCTTCGATTAATTTTTTTATTCCCACTGTTTTCTAATTTATTATTTTATCTTTTCTTTATTGCTTTTCTCCTGATTTCCTTAGGATACTTATTAAGTTTAGTGCTCAATAATATACTTTTATTCTTTCTGATTAAAAAATGAAAGTATTTAGAAATGGAACTTTACTTTGTGTAATGCATCCAGTAAGTTTTGCTCTGTGCTCATCTTTTAAAATTGCGTATTTGATTTCAATGGGAATTTAGAATAATATTCTTAAAATTGCCTGTAATTGTTTTTTTTTAAAAAAAGCTTTCATAATTTCATTATTAATATTGCTCTGGGATCAGAGGATGTGACCTGTAAAATGCTAACATTAAGCTCTAATTCCTCCAGATTCTGCTGTCTATAGGGACGGGTCATGACTAAGTGACACTTTCACACCAAGGTCATAAAGCTATTAGGGGATTCCTGGTTGAACGGAGAGGTAGGACACACAGAATTTACTTCAAAAGGAACGGAAAAGTAGGCAACAGGGTTAACATGGAGCTCAGAGTTCAGAGGGAACCAGGGCCAGCAACAGAGAAGTAAATGAAGAAGCAGAGGATCTAAGAATGAGGATATAGCTACAAGGGGTCAAGGGTAAGGCTGCCCAAATACCGGGTGAGAGGCCAGAGACGGGAATGCATAAGAGCAAAAGGACTGGGCAGGCTCATGTGTTGGTGCTAAGTCTGGTGGGCCACTGAGGTGCTTTCCTGCCCTGGGGCCTCGTCTCTTCAGAGGCCAGGGAAGCAGCACACTGAAGAGTGAATCAGGAAGCCTGGGTCCTAATATAAATTTGACCATACCTTCCATGTCCTAGAGCATACCACTTTTCTCTATGTTGTAAAGCGAGGAGACTAGACTAGATCATTTGTGAGGTCTTTTGTAGCTCTAAAGATGTATGAGTCTATGCTTATAGCACTGTAGCTTTTCACTCTTTCATTCATGAAAGAGTAGGCATGTGGAATCTGGGGAGCGGGGAGGCTGGTCTGCAGATGCCTGAATGGTGGGGGGAAGGGTGACTCCTGCTAAGAAAACTTCCCATTGTCTCAAACTAGACTGCTCATTTGGTCCCGTGCCAGGCACCCTGGCTCTAATGACATGTACTTCTTCAGACTCTCTCCAGTCACCTATAATATCTTGATTGCCATTAGAATTGTATCTGGCCCATGAGTGGCCTACATCCCATGTTTCAGCCTAGAGCAGATTTTCCTGGCTATGGAGGGGAGATGATCTAGGAGGCTCTTCCAGATGATTCCCAACTCCACAAAAACCACTCTGATTAAGAAGGGAAAAGTGAGTAGCCAGTGCTTGGTTGTCACTTGGAGAATGAATTGATTGGATTCAGAATAGAGAATCAGGTTTCTAAGCTTGTAACTGCCAGTTATTATTGTATGTTTACACATCAAGTAGGTAAATCTGTTTCATTATCTGTTAAAATAGGATTGAGGATGCAAAAAGACTTCCTGGATGATTTTAAGAATTATGTGAGATAATGTGTATGAGCATGTCTACAATGCTTCTGCCAAGGAATAGCTAAGTAAAGAGCACAGACATCAAATGTCAGAGCTGGAAGAGCTCTTACTTAGATCTAGGAAAAGAACACGTGTTTAATTGCTAAGGAAACTCAGGTCCCGTGAGGATGTCACCTGCCCCAAGAAGACTTTGATGGACATCTTCTAGGATATTAGGTAGGACACGGACAGTGTGTACAAACATGAGTGTGCACACTCCCAAGTGAACATGGGTTTATTTGCATATGTATATGTATATGTAAATGAAAGAGCACAGGATGCACAGGTTATAGCTGTTGGAAGATATGGAGGGACAGCTGGAGGGGCTTGCCAAATTGCTTAGAGCTGGCTTTGCTTAAATGATTCAAACCCTTTGGTTTTTACTAACACTCTCCTTTATCCAAAAGAATAGGGCTGGTTAAATGATAATTAATAATAGGCTGATGATTCACTTTAGTTAAATGCACACATTATAAGTGCATGTGCCATGTGAATAATTCACATTTGAATATTTAAAAATATGCTCCTAACACAGAAAAGCATTAAAATTGGAAGCATCACACACAAGTACATTATTTGACAGTTCTTTTTGACTCTCAACCTTGAAAATTCAGCTGATCCTTAATTAGATTACCAACTCTTCAACCTGGATTGATTGGAATAACCTTAATTTGGTTCCACACTAATCTGAGGGTTGGGGGTACTCCAGAGAGATACGTAGTCCGACTCCTCTTTTTACAGATGAGGAGACTGAGGCTGGCAGAGGTTAAGTGACTTAACCAAGGTCACATCTTTTGTCAGTGGTGGGGCTAGGATTAGGATGTGGATTTCAGATTTGCAGGGATGTCCTTGACATGCACGCTGGCAAACATTTGAACATGGACCCTCTCCTTTTGGAGTGGTAACCCCCTTTTGGTAATCCTCAATCCTCCTGGGATTATCTCTCATCCCAGAGCAGTGGAAACTCTTCCTTTCTAGGAATTGGCACAACTAGTCAGCAGCCCACCCTCCCCATGTGTTTATAAAATCACCCTGGATCTCCCCGGTCCTGGAACATCAAGGAGAAGGGTCTACTCCATGCCAGGCCTCATCTTCAACAGCTTGACATCTGATTTTAATCCTCAAATGAACACTAAGATGTAGGTTTTATATTCTCCACGTAAGAGATAAAGAAAACCAAGGTGAGGCAAGTGAAGTGATTTGAAGCTTGTAAGTGGCAGAGCTGGGATTCCAGGCTCAGGCTTCCTCTCTCCCTCCCCGACTTCCCCAGGACTGGTGAGTGGCCATGAGGAAGCCAGCTCCCTCTTTTTAGTATCAGCTCTGCCTAGTATCTGCTGCAAACCTACAACAGTCTTGCCCAGAATTTCCCAGAGTGTATTCCCTGGAACGCACGATCTTCAAAGGGTTGAGAGGTTTATGTACACAAAAACTGGCAGATACATTTAGGAAAAGTGGGTTAAAGAAGTTAATCAAGGTTCTTAACTGTGCCTTTTCTATCCTTAAGTAAATTGAGACTCTTCAAAATGGAATTAAATATACAGTTTCCTGGTCTCATTGACAATGCGACTCTTTTATCATTGAGCTTCCTACAAAATGAATATTCCATGGAACATACCCAGGGAAATGCTTGTTTAGCCATTTAGAAAATAGCTGTGATGAAACCTGCTCCAAATAAAAACAGTGACAGTGTATATTTACACTCAGAAGCCTTTTCCTGTTGAATGAGCTGCAAGAAGTCATCTCCTTCCTCCCAAAGATGGAGATCTACTGGGAGGTCCCTAAAGAAGGGGTGTGTGCTAAATTGCTTGACCAGGTAGAGAGCCTACTGAGGAGACTGACTCCCAGAGGTCACATCAACGAATCCACACTAACAAAATGGTCTTGAGTTGCTCCTTATATGGAGACAGACCGTTTAATGTATCCACTAGGATGAGATTCTTTCCACCTGCGTATCCTTTGCTATCCAACCTCTCTAGAATGAGGTGGGGTACAAATAATTAAGCTAAAAATAAAATGAATTATCACATGCATATATTTCCAAAGTACTGTATGTTCCATAGAACCAATATTCTATGGGATGTTAAGAAAAGTGAAACAATTTTGAATAATTTCAGAGATGTTTCTATGCCAAGGTAACTTCATTGTAAATAACCAAGCAGGGATAGAACGTGCAGTTTCCCAAATTTATTTGAGCACAGAACTCTTCTTTCAGGTCAACTGCTCCACAGGACACAAGTTTAGACAACAGTAGTCTAAGGTGTAACTTTAAAGTAAATAAGGCCTTTTTCTTTTGCTTTTTTCTTTTCTTTCTCTCTCTCTATTTTTGTTTAAGCAAGGAGATCAGAGCTTACACATATAAATGAGAGTTGCAACCTAGGGAAACTAGCTGCTCTTGCCAGCAATGCGGCCACTCTTTCAAAGGGCTTTTGAAACTCCTTTCAGTCATTGTCTCCAGGAATTAGGGCACATTCTCCTGAAAACTCTTGTTAATGGCAAAGGTTGACCCTTTGAGAGGGGATTTGATTTTGGGAACAAAACTATGCAAAGTGAAGCATGATGATTCATGTTCAGGAGGAAGTAGACAGAAGTGGTTAAAAGTGAGGACATGGGTTTAAACTCCAACTCTGCTACTTAATAGGGGCGTGACATTGAGGAGGTTATCTTTTAGGACTCAGCGCTTCATTTGCAAAATGGAGATAATTATATCTACCTCAAAAGGTTACCATGATGATGACATTAAAAATGAGATCTATAGGCCGGGCGTGGTGGCTCACGCCTGTAATCCCAGCTCTTCGGAAGGCCGAGGCGGGAGGATCACGAGGTCAGCAGATCGAGACCATCCTGGCTAACACGGTGAAACCCCGTCTCTACTAAAAAAATACAAAAAAATTAGCCGGGCGTGGTGGCAGGCGCCTGTAGTCCCAGCTACTCGGGAGGCTGAGGCAGGAGAATGGCGTGAACCCGGGAGGCGGAGCTTGCGGTGAGCCGAGATCACGCCACTGCACTCCAGCCTGGGGGACAGAGCGAGACTCTGTCTCAAAAAAAAAAAAAAAAAAAAAAAGAGATCTATAAAATGCTTAGCACCAAGCAATACAAAAATAACTAATGCCTCTAATAAAACCCTGCCTGGTTTTATTGTGTGGCTTGTAAACTGGCAATGAAGACAATTCTCAAAGGAGGGTCCAGAAATCTTTAGCCATGGAAGCACAGTTGGGCAAAATCTATGGCCCTCTGTGAAGTCAAGAGTTATTTGTATGTATACATTCTAGTTTGTATTTTTTAAGATTTATTGCCTTTTGATCACATTTTACACATGCAAGCACCTGCCATCTTGCTATATAAAAATGGGCCTAACAATTTTTTTCCAATCCTTGCTCCATGAGAGGGATACTGAAACATCATTTTATCATCAACCACCACAGGGAGAGCCTGGTAAGGTCCGTTTGGACCTGTTTGGGAGATTGGGAACTACAATTATTGTATTAATAACCTTATAACAGCCAGTTTCATGTTATGAGATTCTTTCAATGAACAACCTAATGTATTGGTTTGTTAGAACTGATTCAATAATCTTTGTCCATTTCTTTTTTTTTTTTTTTTTTTTTTTGAGACGGAGGCTTACTCTGTCGCCCAGGCTGGAGTGCAGTGGCGCGATCTCGGCTCACTGCAAGCTCCGCCTCCTGGGTTCACGCCATTCTCCTGCCTCAGCCTCCCGAGCAGCTGGGACTACAGGCGCCCGCCACCACGCATGGCTAATTTTGCGTATTTTTAGTAGAGATGGGGTTTCACCGTGTTAGTCAGGATGTTCTCCATCTCCTGACCTCGTGATCTACCCTCCTCGGCCTCCCAAAGTGCTGGGATTACAGGCGTGAGCCACCGCGCCAAGCCATCATTGTCCATTTCTTTAACCATGCCATTTCTATATTATATTAACGTAACTGTTTGTAGAATACAACAGAATTTTAAGATAGGAGGAGACCTTAGATGTAATTGAATGCAAGGGTCTCAAAATGCCAACTTATATTTGTGTGGTCTTTATCCTGTTTAAAAATCTACTTCCAGATTTCCACCTGCCCCTAAAAATGAGGAAGATAGGGCTCCATGTGCATGTACCACATTCCCATCAGCAATAGTCAGTTGGAGCAGAGGATTTTTAGGTAAGACATGTCTTCTCTGGTTTACCTCAGTCACCACTACTCCTTATTGTCTTATACTCAACTGCTTCCTTCATTGGTCTTACCGCCCCAAACCCCACTAGCATTTGAGTTTCAGAACCACAGTTTAATCTACCTCTAATATTTTATGCAATAAAAGCTGAGGTCCAGTGATATTTTGTGACCTACCCAAACTATTGGGTAGTTTTGTGACCTACCCAAACTATTGGATCACGCAGCCCAATAGTGGCCAAACTGAGTTTCAAACCCATGTTTCCTGATTTCTAGTTCAGGCCCCTTTCTATGCTACCATAGAACCACTCATCTGAAGACTGCCAATATTAATTATTTAAACAAAATCTGGCACGTTTTACAAAATGTAGTGCCAATCATTTTATTCATGAGGAAGAAAGGAGAGGGTTATGACTTTTTTTTGAAAGGTAAATAGTTCACGTTTCCTGTAAGAAGTATTTAAAGAAAAGATTTCTCAGCAAGTTCTGCTGGGGAACTGTGTGTAGAACCACAAAATGTTTAAAGCTGAGATTATCGGCAAACCCAGATTATACAATCAGACACTAATCTGATGTTATGGTAGTTCCAATTAAAGTGATTTTCAGATACTGTAATAAAGCTAATGTGTATTGAGTTACAGGAAACTTGCAAAGCATTTTTCATGCATTATTTTACTTAATCCTTACTGTAATTCTGTGCAATAGGTACTACGGTTATTCCTCATTTTGTAGATATAGATATCAAGACTTGATTAAGCTTGCCCCAAATCATACAACTAGGAAGAAGCAGAGTGGGGATTTGAACCCATGCTTGTCTGCCCACAAGTCTGTGTTGTCTGCCTCATTGCCAGCTCACCAGGGTCAGCTGTTTTGATATTACAGCTGATGCTGTAAAGCCCTTGCAGACATTCTGTAGCCCGTATTAGCCACAGGATCAACAACCAGCAAGCATCACCATCATCACTAATCAACTGAATATCATTTGGAACAAAATGAGAATGCTTATCAAGACTACCTTATAATACATTTAAGGAGGCCAGGCACATACCCATAATCCCAGCACTTTGGAAGGGTGAGGTGGGAGGATTGTTTGAGGCCAGGAGTTCGAGACCAGCGTGGGCAACATAGCAAGACCTCATCTCTACTTACATAAAAATAATTTTTTAAATGAAACTAATGCGTTCAAATACAGGCAAAGTATAATTTACCATATCAAGAATCACTACCAGCTTGGAGCTGCCATATCAGGGTGAAAAGTGACAGCGTGTCACTCATCTTTGTGTCCTTCACAAAGCCCAACATTGTACCTGCTACCCAGTAGAGCCTCAAAACATGTCTGCTAAAATGGGAGGCTTTTGTTTTCATTTTGTTGCTGCTTGCAACTATGCAATAAATAAATACTTATTTTGGCTAAGCAGTACTTAAATCAAAAAGGAAATTATCTTTGTGTTATTGATTTTTTTTTTCATATTAATAATGCTTAACTAACATTTCCCTCTGGATGTCTGGTCAGGCTGGATAAAGGAGCATCTTACCCTTCCCAGGACAGACTAGTCGGCCTCTGCAGTCTGATTAAAAACCAAGGAGGCCAAATGTGAAGTCAGCGTGGGACAAAAGAGATTCGAGCGGTGGGTCTAAGGAAAGGCTTAGATGCTTTGCCTTTGAAATCTGGAATGCTGGAAATCTCTGCTGAGGAAGTTTGAATTCACAACTTCATGAGCAAATATCTCCTCGAGTTTTTTTAGTTCGGCTCACTTCCCAGACCTCCACACCATTAGTCCACGTGAATTCAGCTAGGGTGCACCAAACATCAGAAAGAGTGTGAACATGACCAGCATTATCTGCTGAGAGTAACACAGGAGTCTTCAGCACAAAATCGATGGAAACATAAACTGGATTCAACAAATACATGGGAAAACATGTCTGGGTTTTTCTCTGGGACCACAGCTTATTGGTGATCCTCCATGAAAGACACAAGGCAGATACAAGCACCATAACTCTAACAAATGGCACACAGTGCCAGACATCAGTAAAGGCTAGAGAATTTGAGAATCAACAGAGGTCATAGAATGAGATCCTGCAGAACTTGTTTGGGCACATGTGTGTGTGTGTGTGTGTGTCTGTGTGTGTGTGTGTCTGTGTGTGTAGAGTCAATGATGTGAGTGATAACCTTGGACAAATAGAAAGGGCCAAACGCTATGGATGCCAGCTCAGGTGTCTGGACTTTCTCTGTTTCTAGGGAGTCATGAAAGCACGGAGAGCTGTGTCTCAGGAAAGGCAGCGCTAATGGAGATGGGTCAGATGGGAACTGAAAGCAGACAGTGAGGCGTGGAGGCTCCTGCCACAGCCTGTGAAACAGTGAATGAAATGCAGCCTCAATGAAAGCAGTGGTGCTGTGGTGAAGAGGAGGAGGCAGATTCTCATGCTGTCGGACAGGATGCTTGTCCAGGTGGAAGTGGAGAGTGAAAGAGAGGGGTCAGGTAACTCTGAAGTTTCTTGCCTGAATAACTGAAAGGATGAAATACACTTTCAGAGAAAACAACTGTGGTGAGTGCTAGTTTGTGCAGTTACGAGAATTAATTCACTTCACGTAACAAACCTGTACATGGACCCTCAAATCTAAAATAGAATTTAAAATTATTTTTAAGAAAGTAAAAACAAAAAAGTAATTAATTAAAAAGTTAAAGATTAGATCTATGGATCATTGGGCAAATTGTAGACAAAACAGCCTAGATGACTGAAATTTTTGCTTTTTGGTCCATCATGGGGGCATCAGCTGGATACAAACCAAAACGTGCTCACCTATAACCAGCTAATAATTCCTCCAAAAATACCCTTGGCTGATAGGTTTGGCTTGAGTGGTCATTGAAGACTGCTAAATTGTAGGCTTCTAATATAAGGAGGAATAGAAAAAGGTAGCAATTGCTTTAAAGGTAAAGGAGGCCATGGATATTTTTTCCTGGACAGATCATATTTTGAAGGACTAAATGATAAAGCCTTAGTAAGGATGGACTTATTCCTTCTTTTGTTCATACTTTTTGCTTTTCCATTTGTTTTTAGTTTTTAACTTCTTATGGATCAGGTATTTATGTGTTGATTGTAGATTAATTTTTAAAATAACGCTATTCCCCTCCTTTGACCCTGAAAGATCAATTCTGTCTTTCAAACAAGACCACATTCCAATTGGAATACTAAGAAATTTTTTCTGGTCACATCGGATTCTTACTTGCAGTGTTTTTGTTTTGTGTTGTTTTATTTGAGCATGATACTAAAACTACCCTGGAAATCACTCCCTGAAAATAGAACACTCTCGGGAATTACAGGGGTTTATAATTAAAATATGTTATAAGTGGGTGGCGAAGTGGCCACATTTTGTCCTCTTAAATTTGAATTTCACTTCCATCATGAGCCCATATCATTGGGGACTTCAGTGTGTAGTTGAGAAGGAACAGGGCTGTAATGTGTGAAAACACATTTCTCTAAACTGCATTCACTAAAAGTACCACTTTCTATCACTAAAAGCAAGCTAGAATGCATAATCGTTGTCATTGGTTATGTTTCGAAACTGGCCCTATGTAAAACATGAATGAAATTGCATTTGCTTGGGAAAGGTTTTTGTTGTTATGTTTAAACCCATAAATGAGATTTTTAAAAAATGTATTTTACAACTAATCTAATGAATTTTTATTGAATAGTTTTATCCTTTCTCTCTCCTCTCTACGGAATGTGGGTTTTTGTTTTTCTTGTTCTCCAACACAAACTGCCAGCCATGGCCTACCAGGATCTTTTCCCAAACACTGCATGTAACTTCAGATACCATGTCTATTTTCCTCAGTACCCCAGACTGACATTTCAACAACTACTTCTCATCATAGCTTTTTCAGAAGCTCTGAAAAAGCATCTGGGGGCATACTGACATTATCAGATTTTTAGGGTGGATGATGGAAATAGGACATTTGCTTTAACCCTTCCCAACAACAAAGCAAGAAACCAACGAACTGTCTTCCTACGTCAATCAAGCCGAATTGATTCTGAAATTTATCTCTTCACAGTGTATGATGGGTGAGTGTGGCAATTCACAATCACAAATGCTGTTGGAATTCATTGCAAACCTCAATGGCTTGTGCGATCTAGGCCTAATTTGGTGGTCCAATGCCATTGGTCTTCATGTTCCAAAGGGGGATTGGCAGCCCATATGGGGTTTTCAGGGCACTGGACAGACCTGTCTCACAGAAGAGATCTTTCTGTGTGGGATCCATGCATTCCCACAATTGTTATGATCGTTTCATAGTTCATATTCAGAGCCTTCTCATATATTTCCTACACACTGCACATGAGTTTATTAGACCTTTTCCTGAGGATAGGAGGAAGCAGAGAATATTGGGCAAGAAGGATGGAGAGCAGAGTCTTCAGGCACAGGGTCCTGGTGATTAGGGACAAACTTTGGCCCCTGACAATTTTGCATAAGTTCAGCACTGGCACAAGTCTACCATGCTGAGGTTAGCCAATCTGAGTTAACCGAGAACACACTGGGCGAGAATTACTCGCCTTTTGTTATTTCTGAAACTTGAACTGCTTTTAGAAATAAAGGCTGGAATGTTCCATAGGAACTCGGAGCATGGGACACGGGCATGGCACACACTCGGTTGGGCTATTTAAAAACCAGTCCCTTGGCTTCCCTCTGTGATTCTAAATACGTGAAATCACATTACCCTGCAGCAGCCGGTAACTATTTCTATAACATTGTCCAGCATCTGTGCTTGCCGTGACTGGGTCCACCCAACAAAAACAAAGTGGAGATGTGGTAATTGATTAGGTTAATCACTCCAGGCTTTCTGTGCCACAGCTAATGTCCATCTAGTGTCTACTGACACTACTCCTGGAATTTTAAGGACTGATCTATGTAACTATCCTAGGGGAAGGGAGGTGCCTTAGCATATCAAAAGGATGCTTTTTAAATGAGCCATTTATTCATTTAACAAGTGAGCACCAGAAACACAATTTATCACTTTCTCAGAGACAGCAAATTCTTATCCTATGGAAGGATCCCAGCATTAGAGACTCTGCCCCTTTCTGTGGGAAAGAATCTATCTTTTTTGGATTTGTTTGATGTGCTAACTAACACTTCCCCCAGTCACACCACTAGCCATCAATCAAATAGATAAACCCCTTAGGAATATCTAGTCAATTGCTAATCATTTGAAGACATCAGCCAGTAGAAGGACATTAGCCAACATCATTACATAATGTCAAAACAACTGATCAAGTTTGTGAATTCAATGAAACAGTCAAACCAGTTTAGGAATTTCATATAGGCAAAACAATAGATGAGTGACTTTTAGCTTTTTAGCTTGATATAAAAATTTTAAACCCTGCCATTTATAAATGTGTAAGCATTTGGCATACCCTATGCCAAGTGTTTTATCTACTTAAACCTTGGAAGTATGTGTTCTCACTTCCATTTTAAAGATAAGAAGACTGAGGCTTAGTGAGATATAGTAATCTGCACAAGAGTACATGTTTAGGTTCTATGAGTGGCAGGGTGAGGTTTAAACACTTGTCTCTCCAACGTCCACTCCATGCTGTTTGCCTCTGTGTATGTAACTTCAAACAGCCAAAATGGCCAAGTAAGGCAAGAAAATAAAAAAATAAAAAACAAATGAGTGAAAGGCTTGGGTCCTGAATCATGCAGTTAAGATAGCCAAGACTCAGCTGATCCACAATTGTCTAATTCTGCCCATATCCGTCCAGCTACAAACCAAGTCTGCGACCTGATACCTGAGTCCTGGGAGACCTCTTGACCCCCATGTGATACCGCTGTAAGAACTAGGACTCCAATTGCCAAACATTACACATCAGAACAAATTTTGTGTGTTCCATTATGCCTGTGAACAGATCTGATTTCTTAGTCAAATATTATTTTTTTGAATATTTTCAGGCATAGACTGAGTATGTGGCTCCCTTGTGGCCAACTCAAAACATATAGCAGAGAGTAATCCTTTGCACTATCCTATATTAATATTTTCTTTCCCTCCTTGTAATGGAACTAGTTATAAATTAGATGAGATTAAAAAACAGTCTCTTGAGAATTAACATTTTAAGGAATTACCTAGAAAGAGCTGAGGTGTTTTTTTTTCCCCACATGGTAAATCATACAGAGTAGCAGCCTGCCCCAGATCCCCGGAGACAACATCTTGAGCGCATATGTTATGCTGGGTTCTGTATTGACTAATTCAAAAACTCCAGGGCAAAAGAACCAAAGTTCCCAAGTTAAAAATGAAAGTAAAATAGTGGAATGGAATTGGGATCATTGTTGCAAGATTCCAACAACTTCATAAATAGCCATTAAAGTAGATAGCATGACAGGTTAACAGATTTACCATTGTAAGAATCAACCTGCACTGTTGGTGTGAAGTCGCAAACAAACCCATCTACCTCTCACTTTACTGATATTCTATTTTCTCAGAAATAGAATCACATTTGACAAAATTAATATTGAGATCATTTTACTAGAAGGCTTATCCAAATATATGCCATATTAAAAATAGTCATGATATAAATATTTCTCACAAGAGCTGCAGCGATGGTGTGAATAAAAAACTCCCTTCTGAGATTTCAGTAAAACCAGATCTCACAAAGGATCTGAAAGAAAACAAAAAACAGAAAACAAACAAACAGACACACACAAAGAGACACACACACACAGAACAAACCTTATGTTAATCCGGTTTAGCATAACAGTGACTATTTTGACACTATTTTATGAAGTACGATACTATTCCTTCCCAGATGAAGTAAGATAAATGAATCGGCTACAGGTTTCTCATGATAATGTTCAGGGCTGGGGGTATCTAAGCATGTTCAGTAGCAGCTAAAAAAATCAAAAATTCTAAATGCAGCAAATGTTAGCACTGTCAAATGGCCAAGCATGCAAGAGGAATCTCTCTCTCCATGCCCTTCTACAAATACATGCAAAGCCCCAAATCCACCGGCTGGAATTTTTAAATCGTAAATTAGATATCAAAATGCTTACGGGCCTTACAATGAGATAACATCAGGAGGAACGGTGCGTGGAATGGATCTGGCATTCTCACATAAAGCATTATCTTTGGTACAAGTACACACGGCAGGGCATTTTGGCTTCGCTGGTTTCTTCCCCTCAGTCAGCAAAAGCGCAGATAAGAGACATAGGAAATAAGCAATTCTTTTCAGGGGAATGCAGGCATTTCCCATCCTTTTGCTTCTTTCTGATTCCATGCAGTCGAGAAAATATCCCCAACCATGAACAGGGCTTCTGGAATTCAGATGGTGATTGTCTTGCTCTAAGAACAGGTCACATAGCAGTCCACCCTTTTCCTCTGCCTCTGTATCTCTGCTTTTTCAAAACAGAGACCTGCAGCTGATTCGTGAGCTTCTCCTCGCTCCAGCAATGCACTGCTCGGGGGAAGAGACCTGTGAGGTACTGTGAGATGGGAGGGATCCAACTGCTGGAGGAGAGAGCCGACTTGCATCACCACGAAAACACTGAGCACAGACCAGCCTTCGAAGGCAAAGTGAAGTGATGTCACAGAAAATAAACAGCTTTCTGCTTTCACCGGGAGGCCCTTTAATTGTTACCAAAAATAGGACGGCGTTATGTCTTATTAGTGAGTGGGTGGGCGGGTGGGTGGGAGCAGTCATCTTGCATAGGATGTCGGCAATCTCAGAAACCTCTGGGAGTCTGCTTTTCATGTAGCAAACAACCTAGTAAGAAAAACTAGCTTTGGAGCCAGCCCTGGCTGGAAAAAATGAAGTTAAATGAAACTCTCTCCACAATATTGGGCTAAAACCTTTTGCTGTTTCTTGCTGAGCTTACCTGGCTAATGCCATCAGTGAAAGGCAAATCAGAACAGATGAAGAATGTGACTTTCAGGGGATGAATGTGAGTAAATACTTTTCTGACACTTATTAACTGTCATGAATGATTGATTTTCCTATCCCCCTGGGTCCCCCACGTAATTCATTCTCTCCTTCCATGACAAGGAAGGGAAACAGAAGTGCGGGACCCTCTCTGTGTATAATCCACCTCCCTCTCTTCTCCCACCCTCCCTTCTTTGGCAGTAGCACCAGAAGCCTGGAAGGAACTCCCTGCCAGCAGGAGGCGGCCAGCTCTAGCTTCCTGGGGCTTTGAAAAAGGCCTGGCTCAGCCCCGAGGCTGTGACATGGTGGGGGAAATGCTGGACTGAGAACCAGACACCTGGCTTTGAGAACGCAGGTCTGCTGTGAACTTGCTGAATCTATTCTCCTGTCTGTAAAATGGGGATGATAGTAAAGACATTCTGGAATTAAATGAAAATGATAGGCTACGTTACTCGTGTACTTGAAGTGAGAGGATGGGCCCTTGGAAAAGAAAATTCATTTAAAGAAGCAATCAAGAGCCCCTGGCCTTGGGGTGGGATAGTTTAGTCCAAGAGAGTAGGAAGACCCTTGGGATGGAGGAAGATGAGGAAAACAGACCCCCGGTTATCTCACTATGGCGAAGGCGGCCATCCTTCAAGCTGGCACGAACAGCCTGGGATATCAGTCCACATTCCTTTCTCCTCTAGCTTCTTAGACTGAAAGTATTAAAAGGGCTGCTTGAGCAAAGGCGATTTTGACATAACCTCATTCTGCATCAGAGCTGAAAGCATTGCCATTCTACCCTTTCGCTCATGTAGCTGGCCCCATGCTAACTTCAATCCCTTGTTCAGTTCTCTGTAAACTCTTTGCGGGGGACAGTGCCATTCACGTGCATTCTCACATTTGATAACTGTCTGTTTATCCCAGAAGACTGCGAGGTCCACGAGGTTAGAGACCCCGCTAGGGAACCCAGGGCCTGTGTAGCATTGTGCATGTAGTGGGCAACCTGGATGGCTATGCCAGCAACAGCAGAGTATACAGTCCACTCATGGTCATGCCCAGCCAAATAAACTTACAGTTGCACCTTGCAGTTCTAATAAAGAGATCTAACCTAGTCAAGGAAGTCAGGGGCCAATTCCCTGAAGTAGCAGTGATTGAGCTGAGTTCAGAGGTAAGGAGGAGTTACAGAGAGGGTTGGTGAGAACACTCCAGGTAGAGGGAACAGCATACATAAAGTCTGGCTCATGATCTGCAGAGCAATGGGACACCTCTGTAGAATCAGGCAGGGGAGTGATATTAACTGGTTTGTGTTTCAAAAGGACCAGTAGGTTATTATCACTAAGTCAGTTTTTGTGGGGTCGTAAATACTGTGTGTTGTTTTTTACGGAAGGGAAAAAGAAAAACTCTTCGTTGACAAGAAGTCATGATTTTAAAGTGTATTCTACGAATGCTTCACTGTCAAGGACTCTGTGGAGGAGGGAATGGAGGGCAGTGTTTTTAGAAACTGCGATCTCTGCGCAAGCCTCACTTTAAACAGTAAAAGCGTCACTTAAAAGTTGGCTGCAAGTCGGGTTTTTGTAAATTGAACCCTGCTTCAAGTGCCCAGTGGAAACTTGCTCCGTAAAATAATTATGTGGTAAAAGTTTTATGGAGGATCGTTTTTATTCAAAGTCACCCTCTAAATCAACTGACTTGTAAATGATGTGTTCTGTAACTACAAAATGAAGGCACCGAGAAGATTCAGGGACCTCAAAGATCCTGGATTCGATCCCTGCATATTACAGATGGAGAAACTGAGGTACAGAGAGGACACACAGAGACCACCACTCTGCATGGGGTAAGCCCCATGGCAGAAACTTGGTTACAGTGACTAATGTAATCGATCAGGCTAAGTCACTCCCTACCTTTCACTTTCAAATGTTTCAAATCATGAAGATTGCTTGACTAGCTGTTGGCTTTGTGGTATGAAGACACAGCCAAAGAAAGGGTGAGCGGTCTTTTTCTTTTGACTTGGTAAAGCTAGGAAGGCAAATGAATGAGGGGAAGAAATCATATCCATACTATTCACTTTGCAGCTGTATTTATCTGGCAGTTCAGTTTGTCAGTTCAAGGGGGAAAAGGACCATTGGGGAGGGGAGGGGAGGAGAAACTCTAAGGACAAATTACAATGGGCATTCTGAAAAGACAGTAACTTTTTATTTTTCTATGGCATTTAAAACCCAGACTTGAATTCTTTATTCAATTAAAAACACCCACTAAGGTCAGGCAAAATTTAACCATGTAATGCAGGATGCTGGCGGCCTTTTTGGGAGGAGAAACCACTTCCTGGCTCCAGAATTGGATCTGAGGAGAGACTCGGGGAGATGAGGGCAGGTTGCTGCATTGAAGTCTTGAGAGGCCTGAAGAGGAGGCCCCATTGCTGATAATGCTTCCCATCTTACCGCTCCAGGAAGCCCCAGGGAGCACAGAGATGATGTAGGAAGCGGGAGGTGGAAGCTTAGGGGTTTCCACCATCTTGGAGGCCTTCAGATAAGGTGTGGCCACTCACCTGTGGATCACAATAGGGACCCTGGGGAGAGGGGCTTGGAAAGGATTAAAGCAGAGTTGGAAGGAGGCCCAGGGAAGCCAGGAGGCCTAGCTGAGGCAGGCTCAATGCCCAGTCTGAGCTGTAGAGGAGTAGCTGAGCTCTGCACTTTGCCAGCCATATGACCATGGGCCGCTTTACCCTTCCTAAGTCACAATTTTCTCCTCTGTAAAACGAGGATAATAATAGTATGTATCACATAGAGTTGTTGAGAAAATGAAACATGATAATGTATCTAAAAGTGCTTACTGTGCAGTCTGATACGTGTGAAAGATTTAGTATCATCTTCACCATCATCACCATCATTCTCATCACGGTTGCAACAGGACTTGAATCCTGAACATGTGACTTCTGGGACCTGGGAAGCAAAGCTCTCAAATAAAAATGAGGTTAGCTGAAGCGTATATTCACTCTGGGAAGCAGGCACTTCTGAGCAGTATGACACACTGTGGCCTTGTCAAGGGTTCCGCCATGAGAAGGAACCAAGTTGCCTCCTGAAAAAAAAAAAAAAAAAATCTCACCAGTTTGGGTGAGAGTAGGAGCACGCATGCTTGGCCCAAGGACAAGGTCTACAGGTGGAGAAGGTTAAGGTGGTTGTGAATACAGGATGAAGACTTTTTTCAGCCTACTGCCCTTGAACACGTGTAAGTTAGAAGGGAGTAAGAGGAATCTCTTTTGGGATCCCTGTAACAAAGTAGGACTTCTCTCTAATGTGGTGGGCACCATTGCATGGCATGCAGGTGCTATAAGGAACTATGCACAGTGGTGACACCAGAGGCTGCTGAAGAGGTAAGACAAACAATGCTCCCATCCAGGCCTGGGAGTCAGACTAAAGTCATGGAATTTTTCACCAGCAGCAGCTCAGCCTTGGTGGCCCAGCAGCAGTGACAGCCCTGCAGACATCAAAGTCACTGGGAAAGGATCCCAGCAGGGAGGCAGAGCAGAAGAGAAGGAAAATGAGGGACCAGGAATGATGTTTGGGAGCACATGTACAGTGTTCCCTGGACATCCTCAGAAAGACCGGAAGGGGGTTCTCGTCTGGGGGCTTCTGGTGGTTCTGGAAGAGCTGTTGAAAGCCGAGTGAGAAAGGAACAGCATGTGCCTGGTTATGATCCTAGTTTTCCCCTCAGGCTGGTGTGGCCTAGGAAACACACATTGTACAAGTAAACAAATCACTATTAGGAGGCTTAGAAGATCAAGCTTGGCCTTGCCTCCTTTTACAAACACTCAGACATGCAAACTGGTGTCATTTTAAGCAGCTTTCTCAACAGAGCAGGGTTTGCAAAGCTGCGTGTCAGATATGATAGTGGATCGGGACATCAATATCAATCTAGTGAGTACAAGTAGAATTTGAAAAATAAATCGTTTCAAATACAAAATTGGAGCATATTGCACCAGTAAGGATAACTATTGCCTTGTGAAGCCTTTGTTTCCATTCTTTGTGTGTGTATGAAGGCACAGCTGTGATATAAATCATGCATCTTTCAGTTTACAACCAAAAAAAAAAAAAAAAAAAAAAAAAAGAAGAGAAAAGAAAAAGAAAGGGAAAAAAAGACTGCATGAGAGGATGCTAAAGATCCTTTCCCAACCCAGGAGTCCAAAATGGCAGGGAAGTGATCTTGACTCCAGTAAATTTCACTTACTGGTTGAAGTTAGCAATTAGACCTGTCGGAATATTGTTTCTGTTCTTCACTGACTGTGTGAACTTAGGAAAGTTGCTTAGCTTCTCTGTGCCTCATTTGCAACAAGGAAGTAAAAATAACAATACTATCTCTGCATTGTTGATATTAGGATTAGTGATGATGTACATGGAGAGAATGTTGCAAAAAAGGCATTGGACTACTGATAGTTCCACTGGAAATAAGTGGGAAGGGGATTGAGGGCCAATCTTTAAGATTATTTAGCAGTAGTGTGTCATTAGGACTCTTTGGTAGCAAGTGACAGACACTGACTCTGCCAACATAAGTGTAAAAGGACCTTGTTGCCATGGTGATTGAGTGACTCACAGAATCCAAGGAAGGGTTGACCAAGCAGGATTTAGAATGAAGGAACTTGTGAAAGCTTGGGAATCTATGTGGCAGGAGCTAATGGATGATGCCCTCTGGCAAATTCAGTCCAACCTGTTCTTATCCTTATGTTCCTCCCCAAAAGATGAGTATGGTGGACTGATCTTGGGTCAGGCACCCCTGCCCATTGCCCTGGGAAAGTGGGGCACCTTGACTGGCAATCTCACCAAGAGTGCACATGGTGGGAGAGAGGTGGTTCCACAAAAGCAAGTTGGGTACTGCTGTCGGAGCAGAGAGAACAGGCTGGGCAGGTGAAATCCAGCGATGCTCATTTGGGTAGGAGTGCTGGGCTCTGATAGCTAATATCATTGGCCCTTGCCCCTAACTCAACCTCATGGTTTTAAAGAGAAATGACCAGAAGACAATTTAGACAAATAGATATGAATACTTTCTCCAAGGACAGCTAAACTCGCGTGTTCTAACTGTGGAATCAGGGGATTTTCACCTTTTATAGTCCATGAGAATAGAACTTGGGCCAAGAAAGGGGTTGAGAAGTAATAATAATGAAAGCTGACTCTTATAAAATGCGTATCATGTGCCAGCTGCCATTCTAAAGCACTTTACCCATATTAACTCACTTAATCCTCATAACAATCCCATGGGCTAGATAGATATTACTATTATTTCCCCTATATTAGCAGAAAAGGAAACAGAGGGTCAGGAGGTTAAGTCGTGTGCCCAGGGTCCTGTAGCTAGTGAAAGGTGGTGCTGGGATCGAAACCAGGTGTCCTGGCTCTGATGTCCACAGCATTAGCCACTGCTGGACACTGCCTCTCTGATGGGCTGTGTAGAATGAGGGATACCGTGAGCTGCTTCGGAGCTGGTAGCGCCTCACTGGCTGGGCGCTACTATTGTACTACAATTCCCAGCATGCAACTGGGCTGGCTATCATCTTAACCCCTTCTTCACCAAAAGTTCCTCACTGTCTTGGGTAAAATCTTTTTTATTGGCAAAATCTGATCTCCCTCATGGATAATTATGCAATTGAGGCATAAATGTAGATATAAGTGGCAGCAGATAGGGGAGAGGGTAAGATTCTAAGTTAAAGTACCCTCCACATTTTTTAGTATTTGAAGGAAGACATCGGAGATTACTATGGGAAAGATTTTTTAACTTAGAAATGTGTACTATGAAAACGTCGATGGGGATGTTTTAAAGCACCCATTCTCAAAGTTGGCCACACTTTCGAATCACCTGGGGAATTAAAAAAAATACTTAAAGTTTGGGTCACATTCCTAGAGGTTCTGATTTAATTGGTCTAAGGTATGACTGTTAAAAGCTCCCTATGAAATTCTAAAGAGTTCCCCATGGGTATAAAACAGGAGGCACAGCTTGTCATGCAGTGGGGGCATATGGGGAAGCATCAGGGCTGGTCAGGGGCCCAAGGGAGCAAGGGGAAAATGCAGACAAGAGCCTTTATTGTGATGTCTGCAGGAATGGTAATGCAAGACAGGGTAAACAGGCTCAGGATTGGCTCCTTTGAATAAGTTCAGTGAACTTTGGGGCACAGGGACTGTCCCTAGTTGTCTGTTACTGGCCCTGGGGTGATTAGAGTAGGTGGATGGTGGCCCCGAGAGATGGCCCAATAAAGGAAGTGATTGGGGGTATGGATACTGGATCGGTTGGTTTGCATAGGAAAGGTGCGCTCTCCCACGTGAGTCATTTACTGTTTCTCGGAATTGGCTAACCCTGGGAATGGCAGTCCCTCCAGGGTCATCAGCACAGCCCCAGGTGTCAAAGCATCAGGATACAGAAAATTTAAAAACATGTTGAATATATCCTTCCACTCTTCAGCAGAAAGCAGCTGACCGGGCTTAAAGAGAACTGGGAAGAGCTTGAAGCCTGGGGAACCATCCCATTAGGAATGGTGATCTGCAGGGAAGGAAGCAGGAGGGCTAGTGAAACAAGGAGAATTTCAGCCATGGCTCTATTTAGTTTATCAAGATTCCAAACCTGTCACGGAATGACACCCAGGCGAATGGGAAGAAAGGCGGCAAGTTCTGCCTTTAAAAGCCTCCTTGTAGAGACCTCTGCAGTCCCATGTTTACTGCAGCACTACTCGCAATAATCAAGATATGGAATCAAGTTAGATGTCCAACAACAGATGAATAGATAGAGAAAATGTAGCATATACACACCATGGAATACTATTTAGCCATTAAAAAACAGTGAAATCCTGCCATTCATGGCAACATGGATGTTGGAACTGGAGGACGTTATGTTAACTGAAATAAGCCAAAAACAGAGAGTTAAACACCACATGTTCTCATTCATACGTGGAAGCTTTAAAAAGTTGATCTCATAGGAGTAAAAAGTAGAACAGAGGATACTAGAGGCTGGGAAGGGTAGGGGGAGGTGGAGGGCATACAGAAAGTTTTGTTAAAGGATATAAAATTACAACTAGATAGGAGGAATAAGTTCTAGCGTTCTATACCACTGTAGAATGACAATAGTTAACAATAATAGAGTTTCAAATAGCTAGAAAGAGGATATTGAATGTTCCCAACACAGAGAAATGATAAATATCTGAGATGATGGATATGCTGATTACCCTGACGTATCAAAACATCGCTATGTGCCCCATGCATATGTACACTTATTATTTGTCAATTAAAAAAATATTTAAGAAAGCCTCCTTGAAGGCAGTACCCACAATTTATTTATCTTTTTATGCCCTTGATTAAATGATCATTACCTAGCAGAAACAGTTAAAATGGTCTTATAAAAGAGAAAAGTTAGTTTAGAGATGTGGGCTGGTACTTTGCTCTTAAAAAATAGAGTTTTTCTTAATTTTTATTACCAAAGTTAAGTATGCTGAATTTATACATTTCTATATCTGCCTTTAAACTCAAGCAGAACCTGAATTAACCATTGATTGGAGTTTATTGCTTATGTCCCCAAGGGAAGCGCCTCCTCTGGCTCATGCTGGTGGGAGAAAATGAACCAGCCCTGCTTTCTCTCCCTGGTTCAATTCCCAGCAAAGGAAAAACAATGTAATTCATGATGATGATGACAATGACAATGACGACAACAACAATAACCAACCTTTAACACATCCTTATAATGTGCCAGACCCTGCGGTAGGTGCATTAGAATAATTACCTCATTTAATTATTGTAACATAGTTTGGTTAATTTGCCCCCATTTTTCATATGAGCAAACTGAGGCATGGAGAGGCTAGGCAGCTTGCCCAAGAATAAGAGGCTGTGCTGGCTTGAAAGTGAGGCATTCAGACATTAGTGTCACATGCTCTTAATCGCTCCACAGCACCATCTCCTTGGATCGGAGTGATTTCCTGGAGCAAAGGTAATCTGATCTTATTCACACAGGAGCAGGCAATAACTGCCTGAGTACAGAACTCCTATGAGGCGATTGGTGTTGGAACCCTGAGTAGTCTAGTTACATAACCAGCATAACCCTTGGAAAAGCTGTCGCATAAGGGAAGGCTGCCTCTGGGACTAGAAGAAAGACTATGCCAAGATCTGGTTCTGCAATAGATGAGCTGTTTGACCTTGGGCTCAACGCTTCACATTTAGGCTCTGATTTTCAAAGGAAGTTCTTGGGCTGGGTAATCTCTGGAGATCCTGTCATGTAAGCAGCCCCTGCCAGCACTCCTACTGGGGAGTGATTACCGTAAAGACAAGGAAAGTGTTAAGCAGGTTCTAGCACCTCCCAAAGTAAGTAGCAAATAGCTGTTTGGGTGTCCTGAGGAGTTCTGAAAACATTGGGCCTAGTTGCCTCCTGCTTCATCTTGCACCATATGCCTGAAGCTAGTGAATGAATAAACATCACTCGTGGCTATTTCTGGATGCTCAAGAAACTTTGAAAAAAAGAAAAGAATGATTATTTTGTGAGGAGAGTATTATAGAAGACCCAGGGGAAGACAGGGTAGGGAGGAGAGTGAGGATTCTCTTTGTTGTGATCCTAGAATTCCCATTAGGTGGACTGGAAATGCTAGACTTACCATTGTTGGACTGGAAATGCTAACATCCTGAAACTCTTAGGAACTCTGCGTGAAGAATTGTCCTGCCCCAAATGCTCTTAGCACCCCCACTGAGAAGGAGTAAAAGAGTTTCTCACAGTGGAAACACTGCGAACCTCTTTATGCATTTTTCTGAACATCAATCAATAATCCATTAACTCGGGGAAGCTGAATGCTCTTCATACAGGAATCCAAAATAAATGGACAGATATCCTCTGGGAAGAACTGTAGAAAGGCTCTGTGGGCTTGAACAAGGCATTTCATTTCCTTGGGCCTCAGTTTCTTTATCTTTATAGCACTAACATTCTATAGCTTCCTAATTTCTCTCCCCAGAAAGGAGAAATAATTTTTAAACACAGAGGCTTAGAAAGAGTTTGTTTTCCAATTCGGGGCATGCTAGGTACATGTACTGCAGTTAACCAAAATGCACATGGTAAAGTTTAAGCCAAAAGAATGCAGAATCAGGCCGGGCATGGTGGCTCATGCCTGTAATCCCAGCACTTTGGGAGGCTGAGGTAGGCGGATCACAAGGTCAGGAGATCGAGACCATCCTGGCTAACAAGGTGAAACCCCGTCTCTACTAAAAATACAAAAAATTACCTGGGCATGGTGGCGGGTGCCTGTAGTTCCAGCTACTCAGGAGGCTGAGGCAGGAAAATGGCGTGAACCCGGGAGGCGGAGGTTGCAGTGAGCTGAGATCGTGCCACTGCACTCCAGCCTGGGCCAGAGAGCGAGACTCCATCTCAAAAAAAAAAAAAAAAAAAAAAAAGAAAAAAAAAGAATGCAGAATAAAATTATCCCAGAATATTTTTAGTAAGGTATGATCTTAATGACTTAGCATTTTTTTCTGGAAATATATTTGAATTTTATCAGACCTAAGCACCAAAAATTTAGGCAAGGTCATGGAAGGCCACCCTTTTTACTGGCTAGACTTGAATAGAAATCTACTCAAGAAAAGAAGTTTGTTAGGGAATTAAAAAAAAGGATAATTCTAAGTCATGGGCAAGGTGGAAATAATCTAGCCCGAAAATATATTTGGGGGTGGTACTAAGGAAAACAGTGGCTCTAAGAGGTATTGCCCTAGAGTGGGGCATGGTTATTGGAATATAAAGTTGAAAATATGATTACTCTTCTATCTTCCTCTTCTTCTTTATGGCTGAATCACTCCCAAGATAGTTCTTAGCAGGTATTTATTTATTTATTTATTTTTATTTTTGAGACAGAGTCTCACTGTGTCACCCAGGCTGGAGTGCAGTGGTGTGATTTCAACTCACTGCAACCTCCGCCTCCTGGGTTCAAGCGATTCTCCTGCCTTAGCCTCCCGAGTAGCTAGGACTACAGGCCTCCGCCACCATGCCTGGCTAATATATATTTTATATATATATATGTATAGTATTTTTAGTAGAGACGGGGTTTCACTATGTTGGCCAGGCTGGTCTGCAGTTACTTTTTTTTTTTTTTTAAAGATACTTCTTCATTCTTTCGAGGAAGCTATTAACTGCTTTTGTTTTGTTTTAGTTTTTTTGGTTTAAGATTCTGAAGTTAAGAGGAAAATCATGCAACTAATCTGTTCATGCTTTGGAAACTTGAACTTCATGATGTTGGATTTCAGCCTTTTTGCTTTTGTCTTATCCCTTTAGAAGGGATCTGTTTTGTTTTGTTTGGCTTTATACTGTCGTTCTGGAAGAACTCAGAGCTTTCCATTGCTGCCCGTGACTTATGGCCTGTGTTACACCCATTGGTTTCTGTAGGAATGATGACCCAAGAAGCTAGGAATTTGACCGCAGAAAATAGCAAAGCAATGAGGAAACTGGTTATGACCATAGGATTAGTGCCCTGAGGGTCCAGGGCAGAAATGGGTGTTAACAGCAGAGAAGCACCAGGCTTCTGCACCAGCCTACTGCTGGCTCACATTCAATACTGCCCCTATTGCTCCCAGCAGTGCAGCAAAGAAGACAAAGGAACCCATGTTTGCTGGGCCCCCTGCAGGCCAGGTGCTTCCCATACATTTTCTCTGTTGATCATTTCACCTGCCGTGTGAGCAAGGCATTATCCCCACTGAAGCTTACAGAGGTTAGACTCGTCCAAGACAATATATTTTGGCTTCAAACTGACATCTGTCTGTTTCCAAAAATATTTTTCATGTGACTTATTTTTGATGTATATAAACTTATAGACAGTTCTTGAATTCTTGTCTGTGTGAAGTACATATTGTGTGAAGTATTTGCATGGGGCCAGGCGCGGTGGCTCACACTTGTAATCCAGCACTTTGAGAGGCTGAGGTGAGCGGATCACCTGAGGTCAGGAGTTCGAGATCAGCCTGGCCAACATGACAAAACCCCGTCTCTACTGAAAATACAAAAATTAGCCAGGTGTGGTGGCAGGCGCCTGTAATCCCAGCTACTCAGGAGGCCGAGGCAGGAGAATCACTTGAACTCGGGAGGCAGAGGCTGCAGTGAGTCGAGATTGCATTACTGCACACCAGACTGGGTGACAGAGAGAGACTCTGTCAAAAAAAAAAAAAAAAAAAAAGTCTGCATGGTATTGTTTGCTTATATGATGTTTAGAACAAGGAAATGACTGAGGCTGACCATGCTCTGGCTCTGGAGGCTCTCTGGGGATACCTGGAGGAGTCTTTGGGTCACACCAAAACACTAGGATGCAGCCTAATGTGAAGATTACAACTCAAGTCTTGGCTTTGCTATTTAGCAGCTGAGTGACCTTGGGCAAGTTTTCATTGTCTCTCAGCCTCAGTTTCCTCATATATAGCATGGAAATAATACTAGTGTTTCTCTTACAGGATCACTGTGAAAAGAACATGAGATGCCCTTTGCAGGGACATGGATGGAGCTGGAAGCCATTATCTTCAGCAAACTAACACAGGAACAGAAAACCAAATACCGCATGTTCTCACTTATAAGTGGGAGCTGAACCACGAGAACATGGACACAGGGAGGGGAACAACGCACACTGGGGCCTGTGGAGGGCAGGTGGGGGGAGGGAGAGCATCAGGATAAACAGCTAATGCATGCTGGGCGTAATACCTAGGTGATGGATTGATAGGTGCAGCAAACCACCATGGCACACATTTACCTATGGAGCAAACCTGCACCTCCTGCACATGTACCCCAGAACTTAAAATAAAATAAAAGTTAAAAAGGACACGAGATAATGTAACAAAGTAGTTAGCACATAGAAAGCTGTTACTATTCCAGTATGTCTCCTACTACCCACGGTGCCCCTTATATAAGAGCGCCCTCCTGAGGCTTTCAGAATGACTGGGGCGAGGCAGGGAATGAGAGGGGACACCAGGCCTGAGGAGTGAGGAGAACAGACTAGAATGGCTTCCTGACCGAAACTACACCCACTCAACCCCAGGCCTGTGTAATAGGCACTTCCACTTTAGTGTAAGGGTAAATCCCAGAACCCTGAAGAAACACAGCCCAGAGCTGGCATCCTTTTGGCCATTTCCTGGAGTGGAGCCGGATTTCAGAGGGCTGTCTCAAATGACAGTGTCAGCACTAGGAGCTGATGGTTAAAGCTTTGCAAGAAAACAGCATCCAGCATTTTCTCTTGCTACTCTCATGGGCCAACATGAAAGTGAGTAATGATGGACACAGGCTTTGCTTAAGTGGTGAGTCTATCATCCAACCTTTGACTATAATTATGTTGCTCAGATTAGAGCTAAGTAAACACTGGATTTGTTTTTTTTTTTTTTTTACTACGAGCAAATGAATCTTATTTCTTACTCAGCATAGTTGTCCCAGTTTGTTTATTCAACAAACGTTTAAGCGTGTTCTCCATGCATGGTGCTTGTGGCACTGGGCATTCAGTAGAAAGCTAGAGGCCAGGCGTGGTGGCTCACGCCTATAATCCCAGCACTTTGGGAGGCCGAGGCAGGTGGATCGATCACCTGAAGTCAGAGTTCAAGACCAGCCTGGCCGATATCGTAAAACCCCGTCTCTACTAAAAATACAAAAATTAGCTGGGCATGGTGGCACATGCTTGCAATCCCAGCTACTTGAGAGGCTGAGGCAGGAGAATCGCTTGAACCCGGGAGGCCCAGGTTGCAGTGAGCTGAGATTGTGCCATTGCACTCCAGCCTGGGCAACAAGAGCAAGCCTGTCTCAAAACAAAACAAACAAAACAAAACAAAACAAAACAAAACAATGAAAAAGAAAGCTAGACCCATAGAGTTCCTGCCTTCTAGTGGAGGAGATGAGCAATTAAACAAGAGAAAACAAGTGCGGTGAGGGTGATGTGCAGGCTGGCGGAGCAGCAACAACAGCACAGAATCCTGACTACGGTTTGAACTAAACCCAAAGGGCCCCGACTCTGCCTTGATCTCTCCAGAAAGCCTCCCAGGGCCCTGACTTCCCTGTGCATGTCAGGTGACCACGGCGGTGGGCAGCTTCCCACCTCAGCCTCTTCCCTCAGTGAGATCTGGGAAACCTCCTCCCTCCTTTGCCTCTGAATTCTCACAAAGATGACCAAGGGTTTTGAGGCATAGTTTTTAGGAAAAAAACAGGGAACAAGGAGAATAATAATAAAGAAGAAAAAAAGTACAAGAAGTAGAAGGTATCTTGCCTTACTGGGCCTTGGTTAGGTGTTGAACATTGTGCTAAGAATCTTTCGATGTATATTACACTGTGTCGTTCATTTCTCTGAGGTTGATATTGTTGATATGTCCATTTTTCCAGATAAGGAAACTGAGGGTAAAGAGGAGAAAGAAATAGGTCATAAACTTAACCAAAGGCAAAGCTATTATTTGAACCCAAGAAAATGTGAAAATTAATTGATCATTTCTTAAGGGCAATTTTATTTTATTTGTTTTTTTGCAGGGGCAGTAGAGGGAGACATTGTTGTTCCCAGAAAGGGGCCTTTAGGAAGAATAAAGAAAGGAATCCTTGATAGGAGTGCTAAATCCTCCAGTACCTGGTAGTGCTGGCCACAGGAGGAGCTCAATAACTATTGAATAAGGCAGTGAGGGAGGGCATGAGGAAGGGAGTGAGGGGATGAGTGAGGCCCCTCCCAGCCTACCAGGACCTGTATGGCTTTTCTCTCATGAATCCCAGTCACAAGCCAGCTGCCTGCATCCTCTTTTCTTCCATCTTGCAGCTGCCAGGCGTTTAGGGTAGCTTGGTGGTTGGTTTCCACCACTCTCCTCAGTCCCTGAAATCCTCATTTCTTACAACACTCGCTGTACCTGGGACTTGGTCTCCATGGCTTCTCCAGATGTTACTGCCCTGGAAGTCAATCCCACAGGACCATTTTATTTTAAGGGTCAGAGGGCTATAGTAGTTCAAGACCCCGGTGGATGCCTGAAACCATGGATAATACTGAACCCTATTTAATTGTGCTTATATGGGTATTGATGATATAATATTGCAAAATTACTGCAGACATTATAATTACATAAAAAAAATACTAAGTTGAAGAATAATTCCATGACAGTAAATCAGTCTAAAATAAATTAAAATAGAAAACTCCAAATTAATGGCAGCAAGTATATTTAAAAAATAAGAATATGAGTAAAAAGACAAGACCTGACAAAGGAGAGTTTCAACACTACTGTTTATGTATATATTATACTAAGTTTTGATTTTTTGTTCGTTTGTTTTTGAGACAGGGTCTTGCTATGTTGCCCAGGCTGGAATGCAGTAGCTATTCACAGGCATGATGGTAGCTGATTGCAGCCTCAAACTCCTAGGCTCAAGGGATCCTCCCGCCTCAGCCTCCTGAGTAGCTGGGACCAGGGCAGCATACTCTTTTTGATCTGATAACTGAGACGGCTACTAAGTGACTAACGGATTGGTAGCGTATACATTGTGGATACACTGGATAAAAGGATTATTCACATCCGAGGGTGGAGTGGGAGGGTGCAAGATTTCATCATGCTACTCAGAATGGTGCTTAATTTAAAACTTACAAATTATTTATTTTTTAGAACTTTCCATTTAATATTTTTGGACCTCAGTTCACCGAGGGTAACTGAAACTTCAAAAAGTGAAACTGCAGATAAGAGGGAACTACTGTATGACAAACAGTAAATATGAGGAAGTTGTAGAGGTTATGAAACCTTCCCAACCACTCCACGAATGACCTACTTTTAGCTCTGGCTATCATATAGTCTCCCCAGAGTCAGACGACAGTCTTGCCACTTGCCACCTGGGTAGTGGTGATCTTTAGCAGGTTACTTAATCTCCCTAACCATGTCTGTAAAATGGTCCCCATCTCCTCAGGTTGGAGTGAGCATTAAAGATGGTTCTGTATTTGAAATCTCTTAGTACAAAGAAAATGCTAAATAAATGTTGTCAAGGACTGAATTTTATCCCCCCAAAATTCATGTTGAAGCCCTAACCTCCAATGTGACTATATTTGGCGATAGCGCCTTTAGAAAGTAATTAAGGTCAAATGAGGTAAAAAAGGGTGGAGCCCTAATGCAGTAGGATTTCTGTCCTTAGGAAAAAGGGGGCCCGGCGAGGTGGCTCACACCTGTAATCCCAGAACTTTGGGATGCCAAGGCAAGCAGACGGCTTGAGCTCATGAGTTTGAGGCCAGTTGGGCAACATAGTGAAACCCCATCTCTATAAAAAATACAAAAATTAGCCTGGCATGGTGGTGTGCACCTGTAGTCCAGCTACTTGGGAGGCTGAGGTGGGTGGATGGCTTGAGCCTGGGGGTGGCGGAGATTGCAGTGAGCCAAGATGTGCCTCTGCACTGCAGCCTGGGCAACAGAGCCAGACCTTGTCTAAAAAAAAAAAAAAAAAGAAGAAAGAAAAGAAAAGAAAAATGGAAGAGACACCAGAGGTGCACATGCACAGAGGGGAAAGGCCATGTGGGGACACAGAGAGAGAGTGACTGTCTGCAAGAGACCTCAGGAAAAACCAACCCTGCCAACACGTTGATCCTGGACTTCCAGTCTCCAGAACAGTGAGAAAATATATTTCTGTTGTTTATGCCACCCAGTCTGTGGTATTTCGTTATGGCGACCTGAGCAGACTAATACACATGTTCAGTCTACTTCCTTTGCTTTCCTTGTTGTTTGAACACATTTGCCAGGCAAAGTGTCAGAGCCCCTGTATTGGAAAGTGGTCAGTGTGTGGGTTGGTAAGAAGAATTTACCAAAAACAGTATAGATTTGAAAAAGGAAAGTTTTAGAAAGAAAGAATGCTGCAAAAGGGTGCAGTGGGGCACCTCAGTGAGAGAGGACTGAGCACACTGTGGTGGATTTTCCTTAGGAGCATTTATGGACCTTAAGGCGGGAGCTTAAGGGTAATTTTGACCATATCAGCCAGGTAGGTCATGATACATGATTACATCTGTAGACATTTTGGTGCCTTACTGTCAGCAAGGGTTGCACAATGAGTTTTGACATGCATGCATTCTGGAGGTATATAGAAATTCTAGTTATGACATTTTTGAAAGAGATCTAGATGCTGACTTTAGATACTAGGGAAGTTTAATTACTTCTAAATTCCTCAGATAAGGAGTTTTTGTCTCTGGAGACTGCTCGATGGTCACCAGGTGATTTTCCTCTCCTCATTTGCTCCCTGACAAATATCTTGGTCATATCTTTTACCCTTTATATTTATATTCCCCCATGTTCATGTCTACCTGCTGCCTACTGGGGTCTCAAGAAAGGGAAAATGGTCCAGTGAAGAGGGGTGATGAGTCTGTCTGGCTACTTCCTCCTGAAAGGGGGCTTTGAGGGGATAAGTTGCATTTTTCTCTTTTTTGCTCTGTGTCATAAAGGGAATGAAGGGTCATGAAAAACTCAGTCACGAGGGGTGGGGACTGGATTCTATCAAGAGGCCCCGTATAAATGGAAGTTGCTGTTGCAGGCCAGTATTGAGACTGCATAGTCATCTGTAGGTGGAATCGTTGTATTCTGGAAGATACAAACTTAATGAGAGCATTAAAAATGCAGGGAGCAAATATTAAAAGAAAAATGACAAGGAAAAAAGGTCCAAGGAATGGGAGAAGCCCAGTCTTGGTTACTTTGGGAAAGTGTGTATAACCATTTGGCTTGTTTGAAAATTTACTGGGACATTAGTTTCCACTTCTCCAGACAACAGATTTTGTTGATGACAGCACAGACTCCTCCTTGTTCAGGTGGAGGTAATCACGAACTCATCTATTATCAAAAACCATTTCTGCTAGTGAGTATAAAGACTTTTCTAGTGCTGATAGACTTGTGCCAGTTTTTTCTAAGATTATTTAAAAGGAGATGGTAAGTTCTTGTAGTGTGATTTCACAGTAAGTAAAACCTCCCCAAATAGTGACAGTTGTGATAGTTTCCACAACTCTGGCCACAATAAGTCCTAGGACCCTTTATCTTCTGGAATGGAATTCTGAATTGGAAGTTATACTCCAGACAGTGATTTGGGTGGGAGCTATTGTTCCTAGAGTACAATCATCAGAACGAAGGGAATTATCAAGGTAGAATAGGGCCAAAACTTGAAAAGGGTTTAAATAATTATTGGCAGAGCCACAAAGTCATAAGAGTCCATGAGGGGGCAGGTATTATAGTGTGATGAGCTTATGAATGCATAAAATATATGTAGATATGAATCTATTTTATCATATACTAGTGCAAAACATACACAAATCTATTATACAAAGTTAAAATTTATCAAATCTTACACAAACACTTATGGACCATACATGGTGCCATTTGCAGTCAACAGAAATGCAGCCAAGCATGGTGGCACATGCCTGTGGTCCTAGCTGCTTGGGAGGCCGAGACAGGAGGATTGCTTGAACCCAGGAGTTCAAGGCTACAGTGAGCCATGATCGCACCACTGCATTCCACCCTAGGCGACAGAACGAGACCCTGTTTCAAAACAAACAAACAACACCCAAAAACATAAAGATGTGGTATTAAGTCATAATTGCATAAAATGAACCGTAGTAATACTATGCTACTGTAATAGTCTTGTAGCCAACTTCTGCTGCTATTGCAGTGAGCCCGAATGTTGGGAGTATTCACTTAAAACACCGTGTGACACTATCATCTCCATGTGAGCCGTTCGCTTCTCTAGTAAATTGCATATCGCAGTAAAAATGATTTCCTGAGATTCGTGTGCATTTTTTCATCATGTTTAGTACAGTGCTATCAACCTTGAATAACACCATAGGACCCATACAAAGTTCCACTAGTGATGCTGGAAGTACTCCCAGGAAGCAGAGGAAAAGTCATGACGTTATTTTAAAAAAAGAAAGGTGAATTGCTCGTTATGTAGCAGATTGAGATCTGCCGCTGTGCTTGCCCACCATTTCAAGATAAATGAATTCAGTGTAAAGACCATTGTAAAAGAAAAAATGGAAATTCATGAAGCTATCGCTGCAGCAACACCAGCAGGCACAACAACCTTGCAATTTTTGCAAAATTTTTTTATATTGATGCATAATAGATGCACATAGTTCTAGGGTGTATGTGATAATTTAATACGTTGATTTATTTTGTAAAGATCACGTTGGTGTACTTGCGATATCCAATACATTAAATATTTGTCTTTTTTTTGTTATACTAGAGCTGTTTGAATTCATCTAACTATTTTTAAATGTTCAAGATGTCATTCTAAACTATGGCTCCCTATTGATATATCTAACACTATTTCTTCTATCAAACCATATGTTTGTACCCATTTTTCCACTTTTCTTCATCCCCCTGACTCTTACCCTTCCTGGCCTCTAGTATCCACCAATCTACTTCCTATCTTCATGAGATCCACTTTTTTTAGTTCCCACATCTGAGTGAGAACATGTGATATTTGTCATCCTATGATTGGCTTATTTCACTTAACATAATGTCTTCCAGTTCTATCCATGTTGCTGCAAATGACAGGATTTCATTCTTTTTTATGGTTGAATAATATTCCAGTGCAGTATATATACCACATTTTCTTTATCCATTCATTCATTGATGGGCACTTAGGTTGATTCCATATTCTGGCTATTGTAAACAGTGCTACAATAAACATGGGAGTGCAGGTATTCCTTATATATATTAATTTCCTTTATTTTGGATATCTACCCAGTAGTGGAATTGCTGGATCATGTGGAAGTTCTATTTTTAGTGTTCTGAAGAACTTCCATACTGTTTGCCATAGTAGCTATACTAATTCACATTCCCACCAAACAGTGTATGAGAGTTCCCTTTTCTCCACATCCTTGCCAGCATCTGTTATTGCCTGTATTTTTGATAAAAGCCATTTTAACTGAGGTGAGATGATATCTCATTCTGGTTTTGATTTGCATTTCTCTGATAATTAATTATATTGATCATTTTTCATATACTTGTTTGCCATTTGTATGTCTTCTTTTGAAAAATATTTACTCAGATCTTTTGCCATTTTAATATCTGATTACTTGTGGGTTTGCCTTTTGTTTTTGTTTGTTTGTTTGTTTGTTTGGTATTGAGTTGTTTGAGCTCCTTATGTCTTCTGGTTGTTAATTCCTTGTCAGATGGGTAGTTTGCAAATACTTTCTCTCATTCTGTGGGTTGTGTCTTCATTTTGTTGATTGTTTCCTTTGCTGTGCAGAAAACTTTTAGCTTGATGTAATCCCATTTGTCTATTTTTCCTTTGCTTGCCTGTGCTTTTGAGGTCTTACACAAAAAAATCTTTGCCCAGACCAATGTCCTGGAGTAGTTCCCCAATGTTTACTTCTAGTAGTTTCATAATTTCTTAGACGTAAGTCTTTAATCCATTTCAATATGATTTTTGTGTATGGTGGGAATAGGGGTCTACTTTCTTTCTTCTACATGTGGATATCTAGTTTTCCCTGCACCAATTATTGAAGAGAATGTCCTTTCCCCATTACATGTTCTTGGCATCTTTGTTGAAATTGTGTTGGCTGTAAATGTGTGGATTTGTATCTTGGTTTTTTATTGTGTTCCATTGGTCTGTGTGTTTGCTTTTATGCCAGTACCATGCTGATTTGGTTGTAGTAAATTTTGAAGTCAGATAGTGTGATGCCCCCATCTTTGTAGTAAATTTTGAAGTCAAAGAGTGTGATGCCCCCAATTTTGTTCTTTT
Source organism: Pan troglodytes (assembly GCF_028858775.2). Classification (NCBI taxonomy): domain Eukaryota; kingdom Metazoa; phylum Chordata; class Mammalia; order Primates; family Hominidae; genus Pan; species Pan troglodytes. The sequence continues at coordinate 105,977,368 of NC_072406.2, read as the reverse complement.
TGCTCAGGATTGCTTTGACTATTCGAGGTGTTTTTGGGATTCCATATAAATTTTAGGTTTTTTAAATATTTCTGTGAAGAATGTCATTGGTATCTTGATAGGGATTGCATTGAATCTATAAATTGCTTTGGGCAGCATCGTCATTTAGACAATATTAATTCTTCCAATTCATAGGCATAAAATATCTTTCCATTCGTTTTGTATTCTCTTCCATTTCTTTCATCAGTATCTTATAGTTTTTCTTACATAGGTCTTTCACTTCTTTGGTTAAATTGAGTCCTAATTACTTTATATTCTTAGTAGCTATTGTAAATGGCATTGCTTTCTTGTTTATTTTTTTTCGGATTGTTTGCTGTTGGTCTATATAAATGCTACTAATTTTTATATGTTAATTTTCTATCATGCAACTTTACCTAATTCATTTATCAGTTCTAATAGTCTCTTTGTGGATTCTTTAGATTTTTCTAAGAACAAGATTATACCATCTGTAAACAGGGGTAATTCGGCTTCTTTCTTTCCAATTTGGATGCCCTTTATTTCTTTCACTTACCTAACTGCTCTGGCCGGGACTTCCAGTATTATATTGTCTTGTTCCAAATCTTAGAGTAAAGGCCTTCAATTTTTCCCTGTTCAGTATGATGTTAGCCGTGGGTTTGTCATATATGGTCTTTATTATTTTGAGGTATGTTTTTTCTATAGCTAATTTGATGAGGACTTTTATCATAAAGGGATGGTGAATTTCATTGAATGCTTTTTTTGGCATCTATTTAAATAATCATATGGTTTTAGTTTTTGCTTCTGTTAATGTGATGTATCCCGTTTATGGATTTGCATATGTTGAACCATCCTTCCATCCCTGGGATGAATCCCACTTGATCATAATGAATGATCTTTTTAATGTGTTGTCAAATTCAGTTTGCTACTATTTTGTTGAGAATTTTTGCACCTATGTTCATCAGTGATATTGGCCTGTAGTTTTCTTTTTTTGTTGTATCCTTGTCTGGTTTTAGTATCAGGGTAATGGTGGCTTTGTAGAATAAGTTTAGAAGTATTTCCTTATCTTCAATTTTTTTGGAAGAGTTTGAGTAAAATTGATATTAGTTCTTTTCTAAATGTTTGGTAGAATTCAGCAGTAAAACCATCAAGTCCTGGGCTTTTCTTTTATGGGAGACATTTTATTACAGCTTCAGTCTTGTTACACATTATTGGTTTACTGAGTTTTCTATTATTTTCATGGTTTAATCTTGGTAGGTTGTATGTGTTCAGGATTTTAACCATTTCTTCTAGGTTTTCCAATTTCTTGGTGTATAGTTGTTCATAATGTTACATAATGATTCATTGTATTTCTGTGGTCCTAGTGGTTATGTCTCTTTTTTTGTTTCTAATGTCATTTAATCTGGTCTTCTCTCTCTCTTTTTTTTTTAGTCTAGCCAAAGATTTATTGATTTTGTTTGTCTTTTCAAAAAAACCCAACTTTTTGTTTCATTGATCTTCTGTACTGTTTTTAGTCTCAATGTCATTTATTTCTGTTCTGATATTTATTATTTCTTTCCTGCTACTAATCTTGGGTTTGGTTTATTCTTGCTTTTCTAGTTCCTTGAGCCGCATCATTAAGTTATTTATTGGACGTCTACTTTTTAAAATATAAATGTTTGTTGTTATAAGCTTTCCCTTTAGTACTGCTTTTTCCATATCCCATAGATTTTGGCATGTTGTATTTCCATTTTCATTTGTTTCAAGAAGTGTTTAAATTTCCTTCTTAATTTCTTCATTGATCTATTGGCCATAATTTAATTCAGAAACTATACAAACACATAGAAATTAAACAACATGCTCCTGAATGAGTTTCCTCTTATTGTTGATTTCTGGTTTTATTCCATTGTGGTCAGAAAAGATACTTGATATGATTTCTACTTTTTTGCATTTGTTCAGACTTGTTTTATGGCCTAAGATATGGTCTATTCTTAAGAATGTTCTGTGTGCTAATGAAAAGAATGTGTATTCCACAGCAGGTAGGTAACATATTCTGTGAATGTCAGTTAGACCTATTAGGTCTTGTGTGTAGTTTAACTCTGCTATTTCTTTGTTAGTTTTCTGTCTGGAAGATCCATTCATTACTGAGAGTGAAGTATTAAAGTCCCTTGTTACTATTGTATTTCAGTCTGTCTCTCCCTTGAGATCTATTAATGTTTGCTTTATATACTTGGGAGCTCCAGCGTTGGGTTGCATATATATTTGTAATTGTTATATCCTCTTGCTGGATTGACCCCTTTATAATTATATAGTGACCTTCTTTGTCCCTTTTTACAGTCTTTGATTTGTAGTCTATTTTATCTAAGTATACCTCCTCCTGGTCTTCTTTTGGTTTCCAGTTGCATGGAGCATCTTTTTTTACCCCTTCCCATTCTGTCTATATATGTCTTTATAGGTGAAGTGGGTTCTTGTAGGCAGTACATATTTAGGTCTTTTTAAAAAAACATCTACTCTGCTGTTCTATGCCTTTTAATTGGAGAATTGAGACCATTTACATTCAGTGTTATTATTGATAAGCAAGGACTTACTATTGTCATTTCGTTGCTTATTTTCTGATTGTTTTGTAACTCCTTGCTTCTTTTCTTACTGTCTTCCTTTGTGGTTAAGAGATTTTCTCTGGTAGTATGTTTTAATTTGTTGCTTTTTATTTTTAGTGAATCTATTATAGGTTTTTGCATTGTGGTTACCATGAGGCTTACAAGAAATATAGATATAAAAAGTTATTTTAAAGAGATCATAACTTATCTTGGATCATAAAGAATAGAAACAAAAAAATGAAAAAAACTATGCTTTAACTCCATCCCTTCCACATTTGACTTTTAGTTATCTCATTTACACATTTTTATATTACCTATCTCTTAACAGGTTGCAGTAGCTTTTTTATATAGATTTGTCTTTTGGGCTTCATACTACAGTTATGAGTAGATTGCACACCACAATTACAGTATTAGAGTATTCTGGGTTTGTCCATGTATTTAATTTTACCAGCGGGTTTTATACCTTCAAATGTTGTTGTTTCTGCATGTTAACTTTCTTTTCAGATTGAAAAACTCCCTTTAGCATTTTTTAAGAGACAGGTCTGGTGGTAGTGAATTTTCTCAGCTTTCGTTTGTCTAGAAAGTTCTTTATCTCTCCTTCATTTGTTTTTTATTTTGTTAGTTTTTTTTGTGGTATAATATTCATAATATAAAATTCTAATTTTAACAATTATTGACTATTCACTTCAGTGGCATCATATGCATGAACAATGTTGCAAAAATGTTATTATTTATTTTTAGAACTTTTTCATCATCCCAAACAAAAACTCTTTTTTTCCCTCTCTTTTTCATATTTGAAGAATAACTTTGCTGAATATGGTACTCTTGGATAGCAGTTTTTTTTTTCTTTTAGCACTTTGAAAATGTCGTTTCACTCCCTCTTGGCCTGTATGGTTTTCAATGAGAAGTCTGTTGCCAGACAAACTGGAGCTCCTTTATATGTTATTTGCTTTTCTTTTGCTGCTTTTAGAATTTTCTGTTGTCCTTGACATTTGAGAGTTTGATTATTATGTGCCTTGGGGTAGTTTTATCTGGGTCAAACCTGTTCTGTATTCCCTGAGCTTCCTGTATCTGAATATTTATATCTTTCTCAAGTTTGGAAAGTTTCTGTTATTATTTCTTTGAATAAGCTTTCTAACCTTTGCTATTGTTCAACTCCCCCTTCATCACCAATAATTCTTAGATTTGGCCTTTTGAGGTAGTTTTCTGTATCTTGTAGGCAATCATTGCTTTTCATTCTTTTTTCTCCTTTGTCTGTGTGTTTTCAAATAGCCTGTATTCAAGTTCACCGAGTGTTTCCTCGACTTGATCTATTCTGCTGTTGAAAGCCTCTAATGAATTTTTCAGTATGACAAATGTATTTCTCAGTTCCAAGATTTCTGTTTTTAAAAAATTATTTCAATATCTTTGTTAAAATCCTCTGATAAATTTCTGAATTGCCTTTCTGTGTCATCTTGGAGATCACTGAATTTCCTTAAAACTGCTATTTTGAATTCATCAGATAGCTCACATATCACCATCTCATTAGGGTCAGTTACTGGTTTCTTTGCTTTGTCTATTTGGAGAGTTCATGTTTCTGTTTGCTGTTGTTTCTTGTGGACCTACATCTATGTCTTTGCATTGGAAGATCGGTTATGTATTTCTCCTCTGTCTGGCTTGTTTTGGTTTTTATTGGATATGTTTGCTTGAAGTTTCTTTACTGCTAGGTCACAGCCTCCTTTTTGGCTCTAGGTGGTGCCTTAAGCCCAGGTTCACTTTGGCTCCAGTAAACGATTATAGCACTGTCCTTTCCAAATAGGGGAGGTCCCAAAGGGGATGTACTGGTAATTTGGGAAGGCTGTCTAGAGGTTTGTGCCCAGGGGACTTGTAGGATGAATCCCCTACAATGTGGCAATGCAGAAAAGCTGCTCTGTTTTGGTGCCTCCTTTGGCTGAGTGAAACAGCATAGTTTCCAGGGCTGTAAATGGCAGTCTTAACTCCCCTCTTTGTCTCTGCCTGTTCTCGGGAATATTTCTCCCTTCAGGTGCTCATGATGCTTCCCATAGGTTAAGGCAAGGAGAGATCTCCTGACAGGGAAACCAAAATGTTGGAGAAACTGGTTGTCCACCTCAATTTCACTTTTTTGAGGGGGATATCTTTCTGTTTTGTGCTGGGAAGAATGGGAGGAGGGGTACTGCAGATGTGGAAGTCTGAGTATATTACCATCTGCTTAAAGTTTATTTATTTTTATTTTTTTAACTTCGCTGTGGCCCCAGAAACTCTCTCATGTTGATATTTGAGCTCTGGGATATTTCTGGTTATGATCTCAGAGCTGTATATTTGTTTTTGGTTTTCTGTTGGGGAGAGTGAAGCAAGCTTGTTTCTACATTACCATTTTGGAATCAAAAGCTGAAATACCCTTTAATCTTGTATTGAAAATACAGCTTTTACGTAGATGCAGGACTGCTATAAGAAAGGCATACCCATAGACTCTAATATGATTAGTGAAAAAACAAAGTCCTTACATAACAAAGCATAAGGAAGGTGAAGGAACTAAAGCTGGAGCATTTAATGCCAACGAAGTATGGTTTGATAATTTTAGAAAGAGATTTGCCTTTAAAAATGTCAATATAAGAGAATAAGCAGCTCTTACCAACCAAGAGGCAGCAGATAAATTCCTGGACACTGTTAAGAAAATCATTGAGGGCTAAGTGCAGTGGCTCACACCTATAATTCCAGCACTTTGGGAGGCCAATGTAGGCAGATCACATGAGGCCAGGAATTCGAGACCAGCCTGCCCAACATGGTGAAACCCCAACTGTACTGAAAATACGCACACACAAAAAAATTAGCCAGGCATGGTGGTGTGTGCCTGTAATCCCAGCTACTTGAGAAGCTGAGGCAAGAAAATCACTCGAACCAGGAGGCGGAGGTTGCAGTGAGCCAACTCGTGCCATGGCACTCTAGCCTGGGTGACACAGAAAGACTCTATCTCAAAAAAAAAAAAATCATTGAGGAGAAAGAATATCTACCTGAACAAGTTTTCAGTGCAGATGAGATTGTGGATATGGCAAAAAAAAAAAAAAAAAAAAAAAAAAAGGAGGGAAGTTGAAGGTTTTCAAGATGATCCTGGAGAAATTTAAGAGCTAACAAACACCACACCAAAGACAGCAGAAGACAACTTGATGGAGATGAGTGATTTCAAACCAGTGCCAGGTGATGAAGACGATGTATGGAAAGCAGTTCCAGAAAGCAAATTGACATTAGACAATCTAGCAGAGTGGTTCTGATCATTCATGACTGCTTTTGACTTTTTTTCTAACATGGACCCTACTAAGATATAGACACTGAAACTAAATCAAATGGTGAAAGAAGGATCAGTACCATATAGAAAATTTTTAGAGAAATGAAAAAGCAAAAATCAAATAGAAATTATAATGTATTGCTGTAAAGTTACACTGAGTGTGCCTGGTTATTCCACCTTCTCTTCCACCTTCTCCATCTTTTCTGCCTCTGCCACCCATGAGACAGCAAGACCAACCCCTCTTCTTCCTCTTCCTCCTAAGCCTACTCAACAGAAGATGATGAGGGTGAAGATCTTTATGATAATCTACTTCCATTTAATGAGTAGTAAATATACTTTCTCTTCCCGATGATTTCTTTAATAGCATTTTTTCTCTAGCTCACTTTATTGTAAGAATACAATATATAGAAAATATACAAAATATGTGCTAATCAACTATGTCATTGATAAGTCTTCTGGTCAACAGTAGGCTATTAGTAATTGAGTTTTTGGGAAGACAAAAAGTTATGCACAGATTTTTGACTCTGCAAGGGGTTAGCACCCCAACCCCTGCATTGTTCAAGGCTCAACTGTAAAATAACATGTGATTGTGAAGGGTTTTTATTAACAATTTTAGGCACTGTTGTCATGTAATGGAGATGTTTGAGGGCCACAGGGAGAACCCCTACAACTTTCCAAATCATGCCAATTAAGTGCCCACTTGGTCACACGGTTATTGATTTTTACCTTAGTGTAAGAGCACTTACTCCCTTGTTACCTTAAATTCCTTTTGCCACCCATCTGGTTCTCCAGTTTCTAATTAAAATTTGGAAGTTTCATGAAAATTCGGCAGGAACAATTTTTATGAAATGTTCGCTACAGTGGAGCAGATTGTGCTGCTCATCCGAGGCAGCTCTCAAACTAATTTAACTCTCAGCTCTGTAGACTTCATACAGAAAGGCAGGGGAAGCAAAAATGGAGCTGTGATGAATGATGCCAGTTGAAATGCCTCATGCTTCTGACTCATTTCAGAACCATTATCATCTCGATAGAAACATCCCCTCTACCCTCCATATTTTTGCGAGGAAACGTTACTAGAAAAGCAAGGTCCAGAGAGAAGCAATGCATTAATGTTGTGATTAGGCTTAAAGATAAAGCAGCACTGGACATCCAGAGTTGTCTTGGTCACTGGATCAAAGGGAAGAAATAGCATTTGAAGATATGGGAAGGGAAAAGTCTACATACCTAAAGCAGGGCTGACATCATATAATGATAAATAGCTGTTACTTACTAAATATTTACTCTGTGCCTGACACCGTGATTATAAATAAATGTTCTCGTTTGATTCTCAGAATTGCTGAATTAGTCAGGTGAGGCTAACAGCCATAACAAACATCCTCAAATCTCAGTGGCTTGATATTTTAAAGGCTGATTTTTACCCATGGCACAGTATGGGCAGAAGGCGGGGGAGGGATTCGGGTTCCTTCCTGAATAAACTCACCCTCCCCAGGACCTTGAAGTTCTTCACTGGATCTTCTGCATCTCACTGGCAGATGAGGGTAGAGGGAGCAAGTTCACATGGCAGGGACCCCATGGGAGGGTTCTTAAGATCTAGGCCTGGATATAGCATGCATCACTCCTGCCAACATTCCACTGGATAGAATGCAATCACATGGCCTGCCTAGCTGCAAGAAAGGTTGGGAAAAGTGTACTACGACTATGACCAGGAGGAAAAGGAAAGTGTGAGGAACACATAGTCTCTGACCTAAGTACTTATCATTACCCCCATATTACAGATGAAGCTGAGTTTTAGACAGGTAAAGCAACTTGCCCAATAGCACATAGCAAGTAAATGGTAGAATCAGGATAGGTTTTTGGCATGGTAAGTTCTTGGAAGAGCCCAGGAACCTGACTACAAGTTATTGAGCTTTGCAAGTAGAGCAGAAACTGTCACATTTACAGAGCATGTTCTACAAACCTGGGCATTTTTTTTTTTTTGAATTTGTGGACATTACAGTGAAATATGTAGACATTATAGTTTTCAACACTACGATGGAAAGACAATAGTGGGAACAGGGTGAGGACAAGGTAATCTAAAGGTGATACCTCTTTAAGTACTTGATTCCCCGCAAAGGTTCAGGTCTGGTCCCCTGGCTTGCTCCCCAGGTGTAAGATGATAGAACTGAGCTCATCTTTTGCTGCACACAAGCATGCACCCTTAACCACTGCAGACTCTCTCAAAGATTTATTTAAGATTCCCTTGTTTAACAGCACCTACTTTGATATGGCTACAGGGGAACCTACCACATTTTAGACTTAGGTGCAAGGCTTTAGATCTTATCCCACCACTTCCTTGTCCCACAGAGCAGTGGTAGTCCCAGTGTGTCACCTGAGGCCTAAGGTGATGAATTTATTTCCCTACGCTGTGTTCAAGCCATGTAGAACTATCAATATCCACATAAACTCACCATGTTCTCTTGACTCCCGGCCTTTGTACTCATTGTTCCCTCAGCCCCAGTGAGTCTAGAATCACTGGTGTGGACCTAGATGTCGGCAATTTTCTTTAGCTACTCAGGTGGTTCTATTTTATGGCCAGGGTTGAAATCCAATGACAAGATCAGTCTAAGCCAATCGTGGCCAGTCACATTCTCCTTGGCCAGATCAGTGAATGAACATACTCCTTATCAATCAACATAGATAGGATTTTGGGAAGTCAATTCTCATGATATGATCACTATCAGTTCTCTGATTGTCATAGACAATCTTGAGTGTATTTTCAAGGGCCCCTTGTATTAGTCATTTCTCACACTGCTATAAAGAAAAACCTGACACTGGGTAATTTATAAAGAAAAGAGGTTAAATTGGCTCACAGTTCTGAAGGCTATACAAGAAGCATGGCAGCATCTGCTTCAGGGAAGGCCTCATGGAGCTTTTACTCATGGCAGAATGCAAAGTGGGAGCAGGCTTCTAACATGGCAGGAACAGGACCAAGAAAGAGAAGAGAGAGGTGCTACATGCTTTTAAACAACCAGATCTCATGATAACTCACTCACCTGCTATCACAAGAACAGGACCGAGGAGATGCTGCTAACCCATTCATGAGAATTCTGCCACCATGATCCAATCACCTCCCATCAGGCACCACCTCCAACACTGGGGATTACAATATGACATGAGATTTGGTGGGGACACAGATCAAAACCATATTACTCCTATAACACTTTCAGCTTGTTCCTATCATAGAATTCTTCCTTGTTATGCAATAGGCCAGCCTGGGAGATGCTGCCCTAATGATTTGGAAGACTGTCTACTCCTATGTGCCATTGTAGTTCAGTAGGGCACCCTAGGGCCACCGCCACTCTGCAGAACACGAAGTGGTGACAGTGGGTTCTAGTTCTCTGCAACAAGTCTAAAATGTGGTAGAAAGGGGAACTTTCAAAGCATTTTGTACATGTTGTGAGGAAAGAATGACTGCCGCTTTAAATCTTGACTCCTCTGTACACCACTTGGCCCTCAATATAAAATCTGTAAATAGCCCTGCCTTTCTACGTCTCCCAGCTCCCCACCCTGCATGGATTCTGTGTCCAGACAAGTGAAGGTTTCTTGTGACTGACCCTGAGTTTCCTGCTACTCTGCCTTTGGTCACACTGTTTGCTTTCCTAGTATGCTCATCTCTTCCCCTTCCCAAACTCCTCAAATGTTACCACCTTAAACTAAAGCTAAGGGTTTCTAGGTTCTCCAGCGGAGAATGGAGTCAAGAAAAGGGTTCTAGGAAAATTTCAGGGTGTGGATGCTGCATCTGTTGATCCAGCCACCTAGGCACTATAGATGTACCTTAGGCACAAAGTGGCTCTGTGTGTGTAAACTGGAAGTTCGGCACCCCACAGGTGCTGTGACATCAGAAGCTCAGACCTGATTAGTGCAGGTGTTCCAAGGGTGGGCACAGTCCTGGAGCAAGAGAGAAAAAGAGAGAGGGAGGGAGAGACAGAGATAGACACACACACAGAGAGAGAGAGAGACCATTTATCACCTAAAAATCTCTAAGAATCTTTTAGGACTGTCAATAGTTATCTGTCTTGATACTGTAGTAATATTAAAACAAATAGGGTCTCATTCTAGATAACTGAACTTTATGGTTTTTGCACTGATGTAAAGCAACACAAACAGCAGACAACAGAGCCCTTTGGTGGACTCACCAGACTTTCTGGTTTCTTCTATGAGGTAATATTAACTAATTAACAATGAATAAGTTAATCACTTTGGACTATCTGCTCCTGGTACTTCTACCAGGGTACTTCATGGGAAAAGTACCCCATAGGAGTAGGATAGGTTCCGCTGATCAATAAGATGAACTTCAGTTATTATGGTTTGAGCACCATATTAGTCCGTTTTCACGCTACTGATAAAGACATACCCGAGACTGGGTAATTTATAAAGAAAAAGAGGTTTAATGGACTCATAGTTCCACATGGCTAGGGAGCCCTCACAATCATGGTGGAAGGCAAAAGGCACGTCTTACATGGCAGCAGGCAAGACACAGAATGAGAGCCAAGTGAAAGGGGTTTCCCCTTACAAAACCATCAGATCTTGTGGCACTTATTCACTACCATGAGAACAGTATGGGGGAAATCGCCCCCATGATTTAATTGTCTCCCACAGGGTCCCTTCCACAACACCTGGAAATTTTGGGAGCTACAATTCAAGATGAGATTTTGGTGGGGACACATCCAAACCATATCAAGCACTAAAACAAATGAGACATTATTTTGCACCAAAGGTAGATGAAGCAGGACATGCCAATCAAATTGATGAAATAAAGCACCTTTAATTTTGTGTCTCATTTACTTCCTCAAATTTCTGATGTACTGAAATGATTCAGTAAGTGCATACTAAGGGCTTGTCGTCTGCTGGGCACTCTTGAAAGTGCTGGAGTGTGGCAGGGAACCAGGCAGAATGGTCCCTAACCTCAAGGAGCTTCTGGTCTGTACCTAGAAGCTCTTGCTCTGTTTTCAGAATCTCTCTTTTGCTGGTATCTGGCTGTGATAGAGGGAATTCAAAAGCAGCTTTAAAATGTTTCCTGCAGAAGAACAAAGCAGTAGTTACCAGTATGAGAAGAGGGGAATTGCTACTTTGACACCTACAAATTGAAGGATGGATGCCTTTGTTTCACATCTGTTTTCTCCATGTGAGAAGCAGCCAGCTCCACTGATTGTGTACTGTTGAGGGTGACCACTCCATTTTTCTCTCCTGGAAACATGTAATTTAATGTGAAGCATCTATTGATGAACTGCAAGTATGAAGAATTCTCAGGATAATGTACTTGATTTTCCGCTTGAAATGCAATTCACATTTATTAAGTATCTTTTCTATACAAGGCATGGAGCAAGGTGCTTCATGCACATAATCTCATTTAAGCCTCACAGTTGCCTCTGAGGTAGGTGCATCATTAGCCAGCTTTTATAGACAGGATAAAAGGGAAAAGAGGAAATGGTAGCCCAGGATTCCAAAAAGTGCAAATTCATTTCCAGTGGATGAATACACTTATGATTTTGTTTCTCTTAGATGGGTTATGATAAACATCTTTAATATTAATACCTGCCTTACATTTGCATAATTCTTTCAACTTTTCAAAGCACCTCTTTTATATCTTATTTGATGCTCACGCTAAGCCCTATGCTCCTAACAGTCTCGAACTCCTTGATGGTGTCTCTTTGAGACCCGAAATCTCTGCAGAGCTGGCTTTTGTTGCATAGCTAAGGTTCAGGACTAAGCTAATAAAAATCTTGCTTCCAGACATCTAATCTGCATCTTCATTTGCAAGGTCTCCTTGGGATGGTGTGACCTGCTGTTTAGTAAGGACATCAGTGCTCTCATACCAGTGATTACTATGGTTACATCTGCCCCAACATTCTCTAAAGCCCTAGATTTTAGAAATATTGGTGTCTTTACTACCTTGTCCTTGTCTGGATCTTCCTGTCATGCCTGAGTTAATGATAGCCAAAGGGAAAGGAATGAAATAAAAAGAAGGAAAAAGACAGCTCTGCGAGCTTGTACACTGAGGTGCATGTATTCTCAAAAAAACCAGAAACCAGCCTAAATGAAGAGGGAGGGGATGGTGGCAGATGAAGCATAAAGCAGGTGCTTACTTAATTGCTGCAGCTGGTGCCAAGTGTTTGGCATAATTTTTCTCCTTATTTTCAATTATTGGCACTGTTATTTTACTTTTTAGCTGAAGCATCTGAGAACAGTCTAGGAAGCTTCTCTGCTCCTCTCACTTTTACAGGAAAGCAAGCAGGCATTTTTTTTTCCTGAAAGTATTGTAAATAAACACAATCCTTGAAATTTTTTCTTGTGCCCCAAAACAACTCATCGACTATAGAAAAGGAAAAGAAATTGGCTTAAATGCAATTTGACGTTTTCATTCTGCCAAAATTACTATGGGTTGAATTTTTAATTTGATTCAGAAGACGATTCAACTCTTCAGCCTCATCTATGTGATTTTGATTTCAGAATAGCATGTCTGAGACCAGAGCTTCCTAAGCTGTTTTCTTTTAAAACACAGATTGTTAAATTCTCCAATTGACATGGCATATTCATTTTGCTATTTGACTTTTTTCTTTTAAGTAGTGAAGGTAAAAGTTGCAAAAATATTGGATGAAAGTCATTTCATGCCCTGTTATTCCACCAATTTTTAAGAAGAGTAAGCGCTGTGCCAAAACCTTATATAGAACAATGTGCAAAAAACAATACAAGGACCCATGAGGAATGCAAAGATAAACAAGATGTAGTCTTTTTCTTTCAGCAGATTTAGTCCTGAAAGGAGAATAAAATGAGTACAAGCAGTAACATAACAGTTTTGAGGGAAGTAACAATGATATGCTAGAAAAAAAACAGCACACGTATATCAATTACTTTTGATGGCAGATCTAACATAAAGAAAATAAAAATGTTTCATCTTTCTCCCTTTTAAAGTAATTCTGCTTAGAGAATGCTATTTAATCACTGTATTTAAGGTGACATTTGAATTCTGAAGGTTTTATCTCCTATTGACTCTATTCTAGAGAGAGAGAGAGAGAGAATGTGCATGTGCACAGTTTTGAGCAGAAAAAAATATTTTTATTTTAGAATTTTGTTTCAGATTGCATTTCAGGAAAAGGAAAGGAGAAAAATCGTGCTCCCAGAGGGCATTGGGAAATGTGGGTTACAGTCTTGTTTTCACCTTCAGCCATTTGTGTTTCTGGGTTCCTGAGTGCTTAGGCTGGGTAACTCCAAGTTTCCTTTCAGTCTTCATAGTCTGAGTGTGATGCCTCACATCTTGTCCTGAATGAATCCAGTGGCTTTCCCATAGGGAGCAAAGGAAACTGAAGGCTTGAGGGAGTATCCAAGGTGCCAGGAGGCGTAGGGAAGAAAGAATGGTACTACTGGATGAGACACTCTTGGGCCTCTCGGTTTTCTTAACTTCCTATTTAAATACTTCATCATTTGTAGAAAGCCTTAAGTTCAGAGCCATTCACAATTTATACTGGGTCTGATTCCTTTTCATTCCCACTTTAGCATTGGCTTTTAAGGATGTAGAAGCATGGCCTAGCCAAAATATATATATATATGATTTACAGGCTAGTTAGAGTTTGTGCTGAGCTGTGTCTGCAAATAAGCCTTTAAGGTAAATGAAAGAAGTTCTAAAGAACCTGAAAAGGAAATGGGGGAGAGTGTGATGTGACAGTGAGGAATGTCATTTTTCTCTGTGGTTCTTTCCTGTCTAATTTCACAGCCAGCAACCTGGTCCAGGCCCTAATTAACCACATGTCCATAGGCTGCTGCTGATGCTCTAACAATATCCAGTCTTCAGACTGTTCCTGTCCAGTTTACACATCATTGTCCTTCCTCAAACACTCCCTTCACCATGGTGCTTCCCTAGGCAGTGATTTATTATGAGTCCTTGTTACCTGGTACAACTCATCTCTTTTGTTTATTTACTTATTTATTTATTATGATTACATATATTTAAAGTATACAACATGGTGTTTTGATATACATAGAGCTAGTGAAATGATTACTGCAGTCAGGCAAATTTACACATCCACCACCTTGCATGGTTACCTTTTTGTGTGTATTTGTGGCAGAAGCTTCTAAAATCTATATTAACAAATTTTTAGCATACAAAACAATATTATTAAACTCTAGTCCTCATGCAGTCCTTTAGATCTCTAGACTTATTCCTCCTACCTAACCGCAAGTTTATACCCTTTGACCTACATGTCTCCATTTTCTCCCAATCTCTGCCCCTAGTAACGACCGTTCTACTCTCTATTTCTATGTATTGAACTTTTTAAATATCCTACATACAAGTGAGATCATGCCATATTTTTCTTTCTGTGTCTGGCTTATTTCACTGAGCGTAGTGTCTGTAGGTTTATATGTGTCACAAATGGGGATATCTCCTTTTTTTTTTAAGGTTGAATAATACTTCATTGTATACACAAGAATTGTACCACACTTTCTTTATCCGTTCATCCACTGATGGACAGTTAGATTGTTTCCATATCTTGGCTATTTTGTGAATAATGCTGCAGTGAACATGGGAGTGCAGATTTAGCACTATGAGGTGCTAATTTCATTTCCTTTGGGTATATACCCAAAAGAGGAATTGGTGGATCATATGGTAGTTCTATTTTTAAGTTTTTGAGGAATCTCCATACTGCTTTCTATAATGGTTATACAAATTTACATTCCCATCAGCAGTGTGTGAAGGTTCCCTTTTCTCTACACTTTTTCTAACACTTGCTATCTCTTGTCTTTTTGATAATAACCATTTTAATATGTGTGAGGTGGTAACTTACTGTGGTTTTGACTTGCTCATCTCAAATCTTTAGCCCAGGGTTCGAGGTCTTTCATCCAGGAAGCATGGTATTAAAAATAGGAGACTGAGCTTTAGTTTTGGCCTTTGCAGCTTTAAAGCTGTATGATTTTGGGCAAGTTGTTGAACTTGAACTTCCCTTGCCTTCATTTTCCTCTTCTGTAAAATGACTTGGAATTGAGGTCTCTAACTCTAAGTGATCTCCTGGAACTGCTGGTCAAACATGGCCATCTTGGTATCACATTTCCCAGGAGTGCCCAGACTCAAATAGGCTGGCCTGTGGTCCTATTAGCACCTACCAGAAACTTGGCAGACCTTGGGTCCCAAGTTTTGGTTTTAAAAATGTGGTCCCCATAGGTTTCCAAGGCTACTTCCTGTTCTTCTCCAAGGCTCCAGACAAGTCAATGGCCTCAGGGGCTCTGAACAAACCTAGCTGCTTCCATCCTATTTGTTCTGGCTGAGTCATTGCCCAGCAACCCGGAGTCCCTTACATTTACCCCATGGCTATCAACTCCCATGATGGTAACTTCAAAAGCCATATTGTTGGCCCCAGTGACCTTTGCCAATCTATTGATTTATTTTAAAGCTCCAATTGTTCCCCCAAGAGTATTTATTTTATTTTTATTTATTTATTTATTTTTTTGAGACAGGGTCTCACTCTGTCACCCAGGCTGGAGTTCATGGCTCACTGCAGTCTCAACCTCCTGGGCTCAGGTGATCCTCCCACCGCAGCATCCTGAGTTGCTGGGACTACAGGCGCCCACCACCATACCTGGCTAATGTTTGTATTTTTTCTAGAGATGAGGTTTTGCCATGTTGCCCAGGCTGGTCTCAAACTCCTGGGCTCGGCTGAGCACGATGGCTCACTCCTGTAATCCCAGCTCTTTGAGAGGCCGAGGCAGGTGGATCACCTGAGGTCAGGAGTTCGAGGCCAGCCTGTCCAACACGGTGGAAACCCGTCCGTACTAAAAATACAAAAAAAAAAAAAAAAAAAAAAAAATAGCTGGGTGTGGTGGTGGGTGCCTGTAATCCCAGTTACTTGGGAGGCTGAGGCAGCACAATCACTTGAACCTGGGAGGCAGAGGTTGCAGTGAGCCAAGACTGCGCCATTGCTCTCCAGCCTGGGCAACAAGAAAGAAACTCTGTCTCAAAAAAAAAAACAAAAACAAAAACAAAAAAAAGAAACACAACACCTGGGCTCGAATGATCTACCTCCTTCGGCCTCCCAAAGTGCTAAGATTACAGGTATAAGCCACTGTGCCTGGTTCTAAGAGTACTTTTTTTAACAACATGATTTTCATCATATACATGCATTCTATTATAGGCTATTTTTTTCATTCAACATTATATCATAGATACTTTCTCTCATTGTCCCATGTCTGGGCACTCCTGGGAAATGTGATACCAAGATGGCCATGTTTGGCCAGCAGTTCCAGGAGATCACTTAGAGTTGAATTCTTGGTATTGTATTAACTTTTCACCTAATGTTGGACATTAAAGTGTTCAGTCTTTCATTATTATAAATATCCCACTATATATAGCCTTTAGAATTATTTTTCTAGTTGAGACTCAGATGTTATCGTTAGATATAACTTTCTTATTTTTTATGTCATGCTGTAGTTTGGCGATCCTCCTTGTGTCCCTAGCTAATTCTTAGGCACTCCTTTACAGCCGGTGTCCCCAGCCTCAGGCTCCCCTGCTACCCTAACATTCAGCAGATGGCCTTGCCTAGGGCACTACATAATTTTGTCTCAAAGATCCTGCCTCTACAACTATTTCCTGATTTAGTAGTTCTCAAAGTTTAGGTGCATCAGAAACACCTGAAGGGCTTGTTAAAACAAGCCCTTTTTGCTGGACTCTCCTCCAGAGTTTCTGATGCATTGCGTCTGGGGTGCAGGCCAGAAATATTCATTTCTAACCGATTCCATGGTGATGCCCACGCAAGGACCAAACTTGGTGAACAACTGCTCTAATTCTTTCATCTGATCTCAGGGGAAACGGTTTAGATTCTCTGACTCCACCCCATGACCTGTCCTCTGAACCTCTTTCCCATCTTCACTGGGACCAAGCTATCACTCCTAACCTGTTTCCTTTCAGTGGCTTCAATATCTGCACCTTGAAACCCTCCCTTACTCCATCCTTCAAGGACTCTCTTATCACTGCTGTCTCAATTAACCTTTCACTTTCCAACATTACCCAACTCTAACCACTAACCCAAAAATCTTTCCTCCTGCTGTGAGTTTTTCTGAACTTGAACTTGTGATCTTCGCCTGCTGCTTCAGCGTCTTATCCATGTATTTCCTTTTTAATTTCCAGAAATTTCCCAAGGATGCTCTATTGAAATTATCTGGAAAGTTAAAAATGACCCCCTTCTTCCCAAAATCAATGGCCTTTCCTTATTATGTAATAATAGCAGTCAATATTAATTGACTTCCAATTGTGTTCCAGGAATTGTGCTAAACATTATATAGATAGAAACAGAAGTATCTCATGTGAAGATTATTCTTATGTCAATCTTATGAGGTAGATATTATTTTAGAGATGGAAAAACTAGGTTCAGAGATGTGAAATAATTTGCCCAACAGACCAAGTGAAGGAGCCAGGATTGGACTCAGCTCTGCTTCCACATCCCTTGTGTTTAAACACTTCCAGAATAAGCACAGACTCCCTAAGCACCTATTAAACTGCCAATGCCAAGCTCCAGTGCCAGAGACGCTGACCCAGGTGCGCCCAGAACCTAGGAATCTGAATTATTAATAGTCCCCCTAATGATTCTGATATGTGTGATCCCAGAACCACACACATTTTGAGGAATGGTCCCACTGTATTGACATAATTGGCCACTTCCTCTCCTTAAAGACTTCCCTCCGTTGCTATGATATAGCTTTTATTTTATTTTATTTTTGTCCCTTGGGCTCTCTGATTCTGTTGTTCTCCATCTCATTCGCTCTCTCTCTCCTGCCCATATCACTGCCCCCCAGAGTCTGTGCTCTGCCTGCTCCCCCCTCTGCTGTCTGTCCCCTGAAGCCCATCCTCTTGCTGTGCTCCAACTCAGGCAGATGGTCCCCAACCTTGTCCTTCTAGTGCCAACCTCCTGGCAAACGCCATGGAGCAGCATGAAATAATTTTGGAACGGTGAAGAGTTACAGCCCAGGCCCTGGACAAAACTGTGAGACAGGTGACATTGATCCTGGTGCCCCATCACCCCACTGTGCCCTTGGTCTTTCCTCTTGCTCATAAGATCTCTGTGCCTTGCAGTTTTCTAATCAAATCAGTTCAGCCAAAGAGCTGATCATTTTACGCTCTCATTCTAATGTGTTAACTCTCCCAGTCATTTGCATTTTTAAAGCCTTTTATCTCTCTTTGTGGGTTCAACTGTTGTTCCTGTATTGAAGAGTTTTCAGGCTTCATTTATCAGATAGTGGGAATTTAGAGGGAAACCAGGACTGAAGAGGAAGGAGGAAGGTGAGCAAGTTTGGAAGGGGACCCTTTCTTCCCCTTGAAATGTTTTGAAGTTTAGAGCCAAGAGCAGAGAATAACAGTGCTGGGAGGGCAGAACTTGGCCTCTCTTGCCTCCTGCACATCCCAATGCCCTGAGCAGGAGCAAGCCATAACTGGGTTGCTGCAGACCTGTCCCTAGAGGCGCAGAAGCTGAGGACAGACTGGAGAGCTGGTGGCTCTGCTGGCTTCCTGCCACCCTACGCTCGGCGTGGCTGACCTCTTCCTCTTTCAAGTATCAGCTTAAATGTTCTCTTTTCCAAGCAGCCAGTCCTGATCACCATGCTTATGGGGGCCCTTCTTGGTGATTCTCTGTGTTTGGTAGTTTTCCTTCATTTCATTGATCATTGTTTGTAATTATTTTATTTACTAGTTCTTCCTGTCTCCATTTGTAGAGTAAGGCTAAAGAGGGCAGAGACCATGTCTGCGTGTTCCCTCTGTGCTCATAGCACAATGCTAGTTCATAGTATATACTGAGAATTTGTAGTAGGAATGGCTGGAGAGTTACACCTCCACCACCAGGCACTTAAGAAATAGTTCTTGAGCTTAACTCAACTCCCCTAGTAGCTATCCTGGTGCTGAAAGACTTGAGGCAATCAGAGAGCATCGTGTTCACTCCACTGTTGGGATGAGGTGGGGAGTGCAGGGAGGTGGCATCAAGAAAAGTTAGGGATGACTTTGAAGTAGGCAAAAAGATTCCTGGGTGTCCTGTCTGGAACTCTGTTGAGTTTACATTTTTATGTCTTTGAGCTATTTTACAACTTTGCACATTTTAGAAAACTGACAGTAATACAAATAATTCTTGCCCATAGAGATGCAAATGAATTTTTTCTAGTGGAGGTGCAATTGATAATTGCCCTGTGGATATTGACCAGCTTTGCATCTATTCGTACATCCATTTTCACTTTCCTGATTGCCTATATACGTGTGTGCTTGAATTTTCCTTTGAACTGGTTGTAACATCATACTGGTTCCCTCATTAATTAGTAAAATAAAATTTCTGACCCAGGTTAATTTTATATTTATACACAAGTCACAGTTTTTAAAAAATTGTTTTTGGCTGGGTGTGGTGGCTCACACCTGTAATTCCAGCATCCTGGGAGGCCGCTTGAGCCTGGAAGTTCAAGGCCAGCCTGGACAAATTAGGGAGACCCCATCTCTACAAAAAATAAAAAATTACCTATGTGCAGTGGCTCACGCCTATAATCCCAGCTACTCAGGAGGTTGAGGTGGGAGGATCGCTTGAGCCCAGGAGCTAGAGGCTGCAGTCATCCGTGATCATGCCACCGCACTCCAGGCTGGGTAACAGAGTGAGACCTAGTCTCAAAAAAAAATAAATTATTTTTTTAATTGGACTGTATCAAAATCAAGAAGTTTTGTGCATCAAAGGATATTATCAAGAAAGTAAAAAAAAAACAACTTACAGAATGGGAGAAAATATTTGCAAATTATATCTAGAATATATATATCTACAATATGTAAATGTTATGATTTAAATGTGTGTGGCCCTCCAAAATTCATACATTGAATCCTAATCACCAAGGTAATGGTATCGGAAGATGGGTCTCTAACTGAGTACCCTCATTTTTCTAAGAGATAGTTTAATTATTGTTTTCTGTCTCTTCTTGTCTCTTTCTCCTTTTCCCCACTTCCTTCACTCTGTCACCCAGGCTGGAGTGCAGTGACACAGTCTCGGTTCACTGCAACCTCTGCTTCCCGGGTTCAAGTGATTCTCCTGTTAACCCCTTTCCTCTTTCTTCTTTTTCTCTTTTGGAATGGGAATGTCTATCCTATGCCTGTCCCACCATAATATTTTGAAAACAAGTAACTTGTTTGCTGGAGGGGGATTTGCCTCAGGATGAATTGTACCTTGAGTCTTACCCATATCTGATTTAGATGATTTTTAGGTGAGACTTCTACTTTTGAGGTGATGCTAGAATGAGTTAAGACTTTTGGGGCTATTGGGATGAAATGAATGTATTTTGTATGTGAAAAGGACATGCATTTTGGTGGGCTAGTGGTGGAATGCTATAGTTTGAATGCATGTGTGTCTCTCCAAAATTCCTATGTTGTAACTTAGTGAACAAAGTTACAACATTAAAAGGTGGGGCCTCTGGCAGATGACTAGCGCATGAGATCCCTGCCCTCATGAATGGGATAACGCTCTATAAAGGAGGCTTCAGAGAGCTTCC
Organism: Pan troglodytes; assembly: GCF_028858775.2. Taxonomy (NCBI): domain Eukaryota; kingdom Metazoa; phylum Chordata; class Mammalia; order Primates; family Hominidae; genus Pan; species Pan troglodytes. Next base: position 105,956,989 of record NC_072406.2, on the reverse strand, counting down.
TTCTGCTTCTGCTCTTCTGTCACTTGAGGATGCAGCAAGGTGTCACTTTGGAAGCAAAGAGCAAGTCCTTATCAGACACTGACTCTGCTGGCCCCTTGATTTTGAACTTCACAACCTTCAGAATTGTGAGAAATAAATTTCTATTACTTATAAATTACCTAGTCTGTGGTACCTTGTTATAGAAGGAACAGACTAAGACAATAAAGAACTAAAACTCAACAACAAAGCAAAGAACCCAATTCAAATATGGGCAAAGGACTTGAATACTCATTTCTCTGAAGAAGATATACAAATGGCCAATGAGCACATGAAAAGACTCTCATTAGTTGTTGGGGAAATGCAAATCAAAACTACAGTGAGATACCACTTCACAACTACTAGTATAGCTGCAATAATAATTTTTAAAAGGAAAATAATAGGTGTTAGTAAGGATGTAGAGAATGTGAGAATGTAAAATGGTGCTGCTGCTGTGGAAAGGAGTCTGGTGGTTTCTCAAAAGGTTAAATCTAAAACTCCTACATGACTCAGCAATGCTACTCCTAGGTATCTATGCAAAAGAAAGCAGAGACTTGAACAGATAAGTTGTACACCAATGTTTATATAAGCATTATTCACAAGAGCCAAAAGGTAGAAACAACACAAGTGATGTGGTTTGGATCTGTTTCCCCACCCAAATCTCACGTTGGAAATGTAACCCCCACTGCTGGAGGTGGGGCCTGGTGGGAGGTAATTGGCTCATGGGCAGTTTCTAATGGCTTAGTACCATCCCCCAGTGCTGTTGTCATGATATCTGATTGTTTAAAAGTGTGTAGTGCCCCCCTACTTCCTCCTGCTCCCACCATGTGAGACGCCTTGCTCCTGCTTTGCCTTTCACCATGATTGTAAGTTTCCTGAGGCCTCCCTAGAAGCCAAGCAGATGGTCTTCATCATGCTTCCTGTACAGCCTGTGAAACTGTCAGCCAATTAAACTTTTTTTCTTTATAAATTACTCAGTCTCAGGTATTTCTTTATAGCAATGTGAGAACAGACTAATACACCAGTGTTAGTCAACAGATGAATTGGATAAACAAAATGTAGTATATACAGGCCAGGCACCGTGGCTCATGCTGGTAATCCCAGCACTTTGGGAGGCTGAGGTGAGAGGATCGCTTGAGGCCAGGAGTTCAAGACCAGCCCGGGCAACACAGGGAGACCGTGTCTCCACCAAAAAAAAAACTTTTTTTAATTAGCCAGGTGCAGTGGTATGTGCCTGTAGTCCCAGCTACTGAGAAGACTGAGGTGAGAGGATCGCTTGAGCCCAGGAGCTCAAGGCTGCAGTGAGCCACGATCATGCCACTGCACTCCAGCCTGGGCAAAAGAGTGAGATTTTGTCTCAGAAAAAAAAATGTAGTATATACATGTAGTGGAATATATTCTGCCATTATAAGGAATAAAGCGTTGATATACAGTGCAACATGTATGGAGTTTGAAAACATATGCTTAGTGAGATAAGCTACGCACAGAAGGACAAATACTGTATGATTCCACTTATGTGAAGTACCTAAAATGGGCAAATTCATTGAGACAGGAAGTAGAATATAGGTTACCAGGACTGGTGGAAGGTAGAATGAGGAGTTATAGTTTAATGGGTCCAGAGATTTTTGGGGGGGATGATGAAAAAACTTTGGATATAGATAGTGGTGATAGTCACACAACATTGTGAAAATAATTAATGCCACCGAATTGTCCATTTACAAGTTATTTAAATGATAAATTTTATGTTACATATGTATATATATATTTAACCACAATTTTAAAAACCATCTTTTAATGTAGAGAGAAACCATGGCCAGAATATGCTCTCGATGGCATCATGATTGAGGATCTGAAAGTCTTGTGGCGTAGTTCACATTCAGCTCACTTACAAGCTGTGTGACGTGAATAAGGTAGAGTTGACTAAGTTGGGGCATCAGTGACTGAAAGGGAGGAGACAAAGGGAATTTCTAGGTTTCTGGCTTGAGCACCAGGGTGGATTGTGATGACGAGAGACTGGCAGAGGAAGTGTTACCAACCAAAATTGGGTCCACTCGGCCAGGGCAGCAAAGCCAAACACTGACAATGAGATTTGCAGCAAGAAAAAGAAAGACATTTATTGCAGCACACCAAGCAAGGAGAAGTGGACAGCTAATGGTTAAGACCTGAGCTCCCAGATGACTTACAAGCAAGGGTTTTTACAGGCAAGGGTACATTTCAGGAAAGTAGAAGTTATGGGCAAAATCATAAATACCTGGAGGCTAGACATTCATTTGGACCCAAAAGTGTGATATCTTCAAGCAAGAGCTTACAGGTCATAGGTGGATTCAGAGATTCCTTGATTTGCAACTGGTAAAAAAAAAAAGCAAGGCTTTACCTAAAACCTTGGGGCCAGCAGAAAGGAATGTTAAGTTTTGGCCTGTAGGTGTGATGCTCTTCAGGCCCCTGAGGAAGAAAATTAGAACAAAGAATGGCAGTCAGAGTATAGTCCTCAGTTTCCCCTTATCCAAGATCTACAGGAGGGGAGTCAGCATTTTCTATCTGATGGGGCTCCAGGTTTCTGAAAAACAATTCAAGGTGCTATCTTTAGTTTCTATAGGGAATGAAACATTTTGTGAGTCTGGCTTACTTGGATGGCTTTTTTTTTTTTTTTTTTTTGAGACAGAGTCTTGCTCTGTTGCCAGGCTAGAGTGCAGTGGCAGGATCTCGCCTCACTGCAGCTTCCATCTCCCGGGTTCAAGTGATTCTCCTGCCTTAGCCTCCCAAGTAGCTGGGACTATAGGCCCCCACTACCATGCCCAGCTAATTTTTGTATTTTTAGTAGAGACGGGGTTTCACCATGTTGGCCAGGAGAGTCTCGATCTCTTGACCTCGTGATCCGCCCGCCTCGGCCTCCCAAATGCTGGGATTACAGGCGTGAGCCACCGCGCCTGGCCTGGATGACTATTGTTTAAGTTATTATTACCTTCTTGCTTTGTGGGTGATTCATTTACTTCTCTAATTGCTGGTTGAAAGGTGCCTGGAATCTGCCTTGAAGGGATTCAAAATTTTTCCTTTATCTCTACGCTGGGGTTTGGGGCCTAGTCTTGCAGCCTAGTTCACATTTCAGCTCAGTTACTAGCTGTGTGACCATGGAAAAGGTAGAGGTGACTGAGTTGGGGCATCAGTTCCAACTGATGGCAGGCGCCTAAGAGGGGCCTCTGCTCTGTCTCAGAAGTGGGGTTAGTTTGGAGCAGAAGGTAAGAGTTCAGTTTTTGTCATATTAAGTTGGAGACAGCCATGAGGAGATGTTAAGTGAGGAGGTGACTATGGGAGTCTGGAGCTCAGTAAAGACGTCTGGGCTGGAGGTATTAATATAAACTGGGACACATTGGCATGCAGATGGTCCTTTGAGCCATGGAAATGGCTGATAGCATAAGATAGAAAAGAACAACCAATCCCAGCCCCACAGAACAGCAGGGGCCTGAGAAGGCAGTCTCTGAAGAAGAGAACTGAGTGTGGGGTCATGGAGGCCGAGAGGGACTACTGGCCTTACTCTTGCCCTCTAGCCACTCCCTGTCCAGTAACCTGGGGTCAATTCAGCTGCTACTTAATTTTTGCCATGTGAGAGGGCAGCACCCTATACATAATGGTTCTGGTCATACACAGAATGTTTTCAACAGCAGCAGCACGACAGCATGCTTCTTCTTCTTCTTCTTCATTATTATTATTATTATTATTATTATTATTATTATTATTATTTGAGACTTAGTCTCCCTCTGTCACCCAGGCTGGAGTGCAATGGTGTGATCTCAACTCACTGTAACCTCCACCTCCCAGGTTCAAGTGATTCTCCTGCCTCAGCCTCCTGAGTAGCTGGGATTACAGGCGCATGCCACCATGCCTGGCTAAGTTTTGTATTTTTAGTAGAGACGGGATTTCACTATGTTGGTCAGGCTGGTCTCAAACTCCTGACCTTGTGATCCGCCCACCTTGGCCTCCCAAAGTGCTGGGATTACAGGTGCGAGCCACCATGTCTGGCCGACAGCATGCTTATTGTCAGAAATTTTGCTAAGTAGGATAGGATGCATAAGAACACTGCCAAGTAAAAAGCAAATCTGCACTTAGTGAGGACAACCTTTTATTTAAAAAGATTACTACAGGAGAGAAAGGGACTATTGCAGTAGGGGAAGTGTGCTATTGCAATGGGGAAAATACTGAGACCTTAAGAAAGGGACTGTCTCTTGAACAGAGAAAAGTAACCAAGGCTAAAAACAACAGGGTGTGGGAAAAGGGAATGAAAGGGTGGCCTGATGGGATAGTAGGCCATATAATGTCTTACTCTGAGGCCAGCCTGTTCTCAGGATGGGCTGTGTGCTGGCTCAGGCTGGGAGTGGGGGTGGGCCAAAGTGCAGGGGCTTAGAGGAAGGAGAGAAATTGAATCAAAGTTTGGTTAACAAGCATTTTGTTCAATTGCTCAGTGGGGACAAGCAGTTCAGCTCATCATTTATCAGGTAAGGAATGAGAATTTGTTCGGTCTGTATCTAATTTTGCCATAGGTTAAACACAGGGCATCTGTGCATCTTATCTAAGTCATATGAGAAAGAGTCGTTCTGATGCAGAGCAGATGAGTCCCAAAATTGGGGCTTAGCAGGGGAGGGTTCTTGGCTGCACCCAGGAAAGAATTCAAGGGTAAGCTGGTGGTTTTAGACAGCAACTCTTATTGACACGGCAGGCCCCAGCATTGGCAGCAGCAGCAGAGGTACCAATGGCAGTGTGCCCAGAGTAGCAGCTCAAAGGCGAGTCTGCCGTCATATTTATACCCACTTTTAATTACATGCAAATTAAGGGGCAGATTATGCAGACATTTTTAGGAAAAGGGTGGTAGTTTCCAGGTCATCAAGTTGTAACTGAAAGGGGCTGTAACTTCAGGGTGTTGCCATGGCAATGGTAAACTGACATGGCACACAGGTGGGCGTGCCTTACGGAGAGGTGCTTCTGCTCTGTCCCTCTTTTAGCTAGTCCTCAATATGGTCCAGTGTCCAAGCACCACCTCCAGAGTTGAGTCCCACCTCCTACCTCAGTTTTTTGCAGTAAGCTGTTTTCTAGAACATGCAAAAAAAGGTTGGTGTGGGGGGATGGGAGGGGTTTACTTTACCCATCACTGTCTTCCAGGAGCAAAGGGCTTCAGTGAAATTCAATATTGTCAACGTGCTCTGGGATGTGAATTCCATCCCTCCAGTCTGGGTGACACCTTCATCTTCTCAACCAGCATTGATATTCCTGCCCAGGAACTTAAGAACTGCCCCTTGCTGTGGTCTGGGTCTCAAGGCTCTTTTCCTGCGAGCTTAAGACTTTTGACTTTTCCCCTGAAGGCGTCCGCATGCCTCCATGCCTGGCTTACCTGCAGCCTGTCTAACCCCCAAGAGATGCATCTGAGACAGCGTCATAACCTCTGCTTCCAAACCACCATCACTAAAGGCACAGTCCTGAGGGAAATGAATCATCGCCTTGGAAATTTGCAACCTATGGGCTGAATTCAGCTCACAGAAGTGTTTTTTCTACAGGGTGTTTTGCTTTGATTTTAAAACTTGAATTAGATGCCTATATAAAAAATCAGGATATTGAATCTAAAAATCCAAATTTCTAAATCTAAAAATCCAAATTTCTAACTTCTCCTGAAAAGTAGATTGCTCCAGCAGTTCTGGCCTGTGTTTCTATTGTATGCTCCTACACTGTTTAACAAAAGTTCTGACAATAAAATTTGTTATTTAAAAAGTTCTATTTATGAATACAAGTATTACTTTGAGTGCTGTTACTTTTATACAGCCTAAGTGAGGAGGAGTACAAATTCCATCTTCTAATCACCACTGTTCTGTGAATCTATTCAGTCTTTTATATTTTCTGTGGGTGTTTAAGTATTTCTATTTCCTACCACCAATTGTCACTTTCAGTACTAGGACAACTAGCCAAAGAGATTTTACTTTCGGATAATTTGTTAATCAAGGCATCATTTAGAAAAATTACTTACTGTTTATTTCAAATTGCCTGACTACATAATAATCATGACATGTATCCTTAAACACATGACCTACTTCACTGTACATTTTACTTGATCATCCCAGCACACTGTCTGCATGGTCAACTTGGTGTTCATAAACTGTGAAATCATGTGACATGGTCAACTCCTACTTGGAGCTTGCTTATACCTTATATAGAGAGAGGGGCTGTGGGGCATCACTGGTGAGTGTGGGAGGCCTGAAAGGAAGTCCTATATCTCCCTCTCCTTTGGATGCAAAGGCAGCACAATTTGGAGCCCAGAGTTAAACTGTGGTTTCAGCATTGTGAACACAAGTGTAAAGTCCTGTCTCTGAAGCCTTTTCCTGCTCTCTCTTAGGATTAGGGGCTCCTCCCTAGTGTACCCATAGCTTTCTGGGACTGTTCCTATTACTGCCCACCCCATTGTATTGTAATTGCTTGTTTCTGTGTCTGTGTCCTACCTAGAGGTGAGTCTTGAAGATGGGAATGATGTCTTTCCCATGATTATAGCCCCAGGCCCAGCGAGGCCTTCAGGAATGATCTAGAGACACAGCACTCTTCAACCTTGATTATTACAGTAGGTCTCCCCACTTTGCATTTTCCTAAGTGAAGCATGAAACCGTCATACCTGCAGATATTATATGACAGAAAATAACAGCATCAGTTTCCCGGTGATGTTTAGCATTCCTGGTTTCTGCCTCTCATCTCATCTGACCCGGTAAGTGTCTCCCTATCTCTTAATCACAAGGCTCCTTATCCACAACTGTCTCAGAGAGGGGTTTACCAGACATCCTGTCTCTGTTCTCATCTCCTGGGAGCAGGCCAAAAATGACAATCAATTCATTTGGCTAATTGGTATACTGCTGTCTCTCCACTTTTGCTTCCCAATGTCCATTCCAGGCACAGGATTTGTGCAGTGCAACCTCTCTGGCAGCCTGCTCCAGGCATTTCCACAAGCAAGGGCTTGACCTTTGGCCAGCTTGCAGATCACTATTGGGCTGTGTCTCTATTCAAGGACCGAGCTTTACCATGCAGGTGTGGAGCTACCTTCTTCCAGATCTGAGCTTATAAATATACAGAAAGTGCAGGCTGACCTTGCCAAGTGTTCAAGGCCCGGGCACTTTCAGTCCTTTGGATGCTGACTAGAGTCTTTCTCAGCATTTACAGAGCTCCCGCGGGCCTCTGTCTCAATGCCTACAGGAAATTTGTCTTTGAGTATGTAAGCACTTCTGTGGCATAATTTCCAAGGCCCCAGAAAATTCCACCTATCCACTTCCTAATCTGTTCTTTCACGCCTGAAGTTGCTTAAATCACCAAAACTTCCATTTACCAAAGTTTTAAAAACCCCTAGGAGCAATTAAGTTTTTTAATGTAAACTTTTTATTGACTATAACACTCATACATAAAAGTGCACAAATTATGGTTGTGAATGAACCACTCATGTAACCAACACCAGGACCAGAAACAGAACTTTGCCATGTCCTCAGAAGCCACCCCTTCTTCCTTGTATCCCTTTGTAGTCCCTTCCCCTCCCTCATCAGGGAAACCACTATCCTAACTTGGAACAAGATAGATTACTTTTGTTTGTTTGTTTGAATTGGCATATACAATTATAAGTATTTACCTTGTACAACATCTTGTTTTGAAGTACGTATACAATGTGGAATGACTAAATCTAGCTAACTAATATATACATTACCTCACATAGTTGTCATTTTGTTTATTTGGTTTTGTCTTTTATATAAATGGGATTTGTTGTATGTACTCTTTTTCATATGTAATGCTTCTTTTGCTCAGCTCAATACTCATGAGATTCATCCATGCTGTTGCACGTAGTTGTAGTTTGTTGATTTTTATCGCTGCATAGTATTCCACTGTGCAAATAAACCACCTTTTACTTAACTATTCTAATGCTGATGGACATTTGGGTTGTTTCTGGATTTTTATATGCAAATAGAGCTCTTATGAACATTCTTGTTCAGGTCTTTCAGTGAATACATATACACTTCTCTGTTGGAAATACATTGAGGAGTGGAATTGATGAAACCTAGGATAGGCACGATCAGCATTAGTAGGTACAAGTTACTATCAAACATCTTTTCCAAGGTAGCTGTTCCAATTTACACTCCCATCACCAGCATATAAGAGTCACAGTCATGCCACATCTTCTCCAACACCAGATTTGTATTTTCCATTTAGCCATTCTGATGGCTGTGTAGTGGTAGTGGTGTGCTTACTTGATATTTATCTGATAACTAGTAAAGATGCGTGCTTTGTTTTATGTGCATTGGCCATTTGGCTATCTTTCATCTGTGTATTTTCTGGTCAAGTCTTTTGAGAATTTTTCTATTAGGTTTCTGTCTTTTATGTAATAGTTTTTTTTTTCTTTGAGACCGAGTCTCACTCTGTCACCCAGGCTGGAGTGCAGTGGTGCAATCTTGGCTCACTGCAACCTCCACCTCCCATGTTCAAGTGTTTCTCGGGCCTCAGTCTCCCAGGTAGCTGGGATTACAGGTGTGTGCCACAATGCCTGGCTGATTTTTGTATTTTTAGTAGAGACAGCGTTTCACCATGTTGGCCAGGGTGGTCTCAAACTCCTGACCTCAAATGATCCACCCACCTTGGCCTCCCAAAGTGCTGGAATTACAGGCATGAGCAAACGCGCCTCTTGGGCTGTCTTTTATGTAATGATTTTTGAAGATTTTTATATATTCTGATAATTTGTTGGATATACATATTGTAGATATTTTCTCCCACCCTATGTCTTAACTTTTCATTTTCTTAATAAAGTATTTTAAGTGAACAGAAGTTCTTTATTTTGATTTCATTATGGTTAGCTCCCTGTGTGTCCTCTTTAAGACAATTTTTCTTGCCCTAAGGAAGTTATCATATCATGAAGATATTTTCCTACATTTTCTTTGAAATTGACTTTTGTATACAGTGTGAGGTAGAAATCAATTTTTTTAACTGTATTATTCAATTGACTTGGGTCTATTTATTGAAAAGACTATACTTAACCCTATACCATTAATCACAGGACTATATTATATATATATAGGTCTGTTTCTGGACTGTATTTGAGAAGCAGTTAATTGTTAAACTTTTCTAATTATTTTCTCAAGTAGGATTTATTACATACTTACTATGAACTAGGCATCACATTATGCTAAGCATTTCAACTGTATCATTTCATTTCAAATTTCATCAACCCTCTATGAGATAGGAACTATTATTATCCCCGTTTATAGATGTGAAAATCAAACAAGTTGCCCAAGTTCTCCTAGCTAGTACATAGCAGAATGCAGGTCTAGTTGACTTTAAAGTATGGTTCTTTACTGTTTCGCAGAGCAGCCTTTGAGGGGGAAAGGAACGATAACATTTTGGGGGTTGATGGGGGAGAAGTGACGGACAAGAGTGAGGACCTATAAAAAGATGAACAGGTGAAGAATGAAGAGGTAGAGTATGCTAAAAACGACGTCTGCAAGCATCACACTTTTGCTTGGAAGAGGTATTTTAATTGTTTGTGTGTTTTGTTGTAGTGCCAAATCCCCATTTGAAGCCAACTTATCATTTCCCCAAGACAATGTCATTTTTTAGTCACCCCCTCCATTTTCATCAGGGGCACCTATGTTATTTCAGTGTCTTCAGTTTTGGAGGTACCTTTCACTTCTGTATCCTTTGTGCCCTATGCCCAATGACTCATATCTTTTACCACTTATTTCTTCAACTCACTCTTAAATGAAATTTTCCGTTTCCATTCCCACTACTTCCTGTACTCTATCTATATTGCCTCCTCTTTAAAACAATAGTGAACATTTAAGTGAACATTTAGTGAACATTTAAGTCTTACCATGTGCCAGGCAGTAGCCTAAACACTTTAAATGCAACGTTTAATTGATTCTCACAAGAATACTGTGAAGTAGTTACTGTCATTATTCCCATTTTACAGAAGACGATGAAAATTTGAAGAACATTAAGTGATGCTCAACGCCACATAGCTGGTAAATGGCAGAGCCAGGATTTATATATAAATTTGATTTCAGATATCTACCAGTCCAAACCACCACTGTATTATTTACAATACTTCCCTAGCTCTAAACTAATCTCTGCACCCTAGCATTTAAGAATGCCCCAAATCTAGCTCTAATCTCTCTTTCTGATCTTTCTTTCACTAATCCTTTTCAAAAATTCTTCTCCAGCTCAAGTGAGCTACTCAAATTCCTCTAAAGAACCTGTGGATATTTCCACCTCTAATCCTTTACCGAAACTCCCTTGCCTTGACTGCCCCCTCCTCTCATCTCCTCTCCTCTTAAGAGCTACCTTTAAGTCATAGCTTAAGTCCCACTTCCTCTACAAAGCCTTTCCTGCCTCTTACTAATCCCTCTGTCTCAATTTATCTGGTACCTTTCCTCCATAAAAAAGGTTTCTAATTCTTTTAAGTATCACAAACCACCATGGGCCTTATTGAAAGGCAATATGTATGGTGGTCAATAGCGTGAGCTTTGGGCTAGGTGCTGTGGCTCACACCTGTAATCCCAGCACTTTGGAAGGCCGAGGTGAGAGTATAGCTTGAGCTCAGTAGTGTGAGACCAGCCTGAGAAACATAGTGAGACCCTGTATCTACAAAAATTTTTTTCAAATAGCCAGGTGTGGTGGCAGCAGCCTATGGTCCAGCTACTAAGCAGGCTGAGGTGGGAAGATTGCTTGAACCTGGGAGTTGAGGCTGCAGTGAGCCATGATTGTGCCACTGCACTCTAGCCTGGGCAACAGAGAGATAACACTCTCTCTCTACCTATCTCTCTCTATATATACATATATGTGTGTGTGTATATATATATATGTATATATTTAGTATTAGTACTCACATTGCTATAAAGAACTACCTGGGACTGGGTAATTTGTAAAGAAAAGAGGTTTAATTCACTCGCAGTTCTACAGGCTGCACAAGAAGCACGGCTGGGGAGGCTTCAGGAAATTTACAATTGTAGCGGAAGGTGAAGAGGAAGCAGACATGTCTTACATGGCAGGAGTAGGAGAAAGAGAGCAAAGAGGGAGGTGTTACACACTTTTAAACAACCAGATTTCTTGAAAATTCTATCACAAGACAGCACTAGGCAGATGGTGGTAAACCATGAGAAACCACCCCCATGATCCAATCACCTCCCATTAGGCCCCACCTCTAACATTGGGGATTACAATTCAACGTAAGATTTGGCTGGGGACACAGAGCCAAACCATATCACACACACACACACATATATATGGTGTGAGCTTTGAAGTCACTTATATTTGTGCCCCATTTGCTTACTCATGACTCTGGAAGTGTTATATAATTTTTTAAAAAAAATCTGTTTTCTTATTGTAAAATAGGGATAATAATAGTACCCACTTCATTTGTTCAATAAATATTCTGAGCAACTATCATGTGTCTGGCACTGTGCTGAGCACTGGGGATTCCACACTGAAAAAGAGAGGTATGCTTCCTGCCATTGTGGAGCTTGCATCTCAGTGAGGGAAACAGGGCTAAATTATTACTGTGTATGTAGCTAAGTGCAATGGAAAGTAATGTGCATATTATCAGTAATCCTATCTAGTCTGTGGGAGAGATGCTCATGAAAGGCCTTTCCTTCACCTAAGTTGAGTTTTGAAGGATAAAGAGGAGTTAGGGAGGCAAACAGAAAGGGTTTAAGACCATTCCGGGTGGAGAAAATGGTAAATTTGAAGAGGCATGCATGTTGAAGAAACAAAGAAAGCCCAGCGTGGCTCCATAACATCAAATGTTATGGAGGTTAAGTGAGACAGCAGATGGTTCTGGATATTTATCAGTATATAACAAACAACCTCAAAGTCTTAGTGGCTTGAAACAATTATACTTATTCTGATTATTAGTCTGCAATCTGGGTGAGGCTCAGTGAAGTTACTTCATCTCTGCTCCACTCCATGTCAGCTAAAGAAGTAGAGTGACAAACCCAGGCAGAAGCTCTAACACCTTTTGCAACTTAGCATCAGAAGTGTCTTAGCATTACTTCTGCTATAGTCACTGACATGCCCAGATTCAAAGCTGTGGCCATAGGTATTAGCTTATGTTAGAGAAGTGTCAGCATCATATTATAAAAAGAACATGGAAAATGCAATCTTCTCAAAGACACACAGTATTAGTAGAATGCATATTCAGCCAGGCGCAGTGGCTCACCCCTGTAATCCCAGCACTTTAGGAGGCCAAGGCGGGATCACTTGAGGTCAGGAGTTCGAGACCAGCCTGGCCAACATGGTGAAACCCTGCCTCTACTAAAAATACAAAAATTAGCCAGGCATGGTGGCTCACACCTGTAGTCCCAGCTACTGGGAAGGCTGAAGCAGGAGAATGGCTTGAACCCGGGAGGTGGAGGTTGAGCTGAGATGGCACCACTATACTTCAGCCTGGGTGATGAAGTGAGACCCTGTCTCAAAAAAAGAAAAGAAAAGAAAGAATGCACATTTGTTGGGCGCGGTGGCTTACGCCTGTAATTCCAGCACTTTGGGAGACCAAGGTGGGTGGATCACCTGAGGTCAGGAGTTCGAGACCAGCCTGACCAACATGGTGAAACCCCATCTCTAGTAAAAAAAAATACAAAAATTAGCCGGGAAAAGAATGCACAGTCATAGTTTATATCAGAATTATTACTTGGTATTATCACCACCATCATCACCCAACTTCCCTCATCCTGACCACATACTTAATATAGTATTTTGTTGCTTTGAGTTACATAGCATTGGTGCACATTTAAATTTTCATATCCATTGAAATAACATATTTTATAAATTAGGAACAACAGGTTCATGCATGTACTAGACACTTGGTATATGATAGAATATATTGTTGTAGTTATTCCACACATTGTCTGTCTTACTAGTCAACCTTCAAGGATAAGGAGTTGCTGTTACATACCTGTAACCCTGATGTCTAGGGCAGTGTCCTGCCGAGAGTAGGCACTGAATAAATGTTTGTGTTTTTTATTGTTGTTGAGCTATAATTGTTAACTTGAGATTTCCTAAGCAGGTAGGTTTTCTATCCTGTATTATTTCTAGTTCAGATCATGCAATCTATGCCTAATATATATTTTCTATTTACTCTTTTTCAGTAACTGCTGTCTCAAAGTAAAAAATGGAAATCTTTGCCTGAATGGACTGGTAGCAACAGATCTGAAATTCTTAGAAATGTTGGAACCAGAAGCTACTTCCCACACAATCCATGAAGTGGGGGGGAGAGAGAGAGAGAGAAAAGAGAGAAAGAGAGAGAGAGAAACTGGGTCTTATAGAGAGACAGACACAAGTACTACCCAGTTCTCGACCCTCACCAGGTTTGTGGCTTTAGGTTCTGTGCCTCTCTTCCTTATGTGTAAAATGAGGCTAATAACACAGCAGCACAGGGTTGTTGGAAGAGTAAAATGAAGCAACAAACAAGAAGATGCTAGGGATGGTAGAAAAATGCTAATAAATGTCAAATATGGATAGAAAGGAAATTGGATATGAGGTATAGGTCTGTTTAGTTTTATTAACAATAAAATAATTATATATTTAATATATTTACCAAAAAAGAAACTGCTTGACAAAATAATTCCATATACTATAACGTCAAATTGTAAGGCTTCCTATTGCTTTCACTTTTTTTAGTAAAAGTTTTTATTGAAATATAATCTGATTGCATTTTGGAATAAGTTAATTTACAATAATTTAATTTATCTTATAGCCTTTTAAGATCACATTCAGTGCAATGGATAAAGCAGAATGTATCTATAATTTATTGTCAGGGTTAGAGACTTGAACTGATAAGGATATCGTTATCTACTGTTTAGGGCAAAAGATGTAAAATGACTGTGCATTAAGTGCCAAGGTTTTCTCTAAAAAGGGCCCACTGTAAACGCCAGAAGCGTGCCAGTTCAATTCAACAAATATTTAATTAGCACTTGTGATTTCCAAGGCACCGTTTTGGGTACTGAGGAGGAAGCAAAAAATGAATAGCTGCTAATGCCAGCGAGAGACAAGACATGAACCAAACAACCAGACTGGAAAGAGTGGGGCGTCGTGATGTAGAAAAGGCAAAGCACAGGAAGAACCTAGTGGCGCTTAAAATAATCCAACTTTTCCTGCCTTTTTTCTTCTTCTTTTTAAGATTCTATTTTGGATCCCTTTTCGCATGTGCCAGGTCGCTTGTCGGCAGAGAATCCTCAACCCTGAGAAATCTCTCCTCCTATTCTTTCTTTCCTCACAAATTCGATGAGCTCTTCTGCCATCAGCACTGCTTTTGGAATGGTATCTATTGTGTGGGTGGCGAAACGATGGAGAGATATTTTTGTTCTAATTATGAGAACTGTTTTACTGGGGGAAGGAGGGAGAGGCAGATCTGAAGCGCTGATGAGCTGCTCTGAGAGGATCCTCCGAGGAGGCGTTACTAAGGTTACTAGAGAGAGGACGGCAGGTGATAGGCAGGGTAAAACAAAATATATTTTCAAATGAGAGGCGTGGGCTAAGCAGCAAGCAGTGCCAGCGGTACTAGATGCCGGATTCCCTAGAGGGGAAAGGAAGGAGACCCAGGGAAAAACTGGGAGCCGCGACTTGGCGAAAGCTGGAAGCCTCTTCGTCCCTTTCCGGGCCGTTTCTCCCGCTGCCCTTGTTTCCCGGAGCTGTTCTGGCTGTAGCACAAGATCGGCGCACTCGGGGGACGGTGCCATTTAGATGTAACACGTGGCCGTGTCGGACCGGAAGTGGTGCCCAGTCGGGACCCGTAGGGAGAGGCGGGTTGCGGGCGGCGGCGGCGGCGGCGGCGGTGGTTGTGGCGAGGCTGCGCGGCCGGGCGCACGGGACCTGTCCTGCAGCGGCTCTCTCAGGCCGTGGGTCGTCGCTGCAGCTGCCGGGAAAGAAGGAAACGACGACTCCGGGGGCGAACTTGGCACACAGGGAGGAAGCGAAAGGGTGTGTGAGGAGGGCTGTGGGTATATTTGGCATCAGGGAGAAGGACCTCAAAACTTGTTTTTCAGATAGTACTAGTTGATCGTCGGGTTTTTTTTGTTTTGGTTTGGTTTTTTTTTTTTTTTTTGGATGACAGATTCTGGAGACACCTGGCATCTCCGTTTTTGAGTTTCTCTCCGCTCTTGTCAGTTGATTCGTAGCCTGAAGTGAGTGAGAGCTTTTTAGTTCAACCAGTGAGTTAAGATAGGTATGGGTTGGATGGAGCGGCCAGCGAATAAAGAAATGGGAGAGTGGGAGCAAGAATAGGAAGTCGTGTCCTGGGGCGAGGGAAAAGATGATGATGATGATGTAACATTTACTGGGTTTCACTGTACAAGACACCGTTAAAACCCTTTAGATGAGGCAACTCTTTTAATCTCCATTCGTATGAGGTCAGCCATCTTACTAGCCTCTTTTTATAAATGAGGACACTGAGGCTTGGAGAGGTTAAGGAACAGGCCCAAAGAAAGACAAATGAAAAGTGCAGAGCCAAGCAGTGAAATCTAGTAGGCTGATCCTAGAATATATCTCTCAACTCCACACTACAGCTGTCCCCCATCAAGATGTAAAGAACGTGAGGACATAGGACAAAGAGTGAGAGGACAATATGGCTTGAACAGATGTGATAAGACAGCTGGAGTTGACCTAAAAAAGGGTGTAAAATCCAGGTGTGTAAGGCAATAACAGATGTAAGGGAGGGTAGAGTTGGAACTCGGGCTTTCAAACCTTCATCTCCAACCTTAACTAGCATCTTCCTATCTAGGATTTTAGTGGGGCAGAGAAGAGAGGTATATACCCACACACCTATGTTTGAAAATGGAATTACAGACTTTAAAGGTTATTTAAAGATTTAAACAACTTAAAGATTATTTCATGTAGCTACCTTATTTAATAGATGAAGTCCAGGGAGATGAAATGACTTATTCAAGGTAGCCAGGACTAGAAACATGTCGTTTACCCTAGATCCAATGCAATGAAGTTTAGAGAGTTCTTTCCTCTTTTTCCAGCTGCACTTGCTGTCGTTGTATTAGTTTTAACAATTTGATATAT
Source organism: Pan troglodytes (assembly GCF_028858775.2). Classification (NCBI taxonomy): domain Eukaryota; kingdom Metazoa; phylum Chordata; class Mammalia; order Primates; family Hominidae; genus Pan; species Pan troglodytes. Next base: position 105,940,921 of record NC_072406.2, on the reverse strand, counting down.
CATTTAACCTGGACTGTTCCTTCCAGCCATGTAAATTAGTTACGTATGACATCAAATAGTCCATCCTTCCGTCTTAGTGTGTGTTCCAAATTCAGTGCAAAGCTGGAACTAGGAGCTTCTTCCAATACAATTGAGTGGCAACTGAGGTCTCCCAGCATTTTGGGATGCTGAGGTGGACGGATTGCTCAAGCCCGGGAGTTTGAGACCGGCTTGGGCAACATGGCGAAACCCCTTATCTACAAAAAAAATTTTTTTAAGTTTGCCAGGTGTGATTATGCACTCCTGTAGTCTCAGCTACTTGGAGAGGCTGAGGTGGGAGGATTGATTGAGCCCAGGAGGTTGAGGATGTGAGCCATCATGGCGCCACAGCACTCCAGCCTGAGCAATAGAGCGAGACTCTCCAAAAATAACTAGATAAATAAAATGAAACAAGAGAAAGCTGACTAATCCAAAGGGCAAGGTGGTTTACCTTAAAGAAACTCAAAAGAAAATGGAAATCTCTACATATATTGAAAAAGATTACAGGAAAATTTTCATCAATTGATGATGTACTGTTCACAAATACTGTAATTCTCCTGGAATATAGTAAATCATATTCCAGAGAGGAAATTTGGAGTAATTGAAATTGTGGGCACAAGAATCAAGTACAGCAGATTAGCCACTTACTGGATTTGTAAATAGATTTACTTAACTTTGATTACTTCATTCCTAAATGAAGATAACTTTCTAACTTGCAGAATTAGAAGTGTTGTTTGTAAAGTATTTAACACAATGTCTAGAACAAAGTTGGTGATAAACACACAGTGATTATTACTACTCTGAATCAAAAGTGAAGGATTGCTAAACCTTGTAAGCAGTCACTGCAGCTTCTAGGCCTGGTTTTTCAGTGAAAAGATCAAAGAGTAGCCTTCTTTGTTCACCTAATGATAATTAAGGGTGAAAAATGTTGATGCATTTCCTGAAAGGTATGTCTCTTATTTAAAAGCGAATGAAAGTTTTAGATGGCTAGATGGCCTGTGAATAGGAATCTGCCCACAATGATCCTTTAAAACTATTGTGGCTGTTTAAGATAACTTATTTTTGAATTATTGTTTCCTGGACAATTGGCAACATAGATTCTAAATAGCTGACTTTGTACTCCTTTACAGATGCATGGTCATGGAGGCTATGATTCTGATTTTAGTGATGATGAACACTGTGGAGAATCCAGCAAAAGGAAAAAAAGGTAAGTAATTTTTTTTATTGATCTATTTTTCACATCCTTTCTAGATTAATATGAAGTATAAATAAACGAGTGAAATTTTTGAATTGTGTTTACATGTGAAGACAATTGCTCTAGTGAATGAATTTTTGTTCATTAAGCTAATACATTGATTAAAAATTGGAGAACAATTGTGGGAAAAATAAAAATTAATTCTGCAAAGGGGTTTATTGAAAGCGAAAGAAGAGTTTCAGATTTCTGGAATCTTTTCAGAAATCAGTGAAACCTTTTCATTACATATATTTTTCATTCAACTGTCAAGGACTGTTTATTTGCAAATGTTGTAGCTCAGAAGGGGCTTGAATGGTGGTCTCTTGCCATTACTTGCCTTCAAAGTGAAGTTAATATGGAGGATGAAAGTATAATGCAGCACAGTTATTACGCATACATGAATGAGCAGACTAAGAGGTCACGGGAACAAACTCAAGGAAGGTTTTTTTGAATTGCAAGAGACAAAAACTCTTAGCACATAAAGCCTGTGCATTACAAGCAGGATACGTCTTGGTGGAGCTGCTGTGCGTAGGAGCATTGTTTTTAGCTTTCAGTGCATAGAAACTCAGTTTTATACGTTGACTCAGGAGTGGTTGACTGATGTATACTAACCAAACTTACATGGCTGTTGACTGATTTTTTTAAGCAAATGTATAGAAATTGGCTTATTATTTCACACTGAGAGCAATATATTAGGCATACTAACAGGGTCTGAACATTTTTATAGGATACTCAGTCTCTGCAATAAAGGATAGTACTAATTATAATAAATTACATTTTTGATGCTTTACATTTTCTAGATTTTTCATTCAAAAATACTACTTTGTAAGAATAGAATTTGAGCAAATCTAGTTGGATACTCTGCTCCAGGATTATATTCATCACTATAACTAGGGCTGACAGTCTATGGCAGGGTGTCCAGTCTTTTGGCTTTCCTGGGCCACATCGGAAGAAGAATTGTCTTGGGCCACGTACTACAGTGGAGCACACACAATTGTGAATCTGTTGGTTCACATTGTTGGCCTGAAGCAGTGCTGGGCCTGCGTAAAATACACTAATGATAGCCAATAAGGTTTAAAAAAATGTGAAAAAGTGTCTTAATGTTTTAAGAAAGTTTACAAATTTGTGTTGGGCCACATTCAAAGCCATCCTGGGCCACATGAGGCCCATGGGTTGGGCGAGCTGGATCTGTGGTTTGTGTTCTCTATAATCAGCCCTGCTTTTTTGCGTATCATTAATTACCAAAAACTTCCTTATCACTATGTTACAGATAGAGAAATGAAGAAACAAAGAGATAAATAATTGAATCTTATTAAGATTAAGGTAGTAATTGACAGAATTAGGATTTGAATCAGGAAGCTAGGTGATATGACACTAGAGTCCATGCTTTTGTTAGTTCCATCTTCCCCGTGTTATAGGTATTAAATAATGTTAAGGTATTAATTAAGCTATTTAAGGAAATGTAAAATATCTCATTAAAGATCAGTGAGTCTTCTTAAAGTTAAGACTTACATTCTTTAAAGTATATTCCAGTTATGAAAATATAAAGAATTAGAAAATAACCTTTGAAAAAAGTGAACTCTTATTTTCTTCTTAATATACCAGGACAGTTGAAGACGACTTACTGCTCCAAAAACCATTTCAGAAAGAAAAACATGGAAAGGTGGCCCATAAACAAGTTGCAGCAGAATTGCTGGATAGGTATGGTATTTCAGTGTCAATTCTATTTCTTGGTTTAAGTTGCTTCGGACTAGGGGATTTGATTATGTTAATTTGAATATAAACATTTTGAATTTTCTTAAAAAAATTTGTTTTAACAGGGAAGAAGCAAGAAATAGAAGGTTTCATCTCATAGCTATGGATGCTGTATCCTTTTTTTATTTCCAGATTTTTATAACTAGTAGAATATTTTAAAATCTGCTTTTTTGTTTTATAAAATCTTGTGAAGTCAAATAGGCTTTTTTATTTTTAAAGATAAGTATTTAGTGATGTAGGATTTTGCCATTTATACTTTTGGGTACAATTCTCTTTTACTAATATATAGGAAAAATTTAGAGACAAAAATAATAAAACATATTACTAGTACTCTATAAATAGGTTTATAAAGTACATGAATCTGCAAATATATTTTCCAAATTGTTTTTTCAAGCTTTCAACATTTCCTTTTCCTATACTTATCTTTAGTCTCATTTTAATTTATTCTCTTCCTACCTGGTTCTTTGCTATTTAAGGTCTCTATAAAACTTGTATTTAAAATTAGGTCTATCCAGTGTGTCCCTGGATCTAAGGAAAAAATACAAATAAAATGAGGCCTGCCTGTGGACTGTCCTCAGGCCTGCCATGGCTTTAATTTTTAGGCATGACTTAAAGCTATCTTTAAGATAAACCCTGCTTCCTGGTTATAGCCATTTGTCAACTCAGTTTTTTAATAAGACTGGCTGATGACACTAACTGCTACGCTGGCCATCCATACTGCTGTTGAGAATATTGGAGAATTTAAGAGATACCAAGCAAAAACTGAAGTATTTTTGGGTATTTATTGCTGTGATCAGAATTGGGAGAAGGAGACAGTGTCAATTTGATACGCCCCCTACCTGTAATCATCTGTTTCACTGTGCTATTCCAATATTTTTCTTTTAAGTTATAGAAGTACCATTGTGTCACTAATTGATTTATTCTTCTTATCTCCTAACCCAATAGCTAGCTTTTCCATGGATCTCATCTGCCATTTGTTCCTTTAGCATTTAAACATTTGCTCTGCCTTCTCTGACACCTACTGCATTGGGGGCACCTAGTTATAGCCTGGTGAGAGTGAAAATATGGGTACTCTTTTTTCTGGCATAGGAGGAGTTGGAGCCACAGTTTTTTTGTTTGTTTGTTTTTTGTTTTGTGTGTGAGGATTTATTTTATTTTGTTTTTCTTTATTTTATTTTATTACTTCAAATTCTGGGATACATGTGCAGAACGTGCAGGATTGTTACATAGGGTATACATGTGCCATGGTGGTTTGCTGCACCTATCAACCGATCACCCTCACCCTTCCCCGCCCACCGGCTCCAGTGTGTGATGTTCCCCTCCCTGTGTCCATGTGTTCTCATTGTTCAGCTCCCATTTATGGGTGACAACATGTGGTGTTTGGTTTTCTGTTCCTGTGTTAGTTTGCTGAGGATGGTGGCTTCCAGCTTCATCCATGTCCCTGCAAAGGACATGATCTCATTCCTTTTTGTGGTTGCATAGTATTCCATGGTGTATATGTACCACATTTTCTTTATCTGGTCTATCATTGATGGACATTTGGATTGGTTCCATGTCTTTGCTATTGTGAATAGTGCTGCAATAAACATACATGTGCATGTATCTTTATAATAGAATGATTTATATTCCTTTTGGTATATACCCAGTAATGGGATTGCTGGATCAGATGTTATTTCTGGTTCTAGATCCTTGAGGAATTGCCACACTGTCTTCAATAATGGTTGAACCATTTTACATTCCCACCAACAGTGTAAAAGTGTTCGTATTTCTCCACAGCCTTGCTAGCATCTGTTGTTTCCTGACTTTTTAATAATTGCGATTCTGACTGGGAGCCACAGTTTTCTCTGGGTTGTTTGACAAGAGTAGAGTAGTTTTTGTCTCAAAGTTGTCTTGCTAGGCTGACTCTTGGTCATTTGGTTAGAGAGAACAGGCTTTTGTTGACGATTTTTTAGTCCGTGCCTGTTGGTGTTTCCAGGTTGTCACCTTCTTTACCTCCAATTCTAGGATACATGAGACAAAAAGAAAACCTAGGGAACTCGCTATCATGTCATACCATAGGTCTTCAGGAGGTCCCTAGCGGGGCGCCTTCTTCCTTCCACCTTTTAGAGTCTTTTTATGTTTGATATATAATGTACAAGGATTTTAGTTGTTGTTAGTATGAGGAATAGGGAGAAGCACATCTTTGCCTACTCCATCTTCCCGGAAGCAAAAGTTACACCCACCACCTGTTCTTGTACATAAAATTATATTGGAATACAGCCATGCTTCATTTATATGTTGTCTTTGGCTGCTTTCATGCTAAAATGGCAGAACTGAGCATTTGCAACAGAGACCATATGGCTTGCAAAGCCTGAAATATTTACCATCTGGCCGTTTGCAGAAAATGTTTGCTGACCCCAGCTCTAACAGGTTACATGACTTGCCATGGTCATGTGACCAGTTAGTGGTAGATCAAGAGCTAGAATCCAGATCTCCAGGTATTTGGTTTTTCTGTCTCTTTCTTTTTTTTTTTTTTCCTGAAATATTAACTGGTTTGTTACAATATGGAAATACCATAATCTGATTAAATTGTCTATTAGTACACATTATGATCAGTTAAATCACTATATATGTTTAATAGTCACAGAGAATATTGTAGAAGGTGAGGTTAGCTATTATGTGCATGTTTGGCTCTAGAGAGAGTGCTGTTGAGCTTTTTAAAACAAAAAGTAAAATGCTCATATATTTTGTTACAATGCTTTGAAAAAACATGGCATTTTATTCTTTGAATTTAAAAGACTATAAAAATTGATTTTTTATATTTGCTTTTTTTGAAAGTTTAATGTTGGGATTTAATATTATAAAAGTTGCATCTTCTATTTAGAGGCTTTATCATTACTAAAATAGATAAATTATATTTTATGATAATGAAAGATAAATTCTCTACTTTTAGAAACTATAATTTTAAAATTTTTCATATTGTGATTATTAGAATGAGTGGTGGTAGGAGGCTATATGCAGTTCAGCAATAGAATAAGAAGCTCTATTTCTCCCCAGATGGAGATATATTTTTATCACAAGAGTAGTATATGCTTGAAAAATAGTCGAAAGAAAGCCTGTACTTTACAATCTTCACTTTCAACAATTTAATATATACCCTTCTAGATTTTCTGAATGTGTAAGCATGTATAGTGTGTGAATATTTTTAAAAAGCTAAATAGACTCATATTGTGCTTTTTTTACCACCAATCAGCAATATATTATGACACCAAACAGCTCCTAAGAGAATAAAATCCTTAATTTTTTGCATTTCAGTATCAAAGACATACAAAGTTCGTAAATGACTATATTTTATACTATGGTGGCAAAAAAGAAGACTTCAAGCGTTTGGGGTAAGTATCAGGAAGTTTACATAGAAGGGAATGTGGGTTATGGGAAACTTTAAAGACCCACAGCTACTGTGCCTTCTGATTCTGTCATTCTTCCCTGCTTTCTATTCCGGTGTGCCTTTTTTTTTTTTTTTTTTTTTTTTAAGATGGAGTCTCACTCTGTCGCCCAGGCTGGAGAACAGTGGCTTGATCTCGGCTCACTGCAACCTGTGCCGCTGTGGTTCAAGCGATTCTCCTACCTCAGGCTCCCGAGTAGCTGGGATTACAGGCTCCTGCCACCATGCCTGGCTAATTTTTGTATTGTTAGTAGAGACGGGGTTTCACCATCTTGGCCAGGCTGGTCTTGAACTCGTGACCTTGTGATCCACCTGCCTTGGCCTCCCAAACTGCTGGGATTACAGGCGTGAGCCACTGCACCTGGCCCCAGTTTCTTTTTTATGTTATAAGGTAGAGATACCATCCACAGCTCCTGAGTAGCTCTTCATGAATCCCATTTTTTTGGACAGGCCTCAGGTAGACTCTTTACCTGCTGAGCCGGGCACAACCCTGGTGATAAAAGAATATCTGAAGAATACTCATGTGTCTTCTTGGCAAAGATCTTTGAAATAAGGAAATTTTTATACCTTGATGTTTGGGATTGCTTTTTAAAAGATAGGTAAACAAGAACTCTCAGTCTAGCATTTCTTGCACATCAAAGTCCTTCCCATGTTTAAGGCTCTTCTATCAGAACTTGTTTTTTGTTTTGTTTTGTTTTTGTTTTTTTAAATTTTTATTTTTATTTCAATAGTTTTTGAGGTACAGGTGGTTTTTGGTTGCCTGGATAAGTTCTTTAGTGGTGATTTCTGAGATTTTAGTGCACCCATCACCCGAGCACTGTATGCTATACCTAAAATGTAGTCTTTTATCCCTCACCTCCCTTCTGGCCTTCCCCCACATTGAGTCCCTAAAGTCCATTATATCAGTCTTTTGCCTTTGCATCCTCATAGCTTAGCTCCCACATATAAATGAGAACATATGATATTTGATTTTCCATTCCTGAGTTACTTCACTTAGAATAATGGCCTCCAGCTCCATCCAAGTTGCTGCAAAAGACATCATTTCATTCCTTTCTATGGCTGAGTAGTATTCCATGGTATATATAAATGGTGTGTGTATATATATATGGTATATATATATATATATGGTGTATATATATATGGTGTGTATATATATATGGTGTGTATATATATGGTGTGTATATATATATATGGTGTGTGTATATATATATATGGTGTATATATATATATGGTATATATATATATATATATATATGGTGTATATATATATACACACACCACATTTTCTTTATCCACTCATTGGTTGATGGGCACTTTGGTCGGTTCCATAGCTTTGCAATTGCGAATTGTGCTGCTATAGTGTGTGTGTGTCTTAGAACTTCTTAGTTTTATATGAGGTTTTTTTTTCCCTCTAACAATTTTCTGAGTTGGTAGGACTCTGAGAAAATTTAGTACCACCTCATTTACCCCCAATTTATCTCCCCTATCAATTTATCCTATATCTCCCAACAATCACTTTTTTTTCCTTTTTTTTTTTTACCCCCAGACTGTTAGCATTTTATTTTGAAAGGTCAATCCCTTTGGCTTTCTTCCTCCTTTACTCAGTCTTCTACCTAGGAAACTAGTAAAATGAGATGTGAAAAACTTTTCATATTTTTTAAAATTAAATCTCAGCAGGGTGGTTGGTTAGAATGAAACTTATTTTCATTCACTTTATTCATTTAGTGTTTAGTCGGGTTTCTCATTCTAGCTTTGGTAACTTAGCACCATTTGTATAATTGAAACCAATGCTACAGACAGATTCCTTATCCATTTAACTTGCTTCTGTAGTAGTATTTTTATAAGTGCCTTTTGAAAATACTGAAATATTTTTATAAATATGTGAACAAATTTATACTCACCAAAAAACTATCTTCATGTATTATATTTTTAATAAAATTTTCCAAAACTCACAGAGCTATTTAACCTAAATTTGACTACTTTTGTTTTTGTATTAAATTGAAAAAGTTCTGTTTTCCAGGGAAAATGACAAGACAGACTTGGATGTTATACGAGAAAATCATAGATTCCTATGGAATGAGGAGGACGAAATGGACATGACTTGGTAATTAGCCATCAGAGGCGTAATGCATCAAATGCTTTAGTCCTGTTTCTCCTGTTTTCTGAGTGGTTTTTTAGTCAAGGTGTTCAGCCCCTTCATAGAACAGTTCTGAATCAAGGACATAAAATCAAGCCTAGGATTATTTGGTTCTTTTGGTAATTTTTGGCAGTTTTAACTGACTTCTCATTGTTTGACTTAGTCTTCAAAAAAATAACATTCTTTTTTACAGTATTGTGTGTTATCTTGTAATATGTTATTATATGCTGCTGTTTTGGAAAAAAGTCATACCTGAAAATGTTTTTTTAAATCCAAACATTACAAAGGGTAAACAGTGAAGAGTGATTCTCCTTCTTATTTGTGACTGTCAGTTCTCCAATTTCCCTCCCTGAGTGAACCACTTTTAATAGTTAATATCCAGATATTCCATGCACATGTAAGTAATAGTTCTCTTAAAACATTAATATTTATGTAGTATGTATTCTTTGACATCACTTGAAAGTAGCAAACCATGGTTGAGTTTCTAAATGTATAATATTTATATTTTCATGGGTCTAGGGAGAAGAGACTTGCTAAGAAATACTATGATAAATTATTTAAGGAATACTGCATAGCAGATCTCAGTAAATATAAAGAAAATAAGGTATGCTTTCCACATATTTATGGAAAGAGGTTCTTATTCAAGTAAAATATTAACTTTTATTATACTGTCATGCCCCACATTATTCTTTTAAAGATGCTAATTCTAGACTCAGTTGTCCTGTGTTTATGATGTGTCATTTGGACCATTTAACCTCTGCAGCTGTGGAGTTTACAAAAGGCCTATGGAAATTTATGAAGGACAAGGATGCTTTTTTTTGTTTGTGAGCTGAGGCATGAAAAGTCTAAAATTAAACGCAAGTGGGTATTGGATCCTGTTTCATCCTGACTCTAGTCTAGAGCCTCTAGTGATTGTAATGAATGACTTAACTCTACAGAATAATGTCTTATTTCACAGATGATGTTTGAAACTGATAGATTTTAAAAATTGATTACCATTTATAGAGATCCAGATGCACATCTTCTATTACATAAATGTCTATTCTAGTAAAATTAACATTTCAATCAGTGCTAATTAGTAATGACAGATTTCCTTTCCCACTTTACATCTTACTTTAGTTAATATTTTTATTTTTGGTTGGGCGTGATGGCTCATGCCTGTAATCTCAGCACTTTGGGAGGCTGAGGCAGGAAGATTGCTTGAGGCCAGGAGTTCAAGACCAGCCTGGGCAATATAGTGAGACTTTGTCTCCACAAAAACTAAAAAAAATTAGCCGGGTGCAGTGGTGCATGCCTATAGTTCTAGCTACTTGGGAGGCTGAGGTTAGAGGGTTGCTTGAGTCCAGGAGTTTGAGGCTGCAGTGAGCTATGATCGTGCCACTGCATTTCAGTGTGGGTGACAGTGAGACTCTAAAAAATAAAAAGTTATTTTTATTTCTATCTCAAACATCAAATTATAGCTGGAAAAGATGACCCAGGAGCAGATCTCAGTTAGAAATATGAGAGGAGGGAATGTTGCATAAATATGTGTTATAGATACCGTATATTTGTATTAAGAAAAAACCTATTTAAAAAGCTATCTTGTATTTATCTATCATGAAGATTTATTTGTCATTTAAATCATTTGATCTCATTAGAACCAGGGTTGATTTAATAATTTTTTCAGTAGTGCCTTTAATATGTGTGTTGCTTCACAGTTTCTTATAGAAAATAGTAATAATGTTCATTTTGTATACCCTATTTATAAACCCGTGCACTTAATATATCCCCAGAACTGCTGTTTCTTATGAACTAGTTATGGACTCTGGTTCACAGCTGTCTTCTCTGTACCACATCTGGTTCAAAAAGCACCACAGTAATTGGAGTTACTTAAAGTTACTGTATTGTAAATCAAGTGTGAAAATTATGTCTTTCTAGGAGCATGTAACAAAGGAGATTTTTCAGCCCTGGCTTATTCATGGATTGTTCTTAAGTTGTTGTTTCTTTTCTTTTTTTCATTTATTTTCCCCCACCTCCTAATACCATCATAATTCTTCAGTATTTTTTTGTTGTTGTTCAGTATCTATTGAAACTGGACTAGGTACTATGGGTTAATACATGGTGACTACTTTTCAGAAAAAGCTAGTCTAGTTGAGGGGAGAAAATATACATAAATAAAAATTAAATATTTGAGTTCTCAATTTTTCAAAAATGGATACCACTAGAAATCGTACTTTAAAGAAAATAATCTTGAAAAAATGTGTATTTTCCTGCTAGAACATGATGAGTGATTGTACATGAGAGTAAATGCAGCAAGAAATCCGATATGACTCGCAGATTCTGACCATGGATGCTGAGAAAAATACGGAATTTGGAGGAGGATTTTTTTTGTGGGGGGAAGATAATGAGTTTGGTTTTGGCATACCATGTTTGAGGTGTTGGAGAAAGAGTAATGCCTTTGGTTCCCTCACTAGGATGCATTTTCTCTTCTCTTTATTCATACAAAGACAGTGTATTATTCAGTTAATTAAAACCAGCTCCTAATATATATAGTAGATACTTTTAGAGCATTTTTAGTGAATTTCCACCTTTGCCTCTTACTCCTATTCCTTTCTTTATTGCATTTCCCCTTTTTAGTTGGATCAATGTATCAGTTAGGATTAGGTCCAGAAGGACAGAGAAGACTCCCCGAAAAAAACCACTGGCTTAAATGAGCTGGAAAGTTTATTTTTCTTATACATAAAAGTTCAAGTCGATGGTCATAAAGTCAGAATCCTTCTTGTTTACTGCTTGCGTACGTGACCTCATTGTGATGAGTGCAGAGTGAGAAGAAAAGGAGGCTCAGCACCAAATCCTGAATAACTTCAGCTTTAATCCAAACTAGGACATTTATGTCAGGAAATAATATACAGTCTTTAACTAGTAGGATATAATGTAATTTGTTTTGTTACATTTATTATTTCCTCATAAGATTATAATCTTCTTGGTGACACACTATTTTAATAATCACTTTTTATCCTCAGTGGAATGCCAAGCCCAATAGTTAGTTGCTTAATAAGTTGTCTGTTGAATAGATTAATGAATGAAGAAAAAAGTTTGGAAACTATTGCTGTTACACTTGGCTGTGCTTCAGTAGACATCCTAACATATGTTGGATGGCAAGCAATCTCCACATACATATATAGGCTGAAAAATAGAATTAAACAGAGTTATCCTGAAATTTTATTTTTTCCCCTAGATTTGGAGGATTTTATTTTTGTTGGGTTTTAATCAGAGTATTTTGAAATATTTTGAGCCTTTATTTGCATTTAAAATACAAAATTGCCAAATTCAAGTAATAGATTAATGATTTTTTTAAAAAAATAATTGAAATTGCCAGGCACGGTGGCTCTTGCCTGTAATCCCAGTACTTTGGGAGGCTGAGGTGGGAGGATAGCTTGAGGCCAGGAGTTCAAAACCAGCCTAGGCAATATAGTGAGACCTTGTCTCTATAAAAAATAAAATTAGCCAGGCAGGGTAGCACATGCCTGTAGTCCTAGCTATTCGGAAGGCTGAAAAAAAAAAAAAAACCCCACAACAAACTGAAGTTAGCAAGGCATTGAACACTTTATATGAATCCTCTGTCTTACTATAATAATCCGGTGAACTTAAGGTTGTTACTATTTCCATTTTTATACATGAAGAGGAAGTAGAGAAGTTAAGTAACTTTCCCAAGGTTAAGACCTAATGAGTGACAAGAGCTTCTTGAGTTGGGTACAGGTATGCATGTTTCTAGACTGGAGTGGTTTTTTATTTGTTTGTTGTTATTTTTTGTTGTTGTTGTTGTAGTTTTTGTTTGTTTGTTTTGAGACAGGCTCTTGTTCAGTTGCCCAGGGTGGATGGAATGCAGTGGCATGATCATGGCTCACTGCAGCCTCCACCTCCCAGGTTCAAGTAATCTTCCCAAGTGTATTTTTTGTTTGCTTTTAATTTTTAGAGCATTTTTAGGTTTACAGCAAAATTGAGCAGAAAGCACAGAGTTCCCATATACCCCCTGCTCTCATACATGCATAACATCCCCTACTGTCAGCATCCCACACCAGAGGGGTACATTTGTTACAATCAGTGAACCTACATTGATACATCATTATCATTTGAAGTCCATAGCTTACATTAGGGTTCACTCTTGCTATTGTACATTCAACTGCTTTGACAAATGTGTAATGACGTGTGTCTACCATTATAGTACCATAGAGAATACTTGCACTGCCCTAAAAATCCTCTGTGCTCCACCTGTTCATCCCACCCTTCTTCCTAATCCCTGGCAACTACTCATCTTGCTACTTCCTCCATAGTTATGCCTTTTCTGGAATATCATATAGTTGAAATCATATATATGTAGTCTTTTCAGATTGGGTTTTTTCACTTTGTAATATGTACTTAAGTTTCTCCATGTCTTCATGGTTTGATATTTCTTCTTACCACTGAATAATATTAATTGTCTGGATGTACCACAGTTGTTTATCCATTCACTTAATGAAGAACATCTTGGTTGCTTCCAAGTTTCAGCAATTAGAAATAAAGTTGCTGTAAACATCTATATTTAGGTTTTCATGTGGACATTAGTTTTCAGCTCATTTGAGTGAATACCAAGAAGCATGATTGTTGGAGTATACTAGTTACTATTCTAAGTGTTTCATATGTATTATCTCATTTAAACCTCTTTAAACCTCTGTGAGTACCAAGGAAGTAGGTACTCATATTTCTACTTTACATATATGAGGAAGCTGAGGCAAAAAAGAGATTAATTTGCCCAGTACTATACAGCTGTTAAGTGGTAGAGCTAAAATGCAAATGTAAATAATCTGACTCCAAAGGCTGTACTTTTTTGTACTAGAATATACTACCTCTTTACTATACCATAACCTCTTTTTTTCTTGTCAGTCTTACAGAACAGGATATATTATCTGTTAACTTAGGTATCTTGTGGCCTGGCACCTATAACTTTTAAGCTATCTTAAAGTAGATTGTTCTTAACAGATAAATTGGTGATTGTTCAATGTATTTTCTTCAAATCCTATAAGAAGAGAAAAATCTGTCATGATGGGAATTACATTTATTTTTTAGGTTGGTGAATGTCATTGTTGGCTCCATGTTTAGATTTCTGTATAATTTAAATTTACATTGGCATAAATGTAATTTTTTTATTATCAGTTTGGATTTAGGTGGCGAGTAGAAAAAGAAGTAATTTCAGGAAAAGGTAATTCTTTAAAATTTTTACTTTTTAATAGGATAAACTTATTTTGTTAGGTTACTGAATTGGAGTCATTAAGATCATTCCTAACATATACAAGAAATTATTATCTACAAAAGTAAAATTAGAGAAGGTGTATTCATGATACATTATTAGCAAAGGTCTGAATATAATGCTTTAATGATTATTACCTTTATACTTTTGCCTTTAGAACATTCAGTTGAATGTTCTGCATATTTCTAAGTATGTAGAAAATATTTTACAAATTAAAGATTTCATAGCAAGACAACTTTCAACAAAAAAGAAAGGTTTATTTTTTTCCTTTCTTTATTAATTTTTGGAATAATGAATTGGTATTACTGTTTTTCAGCCAAATCCACATTTCAAAAGTAGAAGTTAAATATCACTTTAATCCCAATAGAATTTTGGGGCAGGCTAGTACTCATTTTTGGAAGTCCCTTATATTGAGCCCAAATACTTAGTCTAATAGCAAAAGACCAGACATTTGGTAGGCAATCAGTAAATGCTTTTTCTATGCATTATTGTAAATCTATTCATTAAATTTTTCCTGGAAATTGTGTATCTCCATACTGTCTCTTGCTGTAAAATTAGCTCCTTACTGAGTAATTGCATTTTAAGTGTTAAAGTACTGAAAACTATATAGTAGCACTAAGGAAATAATTTTAAACTTACTTTAAAAAATCTTTTAAATGGAAAGATTACATTTTTAAATGATTAAATATTTATGCTATCATTGTGGCTCATATATATCTTCCATAAGTTGGCTATGTTAGGTGTGAAATTGCATATGCCATAAAACAACATTAAGGAAAAAGAATAAATTTAAAGCTATTTTAACTTTTCTTAGGGTTATATTTTAGTTTATGTTTTTATCTAAAATAATGAGAAATCCTGAAATGTCTATCACAATTTTAAGATGTACTTTTATTGAATGAGATTTTCAGGTGAGTTTATAATGCTACCTTTTAAAAAAATTGATGGGTAGTCTCTAAATTCATATAACTGAATAAAGGACTAGTTAGGAAAGGGAAAGAAAGCTGCTAATGTGATTTATGTGATTTCTTTTATAAAGTTATAATTTTGTTGCTGTTTTAACAACAAAGCCTTACCTACTAAACATATAGATTTAATAAAATATTCATTTGGAATGAGTTTAAAAGGCTGATTTAGAAATAAGTCTTTTTAGGATATAATTTTCTAAATTCATTTTGATAATTTCTTAATTTTTATGAAAAAGATTTGCTGGTTACAGATTTGCTTCTGTTAGTGCAAATTATTGTGATATAAATTAATAAGAGTTTGATCTTGTCTTTTTGCCAAAGTAAATTACTGTTGAGTTGTTTCTCTTTTTTTCTCTCAGGTTATCAGTTAGTCTTTTTTTGGAGGTTTTCATATATTGTGGACATGGTAATGTGTGTGATGTTAATAATAGTGTCAAGTTATTCTAAAATTTAGAGTATCAGGTTTGACTGCGTATTGTACTTCACCTCAAAGTGCTAGAATTTTTAAATGTGTTTTCAAGGCCATCTATGCTAGTATTTAAAATAAATGTCATTATGCTAATACTTAAAACTATTAACTATTATTACCATTAAATATTGAAAGGTTTCACCCAGCTATAAGTGTGTGTACTTTGGAAAGTGCGTTTTTTTGGGGGGGGGTATTTGTGAGTATGTTGTTTTTTTTGTTTTTGTTTTTTTATTTGTTTTTCCTTAAACCAACTTTCTGAGAAATATGTCCATTCTTTAATACCGTCTTTCCAAAGTGTAAGATTCCCTAATAAGGAGTCGCTAAAATGTCTATCTAAATACAGTCTATCAAGCAAGAATTCTGTGACTGATTTTTTTGGTAACAGTACTTTGATTTGATACTTGTATACAAGTTGGTTGAACATATTACTCTGGTCAGTTTTTAAAGGCTGACTATGGTTAATTTGCATATTTTAGAAGTACATTTTAGGGGTAATACTAGATCATATAGATAAATATTGTCACCAACTACCATAGCTAATATTCCTTTCCTTTCTGCAGGTCAATTTTTCTGTGGAAATAAATATTGTGATAAAAAAGAAGGCTTAAAGAGTTGGGAAGTTAATTTTGGTTATATTGAGCATGGTGAGAAGAGAAATGCACTTGTTAAATTAAGTAAGTTGATTTTAGGGGGTATATGATTGATTCTTCCAAGTTTGTCTTTAATTTAAAAATATATAGACTTTAAAATTCAAATACAATTTTTAACATATCTTTCTGGAAGTGCTCTTTTTTCTTGGAGCTTCCCAAAGTCCCAAAGAACTTTTTAGCCTCAATTTTTTACATTTTTAGCATTACAGTGGTGTTTCAGTAAAAAGAATTCTAATGTCAAATGTAAACTGGTAATTTGTAGAGTGGGGCTCTGTCCCCATTAACTTGAGAATGCCACCACATTACATAGCTAAGAGGCACAGTATCAGAAAAGGCAGTGTAATCTCACATTAGCTGATTACTCAGTGATATCGTTGTAGCACAGATAATAAATAAATTCACTCTGTTTCACAGTATTAATAAAGAAAAACTTTAGGAAGGCATAATTGTTCTTGACCTCAGTCTTAAAACCATAGGGAATAAATACTCCAGAATACAGCAGTTTCCCTTAGGATGCATGTTTTAGAGTCTGTCATTCTTTTATTTATTTTTTAAGTTAGTCTTCATGTGTCAGCTGTTCCTCTCCCTCATCATATTATTGCCTTTAGCCTTCTCTGGGTCCTAAGTAAATGTGCCTTCAGAGTTTTCTGCTCATACCTAATAAAAGTCAAGAATGTCCCCACATGCTACGTATGCACGTCAATACAGACTGATTTCTGAGTTCCTTCTGGAAGTGCTCAAGAGGAAAAGTCAGCCAGTGTGAACTGAGATTAAGGCAAAAAAAAAAAAAAAAAGAGACCACAATTATGGAACTATTTGAAAAGCTCCTTTGCATTTGAAAGTTCTTAGAGCACTTCAGAGGAAATGACTATACTCACATTATTATTAGATATCTTTGATGTGAGACACATGTTAATGTGCCTGTGGAACACAGTTTGTTTTTGGAACAAATTGACAACACATTTTTCTAAAATAGTGTTATTTTCAATTCCTCAAGCTAATATTTTTATTATATGTATGTGTGTATATATTTGCATTTTTGAGGTGAGAAGGTCAGATTGTTTTCTTTAGATTGTTTGTTTACCCTCTTATAGTAATGGAATATAAAGAAAGTGCGAATTTATGATATTAAAAGTAGATTAGCAGTGTGGTTATTCAAAATCAGCCATTCAGTGGTGTCTTTTCTTTTTAGGGTTATGCCAAGAATGTTCCATTAAATTAAATTTCCATCACAGGTAATGTCTTTTAAAATGCCATTCTTAATGTTTAGTAATCCAGGATATAGTCATTTACCTGCACTAAGTATCTAAATGTAGACTTAGGTGGTTGATGGTTGAATTGGTTGATCATGTAGAAAATCTGGCATTGTCGTATGGCTACATAAACGAGGGGTTTAGAAGTCCGCTATGCCCTATTCTTGCCAAGCAGTTTTAAATGTAAAGGCCTATGTGAGGTGGTAGATGGATGTTAGAATTTTTAGTTTGGAGCCAATGTTCTGACACTTTAATATTAGAAATTATGTTGTAAAGCAGACTTCATAAAGCAGTTCTTGTGTCTCACTTAGACAGTGTTTTAGCTGGAGTTTGCCATTCTTACAAAGGATTAGACACCTCTATACTCATTTTAAATGTTAAAATCAAGGACAGGCGCGGTGGCTCATGCCTGTAATCCTAGCACTTGGGGAGGCCAGTTTGGGTGGATCACTTGAGGTCAGAAGTTCGAGACCAGCCTGACCAACATGGTAAAACCCTGTCTCTACTGAAAATACAGAAATTAACTGGGCGTGGTGGCAGGTGCCTGTAATCCCAGCTACTGGGGAGGCTGAGGCAGGAGAATTGCTTGAACCTGGGAGGCAGAGGTTGCAGTGAGCCAAGATTGAGCCACTGCATTCCAGCCTAGCAACAGAGCAAAACTCTGTCTCAAAAAAAAAAAAAAGTTAAAATCAGGCTTTTATTGAATGAGCTTTAATGTATCTGCCACATTGAATGTGTGGGAATACCAGTGTCCTGCAGTTATGGGGTTTGAAATCAGACCTCAGTTTTTAATCTCAGCTTCTCCGCTTACTAGGCTTCTTCTTGGGCAAACTGCTTAACCTCTGTAAGGCTTAATTTTATCACCTGTAAAAATGAGGCTACTCACGCTATTGTGGGGAATAAATGAAAGTGCATGTAAAGTGCTTGCCACAGTACCTGGCATTAAAGATGTTCACACTGATTCTTCGCAACTTGCCTTTGTGATGGTCAGGTTTTATGCGCTGGATAACAGTTAAAAGTTCAGCTTTTGCAACTTTGTAAAATGTATACATAAGCATATTAATTTTAAAATAGCTTTCTTTTTTTTCAAGCAATCACATGGGTTGTCAAAAAATAACAGCTTTGTTATAAATGTGCCTATATAGTATTTTAGCTGTTAAAAATAAATGTTAAATAATATTTTTAATTCTTAAAATTAGCAGGATTATTTTTATTATTTTCATTATTCTTTATTTTTTTGAGACAAGGTCTCACTCTGTTGCCTAGGCTGAAGCACAGTGGTGTGATCATGGCTCATTGCAGCCTCAGCCTCCTGGGCTCAAGTGATCCTCACACCTCAGCCTCCAGAATAGCTGAGACTACAGGAGTACATCACCACACCTGGATAATTTTTTTTTAAAGTTTTTGTAGAGATGGTGTTTCCCTATGTTTCCCAGGCTGGTCTCAAACTCCTGGACTCAAGCAGTCCTCCTGCCTCAGCCGCCCAAAGTGCTGGGATGATAGGCATAAGCCTCCACACTTGGCCAGAACTTTTTTGGATTACTGGAATAGCCTAAACCTTTATTTCCCCTTCCCATCAGTGATACTGAAAGAAAGCAGGGATTTGTTTTGACCTTGACTTTTGAGCTTCATTTCAAAATGGAAATGATTCTTACAAAATATGCAAAAGTGGTTAATGCATTAAATACTATTATAGCATTTGGTAGATGTACTTTAACTTGGAAAATCTACTGAACAAGTTTTTTGAAAGTAATCTTTTCCTTTGTCTCTATTCTCCTTGCCAGTCCCAATTTCAGCATTATCACTTTTTCCCATTTAGTATTTCTTTTCTTAACCTATTAAAATTAATTAATTGTTTGCCAACCTTGTAAACCTGCCCTAGAAGAGATAAAGCTGCAACAATAAGAGTATAAATTATAAGTGGCCTGATGTTGATATATGAATTAACAATAAGCCCTTTCCATTTTCATTCCATTATGCTTCTACTATATTCCTTTATTCTTAAGAGTAGAAATTTCTATTTACTGGTGGCTTAGAGCTGTTCAGCAGTTTCTTCTTATTTGTGTTTTTTTAACATGTAGGTGGATATGGATTATGTGAAGGGAAATGAGGCTTTTTTTTTGTAATTTAGTTTTAAATGGCTAAGTGATAGAATATAGAAAGAAAGAAACAAATACAATTATAATTTGTATTTACTATGGTCGTATACAGAACTTATAGAAAATAATTATTTGTGTCAGTGTTAAGACTTCATTATCTTATAGAATGATTTTAATTAATATACAAGCATAAAATATTTACAGTCTCACTTAACGTTCCTTATTATATAAATCACATTTAAAAAATAAGTATTTTAACTGATTTTGGTTTTTTGTTCATATGATGGTTATTTTTGAAAAGGTCAGTTGGAAAAGTTAACTTTAATTTTATATTGTTTAACACAAAGGAGAAAAGAAATCAAGTCAAAAAAAAGAAAAGATAAAACCAAAAAAGATTGTGAAGAGTCATCACATAAAAAATCCAGATTATCTTCTGCAGAAGAGGCCTCCAAGAAAAAAGATAAAGGTAAAAGGAAATTAAGATAAGGCATCTACTCACATTTGTGAGCATGAAATATAATCTGCCATATTTCATTCATCTAATTGATGAATGCATTGAGAATTTCATTTTATGGTAGTTGAGAGGAAACTGGCTGAGAATTTAGATATGAACTTAAAGTGACTTACAGGAGTTTTAAGAACTCCTCTAAATTAATTAAGGGTTAATTTTAGTTCATTTTTGGCAGATAGTATAATATTGCCAACAGTTTTCTAATTCCTGGCTTTGTCACCTACAGACTTGTTACTTTGCATCAGTCACTGAACTGCTTTATTTTTCTTATGTGTATAGGGGTGAGGTGCATACCTGGCCTTCATACTGGTCAAGCTTATTGTGGAAACTCAAATAAGAATGTGAAAGGGACTTTGATCAGTGCCTTTAAACAGTCTATAATCTATAAATCAATATAAAATTGTAACACTGATTTTATTTATAATGGCCTATGTGACTTTTTTTACTAGTTTATGAGTTTCTAGAAATGAGAAAGATTGTCATATATCTGTGTTCTCAGAGCCTAGCATGGTGCTGTGCACATATACTTAGAACTGCCTGCTTTTTCTTTAGCAGTCCTTAAGCTCGCTAAGACTCAATTTCTTCATGTGTAAAATGGTCTTGATTCCTTTTAGAATTGTTCAGAAGTTGAAACGAGATAATTCATTAAGCAGTTTGCATAGTACTTGGCACATATTAGCTATTATGAAGGTTACTTCTAGTTGCTTTTTTTAGCCCATAATAAAGTAGAGTCAATCGGCTGTAATTTATAGTGAATCAGACTAATCTAGATAGGTAATTGAATTAGATTCAAGCCAATGTTAATATAATATTTGGACAGGAGAGGGCTCTCTTGCTCCAGCTGTGAAGATCATTAGCTATGTTGCATGCTTAGAAGCATTTACTTCTTCTTGCACATGGTAATATATTCGTTATGTAGCAGAGTTTAAATCTATGTGCCCTTGTGATACTGTCTACTCCCATAGCTTCAAGTATATGGTGTCACCAACCTTTAGACTTCGTAAAATTGATAGATGGTGAGAGGAAGATATTGTTATTTTATTGCTTATTGAGAGATGGCATTTGTAGCAGAATGCCTTTTTTGTCTCTATCTTAATTATTTTCCACTCTAAGGTAAATTTTAACCAATAAATGTTAAAAATATGTTTTGAGTTTTAAAAACTTATTTATCCTTATATGCTAGTAAAACATTTAATATGTCACTTAAGAAATTTGTTGCCCTCATTGTATTATATGTTCATTCTTATCACAACTGTGATACCATGTTAATCACTGCGTATTCCAAATGAAAGAACTAGTCTCTACTTTATAAAATGTTACTCAGTACAATCAAAGTAGATCAGGTAGATGAATGCTCAGGTTCAGGGCTGAGGTTGGACCCTTCGTATTATGCGTACATATGCACATGATCTTCCTTATAGACATTTTTCCCTTAGTGTTCTGTCAGTAGATGACACCTATGTTGACCTAAAAACTAATATCAGAAATCTGGGGATTATCCTTGATACTTTCTTTCCCCTTATTATTTATGTTTAATTTGTCACCAAGTCCTGTGAATTTTACCCCCAGAGTATATATTTCTCAAGTTCTCTCCACCCTACTACAAACCACTATATTTTCTCTTATAGGCTACTGTTGTATTCTCCTTACGGGTTCCGCCTCTGTCTTGCCATCCCACCTTCCCTCCTCTTAATCCATTCTCCATAAATCAATGATTTCCTGTTGTTTTTAGGCTGATAAGCAAAATCCTGGACAAAGCTAAAAGGTTCTCTGTGATCCAGAACTTGTGTACTATACAAGGCTTGTTTCTCACCACTCCGTACCTCACGTTCACACTCCCCCCATGTAGCCTTTCAGTTTCTGGAAAATGTCAAGCCTCTTTCAATTTTAGGGGTTACATGGATGCTGTGTCTTCTCTTCCTAAAACTCTCAGTTCTATCCCAGCTCATCCTTCAGGTCTAAGCTCTTAAATGTCATTTCCAAGGATCCTTTCCTGATTTCATCCCCCACCTTGAATCTAAATTAGGACTCTCATTTGTAATGCTGTCATGGCTCCTGACACTTTCCATTATTACACATATGACGATGTAAAAGCCAAAGAGAGGCAGAGATTCTGCCTGCTTTGTTCATTGCTATATCCCCAGCACCCCACTAGCTCATGTTCAGCATAAATAATAATGAGTAAAGGACTTTGAAGATTCTTCAGGGATAGAAGACCAAAGCAAGGTGGAATTGAGACATCTCTTTCTTATGTATTCTCTATTTAGAGTGCCTTTGAAAGCAAAGTCTCTAGAAATATAGCTTTTTTACCCCCAACTTCTATGGTATATAACAGAAAATAACAAAATTTTAGCAAACTTTTAGGAAAACCATGTGGAACTCTTTAATATCTTATCTGGGATCATCTAGAATTAGCTTTATCATTGATTTGATTCTTTCTTGCCAAACCACCTTAATTTGGACCAGACTTGAAGAGTAATTAATAAACGCTTAACATCTCAGCTGCGTTTAGACTGTTGACAACTTCCTTTAATTTTATTTCTATCTTTCTGGCCTCTCTTTAGCTAATGCTTTTTTTTTTTGTAAGGCAGGGTCTTCTTGTTCTGTCACCCAGGCCCCAGGCTGGAGTGCTGGAATACAGTGGCATAATCTTGGCTCACTGCAGCAGGCTTAACCTCGGAGGCCCATGTGATCCTCCTTTCTCAGCCTCCCAGGTAACTGGGACTACAGGCCTGCACTACCATACTCAGCTAATTTTGTTGTTGTTGTTGTTGTTGCAGAGACAGGGTCTTGCTGTTTCCCAGACTGGTCTCAAACTCCTGGCCTCAAGCAATTCTCTCACCTTGGCCCCCCAAAGTGCTGGGATTACCAGCATGAGTCATCACACCCGACCTCCTTAGCTGCTTTTAACTGAAGTTCCTTCTCAGTCTTACATTTAGCTGTTAGAGTTCCTCGGGGCTCTTACCTAGATTTCTCTAGTTTCTCTCTGTACTCCCAGTGTAATCCCATCAACTCTCATAGCTTTAGGTTACCGTCTTAGAAAATGTTAAATAAGTAATAGATGGATGAACTAGATAGCTGAATGAATGGATAGAGAGAAAAAATAAGAAAGATCAGTAGCTGACTTTAAGGACCAGTCTGCTTTGGCAGGTATGAGGAGAACAAGATATTTAGGTAGACTGTCTTGGGAAAATGTTCAGAATCTTATCTGTCTCACCATCACCCCTTTCCCAAAAGCTACGTCATCCTTCAGGTTTCTGCTTAGCTCAATTCCTTGGAAAGGCCCTTCCTGACACCCTTCTCCTCACTTCTCCAAATAAGATTATGTTCCTCTTACATATTCCAATAATACCTGTCACTTCTCCTTTAGAAATACATAGTATCCTTGGAATAAATTGTTTATTTTCTGTAAGGGAAGGGACTGTGTGACATGTTTACTTCGTTATCTCTAATTCCTAATAGTGCTTGCTCCCATAGTAGGCATTCAATAAGTGTAGGTGAGTGAATCAGTGAATTCAACCACATTTTCTGAAAGTTGAAAGGAACTTCAGAGATCAGTCCTGGAATCACGACTGAAAGGATATTCTTTAATTTTGCTTTTCAAAGTAAAGTCCTCTGGGCAGCATTTAGGAACTTGTTAGCAACTCACAATCTCAGACCCTTCCAGATCTACTAACAAGTTCCCAGGGCGAATCATATTCACTAAAGTTTGAGAGAGGCACTGCTGTATATTATGTGGTTGTTCTGCATTGGTTCAACATTTCCAGGGAAAAGGAACCCACTACTATCAAAAATAAAGCTTTACATTTTCAGGTAGTTGTATTTGCTAGCACGTTTCTCTTAACATTCAGCCAAAATCTACAGCTTCCTCCCTTTGGTTCTAATTATGTTCTTGGGCCTCCAAATTAAGCCTAACATCTTTTTTACCTACGGACCTTTGGATATTGGGAAGCAGGTATCATGTTCCTCATTAGAGGATGACAGGAAAGAATACATTTCCTGTTTCCTTACCCTGTAGTTCTTATACTCTTCATCTGGTCTAAAGGGGCCAAAAACTTTGGGTTACGAGGCCTCCTATCCAGGAACATTGGAGGAATTGTTACTGTCCATCTGTCACCTGCCCTTTTTTACTTTATCATCCTTCAGAAATATTTTCCCTGAGGTCTTATTGCAGGAAGCTCTGTATCGTGGTGATTTTTTTTTTAAATTACACTGACCGGTCTTCAGTGCCTTTCTCTCTCTGTTTCTCTCACTGGATGACCATTGTAGAGCTGAGAATTTTTGTTTTATGACATAATTGTGTTGTGTTCTTATCAGTTTCTGAGAACTAATACTTACCTACATATATGACTTTAGAAAAGATACTGTAAAAAGCAAGTATTTATTTGTAAACTGCTTTCAAATGTTGAACATCTCTATAGATAATAAATTATTGCTTATATTGCAGCTAATTATCTGTGAGGTTTTCTTTTTAGCAATATGAGATTTTTTTTGCGGGTATTCATTATTTTTTGTTTTGTGCTGGCTATTACAGACCATATGAGCACATAAGATATGATCTCTGCCTAAAAGAACGTAACATTTTAATGAAGGAGATAAGACTAAGGAACATGAAAGATTAGAAAACAGCGAAGTGCTTATCTGTAAGACTATAAGCAAACTAGAATATTGCTAAGAATTCTGGTTATAGCTACAATGATTGCACTATTACAAGATGATAGTTAATAAATCAATGATGTTTCCTTTTCAGGACATTCATCTTCAAAGAAATCTGAAGATTCTCTACTTAGTAAGTAACAAGTGTTTATTTAATAAAAATATGCATTTGAGGTATTTGCAATTTAGATTTCCCATGAATCGTGTCTTGCTGTGATGTGAATTATTTTTTGTTTTTGTTAATTATTTTTGTACATGAGAAAAACTGTAGAAAAAAGGCCAAAAGTGTATAGGATTTATTCCCCAATTAAGGGCATTAAGAAGTTTCTTATTTTAAGTATAGAGAGCATTAAAAATTTTTCCAGTAAATACAATGGATATATCTTTCAATTTCATGTTATAAAATGTGAAGGAAGAAAGATAAAGGGATGAGGTTGAAATGGATTTAAATTAGGCCTATGGTTTTCACTAGCTTGGATCAAAACAGATTGGATTTCGTTGAGTATTTGCTGCAAATTTTATTATTTTTTCCCTGCAATATTCCAAAAAGTATTCACAATGACTTATAAAAACATACACAATAAGTTTTTTTAAGGTTAAAAAAGTCAGAATAATGGAAAAATAAGGTAGAATAGCAATGTAAAGCTACAGGTGAAATTTATACACACAAATGTATTCCAAAAAGTCCTGCATAATTGCAGAGATAGATCACAGATTTGTCAGTGTTCTTCCTAACAACCAAACCTAAGAGTGAAACCAGCAATAGAAAGATTAATTGTACCCATAAGATAATAATGAGAACTCCTGGAGTGTTCAGCTTTTTGCTGGCAGTTTTGAGAGAAGAGTCTTCTATGGGTTTATAAAAGGGTACACCCATTTGTGTCATAACAAACAGTAGCTTTGAATCTAAACAGTAATATAATGTTGAATTTTTTAAAGACTTGTAGTAGGCTCAAGGCCTAATAATAAGGTGTAGTTCAATAGCATATCTAATTCATTTTATACTCTCTGGACTTATCTCATAGAAATTTAGAAACTTGAGATTTCTAGGCTTACTTAGTTATTTTATTTTATTTTTTTGGAGACGGAGTCATGCTCTTTCACCCAGGTTGGAGTGCAGTGGCGCGATCTCAGCTGACTGCAGCCTCTGCTTCCCAGGTTCAAGTGATTCTCCTGCCTCAGCCTCCCAAGTCGCCGGGACTGCAGGCACCCATCACTATGCCCAGCTAATTTTTGTATATTTAGTAGAGATGGGGTTTCACCATGTTGGCCAGGCTGGTCTTGAACTCCTGACCTTGTGATCTGCCTGCCTTGGCCTCCCAAAGTGCTGGGATTACAGGCGTGAGCCACCACGCCTGGTCACTTGGTTATTTATAAACCTAAGAATTAAGAAAACAATTTTTATGACTTTAAAATAATATTTATTGTGGCAAACCCAGGGAAAAAAGTTTGATGATTATTCTAAATTTCAAAACTCAAATATAAACATTATTTGCATTTAGTATAATTCTTAACAAGAAATTTTAAATATTCAATGATCAGAAATTTTGCACTGAGAAAAATAGAAATGTTAAGATATTTGTTGTTTAAAAATTTAGCAGAGAGGGAGATGTTGATGGAGGTATCCCTTTCTTAGGAATATAGTATATTCCTTATCATTATTTTGCTTGTACCAACTTTGTTTTCAACATATTTGAAGTGTCTTAAAGCACTGACTCTTTCTCTCCACGTAAATTCTAATTTATCAGGAGGTCCTTTCCTAAATTAGGTAAAATGTAGTGACAGTTTCGAAAATACATTCAAGTATAAGACCAGTGGACCAATGTTATCTCAGGATGAAATCATAGATACATACTTCAACAAAGGTGTACACAGGCTAAAGTGGGAGAGTGTATTTTAGTTTTCATCCATTTCCAATAATGAGAGGTGTGAATGCTTATGCAATATAGAAAAAATTCCCCTTTTTCAGTTCTAATTTTTTATCCTTAAAAAGTCTTTTGGGGCAAATTCTTGAATCACTGATTTATATTATTCTTTTATTTCTTCTGCCTGCCTTCTCCTTCCCACTGTCTTTCACCCCTGCGCTTTGAATCCTTCCCTGCTTCCTAGAAATAGCCCTTAATGCTCTTTTACCTCTCCTCAGCTAAGTCAAATTTTTACTAGTAGAAGCAGGGTGAATACTGTGAAGACTATATCCAATCTGAGAAACCCCTAGCTAATTTGATCTTGAAAAAACAAACTATCCACTTCAAGCTGACCTGCTGTTTGGCAGCCGGAACGCTATTTACCATAGCAAGCATGAAACATATACATTGTTATGGTATGCCAACCCCAGATATCCTCTCAGGCGGTCAGTCATCTGTATTACATGGTCTTGGCAATTTCAGACCTCACATTTTGCTCTTTATTTCCATTTGGACAATACTCAGTTACCTTCTTAACCCATTTGACATCTGGATTATTAAAACCAAATCCATGGAGAGAAACTCAATTTCTGTTGGGACAGTAACAAGTGCTTTAGATATGTTACCTCATTTAATCTTAATAATGTGCATATAATATCCTCATTTTGTAGATGAGAAAAATCAAGACCTAGAGAATGTCTTTAAATGAATGAAGAAACTCAATTTTTAAATATATATATATTTAAAGTATACAACTTGATGATTTGCTGCCCTCTTAACAAATTTCAAGTATTGTTATCTTTAGTCACCTTGCACATGAGATCGCCCAAGAACCAAAGAATTGAAGTAAAGTGCCCAAGGTCAAATAGTTAATGGCAAAGCTGGGATTAAACATAAGTTTATAATTCCAAAGTCTATGCCCTTTACCTGTATCATCAATCAATAACTGTTCATCAGTGAAATCAACTGTATGTCTATTCTTTATACCTCAGTTTTGGCATATGCATTGTACAGATCCACATTAAATGATTTGATCTATGTTTCACTTCTGTCTGTAAAATGGGTATAAAGAGACCTACTTCATTGGATTATTATCAGAATCAAATGAGAAAACATACATGTAAAGTATGTGCCTGACGCAAAGTAAGTCCTTGATAACCTGTAGCT
Organism: Pan troglodytes; assembly: GCF_028858775.2. Classification (NCBI taxonomy): domain Eukaryota; kingdom Metazoa; phylum Chordata; class Mammalia; order Primates; family Hominidae; genus Pan; species Pan troglodytes. The sequence goes on along the minus strand of NC_072406.2, from coordinate 105,913,410 downwards.
ATCATTGTTATCAGAGAAAAGAAAAATACAGACATATAAATCCTGTGTTTGTTCTCTAGAATTGATGAAATCAAAAGTTAAGTCTATAAAAATCTGACCTGTCCATTTGTTACCATGATTGTTGGAGGCATTTGCCATTTCTTAAGTAGTGCAAGTTATTAGTTACCATATAATATCCACAAAAACCAAGATGATAGACCTACTTTCATTATTCAAAACATGTAGGAAAAATTGTATATAATTTTAGGCACCACACTCTAAAGGGAACATTGAAAACTTGAAGCAGGTCAAGAAGAAAAAAACTGAGGTATGGAGAAAACTTGAAATTATACTGTAGGAAGAATGTTGGAGGAACTGCAGATGTTTACCTGGGAGAAGAGTGAAAGGATGGGAGGGAAGAGATGAGGAAGTAGACATGGAAATTACTGTATGGATATTTGCAAGGCTGCTACTATGTAGGAGACTTATTTTTTATGACTCTGGGTTGGCAGAACTGCCCAAAGACAGATTTTTGCCTTAATTTAAGGAAAAACTTGTCCCTTAGAACTGTCTGACAAAAGGAATGGAGAAATGGGCTGCCTCTGGAGTAGCGAGTGTTCCAGCATGGATTGGATTGGCACTTATTGGAGGTGTTGCAGTGAAGGTTCATTCATTGGATAAGTGTTGGATTAAATGACCTCCAGATTCCCCTTTCAACTCAGAAAGTCAGTGACTTAAATTCTGATCCCTACTTACCAATAATTACTGAATAGATTTGACAGTGATGCATTCTTTTGTGTTGCCTGTTCTTCCAATTGTTATTTCCTTAGTAACACTCCTCCCGCCCCTGGCAGGTTGTAACAGTTACGATAGCAATGATTTGTAGTGACTACCAACCCTCAGGGAACCAGGATACTATAGATTCATAGGGTTATAAGGGACCTTAAAGGTCATTTAGTCCAGTCTTGTAGACTTGATTCTCTAGGGATATCTGGCCACTTTTTTAGTGGGTATTTTTTAAGACAGTTAGTTTATAATGTTCCTCTAAACTGACTTGATTTTTTAGTAAAATTGACTGGTATCAGAAAACTGGTGTAAGAAAGCTGGCATGTGGGAAGTACTCTTGGAAGGGAACAAGATAACAGCTGTCCACTTGTAAAGGCCTTGTAGGTTTCGTTCTCTGGCATCATTAACATTAGCAGAGTAATACAATAGTAATAACCTTGCTAGGCCTAATTAATTTTTCTCTGCTTAGTTTATCTCATATTAATGAGTTTTCATAAAAATAAGAGAAGATTTTAATTCTTTTTTTTCCCTCACATTATCAATTTGGGACACTGGCCATTCCAGTGATGGCTGTCATTGAGTCAGGAATCTTGTTTTCAAGATTAAAATTTTATCATTTGTATGTAGATCATTAGAATACAAAATGCCCTCCCCCACTTTTGCCATTTTTGCTAGAATTGGTGTCAGAATAGATTCAGTTAGGAGCAAAGTTCAGACACACATGTTGATTCAGGGATCAGAGTCCAACAGGTAAAAGGCTAGAACCACCGTAACAAATCAATGCTGTTTTATTTTTATGTTGTGTTTAACTAAAGGACATTCTGTATTGACAGGCCACATTTGTGCCATTTCTTTTTTAGACTAATAATCATTATTGGAGAGGAGTTGTCTGCTAATGTAACTACTTTGTGGGTTATAGTGTTATTGTCTGATAATTTTGCAGTATTTTTAAATTTTTAGTTGACTAATACAGGTGATTTATTTGAAACATATCTATTTTGTCATCTTTAATAAAATGTCTTTATTGTTTTTACTGATTTTGAAGGTAATTCATGCTCATTGTTTAAAATACAAACAATTTGAAAATGTTTAAAATAGAAAGTAAAAGTATTCCAGGCCCACAGGTAATATAATCACTGTTAAATTTGGTTGGCTTTTGCAAACTTACAATACATATATAAAATTACATGTATGTATATAATGTGCATATGTTTTTAACATATCTATTATACTATGCATACTTTTTGTAACTTTTTAAAAATTTGATATAGAATGGACATTTTTCTATTGCAGTACATACAGATATGCTAATGTTTTTAAACAGCTGTATAGTATTTATTTAACCAGTCCTTAATCCCTAATTGGTGGGGAATTAGGTTTTTTGTTGTTGTTGTTATACAGTGTGCATCTTTGTACATATGTATCAGAGGTGCTTATTTATGTATGTAAGTAATCAAATTCCTAAAAGCAGCATTGCTGGTCAAAGGGTATGTGTTTTAAACTGATCTATATTGCCAGATTTTTCTCCAGAAAAAGGTTTACAGAATTTTCACTCCCAGCAATGTGTGAGAATGCCAGTTTCTTCCCTGAAACAGGCTTCTTCTCATTATGTAATCAGCATTGGTTTTTTAAAATGTCTCACAATTTTTTTTTAAATAATTTAACTAGCTGGTCTTACATACTAGCTCAGTTCTTAAGGTACTAATCCTAATGTAAACATGTTCTCTACAAATGTAAATCTTAACTTGCGTGTCTTCTGTGTAACCAAGAAAAAGAAGAAACTAGATCAGAGACAACTATATTGCAAGAGATAATTGACTTATAAGAGTTAATATTGGAATTGCTACTTTAACTCAGTGTAACTTAGAGAAGTTTCGATGAGACTTAAAATCCTTGGCCTTTTTGCTGAGATTCTTTGGTAACCCTTGGCTTATTTATATATGTTTTAAAAGAATTTATTGTACCTGTGAGAGTGAATTAAATTTCTAGAGAGCCATAAAAGTTGAAGCTGAGTTAAATAAAAAGTTAATTGTATTGGCGAATAATTCAAAATGTGCTTTAAGTATAATAGGTTTTTAAAAATCATCTTTTTTAAATGAACAGGAAACTCTGATGAGGAAGAAAGTGCTTCAGAATCTGAACTTTGGAAGGGTCCACTACCAGAGACAGATGAAAAATCACAGTAAGTGCTGATATTAATAGAGAATATGTACCTTTTCAATCAGTTTAGGAAGCTATAACCACAGCTTTATTAATGGAAAAATACAACATCATGGTGATCTATTTAATGCCAAGGACTGCCTAGCCTGGTAAGATTAGAGCTTATTCCCAGCCATTGTCATAAGCAGCCAACACATCCAGCTTCCTCCTGGTAAATAAATCTTTCATCAGTTCACTTTAACAGATGAACCTCTGGTCCTTGCTTGGATTTCTTCAGAGATGGCTGTTTCCTAAGCTTCCAGAGAAGCCTATTCCATCATACTGTGATTATCATAAACCTATGCAAGGGAATCCCTTGCATGGGAAGTACACTTCCATACTGCTATCCCACTGGTCTTTTAAAAAGTAAAATAATAATATTTACTGTTACAAATACATAATATATTTACTATGCTCAGTGTAGTAAAAAAACTACAGCCTAAGGAGATTTACCCAATTCCCCTTAGTTATTCCCCAATATAACTTAGGCTTACATTTTTCCTTAAAAATAGTTTCTTTTTTATTCACTTCTTGAGCAGACTATAATTTAAAATGAGAATGAACAGAGAAGTTATAAAGTAAGCCCACAAAGTAAAGAGAAGGAATGACATTTCACAAGTATTTCAAAGCAAAATTTTAGGTAATACATTTAGGGAGAGGTGCCAACATATGAAATATTTTTATTTTAATCAATCTGGGTATAGTTATGATTATTCTAGAAACTAAGAATTATTTGATGGCTGAATCATGGCAATATATTGATATATAGCAGAATCAGCCAATACGTTGGCTTATTTTATTTTTATTAATCTCATATAATGTATCATGTAGTAATTTTTTTACCCTAATTATTGATCTTAATATGTATGCTTTTTTTTTTAAATAGGGAAGAAGAATTTGATGAGTATTTTCAGGATTTGTTTCTATGAGACGAGAGAGAGAAGCCTCCGCTCCTTAATGTGAAACTTCATGAAGTTTTAAACTTCATACAATTTGAAATTCCATATAAGTTTTTATCTGCAAGTTACAGCTTGTGTGGTTTGTCTTTGGAAATAAAAGTCCAGGTTCTCTCAGAATGTCAGAGGCTTTGGAAGTTTATTAGTTCAATTAAAGACTTTCCTGTCCTTTAAATATCTTTTCAATTGCTTATCTACAATTCTGTTTTATTTGTAGCTCCTAGAGGATAGAGCTGGACAGATTCCATTGTTCCTACATTTTGTAGGTTTTTTTTCACTGCCTTCCTTATGTATCTTCTCTTGCCTTCATTATTTTATTTTATTATTTCTTCTTTTTCTTTTTTTTTAGAGCCACCAATACTGGATTTGTTTGTTTTTCATTTTTTTCTTTTGTAGAAACGGAGTCCTCCTGTGTTGCCCAGGCTGGTATTCAAACTCCTGGCCTTATGCATTCCTCCCACCCTGGCCTCCCAGAGTGCTGGGATTACAGGTGTGAGCCACCATGCTCTGCCAATTATTTTAAATTACTAGGATTAAAGTATATTATGTATGTCTTTAACTTCTTTCTTTCCCATTGATAAACTGGCACCCTTCTTTTAAGTACCTGTTCTCCCATTACCACCTATTTCCAGCTGCTTTTTGAGGTTTTTTGCTTGCCTGTCTCTTGCTTCCTTCTTAACCTCTACCACTTAAGAGAGTTTGTTATAATCAAATTTGACTTCCTAGCCTGTGGATAATTTACTATTAAGTAAATTATTACCACAGGGAGCCAGTGAGGTCCTAGTAGTCTAAAACAGTTCATGTGTTCACAAAAATTGCCTCCCCGGCAGAGATTATGCAGTAAGATAATTTAACTGAATAATACTATGTGCATGTATCTTGCCTCAGATATACTCATGCAAATATGAATATACCTCTGATATGGTTTGGCTCTGTGTCCCCACCCAAATCTCATCTTGAATGTGTACTCCCATAATTCCCACATTTTATGGGAGGGATCCAGTGAGAGAGAATTTGAATCAAGGGGGCGGTTTCCCCCATATTGTTCTTGTGATAGTGAATAAGTCTCACAAGATCTGATGGTTTTATCAGGGGCTTCTGCTTTTGCATCCTTCTCATTTTCTTTTGCTGCTGCCATGTAAGAAGTGCCTTTTGCCTCCCACCATGATTCTGAGGCTTTCTCAGCCATGTGGAACTGTAAGTCCAATTAAACCTCTTTTTCTTCCCCAATCTCTGGTATGTCTTTATCAGCAGTGTGAAAATGGACTAATAGAACTTCTATGCAGAAATATAAAATGTAACTTCTTAACATAAGGTCCTAGTCGCAAGGGTCTATGGAGGTGCTTCAGGAGATCCAAGCCTTTTTAGAATCTGTGCAAACTTCTGTGTATGTTTTTTGGAGGAAAAGTCCATAAATTTCAAATTTTCAAAAATCAGATTTTCAAAAGGATTTATTGATTTCTGAAAACTAGCAAAGATCTGCTTTTATAAAGAGCAAATAGATGGATAGATATAGGAGAAGATGCTTGACTTGATGAATAAGAGAAAGGACATATAGAAAATGAACTGAACATAAGCAGGTATTTTATTGAAGATATACTATTTTAAATAACATTTAAACACGGAATGATTGGCAATAAACTGCAAAATGAGTAATTTGGTATCATTTTAAAATGGTTATTATCAGAGATTTTCCTTTTATTAAACAGTTATTCATTAATTCCACAAATATTTATCAGGCTTCTATTATATGTGATGTACTGAGCTGGGCATGGCTGTAAAGGAACCATCTAGGAAGTAATTATGCAATCATTTCTGAACCTGTTTCAGAAAAGTAAATCAGTGTTGGGTTTATCAGTGTTTAACATTGTTTGATAGTCCCCTCACTTCTTGAATAAATTGTTTTTTTTCACCTCACTACTTGTAGTGTGTAAAAATGAATCTATATTTCTGGGGAAAAAGTGTTTGAAATGTCCAGCCGCAAGACTGATATTAGTAGTAGAATATATGCAGTTAAACATTCTTATGGTAAAAATATGTCCATTGTTTAGTGGTTGTCAGAAAGTAAAATTCCTGCAAAATTAAAATTAGGAATTTAACTAGGAAGAATATCTAAAGACCCTTTAAAAATAGATCAGTGTATTTGGTATTTCAAGTAGCTTTATGACATCAGGCTCATTTATAAATTTATATAAAATCACAATACTTAATCCATGCATACACAGTGACAGATAATGGGAGTTATGTTTTTAAGGAGTCTTGAAAAGGCCTCTAACATGATGAGTTTAAAAAGTAATTCTCCTACATACCTATCTCAAACTTTGCTATAGTGCGGTCAGCGGTGGTCAGCAGACCACTGGTCGGGGGGTGTTGAAGTTAGGCCTTCTTATACTTGCTCTTAGGCAGAGTTCATGTATTTGGCAGACCTTCAGTGGTGGACATCTCCACCCTCAATACAATTTCTGGTGACTAAGGAGGGGAAGTTGTTTGAGCTGACTGATGTTTTGGGGTCTAAAATTACATAGGGCTAAAGGAATAACGTTTCTTACGTGGTTTTTAAAATAATAGTGCTTCTGGAAGTGGAGTTTCAAAATTATTTTAAGCAATGGAAATAAGGGAGCATGCATCACTTAGCTAAGTTGATTACTTTAATAAACAATACTCATTTGAGTGTACATATGACTTACTGTCATACCTTATTTATATCTGTTTGTTGTAACATTTATTCACATAGTATTCATTCATATTACTGAGTGCCTACCTTGTGCCAGGCACTGCTCTAGGTGCCGAGATAGAGCTGTGAACAAAACAGACAAAATAGACAAAATCTTTCCTCATAAATTTTACATTCTAATGTGAGAGAAGCAGTCTGACAATTCTAAGTACCTAACTGATAAAAATAAATGGCGATTCATTTCTTGGCTGCTCAAAATTGAACATTATCTTGTCTATTACAAAATATATAGGTTCATTGATGTTCAATTCTTTAGAATATAGATAGCTTGTGACAAAAAAAAATCTATGATAAAATATATGGCATAACTATATTATTCTATTTTCTAATTTTATCTATGATTATAGATAAGTAAAAGAAAGAAGAAATCTTAAATTTCTCGAATATCCAGACAGACATATACCATGCAGTCGAAGTAGTTGATTGCCCTTAGTTTGTCTTAACAATTTAATATTTAGAATGCCTGGTAGGTCTATTAATCATTTTTAGAAAGTCATCTTGGTTGAAGTTTTTCTGTACTATTTTTGATAAGGTTCTTGCATAATCCAATCACATGCTTCTTAATGCATAATATTCATTAGCTGCTTTAACTTGCATTATGATTATCCAGTTAGAATCTTGTGCATTGATAATCTTTTTAATGAAAAGAATAGTTCTGAACTGTAAAAAATATTCTTAGTTACACCCAAAATAATTGATTTCAAACTTTGAAGGAGGAGTGTAGGTCAAAGGCATAGTTTTAATAAATATTGCCAAAAAATAGTTTGGTCTTCATCATTCTATTATCAAGGGTAAAAGTAGAGAAAAGAGATAAGCATTTCAGATGGAATGACGTTGAATAAAATGACATCATTATTTTCTATATCATATTTACAACATTATACATTCTATACTGCATTTACTCTTTTATTAAGACGTTGAGAGATTTTAGTTCGGGGAGTGGCTTGAGGTATGAATCACAGTTACGAATGTTATGGGTGAATTGTGTCTCCCCCACCCCTCACCCATTTCATATATTTAAGCCCCAATCCCCAGTACCTCAGAATGTGACTGTATTTGGAGATAAGGCCATTAACGAGGTAATTAAGACTAAAATGAGGTCACATGGGTAGGCCCTAATCCAGTCCTACTGGAGTCCTTATAAGAAAAGGAGATTAGGACACAGACACACAGAGGGAAGACCATGTGAAGACACAGGGAGAAGATGGCCATCTGCAAACCAAGTTGAGAGGCCTCCCAAGAAACCAACCCTGCCATCTCCTTGATCTTGAACTTCCAGCCCCCAGGACTTTGAGAAAATACATTTCTATTGGTTAAGCACCCAGTCTGTGGTACTTTGTTATAGCAGCCTTAGCAAATAAATACAATTAATGTTTTAAAAAAGAATTTGTGACTAGTTTCAGGATTGCATATTTTTTAATTTAAAATAAATTGGCACCAAAAATGTACCTATTTTTGTCATATTTTGCACTTTTGTTGAACTTTATTTTGCCCCTGGGATTTTTGGGCTAGCAATATATATTTTCTTCATAGTCACAGGGTAGTTTTTCTGAAGATCCTGTTACTTGATGATTTGTTGAAGTTCTTTTGAATGTTTTCTGGTTTTCTTCAAAGGTAAAATGATATTTGAAGTTTAGACCAGTTAGATAATATTACAACATTAAACATGTTTTGGACTTTTTGTCATTACCACCTCCTGAATCTTCAGCAGCTAGTAAAATCAAGGAAAGCAATATTATTAGGAGTTAGTGGATATACAGTGTTTTTATTCTAACACTCCCATAATAGTAGTGTCAACTTTGTAGACTAATTAGTCATTTTAACCTAGCAAGTACTGTGGGTTTGACCATGTAAAAACTTGAATTAATATTCAGAGTTGGTCCATTCAAAAAATAAAATCTGGGTTAGGTGCAGTGGCTCCTGCCTGTAATCCCAGCACTTTGGGAGGCTGAGGCGGGTGGATCCCTTGAGATTAGGAGTGCAAGACCAGCCTGGTCAATATGGTGAAACCCTGCCTCTACTAAAAATATAAAAATTAGCTGAGTGTGGTGGCATGTGCCTGTAATCCCAGCTACTCAGGAGGCTGAGGTGGGAGAATCTCTTGAATCTGGGAGGCACAGGTTGCAATGAACTGAGATCATGCCATTGCACTCCAGCCTGGGCGACAGAGTGAGTGAGACTCCGTCTCAAAAAAATAAATTAAATAAATAAAAAACAGAATCTGATCAATGGTTGGCCAGTTAACATCTTAGTTTCTCACTGAGACAATGCAGTCTGGAAATCTGAGCTTGATGCACAAAGCTCCATGCCTGGTGATAGAAAATAATGATCTTAGTCCACAAAGAATTCTCTATGTAGTAGCAAAAAAACTCAGAAGTAAATTTTTGTGCAAATAAAATATAGATCCGTATCCAATGTCACTTAAAGGACCTGATCATCTCTTCATAATAAAGTTGAGATAAAGGTTAAATCTAATAGTACTAAGAAATACCCTCACTTTTCACTTGCTTGGTAAAAATCACTTATTGTTTTGAAATGCAAATCATATCTTACCTTAAATCTCTCAAATGACCCATGAACATTTTTAGCCCAGCCTTCAAGGCAATACAGTATCTGGCAGCTACCTGCACTACCAGCTTCATATGTACTTCGCACTCTTTACTCTCTAACTCCAGCTATATCAGCTTAAAAATTTTTCAATTGCACCAAGCTTATTCCTACTCCAAGCCTTTGTACCTATTTTCTTACTCTTCCTCCCCATTGCCTGCTTTCTGTGGTTAGCGTAAGCATTCTTCAGGAAAGCCTTCTCCATGGCCCATGTGCACACTAGTGCTTTCTTCGAGATCGTTAATTGTGCATTGGTTCACAGTGTTTAGTTCCCCCACCAAATGGTAAACTGCTCAAGATAAAGGATCCCATCTTTCCCCAGGGCCTGCCTAACACAGGGCTTTATACAGAGAAGACATCTGATAAATACATAAGTGAATGGATATCAAGGAGTCAAAAACTCCTGCTTTTATTCTGAAGGACATCCTTAACTTTGTTAAGAAAAATATTTTCTCCTATGAATTATTTAAAATTTCACTAAATGCAATAGAGCCACCTAAAAGGAACATGTCAGGGCCTTTCCACATGGAGATGATTTCTTTGTTAAGCAATAACAATTGCTTACAAAACCTTCAGAGTGATAAACTTTCAAGACAGAAATTAGCATTCCACTTTCAAAATGATGTTTGGGCCATTTGATGAACTAATAGTTAATCCTAAGCATTTTAAGAATCCAAAAACAACATTAAACTTGACAAAGTGACTTTAGGAATAGAAATTTCATGCCAGAAAAAAAATGGCACAGGAATCTCATGCCAGAAAAACATCTCCCAATGTGGAGACATTTGGGAGACCGGCAATCTCAGCCTTACTCTACACGTAGGGCTTCCTTAAGCTGAAGATCTGTAAAACCACCTCATTACATGGAGAAGAATATTAAACTCAGCGAGGTTAAGCAAGCTGCCCAAGGTCTCACAGCTAATGTACAATGTTGGGACAAAAACTTTTTTCTCACCTAAATCTAATCCCCCAGATTCTGTGGTTTACATATTATCCCTAAGCATCCAGTGTTCTGCAGAGGAGCCACCTTCTAGCAAGATGAAGAAGCCTAGCTCCAACCTCTACTTCAACTGGACCGGTCAATTCGATCTGGAGTTATACATAAGATGTTGTCTGTGGCAGGGCCAGGGGGACCTGAAAACCACTAATCGGCCTGTTAAAATGATCAGTCTGCACCAGTAAAGCAGGTTTTCTGTTTGTAGTAACTCTTTATGGCTTTGTCACATGCCATTAAGCTCAGCCTAGCTTCTGGCTACATTACAGGAAGCAAAAACAGAGCCCATCTAACCTTTTTCGGCTCCTCCTTCTTGCTTTTTTGCCTCCTCTTCAATGACCTTCATCTTTGCATCATACTCATCAGCTAGTGATTTCCATTCTACTCTGTTATTCTGAAGACCACTCAGCATAGGTGTGATTTCTTTGTGAAACCGTGAGAACTCCTAAAAGGAATTTTAGGTCAGAAACTACATAAATCATACAGTTAATTTTCAGGATCTTTCATATGCAGAGAATGAGCTGTAAGGAATTGTTACAGCACTCAGAGCTGCTAGGATAAGTTTAACCACGGGCCTATGAAGTTTGGGAAAGAGACACGTGCTGTCTTTACTGCCTGCCTAAGGAAGTGTTCAGTTCGCTCACATCTGAGTTGCCTCCTTTTATTCCAGCCCTGAATAAGATTAGGGTAAAACCTCAAACTGCTTTGGAGAAACAGTGACACCCCAATGGCTTTCCATATGGGTGACTTCTAAATTTTGGTGACAGTTTGAAAGAAAATTTCTCATCCAAGTGTTTATGTATTTAATTCAAATAATTTGCTTACTTACCTTATATACAAAAGTACAAACAAAATCAATAAATCCAACTTGAAGTTTAGGTAATTCATCTCTTTTGTTTCTGTCCATCATAGGCTAGAAAGAGAAATAAATCCTTTAAGACAGGTTTCTAAGATGTATGAACAAAACAGACTGATTTGTCCTGATAACTTTTTTTTTTTTTTTTGAGACAGAGTCTCACTCCGTCTCCAGTCTGGGTGCAGTGCCACGATCTCGGCTCACTGCAGCCTTCGCCTTCTGAGTTCAAGTGATTCTCCTGTCTCAGCCTCCCGAGTGGCTGCGACTACAGGCATGCACCACCATGGCCAGCTAATTTTTGTATTTTTAGTAGAAACGGGGTTACACCATGTTGGTCAGGATGGTCTCGATCTTTTGACCTCGTGATCTGCCCACCTCAGCCTCCCAAGGTGCTGGGATTACAGGTGTGAGCCACCGCGCCCGGCCTGTCCTGATAACTTTTAATAAGTAATACATTTTTATGTCAAGGTCTTACAATGGGTTGTTGCTGCAACACTGTTCTCTCCAGATCTCCTTGTTCCCAAAATTCATTTGCAACCATAAGTGCTACCTGCAAATGAGAAAGGCTTGGTTCACTAAATCCACTTATGAATAGAGAACTTGCATTTTATTAGTACAAGTGACATTTAAGGATCGAGTTTACAGTCAATGTTTGAGGTGCTATCAAACCGTATGCTCTTAAGTTTTAAAAAGAGGTCATTTACAGATTATATTGAAATGCAAAAGGGGAGCTTTCTCTTCCTACTTCAGTGTTCTAGGCTTACTCTAGGAGTATCTATCTCCCATTTACGATTGCCACCACTTCTCACCAACGAAAAGGAGAAACAGGAGGATTAAATATTATGCTTCAAGTTCTAACACTTCGCAGGTTGTTCTTTGTCCTGTCTATCTGTTAGCATCTAGCATATGTCTGTGAATGCACATGTGACATACACCCATTAGTATGTAGCTTTACCTAATTACAGTGTGAGGATATTCCATCATGAATTTATATCACTAAAAAAAAATTTATCAAGTTCATTGAACACCTGCTAGCTGCCTTTACATTGGCATGAGCCAGGCTTGCCAAGAGGAATAAGGGGTGATCTTTTTCTTTAAAATGTTCAGAGTCTAGTGAAGACAGTCATGTATACAGTGTGGTAAGTGCTGTAACAATAATAGTGTAAGTGCTATGGGTCAGGGAGAAGGGAGTAAAGATAAGTTTCATGAAGGAAGGAGGTGGCATTTATGTTGTATTGTGAAGAACAAGAGTAATTTTCCAGGAAAAGAGGAGGGGAAGAATATTTGCCGAGATAAAATGGAACGTACAAAGCTTCTGTGAGTGCAGGCTTAGAGTGTGAAGCAATGACATGGGAGAAGGTGATGGGAATTGATGCTGGGAGTGTGAGTTGAGGACAGGCAGTGACAGGCCATGTAAATTTTGCCAGGAAGCTTGAATTTGATTCTCTAGGCCAGTGCTGTTTACTCTTGGAGTCTAGGGTTCCCCTGAAGTGCTCTAGGGCCCAAGAAGGTGGAGACCAAGAGAGATGAAAGCTAAAGTAGCTTTGCTTTTTTCTCTTTTATAAAGTGATCTTTGGGCAAGTTTTGTTGGGAGAAAATAGACTTTACTTCTTTGGGAAAAAAGTTGGAAACCTCTGGCAATGGGGAGTATGAGCCTTTTAAGGAGTAGAATGGCTGAGTTGAGCTCTGTGTAGAGACATCCTGGCAGCAAGTCAGAGGATGACTTGTGGAGTTGATGTGAGCATCTATTAGGAGGCTGCCACCATAGTTCTGATAAAAGTCAGAACTGAGGTACTAGCAAGGCTGATATAAATGATTTTGAAATGAGGGAGATAAGCTCAAGCAGGACCCCAGGTTTCTAGCTTGGGTGACCTCATCGATAAAGAACAGAGGAAGAAGAGCAGGCATGTCGAGGTGGAAGGAGAGGAAGCGTTTGGTTTTGGACTTGATGGTGACGGAGTTCAGGACACCCTGCCCCAAAATATTTTAAGGTGACGGAATTTGAGGAAACTAAAGCAGCAGGAAGATCAGTCTCACCTTCCCCCCACCTTCTCCCCTGAAGTAGGTCATAAAACCAGGTAAGGATTTTCTGACCTTCCCCTGAAGCAGATCATAAGACCTTCATTCAAGAGGTGCCCTCCCTATTCCTGGAGGAAAGGAGCCAGAGACACAAAGATGCCAAGAAGAATCTGAACAAATCGGCCTTGCTAAGCTGCCTCACGATTAGATCATACCCTCTTTGTTGAATTCTATTTCTCCATGACTATCTAATTCATCCAACCTAGCATAAAACATACAAGTTTAACTGTTTCTTAGGGTCTTTGTTTCCTCACAAAGGCTCCTGTATTACATGTAAAACAAATAAACGTGTACGCTTTTCTCTTGTTAATCTGTCTTTTGTTATAGGGGCCTCAGTCATGAAGCTAGGATGGGTGAGAAATAGATATTTTTTCTCCCCTACACTGAGTTCTAATTATTCAATCTTTTTAAAAAGATACAACCCACTTTTATAGTTAAACCCATTTAATTCTGGGCTCTCTTCTGCTTAGGGGTTTCCCTAGAAATTATTGGAGGAAAAAGGAAGGTTTTTTCATCCAATTAGTAAGAAAGCAAGTGGTAGACTAGTGCCTCCCCAAGGTGGGGGAAGAACTTCAGTGGAAGGCAACCTTAGACATCATCTCACAGTCAGTGCCTTCTTATAATTCACAGCACATTGAAGAAGAGACTGTAGGAGCAAAAACACCCTTGATAGAGGAAAACACTAACGATGCATCCTGATCTTGTTCTGATTTACCTCATTGATACAGTTTGGCTATGTCCCCACACAAATCTCATCTTGAATTGTAGTTCCCATAATTCCCAATTCATGGGAAGGACCCAGTGGGAGGTAATTGGATCATGGGGACAAATCTTTCCCGTGCTGTTCTAGTGATATTAAGTAAGTCTCACAAGATCTGATGGTTTTATAAAGGGGAGTTCCCCTGCACACTCTCTCTCTTGCCTGCCACCACATAAGACATCCCTTTGCTCTTCCTTCGTCTTCCACCATGATTGTGAGGCCTCCCCAGCCATGTGGAACTGTGAGTTCATTAAACCTCTTTCCTTTATAAATTACCCAGTCTCGGGTATGTCTTTATTAGCAGCAGCATGAGAACAGGCTAATACACTCCTCTATTTAAAAACTCAGACATTTCTTGGATAATTTTATAAAATTGTTTACAGTGTTTCAATGTTAAAGAATTCTTTCAAGAAAGAATTTTCCTTCCAAAGTTCCTTCTATTTGCTTTATTCTAGGGCCTAATCAAATTGCCTACTGTCTCACTAATATTTGTAATTTTTCAGAATTCTGAGGTTGCCTAAGATCTTTAGGTGGACATTTACATGGGACCTAGGCAGTACCTGACAGTGTGACAGAAAAGAAAACTTAACTGGACTCACCTGACTTTGTACCTCCCAGGGCTTGGTGATAGCAGACAAGTCACATGCCGTCATCATCATTGCCCTTAGGAAGAAAACATTTTAAAATAGAAATAAGTACAAAATAAGTTATTTTTACAAAAAACAAGAGAGAAATACAATTTTAACTACCTACATGATAATCTCTTTTTTGGTTGGATCAACAGTTACATATTTGATGGCTTCTTCTTCCGTTTGCATTTGTTCACAGGCATCAACAATTTTTTGAAACATGGTCCTCTTCCTAGAAAAGATACAGCTGTGAGCAACAATTTTAGCATATGAAAAGAGAGAAAAAATATCTTAAATACATGCTTTTCAGATTTCACGTTCCCACTTTGCATTGTGATGTCCACATAGCAAAGTCTACAGGGCCAGAAAATACGAGAGCAGAGAATGGTGGTATAACTTTGGCTCAGAAAGGGTTTAAGGCAGAAAAAGCACAAACCATACAGAGAGAGAGAGAGAGAGAAAAACAAAACAAAACAGGTAACTTGGAATACATTACAACGAAAAAGTTACATATAAGGCCGGGTGCAGTGGCTCACATCTATAATCCCAGCACTTTGGGAGACTAAGGTGGGAGGATTGCTTGAAGCCGGGAGTTTTAAACCAGCCTGGGCAACAAAGCAAGACCCTGTCTCTTTAAAAATGAAAGTAAATACAAAATTACATATGAGAAAAGAGACCATAACCTAAAAATAAAGGCCCCAAACTATGATAAGATATCACAACACATATAGCCAACAAAAAGTTGGAACCCAAAACACATGGATGTCCAGCTGGTCTCACTGCTAATCAAGAAACTACAAATTTGAACAATAAGATATTATCTCACACTCATTATATTAGCAAAATAAAATTTCAATTTGCTGAGTTCAAGAGTACTTCAGATATGGTATTTTTCTTTTTCTTTCTTTCTTTCTTTCCTTTTTCTTTTTTTTTGAGACAGAATCTTGCTCTACCACTCAGGCTGGAGTGAAATAGCTGGATCCTAGCTCACTGGAGCCTTGAACTCCTAGGCTTAAGGGATCCTCCCACTTCAGCCTACCGAGTAGGTGGGACTACAGGCATGCTCCAGCATGCCTGGCTAATTTTTTAATTTTTTTGTAGAGACAGAGTCTTGCTATGTTGCCCAGGCTGGTCTCAAATTCCTGGCCTCAAGTGATCCTCCTGCCTTGGCCTCCCATAGTGCTGAGATTACAGGCATGAGCCACCTCACTCGGCTGGAACTCTTGTACACTGTGTGTGGGAGTGCTAACTGGCACAACTTCTCAGGAGTGCAGTTTTGTAATGTAGCATGAAATTGAAGACATGCAAATCCTACAGCATTGTCACTTTTACATTTCTTAGAGAAACTCTCATATATATACAGGGACATACAAGGTAGCATTGTAGGCAATGATGAAAAATTAGAAACAATTGAAATGTCTATGAATAGAAGACTGGGTAAATTAATTATGAATATTCAACAGTTGAATACTCTATTCAGTTAAAATGGATGCATTGGAGCTCCATTTATTATCAATGATAAATCTTTGAAACACAATGTTCCATGAATACAGCAAGTTGCAGAAAGGTATGTACAGACAGTATGATACCACCTATGGACAATTTGAAAACACACAACAGGTTGGGCGAGGTGGCTCACGCCTCTAATCCCAGCATTTTGGGAGGCCAAGGTGGGTGGATCACGATGTCAGGAGATAGAGAGACCATCCTGGCCAACATGGTGAAATCCCATCTCTACTAAAATACAAAAAAAAAAAAAAAAAAAAAAAAAATTAGCCAGGCGTGGTGACGTGTGCCTGTAGTCCTAGCTACTCTGGAGGCTGAGGCAGAAGAATCACTTGAACCCAGGAGGCAGAGATTACAGTGAGCCGAGATTGCGCCACTGCACTCCAGCCTGGTGACAGAGTGAGACTCCGTCGCAAAAAAACCAAGAAACCAAACAAAAAAAAACAACACACAACAATACCATATAAAAACATGGATGGAAATGATGAATACACATCAACGTCAGATGGTGATATCTTTGTGGAAGAAGGGAAGGGATTTTTCATAGTGAAGTAGGGGTGGAATACCTCAATTGCATCACTAGTTTTTTTCTCCTTATAAAGCAAAATCTGAGGCAAATATGGCAAAATTTCGCATTTGTTAAATCTAGGCTATAGATATTTGGATATCCATTTTATTATTCTTAGTATTTGTCTTCACGTTGAACTATTTAATAATTAAATATTCAGGCCCAGTGCAACGGCTCACACCTGTAATCCCAGCACTTTGGGAGGGCGAGGTGGGCAGATCACTTGAGGTCGGGAGTTCAAGACCAGCCTGGCCAACATGGTGAAACCCATCTCTACTAAAAATATAAAAATTAGCCAGATGTGGTGGTGGGAGCCTGAAGTCCCAGCTACTCAGGAGGCTGAGGCAGGAGAATCGCTTGAACCTCGGAGGCCGAGATTGCAGTGACCCGAGGTTGTGCCACTGCACTCCAGCCCAGGTGACAGAGTGAGACCTGTATAATAATATATATAATAATAATAAATAATAAATAAATATTTAATGAAGGATCAGAAAGGCATAATTTTACAATGCCCAAGCCACTGAATATTTCAATCCTATAACTAGTTCATCTTGTTCTAACCCATTTTCATCAAGCAACTTTATAGTTCACTTATGAGAAAATGTGGAGATACTGGGAGTATCTGGTCTCCTTGGCAATATTACTGTTGTAAATAGGCTGGCTCTCTGTTACGTACGACTCAGTTTTGTAAGTTTGGTTAATGTGTGTCAATGCCACCAAAATTGTTCAGCTCCCAGACTTTGACAGAATTAAATTTCTGAGGCTGAAACATTAAAATGCCAGATTCTGGACCATAGAGAATTCACCTTGACAAAAAGCCACATTGAGAGGTCTCTTGGTTTCACTCTTTTGACAAGGCACAAACTTGGCTGCACATTCTGCAATTCAAACCTGTTTGGAGAGCAACCTACTTAATATTAGGAGCTTATGTTTTTAAAATATGTTCCCAGAGGTCTAGTAAATTTACTGGCAGGCATCTGTCTTGAAGATACTCTACTTGGTAATCCAAAAGGAGAGCAAATTTTGTGTGTGTGTGTGTGTATGTGTGTGTGTGTGTCTGTGTGTGTGTACGTGTGTGAATAAATGCCTTTTAACATTAATGCAACAGATAATTTATGGAAGGTAAAACCACACAGAGTACAGGGCATTCCACTGTGCAGAGTTATGTACTTACTTGAAATATAAAGCCAGGTCAGTTGCTATTATTGCGACCTCGAACAAATGAATAACTGTTTCAAACTGCCGCTTATTTAGGTTCTGGAAGATGTTTAAACTCTGTAAGATGAAAATTCACAATAAAATGCTATCAATAATTTGCCTCTGATTGAACAAATGAAACTATGCTTAACAAGAAGAAAATCTAAAAGTCTTTCAACACTTTTTTGTTTGGTTTTTTTTTTGTTTTCCTTCCTTTTTTTTTGGCTTGCTTTTAGTTTTTATCTCATGGACTAAGCAAACCCCTCTACTATACTTTAAGTAAGATAATTTAATTTAAACTATAAAAATAGATACTGTTAGCCAGTATTCATGTAATCAGTGTTTAACTTTTTGGAGTAAATAAATGTTTTCTTCTAGGACCATTAAAATAAATAACAATAGATTAAAAATGTGCTTGTATTAATTGAGAAGCTTTAATAAAGAATTTCTGGGAGAAGTCCAACAGTCAGACATGTTACTTTATCTACCAGGTAATTTTAGAGTGATCATAGAAACCACTGGTCTTTCAGAAATTGCAAATTACACTCATATTTGTGTATATGTAGGAAAAAATAATGAAATCCTTCCACATTATCCTGAAAATGTTTTAATGCAATTCTATTTTACCAAGACTTAACTAGACCTTTCTTCAAAGAGTTTCTCACTACATCTCTTCACATAAGGATCAGCTTCATTTCTTAGCATTCTAGAAAATGAGAATATAGGCCGAGCATGGTGGCTCATGCTTGTAATCCTAGCACTTTGGGAGGCGGAGGTGAGTAGATGGCTTGAGCTCAGGAGTTCAAGACCAGCCTGGGCAACATGGTGAGACTCCTGTCTCTACTAAAAATATGGAAATACAAAAATAGCTGGGTGTGGTGGTATGTGCCTTGGGTCCCACCTACTCAGGACGAGGCCAAGGTGGTAGGATTGCTTAACGCTGGGGACTGGAGGTTGCAGTGAACTGAGACTGTGCCATTGCACTCCAGCTTGGGTGACAGAGAGAGACCCTGTTTCAAAAAAAAAAAAAAAAGAAACAAAGAAAGAAAATGAGAATATAAGCTGGGGGTGGTTTCTTAAAGCCTAGTTATTCCAAATAGACCATTTTAGTCATACAGGCCAAATGACAGATATATAGTGATTTTGCCAAATGAATTTGACAGTTACAAAATACAGAAAAACTCCATTGGAAAGAAAGAGGAGATAGTCTATCAAACTATATAAAGAGAGAAGTAGCATAATGCCAAAAACAATACTGGCCTGAACACCAAATAATAACAGTAAACACTTACTTAGTTCTTACTACCTACTAGGCTCTAAGTGCTTTGTGAATATTCTTAATCTCTTCACAACAGACCCCAGCACAGAGAGGTGAAGTAACTTGCCCGAGGTTAAACAGCTAGAATGTGGCAGAACTGGTGTCTAAGCCAGTGCAGCATGGTTCCAGAGTCTGTGCTCCTAATCTCTGCACCACACTACATTACCTCTCAAGAGGGAACCCAGGTTCATTTCCTGGCTTCCCCACTTTGGCAGTGGTATAATCCTAGAGACTTCACTTAACATCTGTGAGTATTTGTTTTCTCATATGGGCATAATAACAGCTGCCCTGCCTAACTGCCTAGCACTTAGTCTATGCTCAATTAATATCTGTGGAATGGTGAATCAAATGAAATGACAACTGGGAATGCATTTTAAAACTGTAAATCGCTGTTAAAATTTATTGTTGTATCATTATTATTATTAGGTAAAGTTATGAGGCTAGCTCCTGGTAGAAATAGAATTGCAAACCTAAGACCAAATATGGCTCAGTCATTTCAGAAGATTGAAATATTAGAAAGCAATAATTGGACAAGAACTCAAGTTTTAGACACTACACTATGCCTTATATAAATCTTCACTTAAGTCATCTTTTTATAACATTTTCTAGGACAAGAAAAGTGGTGTTTTACAAAGCATATATAAGTAATAGAAGGGAAAATTGTGATTTGTTTTGTCAACATAATGAGTTCATCATAGCAACTATAGTTAAACTTTTAAAATAGCTAGAATGAAGCAATGGGTGTTGACCAGTCTAAATTACAAAAACAAAAGAGAGATTATCTGGATCAAAATCAATGTTTTTTTTCGTTTTTGTTTTTGTTTTTGTTTTTGTTTTGAGATGGAGTCTCACTCTGTCACCCAGGCTGGAGTGCAGTGGCACAATCTCAGCTCACTTCAGCCTCTGCCTCCTGGGTTCAAGTGATTCTCCTGCCTCAGCCTCCCAAATAGCTGGGATTACAGGCACCCACCACCATGCCCAGCTAATTTTTGTATTTTTTAGTAGAGATGGGTTTTCACCATGTTGGCCAGGCTGGTCTCAAACTCGTGACCTCAAGGGATCCGCCCATCTTGGCCTCCCAAAGTGCTGGGATTACAGGCATGAGCCACCATGCCCGTCCCCCGAATCAATTTCTTACTTGGGACATTTCACAGAAGCCTATTGTACATATCAGTCCAGAATCTCTGAACCAAATCTGGATACAGGTTATTTTCAACCTGGTCTGGATTACCAGGGAGGGGAAAATAAGCGGGGTCATTTTGATCCCACTTAACCTGCCCCTGATTTTGGAACAATGGTGGCCTTCCTTTTGGACTTGGGGTGATCCAGTGGCATACTGATATCAGGGAATCACTGCCTTTATTTGTTCACTGATGAACATTGCTATGTTCCCAAAGTGATGTTTATTATCTGACTCAGATACATACTTGGCAAATTAATAATATTTGAAGCCAACCTTGATTGCTATACTAGGAAAAAAAGCAAGGGGAGGGGAGGAATGTGTGAAAATGCCTTAAACTTTTAGACAAGTTAATATTTATAGCACATTAAGTCATTTAAAGAAGCAAATCAGACTGCTGAATTCAGAGAAATAATTCCCTGGGACAGAGACTTCCTCGTCTCTACCAAGTGTCAGATTGTGCAGAGTATATAATCTACAACAAATCAAATAAATCAAATTTATTATGCACCAATTGTTTTAGTGCATATTGCTTAATGTAAACCTGGACACTTGTTGCTATTTAATAGACGTGAAAGAAAACGCTATATATAAAGAAATATATAGAAACATATGTGACAAATACTGTTTACTCTTATACCTTTTTCCAATCCAAAATAATAAAACAGCTGTATTAAAGTTGATAGATTATCAAAAACTATATTACTTTTCAAAATGAGTCAATACTGGATTTTTAAAAATTGATATAATGAAGAAAAAGGGTTTATAGTCACCATTTCAATACTGCTTCTTTTGTATATAGCACTACATATCTGCATTTCATTCATACCTTTTTCTTCTCACTCATTTTCATTTTTATCTAAAAATATGTACAAGCCTCCTAACTGAAAAACTCTTCCTTAATTCTACATTCTTTTAGATTTTCTCAGTTCTCCCTTTCACACCTGAGGTTCTTGAAAGAAGAGCTTCTAATTGACTTATTAAGTTGTGGATATAGATTCATATAAAAGATCCCATTCCAGTTTTTGTATTAGTTGCTAGAAAGCACTTGGCCAAATTTGTGGCCTGTGTCTGATAAACGTTTTGGCCAAATTTGTGGCCCATCTCTGATATATATTTTGGGTATGTATGGCCTTTACTATGCTCACCTCGTTTTTCTTATTTTTCCATTAGTCCTCATTTTCTTTTTCTTTAGTGTTGTATGTATTCTTCGAAGCTCCATCAAATTCTCTTTGGAACAAAGTGGGACACACACACACACACACACACACACACACACTTGCACACAAGTTGGGTTTTTTGTTTGTTTAGTAAGTAAACACAGACTCAGTGATTCTTTAATTAGAGCAAGAGGTCTCAAGATGTGCCCAGCACACAGGAGAAGCAAGGAATTCCTTTCAAGACCTACTTTGACAACACAAAACAACAGCAAAAGAGGAGTTGATGGAGAAGTTATGCTGATGTACATTTGTATTGACTTCTGATATTCAATCTCCTAGACCAAAGACATTGCCATAGGTAACAAGAAGTGAAGGAGGGAAGGCAGACAGCAATGGCCAGATCCCAAATAGAAGGCCTGGAGCTTCATGGGCTTTGCTCAGTGTGAGCTTTACCAACTTCCGGAAAACAAAATCAAAGAGGTGTTGATATGGCTCTGTGTCCCCACCCAAATCTCATCTCGAATTGTAATCCCCAGGTGTTGAGGGAGGAACCTGGAAGGAGGTGATTCAATCACGGGGGCAGTTCTCCCACGCTGTTCTCATGATAGTGAGGGAGTTCTCACAAGAGCTGATGGTTTTAAGTGTGCCACTTCCTCACTCTTTCTCACACACTCTTGCCTGCCACCATGTAAGACATGCCTTGCTTCCCCTTCTCCTTCAGCCATGATTGTAAGTTTCCTGAGGCCTCCCCAGCAGTGCAGAACTGTGAGTCAATTAAACCTCTTTTCTTTATAAATTACCCAGTCTCAGGTAGTAGCTTTATAGCAGTGTGAAAACAGACTAATACAGGTGTGCTCCTTAGAATTGGTGAGAGAATGTTTGAGACAACAAATTGGAAGCTGAGGATTTCCCCAGCTCATTCCTGCACTTCTTCCACGGTACTCGGCAGATAGTTGGCTCCACTCAGGGTTGAGTAATTTTCAGAGGGGAACAAGTGCAAAACCTATGCATATAATGACCACAAGAACATAAAATAATCCATAGAGCGAGTGGAATTCCAACCAAAATACCAACAAGTTTGTGTATGTGTGTTTGTAAATTGACAAATCAATTATAAAATTTATATGAAAATGTAGAGTCAATAAGTACTGGACTCAATTAAAAGTTGAATTAA
Source organism: Pan troglodytes (assembly GCF_028858775.2). Lineage (NCBI taxonomy): Eukaryota > Metazoa > Chordata > Mammalia > Primates > Hominidae > Pan > Pan troglodytes. The sequence continues at coordinate 105,890,728 of NC_072406.2, read as the reverse complement.
AATAAACAATAGTGGAAATTACAGAGCAAAATGTAATTTTATAAATATTGATAATGGTAAAAAATTAAAAAATTAATATCATATAAAACAGACATGTGGGGAAAAGTATACCAATTCCTTCATATTTCATAGAAGGGAGTTAGTAGATACTGTAAAGTTAACACATATAGCTTAAAAATGTCAAACATCTAAATGCTCAGCTACAACTTTTCATAATTTTTCATAGTCATTTGTTATTCATTTTAGAGGGCTCTTTAAGAGCTAACATTTCTTGTGATAAAGACACCATTATGTGAAGTTCTGCAATTCTTTCCATTTCAAAAACATTTCTTCTGTTAAATTCAAATAAAGTCAAATGCAATACCTTTTATTTAAGATAAAGGGATTCTACTTAGCAATGAAAAAAATGAATTGACTGGGCACAGTGACTCACACCTGTAATCCCAGTGCTTTGGAAGGCCAAGGAGAGAGGATTGCTTCAGCTCAGGAGTTCAAGACCAGCCTAAGCAACATAGCAAGAATGCATTTCTGCAAAAAATACAAAAAATTAGCCAGGTATAGAGACTCATGCCCGTAGTCCCAGCTACTTGGGAGGCAGAGGTAGGAGGTTTGCTTGAGCCCAGGTGGTTGAGGCTGCAGAAGGCTATAACTGTGCCACAGCACTCCAGTCTTGGCAACAGAGCAAGACCCCATCTCTAAAAAAAGGAATGAATCATGGACATACACAACATGAGTAATCTAAAAATTATTATTCTGCATGAAAGAAACCAATGCAAAAGAGTGTGATTGATTGCATGATTATTCTATCATTGTGCTAATTGTGTGATTGCACTTATATAAAATCTAGAAAATGTAAACTAATCCATAGCAACTGAAAACATTTCAAAGGTTGCCGCCTAGGGCTGGGAGTGGACAGTGGGATGTGCTGTGAAGGGGCATGATACAAGCAATTACTTGGATGATAGAAGTGTTCTGCATCTTGATTGTGGTGCTGGTTTCCCAGGTATATAAAATAGTCAAAACTCATGGAATTGGGCACTCTAGAGATGCAGTTTAGGCTAGGCATGGTGGCTCACACCTGTAATCCCAGCACTTTGGGAGGCCAAGGTGGGTGGATCACCTGAGGTTGGGGGTTCGAGACCAGCCTGGCCAACATGGTGAAACCCTGCCTCTACTAAAAATACAAAAATTAACCGGGAGTGGTGGTGCATGCCTGTAATCCTAGCTACTTGGGAGGCTGAGGTGCGAGAATCTCTTGAACCCAGGAGGCGGAGGTTGCAGTGAGTTGAGATCACGCCACTGTACTCCAGCCTGGGCAACAGGATGAGACTCCATCTCAAAAATAAAATAAAATAAGAGATGCAGTTTATTGTACATATACTTCAATGAAGTTGATTAAAAACCAACTCTGGCTTAAAAAAATAGCTTGGGTAGTGGGAACACATGGAGTCCTTTCTCTCCATGCTTCCTATGTATATCCACAGGGTGACTGCAATGAGGTTCATTAGACGTTAATGAAATATCGATTTCTGGATGGTAGGATTTGAAGCAATTTAAGAAATATTTGTCTTTGATGTTTTTCCTATTGTTTGAATTTTTATAGTGGGCTTATGTAACTTTTGCAACTATTAATGAATATTGAATACATGTATAAATATGTAATATTCCATTTGTTTTCGAGCATTGTGTTGAAGACATTATGTGGAGACAGGTGCACTAGACGAGAAAGGAGACCTACTTCCCAGCCCCTGGCCACGGGCCCTGACTTGCTCAGCTGCTTTCATTTGCTCACGGAAAGAATCTTTTTTATTTTCCCTGACTATTAAAATGGCGATAGAAATATGAATTCTGCATAGCACACCCCAAACAGGTAGAAATGGCTTTAATTCATTCAGGTCGTGGCTCTCGAGCTAGCTGAGGCCAGGGAAAGTACAGGCCGTTCTAGTCTTCAGCATGGTGCCTATGACGCCCGCAAGAGAATATTGCCAACATGTTCTTGCCTTGCTAGTGCCAGTACACAAGGTATTTGATTTCTCCTTCACATTTCTATGTGTAAAATGGGGCAGGTTGAAGCAGTTGATATGAAAAAGCATAAATAAAATTATCATACTTTGGAAAGAGATGTTCTGAATAATAACAAGATTTTGTTATTTATGCTGAGCAATATGTTTTGTCATTTCTACAGTATATTCTAGTATTAAAATTTATACTTGTGCAAATTTGGCTAACAAGGTTTCCACCCATTCATTTGGGTTAAGGCATTGATTTCTGTCTGGTTTAGAGTACAGGCAGTTCTATTCCTCAAAGCAGTGAATCCATCTCTGCTAGGATAGAAGGACATTGCCGTTCAAAGCCTTCTAATATGCAAAACAAAATGTCTGAGTAATGCCCACAGATGCTGAAATTACTGGATAAATCCCAAGGATTTTCCTTATTTAAAAAAATTAAAATTTTTAATGTGTGTATTTTCTTTAGAGAATGAAAAAAATACAAGAACTACATTGTCTCCCCAAAATGTAAAAATAATATCTGATAGGTAACAATCTTTTTGTGTGTGTGTCCAATTTGACTGCTCATAAACAGGCTCTGTGTGACTGCATTGCCTAGCGACTCTATTGACAAGGCTTTAAAAGTCTGCAATTAGCAGGTTGAATGGTATTACAGAGAGGTCCTTGAAAAGATGGTATAGATTACTGAGATGCAATATTCCTTTTTAGAAAGAATAATAAGTCTTTATATAGCCATCAAAGCCAGTTCAGACTGCAAAGTAAATAACATTAAAAAAAATTCAGATGGAAAACTGTAACTCTAAACTGCCAAATCCCAGAAGGAAAAACATTTAAGAAACTAGGAGCCTTCTAGTGTTAAGCATGTAGATATTTGGCAGCTGTTTTAAAACAGTATTTTGTTTTAGTAGGTGACTGTATGATTATGCGATACATGACATTTGATGCTACCTCACTGTGGTATCATATAAACAGTGGGATTTACAGAAAATTCTTACTCAGAAACCAAAGATTGTCTCAACCAGCAAAATAAAGACTTATAACAAATTAGGTAATAACAATTTACTCTTACATTCCTGAGTTATTTTCAGTTCCGCTCCTTCTTTTAATTCTCATAGAACAGGTGTTACCTATGCTGTGAATTCTGCTGCAGGGAGAGATTCTGTCTGCATATCAGAATTAAAAGGGTTCTGGTTCAAAATACAGATTCCCAGGCCCAAACTCCAGAGAGTCTGTTCAGTAAGTGGAGAATGGGGCCCGGGATCTGTGCCTTAACAGCCTGTCTGCCCCCGCCCTGTTAAATTAATGAGTCCGAAAGAGTTGGTCCAGGTACCCATGTCTGAGAACCACCATCTGGACTTATATGATGTTAGCGCTTTGCCAAGAGCATTGCAGAATTAGAAATGCCACAGCAGGTCTGGGTTGACAATGGTGTTGGGTGCTGTGTCAATCACAGATTGTTAAAACAACACAAGCAGTTTTCTTGTTTTTCCATTTTTCTGCGCAGTTGCTCTGCCTTATGAGATTTTCCTGCTTGGCTTATGAGGACCATCTTGGATTTTCATTACCTAGAAGAATTTAGTATTCTCTCTAAACTTGGATATCTTTCTGTATATTCTCCCTGAGCTTTTAATAAAAGATTATTATTAAAAGTGAGAAAAGCCCACTCTCCAGAGGGCTCATGTATCCTAATGAGCATGTGATTCTGAACAAGTTCACTGCCTGTGACAAAACAGTGCTCCCCTCAATCTAATGACTCACCTTAATCATTTTTGGTTTGGAACGTTCTTAAGAAAGTATAATTAGACAACATCCACAACTTTCCACATGCCCATATATCCCTTCAATAAAATTGATCAAGGGAAGAAGAATGACTACCCTCTCTGGAAGATCAGTAGTACGTAATATGTGCAATTCACAATGAATTCAAGGGGCTGAGCCGCTCCTGCAGAAAGCCATCTCTGATCCCACCCTCTTTGCCCCTTTCCGCTGCCACTGTCTTCACACAAATGTGGTTTCTCCCTTTGGAACTCTCAGAGCATGGCTCAGTGCCTCTCTGATGGTGGCTACGTCATGCCTACCTCCATGATATAGTTTGGATCTGTGTCTCCACCCAAACCCCATGTTCAGTTGTAATCCCCAATGTCGGAAGTGGGTCCTGGTGGGAGGTGATTGGATTTTGCGAGCAGTGTTTCTTATGAATGGTTTAGCCCCATCCTCCTTGGTCATGATACTGAGTGAATTCTCATGAGATCTGGTTGTTTAAAAGTGTGTGGTACCTCCCCCGCATCTCTCTTCCTTCTGCTCTGGCCATATGAAGTGCTCGCTCCCCCTTCAGCTTCCACCATGATTGTAGGCTCCTTGAGGCCTGCCCAGAGGTTGATGCTGCCATGCTTCCTGTACAGCCTGCAGAACCGGGAGTGAATTAAACCTCTTTTCTTTATAATTACCCAGTCTCAGGTATTTCTTTATAGCAATGCAAGAATGTGTGAATACACTCCACTATGAAAGCTTGACTTTCTTAAAGGCATAGACCATGCTCTAAAGCATATGCCCCATGAATGAATAAGAAAATCAGTGACCATGTAGCCTCCTTTCCTCTTTACATTTACATATGCTTGGGGTTCACGGAGCCCTTTTGCATCCACCATAAGCTTTTTCTTCTTTCCCTACAGACCCACAGAGATTCTGTGACTTTCCATGGCTCTCTTCACCTGTCTCAGCTACTTCCAACTTGGCTGTTCAAAAACTAGTTCGATATAGCAATTTCTATCAATTGACTTCAACAAGGGTATACACTATCAACTGCTGTAACTCAAGGCCACCCTTTTTCCAAGCATTTTCTGTGGGTTAGTGCTTTGATCCAGAATTTGTGTTTAGCTGTCCTAAAGAGAGGTTTACGTACCTCATCCTGCAACAGAGTCTTACTGTACTCCAGGTGGTGCCTCTCCAAAATAGAAGAACCATGAAGTCTTGCTAATGGAGATGTGGATCTAGAAGGAAAACAACATGCCATGATTCTAGCTGTTTAAAAATTACACATAGGTTCATACAATTCAGGATTTTTCTTAATGTCTCTCTTCTCCCTCCTCACTCAATTATCTGTGAAGTGGTCAAAAATAACATATTGGAAAAGATTTTCTAGATTTAGAAGATGAGAATATGCTCTTTTGGAAAAAAAAACCTTAATTTGTTGAATGCATAAATGATTTAATTGTTTAAACTAAGGAGTTCAGCTCCTTGTATCTAAATTCTTTAAGTTCCCTGGGGCTTATGGCGGTGGACTATGACTTATAAAACATATAGCAAACATGTGGAGGCCCATAGGTTATCTGCATAGAACCAAGATGAAAAGCACTATAAGGTAACATTTCTCTCCTCCCCCAAGACAGTGAGATAAATGTATCTCCCTGTTCCTTCCCATTTATTAACGATTAGATCACAGCTTTATATAAGTAGGGGCCCCAGTCTTTTGTACCCTGTTTTTCTTCAATGCCTTCAGGGTAAAAGAGGCTGATGTCAAAGGTCTAGAGATTATGTGAAGACTCTCATGAAAATATAGAATAAATAATTTTAAAGAAAGAAGAAATAAAAAACATGGCTGGTAGCCTTAGTAGAGAAGCTTTATTTATTTCATGGAGAACAAAACTTTAGGCTGAGAGAGGTCATTGCCAGGTTACTGGCAGGTCAGGGAAAGCAAATACTTTAGTTGGGGAATAATTAGGCCATATCTGATCAATATTATAATCGATCATAATTTTAACACATATTTAAACAACTACTCTGTGTTGGGATTAGAGATTTTTTAAAAAATGAGTAAATCCCAGTTTCTATAACCATCAAACTGCTTTCTATCTTCTGAGATCCACTTTTGAAGCCTCCATATATGAGTGAGAACATGTGATATTTGACTCTCTGTGCCTGGCTTATTTCACTTAACAAAATAATCTCCAGTTCCATCCATATTGCTGCAAATGACAAGATTTCATTATTTTGGAGGCTGAATAATATTCTATTATATATATACTATATCGATATAGTGTATATATACACTATATATATACTATATAAATATACTATATATGTACTATATATATACTATATAAATACACTATATATGTACTATATATATACACTATATATGTACTATATATATACACTATATATGTACTATATATATACACTATATATGTACTATATATATACTATATATGTACTATATATACTATATATATATATACACGCACCACATTTTCTTTATTTGAAGATAGAGAGTAGTTTGGTGGTTATCAGAGGCCAGGAAGGGTAGGGAGGTGGGAAGGATGAAGACAGGTTGATTAATGGGTACAAATATACAGGTAGGTAGAAGAAATAAGACCTACTGTTCAATAAATTAACAGAGTAACTATAGCAAACAACAATCCATTGTTATTTCAAAATAGCTAGTAAAGAATAATTTGAATATTCCCAGCATAAAGAAATCATAAATGTTCAAGGTGATGGATATCTCAATTATCCTGATTTGACTATTGCACATCATATGAATGTATCAAAATATCATGTATCCCAAAAGTATGTATATCTATTATGTAGCAATTTAAAATGTATATTTTTAAAAATGAATAAAGCTCAAATCTAGTCAGAAAGGAGTGGTATCTTTAATTCCTTTAGGTTTAAAAACATTAGTTAAAAAATGTTATTGGGAAGCTAGATATTCATCTGATCTCAAAATAACGTTTCACATATTACTTATTAATTGCAAAGGAGAAAATGTTCCTTTACATAAAGAGATCTTCTGGACATCGTCCATAAATAAAATTGATATCATGGGCTTCTTGACACAATGCATTGAGAAGGACACAGCATCACCTATGTAGTATTCCTGCCAAAAAAATGTTTAGTCTGAATTTATTAATCAGGAAACAAGTGGTTAAATCCAAATTGAAAGATATTCTGCAAAATAGTTGGCCTAGACTCTTCAAAAACATCAACATCCTGAAACACATAAAAAGGTTGAGCAACTACTCCAGATTAAAGGAGATTAAAGATATTTGACAACTAAATGCAAAGTGTGCTCCTTGATTAGATCTTGAATTAGAAGGAAAAAATAGCTATAAAGGACATTATTGTGGTAATTGGAAAATTTTTAAAAAACACTTTATATTAGATAATATTATTGTACCAATACTGAGGGTGATCATTGTATTGTGTTTATGTAGGTGAATGTCCTCCTAATTCTTAATAAATATATGCTGCAATATTTAGGAATGAAATCTAGTATTGCAGCCGACTCACAAATGATTTAGTGAAAAAAAAAAAAAGAATTAGTTGGCCACATACAGTAGCTCAGGCCTGTAATCCCAGCACCTTGGGAGGCTGAGGCAGGAGGATTGCTTGAGCCCAGGAGTTCAACACCAGCCTGGGCAACATAGGGAGGCCCTGTCTCTACAAAAACAACTTAAAAGTTAGCCAGGCATGGTAGCATACACCTGTAGTCCCAGCTACTTGGGAGGCTGAGGTGGGAGGATTGCTTGGGCCCCAGAGGTCAAGGCTGCAGTGAGCCGTGATCATGCCACTGCAGTCCCTGGGTGACAGGGTAAGACCCTGTCTCAAAAAAATATATATATTATTTATATACACACACAGACATTCACACACACTGACAGTCTGCAGTCAGGAAGCCCTTCCATCACCACATGCCCATACAGTTGAGTTTACAGAGGAGGAATGATGAAAGAAAACCAGGCCAATGCAGAGGGCAGGGTGTGGCTGCATGCATCTTTCCTGCAAACCTGGAGGCAAGATGGCAACTTCAATCCTGCTACTTCCTATAACCTAGGGAAGGTTTGACTTCATCTTTTGAGCTCATCAGTTAAAGTGGGGGATACTAGTACCTCCTATATGGCACCTCCCTTCACTGTGCTGTGAAGGTTAAATGAGGCAGTAGGTATCAAGTCCTTACTAGCACGCAATAGATGCTCAATTTGTTTCTCTGGAACTGAATTGGCTAGTATACTACTGATCAAGAAGGAGGACGAGGACTTCAGTGACTGTCAGGGGACTTGCATTCTGGAGGAGCGAGCGGCCAGTGTAGGCTGGAACCTTTGAGATGAAGATGTCTCTTGCCTCAAGTCTGGATGGAGATCATCTTTTCAAGACAAAGCCTAATAATAGGTAGAATTGCTGAAGATGAGGAGTCACTGCTTACAAAGTGCTTTTCGCTCAATGAAATTATATATGTGAAACCTGCCTAGCAGGCACTTTCTCAAGTAGGTTTCACATACGTAATTTCACTGGATTCTCACAACAATCTTTGAGAGGTCAACACTTTATACATCTCATGGCTAAGAAACTGAATCTCAAATAGATTAAATGACTTGTCCAAGATCCCCCAACCAAGAAGTAGTTGGTCCCCACAAACCCAAGACTCCAAAGCCCATTCAGTCTGTCTACAACACTTCACTACTTCTGGAGAGGGGTAGTTCATGTGTCAGAAATGAGAATGAAGTGTGGCTAAGGCAGATAGACCATCTTAAAACCCATTATCAAGGAACTGGGCTGGCCATGAGCAATACTGGTGAATGAATAGTCCAATGACATCACAACAATAATAGTAACCATAATAATACCTAAAGTTTATTTATTTATTTATTTTCCGAGACTGAGTCTTGCTCTGTCACCCAGGCTGGAGTGCAGTGGCGTGACCTCAGCTCACTTCAACCTCTGCCTCCTGGGTTCAAACAATTATCCTGCCTCACCCTCTCAAGTAGCTGAGATTACAGGTACACGCCACAACGTCCAGCTAATTTTTGTATTTCTAGTAAAGATGGGGTTTCACCATGTTGGCAAGGCTGGTGTCCAACTCCTGACCTCGTGATCTGCCCTCCTCAGCCTCCCAAAGTGCTGGGATTATAGGCGTGAGCCACCGCGCCCAGCAATCATACCTAATATTTATTAACTGCCAAGATCCTACCATGAGTTGAGGGCTTTATATGCATGATCATATTTAATCTTTACAACAACCTTATGTGCTGGGTACCATTATTATAATTCTTACTTTCCAGATGAGGAAATTGAGGCTTAGAAAGTTTAAATAATTTGTGACCCAGTGAATCCAAATCTGCCTGAGCCCAGAGCTTGCACCCTTCTTATTGTACTTCCTTTCTTGGGGCAAGAGAGAAAGATGGCATCGATGTTAAGATGGAAGACCAGCTAAAGTTTGGCAGAAGCAAAAAGACCAGGGAAGTGAAGGGTAGTGAGCCCAGGGGTAGTATTCTCTAGCCTGAGCTGGGGAGTGCTCCATAGGAGTGTACAAGTGTAAGCCTAACATTCATGTACCTTATGTACTTGTTTTTTATTTTTAATTTTTTTCGAGACAGAGTCTCTCTTTGTCGCTCCAGCTGGAGTGCAGTAGTGCAATCTTGGCTCACTACAACCTCTGCCTCCTGGGTTCAAGTGTTTCTCCTACCTCAGAGGCACATGTCTACCTCCTATAGACATGTGCCTATAATCCCAGGTGTGCCACACCCAACTAATTTTTGTACTTTTAGTAGAGACAGGGTTTCGCCATGTTGGCCAGGTTGGTCTTGAACTGACCTCACTTGATCCGCCCGCCTCACTCTCCCAAAGTGCTGGGATTTCAGGTGCGAGCCACTGTGCCCAGCCAGATTCATGCACTTTAATATAGGAATTCAATACTCTGATTAAACAAAGTTGAGAGAAGAAAGCCTGAAGGCCTATAGGAAGAAGGCAGAGGCACATCTGGAAATGAAAACAGAAAGGAAAGGGGGACGCAAGCACCTAGGGAGAAAGAGCAACGTTATCGTGAAGGCGGAAGCTTGGGAGGGAATAGAATCCAGCCCTGGAATTTCCAACATGGCAAAGAGGCATTGACTGGGCCAAGGAATAGGGAGAAGCGTTTTTCTCACCCTAAGTACTTTCCAATGTCCACCAATATGTGTCAACATTGGACATGTGTTCACTTACTTCATCTGGTACAAATTATTGGTGCCTCTGTGGTCAATATCATGGCAGAAAGCAGCAGCAAGCATGGCAAAGGCTTCGAGATCTGTGTAGTACTTCTTTAATCTTCCTGTCTAAAAAAATAACATATATATGTATATCTATAATTTATTTGAATTAATATACCTCTATACCAAGTGTAGCCTGCAATAGAGAATAGGCCCACTAGGTTTCTGGAGCAAGTTCACTTTATTTGTTGTGAGTATTGTAGTACTGTGGGTGAAGACTGAACCTTCCTTTAAGAAGGTAAGTGTGTGAATGTCTGAATGATCATCCCACCGGTGCTCAAGGATACTGGGACTCATCTGCAGCGGAGAGGGGTTTGTGCCCTGAATTTTTAAATTACTGATCTAAAATGATGGACCATACCTATTTCTCATCATGCTCAAATGGGAAATCTGCAGGTTTACAAGGATTTACAGCCCTCTGTACCTACCATCAGCAAAGTAAACATGGTCTGCCCCACGTTGAACCCATGCCGCCAATTGTGGTAAGTGACAGCTCGGTACCCTTTCCTCACAGTGTACATCCATCTGGTAAGAACCTAAAAGAAGATGACACCATTCAGACTTTGGAATAGAATTCTAAAGGTTAGAAGGTCTGTGGCAATCTTATCTAAAAAGATGTGTTGGTCTTGTTGACAGGGGTTAAGCTGATGTATTTAGAAAGTTAATAATAATTTAAAATTCAAACTGAGTCCATCTTTTGAACCACAGAAAACATCAGTGAAGCAGAGCCACAGAATCACACAGTATTTTAAATTAAATACCATCTGACCTCTACAGGTACTTTGAATTTCTCCACCACATTTATTTCAAAAAACAGTCGTATTCCACATTTAATCAATCCGTGCTCTGTAAGAGGGAAGTCACTGAAGCGGAATTCGTACAGTTCTGCTGAGCGTGGGTCTGGCAAGTCCTCTTTCTGTTGAAATAAGGATGGGTTGTTTCAGATTACATTCATCTGTTTTCCCTTTCCACTCCCATAGCCAACATTGGGTGTAAACCAAAATTACAATAAAAGAACACAATGTGTGATTCACTGAACCACCATGTGCCAGGCACTGGATGATGCTGTTTGCACAGATTATGCTAACGGCAGGCCTACACGATTATCTCCATTTTACAGGTGATGAAACTGAGACTTGGCCATATTAAAGACTTTCTAAGTGATGGGTTACCATTCTAAATCCAACTCCAGTAGCTCTTTTCTTTCTATGATGCAAAATAAAATGTTTAGTTACAAAAGCCTTACTCATTTTTGATACTCAACTTTTTTTCTGTTCAAGAAATATTCAGTAAACAGTAAACGACTGCTTAATTCAATTCTCTTGAATTTTCTTTATGTGCTCAGTGACAGTTTCCCACTAGAATGTGAGCTCCCCGAGGGTGGGGATCATCTGCTTATTTGCTGCCATATCCCAAATCTGCAGGTCCTGTCCCATGAAGGTGCTCAGGAAATGCCTGTTGAATGAATGAGTGGATGGATAAACCAATGATTGCCCTGCAGTACATAGGTATACTTGCAGACATTTCATTTAACTCACATCTGGTTAGGATTTCGGATTATGTGAAAAAATAGCCAAGTAGACACATGGCATTGGTGCGACTTGAGAAATAAAAATATGGATCTTGCCTTTAAGGAACTTAACTTATTAAAGTGGCTATAAAATATATACGAGTGAAAAGTAAGCACTTAGAATAATCAGAGAGTATGGCCAGTGCTCCATGCCGAGGGAGAAACTGAATGTCCTTGGACAAGTGGGGAAATTAAAGGAGGAGAGATGCTGGAGGGACATGCATGCAGCTGAGCTGGCAGAAGGAAGCGGAGAGACGATTCCATGTGGGTGAGAAAGTGCTAAGAGGCAGAAATTAGCAACAACTATGTGGGTCTACCAGACAGATCCGCAGGAGAGATTCAGTTCAATGGGTATTTATTTGAATGTGTAGTATGTCCTTACTAGTGCACTGAGGAGGACACAAACAGAGGGAAAGGGAGGTCACTCCCCTTAGTAAGTTTAATGTTTTTCAGGGGACAGCCATGCTCTACTTACACAGATTTCAACACCGAATGGTATATAGCTATTTAAAACAAAATTACGGTTTCTGGTCCCCCCAGCCCCTGAGCCTGGGCTGGCCCCTCACACTCTTGCAAAGAACTGTTGCTACACCCAGAAAATCAGCTGAGCCTTCCCTGGAGGTAACATGAAAGTGCAGGCCTGGAGAGAGACTCAGGTACGTGAAGATGGACAAACAATTACGTAGCTGGGAAATGATGCCAGGATAATTTTGGAGAACTCCTCTGAAATATTTGTTACGTTCCTCAATTTTATGCAACAACGATTTGGGATTTGCCCTGAGTAGATTTTACATTCAAAATAGGCTGGTTTTTTAGGAAGTCTACTGGTTCTTTGTCCACTTTATTGCTTCTACAACATAAGATCCTTCTTCCTTTAAATAAGAAATTAGAGAATTTCTGGTGACACGGATGTCAATAAAAGTTTTGTTTTCCAAGAAGATGCCTATTGTTGAGGGCAGGTGGGGAGAAGAAAGGGTGGTCTTCTGGGCCAGGCTGAGAGGATGGTGCCAAAGGTGGAGCCAAGCAAAATGGGAGAAAAGGGAACCTCAGATGACATGAAAACACGGGGGTGGGAAGTAAGCCCCAAAAAAGGGTCAAAGACCAACAGTCTTATGGTAGCAGAGCAAAGGCCCTGGGTGGGAGGACAGAGCCCACAAAAGATGGAAAGGGAGAAGGTGAGATAGTCGATGTGTCTTAGTTTAGAAAGAATGCTCACATCACGGATCGGAAAGAGACGGTGGAAAACAGGTTATAGCAGTTAGTAAGGAAATTAAGTGTGATATTTCCATTTCAATCAGAAGGAATTCAATCCTCTGAAATTCAAGGTCTTGGGGTCTTCGTAAATATCCCAGGATTTCATGGATTCCAGAGGAGCCACTTTCTAGAAACAAGGGCTCCACCCTAATAGTAGGAATAAAACCAAAAAAGATCATCCCAAATGAAATCTAAAACAATTCTCTCACCTGCCAGAAGAAACTCTAATGCTCTTTGCAGAAGGATAATATCACTCAGAGCCCCTACACGTTTTTATCTACAATATCTGATTTTTTATTTTAAAAGCATAAGGCATGCTTTAAAACAGGATCAAATGACTAGAACCCAGGTGTAAAAATAAACAGTAGAATCAGATCTACAGGTGATTCTGGTATTAAGATGGGTACCTTAAAATAATACACATCAATACATTTATTAAAATACAAGGGAAAATAGTCAAAATAGATCAAATGATGAAAAGTTTTAACACAGAGTTAGAATCTTAACAAAAGAATTAAATGTACCTTCTAGAACTGAAAAAAAATCTCTGAAATTACGAACTTATTGAGCGAGTTTAACAGTTGATTGGGCACAACAAAAGACAGAATTAGTGAAGTGGGAAAGTTAATTTCAAAGAAAAATAGTAGGGATGGCCTACTGGCAACAACAGGAAAGAATGGAGCCTTCAGACGCCAGAAGAGAAGCTAGAAATGGCAGGCGGTGCCAGTGCCTAGAAAGATCCATGCTCCACGCTAACTCTGTCATGTTCTCTGTGGTGGCCATGGTGTCATCCAAAGCTATTAAAATAAACTGTGCCTTGATATCCCTAGATTCTGTGCCTGAAGTCCCCTAAGCAGTAGTCTAGGCTACCTACAATTGTAAATTATCTGTATGAATTGGACCAGAGGCGACAAAGATGAAGAAAAGCAGGGAATCAAAAGATCAATCTTTAGAAGAATTCTTTCTTTTTAGCCTTGAGAAATATCAGGAAAGAGAAAACTCAACATTTACTTGAAAAACAAGAAAGCATGTCCTAATATATTATTGATTTATAATGCCTCTATTTAACAGGCATTAAGGTTAGAAAGAAAACACTTACCAAAATTGCAACAAGTTGTTTTTCTTCACAGTCGTCAATTACATCAACATTTAACTTCTCTTGAAATTTCTAAAATGTAAAAGCAATTGAGGTGTGAAATTCCTAAAGGAGAAGATTTCCATCTGATTCCTCTACTATTACAATCTTAGTTAAGATATATTTAAAATATGTGGGAGGAAGAGGCGGGAAGATCCCTGGAGCCCAGGAGTTGGAAGATGCAGTGAGCTATGATGGCACCACTGCAATCCAGCCTAGGTGAGAGAGTGAGACCCCATCTCTAAAAATAAGTAAATAAATAAAATATACTACAATGAGTTCCATGGCAAAGATGCATTCTTTGTCATGGATACAAAGACCTATAGCACCTGATTATGAAGACTTTTTTCAAGAAATAATCTAATATATTTGATTTTTAAAATTCCCCCAAAATGATTACAGTAGCTGGTTTTTTTTAAAGAGGTGTGGGTTGTTTGCATGTAGGAAAGAAAAAATGAGTGGCTTACATTTATTTTTGTATTAGCTTATCACAGTTCCCTTTATTACCCCCAGATCTTCTCATCTTTAACATCTCAAACTATCAAACTGAATTACACTCAAACCACTCGGCAAAACCAAAAACCAACATGCTCACCAAAACCAACCCACTCCAGCAAAACTACACACACACACACACACACACACACACACACACACACACACACACAGAGCCAGGGAAATAAAAGAAATAGAGATGGTGGGCACATGATATTTTCCCTTCATTTTGTGGTGATTAGAACATGGTTAGCAAATATCCACTTGCTCCCCCATCATCTATAAGGTTGGTCTTCGTGATGTGGCTTTCTTTGGCCAATGAGCATTTTGGTGAATGTGATGTGAGCGAAAACCTGAAGTATGCCTGCACAATTAGGTTTGCTCTCTTGCACTTCTGTCATCTCTGTGAGAAGGACATCTATCAGGTAGCTCCTGGTCCAAGAAGGATGAGAGACACATCGAGCAAACCAAATTCATAGCTTGGAGCCAAGTCCAGCCACTGTCAATCAAAGCCTGGTCAACCCACAAATGTGAGTGAGAGATAGAGGTTCATTACTGCATGACACTGAGGCATTAGGGTTGTTGTTATGCAGCATTATATGACAATAGCTGACTGATACATTTCCCTTCCTAAAATATATATATATTTTTCTTGCTATAGCTCCCATAGCCCCAGGGCTGTTTTGAACAAAGTGCTATTCCAGCCAAGCAGCTGTACTTCCAGTAAGGGTCTCTGTACACTGGGCCATCCATGTCTTCTTCCAACCCCTCCTTCCCTGTCTCTCTCTCTCTCAGCCCAGGAGTAAACCATTTGCATTTGTCAGACCCCTGGGTAATTAGATGACTTCTAGAATATGTGGTTAGGTAACATCTTATGTCCACAGGACTGAATTTCCCACTTACCAAAATGGACTTAATTTCTTCAGGAGTGGCTTTGGTTTGGTTCATGAGCATTTCCTGAGCAATGTCCTTTCTGTTTTCTAGCTTATTCATCTTATCGTAGGTGTCAGTATTTAAAAGAGACCATCCAAGAAATTGTGTGAGAGTCTGAAATGGATAAAAGGTGATTCTAATTCTCTTCAGTGAAAGGAAAATTGGTTTGGAGGCAACAATCTGCACGCTTTTCTATCCATCTCCCTTCCATCATCAACCACCCCATTCCTTCTTTTAATTTAAGAAAAACATACTAATAATCAGCTTCAGACAATAAAACTGGCTGAATTATTGCTTTTTAAAGTGTACCATGCACCATGAATAGAAGAGAGAGGTGTTACCAACACCAGTATAGTCAAGCAGGACCTAAAAATTAGGCAGGGGGCTGGGCGTAAGAATAAGAATAAGAACGAGAGGGAACAGGAAGGAGGAGTGGGAGAAAGAAGAAGAAAATCCTCTTTCCTGTTTTCCGAGTATTATTACAAATTTTGGTTAAGCTAAAATTTTATACTTTGGTAGAAAATGTTGCAGTTTATAGAAGTCAGGAAATAGAAATGACAAAATAACAACATATCGGTTACAGCTATGTGTGACTCATGTCTTAATGGCCCTTCAAAATATCATTCCAGAATAACAAATAATTACGCGCCCTCTCTTATTTTGTGAATTGCATTGACTTCCATTATCTTATTATTGCACTTGCCTCGGTAATGTATTCATCATGCTCATCGAAAGGTTTTCCATCCTTCCTGTTGTAAAACGTAGCCACTCCCACAATATCTTCTTTCTTGTTGACAATAGGCAGGGACAAAACATTCTTAATGACCCAACCAGTTTCGTCTACAGGTCCTTTCTACAAACGAGAAGGGACCTCAAGTTATTTTTTTGCCTTTTGAGTTTGAAATAATCATAGATTCACAGGATATTACAAAAGAAATGTACAGAGAGATTTCAGGTACCCTTCACCCAGTTTCACACAATGGTAATGACGCTTAGACAAGTACAGTACATTTTCTACCGTCTTGTGTAACTATAGTACAATATCGAAACCAGAAAACAGACATTGTACGATCCAGAGCTAATTTGGATTTTACCAAGATTTGTATGCAGTTACTTTTGCACATATATGTGTGTGTACATATAGTTTTATGCAAATTTATCCCTTGTGTAGATTTTCAACCACCATTAGAATCAAGATACAACACTATTCCATCACTACAAGACTGTCCTGTACTGCTCCCTTCTAGCTACCACCCAACCACCTGTCACTTAGTTTATTTTTAATTTAAAGAAAAAGGCTGGGCACAGTGGCTGGAGCCTGTAATCCCAGCACTTTGGGAGGCAGATCACCTAAGGTCAGGAGCTCGAGACCAGCCTGGTCAACATGGTGAAACCCCATCTCTAGTAAAAATACAAAAATTAGCCAGGCATGATGGTGGGCACCTGTAATCCCAGCTACTTGGGAGGCTGAGGCAGGAGAATTGCTTGAACCCGGAGGCAGAGGCTGCAGTGAGCCAAGATCGTGCCACTGCACTCCAGCCTGGGCAGCAGAGTGAAATTCCATCTCAAAAAAAAAAAGAAAGAGTAATCTTTTGGTGTTAGATGTGCAATTCCTACTTTGTGTCAGAACATGGCTAGGACCATACAGCCATTATATGTACTCTAGCACATCCAGTAGAGTGAACTAGAACCAAGTGTCTGTTTTCTGACAATTCTAACCTTTTCCCTTTCTTTCCCAAGCCCGAGTGATGGGAAGTGCTTCTTACCACTATGTTACCTCACTGTTCCCTTTACACTTTTTCTATCTTCTAACACCTGTTTAGCTAATTCCTTAAATAAAATTCTCCCGTTAAAATACTAGTGTGGTTTTTGTTTTTCTGACTGATCCATGAAGATAGTCTTTCATCCTGTGGTGTGTTGAGTTGAGTAAACATTTGTCAGGCCTCTGTGGTATGCCAGGAACTGGGGCAGTTGCTGAAGGTACAAAGAATAAATCACAGGTCTTGCCCTCAAGATGCTTAGGGTCTAGTCGAGGGATGCAGGCACAAAAGTTTAGGAGTGTTTCTCAAAGTGTGGTCCAAGGACCACGTGTAACAGATTTGTTTTAGTTTGTTTAATTTTTTTTTTTTTTTTGAGACAGGGTCTCACTGTGTCACCCAAGCTGGAGTACAACGGCACAATCTTGGCTCACTGCAACCTCTGCCTCCCAGGTTCAAGTGATTCTCCTGCCTCAGCCTCACGAGTAGCTGGGATTACAAGCATGCCCCACCAAGCCTGGCTAATTTTTGTATTTTTAGTAAAGATGAGGTTTTACCATGTTGGCCAGGCTGATCTTGAACTCCTGACCTCAAGTGATCCGCCCGCCTCAGCCTCCCAAACTGCTGGGATTACAGGCGTGAGTCACTACGCCCGGCCTGGGCATGCATCTTCAATAAGCTTCCCAGGTAATTCTGATGCCCTCTGAAGTTTGAGAACCATGATGTAGCATTTGCACAGTATGTAGCTAAGGCAAAGATAGACAAGCACTCAACACACCACATTATTTGTTCTTGAAGACTTCCCTTGGCTTACTTAGTCATCCTTACAGGCCCCTGTTAAGTCTTGGCTCTCCCATGAAGCCTTTCTAATTTTTCTAACTCATAAAGAACTTTTCTGTTTTGGAATTCCAACTGCACTTATAGCCTGAACCACAATTTAACATTTAGACTGAGCATGTAATAAGTGCTCAATCTAAGTAACTTGTTACTACTCTATGTAGTCATTATACATGGAATGAAAAGCAGAGGAACCAAACCTCAACATCTGTCTCCTGATGGTCAAAGCTTTAGAAAAAAGATGCAGTGCATAGTGCTTGCAAAGCCTGCATCTTTGGAAAACAATAAGAAATATTTATGTACTTACACCATCATACGAACCAAGGACAAAATCAGTAATAGAAAATATATCACATGCGTGTGAAAGAACTTCATGTGTATTTGTTAAAGCTTCCAAAATAAGCTTTGCTGACTGCTTCTTGGTGTTTCAGGAAATATTCATTTGCTACCAGTTCATATTCTTGTGCTTTGCCATTAGTTAGAGCTTACTGACAGACAAGTGACAGAAGGAACCCAAGGTTTAAGAAAAATTAGTAGGACAAAAAACTGAGGAAATTCTATACACTTTTCCTCCTGTGAATTAGGACCACTTTAATTGATGTTAAAGGAAGACCCCTTAGTCCACTTCGAGGAACCCTATGGCAGGCAGAACAATGGCCCCCAAAGATGTCTATATCCTAATCTCTGGAACCTGTGAATATGTTATCATACACAACACAGGGGAACTAAGGTTGCAGATAGAATGATGGTTGCTAAGTAGCTGGCCTTAAGATGGGGAAATTAGCCTGGATGTTCCAGGTGGACCCAATGTAATTACAAGGATCCTTAAAAGTAGAAGAGAGGTTAGAATCAGAATGGGAGAAGGAGCTATGATGACAAAAGCAAGGTCAGAGTGATGGTGCTGCTGGCTCTGCCAGGGGAAGGGTCACCAGGCAAGGAAGGCGGGCGGCCCTGAGAAGCTGGAAAAGGCAAGGAGATGAATTATCCCCAGAGCCTCCAGAAAGCAAGAGTCCCACCAGCGCCGTGATTTTAGCCCAAGAAGACTCATTTTGGAATTCTGACCTCCAGAACTGTGAGATAATACATTTCGTGTGGTTTTAAACCACTCAGTGGCAATTCGTGACAGCAGCAATAGGAAATGAATCCATTATGCTCCCAAGAAACACAGTGTGAGAACCACTGCCTTTGCAGGTTTGCTCTGATGGCAGTTCTTTTTATATCATTGGCTTGTCTATCAAACTTCTCAGGTGCAAAAAGGAATCGTAAGAATCAGGGTGGGGCCTGAGCAGGGAGAGACAGAATCAGAAGACGGAGCACAAAAGGAGGGTGGTGGTTTGGGGAGGGCGGTCACCCGTCCTAGTCCGCTGTGTGGAATGATGCACAGGTGATGCCGTTGAGGAGCAGTGGGGAGGGAGGCTGGGGGTGCTGAGAGAGACATCAGACAGAGATGCAGTCCCGACCCTTTGCAAAGGAGAAACGGAAGGATGGAAGGTTGAGGGGAGCCCCTTAGACCACCGTGCTGTTCTGAAACTGTTTGCAGAGCTGTTAGGCATTCCTAGGGCCCAAGCTGCCTGGCAGGGGATCTGGCTGTCTTGCAGGAGCAGGCCTGCTTTACTGTCCCTGCCACACTTAGTTACCAATTGGGAGTGGCCTGTGGAGCGTGTGGCCTCAGCACAGATGTGACCATGGATTTCAGGCCAGCAGCCATTGCACGGCTACACTTCCCACAGGTGGAGATCTGAGAAGCACATTTTCATGGGCACCACAGTGATGTTTCCCAGAGAACTGGGAAATCCCTGTGGCCTGGAGGTTTATCCCACACTGGGGACTCCCCAAGGCCCCAGGGAGGCCCCAGGCCTCCTCTCTGCCCAGGCCATGAGAGCACATCAGAGCAGTAGCTGCAGTGGAGCATGAGAGAAAGCAAAGGGCCTCACATTTCAGAGCAGCCTGCGTTCTCCTGGGCCAGCTCCATTCCCACTCCCTGTTTAGACAATGACTGCTTAAGGTTCAGACTCTAGAAAATCATTGTCGCCCTTTTGCTGGCATGCATCCTATTCTGACATCCACCTGCCATAAATATAGGGGTCAGGCCTGGGCACAGCATGGTCACAAATAAGCTTCAATTGCAAGGAGGAAGGAGCTAGAGCAGCCATATGGTGTTTACATGTTTTCCATGTCAATCAGCAAAGGGAGGAGCAGGCAGATGCACGTAACGAAGCAAGTGTGTACAGCTTTCCCCAAGGTGTGGTGTGGTTCTGCCGCTAAGGAGGCACGCTGCAGCCTGGGGAAGGCTGGCTTTTCCTAAAAGGCAGAGATGGGGCTCTGTATGTGAGAGAGACAGAAAAACAGACCCCAACGGTACCCACCGGGGAGGGCAGTCTCTATTTGTGACTGAGATCAGGGCTCTAAGGGGATGTTTTTTTAAATACAGGACAGAGAATAACAAGTGCCCAGAGGCAGAAAATAAGAGGCTGTGGAGCCAAATGCCAGTTTATCTCTAACAGTCAGGTTGGGAGGAGGTGACAGGTGGGGAGTGGGTGGCAGAGATGACAGGTGAGGAGGGATGGGCAGGTAGAGAAGGGAGTGGCAGAGATGACAGGTGGGGGGTGACAGTTGGGGAGGGGGTGGTGAAGATGACAGGCTGGCCCTTCTGGTGGGCTGGATGAACTCGGGGGGCGGGGAGGGATCAACTCGGGTCTGCAGCCAGGTTCCAGCAGGAAGCCCTGATGGGGAGAAGTGGGTCAGCTAGAGTAGCACATACAGAAGCTGATTCCTGGGAGCATCTGGTGGTGAGTGGAGGCAGATTCCCCAGGCAGTGGGTCTCTGCACAGTGGAGAAGGAAGGATACAACCGAGTCTAACAGCAGGAGAAGCTCTGAAGATTCAATCAGAATTGTTGATTTTCCTGAGAACAGTTGCAATAAGCTGCAGGGAAGGGCTGCTGAGAAAACCACCAGGAGAGCAGGATTCAGGATGTAGGAGGTAGCCAGCCATTCATGCATGCAGAGAACGTTTATTGAGCATGAATGCTGTGCCAGGAACTGTTGAGCCCTTAGATCAGGGGTCCCCAACCCCTGGACTGTAAACCAGTACTGGCCCATGGCCTGTTAGGAACCAGCAGGTTGTACAGCAGGAGGAGAGCAGTGGGTACTCGGGCGAAACTTCATCTGTATTTACAGTCACTCCCCATTGCTCACATTACCGTCTGAGCTCCACCTCCTGTCAGATCATCAGCAGCAACAGATTCTCATAGGAGTGTGAACCATCTTGTGAACCGCGCATGTGAGGTATCTGGGTTGTGCCGTCCTTATGAGAATCTAACTAATGCCTGATGATCGGAGGTGGAAGTTTCATCCCAAAACCATCTCCCACCCCACCCTCATTCTGTGGAAAAATTGTCTTCCACAAAACCGGTCCCTGGTGCCAAAAAGGTTGGGGACCACTGCCGTAAATGACCAGGAGTGTGAGCAAATGGAGGAGTGGCAGGTCCCCTCCCTGGCCTTCTGTCTTATCTTTCTTTTCTTCCTTCACTGAAGAATCTGCTACTTGCTGGCCCAGCCAGGGTGAGTGGGAGATGGACCCGTGTGTGCCTGTGGCCACACCTGAGCATCAGGCGGACTCTGGGGGTGGAGGAGAGGCGAGAGCATCCACTCCTCTACCCCAGCCCCAAGAGGTGAGGCCTGACCCAGAGTGCAGTTACCTGAAATGTGAAGTATTCATCCGCAGGGGCATTCATCATGTTACAGATCTGGAAGGCAAGAGGAGACAAATGGTCTGAAATATTGTGTAGTGGAGCCCTCTTGATCCACAAAGCAGAATAAGAAAGAACGCATTGGGAGTGAGGATTTCCTACACGGCTCTTGACTGCTTGCGGGCAAATGGACCTCAACTAGGCCACAGCTGCTAACAACTCATTCAAGATGGCTTCCCTGCTGCTAATTAAATCACTGGAGGATATGTGGTACCGTCTCTGCCCCTTCCCACTCCCCCAGACTCCAGGGAATCCCCTTCAAATTCAAAGCAACAGGCTGCTCAGGCCAAGGGGAGGAGAAAGCTGAGAAATCCTAGCTCTGCTACAGCCAGTATGAGCAGCAGAGCTAGGATTGCTTTTCTTCGTCTTCTTCTTCTTCCTAAAGTGAGATTTGGGTTAGAAGATGATGGTTAAGAGGCAGGAGGAAACAGCCAGATAAGTTTTCAGTTACACCAAAGTAAGGATTCAGTGAGAGATATCACTTTACTTAGTGGAATTCACAGACTATTGCTCACATCTATAAGGACAAGAAATCACTCAACTTTGGGTCATTTTAAGTTTTCTGTACCTTGGGTCATAATCACAAATGGATCTTAAAAGACCATGTCTTTCCAAGAGATAATTAAAATCATAGCATTTTATTTGATTTTATTTTTTATATTTTATGAGATGGAGTTTTTGCTCTGTTTCCCAGGCTGGAGTGCAATGGCGCGATCTCAGCTCTCTGCAACCTCCACCTCCTGGGTTCAAACAATTCTCCTGCCTCAGCCTCCCAAGTAGCTGGGATTACAGGCACCCACCACCAAGCCCAACTAATTTTTGTATTTTTAGTAAAGACGAGGTTTCACCATGTTGGCCAGGCTGGTCTCGAACTCTTGACCTCAGGCAATCCACCTGCCTTGGCCTCCCAAAGTGCTACGATTACAGGCGTGAGCCACCACACCCAGCTATCACAGCATTTTAAAGCCAGAAGGGATCTTAGCAATTAAGTTCATACTTTAAAAAAAAAAAGAACAAATGGAAGCCTAAAGAGGTTAAGTGATTTGTTTAAATCTATGGGATGGAACTAGAACTGTGAGCTCCAGAATGGGTGCTGGGGAAATCAGCTCTCCTGGCTGGGAATTGGGGAAATCCTTGGCTTGTATCAGTTGCCAATTTCCATGGTCCCAATTCTCTTGCCATGGGAGATTTCAAGCTGCCAACAGTTTAACAACTTGCTCACAAAAGTCCTAAAAAACTAACAATCTAACAAGATCTAAGTAGGCTCCCTCCTTAAATCCCCACCTCACCAAACTCTGCCTGCCTCTCGGCCCCAAGGTAAGTGCTTTCTGAGAATAATTGAATGAACCATGTCTACTATTTTTGTGGTACTCTTACACAGAAAATGCGAGAATCTTTCAAAGTTTTTATAAGCATATATAGCCTAAAAATTTAAGGAATCTTTCATGCCATGCATTAATTTCATGATCTAACTTGAATAAATTACATCATTTGATGGGCTGAGCACCCTTCAACTGTGTTTTTGAAGAGGCAAAAAGCAGCCTATTCTTTTTTAAACTTTTCATCAGCAATTATCTGTTTTAGTCCTTTCTTTGAAGAACATTATGTTCTAAATGTTATAAGAACATTTACAGGTGGGTCAAGACCTTAGAGGCCCAAGCTTTTAACTCAATATTGAAAAGTTCCACATCCCACACCATCCCCACCCCATCCCCCACATTTATGCTTTAAAAAATTGACTGATGTACTTGAGATAGAATTAAACCCAGTCATTAAATCATAGTCATTGGATTCCAAAGGGTATCTGAAATGTGTGTGGCTGCAGAATAAGAAATTGAGGGATGGAGGAACCTTTCTCATGCTGACTAAATATTTCTGTGTAGAGTTCAGAAGTCTCCAGTTAACCTACATTTGACTGTCAAGATTCTTCTCTCCTTTGTCCTATGCCAAAGGAAGTGATCATCTAGCTTTTTTTTTTTTTTTTTTTTTTTTTGTGGAGTTTCACTTTGTTGCCCAGGCTGGAGTGCAATGGCGCGACCTCGGCTCACTGCAATCTCCACCTCCTGGGTTCAAGCAATTCTTTTGCCTCAGCCTCCCAAGTAGCTGGCATTACAGGCATGTGCCACCATGCCCAGCTAATTTTGTATTTTTAGTAGAGACGGGGTTTCACCATGTTGGTCAGGCTGGTCTCGAACTCCTGACCTCAGATGATTCGCCCGCCTCAGCCTCCCAAAGTGCTGGGATTACAGGCATGAGCCACCGCGCCCGGCCCATCTAGCTTTTATTGGATGCATTCTTGCTTTCACAATTGTATCTATCTCTTAGCTAATAAGAGTTTCTTGCAATATTATTTAAAATTTGAATTTGTTCAATAACTTACAAATCCATTTTCAGCAACATATGTTGGCAACCCACTAATGAGTGTCCAGTGGTCTGCAGGAGGCGTCCTTGGGGAAGAGAAGAAAAAAAATCATTGCAATATAGAGAAATGCAATATGTGCAGAAATACAACGGCAACTGCGGCAGCAACTTCCTGCCAATACTCACGGAATCACTTTGATCTCTTCTTTTCCATGTAAAATGTAATCAATGATTTTATAAAAGTTGACTTCCTAAGAAAGAAAGAGGATATTATGGGAATAATGTTATTTCCCAAAGAAATCATTTTTCACTGGGGAACTTGTACTTTAAAACTCTTACAAATAGAACCTTATTTCCCAACCACATTATATTATAACATAAATTATCAAACTACTTATATCCTGACTACAAACTTATAATAAAACCAGAAATATTATTGGCTGTTTATCTACATGCACAGGCTAAAATAAATTTTGTTTTTAAAAAGTTGAATTGCCCCCAAACAGCTTTTGGGGTGGGGGGGATCTTTGGCTACCAAATCATCAGAGAGTCTGTTTTTATTTTCAAGTGATCCCTTTTGTTGTCCAGAAATACCCGACATTAATAACTTCACTAGAACAAATCATGTAATTTCTTAACTGTAGTCAGTTTTACATTATATATAGTGACCCGTACCCTCCTTTCATCAGTGACTTATCTGAACAGGTGCCTCAGAAACAGGAGGTTTCACTGCCAAAGCTGAAAGGGACTAGAGAATTATTCTCTCTGTTTCATGGGGCAGATGATGAATCTGAGGCCTGGACACAATCCATCCCCTTCTCTTTCCTGTGTGCTATGGACACAGGGGTTTCTGCCTTCATGAAGCTTGCAGTCAAGGGGGAAAGTAAACCTAACCCAACCCTTCCTTCGAGATTCTAATCCCACATATCTGAAGAAGGGCCCAGGTACTTCTTTAAAATGTTGTGCAGGTGGCTCTGATGCATCCCTTCCAGTTGAGAACCACTGGTCTACCAAGCCCTGGCTTTATAGAAAAGGAAACGGAGAGGTTCAACAAGGAGTTAAGGCAGGGGCCAATCAGCTCTAGCTTGGGGCATAGCTGGGACTAGAACCTCAAACTCCTTGTCTAGTGCTGTTTCTACTACTCCAGGTCTTCCCAGGCCAGTGCTCTATGCACTGTGGCCTCTTAATTTTAGCACCTGACACCATGCACAGATGGCATCAAGGAAGACATTTGCACGTACCCTGCCATCAGGTGTCTTTGGACCTTTATAAGGCTCTACTTCTCCAAGCTTGATTGGCCATTCATCGTAGAATTCCTGGAGGCAATTAGATTTAAGTATCATTAAACACACTGTTCCATGACCTACCATATCTTATATGAATTTTATGTGTTTGTATATTTTATGTTAATCTACGTAATTCTGGAATTTTAGTGCTGAAAGATCTACAATTCCCAGCAATACTGGTTAGGAATTTTTGACTGTTAACACGTTACTTAACCTTTTACATCTGTAAAATAGGGATAACAATAGAATTTGTACTAAAGAATTGTTGTGAGGATTAAATGAATAATACATATGTAACATCTACCCTGGCACATAGTTCAAAATACTCAATGTATAGCAATTCTTTCATAGACAATTAAGCTAAATCTGGTTTAAAAGGCTTGGCCAAGGTCACACAGAGTGGCAAAATGTTGGTTGCTTTACCCAACATTCATTCTCTGTCTTTTCCTTGCTAGCATAACCTGATGCGATTTGAGTATCAGGTGGTAATTTTCCATCAGACCACAGCCCATGAGTGGTCTACATGAGGTGCCTAGATCAGTTTAAGGGCAGGTATGTGGCCCAGATCTGGACATTGAAGAAGGGGGAGAAGTCTGCTGAGGGACTACTGGCAAAAGGTATTCCTCAGATAAAAGCTGATGAGAGTGACATTTGGAGAAAATGCCTCCCAGTTGTGTCATGCCTATGTGCCAATGATTTGAGCTGCAACAGCCATCTTTCCACCATAAGAGGAGGCCTCACCAACACGCTGCAGGTAGCAGAGACCTTGCCAGGAAGAAAGAGAAAGCACCTGGACTTTAATGACTGCACTGATCTCTGAATCAACCAGTACTAGTGCTGCCCTACCTTGTTAAGTAGGAGAATAAATATCATATTGTTAGAGATGCTTTTAGCTGTGTCTGATGTTTCTTATAGCCAAAAGAATCCTAACCAACATACTCAGCTACAAAGTCCCAGAACCAAGATCAGAACCCAGCTCTCCTAGTGCTTCATCCTATGTTTATCCACTTAGAACAATTACTCTGAAAAAATAACTTCCAATCACATGAATATGAAGAAATATAAATAAGGCCAGGTGCGGTGGCTCATGCCTGTAATCCCAGCACTTTGAGAGGCCAAGGCGAGCGGATCACTTGAGGACAGGAGTTCAAGACCAGTCTGGCCAACATGGCGAAATCCTGTCTCTACTAAAATACCGAAAATCAGTGGACGTGGTGGTACAGGCCTATAATCCCAGCTACTGAGGCATGAGAATCGCTTGAACCTGGGAGGCTGAGGTTGCAGTGAGCCAAGATCATGCCACTGCACTCCAGCCTGGTGACAGACCAAGACAGAGTCTCAAAAAAAGGAAAGAAAACAAAAGAAAAAATATATAAATAATATGGTATCGTTAGTTATTTTGAACTAGAAGGGTAGCAACAGAATTAAAGAAGATGACACAAGGGCATTATATTGTGAATAATATTACATGTTTCAATATTTCTACTTTAATTAAATTTTTTTTAGAATACAAAAACCTAAAGTTGGTAAAGATAATATTGATTATCCACCTACTGTGTAAATTCTAGACACTATGTACATATAGTGTTTATATATATAAAAAAATATAAAATCTCTAATTCTCACAATTGATAAGAGAGATGTCCTCATTTTACAGATGAAGAAGCCAAGAATCAGGTAGGTTAAAAGACTTGCTGACAACAAGAACAAAATCAAAAAGCTGACACTACCTGACTTAAGATTTGCCATGAAGCTGCAATAATCAAGACAGTGTGGTATTAGTGAAAGAATGGACAAATGAATCAATGAAACAAAATAGAGAACCCAGAAATAGACCCTTACAAATATAGTTAACTTGGACAAAGGCGCAAAGGCAATGAACAAAGGATAGTCTTTTCAACAAATTTTGTTGGAACAACTGAACATCTACATGTAAAAAAAGTGAATCTAGAAACAGAACTTGTACCTTTCACAAAAAATAACTCGAAATGGATTATACACCTAAATGTAAAACACAAAAGTATAAAAATTATAGGAGATGACATAGAAGATCTAGGTGAACTTGGGTTTGATGAGGCTTCATAGATACAACACCAAAAGCACAATCCATGAAAGAAAAAATATAGAAAAATTGGACTTCATTAAAATTAAAACCTTCTGCTCTACAGCAGACACTGTTAAGAGAATGAAAAGATAAGCCACAGACTGGGAGAAAGTATTTGCAAATCACATATTTGGTAAAGGACTTGGACCCATAATATACAAATAACTCTTACAATTGAATGATAAGAAAACAACATAATAAAATGTGGGCAAAAAATCTGAGCAGCTATCTCTCTAAGAAGATATACAGATGGCAAGTAAACATATGAGAAGATGCTCAACATCATATGTCATTGGGGAATTGAAAATTAAAACAACAATGAGATACCACAACTGATACCCCAAATACTAACATCAGCAACTGCTAATACCCAAAATACTGACATTAACAACTGCTGGTGAGAAAGTGCATCTGGTAGACATGCAAAACAGTAAAGTCACTTTGGAAGACAGTCTGCCAGTTTCTTACAAAGATCAATTTGTCTTACAGTATAATCCAGCAATTGCCCTATTCGGTATTTACCCAATTGAGTTGAAAACATGTAGACACACATAAACCTACCTACAATGGTTATAGCAGCTTTATTCACAATCACTAAATATTAGAAGCAACCAAGATACCCTTCAACAGGTGAATGGATACACAAACCTGCCATACAGTGGAATATTATTCAGTGATAAAAAGAAATTAGCTATTGAGTCATGAAAAGACATGGAGGAAACTTAAATGCATATTTCAAAGTGAAAAGCCAGTCTGAAAAAGCTACATACTGTATGATTCCAACTATATGGCATTCTGGAAAAGGCAAAAACTATAGAAACAGCAAAAAAAAAAAAAAAAAAACTGTGGCTACCAGGAGTTTGGAAGGGGTGAGGAAAGGTTGAATATGTGAAGCACAGAGGGCTTTGAGGCACTGAAAGTAGTCTGTCTGATACTGTAGTAGCAGATATATGACATTACACATTTGTCAAAACCCAGAGAACTGCACAAAGGATGAACCCTCATGTAAACTATGGACTTTAGTTAATAATAATATATCAATATTGATTCATCACACCACACTAATGCAAGATATTAATAACAGGGAAACTGGGAGAGGAGATTGGGAGGGAAGAGGAAACTCCGTACTTTATAATCAATTTTTCTGTCAATACTACTCTAAAAATAGTCTATTAATCAATGTAAAAAAAAAAAAACCAGACTTGCTGAAAACCCATACTACTAGGAAGTGGGAAAACCAAGATTCAAGCCTACATCTTTTTTGCTCCAAGACACACACTTTTACCTCTGTTCTTGTGATCAATCATGACTAATTATTTACATAGTGTATCTGTTTTTTAAGGATCACATTTCCTGTGATGTGTGTTTTATAGGCGATGTTAGATGAGAAAAAAATGTGTAGAATAATAAGAACCTTCTCCTTGGTCATGTCCAACAGTCCAATGGAGTATCGTTCACAGTTCAGATATGTTCTAACCGTGTAGAGCGCTTTGTGAAACTGTCGCTCAACATCTGTGAGTTCTTCAAATACTTTATTGGCTGACCACATAAGGATCTGAAAGTAGGTATCAAAAAGAAAACAGTTAGAATAAAGTATGCTACGGAGAGATAGAGCATTCACCACAAGAAAACATGAGGTGCATCAAATAAAATAAATGCATATCATTGGAAAGTGCAATTCTGATTTTGAACATGTGTACATCCAACAAACTACTCAGTTCCTCTAGGTGAGATGATGAGTAGACTTTTGCAAGGCTGCGGGTCTATGGAGAGAGAGAAGCTATGATTGGTTCCTGTGTCTAGATGTTTTGGCTCCAAAGGGGAAGTGCCCTGAAATGGGATGCAGGGATGGTCCCTGGGCGGAGAATCCAGTATTGGTGGCCCACTGGCTCCTGCTGGCCCTGATGTGGAGAGAGCCACATACCTCCTTCCATGCATCCTGAGCTAGTTGGAGGTAACCTTACCTGGAGAATTCAAACGGGAAGGGACCTCCCTCTCAACCTCTACTCGTGCATTGTACTGGTGAGGAAACTGAGGTCCAGAGAGTGGGCCAGACCTAGGTATCTTAGGTACTAATAGTGCCCTTTATCCCTCTGTCTCATGGAGTTAAGAATAATATGCTCCTCAAATTAATAGGTTTACCATGACCCAGGAATTTCTACAAGCTTTATGTGAGAGCTAATCGCTAATAGTCACAACAACCATCTGAAGTAGGTACCATAATTGTCATCACCATCTCATAGACAGAAACGCCAAGTCCACTCAGGATCTAGATTGAAGAAAGCCAAGCCAGTTGTGCACACAATTGGAGAGCTTGGGGTGCAGAGGAGTGTGGGTGGGGATAGTGGCAGGAAGATCATGAGAGGACACGTGGGACTGAAGTTTGGGGATCTGCTCCACGTGGCTTAAACCCCCAGGAGGAATAGGAGGGGTCTGAATTTGTTGTCTCTGGGCGGTTTTGTCAGAATAGGTCAGCATGGAATGACTAATGCTGCCTTCCTTTTACCTGGCTTCTTCGGGATTCAATATTGTACATGTAGCTGGTGTGATGAAGCCTTAGGATGATAGACACAAAGTTGAGGTATTTGGAAAAGACCTACAGACGGCAGAGAATAACAAGTTATGGTTGTGATATCTTTTCTTTGGTTATACAACAAATAAATTTCCTGAGCCTCCAACCAGATGCCCAGGGTTAGCATTACCTCTTCATCCTGTTTGGAAAATTCAGATGCATTTACTTTGTTAACTGCCATGATCACAGCAAGAACCTCCTTGCCCACCACGATCGGGGTTGCCAGCAGGTTCTTAGTGACATACCCAGTTTGCTTGTCCATGAAGTCAGAAAAATGGCTGTTCTGAAAGAGACAGTCACATATTTGTCAAAGTGGCACAAAATCATAGAGTGGTAGATCTAGGGATGCTGACAGATCATTCTCTCTCATTTAAATGCTACCAACAGATAACCAGGGCTCCAGTACAGTGGTCCCCAGTAAACAATCCCACTCCACCTGCCATCCTATGACTGCATAGAATGGAATTGCCCATTTCAGAATAAGCGCTGCCAACCTGAGCTATGGCCTATTTAGGTTAGGCTGAGGTTGGGCCAGAAGAAAAGAGGTGATCAGACAGCCAAGTGGAAAGTGAGGTGCTAAGAGGAAGAGAGGGGAAGGCACAAGGTTACAATAGACAGCAAGTACATGCAGGGAAGGAGAGCACAGCTAGGAATACAGACACAGTTCATAGAGCGCTTCTCTCTCATTACAAAGGGAAAACATGCGCTTGAAATCATCAACCCATATGTCATAACATAAAGCAAAAATTATCATTGCCCCCAGTTCCTTCCAATCTAGCCTACTAGAAGAAATCCGTGCTAACTGCTGGTGTGTCTCCTATGCCTTTCTCTATGCTTGAACAAAGAGTTTTCTATTTTTTCTAAAATTTCCTTTTCTAATTGCTTATAATAATTTCATCACTTAACAATGTCTTAGGGACTTCCCTGAAGACCAATGCATACGGATGTGAACTCACCTCTTAGATTCGTGCACACTACTCCACCCTGGGTGCTTTACGATCCACTCAACTGTCCTTTACTGATTTTGCCTGTGTATAGTTTTCCCCACTACCAACAATACTGCACTAATCCTTCTTGCTTTTATTTTTATGTGACAGATTCCCAAAAAAGGAAATCCCTTTTGCTGGATCCACAGGAACATACAGTTTTTCTTTACATAGATTACTTTGATGAAAGGTTCACATTCTGAGGCTGGGCAGGGTGGTTCACGCCTGTAATCCCAGTACTTTGGGAGGCCAAGGCAGGCGGATCACCTGAGGTCAGGAGTTCGAGACCAGCCTGGCCAACATGATGAAACCCTGTCTCTACTAAAATACAAAAACTAGCCAAGCGTGGTGGCACGCCCCTGTAGTCTCCGCTACTCAGGAGGCTGAGGCAGGAGAGTCGCTTGAACCCGGGAGACGGAGGTTGCAGTAAGCCGAGATCGCGCCATTGTACTCCAGCCTGGGCAACAAGAGCAAAACTCTGTCTCAAAAAAAAGAAAAAGAAAAAGAAAGGTTCACATTCTAACTTCCACTGACCCTGTGTGAAAGGACCAAGGACTACCCTCTTGCCAGCATCAGATGCTTATCAGGTTTTTAATGTTCTACCAAGCTTATGTCTTCCATTCCTATTTTTTTTTTTCTTTCTCTGGGAGAGAGGAAAGTGGATCTTCCCAGATTCAGACCTCATAGAGTAGATTCGAGAGATAATTCTAATCCACTGGCCATAGCAGAGGCTGAGTAATGAGTCTGGAGAAGCGCACAAATGGAAGGGCTTGAGAAAAAGGTCAAGGAAGGCAATTATCTTATTAGCTATCATTTCAGAGAATCGCCACTCACGGCGGGTTTAGACCCAGCCTTCCTTGGGTCATGACATTCTTCCCTTTGAACCTAGGACTTCTTCAATTAGAACTGAACTTCAGCCTTAACTCTGAGACTCGTTGGCCAAAATTAGTGCGGTATTCCTCCCACAGTTGTATTATTTTCATTTCCCTGTGTTGGCAGTGCTTCTAAAAGCAGCACAAACCTTGCAGACTGGATTCTGTCTGGTTTCCCATAGAAAAAAATGTGAGAATTTTCTGGGTGTGTCATTTCCAGGCCAGAGTTTCCACCAGGGAACAAGGGCTGGTTGGCCAATAGAACTCACAGAGCTCAAATGAGATTAGCAGTCCTGAGATATGCCTCAGAATCACCTGCAGATTAATGCAGCAGATGCACTGAATCCTAATCTCCTACAGTGGAACCTGCACTTTTACGTGGCCCAGGTAATTCTTAGGCTCAACCCAATGGGGAATCACTCCTGCAGAGGATCACCAGAAATGGTACCGCTCTCAGAGGAAATATGTGATGTAAAGGGGATAAAGGCAGCCCCTCACTCCAGATCTCTTCTATACCTTTCCCAAAGTGGAAACACACAAACCAACTCTTGAGGCATCAGCATTGCATAAAGGCAAGGAAGGTATTGGAGTCAGACTTTCTTGGCTGAAACTGGGCCCCAGTGTACTAGCTGTATGGTCCTGGGTGTGTTACTTACCTTCTGTGTCCTCGTTTTGTAATCTGAAAATAGGGGTAATGCTTCCATCTACTGCCTAGAATTCCTGATGTGAAGATAGAATAACATAGGATAGGCTGAGCACTTAGAAAAAAAAAGAGTATCTGGCACATAGTATTCAGTAAGTACTAGGAAGAGAAACTTAGTACTTTTCTAGGCTTTCCTGAATGAGAAGTAGTTCTTTTGCAATTACCATTTTGCTTCTAGTTTTAATTTTTCTAGCCAGTTCAAATCACTGAAGAAATCAGATGCCCGTAGCTGGATGTAGGCCTCCCATACCGCGGAGCACCCTTCCTCCAGAAGGCCAGCACACTCCCTCACTCATGCCACCAAGAACCACATTTCTTTTCTATCCATTTTATCTGTTACCTCTCTCTGTTTCCCCATAGCATCTTCACCCTCAGACCAAAGTGTCTGCAGTTTTTGTTAGATTCTTTCTCTTAATCCACTGCTTGTCTAGGCCAGCTCCCATTGTTTCCCTTCCACCCTGTTATCCATGCAGATCACATCACCTTCATTTACACAGCCTGGGCACTAAAGGAATCATCAAAATACCAGAAACGTGCACCATGGGGTGAAGTTAGCCAGGACTTCTTTCTTTCTTTTTTTTGAGACAGAGTTTTGCTCTCGTTGCCCAGGCTAGAGTGCAATGGCGTGATCTCTGATCACTGCAGGCTTCACCTTCCAGGTTCAAGCGATTCTCCTGCCTCAGCCTCCCAAGTAGCTGGGATTACAGACACCTGCCACCACACCTGGCTAATTTTTGTATTTTTAGTAGGGACAGGTTTTCGCCGTGTTGGCCAGGCTGGTCACAAACTCCTGACCTCAGGTGATCCGCCCACCTCAGCTTCCCAAAGTGCTGAGATTACAGGTGTAAGCCACCATGCTTAGCTGGCAGCACTTCTTTGCAAACACATTTCACTCTGCAGCTTCAAACTTAATGCCATTTTATTCCAGATTCTAAACACAAGGAAATGTTAAGTTCAATGGACTGTTTTGAGAAAATGGCTTGTAAGTTTCAAAATTTGATACTTGCTTATTATTGCATCTGAAAGCCCTAGATAAACCAGCCATTAAGTTACAGGATGGGGATGGGGGAGGGGTTTTTGTGTTTTATTTTCACTAGCTCAAAAAATCCTTAGCGAAGTTTCTTTGCATAAATCCTGCGTGTGTCCCTTGATGGTTCTTCAGAGAAGCCCTTGAAGGCAGCTGGAGAACATTGTTTAGAGCAACAGGAGGCCTGATCCCTCATCAGATGTCAGTATTGCTAAATCCTGATTAAACACCCTTAACCCCTGAGATCCAAAGCAGAAGTAGAGGAGGAAAGGAAGAGAGAGGAAGGAGGACTTTTAAACCACAGTCAGAATCAGGATCACCCATAGTTTATGGACAGCTTTCCGAATAGAGAAAAAAACAACTTAAAGAGGATATCTCTCAGTTTCCTGTTGTTAAAAGTCTTCCTCTCAGCACTTTGGGAGGCCTATGTGGGCAGATCACGAGGTCAGGAGTTCAAGACCAGCCTGGCCAACATGGTGAAACCCTGTCTCTACTAAAAATACAAAAATTAGCTGGGCATGGTGGTGCATGCCTGTAATCCCAGCTACTGGGGAGGCTGAGGCAGGAGAATGGCTCTAACTTGGGAGGCAGAGGTTGCAGTGAGCCGAGATCGCGCCATTGCACTCCAGCCTCGTGACAGAGTGAGATTCCGTCTCAAAAAAAAAAAAAAAAAAAGTCTTCCTGCCTTCAACTTGTTTTAAAACAGGCAATAATCACTGACCCTTTTTTGGCCAACCATATCCAGCTCCTAAACGCCTACTGGCATAATGACAATATTATCACAGCTATCATTTATTGAGCATCTACTATGAGTCAGGTCCTTTATATACATTTAATCTGTACATTTGCTTATCTCCATTTCTTAGGGGTAGAAACTCCATCACACAGTTACTAAGTCACAGACATGGATCTTCACCCAGGTCTGTCTGATGCCACAGCCCTCTCCCTATACTAGTGGCTTCCCTGTTACCTTCATGGACCCTCCAAGGTTGGGAGTATGTAGTTCTGTACCTTTGTCTAGGTGTGAGAAGTCTTTCCCTCACCTGCGCCCACACTGCTAGCCAGAGGAAAGTTGTGTGTGGTCAGGGATATTATAGAAAGAGGGAGGCCTCCAAGACCTGAGTTATTGCCCCAGATCTGCCACTTCCTGTCTACCTAACTTTGAACGATTCCTACTACACAGGCTGGAAATAAAAAATATGATCCTTGTCAGAGAACGTTGTTTAAATTGTCAAGTGCAATGAAAGGAGGAAGAATTAATCAGATGTTTCATTTGAAACATTGGTTTCTACTTCCTTTCCCGTTGCAAATCTTACTGCAGCGGCTAAAGCACGTGAAACTGCAGGGGTGTAAGGTAGGCAAACAGCACTGGACACATACTCAGCCACCTCCGTTCCAACCCTTCTCATCCACAGACACACACCATGGACCCGGGGGAGATACAACTCCTATGGCCTCAACTTCCTGTCCTCCATAGGACAGAGTTGGGCTAAAGACTTCATAAGCCCCTTCCATCTCTAATATTCCACAGTTGATTTGAAATTCACTTCCTCCTCCTGTATCTGCTTACCCAAGAGACCAGTGGTTTTCAACATTGGCTGCATATTAGAAGAAGCTGGGGGAGCTTTTTAAAAATACCAATGCCTGGGCCGGGCGCAGTGGCTCACGCCTGTAATCCCAGCACTTTGAAAGTCCGAGACAGGTGGATCACCTGAGGTCAGGAGTTCAGTACCAGCCTGGCCAACATGGTGAAACCCCGTTTCTACTAAAAATACAAAAATTAGCCAGGCATAGTGGCGCACCTCTGTAGTCCCAGCTACTCAGGATGCTGAGGCAGGATAATTGCTTGAACCCGGGAGGCAGAGGTTGCAGTGAGCCAAGATAGCGCCATCGCACTCCAGCCTGGGTGATGGAGCAAGACTGTCTCAAAAATAAATAAATAATAAAATAAAAATACTAATGCCTGAATTCTAATCTTTGAGAGTCCGCTGTAACACTAAAGCCACCAATATGGTTTTGTGGATTGTGTTTATTTTTTGAGACAGGGTTTCATTCTGTCACCCAGGCTGGAGTGCAGTGTGTGAACACAGCTCACTGCAGAGCCTCCCAGGCTCAGGCCATCCTCCCATCTCAACCTTCCAAGTAGCTGGGACTCCAGGCACACACCACCATGCCTGGCTTATTTTTGTATTTTTGGTAGAGACGGGGGTTTTCCATGTTGGCCAGCCTGGTCTCGAACTCCTGGGCTTAAGCCATCCACCCACCGTGGCCTCCCAAAGTGCTGGGATTACAGGCGTGAGCCACTGCACACAGCTTAATATGGTTTTAATGTACAGCCAGAGTTGGAAATCCCCACTCTAGAGAGAAAAAAATGTGAAGAAGCAGTTGAAATGAAGAACCAATGAGGTCTCGTCTTTCTCGTGAGCACAGAACCGTATGTGTCTTCAACACACATTTCTCTGTGTCCCACCCAGAACAGCCAGGAGTCCTCCAGAGAAGAGAGGAGAGACTCCCCACTCCCAGATGAAGTGCTCCGTCCATGCCGTGATGCTCACCATGGACAGCCGCAGACCAAAACCACCTCCAAGCAGCTCCATGCTCTTATTTCCTTCTCACCACAGAGAACTGGGCTCATCAAAGTATAACAGCAGAAATCATTTTACCCATCTCTTCTTTAAAAGCCTTTCAAAAAATTGCTGAATGTCACTTTTTCAAGTTTGATGTGCTAGCAGGGATGGGCTCAGTTGGGGACCCTCAAGGAGCGTATTCCCATGAGAAAAACCTCAGGATGTGCAGACATTGCCTTCCAGTTGGTTGTCTAGAGAACTTTGCCCTAAGGATGAGCATCCATTTAGACACTTGAAGCAGCTGCAGTCAGGCTCAAAAGCAAATTTAACCCAGCTTAAACTTACTGAAAGGAGGAATTATTCAGGACTGAAGCCCTACCAGGCCCCATGGTAACCCTTGCACCTGAGCGGTGTTCTGTGGTTGTTTGCAGAGAGTCGCTCGTGTTTGATGACTTCCACACCTCTTGGGTCCGTGTGACCCTCCCCCTATAATCAGCTTCAGGAGGCATTTAGGAGATTATCCTCCTGCTTCTCCAGCTGCCCTATTCACCCCTGCACAGAAAGCATTTCACAAGTTGTTCCCATTCAACTCTCTTCCATCATAATCCACTTTTCCCTTTTTGTTAATGGTAAACTGTAATAATGGACCACATGTGTAGAGAAGGAGCTGCCAGGAGAATCTCCAAGCTGGTACCCTTGATTATTGCTGAGGGGAGGGATGATGGGTGATTAGCATTTCCTCCTCTGGTTTATTTGTATCTTATAATTGTTTAAAAATGAACATGTACTCTAATGGTAAGAATAAAGTTTTTCTATTTCTATAAGGGGCATCTCAATGCCTTGTATTTGTGCAGTATGCTGTTGGTCTTCAAGAGGGTCCAAATGTCCCACTTACATGATTGGAATTCATTCTTGAAAGATCTGGGTTATAGAGCAGTGGGAGTGGTCAATTGCACTTAACCATCACCTAAATTCACATATGTAATGAATTCCAAATTTGAACATCTGAACTTTCAAATGGCATCATTTTTTCTCTTTGCACATTTGGTCGATAGATGAAAGAATTGATTTACTAGCAAATCCATCCAAAAAACCTGAATGTTTTCAAAGGACTGTGAATGAGAGGCATGGGGAGCAGTTCACAAGTCTTGGCATCTGGGCACGTTGGCCCATCTCCCTAGTGGGGTAGTTTGTTTTGCTGGTGTTGCTGAGAAGGAAAGTCCCCCAGAGCACTGGAGGAGGCGTAAGGGAGGGTGTGTGGAATGCACCAGGTCCAGGTAGGATCACCTGATAAAATGCCAAACTTTACATGGGACATACTTATACTTCAGAAAATAATAATTCATTGTTTATCTGAAATTCAAGTTCAACTGGGCAACTTGAAATTTCATTTGCTAAATTTGGCAACACTAGGCCTGGGTGATCCTCTTCCCTGCCACCCACATTCCCCCGGTTATTGCCAAACTAATGCCACAAGGATAGCACTATCTCTCTTTCCCATTTGTTCCTCCCTGACCCTGCCAAGACCTCTGCCCCACTGTCATAAGGCCACCTACCTTTTTCACATCTGGGACATTATGAGTTTTCTTCGTGTGAGCAGCCCAACCCACTATCCCAATGTCCAATGGAAACACAACTTCTTTGTCAGGGCCCACCAGGTTGTCCTCAAACTTGGAGGTTGGGGTGACATCCAGCAACCTAGAGGCCACCTCAGGTATGCCGTTCCGGGACCGGCACAGGAACATGCTGCAGCGGTCAGCCTGGAGCAGGTGGGCCAGCCTCTGCAGGGCCCTGTGAACCCCCTGCTCTGGGGTGCCCCCCTCCTCCTGCACGGTCCACAGCAGCTCCAAGCACAGGGCCGACTCCTCCACCTGGGTCAGCTCAGAGAAGGACATGCTGGACTGGACTGGCACCTGGCTGCTCTTGAAGATTTCTCCCAGCACCTCCACCCGCAACTTCCTGTCAAAGTACTCCTTGGCAAACTGAGGGTTCTCCTCCAGGTATTTCTCCACGGCATCTTGGTTGATCTCACCCATGGTGTGGCTTGCTTTGCTGCGTTTGTTCAGAAAGGACGACCTTCAGAGCACTACCTGAGGCAGAGTGATGAGAAGGAAATTCATCCTGGTGGAAATTACTGAGGAAACCGTAAATGGTCCCTCATAGGACTTCCAAAGGTCAAGCAGAAAGCAGAGCTTTCAAACTGCCTGTAACTCTTGGGATGTGACAGAAGGCCCTGGCTTAGGGTGGGATTCAGGAAGCACAGGATTAAAGAGTTCTTCAGGACACTAAATCCCTGAGCATTAGTAGCTCATAAGTCCCTAGCGAATCTTCAGAGTATCTTAGATCAGCCCAGCAAGTAGCAAGCTGAGGTGTCTATTCCAGAAAAATAACTGAATGTCGGCTGCTGTCCACAGCAAGGAAGAATCACTGACATATCCATGAATGACACGACATTGGCAACAATTGGCACTTTGAATCGTTCTTGTATGATAGCTATAGGAAGTAAAACTATTTAGACCTCGGAAGTGCTTGGATTTTTTTTGTTTATATAGCAACTGTAATGAACATCTGGGAGATATGGAACAGTTTGCATCACTGCAACATAAAGGTGAATATTAATCTTTCCTTTTCTTAAAAGTCTTTTGATCACCAAGGTTGCTTGGCCTCCTCTTTCTCTAGAACCTTCACCTCTCAATCCCTGTCACTTCAGAAAGCTTGACCTCAGAAGTGTTTTAAAGGAATAAACCTCAAGCTTATTACTAAAGAGGTGAACATAGCAAAATATTTGCCAATGATCCAAACCTAATCAAGTCATGAATTGAATAATAACCCTTGTCGAGAGACTATAATTACAAAAGGTAACCTACATAGTTGCTGGCTGGGTTTTTCTACTAAGTATCTTAGTTAGGATTTTGTTTTCAATAGTAATAGCCAGAGGTCATGCGATTTTGCTACAACATACAGTCTACTAAATCTACTAGATGATAGATATCTTGTCTGTTGCTAGGATCCTTAACGTCTCAGGGGCTACTGGCATAGAAAGAACACTTACCACTACTTAGTTTTGTTTAATGTTCACTTTACTAAGCTTTTACATCTATTAAACACATTTCCTCAAATATTTAAACACTATTATGCAACTAATAATTCAAACTATTAATTCATGAACCAATTGCCTTCAATACTTAAATGTTGGTTTCAAACTTAGTCAAGGTGTTTTAAACACTTCAATAAAGCTACAAACCTAATATGACAAATTCTCTTAAGTGGAAAACACACACATGTTACAGTGACTCTAAAAATTATTGTTACACCCACATTTAAGTTTGCT
This sequence comes from Pan troglodytes, assembly GCF_028858775.2. Classification (NCBI taxonomy): domain Eukaryota; kingdom Metazoa; phylum Chordata; class Mammalia; order Primates; family Hominidae; genus Pan; species Pan troglodytes. Next base: position 105,851,152 of record NC_072406.2, on the reverse strand, counting down.
TCAAAAATAGAAACCCTATGAGTTTCATTGAGTTCTCTAAGATTTACCTCTCTAGATAGTAATCTTTTTCTTTTCTTTTTTTTTTTTTTGAGACTGAGTCTCGCTCTATTGCCAGGCTGGAGTGCAGTGGTGCGATCTCAGCTCACTGCAACCTCCGTCTCCTAGGTTCAAGTGATTCTCCTGCCTCAGCCTCCTGAGTAGCTGGGACTACAAGTGGGTGCCACCACGCCCAGCTAATTTTTGTATTTTTGGTAGAGATGGGGTTTCACCATGTTGGCCAGGCTAGTCTTAAACTCCCAACCTCAGGTGATCCACCTGTGTCAGCCTGAGAGATAGTAATCTTAATAGTCACAAAAGAAAGAGAGATCCGTTGAGGTTGCACATTCCCTGTCATGAATTGAGAGATTCTTGGTGGGAAACATGGTTTTCCCAGGGGTACAGAAAGAGTCATTTGTTGAGTTATGCCACTTCTTGTGATTGAGCTTCACCTGCTACCTCAAAGCACCTTGTCAGGTGCACACATTTTCTTGGACTGTTCTATGTCACACTCAACTCTACTCTCAGGAGGTTCCTCTTTGGATGACTATTTACTTCATAACACCCTATTATAAATAGGATAATGCAGAAGTGTATTTCCCAGGAGAGAGTTGAGTCAACTGAGTCACCCCTCCTATGGGACCATCTTCCTTATCTAACAATTTTGGACACTCTTTTTTACCTAGTTATTTTGTGTGACTCATGGTACAGTTCCTACTTCTCCTGTAAGTATGTGGTGTGCTCACGATTTCCTGGTTTCATCCTTCCCTCTTGAAACAGAGAGGGAAAAACACATATTTGCATTTCATATACGGACTTATACTTAATAGAAAAAGAAAAAACAAAATGCCCATATATGTTCAACTTTCATAATCTCTTTTTTTTTTTTTTTGAGACAGAGTCTTGCTCTATTGCCCAGGCTAGAGTGCAGTGGTGCGATCTCGGCTCACTGCAACCTCTGCCTCCTGGGTTCATGCCATTCTCCTGCCTCAGCCTCCCGAGTAGCTGGGACTACAGGCGCCTGCCACCATGCCCGGCTAATTTTTTGTATTTTTAGTAGAGACGGGGTTTCACTGTGTTAGCCAGGATGATCTTGATCTCCTGACCTCGTGATCCACCCGCCTCGGCCTCCCAAAGTGCTGGGATTACAGGCGTGAGCCACCGTGCCCGGCCGATCTTTCATAATCTTATAAAAGTGAATATTAATTTGAAAAAGAAACATCCTATTATAGTCAGCATTCTTTTGTTTTTATAACTAGTTAGAGATTCATTCATTTGTTCATTCTTTCTTTCTTTCTTTTTTTTTTTTTTGAGATGGAGTCTCCCTCTGTTGCCCAGGCGCGATCTTGGCTTACTGCAACCTCCGCCTCCTGGGTTCAAGCGAATCTCTTGCCTCAGCCTCCGGAGTAGCTGGGATTACAGGTGTATGCCACCATACCTGGTTAATTTTTTTGTATTTTTAGTAGAGACAAGGTTTCACCATGTTGGCCAGGCTGGTCTCGAACTCTTTAGGTAATCTGCCCTCCTTGGCCTCCCAAAGTGCTGGGATTACAGGTGTGAGCCACTTCACCTGGCCTCATTTGTTCATTCTTTCAACATTTGTCTATTGATTGTCTGTTATAAGCAAGGCACCATTCTAGCTATTGTGATAGAGACTTCAAGTTCCCCTTATATTATATGATTGTTTCCTTCTCCCAGTTACATGGGAAGATTACTCTTCCTCCCTCTGGTACAGCCATATGACTGATTTTAACAAATGGTTTGTGGGCAGAAATATCACTTTCAGACAGGAACAATTAATTGCCAACGGGAGGCTCTCCAGGTCTCTGTTCCCTCTGCTGCCACATCAGTTTCAGATGAAAGGGCCCCTGAATCCCAGAGTGAGGATGTCATGTAACAGAGGCCCCTGGATGACCCGAGATGGACATGTAGCATGATGAGAAATAAACTTGTCTTGTTTTCAGCCTCGGAGACCTGAGGGTTGTTGTTACTGCAGCATCACCAAGACAATTCTGACAGTTACACTTCTACTGTCGGGGACTCAGGGGGTGGTCCCAGCATTACAAGCACTTGTGGTGTGGGAAGGGAGATAAGACTAGTGCATAAAAAGCCATGAGACATAGAACAGAATACAATTAATGCTGGAAGTGAGGTACATGTACATGGCTATCGGAGTTCACGAAAGAGATCATATCTAGTGTGGCTGAAGACAGGGTAGAAATCAAGAGTGTTCAGAAGCAATAGCATGGGGTGTAGGGTAATACAGGGAGGACAGTGAGAGGTGACCCTGAAAAGGTGGGTCGGGCCCAGATTAGAAGGGCCTCAAAGCCTAGACTGAGGATTTTGAATCCTGGAAAATTTTTGAAGTGGGAGGCAACATTATTAGTGTTCTTCTTTACAAACTTAATGAGGAAGATAACTTGGAGGAAAACAAAATACTGGACATTGGGATACAGATTAAGATACTTTATTGCATTTGGCTCATTATCAAACAACCTAAAAATGTGTATAGGCTTTGACCCCACAATTCTGCTTTTATGAATTCATCTTAGAGAAATAATTAAGAATGTATGTGATTAATATAGTTGCAAGGGTGCTTACCATGAGTGTGGGTATAAAAGTAAAAGATCAGAAATAGCCTAGACACTTAATAGTAGGAGGTTGAGTAAATAAATGGTATTAGATCTGTAAAATAGAAAGCTACGCAGCTATTAGGTTGGTACAAAAATAATAGCGATTTTCCCCATTACTTTTAGTAGCAAAAACCGCAATTACTTTTGCACCAACCTAATAATATTGTTAAAGTCTATTGACATGAAAAAATATTTATGATATGCAGTTAATTACAAACAGTATTGCAGCATAATTCCATTAATATGCACAGACAGAGGTATATATACCAAAATATTAAGTGAAATTATTTCAAGGCAGGACACGGTGGCTCATGCCTATAATCCCAGCACTTTGGGAGGCCGAGACAGGCAAATTACTTGAACTCAGGAGTCTGACAGCAGCCTAGGCAACATGGTGAAACCCCGCCCTACAAAAAATTACAAAAATTAGCTGGGCTTGGTGGCACATGCCTGTAGTCTCAGCTGAGACTGGGACTGAGATGGGGGGATGGCTTGAGCTCAGGAGGTAGAGGCTGCAGGGAGCTGTGATCGCACCACCGCACTCCAACCTGGGCGACTGAAAAAGAACCTATCTCAGAAAAAAAAAGTTATTTCAAAGTGGTGGGATTCAAGACATTAATTTTTTTCTTCTTTTTTGCTTACCTGATTTTTGTAAAGTATCTACAATGAACATATATACTTTATGTAATAAAGAAATTAAGTCATTCATAAACAAAGATTTTGAGGTTATCTCTGCAGTCTATGGGTGAAGTTGCTTGGGAATGAAAAAGAAAAGGACAAATGTGAGACACAATCCAGCAAATGTGTCATGACAATTGACAGGACGAGGCAATTGATTAGTTAGAAAAAGCACACAAGAGAAGGCGTCACTGTTAACTACTTTGAGTGTTGAGCGAAGTTATGGACTGAACGTTTGTATTCCCCTAAAACTCATCTGTTGAAATCCTAACCTCTAATGTGATGGTATTAGACGGTATGGCCTTCAGGATGTGACTAGGTCATGAGGATGGAACCCTCACAAGTGGTATTAGTGCCCTTATTAAAGGGCCCCCAGAGAGCTCTCCAGCCCTCTTTCTTCCATGTGAGGATACCAGGAGAAGATGGCTGTCTGTGACCTGGAAGAGGAAGATGGCCATCACTGAACCTGACCATACTGGCACCCTGACCTCAGACCTCCAGCTTCCAGAACTATGAGCCCCTCCTTCTATGACACTTTGTTATAGCCACCTGAACTAAGACAAATGACATTTTATCAAAGATTTTAAAATGGGTAATATTAGAAGCCTCCTTTTAGCACACACACCAATAGCCTTTTCTTTCTTTCTTGTTCTTGATGAAGTCCTGTGATTTCCATAGCTCTTCCTCTTGGGATAGTTCTTTGCAGAGCTTCTTGCCAGTGTTAGCAAGATCTTTGTGTCTCTTATTGGCTGTCTGCTACTAGGCACTGAAAAAAACAAAATCAATTTCAGAAAATAACATATTTTATTTTTTAAAATGTCTGATTCAGGTGGTACATGTGTAGGTTTTTATATGGGTATATTGCATGATGCTGAGGTTTGAGCTTCAGTTGAACCCATCACCCAGATAGGGAGCATAGTACTCAATACGTAGTTTTTCAACTCTTTCCTTTGTCCTTTTGGAGGCCCCAGTGCCTATTGTTCCCATCATTGTGTCCATGTATACTCAATGTTTAGCTCTCACTTATAAGTAAGAACATGTGGTATTTGGTTTTCTGTTCCCGCATTAATTCACTTAGGATAATGGCCTCCAGCTGCATCCATGTTGCTGCATAGGACATGATTTTGTTTTTTGTATGGCTGCATAGTATTCCATTGATGCATATGTACCACATTTTCTTTACCCAGTTCACCGCTGATGGGCACCTGGGTTGATTCCATGTCTTTGCTATAGTGAATAGTGCTGTGATAAACTTGTGAGTGCAGGTGTCTTTTTAGGTAGCGTGATTTATTTTCTTTTGGGTTTCTACTGGATAGATACCCAGTAATGGGATTGCTGGGTCAAATGGGAGTTCTATTGTTAGTTCTTTGAGAAATCTCAACACTGTTTTCCGCAGGGGCTGAACCAATTTACAATCCCACCAACAGCATATGAGTGTTCCTTTTTCTCCACAACCTTACCAACATCTGCTATTTTTTGACTTTTTAATAACAGCCATACTGTCTGGTGCGAAAGGTTTTGATTTGCATTTCTCTAATGATTAGTGATGTTGAACATTTTTTCATATGTTTGTTGGCTGCTTGTATGTCTTCTTTTGAGAAATACCTGTCCCTGTCCTTTGCCCACTTTTTAATGGGGTAATTTGTTTTCTTCTTCTTGATTTGTTTTTTATAGATTCTAGATATTAGTCCTTTGTCAGATGCATAGTTTGCTAATATTTTCTCCCATTTCGTAGAGTGTCTGTTTACTCTGTTGATAGTGTCTTTTGCTGTGCAGAAGCTCTTTAGTTTAATTAGGTCCCACTTGTCAATTTTTGTTTTTGTCGTGTTTTCTTTTGAGGACTTAGTCATAAATTCTTTGCCTAGGCTGATGTTCAGAAGAGTGTTTCCTAGGTTTTCTTCTAGGATTTTTATAGTTTGAAGTCTTACATTTTTTTTTTAATTTAATTTTATTTTTATTGATCATTCTTGGGTGTTTCTCACAGAGGGGGATTTGGCAGGGTCACAGGACACTAGTGGAGGGAAGGTCAGCAGACAAACAAGTGAACAAAGGTCTCTGGTTTTCCTAGGCAGAGTGTTTGTGTCCCTGGGTACTTGAGATTAGGGAGTGGTGATGACTCTTAACGAGCATGCTGCCTTCAAGCATCTGTTTAACAAAGCACATCTTGCACCGCCCTTAATCCATTCAACCCTGTGTGGACACAGCACATGTTTCAGAGAGCACAGGGTTGGGGGCAAGGTCATAGATCAACAGGATCCCAAGGCAGAAGAATTTTTCTTACTACAGAACAAAATGAAAAGTCTCCCATGTCTACTTCTTTCTACACAGACACGGCAACCATCCGATTTCTCAATCTTTTCCCCACCTTGCCCCCCTTTCTACTCCAGAAAACCGCCATCGTCATCATGGCCCATTCTCAATGAGCTGTTGGGTACACCTCCCAGACGGGGTGGTGGCCGGGCAGAGGGGCTCCTCACTTCCCAGTAGGGGCGGCTGGGCAGAGGCGCCCCTCACCTCCCGGACCGGGTGGCTGGCCAGGCGGGGGGCTGACCCCCCACCTCCCTCCCGGACGGGGCGGCTGGCCGGGTGGGGGGCTGACCCCCCCACCTCCCTCCCGGACGGGGCGGCTGGCCGGGCAGAGGGGCTCCTCACTTCCCAGTAGGGGCGGCCGGGCAGAGGCGCCCCTCAGCTCCCGGACTGGGTGGCTGGCCGGGCGGGGGGCTGACCCCCCCATCTCCCTCCCGGACGGGGCGGCTGGCCGGGCGTGGGGCTGACCCCCCCACCTCCCTCCCAGACGAGGTGGCTGGCCGGGCGTGGGGCTGAGCCCCCCACCTCCCTCCCGGACGGGGCGGCTGGCCGGGTGGGGGGCTGACCCCCCCACCTCCCTCCCGGACGGGGCGGCTGGCCGGGCAGAGGGGCTCCTCACTTCCCAGTAGGGGCGGCCGGGCAGAGGCGCCCCTCAGCTCCCGGACTGGGTGGCTGGCCGGGCGGGGGGCTGACCCCCCCATCTCCCTCCCGGACGGGGCGGCTGGCCGGGTGGGGGGCTGAGCCCCCCACCTCCCTCCCGGATGGGGCGGCTGGCCGGGTGGGGGGGCTGACCCCCCCCACCTCCCTCCCGGACGGAGTGGCTGGCCGGGCGGGGGGCTGACCCCCCCACCTCCCTCCCGGACGGGACGGCTGGCTGGGTGGGGGGCTGACCCCCCCACCTCCCTCCCAGACGGGGCGGCTGGCTGGGCAGAGGGGCTCCTGGCTGGGCAGAGGGGCTCCTCACTTCCCAGTAGGGGTGGCCGGGCAGAGGCGCCCCTCACCTCCCGGACGGGGCGCTGGCCTGGCGGGAGGCTGACCCCCACCTCCCTCCCGGATGGGGTGGCTGCCGGGCGGAGACGCTCCTCACTTCCCAGACGGGGTGGCAGCCAGGCGGAGGGGCTCCTCACTTCTCAGACGGGGCGGTTGCCAGGCGGAGGGTCTCCTCACTTCTCAGACGGGGCGGCCGGGCAGAGACGCTCCTCACCTCCCAGACGGGGTCGCGGCCGGGCCGAGGCGCTCCTCACATCCCAGACGGGGCGGCGGGGCAGAGGCGCTCCCCACATTTCAGATGATGGGCTGCCGGGCAGAGACGCTCCTCACTTCCTAGATGGGATGGCGGCCGGGGAGAGGCTCTCCTCACTTCCCAGGTGGGACGGCGGCCGGGCAGAGACGCTCCTCACTTTCCAGACTGGGCAGCCAGGCAGAGGGGCTCCTCACATCCCAGACGATGGGCAGCCAGGCAGAGACGCTCCTCACTTCCCAGACGGGGTGGCGGCCGGGCAGAGGCTGCAATCTCCGCACTTTGGGGGGCCAAGGCAGGCGGCTGGGAGGTGCAGACCGTAGCGAGCTGAGATCACGCCACTGCACTCCAGCCTGGGCACCATTGAGCACTGAGTGAATGAGACTCCGTCTGCAATCCCGGCACCTCAGGAGGCCGAGGCTGGCGGATCACTCGCGGCTAGGAGCTGGAGACCAGTCCGGCCAACACAGCGAAACCCCGTCCCCACCAAAAAAACACGAAAACCAGTCAGGCGTGGCGGCGCGCGCCTGCAATCGCAGGCACTCAGCAGGCTGAGGCACGAGAATCAGGCAGGGAGGCTGCAGCGAGCCGAGATGGCAGCAGTACAGTCCACCTTTGGCCCGGCATGAGAGGGAGACCGTGGAAAGGAGAGGGAGAGGGAGACGGGAGAGGGAGAGGGAGAGGGAGACGGGAGAGGGAGACGGGAGAGGGAGAGGGAGACGGGAGAGGGAGAGGGAGACCAAGATGATGTTTTTGAAGTCTTACATTTAAGTCTTTAATCCATCTTGAGTCAGTTTTTGTAGCTGGTGAGAGGTAGGGGTCAAGTTTCATTCTTCTGCCTATATTTAGCCAATTTTCCCAGTACCATTTATTAAATAGGATGGAAAATGACATATCTTAAAATTTAAACTTACCAAACAGATCACTTAGAATAAATTTTTAACATGACAAAATGTTGACTTCACTGTTTAATTTTTACCTCAGTGCTTCTGTTTCATTCAAAGCATAGATTTGTTGTTTGTTTTTTTTGGATAGAATATTAACTGATGGATAAAATGAAGGAAAAAGTCAAAATCTTAGATGCTAATATTTTTTAATGACAATAAATTTATTTAGATAAACTCTGAAATGATAACTAAGTCAATGTGAAAACTCCACTGCATTTACATAGAATTTTTTTAAGAAATGTAAACCACCTGGTAATAATAAAAGGCTAATAAGAATAGATAACATACAAAATATATACTCTGTGACAGGTACCCTCCTAAGATCCTTACATATATTATCTTATTTAATTTTGGGGGGGTTTTTTTGAGACAAAGTTTCACTCTTGTTGCCCAGGCTGGAGTGCAATGGCATGATCTCCGCTCACCACAACCTCCACCTCCCGGGTTCAAGTGATTCTCCTGCCTCAGCCTCCCAAGTAGCTGGGATTACAGGCATGCGCCACCATGCCCAGCTAATTTTGTATTTTTAGTAGAGACGGGGTTTCTCCATGTTGGTCAGGCTGGTCTTGAACTACCGACCTCAGGTGATCCTCCCACCTCAGCCTCCCAAAGTGCTGGGATTACAGGAGTGAGCCACCGTGCCCAGCCTATCTCATTTAATTTTTACAATCTTATAAGGTACGTACCATTATCATTTTACAGGTGAGAAACTGAGGCACACAGAAATTAAGTTAGCTTGCCCAAGGTCATAGCCAGCAAGTGATAGTAACCTACTCTAAAACTACCAGTTTAAATATGGCTCAATTAAAAAATGTGCACATGAGGTGAACTAGACATCGTACTTGATGCTAGAGGGAGATATACAAAGACTCTTTCTTTGAAGATTTTGAAATCTAGACAAATATCATAAAATGTTAAATACTAATACAAGAGTGAAATAAAAATTCCAGACAATCTTTTTAAAAATCCACCAAAGAATGATTTAACTTCCTTAAACTTTCTGCTTAAACAAGTTTTCAGTAGTACTCTACATAAATGAGCACGCGTAATTTCTAATTCCATCATTGTTAAATTTTTTTGCTGCAGTTAATGACTTCTACAGGAAGTTATGCTTATACAATAGCCAAAACATATGCCTACGAGGTAGAAGCACCAACACAGAAATCAACAATATCCTGGGCTAATTAAGTGTATTTCACATTATTATTCTGAACCCACTCTTCAGTTCCACCTTAGCCAGATTATCTGTTCCTATAATTACCCATCATGGAAAGGACCCCCTGTAGGTAGGAATTTCAGGCACATCTGGCAGCCAACTGCACAGGACCCTTCCATCTGCACATTTGCTCTGATGAAAGCCCTGTGCTTGCACTTAATTGGGGGTATAACCAGGTATCTCAGAGACAATTTGGTTGGTGAAAACCATATTATTTTTATCCAAATTGATGTGATGGTCTGATGACTGCAACCACTGAGAACACCGTATTGAAAAAATTAATTTATCTCTTTGTACCTGAAAACATGGACTGACTAACCTTTCCATTTTTCATCCAATTATTTTGACATCTTTTAAATGCAGTCAAAAGATAAATGCTGCTCCACTTCCTGGTTTTTCATTTTTCTTGGCCTCGGTCCAGATGTGGGTATAAATGTTACTTTGTATAAAATGGAGCTGGTTGCTAGTGCTTAATTTTCATGAGGGTAAGGACACAAATGTCTTGCATTAGTTCTGTGAGTTATGGTAAAACCCTTTTCAGTCTTTTTTAGGAGTTAGTGATGTGTTTGATGCTGTGAAGGTTAAAGTAACAGCAACTTCTGTTACAGGTAACCTCTCAAATCTCAGTAGCTTCATCCAGTGGAAGCTCATCTCTCATTCACATAAAGTCAGTCACCAGTGGGGACCCTGGCAGATAAGAGGAGAAAAGAGAGGATGTGAACAATTGAACAGGCAGCTTTTCTGAGCTCTGCCTGGGAGTGACACAGCCCCTTCCGCTGGCCAGAAGGCTCGTGGCCTTATAGAGCTTCGGGAAGTGGGGACGGGGAAGGCAGGGGCTGGCAGACTGGTAGTCCCCAACTTTACAGCATGGAAGGGGACTGCAAATTTTCTGGTGAAAGGCCAAGTAGCCACCTCTGCTACAAGTACTAAATCCTGAGGAATTATATATTAGAAAGGGTGAACTCTGAACAGGTCTTTAAAAATAAATGTTTTATGGAGTTTGCATAGAGTGACTAATTTCAGTAAAAGAAATTATATCTATTGATTAAGCACCTACTATGAACAAGTCTCTTGATATACCCAGTGGAAAAGTGGGGAGAATGGGGACAGGTACAAAGATGAATGAAAGAAACATGGTCTGTCTCTCCATGAAGCATGGCAAGGAAATGAATGAAATTTTGTGTACATTATATATGATCTATAAGATGTAATTTAAAACATAATTTTACCTACAGAAAAAGGAGCAAGAAAAATATTTGTAAAGGAAATATTTGCTTTATTTTCTGATTCACATTTTCATCATAGAAAATTTTAAAAATACAAAAAGGCGCAAAGAAAAAATCTTTCAGTGTCCCTAATCCTATCTCACAGAGATATTCACTATGAACATTTTTCCTTTTGACTTTACATATACACATATTTGAAAAGTTAATGTATGAGGATTTTTTCCAAAGTACTGAAGTTAAGAACATCAGTTGACCTGAATTAACTTATTTGTAATCATGAAGAAATCCTAGAAAGAATGCCAAAGTAAACTGTTTTCCTCTGCTGGTATCTGGAGCACTAAGGTCCATGATTTATCATTAAAAGAGGAGGGGCAGAGGAATGGTTACACCAACTTTCTTTTTTCTTTTTTCACCTCAAATTTTTACTCTGAAACAACCTTTAAACACCCAACAAATAAATGAAAACTTGTTGCCGCATCAAAACCATCATCAAAATGAACTGAAATACCCTTCATTATTCAACCTACAGTGTGTGCAAGGGCCACCAGAATGTGTTCTAGGAGAAATGGCTGCAAGGCCAGGGGGTATTAGGAGAACGTTTTTGGCAGGAATAACTGTCCAAAGGCAACTGGGCTAAGCTAGGAGCTCTCCATCACTAAAGAACTTGGAGCAAAAACTGGAAGACCTCTCCTCTGGAATGCCGAAGAGGGGATCCAAGTATTGGGCAGGAGATAGAGAGGTGCCCTAAAATCCTTTCCCACCCAGGGTGCATAGATATATACCCCATAGGGTCCTGCAGGAGACGGTCTGAAGCAGAACTTATTTGAGCTGTTTGGGATTACACAGTCTTCTATAAAACTGGCCCAATCAGAAGATTTCCTAGTTAGCTTGTTGTCCAGAAACAGGCTTTCCTAGCTCTGCGGCGGTTAGGAGTTAAATGCATCACCGTTGGCTCCCCAGACACTGCTGGGACTCAAATGGGTGCAAGAGTGAAGGGGAAGGTGGGAAAAAAGATGGAGAAGCAGGGGGGAAGGAAGCCACAGATGTCATCTTTTCAGGATGCTCAGAATTAGCCCTAATGCCCTATAGATAAAGGATTGGTCTGAGAACCAATCAACTCCTTATTTCTGTTTGGCAGCCACCTTCCTCTTCCCCGATCTCCTCTTATTTCAGGTCGGGCTGCAGCAAAATGGCCCAAATTGATCTCGAATCTTTCCAATTTAGGCCATGGAGACACAATCGATATTGTATGGAAGGAATCTCAAGAAGAGATACTTCTTTGCCACATCATGAATTCTCATTCCGTCATTCTCATCCTTTGACTGGCTGCTTTGATCAAGCGAGTGGAACTCTTAACTTCGAACAGAAAGAGAAAAACAGGGTCAGTAAATTGTGCCATCACACAGGCAAAATACCTAAACTAGTCACACTGTTTTGATTCAATTGGCTACTGAAGTTATAGAATGTTGTTTACTCTTCTCTCCTTTGTCTACTCCCCAGCCAACAAAACAACCAACCTTAGCTGTTTTGAAAATAAATGAAAATTCCAACATGGGTTTGAAATAAAATTGCATCATAAACGATCGGTAGGTGTTTTTCAAAGTGGTTTCAGGGAAGTGCCACGGAGTAAGCAGGCGACCACCGAGGCTGCTAAAATATTTCCTGTCCTGACCAGGGTTGCGTTTCTGGAGAATATTTAACAGGGAGGGTTTTAACGCTTTTAAAGATGTTGAAACTAAAGAACAAATATTGACCAGAGGGCACCACAACGCTCCTGAAAGAGAGTAAAATACATCCTTTATAAAATGAAAAACTACTTGGATGAATTATTCCAAAATTCCTGCACAAGTGGACCTCAGAAGGCAGACGGAGGCGCCAATTTGGCATGGCCAGGGCCTGGGCACTCACGCACCAGGGAGCCTCGCGGGTCCGCTCTCGCTCTGTGAGGCCACGGTCTTCCCGCCAGGTTGACTCGAGCCTCCTGCCAGAGCCACTGGCCCCGGAGGCCACCCTAGACCGCAGCTGGCGGCCGCTGGCACGAGTGCAGGGTAACTGAGCCAGGGCCGCTGGCGCATTTGGCCTGGCCGAGGCCACCCCGCGCGGCCGCTCCACTGTGCCCGAGGCTGTCCTGGAGGTGAGGCCGGCCCACAGGGACCCTGCCCGTGCCCGGGCTCCGGTGAGTCAGGGCGCGTTATGCAAGTGCCCCCGGCGCCTCCCCTTCGGTCTTTCACCCCGCGCGGTTACGAAAGCGCGACCCCCTCCCCCCGGCGCTATAAAGCAGCGGGGCGGCCGCGGCGCGCTCGCCTCCCTCGCTCCACGCGCGCCCGGACGCGGCGGCCAGGCTTGCGCGCGGTTCCCCTCCCGGTGGTGAGTCGCGGCCGGGGTGGGGTGGGGTGAGGTGGGATACGGCGGCCCGGGGGTCGTCTGCCGGGCACTGACGGAGGCGCATCTCCCGCAGGGCGGATTCCTGGGCAAGATGAAGTGGGTGTGGGCGCTCTTGCTGCTGGCGGCGCTGGGCAGCGGCCGCGCGGAGCGCGACTGCCGAGTGAGCAGCTTCCGAGTCAAGGAGAACTTCGACAAGGCTCGCGTAGGTATCGGCCCAGGGGGCCCAGGCGGCCCAGGTCCCCACCCCATCCCCGCCCTCCCCGCGGCCCGCCGTGCGCCCCCGGACGCCAAACCCCTGCTGTCATCCTTCTCACAGTTCTCTGGGACCTGGTACGCCATGGCCAAGAAGGACCCCGAGGGCCTCTTTCTGCAGGACAACATCGTCGCGGAGTTCTCCGTGGACGAGACCGGCCAGATGAGCGCCACAGCCAAGGGCCGAGTCCGTCTTTTGAAGTCAGTGGCCGCCGGGGCAGCTGCGCCCTTTGCGCTCCAGGGTCCCCCAAGGGCCCTGCCTGCTGATCGCCACGTGGGCATTGTGAAGGGAAGGGAGCACCGAATGGGTGGAGGGAGGGAGGAAGCCCTTTGCCCGGCTTGGCTGAGGATCCCCTTGGCTTTTGCAGTAACTGGGACGTGTGCGCAGACATGGTGGGCACCTTCACAGACACCGAGGACCCTGCCAAGTTCAAGATGAAGTACTGGGGCGTAGCCTCCTTTCTCCAGAAAGGAAGTGAGTAGTCAGCTCTGTGGGACTGTCTTGGGAATGGGGCCCCTACCGGGCCAAATCGCTGGGTTTCTTCTCCAGAGGAACCTACCCTTAGGAAGAATGGCCTGCGGAAAGGTCTGGAAGTGGCAGGAACCCGCAGCACCACCTGAGGTTAGGGGAACAAGATTGGGAGCAGCTACCTACCCCCTCCCCAAACCTCAGCTCAAGAAACCTGGCCTAAGCTCAAAAGGACCTTTCGGTTTGTCAGGTGTCATTTTCCCCACCAGCCACTGTGCCAAGGTGTGTGCCTTCTCCATGCTTTCTCCTTCTGTCTTTCACATCACCACTCCACCTAGCTCTGCATTTCCTCCGTCTCTTTGGGCTGAATCCCTGAGACAGCTTGACTATCTGGGGCTCCCACAGAGGCCGAGAGAGCCCTATCCAAGGACGGAGGGAACACTGTGCATAGGGGTGGATGCCTCCCAAGTGCCTGGCCTGCTGATGCTGAGATTCTGAGCCAGGCACAGTGTGCTGTGACTGTGGCCTCTTCCCTTTCCACTAAGCTGTGAAAATCAGATGTGGAGGGGAGTGATGTTGAGGACTTGTAGAAGAACATCCTGAAATTTGGCCTAATCATGAGAAAACAGTGTCTACATGCTCTTTTTCCCATTTTTTCCCCCATTTATCCTAAGTTTCAAATCAGGAACCTACTTGGTAGCTAGAGAATAATGCAGGCCAGGGGACACATATCATGGAATCTTAGAGAGGGAGAGTTAACCTTTTGGAGGGGGTTCAATATGTAGATGAATAAACTGAGGCCAAGAGAACTTTGCCCAAGGACATGCAACAAGTTTGTTAGAGCCAATGTCAGAAGCCAGGCTTCCAAATCTCAGGCCAGGATCAGGTGGCCCTGAACTGCAGGGACTCCTAATCCAGACCAGCTTTTGCAAAGTATTGTTTGAGCTCTTCTGTGAGATAGGACCAAGGGTTGTTCAGGGAGACTCTCTCTGCTCGGTGATCCAGGGTAGAAGTGTCCTTTATTGTAACCCTTTGCTCTCCATATATGGCACACCACACTCTTGGACTTCCTCTAAAGTTGTGTGTTGGATGAAATTGCATTTTTAAATTTTATTTAATTTTTAATTTTAATTTAATTTTTTTTTTTTTTAGAGACAGGGTCTCACTGTCACCCAGGCTGGAGTGCAGTGGCGCCATCATGGCTCACTGCAGCCTCAACCTCCTGGGCTCAAGCCATCCTACCACCTCAGCCCCCTGAGTAGCTGGAACTACAGGCATGGGCCACCATGTCTGGCTAATTTTTGTATTTTTTGTGGAGTCAGGGTCTCCCCAGCTTGCCCAAGCTGGTCTTGATCTCCTGGGCTCAAGCCATCCTCCCATCTCGGCCTTCCAAAGTGCTGGGATTACAAGTATGAGCCACCATACCTGGTAGAGAAAAAGCTTAGAAGCTTTATTTTTATTTATTATCCTTGGAAATAATAAAAATTATTTCAAATAGTGCAGCAAAACATCCCAAAGTGATTTAGAGTAAAATATACTTTTCTGATAATGGATTACAAAAATCAATACCAGAGGTACAAGATTACTAATTTTTAGAAAGAGGAAACACATATGTTCTATAGCATTTTGAGATGTGCTCCTTAATGGACTAGGATTCTGTTGGCAATGCCTTTAGGCACAGGGTCAGAGAGGACCCAATGAGAAGGGAGCATTTTGTTTCTTGCCTCCTCCCCCATCAAACCAGATTAGTTTGCTTTTGTCTCTTGTATATTGGTATTTTATCAGGATTTCATTTGGAGGGCGAAAAAGTACTGCCATCTTGAAAGTGATTGCTATAGATATTAAGTGAGATGACTATAATATGGAAGGCTTAAGGATAAATTCCTTCTTAGGGTACATGTCAAAAAAGAAGCTGTGCAGTGTTGTAGTTAAGCCCGCCCGGTTAAAATTAGACCTCCTAAGTTCAAATCCCAACTCCACCACTACTTGTGGAACCTTAGATATGTTCCTTCACTTCTCTGTGCCTATTTCGTCATCTGCAAAGTGAAATGATCATAGAACCTACCTCATAGAGTTGTGTTACAAGATGCAATGAGTCAACAGGCAGAAAGCACTCAGAACAGTGCCTGAGACATGAGTTCTTTGTAAGTGTTTGATATGATGGCTGCTTAGTTATCTCCCTGGTCGTGAAATCATAGCTTTAGATTCTGGGTCTAGAATGGGAGGACCCATGGAGACCACTGGGTTCAAGTCTCTTGTTTTAGAAGTGAAGAAACTGGGGCCCATAGAGAAGTGACTGGCCTAGGGGCACAGGGTGAATTTTTGGCACTTAGTGACACCTCTTAACCCATGGCTTGTAAAAAGGCACAAACAATCCCTTTGTTTTCTGAGTATCTCGCAAATGGCATGGCTTGATGCACCTACCTTGTTCTGTTTTACATGCTTGTTTTGGGGTCATCTTAACAAACTCTACTTTCATTCCTCGTGCCAGTTTCTTCCCTGACCATGGTCTTGCTTTAAACACTGACTTGGACGGAGGGATTTGAAGGCCACTCCAAGAGTGGGCTGCATCCTCAGCCTCTCCCCTGCTCCACACACTGCATCTCACCAAACGGATGTGTTTAAAATGAGGTGCGCTTATGGAGAGAAAGTAACTCAGGGCCAAACGATCATGAAATTTGTTGTCGAATTATTTTAAAATTAAATGTGATCAATCTCTACAGTTGAATGTCAGTGTTAACAGACTGATGTGGCTTGCTGCTCCAGCCTTGGGCATGCTCCATACTGGTCTTCCCTTCTGGCTCCACCAGCAGCAAGCAGGATGTCTCAGGGGTTGAGGATACTACCATCAGCAGGTCTTGGTTGAATACAGGCTAGCCTCCCTGAGATTTGACTTCCTTCACTATGAAATGGGGATAAAGAATAGTTTCTATTTCATAGAATCATTGGAAGGACTAATTAAGGTAATTTGTGAAAATGCTTAGCCTAGTGCATAGTAAGTGCTCAATAAATATTAGTTATATCATCATTGTTTTGTGCTCTTGCAGAAAGACCTGGACAAAGACTCTCCTTGTGTCCTTCTGTCAGATGAAGTCTGTCACTCTGCTAGTAAAGGGGCCCTTGTCAGACTGAATAACAATGCAAGCCTGAATGTTTACATTAGTGTTGCCCAAAGTCAGTGTTCCTGCTCCGTCTATATCTAAATACACTAGGGTGCTTGTTAACAAATGCACATTTCTGGACTCAAACCCCGAATTATGGAGTCAGAAATTCTAAGGGCACGGCCCTGGAATCTGCATTTTAAGTATGCTCCTTGGGTATGCTGTTTCTGCACAATGAAGTTTGAGAACCACTGGTCTAGATAATTCAATCTGAAGAGTTTGGCTTACTCAGGTATCAAGGCCTCAGACTCCACTCACTTTTCTGGGGCCTGTTGGGGTATTTTGACAATGCATCGGAAATAGCATTAAATCTGTTGCCTGGCTGGCTCAGCTGGACTGTTAGGCCTGAGAAGCACAGGGAGCTTCCCACCTGGTCTTGCTGCTTTAGATGATTGGAGCATGCAGGTTTAGGGAGCCGAAAGGACACATGCCAGGCCCACAGCAGTGAGCAACAGAACAGACCAATGGAACCAGGTTGCCCGAGACAGCGCCCTCTACCAAGCATTTTCTTTGGTTTTGGGACTGGCAGTCCAAACCGCTAAACCAGTCTGTGTAGGTACAGTATACACACAGCTGCAGCGTGACCCCACTTCCTAGGATGGTAGAGGGGAGACAGGGGCTCCCAGCCACACAGCCACTGCCTCCAACGCTCTCTGTCCCTAGCTCCACTGCATGCGGTTAGCTGCAGTCTGGAAATGGCTGGGGGTGTCTGGTTCTCCAGAGGAGCCCTGCCCAGCTGCCGGGTGTGAGGAGGTTAGAGAACCAACCTCATTCTCGCAGTGCTCTGGCAGATCTCTTGCAAATACTCTTAAAAGGGAGAGCCTGGTCAAGGTCACTATGATTTAAATTCCTCGTCTTTGAATTATTCAGCCAAAAGAGCCTGGAGATTAACCAAACCAACTTAGGCCTTCTTTTAAAGTCAAGAACAGTAGCCAATTTTACTAAATCCAAGTATTGAAAGTTACTTAATTCCTCTGTCAAAATTTAAATGATGGCGACCATTTTGGAGGAAAAAAAAAAAAGTTAAGCTGCCGATCGGCCAAGCTAATAGCTGCCTGGATCATGAGTCGAGGTAACATTTCAAAGGCAAGTGTTTTTGTGTCTGAGGGTGCCTGTGACAGACACTGTAATCCTCGTAACCAGGGAAAGAATGACTTCATCCAAGGATGAGGAAGACCACCCAGATACTCTGGAGCCTGTGAGGGGAGTCAGTGGTTAGGGTGAGGCCCAGCAGGCAGCCCTGTGGCTTCTGTTCCCAGCCTTTCTGCTGAATAACTTTATGGTTCCTGCTGAGCAGTCATGGTTCTGGAACATCTCCTCAGCCCCACCTCTGACACTGTTACCCTGGAACAGCCTCAAGGCACAGGAGTGGCTCATTCTCCTGGCAGGCCTAGGGTGAGTTGAAGAGAAGGGCTCCACACCCACTCCTGTGACAGCCCCCCTGCAGAGCCTGGGTTTGGGCTGAACCCCATCCTAGGCTGGCACTCCAGGGGTTCTCAGAGAGGCACACCCAGAGGCAACTTAGGACCAGCATTCCAGGTGGCCTTACACCCTCTAACGCTGGGGGATCCAGTTCCCTCTGCGCTTCTCCAACTGGAACACTGCAGAGGGAGCATCACCCCTTGCTCCAACACCTGAGCCTGAGATGGAGACACAAAGCCTTTTTGTTTCTTGCCCCTCTCCCGTCAGTGTACTGATTGTCTGGAGACAGTGTGGTGTAGAGGTGAAGCATGTGGGCTCTGGGATCACACTCTCTTGCTTGAATCCCAGTTCTGCCCTGCTCTTTGTGACCCTGGGTGAATTATTAAGTATCTCTGTGCCTCAGTTTCCTCACCTGTAAAGTAGAGGATGATAGTGTGCAGTTTTGGATCAATGTGAGAGGTAACCGAGAAAACAAATGGGAGTGTCCATACAGTGACTGGCACATAATTAAGTGCTCAGAAAGTCCCAATCATGGTATTGTGTCAACAAGAAGGTTAAATTAAGTAGAGATGTGGCACTTTTATCTCAATACAGGGTGACACTGTTCTTTCTCTGTGGCAAATCGCTCACATACATTCTTTCTTTCTTTCTTTTTTATTTTTTTAAGACAGAATCTCACTCTCACTCAGGCTGGAGTACAGTGGTGCAAACCTAGCTCACTGTAGCCTTGACCTCCTGGGCTCAAAACGATCCTGCCGCCTCAGCCGCAAGTAGTGGAGACCACAGACGCATGTCACCCCACCCGGCTAATTATTTTCATTTTTCATAGATACGAGGTCTCACTATGTTGCCCAGGTTGGTCTCAAACTCCTGGCCTCAAGTTACCCTCCCACCTCAGCCTCCCAAAGTGCTGGGATTACAAGCACGAGCCATGGTGCCCGGCCACACATATACTCTAATTAACATTCTTTCCTCTCCTGCCTTCGTTGATATTTTTACCACTTTCATTTACTCTTATTCTTCATGGCTTACATTTCAGCCTTGAGGAATACATATAATCTAAATTCAGTGGCTCAGCTCTGCCTCTGTGAGTTGTGAAGAGGACAAGGTCTGAGAAGGAATATCTGATGCCAGATGGTGGGCCTCTTGTGTCCTCAAGGCAAAACCTACTCTTTGCCGGCACAAAGAAGTGAGTAGCATTAATAAGCAGAATTAGGATGAAGTCAGAGAAGCCGTGACCATGGGCGTGGCATCCTCCAGAGGACTGAGAGAGCAGGGGGCAGCCCGGTCAGTGAGTTGATTAGGAACCAGCTGATAGAGATCGAGAAAGACATAAGCCAATATTGGGGGTAACATAAGTTGGTGGCCATCAGATATTAGCCACAAAAGACACAGATATTATTGGAGAGTAGATGGTGAAGCGACAGTAGAACGGTTTATTCTGTGGTTTTGATGAGCCCACATTCTTGGTGGTTCTTTGGAAAGATGCTGTCACATTTATAGTGACATAATCACAGGGACAGATGATGATTGAAGTGAATGAGGTTTCCCTGGCTCCAAGATTTTTTTCAATAAAGGAGAACAAGATCCTTTCTGATTTGCCAAATTTTATAAAAGTTGTCAGAATTCTCTGAAGTGTCCTGCTTCCTAAGGAAATAAAACCAGCTTCTGGAAGTCACTGTGTTCTCAGGCGTGGTCGTGAGTTTCTCCGACATCTGAGCCCATGAGGGAAAGGCATTGATCGGCATGGTGGCTTTCTGGCTTGCAGATGATGACCACTGGATCGTCGACACGGACTACGACACGTATGCCGTGCAGTACTCCTGCCGCCTCCTGAACCTCGATGGCACCTGTGCTGACAGCTACTCCTTCGTGTTTTCCCGGGACCCCAACGGCCTGCCCCCAGAAGCGCAGAAGATTGTAAGGCAGCGGCAGGAGGAGCTGTGCCTGGCCAGGCAGTACAGACTGATCGTCCACAACGGTGAGTCAGGAGCAGGGTGCCTTCTGGCTCTTCCTGCAGGGCAGTGGGTTTGGACTAAGGGGCCCACGTGCTAGTGAAATTCATTTTGTCCGTACCCCAGAGAAAACAGGGGGTCTTGGGAGCCCCTTTCTGAGGCCAAATCCCGATCCTGCTTGGCCAGATTTTTCACTGGCCTTCTCATAGGGCTCATGCAGGTGTGGGTAAAGGCCTTTGTCCAGTTCACTGGCACTAACACTGCAGTGGGCTCTCTTTTCTTTTTATTCTGCTTCCTCGGGCCATTTCTGTGGTCACCCCTGGCTACACTGCCCCAAAAAACCATTGTGACTGAATTAAGATTGTTTGGGATTGAGCAGCCCAGTAAAGAGGTGGGCAGTTCATGTAGCCATTGACGTAAAAACTCCACAGGGGCATCAATGTAGTAAGCTCCAAAGAGAATGATTTCAACGCACCTTCTTTTTTCTATATGAAACCAAATAGCCATGACATTGACTAGCTGGGTTTCCTCAGTTGGGGGTTTTGAGATTCTCTGGAACAACCATAGGATCTTTTAGGAGATAATACCCTTGTCTGATCTTGATTTTAAAGCCAGGAACATTGTGGAGGAAAGAGCTCCATTTAGTTTGAGTGGACACTCACTCATTACTATGGGATACTGGGTTTCAAAATCCAAACAGAGTAATGCTAAAATGTAGAGAAACAAAATGGGCCAGGCATGGTGGCTCACACCTGAAATCCCAGCACTTTTGGAGGCCAAGGTGGGCTGATCACATGAGGTCAGGAGTTCAAGACTGGCCTGGCCAACATGGCAAAACCCCATCTCTACTAAAAATACAAAAATTAGCCAGGCCTGGTGGCATGCGCCTGTAATCCCAGCTGCTCACGAGGTTGAGGCAGGAGAATTACTTGAGCCCGGGAAGCGGAAGCTGCAGTGAGTTGAGATTGCACCACTGCACTCCAGCCTGGGCAACAGAGCAAGATTCTGCCTCAAAAAAAAAAATAATAATAATAATAAACAAAATGGAGCATTTCTGTTGGTCACGAACTGACCCACTACACCAAACAGATGGGAACTTAGACCAAAATCAAATTGATTTTGAAGCTTCACCCTTCAAAATTAAATGTAGGGCCAGCGAGGATTCCACCACAGCAGGGCACCTTAGGAAGCAGATTATGCACATTGTACAGATGAGAAAACAGAGGCTGACAATGATGAAGAAAGTTGCCCTAAATCTTTAATAGGTAGCTGAGTTGGATGCAAACCTAGAGTTTTGTGACTCTGAAGTCCCTTGTGCCACACCATCTGGTGACACATGACATGAGACATAGAAACACTTTATAAAACCATCACCAGTGTGTCCCAGGTCAGGCTGCCTTGGCTCCCACTTCCTGAAAGCTGAGGATGGCCCCCGACACTGTGAAATGCAATAAGGCAGACTTAAGAGAAATCAAAGGAAGCCCTGTTCATCCAGCAAGTCTTATTCTCTCCACCCCCATTACGTCCAGAGAAAATTCAGTGGGTTTCAGAAACAGCCTTGAAGGTGTTTATGAATTACAGCCACCTGTATCCGTAAGGGTTGCGATCTGCTGTGATGCATTTGAATTAAGAAGCATTTGAATGAAGCCAGCTCCAAGGCCATCATGATGTTCATTATCTATATAAAAACTGGGTCCACTTTCTGTCGTTAATGGCTTTGTTTTGTATTTTCCAGGTTACTGCGATGGCAGATCAGAAAGAAACCTTTTGTAGCAATATCAAGAATCTAGTTTCATCTGAGAACTTCTGATTAGCTCTCAGTCTTCAGCTCTATTTATCTTAGGAGTTTAATTTGCCCTGCTCTCCCCATCTTCCCTCAGTTCCCATAAAACCTTCATTACACCTAAAGATACACGTGGGGGTCAGTGAATCTGCTTGCCTTTCCTGAAAGTTTCTGGGGCTTAAGATTCCAGACTCTGATTCATTAAACTATAGTCACCCGTGTCCTGTGATTTTAGTTTTCATTTGTGTTTATGTCTGTGCTGCAGATGGATGGGTGGGGTGCGCCTCTTCATACCAGGAGCCCGTGGCTCTTTCTGACCTTTGGCCTGTTCTAGTGCCTAATCTCCATTATTAAATACTGGCTTCTCCCAACTTCCTGAAAAGGAAGTTTCCTCTTTAACTTAGGAAAGCCTTACCTACCAGCCTGGCCAAAGCACTGGTGTCAAAAGAGGAAGTGAGTAGACAGGTCAGTCTAGTGAGCCCAAGTCCTCAGTCAGCCCTAGGCCTGTGAGGGAGGTGGGCGGGCTGGCAGCTCACCAATGCTGGATTTGAGAGGCTGAGCCACAGGGGACAAAGTGAGCTCTAGAAAACACTCCTTAGCCCTTTATTGTCTCTAGCATGCAGCTCACCTCTTTCAGGTATAGGCAAAATGTTGATGGGGAGGAGGGAGGCCTCTGGGGAAATTGGAAGATGGGGCTCTGGAATCTCGTTCTATAGGAAAGATCAGAGCACCCCCTACCTGGAATGCAGGGAGGGGCTGGGTAGGGGGTAAGTTGCAGGGGCTGGGACAGAACACCAGCATCCTGCATCATTAGCAGCACGTGGGAACCCTAGTGTATGGGTGCAAGGCCACTTGCCTCAGTTTTCCAGGTGTTCCCAGGGGCCTCCATTTCTCATCTTGAAAAAAGCAGCAAGGCTTTGGTACCAGAGGGTCTTGGCATAAGTGCAAATCTGCTTCAGATATATATTAGCTGTGGATTTGGGGCTGGTTACAAGGCTTATCTGAGCCTCACTCTTTTCTTGGGAGATAAGGGAAAATAGTCTTTGCCTGATGGGCTGCAGTGAGGATTCAATTAGGCAGTGTCCCTTAGAGCTCTGGGGAGCTGTGAAACCGGTGATGCCAGGCTGATGTCTATGAAATGCACTGGGAGTGAGGAAAGGGTCACACATCTCCGCCTGGGTGTTGGAATATCCAGGGACCGTGGGAGGCTCCTGGGTGCCCCAGGCTAGTGTTCTCCACCAAAGACAGAGGAGACAGGTGATGTGCATGGGAGAGCTTTGCCTTCCTCTCTCACGGAACCACAGGCTGTCAGAGCCTTGCTCCGCAGCTTCAGTTTGACAACCTCAGAGAACCATAGTGATATAGGAGTTAAAAAGAAATTACTCGGGCAGATAGTGAGGGTATGGAAGTCCTTGGTAAGATTTTCCTTTTAATGAAAAGCAGCCCCTAAATCCTTTTCTAACAAAAAGCAGCTGTAAAATCGTGCTGCAGACATAGACAAGCAAGTTGGAAGCTTGCATGGGTGAATGCCAGCAGTTGTGTCCATTGGAATGTACTACCTAAGACTAAGCATGTTCAAAATGGCGGCTCCATCTTCTCTTTTTGCCAGCTATGAGTGCAGTAAGGAGAAGACAAGATGGCCAAGTGGAAAGTCCATTTGCATAATCAGATTTGGGTGGGGTGGCCAGCCTTTCTCGTGCACTACGTAAACGTCACACGTGGTCAAACCAATCTGTGAGCCCTATGTAAATCAGACACCACCTCCTCAAGCCTGCCTATAAAATATGCTGTGGTCCACCACTTTTCCCTTTTCAGATGCCTCTGTCTCACGAGAGAGAGAGCTGCTCTCCTCTCTCCTTTCTTCTGCCTATTAAACGTTCTGTTCCTTAACCCACCCACATATGTCCGTGTCCTTAATCCTCTTGGCGCAAGATGACAAACCCTGGTTATTTACCCCAGACAGCAATGCTGCTTCAATAAGATAGCCACACATCACTTCCAAAAACAGGTTTAATTGATCAAATCTATTAACTAAAGTGAGCAAAACATCTCTGTTCGTTTGTCTTCGAGCTTGTGATATCCATGAATCTGACTTCAGAAGCAAGCTGATCCAGAAACTGCATAAGCAGTCACTACTGCTGGTGCTGATTTCCTCAGCAACAAAGATTTGTTGAACACCTACTATACACCAGGCCCTGTGCTGCTGTGCATTGCAGCCACTGGCCCAGCCTCCAAGTGGTGGAGTGACCCTGGGTTCGGTCTTTGGCTCTGGTTTCTCTCTGTCTCTCCAAGGGATGTATTATAAAACCATAGGCCTATAAACACCATTCATATCTCCAAACAATGTGCATCTCCAGGCCCAAGCTCCACATCTCTGCATCCAACTGCCTATTCAATTTGGAAGTCTCACTGAGATTTCAAACTGATGAGCTCCAAATGAAACTCTTGGCTCCCCCACCCCTAATCTTTGCCCAGGCTCCCCCATTTTTGTTGCCTGCTTCACCATCCAACCAATGACAGGCTAAAAAATCAGAGTATTCCCCTTGAGTTCTCCCTTTCCCTCACATTCTATCAATTCCATCCTTTCCATCAATAAATCATCTTTGTTTTACCTTCCCAAGGTATATTTACAAGTCATTTCTCACAATCCCTCCCTAATGCCACTCACCTCCAAGGTCCCATCCCCATGTCACACTTCAGCAGCTGCCCAACTGGTCTCCATTTTCATTCATGCTCCTCAGAGTCTATTCCCTGCCCAGCAGCCAGGGTAATCTTTGCACACATTCATCAGGTCACGTCAGCCTCCAGTTGCAAACCTCCAGGGGCTTGGAGAACAGAATAAACTCCTAGGCCCTATGTGATCTAACCCTGCAATTTCTCTGGCCTCAACTGACAGGCCCCAGCCGGGTACCCCTCGTCTCAGCATTAAAGGCAGTGCCTAGTGCAGAGGAGGCTCCATCAATAGTCGGCTTATGCCACTCTCCCTTCAAGCATGTCAGCCTCCTTGCACTAACATCTCTTCTGTGTCCCTTCCCCCTATTCACACACGTGGCCCTTTCTTGTCGCTTACCTTTTGATCCAATTTGTCACTCCTCAGAAAGATCTTCTTAGGCCCCTCCCCATCTGATCTAAATTCCCATCACTACCATAGCCCCCATCCCATTTTCTTCACAGTGCTTATTCGCTCTGTGATGCTATACTATTTATTGATTTGTAGCTAGGCGTGGCGGCTCATGCCTGTAATCCCAGCTACTTGGGAGGCTGAGGTGGGAGGATTGCTTGAGCCAAGGCATTTGAGGCTTCAGGGAGCCGTGATTGTGCCATTGCACTCCAGCCTGGGCATTGGAGCAAGACCCTCATCTCAAATATATAGGTATCTGTATATAGATATAGTTTACTGACTTTTATTTAGTTTTTCTGCCCCTGACTTGAAGGTAAGTTCCCTGAGAGAGGGCCATGGCTGTCTGGTTCACCACTGTATTCCTAGCACAAAGGACACTGTCTGCCATGGCTGGTGCTTAAGAGGCATCTCTGCTGGATGCGTCAGGAGTAAACCACTCCTGAACTCCCTCTCAAACATTTCAGAGTCATCCTACTTTCTCTCTGACTTCATGATGCCGATTCTCTTAAAAGGGTCCATGGCATTTTTATAAATGAAAAAAAAAAAAAAAGTAAGTCATCTTTAACTGTTCCTTAGAAATTCTTCAATTGCTCTTGACATCAGTGAATGATCCTAAACCCTTACGAGTCCAAGGTAGGGCACAGGGTGGCTGTGACCCTTCAGAGGAGAAATCTGCGTCCTGAATCGGTTCTAAGACTCACTTCAGAAACCACTATGGTGTGGCTTTATATGTAGGAGATGTGATTGCTGAACAGTCATAAATAAATATTTATTAAATTCGATCATATTACAAACACACTAAAAAAGTTCACATTTAAAAGGAACCCATAACAAATCCTTTTTTTTTTTTTTTTTAAGATGGAGTTTCGCTCTTGTTGCCCTGGTTGGAGTGCAATGGCGCGATCTCGGCTCACTGCAACCTCTGCCTCCCAGGTTCAAGAGATTCTCCTGGTTCAGCCTCCCAAGTAGCTAGGATTACAGGTGCCCACCACCACTCCCAGCTAATTTTTTTTTTTTATTTTTAGTAGAGACGGGGGTCTCACCATGTTGGCCAGGTTGGTCTCGAACTCCTGACCTCAGGTGATCCACCCACCTCAGCCTCCCAAACTGCTGGGATTACAGGCATGAACCACTGCACCTGGCCAACAAATCCTTTTATAAAGGGAAAATATTATGAAACGTGGTGATCACCCCTTAATTTACCGATGCTGTGGATGTCTATTTGCATAGGTTCATTTTCTTAAAGCAGGGTGCACTGATGGAGGGTACTGGAAATGAACTCTGTTTAAAAGCATGCCACAGCTCGCCAGGTGTGAGAAACTCTGCTATAAAGAAAAATTAGCCAGAAATAATCGACAAGTCATTTCTTTTGACAGATGTGTCTGTTAAAATGGCTCCCTTTTCTGGGAACCAGAAGCAGCAAAAAATTTTCTTCCACTCATTCCTGCACAGTGTCATGTTGTAGAGGATGGGGTTTAGGGCTGAATTAGCAAATGTGAAGGCCACCACCCAGAAGAAGAGGGACGGCCAGATGACCAGGTCTTGCTTGAAGTTCTGGATCAGGATGAGGAGGATGGTGATGATGATGGGGCTCCACATGATGAAGAAGGAGACCATGAGGAGGAAGAGGGTGCGGAAGAGCCGGAAGTCCTGCTGGGACACGCGGATCTGGTGGCTCTCCGAGTAGGCCAGGCTTACCGTGAGCCTCTTCCTTGATGCCTTTGTGATCTGTGGAAAACCAAAACAGGACTGGAGCCACAGGTGACTGAGGGTTGTTGGGGATTTTGAGTTAGGGGCCCAAGAGTTGGAATCTGCTATCCCCAAGGCACTGAAGCTGTGTGCCTCTGGGACTTTGTGTGCCCAAGCTTAGGATGTGCTGGAGAAACGGGACCCCGGTTGGACTCCTGAGAAATAAAGCAGAAAATCACCTACCTTGTAAACAGAGTTATGAGGGGAAGTGAAAAGCCTGAATTGGGTGGTCTACAAGAGGGACATCTTCCCTGTTATTTTTTTTAAAAGAGATGTCTCTTTAATTGTTTGCAAGCACAATGTGCTTAGGGTTCAAACTCAAACAATGCTATACTGATGGGGAACAAATGAAGAACATCTGGCCTTCTCTACCCTCTATTTCCACCCTGGGAGGTGACTAACGTGAGTATTTTCCCATATGGCTTTCTGGAAATGCACCACTGCCACACACAATATTCCTGGCGTGGGATTGCAGGCATCTGCTCTTTTGCCTGGTACACAGATGGGCCCACACCACGCACCACACTCTGGGCCTTGCTCCTTTTTCACCTAGCACTATATCATGGTGCTCGGGCCATATCTGCACAGAGAAGGCACTTCATTCTTGTTATCTTCTATAAATGGTGGTTGCAATTTATCTAGCCCCTATTGAGGAGTATTTTATTTCTTTGGCCTTGTTTGGGGAGGTAGCAGCTGAAATAGCAGTGTGCATACTCTTCCCCTCTCTTCCTATATTATTCCGTTCTCATGCTGCTATAAGGACATACCCAAGACTGGATAATTTATAAAGAAAAGAGGTTTAATTGACTCATAGTTCTGCGGGGCTGGGGAGGCCTCAGGAAACTTACAATCATGGCAGAAGGGGAAGAAAATGTTTCCTTCTCCACATGGTGGCAGGAAGGAGAAGAATGAGAACCAAGCGAAGGGGGAGACCCTTATAAAACCATCAGATTTCATGAGAACTTACTATTACGAGAGTAGCCTATGGGAAACCATCCCCATGATTCAATTACCTCCCACCGGGTTCCTCCCGTGACATTATGGGAACTACAATTCAAAATTATGGGGATTATGGGAACTACAATTCAAGATGAGATTTGGGTGGGGACACAGCCAAACCATATCACTCCCCTACAGGTTGTTGAGTGGGAGATGGCATACCAGTGTGGCAGGCCAGGCAGAAGGGAGCACTGGACCCCACCCTAGGTTCCTTTCCTTTTGCAGGAGCGGGAGAAAATGGATCCTAGTCTTGCCTACAGGCTCCTGAGTCAGGGGTTAAGGAAAGATGATGTGATCAGAGGCTGCTCATTTGCTGGGGCAGCTTCTGTCAGGAGCCAACCTGAAAATGAAGCTGAGTGTGGGAAGGGTCTGCCCATACCTGGTGGGAGTGGGTGTGGGAAGGGCCCGCCCATGGGTTGGAGTGGGTGCTGCTTGGGAATGATCCCCTCATCAACAGGGGCTGTTGGCACCATCACTAGACACAGGGAAATCAGAGGCAATGACCAACAGAAGGGGGAAACCACTTCATATGGGCAATCATGCAAGTTCCTTGTCCTTGTGGGAGACCAGACCACTGCCAGGGCAGCCCATCCTCCTTCTCTGTCCTCCTCCCAGCTCCAGCACCACAAACCCACATCCTACGCCTTGGGCAGGGGAAGCTTTGAACTGACTATGAGATTGACATTGTAAAATAACCAAAAAATGACTGGAAAGCTCTGTAAATCAGACATAGGTGTCATTAAAGGTGCCCCTGCCCCAGCAAGAAAGAGGAGCTTGTCAGAGCACTGCTGGTGATATTTGTGGAAAATGACCGTTTTACATTTATGTCCCCTGTTGAGAGGTGGCAACTGGGGGAATAAGCCTCCTCATGCATATCCTTGCACACCTAGGTGAGCATGTCAGTAGAATAAATTCCTACCAGTGGAGCTGCTGGGACCTCTAATATTTTGTATTAATGAGCAGAGCTGGCAGTGAAGCAGAGGCATGGCAGGCAATGAAGGCAGCCCTGGTTATGTGGGCTTAGAAGGGGATTCTGGACTCTTCTTTCAGGAGATCCTACAGGTGTCCCCCAAGACTCCTGAATCTCAAGAGGGGGAGTAATGGAAGGTAATTAATATCATTCACAGTTCAGGTAAATTTAACTGCAAGATCAGAATGGCTGAAAATATTCCCGTTAGAATACTTGTAACTAGTCTGGGCGCAGTGGCTCATGCCTGGAATCTCAGCGCTTTGGGAGGCCGAGGCGGGCAGATCGCCTGAGGTCAGGGGTTCGAGACAACCCTGGCAACATGGTGAAACCCTGTCTCTACTAAAAATACAAAAAACTGAGCAGGGTATGGTGGTGGGCACCTGTAATCCCAACTACTCAGGAGGCTGAGGCATGAGAATCACTTGATCCCAGGAGGTGGAGGTTGCAATGAGCCGAGATTGCGCCACTGCACTCTAGCCTGGGTGACACAGTGAGGCCCTGTCTCAAAAAAAAAAAAAAAAAACAAAACTTGTAACTAGCTAATTAAAGGATAGTTGTTTGTTTTATGATTCAATGTGGCTGCTTGCTCTGTGCAGGAGTTTAGGTCCACCTGTTGATGGTGGAGACCAGGGCAACAGATGCTGAGTGAACAGCCTCATAGTCATACAGATCTCTAGCTTTACTGAGGGCTTCCATGTGGCCGGCACTGTGCCGCACATTTACTTCTCAGTCGTCACATTTAATCTTCATACCTACTCTAGATTTGTACTATCATTGTTCCCACTTCCCAGATGAGGAAATTGAATTTCAAGAAATTTAAGAAACTTGTTGAAGGTCACTCCACTGATAATACAGGGTCAGAGCCCCCATCTCTGAAAATCTAGCTCAGTGGGATTAAAGATGAGACAAATTACAAAAGTCTCAAAAGGGATGGCCACACTATTCAGCTGTCCCCTCCCCTCAATGGTTCTGCAGGGTGAAGGTTGCTCAGGATACACAGGGCACCACCTCGGGCTCAAATGCCAGAGGCCATATTGGCACATCCAAGTCTGGAAGTCACTATGTAGAATCAAATCTAGAACTTGTGTTCCGGTGAAACCTGGTTAATCTAAGGAAGCTGCCTTGGCTGTTAGATCTAGGAGAATATCAGTTGGGCAGGGTGTCAGGTGGGTGGGCTGCAGAGGAATTGGTACCGCCTCTGAGTAAGGATATCGCTTTAGGCCTAAGCACAGGCTGGGGGACCCACAAGGGCTGATTCTGACAGCAGCTTCATCCCTCTTGCTGCCCACACCATCCTAAGAAGGGCGACAATGTACCCAGGGTCCCTGGTGTAGTGTCGCAAAAATACTTTTTGATGAGTGATGTTGATGAAGGCTCACATTTATGGAGCACCTACTATGTGCCAGGCCCTTACCTATCACTTAGTTTACCTTTTTAAATTCTCCCAACAATTCTGTGACATATGTACTGTGATGATCCCCATTTTACAGATGAGGAAGCTGAGGCTCAAAGAGCTTAAAAAACTTGCCCACCAGTACTCAGCTAAGAAGCTGCCGAGGTGGACTGCCAACTTGGCAGCCTGACGCCAGCCCATTGTCTTTATCATAAACTAATTCTTTCCCACTCTCTACTATCTCTGCCCATGGGAATCCTTCTGCCCAGGCTTTAACTCCAAACTCTAATGCCAGGAACTCTGAGAAGGATTCCTGGTTCATCTCCCGCTTGGCATCTTGCAGCATTTTGTTTCAGGCACTCATGCGACAGTTGCCACATACACTATGTGGTAGATGTCCAGGCGTCCTTCTTTTTTTTTTTTTTTTTTTGAGGCGGAGTCTCGCTCTGTCACCCAGGCTGAAGTGCAGTGGCACCATCTCGGCTCACTGCAAGCTCCACCTCCTGGGTTCACCCCATTCTCCTGCCTCAGACTCCTGAGTAGCTGGGACTACAGGCGCCCGCCATCACGCCCGGCTAATTTTTTTTTTTTTTTTTTTGTATTTTTAGTAGAGACGGGGTTTCACCGTGTTAGCCAGGATGGTCTCGAACTCCTGACCTCGTGATCCGCCCACCTTGGCCTCCCAAAGTGCTAGGATTACAGACTTGAGCCACTGCGCCCGGCCCAGGCGTCCCTCTTACCTCTGACCCGGATATGGTTTGGATCTGTATCCCTAACCAAATCTCATCTCGAATTGTAATTCCCATAATCCCAACGTGTGGAGGGAGGAACCAGGTGGGAGGTGTTTGGATCATGGGGGCAGTTTCCCCCACGCTGTTCTTGTGATAGTGAATGAGTTCTCATGAGATCTGATGGTTTTATAAGACAGTTTTCCCTCCTCCTGCTCACTCTCTTCTCTCTCCTGCCACCATGCAAAGAAGGTCCTTGCTTCTCCTTCTGCCATGATTGCAAGTTTCCTGAGGCCTCCCCAGCCATGTGGAACTGAGTCAACTAAAGCTCTTTTCTGTATAAATTGCCCAGTCTCAGGCAGTTCTTTAAGGCAGTGTGAGAACAGACTAACACAGACCCCCACCAGACTACGGGTTCCTTGGGGGATGGGAGCTGAAGCAAGGCATGCCTGTGTCTTCTGTGACCCAGAGCCCTAGCAGGTACCTGACAATGGCTGCGGGTGACAGACAAAGTGGGCTCACTCATGGACCAAGTGCTTAAGTGGATGGATTTTTTTTTTTTGAGATGGAGTTTCACTCTTGTTGCCCAGGCTGGAGTGTAATAGTGTGATCTCGGCTCACCGCAACCTCCACCTCCCAGGTTTAAGCAATTCTCCTGCCTCAGCCTCCTGAGTAGCTGGGATTACAGGCATGCACCACCACACCTGGCTAATTGTGTATTTTTAGTAGAGATGGGGTTTCTCCATGTTGGTCAGGCTGGTCTTGACCTCCCAACCTCAGGTGATCCACCTGCCTCGGCCTCCCAAAGTACTGGAATTACAGGTGTGAGCCACCACACCCGGCCTGGATCTTTTTTAGCACTGAGAGATGCTACTATCTCCTTCTCTCCACAGTTCCCACCACTGGTAGGGTGTGAGGAAGAAAAGCGGGCTTTATAATCAAATGTAGCTCCTCTCCTCCTCCTCTCCCCATGCTAGATGTCAAGGATAGTTAACATTGATCCAGGATTTCAAATGTCTTCTGCACTGGGCAGAATGCTTGATGTGCTTTTAGATTAAACTAAATGCTCAATTAACTTTTGAGGATTAATCCTAATCCACAGAACAAGCGTCTGGGACAGGTTCTGTGGTTGCCGCAGTTTTGGAACTAAGAGGCCCTGAGAAGAGAAGTGATTTGCTTGAGCCTCACAGTCAAGTAGGGGAGTGTACCCCATGCCAGGTGCCAGTGTCTTCTCCGGTGAGGCACAGCACCTCAGCAGAGGTGGACAGCATCTGGGGAATGTGGTCCACGGCCACCGGGTAAATGATGACATGCAAATGCTGGGGGGCCCCTTCAGACATTCGGATTGTGTGGGGCTGGGTGAGGCCCAGAAATCTGCAAGTTTCCTAAACTCCCCGGGTGATTCTTGCCCACTGAAGTGTCGCAGCTGCTCATCTAGGACAACAGGCTCAGTCTGGAGTTCCCCTCAGTCCTTTGAGGACAGACCTTTTTGAGACTCACTGCCTCCACACCCACATGAGCTTCTGAAGACCGTGGGGTAGTCTCCACCCTACCTCACACCCTTCTGCCACCCCATGCCAGCAGACCGCTGCTGCCAACATGTGGGGATGGGTAGAGGATGTTCCCACTGACAAAGTTGGGACTCAGCCCTGAAGGTTGAGTCTCCTCTGGGAGCTGCTTGGTCAATCAACAGCCTCCCTTCTAGAATCACTGGACAGAAAATTCCATCTTTCCAGAGATTCCACCTACCTTCCCACGACCAGCATGCAGGCCCCCAAAGCTGGGGAATGCAGGTCAGGCGTGGAGAAAGGGCTTTGTGTTCAATGTCTAACACTCTCATGTTCAGCGGAAACAGATTTTGTTTCTCAGTTTAGCCCTGAGGCAGGCTGAGGGTTTTCCATCTGCAAGCCATAGACTCACTTATTCGACAAATATTTATAAGCCCCTGCTATGTGCTAAGCACTCATAGGTGCTGGACACACAGCAATAAGCAAGGGAGCTCCACCCACGCTGCTCTTCCATTCTGGTGCATATGTGGGCAATGAGAGGGGGATCAATAAACATCCACTGTTACAAAAGGGTAGAGGCATCTCAGTTGTCACGGCAACAGTTGCTGGGCGATGACGTCAAGCAAGCCCCAAACAGTGGTGACAGCCTGATCCGAAGGCACTTAGAAGTCGCTGGGAGGTTATTCCCTTGGGAAAACTGTTGATTGGAAAAAATATTGAAGATGTATGGCATGTTTGAGTCACAAGGAAAGAGGAAGCAGGGAGGGCAGAAGGATGAATAAGGCCACTGCTCCAAGCACATGAAGCAGCCCCTGAAGGGTGGGCAGTAGGGAAAGAGCCAGGGCGAAGCCTGCTCTGAATTCTTGCCCAGGTCAGAACCAGGAAGGAGGGTGGAGACTTTAGAGCAGGGTTTCCAAAAAGGCATTTCTTGGAGCACAAGTGCAGAGAGATGCTCTGTGGAGAAAAGGGGGTTCTGTAGTCACGTTTAGCAATGATACCTATTCTATTACTGTGTGGGAGATCCTCAAAGTATATTGGCATAATAAAGGTCCTGAGAAGTCCTGCAGCAAAGAATCCAATCTAGCCTATCCCAGCATTTCCCAAACCCTTTCTAACACCTAACATTGCCATGGCACTCTACAGAGCATTCTAGGAGACACACTGCTTTAGAGCAATAGAAGACCAGGGTGATGTGAAAAAGAGACACTTCTCAAGCCTGGAGATGAGACCTGGGTTACAGGAACTAGTGACAGGTGAGAAGTGGGACTGGTGGTGCTGTAGTGTTTGTATCCCATGGTGTCAAACAATTTGTGAATTGTCTGTTATTATGCCTAATTAACATTGATGTTCAATTGATTTTACAGAGTTATGTAAAACCAAGCTTCACAGAAAAAGCTTGGACAGAAAAGCTGACTCAGTATCTCTGAGTTACGTATATCTTCACAGGGGAGGAGATGCAAACTGAGGCCCTGCTTGCACACTCCATCCACCTGGTATAGCTTGTCTGCTTCCAAATTATCAGCCTGACAAACTCATGGTACCAAGTGAGGACAAATGTCATAGTCCTCCTGGGAAATGGGCAACAGTGGATTTTGCTAATAACGTGGAAAGTAATTTTTAAGTGATATTTGGATTAAAATTGTGATTTTTAAAACATTATCATATCTGCTCTTTCATTTTATTGTGTTAATCCACTGAGGCATATTTGGCTCCTGCAGAAACTGAGGTTCACATTACTTAAGTGACTTGCCCAAGGTCACACAGTGATAAAGCCTGGATTAGAACTTCTGTCTTAGGACTCTTTGTCCAGTGATTTTCCCACTGTCCAAGAAGAGACGACCCTGTAGACCCCTTTCAATGTGATCCAAGGCTCATGCCTCATTCATTCAACAAATATTTATTGAGCACCTATAATGAATGAGCCAGGCTCTGATCTAGGCATAGGAATATAGCAGTGAACAAACCAAAACCTCTGCTCTCATGGAGCTTGCATTGTAGTGGGCAAGACAGATGACTGTCATAAATTGAATATGACAGGTGTAGTAAGTGTTTGAAGAGAAATAAATCAGGATAAGGAATTGGAGATTGATGGGAAGACTTTTTGGTGAAGAGCTTTTTGAGTAAAGACTAAATGAAGTGGGGAAGTGACCCATGCAGAAATCTGGAGAAGAGAGATCAAGGAGAACAAGTGGCAGGTGCAAAGGCCCTGGGGCAGCAGTATGGTGGCCAGTGCGCAGTACAGCCTCAAGGCCAACGTGGACACAAGGGAGGGTGAAATATGAAGGTGAGAACGGCAGCAGGGCCAGACCACACAGGGCCTTAAGTTGAGGGTGGTGATGGAATGTAAATTACATATTTGCTCTGTTACTCTGTTACTCAGAGTGCCCTTTTACCTCACTGTGAGTCACGACAGCTCTTGCATCCAGGAGGTGTTCCGAGGTCTGTAATGGGGAGAAGTGAAGGCTGGCTGTGGGTTTAGACACAAGGTGCTTCGAGAGTAAACTGCTGTTTAGAGGTGGGTGGCTAAAAGGACAGCTGCCCCAACTCCTCAGGTCTCATAGAATTTTTCCAGGTGGACCCTGGCCTTGAGAAAAAGATGGGGGTGGGTGGAAAATCATTCCTTCCTCAGCAGGCAGCTGAGAAGCGTGAGGTACGAGTGAAAAGGGGCAGACCAGAGCCCTCTTGGCGCCTAAGGAACTCAGGAGTGAGACCTCCAGGAAGGAGGTCAAATGCTGCCGCCCCTTCCAGCCAGCCCTGCTCTAGCGTCAATTCCTTGTTCTTGATGTGCTCCAAATCTGGGCTGTTGTTTATCCTCTTGCAAATCTTAGCAGCACCTTTTCCCAGCATGCTCTGAGACAGGGGTCGGAAGAGCAGCCTTGCCTAACAAATCACGACCGTCATAATTTATTCATCGCCTGCTACAGGCAGGCATGGCTCTCTCTGTCCCATCAGTAGCATCTCCTACATGCCTCACAACAACTCTGTACTGCTGGCATTATGTTTGCTATTTTGCAGATGAGGAAACTGAGGCCCAGAGATGGTAACTAAGCTGGCCAAGGCCACACAGCAAGTAAGTGGCAGATTCAAGACTCAAACCCAGATTATTAAAATAACACTGTCAAGTCTCTGTGTCTGTCTTCATGGCCTTTTGTTTTTCTCGTTTTTTTTTTTTTGAGAGGGAATCTCACTTTGTTGCCCAGGCTGGAGTGCAGTGGCACGATCTCGGCTTACTGCAACCTCCTCTTCCTGGGTTCAAGTGATTCTCCTGCCTCAGCCTCCACAGTAGCTGGGATTACAGACGCCCACCACTACGCCCGGCTGATTTTTGTATTATTAGTAGAGACGGGCTTTCACCATGTTGGCGAGGCTGGCCTTGAATTCCTGACCTCAGGTGATCCACTGGTCTCGCCCTCCCAAAGTGCTAGGATTACAGGCGTGAGCTACCACACCTGGCCTGCTCTTCTTTCTTATACCCCTTATTCGTCCCTTACGTTTGTGTAGCATTTAACAGTTTGCAAAGTGTTTGCAAAGTCTCAGTATCATTCCACCTTGTGTTCAGTTTCTCTCCTTTCGATATCAGCACCCTTGTCTGTCTCCTCCCTCTTCCCCTTTTATGTCAAAGCTTCTTCTGGATAGAGAATGTGTCTTGCGCGGTTTTTAGCCCACCTCCTTTCCCCCAAGCACTTCGCACAGAGCAGGCCCTTAACACATGTCTGAGGAATTAATGCATTGGGACTCTAGGGTCAGACTGCCTGAATTTAAATCCTGATTGCCACTTACAAGCTGTGTTACCTTGGGTAAGTTACTTAACCTCCCTGTGCCTGGGTTTCTTCATCTGTAATTCTTATCAGAATTAAAGAGTCAGTTCCTGGCATATGGTCAACACTATGTAAATATTTGTTAAATAAGTTCTACATTTATCTTCCTTTTTCTCTCACCTCTTTCCTTTTAACTTAATGATAATAGCTAACACTTACATAGCACTATCATATGCCTGGTCCCATCGCAAGCACTGTCCAGACCTTAACTCCAGGCCTGAATCTGCCTCCTGCACTTGAACAAGCCTCAGGCTGGGTGTCACTTTAGTGGTCATTGGGTGGGCAAGAGTCTAATGAGTGACATGGAGGGGCCATCTCCCACAGGATCCAGGGATTAGCAGACCTGGATGGAGGTTGGCCTGGCTATGGGTTCTGAGCATCTAAGAAGGTTACAGACCCTTAGCTGCAAAGAAAGGGCCATAAAAGTGACCAGAGAGTGAGCAGGCCCTACAGGGCACCACTTCAAGTGCCTACTTGCCAGATGACCCACACATGAGATGCTATAAAACCAAGATTCAACAACTATAAACCTCCACGAGGATTCAAGGGCTTTGCATTAAACCTTCTAAAATGGGCATAAACATGGATGCACCCATGCTGTTTGCCTGGGCAGGCAACTTACTCACAAATGGGCTACCTTACGAGATATAAAACAGGCTGACTCGTCCTTTTTATGTCCCTGTACATATTTGTTTTAAAGGTAGAGATCATTTCCTGTTTCAGTGCACATTTGAAATGGACATTCCCTGGGGGTGGGTGGAGTAGCGACTGGAAGATAATAGGAGGGACTTCTGGTAATATTCCATTTCTTGACCTGGGAGCTGCTTTCATGAATGCACTCAGTTTGAGCCTACACCTATGCTCAGTGTGCTTTTTATATATGTATATAATACTTCAATAAAATGTTTTAAAAAGTATACATTCTCCAGTACTGCAGTGTTTGCGATGGGGAAACAATGGACACAGCCCAAAAGACCATAAAATAAATGAAGTCATATCTGTAGCCACTAAAAATAATGAGCTAGAGATATAGGAATGATGTGGAAAGATGTTAAGATATAATGTTAAGTGAAAAAAGGAGTTACAGAGCAGAGAGTATTATCTCATATCTGAAAAGAACATTGAACAGTGTCAGATAACCATTTGACCATTTTAACCTGCAATTTCATATGGTTCATCAAATACACACACAGTATACATGACATATACATAAGCTTATAAGAAAAATAACCTGAAAAAATACATCTTGAATTGTTAAGAAGGTAGAGTAAGTTTTCAGTTTCTGTGTTATTTACATTTATGTGTCTGCTTTCATTTTAATTTAATTTTTTGTAATGACCTAGTATTACTTTAGTGATGAGCAAAAACATAATCACAAAGATATAACTTTAAAAAAACCCCTCTCCTTCCTCAGTGTTGTAGACCTGGGCAGTGAATCAAGATTGAGCTGGCGTGAACTCTTAGGTGTTCTCCGACCCCAGATTCTAAGATTCTAGCAGAAATAACCCCAAGCCTGGGTGAAGTTCAGTGGCAGCACTTGAAGAAAACATACCTGTAAAATTTTGGAGTAACTGATCACAATGACCAGTCCTGGCACCAAGAAGTTCAAAGTAACAAAAGAGACATCCCACGAGATCTCTCCAGCAATGGTGGGCCAAATCAGTGTGCAAATCGAAATTTCCTAGTTACAAAAAGGAAAAGAACATCATGTAAATGCTGGCTTCTTATTGGCCTCTGGCTCAGTCTTATTGAGGGTTTCCTGACACTTACACGGTTGCATTGCCCAGTTACACAACTAGCATGACAGTGAACCCCAGAATCCCTCCCACTGCCCACCACAATCCCACTTGCAAAGTACTTGCCCTTGACCCTCAGAATAGCCATGATTATGTTTTCTGTTCTCCAGGGACAGCAACTGAGCCTCAGGCTTACAGGGTGGTAAGAGCTAGAGTCGGTTCCTAGGTGTGGTCTTTCCACTTCCCTGGGCTGACATGCAAAGGGCTTTCGAGCCTTCTCTTCCAAGCCTGCCATTTTACAAAGGAGAAAACTGACCCCTGAAAGGTTACAGAGACTGGAAAGGACATGCTACATAACAAACATATCAAAACAGGAACGAGGTTTCCCTGTAGTCACAACTGTGTAAGCTGAAGGACACAGGGTCTTTGCTAAAGCATTAAGTATTCATGCTGGGGGTGCTCAGGTGTCTAAAGTGTGTCGAGCTGCATCAACCTGGCCATCTAGAGCCCCAAGGCAAAGATCAGCCTCCACTCACAGACAGTTCAAGATGTAAAACCAATGGAATATGGCAGAAGAATGTGAAGGTTTGTGATCTTGCTGCTATCACTATGTTGTATTGATTCAAATGTTTAACACTAACTGCAAGAACTGCAACATATGGAGACCTTACTGACTAGTTACAAATAGCTTCCGCAACAATTTCATCCAATGAATAAATAGGCCAATGAAAACAGACATATATCTGTGTGTGTGTATATACTAACTTCCCACATATAAACTTCCTATGCCCACTTGACTACAGAAACAAAACTGTTTAGAAAACAAGTGGCCCTAACACACGCATATAGAATAGATTATTTTTAAGAGCACGTGCTGTGTAAAAAGACCACGTTATTGATTTTGAAGGGCCAAGGCATCTTAACCAATGTCTAGGAGTAGCATGATCATCTGAAGTACCATTCATTCATTCATTCACTTGACCAATATTCATTGAACGCTCTACTAGGCAAAAGCAGAGAATTTTTAGCAGTGAATCAAGACTGGGCTGGTGTGAACACATGGTGGGGGAAGTTGATTAAATCCTTCCACATTTTGGTGATTGGAAAGAAACCTGTTTTGTTTTGTTTTTTTTCTTTGAGACAGAGTCTCACTTTGTTGCCAGTCTGGAGTGCGGTGGCGCGATCTCGGCTCACTGCAACCTCCGCCTCCCAGGTTCAAGCGATTCTCCTGCCTCGCCTCAGCCTCCCGAGTAGCTGGGACCACAGGAGCATGCCACCATAACCAGCTAATTTTTTTTTTTTTTTTTTGTATTTTTAGTAGAGACGGGGTTTCACCATGTTAGCCAGAATGGTCTCGATCTCCTGACCTTGTGATCCGCCCGCCTTGGCCTCACAAAGTGATGGGATTACAGGCGTGAGCCACCATGCCCGGCCAGAAACCTGTTTCTTTCAAGGATCTTCTGATTACTGGCAGTGAGGCTACTACTGCTCTCTAGAAAACCCACCCCACCCCCTTTTGTACTCAGGCCTCTGCCCACTATGGACCCCTCATTCCAAGACAGCAGTAGCAATACATATGAGCAGATATGCTGAAGCATCAATTGGAAGAAATGGATTCCAGCCCTGAATGTGACTTGGTCTCTCATTCCTATTCTTGTGATGGAAAAATTTTAAGGGAGAGTAAAAAACAGAGGACACACAGAAGCTTTTCTTAAGACCCCCAACTCTTTCCAAAAGCCTTTTCCAGAATGTCTGCCAAAATCTCTCCAGGGTTAGCAAGACTTTTGTGGAGGGTATAATGATAGAGCAAGGTGTTCTCTCTACAGTAGGAGTGAAAGAAAAAAGCAGGTCCCTAAACCATGTGCTTGTATGATCCCAGTGTGTTGAAGAGAATGTATATGTGTGAATGAGTATATGGCCATCCAACACACACATGCACACACACACACTCTCTCTCACATACACTCACATGCTCGCATGCACAGAAAAAAACATGGAAGGATACAATCCAGAAAGTGAAGTGTCTATTTCTAGGCAGGACTCTCAAATTGTTTTTATTCTTGTGGCTTATCTGAATTTCCTAATTTTCCATGATGTGCCTATATTACTTTTATAAAAGAAAAAAGTTCATTTATAAGTGAAATGATGATCAAACATGAAACACAGACCACCATGATAGTTCTGCCAACTTTACCAGCTATTTTTCAACAGAAACAATGAACCTGTCCCAGGCAGCTCCCAAATTCCGTGACTTTAATAAAGACGCTCGTTCTCCTTTTGATTTGTGGCTCTTGCTCAGGGCAGGAAGTGTGATAAGGAAGTAAGATAAGAACTCTGCCCGGCACCCCCACACATGAACTGAGAGGCAGTGCAACTGGCTTGGGGGCCTGAATGATGGATTGACATGCTCTTTAGAAGGTTTTGTATGGTATTGTTGACTAAATGCACTGTCTGGTCTCATTAAAAAATAAAATAACAGGTGCCATGCCCACAGAGATCCAAGTTGGTGTCATAACTTGGTTTCTGTGGGAAAATCCATTTGGCTTAAGTCGTTTTGATTCTAGGTATTCTCCCACAGGCTGTGACATGTAGAGGAGTTAGGCAGCATGTCAAGTCTGGAAGGTGGGGATGTGAGTCCTATTATATTCTCTGTACTTTTTCTGCACATGTGAAATGTCCCCTGATTTTAAAAAGGGAACTTGGAAAACAAAAGTGGCAGGCCTGCCTTGTTACTGAGTTACAGAAGCGGAATTGGCAGAGTCAACAATAGTCTTCTTTAATTCATTTGCTCAACCACCCGACTCCAGACGTGGTGGCTGACCACAGCGAAGCCACAGTGAGGAAGAGCAAGGCACTGGCCCTTTCCTCCAGGAGGGAGGGAGGCAGAGAAGCGCTAGGACACTTCAGGACAGGACAAGCAGCTGGAAGTGCCCAGAGAGCTTCAGAGGACCAGAGAGGGTAGAGCCACCCAGGGGGGGTTGTTTCTGCTATGCCTGGAAGGACCACGGCCAGGGTCACAGGGAGGCCGGAGCTCAGCTGTCAGACCAGAATTGTGGGATGAAATTGGGAGGCCACTCACAGTGAAGGGATAAGTGTGACTTGGATCCCCCAGATGTGTTCTGCCTCATCCCAGTCTCCACTTCTCCCTGGCCATCTCACTCATTTCCACGGCTCCTTTTGCAGGTAAAACTCCAATCTACTCTTTTCAGCTCCATGCTTTCCTGAACCCCAGACTTGCCCAATAGCCATGAGGACATCTCAGCAGGAGGCCTCATAGGCACTTTAAGCTTTGAAGGTCCCATCCTCAAATGGTTCCACCTGATTCCTGCACTCCCTGAATCAGGGCACAGGGCCACCATTCTCCAAGCTGCCAGAAACCTGAGCACTGGCCTTCTGCCCACCTCCTCCTCCCCACTCAGAAGGGATCTCTAAGTTCCTCCTTCATAGCCATTGACTTATCCACCTATTGCATTTTCACTGGCCTACCCCCAACCCTTACCAAGACCAGGCCATCACCATTAAGTCTAAACTTCCTACCAGGATGACTCTGGTCTTTCTCCCTCTCCTCTGCCAACGCTTCCAGCACCATCTTTTGCCCCCACTGAACCTCAGGCTCTACACATGTGTGGTGGAGAACTCCTTGCAAGTTTCAGAACAGCACTCACTGCTCCTTTGGCCTCCATGTGGACTCTCCTCTGCCTACAATGTCCTCCTCGTCTCCATCCCCTTGCCTGGTTTACTTCCTCTCATCTTCACACTCAGTGGGGACACTGCCATCTCCCAGTAGCTTCCTGGACTCCCCACACCCAGCAGAAACCCTTCCGCAGCTCTCCACAGCTTGTGCCATCATCCCCTTCCCTGTCTGGAGTCCCCACTGAAGTGTGTTACTAAGGGTGGGGACCAAGCCTGCCTTTTTCCAGCCAGCATCCCAGCACCTAGAATTCTGCCTAATACACATTAGGTGCTCAGGACAAAATTGCCAAACGACATTTTCTAAGGAGACTCCCCTTGAGGATGGGGACATCTGTCCACAGGCACTGCGGAAATGCTGACCCTCCCCACACTGCCTGACTTATTTGCAAACACTGCCTGTTTGCAAATAAGTTCTAGCTATTTGTTCCAGCTGTTTGCCTATCAGTCTCTCTGATGATTCTTCGTGCTGTACCTCTGGAGACCCTTGGTAAATCCTTGTTCCTGTGTCTCACCTCTGCCATCAACATGGAAGACTTCAAGATTATTTTAAGAACCTAGGAGTGCTAGTTGGATATTTCATCTTCTATCAGCTTCCCAGCAAAAAAGAGAGAAAATATTAATGCAAGAGATGCTTCCTTTCTTATATTTCAAAAGTATTCTCTAATCATAACAAAAGCAAGCAAACTGTGTTTGTTTCCTCAGACAATCCACACTCAGCAGAGACACATGAACATTCACATGACTAGCCTGGTATTAAATTAGGGTAGGGTGGGGCAGTGGGATCAAGTGCCGCAAGGAAGTGTAAACCCAAGGGTGACGGTATCCAGAGGGACCCAAAAGAGTGGGGCTAAATTCTGGTTCCATCTCTTGCCATTCTGTGACCTTAGGGATTTCCTCTTTTAGAATAAACAAAAGAATATGGGGTGGGGTGATTGTGAGGACCAAATTAGGCCAGAATCTAGGACCATCTGTGTGCTTCTCCTTGAAGAGAAGGAGGTGGATTTACGTGATTTTGTGGCAGGGGCAAGAGGGGAAGGGTGCTTAGTAAATGTTTGCAGAATGAATGGGCAGCACATTCTGGCCAGGATAGACAGTCTTCTCCACCTGCCGATATGGGTCACTGCCCAGCCAGGTCCACAGCACACACAGGCTGGAATCCTGTTGAAGCAGGGTGAGCTGACCTGGCTGAGATGTCAGCGTTGCTAGGATGAGTTCGCCCTCTTAAAATGGCAGTCTGTTATTTTACAGCAGTCAGAAGAATTATACTGTTTGAAGAATGTTTAAAATGTCTATGTTCAAAGATAAGGAAAGTAATAATAGCTAGCAATTCTTATGTGCTTAACTGTCTATGTGCCAGGTGTTGGCCCATTTACTGAACATGAGTGCCCATGATGATCCGGTAAGGCTGGTTGATACTGTAATCATGCCCATTTTGCAGAAGAGGAAAGTGAGGTATTGAGAGGTTAGACAGCTTGGATTCTGTCATGAAGCTCCCGAATGGCAGAGATGGGATTTAAACAGAATGTTTGACTCCAAAGCCCACTCCAAATACCAAGTTGTCTCGCATTTCTAGGATATTTATCACCTCATCTTC
This sequence comes from Pan troglodytes, assembly GCF_028858775.2. Classification (NCBI taxonomy): domain Eukaryota; kingdom Metazoa; phylum Chordata; class Mammalia; order Primates; family Hominidae; genus Pan; species Pan troglodytes. Next base: position 105,808,133 of record NC_072406.2, on the reverse strand, counting down.
TCTTCAGTGAAGTTTTAGAGTCTGATTACCATGAACTACTGGGCACCCACAGCCCACGTGGACAAGAGATTGAGTTTCTGTTTCAGGAGGGCTCTTGGGTCGGCAGAAGCTCTAAGGGGCAGTTTCCTTGGCCAGCGCTCCTTGAGGGGAGGGAGCCAGTATCTGCTTAGGCTTGGTTGATTCTCTCAGCGTGTGGTTTGGGTTAGGAAAATATCCCCCATCCCAAACCTCCATATTTAGTCTCTAAGTGGGATGGGGCAGACAGAATCCACAAGCAGAAAGCTGGGAATATGGGGATTGAGAAAACAACCCTTTGCTAATTTTAAATGTGAGACTCAGTCAGTCTAGACCAGATCCTCCTGTTGCTTTTTTTTTTTTAATGACTACACTCCCCTTTTGTTTTTTTCTGTCTCTCATTCTTTTCAACTTATTTCTTCAACTGCTGAACCTATAATATTGGATGTTTTCTATGTGTTCAGGCAACAACCCTTAGGAAATTGGGTTTTTTCTGTTTGTTGGGTTCCTGGGCAGGTAGGTGTGAAAGTGTGTGTGTGTGTGTGTGTGTGTGTGTGTGAGAGAGAGAGAGAGAGAGAGAGAGATGAGGTGGATGTGGCAGACAGGTAGGAAAGAAGACAAAGAAGATGGAGAGCCAGAAAGGATTGTCCCATTTTTTTTAATTAAAAAAAAATTTTTTTTTTTTTGAGATTGAGTCTTGCTTTGCTGGCCAGGCTGGAGTGCAGTGGTACCATCTCAGCTCACTGCAACCTCCACCTCCTGGGTTCAAGCAATTCTCCTGCCTCAACCTCCCTTATAGCTGGGACTACAGGTGCATGCCGCCACACCCAGCTAATTTTTGTATTTTTAGTAGAGATGGGGTTTCACCACGTTGGCCAGGCTTGTCTCCAATTCCTGACCTCAAGTGATCCGCCCGCCTCAGCCTCCCAAAGTGCTGGGATTACAGGTGTGAGCCACCATGCCCAGGGATTTTTTTTTTTTAAATTTCAAGCTTTCCCACCTCACCTCTACTAATTTCAGTGAGTAGGGCTCCTGTGGGTAACTAACTCACCTGGCCCCCAGTGCACACTGCAGCCTCATTCTCTCCCAGTGGCTTTGCCCAAATCCCTCTCCAAAGCTGCTTAAAACTAAGGAAGTGTTTCAACATTAAAACAAGGGAGGTCTGTGTGCCCAGCCATCACAACACAGACCTCCACGGAAGCACCTTACAGCACAACTGTGGCCACTCTGGAAGCACCACAGAGGGCTCTAACCACACCCAGATTCTCTAACAGTGGTGCGGTACTAAGTGGCCAAGACATGGAAGGCCCCTGCCTATGCCAAGGCCTTCTCACCCAAACAGTCACCTGTGTCCCTGTCAGCACACAATTTTAGTCTGGGCTCTGGCTGGGAAGTGACAAGAGTCTTATTTTTTAATGTCATTTGCCAATTAATTAGGGTTATACGTGAAATCACTGAAAAAAGGGAGAGGCACAAAATACACATCTGAAAACTTAAGATACCTCAAGATACATTCTATCTGGTCTTTCATTCCCTGAACATCATTTTCTTCTGTAAGAAAGAAAATGAGGTGAAATACCTCAAGTTCTGTGAGAAATATAGAAGTACTGTGACTCACTGAGAGAATAACTTTTTAAAAAATCAAAGAAACTGATGGCAGAAGCCCAGCCCCCTCCTGATCCATGCTTTTAGAGGCATCTGCGTGGCCCACCTTGATTCTCAGGTGTGTGTGGGCTAAGAACAAGCCTGCTCACTAAGCCAGAGCCCTTGGTCTGCCCATAAATGGCACCCACCAGCTCAGCTAATCCTGGCTTCTCTGGGCCCCACTTGAGTGGACATGGCCACAAGCTTGCATGTTATTTGATCAAGTGCCACAGGCTTGATGGGGCTCCTGCCTATTAGTCATTCAAGCTCATAAACAAACAAACAAACACCCCACAATGTATTCCACACAAGCATTAGAAACAAGTGTTTAAGTTTGATTTATGTTTAAAAAAAAAAATCTCGCACAGGATACAGGAGGCAGACTCCATCCATCCTACCCCCAATAAAAGGGCTGTGTGAGAGACTGGTCTGGGAAAACCCCCAGAGAAGCTCCACCTCTCTGTCCCAGGCTCTGGAGGTTCACACAGTCAGGGGGTGTCCCTGGTGGACTGTGTGCATCTCCATAACCAAGCCTTCCGCTGGTGACATGTCATTTCTCCCACCCTACTCCCCTCTCTGACCACTTCGAAGGTCCCTCTTTGGGACCGTGATTCCTGTTTGTGCCACGATTACTCAGGGCGCCCCATACTCACTCCTAGGTGGAGAGGGAGCTTAAGGGTAGGGGGTTCCAGGCCGGAAAACCAGTGACCCCGGCAGGGAAGGGGAGGCCAAGAACCCAGCCACGGGCAGAAGCTCCTGGAGGCTGAGCCCCCAGCGCAGAGACCTAAGTCCTTTCTCTATCTCTCTCCGCGAGGCATGGAGAACCAAACACACTGGGAAGACAGCCAGACGGCGGCCACTGTCCTCCACCGTGACTCCGCGTCTAGATTCCCTCTTCCGTGTGGATCCCGGCGCACGAACCCTGCAACCACGGGGCACAGCGGCAAGAGAAAAAGACCCGAGCTCGGGATTCCGGACCGCGGGACTTGAGGGGAACAGAGCCAATGTCCTGCTATCCGCAGAACCTTATTCCGATCATGGTCACTCCCACCCCTATGAGCTAATAATGACAACTATTGACCCGCTATGTAAAACAGAGCTCGTCGGCCCAGCCTCTGTAATCTGCACATTTCAGGCGCCCAGGACACCTCGAAGGTCTAGTGTAATCCTCCCGTTTTGCAGCTGAAAAAACTGAAGACCCCGGAAGGGAATTCCGTCACAAGTCCCCTAAAGACAGCATTGCATCTGGGGTCCCCGGGTCTCACATGCCTGTCCGCGCGCTTTCAACGCAGGACCATAACCCAACCCTGGACAGGAGCCCAACTCCTCCTTGAATTACGGGTAAACTTCTGGAAGGAGCCCATCTCCTCCTCGAATTACGGATAAAATACTCTGGGCAAGTTATTATACACTTCGGTGTGCCTCTGGTTCTCATCTGTGAAATGGGTGTGATAATAACAGTATTGTAGCACCTGGCGAGGAATCATGATTCAATACAAAGTGTTTGGCCACCCTGCACCCCCAAAGTTCCGTCTCGCTCCTAAACTACTCGTTAATTAACCTCGCAACAGTCATTGCATTTTGCAAGAATTTGGGGGACTCCACTTACATCATTTAGGAGGGCGTGTGCACAGCGTTGTAGTGAGATTTAAGAGATTAAACTTCACAGCCATGGGCACAAGGTTTGGCACAACGATTAAGTGCAATAAATGGCAATTGTTCTTGATCATCCTCATCCCAGCTTCCGTCGGGGCCCTGCTTCCCAGCCTGCGCAGGACACCTGCCCGGCACGCACAGAGGGGCGCTCACCTGGTCGGCGCCGGGGAGCCGTTGCGGGACGACTCGGAAGAAGACGCAGAGAGGCAGAGCGGCGACCGCCGAATAGCCCCAGATGAGCGCCAGCAGCACTGCCCGCGCCCGCCGCCCAGGACCCCGCACGCCGCGCTGCAGGTGCACGATGCACACCATGCGCTCCAGGCTGACCGCGGCCAGCGTGAGGATGGTGACGCTGCCGCTCAGGGTCATCACGTAGAAGAGCAGGTGGCAGGCAACGGGGCCCAGCAGCCAGGCCTCAGTCCAGCGCACGGCCAGCACCAGAGGGATAGCGCTGATGAAGAGCAGGTCCGCGCAGAAGAGGTTGAGTACCAGGCAGGCAGTCGCGCCGCGGCGTCGTCGGCGCGCCACCAGCACCAGGGCGCACACGTTGCCCAGCAGCGACACTGCAAAGATGAGCACCAGCACGGTTGTCTCCACTGCGGCCAGCACCAGCCGGTGGTCGCCCTTGACGTCGGAGAAGAAGGGAAAGCGGGTGCGGTTGGCTTGCTCCAGGCTGCGCAAGGGCGCGTCGCCCGCTGCCCGCGCGCATTCAGGGGACATTCCCGGCGCCTGGCGGCCCGCAGCGGTCTGAGAGAGTGCTCATCTGGGAGGCGAGTGAGTGCCAAGGCGGGGAAAGAGGGAGGGAGGCGGTTGCGACATCTCGCCTCTGGCCCCCTCCCTTCTGAGGAGCGCCAGCACTGGGTGCAGGGAGCTGCACCCGGGGCGCGCGGGAACCAGGAAGTGCCCGGCAACACTGGCCGCGAACACCGCAGCTGGCCGGGGAGGTGGCGGCCAAGGCGGAAGCCTCGCGCCCTCTGGCCGTTTGAAAGTGTATCCAGAAGCCAGAAAACTCACTTAGCGAATTCCTCGAGCCCCCGCAGGGCCTGCCCAACCTCCTTTATTTTTCAGGGACACTGGATGTGCGAAGCCTTTTGTGAACGGATTTAGCTAAAACTGATTTAAAAGGGTCAGAGCTGGCCTTTGGAGATTATTTTGGCCTGTGTCGTTCAGGCTTTACTAAAGAAACTCCATGGGTCTGGAGGTAGATCCTAAAACAACTTGTAATGAGTCCATATTTTTTGTGGGGGAGAGAGGGAGTGGAGATCTTTTATCACTACTTAATAACAGGTCTTTAGGTGGATTATCTACTCCCTCTACCCCAGATTTTTAATCTATAAAATGGGAATAATAATACCCCATTAGGTTATTGTGAGGCTCACCTAGAGTTTTGCACACTTGGCACACAGTAATTACTCGTTAAATGTTATCAAATATTAGTTATTGTAACTAAAATGCATATACATTTTGCATTCTGAACGACATAAAATGCTTTCTTATAAAAAGGGTGAGTCCTTCCAAATTTTTTAATAAACTTGCCATCCCAGGAAGACAGATATTTCAAGGCTGGCAGATTCACACACAAGCTATGAATGTGCCCCAGGTGCCACAGTTTGAGGAGCACTGGGCAATCCAGTCCCGTTAGAGATAAGGAAACTGAGGCCCAGCCAGAGTGACTTGTCTAAGCTGTCCTCTGGTTAGTAATGAAAGCCAGTCACCTGTCCCCGTCCCACACATTTCCATCACACCACTGCAGTCTCGTTTTCTGTAAATGGGGAAGCTGGAGATGGAAAAGTATGCCTGTGGCCTAAGATCCAGTGGCCACTTCCCCAACCAGCCACCCTCCTGCCACCCACACCTTCACCCCCTCTTCCCTCTGCCATATTACCAGGCCTCTCCCAGTTGCCCACTCTGTCTTCTAATTGTCTTTCTTAAGGTTGGGTCTTAAGAAATCTAAGTACTGACTGGGCACAGTGGCTCATGCCTGTAATCTCAGCACTTTGGGAGGCCAAGGCGGGTGGATCACTTGAGGTTGGGAGCTCCAGACCAGCCATGGCCAACATGGTGAAACCCCGTCTCTACTAAAAATACAAAAATTAGCTGGGCATGGTGGCAGGTACCTGTAATCCCAGCTACTTGGAAGGCTGAGGCAGGAGAATTGCTTGAAACCGGGAGGTGGAGGTTGCAGTGAGCCGAGATCAGGCCACTGCGCTCCATCCTGGGCCACACAGCGAGACACCATCTTAAAAGAAAAGAAAGAAAGAAAGAAAGAAATCTAAGTACTTCAGGCTGGTTGCGCCAGAGTCTGAAGTACTGTCTGGGGAGGGGGTCCATTTGTGTGTCTGCTTTTCATGGTATCAAACAGGTCTGAGCTGATGATGTGACTTCTAACCTGAGAAGTAGATGCTCAGCTTGAACATTGACTAGGTTCAAGTTGAAAAACAGAACTGGTTTGCTTCCTGAAACAGTTGAAAAAGGGCAAAAAATTGAAATAAAGGGAACTCAGACAAATGGGGTTTTGGCAACTGTCTGATTAGGGTCAGGGGATATTAGTGTTTGTGTGAGGGAAAGGAAACTATATGTATATGTATGTGTGTGTGTGTGTGAGAGAGAGAGACAGAGAGAGATAGTAAGAGGGAAAAGCACAGACAGAGACAGAGAGAGATTGATTACATCACAGGCTGATGTGATGATATAGACACAGAGAGGTTTCCCTAGAATGTACAACCAGGGTGGGCTCTTTGCACTAAAAGGCCTTCTCCAACATTAACCTCCTGGGTTCTACCAATGGCAAAATGTTGAGTGCAGAGGCTCATAAACTTTCTCCATTCACTGCACCTTCATGGCACCCCTAGGCAAAAAGAAAAACCAAACAGAAACGTTTCATTTATTAAGTAGTTGGGTCCAAACAACTTAATAAGACTTTATGTCCTAACAACTTAGTAACTATCTTGGAAAATAATAATACCTATAAATTGGGGTAAAAATTTTAGTGTTTCTTTTTTTTTTTTTAATTTTTGAGAGGGAGTCTCACTCTGTCGCCCATGCTGGAGTGCAGTGGTGCCATCTCAGCTCACTGCAACCTCCGCCTCCTGGGTTCAAGCGATTCTCCTGCCTCAGCCTCCCGAGTAGCTGAGATTACAGGCACCCACCACCACACCCAGCTAATTTTTGTAATTTAGTACAGATGGGGTTTCACCATGTTGGTCAGGCTGGTCTCAAACTCCTGACCTCAAATGATCCACCCACCTCAGCCTCCCAAACTGCTGGGATTACACTCACCCGGCCTGTTGTTTCATTCTTAAATAACCACAGTGAGGCCAAGTGCAATGGCTCACCCCTGTAATCCCAGCACTTTGGGAGGCTGAGGCTGGAGGATCACTTGATCCCAGGAGTTCAAAACTAGCCTGGTCAACATAACCAGATCCTATCTCTACAAAAAAAAAAAAAAATAGCTGGGCATGGGGGCTTGTACCTATATAGTCCCAGCTTCCTGGAAGGCTAAAGTGGGAGGATGGCTTGAGCCTGAGAGGTCGAGGCTACAGTGAGCTATGGTCATTATACTCCAATGTGGGCAACAAAGGAAGACCCTGTCTCAAAAAATTTTTTTAAAAAACCAACAACAATAGCTTCCTGATGGGCTGGGTGCACTTGTTGTACTCTGCACAGTTTTTCAAAACAAAATCATATTGAGCACTGCTCCATGTTGATTTTCATGCAGTCCCTGCTTTTTATCACAGCAACTCCTAAACACTCAGCTTTGTAAGGTACAATGTCATGAGTCTAATGCTGGAACTATGAATTACCTAGTAGAGCTAGCAGTTCATGCAGAGCCGGATGGGTGTTGAGTAGTGCCATTTCCCTGCAGTACCCGAGCCCACGTGGGCACTAGCCTTTGGGGACCAGAGCCCTGGCAGGACAACTCACTGTGTGACCTTGGGCAAGTTACTGTAGCTTCTTAGAGTTTCAGTCTTCCCATATATGAAAGGGGATAGTGATAGTACTGACCTCGTAGGGTTTGGGGAAGATTAAATGAAGTTCCTTTATGTAAAGCATTTCGCACAGTGGTCACTGAGTGGACACTGTGGGTCAGACTCTGTGGTCAACACTGTATATGGATTATGGACACAACTCTGCTTGCTGACAGTCCCAGTTATGATATTATTATTATTATTATTATTATTGGAGACAAGGTCCCACTCTGTCACCCAAGTTGGGTACAGTGGCATGGGCATAGCTCACTGCAGTCTTGAAGTCCTGGGCCCAAGTGATCCTCCTGCCTCAGCCTCATGAGTAGCTGGGACTACAGGTGCATACCACCATGCCCAGATAATTTTTTTTATTTTTTGTGAGGTGAGGTCTCGCTATGTTGCCCAGACAGGTATTGAACTCTTGGTCTCAAGCAATCCTCCCACCTTGGCCTCCCAAAGTGCTGTGATTATAGGTATGAGCCACCATGGCCAGCACCAGTTTATGAAATTATTATTAGAACCTTTTTCATCCTCAAATTGCCCTGGTTTGGAGGATAAAGTATATGGCCATCCTTCCTTTGTGTTTGTTAACTCATTCAATTCCCCTACAAGTTGCAAACATTGGGATTTGAACCGAGACAGTCTGACTCCGGAGTCTTTGCTCTGAACCGCTAGAGCAGTGCATCTTAACTGGGGGAGATTTTGCTGCAACCCCCACCCTGGGACATTTTGTCATGTCTGGAGCCATTTTTGGTTGTCACAACTGGGAGATTGCTACTGACATCCAGTGTGTAGAGGCCAGGGACGCTGCTGCTAACATCCTACAATGCACAGGACATTCCCCACAACAAAGAATTGTCCAGCCCAAAATGTTGATAGTACTGAGGCTGAGAAATCCTGTGCTCTTGAGACCTCACAAGACTTTACTTCTTATTTTTAACCCTGTCGTGGGGTCACGTCTAGTGGCAAAAGCCAAAAATGTTACCATTTTTTCTCAGAGAGGTTTCACTACAACCTCTGTGACCCCTTTAACCAACCCACTGGGCTCCGCTTTGTGTTTGGGCCCCAGATGTGCACAGCTGTGAAATCCCTTTCATACACAGGGCTGGGTGTGGCATCCTCAGGGTAGACAGACTTCACATATTCCTTGGAGACTGGACAGTAGATACCCATCGGCTGATCCATCACTGTGAAAGTCATATTTATTGCCCATGGTATTGGTTCTTTACCTCTTCCACTCTCAGATAAAGCCATAGAAACTGAGACAAGGATTTACCAAGCGTAAATCTGGACAGTCTCGTTTCTAAGCTAAAGAGAAAGCCAACATTGCAGGTGGCTTCTGTACCTCTTTACATTTCCAACCAAACAGGAGGGGAGAGGGGCACAGGGGACTTTCTCTGTGTATGCTTTTCTTTTCTTTTCTTTCTCTCCCTCCCTCCCTCCTTCTCTCTCTCTTTCTCCCTTTCTTTCTTTCTTTCTTTCTTTCTTTCTTTCTTTCTTTCTTTCTTTCTTTCTTTCTTCTCTTTCTTCTCTTTCTCTCTCTCTCTCTTTCTTTCTTTCACTTTTTTTTGAGACAGAGTCTCTCTCTGTTGCCCAGGCTGGAATGCAGTGGCGTGACCTTGGCCCCCTGCAACCCCTGCCTCCCAGGTTGAAGTGGTTCTCCTGCCTCAGCCTCCTGCGTAGCTGGGTTCGAGACCCATCTTTTTAGTAGAGATGGGGTTTTGCCATGTTGACCAGGCTGGTCTCTAACTCCTGACCTCAAGTGATCCACTTGCCTTAGCCTCCCAAACTGCTAGGATTACAGGTGTGAGCCGGTTTTCTTATTTTTTCTCTGGAAAAATGTTATAAAGTTAGTATGAAAATGCTTACTGGTTCATTACTTGACCTCCAAATCTCTCTGTGAGAGTCTGTCCATCTGTCTGTGTATGTATGTATCTGTCTGTCTGTCTGTCTATACCTATCAGTTCTGAGACATATGCCTTTGCAGGTTCAGGGTATCTCCGTGCAAAATTAGGATATATTATAGAGCAGAATGCAAAGGTTGCTCACCCTCGTGCAAAGATTTCAAGTCTCTCTCCTGCCTCTGTTCCTCCCATCCTGTCAAGGTGAGACCCCTTCCAGATCCCCAGACCCAACTGCCCTGAGCATTCATAGCTGAGTAACCACCTCAGCCAGGCCAGAGTGGGGTGACGGGGAAGATCACCTTGCACCCTGATGGTGGTGCAAGGCTCCTTCTTCAAGGAGGCCCAAGAGTTCCCAGGGAGACAGGGAATAGGCATTCAGACCAAGGGAACAGCAATGCAAAGGTAGGAAGGCCCGAGAGAGCAACACATGCCTGGGAAGGGGCAAGTGCTCTGGCATGCCCAGCACTGTGATCTTCTCCACTGCCATAGCACACCTATCCACCAAAAGGAAGGAACCCAAGTAGAAGCTGGAAAATAAGAGCAAGACTCAAGTGAGCAGCTGCCTGTTGATAAGTTGTTCACACACTAGGGGCCCAGGGCAGGGATCATACTGTGTCTACTTTAAACAAGATACAGAGGCCGGGCCACAGCTAGCACACTCAAAGCTTTACATAAGTTAGAAAAAAAGGGACTTCCCTGAACAGATGAGTTGGAAGGCGCTCCTTCCCCAGGGTTGATGCAGCCAACGCTCTGGGCATGGCTAACAGGGCCTGGCTGGGGCTGAGCCCCTGTGCACGCCCCTCAGGTGGGAGTCCTTGGCAGGCCGAAACCTGCAATGTGGTTAGAAGTGGCTGTGCCTCGTGGTTTGTGGGCTTGAGGGCAGCAATGGCCCTTCTCACGGGCTCTTCCTGCCCACTTGATTGCGGTTTCTGCTCAAGCCCTCAAAGCCCACCTCATACCTTAAACTGCCTTTGTAAGATTATAACTGAGGAAATTATGACAGTGAAAGAAATCAGACCTAACTGACTCCATCTTGCTTCTAAACTTTAAGCAAGCTGTCCTTGTTCATTCCTGGGCGTAGGCCGAACTAACTATGGGAAGGAATTCAGTTCATGATTTGACTCTGAAACAAAATTGATAGCAGCCCTTTTCCCGAAAAGACCCTCGTCTTGCCTGGGGACTAGTCTGCCTTTGCAGGACTAACAAATTAGCTACAAGATTAGAAATTACAGTTCAGATGTCATGCTGGCTCCAAGAGTCTGAACCTCCCCAAATTGCTCCTGGGGTAACATCACTGTTGCAAAACCTAAGATCAGGGCTTGAGATATTTTGCAGACCCTGCACTCGATGGATCAGCCACCACCACCCAGACCGGTAATCTGGTTCAACCAGTTCTGCCATCACACCCAGGAATAGAAAACAGCAAGAAAAACTCACTTTGACCCTCTATGATTCTATCTCCAACCTGACCAATCAGCCCTCCCCATTTCCCAAGCCCCTACCCACCAAATTATCTTTAAAAGTTATAATCCACAAATGCTCGCAGAGACTGATTTGAGTAATAAAAAAACTGCAGTCTCCTGCACAGCCGGCTCTGAATAAATTGCTCTTTCTCTGTTGCAATTCCCCTGTCTTGATAAATCAGCTCTATCTAGGCAGTGGGCAAGGTGAACCCACTGGACAGTTACATACCCTATCACAGCGGGGGCATTGACCGGGCAGGGCCCATCTGTGAGTTCCACTGAGCCGACTTTGTCTGCCTGGGAGTTTCCTCAAGCTCATTTCTGCGGCAATCTTGCCTGAGGAGATGAAGAAAGGAGAGCAAGGGCCAGCCTTTTAGCAACTGTGAGGGCGGGGATGTCCGCACACTGGACGGCCAGGCCTAACCACTGTTGCTGGAGTCCTGGGGTGACTAAACTCTGTTCCTCCCAGGCAGACAGAAGAGGTGAAGCCATGCCTCAAGAAGCCCCAGTGCCTTGAGGAGGCCTTAGGAGTCAATAGTCCAGAAAAGATCAGCCCCCCACTGCTGAGGTAACTGGGGAAGAAGGAACACTGAGGAGTAGGGGGACTGGCAAGAGGGGGTAGAAAGAACAATAACAATAATAATAGGAGTGGCTGGGTGCGGTGGCTCACACCTGTAATCCTGGCACTTTGGGAGGCTGAGGTGGGCAGATCACGAAGTCAGGAGTTCGAGACCAGCCTGGCCAACATAGTGAAACCCCATCTCTACTAAAAGTATAAAAATTACATGGGTGTGGTGGCACAAGCCTGTAGTCCCAGCTACTTGGGACACTAAGGCAGGAGAATTGCTTGAACCCGGGAGGCAGAGGTTGCAGTGAGCTGAGATCGCACCACTGCACTCCAGCCTGGGTAACAGAGCAAGACTCCATCTCAAAAAAAAAAAAAAAAAAAAAATTAGTAGTAGTGGCCAGGCACTGTGGCTCACGCCTGTAATCCCAGCACTTTGGGAGGCCAAGGTAGGTGGATCACGAGGCCAAGAGATCAAGACCATCCTAGCCAACATGATGAAACCCCATCTCTACTTAAAATATAAAAATTAGCTGGGCATGGTGGCGCACGCCTGTAGTCCCAGCTACTGGGGAGGCTGAGGCAGGAGAATCACTTGAATCCAGGAGGCAGAGGTTGCAGTGAGCCAAGATCGTGCCACTGCACTCCAGCCTGGGCAACAGAGCAAGACTTTGTTGCAAATAAATAAATAAATAAATATTAGTAAGACAAGTGAGTTCTGTTTGGGGGCTAAAGCTCAGGGGCTCGAGCAGTGGTCCCTGCAACTCAGCGCTCTCAGCCCTGCCTGTTTTATCACCTCGGCTCTGCAGCCTTCCTGTCCACAGTGGTAGCTACCAGGATCTTTCCCAGTGCATTTCTTTCCAGCTTAAATTGGCCAGAATTTATTAACTCCTGTTGCTTGTCACCAAGGAGTCTAATCAATAGAAGATCCAACATCTGACGCCTCCCCTCCCCCCATGTTTTAAAGACAGTCTTTATTTTAATGAGGCCAGATTGCCCAATACGGGAGCTCAAACTGGATAAGTGGGATCTTGGTAATCACCTTTTTCCCATTCTTCCAAGGAAAGATGTAATTAAAGCCCCTAAATACAAAATGTTCAACTCAGAGAGAAGAGCAATTTTGATATGGTCCATTTCTACTTAAGCGGTAGTGTTTCTCTGTGGCCCTCTCTCGGCCAGGAGCCACAGTGGCCAGCCGAGGATGGCAGGCAGTCCATTGAGCACACACTGATGGAGCACGTACTGCATGGCCGGCACCACACCCAGTCCTAGAAATGGCCAGACAGCAGGTAAGGATGTGAGCACAAGCCCAGAAGAGCTTTCTACAGTACAAGATGTAGCTTTACCGAAATTCCGCACATCCCAAGGAGACCATTGGCCAAGATACTGCAGTGTTGCGCGATTCCTCTTGCATCACTTTCTTTTTTTCTTTTCTCTTTTTTTCTTTTTTTTTTTTGGCTTCTTTATTAGTTCTATGTTTCTATTATGAAATGCAAGAAAAATATAAATTTGTCCTTCATTCTTCCACACAGCGATAATCCTGTGAGATTGTGCTGTGTAACTTTCCAGTGTGTTTTCTGTACATCCGGGGCTGTCTGTATGCCTACAGGTATTTTATAAAATGGGAATTGTGTTGCACACACTATTTTGTAATATGCATTTAAAAAATGTTTTCAGGACCTGGCGCAGTGGCTCACACCTGTAATCCCAGCACTTTGGGAGACTGAGGTGGGTGGATCACCTGAGGTCAGGAATTCAAGAACAGTCTGACCACCATGGCGAAACCCCGTCTCTACTATAAATACAAAAATTAGCTGGGCATAGTGGCGCGTGCCTGTAGTCCCAGCTACTCAGGAGACTGAGGCAGGAGAATCGCTTGAACCCGGGAGGTGAAGGTTGCAGTGAGCTGAGATCGCACCACTGCACTCCAGCCTGGGTGACAGAGTGAGACTCTGTCTCAAAGAAAAAAAAAATTTTTGTTCAGTCACATTATTCTTCTATTCTATCCCTCAGTTTCCTCAATGCACACAACTGTCCCGTGCCATATTTAGCCCCCAGCTTGGCTGCAAGGTGAAAGGACAGAGCTATGCACCACACCCACCCTCCAGCAATGGCTCTCAGAGGCCAGCCTCTGCTTTAGTCTCCGCTGGTTTAAAGTGAAATGGGAAAAGTGTCAACTGTGTAGTTTTCCCCAAGGCTAACCACATCCATTTTTACTTGCAAGATTATGTCCTGCTTATTTTGCTGTTGTTGTTAAACTTCTCTTTCTTTTAGGACAGAGTATGTGTGGCAGTCATTAAAAACAAACAAACAAAACAAAACAAAAAATCCTATGTTAAAAACTTGACTACTGGCCGGGCGCGGTGGCTCACGCCTGTAATCCCAGCACTTTGGGAGGCCGAGGCGGGCGGATCACAAGGTCAGGAGATCGAGACCATCCTGGCTAACACGGTGAAACCCCGTCTCTACTAAAAATACAAAAAATTAGCCGGGCGTGGTAGCGGGCGCCTGTAGTCCCAGCTACTCGGGAGGCTGAGGCAGGAGAATGGCGTGAACCCGGGAGGCGGAGCTTGCAGTGAGCCGAGATCGCGCCACTGCACTCCAGCCTGGGCGACTGAGCGAGACTCCGTCTCAAAAAAAAAAAAAAAAAAAAAAAAAAAAACTTGACTACTGCTTCAATCTCCAGAGAAACTCAGTCAAGACTCACCAGCCCGTCACATGGCGATAATAAGGACACATATTCATACAAGCAAAGACCTCCAAATTTCCAGACCCTTTTATGTCCATGCTCTTATCTCATCTCGAGGACAGCTCTCCAGGGCAGGTGGTATGTTCTCGCGTTTCACAGAGGAGGCAGCAGGTGGCCCCCGTGCAGCAAAGGGAGATGGTCCCGCTTACATGGCTCGTTAGCCCCAGTGGAGCAGACTCAGGTTCTCGATTCTCAACTCAGTGACCTTGGAGGGGCTCTTCCCTGAGCTGCAGCTTTGCAACCATGCATCACTGAAGAATGGAACCTGATGGAACATTCTGGAATTCCACTCCGGAAGTCCCAAAGCTACAACACACTTCAGTGGCCAGAACCTGGCCTCTGCCACTCCTGCTCACCCATTGGCCCTTGCTTGGGGCTGCATGCTTCAGCACTCTGGCGCTGCCTGTGGGGTGCAGCTGAAGGGGAAGAGCAAGCCTCACAATTGAACACTTGCAGGAAATGTCTGATACTTGGGTGTGGCCTCCTGGGTTTGATTCCTGTCCTGTAGCTCACTGGCTGTGCACTCTTGGGCAAGTGACATCACTTCTCTAGATCTCTGTTTCTTCATTTGTAAAACGAAAATAACAATGCATCCTTCAAGGCTGGGCACGGTGGCTCACGCCTGTAATCCCAGCACTTTGGGAGGCTGAGGCAGGTGGATCACTCAAGGTCAGGAGTTCGAGACCAGCCTGGTCACCATGGCAAAAATTAGCTGGGCGTGGTGGTGGGCACCTGTAATCCCAGCTACTCGGGAGTATGAGGCAGGGAGAATAGCTTGAACCCAGGAGGCAGAGGTTGCAGTGAGCCGAGATGACACCACTGCACTCCAGCCTGGGCGACAGAGCGAGACTCTGTCTCAAAAAAAAAGAAAGAAAGAAAGAAAGAAAATATTAAACACTGAAACACTGAACCACTTCTAAAATAGATATAAGGTCAACAGTAAGGGGGAGGTAAATCAGTTATATGTCTTCATTAGAATATTACACAGTCATTAAAATGCTTGTGAATTGAATGATATGGGTGGCAGGTACCTGTAATCCCAGCTACTCAGGAGGCTGAGGCAGGAGAATCGCTTGAACCCAGGAGATGGAGGTTGCAGTGAGCTGAGATTGTGCCACTGCACTTCAGCCTGGGTGACAGAGCAAGACTCCGTCTCAAAAAAATAAAAATAAATAAATAAATAAAATACTTCCTTCATTGGCTTGTGTAAGATAATATACTAAATGTCACATCTTTAGTGTAGTAAGGGATTAATAAGTGTAAGTTTGTGACTTTTTTTTAGCATCTGACGCATAGTAGGGGCTTAAAATATTTTCAATAGTTGAATAATTAAATAGATGAATGAACGAAAATGGAAATTTGAGGTTTAGTGAGCCTCTTGATGTCTCTGCTATCTAAGTTGTGGTCCTCAGGAGCCTGCTGTAAAGATGGATAAGGATGGGGGTGGGGGTGGGAGGGGCCATCACCACCCTGGTACTCCGCCACTCCACCCCCACTGCCCCCAAAGAAACAGGCAGTGGAAATTAAAAAGCAGGGCTAAAGGGGATGTAACACAGAAGTAAATTTTGAGAAGAGAGGGATCATTTATTGTAAGATGTGTTCTCAGCGTGGGGTCCTTCCTTTCCTGGGAAATATGACCTCCAGGTGATCTGGATTCCAAAAGGAGAGAAAAGACATGGCTAGGGAAGGGGTGTCCAGTGAGGGCCCTAACATGCAGCCCTTCGGAGGGGCGAAGACAATGACTCAGCCTGGCCAACGCCCTGAACTCTGACTGTCTGTTTCCTCTATGCTGATTGAGTTCAGCAGCCGGCAACCGATGAGACTCCTAGGAAGGGCTCCAGAATCACTGATAGCTGACGGAGGCTTGGCAGCATGGGGGCCCTCCGAGCCTGGGAAGGTGGGCTTATGTAAATACTGTAATGCAGAGGGTGCTGGAGCCGCACCAAGAGCCAGCTCAGCTGCTGTGCGCTACTGACACAGCCATTCCTGTCTTGGGCCTCAACAACTTCCTCACAAATGAAAATGTTGAACAAAATGAGCTCTCCAAGCCCTGCCAGCCAGGTCTGATGGAAGAGTGTAGGGAGTTAGGCCTTGAAAAGCTGCTCCGCACTGCCCCCTGGTGTCATTGGCTACGGTGACCATTGTCCTCAAACCTCTGGTGTCCATCCACCCACCCCCTCATCCACCTATACGCCCATCCATCCGTCCATCCATCCATGAGCCTGGTACATCTCTGAAGAGTGTGTCAGCTTTTCATTTCGGGGGTAAGGGGAGAAAGGGACCTGGGCCCACATATGGGGGCAATGCTAACCTGAACAAGCAGAGCCACAAGGAGAAGGGGTGACCAGACGGTACCTGGAGCTTGGAACTGTTGTCTGGACTCAGAGGTATTGAGTGACACCCAAATGAGGGAACTGGGCTCCCTGCTCCTGGTGGCAGCTTGAATGATGGTTCTTTGGATTTTTAAGGATGAAACCATCCTGGAAAGTGGACCTTGAGATATAGATCATTTGTCTATTTCATACATACACACACACACACACCCAATATAGCAATGCTATTGTGGGGATATATATCAGACTTGATGGCTGTCCTTTTGAACTCTATCAGGTGACTTGCAAATTTCCCACAGTATGAGTCCTGCCTCCCCAAGGGAAAGGTCAACACTGGCTTTCCCATCTCCCTTGCACCAAGG
Organism: Pan troglodytes; assembly: GCF_028858775.2. Lineage (NCBI taxonomy): Eukaryota > Metazoa > Chordata > Mammalia > Primates > Hominidae > Pan > Pan troglodytes. The sequence continues at coordinate 105,791,474 of NC_072406.2, read as the reverse complement.
CATGTACCCTAAGCTTAGACCACCAGACATACCGTGAGAGACTTGGCTTTGCAGGAGAGGACAAGCTAGGGTTTCACAGAATCCATTTATGGGCAAGAGTTTAGGGCACAATCAAGAGGCTTCTAGGATCTCACATCCAGAACCAGTGGTGCAAGCCAGGCATGGTGTCTGTGCTGTAGTGTGGTGACACTGAGTGTTCCACTAGAGCAGCCTTCATCATGTGACATCGTTCCAGGCTGGGAAGTCTTCACGGTCAATTCTCTGGCCCTCCCATCGGAGAGGCTGTGAATTACATTATACCTTTTTCTGTTTAATCCAGCCAGAATGGGTGTGTGTGTGTGTGTGTGTGTGTGTGTGTGTGTGTAACTGTTGCTCCTCCTGTGCTAATGTTTTGTTCAGCCTCAGAGGCCTCTGGCCTGGCTTCATTAGACTCCTGACTCCCCAGACAAATAACCAGACTTAGCTGAGCAGCTTCCGAATGGCAAGCCCCATGTCCTCTCTTTCTACAACCCATGCAGGAAGGAGGCTCTAAGGCCTGGATAACTTTCTCCCAGTTTACTTTTCCTCTCCCCAAACTGCATTGCAAAACCAGCCATTTCTGTCCAGCCAACCACTTCATCTCCCCTTTCTCCTCCTCTCTCGCAATTCCTGTGAAACACACACATACACACACACACACACACACACACGAGCAAGAGAGTGAGAGAAAGAGAGAAAGACAGAGGCGTGAGGTGAGGTCAGTGACTCCTAGGCCATAAATTCTGGAATAATGACTCCCTGGTGAACTGACTGACACAGTGCTTTCTCTTTTCTCATAATTTGCATTATAGGAATCTATTCCTCATATTTTGATGCATGGAGAAATCTCTTTCTTTTTTGGGGGGGAGGGGGAAATAAAACTTTCTTTTTTCTTTCTTTCTTTTTTTTTTTTTTTTTTGAGACAGTCTCGCTCTGTGGCCCAGGCTGGAATGCAATGGTGCAATCTTGGCTCACTTCAACCTCCACCTCTCAGGTTCAAGCGATTCTCCTGCCTCAGCCTCCTGAGTAGCTGGGATTATAGGCGTGTGCCACCATGCCTGGCTAATTTTTTGTATTTTTAGTAGAGATGGGGTTTCACCACGTTGACCAGGCTGGTCTTGAACTCCTGACCTCAGATGATCCACCTGCCTCAGCCTCCCAAATTGCTGAGATTACAGGTGTGAGCCACCGCCCCCAGCAGGGAGATAAAATTCTCTGAATTCAGCTTTTTCCAACTCCTTAATAGGTAACATTTACTGACCTCTCACTATGTAACAAGCATCTTACTTGTGGTGACTCAGCTAAGTCTCACAACAATCCTGTGCAGAAGATGAACATTGTTATTATTATCATCCCCATTTTACAGGTGAGAAGACTGAGGCAGAAGAATACAATGATCGGGAGACGTTGGGTTACAACTAACAGGAATCCAACTCAAATAAAACAAACAGAAATGGAGGAGAAGAAAGGAGAGAAGGAGGATAAAAGGGAGGAGGAGGAAAAGAAAAAGAAAGAAAAAAAGAAATGCACTGGCCTGGATAAGCAAAAAGTCCAGGCAGTGACTCTAGCTTTAGGCACATCTGGATCCAGGGATGCAAACAACAACAACTTATTTGGGCACCTGTCCTCACCTCTGACTCTTTTCTCTGGATTGGGTTTGTTTCAGGAAGCCCATCCATCCCCTAGTGGAGGCAAAGAGGCCATAGCAGCTCTTGCCCACTTCCTACCAGCTCAGCAGACTCTTCCAGCACTATCCTCACACTTCCCAAGGGTGGCTCTTGTAGGCAGGGTGGGGGTCTCATGCCCATCAGGAATCTGGACCGACTGAGGAAGGGCAGGTTCATAAGAAAAGTCAGGGTGCTGAGACCAAAAGATGGGACAAGGGATTCTGGGTGGGCTAAAACAGGGGGTCCCCAACAGATTAAGTTGCATAGAAAGTAAGCTGTCCAAATTCAAAGCCAGGTGTGATTTCATCTGAGGTCCGTGAATGGCCCAGGAGATCTGGATCTCGTCCTGGTTTTGTCACTAATTGGCTGGTTAGAGGCTCACTTGTCCCATTTGCAAAATAGAAATAATAATACCTGTCCAGTCTCCGTCACTGAGTTATTATAGAAATCAAATTAGACCTTGAATTTGAAAGCACTTTGAAAAGTCAGATGCACAGTACTATATTATTCATTTGTATATTTTCCATTGGTTGGTTGAAATCAGCTTAAAATTCTCTATATTTTCCCATAGAAAATATAATTCCCATTCTTATTTTCTTTTTCAAAAACTCATTACGAAAGCAACACATCCTATAAGCAATTTGAAAATATAGAGAAGAAAAAGAAAGAAAAGTGAAATAAAAGAAAAAGAAAAGGCTGGGCGCAGTGGCTCACGCCTGCAATCCCAGCACTTTGGGAGGCTGAGGTGGGTGGATCATGAGGTCAGGAGTTCAAGACCAGCCTGGCCAACACAGTGAAACCTCGTCTCTACTAAAAATACAAAAAATTAGCCAGGCATGGTGGCGGGCGCCTGTAATCCCAGCTTCTTGGGAGGCTGAGGCAGGAGAATCGCTTGAACCCGGGAGGCAGAGGTTGCAGTGAGCAGAGATCGTGCCATTGCACTCCAGCCCAGGCGACAGTGCAAGACTCTGTCTCAGAAAAGAAAAAGAAAAAGAAAAAATCACCCATAGTCTCACCATCCTTAAATAACTATTATTAGCATTTTGGTATTCTTTCTTTCTTATCTCTTCTGTGTATATGCCCACATGTATATTTTTGAAAAAAAAAATATGATAATATTACAATGCTCTTTCAAAATCTGCTTTTTCCCCATCAATAATATTGCAGTCTTTCATGTGGCACTAAATAGTTTTCTACTACTTCAATTTAATGGCAGAATAGTTTTCCATTGTTTAACAAAATACTTCTTGTTAGATATTTAACTATTTGTAATTTTTCCCTGTTAGCAAAAATCTACCCAATCTAGAAAATTTTCTAGATATGAAATTTTGGATTGGGTTCATGTGCATATGTGTGTGCATGCATGAGTGTGTGTGTGTGCTTAACTTTTGCTCCTCCTGTGCTAATGTTTTGTTCAGCCTCAGAGGCCCCTGGCCTGGCCTCATCAGATTCCTGACTCCCTAGACAAATAACCAGCCTTAGTTGAGCAACTTCTGAGTGCAAGCCCCATGTCCTGTCTTTCTACAACCCGTGCAGGAAGGAGGCTCTAAGGCCTGGCTAACTTTCTCCTAGCTTACAAATTTTGCAAAACTAAGGCTTTAATATCTATTGCACTTCTGGAAAGTTTGCACCAAATCACACTCTCATGAGCAGTGGCCACGTATCCATTCCCCATCACCAATTATAGTAGGTATGACCATGTTGTAAAACTCTAACAATTGTGATAACCTTTTTCTTTTCAAATTTAGATCTGTGGTTGCTTCCCCTTGATTACTTTTTGCAGGTGGAGACTCTTGTCTCCTTCCTGGTTTGTTCAAGGTGTCAAAAAGTTCTGAGCACTGGTGGCTTGGAAAATTCTATAGTTTGCAGGGCTAAATCGGAAGACCAAAGTTCACATTCCACACCCACATTTAGAAGCTGTGTGACTTTTGATAATCTACTCAATTTTGCTGAGCTACAGCGTCTATATGTATAAAATAGAGATCTATATCCAGAATGTTCTGAGAATTGAAAAAAAAAATAAAAGGAAATCTAGTCCTGACACGGGCTTGCCTAGCTCACATACCTGTGATCAAATGAAAATGGATGTGAAAGCCCTTTCAAGAGGCATGGTCCTCAGCACACACAAGAGATGCCTTGTGTTTGCTCATTCAGCTTGCTCCACTGTGGTAGTCAGTCTCCACAATGGCTCCCAGTGAAGGATGTTTCCTGGTATTCATCCCCTTGTGTGTTGTCCTCTTCTCTTAAAGCAAGGCTGGTCCTGTGCCCTGTTTTTAAATAACAGAATGCAGTGGCTGGGCCAGCACTTTGGGAGGCTGAGGCGGGCGGATCACCTCAGGTCAGTAGTTCAAGATAAGCCTGGCCGATATGGTGAAACCCCGTCTCTACAAAAAATACAAAAATTAGCCAGGCATGATGGCACGCGCCTGTAATCCCAGCTACTCGGGAGGCTGAAGCAGGAGAATCGCTTGAACCTGGGAGGCAGAGGTTGCACTGAGCCAAGATGGCGCCATTGCACTCCAGTCTGGGAAACAAAAGTGAAACTCTGTCTCAAAAATAAGTAAATAAAGGCTGGGCATGGTGGCTCACACCAGTAATCCCAGCACTTTGGGAGGCCGAGGCGGGTGGATCACCTGAAGTCAGGAGTTCGAGACTAGCCTGACCAACACGGAGAAACCCCGTCTCTACTAAAAATACAAAAAAAAAAAAAAATTAGCTGGGCATGGTGGTGGGTGCCTGTAATCCCAGCTACTTGGGAGGCTGAGGCAGGAGAATCACTTGAACTCAGAAGTCGGAGGTTGTGGTGAGTGGAGACTGTGCCATTGCACTCCAGCCTGGGCAACAACAGTGAGATTCCGTCTCAAAAATAAATAAATAAATAAATAAATAAATAAATAAATAAATAAATAAAAGATTGCAGTCAAAGTGGTGCTGTGTGACTTCTAAAACTAGGCCTTAAGACTATCTGATGAAATTGCTGAGAGACTCTGAGAGGAAGCCACCCAGCTGAGCCCCATCAATCCACAGAACCATGAGAGGTAGTCATACATTTTTGCTTTAAGCCACTAGGCTTTGGGGTGTGTTGTTACACAGTGACGGATTAGCAAGACACCTGCTATAGGTTGGTGCAAAAGTAATTGCGGTTTTGTCGACGTAATGGCACCACTGCACTCCAGCCTGGGTGACAGAGTGAGACTCCATCTCAAACAAACAAACAAACAACTATAATAGTGATGATAATCCCTGCTGATAAAGCATCTCTCTTATTTGGTTTCCTTAATTAAATTAAATTTCTTAAAGAGTATATATCTAACTACCCTGTATTTTTTACCCATTGCCTCAGCCACCATCCCTGTGGTACCTTCTCTGGGCATGCAAGGCACTCAACACTTTTTTTTTTGAGACAGAGTTTTGCTCTTGTTGCCCAGGCTGGAGTGCAGTGGAGCGATCTCAGCTCACAGCAAACTCCACCTCCCGGTCAGGTGATTCTCCTGCCTCAGCCTCCCAAGTAGCTGGGATTACAGGCATGTGCCACCATGCCTGGCTAATTTTTTGTATTTTTAGTAGAAATGGGGTTTCTCCATGTTGGTCAGACTGGTCTCGAACTCCCAACCTCAGGTGATCTGCCCGCCTCGCCCTTCCAAAGTACTGGGATTACGGCGTGAGGCACTGTGCCCGGCTCAATACTTTCAATCTGGGAAATGTAGTTTTGAGTAAAGCCAGGTCTTTTAAGGTATTTTAAGTGGGATTCTAAGTCAGTTTCCTTAAAGAAATGTTTTACATAGGTTGATGTCATTGACCAAATATTTACTTTATTTATGGCCACATTTTTGAGGTCTGCATTATGGCATCTTGTGTATCCATGTTTGTTTAAGGGTTGAATCATACTTCTCTTTCCTCAATGATTCTACCAGAAATTCAAAAGATAAAAAGCCAGGCAGCTCTCAAACACAAATGATTGAAACCATTGTTTCAAAAAGACCCTCTTTCACTTGCTCTAAAAACATCTGCTGAGCACCTACAATGGGCCAGATCCTAGTGTAGGTGTGAGAGATGGGAAGGGAAGACAACCTGTGACCTTAAGAAGTCTACAGTGTGTTAGGGTCAGGGTTGGGGAGAGGGTGGCAGGCCAGTGAAAGACTAATACTGAGAGAGAAGGGTTGGGGAAGAGGGAGGCACAAGAGGCTGCAGAGGGGAATTTCTCTTTTTAGCTTCTTAGTTGAGTCACTCTCCTGAAAACAAAAGTCGGATTAACAAAAGAAAAACAAGCAGAAGTTTATTAATGTGTGATGTACCCATTATGTGAAAGAGGCCTCAGTTTTAAAAGTATTCCTTTCCACCAGGCACAGTGGCTCACACCTGTAATCCTAACACTTCAAGAGGCCGAGGAGGTAGGATTCCTTGAGCCCAGGAGTTTGAAACCAGCCTGGGCAATAAGGCAAAACCCTGTCTCTACAAAAAATACGAAAATTAGCCAGACATGGCGGTGCACACCTGTAGTCCCAGCTACTTGAGAGGCTGAGGTGGGAGGATCATTTGAGTCCAGGAGCTTGAGGCTGCAGTAAGCCTTGATTGTGTCACTGCACTCCAGCCTGGGAGTGAGACCCTGTCTCAAAAAAAAAAAAAAAAAAAGTATTTCTCTCTCAAGGCAGTGGCCTTGCTTAAATAGTATTTTAAGAAAGAGCCATAAATCCTACATAGTGACAAGACAAGAGAGAGAGCAGTTCCCTTTTTAAAAGGTAGGGAAAATGTGGAAAGATTGTAAAATCTGCTTCCAGATTCCTCTGGTACCTGCTGGTGCCTCCTCTGGGTGCATAAGTAGTATGGAAGATCCATTGATCCATCCACCCACAAACCCATTCATTAACCCACCCACCCATCCATCCACCAACCCATCCACCTGCCCATCTACCCATCCATCTATCCATCCATCCATCCATCCATCCATCCATCCATCCATCCATCCATCAATCCATCTACTCACCAACCCACACATTCACCCACCCACACATCCATTCATCTACCTATTGAACCCTCCACCCATCTATCCACCTACCCACCCATCTATCCACCCAATTATCCACCCACCCATCCATCCACCCGCTTATCTACCTGCCCACTCATCCATCCAGCTGCCCATTCACCCACACATCCAGTTTAGAAGGATTTATGTCCTGCCATCAGGCAAGTAGAGGGTGAGGTAGAGTGTTCCCCTGTGTTTTAAGGGTCTTTAATTTAACAATCCTCAATATTTTAGGGAGAAATATTTTTATTTCCTTCAAGGCCATGGAAACCCACAGAAGGGGAGCCTCCCCTGCCACATCTGTGACCAGACTTGCTGGCCTGGTTGGGGAGTAAGTGGAAGTGAGGTGGAGTGGCAGTCACCCACCCAGCAGCCATTCCCAAGACCCTCCTTCCCTAACATGTGGGGGTGGCAGTGTGCGGCACACAATACAATGTGTTCATCTTGCTGTTTCCTTTCCTGGGTCAATTGCCCTTCCCAGCCACCTCTGCAGTAGGTGAGGCCATGGGGCCAAGTTCTGACTAATAGGAATGTGAGCAGAGATGCAGCCCTTCCCATCTGGGGCAGTTAAAAACCGGTGCACAAAGGCCGGGCGTGGTGGCTCACGCCTGTAATCCCAGCACTCTGGGAGGCAGAGGCAGGTGGATCACCTGAGGTCAGGAGTTCGAGACTAGCCTGACCAATGTGATGAAACCCCATCTCTACTAAAAATACAAAAAAAAAAAAAAAAAAAAAAAAATAGCCGGGCGTGGTGGCATGTGCCTGTAATCCCAGCTACTCAGGAGGCTGAGACAGGAGAATTGTTTGAACCCGGGAGGTGGAGGTTGCAGTGAGCCAATATTGCGCCATTGCACTCCAGCCTAGGCAGTAAGAGTGAAACTCCGTGTTAAAAAAAAAAAAAACTAAACTAAAAACCAAAAACCGGTGCACCATTTCCATCTCTCTCTTCCCCTGCTGCAGTGATGGTGGAGGCTACAAGATGAAAGGGGGCCACCAGCACACAAAGATTGTCAGGCGAGCAAGAAATAAACCTCCATTGTGTTCAGCCACTGAGATTTCAGGGCTTACTTCTTACCGAATCCTAGCCTGGCCCATCCTAATACAATATATATCCATTTCTAGTCAATAACATGTAAGGGACATGTGCTGTGGAGTTTCCTTATAAATATTTCCATTTCCAAAGAATGGACTTTCCAATAAAACAAAAGAAACATATTAGGAGTGCTCATTCATGACCCTGGCAAGGTGTCTTCTTGGTTTTGAAGAAAAATCTTATTAGAATGTGAGGCTTGGAACTGTAGCAGTAGAGATGTGAACTTGGGCAGAGTGATAGAGATGAGAGTCCAGAGCCCTAACCTTGTGAAATTGCTGATCTAAACTGCGAGCATCTGATTCCATACTTCTTTTTAAAAAGACAATAAATGTCCTGGTGGTGTAAGTCTTTTCTGTTATTTGCATTTGAATGCACCTGCGTTGATACTAGTTTCAGGTGAGGATGAGAGATGGTGATAATGGACAAGTAAAATGAACGGCAGTTCTGGGGGCAGGTCATGTCACTTTCTTCTCTCACGTTCTCTCCAGCTCCGTCCACACTACAGTCATTGCTGAAAAATGAAAATAATCTGGGACAGTATTTGCCATCTGCAATGTGCTTTCACATACATTTTCTGGCTTTAGGGTGATAGAAGAGTGGCCACATAATGTAGGGGTTGATAGCTCAGCCTCTAGAGGCAGACACACTTGGGTTCACATTCTGACTTGCCACCCTTTTTGCTGTCTGACCTTGGACAAGCTCTCTAAATATAGCTTTCTCATCTGTATAATGGAACCATTATAGAAACTCCCATATAGTGTTACTGTGAGAATAAAATGACATGACACTTATGAAGTGTTTAACATATCACCTGGGATACTAAAAACACTTAATACACAGGAGCCCCTGGAATACTGGATTTTGATTTTCTTTTCTGTTTTTGAGATGGAATCTCACTTTGTTGCTCAGGCTGGAATGCAGTGGTGCAATCTTGACTCACTGCAGCCTCCACCTCCTGGGTTCAAATGATTCTCCTGCCTCAGCCTCCTAAGTAGCTGGGATTACAGGCACCTGCCACCACGCCTGGCTAATTTTTGTATTTTTATAGAAACTGGGTTTCACCATGTTGGCCAGGCTGGTCGTGAACTCCTGATCTCAGGTTATCCGCCTGCCTTAGCCTCCCAAAGTGTTGGGATTACAGGTGTAAGTCACCGTGCCCAACCTGGATAACATCCTGGGATGTTATGGGATAGGCATTAATATTCCTATTTTGGAGTTGAGGAAACTAAAATTTGTACAGAATTTAAGAGACTGGCTCAAAGTCAGAACCAGAATTTGATTCCAAGTCTGGTAGTTCCCTTTTCAAAGCTCTTTGCACAGTAACATGATGTAAAACAAGCAGTAAAACAAAAGAAAAAATTTAAATTGATTGGGCTGGGTGTGGTGGCTTACACCTGTAATCCTAACACTTCGGGAGGCTGAGGCGGTGGGAGGATTGCATGAGCCCGCGAGTTCAAGACCAGACTGGGCATCATAATGAGACCTCGTCTCTACAAAAAAAATTTTTTTTAATTTGAGGTGCTTCTCTTTTGAGTGCCAATAAACAGAATCACTTCCGTAAAGTTCACTCCTTCAAGGGAAGAAATTACTACTGTGGCATATATGCAACATATTGTTAAACTCATTTAACAGATCAAAATTTAATTAACAGATTGCTAAATTTATGCTGATAATAATATACTCTACAAGTTTTTTTCTTAATCCTCTATTATCAGCTTCTCCTGCCCCTTACCTCTACCTTACAAAACTGAAGTGAAAATGCTTGCCTTCATAATCCATGCAAGGTAGCACATGTGCCATTATGCATAATTTGTGAATCAAACAGAATAATAGCATTTTTCCCCCAAGGCTTTTCTTCTCCTTCATTAAAACCTTTAGTTTAGAGGCCATGCCTGTAATCCAAGCATTTGGGAGGCAGGGGATCGCTTGAACCCAGGAGTTTGAGACCAGCCTGGGCAACAAAACCAGACCTTGTCACTACAAATAATATAAAATTAGCAGTCGGGCACAGTGGCTCACATCTGTAATCCCAGCACTTTGGGAGGCCGAGGAGGATGGATAACGAGGTCAGGAGTTCGAGACCAGCCTGACCAACGTGGTGAACCCCGTCTTTACTAAAAATACAAAAATTAGCTGGGTGTGGTGGTGTGCACCTGTAATCTCAGCTACTCAGGAGGCTGAGGCAGGAGAATCACTTGAACCCAGGAGGCGGAGGTTTCAGGGAGCCAAGATGGCACCATTGCACTCCAGCCTGGGTGACAGAGCGAGAGTCCATTTCAAAAAAAAAAATTAGTTGGGCACACAGTGGCACCTGCTTGTAGTCCCAGCTATTCAGGAGGCTGAGTGGGAGGATCACTTGTGTCCAGGAGTTTGAGGATGCAGTGAGCTAAGATTACACCACTGCACTCCAGTTTGGGCAGCAGAGTGAGACCATGTCTCGAAAAACAAACAAAAAACAAAAAAAACTAAAAAACAAAAACAAAAACCTTTGTTTATTATCTCCTCTGATAGTTCAGCATTCAAAATAGTTTACTTACTGTATTTTTGAAGCTAAGTGACTCTCAACATCAAGTTAGTAGAATATGAAGCAACGCCCTTCACTGTATCAGAAACTGGATTGATCTACTGCCCTTCCTCTACAGCCTCATCCTTTGACATCAAAAAGTGACCAATAAAATACAAGGCATATTTTTCTTTAAGCTCTGCCTAATGACTTACTTGCAACCTAAGTCCAGGAACAAATACTACTAGTACTGAAATAGCATTTGTTTTCTTAAACCTAGCTCAGTCATGGCCTTGTTTGGAAAGCCTGTCCTCTCATCCTTGGGGTGACTTTAATGTGGCATTTACCTCATTGTGCTGCCATTGATCTGCATTGATGTCGGCCTGGCCATGGCTCTGCTGAAGACGATCTCTGCTTTACTCTTCTCTCCATCTCTAGAGCCTTGCATGGCACCTTGCTTGTTGCAAATGGGTTAAATATTTGCTGAAGCAAGTGAGGAGATCAGTGCTTGATACATCACCTGAAAGGGATAAGATTTCTTCAGGAAATTTACCTGTAATACCTATTAAAACGTTTTAGTGGGAGATGTGCCGCTCCTGGGGTGAAATCAATCTAGTGAACCTGGCGGGCGAGGAGGTGAAGGCCATAATCAGGTGCTAACTCTTTCTCCTCGGTGCGTACCATTCCTTCTTTCTATGGTTGCTTGATTTGGGTGACACAACATGAATGTGGTTCTGAGTGCTCCTATCTACTTCTGGATCATGGGACAGTCCCCAGGGCTCAGTCATCTCTACTCCTTTCTTTGTCATCTCTCTGGATTCTGTCTACGCACTCTACGAAAACCCCTAGCTTGGTCTTGATCTTTCACCCTTATTTGGGTGTTACCACTTATTTGCAGTGTTACCATCTGCAGGCAGGATGGCAGAGAGGACGCCCCTTGGATGTCTTGCTAATATTTCCTACTCAACCATCAAGGCCAAAAATAATTAGATTCAAAAGCAGAGAGCACAGCACAGAGGACAAAGAAGAAGGGAATCAAGCCAATAAACCGCTAGGTTTGCCTTAGGAAGACGAAGCACTGGGGGGCTTGGAAAGAACGAAGTTGCTGGAATTGTGTCATACAAGCCCAGATGGTAGGGGCCCTAACAACCATTGCCTTCGGGAGCCTGGGCCTCCTTCCCTCTCCTGCAAATCTGCTCTGTGATCTTGGAAAAGTCACTTTCCTCTCTGGGACTCCATTTCATCAGGGTTAAATGAGATCACAGGTTTCCAATCTTAGTAATGCATCAGATGTTTTGGAGATGCTTTGGAGAGCTTGTTAAAAATGCAGCTTCTTCCAGATGTTCTGATTTAGGAGATTTGGGGGAAGCCAAAGAACCACCGTTTTCAACAAGCTCCATGAGTGAGGGATTTCCTGGACAAAAGACACTGGAGTAGATGATCTCACAGTTCCTTTCCAGCCCTGACACTCCCTCGGTTGTCTGATTAGGGGAGCAGAGGGTAGCCAGGAAATGCTGGCAGCCAGCCAGCTCTCTGTCCAAGAAGTGTAGCCAGGAAAGAAGCCAGATGGCAGGTGGAAGGGGAGGGTCAGGGAGGGTGGTGTTCACGGTGTCATTGACATCAGCACCTCTTTAATTGAACTGGACGTGGGGAGACCTCCGGCGTAAGACCCGGGAGGGAACCAAGAACCTTCCTTGGTTTTCCTCCCACCCCAGCCTGAGCGAATCACTCTTCTTTTGCCCCATTCAGATGCTCCAAACAAACGTTACGAACCGAAAAATGAGTTTGTCCCACAGTGTTAAAACTTTTATTAGATTTCATATTTTAAAATTCCAACAAACAAACAAATAAAATTCCAGATTTCTCTTGGAAAATCTAAAAAGATCAGTTACACTGGACTCAGAGCGCCCTGGGACATCAGCTGGCGCTGAGCAGCTGCGCCCCCTTTGGGTGAAAGCATGCATTTGCAGCCTCTGCGATCGTCAGTGGCCAGCCTGACTCATGGTCCTTAACCTGTCAGGCCCCCGTCAGAGGGGGCGTTAGAGGGGGCTCCCTTCACCCTGAAATTTATTCTGGGATAAGCCAGAACAGCAGAGAACTGCTGGATGTAACTGGACATTGAGAATTATGGAGTAGCCTCTGGTACTGAGGTTTCTTGCCTATGTGGAAAGGTATTAAGAAATCAGTGGGGTCTGGCGCGGTGGCCCACGCCTGTAATCTCCAGGACTTTGGGAGGCCGAGGAGGGTGGATCACGAGATCAGGAGTTCGAGACAAGCCTGGGCAACATGGTGAAACCCTGTCTCTACTAAAAATACAAAAAATTAGCCGGGCGTGGTGGCGGGTGCCTATAATTCCAGTTACTCGGGAGGCTGAGGCAGGAGAATGGCCTGAACCCGGGAGGCGGAGGTTGCAGTGAGCTGAGATTGCACCATTGCCCTCCAGCCTGGGCGACAAGAGTGAAACTCCGTCTCAAAAAAGAAGAAAAAAATCAGTGAAGTGGGACTGACTGCTGTGTTTACGACAGGACTGCTGTGGAGAACATCGACCACTACACTACACGGTTTCTTCTCTGTGGAGGCCCAGTGGAGGAATGGATTTCTTTAGTCTCAGTACCAACAGTGCTTCTAGTTGTGTTTCTTCTGAGGATCAGTTGTGTTTTTAAGTCCTCTAAATGGTGTACAGGATGGTTTCTTTTTTTCTTTTTCTTTTTCTTTTTTTTTTTATACTTTAAGTTCTGGGTTACATGTGCAAAACCTGCAGTTTTGTTACATAGGTATGCAGGTGCCATGGTGATTTGCTGCAGCCATCAACCCGTCACCTACATTAGGTATTTCTCCTAATGCTATCCCTCCCGTAGCCCCCCACCCTCAACAGGCCCCGGTGTGTGGTGTTCCCCTCCCTGTGTCCATGTGTTCTCATTGTTCAACTACCACTTATGAGTGAGAACATGTGGTGTTTGGTTTTCTGATCTTGTGATAGTTTGCTGAGAATGATGGTTTCCAGCTTCATCTATGTCCCTGCAAAGGACATGAATTCATCCTTTTTAATGGCTGCATAGTATTCCATGGTGTACATGTGCCACATTTTCTTAATCCAGTCTATCATCGATGGGCATTTGGGTTGGTTCCAAGTCTTTGCTATTGTGAATAGTGCCACAATAAACATACATGTGCATGTGTCTTTATCGTAGAATGATTTATAATCCTTTGGGTATATGCCCAGTAATGGGATCACTGGGTCAAATGGTATTTCTAGTTCTAGATCCTTGAGGAATTGCCATGCTGTCTTCCACAATGGTTGAACTAATTTACACTCCCACAAACAGTGTAAAAGTGTTCCTATTTTTCCACAACCTCTCCAGCATCTGTTGTTTCCTGACTTTTTAATGATTGCCATTCTAACTGGCATGAGATGCTACCTCATTGTGGTTTTGATTTGCATTTCTCTGATGACCAGTGATGATGAGCATTTTTTCGTATGTCTGTTGGCTGCATAAATGTCTTCTTTTGAGAAGTGTCTGTTCATATCCTTTGCCCATTTTTTTGATGGGGTTGTTTGCTTTTTTCTTGTAAATTTGTTTAAGTTCTTTATAGATTCTGGATATTAGCCCTTTGACAGATGGATAGATTCAAACTTTTCTCCCATTCTGTAGGTTGCCTGTTCACTCTGATGATAGTTTCTTTTGCTGTGAAGAAGCTCTTTAGTTTAACTAGATCCCATTTGTCTATTTTGGCTTTTGTTCCCATTGCTTTTCGTGTTTTAGACATGAAGTCTTTGCCCATGCCTATGTCCTGAATGGTATTGCCCAGGTTGCCCAGGTTTTCTTCTAGGATTTTTATGGTCCTAGGTCTTACGTTTAAGTCTTTGATCCATCTTGAGTTGATTTTTGTATAAGGTGTAAGGAAGAGGTCCAGTTTCAGTTTTCTGCATATGGCTAGCCAGTTTTCCCAACACCATTTATTAAATAGGGAATCTTTTCCCCCATTGCTTGTGTGTGTCACGTTTGTCAAAGATCAGATGGTGGTAGATGTGTGGTGTTATTTCTGAGGCCTCAGTTCTGTTCCATTGGTCTATATATCTGTTTTGGTACCAGTACCATGCCATTTTGGTTACTGTAGCCTTGTAGTAAAGTTTGAAGTCAGGTAGCGTGATGCCTCCAGCTTTGTTCTTCTTGCCCAGGATTGTCTTGGCAATGTGGGCTCTTTTTTGGTTCCATATGAAGTTTAAAGTAGTTTTTTCCAATTCTGTAAAGAAAATCAGTGGTAGCTTGATGGGGATAGCATTGAATCTATAAATTTTTTTGGTCAGTATGGCCATTTTCATGATATTGATTCTTCCCATCCATGAGCATGGAATGTTTTTCCATTTGTTTGTGTCCTGTCTTATTTCCTTGAGCAGTGGTTTGTAGTTCTCTTTGAAGAGTTCCTTCACATCCCTTGTAAGTTGTATTCCTAGGTATTTTATTTTCTTAGTGGCAATTGCGAATGGGAGTTCACTCATGATTTGGCTCTCTGTTTGTCTGTTCTTGGGGTATAGGAATGCTTGTGATTTTTGCACATTGATTTTGTATCCTGAGACTTTGCTGAAGTTGCTTATCAGCTTAAGGAGACTTTAGGCTGAGATGATGGGGTTTTCTAAATATACAATCATGTCATCTGCAAACAGAGACAATTTGACTTCCTCTTTTCCTAATTGAATACCCTTTATTGCTTTCTCTTGCCTTATTGCCCTGGCCAGAACTTCCAATACTATGTTGAATAGGAGTGGTGACAGAGGGCATCCTTGTCTTGTGCTGGTTTTCAAAGGGAATGTTTCCAGTTTTTGCCCATTCAGTATGATATTGGCTGTGGGTTTGTCATAAATAGCTCTTATTAGTTTGAGATACATTCCATCGATACCTAGTTTATTGAGAGTTTTTAATGTGAAAGGCTGTTGAATTTTGTTGAAGGTCTTTTCTGCATCTATTGAGATAATCATGTGTTTTTTGTCATTGGTTCTGTTTATGTGATGGATTATGTTTATTGATTTGCGTATGTTGAACCAGCCTTACATCCCAGGGATGAAGCTCACTTGATCGTAGTGGATAAGCTTTTTGATGTGCTGCTGGATTCGGTTTGCCAGTATTTTATTGAGGATTTTCGCATCAATGTTCATCAGGGATATTGGCCTAAAATTATCTTTCTTTTTGTTGTGTCTCTGCCAGGCTTTGGTATCAGGATGTTGCTGGCCTCATAAAATGAGTTAGGGAGGATTCCCTTTTTTTCTGTTGATTGGAATAGTTTCAGAAGGAATGGTACCAACTCCTCTTTGTACCTCTGGTAGAATTTGGCTGTGAATTCGTCTGGTCCTGGACTTTTTTTGGTTGGTAGGCTATTAATTACTGCCTCAATTTCAGAACATGTTATTGGTCTATTCAGAGATTCAACGTCTTCCTGGTTTAGTCTTGGGAGGGTGTATGTGTCCAGGAATTTATCCATTTATTCTGGATTTTCTAGTTTATTTGTGTAGAGTTGTTTATATTATTCTCTGATAGTAGTTTGTATTTCCATGGGATAGGTGGTGATACCCCCTTTATCATTTTTTATTGTGTCTATTTGATTATTCTCTCTTTTCTTCTTTATTAGTCTTGCTAGCGGTCTATCAATTTTGTTGATCTTTTTAAAAAACCAGCTCCTGGATTCATTGATTTTTTGAAGGGTTTTTTTGTGTCTCTATCTCCTTCTGTTCTGCTCTGATCTTAGTTATTTCTTGTCTTCTGCTAGCTTTTGAATTTGTTTGCTCTTGTTTCTTGAGTTCTTTTAATTGTGATGTTAGGGTGTCAATTTTAGATCTTTCCTGCTTTCTCTTGTGGGCATTTAGTGCTATAAATTTCTCTCTACACACCGTTTTAAATGTGTCCCAGAGCTTCTGGTACGTTGTGTCTTTGTTCTCATTGATTTCAAAGAACATCTTTATTTCTGCCTTCATTTCGTTATTTACCCAGTAGTCATTCTGTTCAGTTTCCATGTAGTTGTGCGGTTTTGAGTGAGATTCTTAATCCTGAGTTCTAATTTGATTGCACTGTGGTCTGAGAGACGGTTGTGATTTCTGTTCTTTTACATTTGCTGAGGAGTGTTTTACTTCCAATTATGTGGTCGATTTTAGAATAAGTGTGATGTGGTACTGAGAAAAATGTATATTCTTTTGACTTGGGGTGGAGAGTTCTGTAGATGTTTATTAGTTCCACTTGGTCCAGAGCTGAGTTCAACTCCTGGATATCCTGGTTAATTTTCTGTCTCATTGATTTGTCTAATATTGACAATGGGGTGTTAAAGTCTCCCATTATTATCCTGTGGGAGTCTAAGTCTCTTTGTAGGTCTCTAAGAACTTGCTTTATGAATCTGGTTGCTCCTGTAGTGGGTGCATATATATTTAGGATAGTCAGCTCTTCTTGTTGAATTGATCCTTTTACCATTGTGTAATGGCCTTGTTTGTCTCTTTTGATCTTTGTTGGTTTAAAGTCTGTTTTATCAGAGACCAGGATTGTAGCCCCTGCTTTGTTTTGCTTTCCATTTGCTTCATAGATCTTCCTCCATCCCTTTATTTTGAGCCTATGTGTGTTTCTACACGTGAGATGGGTCTCCTGAATACAGCACACAGATGGGTCTTGACTCTTTATTTTTGAGACAGAGTCTCACTCTGTCGCCCAGGCTGGAGTTCAGCAGCATGATCTCGGCTCACTGCAAGCTCCACATATCGGGTTCACGCCATTCTCCTGCCTCAGACTCCTGAGTAGCTGGGACTACAGGCACCCACCACCACGCCAGGCTAATTTTTTGTAGAGATAGGGTTTCTCCATGTTGGCCAGGATGGTCTCGATCTCCTGACCTCATGATCCACCCATCTCGGCCTCCCAAAATGCTGGGATTACAGGCATGAGCCACCATGCCCAGCCAGGTCTTGACTCTTTATCCTTTTAATAGGGGCATTTAGCCCATTTACATTTAAGGTTAATATTGTTATGTTTGAATTTGATCCTGTGATGATAATGCTAGCTGGTTATTTCGCCCATTAATTGATGCAGTTTCTTCATAGCATTGATGGTCTTTACAATTTGGCATGTTTTTGCAGTGGCTGGTACTGGTTGTTCCTTTCCATGTTTAGTGCTTCCTTCAGGAGCTCTTGTAAGGCAGGCCTGGTGGTGACAAAATCTCTCAGCATTTGCTTGTCTGTAAAGGATTTTATTTCTCCTTCACTTATGAAGCTTAATTTGGCTAGATATGAAATTCTGGGTTGAAAATTATTTTAAGAATGTTGAATATTGGCCCCCACTCTCTTCTGGCTTTTAGAGTTTCTGTGGAGAGATCAGCTGTTAGTCTGATGGGCTTCCCTTTGAGGGTAACGTGACCTTTCTCTCTGGCTGCCCTTAACATTTTTTCCTTCATTTCAACCTTGGTGAATCTGAAAATTATGTGTCTTGGGGTTGCTCTTCTTGACAAGTATCTTTGTGGTGTTCTCTGTATTTCCTGAATTTGACTGTTGGCCTGCCTTGCTAGGTTGGGGAAGTTCTCCTGGATAATATCCTGAGGAGTGTTTTCTAAATTGGTTTCATTCTCCCCGTCACTTTCAGGTACACCAATCAGACGTAGATTTGGTCTTTTCACATAGTCCTATATTTCTTGGAGGCTTTGTTCGTTTCTTTTCACTCTTTTTTCTCTGATCTTGTCTTCTCACTTTATCTCATCGATTTGATCTTCAATCACTGATATCCTTTCTTCTGCTTGATTGAATCAGCTATTGAAGCTTGTGTATGCTTCATGAATTTCTTGTACTGTGGTTTTCACCTCCATCAGGTCATTTAAGCTCTTCTCTACACTGTTTATTCTAGTTAGCCATTCGTCTAACCTTTTTTCAAGGTTTTTAACTTCCTTGCAATGGTTTAGAACATGCTCCTTTAGCTTGGAGAAGTTTATTACCGACCTTCTGAAGCCTACTTCTGTCAACTTGTCAAACTCATTCTCCGTCCAGCTTTGTTCCCTTGCTGGCGAGGAGTTGTGTTCTTTGGAAGAGAAGACGTGTTCTGGTTTTTTGGAATTTTCAGCCTTTCTGCTCTGGTTTCTCCCCATCGTTGTGGTTTTATCTACCTTTGGTCTTTGATGTTGGTGACCTACGGATGGGGTTTTGGTGTGCATGTCCTTTTTGTTGATGTTGATGCTATTCCTTTCTGTTTGTTAGTTTTCCTTCTAACAGACAGGCCCCTCAGCTGCAAGTCTGTTGGAGTTTTCTGGAGGTCCACTCCAGACCCTGTTTTCCTGGATATCACTAGCAGAGGCTGCAGAACAGCAACTATTGCTGCCTGATCCTTCCTCTGGAAGCTTGGTCCCAGAGGGGCACCCACCTGCATGAGGTGTATGTTGGCCCCTACTGGGAGGTGTCTCCCAGTCAGGCTACATGGGGTCAGGAACCCACTTGGGGAGGCAGTCTGTCTGTTATCAGAGTTCGAACGCTGTGCTGGGAGAGCCACTGCTCTCTTCAGAGCTGTTAGGCAGGGACTTTTAAGTCTGGAGAAGCTGTCTGCTGTCTTTTGTTCAGATACGCCCTGCCCCTAGAGGTGGAATCTAGAGAGGCAGTAGGCCTTGCTGAGCTGTGGGGGGCTCCACTCAGTTTGAGCTCCCCTGCCCTTTGTTTACACTTTGAGCATAGAACTGCCTACTCAAGCATCAGCAATGGTGGATGCCCCTCCCCACACCAAGCTCCAGCGTCCCAGGTCAATCTTAGACTGTTGCGCTAGCAGCGAGCCAGGCTCCATGGGCATGGGACCCACTGAGCCAGGCATGGGAGGGGATCTCCTTGTCTGCCGGTTGTAAAGACCATGGGAAAAGCACAGTATTTGGGCAGGAGTGTACTGCTTCTCCAGGTCCAGTCACTTATGGCTTCCCTTGG
The DNA here is from genome assembly GCF_028858775.2 of Pan troglodytes. Classification (NCBI taxonomy): domain Eukaryota; kingdom Metazoa; phylum Chordata; class Mammalia; order Primates; family Hominidae; genus Pan; species Pan troglodytes. The sequence goes on along the minus strand of NC_072406.2, from coordinate 105,772,247 downwards.
CTAGGAAAGGGAAATCCCCCAACCCCTTGCACTTCCCAGGTGAGGCGATGCCCTGCCCTGCTTCAGCTCGCCCTCCATGGGCTGCAACCACTGTCTGACCAGTCCCAATGAGACGAACCAGGTACCTCAGTTAGAAATGCAGAAATCACTTGTCTTCTGTGTCGATCTCACTGGGAGCTATAGACCAGAGCTATTCCTATTCGGCCATCTTTGAAGTGACCAGGATGGTTTCTTTGTGCCACCATCTGCAAAGCTCAGCACCAAACTCATGGCTGTCTTGGAAAGGCTCCATGGCCTGCCTGGGGAGCTACCCTTGTGAGTGGCTCTATTTTCCTTTCTTAGATGTGTATTTTTCCTACTTGTTTTTTATTCTATGTTAGTCTAAGATTTGTGTCTTTGAAGAGTCAGATCTTTGATCTTTGTTAGAATAAACCAGAGTTTAAATAAACTCCTCTACCCTATATATACCTTGATTATAGCACTTTCTACAATGTATTATACTTACCTGTTTAGATATTGGTCTCTTCCGCTAGACTGTGAAGATCAAGCTGCATTTTATCTTTATCAAGCTGCTTATCACTAATACTGAGCCCAGAGCTTTGCATTTAATAAATGTTTGAAGAATGAAAGTAAAGATGTTAGAGAACTGGCATAGTGGGAATCCAGGTAACAGATGGAGGGATTGAACAAGGCAGGCCTTCTTCTCAGATCAGAGGGGTGCAAGAGACCAGTTGGTGTTTTCGGTTTTTCTCTCTAACCTGAGAAAAATTCTACTACTCTAGTTAAGGTTTTATTAAGGCTCATTTAAGGTTATTTCACTTTACACATTTCACTTAAGGTTACTGAGTTTGGAGAATATGTAAGGGGTTTTCTGGCATGGTAGAAAGAAGATGGGCTTTGGCCATGGATTTGGGTTGGAAACCCAAGAATGTCTTTTTGTTGTTGTTTTTTAAATGTTAGTGGGGGATTTGCTTCAGTTTTCTTGGCTGTCAAAGTAGCTAGCTGGGCTGGGTGCGGTGGCTCACGCCTGTAACCCCAGCACTTTGGGAGGCCAAGGCGGGCGGATCACCTGAGGTCAGGAGTTTCAGACTAGCCTGACCAACATGGAGAAACCCCATCTCTAATAAAAATATAAAATTAGCCAGTCATGGTGGCACATGCCTGTAATCCCAGCTACTCGGGAGACTGAGACAGGAGACTCGCTTGAACCCAGGAGGTGGAGGTTGTGGTGAGCCAAGATCACGCCATTGCACTCCAGCCTGGGCAACAAGAGTGAAACTCCATCTCAAAAAAAAAAAATACAAAAAAAACAAAAAATCCAAGTGGCTAGCTGTAGCCCTTGACAAAGTAACACATAACCACAAATTTAGCACATAGTGGGAACCTCAGAGGTTTTAGTTTTTCCCATGAAGTTCTCTTCTTTGAATGTATTTTTCTATCATGTAGCCCCTGCCTTTAAAACATTAAGCTCTTGGTGAAAGCAATGGATCCTATAACTCATTTATCCTTCCCTCCCTTCTCCATTTACCTCCATCTGCCTTCTGTCTGAGGACGAGAGTTATGTTTGCTGATATTAAAGTCACCAAGGAATCACCAGTTTGTGGGTTTGTTGGAGGCTGGACATGCACACACAGAATATGGCTCCTAGCATAAACTCCTGCTCAAATACAACAGACTTCTTAAGAAAAAAAATAAAATAAAATAAAAAAGGAAAACAAAACAACAACAACAGAAAATACCAAAACCAGTAGATGGTTCCAGTTCTGGTAATGACAGTGTAGCTTTTATCAGACTAACCCACTATTCAATAACGATTATAAACTCTGGACAAAATATAAAAAACAACTGTTGATGGCAATGAAGAACAACCAAAGGCAGGCAGACACTGGAATGGCCATGGCTCTTGAAAGAAGGGAAGCAAAGTGAGTTCTATATTTAACTGGCTTTCCCCCATGAGTATTATTTAGTCCTGACGGTGCATGGTGAAATACAGCCTAAACAAATGTGGCAATTTGAGTCTCCAAGAACACAACTGTATATTCTCAAAAGGAAAATAATCCAGAATTTCTGTAATGAATCATCTACAATGTCACTCCTATACTAAAAAATTTAATAGACATGTATAGAAACACAAAAATGTGACCCATAATGAGAAAAATTAGCCAATAAAAATAGACACATAGATGACCTAGATGTTGGAATTAGCATCTATGATAACTGTTTTAAGCTGCTATGAATATGCTAAAGAATATACAGGAAAAAATGGACAGAATGGGTGAATAGAGAACTCAGAAGAGAAATGGGAACTCTAGTAAAAGAAGAGAGATCCTAGATCCATGCTATCCAACATGGTAGCCCTTAGCCACGACAGCCACAATGTGGCTATTGAGCATTTCAAGTGTGGTTAGTCCAAATTGAGATGTGCAGTAATTTTGAAATACTAAATTTCAAAGATTTAGCATAAAATAGCTCATTAATAGTTTTTATATTGATTATATGTTAAGTGATAATATTTGGGATATGTATAGTTAAATGAAACATATTATTAAAATTAACTACACCAATTATTTTCCTTTTTTTATTTTTTGTAGAGATGGAACGGTCTCCTTGCTGTCCAGGCCAGGCTCGAACTCCTAGCTTCAAGTGATCCTCCTCCCTTGGCCTCCCAAAGTGCTGGGATTACAGGTATGAGCCACTGCACCTGGCTATTTTACTACTTTTGTTGTTGTTTTACTTTTTTTTTTTTTTTTTTTTTTGAGACAGGGTGTCACTCTGTCACTCAGGCTGGAGTGCAGTGGCATGATCTTGACTCACTGCAATTTCCAGCTCCTGGGCTCAAGTGATCCTCTCACCTTAGCCTCCTGAGTAGCTGGGACTACAGGCATGCACCACCATTCCCAGTTAATTTTTTTTTCTTTCTTTTTTTTTTTTTTTGGTACAAAGAGTTTCGCCATGTTTCCCAGGCTGGTCTCAAACTCCTGGGCTCAAGTGATCTGTCTGCTTCGGCCTCCCAAAGTACTGGGATTACAGAAGTGAGCCACCATGCCTTGTCTATTTTAGTATTTTTTAAATGTGGCTACTGGAAAACAAAATTACATGAGGCTTGCATATTTCCATTGGACAGCACTATTCTAGAACTGTAAAATACAATATTTGAATTCAGAGCGGTGAAAATACTAAAATTAATTAATAAATTAATAAGATTCCAGGATGCTACTAGGTCAATATACAAAAATCAGTTGCATTTGTAACCCTAGCAACAAACAATTAGAAAATAATTTTTTTTTTTGAGACAGAGTCTCACTCTGTTGCCCAGGCTGGAGTGCAGTGGCATGATCTTGGCTCACTGCAACCTCTACTTCCTGGGTTCAAGTGATTCTTGTGCCTCAGCCTTTCCAGTAGCTAGAATTACAGGTGCACGCCACCACTCCTGGCTAATTTTTGTATTTTCAGTAGAGACGGGTTTTCACCATGTTGGCCAGGCTGGTCTCGAACTCCTGACCTCGAGAGATCCACCCACCTCGGCCTCCCAAAGTGCTGGGATTACAGGTGTAAGCCACTGCGCCTGGCTGGAAAATAAATTTTTAAAAGGCCATTTATAATAGCATAAAACTCAGACTGCTAAGAATAAACTTAATAAAAGGCTAAGCTCTATGCACTGAAAGCTGTAAAACATTGCTGAGAGCAGCTAAAAAAGAACTAAATAAATGAAGAAATGTTTCTGGATTGTGCAGATGTCAATTTCTGAGAAATTAATCTATAGATATATACTATCCCAATGGAAATTCCAGGAAACTTTTGTAAAAATTGACAAGCTGATTTTAAAATGTATATGAAAATGGAAATGTCCTATATTAGTCAAGACATTCTTGAAGAATAAAGTTGGGGGACTTACCCTGATTTCAAGACACAATAACACTCCAGCATTAGTCTTATTAATTTTGTTAATTTATTGTGGCATTTAGTAATTTAGTTAATTAGTGTAGTTATTAATTTAGCATGTGTTAAGATAAATAGGGCCAGGTGCGGTGACTCACACCTGTAATCCCAACAATTTGGGAGGCCAAGGCAGGAGAATTGCATTTGCCCAGGAGTTTGAGACCAGACTGGACAACACAATGAGACCATGTCTCTATAAAAAATTAAAAATATTAGCAGGGCATGGTGGCATGTGCTTGCAGTCCTAGGTACTTGGGAGGCTGAGGCAGGAGGATCACTTGAGCCCAGGAGTTTAAGACTGCAGTGAGCTATGACTGTACCACTGCACTCCAGCCTGGGTGACGTCTCTAAAAATAAATACATAAATAAAAATAAAAATAAATTAGATTGCCTCTGGGAGGAGGGGATTCTGGACTAGAAGTAATTAAAGAAACTTTCAGAAATGTTGGTAGAGTCTATAACTTTATTTGGCTGATGATTACAATGATATATATATACATCTGTCAAAACTCATTGATCTGTACATTTTATTTTATGTAAAATAATTGTGTAATAAAATATGTAACATAATTTTTTAATAAAAAGCAACAGAGTGGAGTAATCCTGGCATGGCAGCCCCAGCATGTTGGTTGGGAATGTAACTGTACAATGGAGAGAGATGAACTCTGGGACACACTGAGCTGAGTTTATATCCTTTCTTTACTACTTATCAGTGGTGACCTTGGGCAAATTGTTCACTCTCTGCAAGCCTTAGTTTTCTCATCTGAAAAATGGTGCTGGTGCTAGCACTTTACTTCACAGATTTGCAAGGAAGAGCTAATGAGTATAAGTAGTTAAAGTATCTAGCATGGTTTCTGGTAGTTTACAGTCCCACAGAAGAAAACATGCCCTAAGGGTAAGTGGTTATCTGCCAAGAAAAAAGGTGGACAGTGAAGGGGAAAAAAAAAGTCTTTAATTATGAGAACCTTGAAGATTTTCAGGTCTTGAAGATGCCTTTTATTGACCCTTGCTTTGGTAACATGATCTGGGAAAGTAGAATCCTTCCTGCTCTAAATCATCTACTCTTCGGAAATATATAAATTCCCCCTCTACAGTAGCAGAGCTCCACAAGAAGCCTGCCCAATTTTTCCAAAGTATTTTTTTGATATTGGTGCCCAGATGTAGGTGGCTAAAGTGAGCAGGGAAAGCTAAGTACAGCCCTCCAGTGAAACACAGAAAGTACAAGAGTCTTGAAACAAACTCCAGATCACCCTGTGGCTCTGGGAATCAAACTTCAGAGGTCGTCAGGCTGGCGCTTCTGTTATGGTTTATGTCCTGGCCAGTTATCCCATGAGGCCACATCTCTTGTTCCATACAGGCACGGACCAAAGGCCTGGGTTCTGCTTGACTCCACTGCTCACTGGATGACCAAGACATGTTCCACATCTACAAACTAGAGGTAATACTGGCTTGCTTTAAAGTTGTAAGGGGAGCAACTTCCTTATGGCATATATTTATGATTTAATACTATGGTCTTTGCTATAACATTGTGGATCGGAATAAGAACTATGCGGCTGAATATGTCCATATCTTTTGTTCAACTGTAGTTGAAGATCTTGTGAGCCTGGGATTAACAGTAATGGCAAAATTTTATTTCCATAAACAGATCTGTATAATTTCTATGGTTAGAAAAAAAAACCCTATATAATTTGGCATGCTTATTGTTTTGCCTCTGTAACAAATAACTCAAATTCATATTTATTGATAAAGAGTTATTTATTTAAGAAAGATGCGTGAAAGCATCTACTCCTTCTAACTCCTTCACATAGTTTTCGGTTCTGATGTATCCTTAACTGCCTTATCATCTTACACTGAGTGTTAATCTGTAACCCCTGATAAGTCCTTGGGGGTAAGAATCTTAGAATATCTATTTATTGAGTTGTAATGGTGCTTTATATATTCTGGATACTAGACCCTTATCAGATACATGGTTTGAAAATATTTTTTCTCTTTCTATTGGTTGTATTTTCACTTTTTTGATAATGTGCTTTGAATTATGTCTTAAATATTTTATTGTGAAAATTTTGAATTTTGATTATGTCCAACACATTTGTTTTTTTAAAAAAGAATCTTAGAATATCTATATATACATGAATACACTAGACATATTAAAACATTAAATAATTTTATTCTTTTCTCATTTACAGTAGCCCAGTGGTAAGCATGTTAGAAAACCTGAAGAAATTTAAAAGTTTTTGGTTTACAAAAAGCATGTATAAAAATATCTGTTCAGACAAACAGAGATCTGATCATTACATTGCCCAGCTTTAAGAATGCCAAAAATAACTAAAATACTGTCAATCAAATGAGAGGGCTACATGGGTTTATTAAAGTTTATTTTAACAATTTTAGCTAAGCAGCATGTGCTAATGCAATTCAAGTTACAGTTACTGCCAGATAACATAAGAGAAAACATTGTGTGTGGCCACTTAAGATTATGCCTCAAACAGATACTGTTTCGTGCGCACAACAGAGTTGGGGAACACAGCTGGGTTAAATTTCAATGGTAAGCAGCAATAAAGATCAAGAAAATCCCCAACTTTTCTAATAACCGCTATACAATATGAAAAAAAAAATAGTATCTATCACCACCTCTTAACAATGGACATCAAAATTAGGATTGTAGGTTTTCTAAGTGCTTGGATAAAAAATGCGAACACAGTTAAGATCCTTGGTTAATTATCTTTGATTTTTCAAAACCCCCAAAACATAAAATATTTTGCTTGCTGGTGCATTAACCCATTAGCAATAACCTGAGCTATCTTTTCCTCACCAAGTATTTTGACAGTGCAAAATGTTAGTAGTCTCAGTAGACGCTGCTCACCACATTCTGTCATTGCAGCCTGATGATGAACCATGTCAGGGAGGTATCACTGCCAAGAGAAATGCACAGCAGCCTAAAAGATACATGATTCACTAGCATGCCGGAGTGTCAAAGGTAGATAGGCAGTTTTATGCAAAATGTGAAATATATAATTCAAAATGGCCACAAGCTAACAGAAAATACAGTATTGAATCTTTTAATATCAAAACAAATACTTATTTTGCTACTTTGAACAGTATTCCACATGGACAAGCAGATCGCGATGCTCAGTGGCTGGATACTGTATATTGCACTTGGGACATTCCACCAGGCTTTCATTGAGTGCAGCAGTGGGACTTTTTGGTGAGGCGGCAACTTTTTCTCTGTTTTCAGTCTCTCCTTGGAAAGTGACTAATGGCTCTGTGATGGCAAACTCATGAAGCTGTTTCTGAAAAATAAGTTTCAAATAATAGAATTTGTAAATAGGGCCAATGTTCAGCTTTTTTTTTTTCTTTTTTTGAGGCAGTCTCACTCTGTCACCCAGGCCAGAGTGTAGTGGCACAAACATGGCTCACTGCAGCCTCGACCTCCCAGGCTTAAGCAATCCTCCCACCTCAGCCTCCTAAGTAGCTGGGACTACAGGCACATGTCACCACGTCCAGATAATATTTCTATTTTTTGTAGAAATAGAAAATTCTACAAAAAATTAATTCTATGTTGCCCAGGCTGGTCTCAAACTCCTAAGCTCAAGTGATCTGCCCACCTCAGCCTCCCGAAGTGTTGGGATTACAGGCATGAACCACTGCACCCAGCCTGTTCAGCAATTTTAACTGTTCCATAAGTATTATAGCTGCTTCAGCACTGTAGACAGATTTTCTTTTGAATTTCAGCTCATCAGTATTATGCGGGTAATATATGAGGTAGTTGTGAATTTATCCAGATAACTACTGTAATTATCCAAATTACCCAGATATTGGAGTTGGGTGTATATATGAATATGTTTTATTAGGACACAGAGTCGAATATTAGGTAGGCCTATATGCAAGGCTGATTAAATTTGCTGGTTTTGTAAAACAGAGGCAACGTCAGCAATAAAGTACTACATGGAAATTAAAGGCAGCAAGCAATTTTAGCAGCTCAAACAGCTTATACACAGAAATGACTAAGATATTCTATCATACCTCTGAGACTTTCCTTTTTCGTGTTTTTTTTCTAAGAACTTGGAGTAGTTAAAAATGAGTATTTTACAGCACAGTGAAGAGGGTGGATAGCAGGAACAAAGTACAGGAAAATTACAAATTCTTTTTTTTTTTAAATTATACTTTAAGTTTTAGGGTACATGTGCACAATGTGCAGGTTTGTTACATATGTATACATGTGCCATGATGGTGTGCTGCACCCATTAACTCATCATTTACATTGGGTATATCTCCTAATGCTATCCCTCCCCACTCCCCCCACCCCACAACAGGTCCTGGGGTGTGATGTCCCCCTTCCTGTGTCCAAGTGTTCTCATTGTTCAAATCCCACCTATGAGTAAGAACATGCGGTGTTTGGTTTTTTGTCCTTGCGATAGTTTGCTGAGAATGATGGTTTCCAGCTTCATCCGTGTCCCTACAAAGGACATGAACTCATCATTTTTTATGGCTGCATAGTATTCCATGGTATATATGTGCCACATTTTCTTAATCCAGTCTATCATTGTTGGACATTTGGGTTGGTTCCAAGTCTTTGCTATTGTGAATAGTGCCACAATAAACATACGTGTGCATGTGTCTTTATAGCAGCATGATTTATACTCCTTTGGGTATATACCCAGTAATGGGATGGCTGGGTCAAATGGTATTTCTAGTTCTAGATCCCTGAGGAATTGCCACACTGACTTCCACAATGGTTGAACTAGTTTACAGTCCCACCAACAGTGTAAAAGTGTTCCTATTTCTCCACATCCTCTCCAGCACCTGTTGTTTCCTGACTTTTTAATGATTGCCATTCTAACTGGTGTGAGATGGTATCTCATTGTGGTTTTGATTTGCATTTCTCTGATGGCCAGTGATGATGAGCATTTTTTTCATGTGTCTTTTGGCTGCATAAATGTCTTCTTTTGAGAAGTGTCTATTCATATCCTTTGCCCACTTTTTGATGGGGTTGTTTTTTTCTTTTAAATTTGTTTAAGTTCTTTGTAGATTCTGGATATTAGCCCTTTGTAGGTTGAGTAGATTGCAAAAATTTTCTCCCATTCTGTAGGGTGCCTGTTCACTCTGATGGTAGTTTCTTTTGCTGTGCAGAAGCTCTTTAGTTTAATTAGATCCCATTTGTCAATTTTGGCTTTTGTTGCCATTGCTTTTGGTGTTTTAGACATGAAGTCCTTGCCCATACCTATGTCCTGAATGGTATTGCCTAGGTTTTCTTCTAGGGTTTTTATGGTTTTAGGTCTAACATGTAAATCTTTAATCCATCTTGAATTAATTTTTGTATAAGGTGTAAGGAAGGGATCCAGTTTCAGCTTTCTACATATGGCTAGCCAGTTTTCCCAGCACCATTTATTAAATAGGGAATCCTTTCCCCATTTCTTGTTGTTGTCAGGTTTGTCAAAGATCAGATAGTTGTAGATGTGTGGCATTATTTCTGAGGGCTCTGTTCTGTTCCATTGGTCTATATCTCTGTTTTGGTACCAGTACCATGCTGTTTTGGTTACTGTAGCCTTGTAGTATAGTTTGAAGTCAGGTAGTGTGATGCCTCCAGCTTTGTTCTTTTGGCTTAGGATTGACTTGGCGATGCGGGCTCTTTTTTGGTTCCATATGAACTTTAAAGTAGTTTTTTCCAATTCTGTGAAGAAAGTCATTGGTAGCTTGATGGGGATGGCATTGAATCTATAAATTACCTTGGGCAGTATGGCCATTTTCACAATAGTGATTCTTCCTATCCATGAGCATGGAATGTTCTTCCATTTGTTTGTATCCTCTTTTATTTTGTTGAGCAGTGGTTTGTAGTTCTCCTTGAAGAGGTTCTTCACATCCCTTGTAAGTTGGATTTCTAGGTATTTTATTCTCTTTGAAGCAATTGTGAATGAGAGTTCACTCATGATTTGGCTCTCTGTCTGTTATTGGTGTATAAGTATGCTTGTGATTTTTGCACATTGATTTTGTATCCTGAGACTTTGCTGAAGTTGCTTATCAGCTTAAGGAGATTTTGGGCTGAGACGATGGGGTTTTCTAGATATACAATCATGTCATCTACAAACAGGGACAATTTGACTTCCTCTTTTCTTAATTGAATACCCTTTATTTCCTTCTCCTGCCTGATTGTCCTGGCCAGAACTTCCAACACTATGTTGAATAGGAGTGGTGAGAGAGGGCATCCCTGTCTTGTGCCAGTTTTCAAAGGGAATGCTTCCAGTTTTTGCCCATTCAGTATGATATTGGCTGTGGGTTTGTCATAAATAGCTCTTATTATTTTGAGATATGTCCCATCAATACCTAATTTATTGAGAGTTTTTAGCATGAAGGGCTGTTGAATTTTGTCAAAGGCCTTTTCCACATCTATTGAGATAATCATGTGGTTTTTGTCATTGGTTCTGTTTATATGCTGGATTACGTTTATTGATTTGCATATGTTGAACCAGCCTTGCATCCCAGGGATGATGCCCACTTGATCATGATGGATAAGCTTTTTGATGTGTTGCTGGATTTGGTTTGCCAGTATTTTATTGAGGATTTTTGCATCAATGTTCATCAGGGATATTGGTCTAAAATTCTCTTTTTTTGTTGTGTCTCTGCCAGTCTTTGGTATCAGGATGATGCTGGCCTCATAAAATGAGTTCGGGAGGACTCCCTTTTTTTCTATTGTTTGGAATAGTTTCAGAAGGAATGGTATCAGCTCCTCCTTGTACCTCTGGTAGAATTCGGCTGTGAATCTGTCTGGTCCTGGACTCTTTTTGGTTGGTAAGCTATTAATTATTGCCTCAATTTCAGAGCCTGTTATTGGTCTATTCAGAGATTCAACTTCTTCCTAGTTTAGTCTTTTTTTTTTTTTTTTTTTGAAAAGTAACAATCAGTGTATTACAACAGATGGATGTGATGTCAGATTACAAATGCTGAAAATGTTATATGTAATCATGTAGCCAGAGTAATTATACAAGGTAAAGAAAGGAAAGGCATCCAAATAGGAATGAGGCTGGAGTGCAGTGGCACCATCTCAGCTCACTGCAACCTCCACCTCCCGGGTTCAAGTGATTTTCCTGCCTCAGCTTCCCAAGTAGCTGGGACTACAGGCGTGTGCCACCACGCCTGGCTAATTTTTGTATATATATATTTTTTTTAATTGATCATTCTTGGGTGTTTCTCGCAGAGGGGGATCTGGCAGGGTCACAGGACAATAGTGGAGGGAAAGTCAGCAGATAAACAAGTGAACAAAGGTCTCTGATTTTCCTAGGCAGAGGACCCTGCGGCCTTCCGCAGTGTTTGTGTCCCTGGGTACTTGAGATTAGGGAGTGGTGATGACTCTTAACGAGCATGCTGCCTTCAAGCATCTGTTTAAGAAAGCACATCTTGCACCACCCTTAATCCATTCAACCCTGAGTGGACACAGCACATGTTTCAGAGAGCACAGGGTTGGGGGCAAGGTCACAGATCAACATGAGCCCAAGGCAGAAGAATTTTTCTTAGTACAGAACAAAATGAAAAGTCTACCATGTCTACCTCTTTCTACACAGACACGGCAACCATCCGATTTCTCAATCTTTTTGCCACCTTTCCCCCTTCTTTCTATTCCACAAAACCGCCATTGTCATCATGGCCCGTTCTCAATGAGCTGTTGGGTACACCTCCCAGACGGGGTGGTGGCCGGGCAGAGGGGCTCCTCACTTCCCAGTAGGGGTGGCCGGGGCTGACCCCCCCACCTCCCTCCTGGACAGGACGGCTGGCCGGGTGGGGGGCTGACCCCCCAACCTCCCTCCCGGATGGGGCGGCTGGCCGGGCGGGGGGCTGAGCCCCCCACCTCCCTCCCGGACAGGGCGGCTGGCCGGGCGGGGGGGCTGACCCCCCCCACCTCCCTCCCGGCCGGGGCAGCTGGCTGGGCAGAGGGGCTCCTCACTTCCCAGTAGGGGTGGCCGGGCAGAGGCGCCCCTCACCTCCCAGATGGGGTGGCTGGCCGGGTAGGGGGCTGAGCCCCCACCTCCCTCCCGGACGGGGCGGCTGGCCGGGGGGGGCTGACCCCCCCACCTCCCTCCCGGATGGGGCGGCTGGCTGGGCGGGGGGCTGACCCCCCACCTCCCTCCCAGATGGGGCGGCTGGCCAGGCAGAGGGGCTCCTCACTTCCCAGTAGGGGCGGCCGGGCAGAGGCGCCCCTCACCTCCCAGACGGGGCGGCTGGCCGGGCGGGGGGCTGACCCCCCCACCTCCCTCCCGGACGGGGCGGCTGGCCGGGCGGGGGGCTGACCCCCCCCACCTCCCTCCCAGCTGGGGCGGCTGGCCGGGCAGAGGGGCTCCTCACTTCCCAGTAGGGGCGGCCGGGCAGAGGCGCCCCTCACCTCCCGGACGGGGTGGCTGGCCGGGTGGGGGGCTCAGCCCCCCACCTCACTCCCGGATGGGGCGGCTGGCCAGGCGGGGGGCTGACACCCCCCACCTCCCTCCCGGACGGGGCGGCTGGCCGGGCGGGGGGCTGAGCCCCCCCACCTCCCTCCCGGACGGGGCGGCTGGCCGGGCGGGGGGCTGACCCCCCCACCTCCCTCCCGGACGGGGCGGCTGGCCGGGTGGGGGGCTGACCCCCCACCTCCCTCCTGGACGTGGTGGCTGCAGGGCGGAGACGCTCCTCACTTCCCAGACGGGGTGGCAGCCAGGCGGTGGGGCTCCTCACTTCTCAGACGGGGCAGTTGCCAGGCGGAAGGTCTCCTCACTTCTCAGACGGGGCGGCCGGGCAGAGACGCTCCTCACCTCCCAGACGGGGTCGCGGCCTGGCCGAGGCGCTCCTCACATCCCAGACGGGGCGGCGGGGCAGAGGCGCTCCCCACATCTCAGACGATGGGCGGCCGGGCAGAGACGCTCCTCACTTCCTAGATGGGATGGCGGCCGGGGAGAGGCTCTCCTCACTTCCCAGGTGGGATGGCGGCTGGGCAGAGACGCTCCTCACTTTCCAGACTGGGCAGCCAGGCAGAGGGGCTCCTCACATCCCAGACGATGGGTGGCCGGGCAGAGACGCTCCTCACTTCCCAGACGGGGTGGCGGCCGGGCAGAGGCTGCAATCCCACACTTTGGGGGGCCAAGGCAGGCGGCTGGGAGGTGGAGGCCGTAGCGAGCCTAGATCACACCACTGCACTCCAGCCTGGGCACCATTGAGCACTGAGTTAACGAGACTCCGTCTGCAATCCTGCCCCCTCAGGAGGCCGAGGCTGGCGGATCACTCGTGGCTAGGAGCTGGAGACCAGTCCGGCCAACACAGTGAAACCCACCAAAAAAACATGAAAACCAGTCAGGCGTGGCGGCGTGAGTGCAATCGCAGGCACTCGGCAGGCTGGGGCAGGAGAATCAGGCAGGGAGGCTGCAGTGAGCCGAGATGGCAGCAGTACAGTCCAGCTTTGGCCCGGCATGAGAGGGAGACCGTGGAAAGGAGAGGGAGAGGGAGACAGGAGACGGGAGATGGGAGACGGGAGAGGGAGAGGGAGAGGGAGACGGGAGAGGGAGACGGGAGAGGGAGACGGGAGACGGGAGACGGGAGAGGGAGACGGGAGACGGGAGACGGGAGATGGGAGAGGGAGACGGGAGAGGGAGAGGGAGACGGGAGACGGGAGAGGGAGACGGGAGACGGGTCTCCAATGTAATCCCTAGTTTAGTCTTGGGAGGGTGTATGTGTCGAGGAATTTATCCATTTCTTCTAGATTTTCTAGTTTATTTGCGTAGAGGTGTTTATAGTATTCTCCAATGGTAGTTTGTATTTCTGTGGGATCGGTGTGCTATCCCCTTTATCATTTTTTATTGTGTCTATTTGATTCTTCTCTCTTTTCTTCTTTATTAGTCTTGCTAGCAGTCTATCGATTTTGTTGATCTTTTCAAAAAACCAGCTCCTGGATTCATTGATTTTTTGAAAGTTTTTTTGTGTCTCTATCTCCTTCAGTTCTGCTCTGATCTTAGTTATTTCTTGCCTTCTGCTAGCTTTTGAATGGGTTTGCTCTTGCTTCTCTAGTTCTTTTAATTGTGACGTTAGGGTGTCAATTTTAGATCTTTCCTGCTTTCTCTTGTGGGCATTTAGTGCTATAAATTTCCCTCTACACACTGCTTTAAATGTGTCCCAGAGATTCTGGTATGTTGTATCTTTGTTCTCATTGGTTTCAAAGAACATCTTTATTTCTGCCTTCATTTCATTATGTACCCAGTAGTCATTCAGGAGCAGGTTGTTCAGTTTCCATGTAGTTGAGCGGTTTTGAGTGAGTTTCTTAATCCTGAGTTCTAGTTTGATTGCACTGTGGTCTGAGAGACAGTTTGTTATAATTTCTGTTCTTTTACATTTGCTGAGGAGTGTTTTACTTCCAACTATGTGGTCAATTTTGGAATAAGTGCAGTGTGGTGCTGAGAAGAATGTATATTCTGTTGATTTGGGGTGGAGAGTTCTGTAGATGTCTATTAGGTCCGCTTGGTGCAGAACTGAGTTCAATTCCTGGATATCCTTGTTAACTTTCTGTCTCGTGGATCTGTCTCATGTTGACAGTGGGGTGTTAAAGTCTCCCATTATTATCGTGTGGGAGTCTAAGTCTCTTTGTAGGTCTCTAAGGACTTGCTTTATGAATCTGGGTGCTCCTGTATTGGGTGCATATATATTTAGGATAGTTAGCTCTTGTTGTTGAATTGATCCCTTTACCATTATGTAATGTCCTTCTTTGTCTGTTTTGATCTTTGTTGGTTTAAAGTCTGTTTCATCAGAGATTAGGATTGCAACTCCTGCCTTTTTTTGTTTTCTATTTGCTTGGTAGATCTTCCTCAATCCCTTTGTTTTGAGCCTATGTGTGTCACTGCATGTGAGATGGGTTTCCTGAATACAGCACACTGATGGGTCTTGACTCTTTATCCAAATTGCCAGTCTGTGTCTTTTAATTGTAGCATTTAGCCCATTTACATTTAAGGTTAATATTGTTATGTGTGAATTTGACCCTGTCATTATGATGTTAGCTGGTTATTTTGCTCTTTACTTGATGCAGTTTTTTCCTAGCCTCGATGGTCTTTATAATTTGGCATGTTTTTGCAGTGGCTGGTACTGGTTGTTCCTTTCCACGTTTAGTGCTTCCTTTAGGAGCTCTTGTAGGTCAGGCCTGGTGGTGACAAAATCTCTCAGCATTTGCTTGTCTGTAAAGGATTTTATTTTTCCTTCACTTATGAAGCTTACTCTGGCTGGATATGAAATTCTGGGTTGAAAATTCTTTTCTTTAAGAATGTTGAATATTGACCCCCACTCTCTTCTGGCTTGTACAGTTTCTGCTGAGAGATCAGCTGTTAGTCTGATGGGCTTCCCTTTGTGGGTAACCCGACCTTTCTCTCTGGCTGCCCTTAACATTTTTTCCTTCATTTCAACTTTGGTGAATCTGACAATTATGTGTCTTGGAGTTGCTCTTCTCGAGGAGTATCTTTGTGGCATTCTCTGTATTTCCTTAATTTGAATGTTGGCCTGCCTTGCTAGACTGGGGAAGTTCTCCTGGATAATATCCTGCAGTGTTTTCCAATTTGGTTGCATTCTCCTCGTCACTTTCAGATACACCAATCAGACATAGATTTGGTCTTTTCACATAGTCCCATATTTCTTGGAGGCTTTGTTCGTTTCTTTTTATTCTTTTTTCTCAAAACTTCTCTTCTCACTTCATTTCATTCATTTGATCTTCCATCATTGATACTCATTCTTCCAGTTGATCAAATCGGCTACTGAGGCTTGTGCATTCGTCACGTTGTTCTCGTGCTGTGATTTTCAGCTCCATCTGGTCCTTTAAGGACTTCTCTGCATTGGTTATTCTAGTTAGCCATTCGTCTAATCTTTTTTCAAGGTTTTCAACTTCTTTGCCACGGGTTCGAACTTCCTCCTTTAGCTCGGAGAAGTTTGATCATCTGAAGCCTTCTTCTCTCAACTCTTCATTCTCCATCCAGCTTTGTTCCGTTGCTGGTGAGGAGCTGCGTTCCTTTGGAGGAGGAGAGGCGCTCTGATTTTTAGAATTTTCAGTTTTTCTGCTCTGTTTTTTCCCCATCTTTGTGGTTTTATCTACCTTTGGTCTTTGATGATGGTGACATACAGATGGGGTTTTGGTGTGGATGTCCTTTCTGTTTGTTAGTTTTCCTTCTAACAGTCAGGACCCTCAGCTGCAGGTCTTTTGGAGTTTGCCAGAGGTCCACTCCAGACCCTGTTTGCCTGGGTATCAGCAGCGGAGGCTGCAGAACAGCGAATATTGGTGAACAGCAAATGTTGCTGCCTGATTGCTCCTCCGGAAGTTTTGTCTCAGAGGGGTACCCGGCTGTGTGAGGTGTCAGTCTGCCCCTACTGGGGGGTGCCTCCCAGTTAGGCTACTCGGGGGTCAGGGACCCACTTGTAGAGGCAGTCTGTCCGTTCTCAGATCTCAAGCTGCGTGCTGGGAGAACCACTACTGTCTTCCAATCTGTCAGACAGGGACATTTAAGTCTGCAGAGGTTTCTGCTGCCTTTTGTTTGGCTATGCCCTGCCCCCAGAGTTGGAGTCTACAGAGGCAGGCAGGCCTCCTTGAGCTGCGGTGGGCTCCACCCAGTTCGAGCTTCCCGGCCGCTTTGTTTACTTACTCAAGCCTCAGCAATGGCGGGCACCCCTCCCCCAGCCTCACTGCTACCTTGCAGTTTGATCTCAGACTGCTGTGGTAGCAATGAGCAAGGCTCCGTAGGCGTAGGACCCTCCAAGCCGGGCGTGGGATATAATCTCCTGGTGTGCCATTTGCTAAGACCGTCGGAATAGCACAGTATTAGGGTGGGAATGACCTGATTTTCCAGGTGCCGTCGGTCACCCCTTTCCTTGGCTAGAAAAGGGAATTCCCTGACCCCTTGCGCTTCCTGGGTGAGGTGATGCCTCACCCTGCTTCGGTTCACGCTCGGTGCGCTGCACCCACCGTCTGACAGTCCCCACTGAGATGAACCCAGTACCTCAGTTGGAAATGCAGAAATCATCCGTCTTCTGCGTCGCTCACGCTGGGAGCTGTAGACTGGAGCTGCTCCTATTCAGCCATCTTGCAACCGCCCCCACAAAATTACAAATTCTTTTGCATACCCTCTGCTCCCTAAGCTTTGAATGGCCAATAACAAAAATGAATTATAAATTTTCATTTCAAATATTATAAATGGGTAAAATCAATTATATACTTAAGAACAGAGCCAAAAATATATTTTCTTTCTTTTATTCATACAGAAGTTACAAGTGATTTTTACTTTTATCATTGCTTTTTTTTCCTCCTTTGAAAACTGAGGAATCATATTTGTAACATTTCACTGTCTCCAAGTATTCTATAGTAGTAGAATAAAATTTAAAATATGTACTAGTGGGACAGACATATATTCAAATGCAGACCCCCAACAAGTTTGGTCCAAAAGCTTATTAGTAAGGTGAGAATAAGTAAGTGAAAAACCATTTCATCATAGAAACAATATTATTTAAAAGGTTCATGTTTTAAAAGATTATGTTTTCAGAGTGACTCACACAAACCTCATAATACATCTAAAAAGCATATTAACAGTAATAGTCCATTATCCCTAAAAACAGCATTTTTTTCTTTTTCTTTTTTTTTTTTGAGACAGAGTCTCGCTCTGCTGCCCAGGCTGGAGTGCAGTGGCTCAGTCTCAGCCCACTGCAACCTCTGCATCCCGGGTTCAAGTGATTCTCCTGCCTTGGCCTCCCAAGTAGCTGAGGTTACAGGCGCCCGCCACCACGCCTGGCTAATTTTTTGTATTTTTAGTAGAGACAGGGTTTCACCATGTTGGTCAGGCTGGTCTCCAACTCCTGACCTCATGATCCGCCTGCCTTGGCCTCCCAAAGCGCTGGGATTTAAAGGTATGAGCCATCATGCCCAGCCTTTCTTTCTTTTTTAATAGATAAACACAATTTCAGTTCAGGATTCTGTGACTACCCTCTATTCTACCCTTTTGACCCCAGCTCAGGCACTATTTAGTGCCTCCAGCATCACAGCAGCTGGGGTAGTTGGGGGAATGTTTCCAGATGTGATCATGTCCCTCTTTCATGTCCTCTGAATTGATGCTCAAAGGGCAGTTGCTTCAAATGAGGCAGAGGCTCTACCTACTGATTTGAGATACAGCTAGCTGTGCGTTAAGCTGTATCCTCCTAAGTTCGGAACTGATTTGGTATATAAATGGAAGACGAAGACAAATTTTAGTTTAATCATTCCAGACTCACCAAGGATTCCAACTGTGTTATTTGATTTCTTGCTTTTCGGAGCTCCTTAAGAATTACATGCAATTGATGCTGCACATGTTGACGGTCGAGTTTTTCATTTTCAAAGTCTAAAGTACATGCCTGCATCTGGAAAAGGCCCAGAACAAGACCATTACAGCTGATACAGACTGTCTAGTTCTCTTGACTGGATGCTCACATTTTTTTATTAGCACATGAAGAAAATATTTATTGTACCATCGTAGCAAGAATTCACCTAAGCACCATGAAATGTTAATAAACGAGGCAGCTTATGGCTGAGGACTTGGTTTATCCAAGGAGCAAAGCCAATGCTGAGGTATAGGTGAATGAACAGCAGCTTAAGAAGTTGTTGATTAGAATTACTCCTCCCTATCCACCTTTTTTAAGGGGGAAGAAGGAGAAGGGAAAGAGATAGCTATTCCCTGGTTTGGAATATACTAAAAATCTCTGCTTTACACCATTTATAATACATTCTGAGACTAAATGGTGTCTCTCCAAGTTCTGCTTGAAGTTATAAGGTAGCCCTAATTAGGAGACATTGTTAGGCTAGGAACTACAGCCACTGGGGAAGAGCAAAATTTGCCAAGGCCAACATCTACCTGTCAAGAAAACTGCCATCACACCTCAAGAACCTGTTTAGCCTAAGGTCAGCAACAGGAATAAGTGGCTAGCAGAGTCTCTTGAAATATCTTTTTTATTGAAGAAAAAAGACTTTTATTGAAGTCTTTTAAAGACACTTTTCACAACTTTCAAACGGTTCTCCATAGAACAGCATAAACATGAGGAAAAACTGCATTTTCTAACAGGCAGAATTGAATTTAGAAGCAACCCCAATGAGTACCTGTTGTTCCAACAGAGCTACCCTTGTTTGTTCTTCTTGCTGCTTTAGCAGAGATGTGTAAAGAAACTGGACCTGTAGGACATAAAGAGAACCAATGCTGTCACATCCAACCTTTTCCGGCTTGACCTGGGATGCACGAAAAGCTCACATCACAAGTCTCACATCTCTAACCAGGACAACACCTGCTAGTCAGGGGTGAATCATTCCAGCTGGCCATCTGATGGCTATCTATGCCAGCAGCTAAGCAGTATACCACCACCCTTGCCGAGAGTTCCCTGAGGCACACAGACTGAATGCTGATAAACAGCACTAAACTCTGCAGCAGCCATGCCCCCTTTCCTGGAGGTTCTGACATTTCTGAGTAGGATAACATGGGTGGCAGTGCTGGGCCCTTAGCCAGAGCTGAAGCAAAATTTAATCAGCGCACTTAATCTCTCCCTAGTATCACTGCTCATACCTGTAGACAGAAGAAGTGTGAGTGGTAAAGACTAAGATGGCAGGCTGGGCACAGTGGCTTGCACCTGTAATCCCAGCACTTTGGGAGGCCAAGGCAGGTGGATCACATGAGGTCAGGAGTTTGAGACCAGCCTGGCCAACATGGTGAAACCCCATCTCTACTAAAAATATAAAAATTGGCCAGCCGTGGTGGTGGGCACCTGTAATCCCAGCTACTCAGGAGGCTGAGGCACAAGAATCACTTGAAGACAGGAGGTGGAGGTTACAGTGAGCTGAGATTACGCCATTGCATTCCAGCCTGGGCGACAGAGCAAGACCCTGTCTCAGAAAAAAAAAAGAAAAAAAAGACTAAGATGGCAAATGTTATAGATGGACTTGTTACTGTCCCATCACCAGCACCCTCAACTTTTGTAGGACTGTTAAAAATTATTATTAAAATAGTAGCAATAACTAGCATTTACCTTGCTTAGTTTACAAAGCACTTTTACCTTCTCTCAACTGACCCTCACCAAAGCCCTATATGGCAAGCAGAGGTTATTATTAATTTGACAAGGGAATAACCAGTGAGTAGTCAGAGAAGTTAGGTGATTTGCCTAAGGCCATATATCCTGGACTAGAGACTAGGCATGGATTCCAAATAATGTTCCTTCCATGATGCCAGGCTGCAAAGCAAAATCTAAATTAAAGAGTTCCATCAAAGTACTGTTCAATTCCAATAATCCTAACGTAGTAACTCCAACATTATTACGATACCATAGCATAAGGCTATGAGCATAACAAGAACATGGAAGATGCCATGTGAATTCACTTGAGCACATATCATCACCATTAAGATGCCAGTCTAGGAATCAGCCTCGATTCCTCTCATTACTTCACTTCTTCTTTTGGCTTCTCATATATACTGACCTCCTCCTCACTCAGAGCCTTTGTGTGTACAATTTCCTCCATTGAGAGGAAAAGTCACCCACCTCACTGGGTCCTCCTCATCATCAGGTCTTTGTCCAAATGCCATCTCCTCAGAGAGGCCTCCACTGGTCCCCAATTTCCCTTTGTCATGTCACCCTGTTGCATTTTCTTTAGTTTCCTTATTTATTGTTTATGGTCTGTTTCTGTTCTGGAATATAACTCCCATGAGGGGCAGGAATTTGTTTTGTCCCTAGCCAGTTCTCTAGTGGTCAAATAGTCCCTGACACTTAGAAAGTGTTCGGTGAACACTCTGAATTATGGATCTGGTTAAGTTTACCTGAGATAAGAGCTCTTCGGATCTCTTCTTCTCTTCTTCAAGTTTTCCCCTAGCAATATCATTCTCTTCCCTGAGTCTTTGTATCTTCTCTGTTTTATGCCTATCATCTTCCAGATGTTGCACATCTGCCCTTCTTTGTGAATACAACAGCTGATTTAAATTGTGAACTTCTTTTTGGGTTTCTTCATATTTTCTTCGAAATTCACTCAGTTCAAAACTCAGCTGAGTTATGGTTTGTCGTTCAACCTCAAGATCTTTTTTTGCACTTGCCAAGAGATCGTTGTAACATTTCTGCTTCTCTTCTTGAAGATAACCTATGACAAACAACATTATGGCACAACTCACTTTATAAAATAAATAATATTCCTGAAAAGTGAAACATCAAACATCTAAATGAATCACACTATTTCCTTAGTTTACAACATGAAAAGTCAAGAGATAGGGACTATGGTCGATATTTGATGAAATAAAAAACAAGTTCAGGTATACTATTTGAAGTTATAAAACACAAATAGAAGAACTAAAAACAGTAACATCTATTCTGTTGGGAGGGAAAGTCTAAAGAAGTTCAATCAACAAATAGGAACACAAGCTCATTATTTATATGTGGAGATAACTATCAAAATTAAAATAGAAATATTAAGAGCAGTTGCCGGATGGGAGGAAGAAATGGGGATTGGGATGGGAAAGACAGGGCAAGGTCCTTCTTCACTATTACATTATTCTAACAAGTGCTTATATTGCTTTGATAAAACAGACACACAGAGAAAGAGAGAGAGAGAGAGAGAGAACTGTATTACCAAAGAAAAGAAATTAGACTTAGCCCATAACTAAAATCCTGCTTTTACATAAGCACATATTTTATAGAAGCAACTTAGTGCCATTAGGGCTGACAGCTTCCAAGTGCCTCCAGAGACATTTATAGTTTCTTTTTAGCATTAGCTTTGTTTTAAGTATTCAAATATGATTCTCCAATCTTATGAGTCTTGTTCCCCTTTCTTTAGACTTCTCTATAAAATTCAAGGCTTTGGTCCCCTCCAAACTGTCAGTCTTTTAAGGAGAGCGTTGCATGGAGTTTCTCATTTTTCTTTTCTTAGCTTGTCATCTAGAATTGCTAAACCTATTTCTTCATCTGTAAAATGAGAATACTGACCTTTCCTGCCCCGCCTCTTAGGGTTGCTCTAAAACTCCACTAAGATCTATGTAAGGGAAACTGCAAAGTGCTTGGCAAAAAGACAGCATCGTGAATGAGAAATTTCATCTCAATTCTATACCTGAAGTTCAAATGATTTAAGGATCATCTAAAAAAGGCATTCTTTCTCCTGGGGTTGATATGAATAAGTGCTGAAGGGAAGCAAAGTGAAAAGAGAATTGTGACAAGGCCAACTCTGGGGGAAGTAAAAGCTGGAGAAGGACTTTGAAAAAGGGAAAGGACATTCATGGGTAGAGAGAACTGAATGTGATTTCAGAACTGCCAAAGATCACCCATTAGCCTGTGTCGGTACTTTCTTTTGATCTGAAAACGTTAGGAAATAAAACTTGCAAAAATGGTATTTCTTACTTCAGGGCTATAAGACTTGCTCTTATTTTACTTTCTAACACATATCTATAAAAATCTAAATTTGATGAATCATTCCTTTTGGAAAATGTCAGGCCTATCCCTAGAGAACATTTTTATACCAGTCAGTACCTTCTGATTCAGGCTTTTTTGTCTGCTGTGGGAGTGAATGAGCAGCTGTTTCCGTTTTCTTTTCCAACTCAAAGATCTTTGCTAAAAGTCCTTTTACATAGACTTCCCGCTGCTGATCATACACGAGCCACTGCTGATTTTTCTCCAGAGCCTTAATGGGAAGATGAAAGAAAATCAACAGTAAAATAAAAAAACAAAATCTTAAAATGGGCAAGAGAGTCCAAGTGATGTAGTCTTTTCCAACAAAAACTCTACGGCTCATAGACTAATTCTGGGCAACCATTCTATGTTACATGCCTTCAGAATACATAACAACATGACACCATCGTAGTTTATGTGGGATTAAGTTCATTTGTTTGCTTTTTTCAGTACACAACTTTCTTTGTGTGTGCGTATATGTCATTCTCTGTAAACTAAAACACCTTTTATGACAGACATGGAGATGAACTGCTCAGAATCCCCCTTCAAGAGCCCTGCCCAGCTGGCTGGGTGCGGTGGCTCTCGCCTGTAATCCCAGCACTTTGAGAGGCCGAGGGTGGTGGATCACCTGAGGTCAGGAGTTCAAGACCAGCCTGGCCAACATGGTGAAACCCTGTCTCTAATAAAAATACAAAAATTAGCCAGGCATGGTGGTGCGTGCTTGTAATCCTAACTACTCAGGAGGCTGAGGCAGGAGAATCACTTGAACCCGGGAGGTGGAGGTGGCAGTGAGCCGAGATCATGCCCCTGCACTCCAGCCTGGAAAGTCCAGTGAAACTGCGTCTCTCAAAAAAACAAACAAAAAAAAGAGGATCTCTGCCCAGCTGCATGGTGAGTGATTAGCTGATTAGCTGACAGCCTCCATCTGTTAATTCCTTCAAGTCCCTGTCAGCTTTTGAGCTGAGCTGGATTGGCCCCAGCCAACAACTGAACAAGTGCCTAACTATTGCTGCCCAACGAGGACTCTGCTTTTCAGCACTCTCTGCTCTGGAGCCCCCCATGGGGTGACAGAGACCTTGTTAGGTTTTCATCATGGTCTGATGGTCTCCCTGGCATAACTACTTCCTTTTTCCTTGCACAGATCTTGCTCCCCAGTAAACCGTCTGCACTCCTAACATCATCTCAGTGTCTTCTTTAGAGGATCAAACTTAACAGCTACCTTCTCTCTTTACTACCAACTTTCATCCTTTATATGATCTTTTATAATCCAATTAAAAACTCCAAGCTGCCGTCACTCACCTGTTTGTATAGGGGTTTCATACTTACAGTGAGTTGAATAATGTCCCCCAAAATTCATGTCCACTTGAAACCTCAGAATATGACCTTATTCAGAAATGGGGTCTGTGGGCTGGGCAGTGGCTCACACCTGTAATCCCAGCACTTTGGGAGGCCGAGGCGGGTGGATTACTTGAGGCCAGGAGTTCAAGACCAGCCTGGCCAACATGGCAAAACCCTGTCTATTTTTTAGCCGGGCATGGTGGCACGCACCTGCAGTCCCAGCTACTTGGGAGGCTGAGGTAGCAGATCACTTGAATGCGGGAGGCGGAGGTTGCAGTGAGCCAAGATTGCGCCACTGCACTCCAATCTAGACAATAGAGTGAGACCCCGTCTCAAAAAAAAAAAAAGGGGAGGGGGGGGCTTTGCAGATGCAATTAGTTAAAATGAGGCCATACTGGAGTAGGGTGAGCCCTAAATCCAATGACTAGTATCCTTATAAAAAGGAGCAGACACACAGATATACATAGAGAATGAGGCCATGTGAAGACAGAAGCTTTGTATGGCAGGGATTGTAACCAGTTCATTTCACACCAGAGGACTTGCTATAAATCCAGAGCTCATAGTAATCTGAACTTCGAAGAACCTATAACAGTATCAGCAAAGCTCATTTTTTCAAGAGTGGAATACAGATTTCAGATTACTATTTGGAGAACAACACAGTAGCTCTTAAAATGATCTATTATGCATAGATAAAATTCTTCTATTTAATTTCAATCTGACAATATAATATAGTGTTTCCTTTTATAGCAGCCACTCTTTCCAGACCTCTAGTTCCACAATGAAGAGGACACAAGGAGCTTAAAGGTTTTGGGTGTCTATCAGGGCAACTGCTTTCCGGTAAGAATTTCCATCCTTTAAAGACATTGATTGAGTCCCATATCCAGAAAGATCTACATATATGGAAACTCTTATTAAGTCTAGAGAGTTTCTCTAAGCTTTGTTAGGCTCTTTCTACTAGCACCCTACAAACTCTTGAGCAAAGCTCCTGGGTATGGCACTTAAAGGATTTTCAGCGTCTGTTTGCTATAGAATTAGCAAATGAATTAGGAAGACAGAAACAGTCTCTAAAATCAAAGACTTAGCCCAGAAGCCTCAGTCACTTTACCAGACACTTTTCTCTCTGCATCCATTAGGGAACAGTAGTCCTCTTTACATGGCTTAAGAGTCCATTTGTCAAGTGGAGATATTGTATATCCATTTTGTATTATATATCGTCAATAATGTAAAGCTCTGTGGATGGCTGTTTTCACTGTAGTAATTTGATTTTTGATTTAAAGAGTCTGTCTTATTGAAACTTCGTGGTAGATATATGATTGTTCAATGTACTTTCTTTCAACTTTTGTGTATGTTTGACATTTTTCGTAATAAAAATTGGGAAAAATAATCATAAAAGTTGGGAAAAATAATCAGTGAACTTAGTACAGTTGAGAAGATTGCTAGGATTCCTGGCCTATCTTAAAACAGGCTGCAGTAGTCACTCTCTTATTCAGCTCCACCGCCATCCCCAGTGAGGTTCTTACTCAGAACCTATGCATCTTTCAAAAGAAAGGACTCATGAGAAACCCAGGATCAGATTTAAATTTAGTTGATAAGAGAGGAAGCACTGTATGACTCACAATGCACATGTATATCCAAATACCTATAAATTATAGTGTGTTAGATACTAAAGATACCTAATTTTATACTAAATTTTACATTTGTCCACATTTAAGTAGTATTTTAATACAAATAATTTAAGTCAAAATTAAATGGTCATGAAATTTTTTTTTTTTTTTTTGAGACGGAGTTTCACTCTTGTTGCCCAGGCTGGAGTGCAATGGTGCCATCTTGGCTCACTGCAACCTCCACCTCCCGGGTTCAAGCGATTCTCTTGCCTCAGCCTCCCGAGTAGCTGGGATTACAGGCATGCGCCACCACACCCAGCTAATTTTGTATTTTTAGTAGAGATGGGGTTTCACCATGTTGGTCTCAACTCCTGACCTCAGGTGATCTGCCCGCCTTGGCCTCCCAAAGTGCTGGGATTGCAGGCATGAGCCACTGAGCCCGGCCAATTTTTTTTTTTTTGAAACGGAGTCTCGCTCTGTGGCCCCGGCTGGAATACAGTGGCATGATCTCAGCTCACTGGAAACTCTGCCTCCCGGGTTACAGCAATTCTCCTGCCTCAGCCTCCCGAGTAGCTGGGATTACAGGCGTGTACCACCACGCCCAGCTTTTTGTATTTTTATTAGAGACGGGGTATCACCATGTTGGCCCAGCTGGTCTCGAACTCCTGATCTCAGGTGATCTGCCCTTCTTGTCCTCCCAAAATGCTGGAATTACAGATGTGAGCCGCTGTGCCAGCCCAATTTTATTTTATTTATTTTATTTTTCTTTTCTTTTAAAGGAACCGGCTGGGCGCAGTGGCTCACGCCTGTAATCCCAGCACTTTGGGAGGCCGAGGCGGGCATATCACAAGGTCAGGAGTTCGAGACCAGCCTGGCCAATATGGTGAAACCCCATCTCTACTAAAAATACAAAAAATTAGCCAGGTATGGTGGCGGGCGCCAGTGGTCCCAGCTACTCCGGACGCTGAGGCAAGAGAATCACTTGAGCCCAGGAGGTGGAGGTTGCAGTGAGTTGAGATTGTGCCACTGCACTCCAGCCTGGGCAACGGAGCGAAACTCCGTCTCAAGAAAATAAATTAATTAATTAAAAAAAAAGGAACCATACATCACTTAAGTATGAGAAACAAAAATACATGTTAGTTGAAGATTCAAGGGGTAGTATTCTAAAAGGCCACATGATGGCGATGTTCCCTCAATAAACATTTCCTTATGCCACCTCTTCTCACTGTGCAAATCGGCTTTCTATCAGTATCAATACACGGAGTTGATAGCTATCATAAATATTGATTGTATTAGTTTTGAGTTTTTAGAGTCAAACATCATTGCATTAGATATGCCTTCCAGCTTTGTGTCATCTATACGTTTGTTAGGCATGCATTTAACAATTTCCTCCAAGTTACCAATAAAAATGTAGAACAAAAGTGGGCAAAATAAAATGTCCTGTGGAGTCCGGGCGCGGTGGCTCACGCCTGTAATCCCAGCACTTTGGGAGGCTGAGGCAGGCAGATCACGAGGTCAGGAGTTCAAGACCAGCCTGGCCAACATGGTGAAACCCCGTCTCTACTAAAAATAAAAAAAAATTAGCCAGGCGCAATGGCAGGTGCCTGTAATCCCAGCTACTCTGGAGGCTGAGGCAGAAGAATCGCTTGAACCAGGGAGGCAGAGGTTGCAGTGAGCTGAGATCGTGCCACTGCACTATAGCCTCGGCGACAGAGTGAGACTCTGTCTCAAAAAAAAAAAAAGTCCTGTGGAATGCTATAAAGGTCTTCCCCCAGGTTTGACAAGAATCCACTAAATATTCTGTAGACAAAAATTCCAACCAACGTAGATTAAAATGTTAGCCTATACTGGAGGAATAAAAAATGTGGGTCAATTGACAAAACTGCAGTAGGAATGGTAGATTATAGAAGTATTGTAGCCATGTTAAATTTATTAAAGTTGCTATCTGTGCTATAGTTGTGGGCAAGAGTATCCTCGTTCTTAAGAAATACACATTGAAGTCTACGGCCATACCACCCTGAACGCGCCTGATCCTGACTGATCTTGGAAGCTAAGCAGCGTTGAGTCTGGTTAGTACTTGGATGGGAGAACAAACACACATTGAAGTATATGGGTTTAAACGGCTGTGGATATGTACAATTCATTCTCAAATGGTTCAGAAAAAAATACTATGTCTATATGTGTGTGGGTGAGGGTTGAAAGAGGAAAAAGAGAGTGCAAAATGGGGTAACATGTTAACAACGGTTGAATTTTAGTAAAGGGGATATGGGCGTTATATGTTATTATATGTTATCATACTCATTCTTGTAACTTTTCTGTTAATTTGAATGTTTGCAGACAAAATAATTTTAAAACAATTATTTATCTTCCCTAAGTTCTATGCTTAAAATTCGGATATTTGAATTTAAGAGCAAGAAACGCCTATTAAAACTGTCTTTTGGCTATTTGGTTTGTCTAGTTTATACTAACATAATGCTTAAATAAATACTAAAAGTACTGACATTTGACAATGCTTACGACATTAACTCTACGTAATTATTTCAACTGTCGGCCAGAGCGAAATGGTAACGGAACAATGATACAACTGGGCCTAAAGAAGCTGTACGTAGTTTTTAGGGCTTATTTAAATATAACAAATACTAATTCTGAAAATACGTGGGTAAGCTTCTACAGGAAGTTTCTGAGAACTTTGAGAGGGTGATGGAACTAGAACTGCTGAGCTCTCAAAAGCCAAATAATGTGCCAGTGTCGGTGCTGCAAGAAGTGAGATGTCTCTTTCCGTGTTCCCTAAGTCCTCCAACTACAATTTTCCCCCTGGTCTCAAAGATTTGCTGAAATTCCAAAGGGAAAACCAGAGCTAAACCACTTCTTGCTCCTCAAATATAAGTTCTGGCTGGGTGTAATGACTCACACCTGTAATCCCAGCACTTTGGGAGGCTGAGGCAGGTGGGTCATCTGAGGTCAGAAGTTGGAGACCAGCCTGGCCAACATGGCGAAACCCTGTCTCTACTAAAAGTACAAAAATCAGCTGGGCATGGTGGCACGCACCTGTAATCCCTGTTACTCAGGAGGCTGAGGCATGAGAATCACTTGAACCCAGGAGGCGGAGGTGGCAATGAGCCAAGATCGCGCCACTGCACTCCAACCTGAGTGACAGAGTGAGACTCCATCTCAAAATAATAATAATAATAATAATGTTAATGGTTCTCAAAGGGTGGTCCAAGGGCCAGCAGCAGCAGCAGCTAGGAGTTTACTGGAAATGCAGAAAACTCAGGCACTACCCCAGACCTAGCATATTAGAGTCTGTGAATCTTGCTCAGTCTAGACCACCATTTGTAGAAGAGTTGGGTTAAATTTTACCCCATTTGTATAAACGCCTTTCTAAGACAGAGGAGACAAGCACAATGTGACCCTTAAATAAGCTGAGAAGATAGAACAAAAAGCTTGGGCTTACATATGTAGTATTTCAAAGTTAATTTCATAAAAAAGAATCATCATTATCTAAAAATACCCTCAGGTGATATCTGAAGCAGTTAGCACTGAGATGCCTAAAAAAAACATGTAAGCTTAAGATAATGGCATCTATTTTCAGGTACTTTTCTAGAAGAGACACCAGTAAAATTCAAGAAACTTCCCAAGATTCCATCCAGTCATTCTTTCAAATGTTCTAGACACTGAGGATATAGCAGTGTACAAAACATGCAAAAATCCTTCCTTCATATGACTTCTATTCTGATGGAAAGGTTGAACATTAGACAAGAGAAGTTAAATAGATTGTAAATTTAGCTGTAGTATGTGATGAGGAGGGAAAAGCAGGAGAAAGGAATAGGAATTGTCTGGGGGCTCTAATTTTAGACAAAGTGGTCAGGGAGCCCCCATTCTGTCCTCCCCCAACCCCAAGAAAGTGGCATTTAAATAAAAACCTGCATGAGGTAGGGAGGAAATCATGAAGATATCTGGGGAAGAGTGTCCCAGGCAGAGGGAACAGAAAGAGAAAAGGTGGTTTATTCAAGGAGTAGCTGGAAAGCCATTGTGGTGCAGGTGGAGTAAATAAAGAGGAATGCAGGAGCGATGTAAGATATTTCTAAATATGCGCATCTAATGCATAGGTATGGATATACATAGAATAACAAACTTCAGTGTAATAAGACACAGAATTTTTCCTTTTCATTCCAGTTACCTCTAGGTAAATTACGTATTCTGATAAGAGTACTTGGCACCTGGCTAGACATCCAGGAGATTTAAATTCTTCTTTTGAAGATCAAAAAGACTTCAAAGGATACTTGATAGATGAAGTAAAACAGAAATCTTAAGAACATGCTTATATCAGGATAGACATGC
Organism: Pan troglodytes; assembly: GCF_028858775.2. Classification (NCBI taxonomy): domain Eukaryota; kingdom Metazoa; phylum Chordata; class Mammalia; order Primates; family Hominidae; genus Pan; species Pan troglodytes. The sequence goes on along the minus strand of NC_072406.2, from coordinate 105,742,620 downwards.
CAGTAATATTTTTGGAACCAAAATACCAACATACTGACCTAATACTTAAGTCAGAAACTTTATACTTCATATCTCTAAAACTTGAAAAAAATACACTGTAAGTAGCAGTCCTGTGTCCTCAATTTATTCCATTCCCAATAAAACCCACCAATCCATTTATGATATCAGTTTGCAATAATACAGCTTTACTGTATAACTAAAATAACCTCATACCAAATTCTAGAGAAAGGAAGTACTAAGTGTACAAAGAACGTTTCCTTTTCAACCTATGAAAGCAAACCTTAGTTTCAAGAGAAGTATTCAAACCAAAGAGAGCATCTTGCATGGATAAACCAAAAGAGAAGATACTACAAATTAAATTACATTATAATAATAAAATGGAGGCCAGGCACAGTGGCACATGCCCGTAATCCCAGCACTCTGGGAGGCCGAGGCAGGCGGATCACCTGAGGTCCGGAGTTCAAGACCAGCCTGGCCAACATGGTGAAACCCCATCTCTACTAAAAATAAAAATTAGCCAGGCGTGGTGGTGGGTGCCTGTAATCCCAGGTACTTGGGAGGCTGAAGCAGAAGAGTCACTTGAACCTGGGAGGTGGAGGCTGCAGTGAGCTGAGATCTCACCAGTCCATTCCAGCTTGGGCAACAGAGCAAGACTCCATCTCAAAAAGAGAAAAATACTGAAAAAACAAGAAACAATAAAATGATTGGGCAAATTAGGGAAATTAGATTTAGATAGAAAAGGGACGTTATTGAGGTATTTGGTGGCAGTGATAATTTCTAGGGCTGTCTACCCTACAGAGACCATGATGCCGGGCATGGTGGCTCACAGCTGTAATCCCAGCACTTTGAAAGGCTGAGGTGGGCAGATCACTTGAGGTCAGGAGTTTGAGACCAGCCTGGCCAACATGGTGAAACCCCATCTCTACTAAAAATACAAAAACTTAGCGGAGTGTGGTGGCTCGTGCCTGTAATCCCAGCTACTCAGGAGGCTGAGGTAGAACTGCTTGAACCCAGGAGACAGAGGTTGCAGTGAACAGAGATGCCACTGCACTCCAGCCTGGGCAACAGACCGAGACTTTGCCTCAGGAAAATAAAAAAAAAAAGGGACTATGCTTAGAAGAAATGATTCTTGAATGTATAGAAAGAGACTTAAATGACGCTCTCAAACCATTCAGTTTTTCTGTCACAGCACTAATGTTGCCAATTTCTGTAAAACTTAAGAATAAATGAATTAGCCCTCTTTACCCATAACTTAAAAGGAAATGAACTTACATCTTTCAGCTGTATTTCCATTTCATGAATATTATTTATTGATGAGTTGAAGCAGTTTGGAGCCACAGTCTGTAAATAATCCAACATTAGTTAACATCAGACATTCCACAATAGAAGTTGCCTCATTACATTCACCATAATAATACAGTTTAACTCACGGGGGCATCCCGAAATCCAGATCTAGGCTGGGCACGGTGGCTCACGCCTATAATCCCAGCACTCTGGGAGGTTAAGGAGGGTGGATCATTTGAGGTCAGGAGTTTGAGACCAGCCTGGCCAACATGGCGAAAACCCATCTCTACTAAAAATACAAAAAGAAAAATTAGCTGAGCCTGGTGGCTGGTGCCTATAATCCCAGCTACACGGGAGGCTGAGGCAGGAGAATCACTTGAACCCGGGAGGCGGAGGCTGCAGTGAGCCGAGATTGCACCACTGCACTCCAGCCTGAGCAATAGAGTGAGACTCTGTCTCAAAAAAAGAAAACAAAAAATCCAGATCTAGTAGATGGTGGTAAACCATCAAGCCAGGTGAGAGTTACCAGAGATAACCATTGTGAAAATTAAGATCCCCTGAAGTTTCCCAAACAGACTGGAAATCCTGAGATTTTCTATCTAATCTGACTTCTGCGGTCCTCTAGACCCCAGGATTGCCAGAATAGCCCTCAGTGCATATGAATAGCCCAGTGATTTTTACCAAAAAGACAAACACAAAACAACTAGGCTATTTAAATGACACCTAGAAGACATTAAATTGTCAAACAAAAGGTAAAAATGTTTTTCTAGAATCATGTTTTGTATTAATAATAGTATTAATTAGGCCGGGCGCAGTGGCTCGCGCCTATAATCCCAGCACTTTGGGAGGCCAAGGCGGGCGGATCACAAGGTCAGGGGTTTGAGACCAGCCTGGCCAATATGGTGAAACCCCGTCTTTACTAAAAATACAAAAATTAGCCAGGCATGGTAGCGCACCTGTAGTCCCAGCTAGTCGGGGGGCTGAGGCAGAACCCGGGAGGAGGAGGTTGCAGTGAGCCAAGATCAGGCTTATGCCTGTAATCCCAGCACTTTGGGAGGCCGAGGCAGGCAGATCACCTGAGGTCAGGAGTTCAAGACCAGCCTGGCTAACATGGTGAAACCCCATCTCTACTAATAATACAAAAATTACTCCAGCCTGGGCAACAGAGCAAGACTCTATCTCAAAAAAAAAAAAAAGTATTAATTATTAATATTAGTTCATATAGATTATATGGAACTCAAAAATTATTTCTCTCCTCTTCATTTTCTCAGAGGAATAAAAGAGAAGTGGGTGGCTAGGTAGCCAGGCTGGCCAACAAACATAGAAAAAGCTGTATTTCAGTCTTTTAATAGCTATAAGAGACTTGTGAAAACTGGCAAAGAAGCTCAAAAAAATTATTTTTCTCCAAAGATGCTCTATTCATTCACTTTAATATGTAGCCCTTTCTTTCTCTCAGTTCAGTCCTCGAGGTGGAAACTATGACAAAGATAGTTCTCTAAATCCCTTTCCTTTTACCCTGGGCACACTGTAGACTGATTCCAGCCTTCCCTGTGGTTAGTGGAGCCGTGTTCCAGTGGAATGTGAGCAGAGGTGAGATATGTCAATACCAGGCCTGGCCCCAGACCCCTCCTAGGCAGTTCTCCACAGGCTCCATCTCACAGCTACATACAGAGGACTTGGTGGGGGACCCCACCCTAAAGGAAGGTGGAGCCACTAGAAGGAAGGAACCTGGAGTCAAATGACTCTGTGGAGCAAAGCTTCCTCTACTCCAATCTGGACTAGACCAGCATGAGAGAAAAATAAACATTTGTTGCCTAAGACACTGACATTTGGAAGTTGTTATAGGAGTCAGACATACTAGTTAATACAGAAATCAATACGAGTAGCCCACAAAATTATTATAAGAATACATTTTTAAAAATTATAATTTCAGGCCAGATACGGGGGCTTATGCCTGTAATCCCAGCACTTTGGGAGGCTGAGGCAGGCGGATCACCTGAGGTCAGGAGTTCAAGACCAGCCTGGCCAACATGTTGAAACCCCATCTCTATTAATAATACAAAAATCAGCAGGGCGTGGTGGCAGGTGCCTGTAATCCCAAATACTCGGGAGGCTGTGGCAGGAGAATTACTTGAACCCAGGTGGAGGTTGCAGTGAGCTGAGATTGCACCATTGCACTCCAGCCTGGGTGGCAAAATGAGACTCTGTCTCAAAAAATAAAAAATAAATAAAAATTTTAAAAATTATAATTTCTACCAAGTTTGTATTTCACATTCCAAAAGTGGAGAAACTAACTCTTGAACTTCAAAGAAAAATTTTAGTCAGCTACTTTGAATCTGACTGTAACGTTTTATGAGTTTCAGCTCTGGAAATTCTCTAGAAAAACTTCACCTTTTTGAACTCATCTGCAGAAACACTCAAACGCCCATCTATGAAAATACACATAAATGTATAGGTCTGATCACTATCTCCCCTAAATGGGAAATAAAGTACAGAGAAAGATCCTTAACAGCACTGAGATATATTTGAAAGCTACAGATTTTCTTCTATAGATGATTTTTTTTTTTTTTTTTTGAGACAGAGGCTCACTCTGTCACCCAGGCCGGAGTACAGTGGCGCAATCTTGGCTCACTGCAACCTCCACCTTTCGGGTTCAAGCGATTCTAGTGCCCCAGCCTCCCGAATAGCTGGGATTACAGATGCGTGCCGTCACACTCGGCTAATTTTTGTATTTTTAGTAGAGATGGGGTTTCACTGTGTTGGCCAGGCTGGTCTCAAACTCCTGACCCCAGGTGATCTGCCTGCCTTGGCCTCCCAAAGTGGTGGGATTATAGGCGTGAGCCACCATGCCCAGCCTATAGATGATATTAATGTTAGTATTATTCGAATCTCCAAATCTCCAAAAGAATCAAAGGTCTGATCAATAAGTAACCATTTACCGAATACCTACTATACACTAGGCACTATGCGAGGCAATTTACATACATAATTACATTTAGTTATCAGTATTCCTATCCTGATTTTACTGATGTGGAAACTCAGGTTTAGCTTATATGTTTAAAAAAAAAAAAACACTAAGATTTAGAACAGGGGTCTGGAGAAGTCTAGTATTGTCTCTAAGGCTATAAAGGTTAACAAATGTGTTCAGAGTCACAGAGCTGGCAAGTACAAAACCAAGATCTGAACTCACATGTCTATTTCTGTATCCTTGTTCTTTCTATGACGCTAGTGCCTTTCAAACAAAAGGGGGAGAAAATGCAAGTGCAGTTAGGAAAAGTATACTTGATATTATAATTGTATGTTTCAAATATGAAAAATAACCAAAAAAATGAAGCCTACTGTTTTCATGATACAAACTATAGAAATAAGAGCTCAAAAAAATCTTGGTAATTGTAAATACACAGTAGATGTTGTCTTCTGAATATTCCTCCAGGCAAATCAATGGTACAAGGAGTGGAAGGTACCATATTAACTATTTTTGCTTATAGAGAAGGGACTGGGCTATTAAAAAAAGTGAAGTGACCTGTTAGTATACTATACTAATCATTTGTCTCATCATTTGGGAAGCATGTCTTAACAAACTCATTCCTCCTAAGAATTACAAACTGTATCAGAAAGAAAAAAAAAATCTGGGTTTAAAGAAATGATTAGCACCTGTGATAAACGGAGTGTATTGGTTTTGCTTTCAAGTTCAGCAATTCGTGAGGTTGCAGCAGACAACTGTTGTTTCAATATGTCTTTCTCTTCAGATAAGGCTTTCAACACCTGCTCCCTCCTTTCACCTTCCCTCGTTGTCTCTTCCAGCTGTTCAAGCAATGCGGTAGTACTATATCTGGCCTTCAGTTGGTCTCTCAGTCGCTGTATTTCTTTGTCCTTCTCTGTGAGTTGATAAGCGTTCTTCTCCTTCTCAGCCTCAAGGACTCGAATTTTCTAGACATAAACTAAGAAGAATCTTAGAACAAAGCCAGGTCAAACATCTAGCTAAACAATATATACTTCAACAAGCATTTATGAAGCATTTATTATCTATCAAGTCAGCATTATGCTAAATACCAGGGCCAAAAAAGATTAGGAAGCCAAAGTTTTATGTTCGGATAGCTCACAGAGAAGTAAGCCAATGTATTAATGCAACGTTGTAAGTGCTGTAGTTAAGACAGATTAAAAAATGAGCACAGACACGAAGAAAGGAGAAACCACCTCTATCAAGGGTGGTGAGAAAAAGCTAAAGAAGGGCTAGCTTTCCCATGAGTATTTGGTAATCATTCTTCCATAACACTGGATCTTGTAAAAACTAAGAGCTAAAAGTGGGTCACACAAGATATACATGCTCCTTAATGAATTTTAATCAGTGGAACTTAAAAGTTACAGAATATTTCAGCAGGAGAGGGATGCATTCATTAACCTGCTTACTTTCGATAAATGATTCAGTATTGAATCTAGAAGGTGATCTCTAAAGCAATGCTTAACATCTTCAAAGATTCACAAGATATACATAAGTAATGTTTTTTAAACTGCTGCTGGCATAAAGGAAAAAGTCAAATAAAAAGATAATAGAAATAATTATTAAAATTATAGGCTAACAGGGTCAAAACAGCATGAAGTTAAAACTTGCATTTAGGAAGAAAAAAGCAGCAGTTGTTCAAATATAAAATGGGGAAAATTTAAGTTTAGGGGGATGGTTATTCATTTGAAAATAATGAGGAGATTTTAGTTGGCCACAAGCTTAACTCAAATCAGTAGTATGAGACAGATAACAGAGCCATACAATTTTAGGCTTTAATGGAGTACGGTATCCAGCTAAGTAGATGTAACACTACTATTTCAATCTGTGTTTTCCAGAACATATTTAGGATACTGTGTTCAATTCTAAGTGCATAATTCAGGAGGGATATGAATAAACTAAAAACTATTCAAGATGATAAGAAGCCAGAAAAGCTGAAGAATATGAGCTTGGTCTGCAGAAAAGTTAAGAGGAAGCAAAATTTCCTTCCATATCTAATAAATTGTCAGTTTGCATAGGAAAAATAAGACTTGTTCTGTGTAACTTTAATAGGCACAATTAGAACAAATGGGTAGAAGTTATAGGAAGTTTAATTGATTATAAAGGAACAAAGTATCTAGTGCTTCTCAAAAAGTGGAATGAAATGGAAAGCTATCTCTCAGGGAAGCAATAAGATTCCTTTACCAGATTGCAAAATAACCTTCATATCTGTGGACTGGTGATGACTGTTCTCTCAGTGCTTGAAAAAGCATTTACCTCAATGTATGTTGTTACAAAAAATAAATCAGTTTCATTATGTGCCTGTTTAGAGAATTTAAATAAATCAAATGGTATACTGTTTAACCATTTATTTTATTTTATTTATTTATTTATTTTTTGAGACAGAAGTCTTGCTCTGTCACCCAGGCTGGAGTGCAGTGGTGCGATCTTGGCTCACTGCAACCTGTCTCCTGGGTTCATGCGATTCTCCTGCCTCAGCTTCCCGAGTAGTTGGGATTACAGGTGCACACCAACACATCCGGCTAATTTTTGTTTCGCCATATTGGCCAGGCTGGTCTTGAACTCCTGACCTCAGGTGATCCGCCTGTCTCAGCCTCCCAAAGTGCTGGGATTATAGGCATGAGCCACCGTGCCCGGCCTTAACCATTTATTTTCTAAATACAAACAATAAAAGCACTTTTGCAAAATAATTAAATCCAAATTTGTGTTTATATTTATGATTACATTTTTAAGTCCCTCTAGTTCTAATAAGTTCCTAACTTCCTTACTGTCTATGCCATAACAAATTATAAATTAGGGAATCTGAAATATAGTTGAACAGAGTGTAAATGCCAACACGTCTAATAATTTTTCCTTCAAAAGCCTGAAAACCAGAATTACTTGGATAGCAGCCAATATGCATGATAAAATATGTTTTAAATAAGGAAATCTGAACACTATTTAATACTCTGAAATGGACAGATTTGATTTTTTACATTTAGTAAATTAACAGGAAAACCAGATTATATAACTATTGGGTAAATATTTTCTCCTCTCCCACAGTAAAAAAGAGATATAAGCCCAGCACAGTATCCTTAAAGTACATCAACGAGTAATTTAGTACTCCAAAAAAGCATGGAATGGCCAGGCATAGCGGTTCACACCTGGAATTCCAGCACTTTGGGAGGCCCAGGCAGGAGGATTGCCTGAGGCCCAGAGTTTGAGGCTGCAGTGAGTTATGATCAAGCCACTGTACTCCAGCCTGGGCAACAGAGTTGAGACCCAGTCTCAAAAAAAAAAAAAAATATGGAAACTCGAATGTTTCTAAGTTATGCTATCAATTTAAAAATAGCGAAAATAGTTAGCCAGAATGTTTCACAATCTTAAATACAGCATAACAAAAGTTATCAAGAATATTCATTTAGTTAAGCTAAATTACCAAGAAGCTATAGGAAGAATGATGAATTAGGTTATTACTTTGTTTTAAATAACTGAGAAACAGAGCATACTAAAGGCGAAACAGACCATGTTAAAGGTGCAAAACTATTAATCGCAATGTCTTTATTTCCAGAACAAACTTAGTACCTGGTAACCTCAAAACACATACTCAATTACATTTAAAAGGTGAGAAGTTAGTAAGGACTAAAGTACATCTAAGACTTGGCAAAGTCAAAGTAGGAATTTAAGATTCTAAACCCAACGTCAGCTTTCCAAAACTAATCAACTGGACAAGACAGGGAACACGGCAAGAGTAAGAAGGTAGCATCAGGAAATCTTCATGCATCGCTTTCTTGGAGAGCTTACAATTTAAAGGATCAGAAGACCATTTACCTCCAAAAGTCTGTGTCTCTCTTTATCAGTCAGCTTTCCTTTCCCACTTGTGATTTCATCCACTGATGTCTTTAAGTGTGCAATTTCTCCCTTTAATTTTTCTAATGTAGTTTCGGATTTGGAGTTACTAGGCTTCGATCCCCACTTACTTTTAATTAAATCTTTGGTACTTCTAGAAGACATCTCTGAAATGGTCTGTAAAAATAAAAATCAACTGTATAATTCTGAGTTTAAAAATTTAAATCTCAAGTTTGAAACAGGTCTAATAACTTATCTGCTCTAAATAGAAATGATATATCCAAACCAGCAGGGTATGGAGAAAGATGGATGGAGGCTTCTGGGGTATTGTAACTTTTTTTAAAAAATCTCAGTGGTAGATAAATGGGAGTATTCACCTTCTAAAATATGTCAACTTGGGCTGGGTACGGTGGCTCACGCCTGTAGCCCCAGCACTTTGGGAGGCCAAGATGGGTGGATCATGAGGTCAGGAGTTCGAGACCAGTCTGGCCAACATGGTGAAACTCCATCTCTACTAAAACTACAAAACTTAGCCAGGCGTGGTGGCAGGTGCCTGTAATCCCAGATGCTGGGGAGGCTGAGGCAGGAGAATCGCTTGAGCCCGGGAGGTGGAGGTTGCTGTGAGACAAGATCGCACCAATGTACTCCAGCCTGGGTGACACAGCAAGACTCCGTCCCAAAAAAAAAAAAAAAAAAAAGTCAACTTGTACATTTATGTTTTGTGTAGTGTTCTATATGTGTAATTATATGTGTAATTCTTTTGTGGAAAAGTTTTGTTTAAAAAACAATGAAGGGGTCTCCAACCATTAAATAAAGCCTGAAAGAAGAAGGTCACAATCAAGGACATATCTTGGCCCAAAATAAAAAGCTGTTGGTAAATAATGTAATTCTGAGTATATAGGCACGAAATGTCATTACTTAACATAGGTCCTCTGTTTTAGAAGATAGCCTAGTTCAGATCTATCTTAATAATCATTTCAGAGAGCACAGTGGGAAAAAGTGAAGAGAACCTAAAATAAGACATTTACTGGAAAAGAGGTATAACATTCAGGGGAGTCAGGCATGAAAGGAATTAAGAATAAGGGGCCAAATTAAGTAAGGAGAAACTCAGTATCTGCTAGCAGTACTAGATGACAGTTTAGAAACAAGTATATAATATAAACTTTAGTAGGCAAAAATCTAGTGAAGCATACGATGCATATAAATAGTGTATAAAAGTAACTCTAATTAAGGAGGTTAAAAAACATTTTTCTACTTCATGTATCCCAAGATAAAATAATGGCAGTGTGATTAAAGGATATAAAGGAGTATGAGCCCATTAGTGCATTCAAAAATTACTATAAAGCCTACTATTTACCAGGTATCCTAATACATGCTGGGTGTAAACTGGTTTAAAAAAAAAAAAAAAAGACATGTTCCCTAATGTTATGGGGCTTTCAGTGTAGTAAAGGCAGGCAATAACAAGGAAACAAACAAGGGTTCATGAATTCTCAAACTGTAATAAATATTACACAGGAGAAGTACAGGGATAAACGATATCAGTAAAAACAGGAGAGACCTCCTTAGAATGGTAGTGAAGTGACTTTTAAGATTGTCCTGTGTGAAATCAGAACGTCTAAACATATTAGAACTGTGGAGATTGAGTAGAAGAAATCATCTATCAAAAGGTTAGTCCTGGATTTTTGCCATTATAAGGTGAAAGATTGCAGTAGCTCATCCATCAGTTAAAGAAATGCAAGGTTATGGCGTCTCTCAGTCACCTGCTGCCACAGGAAGTTCTTTCCTATGTGTTTCTGTTGATAACACACTGTTGACTTGATATCGTGGGTCGTAGGACAGAAAACTACTACCAAGTCATTGAGACACAAAATGATGGAAATATAGATCTGCAGAACGTGAAAGAACCCCCAAACATCTGCTTCCTAACCTTTGCACAGAAACTCTGGCAGTGAATGAATGACTACTAGTTTCTAGCCTCTGGCCCAGACGGTTTGGATCTCTCCCACCACCTAGTCCCACCAACCTCCTTTCCCTGTATTTTCTTTTTTCTGTTTCTTTCTTTTTTTTTTTGGCGGGGGCGGGGCGTTAGGGGCGGCAGTCTCGCTCTGTCGCCCAGGCTGGAGTGCAGTGGCACTATCTCAGATCACTGCAACCTCCGCCTCCCGGGTTCAAGGGATTCTCCTGCCTCAGTCTCCTGAGTAGCTGGGACTACAGGTGCGCGTCACCACGCCTGGCTAATTTTTTTTATCTATTAGTAGAGATGAGGTTTCACCATATTGGTCAGGCTAGTCTCGAACTCCTGACCTCAAGTGACCTGCCCGCCTCGGCCTCCCAAAGTGCTGGGATTACAGGCGTGAACCACCGCGCCCGGCCACCTTTCCCTGTATTTCCTATTCCAGTCATCCACAGGGTTCCCACAGTTCAAACCTTCCTCAGCATGCCTTCCCTCTGTGAACTCTTAACAAATGATATAGCTGCCCCACCCCCACCCCTACACAATCTAGTACCCAATTACACTCCCTGCTAACCTTTTATTTTTTCAATTGTTCAACTATTTTTTCAAGGACTGCACTTTGATTTTTTTTGTTGTTGTTGTTACCCACAGAGCCTAACAGCAAGCCCTCAGAAATGATTGGTTGATTGGGGCCGGGCGCGGTGGCTCACGCCTGTAATCCCAGCACTCTGGAAGGCCGAGGCAGGTGGATCATCTGAGGTCAGGAGTTCGAGACCAGCCTGCCCAACATGGCGAAACCCTGTCTCTACTAAAAATACAAAAATTAACCGGGCGTGGTGGCGCACGCCTGTAGTCCCAGCTATTCAGGAGGCTGAGGAAGGAGAATCGCTTGAACCCAGGAGGCAGAGGTTGCAGTGAGCCAAGATCGTGCCATTGCACTCCAGCCTTGGTGACAGAGCGAGACTCCATCTCAAAAAAAAAAGAAAAAAGAAAAGAAATGATTGGTTGATTAGCTGAAGTGACCTAAGTCATGCTGGACAGGTGACCAAACAAGCGCTTCCATCCAGTAAACGGTACAAGGCCTCAATTACAAGCCGCATCTTCTACAAGGCGACGCCAATCTTTAAAAATTCCCACATAAAATCTCACTTGAGGAGACAGACAGGAAAAGAGAAACTGCAAAAAAAGGCACAAGTTTTCTCACTTCTAAAATAAAGATGTTTGAGGAACACACAACGAAAGTGCCTGCCAATCGGAAAAAGCCGTCCTAACAAAAGACCTTGGGCAAGTCACTTGGCCTCTCTGCGCCTATCTGTAAGGAGATGATACCCACCGCCAAGTCCAAAGGAGCGATCGAAGAGACAACGGTCTTGAGGCGCCCAGCCGGGTGCCAGGCACGAAGTGAGCGCCAGGGAAAAGGACTGTTATCAGAGCGGGCAGAGATTGAATCCCGCGGACGCGATCTGCCCACTGACCTGCCCTCCCTGGCGGTCCGGACCGGCCCGGCCCCGGGGCTGCGGGTCCTGGCCGCCCCTCGCCACCCTCCGCGGGCGCCTCCCTTGGGCCAGCTAGCAGCTGAAGCGAAGCGCGGCGCTCGCGTCGGCCGAGTCACACCATCAGGCGTGGATGCCGCTTCCGGGAGTTTGAATCCCGCGGCTGCAGGGCGGGGCACGTCACTGCCGGCAGGGCGCGGCCCGCAAGAAGGAGGAGCAGCGCGCGCGCGGCGGGGACGCGGCTCCCCGATTGGCTGCCGCCTTTGAAGGGCGGAGAGTAAACCTGAGGGCGGGCCGAGAAGTGGCGGGGGCCGCGGGGCGGGACAGAGGGCGGGAACACTTCCTCCCGGGCCCGCCAGCTAATTCTGGGATCGGGGGTTCTCTGCGGGCTTAGACCTAAACAAGCTTGGTGTCTCGCAGTCAGGGGCTGGTTTTGTGTTTATACGCTTTTAGGAGAAAGCAAATTACTATTTTTAATGGGATAAAACCAGTGACGGTGGACCGGGACGAACTAGTTCTGCGCTCTTGAGCATAGGTTCTCCCTGTGTGAAGTGCGGCCCCTCCTGCCCTGGGACAACGGGATTTCACAAAGGAGCACAGCCCCCTTGTCATCCCCTCGGGTCTCACTCTGTCGCCCAGGCTGGAGTGGAGTGGTGCAATCATAGCTCACTGCAACCTCAGTCTCCCGGGTTCAAGCGATCGTCTTGCCTCAGCCTGCCGAGTAGCTGAGACTACAGGCGCACGCCACCACGCCCGGCTAATTTTTTATTAAAAAATTTTATAGAGACAGCGGAGTGGGGGGTGGTGGTGGTCTCACTTTGTTTCCCACTCTGGTCACGAACTCCTGCCTTCAAGTGATCCTTCCATCTCAGCCTCCTAAAGTGCTGGGATTACTGCCAAAAATCAGCAGCACAGCAGGGAGTGTTAACGGGAGAGCAGAGAGGCACACCCAGGTTGAACGCTGAGATTATGAATGCTAGCGGACCGGCTTTCAGACCAGACTGCTACCCTCCAGCCTGATATCTGTCTATTGATCGATTCTAGCTCTTGATTAGCCGCTTTGAGAACGTTACTGCTGAGAGAAGAAGCACATGAAATGTTTAGCAGGGCCTCCCTTTCTCTCCTAGACCCAGCATAAACTCGCTGGAGATTTAAAACAGTAGATACACAGTAGCAAAACATCCTAGGTACACAATATTGTACAAAGGTTATAAACTCTAGATTAGGACTTTCTAGATTTAATTCCTTACTGCCCTGACTAGATGTGTCTCCTTGGATAAATTTATTTAACCTATTTGAGCCTCGGTTTCCCGATGTGTAAAATGATGCAAATAATAATATTTACTTCATAGCTCGGTTATAAGGATTAAATGAGGAAATCCGGCCAGGTGGACTGGCTAATTCCTGTAATCCCACCACTACGTGAGGACGGGGAGCGAGGATTGCTTGAGGTCAGGAGTTGGAGACCAGCCTGGGCAACACAGAGAGATCCACTCTCACCCCACCCAATCAATCCCTGTCTCTAATTTTAAAACCTTAAAATTTTTTTAAATGAAAGAAATTCATGTAAAGTGCTTAACATTTAGTAAATGTTCAATTGATGTTAGCCATTGTTAAACAAAAGGCAACACTCAAATGTTACTGAATAGAATGGATGAGAAAACCATGTGGGGAATTTTAAAGAATCAGAGAAACAAAACCAAAACAGAATGCAAGATGACGTTTGGTACCTGCTTCCAAGGAGCTCCCATTTCTGATGGGAAGGTGAACTAAAGTATCAGGTGGGATTAGGGTGGGAAAAATCAGGGCAAAAGATAAATCATCGTGTGAACATTATTCATTGCCCAGAGTTGAGGGGCAAAATTAATTTCCACAGAGATTTACAAAGATTCTTAAAGAGATATAGAGAAAAACATTTCCCTGTTCACCTTCAAGCCAAATGGGGAGCAGAAAATGGGGGAGAGGGAGGAGGGACCCTGGAGAGAGGTGGCACCTGGCGGACTGGCACCTGGGTAGCCAGCACCCAGGCCTGCTGTGCCAGACACTCCAATTCCACACCCGCCCTCCAGGACCTTCTTTTCTGGCTAAAGGTCGCCCTGTGAGTGGGGACCTTGAGGAAGAGGAGCAAACAAGAGGCTCATTGGCCTGGGGGGCTTGTTACATTCCCTAATTGCCATTGCTAGCCCTGAAAATTAATGTTTGCTCTTTACAGATAGGGGCTGCCAGTCATGAGGTTGTGAAGAGCTGGTAGTTTCCACAAGATCTCACAAGTACTTTGATGTTGATAGTTCACTCAGGGATAGTCTAGGATGAAGATTGGGAAACTCATCTTTATTCATGTAAGGAGAAATGTAACAGCCAAGCAGACTAGATATTTATCTCAGCAGGTGAGCTCATTTTCTTCCCAGTAGGAACCTGTTCTTGGGAAACCAAAACAGGATCAAAAGGCTGCTGAATGGGTTTAAAGATATTAAATGGAAATAGGGAGGCTGTTGTAGGTTAGAGCACCTATCACCTTTGAAGGTTACATCTTCCAAGGCAATGCTAATGAACACACAGGGCCTCACCAGAGTGTAGATCTGCACTGTCCAATACAACTTTCTGCAGTGATGGAAAGGTCCCTCCTGATCTATCCAATATGGTAGCACTAGCCATAGATGGCTACTGAGTGCTTGAAATGTGGCCACCGTTATTGAGAAACTGAATTTTTAACTTTATTTAATCTTAATTTAAAAACTAAAATTTGTTTATTGAAAAACTTTTGATTTTATTATTTTTTCTTTTTATTATTATTATTATTTTATTGGAAAACTTTTAAGTATGTTTGGAACAACCTGGGTACAAAAACCTGTTTTTTCAATTGTAAATTTTATGAAATCTACATATAGATCAAGTATTTCTGAGGAAGATTTTATGTCCAAATTGAGGTGTGTGAATATACACAGCAGATTTCAAAAACTTAGTATGAAAAAAGAATGTAAAATATTGCACTAATACTTGTTTATATTATTACATGTTAAAATGATAGTATTTTTGATATATTGGGTAAAATGAAACATATTACAACTGATCTCACCTAATGTGTTTTACTTTTTTTGATGTGACTAGAAAATTCATAATGATAAATGTGGCTCATACTATATTTCTATTGCACAGCACTGGAATGCACACAATAAATGTTCTCTAAATGCAGAACAAGAAGAAATGAATGAACTCTTGTCTCCTTTCAATCTGATTTCTCCTTAGCAGGGATTTTTTGTTTTAAATAATGCAAATGCAGTCTTGTCACATATTTCCCAATGCAAACACAAAACATTTGATTGATTTACCATTGTTCTTAAAATAAGGGAAAAAAATCCCCCATCTGTCCTCTGGGGCCTAGTGGAGACCAAAGTCCCAAACCAGCCATGCTTGACACCTTTCATTCCTTGACCAGGCAGACTCCTTCCTGCCTTCGGGGCTTTTCCACAGGCCCTGTCTGGAATTCTCCACTGTTATCTCCTTTCCTACTTCCCTGGAAAATCTTAGTTCTCACTGCTGCAGGGATGTCCTCGCTTTAGCTTGTACTTCTCCAACCACTCACCACAATTATAATTGCACATTTATTTGTGAGTGATTCTTTGGTTGGTATCTTTTCCCCTCACTAGGCTGCAAAATCCTTGAAGGTAGGGGCCACATCTGATTTTGCCAGCCACCATATCCTGAGCACCTAGAAGAACCACAGTGATTGAGCGAATTAGATCAAGGATGAATTGATCAGAGTCTCGTCTGATCTAAACTATTACGGAGAAACAGACAAATGCTTTACTCTCTTTCCTTTCTGTTATCGATATTCCTTAATTACCTAAAAGGATGCACCTTACTTAAAATAATGCACCAAAAGCATGCTTTTAGAGCTCAGCACCTTTTCAGGGTAGACCCCCTGCTCTTTCCTAAAGTTTATCTTCAGCCAGGAAGGGCTGCATTTTAAATCGGCAAATAGGGAGATCCCCTCAGCACTTAGCTGTGATCACTGCAGCTCTATCAGCAAGCAACATATCTGAAAATCATTTCAGGGGCAGGCGGCTAATCTCATATGAGAGAATTCTTCTTAGGCAGTCAGTGATACTTCCTGACTTGGTTCTTGATTTGGGGTGCATCCTATTTTGAGAGGGCAGGCCCTGACTGCTCTACCCGCTTTAGGTCCTTTTTTTTTTTTTTTTTTTTTTTTTTAAGAGATGAGGTCTCACTATATTGCCCAGGCTGGTCTCAAACTTCTTCAAGCAATCCTCCTGGCCTGGCCTCAAGCAATCTTTCCACCTTGGCCTCCCAAAGTGCTGGGATTATAGGCATGAGCCACTGAGCCTGGCCTATTTTAGCTCCTATTAAAATTTAAGTCTGCATGGTAACTAAAACATTTCATTTGTAATCAGGGTATTAATAGGCAATCCAATCGCTCCACTTCCCTGCTGAAAAATACATCTCCAATAGGTCCCTGTCACCATGAGGTATGTGTAAGAATGAAGAGCACGGGCTCTGGAAAAAGACTGCCTGCATTCAGATCCTGGCTTTACTTACCGTGAGAACCTAGGCAAGGTGCTTAGCCAAACCAGGCCTCAGCTTTTTCGTCTGTAGAATGGGGATCCTACCATAGCAGGGACTTCACAGGGTAGGGTGGTGGAAGGTTTCAATGAGACAAAATGCTTAGGATAGTGTTTGGCACGTAGTGAGTACTCAGTAGATGTTACTGAGCAAATAAGGCTCTCTGAGCTGGTAACTGCCTGCCTGCCTAGGCTCAGTGCTTGACTGTTTTATGTCATACATGATGTTCCACCAGTGTGGAATGTCTTGGGGTTCCAAATGTTCACCATGTGTATTTAACTCTATTTCAGATCATACAGTCAGGCACACACACATACACACATATCAATCCAACCATTAAGATTCAGTCCAGTTTTCAGCTGTCACCTCCTCCAGGGAGCCTACCACGCTTGCCCTCCCCTGCCCTACAGATACTTATCTCTTCTGTTTATCTCTTTCTATCATTGCCCTCACCACATGATGCTACAATTATCTGTGAGCTTCTTGCAGAGCAGAAATGTGTCCTATTCATTTTTGTAGTTAGCATTGTGCCTGGCACCAAGTAGCGTTTAATAAGTATTAGCTGAATAAGTGCATATGTGCGTGAATGAATGAGGGCTGTTCCAGAAGAACAGCTGGGAGCCATTTGTCTATCAGACATTTTGATGAAGAATTATTGTTTCTGTAAAGGTGAGCACAAGGCTTAAAATTATTCCACTTTTGCCTGGTCTATTTTTTCTAGGTTGATTTCAGAAAATATATTAATATCTTCTTAGAGAAGTCAGATTAATTCCTATCTTATATTTAGCTCCCCCAGTTGCCTTGAATGATGACAATATGATGGTGCCAAATGTTATAAAATAATTTATCTCCTCCTGCCCTCTACGTGGACTCAGTTGCTGCCAAGCACTTTCTTAAAGGAATGAAATTCAAATATACTATATATTAAGTTATTTAAAGATAGTGTCTTCCACTGTGAGAAGCCCTGTAATTAAGCCACCAAAAATAGTATTTTAGCTCTAAAAAGCACTTTGGTTATCAACTGAAACAATGGACCCTTCTGTGCATGCCAATTGGAAAAATGCTGTTAGGTAATACCTAAGATTCTGTTAAACTGGAATTGGAATAAGATGTTATGAATCTATCTTCATTTCTCTTCCACTAAATCCTCTTTGCTACCCCAGCACTTTGCTCTTCACATCTAGATTTTTGGCTGAGTCTCCCTTCTCTTCCTCTCATATTCCTCTTTCCCCATCTCTTTTGTCTCACTGTTCCAGGGCAAGTGTAAGGCCACTCACCTAGATTAATGCTTGAGTTTACTTGAGACAGGTAAGAAACAATGAAACAGAAATATGAGATCTCAGCTGAGGTGAAGCTGGGAAGGGAGTTTGACTCAGAAGACACTAGGTTTGAATCCTGGCTCAAGTTTTTTGTCACTTCTGTGCCTCCATTTTGTTAGGGCAGTACAGGTATTTCTTCTTAACTTAAGATGGGCCATTGCTTTTCTCATGTTCCTAGGAGCCACCTTAGTAGTGTGTTTGCACCATCTCTGGGGGCCTTGCGGCATATGAAATCAGCATCTTGGGGGAGCGCACCCATACTGGTCAACTCTCTTTTATCCAAATTTGTGTTCTGCACTGCCCTTCGACACAGCACACTTAGAATCCAGCCCCATGTGAACTCTTCCAGCTTCTGCCAGTCCAATTGGTTGTGTCCTGCAGTTTGTTCAAGGGGTGTCCCCTTTCTGTCTTCAGCAGGCAGGCCTAGCACATCCCAGGCAGCAATATGTTGTTAGGACTTAACCGTAGATATTGGTAATGGCCGGGGTGGGAGGACTTCGCAGATCCTGAGAAAAGAACAAGGTGTCTTGCAGGGGAGAGGCCTTCACATCATCTCCAAGCAAGGTGGAGGGGTGCTTGTCTTTAATCTGAGCTCCCCCAGGCTCAGAGGGCTCAGAGAAATTTGGGGATTTAAGATTCTCAAGGACATCAACCAGATATCCCCATCCTATGTATCAGAGTCCCAGTCCTTCCCCAAGCAGAGCCTTGATCTTATCAGAGTCAACTTGTCTCAGTTGGGGGTTCAATCTTCCTTGGAGCTTGTCGTCTTTTGTGACTAAGTTCTGGTGCTGGGCCTGAGCTTTCCCAGTTCTCCTGCTGCAGGAGAGGAGGCCACCTGGCTTTCATTCATAGCTATTTATTGCTGATTAATCACTCTCAACCTTTTGTTACTTTTCCAGAGTGTCAACTGAGTTTGGCAATGGCTCCCTAAATCCAAATCCTTAGTTACTGTTTTCCCTGCATATTTCAACTGCTTGACATTTCACGCAGCTAATGCGTTCCCTTCCATTGGTGACACATTTTACAATTGTACTGTGCCAGGGATAATCATTGATAAGATTATCAGGGGTCTTCATTCCCATCTGGGTGGTGGAAGATCAAGCTCAAAATCCCATCTTAGGATCTGCTTTCTTGAATCACTCCTGGCACCCAACTCTGACAGGTTGCATTCCCCAGGGAAAATTTCTGAAATGATATCAGTATACAGGTATTTCTTAAGAAGTATTCATGAGATCAACACCACAGATGCAGGGAGAAGAAAGCTGGGTCCATCACTGGCTCCTGCTGACCCCATGGGGAACCCAGAGGCTGGAATGGCCCTGTAGATTGTCACCACTTGGGGCAAGGGGACCAGGCCTTCATATCCCTGTGCTGATCAGTCATTGGGAGGTAGGCTGCTTCTGGAAGGAAACATGATCTTGGGTAGGGCAATTTTCTTCAGCGCAGGCAATCCCTGAAGAGGGCTAACAGCTGAGGGAGGTTTTCTGGCAGCTCTCCCAGCAGCTGGGGGTATTTTATCCTTCATTCCTGGAGGGAAATCTGGGTGGTGTATTGTAGTAACAGCCACATTCCCACATTCCATTAAAGCCAGTCCCATGGCCATGTCTGCCACAAATGGGGTAGAGGACAACATGCTTTGCATAGAAAAGCACTGCAAGTCACACAGCACAGGTGCAGGTATGTGATACTCTCCTAGAGATGGCGGGAGCGAGCTATGTGGGAAACCAGAAGACAATGGAACAATGCTTTCAAATATTGGGAGGAAATGCTTTTGAACTTGGAATCCTGTGCCAGCCATACTGCCAATGAAATAGGAGAGTAGAATAAAGCTGTTCAAACAGGGAAGGTCTATGCTTCAGCAATACAAGAAAGTAAACCAAGAAAGAGGAAGACACGGAATCCAAAATAAGAGAGATGCAAAGAGAGGTGGAGAAAGGCAGCTCAGGGATAGCAGCTATGCTTAGCTCCCGAGCAAAACCCTCCAGATCAGAGCCATTTGGAAGACCCCAAGTGAGGGTGCAAGACGAAATTGATACAATTCCAATATGTTTGAACATGTTGGAAATTTACACAATTTGGGAAGAGTTTAAAGTACAAAAAAACAACAAGGGGCTAGGTGCAGTGGTATACGCCTGTAATCCCAGAACTTTGGGAGGCTGAGGTGTGCAGATTGCTTGAGCCCAGGAGTTTGAGACCAGCCTGGGCAACATGGCAAAACCCCAACTCTACAAAAAATACAAAATGTAGACAGGTGTGGTGGTGTGTGCCTGTAGTCCCAGCTATTTGGGAGGCTGAAACGGGAGGATCACCTGAGCCAGGGGAGGTTGAGGCTGCAGTGAGCTGAGATCGCACCACTACACACCAGCCTGGGTGACAGAGACCCTGTCTCAGAAAACAAACAAACAAACAAACAAACAATCAAACACCAAAAACCACCACCAACAAGGTATTAACTCCAAAAGAAAGAAAAGAACAAGTTGAAACAAGATCAAAATGTATGAAGCACATTGCAGTATACTTCATGGCTTGTGAACAGTGTTTATACAATCACAATAATGTATCTATGCAAATTTATGGTACAGCTATCCTGGGGGGGATGGGATACAGAAAGTGTGCACATATGTGTTTGGATTTGAGGAGGGGCAAAAGACAGCTAAGTCCTCATTTTCCTTGTTAGGAAACAGATGATGCCTGATGCTGGAAAGTGAAAAATAGAAGAAAGCATGTTACTTGGAGATATGGATATAAACACCAAAATAATCAGATGAAATTGCTGAAAGTTGGGGCCTCTGGAAATGGAAATGCTGTCAGGAAATGCTAGAGGTAAGGAGAGGTGAACTGCTAATTTTATAATAAGCCTGGTAGAGTTTACTTATTTATTTTGAGACAGGGTCCCGCTGTCTCCCAGACTGGGGTGCAGTGGCAAAATTATAGCTCACTGCTCCCAGGCCTAGGTGATCCTCCCACTGCAGCCTCCCAAGTAGCTGGGACTACAGGCACATGCCACCACGCCCAGCTAATTTTTGATTTTTAGTAGAGATGGGGTCTTGCCATGTTGCCCAGGCTGGTTTCAAACTCCTGGGCTCAAGCAACCCTCCCACCCCAGCCTCCCAAAATTCTGGGATTACAGTCGCGAGCCACTGCACCAGCCTCTGATAGGATTTCTTGAATCTTTAAAATAAATACAGGTATGAATTTTGTGAAAGGACAACCAACATATCAGAAGAAATAATTCCAAGTTCACAAGCTTTTCCAAAGAATTAAAAAAGAGGCAACAGCACACCCCACCCCATTTTATGATGCTAGCATGACCTCCACACCAAAGCGGACCAGGACAAAATGAGGATGGGCAATTGCAAGTCAGTCTTATTCATAAATATACATGCAAAAGTCATAAATAGTATATAAACATATTTGCAATCTAAATTTAGCAATAGGAAAGTATAAGATATGACAACCAAGTTGAGTTTATCTCAGGAATGCAAAGTTAGTTTAATATTAGAAAATAAATGTAATTGGCAGGGCGTGGTGGTTCACACCTGT
Organism: Pan troglodytes; assembly: GCF_028858775.2. Taxonomy (NCBI): domain Eukaryota; kingdom Metazoa; phylum Chordata; class Mammalia; order Primates; family Hominidae; genus Pan; species Pan troglodytes. Next base: position 105,721,617 of record NC_072406.2, on the reverse strand, counting down.
AATCCCAGCACTTTGGGAGGCCGAGATGGGTGGATCACTTGAGGTCAGGAGTTTGAGACCAGCCTGGCCAACATAGTGAAACCCTGTCTCTACTAAAAATACAAAATTAACTGGGTGTTGGTGTGCACCTGTAATCCCAGGTACTTGGGAGGCTGAGGCAGGATAATTGCTTGAACCCAGGAAGGGGAGGTTGCAGTGAGCTGAGATCATGCCACTGCACTCCAACCTGGGCAATAGAGTGAGATTCTGTCTCAAAATAAAATAAAATAAATGTAATTCACCACATTAAACATAAAATTCATATGATCATTTCAATAAAGTGAAACCATCTGATAAAATCCGACTTTATGTCTTATAAAAAGCCTTCAAACTGGGCATTTAAAAGTAGCTAAGCACTTGCCTGTAGTCTCAGCTACTTAGGAGGTGGAGGCAAGAGGATTGCTTGAGGCCAGGGGTTCAAGGCTGTAGTGCACTATGATTGTGCCTGTGAATAATCACTGCATTCCAGCCAGAAGGACATAACAAGACTCCATCTCAAAAAAAACAAAAACAAAAACAAAAACAAAACTCAAAGTTTTAGCAACCTAGGAATAGAGAGAACTCCTTTAATCTTAAAAGGGCTAATTATGAGAAACCTACAGCAAACATCATACTTTATGGTGAAGTATGGAAATCTTTCCCTTTGAAATACAGAAAAAGATAAGGATGTCTGTTATTACCACCCCTAGTCAATATTATAATGAAAGGTCTAATCAACATAGAAATAAAAGGGAAAATAAAGTAAGCACAAAGATTGAAAAGGAAGAAACACCCCAGGCGTTATTTGCAGATTCTATAATTGTAATGGTAGAAAATCCATGAGAATTTACTGCTGATTACACTCTCACCAGCGGTGTATGAGACTTCCCGTTGTTCCACATTCTTGTCAAGCTTGGCAATGTTAGATTTTTACATATTTTCCCATCTGGTGAGTATATAATAATAACTCATTGGAGTTTTAATTTGCACTTTTCTAATTACCAATGAGGTTGAGTACCTTTTCATATTTACATTTCCTAATTTATGAAGTGCCTATTCAAATCTTTTACCTATTTTTCCATTGAGTTCTATGTGTTTGTCTTACTAATTTGCTGGAGCTGTTTATGTACTCTGAATACTAGTCCTTTGTAGGTTGTGATTTTAATATAATTGAATTTATCAATATTTCCTTTATGATTTGTACATTTTTTCATATTAAGAAATCCTTTCCTATCCTGGGGTCATATAGATATTCTTCTATGGCTTTTTTTGTTGTTTGATTTTTTTCTTTACTTATTTGTTTTAGAGAGGAGGTCTTGCCATGTTGTCTAGGCTGGATTTGTATTTCTGGCCTCAAGTGATCCTCTTGCCTCAGCTTCCCAAGTAGCTGGGACTACAGGTGTGAGCTGCTGCCACCACCTGGTTAGATTTTTTTTTTTTTTTTAGAGACAGGGTCTCACTCTGTTACCCAGGTTGGAGTATAGTGGCACAATCATGGCTCACTGCCACCAGGACTTCCCAGGCTCAAGTGGTTGTCCCACCTCAGCCTTTCAAGTAGCTGGGACCACAGGTGCATGCCACCACACTCGATTAATTAAAAAAATTTTTTTTAGAGGCAGGGTCTCACTATGTTGCCCAGGCTGGTCTCAGACTCACCTCAGCCTCCCCAAAGTGTTGAGATTACAGGCATGAACCACCGCGTCTGGGCTGAAACATGTTTTATCTTGCTTATTTAGATTTATACTCCACCTGTAATTGATTATGTATTATGTAAGGTTGGAAGTCATTTGTCTTTTTCTCCCACATGAATAGGTAAAAGGCAAATTAAAACTCCAGTGAGATGCTATTATATGCTCACCAGAAGGGCAAATGTAAAAAATCTAACATTGGTTAAGTATGACAAAAATTTAGAACAACAGGAAGTCTCATACACTGCTGGCAAGAGTACCATTGTGGAATATAATTTGGAATTACCTTGTAAAGGTGAAGAAATGCATACATTTTCTGGCCCAGCAAGCAATTCCACCCATAGATTAGACTCTAAATAGACTCATGCACATTTGTGCCAGAACAGCCTTGGACTGTTCAGAACAGCACTGTTTGTAATAGCCCCATTCCCTGAACTGTCCAAATGTCTGGCAGTAGTAGAATGAATTAATCAAATCTGGAGGCCAGGCGCAGTGGCTCATGCCTGTCATCCCAGCACTTTGGGAGGCTGAGGCAGGCGGATCACGAGGTAAAGAGTTCGAGAACATCCTGGCCAACGTGGTGACACCCCATCTCTACTAAAGATACAAAAATTAGCCTGGCGTGGTGGTGTGCACCTGTAATCCCAGCTACTCAGGAGGCTGAGGCAGGAGAATTGCTTGAACCCGGGAGGCGGAGGTTGCAGTGAAACGAGATCGCACCACTGCACTCCAGCCTGGGCTACAGAGCAAGACTCTGTCTCAAAATAAATAAATAAATAAATGAAATGTCAGAAACTCATACAATGAAATGCCATATAGCAACAAGAGTGAAGGAAGTAGAGCTACATGAATGAATTTCACAATATAATACTGAGAAAAAAGAAGTCAAACACGAAAGAATCCATTCTGTATGAGTCCATTTCTATAAAGTCATAATACAGCAAAGAATTCACAAAGTATGAACACATGTATGTGTGTACCTATATATATGAATATATGTGTATGTATGTAAAGTTCATAACATACAAAAGAATTTATATCACCAAACAAAGGTCATGACCAAGCAAACCTAAACTGTTTTGTTGTTGTTGTTGTTTTCGGTAAAAACTACAAAGAAAAGCAAGGAAATCATTACCATAAAAATCAGGAGAGTGGGCCAGACGTGGTGGCTCATGCCTGTAATCCCAGCACTTTGGGAGGCCGAGGTGGATGGATCACCTGAGGTCAGGAGTTTGAGACCAGCCTGGCCAACACGGTGAAACCCTGTCTCTATTAAAAATACAAAATTAGCCGGGTGTGGTAGTGCACGCCTGTAATCCCAGCTACCTGGGAGGCTGAGGCAGGAGAATTGCTTGAACCCGGGAGGTGGAGGTGGCAGTGAGCCGATCACCCCACTTCAATCCAGCCTGGGCAACAAGAGTGAAACTCCGTCTAAAAAAAGAAAAAAAAATCAGGAGAGTGGTTACCTCTGGGAGAAGGAGGTGGATATGATATATGGGGTATTCCAGGGGCTTCTGGAGGACTGGCAATGTTCTGTCTTGACCTGGATGCTTGTTAAACTGTCACATTTATGTAGTATGCATTTTTCTGTAAATATATTTCACAGTAAAAATGGCAAATAGAAAGCAGCCAGATAAAATAAAAGTAATAATCTCTATATTCCACTAAAACTGCCAACATGTCCACTAAATACAATAATGAACACAGCACTGGGTAATTGGTTCTTTGCTTTAAGCCTTTGAGAAACTCACGGAGACAGAAGAATTCTTGTAGGTTAAGTCATGCTTATTCAATGTACTTGAAATGTTTATTTACAAGTGGGTCTGCTTGACTGTGCATTCTAAAGCAAAAAGAAGCCCAATGTTTCTTCATCCCAAGTTTTAGCCTTTTCTTCTGAAATATAATGAGATCCTGATTAAAAGTCAGCCTGCATTAACAGAAACGCTATGAGATCACAAATAAGCATGAACTTCTTACATGTGCAAATTACTGTGTGCTTTGTGCCAGCTCCTATGCTATGACCTTTATCTTATAACAGCCTTTATCCCCAGTTCATAGATGAGGAAACTGAGGAAGAGAGGGGTTAAGAAACTTGCTCGCCAGCATGGTGGCTCAAGCCAGTAAAGCTCAAGCCACGGAGGCCAAGGCGGGCGGATCACAAGGTCAAGAGATCGAGACCATCCTGGCCAGCATGGTGAAACCCCGTCTCTACTAAAAATACAAAAAAAAAAAAAAAAAAAAAAAAATTAGCTGGGTGTGGTGGCGCACTTCTGTAGTCCCAGCTACTCGGGAGACTGAGGCAGGAGAATCGCTTGAACCCGGGAGGTAGAGGTTGCAGTGAGCCAAGATCACTACACTGCACTCCAGCCTGGCGACAGAGCGAGACTCCGTCTCAAAAAAAAAAAAAGAAAAGAAAAGAAAAGAAAAGAAACTTGCTAAGATGACATAGCTCAGGGTGGTGAGGCAGTCTCACACTCAGATCTGGCTGACTAGCCCCAGGCCGTCTCTTGTGATCTCAGCCAAGCTGCACTGTCTTCATGCACCCTCTGGGACAGAAAGACACCATGGGCAGCTGTAGGTCCAGAAACAGTGGGGAGTCCCTTCTCCATTTTCACTGAAGGCAATTGGCAGCATTTGAAGAGCCAGGAAAACTTAGGCGCCCAGCTCTCACCTCTGAAGGGGTTTTGAAGAAATTCTATGTTCAGTCCTTTATATATATATATATATAATTATTTATACATATATGTAATTATTTATATATCCCATTCCTGGATCGCGTTTACTTGAAATAAACGCTGTCATTCGTTTGCCGTCCAGTAAGAGGCACCCTTTAGCTGCTTTAAAAAAGCTGAACATAGGGTTACTGAGTGGGTGCGTTCAATAGCGTGAGAAGTAACAGCGAAAAGTCAAAAGCAAAAAATGACTAAAGTTTTAAAACTCCTTGAAACTCAGAAAAGAATGAAAGCAGTGACGGAAAAATCAATTAATTCAGTTTCACGAACCATTGCTAAAAGGCAGCAACATTTTAGTGGTTTCCTGACCAACCCGTATTTCTTAGCTCCAAATTCGTGTTGGTTTCATTTGTCGCACGGAATTATTTTTAGTTTAGGGTTTGTCCTTTTCACTTCCACATTTCCCGAATTCATAAGTCTGTGCCTGCGGCACTGCGTAGACGCGGGGAGTTCGGTATCAATTTACACGTTGCCTTCAGTAAAATCCGCCAGAGGTCCACCCATTTTGCCTTTTCCCCTTCCTTGCCCTGGGAGAAATCCTCCCTTCACTGGGAGAGAACTTCTCTCCCAGGGCGCTGCAACCCGGAGCTCCAGCGCCCGAGTCTCCACTTCGTTTGCTGAAACTTGCTTTCTACCAGCTAAGAACCATGCTGCGAGTGATTGTGGAATCTGCCAGCAATATCCCTAAAACGAAATTTGGCAAGCCGGATCCTATTGTTTCTGTCATTTTTAAGGGTAAGAAAAAGTTTTCTTCTTTTTCTGAAGTCCTGTTTTGGAATGTTAGTTTCTTGAGTCACCTTCTTGAAAAGTCTGCATTTAGACAGCTGATGAAGCCAAGTCTCTCCAGCAGCGTTTGTTACCTGCGCAGGACAGGGGAGAGGACCCGTTTCTGGGGAAGGCATTTAATTTTCTCCAGGGCTTGAGACTCATGGAATGACCTGATGTTTTAGCTCTAAGAGTGTGATTTCTGTAAGCTCTTGGCAGAAAACGTATTTGCGAATCCCTAAATTTCAGGTATCAACAAACATCTGTATTGGTTCAAAGTAAGTTTCAGTAGTCTTGGATGCATTTTTTCTCTGCCTGTGAGAAATGGGTAAAGGAGGAAGAAGAGCAATTAAATTGTTGGAGACACCATTACTCCTTGAACCAGCCTGACGCTGCTTTGATTGTCACTGGGTTTCTGGGAGATGGGATGGGTGAAGTTCATAGTTTTATTGAGTTTTCCTGCCCTTTTGTGCCTTTGTAATTGTTTTTATATCTAGACTGTTGGGGTGTTTTTTTTGTACATTCTGTAGCTTTTAAATTGCTCATTGAGGAAAGAACTCTGGACAGCTAGTTTGCAATTTGGAGATCTAGTTCTATCTTGCCTGCTGAATGACCTTGGGCAAGTTACTTCATTTCTCTGGGATCTCAATTTTCTTTTCTGCAAAACAGGCGAGAAGGGTTTAGACAAGATCATCTCTAAAAACCTCATGGTTGGCTGAGCACAGTGGCTCATCAACCCTGAGCCAACTTTGGGAGGCCAAGGTGGGAGGATTGCTTGAGCCCAGGAGGTTGAGGCTACAGTGAGCCGTGATCACGCCACTGCACTCCAGCCTGGGTGTAAAAATAAATAAAAATAAAAGGCTCATGGTAATTTTAAAAGGCTATTTTTCTATGACACTTGATTGCCATTGCAGGGGAGGGGACAGGAATGCTTGGTGTCATGGTACAATTTGATGTAAGTGACTTAGTTTTGGCTAAAGTGGGGTTTCTAAATCTCAGTGTGGAGGCTTTATCTATTTTGTTTGTCATTGGTAAGATTGCCAACTCACTTCTTGGCAAGAGGGATGGGAAAGAGGGGGAAAGGCAGAGAGAGTGGGAGCATGGATAGACATGTGTTTCCTGACCATGCCTTGCTACATTTCTCGTTTCTTCCAGGAGCCTGACTGCTACTCCCTGTCAGTTCCTGAGGCATCTATACCTTTCGCCTTTCTGTTTCCCGTTTTTCCCCTTTATTTCTCTTCTTAAACCTCTCTCTCTGAGGATGAGCAAGAAAATGAAAGAAATGAAACTCAAAGCTGGCTGGCTAGGTGTGGTGACTTCTGCCTGTAATCCCAGAACTTTGGGAGGCTGAGGTGGGTGGATCACATGAGGGCAGGAGTTCGAGACCAGCCAGGCCAACATGGCAAAACCCCATCTCTACTAAAAATACAAAAATTAGCCGGGCATGGTGGCACATGCCTATAATCCCAGCTACTCGGGAGGCTGAGGCAGGAGGATTGCTTCAACCCAGGAGGAGGAGGTTGCAGTGAGCCAAGATCATGCTACTGCACTCCAACCTGGGCAACAGAGTGAGACTCCGTCTCAAAAAAAAAAAAGCTGGCAAATTGTTGGTTGGTTAAAAAAAAATCTGAAGGGCAAAAATTGGATTTAAAACAATTAAAAAATTTTTTTTTGAATAAGACTGGGTCTTGCTATGTTGCCCAGGCTGGTTATAATTCCCTTGCTCAAACTTTCTTCCCACGTCGGCTTCCCAAAGTGTTGGGATTACAGGCGTAAACTGCCACGCCCAGCTTAAAATTGGGCTCTTAAAGGACAATGAGGTTTGAAAATCTGGCTAGTGAATATCATGGACTCATGTTATGTCAGAGTTTATTTACATGTGTTAGGTTTTATTAATTTTTTGTTTTCTTGAAGCAGTTACATAATAGAGACATAATATGAAGATTTTACATCCTTCATCATTGACATATAAAGACATTAAAATACATTTGGATCAGTCCGATCATGTAATTATTTAAGTATTATAGATTATAGAGGAATTAGAGTTAACACTATATTGAAATCTGACTTGTTATTTGTCTGGAGTTTGTATGCATTGATGAAACATTTTAAATGATGAAAAATATATCTAAGTCAATGAATGCAAACAATCAATTGAAAGTGGAAAACTTCAGTTAAGTTGGCAAATATAGTCTGTACAAACAATTACACATTTAACTTTAGTCTCTTTTCTGGCCTCCTTTTTTCATACAAATCGAGTGGTAAAGTCATTCATTCATTTAGCTAACAAGCAACCTGACAGAGGAAAGGGCACTCAACTCAGAGTAGGAACATCTGCATTCCAGCTGACATTAACTCAATATCTGATTTAACCACCTGGGTCTCCAATTTCTCAGCTGTGGCATGATGGGAACTGGTCTTTAGATGCCTTCCGTCTTTTAGATTCTAATTTTCTAGTTCCAGGTATTGAGTTATCTGCTCTCAGCAAGATGTGAAATGCATTGCCTTAGGTGCTGGAGGGGATATAGCAACAAACACAGCACTCTTCTTGCTTTCAGTCTATGTCGGTGGTTTAAAATCCTGGTGATGGCAAACCCTTTACAGGTGTGTTCCCAATTTTGAGCACTGCGTAAAATTAAGTAACATTAAGTTCTGACTGAACTGAGGATACTTATAGCAAAATACTGTCCATCAGAGGGAACATGGAACAAAGGCAGACACACTTCATAGTGTGGAGTGGGGCAGGGTATGGTAAACTGGAAAAAGCCCTACCATGCCTGTAGTCCCAGCTACTCAGGAGGCTGAGGCAGGAGAATCGCTTGAGCCTGGGAGGCGGAGGTTCCAGTGAGCAGAGATCGCATCACTGCACTCCAGCCTGAGAGATAGAACGAGACTCCATCTCAAAAAAAAAAAGGAAAAAGCCATACCAGAAGATCAAGGCGGCATCAAAGAAAGTCCCTGTGTTAACAGAAATATGTAAACATTTTGCCTCTTGGGTAAATAAACAAAGTCAGGGCAGTAAGCAGCTCTTCTCAAACTATAAGACGGTGAAGAATGGCCAGGGGAAGTGATTGTTAATGGTGAAGCTCGCATAGACACTGTGAGGCCCTATTAGGCTATAGCTACACTGTACTTGGGATTGTGCTGTACTGACAACCAACTGGTTTACAGTTGACCTCTGTTTTTCGTGTTCAAACCCTTTCTTTCTTTCTTTCTTTCTTTTTTTTTTTTTGAGACTGTTTCACCCTGCCATCCAGGAGGGAAGAGTGCAGTCAGTGGTGTGATCATGGTCTCGAACTCCTGGGCTCAAGCGATCCTCCCACCTCAGCCTCCTGAGTAGCTGAACTATAGGCACACACCACCATGCCCAGCTAATTTTTAATTTTTTTTGTAGAGACAGGGCCTCACTCTGTTTCTCAAGCTGGCCTTGAACTCTTGGGCTCAAGCAATCCTCCTGGCTTGGCCTCCCAAAGTATTGGGATTACAGGTATGAGCGCCCAGTTGTGTTCACCCGTGAGTGACCCTTCTGAGGCTGTCAAATTACTCAGGGCCTGGTAGGAACTAGGAGGATCTGGGGGTTGCTGTAGTCCTGGTGCATGGTTGTTGGTGATGTTTAGCAGCACAGGTGTACATTATGAAAGCCACAACGCTTATGTAATTTTTCATATCCTTCGGGTACACCAGGTTCCATGAGCCAGATCCGAATTGAGGCTGGAGTGAGTGCCTGTGAGCCAGGGGTGGCCATTCTGCCCTAAGTTCTATGCAGACAGCCAGGCTGTGAATCTGAATCTAGCTGAGATTAGACTACACAGACCTCTGAAACCAATTTCAACTCTGAGACTTGATGATTCCTCCAAACAGTCCTCCAAACAGAACAGGTTGTTAAAAAACTTTTTAATTTTAAATAATATAATATTTTTAATTTCTAAAATTAAAAAGGCATGTAGACATAAAATAAACAACCCAGAAGGGATTATGCAACTAAAAAGTGAAAATTCTCCCCACACCTCTTCTATTCTTTCTCTCTCCCACTGTTAGTCCTTCAGGGTCACCACGCTGAACAATTTGATTTGAATCCTTCTTGATCTTTTGCTCTAGACATATAAGTTGTCCCAACTACTGCCTGTTAGCAACAGTACTGCAGTGGGTGTCCCTGTGGTGCGTGTCTTTGTGAATATGCATATTTCATTTTTATTTATTTATTTATTTATTTTTTAGATGGAGTCTCGCTCTGTCACCCAGGCTGGAGTGCAATGGTATGATCTCGGCTCACTGCAACCTCCACCTCCTGGGTTCAAGCGATTCTCCTGACTCAGCCTCCTAAGTAGCTGGGATTACAGGCGCCCGCCATCACGCCCGGCTAATTTTTGTATTTTTAGTAGAGACAGGGTTTCATCATGTTGGTCAGGCTGGTCTTGAACTCCTGGCCTCATGATCCGCCTGCCTTGGCCTCCCAAAGTGCTGGGATTACAGGCGTGAGCCACTGCGCCCGGCCATGAATATGCACATTTCAAAAGCACAGCTTCTATCTTTGTGTGTGTTTGTGTGTGTTTTTCTTTTTTTAGACAGAGTTTCGCTCTTGTTGCCCAGGCTGGAGTGCAGTGGCATAATCTCGGTTCACTGCAACTTCCACCTCCCGGGTTTAAGTGATTCTCCTGCCTCAGTCTCCCGAGTAGCTGGGATTACAGGCATGCGCCACCACACCCGGCTAATTTTGTGTTTTTTAGTAGAGACAGGGTTTCACCATGTTGGCCAGGCTGGTCTTGAGCTCCTGACCTCAGGTGATCCACCCGCCTCGGCCTCCCAAAGTGCTGAGATTACAGGCATGAGCCACTGCATCTGGCCTTTTCTTTTCTTTTAAAGGTGCTTTTGCTGGATCTTGCCATAGGCTTCCATTTTCCCTTTGACCCATCCCTTGCTCCTGTGTCCAATCTCTTGAAAAGGTGATTGAGCGGAGGTTTTCTTGCATACTTTTATATTATTGTGCCTTTACAATGTGGCAACATTACATTCACATAAAACATCCACCTCCTTGGGTACGTAGTTGTTGCTACTATAGCATTTTTCTCATTCTCTCCTTACAATATCCCCCATTCCATCAGCCAGAATTTTCTCTCCCTTCTGGTCTTGTGTAAATCTTTTCCTTGTGGAATGGCTACTGCTACTGTCCAGATGGCCACCAGATAATTGTCATGTTATTACTTATTTTGTCCAGATTCCTGTTATTTTACTTGGACCTGTTTTTGGAATGTGAGCCTAGATATTTCTAGAATATCCCCCCTCTGATTAGCATATCAAACTTTGTAGTCTTGAGCAAACCAGTTAACCTCTCAGAGAGTCCTTTTTTCTTTTGAAAAATGGGGCTGTAATGGCTTATCTGAAAGGGAGTTAATCTCTAGACACCCCAAAGGCTGTGATGTATCCAATAGACACATGTGTATTTTTAGTAAAAACCTGCTTTGCTATTTGAAATTATAAAGTTGATTTTTTTTTTTCAGTGGGGGACATTAACACCAAGAATATATCTTTTAAAGCATTTTTAAAATAAGCTCCAAAGCTATGAGATTCCACTTAAGAATGGGGAAGTAACATCCTGGCCAACATGGTAAAACCGCATCTCTACTAAAAATAGAAAAATTAGCTGGGCATGGTGATGGGCCCCTGTAATCCCAGCTACTTGGGAGGCTGAGGCAGGAGAATCGCTTGGACCTGGGAGGCGGAGGTTGCAGTGAGCTGAGATCACGCCACTGCACTCCAGCCTGGCGACAAAGCGAGACTCCATCTAAAAAAAAAAAAAAAAAAAAAAAAGAATGGGGAAGTGATGTGAGAAAGAGCTCATGGATATTATTCCCTGTGGTTTGTCCAGGCACTTGGTGCGTTCCCCACAGAGAGCCTTGGTTCACGCAGTGAGCACCATAGGACTCATCAAGAAGATCCCTATCAGCTCAAACTGATAATCACACTACTCGGGTATTCCCATAAAACCACTGTATTGTATTGACAAAACAATCAGGAAGGCAAAAGTGTTTAATCTACTGAGTCATTCCCATCCCTTTCTGGAGAACAAGGCTTAGAGACTCACTGCCTAAGGAAAGTGGCCCCACCCTATGGAAGCATGGGAATTCTCAAAGGTACACTCCCCAAAGGCACATTCTGCAGGGTCTCAGTCATCTATAAAGCTACAATGGCCCTTAAAAAATTAATTAACGTGCCTTGTTTTTCTTTCCTCCTTCACAACACATCTCACCTGCGTGCCCTCAGCTTAGGGGTGCTGGTATTTGTCTGGTATGGGTTTTCCTTTCTAATCACGGGTGTGTTTCTCCTTTACTGTAGGATTTGGCCCTGCCAAGAAGGCGTGGGATTGTTATATCCTCTGCAACACCCAGCACATCACTGATGTTGAATATACATTTTAAATATTGAGCATGTAGCAAAGAACTGGCAGGAAATTTGAGACACCTTAATGTGACAAAGTCCTTGATGCTTAGTCCTGAAAGAGACCCTGGGAAGTCATCCAATTGCCCTATACGTTTAATATCCTCTCAGGTGTTTGTGAATGAGGCTTAGCAAAGAACCACGTCAAGTATTCATGAACCCTGAGTACAACCAGTTCCTAGCACCTGTTCTCTGGGGGCAAATTGGTGTATAAGACATTTTGCATTCTTGTTCCTGGCAAGGAAAATATGAAGCTGCCAGTTTTATGTTGAACCTTCATACATGAAACGTAGTATATAGAATGCCATGATATGGCAGTGGTCAGCTGACTCACTGTGTAATTTCTATTGAACAGCTGTTCTGTTGCACTGGGGTGTGCTTTGAGCAGGTCTGAGCACAGTTCTCAATCAGAAAAAGTTATGGGACATTTGATACCTTAAGCCTTATCAGTTAACTTCTTACTGGGCATGAGGGTACAAAGGCCCTGAGCTCTGGGGCCAGGGATGCCTAAATGAGAATTCCAGTGGCCATCCCTAGTTGCTCATGAGCAAATAAAATCTGCAGCTTCAAGCCCGGTCATGGTGGCTCACGCCTGTAATCCCAGTACTTTGGGAGGCTGAGGTGGACAGATCACCTGAGGTCAGGAGTTCAAGACCAGCCTGGCCAGCATGGTGAATCCCTGTCTCTACTAAAAATACAAAAAACTGAGCCAGGCATGGTGGTGGGCACCTGTAGTCCCAGCTACTCAGGAGGCTGAGGCAGGAGAATTGCTTGAACGCGGGAGGTGAAGGTTGCAGTGAGCTGAGATGGCGCCATTACACTCCAGCCTGGGCAACAAGAGTGAAACTTCATCTCAAAAAAAAAAAAAAAAAAAAAAAAAAAAAAATCAGCTTCAGTGTTCTTAATAATATCTCCTGCCTTGCAGGGCTGTTTGAGGATTAAATTAATGTACATGTGACATTGCACATGGCAGTCTATAAATCTCCTTACCTATTTGATAACAGTTTCATGGAGCACTACAGTGCACCAGAGAGTATTTCTGGAACTAAGTCTAGAAAAATATGCATAAGATGGCTTGGATTTTCAGGCCTAGGTGACCGACTAGTTAGCACACAAGAATGAGATGCAAACCAGAATAGACATGAAAAGTTACAATCTGAGTAGATGAAAGAGTGAAAAAGCTTGTGGAGAAAGTGTCATTTGGCTTGGTTTTAAAGGATGAGTGGAAATTTGACAGAAATAATGGAAAAAAGACATTCCAGGCTTTGGAACAGTACAGGAGGACCAGAGAGCCATGGGGAGGAGTAATGTGGTATGAATAGGGATTGAACTTTACTCATCAACCAGTGGGGAGCCGCTAGGCAGCAATGTGAACAGCAGATTAGTACTAGTCAGGGAGACTAGTAAGAAGGCTTACTAGTTGAGTCAAATGCTTCCCAGCACAGATGGAGCTCATCCCAGGACTGGAATCAGAAGGAAGGCACTAATAAGGAAAGACACTGAGGAAACAACCTGATTAAATTAAAGTGATAAGGAAGCCACACTGGCCAGGCGAATTTGGCCATCCTTCCTCACACTGTACTGTGAAATGGAACATCAGACTGCCTTGCTTCCAGCTGGAGTGTGCACCCTGTGGGCGAGTGCAGGGCTGGTTGGGGTAGCTCAGCAAGAGGCCAGCACAAGGGCAGTAGCCACCTGAGGCAGCAGGCAGGGAGGCCACCAAGAGATCGAAGAAAAACAGAAATACAAAGTGATCTTTGAAGACAAATTTTGCTGTCTTCCCAAAGATCAAATGGGGGAGCATTTCCTCAACCAAGCTGAGCCATGGTTCATTTGCATAAGGTCCTTCTCTCCCTAGCCTGTTGTACTATCTGAAAGGATAGGGAGTCATGGTTCAGAATTGCTTCATTACAAGGAGCAGATACCCACTTCAGCGTGCTCAAGGAAACCTTGATTTTTCTAAAGCTAGAAAGAAATCTGGAGTCCAGATCACAGACCTCACAAGAGCCAGAATCATGTCAGCTCCCCTCTCCTCATCTCCCAGGGATTGTGCAGCCTCCTGCCTCTGCTTCTCCCTGCACATGGCAGCCATTACTTTTCTGCATATTGTTTATAATTGTTGGCTCTTTGCAAATTGGCTGTCCTTAGTGAGGCCTCTTGCATGGGCTTTGGGTTGCTGCAAGGTGACTGGGTCTTGACTCTACATCCAACTGCAGTGGCAGCGTCTCGTGCATGAGATAGCTCAGAGAGAAACACCAATTGCCTTGGTTTTGGTCAGATGTTCAGCCCTGCTCCAATCAACTGTGGCCAAGGGGCATGGAAGGCCAAGACAAAGTGGGTAGACCAGATGTGTCTACTCACAGGGCAGCCTTCTGGGGGCCTAGAGTATGAACTCTGCAGCCCGTCTCCTTCCAGGGATTAGATCTGTTCTTTTCCATCTTTACTCTGTTGGTTGACATAACCTCTCACTTAAAAGAACCCCCTTCTTTCTGTAATCAACACAATACTTGGAAAGGGATGACCTTCGGATTCGAAAAATTAATTTTCACTCCTGGTTTTATCCCTAGGAGCTGGGTGTCTTTGGGCAACTATATTTCTGAGCCTTCATTTCCTCATCTACAGAGTGTGGAGAATAATCTATACCTCACAGGGAGGTTGTTGGGAGCAATTGTGATAAAATATATAGAGACCTTGTCGTAGTGCTGACACAGAATGTTGCATGACAAGTGCTCATGTCTTCTGGCTTTTATGCCCCACTTCTTCCCCCATTGCTGCAGGGACATACAGAGTCCTGGGGGACATTTCCAAGGGGTGGCCCAGGCTTAGCTGTTCAGAATAAACAGGATGCTGGTCAGCTGTGGCTGCACAAACAGCTTGAAGGCATTGCCAAAGTAGGTTCTTTGTTTTTAATTGTGGTAAAACACATATAACGTAAGATTTACCATCTTAACTATTTTAAGTGTACAGTTTTTTTTTGTTTTTGTTTTTGTTTTTGTTTTGAGATGGAGTGTTGCTCTGTCACACAAGCTGGAGTGCAATGGCGCCATCTTGGCTCACTGCAACCTCCTCCTCCTGGGTTCAAGCGATTCTCCTGCCTCAGCCTCCCAAGTAGCTGGGATTACAGGCACGTGTCACCATGCCCAGCTAATTTTTGTATTTTTAGTAGAGGAGGGGTTTCACTATGTTGGCCAGGCTGATCTTGAACTCCTGACCTCAAGTGATCTGCCCACCTCGGCCTCCCAAAGTGCTGGGATTTTATTTCTAATTTCCTGAGGAAATGGCCTACTGTTCTCCATAGATCCTGCACCATTTTGCATTCCCACCAGCACTGCACAAGTGTTCCAATTTCTCCACAGCCTTGACAACACTTCTTTTTTTCTTCTTTATTTCATAATAGCCATCTTAATGGGTGTGGGCATAGTAGGTTCTTAGCAACTCTCTGACTTGGATTTTCAGCTCACACTTGCTGCATTAGCTCAGAGTGAGAATTGCTGCAGTGCAGGCCTCGTCCTCAGTGATCAGCAGGAAGGCAGCTCTCCTGTGATGGAAAGCCCGCCTCGCAGGAGCCCAGCAGCAGCCTGAAAGAGCCTGGTGGCCTCTTGGCCAGTGGAGCCCAGCTCTGAGGTCCATGTGGCCAGAGTTGTGCTGGGAACCATAGTAGAGCCAAAGACATGTGGGAAATAGCCTTGGTTCTCTGCAATACCAGGTCTTCCAGTTGGCCACCGTGCCGAGCCTTTTTTTTTTTTTTTTTTTTTTTTGAGACAGTGTTTCACTCTTGTCGCCCAGGCTGGAGTGCAATGGTGCAATCTTGGCTCACTGCAACCTCCACCTCCCAGGTTCAAGCAATTCTCCTGCATCAGCCTCCTGAGTAGCTAGGATTACAGGAGCATGCCACAATGCCCGGCTAATTTTTGTATTTTTAGTAGAGAAGGGGTTTTGCCATGTTAGCCAGGCTGGTCTCGATCTCCTGACCTCAGGTGATCCGCCCACCTTGGCCTCCCAAAGTGCTGGGATTACAGGCGTGAGGCACCACACTCCGCCTTCATTTCGTTTTTAGGAAGTAGGTATTATTGACATCTTCATTTTCCCTATGAGGGAGCTGAGGCAGAGACAGGTCAGGATTTAACTGGATTCCAGATGGTCCATGCGTCTTCACTGAGCTCAGCATGGATGAAGAAACAACTCACAACCTCTGACTACACAACCAACTCACATAAACAGTTCCTCTCTCTCTGAACAGATTGAGTTGTTTAGTGGTTGGGGTCATTAGGATCCAGTCTGAAAAAGGAAGAAAGTGTACCAAGAACAAAAGAACTTAAAAAAAAAGAAAAAGAAAAAAAAACCCATCCCCCCTGGGGTGAGTTTGCAACAGAGCAATGAAAGCCTTTATGACATGCTGTGACTCAGAAGCTCAGAGGTGACATAGCTTAGCAGTGAATCAGTTCCACTGATAGTCAAGTTTGAGCCATTTTATTAGTGGAGACTAGAACCGTAACTTCTTGTAATATAAAGTATTAAAAATCTAATATTTGACTGGCAGGGCGAGGTCCACTTCATTTCACCTCTGTTTGTTAGTTTATGACCTTCATCATCTTTTTCATCTCAATAGTGCAGCTTATAAATTGAAAAAAAAAATTCCTTGCCCTTCTCTCTCTTTCTTTCAATAAATAAAATGTTATGTTTTTGCTTACTCCTCCTAACGGACTGAATTCTTTGCTAGGACACTCCCTGTCTCTGTCCCTCCTATGTTTAGCAGCTCCTTCCTCATTCCAAGCATGAATCCATTCAACAAGCATTGATCCAAGCATTGATTGAGAGGGTACTCTGCCAGGCAGTGTGCTTAGCTCTGTGTATAGGGTGGGGAACAAAGCAAGTTTGGCCCTGCCCACATGCAGCTTATAGTCTAGGCTGTAAATGGGGCCAGCGTTCAGTGAATTAAGAGTGTAGGCTGGGTGTGGTGGCTCACACCTGTAATCCCAGCATTTTGGGAGGCCGAGGTGAGCAGATCATTTGAGGTCAGGAGTTCGAGACCAGCCTGGCCAACATGATGAAACCCTGTCTCTGCTAAAAATACAAAAATTAGCCAGGCATGGTGTTGGGCACCTGTAGTCCCAAGCTACTTGGGAGGCTGAGGCAGGAGAATGGCTCGAACCTGGGAGACAGAGGTTGCAGTGAGCCGAGATCGTGCCACTGCACTCCAGCCTGGGTGACAGAGCGACTCTGTCTGAAAAAACAAAAAACAAAAAAACAAAAACTTCTGGAAAGGAGACATTATCATTATTGGCAATTATATTGATGGTGATGGTTTACTGGCTGTTAAGCACTGTGCTACATGCTTCACATGTACTTAGTTATTTAATTTTAACATACTCCTTTATTTTCTTTCTTTCTTTCTTTCTTTTTTTTTTTTTTGAGATGGAGTCTCGCTCTGTTGCCCAGGCTGGAGTATAGTCACGTGATCTCAGCTCACTGCAACCTCCACCTCCCGGGGTCAAGCGATTCTCCTACCTCAGCCTCCCAAGTAGCTGGGATTTCAGGTGCGCACCATCATGCTTGGCTAATTTTTGTTTTTTTAGTAGAGACTGGGTTTCACCATGTTGGCCAGGCTGGTCTCGAACTCCTGACCTCAGGCGATCTGCCCGCCTTGGCCTCCCAAAGTGCTGGGATTACAAGCGTGAGCCACTGCGCCCGGCCTACTCCTTTATTTTCTCACCAAAAAAGTAAAAATAAAAATAAGAAAGAAGTCCTCACTTGAGAGCTGAACAAACTGAGTCTCAGGTAGAGTGGGTGAAATGCCTCACTCAAGGTCTCACAGCAGGGTCTAGGTGGAGCTGGAACACTAACGCTTACCGCCGAGGCTGTACCACCTGTGCTGTCCCTTATGCAGCCCTGAGTGCTTGGTCTTGGTCGCATCCAAATCTGGCCCATCCTGTGGTCAGGCATGTGAACTCAGCCCACATTGCTGGCAATCTGGGCTCTGCTGCTTACTCTTGGCAGTAACCTCCCTGGACAAAGCCAGCCCTGAGGGCATCTGGTCACACCATGCTGGGGCCTGGGGCATTGGTGCCTTTGAGCTGGACATCTCTGGTCTCAGAGGCCTTGTCTGGGGCCCCAAATTCCCTCTTGTTTGCCCTAGGGTGTTGGACACATTATGATGGCTTCCATGTGTGAAACTGCCTTGCAGGGTACTGACAGTGTAGAAAGCTTTTTCATGGGTGTAATCTTTTTTTTTTTCCTTCAGAGATGCAGTCTAGCTCTGTCGCCCAGGCTGGAGTTCAGTGGCATGATCTTGGCTCACTGCAACCTCTGCCTCCGAGGCTCAAGTAATTCTCCTGCCTCAGCCTCCCAAGTAGCTGGGACTACAGGAGTGCACCACCATGCCCGGCTAATTTTTTGTGTTGTTAATAGAGACAGGGTTTCACCAAGTTGGCCAGGCTGGCCTCAAACTCCTGACCTCAAGCGATCCACCCGCCTCAGCCTCCCAAAATGCTGGGATTATGGGCGTGAGCCACCATACCTGGCTCATGGGTGTAATCTTATCTGTTCTCCACAACAACACAAGCAGGTGCTGAAGGCAGATATTCATACCGATTGTGCAGATGAAGATATTTAGACTCAGATATCAAGGGAGGCCAAAGCTGTGTAGCCAGAAAGAGGCAGGGAAGGACTAGAAGCTGGGTCTTGGGATGCTTGGTCCTTTGCCTTTTCCCACTGCTTCATATATGGCTGGTTTTCTTTGTGCTTGGCGTCTTCTCATTTTAATTCCACCCTCTGTCCGTGTCCCAGGCCCCACTGACAAACAACAACTCACAAACACTCCTGACTCCCAGCTCTCCCTCCAATCCGCAGCAAACAACCAGCCCAGCTTGCTAAAGCGCCCAGAGGTGAAAACCATGCACAGCATAGGAAGGAGGGTTGAGGAAAGTAGATTAAACTGCTGGCAGGGCCCAAAATTCCATTGAAAGAGATGACTAATGATGAGACACCAGGGTCTGAAGCTGAAGTTAAATTCAACTGGAAATTCTTGGCCTGGGAGGGATAGGATCTAATTATCAAGATTTTTCACTCTGCGCTTTGCATTTGTTTTCAAGGTTGTTTTAAGTGATTATTTTATTTTCTCTTGATACCATCTCTTGGAGCGAGGAAGGGCAGAGGACTGGATCCTCCCAAAGCTTGCCTGAAGGAAGCAGTTGATAGTTCTGATTCCAACACCTGGTAATGTCCCCTGTGTCCTGGGCACGGGTATGCTTTCTCATTTGATCCTTGCTGCAATTCTACCAGGCGGGCTTTTGTATCCCCTTTTTAGAGGACACTCGGGACTTAAGAGGCACTGTAGGCCCTACCTCCTCAGCTGGGTTTGAAATGTATTTGCTGAGTACTTGAGACTTAATTCATTCTCTAGCAAATTATGTGAAATATACTAGTCAGAAGCCAGAGAGGTTGAGTGGCTCCAGAGCCAGAAGACCTATATTCAAATTCTGGCTTTGTTTCTTACTAGCAGGTA
Organism: Pan troglodytes; assembly: GCF_028858775.2. Classification (NCBI taxonomy): domain Eukaryota; kingdom Metazoa; phylum Chordata; class Mammalia; order Primates; family Hominidae; genus Pan; species Pan troglodytes. The sequence goes on along the minus strand of NC_072406.2, from coordinate 105,702,475 downwards.
ATCCTGGACAAGCTACTTAACTTTCTTGTGCCTTGAATAAGGATCATAATAATAATAGGTAACATTTACAAAGCCCTTAGAGGAGTGCCTGGCAGATGGTAAGCCCTATAGTTGGTAGGAATTATTTCTGGGCATTAGATACCATTCTTTATTAATGAAGAAGTCTAGATATGAAGAGCTGGAGTAAGTAGACCAAGTTCACACCACTGGAAGGTCTGAAAAAGTGACAGGTCGCCTGGCACCCTCTGCCTGCAGTGGCAGTTAAGAGCACAGGTTTGCTGAGAATGATGGTTTCCAGTTTCATCCATGTCCCTACAAAGGACATGAACTCATCATTTTTTATGGCTGCATAGTATTCCATGGCATATATGTGCCACATTTTCTTAATCCAGTCTATCGTTGTTGGACATTTGGGTTGGTTCCAAGTCTTTGCCATTGTGAATAGTGCCGCAATAAACATACGTGTGCATGTGTCTTTATAGCAGCATGATTTATAATCCTTTGGGTATATACCCGGTAATGGGATGGCTGGGTCAAATGGTATTTCTAGTTCTAGATCCCTGAGGAATTGCCACACTGACTTCCACAATGGTTGAACTAGTTTACAGTCCCACTAACAGTGTAAAAGTGTTCCTATTTCTCCACATCCTCTCCAGCACCTGTTGTTTCCTGACTTTTTAATCATTCTCAGCAAACTATCGCAAGGACAAAAAACCAAACACTGCATGTTCTCACTCATAGGTGGGAATTGAACAATGAGAACACATGGACACAGGAAGGGGAACATCACACTCCGGGGACTGTTGTGGGGTGGGAGGAGGGGGGAGGGATAGCATTAGGAGATATACCTAATGTTAAATGACGAGTTAATGGGTGCAGCACACCAACATGGCACTTGTATACATATGTAACAAACCTGCACATTGTGCACATGTACCCTAAAACTTAAAGTATAATAATAATAAAATTAAAAAAAAAAAGAGCACAGGTTTGGAAACAAGGCTGACTTGGGTCTGAAGCTCAGCTCTGCCACTTACTGGCTCTATGATCTCGGGCAAGTCAGTTAACAACCCTGATCCTCAGTTTCCTTATCTGTAAAATGAGCATACTCATATCTCCTATTTTTGTTGTTGTTGTTTGTTTGTTTGCTTGTTTGTTTGAGACAGGGTCTTGCTCTGTCACCCAGGCTGGAGTGCAGTGGCCTGATCACGGCCCACTGCAGCCTTGATCTCTAGGGCTCAAGTGATCCTCCCACCTCAGCCTCCTAAGTGAGTAATTGGGACCACAGGTGCAAGCCACCATGCCAGGCTAATTTTTAAATTTTTTGTAGAGATGGAGTCTCATTATGTTTCCCAGGCAGGTCTCAAACTCCTGGACTCAAGCCATCTCCCACCTCTGGCCTCCCAAAGTGCTGGGATTACAGGTGTGAGCACTGCGCCCAGCCTCCCTTGTAGGGAACAGACGTGAATGTGTTTAATATGCCCAGCACACAACACAAACACCAAGGCAGTCAAGTCAGGTGCCTGGCCCTCCTGGGAGCCCTTCCCAGCAGCCCTGGCAGTGAGCAGAGCTGGGACATGACCACGCCCCAGCATCAGCTTTTAGGAAGCAGATTCTGGCTGAGTCATTCAAATGGACTGGACTTCACTGCAGCTCCCTTGGAAAATGTGGGTTTGATTCAAGAGCCTGTACATCTGAAAGGTCATTTCCAGAGGCCAGTGGGGCACTGGGTGTGGAGAGGGGAGCAGTCACCCCTCCTGCCTTTTTGCTGGGGCATTTCTGTTTATCAGTGATATCAGTGACTGTTTCAGAAATGTCCCAAACAGCCTCGCTTTGTATCCTGTTGCCACTTGCCCAAAATGCCTTTCTCCTAGAACCTGTTTGGCAGCATCTTCCTGGAACGATAGGGCAGCCAGGGTTGGAAAGCCAAAGTCAGAGACACTCCCGGAGAGGGGTCCACCTGATGGGCCCTGTGTCTCTGTGCTCCCCCAAGTGTCTCTCAAGTCCCGAGGGTGGAGGCGTTTCTGCCAGCCCTTCTCAGAAACTTCTCTGCCCCTTGTTGATAGTACAAATTAGCCGGCTCCTGGAGGCTGCCAGGCTGCCTGCCAGAGAGGAGCAGTCACTGCTCACATGCCAGCTGCCCCAGGGAACCTCAGAGGCCTGGAATGGAGCCACGTGGAAGAAATATTCCACCAGGGCGGTCCCAGCCTCACAGGGCACTTCCTCCAGTCACAGGGGCCCTGCCCTCCGGAGCTCCACAGCCTGGGAACCCCCTGGGGGGATGCAAGGAGGCTGCCCTGGTACTGTAATAAGAAATCATCTAGCTGTGCACGGTGGCTCACGCCTGTAATCCCAGCACTTTGGGAGGCTGAGGTGGGCGGATCACCTGAGGTCAGGAGTTCGAGACCAGCCTGGCCAACATGGTAAAACCCCATATCTACTCAAAATACAAAAAGTAGATGGGCATGGTGGCACATGCCTATAGTCCCAACTACTTGGGAGGCTGAGGCAGGAGAATGGCTTGAATCCAGGAGGTGGAGGTTGCAGTGAGCTGAGATTGTGCCATTGCACTCCAGTCGTCTCAAAAAAAAAAAAAAAAAAAAAAAAAAAAAAGAAAGAAAGAAAGAAAAAAGAAAAGAAAAAGAAAGAAAGAAATCATCTGATAGCTCTCATTTGTTTAGTGCTTACTGTGTGCCAGGCCCTGGGCTGGGCACTTTGTATTCATTCTTTCATTTAATCATTAAAGCCGCCTAGTAATCACACTTATATGAACTTATGAAGTCCAATTTACTCCGTCATGGAGAAATTACTATGTAGTAAGCATTGTGGGGGGAATAACAATATTAATAATATATAGTCTCAGCCTTCAAGGCATCACCCTCTTGTCTTAATCCTCCAACTTTGGAAACTAATTGCTTTTTGTCTCTTTCGACCAGGGTTTGAATCCCAGCTCCATCACTTATTAGCTGTGTGAGCTCTAATAAGTTGCTTAACCTCTCTGTGTCTTGGTTTCTTCCTCTGTAACTGGGAATGATCATAATAGAATTTATCTGTTAGATTTGTGAAGATTAAGTGAGAGAATCCATGGGAAGTACTGGGAACAGTGACTCGGTTCAGAGCACTTAATAATAAGTGCTAGCCATGTATGGGTGTGGTTCAGGGGTGTGTGAAATGTTAGGCAAAATGGCAGATGAATTCATATGGGGCTTTATATATCTCAAAAGAAAGGAGGCATGACCCAGAGACCTAGAAAAGGGGAAGAAGTACTTCTGAATGGGAGATCAAATGTAGACTCTTGGCTGAACCTAGAGATCTTGTTGTTCTATTTTGTCTACCGAAGAGCTGAGTTACTTAGGGAGCTTTTGTAGACAGCACCCTCACTTTTCCTGAGGCCATTTCAGAAAGACACAGCAATCTAACCGTTCAGGACTTGGGGGGCACTTCATAAAGGTTATGTACCATAAGTCTGGGGGAAAACTTAGAGATTATATATCTCGTCTGAATGCATCAGTTTATATATGAGGGACTCTGAGCTTGGGGGTTCAGCCTTATATTTTCCTGAGATAACAGCTCAAAGGAAGAGAAGTCACAGATATGAAAGTCCAGTCAGAGGGGCTGGGCTGACATCTGTGCTTTTCCCTGCAGGATTTTTAGGATCAGTGAGATGGTGTGTATTTGGAAGCATTTCAAATGTGTTACCATCGTGTTACTTCCGTGGGCACCTGGTGTTATTGGTTGGACTAGTCAGGATTCTCCAGAGCAGCAGAAGCAATGGGATGTGTGTGCATGTGTTTGTGCAGAGACAGAAAGAGAGATTTTAAGGAACTGGCTTATGCAGTTGTGGGGGCTAGCAAGTCTGAAATTTGCAGGGCGGGCCAGCAAGCTGGAAATTCACGTAAGAGTTGATGTTGCAATCTCTAGTCTGAATTCCACAGCTTAGAAAACTCAGGCAGGGTTTCTATGTTAGAGTCTAGAGGCAGAATTTCTTCTCCAGGAAACCAGTTTTTGCTCTTAAGACCTTCAACTGTTTGGATGAGGCCCATCTAAATTATAGAGGGTAATTTTGCTTTACTTAAAGTCAACTGAGTGTAAATGTTTATCACATCTACAAAATACCTCGACAGCAACATCTGGACTTATGTTTGACCAAACAATTAGACACCACCATAGCCTAGCCAACTTGACATTAAAATGAACCAGTGCAGCTGACCACCGGCACAGATGTAGCAAGACAGTCTCAGGAGTCCTGATGTCTTTCAGGCCTTTTTTTTTTTTTTTTTTTTTTTTGAGACAGGGTCTTGCTCTGTCACCCAGGATGAAGTGAAGGGGTGTGGCCACTGCAGCCTCGACCTCCCAAGCTCAAGCAATCCTCCCACCTCAGCCTCCTGAGTAGCTGGGACTATTGGTGCATGCCAGTATGCCTGGTTAATTTTTAAATATTTTGTAGACATGGGCCGGGCGTGGTGGCTCACGCCCGTAATCGCAGCACTTTGGGAGGCCAAGACGGGTGGATCATTTGAGGTCAGGAGTTTGAGACCAGCCTGACCAAAATGGTGAAACCCCCATCTCTACTAAAATACAAAAATTAGCCAGGCATGGTGGCGGGCACCTGTAATCTCAGCTACTTGGCAGGCTGAGGCAGGAGAATCACTTGAACCCAGGAGGCGGATGTTGCAATGAGCCAAGATTGCACCACTGCACTAGATCCTGGGCGACAGAGTGAGACTCCCTCTCAAAAAAAAAAAAAAATTTTTTTGTAGAGACGAAGTCTCACTATGTTGCCCAGGCTGGTCTTGAACTCCTGGACTCAAGCAATCCTCTGGCCTTGGCCTTCCAAAGTGTTGGGATTACAGGTATGAGCACCGCACTGGGCCAGGCATTTTCAATAAGGGTCTGACACACTGGCTGGTAGGTGAACAGCAAAGGAAATTGTTCTGCGCAAGAGGGCGGGTGGTTTGGCTAAGAGAGCTGTTCAGCTCTCCCGGAAACCTTGTTTGGAGGCTGGCATTGGGGTTAATTACTGCAGTGGTGACCTCCGCAGAACTGAGTGAGAGGCAGGCGTAGCTAATCGGAAAACAGGAAATGTCCTGAAGAACAACTTGAGCCCTTGAGCACACTCAGAGTGTGCTCTGCATTTGAGCCAGTTGTTATGTTCTGGGCTGAAAATATTTTATTGCTTTCCATGGGAAGAAACAGTCATCTTAATAAAATTAGACACAGGAGCCAGGTTGGGGGGTAGGTAATGTGGAGAAAGGGGAGGGAGTTTCCTGTAATTCAATTTGATGTTCAGTGCCTGCAGGTTTAACCTTTTTTTTTTTTTATTTTTACAGAGGTAGAATAAAATAATTGACTAATACAAATATGTGACTGGCTGCTGATAAGAAAAATAATTTATCTACTTTTTTTTTTTTTGCCTGTTGTGTTTATGTGTGAGAATAGGTTTTCAATAAAATGTAACATATACACATTTTGATAAACATCAGAGCCTCCTTCTTGAAAGAGATTGAGCTGGGTTTCTCCAGAAGGGTAGGAGCCAATGCCAGCCACTTAGTTTTTCCTTATTAGCTAGGGAAATGGGAGGTGCAGTGGTTAAATGCATGGGCTCAGGAGTCATACTAGACCTGGTTAGAGGGCTTCGTCCTAGCCCTGTGATCTTGAGCAAGTTACCTAACCATTCTGGGCTCTCTTTGCTTCTCTGCAAACTGAGGATAATAAAACAGTGCCTACTTCATAGGCTTGCCAGGAGGATTCAATGAAATGATGCATGTAAAGGGTTTGGCAGGCCGGGCACGGTGGCTCACACCTGTAATCCCAGCACTTTGGGAGGCTGAGGCGAGCGGATCACTTGAGGTCAGGAGTTCGAGACTAGCCTGGCCAACATGGGGAAACCCTGTCTTTACTAGAAATATAAAAATTAGCTGGGTGTGGTGGCACACACCTGTAATCCTAGCTACTCAGGAGGCTGAGGCAGGAGAGAGATTGTAGTGAGCCAAGATCGTGCCGTTGCACTCCAGCCTGGGCAACAGAGTGAGACTCTAACTCAAAAAAAAAAAAAAAAAGTTGGGGGGCTTAGCAATGCCCAGCCTGCAGTGAGCGTCCCCTAGAGGTAGTGCCATTAGCATCAACCTCACACAATGAGTGCCAGGAGCTGTAGGAAGTTCTGGTTGAATAGCTCCACCTGGTCTGTGGTCAACTGGCATCTGCCTGGACTCAGCCACTCCCCTTTGTTTTCAACACACAATTGAATCATGTGTTCAGGAACATGCACTGGGAGAATTGTTGGGCCAGTTGGTTTTTCTCATGAGTTATAAACTTTTTGAAGTTATAAAATCCAGTTTCTAATACCCTCCTCCTTTAAGTACTTATATCAGCCAAATGAAGCTTAGCCTGGTACTTGAGGCTTCACAGTGAGACCATAACCTTCCCACAAAGCCCATTTGCCCCCTACCCAGTTCTATGCTCTTTGGTTCCAGCCGGTTGGGTCCTGGAGTGTCCCCAGACGTGACATAACTGGTTCTCCCTCCTCCATGCCCGATCCACCCACCCTATTGTGTCTACTGGAGTGAGCTTGTCTTCTGGCTCCACATTTTCAACCCCTCCTTGTCCTTGAATTCTCATCTAGCTCAGCCTCTGCATCTTCTGTGCACACAGCCTGAAGTCACCTTTCTTTCTTCTGAATTTGTCTGTGCATTGATACCCCTCTGATAGCAACTGAAGTCCTTTCTCTATCAGTCCCATATAGCCACATTTCCCCTCCCCACTAGACCCCCTGAGGGCAGGAACCATGTCTTGGGTATTTTTGTGTCTCCTACAGTGCTCAGTGCCTGGCAATTTCACAAACATTTGTTGGGTGGAAGAATGAAGGAGCTGATTAATGTTTGCAGAAGAACTCACTCAGTGAACCATTTCTGTGGGCTGAGCTGTGAGGTCTCTTGGCCTGAGCTGACCAGTCATTATTTCTGTTTATTCCTCCTCTGACAGGCAGGAAGAAACTTCAGGATGAGAATGAGACAGGCAAGAGCATGGTGGAACTTTTTGCTATTTCTTTTCTTTTCTTTTCTTAGATGGAGTTTTGCTCTTGTTGCCAGGCTGGAGTGCAATGGCGCGATCTAGGCTCACTGCAACTTCCGCCTCCCAGGTTCAAGCGATTCTCCTGCCTCAGCCACCCGAGTATCTGGGATTACAGGTGCCCACCACCATGCATGGCTAAATTTTGTATTTTTAGTAGAGATGGGTTTCACCAAGTTGGCCAGGCTGGTCTCAAACTTCTGACCTCAGGTGATCCGCCTGCCTCAGCCTCCCACAGTGCTAGGATTACAGGTGTCAGCCACCGCACCTGGCCTGTGGCACTTTTTTTTTCTTTTTCTTTTTTTTTGGAGATGGGGTCTTGCTCTGTTGCCCAGGCTGGAGTGCAGTGGCTTGATCTCGGCTCACTGCAACTTCCGCCTCCTGGGTTCAAGCAATTCTCCTGCCTCAGCCTCTCGAGTGGCTGGGACTGCAGGCGTCCACCACCATGCCCGGCTAATATTTTTTGTATTTTAATAGAGACGGGGTTTCACCATGTTGCCCAGGCTGGTCTCGAACTCCTGAGCTCAGGCAATCCACCCGCCTTGGCCTCCCAAAGTGCTAGGATTACAGGCGTGAGCCGCCATGTCCAGCCAGCCTGTGGAACTTTTTAAGACTAAGAATTATCTTACACTCTTCTGTTTCCTGTTACTGGCACACAGTGGATGCTTAATAAATGTTTGTGAATGAATGAATGAACAAATGAATCTTTTCACACTCCCCAGCTGCTGACTCTGGAACAATCCTGTCCCTCCTGAGGGCAGAGAGGATCCATGGTCCCAGGCTTGGCCTCAAGGTAGCTTGCGGCGTGTCTTCCGTGTTCTCTGTTTCCTGGGTCAGGAACCAGGGTTGGGACTTGTTTCATGTTGACAAGCACTGGTTTTTTCTGTGACCTCCCTGGAGCCCTTGTCCCTGCCTTGCCTCCCTGGTTGGAGTCTTGGGGACTTGGAGACTGGAATTTTGCTTCAGTGCCATCTTTCAGTGATGCAAATCCTACCCCAAGCCCGGGTGCTCAGTTTCTATTGCATTATTTTCTGCCTTCTCCTTGCTTTCCCTTCTTGCTGGGACTTCTTGGAATCGCCTATCTTCTCTCTTGAAGGACCGCCATGGTCTCAGGGTCCAGATCCACTCCTTTGAGACTCAGTTCTCCACCCCCCCAAGCCCCGGTTATGGGAGCAGGGTAGTGGTAAGGTAGAGGGAGATTGGTGGTACTATTTCATGCTTGTTGAATGCTTGTTCAAGCACATTTGAGAATCTGATGAGAACAATGAGCTCTTTCCTCCAAGAAAACTCACAGATGCAATATTTTGTGTTTTAGAGCAAATAATCTTGGAGAGTTTCAGGATACCCTGGAACGCGACCATAAACTTCCTTATGGACATTTTCCAAGACGCCAAGCCCATCACATGTGTTACATTTACGCATCTTCATTATCCAGCATTTCTGACAGCTTCCAATAAGGCACTGTAGCATGGTGGCAAACACACACAAACACAGATTTTGGAGCCAGAGGGATGTAGTTCAAAATCTGGCTGTTTCCTTATTAGCTGTGTGATTGAAGGCAGGTTAACTACTCTCCATTTTCTTGGCTTAGAAATGGGAATGACCATGTTTACCTGGAAGAATTGTCTCAATGGTTAGAGACACTGTGGTAGAATGCACAGCCTGGCACCTAGAGATGATTCTGTAGAGGGAGCAGCTACAATTACACATAGAAACCATTTTGTCCAGTTCTATTTAAGTTAAAAATTCTCTGCATGTCTCCTGTTTCTCTCAAGAGCACTTTCTTATACTGTAACCAGAGAGGAGGATTGGGAGTTTCTGTTAGACGAGGAGAGGGAAGGGTGGGGTCAAAATGGAAGTGTGGGAGGGGAAGTTTCCGGACAGCGTCTAGGGGACCTCAGAGTCAGATGCAGTGAGGGGCTCTGTAGGCCACATAGAGAGAGCACAGGCAGAACCAGCCAGGATAGGTCTGGGCACAAGCCGATGAGGAGCGTCACGCTGAAGCTTAGGAAGGGAAGCCATTGGGCTGTGTGTTGCCCTCTCAAGTGGAAAAGTTAATGCTTAGCAGAGTGAGGGCCATGACTCATGGCCTTGCTATGCTGAGGTCTTGGAAGAATGAGGTGGTTAGTCCCACAGGCAGCTGTGTGCTGGGAGCCAAAGCAATGTGACATTAGCTAAACAAAACCCACTACCTCCTACATTCCACAGCAGCAGAGGAGAAGCAAAGGCTGAGGAGTGATTCAAAGTGTGGCCACTAATGTGAGACTGCCTGGGTCTCAAATCCTAGCAAGACCATTTATTAACTGGGTGACTTATTTGTTTTTTGTTTTGAGACTGAGTCTCGCTCTATCCTTTAGGCTGGAGTGCAGTGACACGATCTCGGCTTACTGCAACCTCTGCCTCCTGGGTTCAAGTGATTCTCCTGCCTCAGCCTCCCGAGTAGCTGGGATAATAGGCACCCATCACCATGCCTGGCTAAGTTTTGTATTTTTAGCAGAAGTGGGGTTTCACCATGTTGGCCAGGCTGGTCTCCTGACCTCAAGTGATCTGCTCACCTTGGCCTCCCAAAGTGCTGGGATTACAGGTGTCAGCCACCGCACCCAGCCAACTGGGTGACTTTGAATGTTACTCAGCTTCTCAGTTTCCTTAGCTGTGAAAGGGGGGTGAAAATAGTAATATATACCTCCTAGGGTTTGTTTTTTGTTTTTTGTTTTTGGACAGGGTCTTGCTTTGTTTCCCAGGCTGGAGTGCAGTGGTGTGATCTTGGCTCACTGCAGCCTTGACCTCCTGGGCTCAAGGGATCCTCCCACCTCAGCCTCCTGAGTAGCTGGAACCTATAGGTGTGTGCCACCACACAGAGCTAATTGTTGTATTTTTGTAGAGATGGGGTTTCATTATGTTGCCTGTGCTGGTCTTGAACTCCTAGGCTCAAACAATCCTCCCACCTTGGCCTCCATAAGTGCTGGGATTACAGGCGTGCACCACCTCACCTGGCTCCTCCTAGGTTTTTAAGATTAGATGAATGCTGGGCGCAGTGGCTCACACCTGTAATCCCAGCACTTTGGGAGGCTGAGGCAGGTGGATCACTTGAGCTCAGGGGTTTGAGACCAGCCTGGGCAACATGGCAAAACCCCATCTCTACTGAAAAAAAAAAAAAAACATAGAAAAATTAGCTGGGTGTGGTGGTGTGCGCCTGTGGTCCCAACTACATGGGGCGCTGAGGTGGGAGGATCTCTTGAGCTGGGAGGCAGAGGTTGCAGTGAGCCGAAATAGAGCCACTATACTCCAGCCTGGGCGACCTCGCGAGACCCTGTCTCAAAAAAAAAAAAAAAAAAAAAAATTAGATGAGATAATGCTGACAAAGCATTTTGTACTCGAAGATTAGCTTTTATTTGGGTAGGTATTTGGGGACTTGGGGACCCAAGAGAAGCCTCTGCTCTTTGGACTTTGCTACAAGGAAACTTTAAGCACTTGCTGGATTTGCTTGTGTGCTCATCCAGGTAGGTGTACTGTCCAGGCTCAGACACAGAGAAAAAAGATCTTGTGTCTTCAGAAAAGGTGGCCTCGGAGTAAAGGAAACCCCAAATTATCCGCTGGTCTTAGAAAGTTTTCATCTACTAATGACCTTGTACCGAAGCCTATGGGAGGGAGTCCAGCTTAATATTGAAGCTGTGTTGGCGTCTTAGCACACTCAGATGCAGCATGAGCTTCAGAGCTGAAATTCCAGGTTTAAATCAGGGCATCACTGCCAGGTGTGAGCTCAGATAAACGTCTTAACTCTTTGAGCCTCAATATCCTCATCTATAAAATAGCAATATCAGCATCTCAGAGGTTAGCTTTGTTGGCTTCTTTCTGCAGCAAGCCAGAGATGCAGAGGCTCTGGGTAGCCTTGGTGAGAGAAGGGCAGAACATCACATCCCTTAACTCCATGTAGACCTGGAGATGGGAAAACCTTGTAGACCAAAAAATGCCATTTCATTTGGAAAACTGTGATTCAGGTAAACACCCATCCTAAGCGATGAATGGGGAAATGTGGGTGCAAGTAGACCCTTGGGTAATGTTCTTAGAATAAATGAATGGCCCATGCTCTTTAATTTTTTTTATAAATGATTGCTATCTCTTCCTTTATCTCTTTTGCAGATGAGAAAAAGAAAACAAAGAAAGTTGATAATGAATTGAACCCTGTCTGGAATGAGGTGACTTCATTGTTTTTTCAACTTTGTTTTAATAGATAAGCTATTTCTGATTGTCCTATCTTTGGGTGAGAGGTTACCTCTTCCCTTTGGAAGGAGAATCTCTACATTTCACCCCCACCCACTCCGTTTCCCTTTGTGTTCACCAAGAGAGCAGAGCAGTTCAAGGAGAGTAGCTCACCAGCGACCATCTTCTGTACAGCAGTGGTGCGGCAAGGGAAGCCTGGACTGGCAGGAGAGTTGAGTTCTTACCAGGGACCGCCACGAGCTTGCTGTGTGAGCTTGGTCCACTTACGTTGCATATCTGGGGCACATGTGCAGAGCAAGGGTGGGATTAGATCATCTCCAGAGTCTCAGAAGGAAGGCCTCATAATTAAAAACATGTCTGCATGTGACAAATCAAGAGTGTATCACATGATTCTCTGTGTGTCTAGCTGGGTAATGACATGTATTGGTTTTATGTTGATAAAAGTGATGTCCAGTATGCTTCATGTGGAAATTTTTGAAAACTTCAATTAATCTTTAAAAAATTAACTTGGGTCCCACTCTCTAGAGGCAACTACTATTAACATCTGTAATGTATCACTAAGTGTTTATTGGAGGAATATATTTAATGAAATATGACATCTGATAACACAAACTAGCATCATATAGCAAATGATTTCCTCTCCTACACTTTCTTACTATTATATCCTAAGCATATGCCCATATTAATTCAAAATTATTTTAATAATTCAAAAGTATTTTAATTCAAAAGCATAAAATTATTTTAATAATTCAAAAGCATAAAATTCAAAAATATTTTAATGACTGTGCAATATTCTACTGAAGACATATAACTTATTTACCTCCCCCCACTGTTGACCTTGTATCTATTTTAGAAGTGGTTCAGTGTTTAATATTTTCACAAATAAGTGAAAAAATTTAATTCTTCCCACTGAATAGGATTTTCCTACTCTCTCTCTGTCTCTCTCTTTTAAACCACCCAATTATTCATGAAACTTTAACTTTTTAACAGTTGATGGCTAGCTCCATTGTGTTTTTCAAAAGCTGGGTCAAACCTCCCTGGACAAGAGCAATGAATGTCTTTGTTATTTTCACCAAGTCACTAGGCCATGAAGGCTCCCCTCCACCCACCCACCTTTCTCTCCCAACTAGTTTCGATATCTCTATAAGATAAAGACTAGAGCCTTCTGGGGTTTTTTTTGTTTATTTGTTTGTTTGTTTTTGAGATAGGGTCTCCCTCAGGTTGGAGTGCGGTGGCGTGATTAAGATTCAATACTGCCTTGAATTCCTGGGCTCAGGTGATCCTCCCACCTCAGCCTCCTGAGTAGCTGGGACTACAAGCGTGCACCACACCCAACTAATTGTTTTATTTTTTGTAGAGATGGGCTTTTGCCGTGTTGCCCAGGCTGGTCTTCAACTCCTGAGCTCAAGTGATCCACCTGCTTCAGACTCCCAAAGTGCTGGGATTACAGGTGTGAGCCATTGCGCCTCGCTAGACCTTATTCTTGAATGAAGTGAAACAAAAAACTTTTTAATGCCTTGGGGTTTTCTTTTTGTTCTTTTTTTGTTTTTTGTTTTTTGTTTTTGTTTTTTTGAGATGGAGTTTCGCTCTTCTTGCCCAGGCTGGAGTGCAGGTTGCTCACCGCAACCTCCGCCTCCCGGGTTCAAGCAATTCTCCTGCCTCAGCCTCCTGAGTAGCTGGGATTACAGGCATGTGCCACCACACCCAGCTAATTTTGTATTTTTAGTAGAGATGGGGTTTCTCCATGTTGATCAGGCTGGTCTTGAACTGTCGACCTCAGGTGATCCACCCAGCACCCAAAGTCCTGGGATTACACGCATAAGTCACCACGGCTGGCCTTTGTTTTTTTATTATTATTAAAAAAAGACAGGGTCTCGCTCTGTCACCCAGGCTGGAATGCAGTGGTGTAATCATATCTTACTACAGCCTCGATCTCCCAGGGCCAAGCGATACCCCTGCTTTAGCCTCCTGAATAGCTGGGACTACAGGTCCCATGCCCAGATGATTTTAAAAAACATTTGTAGAGATTACATCCTGCTATGTTGCCCAGGCTGGTCTTGAGTTCCTGGCCTCAAGCCATTTTCCCATCTTGGCCTCCCAAAGTGCTGAGTTTACAGGCGTGAGCCACTCTGCCCAGCCTTTTTAATGCCCTTCTGAAACGCCCAGCAGGTCTCAGGCAGGTTGAGAGGGAATTCCACTTATCTGTAATTTCCCCAGAATCCAGAACACAGCCAGCTGGACTACAAGCTCCATGAGAGCAAGAGGCCCCTTGGGTTGGTCATTGTGGATTCCTAGCACCTGACAGAACTCCAAGAATAAAGCAAATAAAAAATACATTTATGTGAGAGTGCTTCCTACTTCAGATTTTGAATCATCCCAACTCATCTCTTCAAATTTGAGATCAAGCCACGTGACCAATGGCAGAGAGAGATGTGCTGTCATGCGAGCTGGCATGTCCTCTGCAGGGAATCAGCCATCTTATTCCATTTTGTTTCCAACATGTTTTTTTTTTCTTTCCTTTCATATTGCAGATGTACTTATCAAGTAAACTGTTTTATAATTGAAACCAAACACAAATGAAATGTCAACCCCAAACCCACTGGGATTGCTGGTGCTGGGTGTGTTCTGTTTTTTCTTTTTTCTTTTAAGATGGAGTTTTGCTCTTGTTGCCCAGGCTAGAGTGCAATGGTGCGATCTCGGCTCACTGCAACTTCCGCCTCCTGGGTTCAAGTGATTCTCCTTCCTCAGCCTCCCAGGTAGCTGGGATTACAGGCATATGCCACTACGCCTGGCTAATTTTGTATTTTTAGTAGAGATGGGATTTCACCATGTTGGTCAGGCTGGTCTCGAACTCCTGACCTCAGGTGATCCATCTGCCTTGGCCTCCCAAAGTGCTGGGATTACAGGCGTGAGCCACTGCGCCCGGCTCTTTTTTTTCTTTTTTGAGACAGGGTCTTCCTCTGCCACCCAGGCCAGAGTGTAATGGCACAGTCATAACTAACTGCAGCCATAACTAACCGGGCTCAAGCAATCCTCCCCGCTCAGCCTCCCAAGCAGCTGGGACTACAGGCACACACCACCGCGCTCTGCTGATTTTTAAATTTTTCACAGAGACAGAATCTCACTAAGTTGTCCAGGCTGGTCTTGAACTCCTTGCCTCAGCCTCCCAAAGTGCTGGAGTTACAGGTATGAGCCACCATTCCCAGGCTGGGTGTGTTCTAATAGAAGCTCTGAGGCCACGTGTGGTGGCACATGCCTGTAATCCCAGCACTTTGGGAGGCCAAGACAGGTAGATCACATGAGGTCAGGAGTTTGAGACCAGCCTGGCCAACATGGTAAAACCCTGTTTCTATTAAAACTACAAAAATTGGCCAGGTGCGGTAGCTCACACCTATAATCCCAGCACTTTGGGAGGTCAAGGCGGGTGGATCATGAGGTCAGGAGTTCGAGACCAGCCTGGCCAACATGGTGAAACCCTGTCTCTACTAAAAATACACAAATTAGCAGGGCATGGTGGCAGGCGCCTGTAATCCCAGCTATTCAGGAGGCTGAGACAGGAGAATCACTTGAACCCGGGAAGTGGAGGTTGCTGTGAGCTGAAATTGTGCCACTGCACTCTAGCCTGGGCAACAGGGCAAGACTCTGTCTCAAAAAAAAAATTAGCCGGGTACGGTGGTACACACCTGTAATCCCCAGCTACTGAGGAGACTGAGAACTTGTTTTTTTTAGAAGTGCTAAAAATAATTTTTTAAGAAGTTCTGAAACAAGTTTTCCTTCCATTCCAAGCCCACTACAAGGAGGATCAAGTCATCATTTAATTATTACCTAATCAGTGAAAGGCATCAGTGACGCTTTATCAATCTTTTTTTTTTTACTTTTGTCATTAGGAAGCAACTTACTGCATTAAAATGAGAGACTCAGAAAGGTCGGTATATTACAGCATTGACCGACCATGGTGGAACTTAAAATGAGAGGCATTTTAGAAAATGTTTTCTTAGATTATTCATCTTCTTTGTTTGATAGTAGTATGATTAAGAAGAGCAGATAATTTAAAACTAGCCATTGAAGAAAATGTTTTCACATATACCCTGCATTTTATTCTTTTTTAATTTTTTTATTTTTGTTATTATTATACTTTAAGTTTTAGGGTACATGTGCACAATGTGCAGGTTTGTTACATATGTATACATGTGCCATGTTGGTGTGCTGCACCCACTAACTCATCATTTACATTAGGTATATCTCCTAATGCTATCCCTCCCCCTCCCCCCACCCCACAACAGGCCCCAGTGTGTGATGTTCCCCTTCCTGTGTCCAAGTGTTCTCATTGTTCAATTCCCACTTATGAGCGAGAACAACACCCTGCATTTTGTTCTTGCAGCAGTTGTGGTAGTCGTTGAGTCCAGCTCTTGAGTATGAAGCAGGGGTGTGGTCACCTGGTTGAAGCCACAGAACCTAGAAAGCAGGAAGCCAGGAGTTGTCTACAGGTCCTCTAAGTCGACATCTGGTTTGCTTTCCCGCCCCCTCAGCTGCCTTCAGGTTTAGAATTTAATCATTTCTGCCTAACTTCAAAAGATTGTCATTGGTGAAAATAATGACCCAACATGTAGTACTGGTGCATCTTTGTGTAATCTCTGCTCCTTCTAACAGCCTTTTTTTTTTTCTTTTTTCAAAACCTTTCTGTGAACAGATTTTGGAGTTTGACTTGAGGGGTATACCACTGGACTTTTCATCTTCCCTTGGGATTATTGTGAAAGATTTTGAGACAATTGGACAAAATAAGTAAGTTGTTTTCTCCTGTTTTTCTCATTTTAGGTATTACTATCTCACTGTTATTTTGTTGAAGAGACACATCTTTAATAACGTATTATAATACTTCCAATATAAATGTGCTTTAATTCCATGCCCCGCTCCCTTCTAAGCCAATAGCAGATGTGGCTAATCCATCACAGCACTTTTTCCCAATGACTGCTTTTTTTCCCAAAAAGCTGCAAACACCAAGCCACCTAGACTAGTTTATCAAACTTGGCACTTAGAGTGAAGCCTGTTCACACGCCTGCAACTTCTTGGTTAACTGCACTTCCTATCTCTGGTAGTTTATCTGAACTGTAGTGATATTGGATACAACCCAAATCACTTCTTCTGATTATTTGTGGCCCATACATGTCTCATTCAAGTTTTACTTTCAGCCCCATTTCCATGTTAATGTCTCCTTCGCCTTTTAATCCCAACAGACCTAAACAGACCTTAATCCTTGCCTTACGGCCTCTTTCCTTTCACATGGAGAAGGGTCACGGTGGTGCCCGTGGTGACACCAACAGTTGTCCTCTGGGTAAAGTTGGGAGACTTACCATACAGGTTCCCGTGGGACAGAATGACCTTAGTATTAATAAATTCACCCTAGTCCTGGATCTGGACTTTGGCCTTGTAGACCCAGTCGTATGTTACCAATTCAAACTAACCAAGTTCACAAGAGACTAAAGGTTTTTTTCTTTTTTTGACTCTGTCACCCAGGCTGGAGTGCAGTGGCACAATCTTGGCTCACTGCAACCTCCACCTCCCAGGTTCAAGCAATTCTCCTGCCTCAGCCTCCCAAGTAGCTGGAATTACAGGCATGCACCACCATGCCCAGCTAACTTTTATATTTTTAGTAGAGACAGGGTTTCACCATGTTGGCTAGGCTGGTCTTGAACTCCTTACCTCAGGTGATCTACCCGCTTCAGCCTCCCAAAGGGCTGGAACTACAGGTGTGAGCTACCGTGCCCGGCTGATACTAATGCTTAAAACCAGAATACCTGCTTATTTTCCTTCTGGCGGAAGTCAATTGCCTAGTGACAGGGCATTTCTACCCTCCAACCCATGAATTTTCCTTCAAGTCATACCACATGGGAAGCCAAATTACTTTGTATCCTCGATTTCAAGATGTTATTGTTTATAAGATATACTATCAAATTAATAAATGGTTAGGGGCCAAAAAAAAAAGCCTGATATTTAATGCCCCCATCAATTGTAAGAAGCATTTCAGTTTTTAGTAATGTTAGTACATTTAAAAATTTATGTCTTAGGCACATCTGGTATAATCTGAAGGCTGCAGTGAGAGCAAAAATTTAGGATAAATTAGTTGAGGTAGGTGGTCACATGCTCTGATTGCTTGAGACAGTCCTGGTTTGCTGTCCTAGCACAGTGATTAATAATGCCTCTTTTGCAGTCAACGTGGCTGGGTTTGTACAGTAAATTATTATTATTTTTTGTTTTTGAGATGGAGTCTCACTCTGTCGCCCAGGCTGGAGTGCAGTGGCGCAATCTCAGCTTACTGCAACCTCCGCCTCCTGAGTTCAAGTGATTCTTGTGCCTCAGCCTCCTGAACAGCTGGGATTGCAGGCATGCACCTCTCCACCTGGCTAATTTTTGTGTTTTTTGTTTGTTTGTTTGTTTTTTGAGATGGAGTCTCGCTCTGTCGCCCAGGCTGGAGTGCAGTGGCACGATCTCAGCTCACTGCAGCCTCAGACTCCTAGGTTTGAGTGATTCTCCTGCCTCAGCCTCCTGAGTAGCTGGGACTACAGGCGTGTGCCACCACGCCTGGCTAATTTTTGTACTTTTAGTAGAGACGGGGTTTTACCATGTTGGTCAGGCTGTTCTCGAACTCCTGACTTCATGATCCGCCTGCCTCGGCTTCCCAAAGTGCTGGGATTACAGGTGTGAGCTATTGCACCCGGCCTATTTTTGTGTTTTTTAGTAGAGATGAGGTTTCACCATGTTGGCCAGGCTGGTCTCGAACTCTTGGCCTCAACTGATCTGTCCACCTCAGCCTCCCAAAGTGCTGGGATTACAGGGGTACAGTAAATTAGATGGTCACTGCAGTTATTGGGGTCTTCTGCTTACCGGCATCAGAATAAGAGAGTCTGCACAGACATGGACTCCCTGGACAGTGCTTTGATAGGCACTCCCATGTTTGCCTTTGATGAGATCCTTTTTACCATTCTCCGTTGCTGACCGATGCCCCCTGCATATTTTTCTGTAACTATATAAATACATTCTGGGCCAGGTGTGGTGGCTCATGCCTGTAATCCTAGCACTTTGGGAGGCTGAGGTGGAAGGATCACTTGAGCCCAGGAGTTAGAAACCAGCCTGGGTAACATAGTGAGACCCCATCTCTAAATAAATGAATACATACCTGCATACATTCTGGCAGGTTCTGGTCCCACCCTCTTGCACTGGAAACTATTCTAGCTTTTTAAGTTTCTGTTGCATATCTCAGCTGTGAACTATTATACGATTATTTATTCCCCACCCCAACTCCCAAAAGCTAGTTTTATTTCCCATATTTCAAAGTTTTGGGGAAGGGGAGGAGAGGGGAGGGCCTCACACTAGCCTCCTGCATGTTACTAAGACTAGGCCCTCCTCTTCTTTGCTTTCTTCTTTCTGCAAATGGTACCACTGTTTATATTCTAGACCAGGCCTCTCCAACAGAAATACAGTGCAGGGTGCACATGCAATTTAAAATTTTCTAGTTGCCAGATTAACACAAATATGAAGAAATGGGTGAAATCAATTTTAATAATATATTTAACTCAGCAGATTCAAAATGTTATTTCAACATGTAATCAATGTGTTTGAATCACTGTGATATTCTGCACACATTCTTTCTCTTACTCAGGCTTTGGAATCTGGTGTTTGCTTCACACTTACAGCACCTCTTAATTCAGAGACTTACCACATTTCAAGTGCTCTGTAGCCACGTGTAGCTAGTGGCCACCATATTGGACAGGATGGTTTCAGATCCTGGGCTTAAAACTTCAGACCTCTCTGCACCCTATCCCTCTTGCTTTTTTTTTTTTTGAGACAGAGTCTCACTCTGTCACCCAGGCTGGAGTGCAGTGGTGTGATCTTGGCTCACTGCAACCTCTGCCTCCCAGGTTCAAGTGATTCTCCTGCCTCAGCCTCCTGAGTAGCTGGGATTACAGGTGCACACCACCATGCCCAGCTAATTTTTGTATTTTTAGCAGAGACAGGTTTCACTATGTTGGCCAGGCTGGTCTCAAAATCCTGACCTCAAGTGATCTGCCCACCTTGGTCTCCCAAAGTGCTGGGATTACAGGCGTGAGCCACCGCACCCAGCTCCCTCTTGCCTCTTATCCAGTCTGTCCCCAGATCTTATGTTTTCTTCCTTTCCAAAGTCTGTGCTTGTGCCTGTGTTTCTTCCCCAAGCCCACAGCCACCAGCCTGGTTGAGGCCTTCCTCATTTTATGCCTTATCTATTTTAGCATGGCAATGGGCTGGCCTCAAAACTCTCATCTATGGTTTAAAGTCCTTGCTTTCCTGAAGGTTACGATACTTAAGGAAAGTTAGAAAATAAACAAATACACTAAAAAATATATACATAATGTGTCTGGTACCATGAATGCTGTGAGCTAAAGAAGAAACTGTTATATCCCATGAAGAAAAGCAAATCAGAGGAAAAGGGAAAGTGGTCAAGGGTGGGGGGAAAGGAGATCCCATTTTATGTGAGGTGGTGATAAGGTGACAATTGAGCAGAGACCTAAATATAATCACAAAAGTAATTGCAATTTTGCACCAACCTAATATAATGAAGAACTGAGCCATGCAGTTCACTGGGGGGTTGGGGAGTAGGGGGGAAGAATATTCTGGGCAGAGAATAGCAAGTGCAAAGGCCCTGAGGCAGGAGTGCACTGGGGATGCTGGAGAAACGTGAGAAAGGCAGCCAACCTGGGGCACAGTGAGGGGTGAAAGTGCAGGAAGGAGGTGAGGTCAGAGAAACCACAATATATGTGTCTTTGGGGGCCAAGGCACGGGCTTTGGATTTCATCCTAAGTGGAATGAGAATCCGTTAAAAGCTTTTGCTTATGATCTGACATATTTTAAAAGGATCACTCAGGCTTTCTGTGTAGAGACTGGAGGTAGGAACCAGTTAGGAGGCAGGAAAACAATACTGGGAGACCATTATATATTTATTTTAGACCCATTGAAAACACAGTGGGGCCCTCAGATGACAGCAGTGATGGGGAGAGGTCAGCCCCCCACCGTCAGGCTCACCCTGGCACTCACTTCGGGCATTTTTGTGCATTTTTAGAGATAGAGTTTGTTGTAACCAAGCGAGTTATAGAGAAACGTCACACTTTGAGACTAATTCAGGAGTCCTTTATTAGCTGGCGAACGAGAGACGGCTAGCGCTCAAAATTCTCTCAGCCCCGAGGAAGGGGCTAGATTTGTTTTATACCGTGGTCTAAATAGGGGAGGGGGGAGTTTAGCTGAAGCAATTTTTACAGAAGCATAACTGGCAAAAAGTTAAAAAATTAATTGGTTACAAAAGCAGTTACAAAAAATAACCAGTTCCAGGTGCAGGGGCTTAAACTATCACAAAGAGATAAATGCAGGGGCTTTAGGTGCCATCCACCGAGCACGTCCCCAGGAGCTGCTGGTGCAGCTTGCCTCAATATTTTATCGGTAAGTGCATTCCTGGACGTGCTTTGAGTCAATTTACACTAGTTATGTCCTTAAGGAAGGGAGGTAAAGGGGCTGTAAGTGAAGGAACTAAAATGGAGTCTGTCTGGCTCTTTCAGCTAAGAGAGACAATCAGGTTAAAACAAGGTAGGGTATCACAAGTTCACGTGCAGTCTATCTGAACCTGCACATTTTCATATTTTTCTGAACCTATGACACGCATAATTCTGAACAAAGAAAATATGATAGGTCCTGTTCTAAGAGGGTCCTTCTAAGGTTCAGGGGCACCATGCATCGTGCTGAGCTATGTTGCACTTGGTGTTATGACGCCTACTGAGTATAAAGACCAAACGAGGCTGGGTGTGGTGGCTCATGCCTGTAATGTCAGCACTTTGGGAGGCCGAGGCAGGCAGATCACTTGAGGCCAGAAGTTCGAGAATAGCCTGGTCATCGTGGTGAAACCCTGTCTCTACTAAAATACAAAAATTAGCTGGGCGTGGTTGTGCACACCTGTAATCCCAGCTCAGGAGGCCAAGGCACAAGAATCACTCGAACCTGGGAGGCAGAGGTTGCAGTGAACTGAGATCACACCACTGTGCTCCAGCCCTGGTGACGGAGTGAGAAAAAAAAAAAAAAAAAGACCAAATGAGCACATGGTTACTCTGATATTATGATGACGGGAATTGTTAGGCATAACAGAAAAAGGTAAATTCTAGGCCAATTATGAAGCTGGTCTTGGTTACTTTTTCAATCTTTCCCCCCTCCCATCTTCCATCCCCCTGACATTTGCTGGGCACCCAGTGTCTTTAAGTTTCCTGGCTCCCACTGTGGTACCCGCTGAGGCCTGCCCTCTGAGCCACACCCTGCATCTTCTGCCAATTCTTTTCCTGTACAAAACTTACCTGTCCTGTGGCTCAGTCCTTCAAGGTCTTGCTTCAAGGCACTTTCTGAGAAATTAATCGGGTGATGCTATAATAACTGCTAATAGTTAATTTCCCGGTAACACTGACTTTTGGACTGAAGGCCATCAGTGACTTACTTGAAGGAGTGAACAAGATGAGAACTTTAGACCCTATGGCCAGGTCATTGGAGGAGGTGTTTTCATTAAAAATTAGAACATTATCTCTCATCCTGCAGATTCCACTGCATAGTTTACTGTCTTGCAGTGGAAGGCCGACCCTGCGTCAGCTCTGTAATGAACAAGGCATGATTTCCTGCCCCTCCACCGCCTCTGCTCTTTTGTAAGCAGTGTGCCTCCCCATCCTCAGCTGGGAATCATGATCATTAGCTTAGTTTCCACCAACTAACCAATACACACACCTTGGTCAGATTACCTGTACATTTCAGAAACAAACTTTTTTTTAACCATCTGGGAATAAACTATATGTGTTTTCAAAATATTTGTGTATTTTGGGCCCAGATTTTCTTTTTGGCTTTTCTACTAAAGTTCTGGCCTTTGAGGATCTGCTTACTGCTCAGTGTGGGACCGCTTCCCTCACCTGAAGCGCAGGGTTGGGGCGGAAGGGTTTTCTACAGCTTAAGGAATGTCCTGCCTGTTGACTTTCCTGTTGCCATGGAGATGGCCTGTGCAAACATGAGCCCTCACTTTGCATCTGCTGCTCCCCGGCCTATTAGCAAACAGTTCCCAGCTGCCTGGGTCAGCTGGGCTCCATGCCCACACCCGCATGGGCTAGACCCAGGCAGTCCCAGGCTCACAGCACCTGTGGGCAGTGACACCTCCCCACCCCTCAGGCACTGGGAGCGGGCTGCCTTGTTCAGTGTGGACTCTCTTCTTCCTCATTTTACAGTCATCCAACCAGCCATTCAGAGGGAATGAGGGTGAGAAAGGAGACAGAGGAGCCTCTTGATCACATAAGGAACATGAAATGTTATTTTTAGAGGAAATGTCAGAGTGGAAAGATTTTCCCAGAGGCTGAAGAATGAAAGTTCCCTTTGCAGGCAGCCAATGGCTATAGCTTTGTGAGGACTTAGCATGTGCCAAGGGCTGTGCCCAGCCCTTTGCATTCATTACCCCAATTGATCCTCACACACACCTCATATGATGGGTCCTATTTTTCCTCAGAGAGGTTTAGTAACCTGCTCAAGGTCACACAGCAGGTGTGTGTTAGAGTCAGCTCATCTATATCCAGGCCTGTACACTTGACTTTTATGTTATACTGAAAGCCTCTGACTACCTATAGTAAACAAAATGTAGGTAGAATGATCAATTATCTCTGCTGAAATAGAAGTGATTTTTCTTCCTAATTTTGACAAAAAAAATTTAATTCTCAATATCAGTGTATTGCTACCTTTTATAAGCTCCACCCTAGGTAAAAATTTTAAGCATTTTTATACTGTTGAGTAGGAAGTCACTTATGCCTATATTCTGCAATGGACCAGATATATGAAGAGACTATACCTCATCTCATTTGCTCTTCACAGTGACCTTGAGAAGTAGAGAGTAGACTTGAGCCTCAGAGGGGTGGAGGCTGGGACCCTGATCTGTTGGCATCCTGGCCCTACCCTTGAGTTCCTAAAAGTGCCATCCTCAAGAACCTGTACATGTAGAAATAAAAGATATTGACAAGTTTTCAGATTTGTGTGTCTGTGTGTATGCACACGTGGACACACATGCCCAGGAGAAAAAAGAGGTACTGCGTAGAGTTTTTGCATTTGCTGTTCCCTTTGCGTGGAATGCTCCTCCCCTCAAACTGCAATAGATGTAAAATCTTGTCATTGGGCCTACCATGTCTGATCATCCAGCCTAGAGCAGCCCCTCCCTGTCACTCTTTATCTTATTACTCTGTTTTATTCTTTCAAAGCCCTTCTTATTAGGGAGCTCATGTGAGTGTAAGAATGGGAAAAGGAGTCTGTGTGAGCAAATACATGCTAGAATTGTGTTTTAGACAAGTACTCAGGGTATGTGCTGGTCCATACACCTGCTATATGTAGCTCAGCATTCACCACCATCTGAAATGTTCTTTTCTATTTACTTATTCATTTTTTCTCTCTCTACTGGATAGTAAACTCCATGTCACTCTTGTTCAATGCCATAAGACCAGCACTTAGCACAGTGCCTGGCATATAGTAGGCTCTAAATAAACGTTTGTTGGATGAATGAGTGAACAAGTGAGTTTATGATGCTCCTACGTGGATGACATTTACCATTTACGAAGCACCTTGCAGCTGTCCTGTCAGCTCACTGGTAATGGGCCACCAGTGTGGAATCTGTCCACCTCGGCTCTCTGAAACAGCACCCTAGTTCCAACTTGGGTTTAAGCTGCAAAGGGGTCAGGATACAAAGGTCAGAACACAAGAGAAACAAACCTCTCTCACAAAGCTCATGCCCTTTTGTAGAGAGATGTGGAACTCAAGGCTGAGCTCACAGGAAGGCAGGAGAGCATGGTATTTGAAAGCTGGGATTCTGGAGCCAGGCAGAAGCCAATTAGAGACCCAGCTCTACTGATTACTAGTGGGTGACCTGGGCAAGTTACTTACCCTCTCCAGGCCTCAGAATTCTCATCCTTTAATTGACTGTAGTTTGGAATTGACTGTAGTTCCGTTATGCTAAGGGATTAGATTTACCCTCCCACCTGACACAACTAAAACAAAATACATGCAACAGTAGTTTTCAGATGTTGGACTTTGCTGGCACAGAACAGTGATCTCTAAGAGATGGGAGATAAATGAGGTGAGCCCTGAGAGTTCCCAGCTTAATGCCTAGAGAGACTAATTTCCATGCTGCAATGCAAGAAAAGGGATCCTTGTTGTCTCCCAGAGTTGGAGAGGTGCAGGTGGGAGTCTAGAGATGCCAAGGTTAGTCTAAAGATGCCAAGGTTACTAGTGGACCAAGAGGAGAGAAACACACACACACACACACACACACACACACAGAGAGAGAGAGAGAGAAGAAAGAAGAGAGAAGAGAGAGGAGAGACAGAGAGAGCACTTCAGAGACTTGCAGAGAATTCCCCTTGAATCTTCAGCTGAGAACTGAGTGAGGAAACTGCTTGAGGCAGGATTAGAAAGAGTTTATGTTCCCGCCAACCAGGGGAAACACCTTGTAATTCATGGGGAAGGATTTTGCCTCCATAATGTAGAGAGAAAACAATCAATAGAAACTGACCCAGAAATGGCACACAATCAGTAGACATGGACAGTAAAACAAGTATTATAATTCTTTAAAAAAAATTTTTTGTGAGACAGAGTCTCACTCTGTTGCCCATGCTGGAGTGCAGTGGCACAATCTCAGCTTACTGCAACCTCCGCCTCTGGGTTCAAGTGATTCTCCTACCTCAGCCTCTGGAGTAGCTGGAATTACAGGCACATGCCACCATGCCCAGCTAATTTATGTATTTTTTTTTACCAGAGATAGGGTTTCACCATTTTGGCCAGGCTGGTCTCGAACTCCTGGCCTCATGTGACCCACCCCCCTCGGCCTCCCAAAGTACTGGGATTACAGGCATAAGCCACCGTGCCCCGCTGAGTGTTGGAATTCTATTCTATAGATTCAAGAAGGTGGAGAATTGCTTGAGCATGCTAGTAGGGACATGGAAGATAATTTAAAAAAATTAACTTGGACTGCTAGAGATGAAAATTACAATGTCTGAAATAAAGTGACCATAATCATCTGTCTCAGAATTTGCATTTCTAGTATTCTTTCTGCCCTCCAAATACATGTACTTGTGCATGCAAAACCACCATTATATATACTTCCACACCAATGCAGAACAAAGTTAGAAACAGTTTCTGAATATAAATCTCAAGCAAGGCATCTGTTTTGCCGTATTGTAGGAAGGAGATAACAAAAAGGCCTAACAATATACCTAGAAGGAAATGTATTCCAGTTCTTGTGTAAGAGGTGTGGGCATGTGGCCAGCTGTACAATCATGAGATTAGATAGAACTTTGGTTTTGCTTCTTGTTGGTTGGGTGACTCTTGGCAATTTCTTAATCTTTATAATGGGGACTGTGATACTTCCTCAATAAATAGTAGATATAGGGCAAATTTGATATAATTAAGAAAAAATTACTTCAATTTCCTGATGAACAACAAAATAGCTAATTTTTTTCTTCTAGGTTTACTGTGTGTCAGGGACGATGCTAAAACTATTTCACTTACAATTGCATTTAATCCTTATATCAACTATGAGTCAGTCAGACAGTCTTATCTTCAACTCACAGATGAGAAAAATGTGGCTGAAAGAGGTTCATTAAATTGTAAAACGTCACTCAGCTCTTTAAGTGGAGGCATGTGGATTTTACATAGGTATGTTAAAATCCTCTTACACAGAGCCCAGACTTTCCAAGGTTTATTCTGTGTGTGTGTGTGTGTGTGTGTGTGTGTGTGTGTGTGTGTGTGTGTATGGGTTCAGGTTGAGGGCCAGGGTGCTAAAACTTGAAAGTGAGAGGTTGTTCGGGGGGAATATAGAATTAGAAAAAGGAAAAGACCTAGCTTACGTTGTGAAATGTACTAACTCTCGGCTGGGCGCGGTGACTGACGCCTGTAATCCTAGCACTTTGGGAGGCCGAGGCAGGTGGATCACGAGGTCAGGAGTTCGAGACCAGCCTGGCCAACATGGTCAAACCCCCGTCTCTACTAAAAATACAAATATTAGCTGCGTGTGGTGGCAAGCGCCTGTAATCCCAGCTACTCGGGAGGCTCAGGTAGGAGAATCGCTTGAATGCAGAAGGCAGAGGTTGCAGTGAGCCGAGACCATGCCATTGCACTCCGGCCTGGGTGACAGAGTGAGACTCTGTCTCAAAAAAAAAAAAAAAAAAAAGAAACAAAAATTAGCCAGGCATGGTGGCGGGCACCTGTAATCCCAGCTACTCCAGAGACTGAGGCAGGAGAATCGCTTGAATTCAAGAGGTGGAGCTTGCAATGTGCGGAGATTGCACCACTGCGCTCCAGCCTGGACGCGACGGCGTGAGACTCCGTCTCCAAAAAAAAAAAAAAAAGAAATGTACTAACTCCCTAGCTTGTTTTAAATTAGAAAAAACAAAAGACTGCGTTTGGAATAAAATTAATTTGGTAGGGCAAAGTGTGATATTGCTTATAAGACGTTTTTCATTCCCTAGTATATGAAATACCTTGTCTTTAAGCTTTTATTACTTTTATTTCTCCTAGTTATAAAGCTCATTTCTGACCTTGCCCCATGTAAATGTGACAGTGGGAGAAGGTGGTCTTTCTTCTCCTGGGGTTGGTTGGTGAGGAAGGATAGGATAGCCCATGGATTGAAACAGATTCTTCTCACTGGAGTAGCTTCTCAGGCTGTTCAAAAATCTAAACTAGAAGCAGATGTTACTGTGGGGCAGAACTCTCAGTTCTGATTTCTTTTTAGTTCTGTATTAGAGCAACGACACTAAAAAGATCTGACCTGGTTTGGGCTGGCTGTCTCTATACAGGGAGAGGCTGAACTGCACTTTTTGGAAGGCAGATTAAGTAGCTGCTGCAATCCTGTTGGTATCTGTTAAGATCTTGTGATTAAATAAGATTGGGCCACAGCCCTGGAGAAAGATACCCAGAGAGGCTGAAAGAGAAAGGCATCTCATAAAGGCAAGAGCTGTAATTATCTTCTGATGGCTCTTTGGCCGGTGATCTCTTAGGACAGGAAGATTTACAACCTGTAAATAATTTGCAAGGTCATTGGACTATCTTCAATGATGTATCAGCTAATTTATTCATGCCACAAATATTTACTAATGCCTTCTATGTGTCAGACACAGCTCTAGACACTAGGGGTACTCCATACCTTTTATGGAGCTAACATCTGAGTAGAGGGAACAGATAAATACACATATGACATAACAGATGGTGATAAGTGATACGAAGAAAATAAAGGAAGGTAAAGGAGAGAGAACAGCAGGGTGAGGTCTGAGTGGGTGCTGGTTTAGATAGGGTTGTTGTATAAGGGTTTGTTTTGGGGGATTTTTTTTTTTTTCCGAGACGGAGTCTTGCTCTGTTGACAGGCTGGAGTGCAGTGGCACAATCCCGGCTCACTGCAACCTCTGCCTCCCGGGTTCAAGTGATTCTTCTGCCCCAGCCTCCCGAGTAGCTAGGACTACAGGCGCCCGCCAACACGCCTGACTAATTTTTTTATTTTTAGTAGAGATGGGGTTTCACCATATTGGCCAGGATGGTCTTGATCTCTTGACCTCGTGATCCACCTGCCTCGGCCTCACAAAGTGCTGGGATTACAGGCGTGAGCCACTGCACCCGGCCTGGGGAATCTTTTATAATGGGTTATGAAGTTTACAGACTTTATTCAGATTCCACTAAATTGGATTTTATGAGAATTCAGCTGCAGCTGACATTTACCTCTGGTCTAACGCTGAAAAGAAAAATTGTTTCCCAAAAGGATTTGTGGTATCTGTAGTATTAAGCGTGGGGAAGGGCTATTTAATGTAGGTTAGATAAAGAACTGGTTTTAAGAACTTTACATAGTGATTACATAGAAATGGATGTGGGTAGTTACAAAGGGTTCTTATCTATTCATTCATGCCCACCTGCCCAGCCCCCTGCTGATTCAGACCAGCTTTCACTGCCAAGTACTAGCCAGGAGCCCTGTCTTCATATGCTTTTTATACATCTCTTTTTCTAGCATAGTGTCTGAAATAATAATACAAGGTGACTGTTAAGCACTTGCCATATAATCCTTTTAATCCCTGCAACAATACCATTAAGTAGGAGCTGTCATTATCCCCATTTTATAGATGAGGAAACTGAAGCTCGGAGAAGTTAACCTGTACGCAGCCTGAGTCTGAATTAGTCAGGTCTGCCTGCCTCCACGTTCCTAGTCATCAGGCAAAGCTGTCCCTCCTTATCTTACAAGGTTCAAGTTCATGAAAGAGTGAATAAATGGATGGATGGATGGATGGATGAAAAAACTACTACTTTGATTCTAACGGTTGAGGGAATTAGCTGGAGACAGAGCATCGGAACTCTACTGAACCATCAGAGCAGGCAGGCAGGCAGGCAGGCAGGCACAGAATTGGTCAGGTGAAAATAACGAAATAGCAGGTGACCATTTCTTCAAGAAATAATATTCAGCATCTCCTCCATGCCAGAGGAGTTAGCCTGCTCCTCGCAGCCACAGACTCTGGCCTCAATGCCTCACTGACCCGGAGGGTTTTGGTGAGGAGACCTGGGCTTCCACTCAGCCCTTTGCAGGTGTTAACAGTGATACCATAGTGGCCAGAGTTGCAGAGGTGGGAGGGGCTGGGAAAAAGAGCACAGTAGATGCTGGCCACGAAAATCGTGCAAATCCTGCCACAGCCTTCAGGCTATGTCAGTGATTCCAAAACCAGGGCGTGGAGTGAGCTAAAAGTAGAGGCGAGACTTGTGCCAGCCAGGTTTGGGAATCACGGTTGAGGATCAGTGTTTCTACGTTTTAAAAAGCCACACCCCCTTTCGATGAGCAGGAAAAGAGCCGCAAGGTTCTCTGGCAGTCCTGGCCTGGAGTCAGGAGCGGAAGTTCCCGGGGGGAGCGCAGGTCACTAGGCCTTCCTAGGAGGTTTTCATGGAATTTGCCTGCTACAGTTTGTTCTATTAAATAATTGGACTTCGATGCGTGGTTCTCAAACGTGAGCCTGGATTCCCATGCTGAATGTTTTCAAAACCACTCAAGCCCCCCTCTCCCCAGATCCCGCGTTGCCTTCTGCCTTCCCTATCCCCAGCCCTCCACCTCCTCCACTTTACTCCCACAGCCATTGGGAGTCACTGTCTAGACCATTGTTTCTCGGACTTCCTGGGTATTAAGAATTACCGAAAGGAAAAAGTCGGACTCAGGGATCTGGGAATCTGCAGACGCCCTGGTGAGGGAGGTCTGGGGAAGCACATTCTGAGAAATGTTTTGGGAGACGATGCGGAGGCCGAGTGAGGGTGGGCGGGCAAGTGCAAGTGGAGGGGTGAACCGAGGCGCAGCCTTTGCGGGGATTTTACCTTAGCAATAGTTTCCTGTGATATGAGCTGCTGCCATGGGCGTGTTGAGAAAGAATTATTCAGTGACACCTGGTACAGTATGGGCAGGAAGGCTTCATTCAGGACTGAGTTAGCTCAAGTGACCCCTGCAACGGAGACTCGTGGGAAGGAAGAGAGATGGGGTGCCACTCAGATACAGCATGGGCAAGTAGGAATTGATAGCCAAGGAGGAGTGTGGGGGGTCAGTGGATGGAAAATTCCTAAGAGGAAATGTCACAGTCAGGGGGATTCTGGCTAACCCAACCTAACAGGATTCTTGCTGAGGACATCACGTGGGGGATGGCAGAGAATGAGAAACCCGATCAGATATGGAGGGTGATCAGATCTCACGGATGGGGGTTGTTTGCTAAACTGACTGAGTAGGATTCTCTGCTAACACCGGATTTCATAAGGAAGCACAGGCCTAGGAGGAGGCTCAGGAGCTCCACTCAAGTTTGGCCAAGCAAAGACTCTTTGTCAGCTGACACGGCCTCTCCTACCAGTCTAGTTCACAGGGGGCATCCTTGGCTCTCCTGCCTTTTGGCTGGGGATCAGGGCAGGAGCTTGACAGATACTGGCCCAGGAGAGGGAGAAGTGCTGGGGAGGGAGATGGGGTCCAGCCTTGGAACCCCAGGGCCATAGGCCTGCCAGAATGACAAGGCACGGCCAGCTGAGAGCCCCTGCTTCACCATCTTTTTAGGTTTCCTACAGGGGACCTAGGAGCAGCTTGGAATCGTGTTTGTCCCCAGTCAGGTTGGGATTGCTGTTCCTGCTTAGAGGTCGGGAAGTTGAGACCATGCTGCGATCTCTAGAGGCAGAAACAGTGCAACATGTGATTTATTTCTCAGCCTCCAACACATTTTTTCCTTCCTTCATGAAGGAATTTCCAAGTTACTCCTCCTCCAGAAATCATGTGGGCTGTGTCTCTGCTGCATAGAGGAACAACTTGGTATACGTGAGCTCCCCTGAGTAAGAGTCAGCCGGCAAAGCCCTTACTCACTCCAGAGGCATGCGGCCCTTCACATTTGCGCCGTGCTAAAGGGGAGAACATTTTCCATTTCTCTTTTGTAAATAAACTATACTCTGTCTATTTTAAGAAGAAGAAGAAAGAAGAAAAAAAAACAGTTTAAGCGGCTCTTAACCAATACTTGCAAGACTAAGTTGACTGGTTTACAATTAAACTCTTTCATTCCCCCAATCATAACATCTCATTTTCAAGTAGTTGCTCCCATTGTGTAATATTTGATGTCACATAGAGACTCGACTCCAAACTCTATGACATTCGTGGGCTGAAAGACAAAGGAGCATGACTGGCTTTTTCTTCACTTTGAAGACATCTGCAGTTTATTAATTCCACAAGGAAAGCTGGAGGGCCAGAGGACGTCGAGATTCTTTCACTAAAAAATTTCCTTTTGAGACAGTAGTCCTGTTTTAGTGTTGGTTGGAGTTCATGGGGAGACTTACTTTTCCATGAAAATATAGAGCAAGTCTTCCCCCTCACTGTCACACTATAATATTCTAGCATTTTTATAGCATTAGTAATAGAAAAGAAAAAAGACTCTTGGTTTAGTGTCACCTCCTTTAAAGGAAATTGGCTTATGGTCAGACCAAACTGTTCTTATCCCCTCTGTAAGAGGCCAAGTCATCATTTCCCAGTTTTTCACAGTATTTTGTATCCAGGCAACGTCACAGAAAACAGGCCCAGCCAGGAGTGCTCTGGGAGTCACTGCAGAGCTCAGACTTATCCATGGGGCGTATTTTCTTCAATTCACAATGAAAACTCCTAGAAGTTCTGTTTGAATTTTTCCTGAAGTCAGCTTGTTGTAAAAATGTTTTTGGGATTAAAGTCTTTGCAGGCCATCATCTAAACACACTATCTTTACTTCAGAAAAAATAATAAATAAATAAATCCAGTTTTCTTTTATGTGTCCCCCCTACAAAAGCATCAGAATTTTAGGAGAAAGCAAATCTTTCTTTCCAAATAGGATATGGAACTAAAGATTTCTAAAAGAAGAAATTGAGGTTAGGCTTTATAATTGGTTTCTGTTATTTTACTCCCTTCCTGGTCAGTGATCTGTTACTACCCTCTCTGGGGGAAGGGAAACTAGCGGATACTGATTGGGTCAGAAAGGAGGTTGTAAAACCACTCCAGGCCATAAAAGGTCAGCAGGAAGGCTTTGTGTTTTAGGCAAGCCTGCTCTTTCCAGTTAACCATAAGCCCCACTATTGTATTACATAGCACGAGTTGCATTCCACATTTCTGTTATTGGCCTAACCTTCTCTCCTGACACTCTTGTGTGAATTCTAGTTTGATTCACGACATTATAAGACAATTTCTTTGAAGGCAGAAACCCTGCCTAGCATTCTAGATGGTCTAACATGAGCATGTTCTAGGAGATTTTTTTCCCTCTAAATTAGAGAGTAGGACTTTAAAAAAAAGAGAGAGAAAATAATTTATTATTATTATTATTATTTTTGAGACAAGGTCTTGCTCTGTTGCCCAGGCTGAAATGCAATGGAACATTCACGACTCACTCAGCCTCCCAAGTAGCTGGGGCTACTGGTGTGAGCCACTACAACCAGCTAATTTTTCATTTTGTGTGTGTGCCAAGGCTGGTCTGGAGCTCCTTGGACTCAAGTGATCCTCCTACCTCAGCTTCCCAAAGTGGTGAGATGACAGGTGTGAGCCACTGCACCTGGCCAGAAAAGAAATATTTAACATTAGATAGTTTCCTGTAGACATATATAGAAAGCATCACATATACAAGCCTAGCAGCAGATTGTTAGAGCTGGAAAGCGTTTGAGAAATTTTTTGCTTCAATCCACTTGTTTGCAAATAACGAAGAGTTGGGTGACTTAGCCAAGTACTTCAAGAAAGTGGGGACACAGAGTTATGAATAGAACAGGAGTTGTTTTCAACCTGGGGCAGTTTTGCCCTCCAGGGAACCACTGGCAATGTGCCTCGAAGTTTTCGATGATCACAAATGGTATCTAGCTGAACAGTATAGCCTCCCATAAAAATAATCAACGGGTTCAAAATGTCAGTAGTGCTGAGGTCGAGACACGCTGGTCCAACCCCAGGCTGGCCCTCTTTCTACTTCAGCATTGTCCCAGCGTGTTGCACTGTTTGTTCTAAGATTTATTTATTGATGACAGAGATTCCGGTCATTTTGACTTTAGCAGAAGCAAATCAGTACATGTTCAAGTGTGCAGTGTTGCTGTCTTAGTCCTAGGGTTAGGCTATGAATTATGAAATTGCAAGGAATGAAGTCCAGTTTGTTTCCACATCTTTCATCGCATTTAGACATTTAATACCAGTTGGATGACTTTTAAACCTCTAGTTTTTACGTTTTGATTTTCTTGAAAACTCAATTTGCTGATTTCATGACTTAAAAACCATGGAAATAAATTCTCCTTAATACTCGTGCTGTGTGGCTGAGAGAGATGTGGAAGAGATTTTAGGGGCTTTCACCTTGTTTGGAGGCTCATCTGTTTTGTCTGGTGGAGATGGAGTAATGGGTGTCTTCAGTATGTCACGGGAATAAAAATCTAAGTAAGGAGAAAAAAAATACTCCTGTAAAAAAGCCTAAAAAACATACTGATCTAAAAACATACTCTGTAAAATTCCCATCCAATCTTTTTTTCTGTTAATGTAAAAGATAGTTTTATTTTTAAAATTTCCTTAAAAGATAATTTATTGTTTTGAGAAAAAAATAATAACAATAAATTATGGTTTTGTAACATGTAGAAGTTAAATGTACGACAGCAGCAGGAAAAGCAATAACAACAACAAAACAGGAGAAAATTCCCACCAATTCTCAGCATTGACTGAGAATTAATTTCTGTATTGACCAAAAAGGGCTGAAAAGTTCCCTATTGTCCCTCTGGAGGCAAAAATTTTCTTTTCCATTGCCAACTACAGATTCCTTTTTTTTTTTTTTTTTTTTGAGACAGGGTCTTGCTCTGTTGCCCAGGCTGGAGTGCAGTGGCCTGATCTTGGCTCACTGCAACCTTTGCCTCACGGTTCAAGTGATTCTCCTGCCTCAGCCTCCCAAGTAGCTGGGATTACAGGTGCGCACCACCACACCTGGCTAATTTGTTGTATTTGTAGTAGAGACGGGGTTTCACCATGTTGGCCAGGCTGGTCTTGAACTCCTGGCCTCAAGTGATCCACCCACCTCGGCCTCCCAAAGTGCTAGGATTACAGACATGAGCCACCGCACCTGGCCCCAACTACAAATCCTGCTTGTGATATTAGAAGGGATGAGAGTCCATCGCAGTTGTTGATCGTCTTGTGTGGTGTTCTTTACAAGAAAGTGCACTTTTCCAAGAAACCATGTACAGAGGGCTCCTGTCATTGGGTAAATTGGGTGAAACAGGGTGCTATAGCAATTTCCTGGTCTTGTGCAATATCCTATTCATAGAAAGTGAAGGCACTTATTAATATTGCCAAGTCTCTGGACCTATGTGGTTGGGTTACAGACCCCAGCATTAAAACCTAGTCCTATTTCTGAAGACTGAAGAGGATTGGGGAGAATAATACAGGTGCTGCTAACATCTATCACTTCAAAAAGATGTGCCTATGTTGCCATGTGGCGTACCCGGAGCACCTCTGAGAAACAACTTTTACTTTCTAATTTTTAAATATACTGTATTATATTTTAAAATAAAATGCATTTCCACAAGATGAATTTTCCTGATTATTATGTTTGCCCAAAAGCCCAGAGTTACATAGAAATGTTCAATTACAGTTTCCTCACCCAGATATTTTGGCATAAGGAATCTCTTCTATCACTTTAAGGACTCAATGTTTAGCTTTCTATTTTTATGCTAATGATTTTCTATTTTATCTGCTAGTACAAGTCAGTGCCAATGTAGACAGGATACAAGTAAGTAACAGTTAAAAATTCTGAATATTGGGCCAGGCGCGGCGGCTCACGCCTGTAATCCCAGCACTTTGAGAGGCTGAGGCAGGTGGATCACCTGAGGTTGGGAGTTCTAGACCAGCCTAACCAACATGGAGAAATCCCATCTCTACTAAAAAAATACAAAATGAGCTGGGCGTGGTGGCGCATGCCTGTAATCCCAGCTACTCGAGGGGCTGAGGCAGGAGAATTGCTTAAACCCAGGAGGCGGAGGTTGTGGTGAGCTGAGATCACGCCGTTGCACTCCAGGCTGGTCAATAAGAACGAAACTCCATCTCAAAATAAATAAATAAATAAATAAAACATTCTAAATATTTCTTCTGTCCGTTTTCGGGATACATACTGAAAGCATGTGACTCTCTTGTCTTTCTGATTGGATTTCACACAAGGAACTTCCTGGCTTTACCTACTCTCATTCATGTTTCATGTTATAACCCCAATTTACAGGCTATTTTTCACAGGTTACATTTTTATATAGACTGGCGAATGTGTGTTCTATATGTGTTTTTGATCATGTTCCCCAACTATAAAAATGTTTTGAGTATTAATTCTCAATATATGTAGACTTATTTATTCTTTCCTTCATTCAGGAACCTGCTGTTAAGTATCTACTATAATCTGGTACTGTGTTGGAGTAGTGAGTAAAACAGGCAAGAATCCCTGAGTTGAGGGGGCTTTCCTCATGAGCAGAGACATGAGGGTACTTCTGTACCAATATGTTAGGTATGATAGGAGATAGATGGGTAAGTGGCAGAGGCTGATATTATCCACCAAGTTCTAGGAAGAGAGAAGTACACACACTGAACGTTTGAATGCTGCACCATCAAACAGGGGATAGCAAGCTAACCCTATCAGTGAACTAGCAACCTATTTACAACCCTAGAAGGTCTACTTGGGGGGATATTTTCACAGTGGGCAAAGATTTATGGGTCCTTTTACATTTCTATTACAGAGAAATGCCTTCCTCTCTTACTGAATTTTGTCCTACTTTTCTCTCTTCCTGGATTCTGGCGGGGGGTAGTGGGGTGCTATATTTAGTCTTTCTTTTTTCTTTTTCTTTTTTTTTGAGACAAGGTCTCACTCTGTCGCCCAGCCTGGGTACA
Organism: Pan troglodytes; assembly: GCF_028858775.2. Lineage (NCBI taxonomy): Eukaryota > Metazoa > Chordata > Mammalia > Primates > Hominidae > Pan > Pan troglodytes. The sequence goes on along the minus strand of NC_072406.2, from coordinate 105,666,735 downwards.
GTGATACAATCATAGCTCACTGCAAGCTCAACCTCCTGGGTTCAAGTGAGCTTCCCATCTTATTCTTCCATGTAGCTGGGATTACAGGCATGCATCATCACACCCCATTAATTTTTTAACTTTTTGTAGAGATGGGGTCTCATGATCTTGCCCAGGCTGGTCTCAAACTCCTGGACTCAATTGATCCTTCTACCTCAGCCTCCCAAAGTGCTGGGATTTCAGGCATAAGCCACTGTGTCTGGCCACTCTATTCAGTCTTTACCTCTTGCCCCTCTATCTCATTCATGACTGTTGAAATTTCAGGCTGAGAGTGGTGACTCACGCCTATAATCCCAGCACTTTGGGAAGCTGAGGTGGGCAGATCACCTGAGGTCAGGAGTTCGAGACCACCAGCCTGGCCAACATGGCGAAACCCCATCTCTAGGAAAAATACAAAAATTAGCTGGGCGTGGTGGTGGGTGCCTATAATCCCAGCTATTTGGGAGGCTGAGGTGGGAGAATCACTTGTACCTGGGAGGTGGAGGCTGCAGTGAGTGGAGATCACCCCAGTGCACTCCAGCCTGGGTGACACAGCAAGAGTCTGTCTCAAAAAAAAAAAAAAAAAAAAAAAAAAAAAAGAGAAAGGAAAAGAAAAGAAAGAAATTTCATAGGCACCAGAGTTTGACTCTTGTAATGGAGAAGTGATGGCAGATATGTTTACTGCCAAAAGGCCCTGCAAGGCTAATAGCAAAATGGCCCACATCTCATTATAGTGACTTCAATGATTTAACAGACGAAGAGGTAGGGGTTGAGAGGTCCTGAGTCATTGGAAGCCTATCTCCTACTTAGGCTGCTATGTGCTTTCCTGTTTTCCCTGCAGATTAATTGGCACGGCGACTGTAGCCCTGAAGGACCTGACTGGTGACCAGAGCAGATCCCTGCCGTACAAGCTGATCTCCCTGCTAAATGAAAAAGGGCAAGATACTGGGGTGAGTGTTTTCTCTCTTATTGAATGGCTTTGAAGTGAGATGATTGAGCAAAATTCCATTAAGAAAAAGGTCTAAGTCTGGGCGTGGTGGCTCACACCTGTAATCCCAGCACTTTGGGAGGCCAGCACTTTTGGGTGGATCACCTGAGGTCAGGAGTTCGAGGCCAGCCTGGCCAACATGCCGAAACCCCATCCCAACTAAAAATACAAAAATTAGCTGGGCATGGTGGTTGGTGTCTGTAATCCCAGCTACTTGGGAGGCTGAGGCAGGAGACTCGCTTGAACCCAGGAGATGGAGGTTGCAGTGAGCCGAGATCATGCCATTGCACTCCAGCCTGGGTGACAAGAGAGAAACTCCATCTCAAACAAACAAAAAAAGAAAAGAAAAGAAAAGAAAAGAAAAATGTCTAAATTGTCAGAACCAATTGGTAAAAAAGAAAAAAGAAAAGAAAAGGAAAAGGTATCAATTGATAATTAGCTAACTACACACACACAAAATCTGGTTTTGAGATTTTTCTGGTGATCTTTCTCAAGTGTGTGTGCTTTAAATAAAAAACTGGGCCCGTTTGCAAATGACATGGACCTTATTTTATACTTTCAATCACAGAACTAGCAAATTTGATAGATTTGATTTTCTATGAGATAATTCTATAGAGTGAGGGTGACCCCCTCTAGGTGTAGCTCTGTGCTTAGCCATGTGGGTGTTAACATTTGTGTGGTTATGTATAATTCTGTGTGTCAGATATTCTTTGAAACATTCTGTAGAAGGCAGTTCATTGACATAAGCTTGGAATATGAAGACTGTAATATCATAATCTTTTTTTTTTTTTTTTGAGATGGAGTCTCACTCCGTCACCCAGGCTGGAGGGCAGTGGCATGATCTCGGCTCACTGCAACCTCTGCCTCCTGGGTTCAAGTGATTCTTCTACCTCAGCCTCCCGAGTAGCTGGGATTATAGGCACGTGCCACCATGCCCAGTTAATTTTTATGTTTTTAGTAGAGATGGAGTTTCACCATATTGGTTAGGCTGGTCTCGAACTCCTGACCTCAGGTGATCCTCCCACTTCGACCTACCAAAGTGCTGGGATTATAGGCATGAGCCACCACGCCTGGCCTCATAATCTTTATTACATTGGGTGCTGGATGTTTTCTGGTCACAGCCTCTCTCAATAAGTACATCTTGCTGGGCGCGGTGGCTCACGCCTATAATCCCAGCACTTTGGGAGGCTGAGGCGGGCGGATCTTGAGGTCAGGAGATCCAGACCATCCTGGCTAACATGGTGAAACCCCGTCTCTACTAAAAATACAAAAAATTAGCCAGGCATGGTGGCACGTGCCTGTAGTCCCATCTACTTGGGAGGCTGAGGCAGAAGAATCGCTCGAATCCAGGAGGCCGAGGTTGCAGTGAGCCAAGATCACACCACTGCACTCCAGCCTGGGCAACAGAGCAAGACTCCATCTCAAAAAAAAAAAAAATTAAAAAAATAAGTACATCTTAATATTTTCTGATGCAAGACCAGAATTCTCTTTCTCTAGTGCATGTGCTTTAAAAAAAAAATGACTCAAGTGTCGCAAGTCCCAGATTTCATATAATTAATAAGAAGCACTCATAAAGATACTGTACTTGGCCCATAACTTCCAACCCCTTCATTTTCCAATCAATTTATTTTTCTTGGGAGCCTGGGCAAAGGGAGAAAAATTTACACTAAAAGATGCAGTCCCTGTAAGCAAAGCTAGGCTCTCAACAGCCATATGAGAGAAAGGCAGTTTTGCTGGTCTGGTCTCTAAAACTTATAGATTTGCCACAAATCAGCATTGTAATCAAAACACACATTTAAAATGTTGGCTATCATGTGTTTACCCAAAACCTAGCTGAGAGAAATGATTCTGAGGAAAGATGGTATAAGTCAGTGATTTTTCTGCCTTCTTTTTTTAAAGCACAGAAGAAAGCATATGTAGACCCCTAGAATGGCAGAACTGTTGTGATTCAGTGGAGTGTGTTAGTCCATTTGGCACTGCTATAAAGGAATACCTGAGGCTGGGTAATTTATAAAGAAAAGAGGTTTATTTGGCTCACAGTTCTGCAGGCTGTACAAGCATGGCACTGATATCTGCTCAGCTTCTGGTGAGGCCTCAGGAAGCTTTTACTCGTGGGGGAAGGTGGAGAGGAAGCAGGCGTGACACATAGTGAGAAAGGGAGCAAGAGAGAAGAGGGGGAAGGGGCCAGACCCTTTTTAATAACCAGACCTTGCAATAACTAATAGAATGAGAACTCACTCATTACTGCAAGAATGGCACCAAGCCCTTCGTGAGGGATCCGCCCCCATGACCCAAAAACTCCCACCAGGGCCCAACTCCACTATTGGAGGTCACATTTCAACATGAGATTTGGAGGCAACAAACATCTGAACCATATCATGGAGTAAGGAAAGTAAATGGCCTCAAGCCCTGCCCCCTGTAATTCCTCTTACCCTTTTGGGGGTCCCTGGAGCACCTCTGGGAATCCTGAGGTTATAAAACACAGCATGAAAACCACAGATCAAGGGGGTGGTTGTCTGTGTGTTCTTCTAGGTTTGAAAAGTTTGATTCTTAGATTCAGTTTAGCAACTAAGCCCTTCAGTGCTCCCTGCGTTCAGCCATGAGATGCTGCTCTTATGATTCTTTGTGTGCTGTGAAACTGTGGCTAGGGTCATATTCCTTATCCTGTTCAGTCCCTTCCAGAGCAGTAGTTCCAAGACACACGATGTGCCAGTATATGAGGGAGTATTCACTGATGAACAGAAAAATGGAAAAAGGGCAATGCACTGTGTGTGTGTGTGTGTGTGTGTGTGTGTGTTTCTACCAGATGTAGGAAAAGTGGCAAATGAAAATATAGGATGTGTATTTAAATTCACATACAGGCTGGGCAAGGTGGCTCACGCCTATAATCCCAGCACTTTGGGAGGCTGAGGTGGGTGGATCATCTGAGGTCAGGAGTTTGAGACCAGCCTGGCCAACATGGTGAAACCCCGTCTCTATTAAAAAAAAAAAAACAAAAATTAGCTGGGCATGGTGGCACGTGCTTGTAATCCCAGCTACCCAGGAGGCTGAAGCAGGAGAATCACTGGAACCCGGGTGTGAGGCGGAGGCTGCAGTGAGCTGAGATTGTGCCATTGTGCTCCAGCCTGGGCAACAGAGTGAGACTCTGTCTCAAAAAAAAAAAAATTCACATAAACAACGAATAATTTCTCAGTGTAACTATGTCCTAAATATGATGTCCTGTCCAGATGTCCAGATTTTATCTGGTCACCTTGTGTGTGTGTGCATATGTGTGTGTGTACGTGTGTGCCATCCTTATTTGCAAAGGACTCCCTTTATTCTGAGGTTTGTCTCTTCTCATTTTTGGTGTTAAAATGCCTCTCTTTTATAAAGTGATTGTGATAGTAGATGATAGTTGTGGGCAGGTGTTTGGCAAAATACAAGTTAGCAACCCAATGTTGATTTCCCCTAGCAAATTGTTTGAAATTTTGTGGGTCCATGAAATTAAAAAGTACTGTATACAGCAAACTCTGCCCTAAAATAATGCTCCATGTGAGAAATTGATCTCAGCTCTTATAAGTAGGAATAACATTGTCTCTTGTAAGGAACTAGTATGTTTCCTTCTGTTGGTAGTGAAAGCTACATAATGTTTTCAGTTTCCCTTTTCATTTGGCTCTAGGCATTTTGGAGGTCACAGATTATGCAACAGAAATGGCAATTATATTTAACTTTATGGTTTGCATATTTGTTTCCTCTTTAGCCAGATTCAATTCTCCTTTTTTTATCCTATTTTATGAATCACAACTTTATATACATGTTTTGTTAGTCACTTTTTTTTTTTTTTTGAGACGGAGTCTAGCTCTGTCACGCAAGCTGGAGTGCAGTGGCGCGATCTTGGCTCACTGCAACCTCCGCCTCCCGAGTTCAAGAGATTCTCCGGCCTCAGCCTCCTGAGCAGCTGGGATTACAGGCACCTGCCACCATGCCCAGCTAATTTTTGTATTTTTAGTAGAGATGGGGTTTTACTGTGTTGACCAAGCTGGTCTCAAACTCCTGACCTCGTGATCCACCCACCTTGGCCTCCCAGTGCTGGGATTAAAAGTGCAAGCCATTGCACCCAGCCTTGTTAGTCACTTAAAGTTCTCTCTGTTTTTTGTTTGTTTGTTTGTTTGTTTTAAGACAGAGTCTCCCTGGGCACGGTGGCTCATTCCTGTAATCCCAGCACTTTGGGAGGCTGAGGTGGGCAGATCACGTGGTCAGGAGATCGAGACCAGCCTGGCCAACATGATGAAACCCCATCTCTACTAAAAATACAAAATATTAGCCGGGCATGATGGTGCACGCCTGTATTCCCAGCCACTCGGGAGGCTGAGGCAGGAGAATTGCTTGAACCCAGGCGGCAGAGGCTGCAGTGAGCCGAGATTGCGCCCTGCACTCCAGCCTGGGCGACAGAGTGAGACTCTGTCTCAAAAAAAAAAAAAAAAAAAAAGACAGTCTCGTTCTTTTGCCTAGGCTGGAGTGAGTGGCACGATCTCAGCTCACTGCAACCTCCGCCCCCTTCAGGTTCAAGCAATTCTTCTGCCTCAGCCTCTGAGTAGCTGGGATTACAGGTGCCTGCCACCATGCCCAGTTAATTTTTGTATTTTTAGTAGAGACAAGGTTTCACCATGTTGGCCAGGTTGGTCTCGAACTCCTGACCTCAGGTGATCCACCCGCTTCGGCCTCCCAAAGTGCTAGGATTACAGGCATGAGCCACCGTGCCCAGCCCTAAAATTCTTCTTTAAAAAGAAGCATGAAAATAAATCTCAGCAATTCATAATGAAATAAGCAATGAGCAAACAAATAAATTAATCATTTACAGTGACCCTCTGTAATTGTAATTCTGTGATGGGAGGGCATCTCCAGTCTAGGATGGAGGTGTGTGATAATTCACACCTGCTTATCACAACTTTACTCTGTTGATGAGATGGCCCCTTAGCAAGGATACACTTGGCAACCTGTGACAGGGAGCTATTTCCCCACCCTGCCTTGGCTGTCAGTGGGAGGATAGGAACAGTCGAGCTTGTGTCCCTCTCCCCGTTTCCAGCCTCGCTTACCTACTCCCTCTCTCTTACCCCTTCCAAGACTTTGGCTCCTGCTGAAGTCACTTGCATTGAGTCTATAACATGCTGGTGCCCTGCACTGATAATATTTGCAACGAATTATTTCTACCCAGGCCACCATTGACTTGGTGATCGGCTATGATCCGCCTTCTGCTCCACATCCAAATGACCCGAGTGGGCCCAGCGTGCCAGGCATGGGAGGTAAGCTGACCCTTCTGAAGGCCCAGCCACCCCCAGGGGGAGGCTGCTAAAGACACACGGGAGAGTGTCTGGAGAAAGCCTGCCATTGATCACAAGCCTGTAGCTCCCTGCCCACCCAGACAGGGGCCCCGCGAGGCAGGTGGGGCTGCCTGAATTGGGACATTGCAATTGTTTACGAAATGCCCTTCAAGGTAGAGGGGAAGGGTGAACCAACCCTTTACTGAACAACCTCATGGTGAGCACAAAAAGCACATGCAGGCTCCAGCAGAATGTCCCAGGGCTTTGCTTCAGGTTTGTGGCTTCCACCCCATACAGTGTCTCCAGGCTGTTTGGCTCAAGGAGTGGCCCCTCTGCTCTCCTCCGTGTGTCTCCTCACCTCCCAAAGGTGCCACCACCGGGCTCTGCTCTCAGCACCAGTCTCATGGGCATGGCCTTCGACTAGAACCTCCTTCACTCTCTCCCATAACCCCGGCCCCATCTTGTCCCCAAACAGCCCCAGGTCCTCTAAGCAATTGCTTCTCTTCAGCATAGCCCGCATTGTCCTTGGTCTCTGACATGGGTTGCCAGTCATTCAGGGCCATCAGGTGCCACTCTAGGTGGGGTTGGGGCTGAGGGCTCAGGGAGGGAGGGCCTACAAGACAATCAGTCCTCTCATGCAGCTGAGTCGGACCCCCTCTCAGTGTTTTCCCAGGATGACGTGATGCTAAAAGTCTCTGTCCCTTCCTCAGCCGTAAGATGCATGACCAAGGCACAGTCTCGGCATGTGTCCCGGGAAGGGAGGGGCCCCTTATCTCACCACACTCACCTGCTTCCTTGAAACTCTCCCTCCTGGCTGGGCGTGGTGGCTCATGCCTGTAATCCCAACACTTTGGGAGGCCAAGGCAGGTGAATCACCTGGGGTCAGGAGTTCGAGACCAGCCTGGCCAACATGGTGAAACCTTGTCTCTAATAAAAATTCAAAAAAATTAGCCAGGTGTGGTGGTGAAGGCCTGTAATCCCAGCTACTCCGGAGGCTGAGACAGGAGAATTGCTTGAACCCATGAGGAGGAGGTTTCAGTGAGCCGAGATTGTGCCACTGCACTCCAGCCTGGGCAACAGAGTGAAACTCCGTCTCAAAAAAAAAAAAAAAAAAAAAAAAATGGAATTCTCCCTCCTGGGAGGAAGTCCTGCACTTGTTGCTGAGGTGGCTCCTCGGGGCTCATCTTCTTCTTGCTTCTCTTGGTTGGGAACTTGGCTCTCCGGCCGCCCGAGGGTTCACTTGACACCTGCAGCAGCACCCTCCCTGCCTGTCCTGCCCAGTCCCACCTGACTTCTCATCTTGCTCAGCCTGACCTCAGCCCCTGCCCCTGCTTATGCACCCATTATGAATGTTTTGGCCCATTTTTTGACTAAGTAGTTGTGAGTTTCCAGTGAGGGTTAGGTGGCTTCCTCTTGGTGACAAGACTGAGATGGCCCCAGCACATCAGCAGCATGCTCTGCCCATCGCCCTCTTCCTAGCGGCACCCTGAGCATTCTACTTGGCTTTGGACACTCAGCCCTGCGGGAGCCCTGCAGTGGCTCAAGAACATCCATGGCTCCCTTTGCTTCCACAGCAGTGATGACAAAAAAAACAAACAAAAAACCACGAAACACAGAGGACACAGGCCAGCACCAGTAACACCATCAGGGACAGAACTGAGTGGTCCCACCCATTTCCCTCAGACCTCCGCTGCCGATGACTATTGTTACCAGCATTTGTATCTGTGTGGGAAAGGCACTAGGCGCTTTCTGGCCTGCACAAGGCAGCCCTCATTGATGGGCTATCTGGAGTAGCCTCTGAATTGGAAAGATCAGGGCATCTTTCTTCATACTGTCGTTTCTCCTAAGCTAGACCCTGTTTATTAGTTTCCTAGGTCTGCTGTCCTAAACTACCGCAAACTGGGTGGCTTAAGCAACAGAAATATTCTCTCGCAGTTCTGGAAATCAAAAGTCTGAAATCAAGGTGTCAGCAGGGCTAGTTACTTCTGGAGCCTCTCAGCCTTTCTCCCAGCTTCTGTTGGTTGCCCGCCTTCCTTGGCATCTGTGGCTTGTAGATGCGTCACCCCAGTCTCTGCCTCTGCTGTCACATGGTGTTCTACCTGTGTGTCTTGGTGTCTTTGTTGCTTTTTTCCCCTCTAGGATATAGCTCCTGAGTGGCTCAAGGATCTTCCTCTCTATGTGTCTGTTTTTGATTTTTTGGTTTTTTTTTTTTTTTAGACAGAGTCTGGCTCTGTCGCCCAGGCTGGAGTGCAGTGGCGCGATCTCGGCTCTCTGCAAGCTCCGCCTCCAGGGTTCACGCCATTCTTCTGCCTCAGCCTCCTGAGTAGCTGGGACTATAGGCGCCCACCACCACGTCCAGCTAATTTTTTGTATTTTTAGAAGAGACAGGGTTTCACCGTGTTAGCCAGGATGGTCTCAATCTCCTGACTTCGTGATCCACCCACCTTGGCCTCCCAAAGTGCTGGGATTACAGGCGTAAACCACTGCACTCGGTTTTTTTTTTTTTTTTTTTTTTTTTTCAGATGGAGTCTTGCTCTGTCATCTAGGCTGGAGTGCAGTGGTGCAGTCTCAGCTTATTGCAACCTCTGCCCCTAGGTTCAAACAATTCTCGTGCCTCGGCCTCCCGAGAAGGTGGGATTACAGGCGCCCGCGACCACACCCGCTTAATTTTTGTATTTTTAGTAGAGATAGAGTTTCACCATGTTGGTCAGGCTGGTCTTGAACTCCTGACCTCAAGTGATCTGCTTGCCTTGGCCTCCCAAAGTGCTGGGATTACAGGTGTGAGTCACTGCACCCGACCCCTCTCTGTGTGTCCACGTCCAAATTTCTTATAAGGCACTGGTCATTGGATTGGGACCCACCCGAATCAAGTTAAGATAAGGTCACTGTGGATTAGGGTGAGTCCTAACCTTCTCTTAAGGTCCGCAACCTTATCTTAACTGTACAGAAACCTTGTTTCCAAATAAGATCACATTCTGAGGTTCCAGTGGACATGAATTTTGAGGGGACAGTATTCAACCCAGTACACTGGCAGATAAAAGACAATTTCATATGTTGATTCCATTCCAAGAGCCAAAATATTAAATGGGTCCTCTTGTGTTACCCCTTCTGCCAGGCCTTTAGGAAAAAAAAAATACTGTGGTTCATTCAAGTAAAAAGAGTAAACTTAAAGAGGTCAGCGCCACACCATTTGTTAGTATTGATAAAGTAAGAACATTGCTTGCTGGGTTTATTTTATTTTATTTTTTTGAGATGGAATATTGCTTTGTCACCCAGGCCGGAGTGCAGTGACATGATCTCTGTTTACTGTACCCTCCGTGTCCCAGGTTCAAGTGATTCTCATGCCTCAGTCTCCCAAGTAGCTGGTATTACATGTGTGCACCACTATGCCCGGCTAATTTTGTATTTTTAGTAGAGATGGGGTTTCACCATATTGGCCAGGCTGGTCTCGAACTCCTGACTTCAGGTGAAATACCCACCTTGGCCTCCCAAAGTGCTGGGATTACAGGTATGAGCCACCACGCCTGGCCCCAACTATTGAACTTTTAAACCTGCTGGCGAGAAAATCCCTGCCACCCAAGGCTCCTTCTCCTTTCCTCTTGGTTTAAGCCTTTGTTTGTAGCACCAGTGCTCCCAGCAGGACAGTAGACTGAAGGAGTCCACCATCCCCTTAGGAGTCTGGCTCACAGCGGGCTCAGCACCAGGGAACTGCACAAGCGCAGCCCCGCTCTCCCACGGAAGTTCTTTAGAATCCCTGACTTTGCTCAGCTAAGATAGGAAATGAACCAAAACTTGGGTTCCTTCTATTTGGATTTCAAACAAAGAAGGTCACCAAGTGTTGGTCTGCAAATGAGCTGTGTCTGCAGGGCAATTTTATTTTTAAATGCAAGATGACAGAGTGAAATTTCTATGTTTGATCTTAGCCAAAAGTCTGAGAAGTAATGTGAAATTTCTTTATTACAAAAAATAAACCGGGCTCTTTGATCTGGAAGTGCTGCCTTTGTTCTATAAAATGAATGTTTGTCGGGGCTGGGTCAAAGGTGGCATTCTGTGTGTCGGCTTCCTAATCTGGCTAAGAGAAACTTTCCTTCAGCATTTAAAAAAAAAAAACAACCTCTAATAGCCTCAACTATCTAGATGTTTCAAGGGAAAACATTTCTTTTCCCTAACATAGTGTCTTAGTCTGTTTGCATTGCTATAAAGGAATACCTGAGGCTGGGTAAGTTATAAAGAAAAGAAGTTTATTTGGCTCATGGTTCTTCAGGCTGTACAAGAAGCATGGTGCCAGCCTCTGCTTCTGGTGAGCGCTTCAAGAGGCTTCCACTCATGGGGGAAGGAGAAGGGGAGCCAGCATCACATGATCAGAGAGGAGGAAAATGAGAGAGAAGGCAAGGGTGCCACTCTCTTTTAAACAACCAGCTCTCAGGTGAACTCATTCATTACTGCAGAGAAGCCACCAAGCCTTTCAGGAGGGATCCACCCCCATGACCAAAATACCTTCCAGTAGGCCCCACCTCCAACACTGGGGATCAGATTTCAACATAAGATTTCGAGGGGACAGATATCCAAATTATATCACATGGTAATTCAGTTCAACTGAGAAAAGGTATCTTTGAGCACCTACTGCAACCCCCTGCTAGGGAAGACACCAGGAGAAAAAACAACTTACAATCTTGGGGGAATATAAGACAAACAAATATGAGACAGAGAACAGCAAGACAGCCATACCTCTTGGCATTGCATACCTTAATGACATAAGCAGGACATCTGGCCCAGAATTTGCTTTTTTCCCTTCAATTAACTTTCTTTCTTTCTTTCTTTCTTTTGAAGTGGAATCTCAGTCTGTCGCCCAGGCTGGAGCGCAGTGGAGTAATCTTGGCTCATTGCAACCTCCACCTCCCCGGTTCAAACAATTCTTGTGCTCAGCCACCTGAGTAGCTGGTATTACAGGCACGTGCCACCATGCCTGGCTAATTTTTTAATTTTTAGTAGAGACAGGGTTTTGCCATGTTGCCCAGGCTGATCTTGAACTCCTGACCTCAAGTGATCCACCTGCCTTGGCCTCCCAAAGTGCTGGGATTACAGTCATGAGCCACTGCACCCGGCCTCCCTTCAACTGACTTTTAAAGAAACCCTTAAACTTTACCATTCTATGTAAAAGTAATGTCTGCTTCTTCTGATTTATATATTTTCAAATTCTTAAAATTTGAGCTTGTTTTTCTTTCCTCGAGCAAAAAAGAAATATCTGCTTAATAAAATGTAAATGTCACAGAGATACATGACATGGAAAGTGAAAATCTCTGGGTCCCATCCTCCTGAGATAACCACTGCCAGCAACTTCTGGTATTGATTTTAAAGGTTCTTCTCCACATAGTGGCTCCTGCAGAGGAGAAATTAGAAGTATTTATGCTGGAATACAAAAGTTAAGATTTTTAGGAAAATTTGCCCCTGCCATTTGTAGAAGCTAGTTATGATCACATATCACAGGAAGTGAACACCTGAGGGCTTCTTTTTTAAGGAATTCTTTCTTAGAGCTTTTATATGAAGATGACAAAAGGTAGAGACCTTAGGGCACTGGTGGCTTGACTGAAAGTGTGTGTTGTCAAAGATGTTCTTTTCATTGACCCCCCTGGAAGACTGTTCCCATGACAGAGGGGAGGGCTGACCCAGTCTCCAGGCTTGACCTGAAAACCTGTTACCATGGCAACTTAATTCGCCAGATGTCAGTCCACTTAACTGGAGCCTACATTCCCGTAGCTGGAAGAAATTATTTCTAAAATCTCACGTCTATTTTTGAAGCACCATCTGTTAAATTTGCGCCCTGTCCAAACATAGACATTCAAAAACTCATTCATAGCCAGACTTCACTGCTTCAAATGTCTTTCATTCCATGAATCCCAAAGTCATTTGCTTAAAATTAATTTTTTTTAATGGAGTTTTTGCTCTGTTGCCCAGTGATCTCAGCTCACTGAAACCTCTACCTCCTGGGTTCAAGGGATTCTCCTGCCTCAGCCTCCCAAGTAGCTGGGATTACAGGCACCGGCCACCACACCTGGCTAATTTTTTTAATTTTTAGTAGAGATGAGGTTTCACCATGTTGGCCAAGCTGGTCTTGAACTCCTGACCTCAGGTGATCCGCCAGCCTCGGCCTCCCAAAGTGCTGGGATTACAGGCATGAGCCACCATGCCCAGCCTTAAAATTAAATTTGATCCAGTTCAGAAAATATTTATTGACACCTGACTATGGGACATACAGAGGTGAGAAAGCCATTGTTTTACCACCAAGGAGCTTGCAGTTCAGTAGGAAGGTAAGAGATAAACATGAATAACTATAGCCCAGAGCTGAATGTAATACATTCCTCCAGAGAGATTGACCAAATTGTTATATAGGAAACAATTGCTTTCAGAAAGTACTTTTTCAGCTGTGTATTGCAACTCTGTATTCATGGTGCCTAGCACAGCCCTTGAGAAGTCATAATTGTTAATAAATGCTTGGTTGGTTGAGTGAATGAATGAGTGAGTGAATGATAGATGGGCACTGAATATGGTTTAAAAATTTTTTTTTAAGAAGGGCATTTTCGGGCCGGGCACGGTGGCTCATGCCTGTAATCCCAGCACTTCAGGAGGCCAAGGTGGGTGGATCACCTGAGGTCAGGAGTTCGAGACCAGCCTGACCAATATGGTGAAACCCTGTCTCTACTGAAAATATAAAAATTAGGCGGGCGTGGTTGCATGCATCTGTAATCCCAGCTACTCTGGAGGCTGAGACAGGAGAACTGCTTGAACCCAGGAGGCGGAGGTTGCAGTGAGCCGAGATCGCACCACGGCACTCCAGCCTGGGCGATAGAACAATACTCCGTCTCAAAAAAAATAAAAAGAAGAAAAAAGGAAGGGCATTTTGGGGAACGCTAGTGAATATGCCAAAGCTCCTGGCTCATTCAGAAGTGTGTTGAAAGCGAAGCATGTTCCTGAGGGTAGTAGGTCCTAGGCTGGGTTATTTGTCCTTGATGGGAAGACCATGGGGCTCCATGAAAGGTACTCCATGACAAGGGACTGACTTGGTCGGAGCCTAACTGGAAAATGATCCATGTGCCAGAAGATTGTTGCAGGCACTGTTTCCAGGATTGGGTTTCTAATCAAGTGGCTTTGTCTAGTAAACTGATTATATTAGTCCAATTTTTCTCTAGGATATTTAGGAAAATCAAAGTGCTCATCATAAACAAGTGGTTCTCAACATTTAGACACAGTGAAATCATCAAGGGAGATCTCTAAACGTGCAGTCATCTGGCGCCCATCTCCAGAGAGTTTAATATAGCTCATCTGGAGGGGAGCCCCGGGTCTGTATGGAGAGCCTGATGCAGGCAGATTTCGGAGTTCACTTTGAGAAACGCTGCAGTTGTACGTTTTGCCTGCTGAACGTGATGTTGTCCAGAGGGAGACATAGATCTCTGGGCTTTGTTATCTAGACTGGCTCACAGCCTGATCCCCCAATTGCCCCGCAGGACTGCATTTGCATCCCTGCTTCTTAGGTTCCTCCATGGTACCTTTGCTCTGGTCTACATATTGGAACATGCTAGAAAATTCTTAGGGCACATTTAGTGTTATTTACCCAGGAATTGGGGTGGGGTAATGAATTGCTTACAGTAGGACACAAACATTTCTTTATAAAACTTTTAACATTTTAGAAATTCAGAAAAAAATTATTCTACATTCCAGCTAAGAAAATGTGTTATCTCCAAAATATTACATGTTTTCCTGCTTCAAAACTTACCCTTTCCTGTTCTGCATTGTCTTTTAGCTTACACCGAAGATAATATGATATCAGCCCTTTGTTGTGCTTGGGCAATGACCTTTGGCTCAAAGTGATAAAATTCTGGCTTAACCAGTACCACCACTTAACAAGACTTCATCTTGAAAAGCAGAATTAGGATCAAAGGCAGAGGCCAGGAACCGTGGCTCATGCCTGAAATACCAGGACTTTGGGAGGCCGAGGCAGGAGGATCACTTGAGCCTGGGATCACTTGAGACTAGCCTGGGCAACATAAGGAGACTCCATCTCTCCAAAAAAATAAAAATAGTTAGCTGGGTGTGATGGTGCACGTCTGTAATTTCAGCCACTCTAGGGGCTGAGGTGGGAGGATTGTTTGAGCCTGGGAGGAGATGAGAGGAGAGGCAGAATGTTTGGATAAAGGGGGCTGCCAGGGGCTGAAGTGGGGTCTGTGTTCCAGCCAGGAGGATCCCAGTCCAGCCAGGGTGACCAGCAAGTGCTCCTTTTCCTCAGCCATTCCTAGGAGTTGCCTTCACTGGGAAGCTCTAACAAGAATCCCCCTCCCTGGCAAGGTGCAGACAAAGTGGGATGATGGAGGTGGGGGACAATGACCTGCAGCTCTGGTGACATCTGATATCTGAGTGACTGATATCCCACTCTCTTCTGCTTGGTAGGGAGAAGTGGTGCTAGAGAACAGTATGGGAGCCTGGAGGAAGAAGGGACATTGATATGCACTGGGGAAAGGCACAGTTGGGGATGCCAAAGGCAAACTTGACTGTATCACGAGGTCCTCTAGGGCTGCCAACTCTTCAGCACTGAGTGGGTGGACAGATGCCATGTAGGCAAGTGTCATTATCACAAGTGACTGCACACAAGGGCAGTTGGCAGGAATATTGCTGCTGAGCGTCTGGAAAGAGGACCACAATACATCTCAGGAATGATTACATTGCTGGAGCTATGATGGAGAACCATTTCCAAATGTTAGTGGAAACATCACAAGTAAAGAAGAGTGGATCACATGCAGTTACTGATATTCAGAAAGGAGACAGGTCAGTGTTGGATGCAGTGAGAAGCTTTGTAGGATTTGACCAAGTGACATTATAATTATTGGAGAGGCAGGATGGCATTCCTACAAGGGAGTTGTGAAGAGCTTGTCATAGCCGGAGAGGGACAGTGAGGAATCTTGAACCACTGTGAATCAACAGATCTGGATTTGAGCATTGGCTCCACTATCAAGCTGTGTGACAGTAGGCATGTCACTTAACCTCTCTGAGCCTCAAGTTCCTTTCTTACAACATCAGGAGGTTAGATTTAATAATATGTAGGGTCTCTTCCAGCTCCGAAGTTCTATGATTCTATTAAAATGGCCTGGTCATGGCCGGGTGCAGTGGCTCACGCCTATAATCCCAGCACTTTGAGAGACTGAGGTGGGTGGATCACTTGAGGTCAGGAGTTCAAGACCAGCCTGGCCAACATGGCAAAACTCTGTCTCTATTAAAAATACAAAAATTAGCCAGGCATGGTGGTGTGCACCTATAGTCCCAGCTACTTGGGAGATTGAGGCTGGAGAATCCCTTGAACCCAGGAGGTGAAGGATGCAGTGAGCCAAGGTCATGCCACTGCACTCCAGCCTGGGTGACAAAGCAAGACTCTGTCTCAAAAAAAAAAAAAAAAAAAAAAAAAAAAAAAAAAAAAAAAGCCTGATCAAAGCCAGGGTTAATATATTATAAGAAGATGGGATGAGAGAAGTTTCTTTTTCTTTTTTTTTTTTTCTTCAGGTGGAGTCTCGCTCTGTTGCTGAGGCTGGAGTGCAGTGGCGCAATCTCGGCTCACTGCAACCTCTGCCTCTGGGCTCAAGTGATTCTCCTGCCTCAGCCTCCCGAGTAGCTGGGATTACAGGCGCCTGCCACCACACCTGGCTAATTTATTTTATTTTATTTTATTTTTAGAGAAGGGGTTTTGCCCTGTTGGCCAGGCTGGTCTCGAACTCCTGACCTCAGGTGATCCACCCGCCTTGGCCTCCCAAAGTGGGGATTACAGGCATGAGCCACCACGCCCGGCCAAGAGAAGTTTCTTTGGTGATTACTTCTATTTGCAAATGCCAGGATGAGCAGCTGCTCTTTGGTTCAAATAGGCTGAATCAAAGAGCAGAAAGTGTTTCAAGGATTAAATGAACAAATGCTGCAGAGAGTTTGAGTAAGAAGAGACCTGAGGTTGGACTGTTGGATTTTGCAACACGAAAGTCTTTAGTGGCCTTGACAAGAGCAGTTTTGGTGGACTAGGAGGGCAGAGGGCTGGCTGGAAGAAGCATGAGAATCAGAGACAGAGTGAAGAATGTGAGTAAAAATGATTCTTCTGAGGAGTTTGCTCCCAAGAGGGGCAGGAAAAATGGAGCAGTAACTGTAGGGGGCACTGTGGAGTCAATGAAAGTTTTGTTTTTTAAAATTCTGGGTGATATTTCAGCGTGTTTATATTTTGATGGGAATGATCCAGTAGAAAGGGGGAAACCGATGAACGTATAAAGAGGCAAAACTCCTTAAGTAGCAACAGGAGATAGGATCTGTGCAAATGCGGAAGAGTTGGCTTCAAGTCAGGGAGCACAGATAGTTCAGTGACTAATTGTAGCCGGAGAGAAGACAACAGATACAGGTAGATGATTGATTTGGAGTTGGAAAGATGTGGAAATTATCTTCTAATTGCCAATTTTCTCAATGCGATAAGAAGCCAGGTCATTAGTGGACAATGAGAAAGATAGAAAGGGTGTTGGAAGCTTTCAAGATGCAAAATAGGTGGCCGTTCAGAAAGGTAAAGTGATTTGACTGTGCTGGTTAATTAGTGGCCATCTCAGACCAGGATCCAGGAAAGTTTTGGGATAGATGTCTTGGAAATGTGGTAAGATGGCCAGGCAGCCCTGTGAGGACACTTACAGTTTGTGATCAGGAAATTAAAGTGAGATCAGTCCAGTAAGATGTGTGTGCTTCCCAGCCAAGTTCAGCTGGCTGGGTGCAGAGGTGAAGTCAGTGGAGGGTTGAATAAACCAGGTAAGCACAGTGAAGTGAGAGGGGGAAGGGGATCGAGGGGCATGCAGTGGGGTGGTTGCAGTGTTAGGTGGCAGGATCTAACCTGGGCTAGGGGTAAAGCAAAGACATGGAGGAAGTGGGGTGCAGGGAAGGCAGTGTGCTCATTAGATTGGGGCTGCTTGTGGGCTGGAGTAAGAGAGGAAGCAAATTGGAAAGATACAAAAGATGGCCTCTCAGCCAGGCGCGGTGGCTCACGCTTATAATCCCAGCACTTTGGGAGGCTGAGGCGGGTGGATCACTTGAGGTCAGGAGTTCGAGGCCAGCCTGGCCAACATGGTGAAACCCTGTCTCTACTAAAAATACAAAAATTAGCTGGGCGTGGTGGCAGGTGCCTGTAATCCCAGCTACTCAGGAGGCTGAGGTAGGAGAATCGCTTGAACCTGGGAAGCAGAGCCTGCAGTGAGCTGAAATTGTACAACTACACTCCAGCCTGGATGACACAGTGAGACTCCACCTCAAAAAAACAAACAAACAAACAAACAAACAAAAACACAAAACCACAAAAAACAACAAAAAAGATGGCCTCTCTAGTGGACTGAATAGTGGCCCTCTAAAATGCATGTCTATATGGAACCTCAGAATATGACCTTATTTGGAAACAGGGTCTTTGCAGATGTAATTAGTTAAGATAAAGTCACACTAAATTCAGTGACTGTAGTTCCTTGTTTGTTTGTTTTGTTTTTTGAGACAGAGGCTCTCTCTGATGCCCAGGCTGGAGTGCAGGGGCATGATCTCAGCTCACTGCAACCTCTGCCTTCCAGGTTCAAGCGATTCTCCTGCCTCAGCCTCCCGAGTAGCTGGGACCACAGGTGCACGCCACCACACCTGGCTAATTTTTAAATATTTTTAGTAGAAACGGGGCTTTGCCATGTTGGCCAGGCTGGTCTTGAACTCCTGGCCTCAGGTGATCCACCCGCCTCAGCCTCCCAAAGTGCTGGGATTACAGGTGTGAGCCGCCGAACCTGGCCCACTTGTTCTTATGAGAAGATGGGAGGACACAGAAGGAGAAAGGCCGTGTGACCACAGAGGCAGAGACTGGAGTTATGCAGCCACAGGCAAGGCATGCTCAGGATTGCCGGGAGCCACTGGCTAGGAAGAGACAGGAAGGATTTTTCCCTCGAGGCTTCAGAGAGAGAATGTCTCTGCCAACATCTTGATTTTATACTTGTAAGGTTTGGAACTGTCAGGGAATACATTTCTTTCTTTTCTTTTCTTTCTTTTTCTTACCTTTCTTTTTCTTTCCTTGCTCTGTCACACAGGACAGAGTGCAAGGGCATGATCATGGCTCACTGCAGCCTCGACCTCCTGGGCTCAGATGATCCTCCCATCTTAGCCTCCCGAATAGCTCAGACTACAGGTGTGCACCATCACACCCGGCTAGTTTTTAAATTTTTTTGTAGAGATGGGGGGGTCTCCCTATGTTGCCCAGGCTGGCCTCAAACTCTTGGGCTCAAGCGATCCTCCTGCTTCGGCCTCCCAAAGTACTGGGATTAGAGGTGTGAGCCCCTGCGCCTAGCCAGAGAATACATTTCTATTGTTTTAAGTCACCCAGTTTGTGGGACTTCCTACGACAGCCTTCAGAAGCTAATACAACCAGCAGCTTCCTGTTCAGTGGGTGATTCCTGACTTGGTGTGGCCCTCTGTGGTTGTGAAAGAGTTGCTCTTTGTAGATCCACTTGGCCGTGGATCACGTTCAGGCCTGGGTCTCACGAACAGGGCCTGCCAGCACAACTGCTAGCCTTTCACTCATGACACAGCTTGCACATCAGGGTGTGTTTAACAGTGCCATAGGGGCCCCCTCATTCTTTGTGGAACCCATAGCATTCTTTGTGGAGCCCGTACCATTGTTTAATCCTCTGCAGCTTCCTGCCACATAAAGGGGAGGTTTCCTGCTTGAATATTCTTCTGCTGCAAGGCACAGAGGCTGGCTGTCACCATGGCTTAGGCTGGTTTCCTCTGACCCATCCCTTTAGCCTAAAGTCTGAATAGCAGAAGACATTCTTTGTTATCTGCAGGCTGATTCTAGAGCATCCATTGAGAATGTAATGAGTACTTGTCCAGAGTCCAGCATTGCAAAGGGGTATGATTGACCCCGACTTTTTCTCCTGCTTACTGCCATAAACAATCACCAGCCTAAAGTGCTATAATTTATGGCAAGGAGGAAGTACCACTTAGGCCCAGGATGATGGAAGGAAGTTCGTCTTCGTTGCTTGGAGGAACCCGACAGCTGTCAGCCCCAGCCATTGCTCGGTCCAGGACAGGTTTGCCGAGGGGAAGCGCCTGGCCCGCAGTGCTTCCCCAAGGCTGGTGCCAAGGTTGGGAGGAGCACCCCTTCAGCCATCTGGGTGTTCTTTCCTGAGAGTTGTTCAGTAGTTTTTCCAAATGTGAAGGCACATTTGTGCCTGGGATCCTGTTCCCCTTCCCATTTATTTACTCATTCCACATTTATCAAGCACTTTCTATATACTTTGTGTAAGGTGTTCTGTAAGGCATGGGGCAGAAACAAAGAAGCAAAGGCAAGCTCCTTGCTTCTGAAATGCCTGGGAGTAGGGGAAGCCTATGGGTTGACAAGCAGGTGCAAGACTATGTGGCGAGGACTAGAAAGAACAATGTGTGGTGGGTAGGAGAGAGCGGGACTAACTCCATCTGGAAGACGTGGGGAGGGCATGTTGGAAGACAGTATGTTTCATCTGAAACTTAAGAAGGAGAGGAACTTACCTGCTAGAGAGTAGGATGAAGAAGATTCCAAGAGCTTGGATCCAGGTGCCCTAAGAGAGACAGCAGGTAAGCCCTTCTTTTGAAGTCTCTTCAAGAATAGGCAAGAGGAGGTCCAGATCATCTTGCAGAGGACAAAGATTCCTTATCTTTGACTTCCATGAGGTTTTCCCAGTAGCCTGAAAAAGATGTTGAGGTACTAGGAGTATAACATGTCCTTCACCTACAGCCTGGTTTTAAACCCAGTTTTATACCAGAGAGGCAGTGTGAAAACTTGGTCCTGGTTTTAGCTCAGCTTCTAATAACTTAACCACAGGCAAATTACCTTAGCTTTCTGGACCTCAGTTTTTCTGTCTGTAAAATGGGGTGAAGGGTAGGTTGGATGAAGGATCTCTAAGGTCCCTTCTAGGACAACATTCTGTGGGTCCATGGCTACTTGAAGGAAGTGTGAAGTGAAGATCTAGAGAGTGTTGAGTCAAAGGATCAGAGGACAGAGTAGGGAGTCACACTCAGTGAGTAGGAGACAAAAACAGGGGCCCACAGAAGAACCTGAAAAAGTAGATCAGGGGGAGGAGAGCTGCAATGATCTAAAAATATGTATATGAGCACTGGTGTCCAAGGCTATGGAAGATCCAATATGGAGATACAGAAAAGGGCACTGAGCTTGGCAAAGAGAGGTGACTGACCTTTGAAGAACAGAAGCCAGGCTAGGATGGGCGAAGCATGAATGAATGGATGATGAGGAGCAGAGCCCACCCTGGGCTAAATTGCAAAGCAGTGCATGTGGAGGCCCCCTTTTCCCTTGTGGCTGCCTCTTCCTCACTTTGGGACCCCTGCCTGCTGTGCTGCCCATGGACTGCTCCAGCGCCCCATCCCCACGCCCCCAGTAGCTGGTTCCAGGAAGTGTCCTGTGCTCCAGAAGAAGCCCCTTCCAATTGCAATGGTCTGAATGGTTGTGTCCCTCCACAATTCACACATTGAAATCCTAACCCTGAAGGTGATGATATTAGGCAGGAGGCCTTTAGGGAGGTGATCAGGTCATGGGGCCAGAGCCCTCATGCATGGGATTAGTGCCGTGATCAAAATGGGCTCAAGGGAGCTCCTTTGCTTCTTCCATCATGGGAGGCAGAGAAGGCTCCAACTGCAAACCAAGAAGTGGGCCCTCACCAGACACTGAATCCGCTGGTGCCTTGATCCTGGACTTCCCCACCTCCAGAACTGTGAGAAATAAATTTCTGTTTTCTAAAAGCCACCCAGTTTGTGGTATTTTGTTATAGCAGCCCAAGCAGGTGAAGACACCAACCAAAACTGATTACACAGCAAAACTAAAAAATAAACAGTTAATTTATTGGGTGCTTCTGTATGCCAGATATTGTGCTAAAGGCTTCGCCTATAGATAATTACACCTTTACAGTAACCCTGTGGTAAATACTATTATTTTCCCCTCTTTACAAATGAAGAAACTGAAGCTTAGAGAAATTATGAAACTTACTCAGACTCACATAGCTCGAAAGTGGAGGGTGGGGAGTGGATTGAGCCTAGGCCACATGGCTTCAGAGCCCAAGATTTCAAGAGCTATGCTACATAGTAATCTGATGAAACTCATTCATACCAGGATGTGAATGACTGACAGGTGACTGTCCGTGGAAATTAAATATCTTTCATGATCTTGCATCATAGAGAAGGAGTTTCAGAATCCAAAAGCAGGGTTCTAGACAGGGTGGCTTGTCTTCTAGGCTCTCTTAGATTATATTGTACAGATTACCAGAAGTTCTAACTCTTTGTGTGTTAAGAAAAGAAAAGCTAAAGTTTGTCAGCGAGTTTCAAAGAGCTCGTGAATAAAAGAAAGGGGAGAGGTAGTAGGCAGAGTTGATTTTTGGTTTTTGGTTTTGTAGGGAGAGAAAGACCTGTGTCTACTTGAAGGCAGAGGAAAAGCTGCAATAGAGACGGAACCCCCGGAGGTACACAAGAGAGAGGAGACATTTGGGGAGCCTGAAAATAATCAGGAGGTAGTAGGATCTGCAAATATTCAGGAGGTAGCAGGATCTAATGCATGGCAGAGGGTTGAGATTTTCACTCTGCTGAGCAGGGTAAACCTTTTCCTGAGTGCAGAGGGAAGGTAGAGGGATAAAGGAGGGGACACGTGTGTGTTAAAGTGACAAACCAGGAGGAGGAAGGAAGAGCAAGATGATCACCTTGGTGCTTGGCAAGAAAATGAGGAGAGTTTCTCTTCTGCCATTAGGGTGGAAAGAGCAGTTGTGAATTAGGAGGCTCAAGCAGGAAACAGTGCAAATAGATCACGAGCAGATCTCTAGAGAGAAGATCTGCAGTGGGAGGGATGGAGTTGAAGCTTGTCATTGCAAGACTGCAGTGTTCCGTGATGTTTCTTCCTTTTTCCATCCTAACACTAATGAGAACTCAGCAATCCCTGGCTGGGTCCGACGGTGCCATCCCTCTCATTGTCCCTGTGATCTCTGCCATTCTCTTGGTCTCTTCGAAGGCAACCTGAGCAACAGCCCTGATGTACTGTGAACACATTTTCCTAAAGAATTTTTCCAAGTCACAAGAAGTCCCAAGTCAGTGTCACCAAGAGGATCTCCTTCACCTGCCACTTTAGGAACACTTAAAACATAATGGCGGACAAAACCGTGTCCTGGAAACCTGAGCCTTTGGACATTTACAGGATAAGAGCTATCCCTCACTGGGTTTCTTTCTGATATTTTAGGAGATGGGGAAGAAGAAGAAGGTGATGAAGACAGGTTGGACAATGCAGTCAGGGGCCCTGGGCCCAAGGGGCCAGTTGGGACGGTGTCAGAAGCTCAGCTTGCTCGGAGGCTCACCAAAGTAAAGAACAGCCGGCGGATGCTGTCCAATAAGCCACAGGACTTCCAGGTAGCAACGGCCTGGCGTTCTGCTTCTTTGTTTAATCTTTATATTGCCCATCTTCTGGCAATTGCAGTGATGTTTCAGTGGACCTATTCCAACGGACAATGGCTCAACCAGTAAAGAGAGATGTCAGTGTATAAACCCAGTAAGAAAACCTCTCCATCTTTCTTCTGCAGGCACAAGTGGGTTTAGTCTAGCCAGCTGGTGGTCTCCAGAGAAATAAAACTATAATTCTCCTTCCCTTTGGCAGAAGGAAAGAGCTAATCAAAGAACAGAAGCACAAATACTGTGTTTTTCGCAGCTCTGGGCCCTGTCTTAGATTTGGAAGGCAGCTATGGAGTTAGTTCATCACTAGGCTCAGCAAGACCAGGTGCATGACTGGAGTCTGAGCAGTGACCTCCACCTGCCCTGCCCTTTCCTAGGCCGGCTTTGAATGATTTCATCCCTACAGCTGCTCTTGGTCTCTATAACCCAACCCCAGTTCCCCATCTTGGGAATGACCCTAGGTGGCTCCACCCAATTGGTAGCACCTGGTATACCACAAAGCTGCCCTGGCCTGGTGTTAGCAATCCTAAGAGGTGAAGGAAATGAACCAACAGCTGAGGATCCTAAGGATCCCACGTGCTGGGAAAGGTTGGGTAACCATCCCCCTTCTGTGCTGCAGATCCGCGTCCGAGTGATTGAGGGCCGACAGTTAAGTGGCAACAACATAAGGCCTGTGGTCAAAGTTCACGTCTGCGGCCAGACACACCGAACAAGAATCAAGAGAGGAAACAACCCTTTTTTTGATGAGGTAAAGGGGTTGAGAGGGCATGTTTCTGCTCATGAGTCCCACTGGGGAGGGAAACACGGGAGCAGCTTCACTGGTGAAGACACCACTGAGTTCCAAGTAGAGATCACAGGAACAAAACTTGGTGTGACCATGTGAACGCATGGCAGGGTCTTGGAAAAAGCCCTGGAGTTTAAGCTTCATGGTAAACCCACTTCTGCTATTGGAAAAGGAGAAATAGGTAAGTAACAAATATAGCTTTTTTTTTTTTTTGAGATGGAATTTCGCTGTTGTTGCCCAGGCTGGAGTGCAGTGGCGTGATCTCGGCTCACTGCAACCTCCACCTCTGGGGTTCAAGTGATTTTTCTGCCTCAGCCTCCCAAGTCGCTGGGATTACAGGCATGCACCCCCACACCCGGCTAATTTTGTATTTTCAGTAGAGACGAGGTTTCACTATGTTGGCCAGTCTGGTCTCGAACTCCTGAACTCAAGTGATCCACCCGCCAACAAAGTGCTGGGATTACAGGCATGAGCCACCACGCCTGGCCAGCATTTATTTAAATAAAATTGTTCACTTGGGACAATCTAAAAGATATCTAGCTTTTAGATATCTAAAAGCTAAATGATGTGAAGATCCAAGGCTAAGCAGGTATGGGGGTACACACCTGTAATCCCAACACTCAAGAGGCTGAGACGGGAGGAGTGCTTGAGCCCAGATTTTCAAGACCAGCCTGGGCAATATAGTGAGATGCCTTTAAAAAAACGAAAATCACCTGGGCCCCTCTGTCAGTGGTTCTCAGAGATGCTGTTGCCTTTCTGGTGTTTTTGTGACAACTTCTTGATGATCCCCTCGACCCTTATGAGAGAGGACATGATGTCTCCTAAATCTACCTTTGCTTATTCTAATTAGCAGGGTGTCTCTGAGGGACAACTCTCGTGACTAATCCAGTTTTTTACAGGTGTCAAAACATACTTGGCTGCAAAAATAATATATGTTAAAGGAAAGCAGTTATTAGCACACAGGGGCTTTGTTTGTTTTGCCCCCCATACTGATAATTTTTTTTTTTTTTTTCTGAGACAGAGTCTGGCTCTGTCACCCAGGCTGGAGTGCAGTGGCGTGATGTTGGCTTACTGCAAGCTCTGCCTCCTGGGTTCACGCCATTCTCCTGCCTCAGCCTCCCGAGTAGCTGGGACTACAGGCACCCGCCACCACGCCCAGCTAATTTTTTTTTTTTTTTTTTTTGTATTTTTAGTAGAGATGGGGTTTCACCATGTTGGCCAGGATGGTCTCGATCTCTTGACCTCGT
This sequence comes from Pan troglodytes, assembly GCF_028858775.2. Lineage (NCBI taxonomy): Eukaryota > Metazoa > Chordata > Mammalia > Primates > Hominidae > Pan > Pan troglodytes. Next base: position 105,641,904 of record NC_072406.2, on the reverse strand, counting down.
CATCCACCCACCTCGGCCTCCCATAGTGCTGGGATTACAGGCATGAGCCACCACACCCAGCCTTTTTTTTTTTTTTTTTTTTTTTTTGAGACAGAGTCTCTGTTGCCAAGGCTGGAGTGTGGTGGTGCAATCTCAGCTCACTGCAACCTCCACCTCCCAGGCTAAGGCAATCCTCTCTCACCTCTGTCTCGCAAGTAGCTGGGACTACAGGCAGCCCACACCACCACGCTCAGCTAATATTTGTATTTTTAGTAGAGATGGGGTTTTGCCATGTTTCCCAGTCTGGTCTCAAACTCCTGGCCTCAGGTGTTCCACCTACCTTGGCCTCCCAAAGTGCTGGGATTACAGACATGAGCCACTGCGCCCTGCCTCCCATACTGAGAATTTAGCCTGTTCTACTGCCCTCTTTTATAACACTCCTCAAAAATACATGATACCTTGACAATCATCTCAAATGCAACAAAACTCCATGACTGGGCTGTGGGGAGAAATGATATATTTAGGGAACTTTTCAGAGTCTTGGCCAACTGTGCTGAGGAGACACATTTCTGGGATTCCTCAGGCCTATGTCTCCTGCTCTGTTCTCCAGCCCAGGCCTGTCTTATCACACTTCCTCTTCATTCCCTACAGCTCTAATCCCAGCTCTGGCGTTTGTCCTTTTTTTTTTTTTTTTCTACTTCTTTATTCAGAAAAGAAATGGTTTCTTCTATGCTGCGTTTCTATTTCTTCCTCTTTGTTCAAACTGGCTTCCAGCTCTGCAGAAGGCCCTATTTTCTTCTCACCTCTAACCTCTAACCTCTAACCTCTCCCCCTCAAAGGAATCGCAGACGACAGCAGGCAGCCAAGTACAGTAGTATACACATTCTCATGAGAGGTAGGGGCTGCACAGAGATGGGGCACTGGAAATGGACTTCAGGGAAGGCAGAGAGATTCACGTTGGAGGGCAAGACTGGATGGGGAGGGGAGGAGGCAAGATGCTGGATTACTTGGGCCTAACGCGTAAACCCTGTCCATGCATTGATAATGTAGGCTTCCTGTCGACTCATCTACATTCCCAGGAGCCCAGCAAACATCTCCACCTTCCTCAGAATTTTCCCGTTTTAATGAGTTTGAGGGGGATTAGATCTCTTGGCAAAAGAGAAGTCCAGTACCTTAATCGATAAAAAAAATTTTACGGGATAGGAGAAACAAAAGTAAGATGATAAAAACAAATATATAAAAGAGGTTTACTAAAAAAAATTTCTAGCCTGGCCAGGCGTGGTGGCTCACGCCTGTAATACCAGCACTTTGGGAGGCCGAGGTGGGTAGATCATTGGAGATCAGGAGTTCAAGACCAGCCTGGACAACATGGTGAAACCCCGTCTCTACTAAAAATACAAACAATTAGCCGGGTGTGGTGGCACTCACCTGTAGTCCCAGCTACTCAGGAGGCTGAGGTAGGAGAATTGCTTGAACCTGGGAGGCGGAGGTTGCAGTGAGCCAAGATTGGGCCACTGCACTCCAGCCTGGGTGACAGAGCGAGACTCTGTCTCACAACAAAAAATTAGCCTGGCATGGTGATGGGTGGCTGTAATCCCAGCTACTCGGGAGGTTGAGGCAGGAGAATTGCTTAAAGCCTGGAGGCGGAGGTTACAGTGAGCCAAGATCGTGCCACTGCACTCCAGCCTGGGCAACAGAGAGAGACTCCGTCCAAAAAAAAAAAAAAAGAATCCTAGCCTGTATGTATCTTTTTAACCAACTAATATTAAACTTGTTATCACCAATAATAGGAACAAAAATGATGTGGTGTCCTCATGTGAGATAATGGAAGTAATCAACATCACCTGTGTCAAGTCTTGTCAAATGGCCAATTTGCATCCGACAGTGAGGAAACATTCACACAAATCTAGACTGTGGGATATTCTACAAAACAACGGGCATGGTGGCTCACGCCTGTAATCCCAGTACTTTGGGAGGCCAAGGCAGGAGGATCATTTGAGGCCTGTAGTTCAAGACCAGCCCGAGCAACTTAGTGAAACTTCATCTCTATTTAAAGAAGAACAAAAGGCAAGGGAAAACACAAGAAACAAAAAAGGAAATAGCACTGTTCTATATTTTTATGTAGCTTCCTTTTGGAAGCTGAAGAGACTCAAAAACCAAATGCAGCGTATGATTCTTGCATAGATCCTGGATTTCTTTGAAAAGCTAAAGTTTTTTGTAGGGATGATTGGAGAAATTTGAAAATTGACTCTGTTAGATGTTAAATTTCTTGGTTATGATAATGGTGTTGCAATTCTATAGGCGGATGTCCTTGCTCTTAGGAGATGCATGTAAATGTATTTTGAAGGGGTGAAGTGTCATGATCTCTAAAGCTTTCTTGCAAATAGTTCAGTTTAAAAAAGAGAAAGATAAAGCAAATGTCCAAAAATGGAACAATTGGTGAACATAGGTGAAAGGTGGTATTTATTTTACCATTCTTTCAGCTGTCCTGTAGATTAGAAATATTCCTAAGTAAAAAGTTGGAGGAAAAAGTCTCAGTTGGAGTAAGTGTTCAATCTTTTAGGATTAACATTTATTAGCCTGACATGGTTAAACCTCCTATATACCTAATATTCATATCCCAAGAATCAACCTTCTTAAAATTAGCTTTTACAATGTGGTCAATATTGACTTTGCTGAGGCACTAACTTAATCTAATGGGCAAAATTGTCTTGAAAGGTGCTTTCTTGGAGTAAAATTAGAGTCACTAGACACTAATAGAGCTAAAGATATTAGAGAAATTTAAAACACACTCCAGGTCATGCCAGCTCTAAGCACTCATTTTGGTAAGCATTGCAGCATGAAGTCACCTTGGATCTTTTTCCCTTTTTTTTTTTTTTTTTGAGATGGCTTCTCACTATATTGCCCTGGCTGGTCTTGAACTCCTGGGCTCAAGCACTCCTCCCATCTCAGCCTACTGAGTGTTGGGATTACAGGGGTGTACCCCGATACCTGCTTAGCTTTGGATCTTTACATTATTTAGCTTTTAGATATCTAGCCCCAGGTAAACAATTTTATTTAGTTAAGTAAATGCTGTATTTGTTACTTACCCTTTTCTCCTTTTTCCAACATGAAGAAGTGGGTTTACCATGAAGCTTAAACTGCAGGGCTTAAACTCCAGGCCTTGCCATGTGTTCACATGGTCAAACCTAATTTTGAATTTGTGTTTTGCATTTTTTAGGAGGGCCCCCAAAATTATAGCATCAGATCCCCCTAACCCGAATCCCCTGTTAACATTTAAACATCTGCTCTATTGTTTTGGCAGTTGTTTTTCTACAATGTCAACATGACCCCTTCTGAATTGATGGATGAGATCATCAGCATCCGGGTAAGGGTCAGCAATTAGGAAGGTGCTGCTCACTCACGGCCAGGCAAAGCCAATCATTTCTTCACTACTCTTCTTTCTTCCAGGTTTATAATTCTCACTCTCTGCGGGCAGATTGTCTGATGGGGGAATTTAAGGTGAGTGACAACAGTCTGCTTCATTCAACTTACAGAAAGATGAGAACTTTCATAATAGAAATCTGATTCCTGTGTACCCATCTTGGTGGCATCTTGGGAATGTGTAAGGGTTCAGCATGATGACGCTTGCTGAAGGCTGCTTGGGGCTTGTCTATTTCCAAAGTATAACAGTGAACAGAGCTCTCAAAGCAAGATGCCCTGAAGCTGCCATATCAGGGCCCTTCCCAGGGTTGTATCTGGATGGAAGCAAATCCACTGCCACAAAGGGAAGGGGTGTTGACCATGGCAAGAAGTCCACCATCCACCTCCACTTACTGGGGGCCCCAGAGCTCCATCTGCAAAGCCAATTATGGTAAATTCAGAGTGTGAAAGGAAAGCCAAACAAGGCAAGAGGTTCAGGGTGCTTCTATAAGTAGCTCTCACTGGAATGAAAGGACAAATACTTGGTTGGCTTCTTCCCAGCAATTCTACATGGAATAGGCTGCCTCTCCAAGAAATGAGCACCAGTCACTAGAAGTCCTAGAAGATGATCTGGGTCAGGCAGACCTGTGTTCATACCCTGTCTGCCACCAAGTAGCCACATGTCCCAGAGGAACTCAATCTCTCTGATCCTTAGTTTCTTCATCTGTAAAATGGGATCACTGAGAAAATTAAATGAGATAGTATGTGTAAAGCACCTAGTATAGCACCTGGCACATTGAAGTGCCCAGTCAATGGTTATATTAGTAGTAGCATTAGCTGGAGGAGAAGGAGGAGGAGGAGGAGAATTGGACAGGAAATTGGGACAGGTGAATTTCTGTAAGATGACCAATGGTCCCACTTTGCCTGGGACTTTAGTGGTAAAACTGAGGATAACCCAGGCAAACTGGGTCATATTGGTCACTCTGCTTCTGTGGTCCCTTCCAGCCCTAAGACTAGCTCATTCATTCAATAGTGACTTACTGAGGGTCTTCCATGTGCCACACATCAGACAAGGCACTGGGGATACAGAGAGGATAAGACGGAAATGTTGGGTCTCAAGGAAATTTAAGTGTAATCAAGACATGATATTTAAATATAATAATGGCTTCTTTAAAGTGACTAGACTGATTTTAAAATCTACTTAGACTACTTTTGATTATTGTTTTCCCAGATTGATGTTGGATTTGTTTATGATGAACCTGGTAAGTAATGTTCTCCCTATCAATATGAAGTCTTAAATTCATTCCTTCTAACTCTGAATATGATTCTAAGAATCAAGACAATTTGGGGGGATCAAAGAATTAAAGTTAAAGGAATTTTTTAAAAAATGTTTTCTTAATGAGGGAGAGGAGAGGATACTTAGTGGGAATAAATAACAGTAGCTTAGAAAAAATGTCTAATTTTTTATCTTAACATTCAAAATAGATGATTTCTATGTTTTGTGAGGATATTTTGATCTTATCAAAATTAAATTATAAAACTAGTTGGTACAACTTAGAGAGTCTTGTTTGAGTTACACGAGGACAGAATGGTGGGGGTGGGGTGTAGGGAGAGTACAAAACAGAAGACGTGAAAGTGGACACTCATCTGGGGAATTTGGTGTGTCATGAAGAGGCTTCCAAGAAAATGCAGCTTATCTTATGGCAGAGGAATCACAGACTTATCAGTACCTTTTTAGCATGTCCATTTCCTTTTACTCCTTCTCTATTTTAGGCCATGCTGTCATGAGAAAGTGGCTTCTTCTCAATGACCCGGAAGATACCAGTTCAGGTTCTAAAGGTTATATGAAAGTCAGCATGTTTGTCCTGGGAACCGGAGATGAGCCTCCTGTGAGTCCCTACATTCTCTACTTTCTACAATTCTCACTAAAAAAGAAGGCCATGAGTTAAGCATGTGGGCATGGGTAATTGTGAAATGGAGCACAGCTTCCCGTCAATACCCTCAGATTCCCCCTATTCTTCAGAAGCTGTTCTTTTCTTCATCGTGGAATTATTGTTCTAGCTTACTTAAACTCTTATCTGATGTCTATGAGTGAGCGTTTAATTGAGAATCGATGAGTGTGTTTTTACAACGTCCTTGCATCATTAGAAAGACTGCTTTTATCTAGAAAGCATGACTTACTTGCAGAATTAGGCATTGCTACCTAAATAGTTAGTGATTATTCTAGGAAACTGGGTGGCAAACTGCAGAATATAAGTGGCCAGAGAGAAGTTGAAGGGACATCAGGAACACACACACACACACACACACATGCACATGCTCTTACTATTTGATGCTCATAAAATGACAGAATGATACAAAAACATGAGCATTGATTTTGTGGAGCAGTTTTGAGGTTGAAGGAAAACTGGTGGCTGATGGCAGGCTGAACTCTTAAGCCCCAAACACAGGAAATCTTAATGGAAACGATTCTGAATGGTTTCATTTTATAAGCATTAATTTGGCTTTTTCCAAGTGCTGCTTTTCTGTATGTATAATTTAAATCATGTGCCCCTAATAGCCTGAGAGACGAGATCGTGATAATGACAGTGATGATGTGGAGAGTAATTTGTTACTCCCTGCTGGCATTGCCCTCCGGTGGGTGACCTTCTTGCTGAAAATCTACCGAGCTGAGGACATCCCCCAGAGTATGTACTGATTTAATCTTGCCCCAGAATTGTCGATTATGTGTGTGATGAAATGTGTTAAAAATCAAACTCTAATAGTGATTGGTGTCCCTATTGTATGTTTTTCTTCTGAAGGGGCTTCATGGGCTTATTTTCATTCATTCTGGCCCCGTTGAAAGCTACCTGAGCAGGCTCATGGCACAGCTAGTTGGTTGCTGATCGTGTTCCTTGTTGAGTACCTGCCTTTGGCCCATTTGACACTCTCTCTTGCTATTCTATATCTTCTCTTTTTCTAGAGGATGCTAAAGAGATATGAGCAGTCAGTACTTCCAACCCCTTTTATCCCAAATGAAAATGTGAACTGTTATTATCAAATCAAGGTGTTTGCTATCCAGCTATTAAAAAAAAATAGCAGAAATTAGCTGGGCGTGGTGGCGGGTGCCTGTAATCCCAGCTACCTGGGAGGCTGAGGCATGAGAATCACTTGAACCCAGGAGGTGGAGGTTGCCATGAGCCACACCACTGCACTCCAGCCTGGGCAACAGAGTAACAGAGTGAGACTCCATCTCAAAAAAAAAACAAAAAAAAACCAAAAAACAACATGCTGAGCAAAGGGTAGTAATGTCCCAATGACTAGAAGTCTGCCACTATTGTATTATGAAATATATTCAGCAAGAGACTGGTTGCATTTAAGGGATCGCTTCTAGTGATTCCATTTATAGGAACTAGTCTGGTTATCCCTCTGTCACTGCTGATGGCCCAGCCTCCTATTTGCCTTGCTGGGCCTGTCTGGTTCCTGCTGGGCTCTGGGACATGGGACCCTTCTCCAAGTCCCCAGGAGGCTGCACTCACTATACAGGCCATGGATCTCTTCAGGATTTGCTGCTTTTCTTGGGAATCCTTTTCCTCTTTTAAGATCCTATGGTCTTAAAAGATAGTATTGTAGGGCCTCCCCATACCCACCTTTCTCTCAAAAATGTGTCAAATGGGCTGGAGGCAGTGGGTCATGCCTATAATCCCAGCACTTTGGAAGGCCAAGGTAGGAGGATTGCTTGAGGCCAAAAGTTCAAGACCAGCCTGGGCAACATAGCAAGACCACTGTCTCTATTTTTTTTTTAAAAAAAAAAGAAGAAGAAGAAGAAGAAGAAAGAAATACATAAAGTAAATAAATTAAAATCCTGATCTCTATTTACTTTTTAGCTTAACTATAGATTGTAGTTGATTAAATATATTATTTGTGATTATGTCAAATTTTCTTGAATTTCTCTCAAACAGACTAGGACTATATCATTTTGACCTAGAGCATCTTTCTCCTGATTGAAAGCAGGCCTGAGTTTGAGAATCATCTTTTACTCTCACTGAATGAACTTTATTGTATTTTTTTCCTCCATAAAAGATCAAGTTTTTATTTTATTTTATTTTATTTTGAGATAGAGCCTCACTCTGTCACCCAGGCTGGAGGCTGGCATATACTGGCTTGATCTTGGCTAACTGCAAGATTTAAGTGATTCTCATGCCTCAGCCTCCCAAGTGGCTGGGATTACAGGCATGTGCCACCACACCTGGCTAATTTTTGTTTGTTTGTTTTGAGATGGAGTCTTGCTCTGTCACCAGGCTGGACTGCAGTGGTGTGATCTTGGCTCACTGCAATCTCCGCCTCCCAGGTTCAAGCACTTCTCCTGCCTCAGCCTCCCGAGTAGCTCGGATTACAGGCGCGTGCCACCACACCCAGCTAATTTTTGTATTTTCAATAGAGAAGGGGTTTCACCATGTTGGCCAGGATGGCCTCGATCTTCTGACCTCGTGATCCACCAACCTTGGCCTCTCAAAGTCCTGGGATTACAGGCATGAGCCACTGCGCCTAGCCTGTTGCAACTATTTTGATGTATAAGAGAACTTTTAAAATTTTGCCAAATTTCTGGGAATTGAATTTAATTTCTGCTGTATAACTATTACCTTCCAGTGGATGATGCCTTCTCACAGACAGTAAAGGAAATATTTGGAGGCAATGCAGATAAGAAAAATCTCGTGGATCCTTTTGTAGAAGTTTCCTTTGCTGGAAAAAAGGTTTGTACATGATCTAAATGCAGATGCTGCTAGGAATAAATATCTAAAACTACTGTGCTTTCCTTGGAGTGAATTCCTGCTTACTCTTTGTTAAAATAGCTCCCTGATGAGCCAGGCACTCTGCGGGAACACAGATTATCTGAGTCTGAACACGCCAGATTTCTCCACAGGTTTATTTTGGAGTGGAAAGTATGCAGAACACAAATTAGGAAATTCAATCTTTCGAGAGATTAAAATAGGGAAGGCTACCACTGAATTTCTGGAATTGCTTTTCAGGTCCAAATGTTATCTTAACCTTAGGCAAGCTCTCTGGCCAGCCACACCCATCCCTGGTAAATGTTGTAGGACAGAGACCCCCCCACCCCGCCAGTGCCCTGTTGCCCCTTCCTGTCATGTTTCTCACCTTCCATGGCCCAGTAAACTGTTGAAACCAGAGAATGGGTCAGGGAAGCCCCATCCCACTCCCCTGAAAATATCTGGGAGACTCTTGGTGTAGGGACAGCTATAACCACCACTTTTACCTACAGAGATGGTCAAAGATTGGAGAGTTGAGAGTTGGGTGAGATTCTATAGTAGAATAATAGCACATCATGGACAGTTACAGACAAAAAGAACTAGCATCTTTTATGTGTTCGAACCATATAATTATGAAAGCAAGATTTGGCAAACCACATGCACATACACATATGACTGGTGCTTTTTTCTAAAAGATTCAGTGGGTGTGGTGGAAAAGCCTTCAGCTCTGGGGCAAAATGAGGCCTGAATTAAATTCAGGCTTTACCCCACTTCATAGGCAGGCAAATCGCTTACCCTCTGAGTTTTCATTTCCTGAACTATAAAGGGAGATAATAATAATCACAGGATTGTTGAGAGGTTTGATTCATTCAAAAAGTCATTAAGTACCAGATTCTGTCCCACGTACTGGGATATAGAAACGAACACATGGGAATAGAAGAGACAGACAATAAACAAGCAAACAAGAAACTGAATAATTTTAAATGGTGCCCAGTGCTACAAAGAAAACAAAGCAGGGACAAGAAGTGATTGGTGCAGGGGAGGAGTGTTTATCCAGGTTATCAGGTGAGACTCCTGGAGAAAGTGACAGTTGAGCAGAGGCCTGGATATGCAGAGATCAGGGAGGGAGGCATCCAGGCAGGGAGAAGGGCGATAGAAGGGCCCCAAGGAAGAAAATGTTAGCAGGGAAGGCCTGCCCATGTGGCTGCTGTAGAGCCAGCAAGCGGGGAAAACTAGGAGATCAGTGAGAAGTAGGGTTGGGACAGTAGGGCTTCATCAGCCCAGGGAAGGATTGGGGCTTTATTTGAAGTGTACTTTGAGGGCCCCCTGAAGATGTTACACAGAAGTGACATGAAAGTCAGGAGGCAAGAGAGGGTGTGGAGTTCAGATAGACAACCGCAGGTGTCCTGGGGAGAAACATTTCAGGATCGGCTTGAAGACATTCCAGGATCTGCTTGAAGACGGAAGTGTCAGGGTGTGGCTGATTCTGGTTCTGAGCCTGACCACCTGAATGAAGAGCGATGGAAAGACTGGAACAAGAGTCAGTTTGGGGTAGAGGGCAGGGAGGCTGGCGGGCAGGGTCAAAAGATCTGTCTGGATGTGTTAATGGTAGATGCTTCCCAAACGGTATGTAACAAATGCTCTATCAACCTTATCTCTTGCTTTTTTACATTAATCTAACGTTAGAAGTCTGACAATTGAAAACTAGTTAAAAAAAAGGTTAAAAGCAAGCTCCTAGTGCCTTGAAACAGCAATAATTAATATTAAACCCATGTCATATTTTACAAATCATCAAGAAAAATAAAGTTTAACCAGGTTCCTAAGTATATAAGTAAACTGCTAAAGTCATAATCTAGTATGCATGGATTGTAAACTTTTAGAAATTAGAAACTTGAAAACCTACACTTTTGCTTTGGTGATTTTGCAGGTTTGTACAAACATAATTGAGAAAAATGCAAACCCAGAGTGGAATCAGGTCGTCAATCTTCAGATCAAGGTTTGACTTTATTTTCTTTCAGAAAAAGTAAGAATACTTACTTAATAATTACTAAATCATTGAGAAATAACTACTTTTTTCTGTCTCTTTTTTTAGTTTCCTTCAGTGTGTGAAAAAATAAAACTAACAATATATGACTGGTGAGTTGAAAATACATATGTGTCTAATTCAACATAAAATAAACATTGGATATTGTGAAACATTACTCTGGATGGTCTCTTTCTGGTATTTTGCTTTCCTTCCAGAGGAGAGGATAAATTGCTCCTGGAACTGGGTGTTTCTTAAAACAAAATTTAATAATAGTGTTACTGCAAAAAAAGCTTCAATTATTTCAGTTCAACTGCTCATAAACAAAAGAAGGGGAACATGCTGAAAATGCCCCAATATAAGAAATCAGGGATTTAAATATCATTAGGCTGTCCAGAATAGACTTCAGAAATACAGTCAAGCATTTCTTGGGAAGAATCACCAAAACATTCTGAGAGCAATTCATTGTTATTGTTTAAAAAGAAAATGGTAAAACTACCTCAATGAAGACAAGGAAAAGTCCTTGAAATGTTCTGATAGAATTTTTACTAGACCAGCCTTCTAGCACTGATTGGCCATAACAAGACCATTCTTGGAATGTTCTAGTTGGATGTAGCATTCAGCAGGCACCCTTAGCTCCCTGACAGTGGAAACATGACAAATATCGTTACCATCATCATGATCATCACAATCATAATTATGTAATGTGCCTATAATTGATTAATTCATTTTATGACAATGGTATTGAGTGTAGCCATAGGCACATCTCTTGGCCTCTCTGTACAATTGCAATTTCATAACTTCAGAATAGATTACCTTACTAGACCAGTGTTTCCAAAGGGTGGCTGGAGGACCATCTGTATCAGAATCAATTGGGATACGCTTATAAATGCAAATTCTTAGTCCCCACTCTAGGCTTATTGAATTAAAAATGTGGGCAGGAGATGAGGGTGAGAAGTCTCTAGTTGATTACTAAGTACAATAAAGTTTGAGGCCCACTAGACATGATTATTTCTGAAGTCTGGGGTATTTTCCAGCTCTAACTTTTTTTTAATTGTTGAAGTGAAGACATATCTTCATAGATGGAGCCCTTAACCTTTTATTTTTTATTTTTTTATTTTTATTTTTTTATACAGGGACCGTCTTACTAAAAATGATGTAGTTGGAACAACATATCTACACCTCTCTAAAATTGCTGCCTCTGGTGGGGAAGTGGAAGGTAAGTCACTCAACAGATCTAGAACAAGACTGGATACAGAACTTTTCTCCAGTCTGAGAAAAAAACAAACTGGGGTAGCCACCTCACAGTAGGTTTGGTTTCTTAGAAGCCAAATGTGATGAACCTAGTGAACCATTTCAATGATGTTTTGGTGATGGCCTGCAAAACAATTAATCATTGAAGTATATAAGTAAACTGCTAAAATCATAATCTAGTATGCATATATTGTAAACTTTTAGAAAAAAATGAAATTTACAGTTTGAAGATTTTCAGCTTTCTTGCTCCCATCCAAAACTTCTTTCCCAATAGCGGTTTTATGAAATTTTTGTGTCAATACAGAGAGCTAGCACCTTATGTTTTAGAGTGGCATTGACCCAAGTCCACCCAAATATAAAATAATACTCCCTTCTCAACCGAATCCCTTGGCAGGAACAGTAAGGTCAGATGCCAATGAACCATGTAGTCCTCACTCCCTAAGATAATGTGTATTTGGTCTTTACTCTGACAAGCATTGATAGCCAACACATTGTTCTTTCTGTTGTTTTCCAAACAATTTTCTTGAGAACTATTTGCCTATACCTGGCATTATGGTTTTGTGCATATGCCAGAAATTGTAACAGCGAATGAAGGAAAGCAGTTAAGATGATAAGAGAAAAAATTAATGTTAACACAGTAATACCAGCAGCTTATTTATTTTTTGAGATGGAGTCTCGCTCTGTCACCCAGGCTGGAGTGCGGTGGCGTGATCTCAGCTCACTGCAACCTCTGCCTCCCAGGTTCAAGCAGCTCTCCTGCCTCAGCCTCCCGAGTAGCTGGGACTACAGGCACATGCCACCATGCCCAGCTAATTTTTGTATTTGTAGTAGAGACAGAGTTTTACCATGTTGGCCAGGATGGTCTCCATCTCCTGACCTCGTGATCCACCCTCCTCGGCCTCCCAAAGTGCTGGGATTACAGGCGTGAGCCACCGTGTCCAGCCCAGGAGCTTATTTTTTGTGACCAAAACAAAAATTATTGTAATTGCCAATAGATTAAATATATTGAGAGATTAAACACATGAAACAATGTGAGAGACTTTGAGACAAAATTTTATCTTGGGAAACTCAAGGTTCCTCTCATCCTTATCTTGTTTAAGGTCTTTTTATAGGTTTTGAAAAAACATTGTTAATTCAAGCAATGGATAACATAAATAAGAACCTGGTTATTATATATATACATATAATACTATATATACATGCATATATATATACACACTATATATATGTATATATAGTATTAGATAATAGAGAGAAGGTAAAGAAGGTGTTAGAGATATGGTGAAGAACATATAGATTTCCTCTCTCCAGAAGCGAAAAAAAAAGCAATCAGAAGACAAGGTGGTGGCTGGGCCCAGTGGCTCACTCCTGTAATCCCAGCACTTTGGGAGGCTGAGGTGGGTGGATCACGAGGTCAGGAGATCGAGACCATCCTGGCTAACACAGTGAAACCTCGTCTCCATTAAAAATACAAAAAATTCTCCGGGCGTGGCGGTGGGCGCCTGTAGTCCCAGCTACTCTGGAGGCTGAGGCAGGAGAATGGCGTGAGCCAGGGAGGCGGAGCTTGCAGTGAGCCGAGATCACGCCACTGCACTCCAGCCTGGGTGACAGAGCGAGACTCTGTCTCAAAAAAAAAAAAAAAAAAAAGACAAGATGGTGACCAAAGGAGATATAGTACAACTATAAAGGTACATGGCTGGGCGCAGTGGCTCATGCCTGTAATCCCAGCAATTTGGGAGGCCAAGGTGGGTGGATCCTTTGAGGTCAGGAGTTTGAGACCAGGCTGGCCAACATGGTGAAACTCCATCTCTACTAAAAATGCAAAAATTAGCCGGGTGTGGTGGCAGGGGTCTGTAATCCCAGTTACTCAGGAGGCTGAGGCAGGAGAATCACTTGAATCCTGGAGGTGGAGGTTGCAGTGAGCCGAGATTGCACCATTACACTCCAGCCTGGACAACAGAGCAAGACCCCATCTCGAATGAATAAATGAATGAATAAACAAATAAATAGCTATATGTGGCATTATTTTAAGCAAATGGTAGAAGGTAAGAAAGAGATTCCATCTGAATGTTCTCTGCTGAGTAGCATAGTGATTATAACACTGGAGCTGCAAGGAAGGAAATGTAATCACAGCCCTTTCCTTTTCTCTGCAGAGAATATTTATATGGTTGCTAGAATGTAAGCACTATTTGTTGTATTCTGATTTTTAAAATTTAACCTATAGCCAAAGCTCTGAACAAAGTGTAGATGTCATCACCCATTACAGTGTAAAAGTGTGGAAGATAGAGATGAGAAGCAGAAGGAGGAAGGGGAGTGGAGGTAGGGCAGGGGTGCTAATAGTCTCTTCTCTTCAAGTCAGGAATCTAAATATGACTAGATGGAATCATAAAGGTGACCATTACAGGAAATAAAAATCATGCTGGAACTATATGGGGGGAGGGTAAAGATGACTGAAATCCATTCATTATTCATGAGAAGTCATTAAATAATATCTAAAGATAATTATTCAGAAATAGTGGCATAAGCATTTTGCTTAGTGACATGGTGGTAACATCCAGAAGAACTAAAAACAGAGATTGCTACAAGCAATTTTAGCTTTTGTCTTTGGGGCCTCTCATTGCAGGCCCTGCAGACCATGGGGTTACGGGGCCTTAAAATAACAACGAGCTGTCAACATCGCCCTCCCCCCGACAAAGAAACAAACCATGCTTTCAATCAAATAATGTGCAATAAACTCCAGGCCTTTGCTTACACAGCCTCAGACCACATTTACTTGGATTTTCTGATGTTGGTCCCAACTAAGCCGTAAGATAAGTAAATGTTTTATTAAAAACGTGAAATGCTGGTAACTTTACCAGGCCCCCTCTGTCCCCGGGAAGCTAGCTCTTCTGCTTCCTGGCTGCCTTGGTGCTGGGTGAGATTGAGTTATTCATGTGTGGTGGTTCTGCCCGGGTCATTTGGCATTTAACCGATGAGAATTGTATACATTACAAAAGGGTCATATGTGACTTGGGTCTGAATTTGGGATTTTTCTGGTGTTGCTAAATCACTTACCTGGCACTGGATTTGATTAACGTTTTCAATGTCTGTTTTATAATGCCCATGTTTTTCTTGTTTAACCAGTCATATTTTTACTATATAGATTTCTCATCTTTGGGAACTGGGGCTGCATCATATACAGGTTTATGCTTCGTAATTTTGCTCTCTGTTATATCTTCCTAGCTAATATTATCTTATTAAGAATATATCGACTGTCTTTAGAACTTTTTTTTGACATTTTGCTGTCTCAACATAGTTTTGCTAAAGTAATAATTTTTGTGTAAGTGCCATACGACTGTCCTGCACGGCTAAGCTTAAAAGAAATATGCTAACCAGGCTTTGCTCCATGTCCCATGCTTTCAGCTAAATGCACACCATCGTATTTGGCTTTATTGCAAATAATTGATTGTGAGATATAACATTTTCTGTTATTGTTTATGTTCAGTAGGTAGAGAAATGGAGCACTAAATCAATTGTTCTGAAATGTATCAAGTAACTTTCCCCCAATTTCAACGTGAATCTGTAGGTTGAAAAATACTGAACGTTTTTTACTTTGCACCCTGAAGATCTTCACCTCCCCCAAAATGAGGGATCATAACACATTCTTTGGTTTGCACAGAATTCGTCATTTTTTGCAAGTTTGCTCAATACTGTCACACACTTGACCATCACAACTCTCCTAGGGCAGATGTTTTTGTTCCCCTAATAGATGAAGACTCTGAGGTTTAGAGAGGTTCATTATCTGTCAGATAAGCATGATTCGCCCTGCCACAATAATCTCCCAGGGTTGTGGTAAGAAGGGAAAGATATTGCATGTGGGAAAGCTTTGCAAACTCTGAAGCTGTGTGCAAATATAAGGTGATATCATGTAATTATGTAATTGACACAATGCCCAATTCTTATTTGCTTTAAACAATCTATTTCATTATAATCAGACTTTATATGAATATTAAGTAGTCCTTAGATTTGCAGTGAACTTGGCAGATGTGCAAGCACTTTATTCCTTTATTTATTTGTTTAACCAATCAATGAATATTTATGTAGTAGTATCACATGATAGAACCAGTAGTAGGTGTTTAGGAAATCAAAATAAAACATACTTAAATCCTGCCACTCCCCCTGAAAAGTGATACTTTAGTCACAGAGGTGTGAAGCTATGTAGGATTCTAGAAACTAAAACATACAGTAATTATTTGTAGGAATCCAAAACATGAAGGGGATTCAAAAAGGTAAAGGAGGCATGGAAAATATTGTTGGAAAGTGGGTTGTAGCTAGGTCAGAGGAAATCCTTGATGGCCAGGGTAAAGGATTTTTATTTTATTTTGTATAGGCTTTTCAGCAAGGACATTGGGAAGTTTGATGTGTCCACTGTGCATTAAACAGATTAGGAAACTTTGGAGGCAGGAAGAGATTTAGCTTATGAGAGAATGGGTTTTCTTTTTTTGTTTCTTTCTTTTTTTTTTCTGAGATGGAGTTTTGCTCCAGTCAACCAGGCTGGAGTGCAATGGCATGATCTTGGTTCACTGCAACCTACACCTCCTGGATTCAAGTGATTCTCCTGGCCCAGCCTCCCTAGTAGCTGGAATTACAGGCACCTGCCACCACGCCTGGCTAATTTTTTTTGTATTTTTAGTAGAGATGGGGTTTCGCCATGTTGGCCAGGCTGGTCTCGAACTCCTGAACCTCAGGTGATCCATCTGCCTCAGCCTCCCAAAGTACTGGGATTACAGGCGTGAGCCACCATGCCTGGCCTAGAGAATGGGTTATCCCAGGAGACTATACTAAGATGTGAGCACATAGAAGGAGAGTTCCTTCTGTTAATGCACAATGAAACAAGTCAAAGGGGTAACATACCAGAGAAGAGATTTGTTGGACAAAAATAATTAAGCCCCTGGCATTAAGCTGATATGCAGTGGATCATTCTTGACAATTTGTGTTTCAATCCCTGGGGATCTTTAACAAAAAGCAAATACACATGACAGCACAGTCACTCATGGGAACCAGGTGGAGGAGAGGTGAGGTTAGACCAAAGGAATGGATGGGGTAGTGGAGGGTGTCCTTTTCTGAACTTTGAAACTCAAGATCTGGGGTTAAATCTGCCAGTTTGTGGGACTTTTGACAAGTCGCATCACTTCTGTGGGCTTTGGCTTGCCCATCCATAATGTGACATGACTATGGTGCCATAGCTTTAACATCCATTCTTACTGGAATATTCTGTGATTCAACTTCTTCCTCTTTTTTTTTTTTTTAAATCTTTTTTGTGTGTGATTCAGCTTCTAAAAATAACTTCCTTTTCTCTCTGTGAATCTCTGCTTTAATTCTCTATTCGCACCCAACATCCCTCCACTAAAACAAAATATTCTAGCACACAGAAAGAAGTCCAAACCCTACTTATTAGTGATCAATTAATCATCTTTGCAATGTTCCATATGCCACAATGGATAAAGCCAAGCCAATTTATATGTTCATGTATAATAGTCATTCCTCCTGTTTATCTGTCTTGAAGATGATAACATGATTCAGAGAAATCTCTGTTGGAGAAACTGTTGGTCCCTCTTTGCGTTTCATAAGAGATTTCCAAACAAGTGTGACATGTGGCATACTAGGCTGTTACCAAGTCTCAACCTTAGGCTGCGTGCACTACTTTTGTACATCTTAATTTTCTAAATTTCCATTTAAATGTTTCTTTTTTTCTTGCTGTCTTCACTGAGATTGCTATTCAGCTCTTTTCTGCCTGTGTCCATGGTTTCTATCTCCCCACAAATGTGTACACGCCCATTTAAACATGCAGAGAGCTTCACGTAATGAAAATGATTGTGCAGTATATGTCTATAGGGTTAGGTAAATTATTTATTAATGGGCATCATTCTGATGACGCTGCTCCACATTTATCTTTCTCCCTTAGTTTTAAGCATAGAGTTGGAAAGGGCCATAGATATGATCTGGTCAACCTCATCGATAGCAGGAATTATCCTGAGAACATGCTGAAAGATAGGCTGAAGCCTTTGCCTCAACATTTCTTCTAATTGTCCCTAATGCAGCCTGTCCCATTGTTTGTCATTTCTAATTCACAGAAAGTTCTGCCTTATACAGAGTGAACCAAAGCTGATCTCCCTGTAGCTCCCAGCAGTGGTCCTTACTCTGCTTCTGGAGACAAGTCCATCCCTCTCCCATGGGGGGCCATTCAGGCTATTGAAGCCAACTCTTATATTTCCCCACCCTCACCCACAGTTTCCCCATTTTCAGCTATTTAATTATATTGCCCTTAGTGCCCTTTATTGAGGAGTTGTCTTGCTAAGACCAGGTAGCAGAAATAAGGAGCTTATCAGATGACCACCAGAGATAGAAAGCAATGAATGGGAATCTTCATGTCATTTATGAATATCACATGGTCTTACAACCACAGGCAGGCAGTTTATTATTACATATAAAATTTTAAAATGTCTTACATTTTTAACAGCATCTGCTAGTTATACTAACTACTGAAGATTAAATGACACTTTAGAAGAACAAATAAAGTTCATAAAATATGTCATTTAAGTGACCTCCCAAAACAATATAATCTTTTGCCCCAATTGGCAATGGCATGTTTAATACAATGCCCATTATAAACTTGCAAAAATGTGAAGGTCAACTTCAAAGTCTAATTGCTCTTTATTTAAATAGCATTATCTTTTTATAAAAATAAGTTTATCTGCGCTACCCCCAAATGTTTTTATTTAATATTTTATGTAGCAATAAGAAAAGAGAAATATGGCAAACCTCATGGTGCTTACAACTTGCATTAATACAACTAACTCCCAAAATGGAGGAAAATAGTCTCACCTAACTAACTAATAACTAATATTTATTTCAATAGATTGAATGTTAAAAGCCTAACACCTCATGATGATGTTTCTCTCTCAGTAAACACAGGAGAAACAGAGGTAGGCTTTGTTCCAACGTTTGGACCTTGTTACCTGAATCTTTATGGAAGCCCCAGAGAGTACACGGGATTCCCAGACCCCTATGATGAGCTGAATACTGGAAAGGTTGGTTTCTCAATTAAGGTGGTTATTAATCCGCATTGGTTAAGGTGATTATTTCTTCTTATAATGTCTGATCAAGTATTGCAGGATAGAAGTTTCATACTCCGTAAGACTTAGAATGCAAAGATAGGAAAAGACTGTGGAGATCATCTCACTGGGTGATGGCCAATGGCCATTTCCCCCAACTTCTATGCTTATGGTAGACATCAATAATCAATGCTGGCTCTCTTTCCTAATAAGCCCCTGGGCTGCCTTGGAATTCTTTTCAACATCATATTCCAGGAATTTACCAAGCACTAGGCAGTGGCATGCCCCCTGAAACCCTTTATTACCCTTGATCTGATCAATCCTTTCATTTCATAGATGAAGACATGGAAGCCCAGAGATGGGAGATGCTCTTTTTACCACAACAGAAGCCAAATGTCTTTTAGGTATCTCCCAAGGCTCAAGAAAGAGACCAAGCTAGAGAGAAAAAGCCCTCAGAAGGGAAGGGTAAAAGACTGGCTGTGGAGGTGGGGACCCTTCCGTCCTTTCCAGAAGGTTCTATTGCCAGCACTGCTGGGTATGGTGGGAGAAGTATCCACTCTTCATCCTCATGCTCAGCTGCACCCAGAACTTCTTCCTCCTACATCTTCCTCCTTTACTTCCTGGCTATTCTGAGACTTGCCCTGGTTGCCAGCATGGCAGCCTCCCTATTCTGAGAAGAGGAGAAAAGCAGCCAAGTTAACCCAGATAAATGCAGAGCTTCCCTGCTGAAGTACGGTGAAGGGAGACTCAGAGCCCCATCCACCCCCCACCCCCCACCTCCCAGCCTCCACAAACTCCTTCTGGAGCTAGAGCATGGTTTGAAGACCTCTGACCTTGGTCATAGCTAAGATCTTTTTCAGCCCTAGCATCCCAAGGTACTCTTTGAGATCTGTCCTAAAGCCAATGGCTCTTCTTTCAAACACCAGAGACCTGAATCCAGCTGGGAGAGTTGCCGACTGATTCATTTCGAAGGTTAGGGCCATGGGAAGGAGAAACTTTTTGCAGTTGTATTAGCCTGACTAGAGACACAGAATTCTTTTTGCTGTTGCTGCCTAGAGGAATAATCCTGGATTATTGCCTTTCAGGGGGAAGGAGTTGCCTACAGAGGCAGGATCTTGGTTGAATTAGCCACTTTTCTTGAGAAGACACCACCAGATAAAAAGCTTGAGCCCATTTCAAATGATGACCTGCTGGTAGTTGAGGTAAATGTTAAAGTGTGAGTAATGCATGGTATAGAAAAGGAGACCTCCAGGGACTGAAGGGGTAGCTGGGGGAGTCGGAAGGCAACCCAACTCACAATGAAGGCCCTCATCTGGATGTTTTCTACAACAGCCCTATGAGGATCACTTCATCCTTTGAAATGTTAATACCCTATTGAAAACTGGCAAGAACACTGATACCCACAAACTGAATGACCTGTTTGCTAACTGGCATTGGGGATCATGGGGAAGTGGCCATAACAGCCACTTCTTGCTGGCACCAAGAGCTGTAGGTGCCACCACTACTCATTTCCATTTTCAGAGGTGGCTGGTGGGCCTCAGGCTTCCCAGCACAGGAGGGCAGGTGTGCTGAGGGCCCACACTGCAATGCCTGTGAACCCTGCTTCCTCCTTGAAGACAGGAAATCTTCCCAGTTGACTTCCCCAACCATTTCTGAGAATCCAGGTCGATGCCTGTGTGTTCCACAAATCTGAATAATTTGCCAGCACAGCCAGCTCATGGATGCCCCTCTGCCCGCGGCCCTCCTTGCTGGGTTGCAAATCACTGCCAGCCCCCCAGCTGCCCCAGGCTGCTGTTGCCCTCTGTTCCAAGAACACAGGACAGGCCCTGCCCTGATTTCCCCACTTTACAGCAGAAACCAAACAGCAACTTTTAAAAAGCTTTCACTTTCAGTTTTTGGGATAAGAATACGAAAATACAGTAAAAAGGGTGACAACGTGGTTGCGAAATGTGGCTATTCTCAAAGCTCATGGGGTCAGGCTGGTGTTCATTGGTCCCTGACAGTCAGCCTTCCTGTCTACTCGCAGCCTGTCTCCTTGTGGCAGGACTGGGTTCTCCATGCTCTCCCCAAAACTCCCGTGGTACCCAGAACACATTTTCATCTGAGTCCAGGCCCAACTGCTGTGAGTTCTCCAGCGAGCCAGGGCCTTCTCCCTCTAGTCGTCTGATGTCTGCCTGTTACATCTGCCCCCTTTGCAGGATGATTGACAGGGAGAATAGCCACACCCTTTAACAGAAACTATCCCTTCTTCCCCAGAGCAATGTGGCCTTGCTCATTGACTCCCACAAGACAGCCGTATCGGGAGGTTAGCATCCAAAGCAGTCTGTTCTGGATTCCTCAGCCTTTACATGTTGGGAACATCTGTGGTCCAGTGCTTGAGCTGCACCAATTTCATTCCTGTCTCCTCCTTTGAGAGGAAAGGAGCAGGCTCCTGAGACTGCCCTCTCTCCACCCCACAGCCTCAGGAAGGAACCTAGCATCACCACAGCAGCAAGCCACGGGGCATCCGTGTAACTTCACATGGGGAAAATAAATAGTTCTCCCCCATGAATTACTACAGCAAAGATGATCATTTGTTTTGTTTTTTTACTAAAGAGACACGGAGCCAAAAGTCAATAAGGTCCTGGTCATAGTCTTTCTATTCCACAACATTACCCACTCTGAAGTCCAGGAATTGCAATAGATCTTGAGGAAAAATTAAGGAAAAAAGAGGGAGGGAGAGTGAGAAAAGGGGCAGTTTGCATGCTAGTTACAGCCAGGATCATGCAAAAGAATAGCCAGAAACCACTTGGAGGCCTCCGTAGAGACACATGGTAGTTCTTGACTTGAGTAGTTACAGATTGGAGTTGGCTCTTGAAATATTGGTTGGAATTCAGGGTTATTCAGAAATGCCACCATGGACACTCAACCATTATAGTACCTCTTTTATTTGGTTCCATCACCAGAATGTAATTTAAGTTCATGCTGCTTCTCTTTGTTTTAAATAACCATAGTTGCAGGGAGAAGGAGAAAGAGGCCCAAGAAAATATTTTTTAAATGCTTTATTAACTGGAATGCAAAACCAAATTAGTTTTCTTCACTGCAAATAGTTAAACACATACAGGCAAAGAAGCTTATTTCATTAGTTTAGTGTAAAAGCAAAAAAAAAAAAAAAAAAGTCAACAATATATATTGCCCACAGTATATGTCAACAGAATAAAAGAACAGCTTTTTATTGACTGGTAAACAAAACAGAATTCATTTTATTTGCTCTAAATTAAACACAGACAGCAAAATAGCTCATCTTTTTAATTAAATAAATTTAATTAAATCAAAAGTGAAATGAAGCAAAAATTTTAAAAACCTAACAGTGTTACAGAGTAGGAGAGAAATGAGGATTCTGAAGACATAGCCACACTTCAAGCAACAGGAGCCCCAGGAGAGAGTGAAATGAGCAGATCTGTGCACCTGCCAGAAGGACTTAACGAATGCAGTCAACCTACAAACATGATCATGACCCTTGTCTGTCTTGCAAAGGTCCTCTGTTCTGGATTATGTGCAGCTAACAAAACTTTTTGGTAAAGCTAAAGAGGCTGCAACAAATGGGCAAATTTTTTGCCAAACTGCCAAGTGCTCCCCATCTTTCTAAAGCAGAGCTGAGCTATTGCTCCCGGTGGGCCTGGTCAAGAGGGGCTGCAGTGCAGGAAGGATGCAGCAGATTCAGCCTGGCCACTTCCACAGTAAAACAGGCAGACAGAAGATCAAATGTTGCCAACCCAGTGTTATTCTAATACCCGCTGGCTTCTGGAACCTCTGCCCTGCCACTAAAGGACTCCATTTTTTGTCTCCAGGATCAAGAGTCTGTTCTTGGACTGCTTTCTCCCTGCTCCTCTTTCCCCATTTTCCTTGGATGTGACCGAATGTATTTTGGGAGCATTCTATGCACTTGCATTCTCTCTCCTACTCAACTACAATCTCCTTGAGAGCTCTCATTGGTCTGGCCCACATTAAGGGCTCAAAAATATTGCTAGAAACAGCACCTTCAGGTTCTTCCAGCTGCTCCATCAGGTATCAGCTCCCTTCAGTAGACATACCGAAGGTGGCATGCTGGGCAGTGTTCATTGGTACCTGATCTTGTCACTGACCTTTAATGTCCCATGCCTTATGTGTCCACAGCCACTTTCAACAACTCTTAGCCCTTATCGGTATCTTGCTTGACAGAAATCACCTCCTTTTCCAAATCGACTGCTGAAACTCTACTTTATACCACCTTATCTACAAGGTGCACTAGTCACTGATGATCAGAAAGAGAGCCCCAAGGCCCTAACCCCACCTAAGTCCAATAGACTACAACTTACATTTTTTTTTTTTTTTTTTTTTTTTTTTCTGAGACAGAGTTTCACTCTTGTTGCCCAGGCTGGAGTGCAATAGTGTGACCTTGGCTCACTGCAACCTCCACCTCCTGGGTTCAAGTGATTCTCTTGCCTCAGCCTCCTGAGTAGCTGGGATTACAGGCACCTCTCACCATGCCCAGCTAATTTTTTGTATTTTTAGTAGAGATAGAGTTTCACCGTGTTGGCCAGGCTGGTCTCAAACTCCTGACCTCAGGTAATCCGCCGCCAGCCTCGGCCTCCCAAAGTGCTGGGATTAAAGGCGTAAACCACCACGCCCAGCCCAATTTATATTCTTTAATTTTCTCTTGTAGGCAGATCTTGTCCCAGGCTCTGTACTTCTCTGAATGGTGTTTATTGTTCCTTCCTCTCTCTACCTCTTTGTGCCCTGAGGGCAGAGAGGAAGTGGGAAAGGTCTGAGGGAGTGGCAGAATTCTCAGCTGCCTGAATCATCGAGGGTAGCCTGGCTCTGGCACAGGTGAGCAGATGGTAGGGTTGCTCCTCCTGGAATCTGGGCTTGCACGGTGATCCAGCGGCTCCATCTTCAGCGGCTTGCTCATAGTGAGTCCCTTCTCTGTTGGGAATTGTGCTGATGGCCAGAAGCCCAAACTATTGCTTTTAGGGCTCAGACTCTCCAGGGTGAGCGTCCTATCAGGGATTCTGTGGGTCATTTTGCAAGCTCTGCGTGAGAGCATCCACGGGGTTCTAATGGAATCCTGGCTATGTGGAGGCCTACGGGGTAGAGCCGGCCCAGCTGGGAGTATCATCCCCGTAGTTCCCACTCCATCTCCAAGCCTCCCCATGATCCTTCTCCATCCTGTGCAGTCCCTGGCTTAACAGATGGCTCTGGCTTAAATACCGGTCATTTTCTCCTGGGTCCTGACTCAGGCCACAAATTATGTTTCCTATTTTTAGCTCTTTCCCTTTTCTCCTATCATCCTAGTTGGTTTACAAAGAAGAAGTTACGCTGTATGTAGTTATGACTAATCCAAATAACTTCCTACTTTTTCATTTTGACACAATTCAAACCCAAACCCAGAATTTCCACATCATTCTGGACCATGGGTATTCCAGGGGGCTTTGCTGTGGGTAGTTAAGCAGAGCTCTTGACAAGTAGCATGCACCCCCAATCCTCCCTTATCAAGGTGACAGTGGACTAAGCTAGGGAGGCTTTTAGACTCACAATGCCCCCGTCAAACTTCCTCAGGTCATTCAATGTGCAGCTCAGGTTACAAACCAGTGTTTAGAAAGACTTTTTAGAAAGATTGAGGCCTAGAGGGGATTTGACAAAACCCTATTGGAGGGTTCTATTATACCATGTCAAAAACTCGTTTAACCAAAATGGAGACTCTGTAATAGAAGGATGTCCAGGGGTTCTTCAAGACTACAAGCTTCAGTCACTGTCAGAAGTTCTTAAAACAGTCCTTAAAAATTTAAAAATTCTAGCCAGGCACGGTGGCTCATGCCTGTAATCCCAGCACTTTGGGAGGCCGAGGCAGGCAGGTCACTTGAGGTCAGGAGTTAGAGACCAGCCTGGCCAACTACAGTAAAACCCCGTGTCTACTAAAAATACAAAAATTAGCCAGGTGTGGTGACACGCGCCTGTAATCCCAGCTACTTGGGAGGCTGAGGCAGGAGAATCACTTGAATCCAGGAGGCAGAGGTTGCAATGAGCCGAGATCAAGCCACTGTACTCCAGCCGGGGCGACAGAGCGAGACATAGTCTAAAAAAAAAGAATTAAAAATTCCACTTCTGGGTATATACCCAAAATAATTGAAAGCAGAGACTGGGTACCACCAGAGTTCTAGAATAGACACAGGATGTGGATAGTATTGCATGGCAGAATGCACGGGACATAATGAAACACAGCAACCTAAACCATTGCATGGCTCTTTGGCAAAAGAAGGCACAGTGCCCGAAGATCTGTGGAGATATGGCTCATAAAGAAGGAGATATGCCAGCTGAGCAAGGATTTGGGGCAGGATATGGATTCAAGAGATGTTATGTGCCCATGAAGGAAGGCTTGAAGGGCTCATGGTCATTTCTGGTAGGCTGATAGGCACTCAGTGTGGTTATCGTTGACCCTATCTTCAACTCTCTTAGTAAACCAGTAATTTAAAAAGGAAAAGGAAGGTTTAATTTCCCATTTCAATTTAAAATAAATTTACCCAGTTTCCTTATTTTTATTTACATCTGACATGAAAATCTTTATTGTTATTTCTGATTAGAAAATCAATAGTTTAGCTGGGTGCAGTGGCACGCACCTGTAGTTGCAGCTAGTTGGGAGGCCAGAGGATCACTTGTGCCCAAGAGGTCGAGGCTGTAGTAAGCCGTGATCATGCCATTGCACTCCAACCTAGGTGACAACATGAGACCCTGTCTCAAAAAAAAAAAAGAAAAAAAAGAATACTTCATTCAAAATCATTAAAAATGTATAAGTTAGAAAGTAAAGTTTGCCATAATCTCTCTACCTTCTTCAACATAACTACTGTTAACAATTTGAGTTATATTCCTCCAGACCTTCTTTATGAATATGCCTTTATGAATATTAAAATATCCATTTAATAGATTTACTTAAAATATACTCTTTTTTTTTGAGATGGAGTCTTGCTCTGTCACCCAGGCTGGATGCAGTGGCACGATCTCGACTCACTGCAACCTCTACCTCCTGAGTTCAAGAGATTCTCGTGCCTCAGCCTCCCGAGTAGCTGGGATTACAGGTGTGCACCACCACACCCAGCTAATTTTTGTATTTTTAGTAGAGACAGGTTTTCACCATGTTGGCCAGGCTGGTCTTGAACTCCTGACCTCAAGTGATCCACCCACCTCGGGCTCCCAAAGTGCTGGGATTACAGGCATGAGCCACCGTGCCCAGCCCAAAAAATATACTCTTTTTTCATGGTTGCACATATGGATCTAATTAAGTCTTTTTATGAACCTTCATTCTATTTTATGGATGTAACATAACTTGTTTAACAAGTGGCCTACTGAAAGACGTGTGTACTGTTTTCATTTCTTCCCCTCCATTTCAATCAATGCTGCAAGGAACATCCTAGTGCTTCTATCTTTGCTCACTTGTATGAGTGCAAGAGGAACAGCTGGGTCCAAGAACATTCTCCCCTGTCATTTAATTCAGCACTAATTATTAGGTGTAGAATTGCGTCTGCTAGAAATCCACATGTAAATAAGGACAAAAGGCCTTTCACTGAACCTTATGTCTGCTCATACTTTATAGAAATACCAGCGAAGGCGGAAGTACAGCCTGTCTGCCGTGTTTCATTCAGCCACCATGTTGCAAGATGTTGGTGAGGCCATTCAGTTTGAAGTCAGCATTGGGAACTATGGCAACAAGTTTGACACCACCTGTAAGCCTTTGGCATCAACAACTCAGTACAGCCGTGCTGTATTTGATGGTAAGATTGGCACTAACAGTTCTCTCCTCCACACGTTTACAATGGGTGCATCACGGGACCGGAAGCAAGCACTGTGTCTTCCCTCTGGCACTGTTCTACCCAGCCTATGGTTAGTGGAAAGGAAAAGGTTGAATGAGGAAGAGAGTGTGGTTGGGGTTCAGGCACCTTAAAGACTGGCCAGACCCAAGAAGTTGCAGGTCCCATTGCCAGAGGCTGAACCCCAATGCTACCCTCTCCCCACCCAGCTTTAACACTGGGTTTGCCATGTAAGACCCCAAGGTAGCCACTGTGCTAAGTACTGAGCTCCACAAAGCAGCTCCTACCCCTACGAAGCCCCAGATCTTTCTTAGGTTGAGTAGTGGAAAATGAATGGGACTCTGGCTCAGATACTGGGAAATCATGCTTCTGGTCTTCACTCTGTTACTCACCAGCTTGTGACCTTAACCGTGTCACTGAATTCTAACCCTCAGTTTCTTCGTCTTCTCTGGAGTTGATGTGAGGATTAAATAGCTGTGTTTGAACAAAGATGGGTGAGAAACAGTCCCTGATTTTAAGGAGCTTACATTCTAGTGTATAAAATAAATCATAATAGAAAGCAAAGTATGAGAACTTCCAATAAAACTGTCAACAAATGGTTTGAGAGTACAGAGAAGGGAGAGAGGAATACTGATCAAATTTCCCAACAGTATTGCCAGAGTTTTAACTTAACTTTTGTACAAGCAGTTTTAAAATATAAGACATCCTAGAAAACATCAGCTAATAATTCTTAATCACAGTAAGGCTCTAGTACCAAACCCTATGTAGCCAGCTAAAGCTTTCCAAGAACAGAAAATTCTTTTCTTTTGCCCCAGTTCCAACAAAAACATTTATTTAGAATAACAGTTTTTAGGGACTAACATGTTCAGCCTAGCTTCCTATGTCATCTGTATTTTCTACTACCACGTTAAGAAACCATCTTTGATGTTCAGATGCATGGCCCTGAATCACTAAACGATCCTGAGATTGCTGTGCTCAGTTTACTAGGGTGTCTCAGAGAAAATTTCAGAACAGCCTGAATGAAAAAGAGCTTCCTAGTCTTCAGTTGCTTAATTGAGTCAAATTAAAGAACCAGACCACCTCAAGCTATTCCCTAAGCCTGTGGATTAATCAGCAGCTCAGTCTGCACATCTCTTTAATAAACATGCTATCTATTTTAAGTGTTCAGTGTTCATTGACCCCCAATGTTTTATACCAGGCAACTACTATTATTACTTGCCTTGGGCCCACACCAAGCCAGTTGTTACCCTGACTTCATACTGGGAGGATATTAGTCATCGCCTGGATGCGGTGAACACTCTCCTAGCTATGGCAGAACGGCTGGTAAGTTTCTCTTTTTCTGCATTTCCTTTTCACCAAGCAGGGTGAATTAGGTATTAGGATGGAGGCCAGGCCACTATAACACAAGACAGTGCTCAATACAGTGATCAATAAGGTAAGAGCAATGTCTCTAGGAACAGTGGAGGTAGATGGTCCTAAGTTAGTATGGAGGTTCAGTGGTATTGGGGACCCAGGCACTTACCCCCGGTTGTTCTGCCATCACTCAGGAGTTATCATTGTCTGCATGGTAGAGGCAGCTCACTACTACATCTGCCCTCCAGCCTGAGGGGAGGGGTGGTAAACAGTGGGGAGAAGATGACATAGGCCTTTCTCTTGAAGGGAAGGATGCAGAAGTCATACTCTTAATTTCTACTCACTTTCCACTGGCCAGAATCCAGTCATACAGCCACATGTGACTCCAAGGAAGGTGGAAAATGTTAGTCTTATGCCTGGGCAGGCATATGCCCAGATAAAAATTTTCTTACTTTGGAAGAAGGGAGGATTAAAAAGGTAGGAGTGGGGTGGAACAGGAACTCATAGTTTCTGCCATAATTTTTGTTTAGAGAGAATGGTTCATTCCAATAGCAATATGAAACTCTGAGAACTTTGCAGTGGGAATCTCCACTGCAGGAAGAGGTAGCTTTGAGGAACCAGTGTCTGACACATTCCACTCTTGCTGCAGACTAGAGGAACTTCTTTTGTTTGGAGGTTGGGGATTTCCTTGGGTGAAAACTGCATATATATGATATCTGTGATTATCTGTCTAGTTGACATTGGTCAACTAGATTGGTGAGGAGAAGGGGGATATGTCTGAGATATTTCTAACTAAGCAAAAATACTAAGTTACTTGGGCCAGGTGCAGTGGCTCACGCCAGTAATCCTAGCACTTTGGGAGACCAAGGTGGGCAGATCATTTGAGATCAGGAGTTAGAGACCAGCCTGGCCAGCATGGTGAAACCCTGTCTCTACTAAAAATACAAAAGAAATTACCTGGACATGGTGATGTGAGCCTATAATCCCAGCTACTAGGGTGGCTGAGACAGGAGAATCACTTGAACCCGGGAGACGGAGGTTGCAGTGAGCCAAGATGGCGCCATTGCACTCCAGCCTGGACAAACTGAGACTCTGCCTAAAAAGATAAATAAATATATATATATACACACATATACACATATACTAAGTTACTCCTATCAGGTAGTGCTAAAATCCGTCTGGCATTGGTGTTTTGATTTCAAAATTATGTTAATATTAATTTTTTAAAGATCTAATCTCCACCAGGGCTGGACCAAAACATATGGGGTTTCAGGTCTATACTTGATCTAAAATTCTATGGCAAAATCTGAAATATTATTTTATGTTATAAAGGCAATCTGGGAGGAAAACTATAGGTTTAAATTGACTTAATCATAACTGTCCTGAAAATAAAGTTGCAATTGATAGGCAATGTACATCTCAAAGGCATTTGTGGAGAATTAGTTGCACCTGTGTTCTAATTGTGTTTGAGATGCTCTTCAGCAATTTTCATCCTGGTTCTTCTTATCAGCTCTCTCCACTGACCAAGCTGCCTAATCTGGACAGGATGGTGGCTTTCCCTTTTCCCTGATTAGGACTTTTGACACTCATGGTAGGCTCTTCCTCAACTTCTCTGTTGGCAGGTGCTCAATGGGATAGAACCATATGTTTTGAGCTTATCTTGTACTTTCTCTGCCCCAGTCCGTAAATCGCTATTTCTCCAAGCAGCTGTTTCCTTTGAGTGGGGAATAGCATTTTAGAAACAAAATCTGGGTATACAATGCTCACTACTACTGAAATATCATTGCTTCTAGGCCTTCTCAGCAAACGAATTTGCACAGACACATGTATGTCTATTTATTTCTATATCTATCAATATATTAAAAGCTATGACTTCATAAAGATACTTCCAATTCCAGTCCAATACCACAAGGTTTATTCTAGTCCTCTGTATTTCTATGTCTCTAACTTTCTTCTCCAACAGTGAGAAATCTGGCCTTTGTTATCCTCAATATATTTACTCCTTGGTTCAATCCTAAAATCTGTAGATAAACCACTGTGAAAAATAAGCCTACTAATTAGAGTTCAATATGTTTATGGGGTTTTTTTTTTTTTTTTTGCCTTTTAACAAAGTGTACATAGTCAAAATACTGTGTTCCAAAAGTTACTTGGGTTAGTTTAGTGTAATTATGTTATTCATCTGAAATGTAATTAGATCTGTTTTATTTCTGGTTATATTCCACTTTAGGGTTCCCTCTCCTATCTTTGCTGGTTTCATTTTATTTGTTTTTTGAATATATAAAGATATTTACATGATTTCACAGGTTAAACTATATGAAAAGGTATAATGGTATAATGAACAATTATCAATTATTTCCTCTCTTTTCAAATTCTTCAGCAAACAAATATAGAAGCTCTAAAATCAGGGATCCAAGGTAAAATTCCTGCAAACCAGCTGGCTGAATTGTGGCTGAAGCTGATAGATGAAGTTATAGAAGACACGAGGTACAGTGATCTTACGCCTATCTCAGAATTTTCATCCAGGCGCTCCTCCCTGAAATTCTAAGACTGTAAAGCCTGTGGAATTGTTTCTAGTGTTTGTCTAAGAAGTGATTTTGAATTATTCAAACTTCGTAAAAAGCCCTCACTGGGAGGAGTGCCTGAATCACCACCAGGAAAAGCTCCACTTTCTGATTTGGTGCCAGTTCTCGAGTAGCCTAGGGAGGCTGAGGCTCCACTCCCGGAAGCACGTCCCAGGCAGCCTCAGGCAAGGGATGGGGAGGGGAGGAAGAAGCAAGCCTGAGCCTCTGCTTCTCATCAACCCAAGAATGACCCCCACCCTGGAGAAGGGTGACTTCTGGCTCCTACGGAGAATGGGATCTGGGAGTGGAGCATTGATTTTACCATTCAGAACAATATCTCTAATTCATAAACATATTTTTAGAAACAGCCCTTTTACTTGCTCTTTTACTGAATGCCTGATGAACACTGTGGCCAAGCCTCTGTTAGGCAAAACCAGTAGATTTGACTTGAACCAGCGGACCTTTCATAACTGATTCGGGGAAACAGCTCAGATCTTTTAGCATATGGAAATCAAAGGGGGAAGTGATTCGTTCCAAACTCATTTTAAATAATGGTTAATAAAGCAGTGGACAGGGAAGTTCCGAAAGAAAAGCATATTGAATGCTTTCCACAAGCAAAAAGGCCTTTATTCCCCACGCTGGGCTAACACCCTAAGTCACCCTGTCTTCTTGTGCCTCCTAGTGGTAAAGCCAGGTAATTGAAATGCAACCAGAATCAAATACTGCTGGGGTGCTTGTTTAAGTTCTGAATGTTAGAGCTGGGTCCTAAGGGATCATGTTCTTCAGTTTCCTTATCTTGTAAATGAGAAAACAGAGGCCCAAAGAGGAGAAATGACATATCTGATGCCCAGAGCTGGGTTTGCCAACTCAGCCCCTCTTCCTGACATGTATTTCACAGTCGACATCTATTTGTTCAAGGCCCCAAGTGTGACTTTTGAACTAACAGCTTCCAGATATCTTTTTGCCTCAAAGTCTCACTCTGGGGAATTAACCCTTCAAATACAATGCCGTAGTTATTTATGAAACCAAACAGAAACATTTGGTAATAACTTTCATGGAGAAAATGTCTGTGAATTTTAAGATTTGCAGAGCAAACCACAGTCATCTATCTATACTTCTGATATGAGCTGTTTTTGAGGAATCAAATTGGAATCTTTCTAAACTTTATGTAACAGGAAATTCAGTGTTTAAGGGAAGTTGTGCTAGGATTTTCTTCATTGAAGAAGCTAGGTGAAATTCAAGTGAGTGGAAATTCTAGGTAAGGACACTGTGAATCAGAGCTTCGTGAACCTGGTGGAAATCCTCACCCTGTGTCCCACCAGATGCCATGGTGGGAGGCAAGGCCTGGCAGCAGAAGGCTAATTCTGGCTCTAGCTCAGCCATTCTCAGGAACCCTTGGGGGTCTCATCACAACACATCCAAGTTCTCATATTGAATGGAGATTTGGCCTACATGGTTGGTTCATAAATCTTTCTGGAGTTCATGGGCCCCTTTGAGAATCTGATGAGATGATGGTGATAATAAAGATGACAACGAGATGATGATGAGGATGGCAACATTGTTTAGACGTTGCTATGCAACTATTCTAAATCCTTTCCATACAGCAACTCATTTCCTTCTCATAACAGCCCCAAAAAGCATTTCCCACATTTGAAAATAGGAGGACAAGGAAGTAAGTGACTGGTCAAGACAATAGAACTAGTAAAGAATGGAGCCACGATTAGTACCCAGGTTGTTGGCTCCAAAGCCTATGTTCATCATTACATCACACTACGTGTTGACACAGATAGACACAGTTTTCTTTATAAGTTCCAGAGTTTCACAGACCTTCGAGACCCACCCATAGATTGCTTAGAGGCCCAGGATTCCCTAAGTTAAGTATGCTTCAGCTAAATGGTCTCTAACCTCCCTTCTTCTTCCATCATTTTATGGGTCTGTAAAATGATTCTAGGAAGCAAAAGAAGGGAGAGCCAGTTTCTCTCAGCTGCCACTGTTTCCATCTTCTTTCCAGTGACTCCTTGGGCCGTAGGTTAAACCCTAAGGCCTAAAATGGCTTTGGGATTTTATTCTCCCTGTATTCCTTATGAACATTAAGAGACTGGCAGGTCTGCTCTGGCAATGCCAGATACACTCTACTCCAGCGTAAACCAGGCAGTGCTTGTAGATTCAGTTAGGAGGTTGATGTGGTTTGCAAGATGGAAATCCAACATAAATGTATTTGACAGTTCTGAAGCCTAAAATTAGGTTATTCTTCAAATCCTCTGTTTCTTTTTTTCTTCATTTTTCTAGATACACGTTGCCTCTCACAGAAGGAAAAGCCAACGTCACAGTTCTCGATACTCAGATCCGAAAGCTGCGGTCCAGATCTCTCTCCCAAATACATGAGGCGGCTGTGAGGATGAGGTCGGAAGCCACAGATGTGAAGTCCACACTGGCAGAAGTTGAGGACTGGCTTGATAAATTAATGCAGCTGACTGAAGAGGTAGGACTTTTAAACTACACAAACGTCACCTGATATGGAAGAAGGGCTCTGCGAAATGGCACCAAGAATAGGATGGTGGAAAGAGAATCTACTACATTATCTTGGATATTGAGCAGCTCTGACAGATTGTAAAAATCAGAGAGTAACGGCTGAGGATGCTAATGATGAATGTGATTGAAATCAGAGCAGGGGAAGAATATTGAGTTGGTGATCTTGGAAATGTCTTCAAAAGTGGACAAATCATTATCATTTTCATGGTATTGTCGGAGAATATTTTGAATGATCTTTGCAGTTCACAGGATTAAAATGTCAGCTTTGGCTGGGGTTGGAAAGACTTGAATTTGAACCTTGGTTCTACCATGTATAACATTGGGCAAGTTATTCAACCTCTCTGAGCCTCAGTTTCCCCATCTGTAAAATGGAGATAAACATAGTGCTTACTAGTTAGCTTTGTTGTGTGAAGATTTTAAAAAGATGGTGGGTGTACAAATGTCCATCAATGATAGACTGAATTAAGAAAATGTGGCACATATACACCATGAAATACTATGCAGCCATAAAAAAGGATGAGTACATGTCCTTTGCAGGGACATGGATGAAGCTGGAAACCATCGTTCTCAGCAAACTATCACAAGGACAGAAAACCAAACACCGCATGTTCTCACTCATAGGTGGGAACTGAACAATGAGAACATTTGGACACAGGGTGGGGAACATCACACACCGGGGCCTGTCGGCGGGGTAGGGGGCTGGGGGAGGGATAGCATTAAGAGAAATACCTAACGTAAATGATGAGTTGGTGGGTGCAGCAAACCAACATGGCACATGTATACCTATGTAACAAACCTGCACATTGTGCACATGTACCCTAGAACTTAAAGTATAAAAAAAAATGGTAGGTGTAAAGGGCTTAGCACAGTTGAGGGCATACAGTAAGCGCTGGATAAATGCTGGCCTCCACTAACTTCGGTGGACTAGAAGAATGAGGAAGTAAGGAGATGACTCTTCCCGTTTCTCAGAAATCAGAGGGTTGGGTAGGTAGTCATATATTTGTGGGTAGAAATACACTTGAAAAAGCACACAGGATTATAGGTAATTTCATTTTCTACTTTGTATGCTTTGGTACTTTCACAGTGTTCTATAGTGGACTTAGGAGAAGCAGTTTTTTTATACCACTGTGTGCCAATAGGGACATTTGGATATCCAGCCCTGGAAGCTGGATTATCTTCTTTATAATCAGAAAAAAAGAGGTTTTTGAAAACAAAATTAATATTTCAGATTTGACAAATATTGGATGGTGAGCCAGAGACTCTTTGTCCTGTAAAATATATGCAATCTGTAACCCTTTGACTGCTGCTGGTGGCTTTCTTCAAATGATGCTTGAGATAAGATGGAATATTTTCTAAGATACCTCCCAGAGAAGAGTAGGAGGGGCTTTTGCTAGGTGAAGCTGCACCTCTGCTTCTCACCCTTCCCTTTGGCCAGCCACAGTCTGCCTCCCAGCCCTGCTAACTCACAGTGCGGTCCTAGAAGATGGGAGCTCAGGAATTTGAGACAGAGCCCTAACCACAGCGTTTCTTTGCCAAATGAATCCCTGAGGGTCCAGCCTGCAGGGTCTTCAGTCCCTCTCCATTTAGACTAACCATGGCTGTGCTTCCTCTTCCATCCAATCCTCATGAACAGCCACAGAACAGCATGCCTGACATCATCATCTGGATGATCCGGGGAGAGAAGAGACTGGCCTATGCACGAATTCCCGCACATCAAGTCTTGTACTCCACCAGTGGTGAGAATGCATCTGGAAAATACTGTGGGAAAACCCAAACCATCTTTCTGAAGGTACATGTCTTCACTGTGTCATGTGAAACACACTAAATGCAAAAGCTGTATTCCTGAGAAGGGGCTGCTTTATATCATTTGCAAATCATTGAATGGTAAGGGTGATTGGGATCAATTCTAGCCCATCCTGGTCCCTCCCTCTGGGGCAATAATTCTGAGAGAGAGTGATCTGAGGTTGGCTAGCTTTCAATCAAGGACACCTCCTTAGATGTCTTTGTGACATTAATATAAACATGGCATTGTGAATGCTTTGCTTTCTGGCATGAATATTTCACTTCTAATATCTCACACAAGGCAATGCCTTTCTTCCTTTCATTCTAGTGAATGTTGGGGAAAGAAAGAGAAAGCAGTAGGGATGGTCCATGGAATCTGTTGCTCTAACCTAATGAGCAATAGATTGAATCAATTTCAATTTGATGAACCAATCAAATTGAACATTTTTGACAATTGTAACTTTAGGGAAGAGATTCTGAATATTTTTAGAGTCATAGACTCTCTTAAGTGCCTGACGAGAGCCACAGGCCTTCTCCTCCAGGGAAATGCACACTGCATGTTCAGCTAATATTTTGCATAGAATTTAGGAGCTTCATACAACCCATAAGCCCATTCCAGGGCCCCGTATTAAGAACTCTGTGTGTGTATACGGGGAATCAAAGGTGAGCCTAGGGCCGAAACAAAGAAATCAGAATAGTTCCCATCTATATGTTTTGACGTCATCTCTCTGGCCAACCCCAACTGGAGTTCTTTGCATTTGGGACAGAGAAATAACAATTAAGAAGAGAAAAAGCAGAGTTGGAGAGAGTGTTCTCTTCAAACAAGGAGATTCTGCTAACTTTTAATAAATTTACTCATTGCTCTTTAATCAGGAGGGTGTAAATAGAATCAGAGTGATTATCTTCTTTCAAGTGTCTCTTGGTAGAATAAATTTTACTTAAGATAGAACCACAATTATAATTGACCTCAGCAGTGGGTGGAAGCAAACTGATTAATAAATAAAGCTTCACAGGGGGTGGGAGAGGAGACAAAGGCACCTTCTCTGTGTTAGGTTTTAGAAGTTAGTGGATAAACAGCAAAATGCTTTTAAGAGAATGTTTTATATATTTATTGATTTTGTTAATACTCATTACACAGTTTAGGGAGCTGTTTAACTCATGAGTTTTTTTGGTCTTGAGATCCCTTTATACTTTAAAAAAAAAGATTGAAGGCCCCAGAGAGCTTTGGTTTATGTGGGTTATACCTATGAATATTTACTATAATAGAGATCGAAGCTGATAAATTTTTAAAATATTTATTGATTTAACTGTAACAATAACCCGTTACTAACATAAATTACATCAATTACATATTTAATTTAAAATGTTAATAAACTACATATTTTTACAAAATACATTTTGTGTAAAACATCAGAAAGCAGAGTGAGACTGTTTTGCATTTTTGCAAACTTCTTTAATGTCTTGCTGAACAGAAACATAACTGGATTCTCTCATCTTCTTGTGCATTTAAGCTGATGGAATTAGTTATTTGGTTGAAGTATATGATAAGGATCTGGCGTCACATAGATATGTAGTTGGAAAAGGGAGGAGTGTTATAATAACCTTTTCAGATAATTATGAATATTCATCTTTGATATAACACTAAACTCAAGTGGTAGCTTTTAAAAGGTTAATTGCAATGTGACACCTGAAACCATATCAATGAATTTTTCATACTCAGCTACATTAAAATCCTTGGTCTTTCTTGGACTTTGAATGACTCTTTTATTCATGCATGATTTTGTAACATAATGTACAATCATTTGGAAAATTCACTGAGTTATGTAGATCACTGAGTTATGACACATTTCATCATACAATATTGAAAAAAATCACACTTTGAAATCACATTTGTTAATATCACTTATCAGAAAGTCTTTATGTGTTGGGAAGCTATCAAACTTATTGTTACAGATTCATGTTTTCCAACACTCTATTATTTTACGTGAAAGCTGGAATTTTGTCATCACCAACAAATAAAGAGTTCTTTTCCTTGGAGTGAGAGGCTCACTTTGTTTATGTTTAAAAAAAAAATCCTTGCCCCATACTCAAATTGGAATAACCATGTTTACCTGTCAATCGCAGTTTTAAGTAAAAGTGATATTTCATTTTTCAAAAATCTAGTTCAACTTACAACTCAAAAAATTGCACAAGAGCTTTTTCTCAAGACAACCATCATATGCCAATATGCAGCAGAAGTGCTTCGCATGTACTTCCCATCTCATCACACAAAATATTAACAAGACCTGTATTCAAGGGTTGAGATTTAATAAGATTGGTAATCTTGGCTGGGCACAGTGGTGCACACCTGTCATCCCAGCACTTTGGGAGGCTGAGGTGGGTGGGTCGTTTGAGTTCAGGAGTTTAAGACCCACCTGGGCCACATGGCAAGACCCCCGTCTCTACAAAAAAAATACAAAAATTAGCCAGGCATGGTGGCATGCATCTGTGATCCCAGCTACTCTGGCAGCTGGGGTGGGAGGATCGCTTGAGCCCTGGAGGTCAAGGGTGCAGTGAGCCGAGATTGAGCCACTGCACTCCAGCAACAGAGTGAGACTCTTGTCTCAAAAAAAAAAAAAAAAAAAAAAAAAAAATTAGTAATCATTACTGCTTGATCAACAGAATCCTTTTATTTTTATGTTTTTGCACATAAAAAGGGAAAGATAATTCTTTAGTGAAACTGGAATTTTGTTTCTTTACTGAGATTGCTGTTATTATTACTATTACTTTTACTGTTACTACTAGGTCCAGTTTGGCAATCCTGCCTTGATTCCTGCTACAGTGCAGGAGTTTTTTCCACTGTTGCTTTTGCACCACCAGTGCAAGTGTCAATACAGTAAAGAAGATAAATACCATGTTAGTGTTATTAGAAAAATTGTTTTGACCTTGTGGACCTTCTGAAAAGGTCTCAGGGACAGGCAGGAATCTATGGATCACACTGTGAGATCTGCTGCTTTAATTGTGATTTTAATCTTTGCTGTAGGGTCATCTGGAAATGTTTTAACTGAAGCAAACATAAAATTAGACTGGTGAAAGCAATGATTAGATGTTCCCTCTGTTTTTGGCTTTAACTTAATGTCACAGTCTTTGCTGTGCCTAATGTAACATCACATGCTATTGTTCATCTCACAGTATCCACAGGAGAAAAACAACGGGCCAAAGGTGCCTGTGGAGTTGCGAGTGAACATCTGGCTAGGCTTAAGTGCTGTGGAGAAGAAGTTTAACAGCTTCGCAGAAGGAACTTTCACCGTCTTTGCTGAAATGGTACCTTTAATGATTTCACTATCTTTTCTTCTTTGGTGGGGGGAGGGGTACTTTTACTTTTCACCTTTATGGAAGACATTTACATACCAAAAACAACCACAGCCCTCCTTACCATCCCCTAAAATCCCATCCAAGGGATCTTAACCTAAGGGATAAGAGAAGATGCTCCTGAGATTTTATTGTCAACATTGGAACACACCATGGTGATTAACACTTTTGTGTGATAATTCCAAGAGATGACTTAGATGACTTCCACCACAATCTTACTAGCAATACTGAAAATGGGTGTCTTTCTAGCTCTCAAAACTAGAACTCTGTAATAATCTTATTGGTGCCTGATGCTGGGACACTAAGTAGAGTATACGCACACACGCACACACACACACATACACACACCAACCCAGGAGAGGGGACACTTGAGATGTTCAGATCTTGATAAGCTTACTTGGGGTAGAGGGTCTTAATACCCCTGAAGACCCATTTCACACTTAAGGGAAGCCTCAGATAGGCTTGTCCAGGGGCAAAAAAAAAAAAAAAAAAAGCTGTCTGAATACTTCTAAAACAATAGAGATAATTTGTAAAACCTTCACTGAGCTTAAAATCCATCTAGTTAATGAAAAGTCTCATTACAATTAAACCAATGAAAACAATGTTCACAAACGTTTACAGCTAAAAGTAGAATTATTTTGATTTTTTATGCTATTT
Source organism: Pan troglodytes (assembly GCF_028858775.2). Lineage (NCBI taxonomy): Eukaryota > Metazoa > Chordata > Mammalia > Primates > Hominidae > Pan > Pan troglodytes. The sequence continues at coordinate 105,603,348 of NC_072406.2, read as the reverse complement.
TTAACTCAAGTGCTTATTGACTTAAATTTACCAGATGTATTTGGTGGGTCTCTTCTGATAACTTTCAGATGAACACCACTCTACAGATAGGCCTTCATGCTCCAAGAAATGAGGTGAAGACTGTCATCATTTTAGCTAGTCTAGAAATCTATTCCTGCTACTCACTGCTATACCTGACAACTGGTTCAGGATTGTGGCTCTGATCTGCTTGCTAGGCAAGACAACCCTTGACCATCTTTTATTTTTACTTTTTATTCATTCAACAGTTCCTGGCACATAACAGGTCCCAATACATGTTTATTGAATGAATAAATAAATGATGACAGTTTATCTGTCCTACTGTCCACCCAGCCATTCATTCCTCCATCCCTCCATCTGTCCATCGGAGCTTTTAGGGAGTGGTGGCTTCATGCTAGGCACTGAGCCAGGTAACCAGCTGCTGAAGATGACGAAGAAGCCAAGCCTGGTCCTCAAGGATCTCACAATCTATTGCAATGATTGCAAAACTAGGTCTCTTGTTAAGCATGCAGACTCCCAGGGGCACCCTGGGGATTCTGATTGTGTAGCTTGGGTTAGGGATTAGCAGCAGTGGTGATTCCAACATGGGGCGAGAGTGGGGACCACTTTAAGAAACAGTAGAATGTGTGGGAAACATACAAACCCTTGCAGCTCAGGCTTAGAGGTGCTAGTGAAGATAGAGGGTGTGCTGGAGGCCACTAGGGAGGCCCTGAATGGAGGATGTTGATGTCCAGCCAGCTGGATTGTGTGGAGTAGGGGCTTCATGGCATAGGTAAGGAGAGGCTCATTCCTGCCTTCCTGTAGGATTTCTTGGCATCTACCTGCCCTCCAGCTCTGTGGCTGGGTCTAAACTGGAGAAAGCAGCCCTGAGCAATGATCGACCAGCCCAGGGATTCCTTCCACTCTTTCCCATTTTTGGATCCTTCCCTGCATAGAGTGAAGCCTGAGCTTCAACTCATGTAGAGAGATGATCCACTCATTTCTGTTGTTCTGTGTGACTCACCTGTTGAGTACCAGCAGAGGCACATTAATAATAATGGAAATTTTACTGGCTCTTGCCTTCATGTGCTAATAATACTAGCATGTAATTTTCTACAAAATTCCCCCCCACCCCCGAGATTTCTGGGAGTCTATGAGGTGCTTCACATGTGCTTACTCATGAATACTTTTTTCTTACTGTCCGGCCCCAGTCCTGCTGACTAAAGCCACAGCCCTCAAAGCCACTTGAGGCTCCCATCTCCACTGCTGCTGATACCCTCTTGTCCATGCCAAAGTCTTTGCCTGGATTTTACTAAAGCTATGCTGGCTTCCAAGCAGAACAGGAGGAATGTCTTGCTCTCCATTCTGTGTCCATGTCATGTGACCCCAAGCCTTAAGGTCCCTTAGGATAACAGTTCCTTTAGTTTCTGCCTGAAGCTCATCTCCCCTCCAGGCTGACAGCCAGTATCTGAGATAAGCACCATTGTGTCCTCTTGATTCCAATTTCCTAATCAGGCCCCCACTCAAATCTCCTCCTTTCTCCTTCAGCCAAAAGCTTTCCTATGGCTTATGCAAATCATCTTCTCAGTGGATTCATCAGCAGACAATTGGAAATTCTAGTTTGGATCCAAACATGGACACCCACCACACTGGCAAATCTCTACCCTTTCCATGGTTGCCATGATGAAGAGCAGACCGTCATAGATTTATAGATTCTAACTTGGAAAGGAATGCCCTAGAAGCCAGAGTCTGCCATTGCCATTCAGCCTGCTTCCCAGAGAGGCCTTGGTCTCCTTGCCACATTCCAGATGGAATTAAGGCTCATAACTTTTAGGTCTAATAAGGGCTGGGTATTAAAGGACCTTCATGTTTCAGATGGGTTTTTTGGTGGACTGCCTGGGAAATGGCAACATTAATTGTATATTGTTTCTACAGGGAAATGTGCCCCAAGTTCTCAGCAGTAGACTTACAAATAGATTTTATAAAATCTGCTCATTCATAAGCTGAGGACTTTCATAGGTATTTAAAAGATAAGGTTCGCAGAACTATCTTGAGCCATTCAAAATTATAATAGAAGCAATTAGGATGCTATATCGCTATTTACAAAGCACGTTCGCAATCATTTCCACATTTAAACTCCAGAATGACTCTATAGGAGAGGTAGCATTATCCTCAGATTTCAGATGAGAACATTGAGTCCTAGAAAGTTGAATGATTTATCCGAAGTTGCATAATCAGTAATAGCTCAAGTTAGGTCCGTACCTTCTGAGCATAAAGCTTTTTTCTGCTTTCTGTAGTTGTCTAGCCTAAGTCCTCGATGAACTTGAAAATGTATGTGCTAGCTTTATTTTTTGCTCTCTGATGGTGTTTCTCCAATTTTATCTCTTTTTTAATAGTATGAAAATCAAGCTCTCATGTTTGGAAAATGGGGTACTTCTGGATTAGTAGGACGTCATAAGTTTTCTGATGTCACAGGAAAAATAAAACTCAAGAGGGAATTTTTTCTGCCTCCAAAAGGCTGGGAATGGGAAGGAGAGTGGATAGTTGATCCTGAAAGAAGGTAAGTTGTCCATTTTCTGAGTAAAAAGGGTAGCAATGAAATCTTTCTCTAGAAATTGCTAAATATATCTCCGTCATCATCTTGATAATAGTTATGTAACACCCACTGAGCAGAACTAAGTCCATTGAAATTTGTAGAAAGTTGAAAGATGTTCCACCATAAGACAGGCTAATATAAAAAGCACCTGGTAACTAACATTTTGAGAAATTATTATGCTTGACTGTGTCAGGCAGTGTGCTGGGCACTGGCGTCATCTTACTTAATCTTTACTACAGCCCTACAAGGGAGGCAGTGGCAAGAAGGATCTGAGATTTGACCCTACTTGCAAGCGAACAAGGTCCCCCGTCACAGTTTCACAGATGCCGGCACATGACTCCTGGGTTAGAATAAAAGAACTTTATTGCCCACAGCAATAGCAATGCCAGAGTATTGATATTTGCTCGACTTTTTCATGCCCGAATTCCCACAGAGTAACATGAAGAGGGCCAGATGACACTTGTACACACAGTGGATTGAGTTATATGAGAGAACTCTAAGCTTAGGGGACTTGAATTTTTTATAATGGGCAGTAAGCAGGCTGGCCCTTTGCTTTGCAGAGAGAGACTATCTTAGTGTTCCCCATATAAACATCTTTGAGAAGATAGCCCATAACAAAGTTAGTCAGTGCCTGAGCTCACAAGATGCGCAGAAACACAAGAGACTTGCAGAGAATTATCTCCCAACAAGTAGTAGTATTATCTCCACTTTGCAAATGAGGAAACTGAGATCTAGAAAGATTAAATAACTTGTCCAAAGGCACATTGCTTGTCAATGGTATAGTAGGGGCTAGAATCCAAGTCTAGCGTGGGCACCCAAACCAGTACTCAACTATTATGCTAGAATGTCTGCAAGAAATGGTAGGAGGTACACTGTAAGTGGATGAATTCCATATATGTGAACTACATCTCAAAAGCTGTTATTAAAAAGAAAGAAAAAAATAAACAGTAGAAGGTAGTAAAGATGGTTCCCCTGGAGTCTGGGGGACACTGTAGCCTGTTTGCTAAATGTTGCCTAACATTAGAACCAGCATTCCCTCTTCTTGCCATCTTATGACAGCAGCCTTGAGTTGGGAGGGAAAAACCTTGTGAAGTTGAGTTTTAAGGCCTCCAACTAGAGTTTGGTCTCTATTGTTCATTTCCTGTAATTGCATAGGCATTAGGGAGGGAGGAGGGAAGAGAAAATACTGCTCTCTTAAGACCCAAATGTGCTTGCTTGCATGTGATTGCTTTCAATTCAGGCAGCTTGCTCTAGGTGGAGTTGGGGGAAATTGGTGAGGGAAAGGAAAATGGGGTTTGAATTGGCTGGAAGGAAGGAAGGTTAGTGAGGACAGGGAAAGGGTAGGGAAATTGTGATAGAAAAAGCAGAAGGTCAAAGCATGTCAGGGCTGGATGGAATCCTACAGGCAGCAGCCAGGGCTTTTATTCTCCTTTTTTGAGGCCCAGAGACGTGATGCCCAATTCATATAAGTGATTGGGACTGTTTGTTTTTTTGATTCCTTTCCTGTGCTGGATTTTAGGGGAGAATACAGCAGAGAAAAGATGCAGAAACAATAAAGGGAAAAAAAACCCTCATTTGAGTAGGTACCTGGCAGAAGACTTGAGTCAAAGTTGGAGCCTCTGTAACTTTCCTCTGCGGGTTGTCCAAAGAATTCCAAATCCAAGAGGAAAATTAACATGGCAGAGAGTCAGTATGGATTTCCCAAATGCCCAAATGGAGTTTGGAGTCTGAAATGACCTGGTTTGGCTGTCTACCTAGGAACTCTCCAGAAAACTTAAACTCCTCCCTTCAGTTTGTGTTATGTAGACCAAGCAAGCCACATTTGGCTTCATGAGACCGTCTACACTCTGTTTTAAAAAATAGTGGGGACAGCTCCCTTTTCTTTTGAACTGTTAGCCAAGAGTTTCATTGAGAAAAAGCTGAGCAGCCTGGAACTGAAACAGAAACATGGAAGGCGTTGTCTGTGGTCTCTGTAAGAAGCTGTCCACAATACTGTTTTCCCAGACCCCATCCTCATTACTGAGAAGGAGCAACCTTGTTAATTTGAGGAGTTCTCTATGATTTAGGTCACATTGTTCCAGCAGGCTCTTTCTTCAAAGGAATGTCAAAAGCGATTAGTACAAAGAGGAATTTGGAGTCAGAACCAACAGGGGTAAAGCGAGGAGGGAAGTGGTGCCACTCCCAGGGTGTAGATGCTTCCTGAGTGTTGGCAATCCCCGAGGCAGCCGGTTACCCGGTCTCCTTGGGTAACTTGAGCCCTCCCCGCCCCACAGCTTGCTGACTGAGGCAGATGCAGGTCACACGGAGTTCACTGATGAAGTCTATCAGAACGAGAGCCGCTACCCCGGGGGCGACTGGAAGCCGGCCGAGGACACCTACACGGATGCGGTGAGTGGCCTGCTCCGGAAAGAAACTCTCACCTGTCACCTCTGATCGTGATCTGCGGGGAACCCAGCAGCCACCTGGCTTGGGCTTTAACCTCTCCTCCGCTCCATCTTATGTTCTGAAGAGTCTTCCACTTATAGCTTAAGCCACACAAGTGCCACAATAAGTATTTTCTTTAGAATAGAAATGAGGCCTATTTAACTCGATGTTGGAACACGGTATAGTTTGGATTGTGCAAATTTTTTAGGTAAATTTTTATTATTATCTAATTAGGGTTCTGTTGTTGTTGTTTGAGGGTTTTTTGAGATAGGCTCTTTCTGTTTCCCAGGCTGGAGCGCAGTGGTGCAATCATAGCTCACTCTAACCTCAAATTCCTGGGCTCAAGCAGTCCTCCTGCCTCAGCCTCCCCAGTAGCTGGGACTACAGGCACATGCCACCATGCTGGACTAATTTTTTATTTTTTTGTAGAGATGGGTTCTTATTATGTTGCCCATGCGGGTCTTGAACTCCTGGCTTCAAGCAATCCTCCAGCCTCAGCTTCCCAAAGTGCTGGGATTATAGGCATGAGACACCAAGCTCAGCCTAGTTTTTAATAGTATAACAAATGAAATGTTTCTGTCTTTAAAAAATCCAAGCAGCATTAAAGGAAATCAAAAGTAATTCTTCTCCCCAATCCATATTCCACTCCCCAAAGATAACCATTGATGTCTGTTTTCTGTTCATAAACAAGGATATAACTTCCTTTTTCCCTGCCTAAATAGAATTGTGTTGCACACACAGTTTCACAGCTTGTATTTTTCACTTAACAATATATCTTGGACATTTTTTATGTCAATGCATATAGATCTATGAGCTTTTAAAAAATGGCTGCAGAATGTTTTATTATATGTACCTACTATAATTCATTTAATCCCCTCTTTCTGGGCATTTAGGTGCTTTTGGTTTTGAGTCGTTGGTTTTTATAAGCAATGTAACAGTGAACATCCTTAAACATACATTTTTGTATGTTTATGAACGTTTATCTGTAGGGAAGATCCTTGCATTTGGTTGGTCTAGGTTTAAATGCATATAAAATTTTGATAAAATTTTATAACCTTCAAAAAAGTTTTATAAATTCATATTTTCAACAAAAGTACAAGAAGCCCGTTTGCCTAAATATTCATCATCCCGCTTTATAATCTTTGCCACATGAATAAGTGGTATCCTGTTATTTCAATTTTCACTCTCTTAATTTAAAGTAAAGCTGAGTATTTTTTCATGTTTATGGGCCGCCTTTATTTCCTTTACTTAGGAACTTTCTTTTCATAACTCTCTTCATTTTTATGCAAACTTAAGTCAATATTTTAGATAAATTTTGCTAATTGTATATAATTAACATTATGAATCTCCAGTAGCATTTCCCCATACTCAAAAACATGTGTCTGCCGGGTGTGGTGGGTCACACCTGTAATCCCAGCACTTCGGGAGGCTGAGGTGGGTGGATCGCTGAAGGTCAGGAGTTTGAGATCAGCCTGGCCAACATGATGAAACCCCATCTGTACTAAAAATACAAAAATTAGCCAAGTGTGGTGGCAGGTGCCTGTAATCCCAGCTACTTGGGAGGCTGAGGCAGGAGAATCGCTTGAACCTGGGAGGGGAGGTTGCAGTGACTCGAGATTGCACCACTGCACTCCAGCCTGGGCGACAGAGCAAAACTCTGTCTCAAAAAAACCAAAAACAGGCCAGGTGTGGTTGCTCACGCCTGTAATCCCAGCACTTTGGGAGGCCGAGGTGGGCAGATCATGAGGTCAGGAGTTTGAGACCAGCCTGGCTAACATGGTGAAACCCTGTCTCTACTAAAAATACAAAAATTAGCTGGGCATGGTGGCGCACACCTGTAAATCCCAGCTACTCAAGAGGTTAAGGCAGGAGAATTGCTTGAACCCAGGAGGCAGAGGTTGCAGTGAGCCGAGATTACGCCACTGCACTCCAGCCTGGGCAACAGAGCGAGGCTCTGTCTCAAAACAAAGAAACAAACAACCATGTGTCTTGAATGTTTTACCCATTCTCTGATGGGTTCTATTCCATGTAACCCCTCATAAAGAGAGTTGCACCATTTCATAATATTAAGTTGAACCATAAGAAATTGCTGAGATTCAACCACTTTGACCTATAACAACAGCAATTTCACATGATTGAACCTAGTACTATTCCCTAATAGTAAAAACAAAAGGTAGTTTAAACTAATTTTTATTTAGCAGTTGTGAATAAATAAAGATTAGAGATTTTTCTGAGTGAAATGGATCTCTAAGATGGTATCTAAGTAAAGGTGTGAATGCCATAGTTAAATGAGGAACTATATTGGACCCTTTGCCTCTTACTGACACTATGGCTTACCTCTCTTCTTTGTTTTTATTTTTATTTTGTAAGAACGGCGATAAAGCAGCATCGCCCAGTGAGTTGACTTGTCCTCCAGGTTGGGAATGGGAAGATGATGCATGGTCTTATGACATAAATCGAGCGGTGGATGAGAAAGGTAACATTTTACATCTGTGACCTGATCGGGGCTCTGCAGCAGGGCCTTGGTTAACCAGGGTAAAGTTTCCTTGGGAGGGAGGGGCCTCACTTCTGTTGGTCTATGGCAGGAGTCCCCAGCCCCCAGGCCAGACTGGTACCAGTTCATGGCCTTTTAGGAACAAGGCCGCACAGCAGGAGGTGAGGCGCGGGCAAGTGAGCATTACCACCTGAGCTCTGCCTCCTGTCAGATCCGTGGCAGCATTAGATTCTCCTAAGAGTGCGAACCCTATTGTGAACTGCACGTGAGAGGGGTCTAGGTTGTGTGCTCCTTATGGGAATCTAGCCATCCTCCCTCTACCCCACAACCCTGTCCATAGAAAAATTGTCTCCCATGGAACTGGTCCTTGGTGACAGAAAGGTTGGGGACCGCTGGTCTGTGGCATCTGGGTCATGTGGTACCGTCTGTGACTAATCAAATGTAGAATCCAAGGGAAAGGCAAGTGTATGGACAAGTGCTAAGTGAGCAGGGGGTGTTAAGAGTGAAAAACATCAGGTGATGGGGCCAACTGGTCAGGTTTTGAGATGCTTGGGGATCCAGGATGAGAATTTGGGAGGGAACTGGAGTCAAGATTTTCTCTATTCTAGCCACACCCCATAACCTCCCTGGGAACATCACATTCAGGGCCCCCCTCATGCAGAAAAGAGAACTGTAAACTACCCTTAAAGTCTTCCTATGCAGCAATGATGCAGACTACTGATATAGCTTCTGATATTTGTCTTTTTCTGAACCATAATTAAAGTTAAGTGAACAATAGCATTTGGAATTCTCAAAAGAGAAAATCTGATTCATTTCTTTCCTTATGCATGGTGCATAGAACTGGCATTGACCCAGAAGATTTCAAATCAATTATAAGCTCCTCACTGATCTCGATGCACACACCAGATCTCAGAATAATCGTTAGCATTGACTGAGCAATAGCTGTGTGCTAAGTATGGCCCTAATGCTTTGCATATGTCATTTTGATAGTGTTAAAATACTGTAACCCTATAATCCCACTTTACAGTGGGGAAATTGGGCCATAGGCAGGTTTACCAACTTGCTGGAAACTTATTTAGTTAACAGCCAACATGTGGCGATGCTAGGATTTGAACCCAGGCTGTGCAACTGCACAGTCCACACGCTTACCTGTTGTTTCTTCCTGCCTCTTGAACTGTGCTTTATTCCTAAGTGCACTCAATTACCATGAATGACTGGAAGCATAAAAGTAGGGGAGAACATGGCCACCAAGGAGGCATTTTGAGGAGCTGAATGGGAATGAGGCTGTATTCAGTTTGGCTGAATAACCCAGCAAAGTGAAAACAGCCACATATTCGGTCATAATAGTACAGAACATCTGAGGGCAGGGAGAGTGAACAAATGTTTCCTCGAGGTTTATTTGGTGATCTGGCAAATGCATCTCTTCTGGGTAACCATTCACAAACTCTGTTCCAGGCTGGGAATATGGAATCACCATTCCTCCTGATCATAAGCCCAAATCCTGGGTTGCAGCAGAGAAAATGTACCACACTCATAGACGGCGAAGGCTGGTCCGAAAACGCAAGAAAGATTTAACACAGACTGCTTCAAGCACCGCAAGGGTAAGAGAAGCAAGGGAAGGGAGCTGGACTGGGGAGCTCTGCCCTCCTGACTACAAAGTCCCAGCTAACTAGCCATTTCTGCAGAAACTATTTGCAAATCCAGAGCCTAACACTCCACTCAAGGGTTCTCAAAGTGAGCCCACCCCAGCCAGCAATATCATCATCACCTGGGAATTTGTTAGAACTGTCCCACCCCAAACCTCCTGATTTAGAAATCCTGGGGGCAGGCCCAGCCATCTGTAGTTCAGCAAACCATCCAGGTGATTCCCAGGCAGGCTAAATGTTGAGAACTGCTACTGAGGTGTTAAACGGAAATGATTTTGGCAGCATAATCTAGTAGTGGTAATAGCTCAGGACTTGGAACAAGATGTGTAAAGATTCAAACCCTGACTTCCCTTTCTTTCTCATCTGCAAAATGGGAATAATATCTATGCCTTTTAATTAGGGTATTGTAAGCTTTAAATGGAATAATAATAAATTAAATAGAACAATAACACTCAATAATAAGTGGCATGTATAGAAGTGGCTTTCTATAATGCTAGGTACTGAGTATGCATCATCTATGTTCTGTAAGGTTTGGATTTTATGCTCATTTTATAGATAATGCTCACAGAGTTTAAATAGACTTGCTCTGGGCCAAGTGTTTAGTAAGTGACAAAGCTGGTGTTGGAACCCAGGCTAAGTCCAAACAGGAACTCTCTCTATTCCACAGAATGGGTAACTCCGGTAGGCACTATGACATTATTTTTATTAGATGGTGAGCTTCTGGAAGCAAAGATGGAGCCACAGTCATCTTTGTATCCTCCTTGCTAACTCAGAAATATGCTCCCAGTAAATAATCTAGTCAAATAAATGAGCTAATGAATGAATGAGTCTTTTTTTTTTAATTTAAGTTCCGAGATACATGTGCAGTACATGCAGGTTTGTTACACAGGTAAATGTGTGCCGTGGTGGTTTGCTGCACCTATCAACCCGTCGCCTACATATTAAACCCAGCATGCATTAGCTATTTATCCTGATGCGCTCCCTCCACCTGCCGGCCCCATGTGTGTTGTTCCCCTCCCTGTGTCCAAGTGTTCTCATTGTTCAGCTCCCACCTGTAAGTGAGAACATGCGGTGTTTGGTTTTCTGTTCCTCTGTTAGGTTGCTGAGGATAATGGCTTCCAGCTCCATCCATGTCCCTGCAAAGGACATGATCTCGTTACTTTTTATGGCTGCATAGTATTCCATTGTGTAGATATACCACATTTTCTTCACCCAGTCTATCATTGATGGACATTTGGGCTGATTCCATGTCTTTGCTATTGTGAAGAGTGCTGCAATGAAAATGCGCATGCATGTATCTTTATAATAGAATGATTTATATTCCTCTGGGTATATACCCAGTAATGGGATTGCTGGGTCAAATGGCATTTCTGGTTCTAGGTCTTTGAAGAATCGCCACACTGTCTTCCACAATGGTGGAACTAATTTACACTCCCACCAACAGTGTAAAAGCTTTCCTATTTCTCCACAGCCTCACCATCATCTGTTGTTTCTTGACCTTTTAATAATCTCTATTCTGACTAGTGTGAGATGGTATCTCATTGTGGTTTTGATTTGCATTTCTCTAGTGATCAGTGATGTTGAGCTTTTCTTCATGTTTTTTGGCCACATAAATGTCTTCTTTTGAGATGTATCTGTTCATGTCCTTTGCCCACTTTTTAATGTGGTTGTTTTTTCCTTGTAAATTTGCTTAAATTCCTTGTAGATTCTGGATATTAGACCTTTGTCAGATGGATAGATTGCAAAAATTTTCTTCCATTCTGTAGGTTATCTGTTCACTCTGATGATAGTTTCTTTTGCTGTGTAGAAGCTCTTTAGTTTAATGAATGTCTCTCTATTGTTTAATTATCCCCGTCTGACGGGGTGAGAAGTTTCTGAAGGTGCTTGAACGCTCTTCTTCCACACGAGGGCACCAAGTTGAAGCGGGAAGAACACTGAGCCATCAGTTAGAAGGCTCAGGATATGGTCCAGCTCTAACGAGTATTTCTGAGGCTTTGATCATGTTTCCTAACCTGCCTTACTCTTGGCTATGTGAAAATTTTCACTGCTACTATTTATGTTACTAGAGGGTCAGGTACAAGATTATGCTTAACCTGCATTTTACATTTATTTAAAGTGAAAAAATAGACCCAACAATAATTACCCACATGGAGCTCTCACTTCTCAGGTCTTGAATATTATTCCACATTGTTTTACATTTATTAAATCCAGTCATATTTTTAAGATTTTAAATCAAACTTCTGCCATGAAAATGTCAGCTGCATGAAAGCAAAGACCCTATCTCTTCTTCACTGTGTCCTCAGCCCCTAACACGATCCCTGTCACACAGTGGGCACTCATATTTGTCGAATGAAGAGAATATAACATTGAAAACTGATACCACTGGTAAATCAATAGTTCTTAAGCTAAAAAGTACCACACGAATTTGTTATTAGTTATTACAGAAATAACATATTCTGATCACTTAATTATCAGTTATGGCAGCTATTAGCTCAGGCAAGACATTTAAACCTGGGAGGGGGCATTTAATTTTTTTCCTACATATGTAAAATGGAGATACTAATGTTTTACAAACTATATCACAATAGCAACATTTTTATGAAATAATGAAGTGAGAAAACAGAAAGCAATTTGAGAAAGAATCCACTTGCTTCACCCACCCCGAAATCTGAATGAGGTGCACCTCCTGAGGGTATGTCCACGATTGTGCTGTCATTGCCTGGTTATCTCTCTGCACTCCTGCAGTCCATCAGCTCTGCAAGGCAGAGGTCCTGTCTGTTTTTTTCTTTTCTGTATTCCTGACTCTAGCTCAGTACTTGGCACAGAGTAGATTTTGAATACTGTGTATCTGTTGATTGATCATATAACCTGTTTTATCAAAATAAGGAATATCATCATCATCGTCATCATTAACATGTTTACTTCTGTTTTAGGCCATGGAGGAATTGCAAGACCAAGAGGGCTGGGAATATGCTTCTTTAATTGGCTGGAAATTTCACTGGAAACAACGTAGTTCAGATACCTTCCGCCGCAGACGCTGGAGGAGAAAAATGGCTCCTTCAGAAACACATGGTGCAGCTGCCATCTTTAAACTTGAAGGTGCCCTTGTAAGTACTAGGTTGCCAGAGCGCAGATCATATTGGTGTAGAGAAAATATATGAGTGTTGGATACAGCACTGCCAACTCCATAGAGGTCCCTGTAACCCTGGTACTATAAGATGGCAAATATTAACAGGTTGAGGGAAAGCCACACATCCTGGGTGCTCAATACCTCGTGTAGAACGAATAGACCATTAACACAGGAGTGTTCTAAGAAATACTGCTGTCTACACACCTGCTTTACCTAGCGTTTTCCAAATGTATCTGTTCCAGAACCCTTGTTTCAGGTGACACCTATTCACATCCCAGGCACAAGTTCCTTGAATCACATCTTGGAAACTGCAACTGTTCAACAAAATATTCATATGTATATTCATAAATATACAGATGTGGGGGGGGAATCAGAAGGCTAGCTCACAAAATTAGAGAGCAATACGGAAGGACATACTGAAGCACAGTAAAGAAGTCGGGGGGAAAAGCAGGCAGGTGGAAGGAAGGAATAGGAGAATGGCAGTGGGTGATCTAAAACCATAGGGTGGTCAGGAGCCATTTCCCAACAGCCTATTTTTGTATTTCTGCACTCTGACCCCACAGTATTCTGCTGCTGCTGCTCTTTCTCTTCCTTATCCCATCCTTTTACTCCCTGCTTATCCTCTACATTTTTCCTTTTTTTTTCCCTTTCTTTCAGTAGCAGGGTTTGGCAAACCTGGACTGGAGGTAGGAGGGCTGGCTCCCACTTCCTGCTCGGCTGCTTTCCAGCTAAGCGACTTCAGGGAAGTCACTTGCTATCCTGGGACTTATTCATCTTTAAAAATGGGGTGTTTGCATGATAACATCTTTAAAAAGCTAGAATTCCATTTGTTATTCTTGCCTCTTGGTTGGTTGATTTGCTTTTAGGCAGTGTTTATTGACTTCTCTGCTAATTGACTCTGTTAATTGACTTCAGGGGGCAGACACTACCGAAGATGGGGATGAGAAGAGCCTGGAGAAACAGAAGCACAGTGCCACCACTGTGTTCGGAGCAAACACCCCCATTGTTTCCTGCAATTTTGACAGTGAGTTTTGTTTTATTTTTGATTTATTTTATTTTATTTTATTTTTTCAAGACTGCGTCTGGCCCTATCACCCAGGCTGGAGTGCAGTGGTACGATCTTGGCTCGCTGCAACCTCCCAGGTTCAAGCAATTCTCCTGCCTCAGCCTCCTGAGTAGCTGGGACTACAGGCGCACGTCACCATGCCTGGCTAATTTTTTGTATTTTTGCATTTCCTCCATGTTAGCCAGGCTGGTCTCGACCTCCTGACCTCAGGTGATCCACCCGCCTTGGCCTACCAAAGTGCTGGGATTATAGGCGTGAGCCACCACACCCAGCCAGCAGTGAATTTTAAACATGACTTTGTGAATTCCACTTCTGTAACTCTTATCTTAAGGAAACTCTTCAAATCACTGAATATGATTTTTAAAATCTCTTCATGCAAACATGACTTTCATTTTCATCCTTGATGAAAGGAGTTTTTAAAACTACAGTTGAAAACCATATCACATATAAGGTGAAGGGTGGTCAGATCACTGATATTAACAGTCTATCTCATATGTGCTCATTCTGTCTAGTAAGCCCCCAAAATCGAAATTTTAACTATAGGAAAAAAGGCACCAAAATTTAAATAATGGTTGATTTCAATAATAATTTTCAGGATTTTTGGAAGTAGACAGACCTGCTCTACAATAATATTAGCAAATGCTTATATAGGTCTTAGCACGGGCTAGGACCTGTACATATTATAACTTGTTTAATCCTCTTAACAACCCTGTAAGGTAGGTGCTATTATTGTTCCCGTTATACAGAAGAAGGAACCAAGGTACAGGAAGATTAAATAACTTGCCCAAAGTCTTATGGCTTGTAAGCACTACAGAGATTTGAACTCAGGTAGTAGAGCTCCCAGAATCTGTGCACGGAATCATAATGCTCTGCTATCTCACAAAGAGAGAGAGAGAGAGAGAGAGAGTGAATGTGTGTGTGATAGAGACAGAGAGAATATAATAATAAAAGGAGTATGAATATTTTGAAATGTCAAAGAATCTTTTAGATGTTAACTGTTTCCCAGATCTGATGCTGAAGTAGTATAGAAAGCCCCGTTTCTATAACTGCTGGAGACCCAGTTTCATTTTAAAGGTCTGTGATGATAAGCAGTACCCTAAATTCAGTTAGTTTATAACAAAGGTAATGTTTTCCTGATTGATACACTTTGCATTGAGCTTACTGTAGTATTTTTTAAAAATAGGATTTTTGTTTTTAAGACCGAGTCTCACTCTGTCGCCCAGGCTGGAGTGCAGTGGTGTGATTTCAGCTCACTGAAACCTCCGTCTCCAGGGTTCAAGTGATTCTTGTGCCTCAGCCTCCTGAGTAGCTAGGATTACAGACGTGCACCACCATGCCCAGCTAATTTTTGAATTTTTAGTAGAGACACAAGTTTTCACCATGTTGACCAGGCTGGTCTCCTAACTCCTGGCCTCAAACAGTCTGCCTGCCTAGGACTCCCAAAGTTCTGGGATTACAGGCATGAGCCACTGCACCCAGCCTAAAAAATAAGTTTTATTTTACAGGAAATAGAACTACTTTGGGAGGCCACATCATCACTATTCTATGTGCTCTTTACTGTGGGGAACTATAATAGATTCAAGTGACCCATTTATCAGAAACATGTATTTTTTCCAAATATTCCAGTAAAATAGCAGTTTACAGTGTTACGCTTCTTGTAAGTAATCTTTATCCTGTTTTTTTAGGAGTCTACATCTACCATCTGCGCTGCTATGTCTATCAAGCCAGAAACCTCT
The DNA here is from genome assembly GCF_028858775.2 of Pan troglodytes. NCBI lineage: Eukaryota > Metazoa > Chordata > Mammalia > Primates > Hominidae > Pan > Pan troglodytes. Next base: position 105,588,259 of record NC_072406.2, on the reverse strand, counting down.
TGGCTTTAGACAAGGATAGCTTTTCAGGTAAAGGAAAAAAAATCTACATGCTACACATGATTACATAGCATGCTATTTTGCTTCTGTGTTTCGAGTGAATGCTTTTTGTCATTTCTAACAACAAAAACCCTTTACATGTTGAGGTTATTTTTGCATGCTTGAAGCAAACTGCTCAGTCATTAGATAAATCATCACTGAATGCTTTAGGCACCATTGCTGGGTCCTAGTAATACATAGAAGATACTTTTGGTACTAATAGATATTAATTGATTAAGTAATAAGAAGCACCAAGAAAGTGATTTCTCATCTCTGTTTATATACATGGCTGTGTTTTCATCCCTGGACCCTCGGGTTGATTGGTAAGTTAAGATCCTTTAAGTTTTTTTGCAGGCTCTTTCAAGGTATCAGAAAGATGACAAATTTGCCCATTTGCCTACAGCACCAGGCTTTGAGCAGTTTGGCGTTCATTTTAATCTCCTCCTCTGCCTGCTCCCCACATTCCCAATACCATAAAACCATGAGGCTTTTTCTTCTCTTGCACTGACACCCAGCTGCTTTTGTTGCTTCGGACTGGTTCTGAGAGGAAGGCTATTGGCAAGGGACGGGGGAGGAGGGGAGAACACGCCTGTCTGGGGATTTGAGTCCTTGCAGCTGAACCATGGATAGTTCAGGCTATCTGGGGAGAATTCCACTTTGGGACTCAAAGCCCAGCAGAGTTTCCCTGGGCCTTCTATGAAAACACCTCTTAACCCATTTCCCATTTGCCCCGAGAAATGAGTGCTGGCAGCGAGCTGCACTTTTTTATTCCAAACGGAAAGTTTGTTAAAGCATTTGACTGACACTCTCATGTGCTCACATCAATTTTGAAGCGTGTTCCAAGCACTAATATTTACCAATATTTGTGAATGGTTTCCTTTTCTTAGAAATTTGAGCAGATTCAAGGTTATCTCTGCAATATACATCTCCAACAGGGTCTTTGAAGACATTTTCAAATATTTTCCACCAGGGGGCACTCTATCACTGAAAGTTAAAAAAAAAACATCTTTCCAAAGTTCTTGACTAAAGCTTCATAAAACTCTAAGCACATTCCTTGCAGTTTGAGATAGAAGAATTATCATCAGGGCAAAAGCAAAGGGTTCATATGATGGCTCCACTGCTAGAAACCAAGCACTTTTGGCTTATACAAGAGTTTCAGGCTAGATATTGTGTTATTTTTCAGATAAGTCAGCCCCCAGGCAACTGCAAAAAGTTTGATGAAATTATTTAGCAAGGAGGAGAACATGGATTATTTCTCCATACATAATATTGCTTTCTCTCCATCCTTCAGTATAGTGAGACAAAGTTTTCTGCTGTCACAGATTGTAAACTCTATGAGCATCTGAGCTTTTCCGGCTGCTGTTATACTCTTGAGACCTGGAACTCAATAAATATTTGCTGAATAAATCGATTACCATCAACATTAGAAACAACTATAATAAAAACTAGCATTTATCAGATACTTCCTATAGGACAGGCTCTGTCCCAAATAGCTAACATTCCTTATATCATTTCATCCTCTCAACACCGTGAAGCAGATATTACTTTCATTGCATGGAGGAGGGGATCAACGTTTAGGAAGATTATTTTTTCCCTCAAAGTTATGCAGCAGGTGTGAAGGGTGGGTGTTGACCTCAGGTGTATCTGACTGCAGAGCCTCACTCAACCATGAGTGCAGTACTTTTGCAGGGAAAAACTGTGGGCCCCATTAACCTTGGTGGGGACATACTCTAAAGAGTGACCTCTCAGTACACATCAGGTCCTCGCTTCAGGTGCCTCTGCTGCAGTGCCAGAACCTTCCATGGGGAACTCCCTGCTCCCTAGAAACCCTATCTCCAAGCAGGTAGTGAGAGCCCACTGTCATTATATCTGGAGGAAAAGAATATGGTTGCACTGAGTGGTTCTGGGGAGTTAGATTTTAGCCGTGGCCCCATTGTTATTCTCTTTTTCTGTTTTAGATCCATATGCTCATATCTGTTTCCTCCATCGGAGCAAAACCACTGAGATCATCCATTCAACCCTGAATCCCACGTGGGACCAAACAATTATATTCGATGAAGTTGAAATCTATGGGGAACCCCAAACAGTTCTACAGAATCCACCCAAAGTTATCATGGAACTTTTTGACAATGACCAAGTGGTAGGTCGTTTAGAATTTCTAAGATAACTTGGGGATGATGGAGATTTGAAGGGATGATTGTCGGGGAATTTAAGGATCACTTTGTTTCTCTAGGGCAAAGATGAATTTTTAGGACGAAGCATTTTCTCTCCTGTGGTGAAACTGAACTCAGAAATGGACATCACACCCAAACTTCTCTGGCACCCAGTAATGAATGGAGACAAAGCCTGTGGGGATGTTCTTGTAACTGCAGAGCTGATTCTGAGGGGCAAGGTACATTGCTGTGATCTTCCTCATGTATTCTGTCAGCTGCTTAAAATGCATGTTAATTCTAGGCACTGTTTGCTTGAACTAATGTGAGGCATTGACATATCCATGTTTGTTTCACAGGATGGCTCCAACCTTCCCATTCTTCCCCCTCAAAGGGCGCCAAATCTATACATGGTCCCCCAGGGGATAAGGCCTGTGGTCCAGCTCACTGCCATTGAGGTATGCTGCTCCCCACGTGTTACTCATTAAATCAAACGGATGTGACTGCAGGACAGGAATCTTTCGTATAGAACATAGAATCCTGCTGCATATTTTCTTGCTATCTCCAACTTCCTTTACAACTTGTCCAAAAACTGGAGGTATTCATAGGAGTAGAAGGCTTGTTGAAGCAACAAGGACAGGTCAATTCTAACATTCCTGAGGGCATCTAAACTCCTCATTTACTGGGAGCCAGCAGGTTTCTGAGTTTTTCAGGTCAACTGGAGACCTGGGAGAGGGAAGATGGACCAGAAGAGAATGACGGTGTATATGCTGAGACATGGGGGCATGGCAGGGAGGCAGAGATGGAAGTTGGATGGGAGCAGTGAGCAATGTTGACATGTCAGATACAAGCTGATGACCCCAACAAGGTGGCTTGATAGACAGTGTCTGGCCCACTCTCAAGACTTTCCCCGTCCAGTCAAGCAGCTGTTAAACCCCAAGATTTCCCTTCTCTGGCTGTCCTGCTAAGAGTTCTCAAAGGCTGAGGCTATCACTTCGAAATGCTTGCATGTCAGACACCATGTTAAGAAGTTTACAGGTGGGCTGGATGCAGTAGCTCACGCCTGTAATTCCAGCACTTTGGGAGGCCAAGGCAGGTGGATCACTTGAAGTCAGGAGTTTGAGGCCAACCCGGTCAACATGGTGGAAACCTGCCTCTACTAAAAATACAAAAATTAGCTAGGCATGGTGGCACACACCTGTAATCCCAGCTACTTGGGAAGCTGAGACATGAAAATCACTTGAACTCAGGGGGTGGAGGTTGCAGTGAGCCTAGTTCGTGCCACTGTACCCCAGCCTGGGTGACAGAGTGAGACTCTGTCTCAAAAAAGAAAAAAAAAAGTTTACAGGTGGTCATCAATATAACCCTATGACAGATAATACGATCAGTCTTGTTTGTAGATGAGACATAGGGAGGTGAGTTACCTTGTCAGCATTGACACAGCTATTAGATGGCACAGCCAGGATTTGATTCCTATACTCTTAACTGCATTGCTTTTTTAGGGGCTCAGGCAGGAGAAAGAAAGGGGCAAAACCACTTTCTTTGGATGACCTACAAGCTTACTAGGATAATGTTCAAATTAATCTTAAAGACTTTGCCAGTAATTAAGACAGAATTTTTCCTTTTGAATATTATTTTTAAAGTGCTGAGTTACCTTCCCCTCTCTTTAAATTGTTTTCATAGATTCTAGCTTGGGGCTTAAGAAATATGAAAAACTTCCAGATGGCTTCTATCACATCCCCCAGTCTTGTTGTGGAGTGTGGAGGAGAAAGGGTGGAATCGGTGGTGATCAAAAACCTTAAGAAGACACCCAACTTTCCAAGTTCTGTTCTCTTCATGAAAGTGGTACAGTATCGATTCTCTGTGATCACCCATGCGCGTTGAAATATGAAAGTATATGCCTCACACACACACGCAAACACAGAGTTTATTTCCAAAATCTGACAAATAGAAAAACCCTGCCTTATATTCAGCTTGTCAATGACTTTTTCCCCTTAAATTCTCCCACTGTAGTGATGATTTCTTAAAGCTTCAAAATAACTCCAGTGGCACAGAAATATCTGTGAGCAATACTTACTTATTTCTCCAGTAAACTTTCCATCTATTCAGCTATCTATTACAGGCTGTTGGTCAACCCCATGAGGGCAGAATATTAACCCCCAGTCATGCATGGACCAGATATACCCCCTACAACTGTGCATGGACCAGAACCTTCTGGATAAGGACTGGCTGTCTGGGGAAGGGGCAGCTGTGGGGGAAGGTATATGGGGTGATAGGGCCATGACCTTGGCAGCCCGTAACTGTGCCCCACCTCCAGGTGCCCCTGGGATGGCACCTTCTTTGGTCCATTGAGGCTACCCTCTGGTTGTTAAAGATGTGAGAGCATCAGATCCAGTTCACAGCTCTCCATCACAGACCCCATAATACCTGGGGTGAGAAGAGGCCACCCAGTCTTTCCATTTTTAAAGCAGTTAATTTCTTAACTTTAAAAAAAAAATCTTTCTTTTTTACTCTATTATATAAATAGGTGACATAAAGACAGTTTCTTACCTTGAAGTGTTGGAAGACCTAGAACCTTCCTTTCCCCACCCCAGTCATTTTCCTGACCTTGATGTGTCCAATACAGTGCTCTTGAACTCTAGGGTCACGTGCTTTAACCTCTTATTTTACATTACAGAGGAGGAAACTGAGGCCTAAAGAGGGGAAATGATTTATCCAGTGTCATAGTGTTAGGCCACACCTTCCATACCACAGTGACTATGTCCTAACTAGTGACAGCTGCAGTGCAGGGCTTGGTGCATTCTTACTTGGTACACCTCGTCTTTAATCCTGCAGGGTGAACATTTTCACCTCTCTTATGCCCACCTTGGGGAAAAGCAAGAGGTAACAGATTTACACAAGGGAATGTTGCTAGCAAGTGAGTGGCCAGAGTTGGCACATAGGTCCTTACAACCCCAATGCCCATGCTCCCCTCCCTATCATGCGACAGACGGTGAGCCACTGGGATGCTGCCAGCCAGGGTCCCAAAGTGCTTGTCCCTGGGCCACTCCACCTATCCTTGTCTACTCCCCACACCTCCCTCACCTTCCAAGTTCTAGTCTGGAATCTAGCCTTGGTCAGCAGAGATGAGAAAAACCACTCAGGTGACCCCAGCTTCTATTCCTGTGTCAAGCCAGAGATAGAAATTCACCTGAACCACATACCAACTGGGCCCCTAGGTCAGCTCATGATTCCCCAATCAGGCATTGTCAGCAAAGCCACCAAATTCCATGAGAGGGAGCCAGGCGGAGTTGAGGAGAAAGTAGCAATCCATTTTTACACTGAATTTCCAGGGCAAAGAGACTCTCAGCCACAGTTATTTCCCTTAGAAGTTCAGTTTTGTCTTGACCATTTCTAAAGTCTGCTCAGAACTTGGCTAGTAGATGACCAAAGCCCTGGGCTTGTTAGCCTTGTGCATGTCCCCTCCCAGGAAGCAGAGCACAGGGAAGAGTATAGGGCAGTGACTGAGAGTAAAGAGCATGGGTCAGTGATTCCACACTTACAGGACACAGCATGGGTCAGGTACTATTCTAAGTACTCTTCACATAGAGTAATTCAACAATGTTACTATTACTCATGAAATAATGGGGGCATGGAAGGGTTAGCCAGGTAGTTCATGGTGGCAGTGCCAGGATTTGACCCAGGCAGTCTGGCTGACAGCTCACACTCTTAAGCACGGAGCTCCTTGCCTGGCACATGAGTAACTGAACTATTGCGAGTCCTCTGGGCTGTGTGGCAGAGAGAATCTGGACCGGTCCATCTGGGGAATTTTTCTCAAAGCTGCCCTTGTCTGGTCTTGAGAAATGAAACCTACCTTTGTGACCCCCAGTTCTTGCCCAAGGAGGAATTGTACATGCCCCCACTGGTGATCAAGGTCATCGACCACAGGCAGTTTGGGCGGAAGCCTGTCGTCGGCCAGTGCACCATCGAGCGCCTGGACCGCTTTCGCTGTGACCCTTATACAGGGAAAGAGGACATCGTCCCACAGCTCAAAGGTAACATGCAAGGCTGTGCATAAGTCTGGGGGCTTTTCATGCATGGCTCTGAATTACTCTTTACAAACCTACTCAAGGTAAGTCCTGGATTCATTGTCTACATTTTACGGATGAGCAAACTGCGTGAGTTGCGGTGGGTTATGGCACTTTCCTAAGGTTCTATCATTCGTAAGTGGCAGAGCTGGTCTGGAATCTCGGCCTTGTTTTAGGGGTGGGTGGCATGCTCGAGGGATTCCTCTCTGAAGCGTCCTGCTCCTGGGTGAATGTAAGACTTCTTTTGAGGAAGTGTTAAGTGCTCATGAATGTTCCCTATTCACCTTTCAACAAGCAGCTTGCAAAGCAGGGAGAGCTGTTCCCACATCAGTGATGGGGATGAAGTCATTTCCTCTGCCTTTCACTGAATGGTTAGGAAGCACTCACTGACTGCCACGTGCTGTTCTAGATATCTGGGGACAGTGGGGACCAAGAAAGCCATGTTCCCCTCTCACAAAGCAAAAGTCCAGCGGGGAAGGCAAACGAGGAAGTGTGCAGTTGCAGTCCAGTGTGATAAATACCTTGATGGGGAAAACAGGAAGCTCCCTGACCCCATGAACACTGAGAGAGGAGGAGATTTTATTTCAGATTGCTTTCCACCTGTTGGCCTACCTCATTATCACATATAATTAATATGTAAATGATAGAGCAGGGCATAATACTTACTTTAGATTTCCATAATAAATAATAGCTAGTGATACAGCATTTTGCAATTACCCATTCAATAGTTACTTGCTTTTAGCTTACCATGTGCTAGGGGCTGTGTTAGGGGCTGGGGGCTACATTGCATCAGCGCAAGAGATCCCAGGGCCCCTGGCCTCATAAATTAGACACCATGGGAGGGCTGGAACAGCCTCATTCAGCTGATCCTTGGTGGCTTCAAGACTGAAGCAGATGTCTTCTATTTAAGCAGCTGTGTCACTAACTAGTTCTATTAAAACTTTCATAAGTGTTGGTATTGATTTTACAGAGCCTCTGAAATTCATCTGTTGTGTAGGTCTGACTAATCATGCTCGATCCCTGATTCAGAGAAGAGGAAAAAAATCCACAGTCACATTTAAGCAAAACTCTACATGTGCTTATTAAGAAATGTCCCATATAAAACATTTTATGCTGAATTGATGGTGCCTAAAATAGCATTTTTGATAACAACAAGGATTGTTGTAATTGCAGGAATTGTTTCATTTGAGGTTACTAAATGGAGAGAAACCACTTTCCTGGCTTTTTTTTCTTACTGTTTTCATGAGAGAAGGTTTTTTGGTCCAAATATGTGAAATCACCCAGAGGGTACAAATGCTACACGCTTTCTCTGGCCCCAGAATCACTTACGTGGACCTGTTTGCGTCTATTGCTCAGGGGTGGGCTGGGTCCAAGGCAGACTGCCCTGGCTAGCAATTCTGTGTAATCAATGTAGAGTGTGGTCAAGGCTTCAGAGAGCCCCAGAAAAGGAAAATCTGGTCCTTTCATAAAACCAGTGATAGGTTAAGAGTTGAGGGCACTTGGATGGCTTCATGTTGGAAGCACACAGAATAACTTTCTCCTCCTGTCCCTTGGGCTTTGTTTCCATGAGGAGGGTGAAGTGGAGAACTGATCCTCTAGGAAAGAACTTATGTTCAGTTGTGTTCCTGTGTCCCTGCCCTCTGGTTGTCTTGTTCTGTACTGTTGGACTTGTCAGGATCTGCAGGGGAGCTTGTCTTGGAAGTGTAGAGACTGCTTACAGGTCTAGGGGTGCCACATGGATCTAAAACTACCTCACACAGTAACTGATATATCACAGATGCTCAGGAAATGTCAGTCTCCCCTCCTCCCCGGTATCCCCCTGATGGTTCCTCCAGGCTCTGGTGTAGTGGTTAAAACACAAGCTTTGGAGTCAGCCAAACCTAGGTTACTTACTCCCCAACTTACCACTAATTGTTTCACCTGAAGCAAGTGACTTGCTTGCTGTTTAGCTTCTGTTTGTTTTAAAATTTTTAAAACAGGGATAATGGCACATATTCTACAGGACTATTGAGGTATTAAGTGAGGTCATGTAAGTAAAGTGTTTAGCTCAGTGCCCAGCACATGGTGGGTACCGAAAAAGATTTGTTGTTTCTCCTCCTTTATGTCCTGTATGTCAATTGCCAGGGTGGTTAAACAGAAAGTTCTGTTGGCTTGGCAGAGTTTGTTCTGCCTAGGTTCTGGCCTTCTGTTAAATGTCTTCCTGTTTGATGCTTCTTCAATAAATGGGAGATGTACCTCTCATCCTACCCCCGCCCCAGGGTGAGGCTTTGGTATCCCCCACCCCTTTAGCTGAATCAAATGTAGTAAGCCCAGGGACTACTCCTGAGTCCATGCTCTAACCCCCAAATCCTGAGTCACAGATATTCTGGGAATTGTACATAAAGTCAGGGCATGTGTCTTCTCCCTCTGCATACGCTGTTGAGAATAAGGGCTGAATAAGCCACTGCAACCTCAGGCCTGAAATATATAACAATCCACCCTGCTTTTCTTTTCCTTTCCTTTCCCTTCTTTTTTTTTTTTTTTTTTTTTTAATTTAAGTTCTGGGATACATGTGCAGAATGTGCAGGTTTGTTACATAGGTATACACGTGCCATGTTGGTTTGCTGCACCCATTAACCTGTTATCTACATTAGATATTTCTCCTTCCCCTGGCCTCTCACCCCTCCTTTCCCTTCTTTTTCTTATTTTTCTCTTCTTTATTTTCTGTTTCTTAGGAACAAACTTCAAGAAAAGAAGACTCCTTTAGATGTAGGCTCTCTGTATGTTCTCACTTATAAGTAGGAGCTAAGCTATGGGAATACAAAGGCATGCAGAGTGGTACAATGGACATTGGAGACTCAGAAGGGGGAGGGGGATAAAAGACTGCATACTGGGCACAATGTACACTACTCAGGTGACAGGTGCACTACAATCTCAGAATTCACAACCATAGAATTCATCCATGTAACCAAAAACCTCTTGTACCCCAAAAGCTATTGAAATTAAAAAATGTCGGTTCCCCACTTACTCCTGCACCCTCTAAAGACATGTATTGACACAATTGTTTTTTGAGCACTTTCTGTATAGGCACTGGACTAATTGTCTAAAAACAGTAATGGACATATAATCCCCTAGAAAATGTCTAAAACTATATTATGTTTGGGGAAACGTGATGGATTGTTGGTTTATTTTCTACATTCAGGAGTTGTCCTCTCTATTCTGTAAGTCTCATCCAAGAATAAACTCTACCATCCACCTTATGGCTGTTAAACTTGAACTTGGAGTAGAATGTTCACCACTGTATTTCTCTAAGTATCTTAGATTAAGAAAGTATTTGTCTTGCAGCCTCCCTTCTGTCTGCCCCACCATGCCGGGACATCGTTATCGAAATGGAAGACACCAAACCATTACTGGCTTCTAAGGTAGGCTTCGGAGCTGATCAGTGGATGCTGTCAGTTTTATCTTCTATGCTTAGATGTCTAAGCATTTGGTGAATTCAGTCAAACAACAATTTGTTGCAATTATAATCATCAGCCAATCCATTTATTGAGGACTGAGTACAGACAAGAGTCTAAATCTTGCACTCATCAACAGTTATGATGACATTGTGTAGACTAGTAGTCTTCAACCCTCACTAATAAGTCACCCAGAATACTTAAAATAAAACCCATGCCCAGGCCCCACCTCCCAAGAGGGAGAGGGACCTAGATATCAGTATGTTTTTAAATCTCCTCAAATGATTTTAATATGCTGGCAGGTCTGAGAACCACAGGTGTGGACAGTCTGAGAAAGATCATTTGCTAGAAAGCGAAGTCTGAGAAGCAAATTTATAGCATTGCAACATTCAGATCAGAGGTAACATGCAACACGCCAGATTCTTCCCCCTACATAAAGCAGAATTGTTTGATAAATTTCTAATGACCATATTTATCAGTGTATGGGACACCCAGGTTTTTATTTTCACTGTGGTTTTGAAGTGAAGAAATTGGTTGAAATATTCACTCAAGGCCCTATTTTAGAACTCGCTATTCCAGCCACTTCTACACGAAGGAAAGGGGGAAAAAAGCCTCAGCCCAGAAAAAAGAAAACACCAAATATCTCCCTGTTTCTCTTGGCATTTATGATGAACATTCACAGCGTGTTTTAATGTGCAAACTAGCCCAAAAATGCACATGATTGCACTTTAATATGTTATGTCCATAAACAGTGCCTTAAAAAAAAATCTACTTCCTTCCCACTGTATTAAACTCACTAACAACTGGACCATATAAAATATAGTCTCCACAGCCAGCACTGTGCGCAGTGTGTTTGATTCTACTCTCTGTGAATCCTACACAGTCACAAACGACAATATCAAATTTCCAATCCCATAGGCCAAAACTACTGTGATCACTTTGTAAACCACCCCAAATATCCCTAATAAGATAGTAGTAGCCTTGGCAGAAGTTAATATACTTAAGATCTTTTCTGTAGATTTTTACAACTGCTCTAGAAAAAGACAGTTTAAGATCTCGCTGTATAATCTGCCTCCAGGTTTGCCATCTCTCATCGTCAGTCAATTCTTATTACATGCCTTCAGTGTACTCAGTAGCCCTAAGAACAACTGAGGAACAGGAGAAGAATAAAGTCAACAAGCTATGCCAGTATTTTCATTCACTTCTTAACCATAGTTAAGAAATATGACTATGTTACTGTAGCAACACTTTATGAAAGTTCAGTTTACATCATAGAGTTAAACATTGCAACATAGCAGGATTGGTGATGGTAGTATCAGTCATTCCCACTGTATTGTAAATTGCTTTAATCAGCCCGCTTTCCTAACATCTAATTGAGGTACACTGTGTTGATAAGAAAGGCTGGTTGAAATCTCTAAAAATCTGAGTCCACTTGTTCATCAAAGTAGACATCGCACATCTGTACAAAGTCAAATGAACAAAGTTGCACTTTGAAAGAGCCAATAACAAGCTTGCTGATGTCCTGTATTACATGTATATGTAATGTACATGTAATGCGCATGTATTACCACTTCCTCAATTCAGGCCTTGTATCTGGGTAAATGGAGGGAATGCCTCAAAAATAACTATGCTGTTGCTGGGGGCTGGAGGCTGTGTCTCTGAGTGACAGTGTCACACTCCGGAAACTCATGGCATTACTGTGTGATGTCCATGGAAATTCTTAACAAATGGGCTGAGCACTATCACAAGAAAAGTGAGAAATAAGTCTTCGGGGAAAATTGGTCAAGTGCTAGCCAGATAACATGGACATGCGTACATGGCCATCTCAACAATTACCTTCCAATTCCAGTGCTTAAGCAGTATGTCAACAGCACTCAGCAAAATGGCTTCTCCAGCGACAGTGCATGTATGTATGATAAGCAAATGCATGAGGCTGCCTGGGACTGTGGGACCTTGGCCTAAAGACTTGAATTATTCTTATAACTCTTTCCATTAGTAGATTTTGGAGTGAAAAGTGATCTTTAAACAAACGTGATTGTTTTAAGCCTAAAAGAAGAATCTTCTGTGCCATTTAATGATTTGATTCCCATTGCAAGTTTATTATTAGATATAATAAAGCAAATCACATCAGTTGCTTCCATTACCTTTCCACATGAACTAATGATCACGTAGGCATGAATAAATTCTCCCATACTAATTCTAAAGTTTAAAATCAGCAACTTGTCTTAAATAATGCCTTTTAGGCCGGGAACAGTGGCTTACGCCTGTAATCCCAGCACTTTGGGAGGCTGAGGCAGGTGGATCACCTGAGGTCAGGAGTTTGCGACCAGCCTGGCCAACATGGTGAAACCCCGTCTCTACTAAAAATACAAAAAATTAGCCAGGTGTGGTGGCAGGCGCCTGTAATCCCAGCTACTCGGGAGGCTGAGGCAGGAGAATCGCTTGAACCTGGGAGGCGGAGGTTGCAGGGAGCCGAGATCACGCCATTGCACTCTAGCCTGAGCAACAAGAGCAAAACTTAGTCTGAAAAAAAAAAAAAAAAAAGCCTTTTAAATCATGAACTATTATTTTCCTTGAAATGGTTTGAATTGTGAACAAACAGATTCTAAAAATCTGATCTCAGGAACCATTGAGAATGTAAGAGTACTTTGGAAATAAAATCACTCTCTCCAAAATCTCAATTCAGCTGTGATGATTTAACCCTTAATCTTGCTTTGGTATGAATCTAATAGAAAGAATTGATATATCTATCTGTCCCTCTGCCTCTCTTGGCAATTGTATTGTGATGAACAAAAATCAATCTGGAAAATACCAAGGGGCACCTACGGAAGCAGCTCCATGGCCTCTCACATGGCAACCGGAGGAAGAGCCCTTCAGGATGAACATAAAATTAAGATCTCAGAAAGGGGTCTAGGCAGCATGTCTTCAAACTGCTGCTGAGGACGAGCTTGGCTAATGCTCTAACAGATACCAGGACCACATTCAAGCCCCCCTTCCCAGTTCTTCATTCTCTCATCTCCTGGATGGGCCCTCAGATTGGGGTGGGTTCTCCATTTTTAAAAAATCACATGAAATGATTTGGCCAATGGGAAACTTGACATCCTCATAATAAAGCAGTTTTGATGGATGAGTATTTATTTGGTGCTGTAACATAGGCATGGCTGGGGGGTACCTGTATGATAACATTGCAGTCAAACATATCTTGTGACAGGACAGTTTTTTGTGGGGAGGAGAATTAGACCAAGTTCGGAGATATATTTTAGGAACTAAAAGGAACGTAAGGTCTGGGGTAGGGGGATGAGCAGCTCCACACCCTGCTCCTGTGTGAGCTGTGTGCTTCCGACTGGGAAATGTCTAACTCCATCGAAAACATGAGATGAGGGGCAGGGAAGGGGCTACTTCCAAGCCTTTCATTATAATACTGTGTGTAACCTTTTGCATATTTTCAGAAAAGAAACCAGTAAGGTGGGTTCAGTTGTGGGCTCATCCTGACTTAGAAAATTTTAAATAATTTAGCCCATTGAAATGTTGATAATATAAGGCATGCATGAATAATAATTTTTCCTTCTTTCTCTTTAAACTTCATGTTCCTGGGGTCTCCATATCTATGTGACCTGTTATATGGTTTGCCCTCTTCCTCACGGGACATGTGCACGAGCAGCTGACAGAAAAGGTAACTATGGTATACATTTTGCTACATTTAAGATTCATGTATTTTCTGCCCAGAATTTTTTTTTCTTTTTTTGAGAAAGAGTCTCGCTCTTTCACCCAGGCTGGAGTGCAGTGGCGCGATCTTGGCTCACTGCAGGCTCCGCCCCCCGGGGTTCACGCCATTCTCCTGCCTCAGCCTCCCGCGTAGCTGGAACTACAGGCGCCCACCACCTCGCCCGGCTAATTTTTTGTATTTTTAGTAGAGACGGGGTTTCACCGTGTTAGCCAGGATGGTCTCGATCTCCTGACCTCGTGATCCACCCGCCTCAGCCTCCCAAAGTGCTGTGATTACAGGCGTGAGCCACCGCGCCCAGCCTGGGAATAATTTTTTTCTAAATCTAGGGGGGCCGGGCACAGTGGCTCACGCCTATAATCCCAGCACTTTGGGAGGCTGAAGCAGGCAGATCACTTGAGGCCAGGAGTTCGAGATCAGCCTGGCCAACATGCAAAACCCTGTCTCTACTAAAAATACAAACATTCACCAGGCGTGGTGGTGAGTGCTTGTAATCCCAGCTTTTCGGGAGGCTGAGGCACGAGAATCACTTGAACCTGGGAGGTGGAGGTTGCAATGCAGTGAGCTGAGATTGCACCACTGTACTCCAGCCTGGGCAATAGAGCGAGACTCTGTCAAAATTTAAAAAAAGAACTAAATCCATGTGTAGGTTGCTGACCCATAAAGGGAAAGTAATTCTGTGTAAGTATGTGTAACACACACGCATTCACACACACACACACACACACATACACACAAATAAGAAGCATATAATGTAACATATAATATAACATGAATAAAAAGTAGCCTTTTAAGGCCGGGAGTGGTGGCTCACGCCTGTAATCCCAGCACTTTGGGAGGCTGAGGTGGGCGGATCATGAGGTCAGGAGTTCGAGACCAGCCTGGCCAATATGGTGAAACCCCATCTCTACTAAAAATACAAAAAGTAGCCTCGTATGGTGGCACATGCCTGTAGTGCCAGCTACTCGGGAGGCTGAGGCAGGAGAATCGCTTGAAGCCAGAAGGCAGAGGTTGCAGTGAGCTGAGATCATGCCACTGCACTCCAGCCTGGGCAACAGAGTGAGACTCCGTCTCAAAAAAAAAAAAAAAAAAGTGGTAGCCTTTCTTGTCCCTTCTTCCTTTCCCCCAAGAGGCTCTACTGCAGGTGACATTCTGTGTTTTTTTGTTTGTTTTTTTTTTTTGGCGTTATTATTTCCAAGGTAGGTTAAAATAAGCAATGGGTGGGTCTAATAAGAATCTATTCTTGTTATAAATCTGAGTGGGAGGCCTCCTATAGTTTGACAATATTCCACAAGTGACTCTGACATGCTGTCCCTTCTGCCCAACCAAGAACTACCCATTCAAACCAGAGATTCCCAACACTGTCTACATATTGGACTCTCCTGGGGAACTTCTGAAAGCTTATTGGATGCCCTGGTCTCACCCCAGACTGATTGCATCTCCTAGGATAGGTTGGGAGCCCTGGTCTAACTGAACCATGATGCCTCCTGCCTTTCGTTTCACGTTTTATAATTTTCAAAGCTCTTTCTCCTAAAGATCCCATATGATTTCCAGAACAACTTTTGGAGGTACATGGAGGCAGGTAGATGAAGGCAGCATGTGAATGCTTTGTCCATTGTGTTATTATTGCATTCAGTGGATGAAGAAATTGATGCTCAGAGATGTTAAACAACTTGCCCAAGCCAGTGCAGCTTGTAACATAAGGGTATGGCTTATAACATAAAGGAAGGAACTTGAATTAAAACCAGTTTTTCCAATTTTTAGCTAGTGAGTATTGTATTACAAGGCATTACTGGCTAAAAGGGCTAAGAAAATGAGATAGTAGAAAACACATATTGGAGGTTTTCTTTAAATTTATATGTATATGTAAATATGAAGTCAACAGAATAAAAATGTAAAAACCAACAAATTAATAGACTGTGTGTAAAAGACATAAGAACATTATCTAGTATGATTGTGGGCATTAAAGCCAAACACATTTCATCGGCCCAGAATGGCCATTTCACCTCTAGCTTCTGAGTAGGAGAGTCGTGAATGCTTTGTCCATTGTGCATGTAAACAAAAGTCATATAATCTCACTTTTAACAGGGTCAGAAGAACCTATTTCTTCTTAACTATTACAAATGCATTTTCCTGCATCGATTGGAAATCCAGGACATCACTAAAGATTTTTCCATTTTGGCATGTCTTTAGGAGGAAGAAATCGTGGACTGGTGGAGTAAATTTTATGCTTCCTCAGGGGAACATGAAAAATGCGGACAGTATATTCAGAAAGGCTATTCCAAGCTCAAGGTACCTGGATCTGTGCTGCTGTGGGTAGAGAATCGACATCCTTTGAAACTGGCCACAGGCAGAGCTAAGAGGATGACTAAAAGGTCCCTTGGGTGGGTGCTAATGAGCAGGGCCCAGGAAAACCTCTGTCTTCCCGGAGAGCCCTCTTGCATGAGTTTCGGCTTTGCCAAGATTCCAGGGACTTGAGGACAGCTATTGAGTTATGGTTATGTGACTGCCACATTGGGGCTTGGAGGCATCTGGCAGATGGTTGGGAATGGGCTGGCACCACACTAATTAGGCCACGATGATCCAGTTTGACTCAGGGAAACCCAGAAGTCATAGTGCTCTTTGCAGAATGACACAAGATGTCAACATGCTTTGTTGTGTACTTTGAACAGGGATTGGTTTCACAAGCTGAAAAGTTGAATCTGTCACATGTATGCAGCATAAAATCACAGCCATGAGAACATGTATACAGCAGGAAGACAAGCGACTGAGCTGGGCACGGCTGACTAGCTCTGAGCTTTCTGTTCATGTTTTGAATTTTCTAATTCTTCATTCAATTTTCAGCATGTAGTGTCCTCAAGCAGAAGCAGTGCTAAAGTTTTCAGAACAGTGTATATGAGAAAAAAAAAACTTTAGAATGAGAAATATCTGGTCATTGAAATGATTTTCCCCATCAAAGCAAAAAAAAAAAAAAAAAAACCCCACACCTTTTCATGTTATTGTCATAACCTCTCAGTGTAGCTTAAGAAATACTAGCACATAAAGGACCATTCATTCAGAAAAATGATCCAATGAGGCTGAAGGATCAGCCTCACACTCC
This sequence comes from Pan troglodytes, assembly GCF_028858775.2. Taxonomy (NCBI): domain Eukaryota; kingdom Metazoa; phylum Chordata; class Mammalia; order Primates; family Hominidae; genus Pan; species Pan troglodytes. The sequence goes on along the minus strand of NC_072406.2, from coordinate 105,571,748 downwards.
ATCCTCCCTCACTCCCTCTTCCCTTCCTGCCTGCCTGTCTTCCTACCTTTCTTTCCTTTCTTCCTTCCTTTCCTTCCTTCCTTCCTTCCTTCTCTTTCCTTCCTTTCTTCTCTTTCCTTCCTTTCTTTCCTTCTTCCTTCCTCCTTTTCTTCCTGCCTTCCCTCCCTTCTTCCTGCCTCCTACCTGCCTCCCTTCCTTCTTCCTTTTCTCCTGCCTTCTTCCTTCCTTCTCCTCCTTCATCCTCTTCCCTTCTTGCTTTTTAAATTGAGAAATATTTTACATACGATAAAGTGATCCATTCAACAAGTTGTGATTATTGTATATACCCTATGTGAACCACCACCCAAAACAAGACAGAACATTCCCATTCCCACAGAAAACTTCCCCGTGTCCCTTTCCAGTCAATTTTCCACTATCCTCATACCTCCTAGGAGCAACTGATTGGATTTCTCTCACCACAAACTGATTTTGCCTGATTTTACACTTGCTCTAAATGGACTTGTATGATTTATGTTTTGTGTGTCTGGCCTTTTATCCCCACGTTGTAGTTTTGAGACTCATGATGTGGTGGTGTGTATTCATAGTTTTTCCCTTGTCATTGCTGAGTAGTATTCCATTGTGTGGATATGCCACAAGTTATTTTTCCATTCTCCTGATAATGAAGCTGCTGTGAACATTCTTCTACCATGTGTATGTGTTTTCACTTGTCATCAGTAAATGCCTAGGAATGCAATCTCTAGATCATAGAATAGGTGGCTACTTAACTCCAAAAGAAACTACCAGACATTTTCCAAAGTGGTTGTATCTGTCTACACTCCCGCCAGCGATTTGGGAGTTCCGGTCGCCCCATCCACAACCTCAGGCCCACTTGATACTGTCAGCCCTTTTGATTTTAGACCTTACCTGCATTTTAATGAGAAATTAAGACTCTGTTGGTGGTTTTCAGATATATAATTGCGAACTAGAAAATGTAGCAGAATTTGAGGGCCTGACAGACTTCTCAGATACGTTCAAGTTGTACCGAGGCAAGTCGGATGAAAATGAAGATCCTTCTGTGGTTGGAGAGTTTAAGGTGAGTAAGATGTGTGTTGGTCCCATTTAAAATCCACCTTCATTTTCTATATAGGCCTAGGATAAAGGACAACCAGGGTCTAGGTAGGGGCACATCCTGCAGCCTCTGAGGGATGCTGGAAGGTGCCAGAAAGGAAAAGAGGGAGGGGGGCCAGAGCACTCGAGCCATCTCCGCATCTCTTCCTGCTTCCCTGCTCACGCCAAGCAGCCTTGACTGAGCCATCTCCGCATCTCTTCCTGCCTCCCTGCTCACGCCAGGCAGCCTTGAATCCTAAGATGCAGTCTCTCCAAGATCTAGTTCCTCTCCTCATCCTACTGCCCCTACCATGCTTTCAGCAGGATCATCGTGACAACTTCTCACTTGACAGTCCTTGTCACCTTTCTCGTCACACTCCTCTCCAGCCTCCATGCAACCAAATCTGATCTTCTCTCTGGACTACTGAAAGGCTTTGCTTGGGTTTTCACAGTCAAGTCGCAACTCCTTTCAAAGGCAGAGCCAGTCTTTCCCAAGCTACATGGTCCCCTGCCTCCCTCCCCCTCACACACTCCACCCTCCTGCCTGGGAGAGCCTCGCCCAAGCCCCGGACACACCTTGTCCTCTCAATAAGTCGGAGGCTTGGGACAGGCTCTTCTTCCTTCCCTGGGTGCCCTTTCTACCTGCTTTGTGGTCTGACGAAGTCCTACTCATTCTTTTAAGCGCCAGCTCAAATGTCACTCTCTTTGTCAAGTGTTCCCTGATTGCTTCGGGCAGCGTGACTCACTCCTGCTCTGGGCTCCCACAGGTCTGGGTTCATGCCTCCATGAAAGCATCTTACACATGGAAAGTATCTGCTTTATAATTGCCCCTCCCTGCAACCACGCTTGGCAAAGTCATGGCAGATGTGCTGCTGCTGCTTTATAATCCTTTGCCTGTAGCAGACATTGCTAAGGGATGAGAGGATGATGCCCGATGTGTGGTCTCAAATCCTTCTCAGTACAGCCTCCCACCAAGCAATCACATATGGCACAAGAGCCAACCCTACTGAACATCACTGTGCCAGACGGGAGTCTTTGAGTTCTTTTGTGGGTCCCTAGTACCTGGCACATAGTAGGTGCTTATTCCATGCTGCTTGACTGAATAAAGACCACTGGAACTAAGACCTGTATGTTCTGAATCCGGCTTCAGTGCTTTCTCCTGGTTTTAAGGCAAAATATGTGGCCTCTCCAGCAGGTCTTGTTGGCTCGCTCCTTCAAAATACAATTTTTCTGGCGTTACTATATGCCTAGTCCTGTGTTAGGCCCTGGAGATAGGGTGATGAACAAGACCTTATGCTCCCCTCACCCGTCTCTAGAAGCCCACAGTCTAATGAAGGATCTAGAGAATAAATAGATTATCTCAATGCAGAGGCCAGTGCTGTGCCAGGGGTGAGTATGGGGTTGGATGAGAGCACCCAGAGGACATACCAAGCCCAGGAGCAGTCAGGGAGGTTTCCTGGAGGAAGTGACACCTTTCAGCTGAGACTTGAAAGATAAACAGGAGTTTGCCTGGGAGTGGGAGGTGGAGTACAGAGGTGCTACAGGAAAAGCGGAATCACTGTTGGTATTTCGTTGGGTTTAAAATGTAATTATTGTTATTCCTATCTTCAAAGAATGTGCAGTATTTCACTCTTTCTCACCACCACCTCCTCCATCACACTGGCCCATGTTCTCCTCTTGACTCCCAATTTCTGCTCTGCCCTCTCTTCTCCCCTGTGAGCTCTCAAATAATTACTTGAGAATCATTTCACTTTCCCTACTGGAAATATGCAAAGTGCAATATACATTATTTCTTTCACAAAAGGCAGCCTTCCATCCTTCAATCCCACACCCCTGGCGGAGGAGGGGACTTCCCAGGAGCCCTCTACCTGGGCCACCCAGGGCCCTGTGAGTCCTTCTGTCTCTCTCTTTTAGGGCTCCTTTCGGATCTACCCTCTGCCAGATGACCCCAGCGTGCCAGCCCCTCCCAGACAGTTTCGGGAATTACCTGACAGCGTCCCACAGGAATGCACGGTTAGGATTTACATTGTTCGAGGCTTAGAGCTCCAGCCCCAGGACAACAATGGCCTGGTAAGAGTTTGGGTGTGGGGCCTTCTCCTGTAGCAAGATAATTACAGTCATCAGCCACAATAATTGTCATGTTCTTTCTTTCTGGGCGTCTGTTATCTCACTAGGGGAAAGATACTCCATCAAAACAATGTATTCAGGAGGATTGTCCCCGTGGGGATTTATCTAAGAGCTTGCGGGGGCTTAAGGTCCCCTGGTTCATCCTTCTCATTTTGCAGGTGTGAGCCAGGACTCCCCCCCACCCCCTGCCACCACCCCTGCACCCACACAACTGGCTGCATGCCACCCAAAGGAGAGCATTGCTCCCTTGTCTTAGGCACGGGGTGCCATGGCGGCCGCCTTGTCATCAGCTGGGAGTGGGTGTGGAGGCGAGCTGAGTCTGTCCCTGAACTTGACTTCACCTTACGCCCTACAATGATGTAACATCCCGTCTATTTTGTCCCACAGTGTGACCCTTACATAAAAATAACACTGGGCAAAAAAGTCATTGAAGACCGAGATCACTACATTCCCAACACTCTCAACCCAGTCTTTGGCAGGTAATATACATTCTTAAATGTTTTTCTGGCCTTCATTTCTCCACGGAATATGCATGAAGACTCTAATATGTGTCCAACCCTGTCCTAGGCTCTGAAACTGTGTTTGTGAACTAGATAAACATTCTAGACAGGGGAGCAGGTAATAAATAGATAAACCCAAAATAAAAGAACTTCACAGAAGTGAAGAAGCTTGGTTCTGATAGCTTGCAGGGTAGACAGACAGCATTAGTACTAGTGTTATAGGAGCACAGGCCAGTTGGGGTTTTTCCGGGGACCCCCCTCCCACCTGGCTGGCTGCGGAGCTGTTTGTTTATATAAAATATCTCAAAAAAATCTCGCAACTCTGAGGTGCTATTATTATTCCTATTTTATCTTTTTTTAAGACAGAGTCTTGCTGTCACCCATGCTGGAGTGCAGTGGCGTGATCTCGGCTCACTGCAAGCTCCGCCTCCTGGGTTCACGCCATTCTCCTGCCTCAGCCTCCCGAGTAGCTGGGACTACAGGCGACTGCCACCACGCCCGGCTAATTTTTTTTGTATTTTTAGTAGTGACGGGGTTTCACCGTGTTAGCCAGGGTGGTCTCAATCTCCTGACCTTGTGATCTGCCCGCCTCGCCCTCCCAAAGTGCTGGGATTACAGGCGTGAGCCACCGCGCCCGGCCGAGACTCAGTGTTTAATGTACTTAGCTGTTAAGAGAAGAGTGAGGGCCAGGCACGATGGCTCACACCTGTAATCCCAGCACTTAGGGAGGCCGAGGTTGGTGGATCACAAAGTCAGGAGTTCGAGACCAGCCTGGCCAACCTGGTGAAACCCCGTCTCTACAAAATAACAAAAATTAGCTAGGCATGGTGGTGTGTACCTGTAATCCCAGCTACTCAGGAGGCTGAGGCTGGAGAATTGCTTGAACCTGGGAGGTGGAGGTTGCAGTGAGCTGAGATCGTGCCATTGCACTCCAGCCTGGGCGACAGAGCAAGACTCCATCTCCAAAAAAAAAAAAAAAAAAAAAAAAAGAATGAGGATTTGAACTCAGACCATCTGACCCCAGTGTCTGTGTGGCACGCCACGGTCTGATTTCCATCTCCATGTCAAACTTATTAGCTGCTCAGGGCAGGGATTACCAACCCGACTGTACAGGTGCAGAAAACAGGGCTCCCAGAGCTCTATTAATAGAGGTGGGGTAAGTGATAGAGCCGAGATTTAGCTAGAAATTCTGCTGACTCCAAGCCCCATGCTTTTCCAACCGCCTTGGTGATGTTTCACATTTGTGGCAAAGCCATCACCTGTAGAAAAATGTTCTCTGTCTGAGACATTTGTGAAAATGATGTTTTGTTCTCAGAACCTTGCTGAGTGAGAGAATACTGTGTTCTTATTTGTTGCGTGGCATATATTTTTATTTCTGGCTTTATTATCTTGCCCATATGCTTCTTTCCTTCTCGGGTTTGTTGGTTTGTAGCCTTATGTATTCTTTCTCTGTCATGTGTCACACACACATACCTGCACACACCCACCCACCACCGCCCCCCCGCCCCCCCGGCATGCTGCACACCCAAGGCCATGCACCCGGGCCAGGGAATGGAAGTAATCCTCTGGCACCGCAATATGATCGTTTTCCTTTCCTTCCACTGATCCAGCCCCGAGGTCTAGACAGGAAAAGGCACGCAGGGCAGGAAGGAGGGCTCCCATGAGGGAGACAGGGAAGCAGGGAAAGCCAGCTTTGAAGGGAGAAAGGCAACCCTGTCTGAATTGCTCGTCTCAGAGGAGCCAGGCACAAGCTTAATTAAGTGGCAGGAAAAGTCTTGCTCGGAGGCACCCTGGAAGGAAGGGGTGCTGTAGGCTCTGCTCGGCCAATCGCTGTCTGGCGGATGGGCAGACTTCCCCTCATCCAGCAGGGTGGAGCCAAGGAGATGCCGGCTCTGCAGTCCCCAGATGGCTCCAGTCCATGGCCTCTGTCTTAGGGGGTAGCTTTCTTGTCCGCAGAGACTCTTGGGGACTCTGGAACAGGAATTCAGGAAGGAACAACCTTTCCTATGTGCGTGGCTGTTACTCAGAGTCCTATCCATCATGGCAGATCACCTTCAAAAGAATATGGGTGTCTTCCACAGGATATTAATTGATGTTCCAAGAAAAAAAAATATATTCCTTAGTAAAACCAAGACACTTGGGTTTAAAAGTTATAATTGCAGGACTTCTCAGAACCTTTAGTTTGTCCAGAAGAACTGCAAAAGAAGTGGTTCTCAACCTTATTTGACTGAAGAATTCTTTCCAGAGACCACATGTGATTTGCTTCTTGGAATTTGGGATTGGAAATGTGATGTTTGGGGACACATGTGGGTAAGGTGCTTCATGTGTCATGACTCAAGCACCTTTTCTCACGTCTGTTTTCTGCTCAAATGGATCAACATTCCTGGCTCTTTGGGCAGGGACCAGTCCACACACCAGAGTGCAAGGAGAAGGGGAGGAGGCAGAGAGGAGGCCTCTCACAGCTTCTCCTTCAATAGAACGTATTGAGCACCTTCTCCGGGACTGTCCCTCTGTGGACAGTGCAGATACAGAGCCCAAAGCCCACCCTCTAGCACACATCGCCCACCCACCACAGAAGCACTGTCTGACTCTTTCTCTTCATCTCAGGAGTGTTTGCATTTTCATATGGGTTCTATAGAAAAGCCTTAAAGAACTGGAGCCAAGGGCATACCCAGTGGGTCTGGGAGAAGAGGGGAGCCTTCGGGGCATCCTACGTATCACACCCTATGGTGAATCACACTCACTCCCCTCCCCTGTGCTTCTGTGGGGTGAGTCAAAGATGTTCCATGGGGCAGTGGTCTCTGTTGAGGCAGAGGAGGGAACCTAGGAGGGGCACAGGTAGGGGGCTCTAAGTCAGGGTACTTGTGCCTTACTCATCTCTGAGCTGGGTGGAGGTGCTCTGGTGAACAGCTAATGGGCATGTGATGATAAAGTTAATAATATAATACATCATTATTATTATACTGGCATTGGAGCGATGCACTCATGTCAGACGCTCTCTAAATATTTCTTCACTTGACACTTAGAGCGACACTGATGGGAGGGGTTATTATCACCACTTTACAGATGAGAAAACTTAGCACAGAGAAGTAACTGGTCTAGAGTCCCACAGCTGGTAAGCAGCAGAGGTAGGATTTGAAGCTAGGCATTTAAAGCCCACAGGTTTCCCTGAGCAAGCATATGTTCTCTTCTTGTTCTTATTTCTAGTATGTACTATTTATCAAGCCACCCACCACCACCCACCCTGGTTAGCCTGCTCAGATGTCCTCCAGCAGCCATACTACACACAGCCTGGGAATTCTGTGCACAGAGCCCCGGTTTTTGTGAGGTACTCAGATGGATCATGGAGATTCTGACCTTGCATTTGTTTATTTAGGATGTATGAACTGAGCTGCTACTTACCTCAAGAAAAAGACCTGAAAATTTCTGTCTATGATTATGACACCTTTACCCGGGATGAAAAAGTAGGAGAAACAATTATTGATCTGGAAAACCGATTCCTTTCCCGCTTTGGGTCCCACTGCGGCATACCAGAGGAGTACTGTGTGTAAGTTGCTTTGACTGTACAAGAGGCACTTTGCTGCCTCTGACATTGGCACCTGGGGAGGCCTAGGCCCTCTACCTTAGTGCCTTCCTTCACTGAGCCACTGCTCCTGTCACTCAGTTAGGTATGGATTTCAATCGCAGGATTATTCTAGGGAATCTCCGGGCCACCTCATGGCCCCTATTCACATCACAGTGTGTGTAAAATGGTGGCAGCTGGAGCAGTGCTGTGCGCTGGGGAATGGCACAGTTAGCAGCCCAGAGACCAGTTCCCTTGCTCCCCGTCATTGAGCCCCTCCTGGATGTCAAGGACTGAGGACTAGCAACGTTTGATAGCAGGGATTTCCTGCCCTTGGGAAATAGGGATTCTCTGTGCCCTCTACTTAATTTTGTGACTCCCTCTTCCCCTGCCTGGTATACAGTGTCTTTCCACAGTATCTGATAAGACATAGCTTGCAATTTCTAGTTTATGAGTTTGCCTATTATGACTAGAGTGATCTCAACTCCTCACTTTTATGGAGGAGGAAACTGAGGGCTAAATAATATTAAATAAATAAATACATTTGTTTCTCTGAGGCCAAAATAGCATATGGGTTTTTAGGACTCTGAAATAGATTTCTAGGCCAAAGTCAGAGTGTAGCGCAGATTTTCTGCACCCACTATATGGGAGCACCTAAGAGTACATGAGCATGTATGTGTGAATCTGAGAAGAACCTGCAGGCTCCTCCGTAACTCCGAGCCACGTGATGCTATTCACAGTTCTGGAGTCAATACCTGGCGAGATCAACTGAGACCAACACAGCTGCTTCAAAATGTCGCCAGATTCAAAGGCTTCCCACAACCCATCCTTTCCGAAGATGGGAGTAGAATCAGATATGGAGGACGAGACTACAGCTTGGATGAATTTGGTGAGCACCTAGCTGTGGATTGTAAACTGGTACAAAGTATAGTAACCCATATATATTGCTGGGTTTGGGGGAGTGAATAGACAGAGCCAGTACCCTAATTATACCACATGAGACTGTGCACGTGACACTAACAACAGCCACGTCAGAGTTCTGCTGTCTTGTCAAGTGTCAAAGTGGAGACATTTTCTTGTCTGCTGTTTCACTTGCCCTTTTTAGATTATAGCCATTAGAGCTTTATACAAAGTACTAGTAATGAACTAATTTCCATGTAATGCATAATTAGCTAAAAAATGCCCATACAGTAGTGCAGGAATTTCCCTTCCAGGTTTATCCCATCATTTGTTCTGTCCCTTCTCCCAGAAGCTTCAGGGATGCTATGGTTGGCTTGAAGAGCCTGCTATGTTCCCATTTGGCTCATGTTCAAGCTTGGGGTCTTGCTCTTTCCCAACCAGCAATTTATAATCCGACCTGTCCTGACGCATCAACAGCTAGCTACACTATGACAAAGACTGCAGTAAGCATCATAGAGCATGCGAACTGTGCTTCCATATTTTGCACGGGGGAGGGTTACCCAGAGGGGGCGGTGGCAAGGGCATGGGATATCCAGGGGGAGCTGAACAAACGTGCACAGGAAGAAAAGTGCTTTCTGCTCCTCAGCTTGATTCATGACATTGTAAAAAACGATGTTTTGAGGCCGGGCACAGTGGCTCACACCTGTAATCTCAGCACTTTGGGAGGTCGAGTCGGGTGGATCATTTGAGGTCAGGAGTTCAAGACCAGCCTGACCAACATGGTGAAAGCCCAACTCTACTAAAAATACAAAAACAAACAAACATAAGAGCCAGGTGTGGTGGCATGCACCTGTAATCCCAGCTACTCAGGAGGCTGAAGCATGAGAATCGCTTGAACCCAGGAGGCAGAGGTTGCAGTGAGCTGAGATCATGCCTCTGTACCCCAGCCTGGGTGACAGAGTGAGACTCTGTCTCAAAAAACAAACAAAAAAACTTATGTTTTGTCTTTCCATTTTAAAGAGGACTTGGTATCAGGGATGATTAGATGTTTAAGAAATGTTGATGCTGCTTCTAACATGTGAACTTGCAAACAGGATTGGAAATAAATTGGGAAGCATCATGGTCTAATGGTTAAGGGTACCCCCAAACAATCAAACAACTCCCCCGTCATGGGGATTGTTCCAGTTACTATTGATATATAACAGATCACCCCAAACTTAGTAACTGAAAACAACCATTTTGTTTTCCTCACAGTTTTGCGGGGTCAGGAATTCAGGACGGGCTCAGGTGAACAGTTCTGGCCGAGGCTGGCCATGAGCTTGTGCCGCAAGAGTATATACAGAATGCTCCCACTTACCGGATCTGGAGTTCTGGTCCCTTTGCTATTGGCAGTCCACAAGTTAGGTTTGAGCCTGGGTGGCTCATCTCCTGTGGTTGCAGTCAGATGTTGGCTGAGGCTGCAGTCATCTGAAAGCCCTGCTCGGGGGAGCAGTCAGGTGGCCCACACACACAGCTGGCAGTTGTGTTGGCTCTCGGCTGGGGCTGATGACCAGAGCACCTACACAGGCCTTTCCAGCAGGGCAGACTGCAGACTCAGGCTCCTTACATGTGGATGGTGTCCCCCAGAGTGAGGGTCCCCAGAAAACCAGGCAGGAGCTGTGTGGCCTTTTGTGTCTAAGCCTTGGAGTCACACAGCATCTTTTCTCCATACTCCAGTGTTTGACTACGTCTCCAGATTCAAAGGGAAATGACACAGACCCCACCTCTTCATGGGAGAAGTGTCAAGAGAATCTGGGGCCTATGTTTTTAGAATATCACAGTGGTGGCCGGATACAGTGGCTCACACCTGTAATCCCAGCACTTTGGGAGGCCGAGGAGGGCAGATCGCTTGAGCCCAGGAGTTCGACACCAGCCTGGCCAACATAGTGAAACCCCCTCTCTACTAAAAATACAAAAATTAGCTGCGTGTGGTGGCGCATGCCTGTAATCCCAGCTACTCGGGAGGCTGAGGCACGAGAATCGCTTGAACCCAGGAGGCAGGGGTTGCAGTGAGCCGAGATCACGCCATTGCACTCCAGCCTGGATGACAGAGTGAGACTGTCTCAAAAAACAAACAAAAAACCTAGAATACCAGTGATGCTAGCTGCTGTAAAAATTGAACCTCCAAATTTCCGTGTTCTAACACAAAAAAAGTTTATTTCTCATTGATTCTAAGTAGGTATCCTCCAGGTGGGTAGCTGTCTTCCAAGCAGTGCTCCATGAACCCAGGTCCCTGCCGTCTTCTAGCTCTGCAGTTCTTAAGTGCAGGAGTCTGAGGCTGCTGTTCCTTTTTGCAGCCAGAAGAAAAAGGCACATAGAGACTCCTACCCAGGAGGGATTTATGGGCCAGGTCCGGAGGGGATACACATGTCACTTCTACCCATGTTACCCTCTGGCTGAACTTGGTCACATGGCCTCCTCTAACTGCAAGGGAGGCTGAGAAACAGGCAGGCCATGAGCTCGTGCCACAGAAGTAAATATATAACGCTCCCACTTACCCGTTCTGGTGTCCTGGCCCCTTTACTATTGGCAGTCCACAAGTTAGGCTTGAACCTGGTTGGGGCAGGGCTCCTGGTCAGAAGTTCTTTCTGTCAACTCTTCCTTCACAAGTCAAAGTTTGCATGTTGGCACTGCCTGTCCGTTTTGGCAAAGTCTGGGATGAAGTGCTGGAAGCAGCTCTAGGCAATCTGGCTGAGCTATTCCCAAATACTCATTCTTGCTTCAATGCTGCTTTCCATTGCAGAAGCCAACAAAATCCTGCACCAGCACCTCGGGGCCCCTGAAGAGCGGCTTGCTCTTCACATCCTCAGGACTCAGGGGCTGGTCCCTGAGCACGTGGAAACAAGGACTTTGCACAGCACCTTCCAGCCCAACATTTCCCAGGTAAAGGGCCTTCCCTCCCTTGAAGACCATTATCCCTGCCCCAAATGCAATGGCAGTAGTTGACATGTTTGTGCCTTTTATCTTCTTTGAATACTTTTAGATGCACAGAAATAGAAATGAGACTCAAATTAGCGTCATATCAAAAGGGAATTTTTTTGTAAGAATTTTCAGGTAATTCTCTAAATCTAGATAGGAGATTGGCCATGACTCAGAACAAACCAGAACCAGGGTCTCTCTGTGTCTCATCTGTTTCTCTGAGTCTATTTCATCTGCCCTCTTGCTGTGATCGCCTTCCTATGAGTCCAGATATTACAGAGAGTCCTTGAGTGCTTGTGTGTTGTAATGCAGCCCCATCTACTTCTAAATGCATAGGGATTTGTTGCCCAAACTTGGCTCCTTTGCCCACCATGGGACCACTGAGCTCCAGCGAGGTGGGCAGGGTCTGGGAAAGTGATTGAGCTCGGCCCAGTTCAGGAGGTGCCATCTGAGACTACAGTATCAGGGAGGCAAGGACCATGTGGATAGCAATGGTGGGACATTCCACTCCCAGAAGATGGAGAGCAGTTTCCATAGAAGCAAAGCAAGACATGGCCACTGACAAAATAATCTATGTGGAAGCTTGTTATAATGAAGATGTCCAGGCCATGTTTGCAGAGATTTGGATCCAGTAGGTCTAGGGTGGGTCCAGGAATCTGAATTTTAACAAGTACCTGAAGAGGTTCTGATCACACTTTAAGAAATATTAATCTAGGCTGGGTGCGGTGGCTCATGCCTATAATCCCAACACTTTGGGAGGTCGAGGCAGGTGGATCACGAAGTCAGGAGTTCGAGACCAGCCTGGCCAAGATGGTGAAACCCTGTCTCTACTAAAAATACAAAAATTAGCTGGGCGCGGTGGTGGGTGCCTGTAACCCCAGCTACTCGGGAGGCTGAGGCAGGAGAATCACTTGAACCAGGGAGGTGGAGGTTGCAGTGAGTCGTGATCCCACCACTGCACTCTAGCCTGGGTGACAGAGCCAGACTCTGTCTCACAAAAAAAAGAAAAAAAGAAATATTAATCTAATGGATGCAAATATTGTTGACCCTGACAGCAAAACTATGGACATGCTGATTGCAAAAGGGTTGGCCTGGGCTTTCTAGGTTGTTTTGTCACTTCCTTCTTGCTTTTATTTTGTTCTACATTTCCATTTCTTCCTTTTCTTACTCTTCCTTTCACCAAAGAACTTATTCCTCCTTCTTTCTCTCCTCTCACCCCTTAGCCATATGAGGAGTTTCAAGAAATGACAGAGTGAGGAAGATTTCTCCCTGGGAATCCACAAACCCCCATCACTTCTGCCTCCAGCATTATTAGCCGCAGACTGTGGCTGGGTTTGGGGAGACACTGGACGCCTAATATTCTGTAGAGTGCTTGATGAATTGTAGAGCCCTGAGCCCTAGAGATTAGTTGGAGGAGAGTCAGGATCATAGTAAAATACATCCTTTTCAAGAGCTCCACTTAATGTATTTTGATCACAATGCATTAGGAAGCCAATCTAGTGGTTTCCTTGGCAACTTTCTTGAAGATCAGTTTGTTTTTGTCTGAAGACAGAGTCTACAGAACATTCAAAAACAGTTTGAAGAATATAAATTGGTTTGTACGGTTGATATAGTTTTTTCATGGCATTCCTGACCTGTCTGGAAGAACATTCGAGTCAGATAGATGGGCCAAGTCTGTGGCAGTCAAAGAGCTGAGCAGGACCTCACCAAGATGGAGCACAAATGTCAGTCTAGGCTTTCACCTCCCCTTCCTGCTAGCCACTTACCTGGTGGTGGGCACTAATGAACCAATGGCCAGGAATCCTTACCTTTTGGGAACTGTAATGTTATCATTGTTTGAGCTCCTCTTTTGAAAATGCCATGTTGTTTTTCTTTTACAAAATTAAATACCATTTTCACTAATTGCATTCATTACTTTGATTTTATATTTTGAGGTAAGTAGAGAAACCCTTGGGTATGGCAAAATGGGGATTGGTGTCAGGTGGGCAATGTGATGGATAGAATGACAGCCTGAGAACTGCTAAAGGCGAAGGACCCAATTTTAAGTCATTGTAAGCGGGGGGATGTGCGCGCACGCGCGTGCCTGCCTGTGGGATGTGTATGTTGGGGTTGGGTTAGTGATGGGAAGTCTGCAGTTTTATTAACCAGGTGAGACCCAGACTATGATACAGGTGGGCATGTGCAGCCGTCAGAGACCCCTGAGTGAGAATGGAAAGTGGGTGGCCTAAATGACATTGTACAAAAAAGATTAACCTTGATTTGCTCTCTTCCACTTCTTGCCTTCCATGTGGACTAATAAATTAGAGAGACCAAAGAAATAGTTTCATCTAAGAAATATGAAAGAAAATTGTGACTTCTGCTACCCATCATATAACTTCAGTCCTCTTTTCATTTTCAAATGGTTTAGGGAAAACTTCAGATGTGGGTGGATGTTTTCCCCAAGAGTTTGGGGCCACCAGGCCCTCCTTTCAACATCACACCCCGGAAAGCCAAGAAGTAAGTAAGTCATCCTGAGACCCTGATACATACACTGGGCTGGGGACTTGGTCCAGGACCAGAAAAAAAAGTACCTTCCAACTGTGCTTCTTGCAGATACTACCTGCGTGTAATCATCTGGAACACCAAGGACGTTATCTTGGACGAGAAAAGCATCACAGGAGAGGAAATGAGTGACATCTACGTCAAAGGGTGAGGTTAGCATGTGAGAGACTTTGCCAAGCTCAGGGAAACAGACTCTCTCCTTCGTGAGTTTTCATTACTGAATGTGCCCAAGATAGATAGCTAGGATTCTTGGTTTTTTGAAGTTATTTTATCTCAGTAATGTGATCTACTTAGGTAGCTCCTGGAAAGCAAAGGAGAGAGAGCAAGACCTGTACAGACTTTGTTTATGAGGAAAGCTATATAAGGATTATAAGAACTGATAAATATTTCTTTGTTTCCTTTTTGACCAAGTGGATTTTCTTCCGTTTCTTAAGCAGATTTATTATTTCTGGGACTTTTTAGCCACGTAGTTTCTTTTTATTCCTCTTTGATACCCTGAATAACTAGCCTTAGAAACACAAGTAAAGCTCCCAAAATTTCATTTTCTACATATTTTATTACCAGCAGCCCATGTCTATGGAAAAGAAGAAATGTTCGCAGATTTCAAAGGAAGTCATTTATTCTCCCAACTTGCACTGAGTGCCAGCATCCAACATGTCAAGTGTCATTGTTGTTCAATATTCTCTTACTTGCCTAATTCAATTAAATCGTCTCTGTGGATGGCTAGGCCTTGATCATATGCCTCGATCATAGATGTTGCGTGCAGTACAGCATAGCAACTAAATTCTGGTGCTTTCCCTACTGTCTGGGAAAGGTAGTTAGCTCGCTGTTCCTCATCTGAAAAATGGTGATAATGATTATTCCTCCTTCCCAGGGATATTCAGGTGATCCAGTTATCCAAAGCATTTAGGACAGTGCCTGGCACATAGTATTGTTGCTATTCCACGTGGACTGAGTTTGATTCCTTGATACATGAAAGATAAGACTTGCAACATTTAATATATTCATAAAGTGAGAACAAAGTTTCACCTATAATCCCATGTGGCCTTCAATCAAAACTTTGTTAAAGATATAATTAGTATCATTTAGGTTCACTGTAAACAGGGAATGTTTCATCAAGTTCTTCATTATTATTTTTGGATCTCATTACCATTCTCTAGGGAAACTAATCTCAGCTAATTATATATATGCAAATTTATTTGACTATCATAAGCATTATTTTTTTTTTTTCAAATCAGGGAAACAAACTCAAGTAATTCTGAACGGAGAGAAAACTCCTCTAATCAGAGAATAAAGCTCAACTTAAAGTACCTTGCAAAATTTGGAATAAAAATCTAAATACGACATGTGAAAAGATGAATCGTGCATAAATACCATGCCTAGTGCTAGACACAGCTGGGTATTATATTACATACCAAGCTATACATACATGCACACAAATACATATACCTATAGGAGCTGTTTGACTTGTCTTAAAGTATGAAAAGATTTATGTTTAAAATTAAATGTGAAAATTCACCAAAAAAAGAGAGGAAGAGCTGTAAGGGTGAGCAGTCTAGGGTAGGATGATGGTGACCCTTAGGGGTGGGTCAGGAGGTGAGGCCACCAAGGTCATGGCCAAGAGAATGTGAACTCTCCTCAGTGAGTTACCTTAAAAGTTAATAGTCAAAACTGGGCATGGTGGCTCACGCCTGCAGTCTCAGCTACTCAGGAGTCTGAGGCGGGAGGATCACTTGAGCCCCGTAGTTTGAAGTCCAGCCTGGGCAGCATAGTGAGAACCTGGCTCTTGTAAAAAAAAAAAAAAAAAAAAAAAGTTAATAGTCAAAAGGAATCTTTCAACTCATTTATCTAGTCAGTTAATTGACTAGCAAAAAGGAAAACTACTGCAGTTGATTGGTATTAATACCACTACTAATAGTAGGACTTAATATTTTCAAGTGACTTTGCAATCTCTGTGGTTCTTTGAGGCAGAGTAACAGATGTGGACTTCGCAATCAGACTGACCTGGGAATCCTACTTAGTTCTGTCAGTTCTGGGCTATGTGACCTTGTGCAAGTTAATATATTCTCTCTGAACCTCAGTTTCCTCTTCCACAAAATGGAGATAGTTACGCAGTTGTTGGGAAGAATAAAATAATGCATGTAAAGTACCTGGTACATAGAAGATGATAACTGTGTGTTAAAGGTACCTCCATTCCCACTCTGCCCCTGCTAAACCATAATCTTTTCTGTCTTCGTGTAGACCATGTGAAGGGCGCACATATCATTTATCTTATTTTACAGATGCGAGATGAGGCTCAGAGAGTTTTTCCAGCCAGGCCTGCCTCCTACCATGAATCTCTATCTGTGGGGTCCAGGCATCAATATTTTTAAAACGTCCCCAGTCGATTCTAATGTGATTCTAATGTGCAGTTTCGAGAAAACCATGCGCTCTCTATTGCTTTGACAGTGTCAAATCGAATGTTACCCCCTGGTTTCAAACTAGAAGTCTTCCCAGTAGCAACAACTTCTTTCTGGGCACACTCACTCATTCATTCATTCCTTCAATAGGTATTTATCTAGTGTCTACTATGTGCCAGGCACAAGCAGAAGAAAACTTCTCAAACGTTAAAAGTTAAGATGTTACTGAAATGAATGCTCATAGATATGCATGTGGAAATAAGAGCTGACATCTTCCTTGCCGGTATCATTAATATTATCATAGTGAATTTAAGAATAATTTATAAAAAGGAAGCTGTAAGATTACTTGATTTGTGCTTCTTTGGTTTGCTTAAGTAAAATATGGGAAAGGAAATGCTAAAATTTTGAGCTAACTCATATTCATTTAACCTATCAGCAGTGCTGAAAGACACTGATGAGTTATAGTTGTGAGGACTAAAATCATAGCCAGCAGGCTTCATTGTACCCAAAATAGAAGCTACATTGTTGATATTTTCCAGAAATTTTCACCTTAGCCCTGTTAACTGAAGTCTAAAGGGTTTCCTGCTTTGGTTTTAGGGGAATGATATTTTATTTGGCCACAACCTGTGTTGGATGCAATAGAGCACCTCCCCTCCATAAATCACCCCCAGCTCCGAAGATAACTGGAATCTGCCCAAGAAAAGTGCAATAATTCTCCTGCTCTTCGCTCCCCTAATTACTGCACAATTTTGCGGCTATATGACTTGTCAATCACGTGAAGCTAAGTCTGTTTGCCTCTGCCTTTCAGCTGGATTCCTGGCAATGAAGAAAACAAACAGAAAACAGATGTCCATTACAGATCTTTGGATGGTGAAGGGAATTTTAACTGGCGATTTGTTTTCCCGTTTGACTACCTTCCAGCCGAACAACTCTGTATCATTGCGAAAAAAGTGAGCTCTGAAATATGCCGCTGGGAAGTGGGTATCACGGATCTTCCTTAACTCAGAAACTCATAGAATGCTGGAGCTGCTCAGGATCTCGGAGGTCACTGAGTCCGGCTCCTTCTCAGCAGAGATGGGGAATCTGCCACCTTGACACTTGTCCAAGGTCACACTGCTAGGACAGGTATTTGTGTCATTAGGAAGCATGAGGAGCACAACTTTCTTTCCCCTCACATACTCACATACTGGTGGTGAAGGATAAAGGGTAGAAGTAACGGTTTTATATTAGTATAAACAACAACCCAAGTGTGTTCTTTATGTGATGGGGAGACTGATGTCTTCCCATGCTAGGCAGAGTCAAGCAGAGGCCCAGTATTAAAGTGGGTATCCTTCCTTATCAAACTTCCACATCTGCTTTACCTCCTTCAGAGGCACTGCCATGAGGGCTCAGGGCCCTCCTGGTCTTAACTAGTTAGACTTTCAGTTACAGAACTCAACTCAAACTGGCTGACACCAGAAAAAGGATGTATTGGTTCACATTACCAAAAAGTCCAGGGGTCTGCTGGCTTTAGGCCCATCTGGGTCCCACGATGAAGTGATGATGACTTTAGAAATTGGTTTCACCCTCCACACTCTTCCCCAGGAGACGGTGGCAGCCCCAGCTCACATCCTGTCCTCCCCGCAAACCTCAGCAGAAAGAGAAGAGCGAAGCCCTCATGGGGCTAACCAGAGTTCTGTAATTGGGCCTCAATGTCTCTGCTTTTGGGGGTCATGTGCCTATCCCTGAACCAACCATTGTTGCCCAGGGATGCTCTGATTGTCCAGGCTCTAGAGTTAGTGACAGAGGCAACTTCTCTAAAATTTGGGGAAAAGGGGAGTCCGCTAAGGAAAATCTGGGTGCTTTCATTCCAAAAAAGGGGGCCTAGAACCTGCATAGTCAATAACAACAGATGTCTTCTATAGATGCCCTGTTCCATTCCTGCCTCCACATTCTGTCAACTTCCCCCTCTCCCCACACCTGATCAGAATGTACCAGCCACCAGCCCTGTGTGGCATTAGGCCTACCCTCTGCTGGCCCTACTCAGTGCTAATGCTGTAGTAAGCACTATTTTTTGTTTTTTTGAGACAGAGTTTCACTGTTGTTGCCCAGGCTGGAGTGCAATGGTGCAATCTCAGCTCACCACAAACTCTGCCTCCTGGATTCAAGCTATTCTCCTGCCTCAGCCTCCCAAGTAGCTGGGATTACAGGCATGCACCATCACGCCCAGCTAATTTTGTATTTTTAGTAGAGACGGGGTTTCTCTGTGTTCGTCAGGCTGGTCTTGAACTCCTGACCTCAGGTGATCCACCCACCTCGGCCCCGCAAAGTGCTGGGATTATAGGTATGAGCCACCGTGCCCAGCCAGCACTGTTTTAATACCAGTGGGATGAATGCCTTCAAAGGGGACTTTTTTCTTTTTGAGATAGGGTCTCACTCTGCCACCCAGGCTGGAGTGTAGTGGTGCACTCACAGCTCACTGCAGCGTTGACCTTCTGGGCTCAAGCAATCTTCCCACCTCAGCCTCCCTAGTAGCTGGAACTATAGGCATGCATCACCATGCCTGGCTAATTTTTGTATTTTTTGTAGAGATAAGGTTTCACTTTGTTGCCCAGGCTGGTCTCGAACTCCTAGGATCAAGCCATTCTCCCACCTTGGCCTCCCAAAGTGACAAAGGGGACTTTTAAGAGGCACAGAAGCTCAATGTGATATCAAAAATGCACACTTTCAGATGGTGTGGCATCAGGGCTGATGGTGGGGATCAGGGCTTTAGGTATGGTTACCTTTCCTGTTTACCCACATCTAGGGCCGGACCTCCCCACACCCTGTGGTGCTTGGAGCATGATCCTACCCAGGACAGTCAGGCAGCAACAGATAACAGCAGAGTGGGCTGCCGAGCCCCTCAGAGCCAGGCTCTCTGAGCCCTGCAAAGGAAAACATTCCTGGAATATGAAAAACAACCCAGTAATCTTCCTTCAAATTCATGAAGCAGTGGGAAATTCTCTTTTCACTGGGGCCAGAGGAACTTAGGTGTACCTGAGCTGTAGAGATGTTTAGTCTTAGCTAACATTGTCTGAGGCAATGGAGGCAAGAACTTGCAGGACACTTACCTAGTCTTCCTTCAACCTACGTCTAGCATGAGGATCTGAGGGTCTTAAGTGACCACAAGCAAATAAAAGCCAGTGGTTTGTTTTGTTTTGTTTCTGAGACGGAAACTCTCTCTGTCGCCCAGGCTGGAGTGCAGTGGTATGATCTCAGCTCACTGCAACCTCCACCTCCCAGGTTTGAGTGATTCTCGTGCCTCAGCCTCCCAGGTAGCTGGTATTACAGGCATGCACCATCATACCCAGCTATGTTTTGTATTTTTAGTAGAGACGGGGTTTCACCATGTTGGCCAGGCTGGTCTCAAACTCCTGACCTTAAGTAATCTACCCCCTTGGCCTCCCAAAGTATTGGGATTACAGGAATGAGCCACTGCACCCAGCCCAATGGTATTTTTCAAAGGCCAAACATCCCAGACATTCTAAATCTGCACTGATAAAAAAGCAGAAGTAGAATCTGGGCCCCAGTCTCCTTACCCCCATGTAAAATAAGAGCACACTCAGACATCTGTGTGGGTGGGAGGGTGGGTAGAAAGTTGCTGAGCAGAAGTGACACCCCGGTGGGTGATACTGTGGGCTGATCTAGAATGCCTGGCCTTAGGAGGATAATCTAAATAGGACATAGTGGTCTTTGGTGGGGAGATGAGTCACTCTCCAACCCCCAGGTGGCAGCGGGAAGTCACACTGATAGGGACATGGCAAGGAATCTTCTTCTTTGGGAAATACCTGGGACATTCTTTCAGTTGCCCAGCTTGTGATTTCCTGGGGAGCCTGACTGCTCTCTGTACAGATAGAGTGGAAGGATTTAGGCCCAAGGGAGTGTCAGGGTGGGGGTGCAAAGGAGAGAAAGGCCCCAGGCTTTGATGCTGTCTTAAGGAGCCAAAGGTGAGTGTTTCAGAGTCATCATGATCATGTTTCTTTTCGTTTTAGGAGCATTTCTGGAGTATTGACCAAACGGAATTTCGAATCCCACCCAGGCTGATCATTCAGATATGGGACAATGACAAGTTTTCTCTGGATGACTACTTGGGTAGGGCTTACATTTGGATCATTGTTTCTAAGAAACTGTACTTGGAATTAGTGAGGTCAATGAAAACCTGGAAGCAATTCTTTAAATCTTCAATACTTTTTGGTAATGGGGGCCTGGTGGGGGGGACAGGGGATACACCCAGTGCTTGTGTGAGCTCTTGGCAGTGCAGCCTGACAGTGAGTGCCATCCCTTTTCAAGGGCTCTGGTGAGGGTCTTGCACCAGCTCCTGTCTGTCTGTGAAGACTCAAGTCCTGTTTCTGCAGGGGGATGCCACACTCCTATATCCACTTTCAAACCAGCCACTCTCTCCTCAGCACCTGGGAATCAGCTCCCACCCTCCTCAACCTGTTCCCAAGTTACCAAGGTCCCCAACCCCCCTGCCATTTCTCCTGTCCCTAGGCCCATTCTCCTCTGTGGTAAGGGCACTAGTTCAATGCACCCTTAGCCCGGGCCCTTCCCTCTCCTGGCACACTCCTCCCTCGCCCCCCATGGCACTGTGCTCTCCAGATTTTCACTCTCCCAGGCTCTGGTCTTGTCACATTAGCCAGCTCTGTTTCTGCATCCCACTCTATTTTTAAATTTTTTTATTTTTGGAGACAGGTCTCTCTGTTACCCAGGCTGGAGTGCAGTGGCACGATCATAGCTCACTGCAACCTCAACCTCCTGGGTTCGAGAAATCCTTCCACTTCAGCCTCCCGAGTAGCTGGGACTACAGGCATACGAAACCTGGCTAATTTTTTTTTTTTTTTCACTTTTTAGTACAGACGAGGTCTCACTATGTTGCCCAGGCTGGCCTTGAACCCCTGAGCTCAAGCAATCCTTGCACCTCAGCCTCTCAAAGTGCCAGGATTACGAGCATAAGCCACAGCACCCAGCCTCCCACTTTTTGAATACAGGCCTTCCCTGAGGTTCTTCTGCTCTCCTCCAACCCGCCAACCACCCCCTCCAAGGATTTACCCACTCTCACCTCAGTGGAAGGTCATGCTTCAACTCTCACCTTTCCACAAAGTATGGCTCCTAAACCAGGACGTGTAGCCTGCGCTCTCATAGTGCCTGCAGTACAGTCAAAGGAAATCGTTGTGAGGGTCATTCCTGATTCCTGGCCAGAACCTCCCACCTTTATATCTGGCTGGCAGTGAGCCTGTACTGTGACTGAAATCTCACTCAGCATTTCTTCCCTGACCTCACCCCTGCTCTCCTCAGGAACTTATTTAGCAGCTCACAACCCCTCCATTTCCCCAGCCACCCAGGCGAAAGCACCCGGAGTCCTCTGCGGTTTTCCTCCTCTCTTTTCTCCCCACGCCCCGCCAGCCACTCCATTCTAGCAATGTCATCTGTTTTATCACGCACACTTATTTTCTTAGTCCTGTGATCTCTGCCACTTGCCAGTTGAAACTCACTCTCTGCTAGCCACATGTTACAGTAGCCCCTGACTGGTCTCCCTGTTTCCACGCTGCTTCCAGGGGTCCCTCCTGGCAGAGGAAACACCCACCAAAGGCTGTGTCTTATTTATCCCTTTTCCCCACACAGTACCTAATGCAATGGTTTTGACTAAGTGCTTAGTTAAGAGGTCAGCAAATAAATGAGTATGCAAGTAGGCTTACATAAAGCATATGGACAGTAAATTCTAGGATAATAAAGGGTTTGCCCTTGGCTTTGTTTGTTGAGACAGAGTCTCACTCTCTCATCCAGGCTGGAGTGCAGTGGCATGATCTAGGATCACTGCAACCTCCACCTCCTGGGCTCAGGCGATCCTCCCAACCTCAGCCTCCGAAGTAGCTGGGACCACAGACACGTGCCACCAAGCCTGGATAATTTTGTGTATGTTTTGTAGAGACAGGGTTTTGCCATGTTACCCAAGCTGGTCTCAAATTCCTGAGCTCAAGTAATCTGCCCACCTCGGCCTCCCAATATTGCTGGGATTACAGGCATGAGCCACCATGCCTGGCCTTCCCTTGGAATTTAAAGAAAACTGTCAGACAACAAATAAAGAGAATGACTGTGTCTCAAAATGCCAAGTGAGCACATAACCAAAAGGAGAGGGGAGACAAAAGCAGTCATAGGTCAAGAAAGGCTAAGGTCACGTGTCTTATGGGTCCACTATATGCTGAAGGGTAGTCCCTGAGCCTGACAGTTTAAAGAGAAAATGCCACAACCTCCTTGTTGCTCTTCGCTGCCACTGCTGAAGGCCAGACTCTTGCCCCAGTCATCCATAGACTTGACCCCACATCACAGATACCATTTTCTTAAGGAAAGGGCTCACAGGAGTTCCCAAGCCCAAAACACACTTTTCCCTTACCGTGGAAGTGGTACTAAAGAGTTAATGCGGCCGGGCATGGTGGGTCATGCCTGTAATCCCAGAACTTTGGGAGGCCAAGGTGGGTGGATCACATGAGGTCAGGAGTTCAAGACCAGCCTGGCCAACGTGGCAAAACCCTGTCTCCACTAAAAATACAAAAATTAGCCGGGCATTGTGGTGCACACCTGTAGTCCCAGCTACTAGGGAGGCTGAGGCATGAGAATCGCTTGAACCCAGTAGGCGGAGGTTGCAGTGAGCTGAGATCACATCACTGTACTCCAGCCTGGGTTATAGAGAGAGACTCAATCTCAAAAAGAGTGAATGCTTTACATCATAGAAGGGACAATGTGCTTCTCCAGACACTCTGATTGAGGCTAGGAGTCTCAGTTCCTGGTGAGCGTTTTCTGTTGAGTCATGTTCCTTCTCAAGCTTCTGTTTCTGAGGTTTTACTAGGAGAGTCTTGGACATGCACATTTCATGCAGCATCCTGTGTTGGTTTTCTGTTTTGTTTTTTTTTTTTGAGACAGAATCTCGCTCTGCTGCCCAGGCTGGAGAACAATGGTGCGATCTCTGCTCACTGCAACCTCTGCCTCCTGGGCTCACGCGATTCTTGTGCCTCAGCCTCTTGAGTAGCTGGGATTACGGATGTGTGCCATCGTGCCCGGCTAATTTTTATATTTTTAGTAGAGACGGGGTTTCACCATGTTGGCCAGGCTGGTCTTGAACTCCTGACCTCAAGTGATCTGCCCACCTCAGCCTCCCAAAGTGCTAGGATTACAGCCGTGAGCCACTGTGCCTAGCCAGCATCCTGTGTTCTAAGCACCTATTGTCTTTACCCAAAGCCAAATGACCTCTCTGCTCAGGGCGGCTCAGAACTAAAAGGAAAACATTTCAGATCCAAGGGCCTTGAGTTGAGTGAAAATTGTGTCTGTAGATATTTCATTACTTTGAGTTTAAAGAACTCTGTTTATGCTCATATCTTTGAGAAAGAAAACAGGAGATGCTGTGCAGTGGACGGCTATTTCTTCGGCCATTTTCCTTCCTAACTGGAAAGACTTTAAATGTCCACCAGGCTCCCTTTCTCTAACTCACCATTTACCTGTTCAAAATCACTGTGTGCCTCTCTCCTGACAAGAACGTTCTGTTCACTTGTGAACAACAGCTGATCCACTTGAAGCTCATTTGGACTTACTGTTGTTTCCTTGGCTAGGTTTCCTAGAACTTGACTTGCATCACACGATCATTCCTGCAAAATCACCAGAGAAATGCAGGTTGGACATGATTCCGGACCTCAAAGCCATGAACCCCCTTAAAGCCAAGACAGCCTCCCTCTTTGAGCAGAAGTCCATGAAAGGATGGTGGCCATGCTACGCAGAGAAAGATGGCGCCCGCGTAATGGCTGTATGAACATTTCCTGGTTCTGGTTGAAAATCGTTTATGCCTTTTATCATTTAGGTTTTGCCCTTTATCCATAGACTTACTCCAGATAAAATGAGGAAGTTTTAAATTGGTGGGAGTTTAAGTTATGGGAACAGTTTGTCTTTGGGATATGTTTGCCTTTGTCTTACAATATAAGGTGGGAGATGCTGTGAGCATGTGTTTGGAGTTGGAGGAAGGTGAAGAAGTTGGAATGGTCAAAAACTAGAAGCCCAGGTGGTTTCGCTATATTTTCCTTTCTTCTTCATCAGGAAAGTTAATTAATGCTAGGCTTCTAGTACAATTTCGTATGGAAAAGGGAACTTCAAATTTGAATTTTTCTCATTAAAAAAAAAAGGTGGGGCTGGGTGTGGTGGCTCATGCCTGTAATCCAAGGCAGGTGGATTACCTGAGGTCAGGAGTTCGAGACCAGCCTGGCCAACGTGGCAAAACACCGTCTCTACTAAAAATACAAAAACAACAACAAAAATAGCCAGTAGTGGTGGTGCACACCTGTAGTCCCAGACCCTCAGGAGGCTGAGGCACGAGAATCACTTGGACCCAGGAGGCATAGGTTGCAGTGAGCCAAGATCGTGCCACTGTACTCCAGCCTGGGTGACAGAGTGAGACTCTGCCTCAAAAAAAATAAAAAAGAAAAAAAAGAGAGGTGGAAGAAGCAAGATGTGCTGGCATTAGTTGAATAAGAAGGCCATAAATTACAAGCAAGTTGAGGAGCTCAAGATGTATTTTGATCTAGAAGCAATAGTGTGGGTTACCATGCCATATCACGAAAGACTACCTAGTTCATTATGCATTATTAAAAATAGCTAACATTTTTGATCATTAATTTTGAACCAGGCAGCATGCCAAGTACCTTACATTCATAATCTTTTTAAAAACAACCTTGGTGTATAATTTACATAAACTGTATTCATTTAAAGTACACAATTTGATGACTTTTGACAGATGTAGACACTCACTGAACCATAATCAAGATCCAGAACCTTCCCATCACCCCCAAAATTTCCTTGTGCTCTCTCTCTGCAGTCCATTGCTCCCTCCCTCCCTGGTCCCAGGAAACCACTGACCTGCTTTCCGTTACAATACAGCAGTTTGCACATAACCTCACTTAGTTCTGCTGACAATGCCATGAAGTAGACATTGTCCCCACTTTAGCGATTCCAAAAACAGTCTTGGAGAGATCGAGCAACTTGCCAAAGTCAGAAACCCAGCTTTGTCTGACTTGTAAGGGTAGAGGTCATCAGGGCTCTACTCAGGGCCAGGGCTTCCCAAATTGTTGGTGACCTTGCTGCCTTTCCTGGCTCTTAGAAAGTCTGTTACAAAGTCTGTTACAATCTTAGGTATGGCTCACTATAAAAGTGGGCAGGTTTGTTGCTTTTTTTTTTTTGGAGATGAAGTCTCACTCTGTCACCCAGGCTGGAGTGCAGTGGTGCGATCTCTGCTTACTGCAACCTCTGCCTCCCAAGTAGCTGGGACTACAGGCGCATGCCACCATGCTGGCTAATTTTTTTTTTTTGTATTTTTAGTAGAGATGGGGTTTCGCCATGTTGGCCAGGCTGGTCTTGAACTCCTGACCTCAGGTGATCCTCCCGCCTCAGCCTCCCAAAGCGCTGGGATTACAGGCATAAGCCACTGCACCCAGCCAAAAGTGGGCAAGTTTCTAGACCACTTTCACTTTGGCCTCACTGTTCTCATTTGCACATGAGGACAATAATAGTACCTTTGTAGGGTTGCCATGAGCATTACATGAGATAACCCATGTAGAACATTTAAACGGTGCTGGGAGCATCACTCAGGAACCCGTGAGCAGGGAGAAAACGTTCATTCACTCACTCATTCATTCATTTATTGAGCTAGTGTACATGGAGTACCTACTGAATGCCAGCCACTGTGCACAGTAGGTGACAATGATTGATAGGCATGAAGAGATATGGCTCTGTTCTCTTACTGGGAGCCTACGATAATGCTCAATAAATGTTAGATATTGTTATTAGTGGTATTCAGGTTAGTCTGGGTCCAAGTGAAGTTACATAGGAAGGTGTGTGGGGAGACAAGGAGACCAATGTGAGAATGTTAGAGTGAGGGGGATACAGAAAATGAAAAGTAGGGAGTGGGGGAAGCAATTTGTCCTCAAAGTTTCCCACACAGAGTCAGTTCAGAAACACATGAAAGAGGAAATGGGATGAAATCTCTTGAGGAAAATTGAAGGCAATCTAAGGATTGTTTTACAAGAATAAAAATCATTGCTCGGGGAATACTCCTTGGGTTGAAGTAAAAATATTTGTGAAACATGATGTCATATGTTTAACCTGCTCTGCTTTACTGAAGGGGAAAGTGGAGATGACATTGGAAATCCTCAACGAGAAGGAGGCCGACGAGAGGCCAGCCGGGAAGGGGCGGGACGAACCCAACATGAACCCCAAGCTGGACTTACCAAAGTGAGAGGGCTTCTTTGTTCTCCCACTCCCCAAACACCTGCAGGCTGAGAGCCCCCCTTCCCATTGGCTTAATGGGATGGATTAGCTTTTGTGGTCCTCCTAATCTGGTATTTAATAGTGGTGGGTGGGGGTGGAGAGGTTGGTGATCTGGTTTCATTTTAAGAATTCTCCTTTCCAGGAAACCAAAGTTCAGCATCTTAGGAAGCTGTCATAGGTTAAAGAGCCTTTCTCAGTCAACGAAGGGGAACAGTATCTTTTCTTGACCTTATTAATGTGATTCTTTATTCCTGAAACTGTGTTATGCTCTGGAATAAAATATGCATCCCTCCTGAGTTGGGTAGGTGATATTGTTTCTTTGCAATGCAGTCGACCAGAAACCTCCTTCCTCTGGTTCACCAACCCATGCAAGACCATGAAGTTCATCGTGTGGCGCCGCTTTAAGTGGGTCATCATCGGCTTGCTGTTCCTGCTTATCCTGCTGCTCTTCGTGGCCGTGCTCCTCTACTCTTTGCCGGTAGGAGCCCTTCCTTGGCCCCTTGTCTTGGCTTTCTTGTGAGTTGCGGTTGGTCCTCTCCCTTGGCATCTGCTCTGACCACTGTGCAGAAGAATGACCCGCTCAGCAGCATGGGGTTGTAACCCTTCTGCTTTGGGGAAATTTAAAGTAATGTGTCTTGTAATTAGAATCACATTCTCAGGGTTTCACAAATTACGGGCAGAACTTTTCTTTATGATCTGAAAATAACTTTGGTTTCAGGAATTCTAGGAGAAATCACTCAGGTCTCGGTCAGTGTGTGTCTGGACTATAGCCAGCGTTTCCAGCTGATCTTCCTGCCTTCAGACTTTCTTGTTCCAAACCATCCTGCATCCTAATTCCTTGTCCTAGCTTCAAGAATCCCCAAATCTGGGTTCATTGTGGGTCTACATATACCCTGTGTTCCACCCAAACTAGATCATTGATCCCAACCTCCCCAAATATTATTGCCCTTACCTATCTGGATGCCTTTGCCAATTTTGTTTCTCTGTCCACATTTATCTATCAAAACCTCACTCATTTTTTAAGGCTCATGTCACGTATAACCTCCCCCTTAAATGTTCCCCTAATCACCCCAGTCATAAACGGGAGTCCAAGTGGGAGATTTGGCAGCATGCCTAGAAGTAGTACCTCCCTTCCTCCATCCAGAGGATGTGTTGCGCATCTACGACAGGCTAGGAATTAAGTTATAGTGATGATTAAATTATTGGCATGATTTGTGCCCAAGAGCAGTTCATATTCTGGGAACTGGCAGCCACGGGAACAAGGACACATGACTAAGGGAGGTGAGCTGTTATGGAGACAGAAACAAACAACCGTGGGCACCCCCTGCTAAGACAGTTCCTCCAAGGAGGGGACATTCAAGTTTGCCAAGTGGAGAAGGGATAGTCCAGGCAGAGGAAGCCATGCTCAGAAGTTGGGCCAGTGGCACTGAATGTCACAGGAGACATTCAAAAGCTCTTACTCCAAAAACACATTAATAATAATATCAGCTGGGCGAGGTGGCTCATGCCTGTAATCCTGGCACTTTGGGAGGCCGAGGCGGGTGAATCACTTGAGGTCAGGAGTTCAAGACTAGCCTGGCCAACATAGCGAAACTCCATCTCTACTAAAAATACAAAAATTAGTTGGGTGTGGTGGCACATGCCTGTAATCCCAGCTACTGGGGATGCTAAGATAGGATAATTGCTTGAACCTGGGAGGCGGAGGTTGCAGTGAGCTGAGACCACACCACTGCACTCCAACCTGGATGAAGAAGTGAGACTCTGTCTCAAAAAAATAGTATCGTAGCCATACAAGTAGCAGGGGTTTTGTGTCTTCATTTTTCCCCAGTATAGTACTTCTAGTTTGTCATCTATGAGTATATGTACACTATTATACAGTCATAGATGGTCAAACTGCTTTTTTTTTTTTTGAGACAGAGTCTCACTCTATCACCCAGGCTGGAGTACAGTGGCACGATCTCGGCTCACTGCAACCTCCGCCTCCCAGGTTCAAGCATTTCTCATGCCTCAGCCTCCTGAGTAGCTGGGATTACAGGTGCCTGCCACCACACCCAGCCAATTTTTGTATTTTTAGTAGAGACTGGGTTTCACCATGTTGGCCAGGCTGGTCTTGAACTCCTGACCTCAAGTGATCCACCCACCTCAGCCTCCCAACGTGCTAGGATTATAGGTGTGAACCACCACATTCGGTCCCAGTCCAACTGTCTTGACCATTTAAAACACTTCTATTTTTTTTATTTTTTATTTTTTTGAGATGGAGTTTTGCTCTGTCACCCAGGCTGGAGTACAGTGGCGCAATCTTGGCTCACTGCAACCTCTGCCTCGCAGGTTCAAGCAATTCTCCAGCCTCAACCTCCCAAGTAGCTGGGATTACAGGCACCCACCACCATGCCCGGCTAATTTTTTTATTTTTATTAGAGACGGGGTTTCACCATGTTGGCCAGGCTGGTCTCCAACTCCTGACCTCATGTGATCTGCCTGCCTTAGCCTCCCAAAGTGCTGGGATTACAGGTGTGAGCCACTGCACCCGGTCTAGTTAATTCTTTTTCCTGATTTAGATTCTGTTGGCCGCCGGGTACAGTGGCTCACACCTATAATCCCAGCACTTTGGGAGGCTGAGGCGGGCGGATCACCTGAGGTCAGGAGTTTGAGACCAGCCTGACCAACATGGTGAAACCCTGTCTCTACTAAAAATTTAAAAATTAGCAGAGCATGGTGGTGGGCGCCTGTAATCCCAGCTACTTGGGAGGCTGAGGCTGGAGAATCATTTGAACCTGCGAGGCAAAGGTTGCAGTGACTGGAGATCACGCCACTGCACTCCACCCTGGGTGACAAGTGCAAAACTCCGTCTCAAAAAAAAAAAAAAAAAAAAAGATTCTATTGGTTTAAACCAGTGGTTACTGCAGGGCGCGGTGGCTCACGCCTGTAATCCCACCACGTTTGGAGGCCGAGGCAGGCGGATCACGAGGTCAGGAGACAGAGTCCATCCTGGCTAACACGGTGAAACCCCATCTCTACTAAGAATATAAAAAATTAGCTGGGCATGGTGGCAGGCGCCTGTAGTCCCAGCTGCTCTGGAGGCTGAGGCAGGAGAATGGCATGGCGTGAACCTGGGAGGCGGAGGTTGCAGTGAGCCGAGATCGCGCCACTGCACTCCAGCCTAGGCGACAGAGCAAGACTCCATCTCAAAAAAAAAAAATAAAAATGAAAATAAACCAGTGGTTCCCAATTAGGGGAGATTTTTGCTCCCCACCCCCAAGAGGACATTTGCCAACGTCTGGAGACATTTTGGTTGCAGCAACTTGGTGGGGGTGCTACTGGCACTCAGTGGGTAGAGGCCAGTGAAAGCTGCTGAACATCCTACAATGCACAGGACACTCCCCAGCAAGAAAGAATCATCTGGTTCAAAATGTCAATTTTTTCTCAAGATTGAGAAACCCTAACTGAAAAACATATATACATACATGTTTTTTTACCACTGTTTTTGTTTCCTTTCCAGAACTATTTGTCAATGAAGATTGTAAAGCCAAATGTGTAACAAAGGCAAAGGCTTCATTTCAAGAGTCATCCAGCAATGAGAGAATCCTGCCTCTGTAGACCAACATCCAGTGTGATTTTGTGTCTGAGACCACACCCCAGTAGCAGGTTACGCTATGTCACCGAGCCCCATTGATTCCCAGAGGGTCTTAGTCCTGGAAAGTCAGGCCAACAAGCAACGTTTGCATCGTGTTATCTCTTAAGTATTAAAAGTTTTATTTTCTAAAGTTTAAATCATGTTTTTCAAAATATTTTTCAAGGTGGCTGGTTCCATTTAAAAATCATCTTTTTATATGTGTCTTCAGTTCTAGAATTCAGCTTTTGGAAATTGCTAAATAGAATTCAAAAATCTCTGCATCCTGAGGTGATATACTTCATATTTGTAATCAACTGAAAGAGCCATGCATTATAAAATCAGTTAGAATAGTTAGAACAATTCTTATTTATGCCCACAACCATTGCTATATTTTGTATGGATGTCATAAAAGTCTATTTAACCTCTGTAATGAAACTAAATAAAAATGTTTCACCTTTACACCTGGCTGTTTGTTGTAACTGTGGGTCAAGTGAGGAAGGAGACATTTTTCTGGCCTTGTTTTTTCAGTGAAGAGAATGCCCTGGCATACCTCTTGGCCATATACCCTTTATAAATATGCTGCCCAATTTTAGCCAGTAGGTCAAACTGAATATAACATTATAAATAAAAGCTAACACTTGGCTGGGCAGAGTGGTTCACGCCTGTAATCCCAGCACTTTGGGAGGCTGAAGCAGGCAGATCACCTGATGTTGGGAGTTCAAGACCAGCCTGACCAACATGGAGAAACCCCATCTCTACTAAAAATACAAAATTAGCCGGGTGTGGTGGTGCATGCCTATAATCCCAGCTACTCGGAAGGCTGAAGCAGGAGAATTGCTTGAACTCAAGAGGCGGAGGTTGTGGTGAGCCGAGATTGCCCTGTTGCACTCCAGCCTGGGCAACACGAGTGAAATTCCATCTCAAAAAAAAAAAAAAAAGACCGGGCGCAGTGGCTCACGCCTGTAATCCCAGCACTTTGAGAGGCCGAGGCAGGCGGATCACAAGGTCAGGAGATCGAGACCATCCTGGCTAACACGGTGAAACCCTGTCTCTACCAAAATACAAAAAATTAGCCAGGCGTGGTGGCGGGCGCCTGTAGTCCCAGCTATTCGGGAGGCTGAGGCGAGAGAATGGCGTGAACCTGGGAGGCAGCGCTTGCAGTGAGCCGAGATCGCACCACTGCACTCCAGCCTGGGCGACAGAGTGAGACTCCGTCTCAAAAAAAAGAAAGAAAAAGAAAAAGCTAACACTAAAGGTACTTATTCTGTGCACGGCAGTGTTTTAAGTGGTTTATGTGTATTAACTCACTTAAGGACGAGGAAGCCCTATAAACATAGGTAACATTCTCAACCCCAGGTGTAAGTCCGTTTTCACACTGCTATAAAGATACTACCTCAGACAAAGCACATTATAAACAAAGGAGGTTTAATTGACTCACAGGTCTGCATGGCCGGGGAGGCCTCAGGAAACTTACAATCATGGTGGAAGGCAAGGTGGCAGGAGAGAACGAGCAAACAGGGCAGATGCCAGACACTTAGCAAACAACCAGATCTTGTGAGAACTCTCTCGCTATCATGAAAACAGCATGGGGGAAGCCATCCCCATGATCCAGTCATCTCCCACCAGGTCCCTCCCTCGACACCTGGGGATTACAATTCAGATCACAATTCAAGAAGAGATTTGGGTGGGGACACAGCCAAGCCATATCACCCCATTTACAGTTGAAGAAATTAAGTCACAAAGAGGTTTAGGAACTTGCCCAAAGCCACACAACCAATAAATGGTAGAGCTGGAATTTGCACCCAAACAATCTTAACTTCTTTTTTATATAATGGAGTTTTGCTCTTGTTGCCCAGGCTGGAGTGCAATGGCGAGACCTCGGCTCACTGCAGCCTCCGCCTCCCAGATTCAAGTGATTCTCCTGTCTCAGTCTCCCGAGTAGCTGGGATTACAGGCACCACCTACCATGCCCAGCTAATTTTTTGTATTCTTAGTAAAGACAGGTTTTCAGCATGTTGGCCAGGCTGGTCTCGTACTCCTGACCTCAGGTGATCCACCCAGCTTGGCCTCCCAAACTGCTGGGATTACAGGCCTGAGCCACTGTGCCTGGCCAGCTTCTCTTAACCATAAATCTATACCACCAGTGGGAGGTCTGTCAAGAGGAAGATAGGGCTGCAATTGTCAAGTAATGAGTGACAGCAACACAGTGTGACTCCATGTCAACATGAAAGACAGCGTGTTCTAGAACATGTGAGAACACTGTCCCGTTATATGAGAGACCACAGTAAGATCAGTAAACAGCTCTATTCAAACGGCAACATAGAGCTGAGGGGAGTAAGAAATGGTAGAATAACGACAATGCTTTTAGACACTTAGACAAAGTTAAACCGCAACGGTGATTGTGTCAGTGTCATTGCTAAGTTGTTTCACGTTTTGAATATTTTAATTCCCTTCATGTCCTGCTCCAAATCCTAGCATTCAATACACAAAATCGCTGGGAGGCAATGCACAGGATATTCTCCAATATTGCTGAATTTGAATGCTTATCATCTCCCATACACCTTGTCCCCTCCTTTCTCAATGGCACCCCTGCCTTCATTGGTGGAACTCCTGCCTACCCTCGATGTTCTGGTTCAAATGCCACTTTCTTTTCTCTTTGAGACAGAGTCTCACTCTGTCACCCAGGCTGGAGTGCAGCAGCGCAACCCCGACTCACTGCAACCTCTGCCTCCCAGGTTCAAACAATTCTCCTGCCTCAGCCTCCTGAGTAGCTGAGATTACAAGTGCCTGACACCACACCTGGCTAATTTTTGTATTTTTAGTAGAGTCGGGGTTTCACCATGTTGGCCAGGCTGGTCTCGAACTCCTTACCTCAGGTGATCTGCCTGCCTCAGCCTCCCAGAAGTGCTGAGATTACAGGCGTGAGTCACCACACCCGGCCATCCAATGCCACTTTCTCTTTGACAACTCTTGCACCCCAAAGTGAATATTCAATCTTAGAAGCAGACAAATTAGGGCTGGGCGCGGTGGCTCACGCCTGTAATCCCAGCACTTTGGGAGGCCAAGGCAGGTGGATCACGAGGTCAGGAGATTGAGACCATCCTGGCTAACACGGTGAAACCCCCGTCTCTACTAAAAATACAAAAAATTAGGCGGGCATGGTGGCGGGCGCCTATAGTCCCAGCTCCTCAGGAGGCTGAGGCAGGAGAATGGCGTGAACCCGGGAGGCGGAGCCTGCCATGAGCCGAGATCGTGTCACTGCACTCCAGCCTGGGCGACAGAGTGAGACTCTGTCTTAAAAAAAAAAAAAAAAAAGGAGACAAATTAGTACAACCTTTCTGGAGAAATACGTTTGTTAAAAGTTTTAAAACTGTTTATGCCCTTTGAACCAGTAATTTCACTCCTGAGTATTAACTCCAAGGAAATAATCAGAAAGGCGGCCAAAGGTTCATGTGGAAAAACGTATGTTACAGTGTGCTTTATCATGGCACAAATCAGAAACAACCTAAATGCCCACTTTTAGGGGAATCATTTAATATATAATGAAGTCCCATATGTTGATGCAAAATGAAAAAGAATAACAATTTTCTCCCATCCAAGTACTAACCTGACCCTGCTTAGCTTCTGAGTTCAGACAAGAGCGGGAATGTTCAGGATGGTATGGCCATAGACAAGAACAACAATTTTCTTTTTTCTTTTTTTTTGAGACAGTGTTTCACTCTTGTTGCCCAAGCTGGAGTACAATGGCACAATCTTGGCTCACTGCAACCTCTGCCTCCCAGGTTCAAGCGATTCTCCTGCCTCAGCCTCCCGAGTAGCTGGGATGACAGGTGCGCACCACCACGCCCTAATTTTTTGTATTTTCAGTACAAACGGGGTTTCACCATGTTAGCCAGGCTGGTCTCGAACTCCTGACATCAGGTGATCCACCCACCTCGGCTTCCCAAATGCTGGGATTACAGGTGTGAGCCACCGCACCCGGCCCAGAATAACAATTTTCTAAATTTTGTGACTGGCATAGGAAAATGTTAGCGTATGGGAAATTTTTGAAGATCATAATTATAAATCGATTTAAAGTAAAGTCCCAAATACTTGAGGTACATATATAAGGAAATGCACCAAATTATTAGTATAAGAAATATATGCAAAGTTTGTATTTGTGCATATTTAAATAATTTATGAATGTAAGTCAACACTGGAGGTTCATTACAATTTTTGGGGGGTAAAACCAGGACCTCAAGTTTGACAAACATTGTGATACTTAGTTTCACCTTGCAGCTATATGGGCATGGCTCATCTTCCCAACTGACTGTAAGCCCCCTTAGGGCAGAGGTAGCACCTGTAAGATCTGTCCCATGAAACAGCAGGCCTGGGTTTGCATCCCAGGTCTTGCCCCAGCCTCCTCCAGGACTTGGGAGAAATAATGCCTATCTCCCTGGATTGAGGTGAGGGATGAATGGCAGCATGTGTGTAAAGTGCCTTCACAACTCCCAATGCCCAGCAGGTAGCTTTAGGCATTGCATTTGACTGGTTAAAGTCAGATGTTCTGGTTCCAAAAGTATAACTAAAAAAAGGTTCTTTTCCTTTTAACCGTGGGACTTTTATACAGAAAACACAGACTCACATATAGAAGGGAAGCAAAAGCAAGATTAAGATGTAAGGCTGTCTCCCACCTTCCCAAGACCCAGAAGGAAAGAAGGAGGATCCCAGTTTCAGGGGGTAGGAAGAGGTCAGCTCTTGCCATTCCGAGCAGCATGGTGCAGGTTGCTGTGTGGGGTGGTAGCAGGAACGATTGCATTGTTCCAGTTGAACAGAGGCTATAATTCTTATTTGTTATTCAGGCTCCCCCTGTAGACCGCTGTCTTAGGAGGCTGACTGAGTATTGCCATGGCCCTCAAGAAGAGCAGCCAGCTCTTCTGGGTCCAGGCCCCCAAGCACATATAACCTTCCAATTTTTTCAAATATTATACCTACACCCAAACTACTACTTTCTAACAACGTCATGTCATCTTGCTTAGACCTTAAGTAAGAGTCTACAGCTTTTATCTAATAAAGGAGACACTCTAATGATGAAAGGGAATTTAACTGAAAATGGCATTTTCTTGCAGAAAAAGTAAGCGTCATAAAAGAACACTCCAGGCAAGGGTGTTATTTGGAATTTGTAACAATCAGTATGGCACTGGCACCAACCAATCAGAATAGATGTGCCAACCTATCATGGTGGATACACTATTAAAAAAAAACACACAAAAAAACTACAACAGCCATACCAGTATGTGCAGGCCGAATATTAGCCTTCGTACCAGGGAACCCTACCAATACACCCTCCTGCAATGACTCCCTCAAGGAAGAGTTGCTGAGTGGATAAATGAGTGGCTATGAGGAAAGTCTTTTCCTTCTTTGACTTCATGATACCTAACCAGAATCTACTGTAGTCTTGTGCCACATAACAACGTTTTGGTCAACGGCAGACTGGATGGTATAATAGTGATCCCATAAGATTATAATATATTTTTTTGGAGAGAAGGCCTCACCCTGATGTCCAAACTGTAGGTGTATAATACCCTGTTTTTAGAGTACCTTTTCTACATTAAGATGTTTAGATACACAAATACCTACCATTGTATTACATTATCTGCAGCGTTTAGTAGAGTAACATGCTGGACAGGTTTGTAGTCTACGAGCAACTGGCTGTACCATAGAGACGAGGTGTGTGCAGGCTGTATCATTTAGGTTTGTGTAAATACCTTCTATGATGTTTACACAATAACAAAATCACCTAATAACACATTTCTCATAACATATCCTGGTCTTAAACAGTGTGTGACTGTAGCGTGGAACCTTTGAGTAAGTAGCAGCAAAGCTCTCGTAGGAATGAAGTTATTCCCATGGAGAGCAAGGAGCTGGGCTTTCTGGGTAGAACTCCTCTCTCTCCCCTTCTATCCCCCAGAAAAAAAAGCTTCATCTTGTCAAAAGATAATGGTCTCTCAATTGAGGTTGTTAGCTGCCTGGTGACCTATAAATGATAGCTAAAAGCTGGAACTAATCACAGTCCAGTCAGATTGTCGCTTCACCGTGAATTAAATAACATTTAGTCCTAACTGTTTCTAGCAAGTGCCACCATTAGCGCTGGAGCCTTCATTAGGAAAATAAATTTCCATCAATGCCATGACATGACAGGGAACTGAAAATCCTGACAGGCTAACACTTGATTTTGTTTTGTTCTTCCTTTCTCGTTTTAAGACTAGAAAAAATAATATGTCACAATTGGACCTGCATGTTGCATTAAAGGGCTATTTAAAAGATGGACAGTTTCAAAAACCCATTTGGGAAACCCCAAATGGGCAGAGGGAAGCTGAGCTGTCTGGCATCCAAGTGCTGGCCAAGTGGCAGCTTTTTGCCCTTCCAAGCTCACCCCAGCTCACAGGATTGTTTGTCCTAGGACTGGAGCTGACTTGTTTCACCACCGTGAAGCAGATGTTGTGACAAACACAACTAGAAGGTGAGGGAACTTTCCAGAAACTGCCCATTCTGTTCGGGGAGACAGAGTGGACACAAAGAGCAACTCGACTCCCATCTAGGGAACCAACAGCCACGGTGATCTCAAAGTTTAAACACTCTCTACGGTGTACATATTTTGTGCTAAATAGATTCCTTTGTGAGGCTAAAACATTTAGTACTTGGGACCATATGCATCCAGCCTCCAAAGGCAGATGGGAATTCCATTCAGAAGAATTCTTTTCAAAGTCGGCTTGCTGTGGAATTAGTTCATAATGGAGTTGACGTTGTAAATAGATTAAGCACTCGCCATTTTTGCAGCTGAATTTTGTGTTTGTTCAGCGTTGAATGAAAACTCCCTAATCTTTCTTAGGTTAAACATAATGGGGTCCTGAGGAAGATCAAAGGAAGGCTACTTTTCCCTTGGATATACATCCGTGAAATGAAATGCCAGAATTCATGAAGTTCAAGAAAAACACGAAGGAAACGTGTAACGTGGACTAACTGCAAACCCTAACGAGTAAGGGAACATAATGAAAAACACAGGCTCACCATACATAGGGTCTGACTCATCATTTCAAGGGTGCAAGTTTGCAAGCGAGGCAGACTCCAGGTTTTTACTATTTAAATAAACTGAACAAGGGAAAAAAAATGTAATTTTTTGACAGACTCTCTCACGGTACATTGAATGCTCCTCGGGGCAACCTGATTTTGCTAAAATTTATCTCAAGTTCTTAAAAAGGCTCTTTCAGTCCTTGACTAATATTAATATGCTACTTCCATGTGTTTTCACAAAATCCTAGAGCCAAACCTGTAATCCTCCCCCATCATATTTCAGCTCAGTCCTGCCTCAGTAATGATCAGGAGGACGACCAGGAAGATCCAGCTGGATTCAGACGCAGCAAAGAAGCCTCTCAGATGAGGTTTTGCCTGGGTCACTGGGATAAACAAAATAAATGAATGGAATCCTGTCTTAGAGGCAGCAAGAGCATGGGGCCAGGGGATTCCAGATGTCTGGAAGCCTGCAAGTTCACCCCAGCTTGGTTTACGACCTGAGGCATCTCCCCTTGGGGGCTCCTTTCCCTCGTTGGTGAAAGTAAGCATTGAATGAAATGATCTTGTCCACCCCAGCATCGTTTTATGGGTCTGCTTCTCTGTGACTCAGTTTCTTCATCTGTAAAATTAGGGCAACAATCTCCATAGAATGATTGTGAAGATAAAATGACTTACAATATGTTAAAGTGTTTCAAATCATGCTTGGGACAAAGTAAGGCCTCAATATATTTTATCATCCTAATCATTTTTCTAATTGTCATCATCATTATGGGACAAGAACAGCCAAACAGATAGAGGCTGGAAGGTAATAGCCATTCTGCTCTTGCAATTTGACCTTAGAAAAGAAATAAATCAACACTGTCCAAAATGAGACTGAATTTCCCTCAAGTTCTAAATGCACAATCAGAATTAAAGAAAGCAGGTAAAAAATATTAAGAAAGGCCAGACATGGTTTAATCTCACGGCTGTAATCCCAGCACTTTGGGAGGCTGAGTAGGGAAGATCACTTGAGCTCAGAGTTCAAGACCAGCCTAGGCAACATAGGGAGACACTGTCACTACAAAAAAATAAAAATAAATTGCCAGGGATGGTGGTGCGTGCCTGTAGTCCCAGCTACTCAGGAGGCTGAGGTGGGAGGATGGCTTGAGCCTGAGAGACAGAGGCTGCAGTGAGCCATGATCCCACCACTGCACTCCAGCCTGGGTGACGGAGTAAGACTTCGTCTCTAAAACACAAAATGGTAGGAGAGTAGGGCAATTCCTCAAAAAATTAAATATATAATTACCATACAATCCAGTAATTCTACTTCTAGGTATATATCCAAAAGAGAAATTGAAAGCAGGGACTTTGAAGAGATTTTTGTACACCCATGTTCATAGCAGCATTACTCACAATAGCCAAAATGTAGAAGCAATCTGCTATAGACTGAAGATTTGTGGCCCTAACCCAAATTCCTGTGTTGAAATCTGAACCCCCAAGGCAATGGTTTGTAATGGAACCATTACAAGGTGAGACTTTTGAGAGGTGATTAGGTCATGAGGGTAGGGGCCCCATGGCTGGGATTACTGTCCTTATCAAAGAGACTCACATAAGGTCCCTTGTCCTTTCCACCATATAAAGACACAGCAAGACAATAGTGACGAGGTGGCCGAGTGGTTAAGACACAGCAAGAAGATGGTCATCTGTGGCTGGGTGCGGTGGCTCACGCCTGTAATCCCAGCACTTTAGGAGGCCGAGGCGGGCGGATCACGAGGTCAGGAGATCGAGACCATCCTGGCTAACACAGTGAAACCCCGTCTCTACTAAAAATACAAAAAATTAGCCAGGCGTGGTGGTAGGGGCCTGTAGTCCCAGCTACTGGGGAGGCTGAGGCAGGAGAATGGCGTGAACCCAGGAGGCGGAGCTTGCAGTGAGCCAAGATGGTGCCACCACACTCCAGCCTGGGCAACAGAGTGAGACTCCGTCTCACAAAAAAAAAAAAAAAAAAAAAATAGAAGATGGTCATCTGTGAACCAGGAAGCAAGTTAATTCTTACCAGACACTGAATCTGCTAGAGCCTTGAGCTTAGACTTTCCAACCTCCAGAAATGTTAGAAATAAATGTCTGTTGTTTATAAGCCCCTAGTCTATGGTATTCTCTAAGAGCAGCCCAAATGGACTAAGACGTTCATGGATGGATGAATGGATAAGCAAAATGTGGTATCTACATACAATGGAATATTATTTGGGTTTAAAAAGAAAGGAAATTCTGTCCCATGCTACAACATGGGTGACTCTTGAAGGCAGTATGTTAGGTGAAATAAGCCAAATGCAAAAGGACAAATGTTGTATGATTCCATTTATATGAGGTTCCTAGAGTAGTCAAATTTATAGAGACGGCCAGGAGTGGTGGCTCATGCCTGTAATCCCAGCACTTTGGGAGGCCCAGGCGGGCAGATCACCTGAGATGAGGAGTTCGAGACCAGCCTGGCCAACATGGTGAAACCCCCGTCTCTACTAAAAATACAAAAATTAGCAGGGCGTGGTGGCACATGCCTGTAATCCCAGCTACTTGGAAGGCTGAGGCAGGAGAATCGCTTGAACCTGGGAGACGGAGGTTGCAGTGAGCCGAGATCACACCACTGCACTCCAGCCTGAGCAACAGAGCGAGAGTCTGTCTCTAAATAAATAAATAAATAAATCTATGGAGACAAAAAGTAGAATGGTGGCTGCCAGAGAAGGCTAGGGGAAGGGGAGGAATGGGGAGTCGGTGTTTAATGAGTACAGAATTTCCATTTTGTAAGATGAAAAGAGTTCTGTGGCATGCAACAATGTGAATGCACTTAATGCCACTGAACTGAACAGCTACAAGTAGTAAATTTTACATCATGCCTGTTTTATCACACACACAAAAGTGCTAAAAGAACGAGTGTCCTCACAGACGATGCCTCCATGAAGTCAGGGGCCTATTTTTTCTCCTGTTCCCTACACAAAAGTAGGTCCCCAGGCCTCAGGAGACAGGTAATACTTGCTGATGGTCTGAGGAGTGAATCTTGTCTCATAACCAAAGCTCGGGTCACTTTGAGCCTTTTGACAGCTACCTCCAGCACCCACAGACACAGCTGATTTGGCCCAAACCACCTTTATTTAACTAGCTGACGATGTTTAACCATTGGAAAAAGTCACATTAAAGATTATATTTTGAGCTTTTCCCCACACATTGAAAAGTCTGCCAGCATTTCACTGTGCAGAAATTGTCTGGAGTCATGTGCCTGCCAGTCACCCCAAGTCCCCTGCCTTGCTCCGTGGACGTTTGCTGCCCAGCTCCTCAGGATGCTGAGGGTGGGACGTGGGTGCATTTTGTTATCAAAGTAACCGGAGTAGGCTCGCCTCTAACCAAGACAGAGAATCAACCAGAAGTTCCCTGCTGGGCAGCACCCTCTACATGTCTCTGCCATTGTGGCCAGGCCCCTGCTCCCCATGGCTCCACGCTGGACTTCAGGGCAGCACCCCGCTCCTTCCTGGGCCCTCCTCACCCTCCCCAGCTGCTCCAAGTCAGCCATGACCCCAAGATTCTAGGGACATACAAACAACATCTCCTGAACAGGCTCCTCTCAGCAATGAAAATTCACATGGCCAATATGGCAATGCTCAATTTGATTAAAAAGGAAGAAAATATAAATTAAAACCACAATGAACTATCATTTCACATACTCCAAATTGGCAAAAAATTTAAAAGTCTTTGACATCAAGACTCAAGAGGGCTGTGCAACAACATATATTTTTATACATAGCTGGTAGATGTTTAAACAGGTAAAACCACAGTAAAAAACAATTTGTCATTATCTACCAAAGGTATCAGTCCCTGCTCTGTGACCCAGCAACCCTACTCTTAGATTTGTACCCTAAAGAGACATTAACACAGTGCACTTGAAGAAAAATTTTTAAATGTTTGAAATTGCAGAACATCGGAGAAACTCTCATGTTTTCCATTAACAGTAGATTGGATAATAAATTGAGGTATAGTCATTTAATAAAATACTATAAAGTGGTGAATGTGAGTGCACTGTAGCTACACATTACAAATGAATAAATCCGAAACCAGAGGTACGTCATCTTTTGGCTTCCCTGGTCCACACTGGAAGAAGAAGTGGGCCACACATAAAATACATTAACACTAACGATAGCTGATGAGATTTAAAAAAAAAAATCACCAAAAAAAAAAAAAAAAAAACCTCTCATAACGTTTTAAGAAAGTTTATGAATTTGTATTGCGCCACTTTCAAAGCCGTCCTGGGCTGCATGTGGCCTCTGGGCCGCAGGTTACACAAGCTTGGCCTAGAAGGAATGTTACAGCTGGGGGAATCTAAGGGATAATTCTTCCCTTATATCCACAGCATAGAAGCCCTGAACATAACTCCTAGAAATATTTTTTCTTTAAAAATTTTAAAATTCATTTATATTCACTGCAGACACTTTATTGGGAAAAAGCATAAAAAAGAACATTAAAAATCCATAATCTATCATGAGATAACTACTATTAACATTATCTTGTGGTGTTTCCTTCTACTCTTGCCGTTTTTAGACATAAAATTGGGATTCCACCTCCAGAACTTCCCTGGCCTTGCCTTCATGATTCTCCAAGGCTTTTGTTTGTTTTTTGTGACAGGAGCTTGCTCTGTTGCCCAGGCTGGAGTACAGTGACACAATCATGGCTCAATGCAGCTTTGACCTCCCCGGGTTCAGATGATCCTCCCACTTCAGCCCCCCACGTAGCTGGGACTACAAGCACGCACCACCATGTCTGGCTAATTTTTGTTTTTATTTTTGTTTTGGAGAAAAGGAGTTTTGTCTTGTTGCCGAGACTGGTCTCGAACTCCTGGGCTCAAGTGATCCAACCGCCTCAGTCTCCCAAA
This sequence comes from Pan troglodytes, assembly GCF_028858775.2. NCBI lineage: Eukaryota > Metazoa > Chordata > Mammalia > Primates > Hominidae > Pan > Pan troglodytes. Next base: position 105,529,795 of record NC_072406.2, on the reverse strand, counting down.
GTGCTGCGATTACCGGCATGAGCCACCATGCCTAGCCAACTCTCCAGTTTTATATCTTGCTTTTCTTCCCTCTCTTAAAATTGTATTTCATAGGCCGGGCACAGTGGCTGACACCTGTAATCCCAGCACTTTGGGAGGCCGAGGTGGGCGGATCACGAGGTCAGGAGTTTGAGACCAGCCTGGCCAACATAGTGAAACCCTGTCTCTACTAAAAATACAAAAATCAGCTGGGCATGGTGGCACGTGCCTGTAATCCCAGCTACTCGGGAGGCTGAGGCAGGAGAATCGCTTGAACCCGGGAGGCAGAGGTTGTGGTGAACCGAGATTGCGCCACTGCACTTCAGCCTGGGCAACAGAGCGAGATTCCATCTTAAAAAAAAAAATTGTATTTCATAAACATTTTCCACAATTTATGAATTTCAAAACCTAATTTATAATGGTCATTTAAAATTCCATCACATGGATCTACTCTAATTTAACAAATCCCCTATCACTGAGGATATATGTAACAATATATATTGTTTCCAATTCTTTGCTATTTACAATGCTGCTTTAAACATCCATGGACAAAGATCTTTGCTTGTATTTTGGGGCCTCTAGATCTATTAAATTGTTAACAGTATAAGGTCAGGGACAATGTTTGTCTTGTTCACCCAACCTTGTGCATGAGATAGAGCAGCATCAACGAATGGGCAAATGAATTTCTTATTCATTCCTGAGTCAAAGGGGAATTCCTGAGTCAGAGGGCACGAGCATATTTAATGCCCTTGAGATACATTGCCAGTTGCTTCCTGAAATGTAGTACCAATTTATACCCCGCCCCAAGTAGAGTCTTGAGAAGTTTCCAGCCAGAATTAATGGCCATTCCTTAGCCACTCTTTCCATCTACATGGGGTGACTTTCTCCACCTTGATTGCTGGCCCTCAAACGCAATGGGGAAGAAGGGGCCTGCCACAAGTCTGTTTTGAGGACCTCCTGTGGGGACAGTAGTCTCCCCTCTGGGTCGGGAGAAGTAGAGAAGTCCTCCAGTGCCCTTTAGAAAGAGCATGTACTTGGACTCTTTGCTCTTGGAAAATGTGAATTCTACTAAAGAATCCTCAATATGCTTCGAGTACGCTGAGCAAGTCCCCATCCAGGACGCTAAGATCTACAAGTCTGTCTTGAAGCCTCATCAATTTTCAAATTAAACTTCTTCATATTTCTTTTAAAAAGAGGAGAGGGCACTTTGAGTTAACTCACAAAAAAAGACAAAAAGTAGAATCAAGCAGTAAAATAGAATTTCCACAAGATTAAAATAAAGGTATAAGAAGAAAAGCAAATGTTCTAAGAGTCAATGTACTGCTCTGATTTGGGTTTAAAAAGTGACTTGGAACATCCGTGAGGGGAATATTTGTCCTCTGGCTGTTCTTAACTGGTTGGTAATAGGAAAGGAAGATAAATCTTGGGACCTCAAAATTATTAAGCCAAAGGGAAAAGTCAAGCTGAGAACTGCTTAGGGCAAACTTGCCACCCATTCTATTCCTAAAAAAGATATGTATTAAAGGCCAGGTGCAGTGGCTCACGCCTGTAATCCCAGCACTTTGGGAGGCCGAGGCGGGTGGATCACTTAAGGCCAGGAGTTCGAGACCAGCCTGGCCAACATGGTAAAACCCCATCTCTACTAAAAATACAAAAAATTAGCCAAATATGGTGGTGGGCATCTGCTACTCAGGGGCCTGAGGCTGGAGAATCACTTGAACCTGGGAGGTGAAGTTTGCAGTGAGCCAAGATCACGCCACTGCACTCCAGCCTGGGCGACAAAGTGAGACTCCATCCAAAAAAATAAATAAATAAAAGATATCTACTAAGATAAAAAAGCTACATATCTCCATCACAAGGAAATTTGCTGTGGACAAAGGACAGACAGAACTCAAAGTCATCCCTCTGCTGAGATAAATGCATATCTGGTTGCCTCCTTTAAAAAGTCTCATTAGAAACTCAAAAGAATGCAACCTTTGTCTTGTGAACCCCAAATATCTGAGACAGGTCTCAGTCTATTTAGAAAGTTTATTTTGTGGCCGGGCTCGGTGGCTCACACCCATAATCCCAGCACTTTGGGAGGGCGAGGCAGGCAGATCACAAGGTCAGGAGATCGAGACCATCCTGGCTAACACGGTGAAACCCCATCTCTACTAAAAATACAAAAAAAATTAGCCGGGCGTAGTGACAGACACCTGTAGTCCCAGCTACTCGGGAGGCTGAGGCAGGAGAATGGCGTGAACCCGGGAGGCGGAGCATGCAGTGAGCCAAGATTATGCCACTGCACTCCAGCCTGGGCGACAGAGCAAGACTCCATCTCCAAAAACAACAACAACAACAACAAAAACAAAAACAGAAAGTTTATTTTGCCAATCTCTTAACTACCTATGATCTGGCCCTTCCCACTTTGAGTTGTCCTGCCTTTCTGAATGGAAACATATATTAATTCATGTCTCATGTCTCCTAAAATGGATAAAACCAAGCTGTGCTCTGACCACCCTGGGCACATGTCGTCAGGAACTCCTGAGGCTGTGTATTGGGCACGCATCCTTAACTTTGGCAAAATAAACTTCCTAAATTGACTGAGACCTGTCTCAGATTTTAGGGTTCATTGTAAAAACATACAGGCCTTCAGAAAAAAAGTTATTATACCAAAAGGTGACAGAAATGGCTCATCAGGATCTTAGCGCAGGTCCTACATTTGTGAAGTTCCCATTAATATTCACTATTCTTCTTATTTTTTTTTTTTTTGAGACAGAGTCTTACTCTGTCGCTCAGGCTGGAGTGCAATGGTGTGATCTCAGCTCACTGCAACCTCCCCCTCCCAGGCTCAAGCAATTCTCATGCCTCAGCCTCCCAAGTAGCTGGGATTACAGGCACCCATCACCCTGCCCAGCTAATTTTTGTATTTTAAGTAGAGACGGGGTTTTGCCATGTTGACCATGCTGGTCTTGAACTCCTGACCTCAGGTGATCCACCTGCCTTGGCCTCCCAAAGTTCTGGGATTACAGGAGTGAGCCACCGTGCCCACCCTTGTTGTTCTTATTTGTATATTTGTAGAGGGCAGAAATGTTTCCCATAACAGCTTTTAATAAAAGTCAGAGAATACTACAAAAGCAGTCCTTTAAAGAACTATGCTGAGATGGCTGGCATTCATACCTATTTCAAAGAGTACAGCTTTTAAATTCTTTCCCAAATATTTTTCCTTTCCCTGAGACGTTTGATAATGATCCTGATGGTGAAAAGATCAAAGCTCTGCTCTCAGGGAGGACGGGCCTCCAGGCCCTTTGCTGCTGCCGGGGGACATCTCTGTGAGCCCGGCATGCAGGTGGGGGTGGCATCCAGAGGTCACACCTGGGTGGAAGCCACGCCACCTCTGCGCAGAAGTGGGTCCATGCCAGTGCCACATGCACATACTCGCTCAGGCTCCTGCAGGCATGCTTGTTTCAGAAGCTTTCCCTCACTTGAGGGGGCCATCATTCATGCCCTTTTCTCACTCCCGACCCGGTCACAAGCCAAGCTTCTCTGTCCAGAAGGCTGGCACATTCAGACAGCATGATGATGGAAAAATATGAATACTAGTGAGACTGCTTTCTCTGCAATACTCCTGACCTCAGAACAAACATGCCAGTGCTGGGGACACACACCATGCAGGTCCAGCAATCAGACCTCCTTGCAGTCACAAAGGGCAGTAACTTCGCGGGCTGCTGGGGACAGTCATGGGACATTGGTTGCTGCCAGGCATTTTAGAAGGGCCCGAAGAGGACACTTCTGTTTGAGCTGAGTCCAGGCCTCCTCTAAGGTGTCCGAGTCATCTCTGTCACCTCCTCTAGAATCCATCTCCTCACTCTGCTCTTCCTCTCCCACCCTCTCCTCCCTCTGCTGCTTTCCTCTCTGTATCTCTTGTCTCTCCATTTTGTCTTTAGCCCTTATAGGTGTTGTTGCTGGTACAGTACAGATGGTACCGGTGATGCTGGTACTTAAAGCTGGGAAACCTGCCAGCCCCCAACAGGAACAGAGACTCTGTCCTCTTCTTTCCCTGTCCCTGAAGCATCTGGCCTTGTGCCTGACCAGTGATGAGTGCGCCATACTCAGGTCTTGAATAAAGGAGAAAAGATGGCTACCCTGAGTTCAGTCACTCTGTGTGACATTGCTTTATATACTGGCATGACATATGAGCCTTTGGTGAACTTTTACCCAAATAGCCCAATACAAAGGGAAATTGACTAAAAACCTTTAGGTTTTGCCTGGAGGTTTAAAGCTTTCTGAAAGCCTTGCTTTAATTTATACATTTATTCTAATTCTTGCATTCCATTTCACAATCTTTTTACTTTAATCAGCTTTGATTCTGTCTAGTACTGCCTCAAATGAAAACTGCCTGTGTTTTCTTCATCCAACACAGAGGATATGTTGGGGGCAGTCCAACTTAAAATAGAGGCTATATGGCATATGTGATATTCACTTTGTGTCCCCTTCCATCCCAGAGAGTCTCAAAGAGAGAGGCTATTTCTCCTCCACCCTTTACATCCCCAGCTGCAAGTAAATTGCTTCACATTCAAGCAACTCTGTGTCAAGTGCTCCAGGGTAAGTAGCAAAGAAATGTCTGTACATATAAATTCAATAATGGTTGGCTGGGCGCGGTGGCTCACGCCTATAATCCCAGCACTTTGGGAGGCCGAGGTGAGCAGATCATCTGAGGTCAGGAGTTCCAGACCAGCCTGGTTAACATGGTGAAACCCCATTCCTACTAAAAATACAAAACTTAGCGAGGCATGGTGGTGCACGCCTGTGATCTCAGGAGGCTGAGGCAGGAGAATCGCTTGAACCCAGGATGTGGAGATTGTAGTGAGCTGAGATTGCGCCATTGCAGTCCAGCTTGGGTAACAAGAGCGAAACTCTGTCTCAAAAAAATAATAATAATGGTTAAGGTTCACCTGAGCAGTGCTGGGGAGGCCGGTTTATATAAAAATGAGGTTGTAAATAACTAATTAAATTACCAATCTCTCCACCACTGCCTTTGTCCATCTTCAATTATAATATATTCCAGAAACACACTCCACGTCTCTCCCATGGCTTTATACACACCCTGCACACGTACACTGGGAAGGCCTACAGTCCAGTTTGACGTGTGTTCACACACTCCTAATCTAGCACAGGGCCTGGTGCATAGTTGGTGCACAGAGGTCAATGAAATCCTGGTACTCAACAGCTCTGACCAGTCATCAATGTGGTCACTGTCTTGTTGGAAAGGCAAACACATAAGCAAATCATTGAGACAAGATGTGACTACAGGGACTGATACACAATCACAGTAGAGAGTTGGAAGGGAAAGAAGAGAAAGAACTCAAAAAACGAAAGAGTGTGGGGAAATGGCCAAAAGTTGGGTCCAGAGTGGATGGGATGAGGTCAAATCCTGGTTCTCTTACTAGCACAGTGCCTAAAACTCAGTAAATGGGAGTTATTGTTGTTGTTATATTATTATTATTTCAACAGAGGAATACAAATAGGTTAAGGATAGGTCTGGTAACATGGCCTAATGCACTGCTAAGGAGAATATTTCATCATGTAATAGAATTAGCCAAGGTTTCTTTGGGAGAAACGGCCATCACGTCTCCTGTGTTTCAAATACTGTCCACAAGATGGCAGCAGTGGCCTCAGGTTCTCACCGGGCCTAAAAGGCATTCCATTCAGTCTGCATTCCACGGAACCCCACCCCAGACAGGCATCTCTGGGACATATTTTGAGTGGAAGGCGACCAGCACCGCATCTAAACGATGCCCTTCCTTCTGGAATGCTATGGAAATCTATGACTAGACAGACAAAAACGCTCTGGCCTTGGGAAACGCTGGAACTCACGCATTCATTCGCCCCTTCATTCCTTCAACAATTATGTACTAAAAGCCTACCGCATCCCAGTTATCCTGCAAAGGAATAAAACAGAGGGGCCTGCTCTCATGACCCATAGCGAGTCGCAAATCAAACAGTGGTAGATCACAGGAAGGAGTCTCTCGTGCAACGAAAAATTACAAGCCTGCAGACTGTCATAATACAGGATCGAAGGTTAAGCAAAGGAAAACAGACCTTGTGACGGGATGTCCACATTGGCTCTGCTGTAAATACGGACAGGAGTGGCAGGGAACTTGAAGGAATAGAAATTGGTAGAATTGGCCAGGCGCGGTGTCTCACGCCTGTAATCCCAACACTTTGGGAGGCCGAGGCAGGCAGATCACAAGGTCAGGAGTTCAAGACCAGCCTGACCAACCTGGTGAAACCACGTATCTACTAAAAATACAAAAATTAGCCGGGCATGGTGGCGCACACCTGTAATCCCAGCTACTCAGGAGGCTGAGGCAGGAGAATCGCTTGAACCCGGGAGGCAGAGTTTGCAGTGAGCTGAGATCGCACCACTGCACTCCAGCCTGGGCGACAGATCAAGATTGCCTCAAAAAAAAAAAAAGAAGAAGAAGAAGAAAGAAAGAGAGAGAGAAAAAAAGAAGAAAGAAAGAGAGAGAGAGAAAGAAAGAAAGAAAAGAAAGGAAAGAAAGGAAGAAGGAAAGAAAGAAAGAAAAAGAAAGGAAAAGAAAAGAAAGAAGGAAAGAAATTGGTAGAATTAAATAATGATTGAGGGGTTTGCCCTTGCAAAATTACTGAAGTTCTTTTTCTCCCCCTCCTTTAAGCTAGAAATCTGGGCTGGCTAATGGAAGCTGCCACCTGGAATGTCTGGGGCAGCCATGCAAGGTTACATTCCAGGCTCCAAGCAAAAAATGCCAGCAATTTACCTTTTTGTCAACTGCAAATTAAAGTAATTTCCAGGCAGAGGATTTCTCCTGCTTGTGATGAGCACCCCAAAACACCACGGCTGTTTGCAGTTACCTGGCTGCTCTGCAGGGGAAACAAACCTGAGGCTGAAGGCACCTCAGGGTTGGAATCAAGGAAAGGTTTGCTTGGCTTTTCTTTCACTGAAGCACCAAATCAAGTGGATACAAAGAGGGAAGCAGGGAGAATGTCTTCTATCCCTAGCACTTTCTAGAATGTGGGACAAGAGAGGCACTCAGCTTTAAATAAATAAAGAGAAGGCGTAATCTGCACCTGCTGTCATACCCAGCTCTATGATGACAATAAGATATACTCATCATTACCAAGAGTGCCAGGCAGACATGATGCTGAGAACGTTACAGCCACTTATCACTGAATCCTAAGGTGAAATAATTATTGGCGTTTTATAGATGAGCAATTTGAGGCTCTGTGAAGTTAAATGATTTGGAGGAAGTCACAGGTAGTAAATGATAAAGGTCGGATTTAAACCCCCATTTGTCAAATTCCTCCTTACTTAACCCCATACAGCCAACCCAAGGTAGAGGTGGTGAGAGAGCCATCTCCTCACCGGAAGACATGAAGGCATATTCATTCACTGACTGAACAAGTACAGAGCACCCACTCTTTTTTTTTTTTTTTTTTTTTTTTTGAGACAGTCTTGCTCTGTCATCCAGGCTGGAGTGCCAGGGCACGATCTTGGCTCATTGTAACCTCCACCTCCTGGGTTCAAGCGATTCTCCTGCCTCAGCCTCCCAAGTAGCTGGGATTACAGGCACCTGCCACCACGCTTGGCTAATTTTCATATTTTTAGTAGCGACAGGGTTTCACCATGTTGGTCAGGCTGGTCTCAAACGCCTGACCTCAAGTGATCCGCCCACCTCAGCCTCCCAAAGTGCTGGGATTACAGGCATGAGCCACTGCGCCCAGCCTGAGAGCACCCAGTCTCTATCAGACCCTGAGCATGCAGAGGTAAGTAAGCACTGTCAACTGCAGAGTAAGGCAATTTCCAGGCAGAGGGCTTCTGCCAAGCTTGGAAACTGGAGATGAAACAGAATTTGCGCATCCCTTTCACTAAAGAGGGAGGCCAGTGCCTGGGACTCAGATCAAAAGCAAATGAACAAGGAACACTCACTTGCCAATAGCATGTTCATTTGGCTGATTAGAATGTCACCCATACTTAGAAGACAAGCTTTACGCCCCCTGTGTGCACCTGGAAAGAGACAAGGCCCACTCCTCCAACACATGTGCACACACGAACACACACACACACACACACACACACACCCCTACCTACCCAATGAGAGGCCTGGCTGTGGACTTTGCTGATTCTGGGATCACTCCCAGTCATTTCCAGAGCCCTCCTTAACCTATTTCTAGTCCTCTGTTGAAGTAATAATAATTATAACAATAACTCACATCTATTGAGTTTTAGGCCCTGTGCTAATAAGAGAACCAGGATTTGACTACAGCCCATCCACTCTGGACACAACTTTTGACCATTTCCCCACTGCACTCCCTCTCTCATGTAGCTTCCAGCAGAGCCCTAAACAGCATGACCCCACTGGAACTCCCTCATCTTCCCTCATCTGTGGCATTTTGGGGCCTCCTTTTTCCCCTCTATTAGACTGGATGACCTGAGAGCTCTTCTAGCTCGGACACTTCTTAAAGCTGCTGTGGGCTCTCTGTGGTCCCTCGTATAAGGGCACTCCTTTCATCCATGAGGGCTGCACCCTCATGCCCAATCACCTCCCAAAGGCTCCACTTCCCAATACTGTCACACTGGGGGTTAGGATTTCAACTTATGAACGGGGGGGTTGGGGGCAGGGACAGGCCAGGCACGGTGGCTCATGCCTGTAATTCCAGCACTTCGGGAAGCCAAGGCGGGCGGATCACCTGAGGTCAGGAGTTTGAGACCAGGCTGGCCAACATGGTGAAACCCCATCTGTACTAAAAATACAAAAAATTAGCCAGGCACAATGGCAGGTGCCTGTAATCCCAGATACTGGGGAGGCTGAGGCAGGAGAATTGCTTGAACCTGGGAGGCGGAGGTTGCAGTGAGCTGAGATCACACCATTGCACTCCAGCCTGGGCAACAAGAGCGAAACTCCATCTCAAAATAATAATAATAATTTGGGGGGACACATTCAGTCTATAACACTGATACTCAAAGCCCCAGTATTTCTTACTGCCTCTAAAAAGAAAAGGTTGAGGCTTCCTCTTTCTCCTCCAAGTCACTAAACCATCACCACTGTCCCACCTCTTCAAATCGGAAGTCTTCACAATCACTTACGAAGTTCTCCCCTCATCCTCATCACCACCCTCCTCTGCCCTCCTTGCCATTGTTCCTGGAAGACTTTGGTACCTGACACACTCTTGCCTGTCATCACTCATGGGGATACCCCCAATGCCTTGACCTTTGGCCTTCTAAGATGCTGCAACTTTCAGTCTTAACTCCACTGGAGGCACCCCTAACACCCCCAGCCCAGACACCACTCACACCTGTTGGGCCTTGGGACACACCACCCCAAAATATGACTGTAGGAGACCAGAATATGCCACCCCAAAATATATTTCTTTGGCATATTTTGAGCTGCTTATTCTGAGAAACTGCAGGCACAGCAGTAGCTCTGAAAAGCTGTCATTTTATAAAAGAAATTTACATCCATAAAGAAAATGGACATTAGTAAAAAATATTTGTATCAGGAAGAGGGCTGCTCCAGAAAATGTTTATTGCCCGACTTTCATCTGCGTAACAAGACAACCTCCATTCACCACATATCTCCTCCCCTCACCCTCCCATTGCCTGTCTCTGCCACCCCCAAGAAGCTCTGGGCCCCTATTCCTGTCTTTAGCTCAGGATGCTGTATATAAGCTTCCATCTTCTGGCCCTTCTTCGAGTCTCATATTTGGTGTGACTCTCTGTGTATGCATGTAATCAAAATGCTTTTTCTCCTGTTCATTTGTTTTATGTCAATTTAATTTGTAGCCTGGCCGAAGAGCGTAGAAGGGTAGAGGAAAGCCATTTTCCCCTCCCCTACTAACCCTGTGGAAATACCTTGCCTTCAAGGTATGGGCTCCAAGTTCCTGACTCCCCCACAACCTTCAGGCCCTACAGAGACAGCATCAAGACCTGAAGTCCCCAATCCATCACCCCCTTACCCAACCCCACTGGTTCTTAGCCCACTTAACTTCCCCCATAGACAGAGCTAAGTCAGCCATTTCCCCTCCACCTGAGTTCTCTCAGCTCTCCTCCCCTACCCCTCTAAGTGCCTGTGAATTGACTCCTTCGTTTTTTAACTTCAAATGCCACAATAACTTTACACAACTTCGCTCTTTCCCTAAGCAGCCTGAGGTAATCTGTGAAAATGGTTCGCTATTCACTTGACCTGGAGAACCCCATGAAATCATGCAAATCAAGAGTTCCAATCTTCGTGTTCACTTTAAGAACACTTGTGAAACTGCTCAGGCCATCAAGGGTACGCATATACGAAAAGCCACGAAGTATCTTAAAGATGTCACTTTACAGAAACAGTGCGTACCATTCCGACGTTACAATGCTGGAGTTGGCAGGTGTGCGCAGGCCAAGCAGTGGGGCTGGACACAAGGTCGGTGTCCCAGAAAGAGTGCTGAATTTTTGCTGCATATGCTTAAAAACGCAGAGAGTAATGCTGAACTTAAGGGTTTAGATGTAGATTCTCTGGTCATTGAGCATATCCAAGTGAACAAGGCACCTAAGATGCGCCGCCGGACCTACAGAGCTCATGGTCGGATTAACCCATACATGAGCTCTCCCTGCCGCATTGAGATGATTCTTACTGAAAAGGAACAGATTGTTCCTAAACCAGAAGAGGAGGTTGCCCAGAAGAAAAAGATATTCCAGAAGAAACTGCAGAAGCAAAAACTTATGGCACGGGAGTAAATTCAGCATTAAAATAAATGTAATTAAAAGGAAAAAAAAAAAAACTTTACACAACTTCTCCATCTTCTTTTCCTTCCTCTTTCTCAGAAACAGTTGCCGCTCCCTGCCCCCTAAACCTACTCCCCTCTAAGCTTTGAGTTAGGGACACCTCCTCCAGGAAGGACCTGTCTTACTCAAATATTTCCTCTGTTTCTGGCACCCTCAAACTCGCTCTCTCTTCAGGCCACTGCCCTCAAACTACAAACGTGCTCGGGTCTTCCCACCAGCTTGGGAGGAGTCCCCAGCTGGACGGAAGATATGTTTCCTGCCTTCCTTCTCCCGCCATGCCTGCTTTTGAAGACTCACTCTTCACGCCCGATTCTCACAATGGCTCAGCTGCCATGTTGTCAGAGGCGTGTGAACCAGAGCAACTCCATCTTGAATAGGGGCCGGGTAAAATGAAGCTGAGAACTACTGGGCTGCATTTCCAGATGGTTGAGGCATTCTAAGTCCCAGGATGAGCCAGGAGGTCAGCACAAAATACAGATCATGATGACTTTGCTGATAAAACATGTTTGCAGTAAAAAAGCTGGCTAAAACCCACCAAAACCAAGATGGTGATGAGAGTGACCTCAGTCACTGCTACACTCCCACCAGCACCACGACAGTTTACAAATGCCTTGGCAATGTCAGAAAGTTACCCTATATGGTCTAAAAAGGGGAGGATGAATAATCCACCTCGTTTAATATGTCATCAAGAAATAACCATAAAAATAGGCAACCGGCTGGGCGCAGTGACTCACACCTGTAATCCCAGCACTTTGGGAGGCCGAGGCAGGCGGTTCACCAGGTCAGGAGTTCAAGACCAGCCCGACAAACATAGTGAAACCCTGTCTCTACTAAAAATACAAAAAATTAGCTGCCCATGGTGGCAGGTGCCTGTGATCCCAGCTACTTGAGAGGCTGAGGCAGGAGAATCGCTTGAACCTGGAAGGCGGAGGTTGCAGCGAGCTGAGATTGCGCCATTTGCACACCAGCCTGGGCAACAGCACAAGACTCCTTCTCACAAATAAATAAATAAATGGGCAACCAGCAGCCCTCAGTGAAGTAGCCCTTCTTTTATTCCTTTGCTTTCTTGATAAAGTTGCCTTCACTTACTCTATGGACTCGCCCTGAATTCTTTCTTTTTTTATTTTTGAAGACAGAGTCTCACTCTATCACCCAAGCCGGAGTGCAGCGGCACAATCTCAGCTCACCGCAACTGCCCACTCCCAGGTTCAGGTGATTCTTGTGACTCAGCCTCCTGAGTAGCTGGGATTACAGGCGCCCACCACCAGGCCCGGCTAATTTTTGTAATTTTAGTAGATCCAAGGTTTCACCATGTTGTCCAGACTGTTCTCAAACTCCTGACCTCAAGTGATGCATCTGCCTCGGCCTCCCAAAGTGCTGGGACTACAGGCGCGAGCCACCACGCCCAGCCCTTGAATTGTTTCTTGCACGAGATCAAAGAACCCTCTCTTGGGGTCTGGATCGGGACCCCTTTCCTGTAACAATGTCATTCCTCTGAAACACCACTCTCCAGTCACCAACAACTCCTACTTTCTAAATCTAATGATCTTTCCCTACTTCTTATTCCTTGTGACCAACACAAGTAGAATCTGCTGTCAAACCCAGGTCCTTTGTACTCCAGAGGTCTTAACGTCTCCTTGACATTGACTCTCAGCTCTAAATTTCCTGACTTTGTTGGGCCTCAGTTTCCCTATCCATTAAAGGAGGAAAACAAATGCCAACATCATAGGGTTGTTGTGGGCACTGAATGAGATCCCACATGCCTGGCATATTGAAGGGGCCCCTAAGTGGTTATTATTAGTGTCGCCTTCTCTCTTGTGCTGAGAGAATATCTCGGTTGTTGCCGGGCGCGGTGGCTCACGCCTGTAATCCCAGGACTTTGGGAGGCCGAGGCGGGCAGATCACGAGGTCAGGAGTTTGAGACCAGCCTGGCCAGCATGGTGAAACCCCGTCTCTACTAAAAATACAAAAATTAGCCAGGCATGGTGGTGGGCGCCTGTAGTCCCAGCTACTCAGGAGGCTGAAGCAGGAGAATTGCTTGAACCCCAGAGGCGGAGGTTGCAGTGAGCCAAGATGGCGCCACTGCACTCCAGCCTGGGTGACAGAGCGAGCCTCTGTCTCAAAAAAAAAAAAAAAAAAAAAAAAGAATATCTCAGTTAACCTGTAATCCACCAACAACAGCAATCACTGTGTAGGCCTCGTAAGGGCAGGCTCTTATGGCTCTAAGAAAATCCAGGTATTTGCCTTGCACACAGTAGGTACAGAATAAGCTCACTGTTGAGGGTAATGACTGCCTTGTAACCTCTAGCTGTTTCCTCAGTCTTTTTAATTTCCACAAACCACAAATGCTTTTTCTGCCATGGACTTGGCTGCTTAACGGTTTCAATCGTTTGAAAAGGAAAATGACTCCTTTATTTTTTACTTACTGTGTTTGGGGAGTCCTTTGATGTTCCATAGGCCTTTCAAGACTGCCTCCTTAGAAATAGGAGCTTGGCTTTTGCCACAGGGAAGTGAACTTGAACCCCAAAGGTTGAGCTGGGACCCCGGAGTCCCAGGCAGGCGTGTTCCTCACAGGCCCCAGGCCTGACCCCAACCTGGAGCTGGGAGAAAATGCTATTTGCAAACTCTTCATCCTTCTCAAAGCTGTCATTTTCGTCAGCCCCACTGGGCATTTTGACAAATGCCTTTGCTAATTACTTAATTATTTTGGCCTGCACAAGTGTGGGAGCTGTTTTCTTAAAGAAAAGAGGGCTTAGCCAGTCCATTCTTATCCATGCAAGGCCTGAAAGTAGCCCATTTCAATCCTATTAAAGTGTTTGGGTAACTAAGAACCCCCACCCGTCAAATTAACTCGAATACATTATGATGCAAGAACCCAGAGGCACAAAGCCCCCCTTCCCCAAAGCCAGGCTAAAACTAGCACTTGTTTTCTTACACCACCGGCTTGTTTCTTCTAGCTCAAGCCTCTTTTGCATAGGAAAGAAACCTGTGCTTATCTGCAGACTTTCAATTAAAGAAACAATTAGGCTAAATGGTAAATGCTTAAATGAGTCTCTCCTGGAATTAGCCAGGAGTGTGAGTCTGCCACCCAGTCATCAACACAGTGGGGTGCTCGGGCAGCCGGAAAGCCCTGCAGATTCCACCCTGGAAGGGGGTTGAACTGGCCCTGCTGGGCCCAGCCTGCCCTGACAATCTTAGTCTCGCTAATACTCTCTCTGCGCATCCTCTCCCTCAAGTGCTACCAAGCAGCACTTAGCACCTGGTCGTGGGCCGGATTGTGTCTTCGTTGCGCACTGGAGAAAAGGCTGTTGACTAGTTCATTGGCTCAGAATACACGGAGGCCACAACAGTCTCAGAATCAGCCCTGAAATGCATTGCACTTGGAGGCCTGAATCATCCAAAGTGGTTGTCCACCCTGATCAGATACACAGCCAATGGCCACAGCCAGAGGCTGGCCTGGTGCCTGGCACAAAGTAGATAGATGCCCCATAACTGGGTGTGGAATAAAGCTGGGGTATGCCTATCCTGCTGGGGTATCCAGCCTGCAGGAGGAATCTCAGGGCACAGTGGAGTCTTGGTGAATCAGTGGAGGGGGCTGGGGGCTCACAGAGGGCTCCAATTAGGGTTGACCCAGGTATTTGTTTGCACAGCTGGGACCAGAGAAACGGAGCTGACCCAGGTCTTTCTCATGAAAATTCAATTCCTGCCCCTGAAAATACCAACATTTTGCATTGTTAAGAATCAAGTCATAAACGCTTCAACTAGCTGTAGATGAAGGGATCTTAGAGATACATGCCTTTCTTTACCCACAAGAAAATTGAGGTGTGGAGAAGATGAGTGATTTGTCTAAAGTCACACAGCCAGTTGGAAAACATGAGAAGTGCCTATTTGCTGTAGAGGCTGAAAAGGTAAAATTCCTAGGGAAAAATTTAACAAGAAGAAAACTCTATTTTTTTGGAGACAAGATCTTACTCTGTTGCCCAAGCTGGAGTGCAGTGGCATGATCACAGCTCACTGCAGCCTCCACCTTCCTGGGCTCGGGTGATCCTCCCACCTCAGTTTCCAGAGTAGCTGGAACTACAAGCACAAGCCACCACACTCAGCTACTTTTGTATTTTTTGTAGAGACAGGGTTCACTATGCTGCCAAAGCTGGTCTAGAACTCCTAGGCGATCCTCCCACCTTGGCCTCAAAAGGATTGCAAAGTGCTGGAATTCCAGACATAAGCCACTGTGCCCGACGGAAAACTCTCAGGTTCGAATTGGGTTCATAAAAGAAAACAGGAGTAAATGTGAAAACATGCCCTTCTTTGGTATTAATTCTCCCTAATTTAATCTATAGCTCAATGCATTTCCAATTAAAATGTCAAGAAAACGGGGTAAAGGGGCTTGATAAAATGATATTTATTTATTTATTTTATTTTTTAATTTTTTTGAGATGGAGTCTCACTCTGTTGCCCAGGCTGGAGTGTACTGGCACCATCTCGGCTAACTGAGACCTCCGCCTTCCGGGTTCCAGTGATTCTTCTGCCCCAGCCTCCCGAGTAGCTGGGATTACAGGCACCCGCAATCATGCCTGGCTAATTTTTGTATTTTTGTAGAGATGGGGTTTTGCCATGTTGGCCAGGCTGGTCCTGAACTCCTGACCTCAGGTGATCCACATGCCTCAGCCTCCCAAAGTCCTGGGATTACAGGCATGAGCCACTGTGCCCGGCTATTTAAATTTATCGGAAAAAATAAACGTGAAAATGACTAGAAAAGGTCCAAAGAAGGATAATCGGTCACACGCGGTGGCTCACGCCTGTAATCCCAGCACTTTGGGAGGCCAAGGCAGGCAGATCACTTGAGGTCAGGAGTTCCAGACCAGCCTGGCCAACATGGCGAAACCCTGTCTCTACTAAAATACAAAAATTAGCTGGGCGTGGCAGCAAGTGCCTGTAGTCCCATTTACTCAGGAGGCTGAGGCAGGAGAATCACTTGATCCCGGTAGGTGGAGGTTGCAGTGAGCCAGGATCATGCCACTGCACTCCAGCCTGGGTAACAGAGCAAGACTTTGTCTCAAAAAAAAAAAAAGAAGGATAATCAGGAAGGACTACTCCAACTAGATATTAAAATACATTATGAGAGCCAGATGTAGTGGCTCATGCCTATAGTCCCAGCACTTTGCAATCCTTTCAAGGCCTCAGGAGGCTGAGGCAGGAGGATTGCTTGAGCCCAGGAATTTGAGTCCAGCCTGGGCAACATAGCAAGACTCTGTTTCCAAAAAAAAAAAAAAATTAAGAAACAACAATAATTTTAAAGGTTTATGATGGAGAAAAAATAGTATAACAAAATTGGAGGGGACCAGAAATAGGGTGAAATACATGCAGAAATTTAGTTTATGGGGAAAGTGGCATTTAGTGAGGAAAAGAGAGATCACTCAATAAATCATTTGGGGACCATTGAAAATCAGTTAGAAAAAATAATGAAGTTAGTTAGACCCCCATTTCAACCCTTAACACCAAAATTAATTTTGGTTAGATCAAAGATTTAAACTTTAAAAAAATCAAACCACAAAACGTCTTGAAGCAAACATGTAAAATGTATCACATAAGAGTGGAAAAGAACTTTCTTTTTGTTTATTTGATTTTTGTTTTTTAGACGGAGTCTCGCTCTGTCGCCCAGGCTGGAGTGCAGTGACACAATCTCAGCTCACTGCAAGCTCCACCTCCCGGGTTCACACCATTCTCCTGACTCAGCCTCCTGAGTAGCTGGGACTACAGGTGCCCGCCACCACACCCGGTTATTTTTTTGTGTTTTTAGGAGAGACGGGGTTTCTCCATGTTGTTCAGGCTGGTCTCGAACTCCTGACCTCAGGTGATCCGCCCACCTTGGCCTCCCAAAATGCTGGGATTACAAGCGTGAGCCACTGCACCTGGCCAAGAGTGGAAAAGAACTTTCTAAGTAGATCACAGAACCTTGAAGCCAAAGAAACGACTGATAAATTTGACTAGATAATACACAGCCAAAAGAAATTCTATGAACAAAATAAGATAACATTGGAGATAATTGTTTGTGATCTTTGACTGATAAAAGTTTCATTTCCTGTTTCACAAAGAGCTCACACCAATCAGCAAGATCTATATGTACAGCTCAATAGAATAATAAGCAAAGGGTATGAACAGGCAGTTCACAGAACAAAAGAACCAGGGTAACCAGGCAGAATTTACAATGGTCCTGCTTCAGCTCATTAAGCAATCTTTCCTATGACTTATTTTCATCAGAAAATCCATCAGTGGAATTTTTAGTTGTACATTTGCTTAGAATCGTCATTGTTATTTTTGTTCTCCCTGAGCCAGCTCTTCAATGGGCAGAGTCCCAGGCATAGCTAGCAAAGCCAGGAAAACGCAAGGGCCACTTCACACTGCTTGCCAGCCAAGTAATTCACTGCCAGCCCTCCTTGGTGTCTCCAGATGTGCAGGTCACCAAGCCTTTTAAATTCCATGCTGGGGTGGAGAAGGAGAAAGCCATTGGGCAGGTATGGAGCTGCCCTCCAGCATTTGAGAAAGGGAACCAAACCCACGCCATCTTAATGTCACCAAACACTCATTCATGCCACCTCCTGGTAATACCTTACCCCTCTTGGCTTCCATAAACATGGAACCCACTGTTAATGCTCACTCACCATGGAGTTGGGCTTCCTGCAAATCCAACTACACATGTATATATATATATTTTTTGAAGTAGGGTCTTTCTCTGTTGCTCAATTGTTGCTCAAGCTGGAGTACAGTGGTACAACCTCGGCTAACTACAGCCTCGACCTTCTGGGCTCAAGTTATCCTCCAACCTCAGCCTCCAGAGTAGCTGGGATCACAGATGCCCACCACCGTGCCTGGCTAATTTTTGTATTTTTTGTAGAGATGGGGCCCCACTATGTTGCCCAGGCTGGTCTCGAACTCCTGGACTCAAGCCATCTGCCCACCTTGGCCTCCCAGAGTGCTTGATTACAGGTGTGAGCCACTGTGCCCAGCCTCCTCCAACTACCTATAATACAGAGAACCCAGAGTGCAGGCAAAAAAAAAAAGCCTCTTAAACAGATGTCACTCTTTACCCCATAAGACTGACTCTCCTTGAACGCTCTTCAGTTCTGGGTTTATGTACATTTCCATTGAGACATGCTCTGCGAATTTCTCAGAGTGCAGCATATGAAGACTGCAGACAGGGGTCTGCCATGCTAACAGACCCATACCAGAAAGGCTGATCCAAGGCCCACTGAGTGAAGTGCAGTACTGAGGTGATGCCTCAGGGACAGACAGAAAGAAGGGCCATGCATAGTTCTGCTGTGTTTAAGAAAAGGCAGCAGGTCACCCATTTGAAAAATAAAATGGGCCAGATGCGGTGGCTCACACCTGTAATCCCAGTACTTTGGGAGGCCAAGGCAGGTGGATCACCTGAGGTCAGGAGTTTGAGACCAGCCTGGCCAACATGGCAAAACCCCAGCCCTACTAAAAATACAAAAATTAGCCAGGCATGGTGGCACGTACCTGTAATCCCAGCTACTAGCGGGAGCTGAGGCAGGAGGATTGCTTGAACCTGGGAGGCGGAGGGTGCAGTGAGCCGAGATTAAGCCACTGCACTCCAGCATGGGCAACAGAGCGAGACTCTGTCTCAAAAAAAAAAAAAAAAGAAAAGAAAAGAAAAAAAAAAGAAAAAGAAAATGGGCTGGGTGTGGTGGCTCACGCCTGTAATCCCAGCACTTTGGGAGGCTGAGGCGGGAGGATCACCTGAGGTCAGGAGTTAGAAACCAGCCTGACCAACATGGCGAAATCCTGTTTCTACTAAAAATACAAAATTAGCTGGGCGTGGTGCCACATGCCTGTAATCTCAGCAACTTGGGATGCTGAGGCACGAGAATCACTTGAACCCAGGAGGTGGAGGTTGCAGTGAGCCAAGATCACACCATTGCAACAAGAGCAAAACTTGTTTGCAATGGTGTTTGGGCAACAAGAGCAAAACTCTGTCTCAAAAAAAAAAAAAAAAAGAAGAAAAGAAAAAGAAAATAAATTTCACCCTAGAAAGAATCAGCTTCAATGACTACCTTAAAATCACCTACTGTGGAATATCAATAAATGAGGTATTGATGAAGTTTGAGGTCAGTCATTCCCCTACTTATTTTCATTCTCTTTAAGCACAGACCATGCCACAGGAACGAGAACAGTGTGGGCTCTGATACAATACACAGCACTGATCCGCACATAAACTCATGATTGCTGTTGCCCTATGTGATTGGCATCAACAGGAAACATAAAGGACTAAGTCTCTATTCTTTTACTGTTTTCCTGTTGCAAATTTACCAGACTTTCCATTTCTTCATTTACACACTGGGAATAAAAATACTCACTAGTAATATTTCGTTGCAGGCGTTAACCGAGGCATGTCAGAGGCCCAAACAGCACCTGGCACATAGCAGGCAGGCAATAAATAGAACTTTGTTGTTGTGGTGGTGGTTATTGTTGTATTTCCATCATGTTAATATCCCAATTTCCAGATTAGAATCTCAGAATCAATCACCATTTTTTCTTATAACATTAAAGCTCTCTCTCTCACATATACACACGTACACACACACACACACACACCCCTTATACATCTTAAAACACAAAAATTCAGGATCTTGGGATTAATTCTTTATTACTTTTTCAATTCCCACAATAATAACAATAGCTAACACTTTTCTAGAGCTCTCTGCATGCCAGGCACTGGTCTAATTGTTACCAGAAAGGAGTCTCGATCCAGACCCAAGGGAGCGTTCTCAAATCTTGCCCAGGGAAGAATTCGGGGCAAGTCCATAGAGTAAAGTAAAAGCAAGTTTATTCAGAAAGTAAAGAAACAACAGAATGACTATATCATAGACGAGTACCACTGAGGGCTGCCAGCTATTTCTATGTGTATTTCTTGATTATATGCTAAACAAGGGGTGGATTATCCATGAGTTTTATGAGAAAAGGGCAGGGATTTCCCCAGGCACTGAGAGTTTCTCCCCCTTTAGACCATATTGGGTGACTTTCACTACAAATTGCCATGCATTTGTAAACTGTCATGGCACTGGCGGGAGTATATTTTAGCATGCTAATGTGTTATAATTCACGTGTAATGAGCAGTGAGGACGACCAGAGGTCACCATCTCGGTTTTGGTGTGTTTGGCCAGTTTCTTTACTGCATCCTATCTTATCAGCAGGGTCTTTATGACCCATAACTTGTGATACCAGTCTTGCTGACCTCCTGTCTCATCCTGTGACTAAGAATGACTGACCTCCTGGGAATGGAGCCCAGCAGGTCTCATCTTATCTTACCTAGCCCCTATTCAAGATGGAGTCACTCTGGCCTCTGACATAATGATTTTACATGACTTAACTCATTTAATTCTCACAGCAGCCCTATGAGGGAAATATTTGTATTATCTCCCATTTTATAGATGAGAAGATTGAACACAGGGAAATTAATCACATTAACAAGATCTTATAAGTAGCAGGCCTGAAAAGCATTGCTTTGTGGAAAAAAGCAAGATAATTAAGAGTGTGTTGTGGCTGGGCACGGCAGCTCATGCCTGTAATCCCAGTAATTTGGGGGGCTGAGGCAGGCAGATCGCTTGAGGTCAGGAGTCCAAGACCAGCCTGGCCAATGTGGCGAAACCCCATCTCTACTAAAAATACAAAAATTAGCTGGGCATGTTGATGTGCACCTGTGATCCCAGTTACTTGGGGGGCTGAGGCAGGAGAATCGCTTAAATGCAGGGGGTGGAAGTTGCAATGAGCCAAGATCGTGCCATTGCACTCCAGCCTGGGTGACAGAGCGAGACTCCATTTCAAAAGAAAAGAGTGTGTTGTGTTGTATAGACTGCCGAAATGTAAATACACACATATACATACATACATATTTATACATATGTGTATTTATACATATAGAGAGAAGAACATGGGAACTAGGGTTCAAAGGGAAACTTGGTTTTCACTTCTGAACCTTTGGAATTTTTCATGCACATTTTACTTATTTAAAAATTAATTAGGCCAGGCGTGGTGGCTCACACCTGTAATCCCAGCACTTTGGGAGGCCGAGGCAGGCGGATCACTTGAGGTCAGCAGTTTGAGACCAGCCTGACCAACATAGTGAAACCCTGCCTCTACTAAAATACAAAAATTAGCTGGGCAAGGTGGCACATGCCTGTAATCCCAGCTACTCGGGAGGCTGAGGCAGGAGAATCGCTTGAACCTGGGAGGCAGAGGTTGCAGTGAGCTGAGATCACAACACTGTACTCCAGCCTGAGTGACAGAGCTAGACTCCGTCTCAAAAAACAAAAATTAATTAATAATTGAAGAGTTCTCCAGCTCAAGCTGGGTCACTCCTCTCTGGAGTCCCCTGCCCCTCAAAGCAGGCTCAGACCTGTTTCTGCACACATAGGCCAGCTATCTGGGCCGGGGCGCCAGCCCCAGGTTACAGGCAGGCTGGTGACTTGGAAATGGAGTTCATGTCCAGAAACCTTGTGGAGAGTGGGGAGGAAGTCATATGTTCTTGGTGCCACCCCCATCCCCTCAACTCAGCTTTTTTATCTGCACCAGGCTTGGAAGTAGAATGTCTGCACCCCCAACACACACACACACCCCAGCACAAAGAAGACCCCCTCCTCTCTCCACCTGATTTCCATTGCCTGCCCTTCTTTTCAGGCCAGACAAAGCCTTGCATTCCCAATTAGCCACCAAGGGTTTAAAATGCAAATTTCTGGAGGAGTTCACAACCTGTGTGAAAGAGTTTCCATGTAGGTGTTAATTATTTCCACCTCCTCCTTCCTGGGCTGGTCAGGGTGAGAGGAAGCAAGCCTGGTGGGACTGCTGGCCAGAGGTGAGTGCCCCGGGTGGAAGGGAGGGCGCCTCCCTAATCCTCTCCCATTCCAGTTCCCTACTCGCTCTGGACAGGACGTGCCATGGCCCCTGAAGCTCCCTTCCCTGTCACTATCTCCATCTCAAACATGTCTCCCGGCAAGAAAGCTGGACAGGGACACAGAGGAGACAGAAAAATAACCTCCTGGCATCTCTTGCTTCAAATCCTGATCCCTCCTGGAGGAGGTGCAGACCCTGAAAGGAAGATCCAGGGGTCCTGAGAGAGGGTCCACCTAGTAGACGAGTCTTGTTCCCTGTGGCCCCAGAACAGGAAAAGAGTAGAAGCCACTAGGAATGAGAAGGAATGTGCTTAGTAAGTACCCAGCACACAATAAATCCGTAAGTGATACCTAATATCTGTATTTTTGGCTGAAAAATTGCAAGAGCAACACGTTTGTTGCAAATGTTCAAACATTATGGAAGAGTATGAAAAGTAAAACTCCACCCTGCCCCCAGAGTTTAGGTTCTTCCAGAACTTACTTTTTTTTTTTTTTTTTTTTAATTGAGACAAGAGTCTTGCTCTATCACCCAGGCTGGAGTGCAGTGGCACGATCTCGGCTCACTGCAACCTCCGCCTCCCGGGTTCAGGTGATTCTCCAGCCTCAGCCTCCCAAGTAGCTGGGACTACAGGCATGCATCACCATGCCTGGCTAATTTATGTATTTTTTTTTTTAGTAGAGATGGGGGTTCACCATGTTGGCCAGCCTGGCCTCAAACTCCTGACATCAGGTAATCCACGCGCCTTGGCCTCCCAAAGTGCTGGGATTACAGGTGTGAGCCACCGCGCCTGGCCCAGAACTTTTTATATATACAAATACACACACATAGGGTTGTTTACAATAATGCAACTGCAGTACATGCTTTGCCCCATAGCTCCTTTGCTCTTTTCCCCCACTCAGTAATATATATTGTGGATATCTTTTTATATCAGTACATTTGATACCCATGGTTAATATCAGTAGTTTAAGTAGATACCTTATAAAAAGCTGTTTTAGGTGACTCGGCCTGTAATCCCAGCAGTTTGGGAGGCCAAGGCAGGTGGATCACCTGAGGTCAGGTGTTTGAGGCCAGGCTGGCCAACATGGTGAAACCTTGTCTCTACTAAAAATATAAAAAATTAGCCAGGTGTGGTGGCATACGCCTGTAATCCCAGCTACTTGGGAGGCTGAGGCAGGAGAATCGCTTGAACCCGGGAGGCGGAGGTTGAAGTGAGCTGAGATCGTGCCATTGCACTCCAGCCTGGGCAACAGAGTAAGACTGTCTCAAAAAAAAAAAAAAAAAAAGTTGTTATAATTCTTTTTTTCTGATTCTAAAAGTAGTGCATATTTAAGGTAGAAAAACTTGGAAAACATACAGAAGTATAAAGAAAAAAAACACAAAGCACCCACAATTCCAGCCCTTTGAAGTACCTGTTGTTTCCCATTTGGTCTGTTTCCTGGAAGAATAACTTGGTATAAAAAGGCCCTGAGAGGCAGGAAGTTCCCACAGTCATGGTAATGATAGCCATTATTAAGTGAGCACTAATCTGGAGCTTGGTGCTGGTGCATCCATGACCTTCAGTCCTAACTGCAACCTTGCAATGAAGCATGGACTGGGAGGCAGGTGCAGAGCCTCTGGGATTCATCCATCCCTGACACTACAGCACTGATGGTTCCCACTTCCTGAGGACCCTGCTTGCAAGACAGGTCACTGCCCTGACTATTCTCCCAACCCTTTTGCTGATGTCCTGCTCCTCCCCAGCACATTTCAAAAATTCTTCAACAGCTTGATATTTGAATTCCTACTGACTGTCCCATCTCCCTCCTTCACCTCCCCAGCCCACTGGACTGTAAGCTCCATGAGAGCAGGGACAATATCCAGTGTGCCTGTGCTGTGCCAACCCCTTAACAGCCTTCAGTAAATGCTTGTCGAATAAATGTATCCACTAAGCCACAAGCTGATCTTCATATGCTCCCACCTCACAGCGCCTTTTTTCATCGTCACATTGTGTCTGTGGACACTGTGTTTAGGGAGTGCTTCAAAGCTCATCTCCAAGCCTTTCCTGGCAGGCTCACCTCCCTCTACTGAAACCAGCCCTGATCTCTTTACATTTTGATTTCCTCAACCATTCACCAGATGATCTGCTGTTCACAATCTCATCCACAACATTTACTTTTTTTATTTATTTGTTTGTTTTTATAAAACTGACCCAAGGGAGACTGCTTTGGTTGGTTGTATTGCTTTAGCATCAAATTAGAAGTTAGGAGGTTCCCTGTGATCTGGGGCTGCCACATTTTCTCTAGGTCTTAGTTCCTTCTTCTGTAAGTGAAGGGATTGCACTACAGTCACTCCGTGTTTTTTTCTTTTTTTTTTTTCCCAAGTGCCAAGTTTTATGATTCTGGGACTTTGATGTGTGAAAGGAAAATAAATCTTGGGACCCCCAAATCACTAAGCAAAAGGGGAAAGTCAAGCTGGGAACTGGTTAAGGCAAACTTGCCTCCCATTCTATTCGAAGTCATCCCTGGGAGGCTCACCTCAGATAATGCATATATGATTGCTTCCTCTCCCCTATTGCTTATGTAAAAATGCAGATTCACTAAGCCAGACTCAATTGTATATTCAGTGGAAAGCTGATCAAAGACTTAAGAGAATGTAACTTTTGTCTCTAATCTACTTCTAACCTTGAAGCCCCCACTTCAAGTTGTCCCACCTTACTGGAGGACGGAACTAGTGTACATTTTACACGTTGAGGCTGTGTCATGGGCGTGTCCTTAACCTTGCCAAAATAAACTTTTAAATTGACTGAGACCTGTCTCAGATATTTGAGGTTCACAGATGTCTACTTCTATTCATTCCTGTAAACTTTCACTTTGATAAGAAGCCTCACTTCCTGAAAAAAATTTCATAAACCTGAATTCCGGGCTTCAATTTTCAAACTATGAAATTAGAAAATACAAGTAGTCTTCATTTAATTAGAGCTGATTTTCAAGAATAATTTCTGAGTTTGCCAATTATTCTTTCTTGTTCTGGGTTGCAGTTGGAATTTATAGACAGGGTGCTACTTCTAAACGACAGTAAGAGCTGGTGGTGCCTCCCTCTTCCATCACTTTTCTCCAAAAAGTTCTGGTGTCTGGTGCAAGAGGAAATGGCCCTAGTGCTGATGCTAACGCTACTATGATTATCAAAATAGTTGACATCTTTGAGATTCCTAAAGCTCTTAGAGGTCCAATTTCTACGGCTTTTTTTATTTCTTTTCCTCCCACTCATCACCCACAATTCCAATTATACGAAGCCTAATGTTCCTTTCCATTGAAGGCCTTGCCTCTCATCTTCTCCCAACTAGGGCAGTCCCTTAAACTTGTCTATGAAACTCCAGTGTGTTTAATTTCGGTTCCTATGTGTTCTATTTCTGGAAGTTCTATTTGGTTCTTTTCCATATCTGCTAGATTTTTTAGAGCCTATTTTTCCTTCAAATATGTTCAAGTTTGTAATTTACATAATAAAAAGCTTATTTACAATATGTCCCTGATAATTCCACTTCCAGAAGTAGGTGTAGGTTTGTTTCTGTTATCTGTTGTTTCTCTTGATTTTTACTCCTGTTACATTCCTTGTGTTGGCCACAGTCTTAAGGCATAAAAATGCTTTTAAATGACACACAGAAACAAAATTCTCCAATCATTTCTAAGACCCAGTAGTTTGCAGTCATCTTGAAACAAGGAAGAGAGATATGTTTTGGAAATACATATGTAAGGATCATCGTCAAGACCTATTGGAGTTCAATCTACTAAACTTTTGATCTCATCTCTTTGTAGAGCTGGCTTCTGTTCCTCATGCTTAACTGAGGCAGAAGAATAGGGTCTGGAGGCAGGGAACATAAGGCTGATTCATGCTGACTTCCTAGAACTAAATAAAATAGAAACATATATCCTTTCCATTTACATAGGGCATACACTGAGTAAATGACTTTGTAAGTTTATTTCATCCTCTTCACTTACATAGGGCTTACACCAAGTAACCAATGGAAACCTCTAGAGGGTATTTAATCCCCAGAAAATTCTGTAACAGGGCTCTTGAGCCCCTATGCTCAGGCCCACTCCCATACTGTGGAGTTTACTTTCATTTTCAATAAATCTCTGCTTTTGTTGCTTTGTTCTTTCCTTGCTTTGTGTGTTTTGTCCAATTCTTTGTTCAAGACACCAAGAACCTGGACACCCTCCACAGGTAACCATAATTCACATAACCATAACTCATCCCTTGCCCTTAGGCTTACATAGTTGTATGTGATGTTTGCAAAGGTTGTCACATCTATTACTACTGCAATTCTCCCTGCAGTCCTATGAGATAGGCAGAACTGGAGGTTTTTAATCCCCATTTTCCAGACAAGGAAATAGTTATAATGGGTCAAGTGTCTTGCTCAAAGTCAGAGGGATAAAGAATGGGGAGGGAGATACCAGCTCCCTGTGCCTGCACCTCTGCTTCCATGCAGCCTCTCTTGATGGGCAGTTAGAATCCACTAGTGCCCATGATTACAGGCAGCTGACTTCCCAAACCGCTGTAGTATTTCTCAGCAAGAGGCAGTTTTTCTCAACAACTGTGTTGGAAAACATGAGATTACAAGAATGAGCCACTCCTTGCTTGGTCAATTGAACTGCCTAGAAGATGACAGCTCCTCCTGCCAGGCCCTCAACACTTTCAGTGAGGCCAGGGTTCTCAAGCACAGGCAGCCAGAAGCTCCTGTGATTTCTGTTGTGTCCCCCATGTGAGAGGAGGAGAATCATCCAGGAGAGATGGTGGGAGGAGGAACAGACCTCATTAACAGGAGCTGTTGGCTTCAGACCTACTGGGGCCAAAAGCCCCTAGAGAAATGTTGCACCTACTTGCAGAAATCTTTACAGCAGGAAGCCAGAGAGACAGACCACTGAGGCGGGGTCCTAGAAATGCCTGCAATAGCCTGAAAGTTGACATGTTTGAACCCTTCCCTGGAAGGCAGGAGATAGGGGACAGTAAACACCATTTTCAAAGCTTTCCTGGCCTCTCTATAAGGTTGGTGGCTGCTGGAATATAAAGAATGAAAGATAAAATGGGCCAGGCATTTTTTTCAATGAAGAAATCTGATAGGGATATAAGAGAAAGGTACTCTTCCTAGAGCTGCAAGAAGCTCTTGAATCCCATGAAAGGGTGTCTGATGCCAAATACAGACAGAACTGGTTCACATGTCAGTGCTTCATTGACTGGCTGGGTGACCTTGGGCAAATTGTTTCAGTTCTTTGAGCTTCAGTTTCTCCATTAGCAAAATGAGGATAATAACCATAACACCCACGTTGTGGCGAAGGTTTAGAGAGAACGAAATGACCTAAAATCCATTCAGTGTATGACAGCTAATAGTGCTACCTGTCATTTTATAGAAAGAGGAACTGAAATCCAGACAGTCAATATAAGGTGCCCAAGGCCATCCAGGAAGGACTGGCTGATGAGCAGTCAGGAGATAATGTGGATTTTCTTGTTTTAATTTCTCAGGGATTCAGTTTCCTCATCTATAAAATGGGAATAATATATATTCTCGATACCTTATCTGAAACACTTGGAGCCAGGTTTTCAAATTCTAGAAGGAACAGTCTGAATACCATACCTCTAGCAGGGTTTAGGGCAGTACCCAGTAATCAAACACATTACCATTTCTGCAGCAAAATGTCAGAGTATTTATATTAGGCGGGAAAAATAAAGACTATATATAGCTTCACGTTGGTTCAGGTTAGATTTCGCTACAAGAAGAATTTGGGTTTTTAGAGCTTTGGAATTTCAGATTGTGGACCTGTGATACCTACTTCAAGTTGTTTGGAGGATTCTACACCAAGTGACCAGCATGGCGGGGAGTGGGACTCATGTTAAAGTTTACTATTATTATCAGCTAGTCTAGTGATTTGACACAGGGCTAAAAGCTGCTAAGTCACCAAGACTATCTAGGCAGGATGCTACATCTCAGAAAGCCTCAAGAGGATGTCTACTGTATGTACTTTGAGTATACCATGCCCTTCCTGCAGGGCTGGGGAAGAGATGAGAAGGGACAATTTTCTGTGAAGACGTCCCATACTATCAGGCTGAACCATGAGCACTTGAAGCGCTCCCCTAAAGTACCACTGGGGTCCTATTGGGCAGGTCCTGGTTCTGGAGCCTCTGGAAACTGGGCTGAAGATCATTTCAATTGGGGAACAAGAAGATGATGCTCTAAACCAGGGGTTGACGCCTCAGAGACCTGGAAAGTAATATAAAGGAACAAAGGGGCCCAGGTGTGGCCTATGGCAAGTGGAAGAATACCTGCCCATCCCAAAGGGCAGATGACACCAACTTAAAGTTGTTGGTTGCCATATAATAATTTAAGCCTTGTACTGACTAATATTTTGATTTTTAAAGAGACGTTAACATCTGAAATACGTGAAATGTCCTGACTTTTACCTATTGGCTACTCATATTTTTAAATGCTGTGCAAACCCAACAAAACACATCTGTAGACCTCCGATCTAAATAATTGTAGTGAGTGTAATTTAATTGAAAGCTTACTACGTGTCCGGCAGTGCCCTACAAGTGCTACATGTGTTACATTTAGTGGTACAACAACCCTATGAAGGAGGAACTGTTATTGGTGTTTTACAAAGCAGGAAAACTGAAACTCAGATGACATTAGATATAAAATGGTTACTGTCCTACAGGTCAGTAAAACTTATCTTTGCACTCTCATTTCTACAAATAGAAATAATTTACATCTCTACTAGAAACATCCACAAGCAACTTATCGATCTTCTACAAGTTAATGCCCAAAGTTACAGAGTCTGAACCTTAAGCAATAATGTCTTAGCTCAGGCTGCCGCAACAAAGTACCAAGACTAGGTGGTTTAAAATATATAAATTAACTTTTTCATAGTTGTAGAGGCTTGACATCCAAGATCCAGGTTCTGGCTGGTTTGGCTTCTGGTGAGAGCCCTCTTTGTGGCTTGCAGATGGCCACCTTCTCACAGTGTCCTCACCTGGCCTTTCTTCAGTGTGTTCAAGCTGGTGTCTCTTATAAGGACACTAATCCTATCACATCAAAGTCTCACTCTTATGACCTCATCTAATCTTAATTGCTTTCTTAGACACCCCATCTCTAAATACAGCCACCCTGGGGGTTAAGGCTTCAATATACAAATTTGAGGAGGGACACAAACATTCAGTTCATATAAATAGTAAAGAGTAAGTGAAGCAAAATAATAATTCCCAGAGCACAAGATGATCCCTAAGTGAGCTTGTTGGACAGTTCTCTAGTATGTCATTGAAACAAGGACACACAACAATGTCTTTGCTTTATTTCCAAATTTTGGATAATTTTTCTGAATAAGTACTTGGAAAGCAAATTTTATTAAGCTATCACCTGAAAACTCAGGAAAGCTGAAAGCCTGTCTTGTTCACATGAAAATAAGCTCAGCACTGAAAATTGTCAAAGAAACACCAGCAAAACTTTTCCACTGATTTTCCTTTAAAAAATATTTTTCATATCAGTGATAAAACATTTTTGCCATTATAGGCCAGGCACGGTGGCTCACAGCTATAATACCAGCACTTTGGGAGGCTGAGGCAGGTGGATCACGAGGTCAGGAGATGAAGACCATCCTGGCTAACATGATTAAACGCCATCTCTACTAAAAATACAAAAAATTAGCTGGGCGTGGTGGCATGCACCTGTAGTCCCAGCTACTCGGGAGGCTAAGGCAGGAGAATCGCTTGAACTCGGGAGGCTAAGGCAGGCGGAGGTTGCAGTGAGCCAAGATCGTGCCGCTGCACTCCAGCCTGGACGACAGAGCGAGACTCCATATCAAAAAAAAAAAAAAAAAAGTGTCACTATAATAGGACGACAAATGATTTTCAGTTTCAGGGGACTGAAGAATCTAGTCCTCCCCTAAGATCCCAGGATAGGTTCACAAAGTGTGACTATCTGAAATTGAAGGAAGGAGAGTGACAAACGTAGATGAGATAGGCTGGGCGCGGTGGCTCATGCCTGTAATCCCAGCACTTTGGGAGGCTGAGGCAGGCAGATCATGAGGTCAGGAGATCGAGACCATCCTGGTTAACACGGTGAAACCCCGTCTCTACTAAAAATATAAAAAATTAGCTGGGCATGGTGGCAGGTGCCTGTAGTCCCAGCTACTTGGGAGGCTGAGGCAGGAGAATGGCGTCAACCCGGGAGGCGGAGCTTGCAGTGAGTGAGCCAAGATCAGGCCACTGCACTCCAGCCTGGGCAACAGAATGAAACTCCGTCTCAAAAAAAAAAAAAAAAAAAAAATGTAGATGAGATAATCTATCCCTCCCTCACCCCGTCAAGACTGTGAGCTCAATAAGGACAGGAACTGTCCTCACTGATTTCCAATCAGTGAGCCATTTCCATATTCACTAACTGAACTCCTACATGGTGGAAGCTCAACAAATGTTTGATAGATGGATGGAAGAAGGGAGGGATAGATGAAGGGAGAGATGGATAAATGGATGGATGAATGGATGGTAATTAATTGAATGAGTGCTTAGGGTGGCTCTTGACTCAGTTTTCCTCTGCTATAAGGACAAAGTAGGAACATTTTCTGGGTTTGCCAAGCATAGCTTGGACAGTTTGGGGAATTTGGATTCAGTTATTGTCCTCATAATTTTCATGAATTTAGCTTCTCTTTCAGTGGTTACATTTTCATTGGTGCTCCCTTTTTATAATTTTTTTTTTTTTTTTTTTTTAGAGGCAACGTCTTGCTATATTGCCCAGTCTGGACTCAAACTCCTGGGCTAAAGAGATCCTCCCATCTCAGCCTCCCAAGCAGCTGGGACTACAGGCATGTGCCACTGCACCCAGTGATGCTTCCTTTTTAGGCTCACTGTAGGCCTCTTGCTAAGATTTGCGCAGTCCCCTAGCATTTCTTAAGAACATATCACTGTGTCAGGCATTGTGCTATGGCCTCTTAAATATGTGATTCTACTTAATCCTCCCAATAACTCTGTGAGGTAGATGCTATTGATCCCATTTTAAAGACATGAAAATTGGCACCCACAGCTAGTAAATGGAGATCAGACTCAGGGGCTGGGTGCGGTGGCTCATGCCTGTAATCCCAGCACTTTGGGAGGCCTAGATTGGCAGATCACTTGTGGCCAGGAGTTCAAGACCATCCTGGCCAACATAGTGAAACCCCATCTCTACTGAAAATACAAAACTTAGTTGAGCATGGTGGCATGCACTTGTAATCCCAGCTACTCGGGAGGCTGAGAGAGGAGAATGGCTCTTGAACCTGGGAGGTGGAAGTTGCAGTGAGCCAAGATTGAGCCACTGCACTCCAGCCTGGGTGACAGAGTGAGATTCTGTCTCAAAAAAAGGAAGAAAGAAAAAGAAAAAGAAAAAGAAATCAGACTCAAGCTTTCTTACTCTAAGTCTGATGTACTTTCTATTACTTAGCAGTTTGGGTGCTACAAATATTTCCTGAGAAGACTGCAACAGTTTTATAATTTGCATGAATTTATATTTATAAAATTATAATTATAAAATTAATAATTAACTATTATTAATTAAATGAATATTTGCTGAGCATTGAATATCATATTGCCAGGCCCTAGGGATAAAACAATGAACATGATTAACAGAGTTCCTGTCCTTATTGAGCTTACAGTCTTGATGGGTGAGGGAGGAATAGATTGTCTCATCTACTTTTGTCACTCTCCTTCCTTCAATTTCAGATAGTCACATTTTATGAACCTATCCTGGGATCTTAGGGGAATACTGTAGATTCTTCAGTCCCCTGAAACTGAAATATGGGCAATTTTGCCAAGAAAGAAAAAGGGCAGGGTCATGACCAGAGCCCCTTAGACAACTGAGGATGCAATTTCCCAGTGGCATTGGTGTCAAGTGCCTCTAGTGCTGGACTAGGCCAGGATCCTCTATGCAAGAGAAAGGGACCTCCCAGGATATTTCCTTCCTAAACACAGACTGTCTTCCTGGGATCCACTGGAATTCTTTTTGCCTCATTGAAGGGCTCATTGGCAAATACTCTTCCTTGGATTTCAAAAAAAAAAAATGTGCTTTTCAAATTAGAGTCCAAGAAAAATAGGATTGCCTTTAATATTCATTTTTTTTCTTGCTTCATTTCTCTAGCTATACACAGAATGACAGAGAGAAGAGCAACCACATCCATATAAATTCCATAGCTGGACCAAAACCTCAGGATTGGCTATCCCTCTCTATAAACAAGGAACGAACACCCAGGGATAGTAAAAAGCCAAAAGTCAAGACTGTGTTGTTATTTCCAATTAGTGAGCCATTTCCATATTCACTAACTGAACTCCTACATGGTGGGAGCTCAACAAATGTTTGATAGATGGACGGAAGAAGGGAGGGATAGAGGAAAGGAGAGATGGATAAATGGATGGATGAATGGATGGGTAATTAATTGAACGAGTGCTTAGGGTGGCTCTTGACTCAGTTTTCCTCTGCTATAGGGACAAAGTGGGAACATTTTCTGGGTTTGCCAAGCATAGCGTGGGCAGTTTGGGGAATTTGGATTCAATACGAAGAAAGTATCCAGAGGCTTGTCAATGCCCTCCAAAGAGCAGAAGGAAATTGAGCTTGTTGTAGCTGGTCATATCACTGGGATGAACACACATGAGTGTGCCCTGACTCATGCTCATGAGTTCAGCATCCTTTGAGCTACTTTTATTCTTTATTTTGTATCCATGACACTATTTCCACAATCCTGAATAACTGGGCTTACTTGATTATATTTAGTACACATCTTCTCTGGAGGTTTTGTTGCCATATTATTGTTCTCATTAGCCTGTTGATGTCATAGAATAAAAACACTACATTCTGAAAAGGACAGTGTGTTTTATTACATGAAGGAAAGAAAGAGTCATAATTGGTTTTGATTGTTAAACACTAAGAACAGGCTCCGTCATCGCTATTTAAACTCACTGAAATGAGAAAATGATGTTCCAGCTTTGAATGAATAATCTATATTGCTTAAGTAGAGTAATTATAAAGGGATAAGTGGAGAAAAATGGAAGGAAAAATAAAGGCCATGATGCAGCAAGACTGAGGAGCCTCAGCTCTGGTCCTCAACTAGCCACGTGTTCTTGAGCAAGTCAGTTGGCCCCTGAGACTCATCTCTCCATCTACAAAACAAGGGGTCTCTTCCTACTTCAGGACATTGCTTTTCTTATCAGAACCTATTTACTAGCATTATGGGTTTTTCAAAGGAAAACTTTATTTTATTTTATTTATTTATTTTTTTAGATGGAGTCTTGCTCTGTCACCCAGGCTGGAGTGCAGTGGTGTGATCTCGGCTCACTTCAACCTCCACCTGCTGGGTGCAAGTGATTCTTCTGCCTCAGCCTCCCGAGTAGCTGGGACTACAGGTGCGTGCCACCATGCCTGGCTAATTTTTGTATTATTAGTAGAGATGGGGTTTCACCATATTGGATAGGCTGGTCTCGAACACCTGACCTCGTGATCCGCCCATCTCAGCCTCCCAAAGTGCTGGGATTACGGGTGTGAGCCACCGTGCCTGGCCAGAAAATTTTAAAAGATCCTTTTTCAGGTAAAGATTAGCCTTATTTTTCCTCTTCTTTTGACTTTGAAATGCCTTTCTTTCAGCCCCAAGCCATCTTTTCTATTTCAGTTTCTTCTATGTTGTTTTTCTTGCTGTCTCTGACTTTGTCTTTTCTTCCTCTTGACATGTTCTCCTGGGCATTCCTGCTGCTTACTGCAATGTCAATCTCAGAGAACACAGAGCTGCGAGAGTTGTGAAATCTTAGAGTCAGAATAGATAAATAACATGTCCATGGAAAAGGTACTTGAGGTATTTGCCTTTGAGGTAACTGTCATTAGCCAGGTTTCACACGGGCACTTTCTAATATTTGAGTTTTTAAAATGAAATCTTTATGAGAATGCTTTTGACCTAGCAATTTCCCCCTAGGAATGTATTTACACAACAGTACAAGGCTATAGGTTCAGAATGCCTTCTTAGCATTGCTTGGAAGAGTCAACTGCACCTAACCTACAAGCTCTGTGATGGTTAGACAAATCATGGCACAGCCAGGCAATCCATGGCCTGTCTCAGCTCTGTGACCTGTGATAGCTCACCTATTCTGAGGGTTGTTTCCAGGACATTGAGAAACTTGGACACCTTATTCAAACCCCCTTAAGGATACTAAAAACTGTAACAACTTCCTTTGTATATGGCAGAAGCATGAGCATCCTTTTTAGGTACAATGAGACCCTCTCATCCACGGGGGAGACGTTCCAAGACCTGTGGTGGAGGCCTAAAACTATGATAGTACTGAGCCCTATATATACCATGTTTTTCCTATACATACATACCTATGATAAAGTTTAATTTATAAATTAGACATGGTGAGAGATTAACAACAATAAATAATAATGGAATAGAATAATTATAAAAATACACTGTAATAAAAGTTATGTGAATGTGGCATGCCTTTCTCCCCTCTATCCCTAAATACCTTAATATTTTTGGACTGTGGTTGACCACTAGCAACTGAAACCATGGATAAGGGGTAACTACTGTATTAGTAGGTAAAGGCCCTAACGTTCAACTCATTTTTCTTTTTCCTTTGAGACGGAGTCTCGCTCTGTCACCCAGGCTGGAGTGCAGTGGCGGAATCTTGGCTCACTGTAAACTCCGTCTCCGGGTTCACGCCTCAGCCTCCCAGGTAGCTGAGATTACAGGCACCTGGCACATGCCCGGCTAATTTTTATTTTTATTTTTTATTTTTAGTAGAGACAGGGTTTCACCGTGTCAGCCAGGATGGTCTTGATCTCCTGACCTCGTGATCTGCCCCCCTCAGCCTCCCAAAGTGCTGGGATTACAGGTGTGAGCCACCGTGACCGGCCCTCAACTCACTTTTCTAAGTAAGTGTTTATGCCTACAAGCTTCTCCTTGAGGTGAAAGATTTAGTGCTTCTTGATCATAAATGCAGTCTAATGTCCAGACATTTACTGAGCTCTAACCAGGAGTACTGGGTGCTGAGGCTGGAGAGATTTCCAAGATTTGAAAGGTACACAGAGACCCAAACAGGAAATTCTAGTGCAATGTCGTGCATGGTGAGAAAGAAAGAACCTCATGGCGCTACGGAAATGTTTATGGGGGTAGAAGGACACCTATTCTGGGCTGGCAGGAGACAGTTGGGGATAGGTGGCAGCGAGGAAAGTTTCCCTAGAGATGACCCAGAGCTTAGGCTAATTAGAGAGCCTCGCCTTTCTGACACCCTTCATAGGTGGGAACTGTCCAAACTGCGTCACTCTGCATCCTAGAAGTCTGCATATGACTCCTATCTCTGCCACGACTTTTCTCTTTCCACTTTTTCTCTTCAGACTCAATAGGCGTTCAGCCTGTTCCACCTGGTCCCTTCCTGCTTCCCACTTTCCAAGGGCAATAATGGTACAGTGGACAGGCAGTCAGCATTGACTGTGAGACTTGAGCCTCAGTTTTCACATCTGTGAGATGGCACTACTCATAGTATTTTCTTATTTAAAAAGTATTTTTTGTGCTAACAAAAAGCTAGCGCAGATGGCATATTATGGACCAACACTATGGTCAGCTCTTTACATACAAATTATCGCTTCCTTTCATTTTCACAACAACCCAGTGAAGTAGTTAAATATTATCTCCATTTTAGATACCTGGGAAATGACCACAGAATGCTCAAGCAACTTGCCAAGGGTACCAGCTGGTCATGCCCTTATTTCAACATCTTGTTTCAAGGATTAGGTAAGACAATGAGTATAAATGCTTAGCAGGGTGCTGGCACACAGCAAGCACTCCATAAATGATCATTACTGTGGTCGAGTATAAACTCTAGTGCAGAGACTCAACTGCTTTGGTCTTGTTTTATCCCTAGCACCCTGAACTATACCTGACACATAGTAGGTGCTCAAAATATATGTGTTAATTATTCAAGAGTTCTTGCTCCTGCTTTTTTGTGTTTTTTGTTTGTTTGTTTGTTTTTGTTTTTGTTTTGTTTTGTTTTTGTTTTTTGAGACAGAGTCTCGCTCTGTCACCAGGCTGGAGTGCAGTGATGTGATCTTGGCTCACTGCAATCTTTGCCTCCCGGATTCAAACCATTCTCCTGCCTCAACTTCCCAAGTAGCTGAGATTACAGGCGTGTGCCACCACACCCAGCTAATTTTTGTATTTTTAGTAGAGATGGGTTTTTACCATGTTGGCCAGGATGGTCTCAATCTCCTGACCTTGTGATCTGCCCACCTCGGCCTCCCAAAGTGCTGGGGTTACAGGCATGAGCCACCGCACCTGGCCTGCTTTTTTGTTTTATTTGATGCTTTGTTTTGTTTTTTTCCTGCTCCAGACTAGTTTCTTCTCTCTCAGCACCTGTTGAATGTGGGGTCCCTGAAACCTTAAGGACAAGACTGAGATCATATGTGCAAATCACCAATATGGTTTGGCCTTGGGTGGTTTGTCCAACTGCCTCCATTTTAGTTTTTACCAAGATGTTTAAGAATATCCTAAGCAATGGCACCTAAGGGAAATGGTGAATTCAAAGATATTGAAGCTATTTTGAAGCCCAGTGGTGGAGAAAGGTGAGTTCTGAATTTACACTACCTAGATTCCAATCTTGGCTTTGCCACTTTCTAGCTCAAACAAGTTACTTAACTTTTCTAAGGCTCAGTTTTCTCATTCTTAAAACGCAGATAGTGATAGTATCTATTGCCTGCCTTGGTGGAAGGACTAAACAGGACAACACAATTTAGATGTTCAGTGTCTGTTTCAAAGAATGGAAGCTGTGGCTGGGAAAAGCACAAATCCAGAGGCTGCTTAAGATCTCAGGTTTGTTTTTTGTTTTTGTTTTTGTTTTTGAGATGGAGTCTCGCTCTCTCGCCCAGGCTGGAGTGCACTGGTGCGATCTCAGCTCACTGTAACCTCCACCTCCCAAATTCAAGCAATTCTAGTGCCTCAGCCACCCGAGTAGCTGAGATTACAAGCGCATGCTACCATACTCAGCTAATTCTTGTATTTTTAGTAGAGATAGGGTTTCACCATGTTGGCCAGGAGGGTCTCAAACTCCTGACCTGAGGTGATCTGCCCTCCTCAACCTCCCAAAGTGCTGGGATTACAGGCGTGAGCCACCGTGCCCAGCCTCAGGTTTCTTTCTTTTTTTCTTTTTTTTGAGACAGAGTCTCGCTCTCTCAGGCTGGATTGCAGTGGTGTGATCTCGGCTCACTGAAATCTCTGCCTCCTGGGTTCAAGCAATTCCCATGCCTCAGCCTCCCAAGTAGCTGGGATTATAGGTGCCTGCCACCACGCCCGGCTAATTTTTTGTATTTTTAGTAGAGATGGGGTTTCACCATGTTGGCCAGGCTGGTCTCAAACTCCTGACCTCAGTTGACCTGCCTGCCTCGGCCTTCCAAAGTACTGTGATTACAGGCATGAGCCATTGTGCCCAGCCTCAGGTTTCTTTCTGTTATGATTTTCTTCTCGTTCTTTCAAAGTTGAGACTGATCAAGAGAAGTCCTCTTGCTTTTGTGGGTTTATATTTGCAGCTTTGCAAATGAAGAAAAATGCTTTTATTATCATTATCAGATATTCTTTCTGCTAATAAAAATTATTTTATTTATTTATTTATTTATTTATTTGAGACAGGGTCTCGCTGTGTTGCCCAGGCTGGAATGCAGTGGCACAATCTCAGCTCACTGCAGCCTCTGCCTCCTGGGCTCAAGCAATTCTCCTGCCCCAGCCTTCAGAGTAGCTGAAATTACAGGCATGCGCCACCACACCCAGCTAATTTTTGTATTTT
This sequence comes from Pan troglodytes, assembly GCF_028858775.2. Classification (NCBI taxonomy): domain Eukaryota; kingdom Metazoa; phylum Chordata; class Mammalia; order Primates; family Hominidae; genus Pan; species Pan troglodytes. The sequence continues at coordinate 105,492,276 of NC_072406.2, read as the reverse complement.
TAGTAGAGACAGGGTTTCGCCATGTTGGCCAGGATGGTCTCGAACTCCTGGCCTCAACTGATTTGTCCGGCTCGGCCTCCCGAACTGTTAGGATTACAGGTGTGAACCACCACGCCTGGCCCAGAAATTATTTTAGCTAGTGATATGCTGGCAAATGTTTAATAGGCTCTCTGGGGGGGGGAAAAGCCCTTATTAGGAGCATTTGCCAATTTCCATAATGTAAATACTCCTACCATGGCTGATCTCAAGCTACTGAAATGAATGTCACTGAGTGTGGATTTTTCAAAGAAATGAGAACAACCAGCTTTGAGGTGGCTCCAATGATTTTGGATGCCATTTCATACAAAGATACTCAAGATACTTTTAAAAGCATTGATTACATCCCTCAGTTCTGCTTGACTTTTTCCTTGACATTATATGAAAAATGTAATATATTATGCACAAGAGGCAGTGCTCAGGCTGCTGGAGTCACATCTTGGCTCAAACATTTACTGGCTCTGGCACCTTGGATAAGTTATTTACTATCTCGCCTTTAGTTTACGTGCTAACTGGGACTAAAGAAGAACTTATCCCATATATGTACATGGATGTTGTGTAAAGTGCTTAGCCTATGCATAATATGTACAATGCACAAATGCATCATACATGTTAGCTATTTTTAGTACTATATTAGCCCAGAGAATTCTTGCTGCCAACCCAATAATTAATAGCTTGTCAGTATCATATTTAACTCTCATAATAGCCTTGTGTTGAAGACCACCCTGTCCCACGGTTGAAAAACCCAAGGTCCAGTGTCATATTGGAGTTGTTGTGGCTATTCAGTGGAACACTTATCTTTCAATACTTGGTCCTAGGTTCAGAGTAATGTCCTAATCAAGCACATTGAAGAACATGAGTTTATTACAAAATTGAGTCTATCCTAAAACTCCATTCAAGTCTTCAAAGTTCTCAGAAAAGAATCAAGGACTACATAATTAGGCTGGGTGCGGTGGCTCACACCTGTAATCCCAGCAGTATGGCAGGCTGAGGCAGGTGGATCACCTGAGGTCAGGAGTTCAAGACCAGCCTGACCAACATGGCGAAACTCCGTCTCTGCTAAAAATACAAAAAAAGTTAGCCAGGCGTGGTGGTGCATGACTGTAATCCCAGCTACTCAGGAGGCTGAGGCAGAAGAATCGCTTGAATCCGGGAGGCAGAGGTTGCGGTGAGCCAAGATCGCGCCATTGCACTCCAGCCTGGACAACAAGAGCGAAACTCCATCTCAAAAAAAAAAAAAAGAAGAAGAAGGACCACATAATTTGCTATGTAGCAAGGCAGAAACCAAATTGAGAGGACTAAAATTGTTTTCTAGAGACTCAGAATGGAATCAACCTTGTCTTGATAACTCAGAGAATCACTATAATCCAGGAGCATACCAAGTTATAACACATGGATGGACTTAGCTCACCCTTCAGCCTTCTTCTCACAGACATTGAAGGAGAACCTTAGAGCTGGGTTTTCTTCCTGATTCTCAGCTGTGCTCTGCTTAGATGAAGTTGCCTAAATAGTTCCAAATGGGGAAGTTCTTATTGTACTAAAAATCTAGAAAATAGATTTCTGGGAAACAGAGCACCTGGAAAGTGCTGGAATGTGCTTAATGTTCCTATTTAAATACTCGCTCCTTGCTGTTTTCTTTTTTATTATGGTTAAAAAAAACCCTAAAACACACCATTTTAACCATTTTGAAAGTATACAGTTCAATGGCTTTTAGTACATTTATGATGTTGTATAGCTGTTATGTCACTACAATCTAATTCTAGAACATTTTTATCACCTGCAAAAGAAACCCTGTACCCATTAGCAGTCACTCCCCATTCCCCTTACCCTGAACCCCAGCAAACACTAATCTGCTTTTTGTCTCCATGGATTTTCCTTTTCTGAACATAACACATATTTGGAATCATACAATGAATGGTCTTTGATGACTGGCTTCATTCACTTATCATGATGTTTCCAAGGTGCATCCATGTTGTAGCATGTATTAGTATTTCATTCTTTGTGACTCAAGACCATTTTGTTGTATGGGCATATCACGTTTTGTTTATCCACCCATCAGTTTGTAGATATTTGGGTTGTTTACATATTTGGCTATTATGAACAGTGAACATTCATGTACAAGTTTTTGTTTGATTATCTGTCCTGGATTCTTTTGGATATATTCCTAGGAGTAGAATTGCTGGGGCATATGGTATTTCTATGTTTAACTTACTGAACATATTTTCTTTTTTTCCAAGATAAATTTAGGGGAAAAGTTATCCTAGAATGAGAAAGTATGAGCTTTCGTATCAGAGAAACCTGACTGAATCCCAGGTCATTAACAAGCAGCCATTTGACTCTGTTAACCTTTCTCCTACATAGTTGATAGCAGAGTAATACCTTAACAACAATACTGCTAGTAAGCAAGTACATGTGTGATACTTTACTATATTTCAGACTCAGAAATAGAAGAGGAATTTCTTGGGTTTCTGGGAAGATGTTTACTCATTATGTCCCAGGCTCAAAAGAGAAGCAGTGCAAATGAGGTAATGTCGACATTAATAGTAGATTCTTGCCAGCTCCCAGCCCCCATCTGCTCATCAAATTAGGCCTTGCTTGACATCTTCCCTCTCCCCCAACACTTATTTTCCAGAATTCCCAGGGGATTCTGATCTCCATATACACAGCACTGAGTTTCTCATGATATTCTGTCTCTGTGAGGCACTATCCCCTCTCCCCACTGTGCCATTGCTCTCCATAGGGCCCCTGCCGGTGGCCCCTTTAGGCAGAACGGAAGGGATGTGGGAAGACCTGCCCTCTCCCTGTTTGTTCAGTGTCACATTTTGTCCCTTGGACTCTGAGCCAACAGTGCTTGGGCACAGGTTCAAAAAGTATCATATAAACATAGCTCCTTCCCCACCCCAGTATTAGGGGACAGGGAGACAAAAACAGTGGTTCATGCCCTCCATTCTCCCCTCCCTCCCAGGTACTCCTGAGGCAGAGATTGGTGGGAGGAACTCCACCATTTTCTCTCAAGAACCAAACTGATGTGCACATCAATTCGTGCAAACAGTTCTTGGGGTAAGGGGGTGGGGAGCACCCAAATCCCCTCCCAGCGGTGTATCAGCTTCAGCTTGGGTTGGACAAGAGCTTCCATAAGCATTATCTCAATCAATCCACAATCTTATGAGCCAGTTAGTATTATCTTATGAGCTAGTTAGTATTATCCTATCTCATAGTTTAAAAAAAGATTTCAGTATGAGATGTTCAGTATTAAAACAGAAGAGACTAGGCCGGGCACAGTGTCTCACGCCTGTAATCTCAGCACTAGGCCGAGGCGGGCGGATCACGAGGTCAAGAGATTGAGACCATCCTGGCCAACATGGTGAAACCCCGTCTCTACTAAAAATACGAAAATTAGCTGGGCGTGGTGGCAGGTGCCTGTAGTCCCAACTACTCAGGGGGCTAAAGCAGGAGAATCACTTGAACCCGGGAGGTGGAGGTTGCAGTGAGCTGAGATCGCGCCATTGCACTCCAGCCTGGTGACAGAGCGAGACTCCATCTCAAAATAAAACAACAACAAAAAAAAATAGAAGAGACTAAACCTGTTCAACAGGCAGCAAATTTAGTGCATTCCTGTCTGCCATCTTCAGCCAGGGATTTGGTTATCTTTTTTTTTTTTATGTTTTTGTATTTTTAATAAACATTTCTTCTGATTACAAAAATATGAGTTATGTATTTTTAAATTATTTTGACTATAATTTTTAATGTTGTAGAACTATTATTGGGTTTTTCTTTTTTATTTTATTATTATTATACTTAAAGTTTTAAGGTACATGTGCACAATGTGCAGGTTAGTTACATATGTATACATGTGCCATGCTGGTGTGCTGCACCCATTAACTTGTCATTTAGCATTAGGTATATCTCCTAAAGCTATCCCTCCCCCCTCCCCCGACCCCAGATTTGGTTATCTTAAGGCACATAACTAGAATGCCTGGACACCTGCATGTAAACCTCCCTTTGTGGCTTCCTTTTTCCAGTGAATTGTTTAAGCATATCCCTGCTGATCCCCTATCTTTGCTGCCTATGGTCTTTTATGGCCCCTGATAGGATCCCAGACCACCCCCTGGTATGTAAAAGTTTTAGACAACTTAGGGTCTGTGAAAACAAGATGCCAATCTTGGCTCCCAAAAGACTAGGATAGAAGGAAGAGTCAGGGTCTGGCTTAGTTGTGTTGTTTACCCTGAATGGAAGGAAGAAAATGAGGTTCTGGAAAACATGGATGTAAAAAGCTTTCTATCTTGCCATCCATCATGGATAGAGAAGGGGATTTTTGAGATTTAGATAAACGTGGGCCAAAATGCTTTCCTGGTTTTATCCTTTCTTTTTTTTTTTTTTTTTTTTTTGAGATGGAATCTCGCACTGTCACCCAGGCTGGCGTGCAATGGCGTGATCTCAGCTCGCTGCAACTGCCTTCTCCCAGGTTCAAGCGATTCTCCTGCCTCAGCCTCCCAAGTAGCTGGGATTACAGGCACCTGCCACCATGCCCAGCTAATTTTTGTATTTTTAGGAGAGACAGGGTTTCACCATGTGGGTCAGGCTGGTCTCAAGTTCCTGACCTCAAGTGATCTGCCTGCCTTGGTCTCCCAAAGTGCTGGGATTGCAGGCATGAGCCATCACACCCGGTCTATTCATCTTTTTAAAGGAGGCTCATTAGTCACAGGAAGCCATAACTTCTAAGGGGCAGATATTGGTGTCCAACCATAGATGAGGAAACAGAGGCTCAGAGAGGCAAGTTCACACAGCTGGGCCCAGCCAGGAACAGATCACTCCAAACCAAAAAGTTTGAATTTAGAGCCCTCACTTTAGGCCTGGAGGGTTATAAAGAAGGCTTTCCTCAAGCGCTAAAGCTGTGTGCTCATAATGGCTGGAATTTCCCAGGGCCTGGGAAGAGAATTCCAGGGTATCCTGGACTTATATGAGAAATAATCATCTGTATTTTCACAAATCTCCAACTGAAATTTAGCATTTCCTTCTATTATGAATGTAGGCAACAAACCACAGGAATGTTAGCCATACCTGGGACTTTGTTAGCAATGGAAATCACTGATATTTTCATAGCATATCTCAAAATATCACTTACATTCATTGCTTTTTCCAAGTTAGGGTAGTTATTAAGCCTGTGCTGGATTTTATTATCTACATTAGTAAAGGAGCTGACATTTTTCTATATCATAACCAATTTTTTTGTTGTTGTTGTTGTTGAGACGGAGTCTCACTCTGTCACCCAGGCTGGAGTGCAGTGGTGCAATCTCGGGTCACTGTAGCCGCCTCCTCCCAGGTTCAAGTGATTCTCCTGCCTCAGCTTCCTTGGATCACCATCACGCCAGGACTCAGCTTCCTTGGATCACCATCACGCCAGGCTAATTTTTGTATTTTTAGTAGAGACGGGGTTTCACCATGTTGGCCAGGCTGGTCTTGAACTCCTGACCTCAAGTGATCCACCCACCTCGGTCTCCCAGTGTGAGCCACTGCACCTGGCCAATTTTTTAAAAACATATTGAAAGTCAGAAGTGGTGGCTCGTGCCTGTAATCCCAACACTTTGGGAGGCTGAGACTGGAGGTTTGCTTGAGGCTGGGAGTTTGAGACCAACCTGGGCAACAAAGTGAGACCCCTATCTCCACAAAAAATATAAAAATTAGCCAGGCATGGTGGTGTGTGCCTGTAGTCCCAACTACTCGGGAGGCTGAGGTGAGAGGATCACTTGAGCCCAGGAGTTCAAGGCTGCCATAAGCCATGACTGTGCCATTGCACTCTTGCTGGGTGACAGAGTGAGACCCTGTCTCAAAAAATATAGATAGATGATAGATCAATAGATAGATAACTGTATATCAATATAAATATTTTCCTTTGTAATTACATCACATATAATTTCTGTAAATATACATTTATATAATATATACTATATATACACATATGTAATTTTATGTATTTTAAAACATTATTTGGCTCATCATTTGCAATAGCCAAAAGGTGGAAGCAACACAAGTATCCGTCAAGGGATAAATGGGTAAACAAAATGTGGTATATGCATACAATGGAATATTACTCATCCTTAAAAAGGAAGAAAATTCCAACACATGCTACAACGTTCATGAACCTTGCGGACAAGATGCCAAGTGAAGTAGGCCAGTCGCAAAAGGATAAAGACTGCATAATTCCACTGAAATGAGGTGTCCAGAGTAGTCAAATTCATAGAGACAGGAAGTACAATGGTGGTTCCCGGGGGCTAGAAGGTAGGGAGAATGGGGAGTTATTGTTTAATGGGTACAGAGTTTCAATTTTGCAAGATAAAAATAATTCTGTGGATGGATGGTGGTGAAGGTAGCAAAACAGTCTGAATGTACTTAATGCCACTGAACTGTATGCTTAAAAATAGTTAAGATGGTACATTTTATGTTATTTGTATTTACTACAATTTTTAAAACAGGACTATTTTTTGGCAAAGGGATCCACAGACTTCGTGAGACTGCCAAAGGGGTCTGTGGCATGAAAAAAAAAAAAAAGGTTAAGAATGATGCTCTTGTAACGATAATGAAAATTATACATTTAATGATACAAGAGGATCCACCTCCCCATCTCCCATACTCTAGCCACAAAAATTCCATGGTTCCATGCTACTTGTAAAATGGAAGGAGTCAGGGGACACACTTTTATCATTTAGTAGCGGGGTACCTTGCGCAAGCCACATAACCTCTTTGAGCTCCCGTCGTTTCAAAATGGAGGTGTTATCCCTGCCCCTCCTCCCTCATGGGGCTGTTGGGAAGCTCAGGGGAGGCAGCAGCAGCTGTGACCATCCTCAATGTCTCTGGTCCTTGCCCCTCCTCACTGACCCCTCTCGCCTTCGTGAAATGCCTCCTCTCCTCAGGCTGCAGAACACTTTCTGCGTCCTGCCCTTGCAAGAAGGCTTTTTTGACCGTTCTGGTTGAAGCCAGGGCTCAAAAGTCCACCTTCATTTAGTGGGTGATCTCTCACGGTCGATAGACTCCTCCCTGGACCAGCAACCAAGAGCAAGGGCTTTGTAGTTATACTAAGAGCAAGGACTTTATAGTATAGAGTCTGGATATGAATCTTGGCTTCAGCACTGACCAGAAGCTGTGTGTCCTGAATGGAGAGCAAGCTCCTTAACCTCCCTGGGCCTCAATTTCTTCATCTATAAAATGGCCTGACAATAGCTATGTAATTATAATTGTCACAATACAGTGAGATCATGAACAGCACATAGTAGATATTTAATCAGTGGGATTCAGTACTTTTATTATTATAGTTGTTATTCTTGGACAATAAACACCTTCAGGCAATGGATGGAAAATCTGTAGGCCCTACAAAAACTTAGACATACTAATAATTACAAAGCTCACAGGCACATCATAAATACTGGACACATGGATGAAGACAGGGAAATATAGTTGACTAATTACTGGTCCCAGATTATCACTATCAGAGTCCACAAGCACCCTGCCGAGTGAATTACGCAGGTATTAATGATTCTCCTCTCTCTGAGGCCACAGCCTACTGTTCTAACAGCCTGTTCAGGACTCAGCCTCTCCGAGTTCGAACGTGGATTAATTTTCTTTTTCTTTTCTTTCTTTCTTTCTTTCTTTCTTTTTTTTTTTTTTTTTTTTTTTTTTTTTTTTTTTTTTTTTTTTTTTTGAGGCAGAATCACGCTCTGTTGCCCGGTCTGGAGTGCAGTGGCGCCATCTTGGCTCACTGCAAGCTCCGCCTCCTGGGTTCACGCCATTCTCTTGCCTCAGCCTCCCGAGTAGCTGGAACTACAGGCGCCCGCCACTGCGCCCAGCTAATTTTTTGTATTTTTAGTAGAGGCGGGGTTTCACCGTGTTAACCAGGGTGGTCTCGATCTCCTGACCTCGTGATCCGCCAGCCTCGGCCTCACAAAGTGCTGGGATTACAGGCGTGAGCCACCGCGCCTGGCCCCTGGATTAATTTTCTAATCCTCAATTTGCCATCTGGAAAATAAAGCTCAAACAGGAATGCCTTTAGCCGTTCCCGACCCACCTCTCTCCCCGGCAGAACGTCAGCCTTCCTGGTCTAATCAATTAGACCTGGTCTAATCGACCCCTCAGGATCTCCTCTGCTGTGTCCCGGGTTCCCTCCCCAGGGTGCCAGACCAAGGCGCACCCTCCGGAGGCGCAGGGCTGGGATGCGCCAAGCAGATCAGGGGCTCCCAGATAGGCGGGGTCAGGAACCGCCTCCCTCTTTAATCTCTGAGAATCACCCCCACTCCACAACTTCAGTTCCACCCACCCAGCAGGGTCCCGCAGCTGCAGCTGGGAAGGTAATTAGCAGCCACCATAATTGGGGCTAGACTGCTGAGGTCCTGGGGAGCGACCCCTGCAAGGATGCTAGCCCATCCGGCCTCTGCTAACCTGGATCCGCCTGCTCAGCCCATGCATGGAACAGGGGAGGTATCTCAGGAGGCCGCCCCAACAGCATTGGCCCATTTTGTCAGTGACTGCCCCAGCATATCTGCGCCTTAGTCATTCTGTGACCTATCCCTCCCTCCCATCACTAAACCATCACTCTAACTCCTTTGTTCATGCATGCATTCTTTGTGCCTTCGCTCTGCACCATTTAGCCATTGTTTTCATCATTTCATCATATCCCATTTTAAAGGAGCTTGCAAAGATCATGACGATTGTATAATATAACCAATATTAGTTGAGGCACTTACACTGTGCTAAGCACCTTATTTCTCTCTCTCTCTCTCTCTCTCTCTGTCTCTCTCTTTTGAGACAAGTTCTCACTCTGTTGCACAGGCTGCAGTGCAGTGGCCCAACACGGCTCACCGCAGCCTCTGCCTTTTGGGCCCAAGCAATCCTCCCACCTCAGTTTCCCAAGTAGCTAGAACTATGGGCACGCACCACCATGCTGGGTGAATTTTTTTTTTTTTTTTTAATAGAGTTTCTGTCTTGTCATCCAGGCTGGAGTGCAGACAGGCATGTGCCACCACACCCGGCTAATTTTTGTATTTTTAGTAGAGGCGGAGTTTCACCGCGTTGGCCAGGCTGGTCTCAAACTCCTGATCTCAGGTGATCCACCCTCTTTGGCCTCCCAAAGTGCTGGGATTACAGGCATGAGCCACCCTGCTGGCCTTCATTGTCACTTGTTTCTGATGAACCAAGAATTATTATTATCACTACTGTTGTTATCCCAAGAGAAATGAGGGATAGTGAAGGCAACATGCCGGAAGTTTCACAGCTAGTGAGAGGCAGAGCCCCAGGTGATCTGTCTCCAGGCCCAATTCTTCACCTCTCCACTATACTGCTCCCTAAATGGGCATAAAATGCAGCTACAGTAAATGCTTCAAAGTTGAGCAAATCATAAAAGCAACCAGAAACAGCATAAAGCCCTCCCTCAACCCCACACATTCTAGTCCTATGGGTACAATCTTGGACAAGTCACAGCATCTTTCAACCTCAGCTTCCCCACTTGTAACAGAGATGCCCACCTTGCAGGGTTATTGTTAGGATTAAACATGATGAGGATGCAAAGTGTCTGGCACATAGTAGTACTTAATAAATAACAGCTCTCTCTCTCAATTCTAAATTGGAATCTCCTGGCATTGGCAGTACTGGGAAAGAGCTTTCTTTAGGGTGAATGGCACATATTCCTATCTGATTGAACTTGGGTATCATGTGCAGAAAGCTAGAGGCAGAAGGAAGAAGAGCATCAGTCTCTGCTGGCCTTGGTCCAGAGGTGCTTTTCAGACACTGCGAATTGGATGGAAGAGACATTGGGCCCGACGGGAGGCACATTCCTGTCCTCCTGACACCCTATTTTGTATGTCTAGTGATTCATGTTCACATGTACAGAGCAGAGAATGAGAAGGTGAACTGCTAACAGACAGATGTTCTCTTGGCCTAGAGAAGGGAGTACAGGAAAAGGAGGGTGGAGAGGAAGAGTGGGCACTGGGAAACATGAGCAGAGCCAAGTCTCAAACAAAGGCTCATTGAATTTGTTCACCTTTGTGATTTCTTCAAACCATCTCGCTTTTTATATAGGCTGCCATATTGCACTGTGCCCATTGACTTGTCAGCCCTACCAAAGCCAAGTCCGGGCCCTCTCCATCATATTTCATATTCACTCCACTATGCCCAGTTCAGGATCTTATATGCTAAGGACATTTACTGCCCAAGGGTGGCTAGTTTGGCCTGTGACCTCTCTTTCTCCTTCCTCCTTTTTCATGACTCTATAAAGAATTATGATTGACTTTAATAAGTTAAAGCATTCTTCAGCCAAGAACCCCCTTGCACATGGCCTCCCACAGACCATTATGGGGGTCAACCTTCACACACGATGCCATGTGCCATGGAGGAGACCTGGGTGGAGGCTGCAGGGTTGGGTTCTGGAAAGGGAGCATATAAATGTAGGTTGAGTAGACACATACCTGAAGGCCCTTTGAGTGACAGCCTAGGAATAATCAATCATCAAGCCACATGCCTCTCAAAGTGTGGCCTCAAGCTCCCTGCATTCAAATGACAAGGAGTGTTGGTTAAAATGCTGCTCCCCCAACCCCCACCTCTGCCCCAGACACACTGATGGAATTCTCCATGGGTGGGACCCCATGTTGTCCATTTTAAAGCAGCTCCATCCCAAGACTCTGATGAATTCTAATGTTTGAGAACCACTGTCTTAGACCTTAGCAGATTCACTCTAGAATCACCTTCCACTGGCACCCTGGCAAACTGAATGTCCACATTTCCAAAATGGGTCATTTCCTGATGAAGATGCCCAAACCTCCCACACTGCAATGGAACCCCCCGCCATGTTCCTGTCATCACCTCCACTTACCCATTGAATTTCCCTGCTATCTTCTCATATCTAACCTGATTATCATGTAAGCCTCAAACCAAACTTAGTATTTTAGGAATAAGACCTAGAAATGAAAATTTCCAAGGAGGGGGGAAAAAGAAAAACCACTCCGTAATCATAGTTTCTCACAAGAGGGAATATAAAAATGGATCTAAAAGGGTCCTTTCATCTCAACTCTCTATAAATGTTTAAAATAGGGTTGGTGATAATTAATGTTTCTATAAGTATATGCTTAAGAAGTCATCACAATCAGCCTTTGTCGGTTCAGAGTTGGCAGCCTGGGCCCACTGCATTTCGAAGGGAATGTTTGAGGGTCATTTCACATTGCCTCACTCCTGGCAATTCGAGAGCTGCTATAATTCTGCCAAAGAACATAGAGGGTTTCCCAGTCAAGTTCCATCCTGATTTTGATTATTGTTTATCTCCAGTCCCTGTCTGAATAGTCGTAGTAAAATAGAGGAAGTTTTACTCCTGAATCCGAGGTCAGCTTGTAATGAACCATGGTTTCAATTGCATGAACAGCTGCTTCTTTTATAAGCAAGGAGGGTTCACTTACAGTTCAGGGTAACACAGAAATAATTTAAAGAACAAGGACGCTTCTATTCATTTCTTTATTTTTTTATATATTTTTGAAACATTTTGACATTTGAGTGGCTGTAGAATGTGGATTATTGACTAGACTCAACAGGAAAAAAAGAGCCAATAAAGTTAGAAAAGAAAGAAATACAATATTTTTTGACCCATCTCCTACCCTAATCATTATAGAAAAGTTTAATTTGTATAAGAAGAGTTCAAATAATTGGTCACACTTTTTTTAAAAAGCTTTGCTGAACGTTTAAAAATTTTTATAGCAAATACCTTCAAAAAGGTCCAAAAAATAGTGAAAAAATAAAAAACACTAGAGTGTGAATAGAAAACTGGCTCTTAGTTTAAAAATAAGTTAAAAGAGTATCTCTCCCCATTACTACCAGTGGGATAGAAAATAAAATATTTTAGGTTTGCATTTTTATGTTGCAAGTATGCCTGGCACTTAGCCAATAATAGTATGGAACATATTATTGCATCCTGGATCTGAAGGAACCTTGCAGATCACACAGCCCAGCCTCCCACCTGCAGGAGGAATTACTGCTGCCCCATACTTGAGACCTGGTCACAGAGCCTTGTGACTAAATAGTCACAAGATGTCAGGAACAGCATCTTCCAGTGTGGTCCAGTTCTGCTCATCATTATCTCTTCAAGTTGGCATTATCTCCCAAAATTAAAAATATACGTACTCTTGAACCCAGCAATTCCATTTCTAGAAATTCATCCAACTGATAGACTTGCTCAAGAGCAAAATGGCATTAAGTAGAAAGTTATGCATTGCAGCCCCACTCGGAAATAACCTAAATAGAAGACCAGTGAAAGAAATTATGGTACATCCCTGCACTGGGATATTCTAATAAGAAGAGCCCACATAGAATGAATGCTACTATGTGCCAGGCCCTGTTCTAAGTGTTTTGGAAGTATACATTTATTTAATCTTCATGGTCACTATTATACTATTGTGTAATGAGGAAACTGAGGGAAGGAGAGATTTAGCAGCTTGCTCAAAAGTTTATAGCTAGTACACGATGGATCTGGGATTTCATTTGTTTGTTCAGTCATTCCATAAATACCTATTGTGTGCTTACTGCAATATGCCCTACAGGGCAAAGGAACAGAGTTTTTGCTGTCACAGAGCTCGCTTTCTAATGCGGGAGATGAAAACAAACAACTAAGCTGGGCATGGTGGCTTGTGCCTGTGGTCCCCACTACTCAGGAGGCTGAGGCAGGAGGATTGCTTGGGCTCAGGAAGTGGAGGCTGCAGTGAGCCATGATTGCACCACTGCACTCCAGCCTGGGTAGGAGAGTGAGAGGAGGAGGAGGAGGAGGGGGAGGAGGAGGAGGAGGAGGAGAACAAGAAGGAGAAGGAGAGGAAGAAGAAGAAGAAGGAGAAGGAGAAGAAGAAGAAGAAAAAGAGAAGAAGGAGGAGGAGGAAAAGAAGAAGGAGGAGAAGGAAGAGGAGGAGGAGGAGGAGACACAACTAAACAAGCACACATATCATGCCAAGTTATGCTAAGAAGAAATAGAAGGGAAGCAGGTAGAGGGTGATGTAAGAGAGCCATTTGAGATGAGGTGGACTTTTTGTTTCAGGTCTGAATAAAGCAAAGGAACATGCTGTGAGCCAACCAAGGACAGCCTGACTCCAGAAGATACATTCTTCCGAAATAAGACATAAAGCCTTTTGTCCAGTAACACGATCAAGGCTACTCTGCATACAGGTTTGGAAAGTTCTCCAAACATATCGGGTTTGTGAAACAATGTGTGGAACAGCGTGCAGAGAGCACAGTCACTTCTGCATGTGCACACACATCCTGCTTATAAACACGTAGACTCTCTGTAAGGACACACAAGAACCAGCAAGCAGTGGCTGTCTTCAAGGTGGGGAACTGGGAGGCTGGGTAAAGGGAGTGAGGCTGAGTTTTACTATATGTCTTTTTGTACTTTTTTCTTCTTCTTTTTTTTTTGAGACAGTCTTGCTCTGTGGCCTAGGCTGGAGTGCAGTGGCACAATCTCGGCTCCCTGCAGCCTCCGCCTCGTAGGTTCAAGCAACTCTCCTGCCTCAGCCTCCCAAGTAGCTGGGATTACAGGCGTGTGCACCACACCCGGCTAATTTTTGTATTTTCAGTAATGACGGGGTTTCACCATGTTGGCCAGACTGGTCTTGAACCTCTGACCTCAAGTGATCCACCCGCCATGGCCTCCCAAAGTGTTGGGATTACAGGCATGAGCCACCTCTCCTAGCCAGTCTTTTTGTACATTTTGTATTAAGATTTTATTATGAATTATTTGATAATGACAAAAGGATATTTGCAACATATATGCAAATTATGTAGTCTAATTTTTTAAAATCAAGAATGCCAATGCACCTCTACCCCCGACACACACAGACAGAACCTCACAGCTATTACTAGATCATTTTCAGCTCTATAGAGGCTACTTCTGGGCGCTTTCTCAAACCCATCCTTTCGTGTCCTCTCTCCCTACTGCACTTCCTCCTCCGTAAATACCCCCTTCCTGAATTGTATGTCTATTATTCTGTCGCTACTTTTTATAACAACTTTATTGAGATATAATTCACATATTATACAATGTACCCATTTAAAGTGTACAATTTAATGGTTTTTAGTGTATTTGTAGTTGTGCAACTGTCATCACAATTTTTGAATATTTTCATTACCCCTCCAAAACACTCTGTCCTCCAAGTCTGTCCCTTATCCACCCAGGCAACTGGCAACCTACTTTCTGTCTCTATGGAATTATTTATTCTGAAATGGCATATACTGTAAGTGGAATCATATAATATGCAGTCCTTTGTGACTGGCTTCTTTCATTTAGTAAAATACTTTCAAGTTTCCTCCATGTTGTAGCATGTCTCGGCACGTTGTTTCTCTTTATTGCCAAATAACATTCCATTGTATGGATAACCCCATTTTATTTATTCCTTGAAAGACAGTTGTTGTTGTTGTTTTTTCTTTTTTGGAGATGGAGTCTTGCTCTGTCACCCAGGCTGGAGTGCGGTGGCAAGATGTCGGCTCACTGCAACCTCTGCCTCCCAGGTTCAAGCGATTCTTGTGCCTCAGCCTCCAGAGTAGCTGGGATTACAGGTGCATGCCACCACACCCAGCTAATGTTTGCGTTTTTAGTAGAGACAGGGTTTCACCGTGTTGGCCAGGCTGGTCTCGAACTCTTGACCTCAGGTGATCTGCCCACCTCGGCCTCCCAAAGTGCTGGGATTACAGGCATGAGCCACTGTGTTAGGCCGATAGTTGTTTTTTTTTAAGTCTTTTGAGTCTTTTGCTATCTTTTAAAAATAATTATACAGATATATTCTTAAACAATATATTATTTCATCTGACTTGATTTTGAGTTAATAAAAACTATACCGTGCTATATACAGCCTTCTACAACTTACTTTTTGTCATTCAACTTTGTTTCAACGATTTGTCCATGTTGTGGCATATGTCTATAGTTTTTCATTTTTATTACTGTGTACAATTTCATCATATGAAAATATTACAGTTTATCCATTCTCCTGTTGGCGGACATTTGCTCATTTCCAGTTTGGCACACACAGTCTTTCCCGGAACATTCTTGTACACACCTCCTGGTGCGTGTGCACAAGGGTCTCTCTGGCATGTATACCACCAGATGGATGGCTGGGTTACAGAATATAGAAACGGTCACTTTTCCAAGTGACTACACCACCAGCTGTTTGTAAAGATTTCTTGAGCCACATCCTCACTTGGTATTAACACCTTTTAGAGTGCATACCATATGCTTATAATGCCTCTTCAAAAAATAAGGCAATTTTTAAAAATTCTCTCTTATTCAGAAGTGAGGTCTGCTTTCCTGGGATCCAAAGAACTGAACTTCACTCTATTCTTTGGAGCTATACAGAGCAAATCTAAATCCCACTGTCTAATGCCAACCCTCCAGACATTTGAAGACAATTATCATATTTTCCCAATCTTGTCTTCTTCAATGCACCTAGATAAGTCAAAGTGAGAAGATACAGGAGAAGTTGGAATTGGGTGGACCCCCTTCTTTGATTAGATGTGGAGCAGAATTGCAAAGTGTGTTCCTGGTTCCTCAGGAGGCTGATAGGACCTATGCTGAAAAAGAGGTTCTGTGGACAGTAAACCTAAGAATGCTGAACTAAATGATGTGAAGGCATCTTCTTGGCTGTAGAACTTCTCAGAGCCTTTAACACAGTAGCTCACATTATGGATTTTTGAGAGAGGTCATCCAATTTAACAGAGTACCTTTTGGTGAAACACAGGCCAAGCTGGTCATAAGAAAAAGTGAATACCTGGTCTTTGATTCCCTTGACCTATTTTCATTCACTTTTGCTCTTTTTAATCATCAGTATACTATGTCTTTCTCCTCCCCAGCCCTGCCCTTACCACCAAAAATATTTCTCATTAAAAAATTATCAATAATTTAGAACTTTAGTGTAAATTTTGATTCAAGTCCTGTCCTTCCCAGGGGTTTTTAGCCCTCAACCTTAGAATAGAAGCTTTGAACCCAGATTAAAAGAGAATTCTAGAAAGAAGAGATCACCTCAAAGGAAGTATCAAAGTGCTTTCCTTTTCTCCTGATTTCTGCTCATTGTTGTGGTCAGAAAATGCAGTTCTGAATGGTAAAACCTAGTGAAATACTGCACGGTGATGTGTTTTGTCAATGGTCATGGACAAGTATTCTCATGGTAACAACTATAGTTGGTTTAATTACAGCTAACATTTAAACTTTACAGACAACATCATATTTAACCCTCCTCACAACCCTAAGAAATAGATATAATTTCCGTGTTACAGATGAGGAAAGTGAGGCTCACCCGATTATGCAGCTCTGGAACTTTCTGTCTGACCCCAAAGTCTGCACTGTCAAATCTTTGCTCACCCACCTTCACTGTCAGCATGGGTCTTGCTGATCACCAGCTCTACAAAACCTGCTGCATGTCACCCCACTTGATCAAAGGACAGCAGCCTTCCAAGTGGCCCTCCTGTTTTTCCTGGAATACTAAGTATTCCATCTCATCAGCCTACTTGGGCTTCCGGGATGAAATTCTCAGCTAACCTCTCTCTGACAAGAAGAGTATTTTGAGCTTAAAGTTCAGCCATTTATACTTTTCCAGGATCCGCTATCCTCTCTGGATTGATTAAACCAAAATCTCACTATCTATTCTTAGCTCACCCCTTGATCCCTTGATCTAGGCAAAAATCTGCCAACAATCTACCATAATCTTCGCCTGAAAATTGCCCAAATGGAGGCCATTCCTTTAACTTCTACCAAGGGTCCACCTGGGCCCAAGCTTACCCCGAGCTCAGATATTGGGATTTGATGTGAATTCAAAAGCAGTCAAGGATAACAGGAAGACCGGGCACAGTGGCTCACACCTGTAACCCCAGCACTTTGAGAGGCTGAGGCGGGAGGATCACTTGAGGTCAGGAGTTCGAGACCAGCCTGATCAACATGGTGAAACACTGTCTCTACTAAAAATACAAAAATTAACCAGGCATGGTGGTGGACACCTGTAATCCCACCTACTCAGGAGGCTGAGACAGAAGGATCACTTGAACCTGGGAGGCAGAGGTTGCAGTAAGCCAAGATTGAGCCACTGCACTCTAGCCTGAGTGACAGATCAAGACTTCATCTCAAAAACAAACAAACAAACAAAGAAAAAAAAAAAAAACCAGAATAACAGGGAACACAAACCAGGCAATCCTCTCCTACTCTGTCCCAATTTTGCTTTTCTTTTGTTTACAGATACCAGGAGTTTAAAAAAAGACTGGGGCCGGGTGCGGTGGCTCATGCCTATAATCCCAACACTTTGGGAGGCTGAGACGGGTGGATCACCTGAGGTCAGGAGTTCAAGACCAGCCTGACCAACATGGTGAAACCCCATCTCTACTAAGAATACCAAAAAAATTTGCCAGGTATGGTGGCGCATGCCTTTAGTCCCAGCTACTCAAGAGGCTGAGGCAGGAGAATCACTAGAATCTGGGAGGTGGAGGTTGCAGTGAGCTTAGAGGGTGCCATTGCACTCCAGCCTGTGCAACAAGAGCGAAACTCCATCTCAAAAAAAAAAAAAAAAAAAAAAAACTGGGCTCCTGGGTCTAGTTCTGGCTTCATTTGGGAGTACCCTATCTCCTGACTTTTCCCAGGACACAATAGGTACATAGTTAAACACACATGGGATTCAGGATCAACCCCATGTTCTGATCTGATTTTTAAAAATACCACCACAATACTAAAACAGTCTCAGGGTGCTTGTCTGCAAACACTGCCTTCTGGAGGAATCTGCCTCATTGACACGTGCTGCTGCATAAAAATGACCTCAGGCTGGGCACGGTGGCTAATGCCTGTAATCCCAGCACTTTGGGAGGCTGAGGTGGGTGGATCACGAGGCCAGGAGTTCAAGACCAGCCTGGCCAACATGGTGAAACCCCGTCTCTACTAAAAATACAAAAAAATTAGTCTGACATGGTGGCAGGTGCTTGTAATCCCAGTTACTTGGGAGGCTGTGGCAGAGAATTGCTTGAACCTGGGAGGCGGAGCTTGCAGTGAGCCGAGATCGCACCATTGCACTCTAGCCTGGGCAACAGAGCGAGACTCCGTCTCAAAAAAAAAAAAAAAATGACCCCAATTGTCATTTTAATATCATCTGACTCTGGCCACAGCCAGTAGAATAAGGAGTGAGTGACATCTGACCCAGTGAGAAGAATCAACTACAAACCAGCCAGCAACCTACACCTTATATGGCTGGCTCCAGAAAATAAGGCACACTAGTCAGGCTTCTCTCTAGAGAAGAGCCTCCAAAGGGAAATTCCCAAGTGGTGATAGTGGTAGCAACTACCGTTGAAAAGCAAGGCAGAACTGAGGCTTGTGTGGCCATTATGGCGCATAAGCAAGATGAGATTTTGGGAGAGGAGCAATTAAATCACAGAGAAAGCCAGAGGGAGGAAAGAGGGGAAATAGGTGCACTGAGAAAAGCTGAGAAGCCATTAGAGAGAGAAAGAGAGAGAGATCCTGTTCCTGTCTGGGGTTTCCCATCTTAGTCCCTTGAGAGCTGGCTGCACCGGGCTCTGGTCCACAGCTTGTGTTGTGTTTTTCCACTGGGTTCTCATGATTAAGGCCCCTTTTCTTGAGCACACTCAACTGGGTCTCTTTTCTTTGTAACCAAAAGGATCTGACCAGAATTCCCCAGACTGTGAAGACAAGCGTTTGCTGCCTCAGAGGAGTTTGGCCCAAGGCAAACACTGCTAATCCTTTTAAATCCTGGAAGCCCCATTAAGAGATGTAAAAATTTCTAGGAAATGTAATACGTGGACAGGCTAACTTTTTTTGTTTGTTTTTGTAAAGGGAACACAGACATGCAAATGAATGCAATAGTTTTAGCTAGTGTCTTATAATTCCAAAGTCTTTTTTTTTTTTTTTTTTTTTTTTTTTTTGAGACGGAGTTTCGCTATTGTTGCCCAGGCTAGAGTGCAATGGCATGATCTCAGCTCACTGCAACCTCCGCCTCCAGGGTTCAAGCAATTCTCCTATCTCAGCCTCCTGAGTAGCTGGGGTTGCAGGCGCCCGCCACTACCCCTGCTAATTTTTGGTATTTTTAGTAGAGATGGGGTTTCACCTGCTGGCCAGGCTGGTCTCGAACTCCTGACCTCAGGTGATCTCTCCACCTTGGCCTCCCAAAGTGCTGGGATTACAGGCTTGAGCCACCGCACCCAGCCCCAAAGTCTTTTTTAAGAACAAGAAAACGTATTACATGTTAGGTTGTTTTCACATAACATAATTGTGTCTGATGGTTAACATTTAAAGCTGTATTTATTTAGACTATAACTACAAATTGCCAATTGAATTCATGTCTAATATTTTACTGGCTAGATAGCAATTTCCAGGATTAAAGTGCTTTTTGATTTTTAGTGTGTTTTGTTCACTGCTTTATCCCTAGTACCTAGAACAATATCTAGTACATAAATATTTGATTAAAGTATTTTAAATACTTTTTTTGTTTGTTTTTTGAGATGGAGTTTCATTCTTGTTGCCCAGGCTGGAGTGCAATGGTGCGATCTTGGCTCACCACAACCTCCGCCTCCCAGGTTCAAGTGATTCTCCTGCCTCAACCTCCCAAGTAGCTGGGATTACAGGCATGCGCCACCACACCCAGCTAATTTTGTATTTTTAGTAGAAACAGGAGTTTCTCCATGTTGGTCAGGCTGGTCTTGAACTCCTGACCTCAGGTGATCCTCCCACCTTGGCCTCCCAAAGTGCTGGGATTACAGGCGTGAGCCATGGTGCCTGGCCCTTAAATACCCATTTTTAAGTGCAGTTGCAAGCTAACAATTTTATAGTATTTTTCTGTATGAGATTGGTTTATTTGTTTGTTTGTTTAATTTGTAGTTCACCTCAATCAGGCAAAATCTGAAAGCAAAAGAAGTCATTCCCATTATCATGAAGTCCTACTTACTGTTGACTTTTAAAGATGAACAGACACTGAAAGCATTCATTTTGGGGAAAAGACCCAAGGAAGAAATAAAGGGGAAAAATTCCAAAACTTATTAGGTATATTTTTGCCACAAAGAGCTTGTCCTAAATTTCCTGAGTTAGCCTTCTTACTTCACTCATGCTTGATTTTTATTATCTTCACAGATACCTAAAAACAAAGTAATGTTTGAACCAAACAGAGATAAGCTGGAGAGACTAGACTCAGTCATTGGTTTAGACCCATCTCTGACACTTCCCAGACATGTGTCAAAGCTTTCTGGAGCTCACAGCTCCCCACCTCTAAAATGGCAAGAGAAGAAAACTAGACAATGGCTAGCTAGTTTCTTTTGAGCACTAATCGTCTCTGATTCCAGACTTCTAGCATCCACAGATATATTTGGTGCTTTGGTGTATTTCTAGACCCAGACAGTTTCCTTCCCACATGGCAGAAACAAAGCTCTCAGAAGCCAGGGGAGACAGGGTTTGGGCCGTGCTGAGACCCTGCCAGCCTGGCACAGGCAGGCTCTGTCTGGAAGGCACCCAGACCACATTCCTGATCCAAATACCCAGTGTCTGTGACATTTGAAAGTACCTTTCCAACCTCAAGACTCAAGCTGTGGCTCGATTATTTAATGCACTCAGAAGCAGTTAAGTATTACTTACCTTGCAGCCTTTGAATCTTAGCAGAAGAGGTTTACCATTATATGACTAGATTGAGCAAGGAAAAGTTTCCTCCTGTTTCTTAAGTGTGTCTATATTTTAATTCTCTATTTTTAAGTGGAGATACACCTAGAGTAGGAAAGTTGCTTAAAGGTCACCTGTCCTGTGGTTTCAATACCCATTTCCAAATTAGAGGTACCTGGGCATTTCTCTAAAAATATGGATTCCAGGGCCCACTTCAGATTGACTAGGTCAGAAACTGAGGGTGTTGGACCCAGCAATCTGTGGTTTAACCAGCCCTGCAAGTGATTCTGATGAGCAGCTGGGTTTAGGATACACTGCCATGGACCTCCTTTTAGAATTATGGAAATATTTCTGTGGGAAGCAGCACTCTGTGTAATGAAGATTTGATTTCTAGAAACTCACTTTAGAGGAAGCACTTGGGATAGCATGAGAAATCCACATTCCAGGACACGTCATGAGGCTCGGTCACTCAAGGTCAGTTTCCTCACCCCACCAGGTCCCAAGAGGATGAGAGGAGTCAACCAGAGGCAACTGGTACTCGGACTCTGAACTCTTGGAAGCTCAGATCCTTTATCTGTTCCCAGGAAGTGTGACTGTCAGAGTCTACTGACACTGACCAAGCTGTGAACCTGGGCTCAAATGGATTGTGTTGAACCATCTCTGTGATGGTTAATATTGAGTGTCAACTTGATTGGATTGAAGGGTGCAAAGTATTAATCTTGGGTGTGACTGTGAGGGTATTGCCAAAGGACATTAACATTTGAGTCAGTGGGCTGGGGAAAAGAGACCCACCCTTAATCTGGTGGGCACAATCTAATCAGCTGCCAGTGAATATAAAGCAGGCAGAAAATTGTGAAAAGGCGAGACTGGCTTAGACTCCCAGCCTACATCTTTCTCCCATGCTGGATGTTTCCTGCCTTCAAACATCGGACTCCAGAGCTCTTCAGTTCTGAGACTCGGACTGGTTCTCCTTGCTCCTCAAGCTTGCAGACGCCTATTGTGGGACATTGTGATCATGTAAGTTAATATTTAATAAACTCATATATATATATACACATATATACGTGTGTGTATACATATACACACATATATATATTAGTTCTGTTCCTTTAGGGAACCTTAATACAGATTTTGGTACCAGGAGTGGTTCTAGAGGAACAGAATTCATAATTTTTTTCTTTTTTTTTTTTTGGAGACAGAGTTTTGCTCTTTCACCCGGGCTGGAGTGAAGTGGTGCAATCTCGGCTCACTGCAACCTCTGCCCCCTGGATTCAAGGGATTCTCCTACTTCAGCTTCCCGAGTAGCTGGGATTATAGGTGCCTGCTGCCATGCCTGGCTAATTTTTGTATTTTTACTAGAGATGAGGTTTCATCATGTTGACCAGGCTGGTCTCGAACTCCTGACCTCAGGTGATCCACCTGCCTTGGCCTCCCAAAGTGCTAGGATTACAGGTGTGAGCCACTGCACTCAGCCAGGAACAGAATATTAAGGATGGAGTTCTTTTGTTGGTTTTGGGGTTTCTGGAGTTGGCTGCTTAATATGATTAGACCCAAAAATGCTAAGGACTCTACTTCTAATAGTATGGAGAACACTGGTAGTCCTTGGCATGAACTGTTTAGAGAGTTATGTAAAATAAATGCATTTGACACTCCTGATTCACCGTTCATGAGATGCAAGGAGTTCCTTAACTCTATATATAATACCTTTGACCATATGTGGAGAACCAAGGAACAAAATGAAGCTGGTTGGTTGCTCCTAAGTTCACTGGACAAAGTGATGAGAGAAAATGATGAACTCAGGGATTCTGTCTTCTGGCTTCAGAAGCAGATACTGAGCCTCAAATCTTCTAAGATTGCCCTGAGTGAGAGTCTTATCTCCTGTAGAGAAAGAGCTGAAATTGTGGAGAAACAGACACAAGCTCTTATCATGCGAGTGGCTGACCTGCGATGAAAGGTGCATGCACCTCACCGGTGTCTACTGTTAAAGTGAGGGCATTGATTAGAAAAGAATGAGACCCTGTAACCTGGAATGGGGATGTGTGGGAGGACCCTGATGAAGCTGGGAACACTAAGTTTGTAAGCTCTGATTAACCTCTCTTGCCAGAAGGAACAGCTTCACCAACCCCAGTAGTGGCAACATCCCCTCCCTGACCCATGCTGCCGTCAGCCTTTCCACCTTTGTCTGAGAAGACAAACTCTGCACTGTCTGAGGCAACAGTGATGGCCTCCATGGAGGCAGTTGCCAGGCAAAATAATGTTGATTCTCCTCAGGAGCCACCCTCAACACCTGTTTGCTTCCAGACCTATAACTAGACTAAAGTCCTGGCAGGCACCTAGAGGTGAGGTTGAGAGCATGACCCATGAGGAGGTTCACTACACTTAAAAAGAACTGCTTGAGTTCTCTAATTTATATAAACAGAAATCTGGAGAACAGTCACGGGAATGGATATTAAGGGTATGGGATAATGGTGGAAGGAACATAGAGTTGGATCAGGCTGAATTTATTGATTTGGACCCACTAAGTAGGGACTCTGCATTTAATGTTGCAGCTTGGGGAATTAAAAAAGGTTCTAATAGTTTATTTGCTTGGTTAGCTGAAATATGGGATTAAAAGATGGCCCACTGTGAGCAAGCTGGAAATGCCTGATCTTTCTGGGTTTAATGTAGAGGAAGGGATCTAAAGGCTTAGGGAGAGTGGGATGGTGGAGTGGATTAGTCACTTTAGACCTACTCATCCCAGGTAGGAGGGTCCAGAAGATATACCCTTGACCAATGCCTTGCAAAATAGATTTGTGAGGCAAGCACCTACATCTTTGAAGAGCCCTATAACTTCTCTTCTCTGTATGTCAGATCTAACAGTAGGAACCATAGTCACTCAACTACAAAATTTAAATACGATGGGAATAATTTGATCCTGACGTGGCAGGGGCCAAGTGGCAGCAGTAACCGTCAAAGGCAAGGTGGGTGTAGCTACCGTAATGAACAGCAGAGACAAAGCACCAATCAGAATAGTCTGACTCATGTAGAGCTCTGGCATTGGCTAATTAATCATAGTGTTCCTAGAAATGAAATTGATAGGAAGCCTACTGCATTCATACTTAATTTATACAAGCAGAAAACTTCTAGCTTGAATGGACAAAAGACTAATTTGAATTACAAAAAAGGAGAATCATGGTCCCTCAATCAATTTCCAGACTTGAGCCAGTTTATAGACCCAGAACTCCTTGAATGAAGGGGAGGCTGGATCCCCTTAAGGAAGGGCCTCACTACATTACCGACAATTTGTGCAGTGAACCTTTCTCCCATCTTTCCCCAAAGACACCTCTGGCCTTTTATTGGGGTAACTGTGCATTGGGAAAAGGGAAATGATCAGACATTTCAGAGACTACGGAACATTGCCTCTGAGCTGATGTTGACTCCAGGGGACCCAAAACATCACTGTGATCCTCCAATTAAAGTAGGGACTTATGGAAGTCAGGTAATTATGGAGTTTTAGCTCAGGTCTGACTTACAGTGGGTCCCCACAGTCATCCTGTAGTAATTTCCCCAATGCCAGAATGCATAATTGGCATAGACACACTTAGCAGCTGGCAGAATCCCTACACTGGCTTCCCTAACTGGTAGGGTGATGGCTATTATGGTGGGAGAGGCCAAATGGAAGCCATTAGAGCTGCCTCTACCTAAAGAAATAGTAAATCAAAAACAATATCACATCCCTGGGGGGATTGTGGAGATTAGTGCCACCATCAGGGACCTGAAAGATGCAGGGGTGGTGATTCCTACCACATCCCCATTCAACTCTCCCATTTGGCCTGCCTCAAACTGACCGAGCTGTGAACCAGATGGATCTTAGAGAATGACAGTGGATTATCACAAGCTTAATCAAGTGGTGACTCCAATTGCAGCTCCTGTACCAGATGTGGTTTCATTTCTTGAGCAAATTAACACATCTCTTGGTACCTGGTATGCAGCTATTGACTTGGCAAATGCCTTTTTCTCCATTCCTGTCCATAAGGCCCACCAGAAGCAATTTGCCTTCAGCTGGCAAGGCCAGCAATATACCTTTACTTTCCTACCTCAGGGGTATATCAACTCTGGCTTTGTGTCATAATCTTATTTGGAGAGACCTTGATCGCTTTTCACTTCTACAAGATATCACACTGGTCCATTACATTGATGACATTATGCTGATTGGATCCAGTGATCAAGAAGTAGCAAACACACTGGACTTATTGGTGAGACATTTCCATGCCAGAGGATGGGAAATAAATATGACTAAAATTCAGGGAATTTCTACCTCAGTGAAATTTCTAGGGGTCCAGTGGTGTGGGGTCTGTCAAAATATTCCTTCTAAAGTGAAGGATAAGTTGCTGTGTTTGGCCCCTCCTACAACCAAGAAAGAGGCAGAACACCTAGTGGGCCTATTTGGATTTTGGAGGCAACACATTCCTCATCTGGGTGTGTTACTCTGACCCATTTATTGAGTGACCCAAAAGGCTGCCATTTTGAGTGGGGTCCAGAACAGGAGAAGGCTCTGTAACAAGTCCAGGCTGCTGTGCAAGCTGCTCTGCCACTTGGGCTATATGACCCAGCAGATCCAATGGTGCTTGAGGTGTCAGTGGCAGATAGGGATGCTGTTTGGTGCCTTTGGCAGGCCCCCATAGGTGAATCACAGTGGAGGCCTCTAGGATTTTGGAGCAGGGCCTTGCCATCTTCTGTAGATAACTACTCTCCTTTTGAGAGACAGATCTTGGCTTGTTACTGGACTTTGACGGAAACAACGTTTGACTATGGGTCATCAAGTCACCATGTAACCTGAACTGCCTGTCATGAACTGGGTGCTTTCTGACCCATTTAGCCATCAAGTGGGTCATGCACAGCCTTCCACCATCAAATGGAAGTGGTATATACGTGATGGGGCTTGAGCAGGTCCTGAAGGCACAAGTAAGTTACATGAGGAAGTGGCTCAAATGCCCATGGTCTCCACACCTGCCGCCCTGCCTTCTCCTCCCCAGCCTGCACCAATGGCCTCATGGGGAGTTCCCTGTGATCATTTGACAGAGGAAGAGAAGACTAGGGCCTGGGTCACAGGTGGTTCTGCACAATATACAGGCACCACCCGAACGTAGACAGCTGCAGCACTACAGCCCCTTTCTAGGACATCCCTGAAGGAGACCAGTGAAGGGAAATCTTCCCAGTGGGCAGAACTTCTAGCAGTGCACCTGGCTGCACACTTTGCATGAAAGGAGAAATGGCTAGATGTGCGATTATATACTGATTCATGGGCTGTAGCCAATGGTTTGGCTGGATGGTCAGGGACTTGGAAGAAGCATGATTGGAAAATTGGTCACAAAGAAATTTGGGGAAGAAGTACGTATGTGGATAGACCTCTCTGAGTGATCAAAAACTGTGAAGATATTTGTATCCCACGTCAGTGCTCACCAACGGGTGACCTCAGCAGAAGAGGATTTTAATAATCGAGTGGATAGGATGACCCATTCTGTGGACACCACTCAGCCTCTTTCCCTAGCCACTCCTGTCATTGCCCAATGGGCCCATGAACAAAGTGGCTATAGTGGCAAGGACGGAGGTTACTCATGGGATCAGCAACACGGACTTACACTCACGAATGCTGACCTGGCTATGGCCACTGCTGAGTGCCCAATTTGCCAGCAGCAGAGACCAACAATGAGCCCTCGATATGGCACCATTCCTCAGGGTGATCAGCCAGCTACCTTGTGGCAGGTTGATTGTATTGGACCTCTTCCATCATGGAAAGGGCAGAGGTTTGTCCTCACTGGAATAGACACTTACTCTGGATATGGGTTTGCCTATCCTGCATGCAATGCTTCTGCCAAGACTATCATCCACGGACTCACGGAATGCCTTATTCACCTTCATGGTATTCCACACAGCATTGCCTCTGACCAAGGCACTTGCGGCTAAAGAAGTGCAGCAGTGGGCTCATACTCATGGAATTCACTGGTCTTACCATGTTCCCCATCATCCTGAAGCAGCTGGATTGATAGAACGGTGGAATGGCCTTTCAAAGTCACAATTACAATGCCAACTAGGGGACAATGCTTTGCAGGGCTGGGGCAAAGTTCTCCAGAAGGTTGTGTATACTCTGAATCGGCATCCAATATATGGTACTGTTTTCCCGATAGCCAGGATTCATGGTACAGGAATCAAGGGGTGGAAGTGGAAGTGGCACCACTCACTGTCACCCCTAGGGATCCACTAGCAAAATTTTTGCTTCCCATTCCCATGACATTATATTCTGCTGGCCTAGAGGTCTTAGTTCCAAAGGCAGGAATGTTGCTACCAGGAGACACAACACCAATTCCACTAAACTGGAAGTTAAGATTGCCACCTGGACACTTTGGGCTCCTCCTACCTTTAAGTCAACAGGCTAAGAAGTTAGAAAACTGGAGTTACAGTGTTGGCTGGAGTGATTGACCTGGATTATCAAGATGAAATCAGTCTACTACTCTACAATGGAGGTAAGGAAGAGTATGCATGGAATACAGGAGATACATTAGGGCATCTCTTAGTAGTACCATGCCCTGTGATTAAGGTCAATGGGAAACTACAACAGTCTGATCCAGACTGGACTAAAAATGGCCCAGACCCTTCAGGAATGGTTTGGGTCACCCGACCAGGAAAAAAATCAATGACCTGCTGAGGTGCTTGCTGAAGGCAAAGGGAATACAGAATGGGTAGTAGAAGAAGGTAGTAATTAATACCAGCTACGACCACATCATCAGCTTCAGAAGCGAGGATTGTAATTGTCATGAGTATGTCCCCCTTCTTTTGTTAAAAATATGTTTTGCATATATATACTTGTGCTAGGAAAATATCTTCATTTTATTTTCTTTCTCCTTTATCATGTGACATAAGATTTATTGACTTCACATTAGCATTTAAGTATTGTTAACTTTATGTAATAGTTTTTGGGTTGGGGATTGGTGCGTTTCCAGTTGTATGAAGGATAGTTGTTTTATGTTAGGCATAATTATGACCTTATTATTGTCTTTACTTAAAGATTATGTATGATCTCAGGAGATGTGTATGGGTTCAAGTTGACAAGGGGTGGGCTTGTGATGGTTAATACTGAGTGTCAACTTGATTGGATTGGATGCAAAGTATTAATCCTGGGTGTGTCTGTGAGGGTGTTGCCAAAGGAGATTGACATTTGAGTCAGTGGGCTGGGGAAAACAGACCCACCCTTAATCTGGTGGGCAAACCTAATCAGCTGCCAGTGAATATAAAGCAGGCAGAAAATCGTGAAAAGGTGAGACTGGCCTAGCCGCCCAGCCTACATCTTTCTCCCATGCTGGATGTTTCCTGCCTTTAAACATCAGACTCCAAGTTCTTCAGTTGAGACTCAGATCGGCTCTCCTTGCTCCTCAAGCTTGCAGAGAGCCTGTTGTGGGACCTTATGTTTGTGTACGTTAATACTCAATAAACTCCCCTTCATGTGTATATATATCCTATTCTGTCCCCCTAGGGAACGCTGACTAATACAATCTCCATGTATTTTTTTTTCTAGCTATAAGCTTACTTTTTCCAAAACTTTTTATTTAAAAAATTCTCAAGCCTACAGAAAAGTTGAAAAAAATATAGTGCAACCCGTATCTCTATCTATATCTATATCTTTATCTATATCTATATCTATAGATATAGATATTTTTTGAGACAGGGTCTCACTCTGTCACCCAGGCTGGAGTGCAGTGGCACAATCTTGCCTCACTGCAACCTCTGCCCCCTGGGTTCAAGCAATTCTCCTGCCTCAGCCCCCCGAGTAGCTGGGACTACAGGTGTGTGCCACCATACCCAGCTAATTTTCTGTATTTTTAGTAGAGACAGGGTTTCACCATGTTGGCCAGGCTGGTCTCGAACTCCTGACCTCAGGTGATCCACCTACCTCAGCCTCCCAAAGTGCTGGGATTACAGGTGTGAGATATGGCGCCCGGCCCGTATCTATATATTCTTTATCTAGAAAATTTGGTTAACATTTTATCATATTCGTATGGGGTTGTTTCCTCTCTTACTCCATTCTCTTCACATAAATGTTTTCCACTCCTCTCCCCAATCATTTGAGAGTAAGTTGCATGTCTCACTTACATGTGATGTCTGCATCACAACACTTCGTAGCTAAGTATTTCCCAAGAACAGGAATATTTTCCTATCTAAACACAATATAACTAGCACACTCAGGAAATTTAATCTCAATATAATACTATTATCTAATCTGGGGTTCATATTCGAATGTCCTATATTGTCCCCAAAATGCCCTTTGTAGCTTTTTAAAAGGACATTAATGACCCAATCTAGAAACACACTTTGCATCTAGTTGTCATAACAACTTTTTTCTCTCTTTCACTATAGTGATATTTTTAAGCATTCACTCAGGTTATTTTGTAGGATGTTCTTCAACTTTGGGTTTGTCTGATTGTTTTTTCCTAAGTAGGTTCAAGTTAAACATTTGGGCAGGAATATTAGAGAGATCTTTCTCCAATGTGTATCTTAGATGTATCTTTCTCAGTGCATGACATCAGGAGGCACATGTGGCCACTTTGTCTCATTTTAAGTGATGTTAGGTTTGATCATTTGGCATACAAGTATTTTTTTCCCTTCTAATAAGTGGACATCAATGAAGTGATATATTGAGGCTGTGAATATCCTTTTCCCTTGGTGCTTCTCAGTGGTTGAGCATCCCTTGATGAACCTTTACTAGCCTCTGTTATTGAAATGGGTGGTTGGAAATGATGATTTTAAAAATGTCATTGTTCTTTTTACATTTATTTGGTGGCATTATTCTATAAAAAAGATATTTGCCATCTCACTCTACACTTATTATTATTTTAGTGTCTCAATGGACTCATTGATTTGTTTTTGATGTGTTATTATTTATTATTTTCACTGTTCTTCTTAATGTTCCAATTGACCCAAATTTAACCAATGTGAGCTCCTTCAAGATGGCTCCTATGTCTTTTTGACATCTCATCAGTTTTTGAACACTTCCTTTACTTTCTAGCATAAGGAGATATTCCAGATTCACCTTGTATTTTCCTCTACCCATCCCTTAAATTATCCATTTCTTCAAGGAGCCCTGGCTCCATTTAGAGCTCACTACTACTGGACTGTCATTGTTTCTAGGCCTTTGGAGTAAACAGAGCTAGGAAATATATATCTGTGTATATATAATATAATATGTATACATTTATTAGATTTATAATATATAGAACATATATTATAAATATATATTTTAAAAGTATGCATTTGTACTGATACTTTTGATTCCAATCCAACACCAAAGTTTTTTTCTCTTTTCTTCATTCCACATTCATGTCTCCCTTCCCCTAAAGTAAAATCTTTTTTTCCCCAAATATGAATATATATATAAATGAATATGTATTTATTCATTTACTACAATATACTCAAAATAGTTTAATAATTACTTCACCACAATCACCACTGACCACAAACTGCCTAAGGCAAAGATTTTTTCAGTTTTGTAATCTTTGGACTACATCCCACCAAGTTTGTGCAGTTAGAGTACTTTGTCCAAAAGTTTCTTGGATTAGTTCTTTGTTTTCCTCTGTGTGGTTATATTATCAAATTGACCTACGGTTATATTCCACTAAGCTTTTAATAAATATTGAGGACAAGCTCAAGGTCATAGCCACTGATAGAACCTAGAGGGCAATGATCTATGTTGCGAATTCAGGGCAAACTCATGCTTTTAGTCACTGATGGGGAGCAGAACCCACATCCAGACCAGGACCTTTCCTCTTCCACGTGACATGAAACTAAGAGGCAGGATAGAGGCAGGAGGCAGAGAAATTCTAGGCAGACAGAGGCAGGTCCTGTCCCACCTTCAAGCCAAAAAGCCTGAAACCCACCACCAAAAGTGAGAACTTCTATTTCTGTTTGCCCGCTCTCTCCCTATTGGTTCTTTCTGAATAGTGCCTTTTAACCAATCAAATGTTGTCTTTTCCAAAACTACATATAACCCACCCCACCCCCCCACCATCCTGTGCCTATAAAGACCCCAGACTCAATAGGCAGCGAGAAGAGATGGCTTGACTTCAGAGAGATGGCTTGACTTGAGAGAGGCAGCTTGACTTCAGGTAAGGCTACCTGTCCTTCCTGTCCCCTTTCCAGCTCCCCTCTCTGCTCAATAAAATTCTCTACCTTCACCATCCTTCAATTCATCCCCATGACCTCATTTTTCCTGGACACCAGACAAGAGATCAGGACCCACCGAGTGTAGGTATCCAGAGAGTCTGTCACACTAGCCCTTTGCCCTCACTGGCAGAGGGCAGTTGCCCCATGTGACAAGGCAAGGAGCCAACTGAGCTGCTAACACGCAGCTGACCACGGACAGCAGAGCTAAGAGAGCACTGTAACACTCCCTCTGGGACACCAGGGTAGCAGGCACCCCTACCTGGGTATCGCCATGGGCCCTACATGAAGCTTGCTCCTGCCAGCATCTGGAGTGGCCAGCTGGATCCTGCACTTTTTCACTCATGCCTGGTCTGGTCACAGGCCCTGCATGAAGCTTGCTTCTGCCGGTGCCTGGAGCAGCTGGTGCCCAGAGCAACCGAATGGATCCCACACTTGCTCACTCATGTACTCCCTCCTGCAAAGGGTTGACTTTGGTGGGCTGAGTAAACAGGTCACGCCTGTCGTGAGTCCGTCGAAGGGGCCAAGAAAAATCCTGCATCAAAACTATCAGAAAATGAGCACACACATATCTGCAGAGCTAATGTCAAGTAAAGTTCAGAATGTTAAGGATCTAGGTTTGTCTCTTTTTTTTTTTTTTTTTTTTTTTTTTTGAGATGGAGTCTCACTCTATCGCCCAGGCTGGAGTGCAGTGGCATGATCTCAGCTCACTGCAACCTCTGCTGCCCAGGTTCAAGTGATTCTCCTGCCTCAGCCTCCTGAGTAGCTGGGATTACAGGAGCCCACCACCACACCCGGCTAATTTTTGTATTTTTAGTAGAGACAGGGTTTCACCATCTTGGCCAGGCTGGTCTTGAACTCCTGACCTCGTGATTCACCTGCCTCGGCCTCCCAAAGTGCTGGGATTACAGGGGTGAGCCACTGTGCCTGGCCTGTCTCATTGTTTTAATGCTTCCTTGATTTATGAAAAGAAAGTTGTGTATGGAGAACACCAGAGACAGAAACAAAGGGAGATGAGGTAGGAATTAAAAGAGAGAGAGAGGCTTGGCGTGATGGCTCATGCCTGTAATCCCAGCACTTTGGGAGGCCGAGGCGGGCAGATCACGAGGTCAGGAGATCGAGACCATCCTGGCTAACATGGTGAAACCCCATCTCCACTAAAAATACAAAAAATTAGCCGGGTGTGGTGGCACGCACCTGTAGTCCCAACTACTCGGGAGGCTGAGGCAGGAGAATTGCTTGAACCCAGGAGGCAGAGGTTGCAGTGAGGCAAGATTGTGCCACTACACTCCAGCCTGGGTGACAGAGTGAGACTCTCTTAAAAAAAAAAAAAAAAGAGAGAGAGAGAGAGAGAGAAAGAGAAAGCCAGAGGAGAGAGAAAGAAAACCAGACAGAAAAACTGGCATCTGCATAGAATGGGGACCATGCAGTGTCCTGCAAAGCCCAAACTGTATCAGTCTTGGCTAATCCTTCCCTGAATTCTCCTCTTTATAGAGTGGGTGAGTTTGAATTGGAGGATTTGCCCTCCTGTCTGGTCTAGTCAGACAGCTGGGAGACCCTCAGCAAACTCTAATGCTCCACAATTCCAGAAATTGGCCAAGCCTCTATTCCTAGCCAGAGAGACCTCAGCAGCTACTGTGGGTGTCAGGACAGATTCTGTGTGATCAAGGTGCCATTGGGTGGTGCTGGTGTCTTTGTGTCAACAAGATAAGCCTTTCTCCTGATTCTTCTGGGTGCAAGTTAGCTGAAACTAGGATCTTCACTTTCATGGGTCATGCCATGGACAAGGAAGAAGGAGAGCTGAGTTCATCCTTTCTGATGTCTGTTTTATGCTGTCATGGCACAAAGGAAGACAGAAAGCCCCACATCTGACTTGGGAGTTGAAATCCAGGTGAGGGATGAGGATAAACAGGTGCCGAGGGCCTGCTGTTTATACAGGTGTGCCAATTCTCCGACCACCTTGGTACTGCCCTCCCATTGACGAGCCCACTAGTGGAGGGCCCAGCATCCACTCTGTATACCATGGTGGGCTGCAGTTTCATGGGAGAGCTCCATCTACTGGAAGAGCCCTCTACCCCATCTGCTCTCTAGAAAGTGGTTAATACACATTCCCCCTAAAGTAAAAACCTAGATGTCATTTAAAGTGTGATCCCTCCAACAGAAACATAAGTTCCAACAACAGATCTAAAGGCAATTGATGTTGGAGCAATAATGATGGAAATCTGGGTGGCCTTTTCCAAATACCAGTACAGGTGACACTGAGGGGCAGCGGCTCTTCAGAGCTCACTTCAGATCATAACCCTGACCACTCATAAGGGTGCCTCTGAATGGAATAACAAGATTTGGGTGATGCTTGGAGGATTCTGTTTTCTTCTAATTAATTTATTCTTTTTGAGTTACCATAAAACTTGAAGGCCTAAGTAAATTCAGGGCACCCTAAAATGCACTTCAACAACAACCTGGCCAAAATCTCACAATATTCTCTGTAAGCTATTCCATTCAATTGCAGTGTCAAACTGAAGCATTGGTGGGGCCCAGGCAAAGTATGATAATATCACAGCTCCTCCCTCTACCCTATACTTGCTTTTTCACAGACAGTGAAACGTTGGCATCATTCTTCAGGAGACACATAAGGGAAGGTGACTGAGCACAGGTGTGGAGCCAGAGGCTCAAGGTATGGTGGAGCTGCGGCTGGCACTAGCTTCTGAGCTTTCCCGGTTTCCTTAACCATGACCAGGAGGCCCAGAGAGCCACAGGTCTGAGAGAAGAGTGAGAGGAAGCAAGGTTCCAGAAGCACCATCTCTGGGAAAATATGGCATTGAGGACTTGCAAACAGATTTACTAATGGGAAAAACTATGCTGAGAAACACTTTTGGTGTATCAGAGGACATGGGAAGATTTAGCTTAAGGTTCAAAGAAATCTTAGCAAAGAAAAGAAAAAGAGCAATAATTAGCCTCAGGAAACTAAAAAGTTATACAAGAAAATAAATGTCATGATAGTACACTACTTGGCTCAGCATTAAACAAGATTAACTGTGTGTTGCTTTGATTGATTGATTGATTGATTGAATGTGTGTGGAGATGGAGTCTCATTATATTGCCCATGCTGGTCTCGAGCTTCTGTGGTCAAACAATCCTCCCACCTCAGCCTCCAAAAATGCTGGGCTCCCAAGCATGAGCCACCACCCCTGGCCTTTTTTGTTTGTTGTAATTGTAAGCTTGTTAGCAATATTTGACTTTTAAAACTGTGTTCAAATATTATTTTGATTGAAAGTTTCTTTGAAAAGTGTTTTCTTTTTTTTAGGATCTTCTGCTAGAGAAAGTAGATTGGACCTGAGTTCAGTGTGGCATTGGCAAAAAGTTAGATCTTGATGCCCAGTGGTTATGTTCTCCTAGCTCTTTTCTCTAAAAGATTCGAGTTCAGAGGAAAGTCAGAGGCTTGAGATGTGGCATCAGATTGTGTCCTCTTGGGGGAATGGGAACATCTGAAAGTCACCCATAGCTCAGGGCACTTCAAAAGCATCAGACATACTTGTGAGATGGTCATTTCACTGGCAGGGCAGCCTGGGACTGAGAGTCAGTGGGCAGTCTCCAGTGCTGGCTCCACCACTGACAGGTTGACCTCAAATAGTTTATTCCACACATCTCACACTTTATCCTGGGCTTCAGTTTGTTCAGCTCCAAAACTGATAGGGCAGGGAAAGGGCACAAGACAATTATCTACTGGTTGTTACATCCAGTCATGAAAGTTGATTCAGTACTTCCCACATCCCTGCTGGTCACAGGAGTTAAGCCTTGAACCAAAGCCCAAAAAGTTCTGTACTCATGTGGTATTTAGCTTAGCAGGGGGATGTACAGGAAACCAGGAAGCACATATATAAATGACTACAAA
This sequence comes from Pan troglodytes, assembly GCF_028858775.2. Classification (NCBI taxonomy): domain Eukaryota; kingdom Metazoa; phylum Chordata; class Mammalia; order Primates; family Hominidae; genus Pan; species Pan troglodytes. The sequence continues at coordinate 105,457,525 of NC_072406.2, read as the reverse complement.
TCTTGAAGATAAAACTGATGGCAAGCAGGTTGGGGGGAGCTTATTAGATGGGCTGGTCAGGGAAAGCCTCTCTGAGGAGGTAACTTTTGAGTTGAGATTTGCATGATGATAAAAGGCATTACAGGGTTTATCCAAAGTGCCATGGGAGGAGAGGGTTCAAAGGAGCACAGAAGGGCTTTAAGTGGGAATGTGTGATATGGGCTGATTTGTGTGTTAAAAACACTCCCTGGCTGCTGTGGGAGGACGAGAGGGGAAGCAGGGAGATATCTAAGAGGCTGCTGCTGTAGTCCAAGCCAGTATGAGGGCGGTTGGAGAAGAGTGAATAGATTTGAGCTATAATTGGGAGTTCTAGAGTATTTCTGCAGCTCTTCTAGCTGAGGTGATAGTGTAACCACCTTCAATCTGGCTCAAGACAAGTCTAGTCATCTTACCTTGGAAGGACCAGGCCATCAAGCCATAAGCAGCGATTTAATGGTGACTCCTCCTAAGGAAACTGCCAGGCCAAGCAGAACCTTTGTGCACTTTTTGAAAGGACATCCTTTTCTCCAGGGAAATATAGGTCTATGCCAGGGCTCATCATGGTTTGACTGGTGAGGATGATCTCGCCCTGGGCTGGGTGCCTTTGTGCAGTGCACAGCCGGCCAGAGGGTAGGTAGCAGCTCTGTCTTCTGGGTGGGAAAGGCCCTACCTTCAAAGCTGGAACAACAGAGACTTCCCAGACTTGTGGCAGTGCTAGGGACTGGGAGGAGGGACGGGCTCTGGTTAGAGCCCCCTTTAAAAATCCTTGATAGCTATGGGTGATCTCTAATCAAAAGTATCCCCCCACACACACCCAAAATTAGCTTCCTTTCAGAGGGTGGCACGTCTCTCCATCACCACCACTCCCAACCTGAGTACCCGATGGAATCCCATTGCCTCATTTCACGAATGGGTAAACTGAGGCCAGGGAGAGCGGCCGCTGCATGCCTGAGGCCGTGGCTGTCGAGGGTTGGGGCAGCTCTGAACCCCGGGTTGTTCGCCTCCCCAGGTGGAGCCCATCGCGATCCCTGGGCTCCGAGGGAGCCGCCTGGCCACCCAGCACATCGGGTGTCCTTGACTGGCCGCCTAGGCAGGCGAGAGGAATACGGGCTGCACTTGGAGGGGATGCTCAAGTACCTCGGGAGGAGAAGCTTTCTGTTTTGCAGGAGAGGAAATAGAAGCCCTTGGAAGAAGAGACCTCATCCCAGAAAATAAAAGCTTAGGACAGGCTGTAAGGCGTCCCCTGGCGGCGCCTGCCTGCTCTCCGCGTCCTGCGGCCTCTGCGCCCCTGATGGAGCCGGGCCCACCCCGCGCCGCCGCCCTCACTTCCCTGCGAGGATCTGGAATTCCGGGGAGCCCCAGCCTGGCCCCCCGAGCCCAGGACCTCATTGACGGCCAGGAATTCAATAGCAACGGGCCGGGGGAAAGAAAGGAGGGAGCAGAGGGGCTAGAGAGAGAGAGGAAAGGACTGGAGGAGGAGAAGAAATAAAGGAGGCAAAGAAGCAAAGGTCAGAGAGCGGCACACTCTGACATTCATGAACTTCCAGGAAACCGTCTGGGATCTAGACTCCTCCCCCCAACCCCGGATGTTTCTGGTCTGTCCTTTATTGGCCCCATCTGTTTGTCTTAGTCCCTTTTCTGTTGCTTATAACAGAATACCTGAAACTAGGTAATTTGTAAAGAAAAGAAATTTATTCCTAATAGTTATGGAGGCTTAGAAATCAGGGGTGGAGGGGCTGCATGTGCGAGGACCTTCCTGCTGGTGGGGACCCTGCAGGGTCCTGAGACTGCACAGGAATCACGTGGCGAGGCGGCTGGGCAGACTAGTCCCGGCTCAGGACTTCCGCTTTTAATGAAGCTACCAGTCCCGCTCCCATGATAACCCATTAAGTCATTAACCCACGAATGGATTATGACAGGAGCCCTAGTGACCCAATCACCTCTTAAAGGCCTCACCTCTCAATATTGCCACACTGGAGATTAAATTTCTCTCTCTCTGTCTCTCTCTCTCGTGTGTGTGTGTGTATTTGTGTGTGTGTCTGTGTGTCTTTTAAGTTCAACTTCTATTTTAGAGTAAGTGTGTGTGTGTGTCTTTTAAGTTCAACTTCTATTTTAGAGTCAGGGATACATGTGCAGGTTTGTTATATGGGTATAGCTCATGATGCTGAGGTTTGGGGTATGATTGATCCCCTCACCCAGCTAGTGAGCACAGTGCACAATAGGTAGTTTTTCAATCTCTGCACTCTCTATCTCTCCCCCATTTAGTAGTTCCCAGTGTCTATTTTTCTCATCTTTTTTGTGTCTCTGAGTGCCCAGCGTTTGGTGCCCACTTATAAGTGAGAACACACAGCATTTGATTTTCTGTTCCTGCATTATTTCACTTAGGATAATAGCTTCCAGCTGTATCCATGTTGCTGCGAAGGACATGATTTTCTTCTTTGTTGTAGCTGCGTAGCATTCCATGGTATATATGTACTACATTTTCTTCATCCAATCCACTGTTGATGGACACATAAGTTGATTCCATGTCTTTGCTATAGTGAATAGTGCTGCAATGAACTTACAAATGTATGTGTCTTTTTGATAGAATAATTTATTTTATTTTGGATAGATACCAGTAATGAGATTGCTGGTTCAAATGGTAGTTCTAAGCTCTTTGAGAAATCTCCAAACTGTTTTCCATGGTGGCTTAACTGATTTACATTCCCACCAACAGTGTATAAACATTCTCTTTTCTCTGCAGCCTCACCAGCATGTTTGTGTGTGTGTGTGTATTTACTTTTCAGTGATAGCCATTCTGACTAGTATGAGGTGATATCTCTCAGATGGTAACCACTCAAATGGTTTTGATTTGCATTTTTCTGATAATTACTGATGTTGAGCATTTTTTCATGATTGTTTGGCTACTTGTATATCCTCTTTTGAGAAGTATCTGTTCACACCTTTTGTCCACTTTTTCTTTTTCCTATAGAGGGGATCTTGCTGTGTCGCTGGAGTTCAGTGGTGCAAGTATGGCTCACTGTAGCCTCAAACTCTCGACCTTAAGGGATCCTCCCGCCTCAGCCTCCTGAGTAGCTGGGATTACAGTTGTGTGCCACCACATCTAGCTAATTCTTATATTTTTGAAGAGACAGAGTCTTGCTATGTTGCCAAGGCTGGTCTTAAACTCCTGGCCTCAAGCAGTCTTCATCTCCTGCCCTCAAGGAGTCTTCCACCTCAGCTCTCCAAAGTGTTGGGATTACAGGCATGAGCCACTGTGCTCAGCCTTGCCTACTTTTTAATGGGGTTATTTGTGCTTTGTTTGTTGAATTGTTTAAGCTCCTTATAGATTCTGGATCTTAGATCTTTGCCAAATGTATAGTTTGCAAATATTTTCATGCATTCTGTAGGTTGTCTGTTCACTCTGTTGATAGTGTCTTTGCTGTGCAGAAGTTCTTTAGTTTAATTAGGTCCCACTTGCCAACTTTTGTTTTTGTTGCAGTTGCCTTTGTGGACTTAGTCATAAATTCTTTCCCAATGCCAATATCCAGAATGATGTTTCCTAGATTTTCTTCTAGGATTCTAAATAGTTTGAGGTCTTACATTTAAATATTTAATTCATCTTGAGTTACTTTTTGTGTATGGTGAGAAGTAAGGTTCAGTTTCATTCTTCTGCATATAGTTAGCCAGTTATCCCAGCATCATTTATTGAATAGGGAGCTCTTTCCCCATTGATTATTTTTGTCAACTTTGTCAAAGGTCAGATGGCTGTAGGTTTGCAGGAGATTAAATTTCAACATGAGTTTTGGAGGAGACAAATATTCAAACCATGACAATATTCATTCATTCATTGATTCAATTCCATATCATTGAGTGCCAGGCCTTGTACCAGCTGCAGGGGTGCGGACATGAGCCAAGCAGGCCAATATCTGTCTTTGTGTAGCTTAGACAGACAGATGCTGGTCAAACAAAATCCCAATACAAAATAAACAGAGATGAGTGCTAAGGCAGAAAAGAACAGTCACTCTTGAGCACATAATAGGGGGACATGGAATCATATTTTTGACGGTCAGGGGCCTTGAGGATGAGATAAAATTCCTTCCTTCCAACTTTTTTATTTTGAAAATTTCAAATCCATAGAAAAGTTGCAAGAATATTACAAGGAATATCTTATACCCATTATCTAGATTTACCATTTACTATTTTGTCACATTTGTTCTCTCTTAATTTTTTTCTGCACCATTTGAGAGAAAGTTGCAGACATCATGACTCTTTACCCCGAAATATTTCAGCATACATATGCTAAGAACAAGGACTTTCTCTAGAACCACAATGTCTTGTCCAATTAATTTTAGATTAACATACTAGTTGCATCGATATTCAGACTGTTATGGGCTCAACTATGTCTACCCTAACAATTATATGTTGAAGTCCCAACCCCTAGTACCTCAGACTGTGACTATACTTGAAGATAGGGCTTTTTAAAGAATGTAATTAAGGTTAAATGAGGTCACATGGGTGGCCCTAATCCAAAATGACTAGTGTCCTTATAAGAAGAGGAAATTAGACTGGGTGCAGTGGCTCACGCCTGTAATCCCAGCACTTTGGGAGGCCAAGGCAGGTGGATCACTTGAGGTTAGGAGTTCAAGACTAGCCTGGCCAACATGGTAAAACCTCGTCTCTACTAAAAATACAAAAATTACTTGGGAGTGGTGACACACACCTGTAATCCCAGCTACTTAGGAGGCTGAGGCAGGAGAATCACTTGAACCTGGGAGGCGGAGGTTGCAGTAAGCCAAGATCATGCCACTGCTCTCCGGCCTGGGCAACAGAGTGAAACTCTGTCTCAAAAAAAAGAGGAAATTAGGACACAGATGTGTGCAGGCATTGAGGGAAGATCATGTGAAGACTCAGTGAAAAGGTGAGAGGAGAGAGGCCTCAGATGAAACCAAACTGCTGACACTTTGATCTTGGACTTCTAGCCTCAAGAACTGTGAGAAAATACATTTCTGCTGTTTAAGCTACCCTGTCTCAGGTATTTTGTTATGGCAGTCCTAGTAGACCATGGACCACACAGTCCACAACCAAATTTTTCTAATTGTCCCAGTAATATTCTTTATACCTATTTTTTAAAATCTGGGAACCACTCAAGGATCACATGTTGCATTTCATTGTCAATCTAGTCTAGAACAGTCTAGAGTTTCCCCATAAATCTAGAACAGTCTTCCCCACATTTTTGTTTATGCTCTGCCCTGCTATTGATGTCTTTGAAGGATCTGGACCAATTTTCTTGTACAATGTCCCACAGTCTAGATTAATCTGATTGTTAGAATCCACTTTAATATTTTTGGCTAGAGTACTTCGTGGTAATGCTGAGTGGATGAGGTAGGCATTGAAAACCAGCAGTGGGCAGTCTGGGCAGAAATGTCAAACACTGCCATTCACAGAGCAGGTACTGTGGAGGGGCACTGCTGCAGGCATCTTGGGTGTCCTGCATTCATGAAGGGAGGGCAGCGAGAGCCCGTGCATGTGCAGGGGAAGTGCAGGGCTGTAGGAGCACCAAGGGAGTCCAGGGCAGGTGGAAAAAGGAATTTAAGGATGGAAAAGGACAATTGAGGCCAGAATATAGAGATGATGAATGCCAAGTTAAGGCATCTGGTTTTGTGTCTGAGGGCTTGCAGACTCAGGGACATGTTTGTGATCAGGAAGCCCTGAGGGTTTGAATACCTTGTCCAAATCACACAGGAGTGGCATGGCTCTAACCGGAGGCCAGGACTCTGATTCTTAGTTGTTGTCTACACACTATTGACAGTTTAGCTCACATGTTTATTGCATGGTTAGGATATTGCTTGGGAATCAGTGAGTTCAAGCCCTGAGAAGAGAAAACATAAGACACAGAGTCTGAGGAAAAGAGGTTGGTGGGGGCTGGGAGCAGTGGCTCACGCCTGTAATCCCAGCATTTTGGGAGGCCAAGGCAGGCAGATCACTTGAAGTCAGGAGTTGGAGACCCGCCTGACCAACATGGTGAAACCCCAACTCTGGTAAAAAAATAAAAAATAAAATAAAATAAAATAAATGGTTGGTGGAGTCAGGGAGTCTGTCGATCTCCAGAGCCAAAGTCTAAACTGAGATGCAGTCTATGAAGTATACCATAAGTGCCAAATAACCATTTGCTTTTTTCCTTCCTTTTGTTCTTTTGCAAACTATATTCTCATTGGCTAGTTCATTTCACCTAAATAAGACACCTATCCACTGACTGATTAGATGTTCTCATTTGACAGATTTGAAAACCTGAGGCCTGGAGAAGTTCAGAAACTGCACAAAAAAGAGTTAGTGATGGGGCCGGGTGGCATTGCAGATCTCCAAAGTACCCGTGTCTCTTGACATTTCAAATTTCATGACATTCCCTTACCTCTCCCTAATTTGCTGTATGAAAATGGGGTTGAGCAAAAAGATGAAGCAAACAGGAGTCAGGCTCTAGGTTTCCAAAGAGTCTTTTTTGAAGACAGCAAGTCCCCTTGCTTTTCAAACCCATTCGTGAGCACCACAGCAGCCGTGCCAGTGAGGTCCCAGGTTTGGACAATGAGTCTGGCTGAGCACAGGCCTGGAAGGACAAACCAGGGCTCAGTGTGTCATGTGGTAGTCACTAGGTTCTGAGACACATGGGCACCCAGAACCCCTTCCCACAGAGCCAGGGCCAGGGTGACAATGGGCCACTTAGCCACCAGCAGCCTGAGGGAAAAGAAATGATCCCATGGCCGCTGGCCCTGAAGGAGGACCAGGCACCTCTGACAGATTCTGTGATACCCTTCGGGGGCTAGGCCCTGTAGGTGGGTCCTGAGGCCCTGAGACTATTGCAGGCAGCCAGGCAGTTCAGGCCTCTGCCAGGGGGAAAGGCTGTGGTGACCACAAAGGCAAGCCCCAGCATCTCAGAGCCAGCCCAGGCCACACACTGTGCTGACCACGACTGAGGTGTTGCATACCTGGTTACATCTCCAGGGTCTAGGATGGACCTTCCAGGAGAGGATACAGAAGGGACACAGGATATCAGACTCGAATCACCTGCTTGGTCAGGTACCCCTGTCACCAACAAAACAAGCCACTTAGTCACAGATTCCCCCAGCTCATTCCCACACTTCCTTTCTTCTTGGAGAGGAGGGACTGCAGCAAGTTTACATCAACCAGGACTTATTGAGGGAACACAGTACCAGCCTCCACCAGTTACTGAGTGAAACCCAATCCCGACATATCGTAATCATAGCACTAAATCTGAAGCTGTCATAATCACAGCACTAAAATGGAGGTCAGTCACACTGAGACTTTGAGGGGTGTGTTGATGGGGAGAAAAGACAAGAGACAAATAATCCCAATATAGTGCCTGGCTCCCAGCAAGAGTTCTGTAAGCTTGAAATGGAATACAGAGAGGAAAAGAAGGGACAGGAGAAGGAGGGAAAGAGGGGGAAGTGAGGAAGGAAGAAGGGAAGGAAAGGGAAGGGAAATTACTAGGTGATAGTGATCTAATTGCAATTTCTTGCAATGCTTTAGGTGTCGACAGGAAACGCTGTGTTCTGATGTAAAATGGCCACACAACACCATACTCTACAAGCGCACATAACTGCAGCCACACTGGTATACGCACAACTGCCCATAGCCACTTCCACCTGGGTAGACAGCCTCACACTATAGTCTCAACTCCCCGATTCTCCACTGGTCTACAGGACTTGTTTAAGAGCACCCCTCCACTCCTGTCCACTCCCCACTCACCCAGGCACTAGGAAGGCCCCCCTCCAACAGCCTTCATAGCCCACAGCCACTACCACTCCATACTCAGCTCGCACTCAGATGCGCAGCCACACCCCCAGGGGTACAGCCAGACACACAAGCAAGATGCCTTGTCCCCCCAAAGATTGGGAGAAGCTGGAAAGGACAAAAGGGAGGCAGACAAGGAAAGAAGCAGAGGAGACACTCAGCCCAAAACACTAGATGACCTATCAGCCCTGAGCCTGCTTCCCTGAATTGCCAGGAGCAAAGAGAAGAACAATTCCTTATAGGAGCAGGCATCCTACTCCCGGAAGAGGCCTTATATATCCAGGTTCCCGAGCAAGCAGATGTCTGAAAAAGTAATCTGACCCTCTGAGTAATCTCAAGGGACACTTCCTAGTTCTGTTATTCTCTGGTTCCTTGGAGAAGGGCAAAAATAATACATATCATCTCATGTTTGAAACACCTTACTGACACTACCATCTTGTTATAACCATGTGTGGTACTTTCAATCCATTACCTCAACTTACGCAACTTGGCTTGTCATTGCATTCTATGCAACCTTGGCTGGGAGAAAAGAGGTCTGGGTTCCAGTTCTCTGGAGGTCATTTAAACTCCTCATGTGCCAAATTCCTCACCTCTAAAAGGAGAGGACACTCTAGGTGATGCCTGAGGCCCTTCAAGTTCTAACGTCTTAGGCTTCTACCCATCTAGAACAATGCTTCCAATAGAAATATCATGTGAGCCACATAGATAATTTTAAATTATCTGGTCACCACCTAAAAAAGTTACAAGAAGTACACTTTGGGCAGATCACGAGGTCAGGAGTTCGAGACCAGCCTGGTGAAATCCTGTCTCTACTAAAAATACAAAAATTAGCCAGGCATGGTGGCACGTGCCTGTAGTCCCAGCTACTTGGGAGGCTGAGGCAGAAGAATCGCTTGAACCTAGGAGGCAGAGATTGCGGTCAGCCGAGATCGTGGCCACTGCACTCCAGCCTGGGTGACAGAGCAAGACTCTGTCTCAAAAAAGAAAAAAAAAAAAAAGTAACAAGAAATAGGTAAAAATAATTTTGATAATAGATTTTATTTAACCCCATATATCCAAAATATCAGTATCTAAATCACTAAGCAGTGCTTTAAAAAATCTTTTGTTTTTTTGAGATGGAGTTTCACTCTTGTTGCCCAGGCTGGAGTGCAATGGTGCCATCTTGACTCACTGCAACCTCCACCTCCCAGGTTCAACGGATTCTCCTGCCTCAGCCTCCCAAGTAGCTGGGATTACAGGTACCCGCCAGCAAGCCCGGCTAATTTTTTGTATTTTTATTAGAGACGGGGTTTCACCATGTTGGCCAGGTGGTCTCGAACTCCCGACCTTGGGTGATCCACCCCCCACTGGCCTCCCAAAGTGCTGAGATTACAGGCATGAGCCACAGGGCCCGGCCTGTTTTAAAAATTATAATGAGATATTTTACATTTTTTTTTCCTTCTGCGTCTTCAAAATCCAGTGTGTATTTTATACTTACAGCACGTCTCAATTAAGATGCTAAATTTTCACTGGAAATACCTGATCTGCTTTTAGATTTCATAAAATTTGCAGTTGTAAAAGGTATGACCCACATACCTAAATTGTTCCAAATACATTTAAAAATTTTTTCCAATAACTGAATCAAGCATTAGGTTTTCCACTCTTTTTAGTTGACAAGTAATAATTGTACACATTTATGGGTACAGCATGATATTTCAATATGCATATTTAGTGTACAATGGCCAAATCAGTGTAATTAGCATATGCATCACCTCCAATATTTATCATTTATTTGTGTTGTGGACGTTCAAAATCCTCTCTTCTAGCTTTGTGAAAACATACAATAAATGACAGTTAACCACATTTACCCCACAGTGCTGCAGGACACCAGAACCCATTCCTTCTACCTAATATTGGTTTTTAAATTAAACTTAAATTAATATACAATTGTGATCTTCTCTTGCATTAGTCACATTTCAGGGACTTCACTGCTGCACGTGGCTTTCCATAGTGGAGATCGTTGCATGGGACAGTGGGGAGGGGTCCCGTAGGTGTGACCCTTCCCGCCCTGCTCACAGCCCCAACTGACTGCTAGTTCAGAGTGAGAGTGGAAAGGTGTCACAGCCAATGTCAAGCCAGGCAACACCTGCTTGGCCACTTCATTGTCTGCGTACCAAGGAGAAGCCAAAGAAGGGCAGGCCTATCTGGTCCGTGGGCACAGTCCCCAGCCCCTTTCCATGGAGCTGCTGCCAACGTTTCCGCAGGCAGAGGCCATGTTTCCAGCTCAGACGCAAAGGCATGGGGAGGCGGCAGGCATCTGAGCTTCCTTTTCTTACTCAAAGGAATGCCCACCAGGCAGCCAGCCAGGGCACAGCCCAGACTCTACGTGTCACTTTGGGGATTTGGGCTTTATTAGCACAAGTCAGATGCAGTGTGATAGGGGCGGTGGTAGTGGTGAGCAGGCAGTAGGGACAAAGTTCCAGGGGACGGTGGGGGAAGCATTAGCACTAGCAAACAAGGTCAAGAGAAGGGCATATCTGCTCTACCAAGGGTACAGGGAGAGTTCATAGATTTCAGAAATGTCACTTGGAAACTCACAGCACTGCTTGAGGGGAAGCATCGAAAGACACCGCCAGGACAATCCTTTTATGCCTTCTAGAACTGTGGAGAAACGTTACAACCAGCAAGGGCTTTACACTTTAATTTTTTCTTTTTAATAGAGATACGATTTTGCCATGTTGCCCAGGCTGGTCTTGAACTCTGCGCTCAAGCGATCCACCTGCCTCAACCTCCCAAAGTGCTGGGATTACAGACATGAGCCACTGCGCCTGGCCAGCTTCACGCATATTGTTATAATCTTCATGGACAAATCGAAACTCAAGTAACTTGCCTAAGGTTTTTCATCTACAAAGCTGAAATTTAAATTCAAGTCTATTTGACTCCAAAGGCTGCACCAAAGATTTAATACTAATAATATTTTTATTATTATTATTATTTCAGATGGAGTTTTGCTCTTGTTGCCCAGGCTGGAGTGCCATGGCGTGCTCTCGGCTCACTGCAACCTCTGCCTCCTGGGTTCAAGCGATTCTCCTGCCTCAGCCTCCTGAGTAGCTGGGATTACAGGCATGTGCCACCACACCCGGCTAATTTTGTATTTTTCGTAGAGACAGGGTTTCTCCATGTTGGTCAGGCTGGTCTCGAACTTCCGATCTCAGATGATCCACCCACCTCGGCCTCCTAAAGTGCTGGGATTACAGGCGTGAGCCACCACGCCCCACCAATAGTACCACTGTTCATTAGTTATTAATAATATCTAATAATAACAGGTTATGTTTATTGAATGATGCCATGTGCCTGACACCACGCCAGGTAGTTTATAGACTTGAACTAATTTATACTCACATTTCTGTGAAGTATGATTTCATACCCATCTTACAAATAAGGAAAACTGAGTTTCACAGAGGTCATGTAACTTGTCCAAGGTCTTGAAACTTCTAAGTAATAGAACAGATTCGAGCCTAACTTCCAAGCACATGAGCTTAGCCTTGATGTACTGCCTCTTATGGGAATACTTATGGTGGCAGATGCTGCTGATGTCCCACACTGTATCTTCTTGGTCCACATCTGAGCTCACTACAGCATCCCACCTCAAGTTCCTGCATCTCTGCTTCTCTGCCTGAAGGCTTTCTTGGGCACCTGGGGAGCTGTGGGGGACTTAGCACCTTTGGGCATGCATTAGAGTCTGAGAGCTGCTATGACAATGTTCCATAAATGGGTTGGCTTAAAACAACAGAGATTTATTCTCTGACAGTTCTGGAGGCTAGAGGTCTGAAGGCAAGGTTGATACCTTGGTGGTTGGTACCAGCAAGGCCACACTTTCTCTGAAGGCTCTTGGGGAAGGTCCTGCCTCATCTCTTCCTGGCTCTTGGGGGTTGCTGAAAGTCCCTGGCAGTCCTTGGCACGTGGCAGCATCACTCCAATCCTGCTCCCATCTTCACATGGCTGCCTTCCTGCTGTATATCCCTGTTCTTGTGTCTCTTCTCAAGGATACCAGTCTTATTGGATTAATGGCTGGCTCTACTCCAGGCTGACCTCAGCCTTTTTTTTTTCTGTTGAGGCAGAGTCTCGGCTGTGTGGCCCAGGCTGGAGTGCAGTGGCACAATCTCGGCTCACTGCAGCCTCCACCTCCCGGGTTCAAGCAATTCTCCGGCCTCAGCCTCCCGAGTAGCTGGGATTACAGGCCCCGCCACCATGCCTGAGTAGTTTTTGTATTTTTAGTAGAGATGAGGTTTTGCCATATTGGCCAGGCTGGTCTGGAACTCCTGATCTCAAGTGATCCCCCTACCTCGGCCTTCCAAAGTGCTGGGATTACAGGCATGAGCCACTGTGCCCAGCCTGACTTCATCTTAATTAATTACATCTGCAACAACTTTATTTCCAAATAAGGTCACATTCTGAGGTTCCAGAAAGAACATGACTTTTGGGGGCACACTATTCAACCCAGTTCAGGGGGCAGCCTTCAGCCGACGAGGGAGGTGAGGGGGTAGCCAAATGCTCCAGCCACCCCATCCTCTGGTGGCACAATTCAAAGGCGTGTTCCACGTGAATTCCCAGAGGTTCCCCAGTGAGACTGAACCTCAGCTGCCCACAAGAGCCCTGCTCATTAATGTACCCATTATTGACTTTTCTTATTTCCCTGTCTCACTTTCCCTACTTCTTCATTTGGGCTTCCTAGGATCACCACCCAAATAAACTACCTGTCCCCAGGTTTTCTTTTTGGGGCGGGGGGGGCGGGGGCAGGGAATTCAAATGCATGACCTATTTTTGGTTAAAAGTGAAAAGAGATTCTTGTCTTCTGTCCAAGTTGGTCACTTCCCTGCGCCAAAGTGAACAGTAGCCAACATGTCAGGGTGGGAGTTGTATTACAAAATCGAGAGCGATGAAGAAGCAGAATAAGAACAAGAAGAGAACCTTGAAGCAAGTGGAGACTATAAATATTCAGGAAGACATAGTTTGATTTTTTTGGTTGATGCCTCCAGGGCTATGTTTGAATCTCAGAGTGAAGTTTTGACTCCTTTTGACATGAGCATCCAGTGTATCCAAAGTGTGTACATCAGTAAGATCATAAGCAGTAAGAAAGATCATAAGCAGTAAGATTATAAGCAGTAAGAAAGATCATAAGTAGTGAGATCATAAGCAGTGAGATCATAAGCAGTAAGATCATAAACAGATCATAAGCAGTGAGATCATAAGCAGTGAGATCATAAGCAGTGAGATCATAAACAGATCATAAGCAGTGAGATCATAAGCAGTGAGATCATAAGCAGTGAGGTCATAAACAGTGAGATCATAAGCAGTGAGATCATAAGCAGTGAGATCATAAGCAGTAAGATCATAAGCAGTGAGATCATAAGCAGTGAGATCATAAGCAGTAAGATCATAAACAGTGAGATCATAAGCAGTGAGATCATAAACAGATCGTAAGCAGTGAGATCATAAGCAGTGATTGAGATCTCTTGGCAGTGGTGTTCTATGGTACCGAGAAAGACAAAAATTCAGTGAATTTTAAAAATATTTACGTCTTACAGGAGTTGGATAATCCAAGTGCAAAACAAATTCTAGAACTTGACCAGTTTAAGGGGCAGCAGGGACAAAAACGTTTCCAAGACCTGATGGGCCACGGATCTGACTACTTGCTCAGTGAAGTGCTGTGGGTCTGTGCCAGCCTCTTTAGTGATGTCCGGTTGAAGATGAGTCATACGAGGATCATGCTGTTGACCAGTGAAGAAAACCCCCATGGCAATGACAGTGCCAAAGCCAGCCGGGCCAGGACTGAAGCTGGTGATCTCCAAGATACAGGCATCTTCCTTGACTTGATGCACCTGAAGAAACCTGGGGGCTTTGACCTATCCTTGTTCTATAGAGATACCATCAACATAGCCGAGGATGAGGACCTCAGGGTTCACTTTGAGGAATCCAGCAAGCTAGAAGACCTGTTGCCGAAGGTTCACGCCAAGGACACCAGGAAGCAAGCACTCAGCAGGTTAAAGCTGAAGCTCAACAAAGATATAGTGATCTCTGTGGGCATTTGTAATCTGGTCCAAAAGGCTCTTAAGCCTCCTCCAGTAAAGCTCTATCAGGAAACAAATGAACCAGTGAAAACCAAGACCCTGGCCGGGTGCGTTGGCTTACACCTGTAATCCCAGCACTTTGGGAGGCCGAGGCAGGCGGATCACCTGAGGTCGGGAGTTCAAGACCAGCCTGACCAACATGGAGAAACCCCGTCTTTACTAAAAAAAAAGACAAAATTAGCCAGTCGTGGTGGTGCATACCTGTAGTCCCAGCTACTCGGAAGGCTGAGGCAGGAGAATCGCTTGAACCCGGGAGGCGAAGGTTGCGGTGAGCCGAGATTGTGCATTGTACTCCAGCCTGGGCAGCACGAGCGAAACTCTGTCCAAAAAAAAAAAAAAAAAAAGGAAAAGAAAAACAGAAAAAACAAAGACCCGGACATTTAACACAAATACATGCAGTTTGCTTCTGCCTAGTGATACCAAGAGGTCTCAGATCTTTGGAAGTCATCAGATTATACTGGAAAAAGAGGAAACAGAAGAGCTAAAATGGTTTAATGATCCAGGTTTGATGCTCATGGGTTTCAAGCCCTTGGTAATGCTGAAGAAGCACCATTACCTGAGGCCCTCCCTGTTGGTGTACCCTGAGGAGTTGCTGGTGATTGGGAGCTCAATCCTGTTCAGTGCTCTGCTCATCAAGTGTCTGGAGAAGGAGGTCATAGCATTGTGCAGATACACGCCCCACAGGAACATTCCCTCTTATTTTGTGGCTTTGGTGCCACAGGAAGAGGAGTTGGATGACTAGAAAATTCAGGTGACTCCTCCAGGTTTCCAGCTGGTCTTTTTACCCTTTGCTGATGATAAAATGAAGGTGCCCTTTATGTATGTATGTATGTATGTATGTATGTATTTATTTATTTTTGAGACGGAGTTTCACTCTTGTTGCCCAGGCTGGAGTACAATGGTGCGATCTCGGCTCACTGCAACCTCTGCCTTCCGGGTTCAAGCAATACTCCTGCCTCAGCCTCCCGAGTAGCTGCGATTACAGATGCCTGCCACCATGCCCAGCTAATTTTTTGTATTTTTAGTAGAGACGGGGTTTCACCATGTTGGCCAGTCTGGTCTTGAACTCCTGACCTCAGGTGATCCGCCCGCCTCGACCTCCCAAAGTGCTGGGATTATAGGCATAAGCCACCGCGCCTGGCGAATATGCCCTTTACTGAAAAGGTCATGGCAACTCCAGAGCAGATGGACAAGATGAAGGCTATCATTCAGAAGCTCCGCTTCACATACAGAAGTGACAGCTTTGAGAATCCCGTGCTGCAGCAGTAAGTACTTCAGGAACCTGGAGGCCTTGGCCTTGGATTTGATGGAGCCTGAACAAGCAGTAGATCTGACATTGCCCAAGGTTGAAGCAATGAATAAAAGACTGCGATCCCTGGTGGATGAGTTTAAGGAGCTTGTTTACCCGCCAGATTACAATCCTGAAGGGAAAGTTACCAAGAGAAAGCACGATAACGAAGGTTCTGGGAGCAAAAGGCCCAAGGTGGAGTATTGAGAAGAGAAGCTGAAGACCCACATCAGCAAGGGCATGCTGGGCAAGTTCACTGTGCCCATGCTGAAAGAGGCCTGCCGGGTGGATGGGCTGAAGAGTGTGCTAAAGAAGCAGGACCTGCTGAAAGCCGTCACCACGCACTTCCAGGACTGACCAGAGGCCACGCGTGCAGCCGCCCTTCCACACCATGCCCAGGCTGCCTGGCCTTGTTCTCAGCCGGTTAAAATGTGTTTCTTCTGAGCTAGGAAGGACTTTAAGTTTTTGAGGCTTTCTGTTGCCATGGTGATGGTGTAGCCCTCCCACTTTGCTGTTCCTTACTTTACTGCCTGAATAAAGAGCCTTAAGTTTGTACTATTAAAAAAAAAAGTTAAAAGAAAATGAGCCTTTTGTCTGTTCAGTATGCCTTATCACAGGCAGCCAGGAGGCTTTTCTAGGGTCCTGTAATGATGGTTTTTGCTCCATGTTGGTTTAAGCAGGTTTCTGGGGGCCCACAACACCTTGGATGAGTAGGTGGGAGCCTGCTAGGGAGGGCTGGGTTGGGAAAGTGGGATATATGTCTATAGCTGGTGCTAGGCCTGTGGCTCTATGTAGAATGACTTTGCTAACTTGTGTCATCAAGGTTGACTATTTTATCAGTTATTCGCAAGAAATAGTATAAACGTCAAGAAGTGTTTCTCAAACCAAGGGAATCCAATATGATAGCAACTGAGGGAAGATCTAGGGAAGGTGGAACATAGCGTGGTGATAATGTCAACTGGGAATTTCTAATATTATCTAATATTCATATTATGCCATATCATCTATAGCATCCACCAGCTCTGTGGTTTTGTTCACAATGGGCTCATCCATCACCTAGTTCAACATTTCTCAAATGTATCTTGCCAGATGCACCTGAGAAAAAAGTTTCTGTGATCCAATCACGTGGATGAATGCTGATTACTATTCACTCTTCTTGAAGAGGCACAGTCCATATTGATATATTAAAAGTTCTGAAAATTTTGCTGTTGAAATTAAAATCCAGTTTAGCATTGCTTCCCATACTTATTTTGCTATGGAATCTCTTCCTCATGTAATACCTATTTAATCTATCATAGAGCTGGTATTCCACAGAATCCACTCTGGGAAACCCCAATCTATTTAACTAGTGTGGGTGCAAAAATATCTTCTGCAGCCCACAGGACTTCCTTTGCAGAGTGTGCCAGGGCACAGCTGTCCTTTTTTGTCCACACCTCACCCCCAATCTCCAACCTCCCTTCCTCCTTTTTGCTTTTTTCTCCATTTGGGTTTAGGTCACATGGATTCTTGGCTGTGGGCTAACTCCTCCACTGCCATTGCCTTGACACATAAGTCCTCTTATCTAAGTCCTGCTTGGGGACCTTGGTCCAGCGGGGGTTCGGAGCGGCTCCCTCATCCCTATCTCTTCCAGGTACTAAAAGGTTCTGGGGACCCTCCGGGAGACAGACATCTACAAGGAAAGATTCTATCACCAAGGAGCATCCACAAGCAGCCACCATGATTCAGATCCTCCTACTTGGCTAGGGACACTGGAACTACTTTCCAAACGTGGGGTCTGTTGTGGGTTTAATTGTGTCCCCCCAAAATTTGTAGATGTAAGTCCTTACCCCAGTACCTCAGAATGTGACCTTCTTCAGAAACATAGTTGTTGCAGACATAAGTGATTAAGAGGAGATCATACTGGAGTAGAGTGGGCCCCTAATCCAGTATGACTGGTGTCCTTATGAAAAGGGGGAATTCGGAGACAGGCGCGCACATGGGGAGAGCACCACATGAAGACGGGAGCAGTGCCTCCACTACCCAGGAACTACCAGAAGCCAGGAGTGTGGCTTGGAACAGATTTTTCCTTAGTGCCTCAGAGGCAGCACAGCCCTGACAACAGCTTGGTCTCAGACTTCCAGCCCCCTGAATGTGAGAGAATCAATTTCTGTTGTGTAAGCCACTCTGTGTGTTGTACTTTGTCACTGCAGCCCTGGCACACTCGTCCATGGGGGAGAAGTCTCTGCTTCTTCTCCTCTGGATTCACTAGCAGCGGTTCCTGACCCAGCTCCCTCACAGTGGGAGGAGGTGGAGATATTGGAGCTGACGTGCAGAGCCTCCCCAGTCCCGGGCCCTCTCTTTGTTAGGACGTGATCAGTTCGCATGGCACCCTGTGGCTGTGTGGATAGACTCAGGACCCCTCTTCTGGTAGAAGTGTTTGTGTCCACTTCTTGAGTTCCACAGTGTCTCTGAACTCTGATGATCATAGTCAGTGGGAGTGGTACTCCCAGCTTCACTCTCAGGCCCCATGCTCAGACTGACCCCTGACCAAGCAGTGAGGATGTCACCTGGCTGGGAAAGCATCACTGACAGGGACAGGCCAAAGTCCTACCCAGAGGCAGAACGTGAGATCCCGACCCCTTTGGGACGCAGTCAAAGCTACAGGCCTTCCCCGCCACTCAATCATGCTGCTTCCTCTGCATTCTGATTTGTTGCCGTGGAGAGAAGCAGGATGCGGCCCCCTGTATCCAACACCAACAAAACCACTGTATTTGATAATTATTAATCAGATAGACAAGGGGTTTCTTAATCTTGGCACTATTGACATTTGAGCCAGATAATTCTCCTTGTAGGGGCTGTCCTGTGCACTGTAGATGTTCAGCAGCATGCCTGCCTCCTACCCACGAGAAGCCAGTAGCAACCCCCCCAACCAAAAATGTCTCCAGACATTTCCAAATATCCCCTTGGGGGCAAAATCTCACACAGTTGAGACCCACTGAAATAGATCAACCTCAATACACTGATGCTACTCTGAGGTCCTTCCAATCCAAGGTCATTTCATTATTTCAATGATTTTAGGTTTTTAAAATGTATTTACTATTGCCTGATCTCAATTATATAAGAAAAACCTACAAAAAAAAAAAAAAAGACTAGAAGAAAATGTTAATGCATGGTTGTCTCTGAACGCTGGGTAGTGAATTTGTGAGTGAATTGTCTTTCTATTTTTCTGAATGTTTCTTTTATTTGCTATAGTAAGCATGTATTAGCTTTATACTTGAAAATAATCTATTTGACTAGTGACCTAGGTATTTTCATGTTAAATGCAATAATAAGACCCTATTGCACACAGGATTAAAAAACTGGTTGAGTATAACCAAAGCAAAGTGATAAAGGAGAAAGAGGCACAGTTTAAATCCTGGCACTTCTACTCACTTAACTAGCCATGGGCATGCTGTTAATATCTGCCCTGCTAGGCCGAGCCAAGGCTGAGTGTGGGAATATTTGTAAAGCATCTAGAATAGTAGGGGTTCAATACATGGTGGCTCCCACAGTTATTAGGCTCCCTTCTGGTTCAAGACTCGAGGGCCCTCTTCATCCTGTGCCTGTGGTACTGCAAAGTCCTCTCCATACAGAGTTACCAGCATGGATGTGGAAAGCTCAGGAAAGCCTCCCTGGGTAAGTGGGTCCTTTTTCCCAACCCTTCCAGACTCAGGGACTCTTCTAGAAGAAGAATAATGACAATGATCATTTATAGTATTATTATTTTATCCCACAGTTTTCACAGATGGCCCTTCTTCTTCTCAAACACCCTATGAGGTAGGAATAATAATTCTCTTTTCAGAGATGGAAAACCAAGCTCAGAGAGGTTATGCAACTTCTCCAAGGCTGCACAGCTGGTAAGCAACAAGAGCCAGCATCAAATAGTCCAACCCCCTCCAATAAGCAATAAAATTGAAGCTCAGAGAATGAAGTGACTTGTGCCCAAAGTAACCCAGGTAATAATGTCTCAAAGAAGAGCCAGGCTCATTTCCACCTTCACAGCACATGCACAGGCAGCTCCGATTTGAGGGAGAAGAAGAGGATGCCAATTTCGCTAAACATCACAGTATAGAAAATAAAATTTGAAGCCAGACAGCCCGAGTTCAAATTCTAGTTCTATCCCTTGCCCCAGCTGTGTCATTCCGAACAAACTACTTAAAGTCTCTGAATTTTCATTTCTTCATCTCCAAGAAGAAAATAAGAAGATATTTAATAACAATCCACATACACACTTAGAATATAATAAGCAGTAGAAAAACATTAGGTGTTAACAAATTTTTCACAATGAGCTACTAAGAAATTAGGCAGTGACTAAATCTTTTGTTCCTTTTACTGCCAAAAAGCATTTTTCCCATGATTTAAAGTAAACCACTATCACTGTGAAAAATTTGAAAAACAGGGATAAGTATAAAGGGAACAATAACAATCACCTATAATGGCAACTAATTAAAAACAACCACAAAAAGCTCTTTACTTTGGGAAATCTCAAACATATAAAAAGGAAAAACGGATAGTATAGGGAACCTTCATATTCCCATCACTCAGCTTCTTTAAATACTAACTTTTGGCCAATCTTATTTCATTTATAGCCCCATCTGCTTCTCTCCCATTTCTACCTTCAATCTTTTGTGGCAAATCCCAGACATTATATAATTTCATTTCCAGATATTTCAGCATACATCTCTGAAATATACAGATTCTCTTTTCTTAAATTATAATTCCAATATTATACCTTTTACAATTAATAATGTTTAATATTATCATATTACCAGGTCCAAATTTCCCCTAATTGTCTCATAAATGTTAGTTTGTTTTAATTGGGACCCAAATTGCATCCACATGTTGGATTGGTTCAGGTTTCTCAAATTTCTTTTAATCTATAGATTCCTCCTCCATCTCTTCTTTTCTCCTTGTAATTCATTTGTTTAGGAAATTGAATCATTTGTCCTATAGAGTTTCCATAGCCTGGATTTTGCTGATTGCATCCCTATAGTATTAGTTCACATATCCCCTGGACTGTGTGTTTCTTGTAAATTAGAAGTTCTATGTCAAGAATACATTATAGATGATATGGTGGACTTCCATTGGGACACATGTAATGTCTGTCTCTTAATCTCTCACTTTGAGAAGTGAACAGCCTTTGATGATCATAGCCCAGATCCACAAATTTCATCAGGGGTTACAAAAGAGTGGTGTTTTAAACCTATCAGTACTTTCCATGTATTAGCTAGAATGTTTCTACAAAGAAAAACTTACCTCATTGTGAGATATAGTTCACCTAGGAAAAGCAAAGTAAATGCTTATTTATTTATTTATTTATTTATTTTTTGAGACAAGGTCTCACTGTCTTTCCCAGGCTGGAGTGCAGTGGTACCATCATGGCTCACTGCAGCCTCAACCTCCCAGGCTCAAGCAATCCTCCCACTTCAGCCTCCTAAGTAGCTGGGACCACAGGCGCATGCCACCACGCCCAGCTAATTTTTTTTTTTTTGTAGAGACAAGCTCTCACTATGTTGCTCAGCCTGGTCTCAAGCTCCTGGGCTCAAGTGATCCTCCCGAGCCACTGAGCCCAGCAATACTTGATTCTTTTTGGCCAACTTTCAAAATAAAGATCCTTGGCATCATCCAAAGTGACCAATGAGTTTTGTTGTTGTTTTGTTTCGTTTTTGTGTCATTATCAGTTGATATTTATATTATTAACTCAAAAACATTAAACATAGCTTACATGTTTTAGTCCACTGTAGAATAAATTATTAAAACTCAAATTATCTGAAGTTTTTCTTCTTTTTCTTTGTTATTAAGTAGTATCGGGATTAGTTGATCTTTAGAGGTCTGCTGGAATTTTCCTGAGAAACTGTTAGGGCCTGGTGCTTTTTGTTGGTGAGCTCTTCATTTCTTCTATGGTAATTGGTCTGTTAAGACTTTGTGTCTCTACTGAGACCAATTTAGGTAAGTTGCATTATTCTAGAAAATTATCCATTTCATCTAAGTTTTCAAATATTTTGCATAGAGTTGAAAAAAACAGTCTCTTATGTTTTTAGTTTGGATTTCCTCTGCTTTGATGGTCCTACCCATCTACCCACACACAGTATTTCTAATCTTGTGTATCCATGCTTCCTCTCATTTATCTTCTTGACCAGTTTAGTTGGTGCTTTGTATATTTTGTTGATTGTTTCAGCCTTAGGTTTATTTTTAAGTTCTACTTTCTAGTTTATTAATTTTTGCTTTCATCTTTATTAATTCCTTCCTTCTAGATTATTTTGGCGCACTCTGTGGTTCTTTTCTTGCTTTTTGAATGGGGCATTTAATTCACTTATTTTCATTTTTACTGATATAGATATTTAATGCTAAACTTTTTCCTTTATTAGTTGCATTAGTTGAATAGCCTAGACTTGATTATTTGTGTTTCCATTATCATTCTTTTCCAGAAATTCTATAATTTCAAGTTGTCCTTCTATCTCTAACAGCTGCTTAGTAACATGCTTTTTCCTAATTTTCAGATACAGTAGTCTTTTCAGTTTTTTTTTTTTTCCTTTGGTCTCTTTGGTTTTCTAATTTTGTTTATGCTTTGGTTTTTGTGGTTTTGTTTTGTTTTTGTATTATTACCAGTTGGTATCTATATTATAATCTCAATGAACATAAACATAGTTAACATGTTTTAGTCTATTGTAGAGGAAATTATTAATCCTGTATTTGGTTGAGCATTAATAGTTTGGGTTTTTAAATTTTGTTTATAATTATTAATTTTATTGTATTGTGATCAGAGAGTATTCTCTTTGTTCTTTGAAATTTAATGAGGTTTTCCTTATGGCCCAAAGTGTAGTCATTTGAGAAGGTGTTTTTGCCACTATCGGGGTCCAGGTTTCTACATACATCTATAAGATCTATCTTATTGGTTACGTTTGTATCTCCTGCATCCTTATTGTCAACTTGATCTCTCTTGGATCGACAGACATGGATTAAAATCACCAATTATTTGGGTTTCCATTTCCCCTGCATCTTGAGTTGTTAGGTGCTTCAATGTTAATAACTTAGATATCTTCAATGTGAATTGTTACCTTTAGTATTTTAAAGTCCCCTTCTTGCCTCCTTTAGTGCTTTTTGGTTTAAATTCCATCTTGTCAGATATCAAAATTGTAACTGCTTTTAAGTTTTAATTTGCATTTGTTTGAATATCTTTTTCTTTCTTTTTTTTAACCTTTCAGGACCTTTTGTTTTAGGTGTTCCTCTTGTGTAGAGCAGTGTTAAATTTTGCTATATTAGCCAATGTGGAAGTCTCTTTTTTAGTAAGTAAATTAAGCCTATTTACATTTATTGATATTATTGATACGTTTGACCTTGCTCTATCATCTTATTTTATCTTATTACTAACTTCGAATATACTTTTTTATCCTTGAAACTTTTCTTCCAGCCTGTAAGCCCTTCACTGGGCAAAGTTTCATGCAACTCGCTTTTCTTTCCACCATCCTTCATGCTGTTTTTGATGCTATTTTCTAGTTCACACCGATCATATATCCATCTTGTGATCCTAAAGCTTGGAAACCTCAGCCTGTTAAAACACTTAAGAGTCAAAGCATTAGTCTGTGGCAGTGTGTTCCATCACGAATGAAGGAGTTGTTTAGAGAGACTCACCCAGGCTCGCTTGACATAGGAATGAACCCGGAGTTTGGAAATTAAAAGACAAAGGGTGTTAGGAGAGGAGAGAAATGCTTCTGGGAGCGTTTCCCCTTACTTAATGAATTACTAGGAGATTTGTGGCTACACAGCCCGTCCGGGTAAGTCTTTCAGCATGTGGACCCAGGAGTGTCATGGGCTTGCTCCACTATATCCTCACTGCCCTTTCCGTGAACTGAGACACTTCCTGTCACCAGTTTATTTTCACTTCTCTCCTGGCAGCTGGCCACTGCAATCGGCATGCATTTGAAATCATTTGCTACTTACTTGAGAATTCACACTAGGGAGAAAGGGAAGAAAATAACCATTCCTGGGGACACCACAAAAGTCAACATTGACGAAAACTCATTTCCACTTTTTTTTTTTTTTTTTTTTTTTTTTTTTTTTTTTTTTGCTACCCAAATGACTGTGGATTAAGAGACCCAGAGAATGCCAAATAAACTGTAGGATAAGAGAAAGAAAAGTTCAAGTCAGTTGCAGGGGTGCCTTAATGAAGCTGCAATCCCTTTGCTAGCCTCGTGCAAGCCAGTCGGCTCCGCGGTCTATCACCCTCCCTCTTGGTGTTCAGCGCCAGACTCATCCGCTCCAGGCAGAAGTTGCACATGTCGGGATTTTCTTGGGATTTTTCTGAAGAGCTTTGATTTGGTCTCAGATGTGTGGGTTTTGTTGTTTGTAAACTAGAAACATAGGAAGTTGAAACTGAGAGGAAACCTCAGAGGAAGGCAGTATCACAGCAAGAGCTTTGGTTTAAATAGTCTCGGATTCAAATCATAGCTCTGACACTGTGTGACCTCTCTGAGCCTCAGTTTCCCCATCCAAAGGATGAAAAATTTAACACAGGGTTTTTGCAAGTCTTAAATGAGTTAAGTCAGTGATCCTCAGGTCAGCAGCATCAGTATCACCTGGGAACTTGTTAGAGATGCAAATTATCAGGCCTCACCCCAGGCCCACTGAATCAGAAGCTCAGGAGGTGGGCTTTGCAACCTGTGGCTGAAAAAGCTCTCCAGGTGATTCTAATGCGTTTGATAACCACTGGTGTAACTAAAGTGTCTAGCACAGAGTTGGCAACATAGTAAGTCTTAGATAAATGGTAGCTCTTTGCATTGTTATTATTTAGAGCTCAGCTCAATCCTGTGTTTATGGCTGGATCAACAGGGGCCCAGGGAGGTAGCAGTTTGCTCAAGATCACAGTGAATTAGTTGAATTAGTGGCACAGCTGGGATTGAACCCATATCTCCTGGTTCCTTCCTGTCTCTTTCTCGCCCTCTTAAAAAAATTTACAATGATGAGCCAATGTGTCTTCTTCACAGTAAGTTTGGGAAATAGGGAAAACAGGTCAAATAAAACTAAAACTTACCTACAACCCTAACCTTCCCCTCCCAAGAGACAGCCATAGTTGACTTCTGTATGTTTTCTTCTGTATTTTTAATGCACATAGATATAGGTATACAATGTAATAGTTATATATTATACATGTATATCATATGTATTGTCATTCATATAATACATATAAGGGTGTGTGTGTGTGTTTAGTAACACAAAATTGGGATCACACTGACTAAATTGATTTAAAAGTCAAATACTACTAGGTTTATAATTTTTAAAATAACTCCATCTCTCCCCACTCCCAATTCTTGTTCCCAGAGGTAACTACTTACTGTCTTTTCAACTATTTCTTATATTTTACTCCATTTTTATAAATAACAGCTTATTGTACTTTCATGATTTTTTCATATTATCTATTAACTCTCAACTATGGAGAATGAGGATTTAGGTACTGCCTAATTTCTTAGTAGTAGCTCATTCTGCAAAGTTTGGTAACACCTAATGTTTGCTGAGTACTCATTATATGGCAGGTATATTCTAAGTGCAAATGCAGATTATTTGTCCTTAAACATATTCTTTTCTTCTTGTAGATGAGAAAATGGAAGCCCAGAGACTTAAGTAGTTTGCTCAGAATAACATACACTATCCCCTCAAAATGCGTGCAAACACTATAGTGGACATATTTTGAAGTACCTCATTTTATTTATTTATTTATTTATTTATTTATTTATTTATTTTGAGATGGAGTTTTGCTCTTGTTGCCCAGGCTGGAGTGCAATGGTGCGATCTCAGTTCACCACAACCTCCGCCTCCCGGGTTCAAGCAATTCTCCTGCCTCAGCCTCCCGAGTAGCTGGGATTACAGGCATGTGCCACCATGCCCGGCTAGAAGTACCTCATTTTACATTGACTCCTTTAACTCCCTCTCATCTACCCATTATGATGAGTTCCCAAAAGCCATCAAAGTCCTTACCCTAGGAATCTGGAATTGGAATGGAGAAAGAGTTAGAATTTCAGCCTGTCTGGAATTGTCATGTGTGTGCATTTGGGCTCTGTGGGTAACTCTCTGCATTTGCCCCATAGACTAAATATCAGAGAGATCTGGTATGCAGTGAGAATGACAACAGAGGTCCAGAGAGAAGCAGAGATCCATGAAACAAGAAGATTTGTGCAGACTTTCCACTTCCCAACTCCAACCCCCCATGAAGCTTGGCTCATTCCTAGTGTTTAATGTAGTAGAATGTCTCTGAATCTCAAAAATAAGTTGTCTATCTTTGCTTTAAAAGTTCAAGTGTGTTTCTGTTTCTTGCCCCCAAACAAGCTCTAATGATGATATGATCATACATAACAGTCCCAGCTTAAGAACCCCTGCCCTAGGCACAAGAGCAGGCACAGAGTTGATAGGAAATTGGGTATATCCCCATTCACCAAGCTGCAGTATAAGGGATAATTAGATTGGAAAACAGGACCATGAGAAATGGAGAGGAGGGAAACATTTTGCAGCAGCATCGTGTGGACGGATGAGATCTCCATTCAGTGCTTAGTAGGACCAGAAATCCCAGAAGCAGTTACAGATGACTGAGACAAGGCCATGTGGAAATGTAGGATACGAGTATGGTTTGGGAGGTGTCTTGGATTCAAAAAGAGAAATTTGGAGCTGTTGCAGCTCTTGTGATCTAGCTGGTTGGGAAAAATCACAGAATAACTTTAAGTTTCCATTTCTTGTGAATCTATTGATTCTTCCTTAAAGATCAAGCCGGCTTTGTGCAACCTAATAAAATGAGCTCATTCCTGGTCCAGTCCAAGTCAGGAGCTGCTAGCACTGAAACAACAACCCAAAAAATAATTAGACAATTTTTATCCCTCGCTCCTCCCAGGTTCTCCTGACACTCTCCAAATTCCCATTCTGAGAAGGCAACTATTTTATTTATTTATTTATGTCTATATTATTTGTTGCATAGCAAATCACCCCAAGACTTAGTGGCTTAAAACACCTATTTATGATCTCTATAGCTTCTATAGGCCAGAAATTTGGAAGTGGCTCAGCTGGCCAGTTCTGGCTTGGGGTCTCTCATGAGGCTACAGTCAAATGTTGGCTGGGACTGCAACATCCAAAGGCTGTACGAAGGTTGGAGAATCCAGTTCCAAGGTAGCTCACTCATGTGGTTTGCAAGTTGATGCTGGTTGTCAGCAAGAGGCCTCAGTTCCTCTCCTCATGGACTTCTCCACAGGGCTGCTTGAGTGTCCTTATGCCGTGGTAGCTGGCCTTCCCCAGAGTGTGCATTTCAAATGTTAGAGAGAGCCAGGTGAAAACTGTAACTTTTTAATGACGGGCTTGGAAGCCACATGGCATTTCTTCTGCCACATTCTATAACATTCTTTTTTTTTTTTTTTTTTTTTTTTTTTTTTTGAGATGGAGTCTCGCTCTTGTTGCCCAGGCTGCAGTGCAGTGGCGCGATCTTGGCTTACTGCAACCTTCACCTCCCAGGTTCAAGCAATTCTCTTGCCTCAGCCTCCCAAGTAGCTGGGACTACAGGCACCCGCCACCACGCCCAGCTAATTTTTGTATTTTTAGTAGAGACGGCGTTTCACCATGTTGGCCAGGCTGGTCTCAAACTCCTGTCCTCAGGTGATCCCCCGACCTTGGCCTCCCAAGGTGTTGGGATTACAGGCGTGAGCCACCGCGCCTGGCCAACATCCTATGTTATAAGTGACTCACCAATGGCCCACATTCAAGGGGAATGGAATTAAACTCTACCTTCTGAAGGAAGGTGTGTCAAAGAATTTGAAGACTTATGTTAAAATCACCACAGTAACCAACATATCTGTTTCCATGGAAATAGAGGGAAAACTATTATGGTTCTTTATTTAACATTTGAATATCTACAATCAGGGAGGGCTAATAGGATTCAGATGGTGTGCCAATTCCCACCTGTTCCAAGTGGCTTCCAGGGGTACTGTACTGCAAAATATTCTGAGGGCAAACCCAAGTTCAGGAAAGAGTAGTGCCATGGTTCATTTGCCATGTCTGGCATCACAAACCCTATACATCCCTACACCAGAGTAGGGAGTGCTGGCACGTGAGCAGGTGCTTAGCCCTGTGATTTCTGTGGCAGGTGCTTAGCCCTGTGATAGGGACAAATATGAATAAGACACAGGCCTAGCTCTCCAATTGTTTACAATCTATTTATTGAAGACTATGATGAACATAGTGAGCTACTCACTAAATTCCAGTCCTCCCTTTGTTTCATAGTAATAAAACTATAGCTAGACACATGGGTACCCAGTGGATACATGTCCTAGTTTCCTGTAGAGTTAGCTATGGCCATGTGACTAAGTTTTCTCCAAGGTAAGTAGAAGTGATAGATGCCAATTCTGCTCTGGTGCCTCAACACTGGCTACACCTAGGAGATGGTAAAGAAAAAACATGAAAGAACTAAGGTCCCTGAATGACTATGTGGACTATAGACACCAGCCAATCTGAAACCTGCTTCCTAAATTTTTACATGAGAGAGAAATACATGTCTCTGTTCTTTAAGCAACTGGTCTTGGAGATCTCCTTCTTGTAGCAATTAATACAACAAAGACAAATGAGACATATAATAAACACTGCAAAGTCTTCATACAGTATAAGATAATCACACAAAAGACATCATAACCTCATGTAAGGACCGAATGAGTCATACTGAATATTGATGGTACAAATTTAATAGTAATAGAACCTAATTGTAAATAGTAACTACTCGTAGAATTGTGAAAGTTAAATGAGATAATATCTGTGAGTGCTTTGGATAGTGTATAGAATAATGTAAATGCTCAATAAATTTCAGGATGTTGTTCATATAAATTCAGTTATAAACACTGGTGGGGTGTGTTTTGGCACAAAGTGTATATAACAAGAATCAGACATTTTTGTACTTAAACACAATTCTGTCCCGTTATTTCATTTGTTTTCTGGGGCAGGTCTATTCCTTGCCCATTAATCTGTTTATCTGATATGAAACCAGGACGATGTCTGAGGCAAGAAAGCTAATGTACAGCACAGATGTGGCCTTGGTCTCTAAGGAATTCATCGCAGTCGCCGGAGAGATGAGTGAAAGCCTGTTCTTGACATTGAAAAACTAAAACCATGGAAGGAATTTAAAGCATTAGAAGTAAAAGCAGTAATTCTGTGTCTGAGCCAAGGCAGTCTAAGTATTGGGTGTGTATTAACGTTCATGAGCGGAGCTGCTGTATAACCAGTAATTTTTTTCATGAAGATATGCACTTAGTGGAGAAGCACACAGTGCACAAATATATGATAGCAGAGAGTGCCCCTTCCCTGCTTCTCAAAGATCCCCCAGGAAGAAGAGTACAATGCAATTATCAGGAATTATATACTTGGTTCTTCCTCAGCATTAGGAAGAAAGGCACCTTTTACCTTGTTCCTTCTGTGTGTTCTTTTGAGGCAGGGGACTCGGACAGTCACGGGACTAATGTGTGAGAAATCGAGAGGAAGGTTGGAGGTCACGGCCGTGGGAAATTAG
Source organism: Pan troglodytes (assembly GCF_028858775.2). Lineage (NCBI taxonomy): Eukaryota > Metazoa > Chordata > Mammalia > Primates > Hominidae > Pan > Pan troglodytes. The sequence continues at coordinate 105,428,778 of NC_072406.2, read as the reverse complement.
ATGGAATATATGGTCAGTTCCTCCTCTCACTGAGCTTACAGTCTTATGGGAAAGATGGACGCTCACCCAGGAAAAGACAGAAGGTACAAATTATACACCCACAGTTAATGAATGGTTAAATCTCACAGCCCGGCCTGAATGTTACAGGAGGCAGAGAAAGGCTCATGCATTGTGAACTAGGTTAGACCCATTAAATATCAGAGATGGAAGGCACCAGTGGCTTGGTATTGGTTTTCTTCTTGCAGTTGGTAATAGCTTATTAGTCTAATTCCTGCTTGTATTATATAACAATGTACATTCCAGAGCCAGGTAGAGAAAAAAATTTACCATGGATCATTTTTGGTCTGGCTGATAAGAAAAGGAAGAGGGGCTTATAAGAGAAAGCAAAGAGGAACTTTTGTGTCTCTTCTGGTGCAATCCCTCAAAAAACACCCCCAACCCATCCCACACCTCCACTCCAGCCTTGGGTTGATTCTATTCTAGTTTCTATTCAAAGGGAATCAAATGAACCTATTTAATGTGTCACATGGTGTTCCAATATATTTGTTTTTACTTGTATATACGCTTTCACAGGACTTCTCTCTGGGATTTGAAACTTTCAGTGCTCCCTTCCATTCCAATGATGACTTTGTCTTTTGAAAATCTAAGAAATATCCCTTCAGCTGGATTTGAGATGTGAGGGAGTCAAGTTGGGGTAAAAAAAATTTTTTTAGCTTAAAAAAATTCTCAGACATTTTTTGCTAAGCCATAAATCAACAGTGGTTGAATTAAAACCGATCAAGCTTGGCTTGGGTTTAGACCTCCATGAGGTCTCTGGCTAAGCTTGAAGGGGAAAAAAATAAGTTAATACTAAAAAAACAAAAAACAAAAAAAAAACTCCTGTGCATGTCCAGTTGAAAGAGAGCAAATTCCACTTAATGAGAATTGGCCCTTTTAATCACCACAACAAATGTATCTACATAGCATTTCTTCATGTTGGCCCCAAACCTGGTTTTCTGTTCTTTTCTTTACGCATGGACCAAGACTGATAGAGAAGAAAATGGAACTTGCTTCGAGAATCCAGAGCCCCTCTTTCAGAAACTGTGGCTCACCCAGGGAATTGGTATCTAATCTGTAATATCAACTTCAGTGAGAACATAAATTGGTTAGCTCCTTGGTCTCTGGCTTCAAGGAGCATCTTACAGACAGGGCGTCAAAATGGTCCACTCCCCAAGACAGAGTGTCTGGGCTGGATGCTGGAAGGAGTCTTCATAGCATCCTGGCCCTCTCTCTTTCTCCTCAGTGGGTCAAATCTAACAGAAACATCTTTGTTTATAAGGCCAAAAACTAAGAAGAAAGTCATTAGAAAGTCACCTGTGATTTTTCAGAGGCGGCGTCTGCATAGAACCATGGTCTCGACTGTTTTGATTGCAAATCTTTTGGGCATTTCTCTGAAAAGCAACATAAAAGAGATTTCCAGAGCCATTGAATTTTTGAGGATACGTATTACTTCCCAGGCACTACAAGCATTTGATTCTGTGGGTCCCCAATGTTGGAACTTGTACAACTTATGTAATGTAATCATTTTATAATTGCATTTGGGTTTTATTCATGGTTTCTTTCTTTCTATTTTTTTGTAATTTTATTATCCATGTTTAATGTTTGGGAACATATCTCAAAAGTAGCCCCACCCCTACCCCGACCTCAAGTTCTAACCATCAGTTGATCTGCCTTGCTTTTTTTTTGGTTAACATAATGAGCAAAACAGTACTTTCATGGACTATTTGGACTATTTAAGTCCTGGAAAGCTAAAACTCAGAGAGATATCTTGCAAATGTTTATATAATACAGAAAAATATCTGTTAGGCTTAAAAATCTCTAGTTAATTCACTTATCAAACATAACTGTAATAACATCACATAAAGAAAATGAAAAAGTTAAAGTACCAAGAAGATATACTAGGTCTCTGACCTTGACTGTGAACTTATTGCTTTGGCTCTTTTAAGCAGAATTTCAAATGGAGAGGTCCTTAAAAGCACATTAACACTATTTTTTATTTATTTATTTTTTTGTGAGACGGAGTTTCACTCTTGTTGCCCAGGTGGAGTGCAATGGCGCAATCTTGGCTTACCACAACCTCCACCTCCTGGAATCAAGTGATTCTCCTGCCTCAGCCTCCAGAGTAGCTGGGATTATAGGCACATGCCACAATGCCCGGCTAATTATTTTTATTTTTAGGACAGACGGGGTTTCTCCATGTTGGTCAGGCTGGTCTCGAACTCCTGACCTCAGGTGATTCCCCCGCCTCGGCCTCCCAAAGTGTTGAGATTACAGGCATGAGCCACCATGCCCGGCCACATTAACACTATTTAGCTGCCTATAAGGTGGCTAAAAATCACAATGTCTTTGATGTACTTGCTAATTCTTTCTAGGTTCTCAGGCATCAAATCTCTGCTAACTTTCTTTTTCTGAAACAGCCTCAACAAGTCCAGAAGCAACCCTCTCTTACTTTTTTTTTTTTTTTTGCTGTATCTTCTCTATCCTTTGTAGCATAAGCCTATGTCATTTTACTTCTGTAGTTTCCAGTTCTCTTCCTCTACGTATGTAAATGCACAGTGAATTATCATTAGGGAGAAAAAAAGCAACCAGATATGGTTTACATACATTAAATGTAGGCATCCACCAATTCACAAATTAAATCTATTTCAAAAATATGTTATTGGGGACTTAACATGCATTTTTTTTCCACAGAGACTGTGTTACGCATGATATATACAGTCTACATGGCTCACAGAAGTATGTTTGGTTTTATTATCAAGCTGACATAATATTAGTTGTCCTCTAGTTTCCCATTATTACTTTGAGTTACTCCTGGAACTCCAAATTCCAACGAGAAATCCAGACACAGGAATTACATCTTTCCCAGTGCAACCCCAGAAACTAGAAGAGAACTTCCCCTCCTCAAATGCTACATCTAATACTTCAGTAGCAAAAAGAAATGTTTCTATCTGTTCTTCTTTCCCCATACCAGTTCAGAGCCAAACGAGGAAGCATTAGAGCCTTGTGAATAAGAGCTGAACATGATTTCTAGCTCTGCTACACACTACCAGTGGGAGCTTCAGGAAGTTATGAAATCTCTCTGAACTTCAGTTTCTTCCCGTCTAAATGACAATGACAGTACTTCTCTCTGCCCTAAAGTAAAGATAAAAATACCCACCCACTGGCTTGTTAGAATTAAATTAGATAATGTATAGAACATCTTTAATGCACTGTAAGTGCCTGATGAATAGCAGCTATGATTTTCAGTCTCCTGATCCTGAGACCATGTGGTGTTGGTGGGGAGAGATCACTTCATCCCTGAGTCAGGTGCCTACCCAGGCCCACCTGTACAGTGAAACCTTTCCCCCAATAACTTCAAGTCAAACATAGGCAGATTTCTTCCAGTTAAAACAAACAAAAAACACTGGTTATGTTTACCAATAGGGTTTGGTAAGCCACAGCTGCCAAGCCCTGCTGCCAGTCGGGTCCAGCCACAAGCCAAACTGGCAGTAAATGCAGGACCCTTGGCCAGAATGGGGAGCTGGGGGAGAATAGGGGAATGCAACTGGTCAAACCAGTTTGACTTTCTTTAAATGAAAGAAAAATGGTGAGATTGGCACATTTGATGATGGCTGAAAAATAAACATTTAGAGCGTCTTAACCACTCTTCAAATATAGATTCCATTGCTGGATCTATTTTAAAAATAGTTTCAAGATATTATGCATGCCAATACTTTCCAATCTGCAGAAAGCAACCCATTAATACAGTATAAAATAAATGTAATGGGTTGCTATTGGCATTTAAAAAAATAATAATTAATTTTATAGAGACAAGGTCTCACTATGTTGCCCAGGCTGGTCTCAAACTCCTGGCCTCAATTGATCCTCCAACAGCAGCCTCTCAAAGTGCTGGGATTACAGGAGTTAGCCACCAGTTCTGGTCGCATTTTTTTAAAGAAATGGAATAGAATAGAAAATAACAGAATGCACCAAAACAAAGTAATGTTGAGTTTTGTTTCGTGAAACTGGGTTGAGACATAAAATGAATTTTTATTGTGTGCTGCAGTGAAAAATTTTGAAAGCCACTGATATAGACTGTTTTGCTTATAGTTCTTAGAAAGGACAATTTTGCTAAAATGTTATCTACATTCAGCAAGAACAAGTTTTATTTTTAAAGTTCTTCACAGAATCAAAAGTACTGCCTCTGCTTAAAAAAAAAAAAAATTGGGGCACCAACAACTTGAGTTCTTGTCCAGAAAAAACTATAAACTTTCTCTTAGATTCTGAGAGGCTTTGGGATTCAGTTGTCCAGACAGACTATCAAGTCAAACAAAATTGGGATTTACCAGAAAAGTAAAGCAGATGTGGTTATATAAATACTGGTCCAAATGGAGAGGATTAATTGAAATCTCATTGAAAAATGGGAGGAAATGATCCCTATGAAAGAGAATGATGGGTGGGGGGTAAGTGGGACCTTCTTCTAATGGTGTCTGGTACATAATAGGTACTCGATGAATATTTTTGAATAAATGAAAATGATCATGTTACAGGGATAACCAGCCATGACTTTCAGATTGCACTGGGGTGGGGCTGGGGGTGTCCCAACCCACAATTCTTGAGAAGTTTGACTGATAAAATGACATTTAGCAAGAGTGATGAAAAACAATGCTCTGAGTGAATACTTATTCCAGGTATGAGAGAGAGTTAGTACCTGGTGTTTGTTATTCTCTGAATTCCACCCACCCCTGCCCCACCCAATTCATTCTCTACTTTTTGAGGTCCTGTTCTGTATCCTGAGTGGCTGACCTTCACCTCTGGCTTCCAGTTGGGTTTGGTCAGCAGAGATTAGCAGGCTGGAAAAGAAAGAGGTCAAGATATTTCTTCTCTGCTCCTATTCCACTTCAACACCCTGGTTCTCATAGAGGCTGCATCCCTCCAAGACAATGGACGCCACCAGCTCCTTCCTCCATGGCCATCCAGCCCTCTCCAGCAACAATGCTTCCTTTCCTTGTCACTTCAGGCCCAGGTATGGTCATGGATCCCCTCTACTGCTAGTCTTTAGATGCCTCAGTTTCCCTTGGGAATTCCCTCAACACTGATCACTTCTCTATAATTGGTCATTTCACGAAAGTCTCCTAATTTGAACCACCTGAGGCTTATTCTGTTTCCTGGTTGGACCCTGAGAAGTCCGGTATTTAAAGCATACATGAATTAACATTTTTTAAAATTGAAGAATGGCACCAAACTCATAAGCCAAGAATGTTTCAAAACACCATTTCTTCTATCTATAATAAATAAAAAGGCATTTTAAGCTCTTAAAGTGTTGGAGTTGTTGTAAATAGTGTTTGGAAGAGAAGAGTAAGCATTTCGGTGGCTGGGCTTCTGGTTGTTTGGTTTCTGGATAAAGAGAAATATCTTGTGATGTGACATGAGGCTTGGTTAGGCCCATTGGGCTGGTTGTCCAGGAAAGTCCGGGAGTGGGATTACACAGGCCTTTAGGGTGAGAGAATTTCTTAATGGGAGAAATTTGGTGGTAACTAGGGAAAGGGGAAGATGAATCTGGCTACCTTTCCCCCAGAGTTTCAGCAAGGAAGGGAAAATAAAAGAACAATCTTCTAGAAGAGTGCAGTGGGCAACGGCAGGGCTGGAAGAAGTTCCTGGAAAGAGGCTGAACGTGGTCTACGCAGAGGATTCACCAGAGCCTTTCACAGTGGTGCTTTCTGCAGTGGTGCTTGCCTCTCAGTCCCTCTCTTTTCTTTTATTCCTTTCCCCTTGGTGATATTGGCATCAGTACCATCTATCCCAGCCACCAGATGAACCCAGTCTCCCTCTTCCAGCAATAGCTTTCCTTTTCCTTTTATTTTCTTTGAGACAGGATCACACTCTGTCACTCAGGCTGGAGTATAGTGGCACTATCAGAGCTCACTGTAAGTGTAAACTCCTGGGCTCAAGCAATCCTCCCTCCTTAGCCTCTTCAGTAGCTGAGACTACAGACACACATCATCATACCTGGCTAATTTTTTTTTTTAATTTTTGTAGAGGTGGGGTCTCCCTGTATTGCCCAGGCTGGTCTTGAACTCCTGGGCTCAGGGCATCCTCCCACCTTGGCCTCCCAAAGTGCTTGGATTACGGGTGTGAGCCAATGTGCCTGGCCTTCTTTCACTATTATTAGACTTGTAGATTTGAGTATTTTCCAGCATTTTGTTTCTAACCCAGCATATCTAAGGTGATGGAGTGATTGGTACAATCAGAGGCCAGGTATAAACCAAAAATAACCTGGGGTTAGTGAAGGCAGGAAGTCAGAAGTCTGTCCCCAAATGCAAGAGCTCCCTGAGTGCAGGGACCACATCTATCTTGTTCATTGTTGTTCTCCAGTGCAGGGTACATAATAGATGCTCAATAAATATTTACATAGTGCAGGATGTTATCAGAAACCAACTGACAGCTTATTCAAAACATCTTTGGCCTGAGCAATGAACCTAAAGGTGAGGTGGGCAAACTCTAATGAAAAGCATATTTCCTTAAATTTAAGGGACATTGTGACTCTAACATGATATAGTTACATCTTAACTTGAAACACTTCACCAAAAATTAGAGCCTCCACTGAGGAAGTTCCTTGGACCTACAGAGGCTCGGGTGTCCCCTCCTGCCCCTCTTCCCAGATGAAAGGGAGCCCATCTGGCACAGGCTGTAAACCAGATGTGCTGCAGCAACCAGCATAAAGGTCTCCCTGTGCTCACAATTCCTGTCTAGGAAGTCAGAGAACTTTTGGGAAATGCAGAGAAATGGCCAAATTGGTTTGCCATGGAATGTACAAACCCAACTGACCCCATGATTGGATTTCATCCTCTGACCACAAGAGTGCCAGGCAAGGGAAATGACTGAAGTTTTCCCCCATCTAGGGCCCATTAAGACAAACTGATTGACTTTAAACTTTCAGGTTTTAATTTGCCTTCTACCCACATGGCCCCTCGGGAAGGTGGAAATAGCCCTTCCCCCTAAAAACGAGTTTAACTCTTTTTCACTTTGGTTTCTTTGAAGATGGTATTATATGATGGAACTTATTTTAAAATATGTATTATTTTTCTAATTGTAAATGAGGTAACATACTTATTGTAGAAAGTTCTGGAAATCCTAAGAAAATATTTAAAGTAACATTTAAAAAATCAACTGCTATCTTTCCACCCAGAGATAATCTCACAGTTGATGTTTTGGTATACTTCTTATTCGATTTTTTATGTAAAGATACCTGGGTGTGGATGTGTATTTTAAAAATCAGGACCAACATTTTTTCTAGCAAAAATTACCCTGTTATAAGAAATTACCTAAAATTTATGAAATTACCCAAAATATTAGGTAAAATACAGGGAAAATTACCTAAAATATAAGAAATTACCTAAAATTTTCTAGCATAAATTAGCCTGTTATAGAAAACCCCATAGTCTTGGCCCAAAAGCTCCTTAAGCTGATAAACAACTTCAGCAAAGTCTCAGGATATAAAATCAATGTGCAAAAATCACTAGCATTCCTATTCACCAACCACAGTCAAGCCAAGAGCCAAATCAGGAACACAATCCCATTCATAATTGCCAAAAAAGAATAAAATATCTAGGAATACAGCTAATCAGGGAGGTGAAGGAGCTCTACAAGGAGAAATACAAAACACTGCTCAAATAAATCAGAGATGACACAAAGAAATGAAAAAACATTCCATGACCATGGATAGGAAGCATCAATATTGTTAAAATGGCCATACTGCTCAAAGCAATTTATAGATTCACTGCTATTCCTATTAAACTACCAATGACATTCTTCACAGAACTAGAAAAATCTACTCTAGGCTGGGTGCAGTGGCTCACGCCTGTAATCCCAGCACTTTGAGAGGCCCAGGCACACAGATCATGAGGTCAAGAGATCAAGACCATCCTGGCCAACATGGTGAAACCCCGTCTCTACTACAAATACAAAAATTAGCTGGGTGTGGTGGCATGCACCTGTAGTCCCAGTTACTTGGGAAGCTGAGGCAGGAGAATGACTTGAACCCAGGAGGCAGAGGTTGCAGTGAGCTGAGATCATGCCACTGCACTCCAGCCTGGCAATAGAGCAAGACTCCATCTCAAGAAAGAAAAAAAAAGAAAGAAAGAAAGAAAAGAAAAGAAAAAAGAAAAAACTACTCTAAAATTCATATGGAACCAAAAAAAGCCTGAATAGCCAAGGCAATCCTAAGCAAGAAGAGGAAAGCTGGAAGCATCATGCTACCTGACTTCAAACTATACTACAGGGCTATAGTAACTAAAACAGGATGGTACTAGTACAAAAACAGACACATAGACCAATGGAACAGAATAGGAAACCTAGAAGTAAGGCCGCACATCTACAACTATCTGATCTTCAACTAATCTGACAAAAACAAGCAATGGGGAAAGGACCCCCTATTCAATAAATGATGCTGGGATAAATGACTGGCCATATGCAGAAGATTGAAACTGGACCCCTTCCTTACACCATATACAAAGATTAACTCAAGATGAATTAAAGACTTAAATGTAAAACCCAAAATTATAAAAACCCTGGAAGACAACCTAAGTAATACCATTCTGGACATAGGAACAGGCAAAGATTTTATGACAAAGACACCAAAAACAATTGCAACAAAAGCAAAAATTGACAAATGATAGCTAATTAAACTAAAGAGCTTTTGCACAGCAGAAGAAACTATCAACAGAGTGAACACACAACCTACAGAATGCAAGAAAAGTTTTGTAAACTGCATCTGACAAAGGTCTAATATCTAGCATCTATAAGGAACTTAAACAAATTTATAAGAAAAAAAACCCATTAAAAAGCAGGCAGATGACACAGACAGTTTTCAAAAGAAGACATACAAACATCCAAAAAGCATATGAAAAAAAGCTCAACATCACAGATCATTAGAGAAATGTAAATCAAAACCACAATGAGATACCATCTCACACCAGTCAGAATGGCTATTATTAAAATGTCAAAAAATAACAGATGCTGGTGAAGTTGTGGAGAAAAAGGAATGCTTATATACTGTTGGTGGGAGTGTAAATTAGTTCAGCCATTGTGGAATATAGTGTGGTGATTCCTCAAAGACCTAAAGACAGAAATACCATTTGACCCAGCAATCACATTAATGGGTACATACCCAAAGGAATATAAGTTGTTCTACCAAAAAGACATATGCATGTGTATATTTATTGCAGCCCTATTCACAACAGCCAAGACATGGAATCAACCTAAATGCCCATCAATGACAGGCTGGATAAAGAAAATGTGGTACATATACATGGAATACTATGAAGCCACAAAAAAGAATGTGATCATGTCCTTTGCAGGGACATGGATGGAGCTGGAGGCCATTATCCTTAGCAAACCAAGGCAAGAATAGAAAACCAAATACCACATGTTCTCACTTATTGGTGGGAACTGAATGATGAGAACACATGGACACACAGAGGGGAGCAACCCTCTTAGAGGGTTGGGGGTGGGAGGAAGGAGAGGATCAGGAAAAATAACTAGTGGGTACTAGACTTAATACCTGGGTGATGAAATAATCTGTACAACAAACCCCCATGACACAAGTTTACTTATATAACAAACCTGCACACATACCCCTAAACCTAAAATAAAACTTAAAATAAAAATCAGGACTAAAATTTTTCTAGCATAAATTACCCTGTTATAAGTGAACATCCTAGAACAAACTTTCTCTACATCTGTCTGTATTTCCCCATGCTTCATTTCTAAAAGGGGAATAAATGAATCAACATTTTTGAGGCTCTTGATACATATTGTCAAATTGTCCTCCAGGAAGATTGTACCAAGTTTTGCTTTACCTGCTGGTTTGATTTTATTTAATTTTTCTTTTATTTTCTTTTCTCTTCTTTCTTTTGAGACAGTCTTAGTCAACAGGCTGGAATGTAGTGGCATGATCTCTGCTCACTGCAACCCCCTCCTCCCAGGTTCAAGCAATTCTCATGCCTCAGCTCTCCCAAGTAGCTGGAATTACAGGTGTGCACCACCACGCCCAGCTAATTTTTGTATTTTTAGTAAAGACAGGGTTTCACTATGTTGGCCAGGCTGGTCTTGAACTCCTGGCCTCAAGTGATCCTCCTGCCTTGGCCTCCAATTTTATTTTTGAAGAAAGTTTGCCTCCTTCCCTCAGAGTGTTTTATGAGTTGAAATTCTAGGGCAAATTCTAGGGCAACCTGTCTGTAACAGGTGAGGGAGTCCTCCGTGCACTTACAGGTGCAGGTGAAGAGGTAGGTTAGACCATCTCAGGAGTGTTTTCCATCCAAATACCTATGATTCCATCCATGAATCAAAGACTGCTCTCAGGAATCCTCGATCTCCAGCCCTCTCATTCATTTAGGTATCCAAGGAGGGTTTTTTTTTTTTTTTTTTTTTTGGCACTATTAACATCTATTTTGTTTATTATAAGCTCCAATATTTAAACTGAATCAAATAAACATTCACTGAGGAAAAAGATTTGGTGTTTAGTCTGCAACAATAAAATACCCAGCTTGGAATAGGCAGATAGGACTTCACATATCTCATGAAAGGTCACAGTAAGGTGTATCCTTACTTTGGATGTGTCCAGGTTAGGCAACAAATCCAAATTTCTCAATAAGGTAAACATTTGGTAGCTTTTAGGATGGCTTAGTGTCTGATTTCCCTTTTGACATTTTATGGGGAATTTCCCACCATATGAACCTTGGAACAGTGTTTTCCTTTCTCCCCAAAGCCAAATATTGAATTTCCCAGCATCCTTTGCACTAGGGCAAGGGCATGGGGTCCAAACTGGCAGAAACAGAGTGCCCACCTCAGACACAGAATTGGGAGCTGGCAACTCATGAAGCAAGATAAAGGGAATTATTTCTGCAGCCACAGCAGTAGTAGCAACATCCAGTTTCCAAATGGCTGCAGTGGTGGCATCAGCAGCAGCCCCCAGGGTCCAGGGCTAGTGGTACTGGTGAACAGTTCTGCAATGTGGATTTGGCTATAGTCTTTAGAGCATTTATTCTAAGCCTGTTCCTGCCCTGTTTTCCAAGCTCATCCCCTAACTTTCCCAGTGATTCTATGACCTCCCTGATATCCTTTTGATAAACTTCTTTTCTGCTTAAATCATTCTGTTGCTTGCAATCAAGAGCTCTGATATATGAATAGCCTCTTCAGTCTTAGCATGGTCATCTATAAAATGGGATTATGGGTGCTGCCTCAGAGTACTGAGAGGCGAACTGATGAAAGAGCACATGAAGGCCCCTAACCCTACATCATGTATATAGTAGAAGCTCAATACAATATATAGCGGATTGTCACACTTATTTTCCATTTTGGGCCTCTCAGTTTACCTTAACCATGGATATCAGGGTGTGTTGGGGAGAAGAAAATCAAGCCATTTTACTCACAGTTGTAAATGTCACCATCATTATCTTGATTGTGGCAGTTATTCATTTATCGAGTGCCCTATTGCATGCCCGGCACTGTGCCTGGCAACATACATATCCTGCTTCCAATCCCTGTAACACTGCAAGGTACATAGCCTTCCCATTTTTCAGATAAACAATCTGACATTACACATGGTTAACAATTTGCCTAAGTTTTCACAATGAATTTAAGCCCAATGGAGCAGAAACTGTGCAAAAGGAATTGTGCAAAAGTTTAGAGGCTTCTCAGAAAAACTAAGGAACTTCAAATGTAGCTATATTTAGACATCCAGACATAATCAGTTTAACCATTTTGACCAAATCAGAACGATTAAATGGTTTGGTTGAGGTTTCAGACTAGAAACCTTGACCCAGAATCCTGTGACTTAAGTCAAAGAGACTGAATAGTTGTGCCTCTGTTTAGACCCTGGAATTTCAATGGGTGCAGATGATGTTTATCAGAATCGTCTTGAGGATTCTTTCAAACCACACATACCTGTCCTCCCCTCCTCCCCAAAGAGAAGGGACTGAGTGGCAGTTGCTGATACAAGAAAATCCTGAGACCAGACATAGATGCCCTGCAATTTGGGGAAACAGAAGGGAATTTTTCTTTTCCCATGAAGACTCATAGCCCAGCTTTACTGTCTCTAGGCACTAGGAGAAAATGAAATTTCAAAGGTCAAAAATAAAAGTACTCATTTTGCACAATGCCACTGGAGTGACACTGCAATGACGGGAAAATGTGAACTATGTGAGGGAGGGCGAGTTTCGCATGCAGGCAGACAGGCTCTTCTCAGTGCAGGGACTCCAGAGCCCCAGGCGTCTGGAACCCACCAGGCACCTTCACCCACCCGGGGAAGCCTGGTGCCTTTGCATGTCTTAAAAGCCAGTCTATACTTTGGCTCCTGGAATGAAAAATTACACCAAAAGAAATGCCTGATTTTTATTAACTAGCCTCAAAAGGAGTCTTTCACTAATTCTGGGGAAAGTATTTTGCTTGAGTGCTATCCCACTTTGGCAAATGTGATGTGGAGGGGTTGGCTCTAAGGGGTTTTGCCCTGGGCAAATGGTTGAGCACAAACACCCTGCTGACTCCGGGGACAATTTAAAGGCGAGGGAAGAGATTTCCTTGAATCGATATGGTAGAGCCAAAATAAATGGCTACTCCTGTTCTCTTGAGAAAACATTATTATGATTTTTTTTTTTTCTCACAAAAGAAATCCCCGATGCAATTGACCAGGGAAAGTACTAGGAGGCCTGGTTTGGGATTCAAAGAGGCTGGGCCTAGTCCAGAAGCCTCTGAAGCCGGTTGCTCAGCCGCCATGTGCCTGGAGCAAGGGAAGGGGCGGAAGTGGCTTTGGATCTGCGCCACCCTCGCAGCATGTGAACAGGCCTGGGTTTTGACAGATTAAAGATGGCTCCTGCAGACCGGGCAGGAGTGGGTGGTATCAGGGCTTTTACCCAAAGCTCTCCGTCAACTGCAGCAAAGTGAAAACGCACATGGACAATCCTGGATCAGCAGCAAAGATTTTGGAAGGAAATGTTAGCGAAAAGCCAGAGCAGGAGACCAGAGCAATAAATCAGGCCGGGAGAAGTCTGAGTTGAAGGATGCTGCTGCCTGGCCTATCACTCCCCGGCCAGCGGAAGCACACGTGGGTCACATCCGCGTTGACTCTAGCACCCTGCCAGCTTATTCTGGCTCCAAGAAAATGAGAACATCTTGGCTAAAGATGTTGGGGGCAGCGAGTGATTTTAAGTAAAAAAAAAAAAAAAAATCTACTCGAAGGGAAACCAAAGGCCTGGGGCCTCTCACTTTAGACAAACGGGCTAACTAAAGCATGGTGGCCGGAACTAAGGTTCACAGGAGAATAAAAGCTGATGGAAAAGAGAAAAGCAGGGGAAAGAACCAGTATCCATCTTTCAGGGATGTTTTCTTGGGTACCACACTGATGATTTTTAGAAAATTAATAGTAAAATGCCAACACAAACTCCCTAGTCACTATTATAAGGTGGTTAAAAGCTCAGGATTGATTGATTAATTGATTATTTGAGACAGAGTCTTGCTCTGTCACCCAGGCTGTAGCGTAGTGGTGCAATCTCGGCTCACTACAACCTCCACCTCCCGGGTTCAAGCAATTCTCCTGCCTTAGCCTTCCAAATAACTGGGCTACTGGCACGCAGCACCATGCCCGGCTAATTTTTATATTTTTAGTAGAGACAGGGTTTTACCATGTTGGCCAGGCTGGTCTCAAACTCCTGACCTCAGGTGATCTGCCCGCCTTGGCCTCCCAAAGTGCTGGGATTACAGGCGTGAGCCACTGCACCTGACCCAAAAGTCCAGGATTTAGATTCAGACCTCTGAGCCTCAATTTCTTCATCCATATAACAGGTGCAATAATTCCTGTTTCATAATGCAAGGATTATCCAAAGCACAGGGCCCTGGTGTGGCAGCTGAGATCATTTGTGACCACTTCCGAAAAGTGTTTCCAGAAATCATGGCAGTTGATGGGAAAGAGGCCTCATTCTTCCAGATTTCTTTGTGAATGGCCAAGGAGAAAGCAGAGAAAAATTAGCTAATTGTGTGTTGATAAAAAAATGATCCACGTTAAAAAGAGAGAGAGAGAGAGAATCCACTTTGTACTTCTCAGCCCCTGCCTCTTCTAATTTAACTCGCCTTGGTGCCAGAGTGACCTTTATAACCCCAGATCTCTCTGACCAGGTCTTTCCTTTGTCCAGAATTTGCACTGGTTCTTCACACTCTAAGGGAAAGGTCTTATACACTACAGCCCTAGCCTCCCATTCAAGTCTCAAGCACCACCTCCTGTGGTTCTCATGCAGGGAGGAGCTGGTCCTCTCCCTCCACTGTGTCCACACCCAGGGGCTTTTGGAAATGATTGGAAGCCTGTGCTTGTCACTGCAGGAGTGCTTGATGGGGAAGGGATGTAAACTGTATCCAGTGTGATTGCAGTGTAGGCAGTCTATCACCATCCTGGACCAAATGCCAATTGCAGCCCTGCTGAAGAACCCTGGGCCCCTGTGAAATAGAGTTCATGCCTCTGGTCTTTGTTCCTGCTGTGTCTCCTGCCTACAGTGTTCTTGCCTTCACTCCACTCCACCAAACTTGTTCTTCCTCAAAGGCCTAGTTCCAAACTGATATCCCCTAGGAAGCCTTCTGAGAGGAGATCAGTCCATCTACACCCCCAGCAGCAGAGCTAATGGTTCATTCCTAAATACTCCTCTGAACCAGCCACTGTGGGGCCCCCATTCACACTGGATTAGTTGACACATCTACCTCCCCCTTCCCAAGGGCTGAGAGTGGTCCTCTTCATCTTTGTACCCTCAGAGCCTAGCACAGTGCTCAATGCTTACTGAGAGGAGGAAGGAATGATAACCTCCAGCTGTTCTTCTTGTCCATGAGCACATGTCAACAAAGTCTTCAGGACAGGAGTCTATCTTCTCCAGGAAACAGCACAGGAGTCTTGCAAGATTAACTGAAATCACATTGCTACCAGCATGCTCACACTTCATTGAGAGCTAGGTTGCTGAGACATCTGCTCTTCTCTTTATTTTTTTCTGTGAATTGAGTTATTTTTTCTGGGTCATTAAAAGTTGTTTAATTTGGTTAATACCTTATTTATTTAATAATAGATTCTACCCTGGAAGCCAAGTTCAGGAACTAGGAGGCAGGGTTGCTATTTCTTTGATAGAGATCTCCTTGGCTCCAGTGATCTTAGTGCAGAGACACTCTAGGAAACAGACTCAAGTTGAACATTTGGATTCCTTGGGGAGGTGCTATCATGGTGGAGACAGACATATAAATAGCTATATATGAAGCAGAAGGTTGTTAGTGCTAAACAGGGAGAAGCACAGTGCCAGAAGAGAAGTGCTAAATAACATGTGGTGAGTGAATAGAAACCAGCAATCAGTTTGAGAATAGAGGAGGCAGCAGAGACACAAGTCATTCAAATAATGATCATCTTTGTGTTAGCTTAGAAGCTGGCCCAAATTGTGATGACATTTGATTACTGACATTAATTACTTACTAGATTCATGTTCTTCCATCCACTCTGCACAATGCTATGGGGTTAAAATTCTGAAAATGTATTTCCTGTCTTCTCCCCAACGCTTAACTTTCAATAACCTCCCATAATCTATAACCCAGACTCTTTAGCCTGGCATCTGAAGGTCTCCCTCAGCCCCCACTGTGAACAAAGTCCTCCTCCCTGCCTTCTGCCACACCCCTGCACCAACCTTCCACTTCAGGCAAAGTGGTCAACTGACTGTCCCCCAAACATGAAGAGAGGCCCTGTCACCTTTGTGAATATGATCATGCCATTTCTATTACCTAAAACATCTCCTTTCCCTCAACTCCTCCAAATCCTGCCTTTTCAAGCTTCAATTTCCCCAATACACTCACTTGCTCAATTTCCCAAAGCCAAAGCCTCCCAAATGGTGCCATTTATTTTTTCAGCCAGTTTCAAAGCTATAAATTGGCAACCCTTGCATCCAATCAGTTCTGATTTGGAGGACAGATCCCATGATCCAAACATAGTTGCCTAGCACCATGGCCCTCAGCACCACCATGAGCAGGCTAATGTTCCTAAGAATGAAACAGAAGTTGAAAAAGCACATAGCAAATTGAGTCTGATTTTTCCTTTTGCTTTTCTTATCACTGACAGCTCTCAAACTATCCTGGACTTAGTCAATTTAAAAAGAGCTTTGACCGGGCGCGGTGGCTCACACCTGTAATCCCAACACTTTGAGAGGCCAAGGCAGGCGGATCACCTGAGGTCAGGAGTTTGAGACCAGCCCGACCAACACAGAGAAACCCTGTCTCTGCTAAAAATACAAAATTAGCCAGGCGTGGTGGCACATGCCTGTAATCCCAACTACTCAGGAGGCTGAGGCAGGAGAATTGCTTGAACCTGGAAGGCAGAAGTTGCAGTGAGCTGAGATTGCGCCATTGCACTCCAGCCTGGACAACAAGAGCGAAACTCCATCTCAATAAAAAATAAAATAAAATAAAAAATTGGCCACACGCAGTGGCTCATGCCTATAATGCCAGCACTTTGGGAGGCCAAGGCGGGCGGATCACCTGAAGTCAAGAGTTTGAAACCAGCCTGACCAACATGGAGAAACCCTATCTCTACTAAAAATACAAAATTAGCCAGGCATAGTGGCACATGCCTGTAATCCCAGCCACTCAGGAGGCTGAAGCAGGAGAATCGCTTGAACCCAGGAGGCAGAGGTTGCGGTGAGCCGAGATCACACCATTGCACTCCAGCCTGGGCAACAAGAGTGAAACTCTGTCTCAAAGAAAAAAACAAAAAACAAAAAAACAAGAAAAGAAAAGAAAGAAAAATAAAATAAAAAGCGCTTTAATCCTTTTTACAAAGTCCTGTTGGACAGGAACCCGGGTTTGAAACCTTGTCCTGTGGTGGCTACAGGAGGGATACTGAGACCACGTGGCCAAGGATGTCACCCAGGACAGACTGGGGCTTCTCAAATCCATCCCAGAGCATGGAAGCACAGACTCAAGCAGTCTTCCTGGTGGCCTGAGGCTACCCACAAAGGTAGCCATTCCTGTCCCCACCATCCAAAGACTCAAGTGAATCCTTCTCCCCTTAAGGTAAAGTAAGGCCTAACATCAGAGGAATTGGCTTCCAGACCATCCCTGCTACCTTCTAGACAGGTGTACCCAGTTAAGTCATTTAACCTCTGGGCCTCAGTTTCCTCAATCATAAACTACAGATCTAGCCCATACCTCAAAAGACTATTTCAGGATTAGAGCTAATACATATATACATAAGAATATTGATACAAAGAAATTGATAGGTAACTGCTAGTTAGGGTTCCCTCTAGACAGCTGTTGGGAGTCCTAAAAACTAATGCAGAGTGACATCCATATAGACAGGAAGTCACCAGGACACAGCACAAATCCATGGTGAGTGGAATGTTGGATATTTTTGCATTGAAATGATGTCTTCTCTGCTGGTCTCCACTATCCTCAACATGTGTGCGTGCTCGCGCGCGCACACACACACACACACACACACATTCTCTCTCTACAGTCAGCCTTGCCTAAGCTGAATGGGACCTTCTCAGCCTGACCCTCTCAGAAGTCTTGTTTCTGTCATTTTCTCATACATCTGCCTTTTATTCTAGAGTCACTGCCATGGGACTTTTGTCCCTTGAGAATCCATATCCCCTTCTCACTGTCCTACAGTTACAACCAAAGAGTGCAGACCGGACTATAGCTCCCATTTCCATTCCCAGATTTCCTCTCTTGATATGTCCCCATAGAAATCTCTCTTACTTCCCACCCGACCCCCTCTTGACAGACCCTCAGCCATCATTCCCCTGAAGTGGGTTCTCCATAAACGCTTTATGAGTGAACAAAAACTCCTGTCATTATTCACTATCTTACAAGCTCTTTAAAAGAATGCCACCAACTCCCCTCCTGTCCTGGCCTCATCAGGAGACACGCAGCGCCACAATACAGGGCAGGTCAACCAGAAACAGAGCCGTAAAATCTGGGCAGCCCAGTTCAGCCAGCCACAAAAGCAGCGAACCTTGTTTTTCCTTCCAGCCTCACAACCCCACCAGGAAGACAGACCACCTTTAACTAGGTCAACCAAATTTCACAGTCTTCACCCCACACTTTCCCCCTTTATCATCATGGTTCTCAGTTCTTGGTTGGAGGCATTAAATTTATTGTGATGATTTATGTCTGGAAAAAATGAAAAATCTCATCAATTCTTGACGGAACCGAAAAAGACCTTCTCGTATGGAAAAACACACCATTCAGGACAGCAGCATAGCCTCGGACCATCTCTGCTCGGGGATTTTTCTAAAAAGAGTACTAAACTGGCTAGAGCTAAAATTTTGGCAACTTTGAGATGAAAGTCAGGACAGGGAGGAAACTGCTTTTGAAAAGCCAGTCTCATTTAACTCATGAAGAACCATCCGTCACAGGACTTGACCTTCTCACCCCATCCCTTCCTATCTGCTTCCACAAATGACCAAGCGTAGCTTTCCTCTCGTGACCCTGCAGACCAACTCCTTGGTAAACAAAGAGGAATAAACAGCGGCCATATAAAAACACCTTGCTTGGACTGACTCCACTTGCCCCAAATGGTCTGCCTGAAAGTTGTCCCTTTGCTTTTACACACTGCAACCTAAAATCCAATGAGAAACACGTTTCTTTGTAAGAAACGAAGCATAATACGTTGATGCAATATGAAATCTCATTCCACGGTATTGAGGATTTCACTGGGTTTAAGCTGAAAGACACCCTAACCCAAGGAGGCTTGTTATCTTGTTTGCTTTAGCCTCAACCCTAAAGCTGCAAACACAAGGCTTACAAAATGAGGGGCTCTTGAACTGAATTTGAGTGTGCGTGTATTTATTAATAGATAAGTGAGAACGCAGAATTATTCTCATTCCTGTGAAAATTTCACTCCACCTACACTTGTGTAACCAGGTCAAATCAAGCCTGAGTTATATGAGAACGTGGATTCTAACTTTAACAAATACATAAAGTCATGACCCTTTTGTTTTGATATGCTGCCTGGTCCAGACAGGCAGAAAAGCCACCACTAAAACCAAGTGGTATACAAGACTTCACAATTTATTAAGAAGATTAGTTGGCTTTAGTTTGTCCACTAATGATTAGTCACTGAATGTGCATTCCCTTGGAAGCCTCAGAGGTCAGGTAACTCAAGGAACAGTTTGGTTTAATTTTATTTCCCTCTTTCTTTTTGATACGTCACTGTGCTCTGGAAATTAAGGGCTGTTTTACCTACAACCATTCCTAACTATATTATATACAACATGACAAGCCCACCTTAAATATTGTATGTTTATTCACTTTCCACTATATTTGTAGAACTGCCTGCTGTGAAATTACAAAGTTCATGGTTCAGCTGAACTTTTGAACTCAAGTGAGGATTTGACACAGCAAAACAATCTAAATGAACCCAACATGAAGTTTTCATAGTCGAAACTGCTTTTCAGCCTATTGTCTGGGGTAATTGGGTAGGAAAGTTCTTTATTGATGTTGTAAAAACTACCAGTTTAATAACAGGCAGAGGGAGTGGAGAGGAGATGAGTGGATGTACCTTGGAGCGTCTAAAATCACGCTTCTTTGCGAGTTCACTGAACTCTACCTGACCCTGTGAGGAAGGTCTCCCCAGGACAACCCAACAACTCTAAGGTTTGTGACCAAATGGCTGCAGCCTGCCAGCTCTCAATACCTCAGCGCAGAATGACCTTTCAAATACCACACAAAATAATAAGAATATTCATTTAAAAAATAGTAGCTGCCACGATGCATTGAATGACTACCAAGTACCAGTACCAGGTACACACTTCTTCATTAAATCTTCACAAAAATTATGCCAGGCTAGGATTACCATCTCCATTTTATAGATGAGAAAACTGAGACCAGAGACATTAAGCAATTTGTCCAAGATCACACAGCTGATATCTGTGCCTCAGTTTCCTCATCTGCAAAACAGAAGTTGGACTAAGTGATCTCAGAGTTGAGGTTTTAAGTGCTAGCTTACATGCATGCAGCAGTCAGAGAGGGAAATTCCATGTGGAAGATAGAAGAGCTTTCATTCACTGTAATCCCAACGCAACCTATGAAGTAAGTTGAGGTAGGGTAACCTCAACTTTATCGAAGAAATTGAGTTTACGTGGGTTAGTTGACTTGCCTAAGGTCACACAGCTGGCAGGAGCAGAGTTAGGATAAAATCCCAGACTCTAAAGCTTATGCTTCTTCCATCTCTTAACTGCAAAGTCAGTGTGATGTCCTTTGGGTCTCGACCTCTACATTAAAAATTTTGATTGAGTTTGAGAGTGAAGGTTGGCAGGCTAAGGGTGGGAAGGAAGGTTTGTTTGGACTAAATATCAGAGTTATTGCTTCAGAGTTTTTATTCTAAAAAACAAAAACTTCACTTCTTGGATTTGGGAGCAACTGTGTCCGAAAGCTCTCCTACAGAGTGGTGCTAACCCCTGCTATCCCTGGTCACATTGCCTTTGGTGTGACTGCTATTGAGAAAGCCAATGAAGAAAACCTGCTGGACATTAATACCTGAGAAAAAACACATAAAATGCTTAGTCTAGTTATTTAGTAAATGCTTAACAAAGCTACCTATTACTACATTTTGGTTATTCCTACTTGAAAAATAAGAACACACGGTCCTCCCACTCCACACCCTGGCTGTTATCAATGTCCAACAGGACTTCTCCCTTATATTTTATATATGCCTAATATATACCAATATGTAGATTTGGGGTTTTAAAAATTTTGATTATTTTGTCTTTAATTGGACACTTTATCTGTTTACAAGTAGCTTAATTACTAGTTTATGTGGGTTTAAAGCTGCCATGTTATAGTTTGCATTCTGAATTGTCCTATCTGATTTGCATTCCTTTTGTCTTCTTTTGGATTAATAAAATACTGTTTTATTATTCCACCCATGGCATTATTAGTTTGGAGATATACACACTATGTTAATTTTTAGGGGCTACCCTAGTGCATTAGTCTGTTCAGGCTGCTATAATAAAATATCATAAACTGGGTAACTATTTCTTACAGTTTGGGAGGCTGGAAAGTCCAAAACCATAGTGCTAGTGGATCTGATGACTGGTGAGGGTCTGCCTTTTGGTTCACGGATGGTACCTCTTCACATGTTTTCATGTGATGAAAGGGGTAAGAGGTCTCTCTCAGGTCACCTTCATAAGGGCACTACTCCCATTCATGATGGCTCCATCTTCGTGATCTGTTCACCTCCCACCAAAGGCCTCACCTCCTAATACTATCACATTGGTGACTAGGGGTCAACATGAATTTTGGGGGGACTCAAACATTTGGACCACAACACCTAGAGATTATAACACTCATCCTTGATTTATCAGGTTCTAGTGTTATTTGATACTTTTACTCATTTCCTATTACTCTCTCCTCCATAATGTTATACCATGCTTTTGTATTTTAACTCTACATTTTGAGCTTCCTTAGATATTATAACTTTTTTATATGAGTAATACACATTTAGATTTACCACATTTTTGCCTTTTTTCTTATTTCTCGAATCTCTGAACTTCCATGTGGATTATTTTTCTTCTGTCTGAAGAACACTCTTTTATACTTCCTTTCATGTAATCTGCTGATGATACATTTTCTTGACTTTGGTTATCATTCTTAAATGATATGTTCCTGGCTTTAGAATAGCAGGTTGGCAATTATTTTCTTTAACTACATTAAATATATAATCCCATTGTTTTCTGCCTGCCATTGTTTCTGTTGTGAAGGCATTCATTATATTTTTTGAGAAGTTTAGTGTTAGTCTAAATGTTGCTTTCTGTCTAGCTGTTTTTTGTTTTCTGTTTTTGTTTTTCATTTTGTTGTGTTTTGTTTTTTTGAGGCAGGGTCTCACTCTGTCACTCAGGCTGGAGTGCAGTGGCACGAACACAGCTCACTATAGCCTCAACCTCCCGGGCTCAGGTGATTCTCCCACCTCAGCCTCCCAAGTAGCAGGGACTACAGGGGCCCACCACCACGCCGGGCTAATTTTTGTATTTTTTGAAGAGATGGGGTTTTACCATGTTGCCCGGGCTGGTCTTGAACTCCTGGGCTCAAGCAATCCTCCTGTCTCGGCCTTTCAAAGTGCTAGGATAACAGGCGTAAGCCACTGAACCCAGCCTCTCTGACTGTTTTTAAGATTTCGTTTTGTGCTATGGTTTGAATGTGTCCCCCAAAGTTTATGTGTTGGAAATTTAATCCCCCATAAAATAGTGTTGAGAGGTGGGACCTTTAAGAGATGATTAGGTCATGAAGGCAATGAATGGATTAATGTCATTATCATGAGAGTGGTTTGTTGTAAAAGTGACTTTGGCAATCTCTTGCTCTCTTGCACCCTCTTGTCCTGCTTTCCACCATAGGATGACACAGCACAAAAGCCCTTGCCAGGTATGGGCTCTTCAGTCTTGGACTTTCCAGCCTCCAGAACTGTAAGAAATAGAACTATTTTCTTCATAAATTACCCAATCTCAGGTATTCTGTTACAGCAGCACAAAACTAAGACATCTTGTCTTTGGCTTTTTTTTTTTTTTTTTTTTTTTTTGAGATGGAGTTTGCTTTTGTTGCCCAGGTTAGAGTGCAATGGCGCCATCTCAGCTCACTGCAACCTGCACCTCCCAGGTTCAAGCGATTCTCCTGTCTCAGCCTCCCGAGTAGCTGGGATTACAGGCACATGCCACCACGCCCAGCTAATTTTTGTATTTTTAGTAGAGACAGGGTTTCAGGCTGGTCTCGAACTCCTGACCTCAGGTGATCTGCCCACCTCCGCCTCCCAAAGTGCTGGGATTACAGGCATAAGCCACCGCGCCCGGCCTTGTCTTTGGTTTTTAGCAGTTTTACTGTGAAGTATCCAGGTGCATTTCTTTATATTTACCTGTTTGGGGTTAAATCTGTGACTTGATGATTTTATCAGTTTAGGAAAATTCTCAGCCTTGAATTCCAAATAATTACTTCTGCCTTGTCTCCCCCACTCTACTTCTGGGATTCCAAATACATGTATGTTAGATCCTCTCATCCTCTGTGTCTCTTACTCTCTCATCAGTATTTTCTATCCTTTCTGAATTTTTTATGTTTCATTCCAGATCTTTTTCACTGACATATCTTTTACTTCACTAATTCTCTCTTCAACAGTATCTATTCTTTATAAAACCTATCAATAGTATTAATAATTTGGGTTACTATATTTTTCATTTCTAAGTTTTCTACTTGATTCTTTTTCAAATCTACCAAGTCCTTTATTATGGTTTTCAGGTCTCTGACAAAATTCTCAATCTTGTCCTTTTTTCTTTGAATATTAAGCATAGTTATTTTAAAGTCTGTGTTCAATAATTTCAATATCTAGAGTCTATATGAGACTTCTATTATCTGTTGTTTCTTCTGATTTATTTTGTGTTGTCTTGTCTCCATGTGTGTCTGGTTATCTTTTATTGTGTGCCACATGTTGTGTTTGTAAAACAATTTGTAAAATTATTTTGAGGGACAGGATATTATCTTCTTCTAGAAAGGGTTTATATTTGCTTATTCCAGGTGCTTAGGGGCACTAGCAATACCCTAACCCAATTTCTTGGACTGATATCATTCAAAGCTGGGCAGAGAAAGCCTAAAGTTCACCTTTACACCTAAGGTGTAGCCTCTCAAGATCTTAACTCAAAGAGACAGTAGTGGGAGGGGTTAGCCAATCACTTTTTCAGGCCTTACATTCCAACTTTTTTTCCCTTAGCCCCATGAGACTGTTAAAAGAAGAGGTCATTCTCTCAACCACCTCTTCCAGATTCCACAAACACCCTAAGTGCCAGAATTACCTTTCTGGATTCCCTTCTTTTCTTGGATCTTGTACCAGTAGTTCTTCACTATCTCTATGTCTTTCTAATGTTTACAAACAGATTTTTTAAAAATATAGTTTGTTTAGCTTTTCTACTTATCCTCACCAGTAGGGTTGGTCCAAATTACCTATTCCATAATTATTAATAGTGAAAGTTTTTTAAAAAGTATTTTTAATGTTCTTTACATTGAGATTGTTCTTTTTCTAGATTTTTTTACATTAAAATACTCTTTCTTTTATAAAGTGATTATCAGAGTGAATGAAAGTTTTGTGTTTTGTTTTTAATCATATTTGACCAAAAATAATGTCAAACTAATAGCAGTTCCCAAAATCCCTTTGAAATGTTAATGAGT
The DNA here is from genome assembly GCF_028858775.2 of Pan troglodytes. Lineage (NCBI taxonomy): Eukaryota > Metazoa > Chordata > Mammalia > Primates > Hominidae > Pan > Pan troglodytes. The sequence goes on along the minus strand of NC_072406.2, from coordinate 105,404,547 downwards.
CATAAAATTTATAAATTCAGGAACACCGGCCACGTGCAGTGGCTCATGCCTGTAATCCCAGCACTTTGGGAGGCCGAGTCAGGCAGATCACGAGGTCAGGAGATCAAGACCATCCTGGCTAACACAGTGAAACCCTGTCTCTACTAAAAATACAAAAAATTAGCCAGGCGTAGTGGCAGGCGCATGTAATCCCAGCTACTTGGGAGGCTGAGGCAGGAGAATGGCATGAACCAGGGAGGCAGAGCTGCAGTGAGCGGAGATAGTGCCACTGCACTCCAGCCTGGGCAACAGAGCGAGACTCTGTCTCAAAAATAAATAAATAAACAAACAAAAATAAATAAATTCAGGAACACCTACATTATTATAATAAACCTATAGAGTGAGTACTATTATTATTCTCACTTTACAGATGAGGATACTGTTTCACAGAAGTTTTATAATATAATTTCCAGCCAGGGCCGGGTGCTGTGGCTCATGCCTGTAATCCCAGCACTTTGGGAGGCCGAGGCGGGGGATTACCCGAGGTCAGGAGTTCGAGACCAGCCTGACCAACATGAAGAAAACTCATCTCTACTAAACACACAAAATTAGCCGGGCATGATGGTGCATGCCTGTAATCCCAGTTACTCGAGAGGCTGAGGTAGGAGAATCACTTGAACCTGGGAGGTGCAGTGAGCCAAGATCGCGCCATTGCACTCCAGCCTGAGCAACAAGAGTGAAACTCCGTCTCAAAAAAATTCTGGCCAGGAGCGGTGGCTTACGCCTGTAATCCCAGCACTTTGGGAGGCCAAGGCGGGTGGATCACCTGAGGTCAGGAGTTTGAGACCAGCTTGGCCAACACGGCAAAACCCCGTCTCTATTAAAAATACAAAAATTAGCCAGGCGTGGTGGCACACACCCGTAATCCCAGCTGCTTGGGAGGCTGGGGCACGAGAATCACTTGAACCTGGGAGGCAGAGGTCACAGTGAGCTGAGATTGCACCACTGCACTCCATTCTGGGTGACAGAGTTTTGTTTTTCGTTTTTTTTTTTTGAGACGGAGTCTCAAAAAAAAAGTTTCATAAAATAATTTCCCTAGGATTATGCAAGTAAGGGGTAAATCAGATTTTAAATCCAGGCTTTATCTTCCTTTGGCAATTGGGGGTTAATTTTTTAAGTTTTAAACTTTGGTTAAATATACATGATATGGTTTGGCTCTGTGTCTCCACCCAAATCTCATCTCAAATTGTAATCCCCATGTGTCAGAGGAGGGGCATGGGGGGAGGTGACTGAATCATGGGGGCAGACTTGCTGTCTGCTGTCTTGCTGTTCTTATAATAGTGAGTGAGTTCTCATAACATCTGATGGTTTAAAAGTGTATGACCCTTCCCCCTTCGCTCTCTCTTTCTCTCCTGTAGCCATGAGAAGACAAGTCTTGCTTCCCGTTTGCCTTCTAACATGATTGTAAGTGTCCTGAGGCCTCCCCAGCCATGTGGAACTGTCAGTCGATTAAACCTCTTTTCTTCATAAATTACCCAGTTTTAGGTAGTTCTTTACAGCAATGTGAAAACGGACTAATACAATACATAAAATTTACCATTTGAAAATGTATAGTTCTGTGATATTAAGTACATTCACAGTGTTATGCAATTATCATCACCATCCCTCTCTAGAAGTTTTCCCTCTTCCCCAACTGAAACTCTGTACCAATGAAACACTAATTCTCTATTCTCACCTCCCTCCAACCCATGGTAACCACCATTTGTCTTTCTGTCTGTATGAATTTGACTACTCTAATCACCTCATGTAAGTGAAATCATATAATATTTGTCCCTTTGTGACTGGCTTCTTTAACCTAGCATAATGTCTTCAAGGTTCATCCATGTTGTAGCATGTGTCACAATTTTCTTCCTTTTTTTTTTTTTTTTGAGACGGAGTCTCGCTGTCACCTAGGCTGGAGTGTAGTGGCGCCATCTCGGCTCACTGCAGCCTCTGCCTCCCAGGTTCAAGCAATTCTTGTGCCTCAGCCTCCCAAGTAGCTGGGATTACAGGCATCCACCACAGTGCCTGGCTAATTTTTGTATTTTTAGTAGAGAAAAGGTTTCACCATTTTGGCCAGGCTGGTCTCAAACTCCTGACCTCAGGAGATCCGCCCGCCTCAGCTTCCCAAAGTGCTGGGATTACCAGCCTGAGCCACTGCACCCGGTCTTTTCTTCCTTTTTAAGGCTGAATATTTTATTGTTGTATATTTCATCCCTTTGTTTATCCATGCATCAGTTGATGGACACTTGGGTTGCTTCCACCTTAACTTTTTTATTTGCAACTTATTTTATTTGCAAATTTGAGCATGTTCATTCATCTATTCATTTATTCATTCATTCAACAAATATGTATTCTTTCCTATTATAAGCTCAGGGGTTTATAGCTATGACAAGATAAACAAGGTTATTACTCTCACACAGATTTTATACTGGTGGAAGAAGGAGATGATAGACAAGTAAGTGTATAAATTATCAAAAATCATGCAGTATGATAAGTGATATGCATAGAATTAAAATAGAATGACGTTATAGTTAACAAGTTGGAGGCTACTTTCGACAGGGTGCTCAGGGAAAACATCTCTGAAAAGATAACATGTGAGCAAAAATGTGAATGTAAGAAAGGAGCCAACACCAGGCAAGGTGGCTCACGCCTGGGGTCTCAACTACTCAGAAGGCTGAAGTGGGAGGACTGCTTGAGGCCAGGAGTTTGAGACCAGCCTGGGAAAAACAGTGAGACCCTGTCCCTAAAAAAAAATCAAAATAAAAAGATAAGCTGGGCATGGTGGCACATGCCTTGTAGTTCCAACCACTCAGGAGGCTGAGGCATGCTTGGGTCCTGGTGGGTGAGAGGGAGAATGGGGATCAGGTAGGAGTGGTAGGCAACGCTTTTTAAGATAGGATAGGGAGTTTTGATTTTTTTCTTAGTAGTAGTAGTAGTTTTTCTTAGTAGTATGATAAGTAGCTTTTCTTAGTAGTATGACGCTCCACCCAGATCTTCTCAGCATGCATATCTAAACAACAAAGTTTGCTTACTGCAAACACCGGTGCCTGTCTGCCTGAGGACTGCATGCAAAGCAAGCCAGAAGCTCCAGGGATCAATGCACCTGGAAGCTGCTCTCCGGTAAGGCATTGGTGGATAAACACCACCAGCACTGCTGGATAAATACAGGGAGTTGGTGGATAAATACCCTACCCTGTACCTTTGTTGGGATAACTCTGAGGCATGGCCTTACTCTCTCTCAGAGTTCCTTGGCAGGACTGAGCTCCAGTTGTAACTTGTAACTTAACACACCTTATTTGGCTTCCAGGTTTCACTTCTCTACTCCCTTGCAGATGTTTCCTGGGATCACCTCTCAAATAAACTATTTGCCTTAAAAACCCTTATATTGGAACCTGCTTCTGAGGGAATTCAAAGCAAAAAGATAGGAGTCATTAAAGGAAATATAATTGTATTTTTAAAGAATCACTTAGGAAGTTCTGTCTGTTTCTGAAAATTGAAGGGAGAAATTCCCAAAACAGTGAGTCACAGAAGGGGAGCATCAAATTTTCCATAGAAATTCTCCTTCAGTCCTTGACTAACCCCTGAGCTGTGCATGCGTGGGGAAGACGACAAGAAGCCCAGTGGAAAGCAACAACTGAGAGACTGAAAAAGATTGAGCAGCTATGCAGTGCTGGGAATCTGGAGTTTGAAGTTCAAGTCCCAGCAAATCACAGATAGTTGGTAAACACTCCAAGTCTTCCACTGAAATCCAGAAAGGCCATATTTAGGAGGAACTTCAATCTTTAGGAAGTGAGGATCACAGCACAGTGTAAAGGCTATGTTCTAGACCTAAAGGCAAAGTCCAAATAAACCAACTCTAACAAACCTTATGCCATGCCTTCACAGGACCAAGGTGATTTGTCTGCTGGAAGTACATTAAATCACTACTCCTTAAAGAAAGAAAATAGAACACAGCAGCCATATGCAGAAGATTAAAACTGGACGCCTTCCTCATACCATATACAAAAATTAACTCGAGCTGGATTAAAGACTTAAATGTAAAACCCAAAACTATAACCCTGGAAGATAACCTAGGCAATACTGTTTAGGTCATAGTCATGGGCAAAGATTTCATGACACAGACACCAAAAGCAATTGCAACAAAAGCAAATTTGGCAAATAGGATCTCATGAAACTGAAGAGCTTCTGCATAGCAAAAGAAACTATCATCAGAATGAACAGACAACCTACAGAATGGGAGAAAATTTTTTTAAAATTATGCATCTGACAAAGGTCTAATATCCAACATCTATAAGAAACTTAAACAAATCTACAAGAAAAAAAACATTAAAAAGTGGGCAAAGGACATGAACAGTTTTCAAAAGAAGACATACATGTGGCCAAAAAACATATGAAAAAACTCTCATCACTGATCATTAGACAAATGCAAATCAAAACCACAATGAGATACCATGTCACACCAGTCAGAATGGTGATTATTAAAAGGTCAAAAACTAACAGATGCTAGTGATGTTGTGGAGAAAAACAAATGCTTATACACTGTTGATGGGAGTGTTCAACCATTGTGGAATTAGTTCAACCATTGTGGAAGACAGTGTGGTGATTCCTCTAAGACCTAAACACAGAAATATCATTCAACCCAGCAATCCCAATACTGGGTAAATACCCAAAGAAATATAAATTGTTCTACCAAAAAAAAACACATGCATGCATATGTTTATGACAGCTCTATTCACAATAACAAAGATATGAAATCAACCTAAATGCCTATCAATGATAGACTAGATAAAGAAAATGTGGTACATATACACCATGGAATACTATGCAGCCATAAAAAGGAACGAGATCATGTCCTTCGCAGGGACACAGAAGGAGCTGGAGGCCATTAGCTTCAGCAAACTAACACGGGAACAGAAAACCAAATACCACATGTTCTCACTTATAGGTGGGAGCTAAGTGATGAGAACGCATGGACACACAGAGGGGAACAACACACACTGGGGCCTCTCAGAGGGTGAAGGGTGGGAGGAAGAAGAGGATCAGGAAAAATAACTAATGGGTACTAGGCTGAATATCTGAGTGATAAAATAATCTGTACAACAAACCCCCATGACACAAGTTTACTTATGTAACAAACCAACACATGTACCCATGAACTTAAAAGTTAAAAAAAAAAAGAAAACAGAACCCAGAATATCTATCATGTACCACTGTCAAGCAAAAGTTACTAGATGTATGAAAAGGCAGAAAAATGTGATTAAGACACGAAAAGAAATACAAGCAGTCAATAGAAACAGATCCAAAGGTGACCAAATGTTATAATTAGCAGACGAAAACCTTGAAGTAACTCTGATAAATATGTTACAGAATTTTATAGGAAAAGGGGAATATAATGGGTGAGAAATAGGAAATTTCAGGAAAGATATAGAAACTCTAAAAAAGAATCAAATGAAACTCCCAAATATCAAAAATAAAGTATTTGACATAAAAAATTTATTTAAGATTCACAGTAAATTTGGCAATACAGTAAAAAGATTTGTGAACTTGACAGGTTAATAGAAATTAAACAAGGCTGGATGTGGTGGCTCAGGCCTATAATTCCAGCATTTTGGGAGGCCAAGGTGGGCAGATTGCTTAAGTCCAGGAGTTTGATACCAGCCTGGGCAACATGGTAAAACCCCATCTCTACAAAAAAAAAAAAAAAATTAGCTGGGCCTGGTGGTATGCGCCTGTAGTCCCAGCTACTTGGGAGGCTGAGGTGGGAGGATGACTTGAGCCCAGGATGTGAAGGTTGCAGTGAGCTAGGATCATACTACTGTACTCCAGCCTGGGTGAGAGAGACAGACCCTGTCTCCAAAACAAAACAAAACAAAACAAAATTAGCCAGGCGTGCTGGCGGGCGCCTGTAGTCCCAGCTACTCAGGAGGCTGAGGCAGGAGAATCACTTGAACCCGGGAGGCAGAGGTTGCAGTGAGCCGAGATCACACCATTGCACTTCAGCCTAGGCAACAAGAGCAAAAATTCCGTCTCAAAAAAAAAAGAAAGACAAAAAAGGGGAAAAAATTAAACAAATTGAATCACAGAGAGAAAAAAGATTGGAAAAAAAACAAAAAAAAAAGAGTCAGGTTGACCCATCAGAAAGTATTAACTAGACTAACATACAGGTAATTGGAATCCCAAAAAGTAAGAGAAAAAAAGGAGTGGGTAGAAAAACATACAAATTTGAAGTAATACTGGCCCAAATTTTTTTCTTCTTTGATTAAAAGCATCAACCCACACACCCAAGACATCAAGGGAACCTCAGGCTGAATAAAATCAAGGAAAGCCACAATTTGTGATTAAGATGAAGATGCATATTATAGACCCTAGAGCAACCAGTAAAACAATAAAACCAAAAAAAAAGCTAAAAATTCAATATAATAGAATGAAACACTGCTTTTTTTAAAGTTAGCTCCCCAAAAGACACAAAACTAGGAACAGAGAAACAAATAACAGACATACAAATAGAAAACAAATAGCAGGATTAGAGACTTGAACTCAATCATATCAATATTATATTAACTATAAGTAGACTAAACACTCCAATTAAAAGTTAGATATTGTTAGATCCAACTATGTGCTGTTTATAAGAAATACACATTAAACACAAATTGAAAGAAAGAAAATTATTGTACAAACACTAAGCATGTTCATATCAGATAGAGAATACTTCAAGACCTTTGACATGGATTATCAGAAATAAATACCAGAGATAAAGAGAATTACTTGAAATAAAGAGGGACATTTTACAATAATTAATGAAGAAAATATAACATTTTAAACTGTATATACACCTAGTAATGGGGCCTCAAAATACATAATGCAAAAATTGACAGAATTAAAGGGCAAAATAGATAAATCCACAATTATGTTTGGAGACCGTAACACTTCCTTTCTCAGTAATTGTTAGAACAAGAAGACATAATGTCAGTAAGGGTATAGATTGAAAGAACATTATTAAACAACTGGGTCCAAATGACATTTGTAGAGCACTGAACAACTGCAGAATACAAATTACTTTCAAGTACACACAGAACATTCACCAAGACAGGCCAAATGCTATGACCCAAACTTTAAATTGAATATTGAACATTTTCTGTTCTTAAAAAGTCTCCTACTACCCATCCCTATTGCTTCTCCTAACTGCACTGCAATTGCCACCCCCTCTCTTCTCCAACCTCTTTTCTTTCTTTTCCTTTATGATGATAATCAATTTCGTTGTCATATTTGTTTCCTTGAACTTTGCTAACTCATGCTCTTATTATCTCATCTTCTGCCTGAAGAGGCATATTGAGTTATTTTCTTGAACAAAGATGGTTTCCTCCCTGAGGGGAATTTTTGTTCCTTGTGATTAAAAAAGAAAGCTGTCCCCAACCTTCAACTAAACTTAATTTTTTTTGTGGAGGGGGCAGGGACAGGGTCTCACTCTGTCACCCAGGCTGGAGTGCCGTGGCAAAATCATGACTCACTGCAGCCTCAAACTCCTGGGCTCAGGTGATCCTCCCATCTCAGCCTCCCCAGTATCTAGGATTACAGGCGAACATCATCATGCCCAGCTAATTTTTGTATTTTTTGTAGAGACAGGGTCTTGCTATGTTGTCCAGGCTAGCCTCAAACTCCTGGCCTCAAGCAAGCCTCCCCGCCTCGGCCTCCCAAAGTGCTGGGATTACAGGCGTGAGACACCACACCCATCCTAAACTTAGTTTTATGGGCAGATTATTTCTTCATGGCAAGAGTTCTGACCAAAAGATTCCTCTTTGGAGGACTCCATGGTGATTTGAGGTTCTCTTACTCTCTCTGCCCACCTTTGGGTGTCCACCATAGCTGAGCTGGGAGGAAACACTCCCAGACTCACCAGAGTACACTCGGCTCATAATTTGCTTTCTCCCATTCCTGCCTTGAAAGCTATTGCCTTATTTCAGCCATGAGTGAGTTTCCCAGTGGCGGTCATCCACTCTATGACGATGTGCTTCCCCAGAAGAGGGAAGTGGCTGATTCCCAGGAACCAGCAGTAGCAGACAGGCTTGGCTCATAGAACAGACAGCGTGGCTCCTCCTAGGCAGAGTGGGAAGCAGAGAGGCCAAGCCACAAACAGGAGCGCCTCATCAGACACTGGGCACACACAAAAGCAAAGGCCAGGCCTCCCACATTCACACCATGTGTGGGGGCCTCCTCACACAGGGCAGCCCACGTGGGGAGCAGAGCCACCAGCAGGAGCCTCTCCATGTAAGATGTAGCCTGAGAACTCTGACCTACCCACTCGAGGAAGCTCCAACTGCCAAAGGAATAGCCTTTCCTAAGGGAACAACATGCTAATCATGCAAAGACAAGAGACTTCAACATGTCTTCCTCCCTTGGAAAAGTCAAATTTTTAAAATATAGACTAAGAAGAATGGTAATTCCTATGTAATTTCCAGATATTTTGCTAAATGGTTTGTACGTATATTATTTCTAATTCTTACAATAATCTCGCATGTAAGGTGTCATTATCCTCATATTATAGACAAGGAGATTGAGGACTTGAGAAATTAAGAAACTCACCCCAAGAACACAGTTAGGACATGGTGGAGAAAAGGATAAAGTAAAAGATTTTTTGTTCTAAAACCTACATCACACTACTTTTTCAAGAATTCCCTTAGAAGCAACAAAGACTTTTGTTAAACAAACACATTCTGTAATCCTAAAAGAAACTCATTCCGGCCACTTGTGGAACCTCCCAACTTCACAGATACTCTTGCCTAGCTCTCATCCCATCCAGTTCTCTGTTGTCTCTTGCCCAGTTGGCTTCTGGACATAACCTTGTCTTTCTGGCCCTCTACTTGTCCAGTTTAATACTTCCTGCTGGAAAACATGAGATGTATTTTTCTAGGCTCAAACTTCTGATATCCTTCTAAGGTCTTCCTTTTCACTTCTGGTTTTTAGTCAGAAGAACATGCCTAGATCTAATGTGATTTATGGGACTCTGACAATTGACAGTTAAAATACCCAGTGAAAAATTTAGCCCCTTCCATCTCTGGAGCACACGAAGAAAATGATCTTACAAAGGCCACCCATTAGAAGCCCACTACTGCAGAAGTTACCCTTATTTTTTTTTTTTTACTTTATTCTGTAGAGCAGTTTTAGTTTCACAGCAAAATTGCGAGCAAAGTATAGAGATTTTTTTTTATATACCTACTTCCCCCACATGTATAGTGTCCCTCATTATCAGCATCCCCCACTGGAGAGGTACATTTTTACAACGGATGAACCTACATTAAAACATTATTAGCACTGGAAGTCCATCATTTACATTAAGTTTCTAGAGTTACCTTTTGAGAAAACAAGTCTTATGTCATACTCCTGCTTAAAAACCTCTACTGGGCCTCTGTAACTTAAGCCCACATTTCCCAGAGTACAGATCATTACGACCAAACCATCTTCTTCAGCCCCACCTCTCTGTTACCATCACATTGAATTTCCAGTCTTTTGTATCTTCAGGCATTTGCACTTGTTGTTTTCTCTAACAAGAAAACCCTTTCCCTGTGCCTGGAGAACTCAAGGCCCCATCAGTCTTTCCTGAGTGCTCCCATGGCTTTTTGCTCATATCCCATATCAGTGGTTCATTGTCTTTCAATTCAACAAAGGCTTCGTGAGCACCAAGTGCTGGGAGAAGAGCTAGGCTTTAGGCCAGAGTTCCTATTCTTGAAGAGCTCTCCCAACAATGAAAGTGTATTAGTCCATTTTCATGCTGCTGATAAAGACATATCCAAGACTGGGTAATTTATAAAGAAAAAAAGGTTTAATGTACTCACAGTTCCACATGGCTGGGGAGGCCTCACAATCATGGCAGAAGGCAAAAGGCATGTCTTACATGGTGGCAGACAAGAGAGAATGAGAGCCAAGTGAAAGGGAAAACCTCTTATAGAACCATCAGATCTCATGAGACTTATTTACTACCACGAGAACAGTATGGGGAAACCACCCCATGATTCAATTCTCTCCCACCAGGTCCCTCTCACGACATGTGGGAATTATGGGAGCTACAATTCAAGACGAGATTTGGGTGGGGACACAGCCAAACCATATCAGGAAGCAATAACACCAATGCCACTATCAAAACACATTGTTTTAGTCCATTTGCATCATTATAAAGGAATACCTGAGGCTGGGTAGTTTATAAAGAAAAGAGGTTTATTTGGCTCACGGTTCTGAAGACTGTACACATAGCATAGTGCTGGCATCTGCTTCTGGTGAGGCCTCAGGAAGCTTACAGTCATGGCAGGCAATGGGAGCCAGCATGTCACATGGCAAGAGAGTGAGCAAGGTGGGGGGTGTGCCACATTCTTTTAAACAACCAGATCTCACTTAAACTCAGAGTGAGAACTCACTCATTACTGTAAGGAGAGCATCAAGACATTCATGAGGGATCCACCCCCATGATCCAAACACCTCCCACTAGGCCCCACCTCTAACATTGGGGATTACATTTCAACATGAGATTTGGAAGGGACACACATCCAAACCATGTTACTCATCTATCAGAAAAGTAAAATAAAATTTGCAAAGAAAAGAAAGGTTAACCTAGTCTGGGGAAGTCAGGAAAGCCATCACAGAGGTGGAAGACCTAAGCAAAATCTGACTGAGTATGAATCTGTTGATAAATGGGGTAAGCAGGGAACTGGTGGGGAGAACATTTCACAAGAATATTATCACATAAAATCAACAATGTAGCATGAGTGTATTCCTTAGCATTTGTTGAAAAGAAATGAGGTTGGAGTTTGTGTTAGTTCATTTTGCACTATTATAAAGGAATATCTGAGACTGGGTAACTTATAAAGAAAAGAGGCTTTTTTTTTTTTTTTTTTTTTTGAGATGGAATCTCACTGTCACCCAGGCTGGAGTGCAGTGGCATGATCTTGGCTCACTGCAACCTCCTCCTCCTGGGTTCAAGCAATTCTCCTGCCTCAGCCTCCCAAGTAGCTGGGACTACAGGCATGCACTGCCACACCTGGCTAATTTTTCTATTTTTAGTAGAGTCGGGGTTTCACCATGTTGCCCAGAGTGGTCTTGAACTCCTGACCTCAGGTGATCTGCCTGCCTTGGCCTCCCAAAGTGCTAGGATTATAGACATGAGCCACTGTGCCTGGCCAAGAAAAGAGGTTTAATTGGCTCACTGTTCAGCGAGCTGTACAGGAAGCATGGTGCTGGCATCTGCTTGGCTTCTGGTGAGGCCTCAGGGAGCTTTTACTCATGGCAGAAGTTGAAGCAGGAGTGGGCATATCACATGGCAAGAGAAGGAGCAAGGGTGGGAAGGAGGTCTCAGACTCTTAAATAACCAGATTTCACATGAACTCATAGAGCAAGAATTCACTCATTATTGTGAGGGTGGCACCAGCCCATTCATAAGAGATCTGCCCCCATGACCCAAACACCTCCCACCAGGCCCCACCTTCAACACAGGGGATTACATTTTAACATGAGACTAAAGGGGACAAATATTCAAACCATATCAGAATTGTTTCATCTATAGAGTGTATTACAGAATTCTGTGCCAGATATGTACTGAGAATAAATAGAATAAAAATTACTATGTAAAATATAAAATGGGCCATAATATTTCTTCAACAAAGGAAAGGTGATCATAACCTGCTCTCTTGTGACCACACATCACAACTAACATTTGGAGCAAAAGCATTACAAATGAATTCTACAAATCTGAATGTAGTATTGCAGCAGACACAAAGAACAGAATTTAGTAAGGCACCTGAGGTGGTTGTAGATGTGGCGCTTTATAAGCCACATGGATCAATTTGAAAAATAAATTAATATCTTAATAAGAGAAAGTACTGTTGCCAAAAAATGAAAAAGAATATGTAAATGGCAGGCAATTTTTATCAAATTATGCAGAAAGATGAAAGTGAGCAATATTAGAAGTTGCACCTTGCCTCCAACTGACTTTATTTTTTTGAGACAGAGTCTCGCTTTGTTGCCCAGACTGGAGTGCAGTGGCATGATCTCAGCTCACCGCAACCTCCACCTCCTGGGTTCAAGCAATTTTCCTGCCTCAGCCTCCTGAGTAGCTGGGACTACAAGCGACAGGCGGGCGCCACCACCCCTGACTAATTTTTGTATTTTTAGTAGAGATGGGGTTTCTAATTTTTATATTTTTAGTAGAGACAGGGTTTTGCCATGTTGGCCAGGCTTGTCTCAAACTCCTGACCTCAAGCAATCTGCCCGCCTCCACCTCCCAAAGTGCTGGATTACACTGCACCCAGCCACCTCCATCTGACTTTTACTCCTACTTTGCTGCTCTTGTAGCTGCACAGGTATGCAGTTAGGGATTCATTACTGAGCACAGAGAATAATACAGAGTCAGAACCAGGCTCAGAGTGTGCCCTGACAGAGATGCTAAAGCTGTATGCTTAAACAATAAGGATTTCTTTTTTCTTTTCTTTTCTTTTTTTTTTTAAGATGGAGTCTCGTTCTGTCACCCGGACTTGAGTGCAGTGGCGCAATCTTGGCTCACTGCAACCTCTGCTTCCTGGGTTCAGGCAATTCTCCTGTCTCAGCATCCTGAGTAGCTTGGATTACAGGCGTGCGCCACCATGCCCGGCTAATTTTTGTATTTTTAGTAGACACGGGGTTTCACCATATTGGCCAGGCTGGTCTCGAACTCCTGATCTCAGGTGATCCACCTGCCTCAGCCTCTCACAGTGCTGGGATTACAGGCATGAGCCTCCGTGCCTGGCCTAACCAATAAGGATTTCAACATATGAGTGATTTGGTGACAATATTCTAGTTAGACATGGGGTTTTTTTCAAAGAACACTATTTTTACTTCAGTTGTCTATCTAGAGTAGTTTTGTGAGGGTTAATAGAGTTGCCAGGGAAGTAAAAGCCATGTCCACAACCCTGCCACACAAGCCATCTCAGGTGGCACCACTGCTATCAGTCACCACCCAGCTTTTCAAAGGAATGGTCTGCACCACTGCCTCTCCTTCCCACATCTCCCCTTCAAACCAGTTTCTACTCCCTCCACTGAGACCATTTTCTTAAAGCTCACCAATAACCTTAGTGGACAAAGAAAACAGGGTTTTCAGCTTTTGTTCTCTTCAGCCTCTCCATAGAATTTACATCCTGACCACTCCCTCCTTGCTAAAACTCTTTCAATACTTCTATAATAATAAATCATGTGGTTCTTCTTAAGCCTTCCTTTTTCTTATTCTCCATTCTCCACTTCATACGCCACATATACATAAGAGTTTTCAAAGTTAAGGCTTGGCTTATCTATGCTTCTTCCAGTCACCTATGCTTAAGGCTTCAACTAACACCTTTGTGCAGAGGACACTGAAAACTTCCAGCATCTTAAAGACTCCAAGCAGCTTTTTTCTGTTTCTTGTCATATTACCTTGTCTAGGATTTATAGTCCAATGCTGGTAATAGAGATGATATTGACATCCTTGCTTATTCCTAACTATAGTGAGAAGAATTCTAATGCTTTCTCACTTAGACTTATTAATATAGGTTTCTAGTCAATACTCTTTTATCAGGTTGAGGAAGTTATCTTCTATTCCCATTATGCTAAAAATGTAATGTTTGTTTGCTTGTTTTGGGCCGTGTGTGTGTGTGTATGTGTGTGTGTGTGTGTGTGTCTGTGTGAGAGAGAGAGAGATAAAGTACACATAACATAAAATTTATCACTGGTAACATTTAGTATATGTATAATATTTTGCAATCATCACCACTATCTAGTTCCAGAAAATTTGCATCACCCAAAAAGGAAATCCTGCACCCATGAAGCAATCTTCCCCACTCCCCCTAATCCCAGCCTCTGGCAGCCATTAATCTGCTTTATATCTATACATTTTATATTCTAGAAATGTAATCATACAACACATGGTTTTGGTGTCTGGCTTCTTTCCCGTAGCATAATATTGTCAAGGTTCGCCCATACTGTAGTGTGTATCAGTACTTCACTCCTTTTTATGGCTGAATAATATTCTGTTATCTGGATATGCCACATTTTGTTTATCCATTTGTCAGTTGATGAACATTTAAATTGTGTCCATCTTTCGACTATTGTGAACAGTGCTGCTATGAAGATTCGTGTATAAGTTTTTGTTTGAACATCTGTTTTCAGTTCTTTCAGTTGTATACCCAAGAATGGAATTGTTGGGTCTATGCTAATCCTATGTTTAACTTATGGAAGAAATGTCAAAGTGTTTTTCACAGCCTCTGCACCATTTTACATTCTCACTACCAATGTTAAAGAGGTCCAACTTCTCTACATACTTGCCCATGCTTGTTTTCTTTTTTTTTTTTAATGATAACTATCTTAGTGGGTATGAAGTAATACCTTGTGGTTATGGCTTGAATTTTCTTAATGACTACTGATGTTGAGCATCATTCCATATACTTGTTGGCCACTTGTATATCTTTTTTGTAGAAATGTCTATCCAATTTAGTTGCCTATTTTGTTGTTGTTGTTCAGTTGCAAGAGTTATTTGTATATTATGGATACTAGTCCTTTGTCAAATATGTGATTTCCACATATTTTCTCCTATTTTGTGGGTATTATTTTCACTTTGTTGATAATGTTCTTTGAGGAACAAAAGTTTTTAATTTTAATGAAGTCTAATTTATATATATTTTTCTTACCTTGTTTGTGCTTTTGGTGTCATATCTAAGAAACCATTGCCAAATCAAGGTCATAAAGATTTACCCATATGTTTTTCTGTAAGAGATTTCTGGCTTTCATTTAGGCCTTTTATCCATTTTAATTTTGTGTATGGTATAAAATAAGGGTCCAACTTACTTATTTTTTATAGGGTCTCACTATGTGGTCCAGGCTGATCTTGAACTCCTGGCCTCAAGCAATTCTACTGCCTCAGCTTCCCAAAGTGCTTGGATTACAGGTATGAGCCACTGCACCCGGCCAAACTGTATTCTTTTGTATGTGGACATCCAGTTGTTTCAGCACTGTTTGTCAAAGAGTAGTCTCTTTCCCCATTGGATGGTCTTGATACCCTTGTAATAATAAATTGGCCATAGATTTTGAGTTTGTTTCTGGACTTTCGTTATTAACTGAATGTTTGTATAACCCCAAAATTCATATGTTGAAGCCCTAACCCTCAATGCAATGGTATTGGAGATGGGCCTTTAGGAGGTGTCTTAGTCCATATTGTGCTACTATAATGGAATACTTGAGACTAGGTAATTTACAATAAACAGAAATTTATTGGCTCATGGTTCTGGAGGCTGGAAGGTCCAAGATCAGGGAGCCAACATCTTGTGAGGGCCTTCTTGCTGTATCATCTCATGACAGAAGGCAATGAACAAGAGAGAGCAAGAGAGAGAGCAAGATTTCAAACTTGCAGCTTCAAGCCCTTTTCTAATCTGCATTAATTCATTCATGAAAGTGGGGTCCACATAACCTAAACACCTCCCAGTTAGGCTCCACCTCCCAACACTGTTGCATTGGGGGTTAAGTTTTCAATACATGGTTTTTGGAAGACACATTCAAACCATAGCAGGAGGTAATTAGGTTTAGATTAAGTCATAATTTCAAGGTCCCCATGATGGGATTAGTAGACTTATCAGAAGGAAGAGAGTTCTCTCAGCCCTCCTCTCCAAAGGGCATGTTCCAAGAAAAGGCCACGTGAAGACATAGCAAAAAGACAGCCATCTGCAAGCCAAGAAGAGAGTCTTCCCCAGGAACTGAATCAGCCAGCACCTTTATCTTAGACTTCCAGCCTTCAAAACTATGAGAAATAAATTTTTGCTGTTCAAACCACCTAGTCTACGGTATTTTATTATGACAACCCAAGCTGACTAAGACACCTTTCAATTCTATTCCATTGATCTGTATTTCTATCCTTATGCCAGGACCACACTGTTTCGATTACTGTAACTTTATAGTAAGTTTTGAAATTAGGAAGTGTGAACCCTCCAACTTTGTTCATCTTTTTCAAAATTATTTTGACTATTTGGAGTCCCTTGCAATTTCTTGTGAATTTTAGGACCAGCTTTCCCATTTCTGCAAAAAAAGACATTGGTATTTTGATAATGATTGCATTGAATCTGTAGATCTCTTTGGGTGGTATTGCCATTTCAACCATATTAAGCCTTCTAATCCATAAACACAGGATGTCTTTTTAATTATTTAGGTCTTTTCTAATTTCTTTTGGTAATGTTTTATAGCTTATAGTATATAATTCTTGCACCTATTTGGCTAAATTCATTCCTAGGTATTTTATTCTTATTTGTTTGTTTCTAACTATATAAAAAAGTATTAATTTTATTAAATAGTTTTCTCAGCCTGTGATCCCCCATGATTATTTTCCTTTAATTTGTTAATATAGTGAATTATATTGATAAATTTCCTAAAATTGAACCATCCTTGTAACCCTGGTATAAACCTTGGTTGATCACAATGTATTGTGCTTTTTGTATATTGCTGAACAGAGGAGGGAAAGAATAGAGAAGCCCAAACTTAAAAAAAAAAAAAACCAAAACTCAAACTTTACTTCTCAGCCTGTCTTGCTGAGTAGTCATTTGACGCAGTTCTGGCCAACAAGACAAAAGCAACAGTTACTTTGTGGGGCTTCCAGGAAAAACTCTTTCAAAAGGAACTTATGTGGAGGGTCTAAGCCCCTCTCCCAGAAAAGCACAACTGGTTTGCATGGTGACTCACCTTGGGGTGATGAAGGCCCCAAAGTGCTGTGCTGGCCAACACATCTGAAAGGGATTTTGGAGAAAGAGCCCATTTTTTAACTTAATTCTTGGGTAAGGAATCTAATAAATGAGGTGACTAAACACCATTGGAATTTAAAGCTCTGGAAAAACACTCTCATCTGCCAGACCTATCCATCCCTATTTAATACCTTCAACTCTGAGTAGGAGACCCCTTCTGTCATTGTGAGATGGGAGGCAATAATAGGGTGACAAAGCAGAGGGTGGGTTTTATGGACTCAGCTAGACCTGGGTTCAAGTCTTAGCTCTGCAAGTTCTGACTTGACCTCTCTGAGCCTCATTTCCCCACCAAGTAAGTGGTGATAATGAGAGTTCCAACCCTGTAGGACTATTTGGGGGTAAAGAATGAAATGAACTATTGCATGTAAAATACATGGCACAGTACTCACATATGAGCTGTTGTTATGCTTATTATCATTAGTATAATTTATGTATCAGTTTAAGTAGAATACAATAATGATTACATTTTTAAAACAATGATGTGCTTTTGGAAAGTCCTCCATTTGAGTTACTTGAGGAGGTAGCATCATGTGTTACCACCCAAGGAAGTAATTGTAGCACCTGGTGACTGTTAGAGCCTCAGGAAAAGGAGCTAGAAGCTCTGGGTGAAACTGTCTGCCTTTAATCCAGAACCAACTTCTGTTACATGGTAGGGAAGCATAGACCAAGTAAGCAGAATCAAGAGTGGGGTCAAGCAGCAAGGAGTGGGGAGAGAGAGGCGAGTCTCCAGGGAGACAAGATGACCAGCCAGACAAAATGGCCTCCTCCCTGTCTGGGTGCTCAGGAGGTGGCCCAACGGCTGGCACACAGCAATAGATAGACGGCAGGAACCCTGGCCTGCCTCGGAGACAGATGCATCCGTCATCCTCAGGCAAGCAAGCAGTTTTTAGTGGAAGGTGGTGACTAGAAGTCAGCAAGCAGTTTTCAGTTCTAAAAGGATTTCAAAGCCTGGACAGCCCAAGAAGCAGCAGAGCATGACCTGAAGCCTACACAGAGTGTCTGAGCTTGGGAAGATCAGCCGGAAGATCAGCCTTCTGAAGAGGCCAGGTGTCTTGCTCTAGAGCCTTGGCTGGGAGTGGGGTTGGGGCAGGGATGACTAGGCCACGTGAGAAGAGGAAATGCCTGAACACAGGGCCTTCTCCAGTGCATGGAGGATATTAGCGCTCTGCCTGGACCTGCTCGGATTGCTGCACCATCTTGGGGCATACTGGCTCCTACTGGCCTTTTCTTCACAACAGCACCTGCACCTCTTTTAATGGAGGGCTCCCTTCTGGCTGTCAGAATCCCTTTCCCTGGGAATTTGTCTCTTTGGGGGCAGCCCTTAACCAATGACAATCGCCCCCTGATCAGGACCATCTGAGATGTGACCTGCATGCCTCAGTGCTACCCCGGAGGATGGAAACAAAGTGGCCTTATGTGGGACTGTGCTTGATAGTGCACCCCTGGTTAGCTTTTTCCCCTGCCTGCCTCATTCCCCACTGCCCTCTGGTTTTTCCTGGGAATACTTATAAACAAATCACTTGGCAAGAATCCTCCACATCTCAGGGTCTGTACCTGGGGAACTGTGCTTCACAGCAATGGTATCTACCACCATGCCTTGCACAGGTGCATGTTAAATATTTGGAGAGAGACACAGACGGAGGCAGAGGGACATTCTAGCATGACCTGAGCCACTTCTATCCATAGACAAGAACCCAGGCCTGGCCAGGACAGCATATGGTAAGAAAAAAAGGGCTCACCCTAGAAAAATCATTGTAACCTGGGGGCAGAAAAAGACAACACTTTGTCCTGTGGGTAGAATTTCCTCTTCATTTCCTTTAGTGAACGCCTCCACAAACCACAATGGGTTGGGTATGAAGTCTCTTTGACTCAGACCTGAAGGAAGTTCAATGTCAGGTCAAAAAACAGGGAAAGGGAGGTGAGAGAACATGCCCAGAGAGCAGGTCAGAGAAAGGTGGAGGCCGCAGATCATTGCCATCCAGGCTTCTCTGGACAGCCAAGACAGGTGGCACTGAGACCAGTGCCCCAAGGGTGGTAAATGTCCTGCCCCCTCCCAATCTCTTCTTTACATTTCTTCTAGAATGACATTTCTAGAATGGAACCAGGGAGGGTATCACAGAGAAGGTGGCATTGTGCTATGTCATTGTGGTAAGTAAAATAATGACCCCCCAAATATGTCTGTATCCTAATCCCTAGAACCTGTGAATATGGTACCTTATATGGCAAAAGGAATTTTGCAGATGCAATTAAGTTGAGGGTGTTAAAATGGGGGAATTATCGGGGAAGGCCAAATGTAATCACAAAGGTTCATTTGAGAGGTGGGAGGATCAGAGGGAGAAGATGTCACAACAGAAGCAGTGGTCAGAATGATGTGGCCATGAGCCAAGGAATGCAGCAGGCCTCTAGAAGCTGGAAAGGGCAAGGAACAGATTCTCCTTAGAGCCTCCAGAAGGAATGCGGCTCTACAGACACTTTGATATTAGCCCCCAAGATACCCGTTTTTGACTTCTGCCCTCCACAACTATAAGATAACACATTTATGTCATTTAAGCCACTAAGCATGTGGCAATTTGTTATGGCAGCAGTAGGAAACTAATACAGCCATTAAGGATGAAGAAGAGTCTTCCAGAAGAAACATGGAGAAGACTTTTTTTTTTTTTTTTTTTTTTTTTTGGTGACAGAGTCTCACTGTGCTACACAGGCTGGAGTGCAGTGGCATGATATTGGCTCACTGCAACCTCTGCCTACCATGTTCAAGCGATTCTCCTGCCTCAGCCTCCCAAATAGCTGGAACTACAGGCGCCCACCACCACACCTGGCTAATTTTTGTATTTTTAGTAGAGACAGGGGTCTCACCATGTTGGCCAGGCTGGTCTTGAACTCCTGACCTCAGGTGATCCACCTGTCTCAGCCTCCCAAAGTGCTGGGATTATAGGTGTGAGCCACTGCACCCGGCTACAAGACATTCTTGAGAAGAAATAGAAAGGCCATGACAGGTGTGGCAAAACACAGTGGGTGGGGGAAGCTGCTGGCAAACGGTAGTGGATGCTGTCGGTTGCCTATCTAGCATCAGTGCCCCCTACTGCCTTCTTAGCCAAATCCCAAGTTTTCTCAGGTACCTCTTACCCCACAAAGCCACATGCCTCAGGGGAAGCTGGCACCACTCCCCACTCTGGGATGGGAGGAGACTCATTGGCCTGAGAGTGACACCAGCCAGTGGGTATGAGCCCAGTTCTGGCCAGTGAGAGGAAGGGAAGTCACCAAAGGCAGGGGCTCTGAGGAAGGCTTTCTTCTCTCCTCTTCAT
This sequence comes from Pan troglodytes, assembly GCF_028858775.2. NCBI lineage: Eukaryota > Metazoa > Chordata > Mammalia > Primates > Hominidae > Pan > Pan troglodytes. Next base: position 105,384,452 of record NC_072406.2, on the reverse strand, counting down.
CTGGACATTGTTGGTCTGGCTGTATGTCGTGGAATCCCTCTAGCCATCTTATACCCAAGTGGAGGAAGAAATCAGCACCCAAAGGAGAGCAGAACGGACAGGTGGAAAGAATCATGGATGTCAATGAGTCCTTAAAACAAGCAACTTGAAGTCTTCCCTTTTAGTGGACTTTCTGTATTGTGAGATCGTACATTTTCCTATGATCTGAACCGCAGTTTCTGTTACTTGCAGCCCAAAGCATCCTAACTGATATTGCTGATTTAAAAGGTCAAGGCCAGGTTACAAAAGACCTTGAAGGCCATGGTGAGGGATGAGCAATGCATGCACCTGTCATCAGGGGTTAGACATTTTTAACAGGGGAGTGACCTAACTTGTGTTTGGAACAAATGACTGTTAGTACACAGAAGATAAAAGGGGATTGGAACAGACTGGATTGAGGGGAGAGAACAGAAAGCTACCATAACAGTGCGGGTGAGGTGGGCTGAACCAAGGGATGGTTTGGAGGTGGGGAGGAAAAGAGACAAGATTCAGGTCCCATCAAAGAGCTTGGAACCTGAGAGAATACAGAGCATGAGAAGTTGAGATGACTACAGAATTTTTAAAAAATATACTCATTACTGTAATCCCAAGAATAAGGTATCTTAAATGCTTTTTAATGTCTACACCTATAATAAAGGGAAGCCTCAAGCCTCTTTCCCCTCCATTTCAACTGGGCTGGAGCCTGTATTTAAAGTACGTCAAAAGAAACAGTGATTGAAGTCAACACAGACGTTAAGAGTAAGATTAACACCCAGAAAAGCTGCAGGGCCCATAACCTTCCCCCAGAGGGGAGCTGACATGTTCTCTTTTTTTCTTCTTTTGTCTCTTGGGCATGTACCAAATCGTGCCCCAACTGAAACATCTGGAAGTGCACCAGGGACTCTCTAACAAAGGACAACCCTGGGAGCGAACTTGGCAATGACATTAGCACTTCTGCAGTAGACACACCAGTGTCACTTTTCAATTTAAAAAAACAAAACAAAACAAACAAACAAACAAAACCACTCCATTTCAGATTTTTGCCCCAGGTCAGAGATTCCTTTCTCAGGTAAAAATGCCATCATAGGCATGAAGTCAAGACTGTGAAAAGGAGACCCACGCTCACATATTCCAAATGGCACCTGACTTCTGGCTCCCCGTTTGTAAGAAAATACCACAAGCTGTTGAGAAATGATGAATAGTCCTAAAACTGTAAAGCGAAGAGTGATCAGCACCACCACAATTTGAAGTATGAAGACTATCTGTAGACAATCTGCACGTTTAACATCATAAAAGATGTCCGATGAAAGATTTCTGCTCCAGAAGAAGCTAAGGCTTTGCCTTGCCTTCCGTTTGACTCCCATTCAGCCCCTATATTTATATAGGTGAATATATTACAGTCAGAGATTTTCAGGTTATATTTCACAGATGACATTTTTAATCTGCCTCAAAAATGTAAACATAGCAAGGGTGTTCTGCAGACACACTGCCTGGAGCAACTGTCAAATGGAAAATTCAGTGGAAAGTTTAGCCTGTCTCCAGTTTAACTAAGTTGAGGAATGCTGCAAAAACAGGTGTTGTCTGACACAAGTAATAATTATCTTTCACCTTGATGGATGTTAGTTTAATCTGTTCCTTACACGGTAGCTTGGTCTCAGCTGACTGAATTTAGTGCCAAAAAAGCAGATGAGAGGGTGAGTGTGGCTGGTATGTGACACTAGTTATAAGACAAGGCTTTTGGGAAGTTTTGATTGATTTTCCTAAGGGGGCTTAATCATTTCTCCTGTTTGCCCAATAAATATTTAAATCTAGATGGATATCATGGTACTCTGTTAAGGTACTAACATTTTCATTAATGGATTTTAAGAGAGTTTCATTGAGAGCATGATTCAATTCAATGACTTTCACAGAGAAGGGAAAATGAGTTACTAGAACATTTCCTAAGACATGAACAGACCCTATATATTAATGTTTCAGGATAAATTACTCAGCCAGAGGGACTGCAATGTTAGCTGGGGAAAAGTAGAAGAAAGGCCTTCCAAATGCTGATCTTAAGCCTTATTCAAAGTCTTTCAAACTGAAAGGCATATAACTTGAAACATTACTCATGTATCTAGCAGCCCCAAAGAAGCCTGTCTGTGCCAAGGATAAAGCCGCATTGTCACTATATGCTGCTTTCTTTTTTATCTTCTGGAAATTTTTTTTTAAGCTAGTGACAGGCAATTTGATAAGATGCTGCTTTTGGCAGTCTTTTGGACACAGTCATTTCAGAAGGGAAAGTGGTCTATCATCCCCAAATGGCAGGAATATGTTTTATAGATAATATTCAGAACAAAGCCTGTGAAACTCACCATACTCAATTCATGAAATATTGAAGTTCCTACCATGAAAATCAGTAGAGTGTAGTGAGGAGGCTGGGACCCTGGACTGCTTGGATCTTGACTTCTTTACCTACCAGCTGAGTGGCCTTGAGCAAGGCACTTACCTTTTCTATGCCTCAGTTTCCTCATCTGTGAAATGGGGATGATGTATTTCTTACTTCACGGGATTTCACTGTAGTTGTAGTAAACATCACAAAACCCTGTGGGGAATAAAATGATGAACGAGATGCCCACATGCATGTGCGCACCTTCTCAAAGAACTTAACAACAAAACAGGGCAGGCAGAGATTCATGAACCATTGCAGAATATGAATGGGATAATGACCAAGGGTAATAGATAAACAAAGAGTTCTAGGAGCAAGGAATGACTTAATCCAACATGAGCTGGGCTTTAGAAATTAAGTAGGATCTCAGTGGGAAGGAGATATCCGCAAGTAGAGGGAGTTAACTGCTGTGATGGAGAAGTAGAGAGAGTAATCTCCCAGCTGAAAGATCACTGTGAAAGGAAGCAAGCAGGCTTTGTCCTACCATACAACCCTGCACCAAATGCAAAACACTGGGAATATTCAGGGCTCTTTAGAAACACTGTTCCACCTCAATCACCCCAGAATAGGCTGTTTCAACAAGCCACATCAGAGCCATCAGTTTGATGCAGACAAATCGAGCATGAATTTTATTACAAACTAGTGTCTTCTCTGGGTCCAGTCCCAGAATCAGAGGCCACAGGGACCAGGGAGCTGGTGAGAGAGCTGGCGGGGAGCAGATCCTGTGTGTGTGTGTGTGTGTGTGTGTGTGTGTGTGTGTGTGTGTATGTGTGTGTGTGTGTGTTACTTGGATCTCCCATGTTTTTACCCACCAGTGAGTACCATGGTCCCATTGATAGCCATACCCCAGGCTGTCCCGGCTTTTCCCACATTTCACTTCCAACTCTTCTCTTCAGGAGGTCTGTCTCCTGGACAGCTCTCACACAATAATGGCTAACATTTACTGAGCACCTACTTTGTGCTGGGCACTGTTCTTAGCTGTCAGCAATCCAGGAGATGGGTACTATTTATTTTTATTTATTTATTTATTTTTTTGAGGTGGAGCCTCATTCTTGTCACCCAGGCTGGAGTGCAGTAGCACAATCTTGGCTCACTCCACCTCCTCGGTTCAAGCAATTCTCCTGCCTCAGCCTCCCAAGTAGCTGGGATTACAGGCGCCCGCCACCACCTCCGGGTAATTTTTGTATTTTCAGTAGAGACGGGGTTTCATCATGTTGGCCAGGCTGGTCTCGAACTCCTGACCTCAGGTGATCCACACACCTTGGACTCCCAAAGTGCTGGGATTACAGGCATGAGCCACTGCACCATAATAAAAGGTACTATTATTATGCCCTTTCCACAGAGGTAAGAACTTGCGTTACATGAGCCTGACCATGTAAAATGGAGCTTGACAGCCCTTCACTCAGGGCCACACCAGCTCATTGCCCTGTGATTGCTGGGCCACTATTTTTCTATCTTCCACTGGGTATTGCCTGAACTGCCACCACCCTCTCTTGACCACCCATCTCCAGGGATCTTCTCCTGTTTCCTGGGCTCTCCACAATAGAGACACTGGGCTCCAAGTGACAGTTCTTACCTTGCTACCCCAGCCCTTTTCCAGAGCACCGTTTGCGGGAGGGAGGGAAAGCGAGGGAACAGGCATGGATATGGAGGCCATGCACACCTGGAAACCTGGGAATCCTCTCAGCCCTGCTGTTTAATCTGACTGTGATGCAATAATTTTCTTCTCAGTCACTTTGCATGCCAGGGACCCCCAGCCAATGATGCCCCACCCGGGATTTGCTTGGTCACGCTAATGTGCCCCAGCTTCCCTGTGTTGTAGCTTGTACCCACGTTCAGTGGTTCCCAAGCTCTTGTACTGTGCCCAAGAAGAATGAGGATGCACTGTACATTGAAAGGTGAGGAGAGGGGAGAAGAATTTTATTGAGCAATGAAACAGCTTTTAGCAGAGAGGGGACACGGGGGTGGTCCCCCTACCCAAAGGCAGGAAAGTTCCCCTTGTATGGCTGGGCCCAGGGCCTCTTATGGACTTAGAATGAGGAATGCTTGCTGATGGGTTTGGGAGTGTGCAAAAAAGGTTAAAGCAAAAACACCACTCAAAGGTGGGCACAATAGTATAGAAAATCAATTAGGAAAGGGTAGGTATATGTGAAATAGATGAAGGGCAGGGAACAATCAGAGGAAAGTGTGCCAGACAGGAAGACAAGTTCTCAATCCGGTCTAAGGATTTAACTTGTAGTTTGGCTTTCAGGCTTTTTAAACTGTCTTTGGCTTGGAGGTGAGGTTTCATTGGGGACCCACCCCTATCTGCCTAGGCATTTGGCTGCCTTCTGATGCTCTCCACTGTCTTTGCCAAGCTTCTTTATTGCAGGTGACTTTCTCTCCAGAGACTCCATGGTCCTCCCTCCAGTCTGGCCCCCTTTGGAAACCTTTTTCCAGGCTCTCAGACAGGATTGAACATGACCAAACCTAAGTGTTGAGCCAAGTTCAAGTCTCTCCTCAGGTCCCAAGTAAATAAGACGGAGTTGAGCCCCTGGTGTTCTGTTCTCCTAAATATGGCCCATGAAAGAAAAGAAGTTTCCATAGCATTTTATCATAAGAGCCCCTTGTGCCCTGCACATACAGAAGCCCTCAGGAGATGGTTTTCTCTATATCAGTCCCAAGCACCATATTCCACGTCTAAACAGCCACAGTCCCTACAATTCTGAGACCTCTCCAGAGGCCTAGATCTGTGCTGATGTCACTGATAGGATCCCCTACGAAGAAAGCCCTACCTCACCCCATAGCATAGTGTATACCTACCTTCCTCATTACACAGATACCTGGATTGCTGCTTTTACTCTAGAACCAGGACAAGATGGCCCAGTACAATCAGGACTTATTAATATGTAATGGCTAAATCAGCTAATGTTCACTGATAAGTGCATGGTCATATTAAAACTTCACTGTTCTGAATGTTACATTATCTCCCATTCATTAGGCATTTCTCATGCCTAGCAGTTTAGTCTATCCCATTAATTCTTCCAACAACAATAATATGTTGGAGCTATTATTTTATCCACTTTTCAATGGGAAAATTGGGGCTTAGAGAGGTAAAATCACATGCTCCAAGTTGCACAACCAGCAACTTCCCTATGCCAGAGGTTTCAAACCATGAAGCCAATAGCTAGCGAAGCCCGAATAAGAGCCCAGAGCAATCTAACTGCAAAGCTCACCACCAAAGAAAAAGGTGTCTTCCTACCAGAAATGTCCCAAAAAAAGATGGTTTTGCTCTCCCTAGATGGAGCCAGGAGAGGCTATAGGTCCACAGCAGTCCCCTCGCCCCCTATATGGGAAGGAGGCCATCAGCAGGGCTAGAGCAGAGAGGGACTACATTTCAGGAACTATCAGCCCAGGTCAGCAGCCAATTTGCAGACCCAAAATCCAGACATGGAAGGACAAAGAGCTCCACAAGCCCCACCCATGTCAGCTTGGCCAAAGCCCTGGAGCCAGAGTGATATTAACCCACAGCTGGAGTGAAATTATTTATTTTGGGAAACCAAAGGCTCAGGAAGAAATGACATGATCAGACCTTGGTGAAGTATTATCCAACCTTGGTGAAGTATTATCCAACCTTGGTGAAGTATTAGCTGAAGTCAAAAAGCAGGACTATATCCCATCCTACCGTGACCACAGTGCAGCAGCCGCAAAGCCTACAAATGCTTCTCCACCTACCCCCTTCCTAAACCCTCAAGAAGACCAGCCCTCTGACAATGATGACTGAAGAGAGTCTCAAAGGTCTCTCCCTGGATTCCCTTGTTTCCTCTCCAGTCTCTTTTCTCCCTCTACCTCATGAACACCTGGGTCTTCCTACCACCTTGGTCCTCCCCTCAGGGTCTTGGTTCCATTTGGAGGGGCAGGGCATCCTTGAAGTCCTGCAGACCCCTAGGGGGCACCAGATCTTTCCTGCATGCCACAGTAAACATCTACAATACAGACAAATGCTTATATAGCTCAGAGTGGCCATAACTCAGACGCATGGTTCTTCTTAGAAAGTCTTTTTCTATACTGCAAAGCATGGAGAGGGAAAGGAAAAAAGGAGATAATGGGGAAGAAAAACCCAACCTACCATTCACTTATCACCCTGGTAACCATGTAAGTGTCTCAGTGCTCCTAGAAATGGTGCCCAACATGGTACCTGACACATAATAAACACTCGATAATGTGTTGAATTGAATTAAAATTTATACATTAAATTTCTATTTTTAAAGCTCAGAACCTAAGGAGTGCCAACAAAACAAGCACCTTGAATGTTCGTCTGTACATCTACACTAGGAACTTATATAGTACATGAACTACTTTGTGACAAATCCAATGTAATGGCCCAGAAATAAAGGCAGTCGATTTTCAAGAAAATGGCAATGGCTCATCAGAAATCTGAAAACCTAATGGGTCTCTCCTTCATGATCTCTTCCAACGTACTGTGAAAGCTGGCTTCCTGAGGATTCAACCCCGGGTCAGATGCAGGTGGCTCTCCTTCCAGGAAGCCTCTTCTGGTGTGGTTATAATCCACGGACAAATCTAAGGACAGACCCAAACCCGAAAGGTCTACAGTGGGAAGATAGGAAGAAGAACACACACTAAATCCAGTGAAGCTAGACTAGAACTGTGCTAATTTAAATGTGTGTTCCTACATAATACAGACACACACACACACACACTCACACATATATTCTTTTTTTTTTTTTTTTTTTTTTGAGACAGAGTCTCGCTCTGTCGCCCAGGCTGGAGTGCAGTGGCGCAATCTCGGCTCACTGCAAGCTCCGCCTCCTGGCTTCACGCCATTCTCCTGCCTCAGCCTCCCTAGTAGCTGGGACTATAGGTGCCCGCCACCACGCCCAGCTACTTTTTTGTATTTTTAGTAGAGACGGGGTTTCACCGTGTTAGCCAAGATGGTCTCGATCTCCTGACCTCATGGTCCATCTGCCTCAGCCTCCCAAAGTGCTGGGATTACAGGCGTGAGCCACTGCACCCGGCCCATACATTCTTTTTTTAATGGCAGGGAATGAGTGAATCCCAGCATTCTGGAAGTTTGCTTTGACAACTGTAAGAAATACGGAGACAGAGATGAAAACTGACCGGAAGTCATAGCAATGAAGTTTTTGCAACTCAACATTTACTTGACTTAAACATATATTTTTGAGTGTTTACTACATTCCCAGTCTAGGACTGAAGATGTAAAGATGAAAGTAACATTATCCCTGCCCCTGAAAATCTTACAACCCGGTCAACTATTACTTCCTTTTTTCAGACTTCCATTTGCAGTCTTTTAACCATTGACACTCACATCTTAAAGGTTACACAGCCCTAGAACAAGCAATTAAGTATCACAGTCAGTCTTCATTACTTAGTAGCCATAGAAAGTTATGCAAAGCAAGAATGAAAATATAGGCACAATCATTTATTGAACACTTATTGAGTGCTAGCCACTATACTAAGAGCTTCACCATGCATTATCCCCTTAGTGCATAACAACCATGTGAAGTAGGCATTATTATTCAGTTTTATAGATGAGAGAACAGAGGGGGAGAGAGGCGAGAGAAATTGCCAAGGTCAGGCAACTAGTAAATGATAGAGCTGGGATTTGGACCCAGATTCATCTAACACAAGAGAAACAAATCCTTAACTTCTAATCTGTGTTACCTCCTAGGGTGACATAGTGGTTATTGGGGGCATCTCAGAAATCATGTCTCATTTGATTCTAATATGGTGGCCCCAAGAATAGAATGAGAAAATGCAGATTGATGGAAGCATTCAAATGTCAAAAAGGATCGTGTTTCCAATCAACTGATAAAGAAAGAGTTTAGAAGGCCTCTTAGGCAACATGGGAACGACCGAATGAGGTAAGTAGATGAGTAGATGAAAGAATGTGGCTGGGGAAGGGAATGACAATTGGAGTAAATGGTGCATATGGCTGGAGCAGAAAGGGAGAAATTGGGTCAGAATGGAGAGTTGGGGCTGGGTGTGGTGGCTCATGCCTGTAATCCTATCACTTTGGGAGGCCAAGGCCGGTGGATCACCTGAGTTCAGGAGTTTGAAACCAGCCTGGCCAACATGTTGAAACCCCATCTCTATTAGAAATACAAAAATTAGCCAGGCATGGTCATGGGTGCCTCTAATCCCAGCTACTCAGGAGGCTGAGAGCAGAGAATTGCTTAAATCTGGGAAGCAGAGGTTGCAGTGAGGTGAGATCAGCCACTGCAATCCAGCCTGGGCAAAAGAGTGAAATTCAATCTCAAAAAAAAAAGAATGGAAAGTTGGGGCAGACTGAACTAAGGAATCTTTCTCATAGTCCATATAGAGCCTGAGCCCAAAAGTGGTATAAACGAATCTGTGAATGCAATTGAATGGAGGTGGCGGGGGGAACAATGGCAGGATGGATGGGAGAGGCCATGCCAATTCCAGAGTCAGAGGAGGCTTTGAGTTTATAATCTGGAATGGAATGAGAAGACCTGAACAGTTCACAGACATTTCTCATTGCATCTGAACTGCTGGTACTGGGAATGGCATGAATGGAAGAAAGGCTGGAAGGCAAGGGGCCAGAGCAGGGGTGGGGAGGGAAGAGGAAGGAAAAAGACTTTAGCTGGATTTAGGGGCTGATTGGGTGAGAATGGAAGTCAGAGAGTCTGGGCATCTTGAACAATGGTGTTGTCACTAACAGAACAGGGAACTCTGAAAGGAAGAACAGGTTTGTTGATTGTTTGGGATGTGTGTGTTTGTTGAGGTGGGGTGATGAAGACAGAGATGAGTTTTATGTTTACACATGTTAACGTGATAAAACCACCATTTGTAAATATTCCACATAAGCCTGAAGCCTGGAAGATGTCTAAAGTTTAGAATGTGCATTTGGGAATCATCTGCTTCAAGAGGATCAAGTTGTTCTCTGTGCCTACCTAAAGCAAAAAATAAATAAATAAATAAAACAGAACTTGAAGCCTTTCTAACTGTGCTTTTTTTTTCAAAGGGGTAGACTTCCAGAGGTGGAAGTGGCTGGAACACGTATCATCCTTGACTGTCCACTTGGCAAATTTTGAATTTGGCACTCTGTACACGTTATTGCCTTCTATTGCTTTCCCTCAACCCTGTAAGGAAGGGGTTATTTCCTCATTTTTATAAGATTTAGAGAGGTTGATTAGATTTCACAATGTATACATAGCAGAACTAAGATTAGAAGTCAAATGGGTTTCCGAGATCCAGAGTTGCCTGCTGTTGCAGTTATAGTGCTAGTTCAGTGGCATTAGCTCAAAGGTCAAGGTCAGGATGGTCCTCTGAATCATTAGCCACCGAGCACAGATCCACTCTGAGACCCTGGAATATGGTTACCAGCTTTCCTGCTTGTGATGCTAAGCCATATTCCAGAAGCTCTTGCGAAATTCTTCTGTCACAGGTATTTGGCCCTAGTAAGATGTCCACAGCCCATTCGACCCCTCAGAGCTGATTACAAGGATATTAACAGAAATTGCTGCCTTTGATAGTAGTATTTAGATTTTTTTTTAATCTTAAAATAGGCTGGATGTGGTGACTCACACTTATAATCCGAACACTTTGGGAGGCTGAGGCAGGAGGATCACTTGAGCTCAGGAGTTCAAGACCAGCCTGGGCAACCTAGTGAGAACTCATCTCTACTAAAAACACAAAAAATTACCTAGGCATGGTGGCATGTATCTGTAGTCCCAACTACTTCAGAGGTTGAGGCAGGAGGATCACTTGAGTTCACGAGTTCCAGGCTGCAGTGAGCTAGTATAGCGCCACTGCACTCCAGCCTGGGGAACAGAGTGAGACCCTGTTTCAAACACACACACACACAAAAAAAAATCTTAAGATAGTTGAATAAAGGTATTAGTCAACAGACAAAAGAATTAGACAAACCCATATATGTTTGCAATTGCCCTTGGGACATTGTCCAAGGAGATTCTCAGAGCGGCAAGGCGGCTCTGAAAGCCATTTCCTGAGAAGTGTATAAAGAATTTCCCTTTTTTATACATGTACATAGCATGTAAGGACTGAGATTCTTTTATGTTAATTAAAAATGCCAAGTTTGATTTTATAACACATACTTCACTCAAAGACAATCATTCTATAAAATAGAGCCGCCAATAATTGGACCCTTCCACAGCCTGGCAACTTTTCTTTCCCCTTAGGAAGGAGCCATCTCCTAGAAATGCAGACAGCTTGTCCCCAGACACAGGGAGTCATCACCAGCCTCTAATAACTGCTTGTCTTGCCAGGAAGACGGGCAAGCCAGGGCAAGCCCACGGCCTGCAGCATCCGTGTCCGATTCACTCTCCTCAGTAAGCAAACTTTCTTACCCTCAGAGTAGGGCAGGGTGAGGCAGAGCCATTTCATAGGCTCCAACTCAGCAGGAGTCCTTCTTGGATGCTATCTTCCATACATGGGGCACAACAAGTTCTTTGCAAGAGCACCAGTCACCCCAGCTCATTCATATTTACCGTATTCCCATACTGCCCACAAGTGTCCAAACTGCACCCCCACGCCCCTCCTAGCCAGCCACTGCATGCACAAGCTACTTCAAACTGACCTGTCCAGGAATCCTGCTTCCATGGTTGGAGTTGGAATGGAGTCTGGAACCTAACTCTGAAGTCATGAAAGATTACTCCTGACAGTTTTAAAGTGAGTGTGAGTTGTCTTTGAGAGCAGAGTTGGATCCATTTGTTCAACCAACGATGAGCTATGGCTTTTTTCCAGGGTGGGAAGATGTTTGTTTTGTTTGTTATTTATTTCTTGTGGCTTATATACTCAAACAGGATTGAGTTTTGAAAAAGCAAGTTCCCCAACTTTAAGATATTTTAAGATTGTTAGGATTTTATAGCTAAGTGAAGCCTTATGTGAACGACTCTGGCCTCCTCATAGCTGGATAATCTATTGGACAGCAGCCTCCATTCGAGGAATGAGAGCTAGAGAGAAAACTTGGCAAGCTTCCTTTTCTGAGGAAGAAGAGTGGTGGGCTCACAGAAATTACTGGTCTGTCTTTTCCAATGTAAGCCAAGCTATAAAAACATCCATCTGCCTGGCATGGTGGCTCACGCCTGTAATCTCAGCACTTTGGGAGGCCAAGGCAGGCAGATCACTTGAGGTCAGGAGTTGAGACATAGCCTGGCCAACATGGCAAAACCCCATCTCTACGAAAATACAAAAACTAGCCGGGCATGGTGGTGGGCGCCTGTAATCCCAGCTACTCGGGAGGCTGAGGCACGAGAATCCCTTGAACCTGGGAGGCGGAGGTCGCAGCAAGCCAAGATTACACCACTGCACTCCAGCCTGGGTGATAGAGCAAGACTCGGTCTCAGAAAAACAAACAAACAAACAAACAAACCATCCATCCTAGCAAAATGGATCCACATGGACTTATTGGCAATATGGATTAAGGATGATTTTTTTCTTGTTACTTAGGACACTGTGGAAACCCCTTTTCTGACTCTTTTTCGCATGTGTTCTGAAAGGTAAGGACACTGTCTCTTGAGTGCTTAGCACTCAGTAGTAGCAACTCTCACTCTACAGAAGAGGAAACAGGCTCAGTGCTAGCCTAATAGCTACAATGAGCAATATTAGGATTCAGATCCATTCCAGTAGCAAATTCTCACTAATTTGTTTCCCTCCCTAGGAAATGGTTCTAAGAGGAAAGGCTCTGAGCTCAGCCAATCCTAGCCTATGTCTCAGTGACTACAAGGAAAGTTTAAAATGTTAGACAAAAACCTTCCTTAAATAAGCAAACAAGCTTCTGAGAAAATAAGAGTACTTCACCACTTGAGGCCAGGATTGAAGCAGGAGATCAGAGCTAAATTAACTATTGCCACCACTGCACACCCGGGGACATCTATGGATCTTCAGGTATCTCATATGGAGTGAAGAGCCAGACCACACTGTATAGGGCCAAGATTCAAGTAGAGTATGCCCTGAGAAAAAGATGAACTAGAAGAAAACCCACCCAGCAATTTCAGACAGCAAAGAAAATAGTAGAGGTAAAAATAGCAAAAACAGTAATAAAATTTCCCTGAGACTTTATAACACAAATTTGGCCACATAGAGAGATTTGGGGCCATAAACTGCAGTACTCATATGGATAAAAAAAAGCTCAAGGAGAATTTCATTTAAAATAAAGAATTTCATTCCAGGCACAGTGGCTCATGCCTATAATCTCAGCAGTTTGGGAGGCCAAGGCAGGAGGATCACTTGAGGATAAGAGTTCAAGACCAGCCTGGGCAACGTAGCAAAACCCCATATCTACAAAAACTTTTAAATTTTTAAAAAAAATTTTTAAATGTTAGAAAAATATTCTAAGGAAATCACCAAGGATTTATCCAAAGATTAAACTATAAAGATATTGATCACAGTGTTATTCATAAAATTAACCGTAAACAAATTAAGCATCAAACAACAGATTAGTTAATAATCATCATCATCATACTAATGTTTATTGGCCACTTCCAGTGCCTGGCACTGTGAACTTGGCACAACAGCCACTCTCTTTATAGGCTCCACTTAACAAACTCACTGGTTGACCACCGATCATTAGTTCTGCAAGTCGTGCCATCTAATGATCACAGTGAGCTGAACACCCCAGCCTAGCTGGCCTCTCCCGAGTAGACTCGTGCATCCTGTCCTCATAAGTGAGCTTTGCGCTCTTCAAAAGTAAGATGGGCTTGTTCCTGGTATGAGAGAAACAAACAGTTGCAAAAGATTGGGGGAAATAATACATATAAGACACTGTATACTCAAGGTTTTTTGTTTGCATGGGACATACTTATACTTAAAAAAAAAAAAGTGTTATCTGACATTTAAATTTAACTGGGTGGGCCAGGTACTAATCCCAGCACTTTGGGAGGCTAAGACAGGTAGATCACTTGAGCCCAGGACTTTGAGCCCGGCCTGGGAACCATAGCAAACCTCCATCTACCAAAATTATTTAAAAATTAGCTGGATGCAGTGGCATTTGCCTGCAGTCCCAGCTACATGGGAGGCTGAGATGGGAGAATCACTTGAGTCCAGGAGGTGGCGGTTGCAGTAAGCTATGATCATGCCACTGCACTCCAGCCTGGGTGACAGAGCAAGACTCTGTCTCAAAAAAAGAAAAAAAGAAAAAATTGGCCGGGTGCGGTGGCTCACGCCTGTAATCCCAGCACTTTGGGAAGCTGAGGCGGGTGGATCACAAGGTCAAGAGATCGAGACCATCCTGGCCAACATGGTGAAACCCCGTCTCTACTAAAAATACAAAAATTAGCTGGGTGTGGTGGCATGCACCTGTAGTCCCAGCTACTCAGGAGGCTGAGGCAGGAGAATCGCTTGAACCTGGGAGGCAGAGGTTGCAGTGAGCCGAGATCGTGCCACTGCACTCCAGCCTGGTGACAGAATGAGACTCCATCTCAAAAAAAAAATTAACTAGTTGTCTTGTATTTTATCTGGCAACTCTCCTGGTGATTCCTCTAGATAGTCCTTACCCAAATCTTCTTCAAATACCAGCTTCACCCACAAGAAGGTGTCTTATCACCACAGTGACTTTTGTGTCCCTACAGACCTCTGTGTGCCAAAAGAAAGACAAATATTCTCCTCCTCTAGGACAGGGGACTGGCCTATTTCTAACCAATATTGAGGGGCTACTCTAAAAGTTGGCCTGAAGAGCTGGCTTAGTGAGAGCCCTAGGTCCCCACGAAGTCCATGATGCTCCTAAGTGCTTGCAGCAGCAAGAAGGCAAGGAGAAGCACAGAAGATAGCCCTTACTCACCTGGCAGTTTTGCCCAGGATTAGCAGATCATAACTAGGCTTGGGAAGCTGACCAGGGTTTCCCATGAACCCCTCCTGTGTTCTCCTGAGCCGTTTCTCTTTATTGGGCAGTTCATCTCATACTTCCCAATCCCTTTGAAGCCCCCACTTCTGGAAAAATAACCTGTCTTCACCTGCCCATGAAGTCATGTCTACATCTTTCAAATGAGTCCAAGTCCAGTTAAAGAGGAAAAGACCTCACCCAGTCAATTCTCCCCTAGAACAGAAAGTGAGACATTGTCTGAAGGCACTAGAGTGTTGCACAGAGCACATGTGTATGAACTTTTTCCTTGTCTTAGGGACAGTCTATTGGGATGACACATTTGGACATCCCCATGAAAGGTGAGGTTGCTGCTGCAGTGAGGAAATGGCCTGCGATGAGGTGAAAATGTGAAGGGGAGGTGCCTTACTGGAGAACCTCATACACAGTAATGGCTGTCATGAAAATGACCCCAATTTTGCCTCTTCTTGCTGGGAACAAGAGGGGAATTTCACATCTCAACATTTTGAAGGGGTATCCTTGGTGCTAGTTTGAGATGCAGGGAATTTCTAACTTTCAGAAAAACCTACAGGTTTGAGTAGATATGACATGAAGACCCAGAAACTGGAAACCACATCTTGGGATTTGGTGATTTGGAGTTTATTTAACAATGATGTTATTTGATAGTGGAAAAATTGGAAACAGTCTGCATGTCCATAATAGAGGATTACTTAAATAAATGAGGTGCCTGTGGATAGAATTCTCTGTTGCCATTAAACATGACATTGAAGGCCAGTTAATGATGTGAAAAGACATTTGATATATAATTAGGTGAAAAGTTACAAAACATGTGCAATAATAATTCACCAAAATGTGGACAGTGATAATCTTTGAGAGGTAGAGTTACCAGTTATATTCTTTTTGCAAGTATTCATCTACTTTTTTTAAACGATGAACATGGGTTGCTTTGTGGAAAGAGAAAAAGTTATTCTCTACATACTAACAATCTTTAAATACTGCAGAACTGTAAGAACCTAGAATTGTGCTTTTAATTCAGATAAAAACCAAGGAACCAAAGATCTATTTAAAATCAAACAACAGCAAGGAAACTCAGCAGGGCTTCAAACTGTTCCCTACATAATAGACATAATATTAATATTTTATAAATTTGTAGACTCTCCATGAAGCTGATGAGGGCATACGTGAGCTACAAGATATAGAGACCATGCAATGAAAAGCTATTATCTCTTGGCTGGACGCGGTGGCTCACGCCTGTAATCCCAGCACTTTGGGAGGCCGAGGCAGGTGGATCATTTGAGGTCAGGAGTTTGAGACCAGCCTGACCAGCACGGTCTCTACTAAAATACAAAAATTAACTGAGCGTGGTGGTGGGTGCTTATAATCTCAGCTTCTTGGGAGGCTGAGGCAGGAGAATTGCTTGAGCCTAGGAGGTGGGAGGTTGCAGAGAACCAAGATTGTGCCACTGCACTCCAGCCTGAGCGACAGAGTGAGACTCACTCTCAAAAAGAAGTAAAAATTAAAAAAAAAAAATTACAAAAAAAAAAGCTATTATCTCCAGAACATTTTCTCACTCTGTGCCACACTTCAGGCTAATCTTCTAACAACCCCCATGAAGTAGGGTTGTAACCAGACTTAGCTGTCAAAATCAAGGTCTTTTTTCTATGTAATTATCAGAAAAGAAAAGCTTTAAAAGCATGAAAAATGTGTGCACTTTCTTTAGTTGTTATGAGGGAAGAGAGTTAACCCAGATCTACAGTCACATGCACTAGAACCAATGCCAACAAGAATCCAAAGAAAAGTTGAGTTTGCTCAACCAGTGGATTATTTGTAGAAGAGCCAGTGGGCTAGCCAAATAAACCAGATTGGTTTTTTTAATGTTATAAAGGGTTGCTTGACTTAAGTTTCCACCCCCTTCCATTCCCTATTCCCATCCTGCACCCTCCTCCCTACCCAAGAGCAGGAGAATTCGGTGGGTATCTAATAAATGCAGTCTGCACATTAGGGCAGGGATTCCATGCTCACAACCAGGTGTTTCTCCACATGACAAACAACCTTTTGATGTTTGGGGTTTTCTACACTTTCCCTGAACTGAACTGATATTCCATCTCATTGAATTAAGTCAAGCCTGTTTGGATACCTTGTCCTTGAACAATAAGGCAAAATAGAAATATACTGATCCATGATGGCTGGGGTCTGCGAGCTCCCTTCTCCATTACCTAGACAAAAGTTGTGCGATCTTGACCTCTAAATCTAAAGGTATTTACCACCGAGACCATCAAATGTGCTATATGTGAGACTTTTATCTAGTGAAACGATCCCAGCCCAGATCTCACTAGCAATGCAGCAGCGAGGTCTATTTAGAAAGAACATAAACAAGCCAAAGACATGAATGAGGAAGCCGGTGCCTTCCCCACACAGGACTCCTTCACATTAATCTGGGAGAGGGTGTGTTTCAGGAGCCCAGCTTCAAGGGAGTAAGAAAACCCGAGGCTTCATTCCATAATTCTTACTCGCTGCTAAAGCCATGAGGCCAGGATGTGTGTTTAAAGCCTCTTTAATTCAAAGACCTGTTATCTTTACTTGACCTTATTTCCTGTCATTGGCGAGAATCAAGCTGCTTCTATTCCCCCTAATAGCCATATAGTATAACCCTTGCTGGGAACAACCGCTGTGTGTACCTTCTTTTGTGGCAGGCCGCAATCTTGGGAAGTAATGTGTCTGTTTTGAAAAGAGTCATTTACAGCCTGCTGTTTGACCTAAGGGATCCAGGAGCCCACCCTTTTCTGGCCTCATACACTGTATTTCCTTCCTGGGTTTTTCGCAGGTTTAATGCAGCACAGGTGGTGGTATGTTTCCAAACCAGGTGTCTGAGGCTAAAGACATCCACTAAAATATTTGGGTTTTTTTTTCTTTCTTTCTTTTTGACTTGGAATTTTAGCACTGTGAGCTACTGAGACTTGGTAATGGCATGACTTGATTTTTTTTTTAAATTGCATTTTGGACTGTCCTTTTCACAGTTTTTCCTCCCTGCAGTTTAACATTCCCTAGAGATGCTATAAAATCCCTATGGTTTACTTACTAACACTTTTCAATATAGTGTTGAGGCCACACACACAAGCTGACCACTCGCCAGTTGATTAGAGGTAGGGCCAGGACTGCAACAAGCTGACCAGGCCACAGAAGGGCAGGATGCAGGGAAACGCCTGGGCAGGTGGGCGGCTGCAGACAGGGCAGGACCTGACACTGACAAGGAAACAGATTCAGAATGGTTAAGTAATTTGCCCAAAGTCACACAGCTCCTAAGTGGTAGAGCTGGGTTCAAACCCACACTCTTTAACCACTGATAATACCATACCATTTGGGGGTAAATACATCTGTGCACCCAAAATATTTTAACACAGGCAATCCAGACATGTCAATGATGGAAAGTTGTTACAGATGGTCACCGACATGACCCTACAAAGGATTCCTCACTTGGCCTAGTTTCATTAAAGTTCCGACTTTTCCATAAAATCTACTCTCATACCTTATTCTGTGAGACAAGTCTACTACAGAAACAAGTTTCTCATGGCTGACAATGATCTTTTGATAGAAAGTACTGGAATTGGTTCTACACCCATTTCTCTCACTCATTAGCTTGAGAACCTTGGCAAAGTCATTTAGCTTCTCTGAGGGAAATAGGATGACCACATGTTCCAGGTTGCCCAGAACAGTTTACTAGTTTACATGTGTTCATTCCACTGTGAGGGTTAATGGCGCCCCTTTTTACTCTCTAAACTATTCTGGTCTGGATAAGTTACATGGTCACTTTAAGTAGAGTGTTCATCTTTTGAGACTATTTCCCATTCTTTTGATATCAGCACCTCAATGTTTCTTGAGGAATCCTCCTGCCCCATATGGCTTAGGCAGCTGAAGATGGCCAATTAAGTTTCCGAATTCCCCCAGCCATGGTAACTGTTTCAGAGATGAGCACATGATCTACACCTGGCCAGTGAAGGTGGGCGTGCAGGACTTTTATAGGAACTACCAAGGAAGAGGCCCTCTCTTTCCAGTGAGGTTGTTGGGCTGTGGGATGTAAGCCTGGGGCTGGTTGTTGGCCATGACATGAGGAACGTCTGCCAGAGAAGAAAGCCGTGCAGACCGTGGAGGAATGGAGAAGGGGAAAGGACCAGCATGATGGTACTGCTTGAACTCATGGCCAGAAGCCGGTTATATGGAGGGACTTCCTAGTTAAATGTACTAATAACTTCCCTGTTATGCACAAGCAAGTTTGAATTGGGTTCTGTCACTTGCAACTGAAGGAGGGCTGTCTAAAAAGGGAGATTGGAATAGAGTATTTCAGCTCTGGCATGTCATACCTCCATTGATAGATAAATTAACACACACAGAGAAACGTACATAGAGCTCCAACCCCACTGGGGAAACTGAGGCATGGCTCACCCAGGTCTTTCATGGTTTGGTGATGCTTAGAAGAACATCAAACGTTATCTAATCCAGTGGTTTTGACTGGTCCATGGAGACCTAGGTTCTAGAGAAGTGTCTCAGTGACTGCCCTAGGGGGTGAGATGTGAACGTGAAAGTTAGGGTCAGAGAGTGAGAGCAGGCAGGACCTAATGGCTCTCCTCTATTTCACCCAGGGAAGCTCCCCTGCTAGCTCTTTTATATATTAGTATTCAGGGCGAGAGTTCATGCAGGGGATGTAAAGGTTCCATTGCTCAAAGAAGACTGGAAAAACACTCATTTAGTCAACACCTAGGATTTTAAGAAGAGGACCCCAAAGCCCAGAGGTAGTAAGGGACACCCCTTCCCTCAAGGTCATACATAGTTGACTTGAGAGGGAAAACCTGAAACCTGTCTGGTTCTCTTTGACATCACAATGTCTTCTTTGGTACAATTTTTTTTTTTTGAAATGGAGTTTCACTCTTGTTGCCTAGGCTGGAGTGCAATGGCGCCATCTTGGCTCACTGCAACCTCCGCCTCCCAGCTTCAAGTGATTCTTCTGCCTCAGCCTCCCAAGTATCTGGGATTAGAGGTGCACACTACCATACCCGGCTAATTTTTTGTATTTTTAGTAGAGACAGGTTTTCACCATGTTGGCTGATCTCAAACTCTTGACCTCAGGTGATCCACCCACCTCGGCCTTCCAAAGTGCTGGGATTACAGGCGTGAGCCACTGCACCCGGTGAATTTTTTTTAAAAAAAGCTTTTACTTAATGGTATTATGAGGACAAATAGAGTTATATCATAAGCAATACATATTTATATACCATATAAAATAATACAAATAAAATTTTGTATCTGTTTCCTTGCTTGGTGCCTGTGTCCCTCCTTAGCTCTAAGCCTCAGGTGCTACCACCTTAAACACAATGGGAGCACAACAAAAATGTGTTTAAAAAAGTAAGAAAATAACTAATTCACAGAGGAGCATGCCAAGCAGCACCCGGGGATGAAATCGTCAAAATCCAGATTGCAGAAAACGCTCAGGACAAACATGCTTCTTCAACAAATCTCAAGGGAAAAAAAAAAAAAGAATAAGTCTGCAGATTAAGAGAGATCTGAGGAATAGATGAACCATATGCAATACGGGATCTGAGTCAAACCAAAGGTTAAACTTAGAGATAATCAGGGAAGTTTCAAAGACTATCTGGATGTTGGATAATATTGTCATTGTTGTTTTAAGGGTAATAGTGATATCGTGGTTGTGTTTAGAATAAAAGAGTCTTCATCTTTTAGAAATACACACTGAAATATTAAGGGCTGATGGCTGAAATGATGTGATCTTGCAAATTTTGTGCAAATAACCTGGGAGTGAAAAGGGAGGTGGGAAGTAGAGTTGAAAGATTGACCTAAAGTTGATCCTTGTTGAAGTTGGAGAGAGTCTATATGGAAATTCATTGTACTACTTTGCTATTTTTGGGTATGTTTGCAATTTTCTATAATAAAAATTTAGAAGGAATAAAGGGAGGCAAGGAAAGGAGAGAAAGGAAAAGAAGGAAGGCCCCTTTTTTTTTTCCTTTCCTTTTCTTTTTTTTTTTTTTTTTGAGACAGAGTTACGCTCTTGTTGCCCAGGCTGGGGTGCAATGGCGCAATCTCGGCTCACTGCAACCTCCGCCTCCCCGGTTCAAGTGATTCTCCTGACTCAGCCTCCTGAGTAGCTGGGATTACAGGTATGCGCCACCATGCCCAGCTGATTTTGTATTTTTAGTAGAGACGGGGTTTCTCCATGTTGGTCAGGCTGGTCTCAAACTCCTGACCTCAGGTGATCCACCTGCCTCAGCCTCCCAAAGTGCTGGGATTACAGGTGTGAGCCATCGCACCTGGCCGGAAGACCCTTTCTTTGGAGCCAAACTTGGATTCACATCTTGGCTCTTCCATTTACCAGCTGTAAGGATCAAGGCGTAGCTGGACAAGCCGCAGACAAAATCCCTCAGACACCAAGTTAAAGAAGGAAGGGCTTTATTCAGCCGGGAGCTTCAGCAAGACTCAGGTCTCCAAAAATGGAGCTCCCCGAGTGAGTAATTCCTGTCCCTTTTAAGGGCTTGCAACTCTAAGGGGGTCTGCGTGAGAGGGTCATGATCGATTGAGCAAGCAGGGGATACGTGAGTGGGGGCTGCATGCACCGGTAATCAGAACAGAACAGAACAGGGATTTTCACAGTGCTTTTCCATACAATGTCTGAAATCTATAGATAACATAACCGGTTAGGTCAGGGGTTGATCTTTAACTAGGCCCAGGGTGCGGCGCCGGGCTGACTGCCTGTGGATTTCATTTCTGCCTTTAATTTTTACTTCTTCTTTCTTTGGAGGCAGAAACTGGGCATAAGACAATATGAGGGGTAGTCTCCTCCCTTAAAGGTTACTATTTATCTTCAGTTTCCTTCACTGCAATGGTACTAAAAATACTACTTGTCTCCTAGAGAGGTTGTGAGAATCAAATGAAGTCATATACGCAAAGTGTGTCTGGTAAATTGTATGCAGTAAAGGGTAACTGTTATTGTTAAGATCAAATGTTAAACATACTGCCCTCATATCCAAGTAAAATTGGTGCCAGAAAAATTACACTTTAGGCCAGGCGCAGTGGCTCTCGCATGTAATCCCAGTGCTTTGGGAGGCCTAGGCAGGTGGATCACATGAGCTCAGGAGTTCAAGACCAGCCTGAGCAACATGGCAAAACCTCGTCTCTAAAAAAACACAAAAACTAGCCAGGTATGGTGGTGCATGCATGTAGTCCCAGCTACTTGGGAGGGTGAAGCATGAAAATCACTTGCACTCAGGAGGTGGAGGTCGCAGTGAGCTGAAATAGCATCACTGAACTCCAGCCTGGGCGATAGAGCCAGACCTTGTCTCAAAAACACAAAATTACACTTTAAAAAAAATAATAACTAAGATTGTGGAGTGCTGTTTTACCTGTAATAACTGTCCTCCTCTCCTCCCTATTCATTGATTTTTTTCCATCCTCATACTCAAAGTGAAACCTCTTTAAACAAAACTTAAAAATTTTAGTAAATGGTAACATAATAAATGACAAAAACTAATAAAAATAATTTTTTAAATAAAGCTAAATAAGTTTATTTCACCTTATATGACCAAATTTGGAAAATAATGGTAAATGTGCTCTAATTCTTAGAACAAGCAATAAATGAATTAGTTTCAGGGGTTTTGGTGCAATTTTCTGCCAACATTACATGACAGTACAATAGCAATACCTTCACTTCAGGTTTTATTCTATAGCATGATCATAAAAATAGTCATTTTCACAAAAATATTACAAGACATCACCCATTTCCTGAAGCCTTTCCTATTCAAGTCATTCTGTTTTGAAGCATCCTGCTACCATTCTTTTCTTCAATTGGTAGTGGACTAATTTAGTGATATCCACATTTTCAATAGCTTTTTCAGAAACCATAGGACTTTTCCAACATCACCCTTTAGAATGTTTCATGAAATCCTGTATTCTTGCATGATTTTTTTGATGTGTTGTTAACTTGGAAAAATGTCGATGTTAAGTCAGGTGGAAGGAAACAGAGCTATTCAAAGGTGTACTAATTTTATAACGTGTTAGTTATTCAGGAATTCTGCATCCCTAAGCAACCTACCAATTGTTGGAACTGGAATACAAGGCACAACCAAGCTGTATTGTGCCAGTGCTGCCCCCTGGTGACAGATATGAAGAACTGGTCCTCCCTTCACTTCTTTCTCCTGGAGAGGCTCCCCACCCAGGCTGTGTTCTCCCTTTTTTCCTGCCACCACTTCCCCTTCTATAACCAGAACCAGGATTTGTCTTTCATATGAAACCTCTGACTATCTTCTTTCTTTTCTTTTGCTCACAAACCTCTGAAAACTCTTCCTCTTACCTGCCTCCAACTTCACTCTCCATCTAGGTCGCAAAAACAACCTCAACAGAAGCTGATGAACATAAGGCTAGCTCCAGGAGCTTGCCTGTCTGTGTCACAGAACAGAAAAGCCATATGTTCAAAATGAAGTTAGAATGAAAGGCATTGCTATCAACCTGGGGGGTCCTGGAAGGTGCCCAGAAGTTCTCTTCAGAACTCTGTGCCTCTTTCTTAACCTTTAAGAAAAACTTTCTCAAATACCAGCACTCATAATCAGTCACAAACAATTTCTTTGTTAATCTTTTTATTGCTGCTCTGACAGGGAAGAAACCTTTGTCCAGGTCATAGGGGTGGCCCTCCTAAGAGACTGTGCTGGAACTGTTGGGGCCCTCTTAAATGAAGGCAGCCATCTTTCCCCCCTCCAGGTTGCTTCTTGGCATCCCAGTCTGCTGTGCTCTCCGGACTGCAGAGGACCCAGTGCTTACTGGCCTCCCACTCATATCCATGTTGGTTTCTCCCATAATTTGTCCTTCTCTCCTTCCTATTCATTGACTTTTCCACTCTCCAGCATAGCTGCGTCCTGGATTCAAGTTCTGGCAATACCATTTACTAGGTGTGTGTGATCACGGCATGCCACCCTTCTAGGCCTGATGTAGTTTGAATGTGTGTCCCCACCAAATCTCATGTTGTATTGTAATCCCCAATGTTGGAAATGGGGCCTGGTGGGAGGTGTTTGGATGATGGGGGAAATCCCTCATGAATGGCTTGGGCCATCCCCTTGGTGATAGTGAGCTTTTGCTCTGAGTTCACATGAGATCTGGTCATTTAAAAGTATATGGCATCTGCCCCCACTCTCTCTCTCACTCCTGCTCTTGCCATATGACATGCCTATTCCCCCTTCACCTTCTGCCACGATTGAGAGCTCTCTGAGGCTTCACCAGAAGCCAAGCAGATGTCAGCACCATGCTTCCTGTAAAGCCTGCAGGGCCATGAGCCCATTAAACCTCTTTTCTTTATAAATTACCCAGTCTTGGGTATTTCTTTATAGCAATGCAAGAGCGGCCTAATACAAGGCTTCAGTGTTCCCATCTTTAAAATGAGAATAGCGACAGTACCAACTTCATAAGGTCACAGTGAGGGTTAAATACATTAAGAAAGAACAGGGGTGTGTGTTTGGTGGTGGAGGGGGCAGTGGTACTTGTGGTACTTAGCATCATGGCTGGCACAGAGCTAGCACCCAATAAATGTTAGCCCTTGCTTTTTTAGTTCCTTTGTGTCTTACACCTAGGCTATCATGAACTTGCCAACGAACCCCGGGGGAATACTCCTTCCTTGGCTCTTCATGTGCCAGACTCATTTTCACTATTGCCAGAAGATGTGTAAGGTAGCAGCAGAGAAGGCATGAACAGCACAGCCTTTGTGAGGGTAAGGAATCTGCAGGATTTTTCCTAAAGAAGATTTACTTTTCTTCTTCCCTATTTTCCAAGACTTGACAACCCCTTAGGTTCAGGAACTAGCAGAAGCAGTTTCACCTTGGAACACACTTTTATTTGTTACTTAAAGTAAAGGTAGACTTTTAAATTTCTTCCTTTGTTTATAAATAGGACATGATTATTGAAGAGAATTTAGAAAACCACAGAAAGTTTAAAGATGAAAAAAATCACCTGACTTCCTCCTTTCAGAGATAACCACTGATAACATTTCACAATCTTTTTTGCACACGTATATCTCTATGCTTGTTAAAAATAGACTCCTGGCTGGGCGTGGTGGCTCATGCTTGTAATCCCAGCACTTTAGGAGGCTCAGGCAGGTGGATTACTTGAGGTCAGGAATTCGAGACCAGCCTGACCAATATGGTGAAACCCCGTCCGTACTAAAAATACAAAATTAGCCGGGCATGGTGGCATGTACCTGTAGTCCCAACTACTTGGGAGGCTGAGGCAGGAGGATCACTTGAACCCAGGAGATGGAGGCTGCAGTGAGCCAAGATCATACCGTTGCACTCTGGCCTGGGCAACAGAGCAAGACTCTGTTTAAAAAAAAAAAAAAAAAATTTCTACCATTCTTCAGTTTTTGTTATACTTTCATGCTTTGCTTTATCAATTAACTTATATAGTGAACATTTCCCAGCATTCAATATTCATAAAAAATGACTGTACCGTAATTCATCATGTAAATGTACCATAAGTACTATATATTCTTCTATCATGTCTAATTTAAACAACCCTGGAATGAACACTTTATCAGAAATCTGTTGTCTTCAATTCTGAGTACTTCTTCAGTATTAATTTCTGGAGGGGGATTGCTGGGGTTAGAATGGATTACCCCACTTAATACTCTTTATACATACTGCAAAACTTTTGCAGAAAGGTTGTACCAATTTACAATCCCATCGGCAAAGTCTGAGGGACCTAAAAGGCCCACCTCTAGTCTCTTGTCCTGGAGACACAGCCCATCAGCTTCTGAGTGGAGGTTGTGAAGGGCTGCTCACCAGAGCATTCGAGAGGGATTCACACTGCTTCCTGTTGCTTATTTTCAAGAGAACTTCAGGTGTATTAAAGAGGTGTCATACTTCAAATGACTCCTGTGATCTGACACTGCATTAAATTTCTCCACCGTTTTTTGTTTTTAAAGACAGGGTCTCGCTCCATCACCCAGGCCGGAGGGCAGTGGTGTAATCATAGCTCACTGTAACCTTGAACTCTTGGGTTCAAGTGATCCTGCCACCTTAGCCTCCTGAGTAGCTGGGACTACAGGCATGTGCCACCACACACAGCTAATTTTTTATTTTTTATAGAGATGGCATCTCACTATACTGACCAGGCTGGTCTCAAACTTCTGGACTCAAGTGATCCTCCCACCTCAGCCTCCCAAAGTGCTGGGATTACAGGCTTGAGCCACCGTACCCAGCCTCCACCCTCTTTTTAGTGAAACCCCAAAGGCCCTAGCACTAAAAGTGGTCAGCATGTGGAACAGCCTGAAACCCACCATCACTACCTCATTATTAGCTAACGCAGCCCCTCATGTGTTACCTGCAAACATTAATCACAAAAGTAGTTGCTTTTTACTCATTTATTTCTCATCTGTGTTCCTCACTATAATATATGTTCCACAAGGGACCACAGTGTCTTATTCATCACTGTAAGCCCAGCACCTGGCCCTCTGCCCAGTATAGAGCAGATGCTCCATCAATATTTGTCGAATAATCAAATGATTCGTCTTTGTCCCTCAAAAAGCTACCTATATCACATGTGCCCCCAAGTTTACAAGAGTCTGGGGCTCACTGCAACCTCCGCCTCCCAGATTCAAGCGATTCTCCCACCTCAGCCTCCCAAGTAGCTAGGACTACAGGCACGTGACACCACACGCAGCTGATTTTTGTATTTTTAGTAGAGACAGGGTTTCACCATCTCTACATTACATCAGATGTAAATGTTTAATAGTAACTTAAGATATGGCCAGTTATTATATTGCCAAGCAGGATGTAAGTTTCACAGCTGGCATAGTCATTTTGTCAACAAAATCCACTGTTACTCACGATCTTCCCTATTTAGGAAGTCACTGCGAGGAGACCCCCAGCATGAGGCAATAGCTTCACAGCCATTCACTGGAGCATGTCACTGGGTTGGAGTTTGGGGCCAGCTTAGAACTCATATATTGGCCAAAGTAACACCTCTGGGATTCCAGTTCTAGAGGAATATTTTAACCTGTCCAGTTGGAACCAGCTGAACTGTTCACACCCCTGTGTGGCTAGTGCAAGCTATTGAGAGAATGGATCACTGTCACTTTAAGTTTGAAGTGCCCAAATTACATATATTTTCATGAGGGGTGAGTGTATTTTCATGGTGTACATACAGTGTAGGCACCAAACTACCCGGGCTTGACTCTCAGCCTCTCTCTTACTAGTTATATGACTCTGGGTAAATTCGTTAAGCTTGCTGTGCCTCAGTTTCCTCATCTGGAAAACAGGCATACTAACCGTGTCTACCTTATATTGTTTTCAGAAGGATTCATGGACTAATACATGTAAAACACTTACATTGGTCCTCACACAGAGGAAGGACAAATGAATATTCACCATGGTCATTACTGCTGTCCCCTGGCCATCATCCTTCCTCATGACATCACCTTCAACCCCTCCATCCCCGGCCCTGCTGTTGCTCCTGCTCTTCCTTCTCACCTCTCAGACTGTGGTCATTCAACAATAAAGACCTATTGGACCAGCTGGATGCCAGAGACTGTGCTAAGTGCAAAGGACACAGTTTGCCCCTTCTTCTTAGAGTCCAGTACACGAAACAGACAAGAAGTCAGGCAGTTTCAAGGCAGTATGCTAAGAGCTAGGGTGTTGGTAGGCGTGGCCTGCCATAGGGGCATCTGCCCCCCATGTGGCCAGAGAGGTCTTCCTGAACAGAGAAACCTGGCAGGTGAGCAGAAATGAGACAGCTGAGGGGGTGAAGAAGAGAATTCCAGAAAGAGGGAAGAGTACACAGAGGGGCCTGGAGGCAGCTCTAGACCAGCTCAGGGAATTCAAAAGAGCTCATTCTGACTGGAAAAGGAGTCAGGGAAGGTGGCCGGCGTGGGGAGTTCTGAGGGGTGATGATGTTGAGCCCAGCAAGGCCGGATTATTAAGGAGTCTGAGGCCTTAACACAATCTCCCAGGTCTCCCTGTTCCAACGGGGAACACCCAAAGGATGTTGAATAGGGGAGTGATATGATTGTTTTTCCATTTCAAAACCGTTCTGGCTGCAATCTGCAGACTACATCACATGGGGTTAAGAATGGAGCCATGGAGACCAGTCAGGAGGCATTGGATCTAGGCAGGATGGTGGCCTGATCCAGGATGTCAGCGGGAACTGGGGATGGAGAAGAACAGACAGGTTCGTGAGCTGTTAGGAGGAGATGTGAGGCTGACTTGATGATGGACTAGATAGTGGGCAGTGGAGCCCTGACCCTGTCCCAGGTCCTGAGCTCTGGCACTTGGATCCTGTGATGCCACCAAGCCTGTCTTCCTATCTGCAGCCTCACCTGCCCCCATATGCCTCTTGCCTGGCAGTCTGGCATTCTGCTTCCCCGAATACGATCCTAAACTGGTCCCCTCTGATCCCACCAGGATTGCTCATCATTGGCTTGGGCACCTCTATGCTCATCTGGGAACACAGTGGCTCCCCATCTCCCTTTTCATTCAAACACCTGACCCACCCATTGCTCCCTCCACCTGGATGTATCTTCCCTGCTCTTCAGGACCTAGATCCTTCTCATCCTCTGCTGAACCATCGCCTCCTCAAAGCAGGCTTCCCTGGGCTCCCCCACTATGCTCTTCCTTGGAACACTGACGATTTGTCTGTGTTTGTGGAGTTTCTGCAGTTTCTGCCTGTCCCCTGCATCCCCCATAACATATACCCTTTGAATGTCAGTCCAGCAGGACACTGCTGCCTTGCTTTCCGTCATCTCCCAGGCATCTAGTGCTATGCCTGACATGCGCTGCTGCTCCACACATCGTTGTGGAATGAGTAATGAGTGAAGGAAGCACACTGTGTCCCTGACCATCAGTCAGAGCAGCTCCTTTCATAGTCCAACCTTGCCTGCCTCTCAAGCTTCATCTCCAACCTCACCCCTACACACATACACTGTGCGCACACACACACACACACACACACACACAGACACATGCTTCAGGCTCTATGATGCCAATCTGCCTACAATTCCCCACTGCCAAACCTTTGCACACATGGGTTCCCTCACAGCCCTCCCATCAACCCAGTCCACCCCTATGGATCCTCCAAACCCCAGCTCAGACATGACCTTTCAGGAAGCCTTTCTTCACCAACCATCACAACTAAGTTACTCTCGTCTCTCCCTCCGCTCCCTCTGTACCCCATCATTATTGCACCTGGAAGTCACCATGAATTTGAACTCTCTGCACATGTCTTCTAGTAGACTTGAGAGTAGATCCAATCTTTCGACTCTGGAACCACAGACCCCTCAGGGCTTCTGGGAGAATCGTGCACTGTTACCAGGGTTACATCGCCCCCTCCTCTCTCTTCAGAAAGACCTGCCCACCCTCTCAAGGCCCTCATGCCAGCAGCCTTCTGCTCTTAGACACAGAGCTGACTGATTTCTCCAGCCTTGCCCTTGTCCTTCTACAGCCAGGTACAAGAGGCAAATTACAATTCTGCTTCCTCCCCTTTCATCCCCAATATTTTCTTTTTTTTTTTTTTTCTTTTTAAGATGGAGTCTCACTCTGTCACCCAGTCTGGAGTGCAATGGCGTGGTCTCGGCTCACTGCAACCTCCACCTCCCAGGTTCGAGCGATTCTCCTGCCTCAGCCTCCCGAGTAGCTCAGACTATAGGTGCATGCCACCACACCCGGCTAATTTTTGTATTTTTAGTAGAGATGAGGTTTCACTATGTTGGCCAGGCTGGTCTCGAACTCCTGACCTCATGATCTGCCCGCCTCAGCCTCCCAAAGTGCTGGGATTATAGGCGTGAGCCACCATGCCCGGCATCATCCCCAATATTTTCATAGAAATAAAAGTAAATGCAGGCCTGGTGCAGTGCCTCATGCCTGTAATCCCAGCATTTTGGGAGACCAAGGTGGGTAGATCATTTGAGGTCAAGAGTTTGAGACCAGCCTGGCCAACATGGTGAAACCTCATCTCTACTAAAAATACAAAAATTAGCTAGGTGTGGTGGCGCACGCCTGTAGTCCCAGCTACACAGGAGGCTGAGGCAGAAGAATTGTTTGAACCTGGGAGGCAGAGGTTGCAGTGGCCCAAGATTGTGCCACTGCACTCCAGCCTGGGTGACAGAGCAAGACCCCCATCTCAAAAAAAAAAAAAAAATTAAATGCACAGATGGACATCCAAAACCAGAAATCAATAATGATGGCTTCTTCTGGAAGGCGAGGAACAGAAACATGGGGTCTGAGGAGGGAAGGAGACTTCACTCAACTTCCTTTGTCTCCTTTTAACCAGGAGAATGCATTAGTGCTTATTGCATTGTAATTGTAATAACAAAGTAGTTACTAAGCCAGAAATACATGAAGGGCAGAAATCCTTAAGAAGGAAGGGGTACCAGGTCAGGGCTTCGGGGAGCATGCAGAGGGGATGGGGCCACCCAGGCTGGGAAGAGGCTGCATTTGCACATCTGCCTCCTCTTCTGACCCGCCCTTCTCCACCCCATCAGGAGGTGAACAAGCAGAGACCTCCCCACCCACAGCCAAAAAAAAAAGTGAGCCATCAACTGTATCTTCCTGACCCAAGAGTTACAGATGGGGCAGGAGGAAAAGCTTACACACCCATAAATAACGTGTCCTGGGGACTTACTATTCCAGCACCTGGGCTCCAGGACTGCCTCAGGGAAGGGCTCAGTGAAGTATGTGCATTTATAGGCCTTCCATGGATGCAGAAGTGCAAACAGCTATCCACACACCATACAAGGCACCCATGATGGAAACACATGCCAGGTACAGATGTGGGTGGAGAAGAAGGTAAAGCCTTTTTATCTTTTTTTTTTTTCTTTTGAGATGAAGTCTCGCTCTTGTCCCCCAGGCTGGAGTGCAATGGTGTGATCTCGGCTCACTGCAACCTCCGCTTCCTGGGTTCAAGTGATTCTCCTGCCTCAGCCTCCCGAGTAGCTGGGATTACAGGTGCCCGCCACCACGCCCGGCTAATTTTTTTTTTGCATTTTTAGTAGAGATGGGGTTTCACCATGTTGGCCAGGCTGGTCTCGAACTCCTGACCTCAGGTGATCCACCCACCTTGGCCTCCCAAAGTGTTGGGATTACAGGTATGAGCCACCGCGCCCAACCGGGTAAAGCCCTTTTTTTCTGACTGCAGCATCAACTGGCCAACCTCTGCCCACCAAGGACCCAGAGCCAGGAAGGCTCAGTTCGTGGCTACCTGAGGGCTCCAGGACACGCAGTACATTCATCAGGGCAGTGAGTCTAGTGACCACTTGGCAATCGGTACCACCCCTCCTCCCAGGAGAAAGTGGCTTCATTGTCCCAGGAGGAAGGGAGAAAAGAAATCCCTTCATGGGTTAGAAAGCAGTTTGCTTTTTTCCCCCTCTCTCCTTTAAGAATCTAGTTGTTGAACCTACCTTTGGCTGTTATGTCTCTCCATAATTATGCACAAGGCAAGAGAAAGCAACAACTGTAACTTGAGACTCAGCAATTCGGTTTAACCACCCCAAATAACTGACAGCGCGGGTATAAAACATCCCGCAACAATGCTGGCCCAATGGCTATTACGGTGATTTACTCTGGACCACATGAAGTTCAGCGGCCGGGGAAGAGGGCAGAGCCTTAAACAGGCTTTCATGCCTGTGTCGTAAATTCAGATCATTGCTTCAAAGGTGGTGCCAAAGTGCTGGTAACCCAAAGTCAAGGGGCCTAGGTTTTGTTTTCCAGGGCAAAGGGACACCATCAATGATGGGAGAGTTCTGCAGAGGTGACCCAGGGATGGGTTCCCCGCCACGTCTTCCCTAGCTTTGTCTCTTTGGCCTAGAAGAAGAGGCATAAAAGGTGTCAGCGGCCCCAGTGCTCGGTAAATCACTGGGTGTGAATCAGTAGGGCTGGGTGACGGCCTTAGGGGGTCCTTTCTCCTGGAGGCCAAGCCCAGAAGGCCCCATACTCGGTGACCCCATCGATGGGTCATCAGGCCTTGCTCAGTTACAGAAGAGACCTCTTCCAGGGTTAGAAAGAGGTGATGGGAGAAGAGTCCTCAATTCCCACAAAGAAATAGCCTCAACCCACTGTTTGGGTGGGAATTAAAGGAAAACGTGACATGCTGATACTGACCACTTAATAATCTCTAACATTTAATGAGCTTGGGCTTTATGCCAGGATTAGTGCTACTGGGGAAAAAAAAAGATTTTGTTTCAGAGCCAAAAAGACCAATGAGAAAAAGAAGTGTATATATTATATTTGAGACAAATATTAGTCATTCATCAACAACAGCTCCCATCTATTAAGAGAACACTTTACCCCAATATTTACCTGGAAAGGGAAATATTATAACTGCCATTTTGCAGGAAACAGAGGTTAAGAAACTGATCCACAATCTTACCGCTAGTTACACCTAGGTATATGCGTGCTCTTTTATATGACATTGGTATATTTATTTCATATTTTAAATTTAGAATTGGAAGTCCTTTACACTTAGTGATTAGGTATTTTGAAACATAAAGAACAACTGTGTTGCAGGATACGATGTCACATGCCTGTAATCTCAACACCTTAGGAGGCCAAGGCGGGAGGATGGCTTGAGCCCAGGAGTTTGAGATCAGCCTGGGCAACACAGACAGACCCCCCCATCTCAGAAAACAAAACAAACAACAACAGAAGAGTTGTTTTAACTATTTTTAAGCATTTCTGGAAAAGAAATGTCTTTATTTTATTGGATGTAGTAGAGAAACCATTTGGCACAACAACCGCCATCCCTAGCATGTTTCATAAGTTGGAAGAGTTGAGAAACAGTCCATGACCCAGGAAGGCCCAGAGGTTCGGGAGACCTGGGGTCTGATCCCACCCTGACACTCACTTGCTGTGTTACCTGAGTCAAGCCCTTCCTCTTTTTGGGCCTTGGTTCATCTTCGAAGGTAAGGAGGCCGATTTCTCAGGTTCCCTCCATCCCAGCCCTAAAGCTTGGGATATAATTGGTGCACTCTGGGGGCAGGCTGCTACCTGGACACCCCATCCTGAGTGATACGAAACAGAACTTTCCTAGAGGAGTGGAACCAAGAGGGTTACATTGTTCAGGGACCTTTGTGCCTCTCTTGCCTCACTGTGCTTGTAGAGCTAGATTTGTGCTGTCTTCAGGCCCTACAAGAGTCTTGGCTTTTATGTAGCAGAAGCTTCTGCCGCGAACACCACCATAATGGCCTGGTCCAGGGATGGCAAATGGGTTTTCCCTCGTTTGCACAATGGTAGTCAGGGTCCAGTCAGGGGACAGAAATCACACCAGCGATTTTAATAGTCAGCATTGAACATAAGGAATTGTTAGCTAGGTATCCAAAACGGCATAAATGGAACTCTAGGGTATCATGGAGATGGCAACTATGGAAAGCAGCTCCACCCACACAGCCAGAGCCCAAAGGGAAGTATTGAAACATGGAATGTTGGAAAAGGCAAAATTCAGGCCTCTGAGGAAGAGGCTGGCAGGCTGGTGCCACTGTCTTTGAGGGGCACAAGGAGGGTGGTGTCACAAATTTTTGAAAAACTACAAACTGGCTCAGCTTTTACCACAAGAAGAAACTGCTGTTGTCTGGAAGGATAAGCATTGCCTGGGTGATGTGCACAGAAACCACAAGCAGATAGGAAGGAGGGATGCCGCTCCTCCTCTTCCTCCTCCTCCCCCTCCTCTTCCTCCCCCTCCCCCTCCTCTTCCTCCCCCTCCCCCTCCTCCTCCCCCTCCTCTTTTCCCCCTTCCCCTCCCCCTCCTCCCCCTCCTCCTCCTCCTCCTGCCTGGTTGCTTTCCTCTAGCTCCCCCTGGTGGGCAGAGTCGCAGCCCCAATATCACAAAGCGGGTATGGAAGGGTGAGTTTGGAGCTGAGAAGCATGCTTGGGCTGACCACCTGGCCCAGCCACCTTCTTTGGGTTTGGTTGTAGCTTCCTGGAGTGCAGCATTGAGGCTTATGGGGCCTCTTCATGTTGTGATAACTTGGTGATGTCAGCCATAAGCCCAGAAAAGAGAAGTGGTGGCATGAATGCCACATATTAGCCCTTTTTCTGGTGACTAAATTACCCACCACAGTGAGCGGGAGAGGTGAGCGCCACTTCCTGACTTCTAAGGGCATTGACAGCTGAGCCACAGAGCCAAGATGATGATCAACAGATTCCTTCCCCTTCACCTCCCTATCCAGCTCTCACTTACCTAATGTCCACAATTAGGTCATGTCCAGAATCCAAAAGTAAAACATAAACCCTTTACCCAGTGATTTCCTAGGAAATGTGGACTAGAGCAAGAAGGATGGTTGAAAAAGAGGCATGCCCCTGGCCACCACCCTCTCACAGCCAAAGATATTCTTCTCCTAGGACCCTGGAAGGGCAAGAGTGAGGAATGGGAACAGACCCAGACAGTAGCATGAACCAAGCACTCCCCAGGAATTCAGCCCAGAGAAGAGTCAGTCAGAAAGCTGGCAAGGCTTTAGATTCAGGCAGCCATGGGTTCAAGTGTCAGGTCAGCCACTTTCCTTATGTTTATAATTAAGAAACATACCACCTCTGTCCCTAAATTAGGTGGACAAGAAACATAGATTTGTATATTTTTTTTTAATTTCAACTTCATTTCTATTTTGCTGATAAGAAATAATAATTCTAGTCTTTTCCACGGGGGTTTCAGGAGGATTTCAGTGGTGTGGCAGAGCTGGCTCGTATGGTTCACAGGAGCAGATTGCATGCTCCCTTCCCAGTTCTGCAGAGAGCTCACGTTGGTATCCTGAAATCTGCCACGGTGGGAGCTGCGCTACCAATCAGCAATGTTCAGTTTTGGTTTTTGGAGACCCAGATCACTAGTGCACCACAGATCCCCTTCCTTCCCAGGGCCTGCATCAAGGTTGGGAGGTGAGAAGAGGTAGAGGGTACATTTGGTAATGGAAAAGCGTCCTTCCATTTTCAGCCAGGGCTTCACACAGATCAGCCCCAAGATGATGCTTGCTCTTGTCTGCAAAGCATCTGTGCAATGCTTCTCTCATTCCCTTTCTGTGCCACCTTTGAACACAGACCCTCTGCCCGGCTGTCGTTGTTCCCTCCCTGGACACGCACTGGAAAGCACTTCCCTTGCAGCTCTGATGACAAAAGAGAGCTCTCTGCTCTCCTCACTCATCCCTAGCCGCTCCTCCTCATCCTGAGTGTGAATAAAATCCTTTTTTTAAGTGTGAATAAAATCTTTCCCTCCTCACCTTCCATTTTCAAATGCTATTATTAATGTTTTTATACTTTTGGAAACAAAACACCAGGAAATTCTGTCTCACATCTACCTTGAGCTCAGGAGCACAGGGCAACTCTCTGTTTCAATGGGAGAAAGAGGGGGAGGGAAATACTAGAAAGGAAAAATAGGTTAATATAGCAAAAATTTCAGTCCATAAATACATTGCATAATTCTGACCTTTTGAGTTGTTTTTTTTTCCCCACTAGCTAATTGCATTCTCACACTTCTCTGTTGAGGTTGGAAGGGCAAATAATGTCAATAAATGATCTGTACAGTGCCTAGCACATAGTAGGTCCTCAATAAATGGTGGTTTCTTTCACCTTCATTGAGGCTCTGCACGAAGACAAGATTCAGTGGGGATAGAAAGTGAGAAATGTGTGCCTCATCCTTCTTTCCCTTGCATGGTGGCAGGGAGTGTGATCCATTGGTGATCCATTGGGTTGGTCATGTGACCCCTCCTTTGGGCTTTGAGAAGCAGATACTGGTACATTAATAATGGGTAAAAAAAAAAAAAAACCCACATACTCAATTAACATGAAATGTCCTCTTAGGTGAAGCAGAAAGACTGATGGACGATTCTAGAAGTGGATAAAACAAGGAATGCTCCCTTGGAGCATGGCATCTTGGCAAGCCACCATCTTCTTGGATGGTTTCCCCTCAGTCCCTTTCCAAGCCTTCCTCTTGCCTGTTATTCCAAATCTACAAGTTTCATTATGGTCAGTTTCATCCATAATCATAATTGCCATGCACCTCTCCACACCATCCACTGATGACTCCAATTCATTCTTCTCTGCCCTGAACACCAGATTGTATTTGCAGCTCTCTTTTGAGCATTTCCAACAGATTCCACAGATACCCCCACACTCAGTACATTCCATCTTGAAGTCTTCATCTTCCTCCCTCTCCTGACAGTGACCATCATCTGCCATCTCCATCCTAGTGAAGATTACTTCCACCTCTAGTCATCCCAGGCACCTTCTTCATGCTCATTTCTTACATCAGTTGATTCTAAGTTCCTATGGTTCTGCTCTTTAATCATGCCTGCATCTATAGCCCTTCTGTCCAGGCGCATTAGAGCAGCCCTTGTTTCTCACAGGGACACCAAATTCTCCTACAAATTCCTTTCTCTGCCCTCCTGTCTTGGCCCCTTCAATCCAGCCATCACTGCCTAAAACAAATCTGAATGTATGAAAGCTCCCTATTAAGCGACTCCCTATTACCCATGCACTGAAGTTAGAACTTGACATGACACTCATGGCTTTCCAGGATCCAGCAATAATGCCCTGAACTTCAGCCTCATCTATTTACTCTTCTCACACTGCCTATTGCCTGCTCCAGACACACTGAACTATTGATGCTTTCTAGTTCCTTCTGCCTATGGCACCATTTCTCCTTTTGCTCCAGTAAGCCATACTTATTTTTACAACTCCATCTCCAGGACCTCCTCTGTGAAGCCCTCCTGGATTCTGCACCTCTTTGATGAGGTTTGATAATTCCCCACTTGAGTGTACTTCTGCCCCTTTTTTGGGGTTTACCTTTACCTTCCCACAGTACAATTCTTTCTTTTATACATCTGTCTTCCCCTCTACTCCAGGCTCATCGAGGAAAGGGAACATGTCTTAATCAAGTTTTTTTTTTCTATATAATAAAAGCCCTCTGATAAGGGGGGTGCAAATAGAATTATGCTGTTGCAAGGTGATTTCATTTGTAAATTAGGAAGGCAGAAGTTTGAAGTGTCAGGGATGAAGTGTGATTATGAAACATGAGGTAGTAAAATCCATTCTAAACAGTTTTGGATAAGATTGGGATGTATACTATTAGCCCTAGAAACCACTTAAAATATTTTTTAATGTATAGCTAAGAAACAAATACAGGAGGCCAGGTGCAGTGACTGAGGCCTGTAATCCCAGCACTTTGGGAAGCTGAGGCGGGTGGATCACCTGAGGTCAGGAGTTCGAGACCAGCCTGGCCAATATGGTGAAATCCTGTCTCTACTAAAAATACAAAAATTAGCTGGGCGTGGTAGCGGGCTCCTGTAATCCCAGCTACTCAGGAGGCT
Source organism: Pan troglodytes (assembly GCF_028858775.2). Taxonomy (NCBI): domain Eukaryota; kingdom Metazoa; phylum Chordata; class Mammalia; order Primates; family Hominidae; genus Pan; species Pan troglodytes. The sequence goes on along the minus strand of NC_072406.2, from coordinate 105,347,870 downwards.
GAGACAGGAGAATTGCTTGAAACTGGGAGGTGGAGGTTACAGTGAGCCAAGATCACACCATTGCACTCCAGCCTGGGCAACAAGAGTGAGACTCCATCTCCAAAAAAGAGAGAAACAAATAGAGAAAATAGGCTTGGTGCAGTGCCTTAAGCCTGTAATCCCAGCACTTCGGGAGGCTGAGGAGGGCGGTCCATTTGTGGTCAGGAGTTCAAGACTAGCCCGGCCAACATGGTGAAACCCCATCTCTACAAAAAATACAAAAAAAAAAATTTAGCAGGGTGTGGTGGCACGTCCCTGTAGTCCCAGCTACTGCTACTGGGGAGGCTGAGGCATGAGAAATGCTTAATCCTGGGAGGTGGAGGTTGCAATAAGCTGAAATCATGGCACTGCACACAAAGCGAGACTCCATCTCAAAAAAAAAAGAAAAAGAAAGAAGCAAATAGAGGAAATAAAATGGAATATCAAAAAATATTTGGTGGTTGGGCGCAGTGGCTCACGCCTGTAATCCCAGCACTTTGGGAAGCCGAGGCAGGTGGATCACTTTAGGTCAGGTGTTCGAGACCAGCCTGGCCAATGTGGTAAAACCTCGTCTCTACTAAAAAAACAAAAATTTTCTGAGTGTAGTGGCATATGCCTGTAGTCCCAGCTACTTGGGAGGCTGAGGCAGGAGAATTACTTGAACCTGGAAGGCAGAGGTTGCAGTGAGTCGAGACTGCACCACTGCACTCCTGCCTGGGTGACAGAGTGAGACTCTATCTCAAAAAAAAAAAAAAAAAATTGGTTAACCCAAAAGAAGGAAGACAAGGAGCAACAAAGAAGAAAAAAACTGAATAAACAAATGGAAAACAAGTAGCAAAATAATATTGGGTTGGTGCAAAAGTAACTGCAGTTTTTGCTGCAATTACTTTTGTACCAATTTAATAGATTTAAACACAGCCATATCAAAAATTACTTTCAATGTAAAAGCCGCAAATTGAAAGGCAGAGATTGAGGCCCGGCATGGTGGCTCACACCTGTAATCCCAGCACTTTGGGAGGCCAAGATGGGAGGATCACTTGAGCCCAGGAGTTTGAGACCAGCCTGGGCAACATGGTGAAACCCCTTCTCCAAAAAATGCAAAAAAAATTAGCCAGACATGGTGGTGCGTGCCTGTAGTCCAAGTGGATAAAAAGTAGAACTCAAATATATGTTATCTATAAGACATAAAGCTTCATTATGAAGACACACATAGACTGAAAATGCTTATAGCTTTATTTATAATAGCCCCAAACTGAAAACAACCCAAATATACATTCAACAGATGAACAAATCGTGGTATATTAACAAAATAGAATTTTACTCAGCAGTCAAAAGGGACAAACTGTAGTACACCTATCAGCATGGATAAATCTCATAAAAACATTAGGCAGAACAAAAGACTTCAGATCCAAAAGAGTACACACTGCATGATTCCATTGATATAAAGTTCTGGAACAAGCAAAGCTCACCTACAGTTAACGAAAACAGTGGTTGACTAAAAGAGGAATTGACTCCACATAGATATGAGGAAACTTTCTAAGGTGATAGAAAAGTTTACTTTCTTGATTGTGATGGTGATTATACAAATGTGTTCATCTGACAAAACTCATTGAGCTGTATACTTAAAATGTGTGTGATTTAAGGTATGTAAATTCATACCCCCCAAAAATTGTTTTTTTTAAAAAAAGAGGATGAAAATGTGCAATGGTTAAGCCACTGTGGAAAGCAATTTGGCAGTTCTTCAAAAAGTTAAGAATAGAATTATCATATGACCCAGCAATCCCACTCCCAGGTGTATTCACAAAAGAATTGAAAACAGGTACTGAAACAAACACATAGGCATGCATGCTCATGGCCACAGCATTCACAATATCCAAAAGGTGGAAACAACCCAAATGTCCATCAGCAGATACATGAATCACAAATCATGGCATATACATTAAAGGAAATCAAAATAGTGCACCCAAAACCAAAAATCTGACATATTTTGAGATAGCTGTTCAGAGGGCTTACAAACAGAAGTAGGCCTGCAAAGCTGCCTTTTGTGGAAGAGACTTGGCATCTGTAGAGAAAATCTGCACAGATGCAGCCAGGCTTTTTCTGAGGCCTTCCTTTGTCTAATCTAGGAAAGATTAACTGAGAGTCTGACACCTTTAAAAGTCTGGAAGAGCCGGGCATGTTGGCTCACGCCTGTAATCCCAGCACTTTGGGAGGCCAAGGTGGGTGGATCACCTGAGGTTGGGAGTTCGAGACCAGCCTGACCAACACGGAGAAACCCCGTCTCTACTAAAAATACAAAACTAGCCGGGCATGGTGGTGTATGCCTGTAATCCCAGCTACTCGGGAGGCTGAGGCAGGAGAATCACTGGAACCTGGGATGTGGAGGTTGCAGTGAGCCGGGATCATGCCACAGCCTGGGCAACAAGAGCGAAACTCCACTGAAAAAAATAAAAATAAAAATAAAAAAATAAAAGTCTGGAAGACACATTTGCCATCTATTCTTTCTGAGGGCTGCTACCTGTGAAGTTTCATTTACATTACAAGACCACGTATGCTAGCCATGCCTCCCCTTCTCCCCCTCCCATAATCTGTTTTGCCATAATCCAAGCCGTTATTCTTTCTGCAACCTCAAGATGTTGTATAAGCTTCTGAACCCTATTGAGGGGTTGGGGTAATTACTCTGTGGTTTTCTCCCATGTGCACATTAATAAATCTGTGTGCCTTTTCTCTTATTAATTTGCCTTTTGTCAGTTGATTTTTCAGCAAAATTTCACAGGGCAAAGGAGGAGCTTTCCCTTGGCCCTTACAACATAGAATGAAAGAAATATCATTTGGCAATAAAAAGGAACGAACTACTGATACATACTACAGCATGGGTGAGCACTGAAATTGAAAACATTATGTTAAGTGAAAGAAGCCAGACACAAAAAATCACATATCATAGGATCCTATTTACATGAAATATCCAGAATATTTAAATCCACAGAGAAGGCACAGGCCAAGGACTGAGGGAGGGGTAAGAGGTTTCCTTCTGGGATGATAAAAATGGGGACTAGACAGAGGTGGTGCTTGCACCACATCATGAATATACTAAATGCCCCTGAATCGTTCATTTTTCAATGGTTACTTTTATGCTATTTGAATTTCACATCAATAAAAAGAGATTTCTTTCTACTTCCAACCAAGAAAGAGTAATGGAAACCAGATTTACCTCCATGCCTGAAACAACCAAAAAGAATGGACAAAATATATGAAACGGTAGTTTCCAGGACACTTGGTAACAGGCAACAAAGGACAGTGATCCCTGTCTGATAAGGAACAAATGACGGGAAGCCTATGACCGCCCCAGCTTACGGACTTGAAAGAGTTTCCAGGCCACAGCACATGGAGGAGTAATTCAAGCAGAATCCAACAGACCCCTCAATCGAGGAGACACAGCTAAGAGTCTGGAAAGACCCAGACAGTAAGAGGAATATAATAACTACAGGAATATAAAATATCTTATTAAACAAAAAAACAAGATGTAACTCAGAATGTCTGGCATCCAATTAAAAATTACCAGGTAAAATAAAGAAGCTAAAAAATGTGATCCAAAATGAGGAGAAAAATTACCAGTTTAAACCAACCCAGAACTAATGCAGATGTCAGAATTAGCAGAGATAGACATTGTAACAGTTATTATAACTATATTTTATGTGTTCAAAAAGTTAAGCAGAGACAAGGAAGATAAGACCAGAGGGCTGGGAGAAGACACGCACACTGAACTTCTACAGATGCAGACTACGATGTCTGAAGTGAAAAATAGTGTGGGCTGCGTGCAGTGGCTCATGCCTATAATCCTAGCACTTTGGGAGGCTGAGGCTGGCGGATCACTTGAGGTCAGGAGTTTGAGACCAGCCTGGCCAACATGGTGAAACCCTGTCTCTACTAAAAATAACAAAAATCAGCCAGGCGTGGTGACACGTGCCTGTACTCCCAGCTGCTCAGGAGGCTGAGGTGGAAGGATAGCTTGAACCTGGAAGATGGAGGTTGCAGTGAGCTGAGATCATGCCATTGCACTACACTCTGGGTGACAGAGCAAGACTCCATCTCAAGAAAAACAACAAGGAAAAAAAATACTGTGGATGGGATTAATAGCGGATGAGACATGCAGAAGAAAATAGTAAATTCGAATAGATAGCAATAAAAACTACCCAAAATGAAACAAAGAAAAGAGAATTTTAAAAATGCAAACAGCATCAGCGAGCCATGAGATGACTTCAAGCAGTCCCCAAAGGAGAGGAAAGAGAGAAAGGGAAAAATAATTGAAGAGAATTATTGGTAGCCGGGTGCGGTGGCTCAAGCCTATAATCCCAGCACTTTGGGAGGCCAAGGCGGGCGGTTCACGAGGTCAGGATATCAAGACCACTCTGGCTAACATGGTGAAACCCTGTCTCTACTAAAAATACAGAAAATTAGCTGGGCGTGGTGGCGGGTGTCTGTAGTCTCAGCTACTTGGGAGGCTGAGGCAGGAGAATGGCGTGAACCCAGGAGGTGGAGCTTGCAGTGAGCCGAGATTGCGCCACTGCAGTCCAGCCTGGGTGACAGAGCGAGACTCCGTCTCAAAAAAAAAAAAAAAAAATTATTGGCTAAAATTTTACAAAATTTGATGAAAAGTATAAATCCACAAATCCAAGGAGCTCAACAAACTCGAAGCACAAGGAATTTGGAAGTATATTATAATCAAAATGCTCCCAACCAGTGTTAAAGAGAAAATCTTAAAAAGCATTCAGAGGGAAAAAAAAAAACCCACATTATGTACAGAGAAACAGAGGTGGGACAGCAATAAATGTCTTGTTAGAAACAATCCAAAAAAGTAAGACAGTGGAGCAGTATCTTTAAAATACTGAAATAAAAAAACTATTAATCTAAAATTCTCTACTTGGTAAAAAATGTCTTTCAAAAACAAAAGCAAAATAAAGACTATTAGGCAGACAAAAGCTGAAAGAATTAGAACAGACACACATTACATGAAAGGTTTTTTTTAAAAGTTCAGGTTTCCCTCCCAATGGGGCATGAGGATCCGGTGTTCCATTCTAGCGGGAAAATGTGGACTTGGCTGAAGAGCAGGCCCATATAATGTTTGAGAAGACCATGAAATACATCAGGGAGAATCTGCTGCCACTTGACAGGCCCGATGGCACCTACGCTATGTGAGTGAGAAGATTCTGAAGTTGGCTGCCAGTATCTCCAGGGACAAGCTGGTGTTGCTGGGAACCTGCTTCGGAAAATTCACTAAGACCCACAGGTTTCAGTTGCACATCACAACTCTGGATTACCTTGTACCCTATACCAAGTATAAAGTGCGGATAAAGCCTAGAGCTTCTTCCTGGAGCAGATCAGTCCTTCCTGTATGGGAACCATCTGTTGAAATATGGTCTGGGTTGAATCACCAAAAAGACTTCTCAGTACCAGGCAGTGGTGGTGTGCTCTATGGCAGACATTCCTTGGGTTTTGGGGTGGCAGGAAAATCTACACAAGACTGCAGAAAAGTGGACCTCCTGGTGACTGTGGTATTTCATCATGCAGACACTGGGAAATATGTGAGACATGAAATGACGTTGACTTAAAACGAAGTCAAGGCCTCACAGCTGTGTGGAAGGGCCAAGCTTTGTTCCCTGTATTTGTGCAGACTCCACTCTCATGTTGAACTTTGTCAACACTGTGACCTCTTCAGGGACTCCTCTGTTTACTATTCTCTCTACCACTGACAGATGCAGGCTGGATTCTTACTGTACAGAAATGCCTTTAAAATGGAGTTTCAGATCTTTGTGTTTGCACTAAATAGAGTGTTTTGTTTTGTATTTGAATCAGGCGGCTTCTTGTTCTGAATAACAGGTTCAAAATCATTGGAACTGAGGACAAGAATATCTGTGATAACACTTTGTTTTCCAAACTCATAAGAGCACAATGGATTTTCTCTGTTGTTTATTCACATGATGAAAGATAGATATTGACATATCAGAATAGTAGGCCACTCCTGGGATTTTGCATATGAAATTTGGCTAAAATAACAAGAGAAATTTATTCAGCTATTTTTCTATACAGTAAATTCTGTATGGTGAGGAAGAAAAACTTGGGTTCAAACCCCAGTTCTGCTGCTGACCAGCTATATGGCCTTGGATGAGTCATTCAACTTTAATAAGCATCATTTTCTTCTTCTGTTTGAAAAAACCACAAAACTTTTAAAAGCTTTAATCATTTACCTGAGAATGGTTTTTAGAATTAGAAATCAGGCCGGGCATGGTGGCTCATGCCTGTAATCCCAGCACTTTGGGAGGCCAAGGTGGGTGAATCACCTGAGGTCAGGAGTTCAAGATCAGCCTGGCCAACGTGGTGAAACCTTGTCTCTACTAAAAATACAAAACATTAGCCTGGCATGGTGGCACACGCCTGTAATCCCAGCTACTCAGGAGTCTAAGCCAGGAGAATCGCTTGAACTCGGGAGGTGGAGGCTGCAGTGAGCTGAGATCGTGCCATTGCACTCCAGCCTGGGCAACAAGAATGAAACTCCGTCTCAAAAAATAAAAATAAAATTAGAAATCATAATTGTAAAGCATCTAGCACAGTGCCTGGGAAATGTTACGTATTGAATAAATGGTAAGAGTTATTTTTCTAGTACATATATTATGTATTTCTATTACGAGGTGTGGGGTCTTATGAGTGTCATTTGATTACATTATCTTGTTTTTTTGTTTTTGTTTTTGTTTTTTGTTTTTTGTTTTTCTTAATGAGAAAGAGTCTCGTTCTGTTGCCCAGGCTGGAGTGCAATGGTGCCATCTTGGCTCACTGTAACCTCCACCTCCTGGGTTCAAGTGATTCTCCTGCCTCTGCCTCCCAAGTAGCTGGGATTACAGGCGTGCACCACCATGCCCAGCTAATTTTTTTGTATTTTTAGTAGAGACGGGGTTTCACCATATTGGCCAGACTGGTCTCAAACTCCTGATCTTGTGATCCACCCGCCTTGGCTTCCCAAAATGCTGGGATTACAGGTGTGAGCCACCACGCACAGCCTACATTATCTTGTTTTTTACGAGCTGTTTCCTCGCTCTTTTTCTTGGATAGAATGAGCCCAGGCTGAAATGTTTTTTTTATCACTTTGATTTCATGAAACATAATTTATTCACAGGAAAAAAAAGTTCAGGCAGAAGGTAAGTGATACCAGATAGAACTATGTATCTACACAAAGGAACAAAGAACACCAAAAATGTTAGCTATATAAGATTTGTTCTTAATACGCAAATATCTTTAAAAATAATTAATAGTTTTGGGGTTTGTTTTTTTTTTAACCCTTATTCTATCTTTATTTTTATTAATAAGAATGAAGAACTTAAACAGAAAACATGTAAAAATAGAAGTAATTATACAATGTAAAAGATTCCCTCTTCAAAAAAGACAAAGAGCACAAGTTTTTAAAATTATCAGTTTACACCCTCAAAATATGGAACAATTTCTTTAACACAACCATACTCAATATCATTGGCAATTAAGTGAAAAGTAAACAATTCACACAAAGCTGGTGAAAATGTAAACTGGCACAGCTTTGCTGTAAGAAAAAAATCAAGTGAATATTAAAAGCTTTGGAAAATAACCTTTCATACATCCAACAATATTTATTTGTTAGGCCCCGTATGAGGTTTTAAATGTATGTTAACAAGACTGACCTTGTCCCAGTTCATGATCCAGTTGTGGAATGATGAAAGACAAAATTTTTAAAATAATAGCTAATTACAAAAGATGTTATGGAAGGAAGAGTCTACTTAAGAAAAGGGTAGTTGGGCAAAGCCTGAGAGGTATCCTGTATACTACAGATTGTACTAAATGCTATACATATATTGATAATAGACAGGTTTAATTAAAAAATAATAACAACATATCAAGAGGTTTCTAACATGTTTAAATGTGTATACTTATACCAAATAAAATGTATATATATATATATATATATATATATATATATATATATATAGCAACAGGAGCATAAAGGCCTAAAGGTAAAAATATGAATCTGAGGTATATTGTTGTAAGGTTATTATACTACATAGGAAGTGATATAATATCATGTGAAGATAGACTGTATAAATTCAAACTAACAAAACCAAGAGTTACAACAAGCCAACTATTGAAATGAAATGGAATAATAAAAGTTAATTCAAAAGGTTTTCAAAAAGAGGAAAAGGGGAACAAAAAACAGAAAATATAAAGTGAAATAAGTAGCAAAATGGTGGATTTAAATCTATCCATATCAATAATCACATTATATGTAAATGGTCTAAATATCCCTATTAAAAGGCAGAGACTGCCAGACTGGGTAAAAAAGCAAAATGCAATAATATGCTGCCTAGAAGAAACCAACCTTAAAGGTAAAGAACAAATAAGGTTCAAAGTATAAGCATGGAAAAAATATACCATGCTAACACTAATCAAAAGTAAGTGGAGTGGCTATATTAATTTCAGACAAAGTAGAAAAGTAAGTTTCAGAGAAAAAAATTACCAGAGATAAAGAGGGTTATTTCATAATGATAAAAGGGTCAAAGCATCAAAAAGGCATAATTAATTTTGTTTATGCACCTATTAATATAGCTTTGTAATACATGAAGCAAAAACTGATAGAATTGAAAAGGAGAAGTAAAATCACAATTATTGTTGGAGATTTCAACACACTTTTTAAAAACAATCACTAGAACAAATCAGAAAATCAGTAAGGATATAGATGAATCAAATAACACTGTCAACCAACTTGACATAATTCATATTTATAGATCATTCATTCCACCCAACAACAGCAAAATGCACTTAACTGCACATGGAATATTTACTATGATAGAATATATGCTGAGCCATAAAACAAGTCTTAATTTATTTGGAAGGATTCAAGTCAAACAAAGTGTGTTCTCTGACCACAATAGAACTAAATTATGAAATTATGAATCAGTAGCAGGGAGATATCTGAAAATTTCTCCATGTATTTGAAATAAAATAATACATTTGAAATAACCTATGGGTCAAAGAAGAAATCAAAAGGGAAATTAGAAAGTATTTTAAAGAGAATGAAAATGAAAACACCATATCAAATTTTGTGCTCAAGAAGCACAAATTTCATGCTAAAGCAGCATTAGAGGGAAATTTATAGCACTAAAACACCTAGTTAGAAAAGTGCAAATGTCTCAAATTAATGACCTAATTTTCCTCCTTAAGAAACTAGGAAAAGAAGACCAAATGAAACCCAAAGTAAAAAGAATAAAAGAATAAAGAGCAGATCAAAAATCAATTAAAAAAAAAAAAACACAGAAAAAGGGGCCAGAGCGGTGGCTCATGCCTGTAATCCCAGCACTTTGGGAGGCTGAGGTGGGCAGATCACCTGAGGTCAGGAGTTTTAAGACCAGCCTGGCCAACATGGAGAAACCCCATCTCTACTAAAAATACAAAAGTTAGCCAGGTGTGGTGGCAATGCGCCTGTAATCCCAGCTACTCGGGAGACTGAGGCAGGAGAATCACTTGAAACTGGGAGGCGGAGGTTGCAGTAAGCTGAGATCGCACCATTGCACTCCAGCCTGGGCGACAGGGCGAGACTTTGTCTTAAAAAAAAAAAAAAAAAAAAAAAAAACACAGAAAAAGAACATAAAATAAAGGAAAAACTAATTTTTGAGAAAATAAACCTCTAGCCAGATTGATCAGGAAAAAAGGAGAAAATACGCAAATTGCCACTAACATAAATGAGAGATGTGACATCACCACAAACTCTACAGATACTAAAAGAATAATAAGAAATTATTATAAAAACCTTTATGCCAATAAACTTGAAAACTTAGGTTAAATGGACAAATTCCTTGAAAGACAAAAATTACTGGCCAGGCACGGTGGCTCATGCCTGTAATCCCAGCACTTTGGGAGGTTGAGGCGGGTGGATCACAAGGTCAGGAGATCGAGACCATCCTGGCTAACACGGTGAAACCCTGTCTCTACTAAAAATACAAAAAATTAGCCGGGCATTGTGGCGGGCACCTGTGGTCCCAGCTACTCGCAAGGCTGAGGCAGGAGAATGGCGTGAACCTGGGAGGTGGAGCTTGTAGTGAGCCAAGATCGCGCCACTGCACTCCAGCCTGGGCAACAGAGCAAGACTCCATCTCAAAAAAAAAAAAAAAAGAAAGACAAAAATTACTAAAGCTCACTCAAGAAGGAATGTAACCTAAATTGGCCTATATCTATTAAATAAATTGAATTTGTGAGTAAAAACCTTCCCATAAATGTCCAGGCCCAAATGGCTTCATAGGTGAATTCCACCAAACATTAAAGGACAAAATAATACCACTTCCACATAAACTCTTCTAGTAAAGCGAAGAGGAAGGAATGATGCTTAATTGATTCTATGATGTCAGGACTACCTTGGTATCAAGACTACACAGACACATTACAGGGAAAAATATCTACAACTCAGCATTCCTTAAGAACATAGATACAAAATTCTTAACAAAATTGTATCAGAGCCTGTCTCGGTGTCTCATACCTGTGTAATTCCAGCATTTTGGGAGGCCAAGGTGGGAGGATCACTTGAGCCCAGGAGTTTGAGACCACCCTGGGCAACATAGGGAGATCCCATCTATACAAAAAAATTTTTTAATTAACTTGGCACGGTGGTGGGTGCTGGTAGTCTCAGCTACTCAGGGTGATAAGCTGGGAGGATCACTTGAGCCCAGGAGGTCGAGGCTGCAGTAAGCCATGGTCTCACCATTGCACTCCAGCCTGGGTGGCAGAATAAGACCCCCATTTCAAAAAAAAATAAAGGCCAGAAGCAGTGGCTTATGCCTATAATCCCAGCCCAGCACTTTGGGCAGCTGGGGCAGGTGGATCACCTGAGGTCAAGAGTTCAAGACCAGCTTGGGCAACATGGCAAAATCCCATCTCTACTAAAAATACAAAAATTAGCCAGGCATAATGGCACATGCCTGTAGTCCCAGCTACTCAGCAGGCTGAAGCATGAGAATCACTTGAACTGGGGAGGCAGAGGCTGCAGTGAGCCAAGATCACACCACTGCACTCCAGCCTGGGTAACAGAGCAAGACTCCGTCTCAAAACATCATCATCTTCATCATCATCATCACCATCATCATCATCATCATAAAGTAAAATAAAAAGTCTGGGTTTGGTGGCTCACACCTGTAATTTGTAACTTTAGGAGGCCAAGGTAGGAGAATCCCTTGAGCCCTGGGCAAGACAGTGAGACCCCATCTCTACAAAAAAATTCAAAAATTAGCTGGGCATGGTGGTATGTATCTATAGTCCCAGCTACTCAGAAGGCTGAGGCAGCAGTATCTTCTGAGCCCAGAAATTCAAGGCAGCAGTGAGCTATGATCATGCCACTGCTCCAGCCTGGGTAACAGAGTGAGATCACATCTCTAAATAAATAAATAAATATATATTTTTTAAATTTAACAAATAAAATCTTAAAAATATCTAAAAAGACTAGGTAAGCTTTATCCTAGGAATGCAAGATTAGTTTAAAATCAGTGTAATTTACCATATTAAGAGGCTGAAAAAGATAAATCATATGAACATCTTAATAGATGCAGTGAAGACATTTGATAAAATCTAACATCTATTCTTTATTGTTAAAAAGAATACTGTCAGCAAACTAGGAATAGAAAGAACTTCCTCAACTTGATAAAGGGCATTTATGAAAAACCTTCAGGCAACATAACACTCAATGGTGAAAGACTCAATGCTTTCCCCTTAAGACAAAGAACAAGACACCCCTGTTCAATTCCTCATTTCTACTCTACCTTGTACTGGAGGTTTACTAAGCCAAGAAAAAGAAATAAAAGGCACCCCAATTGAAAGGGTGCCCAATTGAAAGGGATTTATCTACAAGTGATATGATCATCTATGTTGTAAGATACAAAATCAATATACAAAAAATTTATTTTATTTCTATGTGCTTGCAATAAATAATCAGAAGTTGGAAATGAAAGTAATATCATTTACAATGGCATAAACAACATGAAATACTCAGGGATAAATCTGATAAAATATGCAAGGCCTGTATGCTGAAGATTACAAAACATTCCTAAGAGACATTAAAATGAAGCGATATCCCATGTTCTTAGGTAGGAAGACTCAATATTGTTAAGATGTCAGTTCTCTTCATATTGATGTATAAATTCAATATACTCCCAATCAAAATCTCAGAAAGCTTTCTAAGAAATTAAAAAGCTGATTCTAAAAGTCAGAAATACAAAGGACCTAAAATAACCAAAGCAACTTTGAAAAATAAAAACAATGTTGGAGAACTATACTATCTGATTTCAAAACTTATTATAAAACTACACTTAAGACTGTGGTATTGTTGTAAAAGTCGCCAAATAGACCAATGGAACAGAATAGAGAGCCCAGAAATAGGCACATATATGGACAACTGATTTTTTATGAAAGTACAAAGACAAATCAATAAAGAACAATCTTTTCAAAACTGGTGCTAAAACAATTGCATATCCATATGCAGAAAAATGAAATTTGATCCATACCTCAAACCACATACAAACATTAATGAAATACAGACCCTAGGCGGGGCACAGTGGCTCATGCCTATAATCCCAGCACTTTAGGAGGCCAAGGTAGGTGGATCAACTGAGGTCAGGAGTTCGAGACCAGCCTGGCCAATGTGGTGAAATCCGGTCTCTACTAAAAATACAAAAATTAGCTGGGCGTGGTGGCACATGCCTGTAATCCCAGGTACCAGGGAGGCTGAGGCAGGAGAATTGCTTAAAACCGGGAGGCAGAGGCTTCAGTGAGCTGAGATCGTGCCACTGCACTCCAGCCTGGGTGACAGAGCAAGACTCCAACTCAAAAAAACAAAAGAAATATAGACCCTAAAACTATATAACTTCTAGAAGAAAACACAGAAGATATTTGTGACTTTGGGTTAGGCAAAGGTTTCATAGACATGATACCAGAAGTCCAATCTGTTAAAGAAACAATGTATAAGCCGGATATTAGCAAAATTAAAAACCCTTTTTGAAAGACTATAATAAAAGATTGAAAAGACAATTCACATAATAGGAGAAAATATTTGGAAATAATACAAATTACCTGCACCCAGAATATATAAAGAACTTTCAAAACTAAATAAAAAAAAATTCCTCCCTCCTCCCAAAATGGGCAAAAGATTTGAACAGACACTTCCCCAAAGAAGATATACAAATGGCAAATACAGTACTCACATGAAAAGATATTCAACATCGTTTGTCACTGGGGGAAAGTGAATTAAAACTACAATCATATCACTGTGCATCTATTAGAATGTCTAAAATCAAAGTGACCACACCAAGCACTGGTGAAGACGTGGAGCAAGTGGAACCCTCTTGCACTGCTGGTGGGAATGTCAAGTCAGCTGGATGTGGTGGCTCACACCTGCAACCCCAGCAACTTGGGAGGCCAAGGCAGGGGGATCATTTGAGCTCAAGAGTTCGAGATCAGCCTAGGCAACAAAGTGACAGCCTGTCTCTACAAAAAAATAGAAAAAATTAGCCACATGTGGTGGCACACACTTGTAGTCCCAGCTACTCAGGAGGCTAGGCTGGGAAGATCACTTGAGCCCAGGAGGTCAAGAACACAGTCAACCATGATCATGGCACTGCACTCCAAGCTGGGCAACAGAACAAGACTTTGTCTCCAAAAAATAGATAAATAAATAAATAAAATGTAATACCACTTTGGAAAACAGTTTGGAAGTAGTTTTTTTTTTTTTTTTGTAATAGGTTAGACATATGCCCACTATATGACCTAGCCATTCCACTCCTAGGTATTTACTCAAGAGAAATGAAAGCATACGCCCATACAGAGACTTGTACTGAAGTGTCCTCAGCAGCTTTATCTGCAACAGCCAAAAACTGAAACCTAAATATCCATCATATCTGAATAGGTAAACGGGGTCTATCTATACAATGGAGTACTACTCCACAATAAAAAGAAATACGGTATACACACAATAGCATGAATGAATCTCAAAATAATTGTAATGAGTGAAAGAATCTAACAGCAAAGGATATATTGTATGATTCCATTTATAAAAAGTTATAGAAAACACAAACTAATCTACAATGACAGACAGTATATCGGTGGTTTCTTGGGGACAAAAGGAGCAGGGAGGAACAAAAGAGGGATGATAAAGAAGTGCAAGGAAACTTCTGTGGGTGACAGATTTGTTCCCTATCTTGATTATGGTAGTGGTTTTGCAGGTCTATAACAATGTCAATATTTATAAAATTATATACTTTAATAGGTGCCATTTATTGTATGTGAATTATTCTTTACTAAAGCAGTTAAAATATTAAATACAAACGTAATACTTTTTTTTTTTTTTGAGGCAGAGTCTCGCTCTGTCACCCAGGCTGGAGTGCAGTGGCACGATCTTGGCTCACTGCAACCTCCATCTCCTGGGTTCAACAATTCTCCGACCTCAGCCTCCCGGGTAGCTGGGATTACAGGCGCCCGCCACCACGCTCAGCTAATTTTTACATTTTCAGTAGAGACGGGGTTTCACCATATTGGTCAGGCTGGTCTCGAACTCCTGACTGCAAGTGATCCACCCGCCTCAGCCTCCTAAAGTGCTGGGATTACAGGCATGAACCACCGCGCCCAGCCCCAGAATGTCTTGTAGCAGCTGTTTTCCTGTTCACGTCCCCTCGCTGCTGCATAGGGCAGGAGATATGGGCCACAGTAGCTGTGATCAGCAAGAAACCAGGCTCCACGCCTCACCCCCAGGTCTCTCTGAGGCCCAATACAGACTACAAGGCCTTCCAGCTCCCTCCCCCTTAGCCTCCGGCAGATTCACTGGAAAAGAAGAGCAAACCCTCAACCCCTATCTTTGCACCGCGGGCTTCTTCCCTTCTCAGCCTGTGCTCCAACTGCTCTCCCGGCTTATCAGTTGTCCCCAAGCAACAGCTGGAAAGTCTGTAGTGGGGACCCCCCTCTGCTCCAGGCTCTTCTCTCACCTTCCTAGCTAAGGGCAGTCCCTCCAGGGCTCTCCTTGAGGCCCTCAAAGCTCCAACCAGCCCCTTTGTCAGACACTTTTGGAGAAGTTCACTGCCACTCCTCCAAAGAAATTGAAACAGTTTGATTCTCACTTAAAGGTTCTGTTTGCATTGAGGAGTTTGTCACACATGCTAATGAACAGCCGGCTGACCCAAGGACAGAAGGGATGGAGGTGGCCTCTAATAAATTATTCCTGGCTGCTGTGCTGATAAGATGCAAACAAGTGACCAGGGACTTGCCTGTGTCCTGGACTTTGGTCAGTACAGCTCCAGTTCATCTTCTTGATCAGCTCAGCTCCCAGGCCTGCAGCTTCCAGGCGCCCCTGCTAGGCTGGGGCAAGGCAGGCAAGCAAGCGTGCTGGACAGCAGGTGTGGGCAACAGGTGGGCTGAAGGCCTAGCAGGGCCCAGCTCCTGCTGGTTCTCTTCACGAGGCCCACCCTCAGGTGCTTTTAAGTGGAGACAGCTGAGCAAGTAGGTTTGCACATTTTCTAAGGATCTCAACAATGCAAGACCACTTTCTCCTCCCTTCCTTAATTGTAGTGCCTTTTTTTCCATTTATATAAAAGTAGTTCACACTTATTGCAGAGCATTCTGCAAATAAAGAAATCACGGGAAAAAATTAAACCACATGCAATCCCATCACCCAGAAATGACCGCTTAAATTTGACTTCCATTCCTCCTTACCTTTACTACACATGTGTTTTAAAAGCAAACATGGGGCTGGGCATGGTGGCTCATGCCTGTAATCCCAGCACTTTGGGAGGATGAGGCAGGTGGGTCACCTGAGGTCAGGAGTTCAAGGCCAGCCTGACCAATATGGTGAAAGCCCATCTCTACTAAAAATACAAAACTTAGCCGGGCATGGTGGCCTGGGCCAGTAGTCCCAGCTACTCAGGAGGCTGAGACAGGAGAATTGCTTGAGCCCGGGAGGCGGAGGTTGCAGTGAGCCAAGATCACACCACTGCACTTCAGGCTGGGTGACAGAGCGAGACTCCATCTCAAAATAAAATAAAATAAAAGCAAACATGGAATCATAATAATAGTAATATTTATTAAGCAAATGCTTACTATGCACTAGACTAAGCTAAACCTTTCATTTGGATTATCTCATTAAATTTTCACAAGTCTGAGTGATTGTGTCATTATTATCCCCATTTTATAGATGGAGAAATTGAGGCTTAAAGAAGTTGAGTGCCTTGTCCAATGTCATCCAGCAATTAAATGGTGGGGCTGAGATTCCAACTTAGGAGATCTGATTCCAGAACCGCCACTCTCACTCTGACTGCTTTGAGACTAAAAATTCTATAAATATCTAAGTCCTGAGCCTTCAGCATCATTTTTAATGACTACCTAGCACTCTATTGTTCAGATGTACCATCATTTTCCCAGTTACTTATCAATGAACAGAGGTTGTTTTCAATGTTTTCTACAATACATTCACTGATAAAGATCCTCATAGTTCAATATTTGCTCAAAAGCTAAAATTGGAATCCCTGGGCCCAAGCATATGTATAATTTTAAGGCTTTTGATACATATTGCCAAGATGGTCCTCCAAAAATAATGAACCAAATTATACTTCCTACATCCTCATCCACACTAGAATACAAAGCATTCTTCATCCAAGTGATTAGAGGCAGCTCAAATTCCGCCACATGAATAATACAATTAGATTAATTAGGGATTTGGGGTAGCTCAACAGTTTCCATTGGAAATTCCATCCTCCTATCGCAGAAGAGCTGAGGCCAGATATTGAGCAGAAAGGAGGCTCAATGAGAATGAGAACAACTTCCACTTAATTGAGTCAGGTTAATAATTCTGAAGTTCTCAGAAATGCCTTTGTCTCCATCACTGTCACTGAACAGTCACTGTCAGTGACCAAGGGGGAGAACAGTGTGTGGAATGTCCCTGAGTCCCTTGGCTAAGTCCAGCAGGAGGCAGCTTGGAGCACGGAGAGGACAGAGAGCTGGGGGTTAAGACTCAGGAGTGCTCATCTCAGCCCTGGGATTTCTAATGAGTGTGAGCATGACACAGCAAGCCTCATTCCTCTCTTCTGGAGGTGAATGCCTGGGGGGTGGGATCATGGCCTGGAGTTCCCACCAGCTGCAATCCCTTATATCCCAATGTCCCAGAATAGAACACTAACTAACACCAACTGCCATTTATTTCACTCCCACCTACACGAGACACAAACTCAGCATTATACTTGCATACATTATCCCATTTAAGCCTCCAAAATCTTTGTAGTGCCACTTTTGTCCTTGTTTGACAGATGAGAAAACTGAGGCATAGAAGTTTAAACGAGTCACCAGTGTTGGACTGGTGGCGAATGGCAGAACCAGAATTAGAGCCCAAGACACTCTGACTCAGTTTAAGACCCCATTTCTAAACACTGGGCTACACGCACTCTCCTCTAATCAGAAAAATAGTTCAAGGCTAAGAGCCAGGTCTGTGCTGTTCCTCACTCCATCCCCAGCACCTAGCCCAATGCCACAGTAGGCAATGAGGGTTTGTGACTGTCTTAGTCGTCTATTGCTGTGTAATTACAAAAAACTCAGTGACTTAAAATGGTACCCATTTGCCAGGTGCATTGACTGACACCTGTAATTCCAGCGCTTTGGGAGGCCGAGGCAGGTGAATCACGAGGTCAGGAGTTCAAGACCAGCCTGGCCAAGATGGTGAAACCCCATCTCTACTAAAAATACAAAAATTAGCAGGTGTGGTAGTGGGCGAGATCACGCCACTGCACTCCAGCCTGGGCAACAGAGCAAGACTCATTCTCAAAAAAAAAAATTAGCTGGGTGTGGTGGCACATGCCTGTAGTCCCAGCTACTCAGGAGGCTGAGGCATGAGAATCGCTTGAACCGAGGAGGCAGAGGTTGCAGTTAGTCGAGATCGCGCCACTGCACTCCAGTCTGGCGACAGAGCAAGACTTCATCTTAAACAAACAAACAAACAAACAAACATTCATTATCTCACAGTTCTGGGAGTCAGAAATCCAGGTACAACATCACTAGGGTCCCTGTTCAGCATCTTACAAGGCTGAAATCAAGGTGTCAGCTGAACTATGTGCCTACTAGAGCTTGGGATCCTCTTCCAGGATCATTCCAATTATTGGCAGAATTCACTTACTTGCTGTAGCATGACTAAGGTCTCCATTTTCCAACTAGCTGTCAACCAGGGACTGCTCTCAGCTCCTAAATGCTACCCCCAAGTCCTTGCCATGTGATCTTATGGATTCTCACACTCTCACCCTCAAATCTCTTCCTTCAGGAGGGTTCCACCCTTTCTGAGATAACTTTTGGCTGAAATGTACACTCATTCATTCAACAACGTTTGTTGAAGACCTACAGTGAGCAAGGTACTTTGTTCTAGGTGCTCAGGTACAGCAGTGTCAAAAATAAAAATAAAACATCTCTGTCCTCAAGGTCCTTATATTTAGTGAAGAAGACTGATGGGAAACTAGAGAAATAAGTAAACTACACAGCGTAGTAGATAGTGAGAAAGTGGTTTGGAGAATAGCAAAGCAGGGAAGGGCAGAGGCCCAAGGAAAAAGGAGGCATTTATTTATTTATTTATTTATTTATTTATTTATTTATTTGATGGAGTTTCACTCTTTTCACCCAGGCTGGAGTGCAGTGGTGCGATCTCAGCTCACTGCAACCTCTACCTCCTGGGTTCAAGCAATTCTCTTGCCTCAGCCTCCCAAGTAGCTGGAACTACAGGTGCATGCCACCACGCCCAGCTAATTTTTTGTATTTTTAGTAGAGACGGGGTTTCACCACGTTGGCCAGGCTGGTCTCGAACTCCTGACCTCAGGTGATCCGCCCACTTGGCCTCCCAAAGTGCTGGGATTACAGACGTGAGCCACCGCGCCTGGCCCTCTGATGGTTTTATAAAGGGGAGCTCCCCAGCACACCCCCTCTTGCCTGCTGCCATGTAAGATATGACATTGCTCCTCCTTCACCTTCCACCATGATTGTGAGGCCTCCTCAGCCATGTGGAACTGTGAGTCCATTAAACCTCCTTTCTTTATAAATTACCCAGTCTCGGGTATGTCTTTATTAGCAGGGTGAGAACAGACTAATACACCTGCACATATCTACTGCACTCCAGCCTGGGCAACATAGCAAGACCACATCTCAAAAAAGGAGTCAAGCGTGGTGCCTCACTCCTGTAATCCCAGCACTTTGGGAGGCTGAGGCAGGCAGATCACTTGAGGTCAGGAATTCGAGACCAGCCTGGCCAACATGGTGAAACCCTGCCTCTACTAAATATAGGAAAATTAGCAGTGCAGTGGTACACTCCTGTTACCCCAGCTACTTGGGAGGCTGAGGCATGAGAATCGCTTGACCTTGGAAGGCGGAGTTTGCAGTGGGCAGAGATCACACCATGCACTGCAGCCTGGGGGACAGAGTGAGACTCTGTCAGAAGAAAGAAAGAGAGAGAGGGAGGGAGGGAGGGAGGAAGGGAGGAAGGAAGGAAGGGAGGAAGGAAAGAAGGAAATTAGAGAAAGAAGCAGGGACCTTGAACTTCCTGCTGAGATGGCCCAGAACTGTGAAGGCCAAGCAGGAGGAATGTGAGTGACGGCAGCCTCCAGGGTGTTGGAAATAGCAGCTGCAGGTGAGTCCTGAGCTCCAGGAAGACCCCAAGAAAAAAATCAGTACCAGCAGTTCCTGGACTCAAAGGGCACTAATAACTATTGTTAAATGGTCCAAGCATTTTAATGTGTTTATATCTGAAAATTGTGATGAGGAAGGCATAGGGGCTTATTTACTCTGTTAATTCTTTGTCCCATGAGAGACACATTTCTGCTTAAAACAGGGAAAGAAAGAGAAAATAAGGCTGCCAAAAGCAAAGAAATTCTATATGTATATTCTTAGTTCAATTTTTGGATTAAGGGAGAATAGAAAAAACAAAATCCATGGGAATGCCAATTAAAAGTTCCCTTTATGTGCCAGGCATGGTGGCTCACCCCTGTGATTCCAGCACTTTGGGAAGCTGAGGCAGGAGGATCACTTGAGCCTAGGAGTTTGAGACCAACCTGGGAAACATGGTAAAACCCTGTCTCTACAAAAATTACAAAAAAAAAAAAAAATTAGCCAGGCGTGGTGGCACACACCTGTAGTTCCAGCTACTTGGGAAGCTGAGATAGAAGGATCGCTTGAGCCTGGGAGGTTGAGGCTGCAGTGAGCCATGATCACACCACTGCACACCAGCCTGGGCAACAGAGCAAGAAAAAAAAAAAGTTCCCCTTACCTTACATTTGTTAAAATGGCATAATATGTTCATTCTGTGCCAGCTAATATGAAAATGTGTATTTAAGTTTATGAAATCCCACTAAGGAAAGACTCTACTTTCTTACCCAAATAAGATTTTTATATATTTGGGTAAGAAAGTATCAAAATATTTTATATTTATATTTTATATATAAATATAGTTATATTTTATATTTTTATTTATATTTTAGATAATACAAAGAGGCAAATAGCATTTCTTAATGAGACAAATCAAATCTTTTCTTTTCTTTTCTTTTCTTTTTTGAGACAGAGTCTCCCTCTGTCACCCAGGCTGGAGTGCAGTGGAGAGATCTCAGCTCACCGAAACCTCCACCTCCTGGGTTCAAGTGATTCTCCTGCCTCAGCCTCCCAAGTAGCTGGGATTACAGGCATGCACCACCATGCCCAGCTAATTTTGTATTTTTAATAGAGACAGAGTTTCTCCATGTTGGTCAGGCTGGTCTCAAACTCCCTACCTCAGATGATCCACCCACCTTGGCCTCCCAAAGTGCTGGGATTACAGGCGTGAGCCAACGTGCCCAGCTAAATCCTCTCTTAAGTAATTTTTTTTTTTTTTTTTGAGACAGAGTCTCACTCTGTCACCCAGGCTGGAGTGCAGTGGCGTGATCTCGGCTCACTGCAACCTCTGCCTTCTGAGTTCAAGTGATTCTCCTGCCTCAGCCTCCCAAGTAGCTGGGATTACAGGTGCGTGCCACCACACCCAGCTAATTTTTGTATTTGTAGTAGAGATGGGGTTTCACCATGTTGGCCAGAATGGTCTCGAACTCCTGGGTTCAAGTGATCCTCCCGCCTCAGCCTCCCAAAGTGCTGGAGTTACAGGTGTGAGCCACTGTGCCCAGACCTCTTTTAAGTAATTTTGGAGTACCAGCACCTTCCCAACTCACATACCACTGTCTCTTCCCTAGAAGCCCCAGAAGGCCAACTCCTACCACGCCCACAGGTAAACACCTGACCACAGCTGGGTGGATCACATTCTGTCTCCCAGGAATTTGAATTTGGCCAAAGAAACAGCTTACCAGTCTCAGCAAGAGTACGGAATGAGGGGTAGATCTATCCAGTAACCCCAGCCTAGCCAGGTCATGCCTTATGGTCCTGGAATTGAGAAAACCATGAATTCTGTGAACATGTCTGAGCCCATTCTATGGGCCAGATCTGGAGAATCAAGGACATCCTGATAGTATACATGGACTTGGTCTTCCAAGGCTCTAGGCTTGCTGAGGAGGCAGACATGATACCAGATCATTGGCACTGTCCTGGAGGGGCTATGCCAGTAACACTGGGAGGACTTGCAAGCACTTCCCCCTTGGACCTCAGTTCCTCATCTAGAAAACAATCGAAACGACTCTTCTGGTTTTACTGCCTATAGCTTCTGAAGACAAAAGCCACCTGATTAGAGTTGGGAGGCTGGAAGGCAGATTTTAATTTCCCACCTGTTATGGACTGAATGTTGGTGTCCTCTCACAAAATTCATATGTTGAAGCCCTAATCCCCAATGTGACTGTATTTGGAGATAGGGCCAATGAGGAGGTGATAAAGGTTAAATGAGGTTAAAAGGATGGGACCCTAACTGGACAGGGCTGGTGTCCTTGTAAGAATGGGAAGAGACACCAGAGCTCTCTCTACACAATGAGAAGGTGGCCATCTGCATGCCAGTAAGGAAGCCCTCACCAGGAACCACACTGGCCAGCACCTTGGTCTTGGACTTCCAGCCTCCAGAACTATGAGAAAATAAATCTCTCTTGTATCAGCCACCCATTCTGTAGTATTATGTTATGGAAGTCCAAGCTGACTAAGGGCCCACTTCTTCAAAACTGGGCAGATGGCCCAAAATTGGGCAGAGGTGCAGTGGCTCACACCTGTAATCCCAGCGCTTTGGGAGGCCGAGGCAGGCAGATCACTAGAGGTCAAGAGTTTGAGACCAGCCTGTCCAACATGGTGAAACCCTGTCTCTACTAAAAATACAAAAATTAGCTGGGCGTGGTGGCGGACACCTGTAATCCCAGCTACTTGGGAGGCTGAGGCAGGAGAATCGCTTGAACCCAGGAGGCAGAGGTTGCAGTGAGCTGATATCATGCCACTGCTCTCCAGCCTGGGCAACAGAGCAAGATTCCATCTCACAAAAAAAAAAAAAAAAAAAAAAATTGAGCAGACGAGGCTCTTATATGGTGATATTTGCCCAGCGACACCTCCTGAAAGCACACAGACTGCTTCCAAAGACAGCGTCCACCAAGTTCTCAAGGGGTATAAACAGGAAGGTTCCTCTGGAAGCCCTGACATCTGCCCTGTCCCCAGCCTGAGGCCACCCCACTACCAGGATCCAGGAGCTGACAAAACTCATGGCGGACGCACTGGGTGGAACTCCAGGCTCCTCTAGTAAATCCCTAAATCCCTGCTGCTTTACCAGTGGGTGGAGGAAGCCACACTCGCAAATGGGCAGCCTTGAATGCATGAGGCACAGAACGGGGCTGTTGGGCCTGGAGCACAGCCCCACCTGAGCCGTTCCTCCAGCTTTCCTGCCGCAGTGTGTGTTGGTGCCAGACGGGACCCTGTGGAATGCTGGGAACTGGGTGACCTCAGGCCCCTCCCAAACCAGGCTGCAATCATGCCCCACTTCTGTAGGGGCTCCCCTCTCTTCTCTTCCTTCACCTGAGTTGACCCATTCCTTGCCTCCCTAAAGCTCATAAAATGCCATTTCATTACATGATGTTTTCATTCATGCAAGAAGACCACCATGTTCATTAAGATGGAAGACAGGGAGAACTAAGTAGATCTTAGTTTTCCCTGCCTCTATTAATCATGAAAGCGTGGCTCCTCAAAACCCAACCTTGTCTTTTGTTTTAACGTCCCAGCTTCCCTTTAGAGTTCTCTCTTTTTCTTTTTTCTTTCTTTCCTTTTTTTTTTTTTTTTTTTTTTTTTTGAGATGGAGTCTCGCTCTGTCGCCCAGGCTGGAGTGCAGTGGTGTGATCTCGGCTCACTGCAACCTCCGCCTCCCAGGTTCAAGTGATTCTCCTGCCTCAGCCTCCTGAGTAGCTGGGATTACAGGCGTGTGCCACCACTCCTGGCTAGTTTTTGTATTTTTAGTAGAAATGGGGTTTCACCATGTTGGTCAGGCTGGTCTCGAACTCCTGACCTCATGATCCACCCGCCTCGACCTCCCAAAGTGCTGGAATTACAGATGAGCCACTGCACCCAGCCTAGAGTTGTCTCTTTCTAGGCCCACATCAAGCTCTGTGCCCTTTGGAGTTAACTCCTGAAGAATCTTTAAAAAAACAAAACAACAAAAGTCTCTCTCCTCCCTTGGCTTCTGTGATCCCAGCTCCCCAGCCTCTCTCTTTCCTCTCTGGCCCATCCATCTCTGGCCCATTCCCCTTCTCCCTGCTGACATCATCCACTCCCTCCAAGCCTATCTCCACAGGCGGAGCTCTCCACAGACGCAGACCTGCCTGTGACACTTCCACCAGGTGCCCTGTGGTTTTCCACTCCACAGGCCCAGAAAGGACTCAGCATCCCCTCCCCAAACCAGCATCTGCTCCTGGTCTGCATCTCTCCTGGGCACCTTGCCTGTGCCCAGTCACCACAGCTCTCAAACCCAGGCTCCTGCTTCTCGATCTAGAGTTACTATGAACCAAGGTAACATACATAAATATAAATCACCTAGCACAGTGCTCAGCCTTTGCCAAACAAATGCTCATTCATCTCTCCTTTCCCCATGTCTGCAGCCCTGTTCTCTCCATCATGTGTTTTATCCTCTAGAGACCAATCTGATTTCTGGAGTCACCATTTGCCAAAAACACCCTGCAATTTTCTGTTTCTAATAATCCAGCTGCAGAGGTAAGAGTGTCTTTTTTTTTTTATCTTAAACCAAGTTGATATTGTATAAAATTATCTGGTTGTTTTGATTTATCTAAAATATTTAGACTAAGAGGATACCTGAATTTTTTTAAATAATTATAATTTTTTTAAAAGCTTGTCTCAGGAAGTTTTTATAAAACAAAGTAGAAAGAACTCATTCCAGCCAGGCATTAGCCTTCCTTCTCACTCTGCTTTTGGAAGGATTTGCAATTCAAATTGAGGATAAACTATTTTCACTTAGAAAAACACATTCCCTCTAGCAAAGAAACTCTTTTGAATAAATCTCTGCAAAAGAGCCATATCTTTATGCTTCATATGTGCAACATTTAACGAGAAAATTCTATTAATCTTTTTCTTCTTTTACTCTTTCCCATCATCGTAATGATTTTCCTTAATGATGGAAATTTAGAACTGCCCAATCCACAATCACACACATACCTCCTTTGTCTTTTCAGATTTCTTCCCAACAAAACCCCACAGACGATGGAGATCAGATTTAATTTAAATTATTTTAGCTGACATCAGCTTCCGGCCAGATCCTTGGTGTCAAAATGGAACGGAAAATTGAAATAAAACCCATAACTATAGTTGAATTATCTTGATAATTGTCTAAATTTCTGTATCCCCTAAGAGAACTACTTTCAGATCAATGCAGAAGAAAAAAGCATATTGATGTGTTAATAAGTAAAAGGAACAAATGGCCCTGTGGAGTCCGGCGTGTGGGCTCTGGAAATAGACTTTCTGATTTGAACCTCAACTGTGTCCCTTACCAGCTGAGGGACCCTGGGTGAGTTGCTGATATCTCTGAGTTTTAGTTTTCTCATTTGGGGTTGTTGCGAAGGTTAAATGAATTAATTCATACAAAGTGGTAAGGACAGTTCCTGGCACATACTAAGTGCTCAGTGAAAATAGGAATCATAGGCCAGCACAGTGATTCACACCTGTAAATCCAGTACTTTGGGAGGCTGAGGTGGGTGGATCAGTTGAGGTTAGGAGTTTGAGACCAGCCTGGCCAACATGGTGAAACCCTGTCTCTACTACAAATACAAAAATTAGCCAGGCATGGTAGTATGTGCCGTGCCTGTAGTCCCAGCTACTAGGGAGGCTGCGGTGGGAGAATTACTTGAACCTGGGAGGTGGAAGCTGTAGTGAGCCGAGATCGCCGCACTGTACTCCAGCCTGGGCGACAGAGTGAGAATCCATCGGGAAGGGGTGGGGAGGGCAGAAGAATCATTATCTGTGCCAGTTCCAAATTCTATAAACCTAGTACATACAGTACAGTGTAATCATTAGAACCTTTTATTCAGATGGCCTTGGTTCAAACCCTGGCTCTACCACTTACTAGCTGTGCGACTCTGGGCAAGTTACCCAACAGTGGCTCCATTAGCACAAGGGATGTTAAACATTGTGTCTGCATCATGGATATTGTCATGCGTATGAAATGAAATGGTGTGAAATACTTGGCATTTATAATAAATGCTCAACGAATTTTGGCTGTTAGTTTTCCTTGCATGCTACAAAAATAAGGCTGATTAACTCAGAACTGTTTCCCTAAACGCCTGGGGGTTTTCAAAAGGGTAGAGCTATAAGATTTTGCTACCTTAATTGTTGATTAGGGGCCAAATATCATTACAATACACCTCCTATTTAGGGCAGCGGTTGGGGCTACAAGCCCTCATAGGTGGGCAGCAAGGCCCCTTAGACAAAAAGAAGTCGGACATTCCCTCTCCTTCAACTGGCAGCCCAGTCATGGGCACGTGGCCTGCGCTCAGCCAATCAAAAGTTGCAAAGGTTGTCTTTTTGCAACTGGCAAGAGACTATGCTTCTGAAAGTAGGGAGAAGGAAGGTTGGAGGTGATGGGTGGAGATAGGAAAGATGGGTTGAAAGGGAAGACTGACAGCTGATCTCTAGAGTCTTGTCCGCTCCCACCACCACACCTCCACTTTTTCTCTCTCCTAAAACTCTGAATTACAAAATCAACACATTCTTTACAACAGAAGAAACATCCATAAATGTATTCAGAAAGTGTGAATGATCACCTTGTGAAGTATCCGCCTCTATTCTCCTCCAATTAGCCATGTCCCTCTGCAGCTTATGCTGTGTGACAGCATGTCATAGCCATCCCTCAAGGTCAACGGATGTCTACTGTATGCACTCCACTATGGCGCCATCATTTTCCATAATATAAATGCACCAGTGTTTTTTCAAGCACTCCTCTTTGGACCGGCACCTTTTTAGATATCCATTCCCATTTTAAACGCGCATCCTCAGTGACCCAGCAACCTCGCTTTCAGGAACCAAACCCCAGAAATAAAGCACTAGTGTATACATAAAGCTGTGCATGCAGGATACTTAGTACACGTTGCCTGGATTGTCAGGAACTGGAAATAACCTAAATGCCCAGCCATCTCCCCTTATCTGTGTTGTTTATGGCATTTTGTTTCAGGAGGGGGAAGATTTCAACCGTAAAAAGTATTTTATGAAAACCACAACTCAAAGCCAGGTGAGAGTTGGTACTTTTAGGTTCCTTCCAGCAATTACATTTTAGCTGACTTTCCCCTGGGGGGTTATGGGGAGGCAGGAACCAAAAATACAATGTGTATGTCAAGGTCCGATTACCATAGCACAAGAGGATCATTGTTAGGTCCATTTTACCCACAGAGACAGCAAATCAGAATCCTCAGAGAGTCCAAGTTGAGGTTTTGTTTCCATCCGGAGAGTCTCAAACCTTAGTGTTCATACAGTTCACCTGGGGCTCTTGTTAAACTGCAGATTGATTCATTAGGTCTGGGGTGGGGCCTGAGATGTTTCAGCTCCAATAAGCAAACAGGTGATACAGATGCTGCTGACCCATGGACCACACTTTGAATTGTAAGGATCAGATCAATTCACATCTACTGTCTGAACTGAATCCCAGGACTATCCAAGTTTTAGCACTGAAAGTCCCGAGTCCCAAGAAACCCTTGAGTCCCAGGCAAATCAGAACAGTTTGTCACCCTAGGGGTTGTATTAGCTCAAGTTCAGATGACTCAGAGGCCTGAAAACATAAATGAATTAAATTGGCTGGTTGAAAACTTTGGCAAACAGAAGAACTTCAACTGCTCACTCAGGCTCTACCCGAGAGTCTCCAACTTGCAACTTTGTCCTAGATGACCCCATAGAGTACATCCAGCTGAGAAATTCTGTAACATGTTTTTTTCTGATGATAACTGTAAGTGTCTATGGATGAGAAGTCACAATGAAAATAGTAGAAATCAAGGACTACTCAGAAACAAGATGAAAATGACTTAAAGAGAAGTCAGGGGAAGAGTCTATACAACCAGTGAAAAACTCATTATGGGCCAGGCACTGTGGCTCAGGCCTTTAATCCCAGCACTTTGGGAGGCCAAGGTGGGTGGATCACCTGAGGTCAGGAGTTCAAGACCAGACTGGCCAACATGGCAAAACCCCATCTCTACTAAAAAATACAAAATTAGCCAGGCATGGTGGCCCATGCCTATAATCCCTGCTACTTAGGAGGCTGAGGCAGGGAGAATTGCTCGAACCTGGGAGGCGGAGGTTGCAGTAAGCCGATATCACACCACTGCACTCCAGCCTGGGCGACAGAGGGAGACTCCATCTCAAAAACAAAACAAAACAAAATAAAAAAAAACCTCACTATGGGCCAGGCACAGTGGCTCACGTTTATAATCCCAACACTTTGCAAGGCAAAGGCAGCAGCATTGCTTGAGCCCAGGAGTTTAAGACCAGCCTGGGCAACATAGGGACATTCTGTCTCTACCTTTTTTTGTTTTTTTTTTTTAATTAGCCAGGCATGGTGGCACATACCTGTGGCCCTGAGCTGCTCAGGAGGCCAAGGTGAGAGGACTGGTTGGGACCAGGAGATCGAGGCTGCAGTAAGCCTTGATCTTGCCACTGTACAGCCTACGTGACAGAGCAAGACCCTGTCTCAAAACAAAAACAAAACAAAACAAAACAAAACTCACTATGACAGCCAGCCTTCAAGATAACTCCCAGTGATTCTCGCCCCCTGGCATTCATGCCCTGTGTGCTTCTCTCCTACACTGGATACAGCTAACCTGTGTAATCAATATAATATTGTAGACATGAAGAAGTGTGACTTCCAAGGCTAAGTCATAAAAGGCATTGAGGCCTTGATCTTGCTGTTTTGTTTGTTTGTTTGTTTGATCACTTGCTCTGGGGAAAGCCAAGTGCCATGCCGTGAGGATACCCCAGCAGCCCTATGGAGAGAATCACAAAGCGAGGTACTGAGGCCTCCTGCTAATAGCCATATGAAGGAGCCATCTTGGAAACAGACCCTCCAGCCTCAGTCAAGACTTCAGATGACTGCAACCTGGCCCACATCTTAGATGCAACTTTATGAGAGACTCTGAAACAGACCCACTCAGCTAAGCCACTTTTGATCAAGCACTCTAAAAATTCTCCAAAGATCGAAGACCCAAGAAGTTGCAAACTGGACACCAGCAGGGCCACAAACAAGTTTTATTTTGCCTGCACAGTTTTTAAAAAGGTAATTAGCCACCAACATCTAAAAAACAGGATATTCCCATTACACATTCCTTATGTAAACCTGGATTTCTAGCACTTCCTGAAACACCGAAAGAGTTTCAAACCGAGTTCTTCATTCCTGTAGGTCAAGAGTAGGTCAGCACTGAGTAGCAAGTGCCCACTTTAGAGGGAACCTGTGGTCCCCACATCAGCAGCACGCCCACCATATCCTACTGTCTCTCCACCTGGCTAACATTACTTGTTAATATTATCTGCCAGCCCTCCTAAGTCTGTGATCCTTGACTCACGGATGAGAAGCCTTTACACCAATGGTACTCAAAGTATGGTCCCCGGAACAACAGCATCAGCATCACCTGGGAACTTGGTAGAAATGCAAATTCTTGGGTCAACCCAGAAACTCTGGAGTGGGCAATCATCTTTGTTTAAGCCAGCCCTCTGGATGATTCTGATGCCTTATAAAGTCTGAGAACCCCTGTTTCTCATAAGTAAGTGCTTTTGCCTTTAAAACCCATTTTCTGCTGTTTAGTAGAAGGGGCTCAAACGATCTGAAAGTCCAGCTCTACCAACGTGAAGACCTCAGCCCCCACATCCACCATAAATGCCAGCAATCTGTACCTTCCGCCAGGTTTTGTGTCAAATTCTCTGAGGCCACAAAATTCCAAGTTCTCAAAACACCTCCCAGAGTCCACACACTCTCAGCAGTATCATGACAAATAAGAACTATTTGGTCTCAAATAGTCTGCTAACCTGCATTTTTTTCCCTGACACGTATATAAGTAAACAATACAGTTGATTTTTTTTTTTAAACTGAGAGCAGGGTCAAGTCCTACAGTGTGCTGGGCACATTCTCTGTTGTAACCTAAAATTTCTTTCAACCTCGGGTTTCTCAGGTGTAAATTGAGGGGCCAGATGACCTGTCCTCCTTTACGGCCCTAAAAGTCTGTGACTACCTGACATTAAATGAACTTTCAATTTTGGAATACTGAATGCCCCCATCTATCATTAAGTCATTGTTGTGTTGGACAATATGGCTGTACTTAACGAACCAGTCAATGAATTGATTTGGCTGTACTTAACAAATTTGTTTTGTCACATATCTATTATAAGCAAAGCACCCGGTCCTCTTTTCACAATGCATTTAAGTGAACCCATTAGTGACTTCAGATAAAAATCTTGAAGCAGGGCCTGGCGCTGTGGCTCACGCCTGTAATCCCAGCACTCTGGGAGGCCGAGGCCGGTGGATCACAATGTCAAGAGATTGAGACCATCCTTATTAACATGGCGAAATCCCATCTCTACTAAAAATACAAAAATTAGCTGGGCGTGGTTGAGCGTCCCTGTAGTCCCAGCTACTGGGGAGGTTGAGGCAGGAGAATCGCTTGAACCTGGGAGGTGGAGGTTGCTGTGAGCTGAGATCATGCCACTGCACTCCAGCCTGGCGACAGAGTGAGACTCCATCTCAAAAAAAAACAAAACAAAACAAACAAACAAACAAAAATCCTGAAGCATCTACCATCCTAAAGGCGTGAACAGGTTTCTAATTCCTCAACGTACCAGGGAGGGCTCAGCAGCAGTGAGAAATCTTACAGTGTGGGGCAGCTTCTGTGCTGAGGGTGCGTGGTTATGAATATTGCAACATGATATGTCTCACCCAGAAAACCCACCATGCAGTCCCAGGCTGAGTCTTCATCCCTGTCTCAGGGTTCTAACTCGAGTTGACTCTACTTCAAAGGAAGGAAAGCTTGTTTGGTCAAATACCCGTGGAGCGTCGGTTTCAGGAATGTGACATGCTGTTAAACCACAGCCGTGTATGCTTGCGGCCGCTGAGATTTTTCAAGGATGAAAGTTTCACTTTTCAAAGAAAAACATGGCACCATGTAAGCTGGAGAAACATAAGGTAAATGGTGTCAATTGGCCCCAAGAAGCTTTTTCTTCCAGAGAACACCTACTACGTGTACATTCCAGGGGAGGCTGGAGAGGTATGTGAAAATGGACTAAATGTATAAGATTAGAACAATGAGACACAGTTCCTGCCTCCCAGCACATTTCAGGAGGTGGAGACAAAGGACAGCTGGGATGGGTAGAGGACAATGTCAGTGCATGGGATTATGGGGACCCGGGGAGGACTGGGGAAGGGAGCAGGATGTGACCCCAGAGGCCAGGTCAAGCGAATGGTCAGCATGGGCAGGTTGGGGGGACTAGGGGTGGTTGGAGCAGACACAGGACCTGGAGCAGGAAACACCAAGTCACAGGGCAGGGGAGAGGTCCCTGGGCAGTCAACACAGGGCACTTGGTGCCTTTCTGAGGTCACATATCTGGGCTCCCACTTCCACATCTGCCTCTGAGGTTTGGGAGAATGATCACCAAAGACTGCTGAATGCCGCTGGAATAGGACATGGGGATGTCCCATCTCCACAGCCCCAGGCATTTCAAAGTGGGTATCTGAGGAACTGAATTAATACAGAATCACATTTCGGAGATTCACAACTGTTTAATTTTGGAAGGGGGATGGGGGTCATCTAACCCAAGCTCACCCTCCATGTCTTGATCTCTGTGGTGGCTTAGGTATCCAGCTTTGTATTTGGCTGCCTCTGTTGACAGAGAGCTCACTCTCTCCCTCTCACAAGGTAGCCTGTTTCATCACCAAAGGGCTGGAGTTGTCTCAGAATGTTTTCCTTACATGGCGCCAGCATCTCTCTCCTATTTTACCCTCCTAAGAGCATGCTCTGTCCCTCAGAACGGGTCTGAACCTGTGTTTACTACAGCAGCCCTTTAACTGTCTAAGGGAGCCACCGCAACCTCCCTATACGTCCCTCGTTCCTCCCTAGGTGCTTTCGTGCGGTGGCTCCCGCACCTGGTTGCGGTCATCCGAAGGCTGATTAGTTTGCCCGCGTTCTTTGGAAACTGTGCTCCCTGCTCCCTCAAAACTGACAGCGATTTTCCAGGTAGAGTGAAAGCAACATAAGCCACACGTGGGCAGTGTGGGGGCAATGCTGGAAACCTGGGCCGCTGACCCCATAGACCACCAAGGGTTGGCGGCTGCTTCAGGAACTGAAAGACGCGCAGGTCAGCCCAGCCTGGGATAACCCCTTCCAGAGGGTCCAGGCAGCCTTGACCAGACCTGATGCTAAGTACTTGCTAAGCCCTGGGTGGCCTGTAGCTTCTCACTGTCCGGGGTAAAAGCAAGCCCTGGGCCAGAGTCTTGTACACTGGAATTCGTGGACACTGGTGGGGAAAACCACTGGCCTCTGAGCCTGGCATAGAAGGGAGAAGCCCGCCCCCTTGTGGATCTCTGGAGAGTAACAGGGTGCAAAAAGCACTGAAACCCCAACCGGAGACAGGGAGTCTCGGGGAGCAGCCACCTCCTCTCAGCGCTCCCATTTCACCAACCACCTCTGGGGACCTGCAAGAGAATTGATCTGTGCTGGCACGGGAGTGGCAGCAGGGGACATAAAAGGAAGCTAGGAAGTTGAGACCCCTGGATTATGTCTGGCAACAGCGAGTTAGAAATCGGGCAAGTGTTATTAGCTGTTTAAAAAAAGAAAGAAAAAAAATGGCATCTGGAGGTCTTTCCTGGTTCTGCCACTCCCTGTGTGGCCCCAGGAAAACTAGTCTGTCTCTGGGCCTCCAAAGACCTTGCTAGGTAAAGGCTCCAATCCCTCTGAATGCTGAAGCCTCAGGCTTTCACATCTCAGTCCTGACAGTGGTCTGTGGTTGGTGGCAACACAGTCCTGATTGAAGAGAACATGGGAGGCAGCAAGGGCAAAGGGCATTGCGCAAGGGGAAGCAGAGGGCACCAGCTTGGTCGCCCACCCGCAGCAGCCCTGGACAGCACAGCACCCCTATCGCTACACCATGCTGCTAGGAGCCCGAAGGGTCATTTTCCAGAGTGAGTCCAAGAGGGGTCATGTCCCCTCCTTCCACAGTTTTGGCCAAATCTACATCATTTCTCCATCACGTGGACACCAGCCCAGAGGTGCCTGTGCCATAAAACATACTTGACCCAGAGAGATGTGACCCAGGCCCATTGTCCAAGACAGCAGCCTTGCTCACATGCTTCCAGACTGCCTTTCCTCTGCACAAAGCACATGATCAAAGATTGTGTTTTTAACGTATTTTCAAGATGAATTCTTTGCTACTCTGTAACTGATCAGGATAATTGGGCTAAATCTAGCCCTGGGAAATGCAAACCAGAAGCACTTTCCTCGAAGCTCCCCAGATTAAAAAATGAATGATATGTTAAGATGGCTCAGATTTCCGACTGCACTACATTCGCAGAGAAACAGAGCCACTAAGTCAGCGAAGATAGTGTTTTAAAGGCCAGCTGTCCTCCAGAAGAATGAAAAGTATTAAAACTCTTTTAGGTGGGGCACAGTGGCTCATGCCTGTAATCCCAGCACTTTGGGAGGCCAAGGCGGATGAATCACTTGAGGTCAGGAGTTCGAGACCAGCCTGGCCAATGTGGTAGAACCCCATCTCTACCCAAAATACAAAAATTAGCCAGGCATGGTGCCATGCGCCTGTAGTGTCAGCTACTCAAGTGGCTGAGGCACAAGAATCACTTGAACCTGGAAGGTGGAGGTTGCAGTGAGCTGAGATTGTACCACTACACTCCAGCCTGGGCTACAGGGCAAGGCTGTTTCAAAAAAAAAAAAAAAAGCTGTTTTAAAATGGCTTTGTGCCGGGTGCAGTGGCTCACGCCTGTAATCCCAGCACTCTGGGAGGCCAAGGTGGGTGGATCACCTGAGGTCAGGGGTTCAAGACCACCCTGGCCAACATGGTGGAACCCCTATCTCTACCAAAAATATAAAAATTAGCCGGGCATGGTGGTGTGCATATATAATCCCAGCTACTCGGGAGGCTGAGGCAGGTGAATGGCTTGAACCCAGGAGGCGGAGGTTGCAGTGAGCCAAGATTGTGCCACTACACTCCAGCCTGGGTGACACAGTGAGACTCTGTCTCAAAAAATAAATAAAATAAAATTTAAAAATGCCTTTGTAGAAATTATCTGAAATAATTATGCCCTCAGTCTAGCATGCTCCTAGCTGGAAATGTCCAGGAAAAATGTTAGGGGTAGAAGAGTCATCTCTGCACACTATAGTACACTAAAGCTTTGGCTGAAACTACATAGCCTGAAATGTCTCATTTTTTAACGGCATTATGAGTTATTACATAAACATCCTTTAAAATTCAGAGCAGTCCAACAATAAGAACAACCCAAGTTCTACCTAAAAAACTACAGTCAGGTAGAATATGTAACTGTAGACAGAACACTTTTCAAACACCTATTTAGACCACCTGGTTTCTGCAGTATTGCCAAATTCTAAAATTGTAATGAAAAATGTAAAGTTTAAAACCTACAAGTCATCAGAGGTTCAGTGAGCAGATTGTGCCATTCCAAAACTGAAAATGTGCTTGCATAAGCAAGTCACTGGGGCTAACCTTTCTGGATTGAGAGTCTGGCCTTCAGTTCAGACCGTGGCTATGCCAGGGTCAGAAATGTGACAAAACTGTGCTTTCACAGAGGTTAGCCAAGGTTCGCAGGGTCATGACTGGGCCATTTTATCAGTCATGTCAGGCTCACACCCTATTGCCTGGGATAGATAAAAACTTTATCTGTCAGTCTGCTAAATCTGCTCCTCCTGCCTCATTTTGAATAAAGAAAACCTGGGCTCAGCTTATCTTAACCAGAGATGCGCCTTTCCTAATACTGTTTCCATATGCAACTTCTAAGTAAAGGTGACACGCCAATGATTTCTGGTCTCATTTTAGTCAAGAGCTGTCCATAACTGGAGTGACTGGCTTTGTCTTATCTAAAACCGTAACTTCAGAGAACAGTTCTGGCACTATTGGACAACACAGATTTATTATGTTTATGACATGTTAGATGAGCTGGAGAGGTTAGAGTGACAGTTCTCAGTGTTACCTTTTCAGGTTCATCTTTCCCTAAAGTACAGCAAACCAAAAAAAAATTAAATTAACTTGGATCAATTTTCCAAATAGGGAATCTAAATGACTATAGAAGAATTTACAGAGATACGTCTGGAATAACACACACAGACATATATTTTCTAATAACTGTTAACATAAAAAACAGCTAAGATTTCTTCTCACAGAAAACAGAGATGCAAAGATGACAAATAAGCCCAGGTAGGCATTGTAAAATCTGGTTAAATACACTAAGAAAATACTAAACTGGTGAGTTTTACCCAACAGGAATCTTAAAATACCAGAAAAGTACCTTCAAATTTTACTTTATTTGGAAATGATACAAATTCATTATTTTAATATTTAAAGATTGTGGTAGTATAGTCAAAACACATAAATATTATAATATACAATTAGAAATTAAATATAAAGTCAACACAACACTCCTTAAAAACTCATATGTACACTTCCAATAAGTCTCAGGCTTGAACATTCAAGCTCATCAGATTTCCCCATGGAAATGGGTGAATCTTGCAGGGAGATTGTCCACAGGATACACGGTGGGACTGGTTTTCATTGTAGGAGGTCCATTTAGAAGCTGCCAGTCACAATGCCTGGCCAGCTCCACTGTAAATATTTTGAGAAGAATTTTTGCAAATTCTTTGCCTACACAGCTCCTAAGGCCTCCTCCAAATGGAATGAAGCTGAACCTGGATGCATCCTCTGGGTGAGGCAGCATGAATCGGTCAGGATTAAATTCTTCCTTGTTGGTGAAGATCTCTGCCACATCATGAGTATCACAGATACTGTAGATAACATTCCAGCCCTTGGGAATCTGGTATCCCTGCAAAAGATTATGAAACCCCAAGGGCTGACAAACTGGAATTTAACTTTCAACAACAAAAAGCAGTCACTGATATCTTTGGGGGAAATTATGAGCTAAAAGCAAGGGAGAGGTAGAAAGAGAGAGGTGGATCCAGGTTGCTGAAACATATCTCCATATAGGGCAGAACAATTATCAAAAGTGTAAGAATTGCAGCCACAGCATAGGGAAGAAAGAGGAGTTTTTAAACCACAACAAAAGGGAGAAAGAAGAGAATTTTAACTTACATTTAATTCAAAAGTCTTCAGAGCAACCCGAAACCCTCCTGGAACTGGGGGATTCAGTCGAAGGGTCTCCTTAATAACACACCCGATGTATTTAAGTTGTTCCAAAATTTCCATGTCCAACTTGTTGTCTTGATTGCTCTTGCAAAGTAAACCCTATCAAAACAGTCATACAGAGGTGAACAGTTATTTTGTGCTCCAATAAAATCAGCCCAGCAGACGTAAACAGGGCTTAAGTGGAGACTAAACCCAAAGGGCCCCATGATGGGAGAGACTGGGAGGGGGAAACAGCAGCTAATGGCCATTTGCCTGCCCAAATCCACTATCTATTTACAATCCCAGGAGAATGCTGCTTACCAGTTAGAAGGACCAAGTTTCTCCCCACGCCCCCCCACCCCACACTCACCACCACCACCCACACTAATCAGCTATTCACACTATGTATGCCCTTGGACACACCAATTCAAGAAAGTGGAACCTATCTGAGAATCTCCACGGTTCAGCAAAAGGTGGAGGAGGGGGTAGGAATACAAGGTCAAACCCTGCCCAAGTGGGCTCACAGCTCAAGACTCCATCCTGTTTATTCACAAAGCTAATTCTGCCCACTGGCCCACGCAGCCCTGGGCCCTGCACTTTCAATATACTCCATGAAGGCAGCACACTGACTTATTCAGAAGTTGGCTAGGGAGCAGCTGAATTTCCTAAGCTAATAAGGACACCCCCAGCCCCAGTCTCCCTACCTTACTCTTCAGCTCTTCTCGCACTTTCTGGAGAACATGTGGGTAGAGCCCCAGGTAAGTGATCAGAGATGTGGCTGCACTGGCCGTGGTTTCGTGTCCTCCAAAGAGGAGTTCGGTTGAAGATTGCTTTAGTGCCTAAGAATAGAGTAAGACCCACATTCTCACAAGTCTGCCTGCGGTTTGACAGACTCAGAATCGAACTGAGAGTTCTGGAGGAAAGACTAGAAGGGCTAAATGTTTTGCTGACAGAAAGTCAAGGAAAGCAATATCTTTAAACAAAATGCAACGTCCCTTTAGTTCAGCTGGAGCAGTAAGGCGAGTACGACCCCGCTCTACCGGAAACTCCTGAGTTAAAGTCTTAGTTTTATTAAAATCGCAAGGTTCTTTATTAACATTTTTGCAAATTCCAACTTTCCCTTTGAAACCTGGAAAGGCTAGGGGATGCCCCCAGTTCCGCCGCAGCCCCTTCCGCAGCTCTCCTGACCGGGTGTCTCAGCCTTCCTTCGGGATTCCATAGCTGTAGTCTGAGCCGGCCGCCCACTCCAGAAAGCTGGGCCCCAGGCGCGCGCTTTGGGGGCCCCAGGAACAGCGCTTGGGAAGCCAGGGGACCAAACTCCGCAGTGCCTGGTCTGAGGCTGTCACTCACCTGCATGTCCAGCCGCTCTCCCCTCTCCCACGAGTGCTCGATCAACAGCTGCAGCGCGTCTTTGCAGCCCTGGCCCGCCTCGGATGTCCGCAGCCCGCAGATCTTGGCGCGAATGTTCTGCTCGATGCGCGCGTGAATGAGGTTCCGCGCCTTCATGCCCTGAGCGCAGAGAGCGCGCGGCGGTGAGCAGACGCCCAGGTCCCGCGCCCCTAGTCCGCAGCCCGTTTGCCGCCCTTACCCGGTACAGCCCGCTGAAGGGCACGTCGATGGGCAGCGAGAAGAGATTGCGGGTCATTTCCTCGAAGGCCTCCACAAGCTGCTGCTCGGAGTCCCCGTCGCCCGCCAGTTGGGGTTCGCAGCCCAGAAGGATGCGCATGGCGATTCGGAACATGAGGCGCTTCACCTCGGGGTAGACCAGGAGGCCGCGCTCGCCGCAGCTCAGCCACTGCTCCAGGCTGCTGCCCACTTCCTCGGTGATCACCGGCACGTAGCATTCGAGTGCCTCGCGGCTAAAGGCCCGCATAATCACCTGAGTCCCGAGGAGGGGACAGCGTTAAAAGCCTCCATCCGCCCCTCTCGTCTACCGCCGTCCCCTTCCAGACACCCCCAGTCCTGCCAGACACATGGCACTCTCTGAGCTGGGAAAGCTAACCTGGAGCTGGCAGAGGGTCCTAGCCCACCTCAAGCTGCTAGCCCGCGCCTAGCATCCATCAGCCGGAATTCCGCTCATAAATGGGGTCCCCCTCCCTGTCCAGCCGTCGCCTCCTGCCCCCACCTTCTTGCGCTGCTTGTGCGAGGAGTCGTGCAGGTTAGAGAGGCAGCCAGATCCCAGAATGGTGCGCACCGACGCTGGCCAGTGGACCGACACCAGCCGGTGCTCTCCGAGCAAGATGCGCCGCACATTGTCCGCGCCCATCACCCGTACGGTGGGCCGCCCGAACAGATGCGTCTTGTAGATGAAGCCGTATTTCCTGCGCTTCATCTGCAGGAACTTCCTCCGCTGTGGGAGGAAGGCGGAGGAGAGAAGTGGGCATGAGGGGGCGCCGGGGAGCGCCGCGCCTTCCGCCAGCCCTGCTCCTAGCCGCAATAGCCTGCCTCCCGGGGGCGCCTACCCCGACTTCAGCAGAAGCCCAGAGCCGCGCCGGGCTCCGGGGAAGCAGCCTGTCCCGCCCCACGCTCCCTTACCTGCAGTACCATCTGCAAGGTTTCCCCAAAGAAGGGGAAGCCCATAGTCCCGGGGGGCAATGGGAGGGCACAACTGCGGTCGCGGCCGCTCACGCAGTACAGGTCCCAGAGCTTGATCGCAGCCAGGAAGAGCAGCAGCGGCAGCACGAAGGTGCAGAGCGCACTGGCCAGCAGCGCCGGGAGCCCCATGGCGCGCCGCGACCTCCCGCGCCACCTGCCGCCGCCGCCAGCGCTTCAAACCCCACGGCGCTGCCGCTTTATAGGCGGCCCAGGTTGCTGCCCACGTTACCTTGGTCAGACAATTAGTTCACCCAAAGTTCATCTTTAATTGCGGATTGGGCCCCTGGCTCCTCCCCCCGCGAGGCGCTGCCCAAAATCTTTAACCGTTTGTTCCGCGCCGAGGCAGAGGCGGCGCGGTGGCGGCTTCCCTCCGAGCGCGCCTCCTGGGGTGCGGGGCTAGGAGCTGCCCGCCTCCCCCATCCAAGGTGTGCTGAGCTCCGAGGCGGCGGTGGGGGAGGGCCAGGACTCCGAGGAGCCGGAATTCCAAGCTCTAGCCTTCCCGGCGGTCTCTTTGGAATCCCTCCCGCCCGGTCCCACCCGCTGCCCCGGCCCAAAGCAGCCTTCACTGGCTTTCCATTTCCAGGCGCCGGGTGGGTTCTCTTCCACGTGATGAGGAAGCAAGGGAAAGTCCGTTCAGGAATCGTCCAGCTGCCTCCTCCCACGTGTGGGGAAACTGAGGTCCAAGAGAGATGCATAAAGCAGGCCTCCAGACGTCTCCGAAGGATCGCGCAGAAGAACTCAGGGCCAGAGTCCAAGAGAGAGCCTCGGGGCATCGGGCGCAATAGGCAGATCTGGGATCCCCAGCTCCCCAACCCCTGCAAGGGGGCCAGGACTCATGAAGTCTTAGAAGGTCCTACTTCAGGATACAAGAAGGCCTCCAGGTCCCTCAGGTCCCCAGGTGCTACCCTGCACAAGCCTGATCCCCGACCCTGGGGCACTTCGTCTGGGGCTCGGCAGTCGGTGCCCGTCTCTGAGATCCAAGCACAGCTCGCCTATTCTGAGGGCCCTGCTGCTTGGCGCCCCAGCTGGACAGCAGGGAAGGGGGTCCTTAGCCCTGGCAGGATAAAGAGACGGTATAAAAGAAAGGGGAGCCCAGGAGTCCTGGCTCCGAGGCCCGGCTCCATCTGTACTGCGTGTGACCTTGGGCAAGTCACCACACATCACTGTGCCTGTTTCCTCCTCCTTAACCGGGAGGCGATCATTCCCGACCTGTCTAAGCCTCAGGGTAGTGAGTTCCCAAAAGGGGGCTCCGGTTGCAACTACTCTTCCCAGCTCCAGGCACGGTAGACTGCGTTACCCGGGTGTCCGGTACACCGGGCACTGGAGTCCTCCTCCTCTCTCCCAAGTCCCACCCAGAGTAAAGCCACTGTCCTCATCCAGGTGAGGGGGTGCTCGGCCCTAAACTCAGGGCTCTACCGACCCCTAATGGGAGGGGTGAAGGGATCCGTACTGGGAAGTCTTCTGTACTTTGCCCATCTACAATCAGCTGCTACTGAGCTGCCAATGCCCGGAGCTCAGACGCTGCGGGACGCGCACCTGCGCTCTCTGCTCTCCACCTGCCGGAGCTTCCCGGCTCGGGACCAGTCAGGGTCACACGCTACCTGGGTTTGGGCGCTGAACGCACCTGCGGCTCCGAAAATGAAACAGAATGACCTGCATTTGTTTAAAACTGAACACTGTCTCTGGCAGAAGCACGCCCCACGCCTTGGAAAGCGTCCCTTGGAGGTGGAAAACTGCTCCTGAGAGCTTAAATGCGTTGCCCTTCTCGCGGTAGTCCCCAAACCCGGAGGTATCAGGAAATATCTGCAGAGGTCGGAGGGACCCGCACAATCCTAGCGACGCTCCAAGCCACAGTCGCCGCCACAGGGAGTGTTTCGGGGGGTCAGCGTTTCCCCATAACCTGCCCAGTGTTTCAGAGGCTCTGGGCAGGGTTTCAGTCTCCGGCAAACGATTTGGTGGCTGTAAACACGGCGAACCAACCTCTGGCCACTGCAGGAAGCCAGGCCAATCGCGCTGGAGGTAATTCTCAGAAATCCCGGGTCCGCCCCTTTCTGGACAGCGCCTCCGGCCGGTGTGCAAAGCCGACGAATGGGGACGTGACCTGGGGCCCATTCCCAATCCTCGGGCCTGACCCGCCTGTGACCCCTGCAGGCCGGACCGTGACATCCGAGTGAACTCTGCGGGGCCACCTCGCCAAGTTCAGCTCACGCCGGGTCACAAGATGAGCGGGGCCTGCACGCTGGAAATTGCCGCAGGGAAAAATACGTTTTAATCTATCTGTACATCGAGGCCGGCGGGGGCGTCCGGCAGGAAAGGATTAAATGTGAGAGTGAACGATCATTAAAGAACATCTTGAAGGGGGGCAGGGCGGGGGGGGGGTCAATAAATTACCAGGCCAATAGGAACTTTGATCTAGGAATCTCGCCAAGCTTTCGTGGGTGGTGGTGGGCGGGGAGGGGGGTGGGTTCACTGAAAAACAACTTGTTTCCAAGATGTTTACAAAACAGCCTCCCTATTGCTAAGAGGCGGGGATGGGGAGTCGGGTTTTTTGTTTTTTTGTTGTTGTTGTTTTTTTCTGCTGGTGGGGTGGGGTGAGGGTACAGGGACTAGACTGGAGTCACAGCAAAGGAGTCCACCTCCGCTTTTCTCCTTTCAGCCCCCGGTCTCATTTCTGAACGTGCGTTCCTGTCTCAGAGTTCTATACCTGCTGTTCCCTCTGCATGTGGCACCCCTCCCCCAGGCCACCGCTGGCTGGTTCCTTCCAAAGTCAAATGTCACCTCCTCCAAGGTTCCCCCCACCCATCCAGCCTAATTTAGCCCCAGACACTATCACAGGCCTGTTTTATTTCCATGACGGCAATTATCACCACTGGACATATTCTTACCCTTTTGTTTGCTAGTTTATTTCTTGTCTGCCTCCCTCCAGAGCATATCAAGTGCAGGAGGGAAGGAACCTCCTCTGCTCCTTCCCCAGAGAATCTGCAACTACTAAAACAGGAGCTAAGATATCCCTCAAAATTACTGAGCATGATGTACCCATGGAAAATTAAAACTGGAGCCATCCCTACAGAGGCTTATAGTTAGTCCAGACCCCAATGCAGGTCAACCAGGTCTTCTTGGAACCAGCTCAACTAGCCTTGCTTCTGAGGGTCCCCACCCCATTCTTCTCTCCTCTCTCTAAATCACAATCAACCCTGAAGCCTGCATCCTTCTCCTCGCCCAAACCCACGCTTCTCAGGCCAGGCTGTCCTCTGCATTTGCAAGAGCACTCTTAGGGCAGGCCCACGTCCTGCCACCTTTGCTGCCCCTGGTGTCTCCCAAGCTCAGGGCCTGGCACCAGGCCCTTGACTGACAATGGGTGATGAATTCCCCTGTGTGGGGGTTATGGCAGTGTCAGCCCAGGTTGGAAGGGCTTGCTGTACTGTGGAGCTACCAACCCTGT
Source organism: Pan troglodytes (assembly GCF_028858775.2). Lineage (NCBI taxonomy): Eukaryota > Metazoa > Chordata > Mammalia > Primates > Hominidae > Pan > Pan troglodytes. The sequence goes on along the minus strand of NC_072406.2, from coordinate 105,305,995 downwards.
AAGTGCCTGCTGTGTCCCCCTTCCTTCTGGCCCTGGGATCCACCTTAAGCATGAGGTCAGGAGGGCACTGGCTTTCTTCTGGTTCACTAAGGGGTCAGCTCAGGCCTAGGCAGCTACTTCCCTGGCTCACCCCTTATGTCCGGCTGCCCCGGCCTGTTGGAAGCTGGGTGGCAGATTGAAGTGGGCTGTTGGGAATGATGACATGGAGGCTTTTGGCTTTGATTTAAACACTGGTTGGAACCTCTGTACCGGAATGGTTGAGAGAGTCCTCAAGTCTAGCTAGGGCTTATCATGAAAAGGAGGCCAAAGTGTTCAGCCCTACCGGATGGCCACAGGAACAGAGGTTGGGGCAGAAGAGTGAAGGGATGGGGGTGGAGGAGAGCACTGGCTGGGGAGTCCAGGAGCCTATTGCTGGGCTTCTCAGGTGAGTCATTCACCTAGATTGCTCCTCAATTTCTTCTCTGTGATAGAGAGGATGGTGAAGCCGTAAAACCAGAAGGCCCTGAAATGGCAGGGAGGGGTGAGGGCGCAGGGACTAGACTGGAGTCACTGGAAAGGAGTGACTCCAGGGTGTGGTAGGTCACACCTCTAACCCCAGCACTTTGGGAAGCCAAGGCAGATGGTTTGCTTAAGCCCAAGAGTTTGAGACCAGCCTGGGTGACATGGTGAAACCCCCCCGTCTCTACTAAAAATAGAAAAAAAAAATAGCTAGGCGTTGTGGCACGTGCCTGTAGTCCCAGCTACTTGGGAGGCTGAGATGGGAGGATGGCTTGAGCACGAGAGGCAGAGGTGGCAGTGAGCTGGTTGTGCCACTACACTCCAGCCTGGGCCACAGAGGAAGACCCTGTCTCAAAAAAATAAAAATAAAAATAAGGTCCCTGAAACCTGGAGACAATTCACAGCCCAGCTTCCGGCGTTATACTCAGAGAGAAGTCAGGGCAGCCCAGGCCCTAGGCTGCCCAGCTCCCAGCTCCTCTCTGGGTATACTGTGGGGTGGGTCCTTCCCTGGCCTCCCCAGCCCTGCACCCCAGTGCCTTCCCCCCAGGGAGCAGATGCCCAGCTAAACCCTAGCCTCCTCACTCAACCGCTCCCAAGACACTTTATTTCTTGGCCTTCCTATTTTTGGTACAAATATCTCAAACCTCTCTAATTATGTCTCAACCTCCCATGAAAATAATCCAGCGTTGGAGACGTGTTGGTGTGCCTATTCTCCTCTGTATACATGACAAGAGTAAATGCCTTCTTAAGGTAGGAATTTTTCCTTTTAAGAAGTGGCCAGCAGAATCCGGTGACCTTGAGCCCTTTCGAGTCTGGAAGTGCCCACAGTTGCTAGTTTCCGCCGAGACCGGCAGAGTGGCCAAGGCGCACGAAGCCAGACGCCAGCTGCCAGAGGGCCTTCCGTCAGGCATCCTCTGCGTGTTTTTTCTATGGCCCAAAGCCAGGCCAGGGTTGCGCCCACGGCGTGCCCGCTTCCTTACAAGGGTTGCAGGTCCCACCGCGTGCGTCGGGTCTCTGCAATGTCCCCGAGTTGCAATATTCCCACTCCCCTGCCACCCCTATCTCGCCTTCCCCCATCCATGCACCCTCCCTGGATTGGCTCGGAAAGGGGAAGCCAAGCAGCACCTCGTGGGGATCTATCTATTCCCTCCATTCCTGCTTGGCCCACGACATTTTCCTTCCTCTGGGCGCGGAGCGCAGAAGGCATCTTCCCATGGGCTTAGATGCTTCTCTGGCGCGGCAGCGGTGGCTCGCCCTCCTCCTTCCTCGGGTCCGGCACACATCCGCGTTTGGCGAACATTTGTTGAAAGATTGTTGAACGAGTGAAAGAGTGGGCGCGCGACGCTACAATGGGGAGCCGCAGATGGGTGGCGCTGCGTGCGCGCCATAGCCACCGGCCAAGCCGTGTCCTAGAGCGCAAGCATGTCAGAGGCATAGCCCATTCCCCGCAACCGAAGGCGTGAGGGGGTGGAAAAAGAGCCGCAGCCCGTCCACTGGGTGCACGATGGGCACCGTCTGCATGGCGGGGAAGGCGGGTGTGGCCAGTTCCCAGCGCGCGGTGCGCACTAGCTCCACAGCTAGCAGCTGGAGCACGGCTTGCGCCAACTCCTGGCCGAGGCAGCTGCGCGCACCGCCGCCGAACGGGATGTAATGGAAGCGGCTGGAGGCGCCCCGGGAATCTTCGCGCGCTGCGCCGAAGCGCTCTGGATCGAAGCCTTCGGGAGGGCTGCGGTACACCGCAGCCGTCTCGTGCGTGTCCCGGATGCTATACATCACGCTCCAGCCCTTGGGGATCTGGTAGCCCTGCAGAGAGGCGAGGAGATCAGCCTGACCACGAGGCACCTGGAAACGGGGGGCCCTGAACTGACCCTCCACCCTGGTGCTTCCATCAGGCTTCCGAAAACCAGGAGGAATCCGCGATTAACCCGGAAACCAGGAGAAAGCTCTGTGTTCCAATCTCAACTCCTTCACTGGTGAAATGTATGAAACCTTGGGCTAGATGCGCAGCCTCTCTGAGCTTCAGTTTCCTCTTTGAAAAAATGAGGGGGAAAATGGCCCCTTTGTTGGTGAGGATTCAAATTAAGGACTTGGCACATATGAGTGTTCAGTAAACGGTAACTATTAGTTATGTTCCCGTTTGGTTTTGTCTTTTTTTTCTTCTGACCTTAGATGAGGAGACCTAAATTCTAGTGCTATACCTCCCAGCTGTTAGAGTGGGAAAAATGCACATGACAATTCCACGAGGTCAGTTCCATGGTAGAGCTCTTCTTTGCATTGAACTGAAAACTTGCCATCCTTCCCATCCATCAGCTGGACGATAATGTTCAGATTTGGTACCACACTTTAAGAAGGTGCACATGAGAATCAAACTGGCCATCCTTAAAATGCTGAAAGGCAGTTTTCATGTTCCCTCTGCCCACCCCTAGCTTTTTCAACCATTTGGCTTTTTGATACGTCTTCCAACCCCCTGACTACACTGCTACCCTCATATCAAGTTCCAGGGTGAATACTCAAAGTTTCTAACTGGGGAACAGAACATCTTGGAATCATCCCAGGAGCTCTCTCTCCTCTCTAGACATCAGTGTTCTCATCTGTGAACTGAAGGTGGCTAAGACCCTTTCCTGTCCTCTGCTCACCACCCTGGTTCTGTGCTTCCCTAAGGTCTTGTAGGGCACTCCAGCGCCTGCAGAATGAAGCTTGCATTCCAAGACTGATTCCGCATTCAAGACACTTCTCAACATCCACCTTTGTCTGAGTCTGCTCTCTCTGTAATAGGCTCTCCCATCCAAACCTTTCACTGCTCCAGTTCAAACTCCAGCTCTCAGAATGTGTTGGTGTCATCCAGCACTAGAGATCACTCTCTTCACACTACAAGTGGGATGAGGCTGTCAGTCCCGGCCCCCTTCCTCTCCAAGTGGAGCCCCTCCAGGGTAGAATCCCAGTCCCTTTGATGCCTCCTGAACCCTGGCACGCAATGTGCCACAAATGTTCACTGTGGAATGCCCATCTTTGCCTGGAGCCACCCAGCCACCAAGCATGGTGCTCAGGGGACTGCAACGACAGCCTTTCAGGCAAACACCCACAGTTTGGCACAGCCAGAGCACCACTGCCTGAGGCCACCACTGTACCCCCACAGCCCGGCCCCACCTGGATGTAGTGTCAGAGCTGGAAAGGACCAAGACAGCTTCCTTGCAGAGAGTAAACTGAGGCCGACAGTGAAGAGGGAACTGCCCAAGGTCATACGGAGATGGAGTCAGTTCTAGACCTCAACCTTGCTCAGCCCAAACCGGCCTGATCAGAGATGAAGCGTCTACCCGGTATTTTAATCCCCCCCTCCCCTGGAATCTGGCCCCAGCCAGAACCCTGGACCGGTCGCAATGAAGGGTTCCTTGATCTTGTGAGGGAGCCAGAGGGGTGGAGCACAGGACATACTGAGGGGTTCTCTTTGTTCTCCATCCACACTCACTGGCTGGGAGGGGGTGCTGCACGGATAGAAGAGTATTTTTATTCTAAAACTCCGCTCTCATTGAATTGACCGTTCCGAACCGCTGCCAAAAGCTGAAGGGTACGAGATCCCTAACCTTGCAGTCTCGCCAGGCTTTGCGTCCCTCAGCCGGGGATCCGGGGAGGTGGAACAAGGCTCAGCCCATTTTATAGGACGGAAGGCTGAGGCTCTGAGGGCAAAAGAGGTGACCGCGCCGTCCGAATCCCTCCGCCCTCCTCCCACCTGGGCGCCGCCGCGGCAGGCGGCAGGCGGCAGGAGGCAGGAGGCTGGCCATGGGCTGGCACGGCGCACTTACGTCGAGCTCGAAGGTGCGCAGGGCGGTGCGGTAGCCCCCGGACACTGGCGGCAGGAGGCGCAGCACCTCCTTGACCACGCAGTCGACGTAGCGCAGACGGCCCAGCGCCGCGAGGCTGAGGTCGGGCTCGCAGCCGCAGTCGGGCGGGGGACCCTCGCTGCCCCCAGCGGCCCCGGGCGCGCAGCCGCACGCGCGCCCCAGCCCCTGCGCCACCAGCTCCTCCCGAATCTTGGCGATGGCCGCCGGATGCTGCAGTAGCAGCAGGACGAGCGAGGTGCTGGCACTGGCCGTGGTGAAGAAGGCGGCGAAGAGGAGCTCCACAGCCGACTCCTGCAAGACAGCCCCGGGCTGCACTGAGTCTCGGGCGGTGGAGTCGTCCGGGGCGCTGACCCGACGGCCCCGTGGAGATGAAAAGCACCCAAATTTACTATTGCGAAAAGCCAGGGGGCAGGGAAGTGCTATTACCGCCGCGACTGTGTGTACGGTTTTGAAGTCGATTAAATCTCAAGTCCACCATTTGGGAAAGTCAGCTATAGCAACAGGCAACATTAGGATCTATCCACCCGCCTTGCGATGGTTCCCAGAGAGAATGCGGGAACTTACTCTAAGCACTCTTCTTGGTGCTTTAAGCATATTCACTCATTCGGTTCTCACCTCCCCTCTGTGAGGCACAATTGCTGCTCTTGTTTTATGGAGTTGAAAACGGAGACTCCAGAGTAGTGCTCAAGGTCCCTACAGCTAGCACTCCCGGCAGGCGGGCTCAGGAGTCCAGTGCTCTTCACCACCTGGTGGTGCGGCCGCCAACCCCAGTGGAACAGCCTGACAATGGCTGCAGTGCAACAAAGGCACCTGCAGCAGCAGTGCCAGCCTCGTACCAATGCCGGCATCATGGCTTCATCCTCTCCCTACCGGAATGGTCCCAGGGAGTCACTAAATGTCTTCCTGGTCTGCTCTGCGCAAGAAGAGCCCATTGCTCATGCTCTTATTAGTTCCAATCTCAGAAAAGAAGCTAAAGCTGAGGCCTACCCTTCAGGGATGTCTCTGGTAGAAAGTGGGAAACTGAGGCCCAGAGAAAGGATGCGTGGGAGTTGCTTATGGAAGATTGAGGTCTCCCTATTTCTAACTTCCACTCCCCCTAACTTCTCCACTCCTTTTTGGGTGCTCAAGCAAGTCCTGGGGCCATTCCAAAGCTTACCACCTCCCCTCCACTGTATGTGCGATGTGTGTACAAGGGGAGGGGTCCTAATTCTCCAGGAGATCCACAGCAGCAAGACAGACGGATAGAGGTACCAGGTGCCAAGGTAGCTCATAGAAGGAGAGAGGTGATTTTGGAAGGAAGAAGGGAGCTTTGAGGATGTGGAGTTTGATCCTGAGCCCCTTAGAGTTTCTAGAAAAAATGAATAATGAGGGCTTTGTAGGCAGGGGGACAGCAGAGGCAAAGGCATGGAGTGGCAGAGAAGGGCAGTGGGGGAAGGAAAGGAGAGAGAGCCGTTTGTGGCCAGAAACCTGCAAAGATGGGCCTAGGATTCTTGCCTTCAGTTCTCCTACTGACAAGGCTGGCTGGTGGCTGAAGGCTGCAGAGCTAGTGAGTGTGGCTGAGTCATTACTGGAACCCAGGTCTCCTCTTGCCCCTCATCTTGAGGACTGCCTGTGCCTCAAAGTGGGGCCACACAAGATGTGGCTCTGGGGATGCAGCATTGGTGTAGGGACCTGCTGGGAATGCAAAAGAGGGGAGAAGGAGCGGCCTGTCAGCACCTACCTTCAGCTCCTGCATGGAGGGCTCATGGCCCAGCTCCCTTGCACTGTGAATGATTAGGTCGAGGGCATCACCCGGCTCTGCAGCCTTGTCCTCGTGAAGCTTCTCAGAAATGGCCCCCTCCAGGTGCTGATGCAGCTGGTCCCTTGCCCGGATGCCCTGATGTTCAGGGAGAGAAGAAAGATGGGGCAGGAAGGCTAAGGGGGCCAAGCCCGGCCACTTACCCAGAAAACCTTCTCAGCACTGGCTCTGCCAACATCCTTGTGTTAACAGCTTCCCAGCTTAGCTCCTGGCCTGGCATATGGCTGGGCTCAGAAAATGGTCGGGGATATGTCCACTGTCCACAAACATCATTCTGTCTTGATTATCACAATCCCCCTCTGAGCCACAGCAGAGTTACTGTCATCCTGAGGAGAGGATGCTGAAGTTCAGAGAGGTCAAGCAATTGCCCAGAGTCACACAGCTGTCCATGTCCATGCCTGGCACAGAGCCCAGTGCGGCTAGGGTCAGCCCATTGCCCTTTCCCTGTACTAGGCTCAGGCTGGGGTACCTTGATGCACCCAGCAAAGCTCTGACTTAGAGGACACTATTGGATTTGTAAGCATTAGCCTCTGTAAGAGCGTGGGCAATAGGGGATGCCTCTCCAGAGTTCAGGGAATAGCCGCAGCAAAAGCATTCCCCCGGGGAAAGCACTGTAATTCAGCACTTGAGTTCCATAGTCGGAGGAGATGAGGTTAAAGTCCTGTTCGTGCCCCTACTAACGGTGTGATCTTGGGTAAGTCAATAAAATAAGTTTGGCCAATAAAATGAGAATCATAACACTTTGCAGGCTGCGAGGATTAGATCAGAAAACGTATCCACGGTGATCAGCCTATAGCATGATCCTTTACACATATTATTTTTATGCAGGTGACTGAAAACCAGGGAATCAAACAGTGGGAAGTCCCAAAATAGGGGGACCAAAAGGCGGGATGGGGCATCCTAGCTGCTCTCCGGGTCCTGCCCATTGTTCTGAAGTCTGGAGAAGCAGCAGTTCTCTGATCCCGAAACCTAGCGGGTCCAGGGCTGGTGGAGCTGACGCCCACACCCCTGGGTCCGGGGCTGGCGCTGGGCTGGACCGGGGCTCATCTGCAGCCCTCACGCTCTCCTCGGTTCCGCAGCCATCTGGGCTTCCGAAGAGGTGATGGAGGCCGGCCCCAGGGGCGCCGCTGTGGGAAGGAGTCGGACCGACTGGCAGGACGCCTGCCACCGAGACCCCAAACTCTGGCGGCCCGCGCTTGCTCAGGCTGGAGCGCGTCGCGGCAGGCGCGTCCCACGGAGGTCGTGTGGCCAGCCCCAGGTCACACCAGCGAACCAGCACAGAGGCCAGGCCCAGAGCCCACCCCCACGCCACCGCCACAACGCCTCCCACCCCCGGGCCGTGCCGCCGTTCCCAGCAGAGGTGACGGACGCGCGGGGTGCGCCGAGGGCGTCCCGTCTGGGTCTGGGAGACCCGCCCGCGCCGCGGAGCCTCGGAGGAAGGTCTGGAGCCGGGGCGGCCGTACCTTGCGCAGGCCACTGAAGGGAACGTCCAGAGGCAGTGAGAAGAGGTTCTCCACGAGCTGCTCGAAGGTCCGGGCCAGCGTGGCGCACTGCGCCTCGTCCAGCCGCAACCCCAGCAGGATGCGCGCGGCCATGCGGAAGGTGAGCGCTTTGGAGGCGTCGTAGACTGAGACCGGCCCGCCAGCCGCGCACCAGGAGCGCACCTCATGCCGCAGCGCCCCCTGCAGGCGCGGCACGTAGCGCTCCAGCGCGGCGCGGCTGAACACGCGCGCCAGGACCTGTGGGAGCGCGCGTGATCAGCGCTGGCGGCGGTCGGGCCTCATCTGCTTGGCGATTCCGGAGTAGCCAGAAGGCCAGTTCCGGTCCTTTCTCCCTCTTCCAAGCGGCCCAGACCTAAACTTCCTGGCTTTTGCTTTCGCTATTTCCCCCAGTTCTGCTCTGATGCACACAGTCCCTCCCAACCATCCAGGCTCCAGCTGCCATCTCCTCTAAGAAGTCTTCCCTGGCCCCTTTCCAGGTCTGAGTCTCCAGCGCTTCTGCTATCACAGCCACGGAAGATGGGAGATGAAAGAATCTTTTAGCGCAGTCCTAACTTTATAAACCGAAGCCGAAGGTAACGGACCCGCCCAAGGCCACCCACTAGTTACCAGGGACCTTGGTCGGGTTCACAGTGTATCCAACACCGGGGCCCCGGCCTGGCCCATGGCAGATGCCGGGGACCGCGGATCCGACGTATCTACGGTCCATTCCCGTTTCCACTCACCTTGCGCCGCCGCCGGTGCGGCTCGCCGACCGCACCTAGCAGTGTGTGCGAGCCCAGCAGGATGTGCGCACTCTGCGGCCACTGGCTGCGCACCAGGCGGTGCTCGCCCAGCAGGATGGTGCGCACGTTCTCCGCGCCGCTCACGCGGATCACTGGCCTGCCCAGCAGGTGCGTCTTGAACACTGTCCCATAGCGCTCTCGGCGAGAACTGTGGAAGCGCGAGCCCTGCGGGCGAGGCGGAGGGTGGAGAGCTGGAACTTCTGGGCCTGGGCTGGGATCTGACCCAGACCTCCCAGCTGCCTTTTGATCACAACTTCCTGTCCCTGGCTGGCGCGTTTACAAAACAAGATCCCCAGTGGGCCTGGTATCTACTCTACGGGAATGTACATGCTCCTGTTCCTATTGGTGAGATGAGGAAACAGACTCAGAGTGAAGAAGTGAGCGCCCAAGGGCTCACAGCTGGGCCAAGCTCCAGGCTCCTTTTCTACCCTTGCAGGACGTGCTCCTCAGACCCCTTCCTAAAACCCCTTATGTTTACCCCCTGCGTTGTGTCTGGGAGTTGCTCTGGGGAGAATTCCAGTGACTTGAGGTCCCTTCGAGGGAACGGAGTAGCTAGGCAAAGGCGAGAGTTGTGCGCGCTTCCTGGGGTCGTGGGCGATGGGCAGGGACTGGCTACAAATCCCATGGGCATTGAGACTGAGGAGGGTCCAGTGGGAGCCGGGGGAAGAAGGGACCGTATTAGCGCTCGGGGTCGAAGGACTGCTCACCTGAACTAACCAGTGCAGCGTTTCGCCGAAGAAGGGCCAGCCCATGGAGCCCTTGGGCAGAGGCAGGGTGGAGGCCCGGTCCCGGCTCAGCATCCAGCGGAGGGTCCAGAGGTGCTGGGCCAGGCTGAGCAGCAGGCCCGCGCACAGGAGAGCAGTGCCCGCCGCCCCCAGCACTGACAGGCAGCTCAGCCCCCAAGGGAACATGATGAGCCCGCGGGGGCCAGGCCGCTCAGAGCGCAGGGAGAGCAGGGGACGCAAGAACCGGGGCGCGAGCAGTGCGCAGTGCTCACCTGTTCCGTCCGCAAAAGGCCTGGGGTTTGGGGGCAAAGCCCGAGATTTATAAGCTCAGGCCAGAACTCTGTTCTAAAAACAGACGGACGGTGAAAGACTGCAGTGACCGTGCGCCCTTAGGGAACGTGCCTTCCTCGAGGTCGGCACGCTCAGGACTTTTTCCTGGCTCCTGGGCCCAAATGCCAGTCCCTCTCGAAGGTGCCTGCTGCCTCGGGAACGCTCACTCCCGGCTCCGCGGGGCACCTCCCACCTCCTCCCGGGCTCAGCACCCTTTGGATAGAAGAAGGGAAGGAGGGCGAAAGAAGAGCAACTCACCAGTGTTGCCAACCTGGTCTGCAGACCCCCGCCCCACCTGTCCCTCCTCCAGTCGTTTAACCCTTCTTGGCCCACGCTGGACACGTTTATATAGATATTGGCTCCCCTCCTACAGACCGATCCCGGTTCACACAACGTGACGTGTCTTTGCATATTTAAAGCGCTCCACGCAGAGTGGTGATTGGAGGCGGTGGGCAGCGGCGCGCTCACGGAGGGGCTCTGAGTAGGGAGTGGCAGGCGCCGGGGCGGCTCGAGCTGGGGTGGGGGCTCGCCCCGCGAGCGTCCTCGGGCGGGGCCTGCGGGTTCGCGCCAGAGCTTCCCCGCTCTTCGCAGGCGCTCAGAAAGTGGGCGAACCCAACGCGCAGAACTGACCCGGGCTTGCGCCCCGCAGCGCTCCTGGCCCACCCCCGGCCGCTGGCTCCCTCTGCGGTCCCCGCCCTCGAGCTTCTAGGTGCCCTTCTCTCGCCACTCCAAGGTGAAAGAACTGGGCTTTTCTCTCCTTTGCTCCGACTATTTCAGGGAAACTGCAGTCGTCGACGCCTGCGTTGGCAACGCAAAAGCCCAGGAGGGATAGCGCAGCCGAGATTCTCCGACAGCTCCCCACCTCTCCCGGCTCTCTGATCTACCACGTCAGGTATCCTTCCAAAGATGGCAGTTCCACTACTGCCCTAGGCTTCATAAAGACGTCCTAAGCCTCCAGAAGCGGATACCCACGAGCACCTTTCCGGTCTCAAGGACCGAATTCATCCTTCCCTGCACATCCTTCCCTCCCTCCCCCGAGTTTGCCCGACGACTCTTGTCAATCTACATTATTGCGTTTTGGGCTTTGTGCGTCCCATTCAAGGGTTCCAAATGCCTCAGGACTCACTCGTTCTTGTCCCTACAGCGCAACCTGGGGTGTGTGTGGAGGGGTGCAGGGTGTTTATATTATTGGTAAGAGTAAAGAGGTCCGACAGTGGTCTCCTCCAGGCAGTGCAAAGGCAGTATCTCTCTGAATCCCGGGACGTCTCAGCCAAAGCAGGGAAGACACCTCAAGTACGCTGGAGGGCTGGGTAAGGCGCGAAGGGCAGCCCCATTCCAGTCTTCAAAGAGAGCTAGCTGTTCACCGCTCCTCTCCTCCAGATTTCACCGTGCCTGAAGAACTACCATGCTTTTCATGTAATATTTTTAAAAACATTAAATACTTTGGATTAAGAGAAGATCGAGAGAACAAGTGCGCATATGTATATATATATGTGTGTGTGTGTGTGTGTATGTATATATACTGTTTTGGTGCCACTCCCATTCCAGTAACTAGGAAATAATATGCCTTTTCTCCCGGAAGCACTTGTTTTAAATCAGTAAGCTCTGAATAGACAAAATAGTAAAATGCATTTTCAACAACTTGCTCAATATTTTTAATATTTCATCACAAAATCCAGAGATGTACATATAATTCTTTACACTTATTTTACAGAGTCAGGCATAGTTTCTTACAGGCCTAAATCCTGAAAAGGCAAAGGGAAGATTCAGCATAAATACAACAAAGGGAGAATAAAGACTGGATTTATATTGCCATTTGGACCACGGAAACATACACAAAGGAAAATGTACATTTGTTTTAGGTTTTCCAGAGTTCATTTGGTTTGGCTTGTTTCCACAATGAGGATAAAGTACTGAAATCTGCTATTTGAAGAAAGTAACCTGACCCCTGTGGTAACTTCTGTGTGCAGGAACCATCTACCCTCGCACAAGCTGCACCTGAAGTGGTTAGCCCCATTTAGTTCCTGTCCTCTCTTTTAACTGGAACCAAACCAAACCAAACAAATCCAGAATGGGGTCACCTACAAGCAATATAGTTAGAAATATTAACCCTGATGAACAGAAACAACACTGCATCTTTAGAAAATCCAAAACCTTTTGTTCATATTCAGAACGATTAAATTAAACCACCCAAGTAGAACAAATAATTCACATTCTTACTGAGTTAAATCAAGTTTGATTTCAGGCAGCTTTAAAGATTTATCTATTTCCCCTTCAGAATTAGCAGAATTAGAAATTTTGGTCTGCTTAAATCACATTGAGGTGAAAATAAAAGCTAAAAGTCAGAAAATGGTAGCGAAATACTACCATATCAGACATGATTGAATTCCAAAGCCATATACTGATCAAAAAACAGATTATCATTCAAGTCTAAATAGAAAAAAATACTTATGAGTAGAGGCATATGTTTTTCAAATGTATTTGTAATCAATTTCATGTATAATTTGTGAAAATTTATGTATTACACTTTTGCATTTTCCCCTAAAAGTGAAAAAATGGTCATTTTTTTCCATATATAAAATAGTATTCGATTATTTAAAAATCCATACAAATGATATTTATTACTATTTCTTGTTTAAGCCCTCATGTATCTTCTCTATTGTATTTTTGGATTCTGTAAACAAATTACTGTATCATGACCAATACTTGCTCAAGATCAACGTTGAATCATGGATTTGGTGTCACTGAGTGCAAGCCATGTGAGGTCTACATGTGCTGGGACATACCATTCACCAAACTTCTCAGCTGTTTCACGACTGTCTCTATCAACTTCTGTTTGTCTCGATCATTCTTCCTGAACTGAGCAAATATATTGTTCTTTTTGCTAGTATCCTTCATCCTAGAAACATATGTGAATGAAGAAGCTTGGTAAAAGAAAATTAAAAGCTAAGCTGTCACAAGTAAAATATCTTGGCATGCTCTGAATTATCCCACACTAATCCTATGCTTGAAAAATATAGTTCAAAGAAAGTAGATACTAAATAAACATACAGATATAGTAACCATGCAAAAAATTAGAAGCTTTATTTTACATTCTATGTTAAGTGGTATTTTTGCATTAGTATGTACATCTAAAATATGCTAGGTTTACTACTATCATACTATTTTCTAATATTATTCCACAAAGTATGCTAAAATACATACCCTGTATAGACTCTGCTAATCATATTCATAGCAAGATAAGGTGAAAGGAAAATAACATTAGAAAATATAAAATAGCGATGTTTTTGCCTCAGTTGCATTTCATGGCATTGTAAAATAAATTTACATTTATTTTAAACACTTCCTCTTGTCCTTTCAAATCAAATACACCACAAATATTTTGAAATATAGGAAAATAATAACAATTTTAATTTAAAAATTGAAAATTTTAATAGTGATACTTTTTTATTTTTCTTATCCAGCAGCCCCCAGAATCACAGCAGATTCAGAGAGTCTCCCAATAGTGACATTTTAAATGAAATATGATTGAGTAAAGAAAAAGTCTGTCACATAATGAGAGGGAAAAGTTAACACCTAAATTTATGTTTAGTTGGACAAGATGCATCAGTAAATCCCATTACCTCAGTTTTTACTGTATTTTTTTTTTCAAATCACATATTTCTCTACCTGCAAAGAATCCAAGTCCATAATGCTAAGATTTAGGTAACACTGGTGGCAAACATTCCAATTCCTGGTCACATTTGACAAAATACCTTCTTTCCTGAGTTACAGACTTTTTTTTTTAAAGAAAGCTCCAATTGTCACATCCCCAGTAAACATATTTCTAAGGTCAATTAAGCTTTCAATTCAGGATACAAAAGGAAAGATGTTTTGTTCACATCAATATAAACAGCAGTTGCTTATGAAACTACACCAACTCTGAAGGGCAAGAAAGAAAAGCTTATTTTTTGGTCATTAAACTAGAGTGAGCTTTTAAGCTCCATCTAGACTTTTCTTTTTTGACAGAAATCTCTAGTTCTTCAGTTTATCACTGAATCAAAAGGTGCTAAAATGTTATACAAAAAAGTTTTCAGAATATACTCACTTCTCCAAAAGAGTAAGGGCTGTGTTTGGATTCACCCGAAGGTACTTAGAAGCTGGCTGCCCATAATCAGCTAGGTAAGTAGACCAATCCCAAACCATAAACAGGTCAAGGAGCTGCGAAAGATGGGGGAAATGTTAAATCAACTTTTGATTATTTACCCAGTTAATACTTAAATTATATGCTATCCTTGGTCCATTTTAATATGGCTTGCTTCTTAGATGGAACAGAATACGGAAATACATTTTTAAAACTTCATTAACTGTACTTTACAATCAAAATAGATCTTTTTACTTTGAAATTACTAAAAATGCCAGGGGTTGTTTTCTAGTAAAATACTTCATGTTTTCAAATAATTGTAAAATAATGAAAACAATGTTAATATAATATATATTAACCCTTGTACTGATGTATAGAAATTTTATCTTTATGCATTAGTCAGTACCCAGATTTAATTAATAAAGGTTGGTGCTACTAACCTGTATGAAGAATTTTAAAGAACTTAAATTGAACCTTTTTTTCTTAGAGGTAAGTATGTTTACCTTTCAAGGACGCTGTTTGCACCTAAGACTTTTTCCAAAGTAATTGAAACCAAAAGCTCAGATAATCTCAATTAAGTGCATTAAACAACCTCTGCTGGATTCTCTCTGGTGATAGATCCTCTGTAGTATTATGAAATGAGGGCTTCAGGATTCAGCCTGTTAACTCTAGGCTACCATTTTGTATAAACAAACAACAACAAAAAAGAAACCCTCTTGTTTCCCGTGGTGTCTTAAAATTGACTATTTACTTTATAATCTCCAGTTAGAATCATTGTCAAATATGGAAGTAATCTTTTAAAAGCAATGCCATGCCTAAACCTAAGCACCAAACTCTTTATCCAACTTTAAAACCCTAATCCCCTTTAAGCCATTTAAAACCAACTTCCTATCCCCATTTGAATTGTTTCAGAAAGCTAAATGCTTTACTTACTACCTTCCTTTAGTTTTTATATTCTTTCTTTTTGTTTTAACTCACTTTATAAGTAAGGGGTCTTACTGGTTTTGCTTTCAAATGGAGGAAACATTTGCATTTACTCATGGGATACAAGAGCCGACCACTGACTCTGAGAGGGATAAAACTCTGGGGTGATTAAAACCTCATAAAGAAAGGTTACCAGAAACTAGCTTTTCTTGATGAAGGTAAAGAACTTGCTTGACTCTTTCCCCATCCAATTTACAGGTATTAATAGAGATTTTCTTGCAACAGGCAGAAAATTCTATAATGAAAATATTAACTATGGAAAGCCACTCTATTTTCTTTCAGACAAGATACCATTCTGGGCCATACCAACAGTTGAAACACTAGGATAGAAACTATACTGAGACAATGTTAAAGAATATACTGTCTGAAAAAGAAAAGGGAACTTATTTAAAGTTCTGTGTAATTTTTAACTGTTGTTTGGCCACATTTTTCCCCCCTTTCACAAAGAGGAAAAGTTACTTTCATACACTCAGATGGTAAGAGTGTAAATTAGTATTACGTCTCTGGAATGTGATTCTGCAATGTGTTTAAGAACCTTATAAAAATGGCCATTCCCTTTGATTCAGCAATCCTACTTCTTGGAATGCAACTTCGAGAAACAGAAAAAAATTTATGCACAAAGATATTAATCTCAAAAATGTTATTTGTGTTATCAAAAACTGAAAATAGCCTAAATCTCAATATTAAGAGACTGGTTAAGTAGTGAGGTCTATCTGTATGATGACTATCATGTGGTTATTAAAATTAATGTTTACAAAGAATTTTAAATAACTTGGGATAATGTTTATGATAAATGTTGCTACTTAAGTTACATAAAAACCCATCCAAAAAGACTGGAAGAAAATTTGCAAAAACGTTAAGGATACCGGTTATAAGCTGGGCATGGTGGTGTGTTCCTGTAGTCCCAGCTACTCTGGAGACTGAGGCGGGAGGATCACTTGAGCCCAGGAGTTAAGAGTCCACCCTGGGCAACATAATGAGACTTCACCTCTAAAATAGTAATTTTTAAAAAAGAATGATTGTCATTTATGTGGTGGGATTAAGGTTAACTGTTATTTTCTTTATTTCTGTAATACTCTACAATGGATATGTGTTAATACTATAGTTATAAATAAGGTTTATATATTTATATATTAAAATAAATTTCAATAATGAACACCCCTCACAGAGTTGTCAACAGAAGCCTCATTTTCAAGGATTCTTCTTTCAGGTATATGTGTGTATTTGCACAACTGTGCATGTGCAATGCACAGTGTCAGCAGAAAGCAACCTCTTAAGGCTCTTTTTCTCTAGGCTGATTTACCCCCAAGTGGGAAAGGAGGAGCCGACTTAATGAATGAAAAACCCGCACCAACTCCAACTGTGAATACAGAATTGATTCTTTTACAGCACAAGACCAGACTGTCCTAGATAAAGAAACACTATGCTTACAATGTTCACATATGGTCAGATACTCATATGCAAATCTCTTATGGGAAAATCCGTAGAAATTACAGGAACCACAAAATTAAACCTACCTGCCCATATGTAGACAAATCTATATGCTTTCATATTGACATTAATCTTTGTATAAATATTTATAGAAATACATATTGTACACAGTTAATTTACAGATATCTGTAGAAATCTGCACGAATTTGCAAATTAATGGTTAAGGAATTAATTGCCAAAGCAGATAAAAAGGCCAATGATCTACATAAGATTCATTTATTTATTCAACATATATTGACTCCCCACCTATCACGTGCTAGATACTGTGCTAGGTACCAGAGATACAGCATTGGAACAAGACAAAATCTCTTTCCTCAAGGAGCTTACATTGTAAGATAGGAATAAAGCAGTAATCTTTTGATGTTAACATGGAAGAAATTCTAAAGAAAAGCTATTCACACAGAATCCTAGTAATTTAAACTACAGTAACCCATGAGGAAGCTACTATCACTTTAATATAGAATAAAATAGAAACCATTAACTTATATAGAAGCTGGTGACTGCCAGCTCATTCCGCTCAGTCTATGAATCCAATGACTGAAGATCCAATGGCTGAGACATTTCAGTGTTTGTGTCCCAAAGACTACACATGGACATGGGCAGAGAGCAAAGATGGAGCCAGCAAGCATGTTGATCTCATATTCTCATTTATCATTTTCATGTGTGTAAGCATTTTTCAAATGCATTGTACTGCTGGAACAAGTAAATAGAAACAAACTTCAAAACTGGGCAGGCAAGCTCATAAAGTGTGTCTAGCACAGTCTAACCACTCAGTAGATATTCAGGAAATAACTGATTAAATGATGATGCCAGACCATTATTCCAAGTTTCCTTGGGAGCTTTTTTCTTAGGCTTTATAAGTACAGGCTACTTTAGCTTATGCTGATAGCTCTCTGAAAAAGGCCAATGTTGGCTTGCAGGCAAACTATGGCAAGTGAATATAGTGAAGTGACATCCCTGTATCTCTCTCAGCTTTTCACTGGAGTATTGATAAAGAGGAGAGACTCCATCATGATACAGCATTGGGTCTAACGTTAAGTAAGTCAAATGATCTTCCCGGAGAAAGTAGCGTTAATATTTCTGAATTGTCTACCAGTCTCCTTCACGCATAACAATTATAAGGTCATTTTTCACTTTTTATAATTCAGTTCTATTGAAGTGAAGGATAAAACAAAAAACCAGGACTTTATTCCTGGGTCCCACCTAACATTATGCCAGGCCAGATTTTATGGACTGAACCCATTTCCACAGGCAGCTATCCATGCCTGTTCTGACCAAGATGACCCTGGTCTTTGATTGGGATGACTTTAAAAGAACATGATTGCTTTGGAGTCAGAGTGTGATGGGAAGAAAAGGGGAAACTGGGGTGTTGCCAGGTACAAACACTAATACTTGCCTTCACTCTACCCCAACAGTCACTGCCTTGCGGACTGCCTCTCACAATTGGTTAGGCTTCACAGGATGCACTATGTTCTTAATATTAAGATCTACATTATGAAAAATCTCACTTCTCTACTTAAGTTTTGCTTCCTTCAGATGGCAATGCACAAATAATATGTTTGTTATTAATCACACAAAATCTCTTTCAGTCTTGTAAATAAACAGTATGACATGGTCTCAACAGGTGTATTTATTGGTTAACACATACACCTGAAGTTCAAAGATGTAGATCAAACATGAACAAAAACAAAAATCTCCCCAGATTACCCAAAAGCAATTTTACAATTACTTATTAAAGGATAAAGTCAGGCATATGATAATGAAAATTGGTATTAAGCTTTATAAATGGGTTTCTTCCAATAGTCAAGTAAAGTAATTCCACCTTAAATCCTTTTGGGAAGTAAGCAAAGTACAGATGATATAAAAATGAAAAGGCAAAATCATGTGCCTGAGTTCTACCTCATCATGATTTGTAAGATTATCTGAAATTAGTATTCCAAGTTTTTTTTCACCAAGGATTCAAAAATACCCTTCATAACTAATCTGATAACATAAAGTGGGTGTATGCCAACATTTGTAAGTGAGTTGTACATTTCACTTCCTCAGCATTCCCTGTGTGTGTCCAGCAAACACAAAGATCAGCTTAAGGAAAGAAGTGTTACATGGGTGGTCCCATTTATATGCTCAAAATAGTTGAATCACTTCAGAATCACTGAGGAATTCATTTGTGTCAACCCATTTAGCTTGCTGACAGTTTCCCATCCTACAGACTCATTCTCGATCCATGCCCAAGGAACTTGGGGTTTCAGACCTGTTGAGATCACTTTGTACAAATGACACAATGAATCTAGGCAGACTTAAAACTATTCTATGAAACTCTTGAAGTGACTTTTTGCCTTTTTAAAAGTGAACCCACAGTGCCAGGTCATTTTTTCCTTGAATCTGATTTAGCTTTCTTTGTTTTGGGTCTTTTGGGTTTTGCTTTTGAAGCACCTCAGGGGCAGTGACCCAGGACAGAAGATAAATAAAGTTAAGCCAACCTCAAGAGAAAAGCAACTGGGGATACCAGGTTTGCTTTTGTAAACGTGAACAGTGACCTGGGGGCTCAGGGTCAACCTCAGTCCCCCAAGTTCCCTTTTCCAAACACTAAATCCACCTGGGACCTCAGAGTTGCTTTGCAGATTCCAAAAGTAAACCAGGAGATCATTTTTCCTTTGCCTCCAAAAAACAAAGCTGAGACCAGGGTTCCTAGAGTGCTCCAGAGATTTAAACAACAAAAGTCCTAAACCCTAGTACTGCTTCAAGGAAGAAATACTTGTCCTTCAAACAAATCCTGAGTAATTCGCCACTGGGAATTCAAGAAAAATGGGTCTTACTAAATTAGCTACATTGGAAAAAACTACAAGTCCTTTTACAAAATATATTGTGAGTCAAATGATGAGCTCCATATGATTTTTAAAGCACCTGGATTTTCCTTCCTTTCCAGCCATCTAAAAACACCACATTTGGAAAACTCCACATGTAGCACAGAATTTTAAGTAGCAGTCAGAAGGAGCATAGGCAATAACTACAGTACAAAAAAGCAAAACAGTATTGTGCCTCCAGCTACCTCACTTTTTTGCCTTCAGGTGTTAACTGCCTTCATGCTACCTTCTGGATCAGATGCACTTTCACCCAAGCCTGCCCTCTTCCAATGTCCCATATTTAGACTTGCTCTCAGCCAATCCTTTCACTCCCACCTCTGTGAGGACTAGGAGTGAGTTCTGAGCACTTCATGCTGCAGAAGCTGCTTAAAGGAATTAGTCTCTTCAAGTAACTTCACTCAGGTGAACTGTACACGCAAAGGTAGAATGTTCTTAAAGTATTTTTTTATGCTAAGCTAATGTAGTAGTCCTAGAAAACCTCTAGGTGAGTTTGGAATTTGAAAAAAAAAAAGAGGCACAGAGTAAAATTTACATAATTGGATTTACACACATCCATATTTGCTTTATTTTGATTTTTTTCTTTTTGGTCACTACCATGGCTTAAATAGCATATAGATACATACATGTGAATTTATGTGGTTAATTTATTAAAATTAATTTTATCAAATACATAGTTAATAATCAAATGGAGCATATCATGAAACCAACAGTTCACTGCCGTCCTCAGAAGTAACCATGTTTAACTCCTTATTTATTTGTTTTTTGTGTTTTCTGTTGTTGTTGTTTTGAGACAGAGTCTCGCTCTGTCACCCAGACTGGAGTGCAGTGGTGCAATCTTGGCTCACTGCAACCTCCTCCTCCCGGATTCAAGCAATTTTTTTTTTTTTTTTTTTTTTTTTTGAGACGGAGTCTCGCTTTGTTGCCCAGGTTGGAGTGCAGTGGCGTGATCTCGGCTCACTGCAATCTCCACCTCCCAGGTTCAAGCAGTTCTCCTGCCTCAGCCTCCTGAGTAGCTGGCATTACAGGCACACACCACCATGCCCGGCTAATTTTTTGTATTTTTAGTTAGAGATGGGGTTTCACCATGTTGGTCAGGCTGGTCTCAAACTCCTGACCTCGTGATCCACCCATCTTGGCCTCCCAAAGTGCTGGGATTACAGGCGTGAGCCACCGCACCTGGCCTCAGGTTCAAGCAATTCTTGTGCCTCAGCCTCCCAAGCAGCTGGGACTACAGGCACATACCACTACGCCTGGCTAATTTTTGTGTTTTTTGTAGAGACGGGGTTTCACCATGTTGCCCAGGCTGGTCTCAAACTCCTGGCCTCAAGTGATCCACCCACCTCGGCCTCCCAAAATGCTGGGATTACAGGTGTGAGCCACTGCATCTGGCCTTTAACTCCTCTTTTAGTTCTAGTGATTATCTCACTATCTCTAATAGGCTTATTTTTCTAATTTTGAGTTTATTATTTTACAGCTATCACATATGAGAATTTACCTTACTTTATACCAGCTCTCTTCTTGGGTAGCTATCCTACCATTTTTGTCTATTTTTGTTTTTATAACTTTAATACAATTAAACCTCTATTTCTTGTTATATAACTTGTAAAGTTTTTTTTTTTTAAACAGCTTTGAGATGTACCATACAGTTAACTCATTTAAAGGGCACAAATCAATGGTTTTGACTCTATTCACAGAATTGTGCAACCATCTCAATCAATTTTAGAGCCCCTGAAAGAAACCCCATAGCCATTAGCAATCACTCCCCAAATGGGAATCAAATAACATGTGGTCTTCTGGCCTACCATGGTGGCTCACACCTGTAATCCTAGCACTTTGAGAGGCAAAGGCTGGAGACTAGGAGTTTGAGACCAGCCTGGGCAACACGGTGAGACCCTGTTTCCACATACAATTAAAAATTAGCTGGCTGTGGTGGTGCACACCTGTAGTGCTAGCTACTTGGGAGGCTGAGGTGGGAGGCTAGCTTGAGTCCAGAAGGTGGAGGCTGCAGTGAGCAATGAACTGTACTCCAGGATGGGCAGCAGAGCAAGACCCTGCCTCTATTTAAAACAAAACAACACAAAACAAAACAAACAAAACAAAAAGACCTACCTGGTCTTTTGTAACTGGCTTCTTTCACTTAAGCATAACATTTTCAAGGTTCATCACGTTGTAGCATGCATTATTACTTCATTCCTTTTTATTGACAAATAATAATATATTGTATGGATATACTACACCTTGTTTATCCAATCTTCAGTTGATGGACATTTATCTTTTTTGGCTATTAAAAATAATGCTGCTGGGCCGGGCACGGTGGCTCACGCCTGTAATCCCAGCACTTTGGGAGGCCAAGGAGGGTGGATCATGAGGTCAGGAGATCGAGACCATCCTGGCTAATACAGTGAAACCCTGTCTCTACTAAAAAAATATATAAAAAATTAGCCGGGCATGGTGGCAGGCACCTGTAGTCCCAGCTACTCAGGAGGCTGAGGCAGGAGAATGGCATGAACCTAGGAGGCGGAGCTTGCAGTGATCTGAGATTGCACCACTGCACTCCAGCCTGGGCGACAGAGCGAGACTCTGCCTCAAAAAAAAAAAAATGCTGCTATTAACATTTATGTACAAGGTATTTGTAAAAAACTGTTTCCATTTCTCTTGGGTATATATCTAGGAGTAGAATTTGTTATATAAACTTTTAATAGGATCTTCTGACTTTCCATTTAGCAGTATAAGAACATTAGCACCTTATGTAGTTGAGTTTTAAAATAATTCTTTTGGCAATTGGGATAAAATATTTATATTATGTATTTAAACCCAAACAACAAATAGATATTTAATTAAAGTTTCCTGAAAGTTTTTTATGAATGCAAAAAGATGTTAATAAATTCTTTTTTTTTTGAGACGGAGTCTCACTCTGTTGCCCAGGCTGGAGTGCAGTGGCACGATCTTGGCTCACTGCAACTTCTGCCTCCTGGGCTCAAGTGATTCTCCTGCCTCAGCCTCCCAAGTAGCTGGGATTACAGGTGTGTGCCACCACCCAGCTATTTTTTTAAATTTAATTTTATTATTATTATGCTTTAAGTTTTAGGGTACATGTGCACAATGTGCAGGTTAGTTACATATGTATACATGTGCCATGCTGGTGTGCTGCACCCATTAACTCATCATTTAGCATTAGGTATTAGAGACGAGGTTTCACCAAAGTGCTGGGATTACAGGCATGAGCCACTGCACCCAGCCAATGTTAATAAATTCTTATCAATTTTTTTATTTCCTATTTTTGAAAAATAATAAAAACCTTCAATTACCCAATAGAAGAAAGAACCTGTCATATAATTTCCTCAAGTAGATTCACTTCAAATAGTTGAATGTGACTTAGATTTTTTTTTTATTATACTTTAAGTTCTAGGGTACATGTGCACAATGTGCAGGTTTGTTACATATGTATACGTGTGCCATGTTGGTGTGCTGCACCCATTAACTCATCATTTACATTAGGTATATCTCCTAATGCTATCCCTCCACGCACACACAGAAACACACAGGCATGGCTTGCTTTTCTTGAGAGTACTGAACGTAAGAGTTCAGCTTCATGTAGGTCATACATGAACTAGCAGTACTTTACCTAATTACTGAAACCAAAAATCTGGATTTAGTTTGCTTTGTGTCTTTTCTCTCACAATTTTTTTGTTTGTTTGTTTTTTGAGATGGAGTCTTGCTCTGTCCACCAGGCTGGAGTGCAGTGGTGTGATCTTGGCTCACTGCAACCTCCGCCTCCCAGGTTCAAGCAATTCTCCTGCTTCAGCCTCCTGAGTAGCTGGGATTACAGGAACACGCCACCACACCCAGCTAATCTTTGTATTTTTAGTAGAGACGGGGGTTTCACTCTGTTGGTCAGGCTGGTCTCAAACTCCTGACCTCGTGATCCACCTGCCTCGGCCTCCCAAAATGCTAGGATTATAGGCGTGAGCCACCGTGCCTGGCCTCTCTCTCACAATTCTTCCATCTGATTTATTGACAAATAGTACCAATTTAACTTCCTAAATATTTCCTGTATTTACTTTCTTCCACCTTCTTCTTCTCCTCTTTTTGTTTTGTTTTGTTTTGTTTGAGACATAGCCTCACTCTGATGCCCAGGCTGGAGTACAGTGGTGCAATCTCACCTCACTGCAACCTCTGCCTCCTGGGTTCAAGTGATTCTTGTGCTTCAGCCTCCCGAGTAGCTAGGATTACAGGCACACGCCCCCATGCCCAGCTAATTTTTGCATTTTTAGTAGAGACAACGTTTCACATGTTGGCCAGGCTGGTCTCGAACTCCGGGGCTCAAGTGACCCACCTGCCTTGGCCTCCCAAAGTGCTGGGATTATAGGTGTGAGCCACCGTGCCTGGCCCTCTCCCAACTTTCCATCCCTACTATTACTACGCCTGTCCTAGTTCAGACATCACAATCTCTCCTCTGGGGCCGTTGGTCTTGCCTATTCCCTTTGCCTCTCTCTTACAATATTCCAGATTAGCCAACCTCCACACTGCTGCCAGAGAGATCTAGCTAAAACACAAATTTGATTACACCATTCCCTTGTTTAAAACCTTTGATGGCTCCCCATTTCCTACAAGATAAATTCAAGTTCCTTAACATGACATGCAAAGCTCTCTTGCACCTTATCCAGGTCAACCTTTTGGCTTCTCCCTTCAAGTAATCCAGGCTCCTAAACGAGGAACTACTCTTAGTTCTCTAGAAACCATGACTGGGCCAGGCGCAGTGGCTCACACCTGTAATCCCAGCACTATGGGAGGCTGAGGTGGGCGGACCACCTGAGGTCAGGAGTTCAAGACCAGCCTGGCCAACATGGTGAAACCCCATCTCTACTTAAAAATACAAAATTAGTCGGGCGTGGTGGTGGGCACCTGTAATCCCAGCTACTTGGGAGGTTGAGGCAGGAGAACTGCTTGAACCCAGGAGGCAGAGGTTGCAGTGAGCCGAGATCATGCCATTGCACTCCAACCTGGGTGACAAGAACAAAACTCGGTCTCAAAAAAAAAAAAAAGAAACCATGACTACCCTAGGACACTCCTCACTCCTCAGCTCTTCTGTTATGGAGTCTCCTTTCCCTCCTTCTTCACCCAGGTAGCTCTTACTTAGTCCATAACACTTAAGTCTAAATCAGTCTCCCAGGAAGCCTCTCCAGACCACCTTGGTTGGGTTAGCTGTTACTCTTTTTTGTGTCCTCATACTACCCTCCACATATCTGTATCACAGTGTTTTTCACAGTATATTGACATTAGAGGTTAGTTTGTGTATCCACCAAAGAATCAAATATCAATAATTCCATTTTTAGTCTGGGTGAATCATAGTTATCCCAGCACTTGTCTCCTTCCAATATCTCAACAGTTGAAGTGCCTTTTTCCTCCTTCTAATAATGTACTTTGTAAGTGCCTCAAAGCTAGTGACTTGTTTTGCTTAGTATCTGTATCTTCACATTTAGCCCAGTAACTGGCAAATACTAGGCATCAACTAGATATCTGTTGAGATTCACTGCATATGTTACCTTTTGATACATAATTTCATAAGTCTACACTGAACCCATATCATATATACTGATAATAGGGCTATGTTATCATTTACTTGACATCTAAACTACTAGTAATTAAGACATCTCTGAATTTTAGTAATGTTTTATAATTATTCTGAAAGCCAGACTAGGCTATTTATTGATTGATTTAATTTGTGCCATGGGATGTACTAAAATATTTCACAACCAAAGTTCTGCTCCTTTTGTAAACTAGTGATGCCACCATCAAACATGTTAAGTAAACATTCCCAGGTCATACATTTAATTTTCTGTACAGATTCACTACATCATCTGCTACACTTACATAACAAGTAGTTATGTAATGACTTCACCAATGAAGCTCAAAGACCTCTAATACTAAGGAAATCAAACCTTGAAACTCATGATGAGAGGTGTTCAATAGACTTTCAGTTCTCTCTGATGAGTCACTTTGCTCCACTGAAGCTACGAAGAAATAAGATCTGCTTGTATGAATTGACTTTGGAAGAACTTGAGCAACAAAGGAAGACAATATGAATTAGCCAATGAAAAAATTGTATGCCAACATGTCTATACTCCAGGATATGGCAGTTGCTTGAATGAAGGAAGCCAGACCAGGCTAGGATTTCCGCAGTACAATTGTTAAGAAAAACACGAGGGAAGAGAATAACTAGTTTTTCTAAATTCAAAAGAATCTAAGTGCTTCTTCTCCCTCTTGCCCCACCTCAATGGTTATGACTTAAAATAAGGCAAATGAACACTTGGAGAATCCAACAGTTAGATTAATTTAGTCTTCAATATAGGCAGTCACATATGTTTTACCCTAAAATTTTAGGAAGTCAAATAATACTTATAATTTGCTATTAGTTATAAACAATGACTGGCTTTTCTTTAAGGCTGAACTAAAATTAAAACTAAATACTTGGCCAGGCATGGTGGCTCACGCCTGTAATCCCAGCACTTTAGGAGGCTGAGGTGGCAGATCACTTGAGGCCAGAAGTTTGAAATTAGCCTGGCCAACATGGCGAAACCCCTTCTTTTCTAAAAATACAATAATTAGCCGGGCGTGGTGGCGGGTACCTGTAGTCCCAGCTACTCAGGAGGCTGAGGCAGGAGAATCGCTTGAACCCGGGAGGTGGAGGTTGCAGTGAGCCGAGATTGCACCACTGCACTCCAGCCTGGACAACAGAATCAGACAGTGTCTCCAAAAACAGAAACAAACAAATAAAAAATCCCCCAAAACTAAATATTTAAGCCCCCAGAGGCACCTTATTCTCTTATTTAAAATGGAACTCAAGCCATTCAGAATAACTGAAAGAAACCAAGCTCATTAAATCCCAATTGCCTCAAGAGGAAAAGGGAGATCATTTCTATGGCAATAAATTAGTGGGGAAAAAAATAGACTCCAATTTTGGCAATAAATCTTTGGTGAAGTGATGACCTAAATTTCAGAGTCAAATCTCATTTCTTATGCTTTATAGAGATAAGGCCTCAGTTTATATACTGAGGCCCAGTGTATAAATACAGACCCATTACCATTTTGCCTTGGAATCCTGAAGGGATGCAAAGTTGGATTACCATACTTAGTCTGATGGAAATAAGGGAACTAAGGATCTCTGTGGTCTCTGTTAAAGAGAATATTATAATATCTCGGTTAGTATTTGTATTTAGGAGAGTTTATAACCTTACTCATTTCTTTCAAATCTTATATTTTATAATCTTTACTCAAACAATTAAAAAAGATGTGCATTTAGTTTACTTTTCTTGAATCTCAAAGGTGCTTCTCTTATGCTAGATAATATATTAACCCCTAATTATCCATTTACTTCCAGACCTGATTGTATATGTAATTACCTTTTGTCACGTATAATAATTTGCGCGACAAACATGTCAGAACACTTGCTGCTTAGTCTGTTTCAACAGATAAATGTAGTCTTTCCATAGCCTCAAGGCACAATTAAACATGAAGAAAAAAGGCAGTTATCAAACTATGCTGAAGCTGATTCACTAAGGCAGAAGTTCACAGCATGTAGTCAGGACTTACTTTGGGGCCTGATGCTTGCTTGAATGCTTAGTTAGTAACACATTTCTGAGACAACGAAACAGAGACAACACTGTAACATTCTGACCAGTGCAGGTAGCCACATGAACTTCAAAATGGGCAACAGATGAACTTTAAGATGCAGCTCAGTTAAGAAGCAGCTACTGGTAAACAGCTATTGAAGTCACACCTTCACTACAGGTTATTGGATAAAATTAAAAAAGAGAAACTAAATAAAAACAGCAGTTGAAGGACTTATTTTCTTGGGAAGATAAATGCAGCCACTGGAATTAAATGGATTCTGATCTAAGTCCTGCGATGCTTGCACGATGTGAATCTGCACTATGAGAGTACAAAAAGAAATCCCTACCTGACCTCTGGATAACCTAAAAACAGGAAATTAGGACATTTCTAAGCAAAATAGGCTGTTAGCCTGTTAAGACAATTGTTTCCATTGACACTTTGCATAAACATCTTACACTAGGCCATCAGAAAAAACTCAAACCATGGCATCTCTTCTTTGTAATACATAAAAACAGTGCCTGGCCCAGTGCCCTCAACACAGTTGAGGTAAAGTTTGTTGATGATAATTAAGAGGAGAACAAAGAAGAGAAAGAGAAATAATAAACAGGTAAGAAAACTGGAAGTATTCTTTAAGTATTTACAGATCGGTTGAAAGTAAATTCATAAAATATTAAAAATACAACTTAATTCATAGTAAGAATCTGGGGTAATTAAGAGAGTATGCAATGACTTTAGGGAAAGCTCAATAGACAATACAACTTAACATGAGTCAGCATTTTAAAAGAATAATTGTAGCTGGGCGCGGGGGCTCAGGCCCGTAATCCCAGCACTTTGGGAGGCCGAGGCCGGTGGATCACGAGGTCAGAAGTTCAAGACCAGCCTGGCCAAGATGGTGAAACCCCGTCTCTACTAAAAATACAAAAAATTAGCTGGCTGTGGTGGTGGGCACCTGTAATCCCAGCTACTCAGGAGGCTGAGGCAGAGAATTGCTTGAACCCAGGAGGCAGAGGTTGCAGTGAGCCAAGATTGCGCCACTGCACTCCAGCCTGGGCGACTCCATCTCAAAATAATAATAATAATAATAATAATAATAATAATAATAATTGTAAAATATCTGATATTTGATTATGGTGCTTCAGAATGTTAGAAATTGGCACCATCTGGCTGGAAAAAAATCAATCTCTTCCTTTGTATCACTTAATCAATACTCTGGATATTATTTGGCTATCCAATTATACTTCACTTAAATAAGAAAATACTTCAGAGCTAATACTTCTTATGACCCTGTCTTAGTCTGTTTGGGTTACCATAACAAAGTACCACAGATCGAGTGACTTATAAACAATACAAATGTATTTCTCACAGATCTGGTAGCATACTATAGCAGGTACCAGTAGTGTTTAGTCTGTGCCCTACTAAATTTCCTCCCAACCCAGATTTTCAAAAATCAAGCTACTTTCATTTTGATTGAATCATTTAAGGGAGTTACAAACTCTGAGTCCCAACTTTCTCTTCTGTAAAAGAGATTGTGTTCACATGTGACAAGCACTATATTTGACACTAGTGATGAAAAGACAGTAATGGCCCAGTCTTTGGATTTAAGAAGTTCATAAGTATAAAGGGAAAGATATTCACACAAACATAATTACAAACTAACATGCTGATTACACAGATGGACATATGTATAGGCTATTATCAGAGCATCAATTATTGCTTAGGGGGTGGGAAGTAGACCTAAGGAGCTGTCTTAGATGACACCCAAACTGAGTCTTAAGAAGGAGTTAATCAAAGGAGGGGTCGTGGTATTTCAAGCATATGGAACAGTGTCAGGAAAGACACAAGGACAAGAAACAGTTATGCTTATGGGGAAATGCCATGTACTTTAGTGCTGCTAAACTGAAATATGAGTAAGGGGTAGTATAAGACAGGCTGGAGAAGGGGTCAGGAGCTGAATCATAAAAGGATATATATGCCTTGTTCAGGAACTTTGGGTAGCCATTGAAAGGTTCTAAACAAGGAAGCTGGCCGGGTGCAGTGGCCCAGGCCTGTAATCCCAGCACTTTGACAGGCTGAGGGGGGTGGATCACTTGAGGTCAGCAGTTCAAGACCAGCCTGGCCAACACAGTAAAATCCTCTCTCTACAAAAATACCAAAATTAGCTGGGCTTGGTGGCATGTGCCTGTAGTCCCAGCTACTCAGGAGGCTGAGGCAGAAGAATCACTTGAACCCAGGAGGTGGAGGTTGCAGTGGGCTGAGATCGCACCAGTGCACTCTAGCCTGGGAGATAGAGCAAGACTCCATCTCATAAATAAATAAATAATGCCGGGCACGGTGGCTCACGCCTGTAATCCTAGCACTTTGGGAGGCCGAGGCAGGCAGATCACTTGAGGTCAAGAGTTCGAAACCAACCTGGCCGATGTGGTAAGACCCTGCCTCTATTAAAAATACAAAAAAATTAGCCAGGTATGGTGGTAGGCACCTGTAACCCCAGCTACTTGGGAGGCTGAGGCATACTTGGGAGGCTGAGGCAGGAGAATTGCTTGAACCCAGGAGGTAGAGGTTGCAGTGAGCCAAGATCATGCCACTGCATTCCAGCCTGGGCAACAGAGTGAGACTCCATCTCAAATAAATAAATAAATAAATAAACAAACAAACAAGGGAGCTGACATGGTCAGATTCACCACTTCGGTTCTGTAGTAAATGCACTTAAGGCAGAAAAAATAATTAGGAGACTGTTGTAACAATCTTAAAATACATTGGGACAGACAGGTACATAGTTGGGATAGAGAGAAAATGATGAATAGGTGGTAGGCAAGTAGTTAACATGGAGAGAAGAGGATGGGTTTGAGAAATACTTAGGAGAAAAAAATCCCTAGGACGTGGTGATTGTCTAGGACATGGCAAAGTGGTTCTACCAATCAAAAAAGACAACATGAAAAAGGGATGTGATTTGAGAATAAGGGAAGACAACAAGTCAACAGCTTTGGTCACACAGCATGCGGGACACACACCTAAGTCAAATGGTTTACCAAGCAACTTGATATGTATCTAAGGCATACTGCCAGAGATCTGATGAAAGCGGGTCAGCTCACCTAGGTCAGGAGTATAGGGAGCAGTGTTCTAAGGACAGAAACCTTGGGGAAACCAACATTTAGGGGGCAGAAAAGGAGACCACAAAAGAGGAAGGATGTTAAGGGAGTACAGACTCGGAAGATGAGAGAATTTTAAAGAGAACATGATCCACATTACCAAATGCAGCAGAAAGAACCAATAGGATATGGGCTAAAAATGTCTACTGGCCTTCCCTGGTGACCTAAGTGAACACTATTTCAGCAGTGTGGCAAAGCAGATAGGAATGGATTGAGAAATGAATGAGAGATGTGGAAATAAGAATAATCAATTATAAACCACTCTTTTAAGGCTGCAAATGAGGGAAGAGAAATTGGAAATAGGTAAAATGTTTTTAGGCTAAGAAAACGATAAAGCAGGCCGGGCGCAGTGGCTCACGCCTGTAATCCCAGCACTTTGGGAGGCCAAGACGG
Organism: Pan troglodytes; assembly: GCF_028858775.2. NCBI lineage: Eukaryota > Metazoa > Chordata > Mammalia > Primates > Hominidae > Pan > Pan troglodytes. The sequence continues at coordinate 105,275,903 of NC_072406.2, read as the reverse complement.
GTGGATCACGAGGTCAGGAGATCAAGACCATCCTGGCTAACACAGTGAAACCCCGCCTCTACTAAAAATACAAAAAATTAGCCGGGGTGGTGGCAGGCACCTGTAGTCCCAGCTACTTGGGAGCCTGAGGCAGGAGAATGGCGTGAACCTGGGAGGCGGAGCTTGCAGTGAGCCGAGATCGCACCACTGCACTCCAGCCTGGGCGACAAGTGAGACTCCGTCTCAAAAAAAAAAAGAAAAGGATAAAGCAGAGGAAAGGCAGATGAATAATGAAACAAAATGAAACAAAATCCCATACAAAAGATAGGGTCAAGGGCATAGGAAGATGAGAGTCTCATTAAAAAGGCTTCCTAACACCTGAGAATGAAGGACAGGAAGAATGGGTGTGGATATAGATAAGCTGACTACAAAAGCAACAGTGAGAGGTTGATGGTGATAGAGATGGAAGACAAGAGGCTCAGAGGGGCTGGAGCTTTCACTCAAGAGTGGAGGAACAATGGTCTACAAATAGGAATGAGGAACCAGGGGAACACGAATCTCATTCACACGTGTAGCCATGAAAGAATGCATCCTGCCACTAGAGAGAGCTGCAGGGTTAGCAGTATCCTCCGAATTCTATGAAAAGGAGGTGAAGAAAGCATTCTGCCACACAGTTGAAGCAGTAGGGCCATTTACATTGCAATGAGGGTTTTCAGGTGGCATAGAATAAGTGGGCCAGAAGAAGTGAAAAGATGAGTAGACAAAACAAGGAGTGAATGAAACAGGAAAAAAGTTGGAAGGTGAGAAGGAGTAGAGTAAGGAAGTGGAAACTACTTAATTGCATTGAATAATCAAATTTTATTTTAATCTTCTCAGATGAAGGATGTGTGACTGGGAAGTAACAGAAACAGCAGTGTCTGACCAAGTCTCAGAGAGAAATGGTGGAGGCTGCCCTGAGATTTTCAAAAGGGAAGAGAAGCCTCTATTTGGATGGGGTGAATCTCCAGATATCTGGAGCAGCAGCAAGGGCACTTGCTGGGGAGAGCTTCTAAGAGGTTTGGAGCCAGGGGTTAGATTTTTGGAAGTCCCTTCCAATCCTCAAGTCTTAGGATTTTATGACCATGAAAATCACTGAATCACAATTTGAAGGTAATTGATAGATGTTCTGACATTTATGAAAACACAAACGGGTTCAAAGAAAAGGAGAGAAATATACATTGCAAAATACTCTAGGGACTAAACAGTGACTTAACTATGAGTACTAAGCACTGCAATGCATATCTAAGAGGAAGTTTAGAGAATAATGCTATAAATGGTAGTCTCAAATTAAAAAATACCTTCAGCAATATCAGCCTTTTGGTGTATATTAGTAAAAATTTTCATGACAACTATTATCCACTTGGCTCTGAAGAGGTCACTATTGACCTTTTGGTCTCCCAAAGTGCTGGGATTACAGGCATGAGCCACCATGACTGGCCTTTTTTAATAGATGGTTTATATATATATATATATATATATATATATATATATATATATATGTGGAAGAATACATCCCTTTGAAGTGCTAGCAAAGTGTTGGCAGCGTTGAGTTCTCTGCACCATCTAAATTAGAAGATAGGTGGCTCTATGGGCCATTGATAACTTCCTAAAGTGCGGAGTGTGTACATATACTTACTTTTCCTTTGTATGTTTGTTTTCACTTTCTAATCAAATTTTGAGTTCTTCAAGGGTAGAGGTAATAGCTCTTCTCCCTTTAGGGTACTCAAAGCTTGTTGAACTGAGCTAAATTATATTTCATAGAACACTTTAAGAAGCAAAAGTTTAAGAACTGTGTCTCTCTGGGACAAAACAGCCACGAAGGAAAAGCAGAGATTATACATGAAAAAGCTTCTAATTTAAACCACTGGAAAGCTCAATATTGTTGAATCAATATTGCTTGAGTCTAGAACTCTGTCATGTATATATACGTCTCATTCAAGTAGAGTGCTGGCTGTTCTCTATAAAAGTAGAAGTTGAGTTTCAGGGAAATTACGTGTCATGTTCAAATTTATATGTAAAATAGGATTAGAAGATAATTTCTTCAATTTATAAATTAACTGCTTAAACAATTAGACTAGGATGGCTTAATTTACACAAACATTTCTTTTTATTTGTATGTGTAGCCAATCTGCTTTCAAAAAGAATGCTTAGTAGGATTTTTTTAGAACTCTGTTGTCAGATTCACACTTGATATGGCAAATACAGTATAGGTTGTCTAGGGAATATTATTTTATGTAGCAAAAAGATCATAACTGAAAATAGGAATTGTGGTTATTATATTCACTAGTATGTAAAACAAACAGTGCATTTACTGTTTTTCTAACAAAGCATTTAAATATTTAAACTTCCCATAACTATCCTCCAAACTGAAAGAAACCTGTAAAAAGAAAAAAAATTTCCAGTCAACAAAAAAAACTTATTAGAGAAAAATATTTCTTTTTTTTTTTCTTTTTGGAGACGGAGTCTCGCTCTGTCGCCCAGGCTGGTGTGCAGTGGTGCGATCTCGGCTCACTGCAAGCTCCGCCTCCCGGGTTCACGCCATTCTCCTGCCTCCACCTCCCGAGCAGCTGGGATTACGGGTGCCCGCCACCGCGCCCGGCTAATTTTTTTGTATTTTTAGTAGAGACGGGGTTTCACCGTGGTCTCAATCTCCGGACCTCGTGATCTGCCCATCTCGGCTTCCCAAAGTGCTGGGATCACAGGCGTGAGCCACCGCACCCGGCCCGAGAAAAATATTTCTTAAAAATGAGTAATAAACAGGTGCGGTGGCTCACGCCTGTAATCCCAGCACTTTGGGAGGCTAAGGCAGGCGGATCACCTGATGTCAGGAGTTTGAGACCAGCCTGGCCAAAATGGTGAAACCCTGCCTCTACTAAACATAGAAAAACTAGCTGGGTGTGGTGGCACGTGCCTGTAATCCCAGCTACTCAGGAGGCTGAGGCAGGAGAGTCGCTTGAACCTGAGAGGCACAGGCTGCAGTGAACTGAGATCACACCACTATGCTCCAGCCTAGGCAACAAGAGAGAAACTCCATTTCAAAAAAAAAAAAGGAGAATAATAGGGCCGGATGTAGTGGCCCTATTAATCCCCGCACATTGGGTGGCTGAGGTGGATCACTTGAGGCCAGGAGTTTCAGAACAATCTGGGCAACATGGCAAGACTCTGCCTCTACAAAAAATACAAAAATTAGCTGGGTGTGGTGGCATGCACCTGTAGTCCCAGCTACTCCGGAGGCTGAGGTGGATCACCTGAGCCTGGGGAGGTTGAGGCTGCAATGTGCCATGATCACACCACTGCACTCCAGCCTGGGCGACAGAGAGGGACCCTGTCTCCAAAAAAAAAAAAAAAGTAGAAGAAGAATAGGAAGTTTGGCAAAAATGTGAATTAATTTTGAGAGAAAAGATATAGCTCCTTGTTGAGTAATGCCAATGTTAATAGTTAATCATTAGTTTACTGCATATATGATATTTATCAAAGGCCAGAATATCACTACCCTCCATAGTTGACAAACTGTTCTAAAAATTTTAACCTATCCCTTTCAGTGAAAAAAAGAGCAGGAATATTGATGATTGAAAACAGGTAAATCTGGGACTGTCTCTTTTTACATTATGCACAGTCTGTGGAAACAAAGATTTAATCCTTGTGTAACTCACTGAAAATTTACCTTAAAACATATCATATTACAATAATGCTTATATTGTAAATAAGAAATATTCCATATTTGCCCAACTGCAAACTTATATGACATAATTTTTTCCATAAATCTGTTAGCTTTATTTATTGTCATATTGCCAAGTTACGTATCTCTTTTAAAAATAATTCTGATTTATATATTTTTTTGGAGAGCTTTTTCAGCAGTACCCAGTAATTCCACTTCTAAAGGCCTACAGAAATACTTACACAAGTGCTCGATATATATGTATAAATATATTAATGGCAGCTTCATTAATAGATAGACAAAACTAAAGAATCCATAATGTCCAACAAATGAGGACTTGTTTAATAAATTATGGTATATGTACACTATAGACAGTACAAAGAAATTAAAACAAATGAAACATCCATATTTACCAATATGAAAGCATATGTTGCATGAAAAATGTGAATTATATTTCCCAAAAAGGAAATAACTACATGTGTGTATGTAAGTATCTGCATGTATACATGTTCGAATGTACACTACAAAGGTCTGGAGGGAAATAATGAGTGTGAGAGACTGAAGAGGAGGGGAAAATAAGAGCTTTCTCTTTTTTTTCTTTTTTTTTTTTGAGATGGAGTTTCGCTCTTCTTGCCCAGGCTGGAGTGCAATGGTGTGATCTCGGCTCACTGCAACCTCCACCTCCCAGGCTCAAGTGATTCTCCTGCCTCAGCCTCCCAAGTAGCTGAGATTACAGGCATACGCTATCATGCCTAATGTTTTGTATTTTTAGTAGAGATGGGGTTTCTCCATGTTGGTCAGGCTGGTCTTGAACTCCCGACCTTCGGTGATCTGCCTGCCTCGGCCTCCCAAACTGCTGGGATTACAGGTGTGAGCCACCGTGCCCGGCCTGAGAGCTTTCTTTTTAGGTTTGATTTTAGTTTAACAGTGAACATACAATATCTATTTCCTGTGTTTTCGTTTCTGTTTTTCTGGAGACAGAGTCTTGATCTGTCATCCAGGCTGGAGTGCAGTGGCAAGATCTCGGCTCACTGCAACCTCCGCAGGCCAGGTTCAAGCAATTCTCATGTCTCAACCTCCCAACTAGCGGGGATTACAAGCATGTGCCAATGCACTTGTCTAATTTTTGTATTTTTAGTAGAGACGGGGTTTTGCCATGTTGGCCAAGCTGGTCTAGAGCTCCTGGCCTCAATTGATCCGCTCACCTCAACCTCCCTAAGTGCTGGGATTACAGGCGTGAGCCACCACGACAGGCCCCAATTTCCTGGTTTCGACAAATACTATAGCTATGTAAAACGTTAGCACTGGGGGAAGTGTACAAGGGACCTCTCTAAACTATATTTGTAACTTTTTGTGAGTGTGCAATTATAGTACTTTTAAGAAATTTTTAAAAACAGTGAGCATAAACAATTTTTGTAATTATCACAGTGTTTGTTTTTGGTTTTTGAAAAATCATTTTACAGGGTAATTTTCCAAACTACAAAACAGCTCTAACGTTTACTCTTAAAATAATCATAAAAATTTGAGTTCAAAGTTCATATCGATAGCTGAAGGCATAAGCACCTATCACCTACATATTTAAGCACATAAACTATAAACTTCCAGAATTATGACACTGGAGCAAAAAGAAGAAAAAAGCAAAAGTCATTTAGGTTCAGACTAATCCTTTAAAATCTAAGCTTTCCAAAACGGCAGCATACTTTTCTAATATCTGGACCTTAAGGTAAACTTTGTGAGATGTCTGGTCTTGTTATATTCAGAAGTAAACCCAAATGTATCTTCCTTTAATTCTTTGGCACTTCAAATGAATTTAGGATTGTCTGAGGAAAAAATGCTTGCTGGAGGAGCTGTGTGAACAAGCTTGTTGTCCTGCTACTATATCTAGTCAAGCATTCAGATACTACAACTTTGGCAAATCCCATTAATACTTTAAGAAGTCAACGACTTTAAAACTTCTAAAGAAAGTTCCTGTGAAGTAGTCACAGGGGCAAGTTTAAGCAGGCAGGGTGTGTATACAATATAGTAACAAAATAATGCAAACAAAAGAAGATTTGTTTAATTATAGTGGAAATAATTGTTATTTAAAAGTGCCTTCTTCCTCATCATAAAAGAATAAACTGGACCAGTGGCAAAAGAATTGTATGTTGTGATGCCTTAAGATTAGAAACAGAAGACAGAAATTTCAAAGTAAAGTCCTGGCAGACGTCCAGTCTCTATGGCAAGAATTCTGGCCAAACAATTCCTTCATAAGTTTCAAAGCTTGTTCATGTCCCTTTAGACAGAACTCAAAGTTGTTCATTTTGAGTCAAATACAAGTGTATGTTTATCAGGGTTTTCCTATCTTTCTATGGTGATGTACATGGGAACTTCTTTCCTAAACCTTATAATCATTTGGGGGTATGGTAGAGAGAGATTATCAGGCCATGTACAAAAGGATAAAAGAAAATGGGTGAGGGGCTAAGAACAAGGAGGTGGGTGCCCAGGGTACTTCCCTTTTCAAGCAAGACTGGTGGAAGAAACTGTCAGCTTTTAATAGTTCACCTATGATATGAACCTGGCATAGCAATGCCACTGCCCTGTTGAAGTGTTAAAAACCAATAGATGGTAGCTGCTGACTCAATCAACTGATAACCTCTTTACTGCAAGCTTCACATAATTCCTAACTTTAGCAATCAAGATTAAGCATGCTAGGTAAAAGCTCTCTCCCAGAAGTAAACTCTACAACATTTTCCCTCACAGATTTCATTAAACCATTGTAATATATATAGTTGAAATAGTTCAGGAAACAGTTTCCAAAGTCATGCAGTAGTTATTAAGAAGAGCAGGACTCCATCCTGTCTCTGATTTCCTACACAATAGTGTTCTTGTCAACAAGTCATTCAGATACTTTGGTGGCTTTCTTTTTACACTCCTAACTTTTTATCCTTTAGCTGTCTTTCAGAATCCAATAGTCTTTGTCTTCAACTTTATCTCATTACTGCCAACTAACTTATCTCTCCAATAGTCTGGCTCTTATTTAATTTCTACCAGTCACTTCTTTTTCCCCAGTGCCTGGCACTCAATCATTTTTATTGAAGAAATAAATGAGTAAATAAACAAGCAAATAAATCAAAATCTATCCACACCTAATGCTTTTTACTGCGAACAGTTTTAGGAGTCCACTAACAAACGCTTAATTTATTTACATATTGCATTGTTCCAAAAGGGTTTTAAGGCAATTTACAAAAACATATGCAAGACAAATTTAACTTAGTTAACTGAGAAAAGCCAGGGCCACGAGAAAATGAGAGTAAGAAAGAAGATGAGGTTAGTACACAAAATACATGTGATGCTATGCTATATTCCTGAGTTTTTCTGTCTCCAAAATACAGAATAAAATACCATTAATTATACAACTCACAGTTCTCTTGAAATAAAAACAAACCAGTTGCTCAGGGTAAATTCAACTATCTGTAATACTGAAAGCGGAAATCTCTTGAGTCTGCTGGGAGCTACTATGAGCTACTATGAAATACAGTGAACCCAATCATCAGTAGTTACTACAGCAATTCTATCATCTGTAGTCTGGACTACCAAAACAATCATCTAATTGCTCTTCCTGATTCTACTTTTGTCCCTTTTAAATCTATTCTCCTTAAAACAGCCAGAATAAACTCTCAAAATACAAATCAGAGTATGACACTAACCTGCTTGAAACCCTTGAATGATTTCCCATCATACCTATGATCCAAACTCCTTAACAAAGCCCTCAAGGCCTTACGTGATTTGGCTCTGATAATCCTCCTAATTTCATTTGCCCCTCTTCCTCTTGCACACTACATTATAGCCATACTATTACCCTTTCTCTTTCCTAACAGCACCTTAGGACTTTGCTCTTGCTCTTCCCTCTGCCAGGAATGCTATTTCCCTATATTTCCCAATTTCACTCAGTTATGTGCTCAAATGCCACCGCCTTAAAGAGGGTTTCCCTGATCACCAAATCTGAAGTGGCCCACCTCACCTCCAGTCACTATCACATTAACCTGTTTTATTTTTCTCTTACCATCTAAAAGTTATTTGAAATTCCATCTAAAACTATTTAAATTAGCACTCTTTGTTGTGGATCTCCCTCCAACAAAGGGGGATTGTGAGAGGAGGGATCCTGCCTATCTTGTTCACCACTGTCTTCTGCACTTAAAACAGTGCCCAAAGCAGGTGCTCAAACACTTGTCGAGTAAATGAAGAAACATCTGAAAATAGGGCAGCTCTTGGTGATCTGGCTTAATCTGGACAGCTTTCAGTTTTGCTGGAGTTGTGGTGTGTAGCTATCTATTTTTAGGTCACATATGCTGCCTTTGAGATGAAAACATTAGACTTTCTTCTCAGAAAAATGCGCATACAAAATTCTGCTTGAACCTCCTAAAACCAACCCATGGTTCTCAAGTTGGAACCCCTGACGTAAAGGCATGTAATGACCTTTGTGCAATGCAATCTACGTTGTTGTTTGCTGTTGTTTTTGTGACCCTCACTCTGTTGCCCAGGATGGAGTGCAGTGGTGCAATCATAGCTCACTGCAGCCTTGACTCCCAGGCTCAAGCAATCCTCCTGCCTCAGCCTCCTGACTAGCTGGGACTACAGGTGTGCACCACAATACCCGGCTGATTTTTTGCCTCGGCCTCCCAAACTGCTGGAATTACAGGCATGAGCCACCACACCCGGTCTGCAATCTATGTTACAACTAATTCCTGTCTGTGGAGATGAAGGCTAAAGGGGGAAAAAAATCAATAGAAAACTACAAATTATTCATAACAGATTTCCCTATAAAGTGGTAGAACATAACAGTGGTCAAATGTGTAATGCCTATGGCTAATGGTTGCTTAGTCCTTTTGTAGTGTATTATATTGAGAAGCCCAGACTTAACAATTTATCATGAAAGAAATGGCATATATCTTCATGATATGTGCATTTGTCTTATTAGAAAACAAATCTGTGAAGTGAGGGGTAGTATTATGGGGTGCCTCTTTTAAAAATGGCATGGGGCCGGGCACGGTGGCTCATGCCTATAATCCCAGCACTTTGGTAGGCAGAGGCGGGCAGATCACCTGAGGTCAGCAGTTCAAGACCAGCCTGACCAACATGGTGACACCCCCTCTGTACTAAAAATACAAAAATTAGCTGGGTGCAGTAGCATGTGCCTGTAATCCCAGCTGCTCGGGAGGCTGAGGCAGGAAAATCGCTTGAACCTGGGAGGCGGAGGTTGCAGTGAGCTGAGATTGCGCCACTGCACTCCAGCCTGGGTGACAGAGCGAAGACTCTGCTCAAAAAAAAAAAAGAAAGAAAGAAAAAAGAAAAAAGAAAAGAAAAGAAAACGCATGGACTACACTCTTGTCTAATTAAATGAGAACATATTAGATCAGGACACAGATAAGAACAAGTCAAGTTGTAAGAGTTGATAAGTTAAAAACCAACTAAAAAATGAAAAAGAATGGGCTTTACCTTCAGAAATAATTCCTGAACTCCTGGAGGCAGAGAATCTTCCCTGGTTTCAATTAATAAAAAGATTCATGTGCAGGGTAACAAAATGATTTTTTTTTTAAAGTATTCTTTAAAAAATGATGTTGCATCAAAGAAGTGATGACAGGAAAAAGAACATATCTAGGTGTAAATTTCCTCTCTTACCTGGCAGGGAGGGCTTGGTGTCAGGTAAAGAGATCAACTGAACAAAGTAGCTTTTGTTCCTCTACCCCCTTCTCTTTCTGCATCTGTAGGTGCTCACAGCTAAATTAACGTGAAAAGTAAACCATCTGGGCCAAAAATATCTGTAAGTTCTAAAGGACTTACAACATTTTTTCATCCTATTTTTAGTACACTAAATAGTAATACTGTTTTCTTCCTGGAAGTTTGGCTTTAAGGTTCTTATTTTGGCAAAAATTAGATTGTTTGCCTTAAGGGAAGGTGTATCTTGAAAAATGTCACTTTAACTGTATTTCTTTTTTGTTAATAATACTATGAGACACACTCTACAACAAACAGAAAAACACAGAACCTATCTTGATCATTTTACTAAAACATCTACCCTTCAAATTGTTCCCATCTCATTTATAATTTATGAAGTATATTAGTAAGAGAAAAAAGTAAAAACATATTCTTTATTTTTCTCCATACTTGGAGACTGCATACTTTCTCTGCATACTTGCAGACTGTGGCTCAGTAACAACAGCCTTGATGAGTCACTAAGGAATCCAACAACTGTTAGGATTTGAACTCTACATGAGCTGGTATTTTAATTTCTCAATTAAATCTTCTCATTCTTCACAAGGAATCCTGTGTTACTGTTCATGCTTCTTAAAAACAAGTTATTCTGTATGACTGACTGGTTTACTGCATCTAAGCAGCATTAATTCTCTAGTAATTATCAAACTTCATAAAATTATCTGAATGCTTTTTTTAGAAGTTCAAATTATTTTTGAAAATTTACCATTTTTTTGGCTGGGCGCAGTGGCTCACGCCTATAACCCTAGCACTTTGGGAGGTCGAGGCAGGCAGATTGCCTGAGCTCAGGTGGGCAGACTGCCTGAGCTCAGGAGTCTGAGACCAGCCTGGGCAACATGGCAAAACCCCGTCTCTACTAAACAGAAAAAACTAGGCTAGTCGCGGTGGCTCAGGCCTGTAATCTCAGCACTTTAGGAGGTCGAGGCAGGCGGATCACCTGTGGTTGGGAGCTCGAGACCAGCCTGACCAACATGGAGGAACCCTGTCTCTCCTAATAATACAAAATTAGCTGGGCGTGGTGGCACATGCCTGTAATCCCAGCTACTCAGGGGGCTGAGGCAGGAGAATCACTTGAACCTGGGAGGCAGAGGTTGCAGTGAGCCGAGATCGCGCCATTGCGCTCCAGCCTGGGCAACAAGAGCGAAACTCCATCTCAAAAAAAAAAAAAAAGAAAGAAAGAAAAACACTATGAGATCCATTTATTTTCAATAAATGATGCTAGGTCAATTGAATAACCATACAGAACAAAATGAATCTGGAACTTTACATCCCAAACTATGCATAAAAATCAACTTTGGATGGATTATAAACTTAAATATGAGTGGTAAAACAATAAAATTACAGAAGAAAACAAAGGAAAATATCTTTATGATTTCAGGGGTAGGGCAAAGATTTCTTAAACAGGACATTAAAAGAATCATAAAAAAATAATAAACTGGATTTCATTACTATTATGAACTTCTCCTCATCAAAAGACACTATTAAGAGTGAACAGACAAGCAACAGAGTAGAAGACATTTACAACAATACATAGACCTGATAAAGAACTCCCATTCAGAATATACAAAGAAATTCTATAAATCAGTCAGACATAGACAACCCAACAGAGAAAAATGGCCTCAAATCTCGGCAGGTTATTCACAAAAGAGAACATTCAAATGGCAAATACATGGATGAAAAAAATTCAATTTTATAAGTCATCAAGAAATAAACAGGCATACTTCGGAGATACTGTATGTCTGGTTCCAGACAACCTCGATAAAATGATTATCACAATAAAGTGAGTGACACAAATTTTTAGGTTACCCAGTGTAAATGAAAGTTATGTTTACACTATAGTCTATTAAGTGTGCAATAGCATGTCTGAAAAAACAATGTACACACCCTAATTAAATGTACTTTACTACGAAAAAAATGCTAATGATCATTTGAGGCTTCAGCCAGTAGTAATGTTTTTGCTGGTGGAGACTCTTGCCTCAGTGTGGATGGCTGCTGACTCATTCGGGTGGTGATTGCTGAAGGCTGAGGTGGCTATGCCAATATCTTAAAAAAAGACAACAATGAAATTTACTGCATCAATTGACTCTTCCTTTCACAAAAGATATCTCTGAAGCATGGATACTGTTTGGCAGCATTTTACCCAGAGTAGAACATCTTTCAAAATTGGAGTCAATCCTTTCAAATTCTGCCACTTCTTTATCAACTAAGTTTATGTAATATTCTAAATTCTTTTTTTTTTTTTTTTTTTTTTGAGATGGAGTTTCACTCTTGTTGCCCAGGCTGGAGTGCAATGGCACGATCTCAGCTCACCGCAACCTCCACCTCCCAGGTTCAAGCGATTCTCCTGCCTCAGTCTCCCAAGTAGCTAGGATTACAGGCATATGCCACCACGTCCGACTAATTCTGTATTTTTAGTAGAGACAGGGTTTCTCCATGTTGGTCAGGCTGGTCCTGATCTCCCGACCTCAGGTGATCCACCTGCCTAGGCCTCCCAAAGTGCTGGGATTACAGGCCTGAGCCACCGCATCCAGCATATTCTAATTTCCTTGTGAACAGCCTCTTCACCAGGGGTAGATTCCATCTCAAAAAAACACTTTCCCTGCTTATCCGTTAGAAGTAATACCTCATCCATTCAAATTTTATCATGAGATTTTAGCAACTCAATCACATTTTCAGGCTCCAGTTCTAGTTTCCTTGCTATTTCCACGACTTCTGCAGTTAGTTCCTCCACTGAAGTCTTGAACCCCTCAAAATCATCCATGAGGAATGGAAACTTTTTTCTTTTTTTTGAGACAGGGTCTTGCTCTGTTGCCCAGGCTGGAGTGGAGTGGCACGATCATGGCTCACTGAAGTCTCGACCTCCAGGGCTCAGGCGATCCTCCCACCTAGCCTCCAGAGTAGCTGGGATTACAGGCAAGCACCACCATGCTTGGCAAGTTTTAAAAAAAATAACATATGACAGCATCTCCTTATGTTGTCCAGGTTGGTCTCAAACTCCCAGCCTCAAGCAGCCCTCCCACCTCGGCCTCCCAAAGTGTTGGGATTACAGGGGTGAGCCACGACCAATCACAAATGTCTTTAATGGCATTTAGAATGGAGAATCCTTTCCAGAAGGCTCTCAGTTGACTTTGCCCAGACCCATCAGAAGAACTATTCTATGGTAGCTGTAGCCTTTCAAAATGTATTTTTAAATAATAAGACTTGAAAGTTGAAATCATTCCTTGATCCATGGGCTGCAGAATGAATGCTGTGTTAGCAGGCATGAAAACATTTATTTCCTTGTACATATCCATCAGAGTTCTTGAGTGATGAAGTCCATTGTTAATAAGCAGTAATATTTTGAAAGGATTCTTTTCTTCTGAGCAGGAGGTCTCAACAGTGCACTTAAAATATTCAACAAACCATGCTATAAATAGATGTGCTGTCACCCAGGCTTTGTTGTTCCATTTATAGAGCACAGGCAGATGCAACAATTCTTAAGGGCCCTTGGGTTTTTGGAATGGTCATTGAATACTGGCTTCAACTTAAAGTCACCAGATGCATTAGTCCCTAACAAGACAGTCTGAATGTCTTTGAAACTTTAAAACCAAGTATTGCCTTCTCTTCTCTAGTTATGAAAGTCATAGTTGATACCTTTTTCCAACAGAAGGTTGTTTGATCTACACTGAAAATCTCTTGCTTAGTGCTTAATGTAGCCACTTCATCAATTACCTTAGTTAGATCTTCTGGATAAATTACTTGCTGTAGCTTCTCCATTAGCACTTGCTGCTTCATCTTGCACGTTTATGTTATGGAGATGGCTTCTTTCCTTAAACCTCATGAACCAACCTCAGCTACCTTCAAACTTTTCATCTGCAGCTTCCTCACTTCTCTCAGCCTTCATAGAATTGAACAGAGTTAGGCCCTCCTTGCTCTGGATTATACTTTGGCTCAAGGGAATGCTGTGGCTGGTTTGATTTTTATCCAGAACACTCGGACTTTCTCCATATCAGCAATGAGGCTATTTTGCTGTCATATCAATCTTGTGTTCACTGGAGTAGCACTTTTAATTTCCTTCAATAATTATTTCTTTGTATTCACACCTTGGCTGTTTGGTGCAAGAGGCCTTGCTTTTGGTCTATCAGCTTTCGACATGCCTTCCTCATTAAGTTAATCATTTCTAGCTTTTGTGAGAGACATGTGGCTCTTCCATTCACTTGAACACTTAGAGGCCACTGTAGGATTATTAATTAGCCTAATTTCAATATTGTTACCTCTTAGGGAATAGGGAGGCTCCAGGAGAGGAAGAGACGGGAACAGCTGGTTGGTAGAGCAGTCAGAACACACAGGTTTATTGATTAAGTTCATCATCTTATATGGGTGTGGTTCATGCACCCCAAAACAATTACAATGGTAACATCAAAGACCACTGATCACAGATCAAAAACAGACATAGTAATAATGAAAAAGTTTGAAATACTGTGAGAATTACAAAATGTGACCAAGGATACTAAGTGACCATATGCTGTTAGAAAAACGGTACTGAAAGACTTCCAGGATGCAGCAGTATCACAAACCTTAGATTTGTAAAAATCACATTATCTGTGAATCGCAACAAAGCGAAGCACAGTAAAGCAAGGTATGCCTGTATATTAAAACCACAGTGTAAAACTACCACACAGCCACTGGAATGGCTAAAAAGGAAGAGACAGACAATACCAGGTGATAACAGGGATGCAGAACAGCTAGAACTTCCCTACACTGACGGCTAAAGTATAAACTAGCACAAATGCTTCACAGTATCTATTAAAACTGATCATGTGTATACACTCCCTGACTCAGCAATTCCATTCCTAGGTAAACACTCAAACGGAAATGTGTGCATATGTTTACCAAAAGACATGTAAAAGAATGATCATGTTAGTACTACTGTAACAGCAAAACTGGAATCAGTTCATATGTCTACCAAGAGCAGAACATATACATAAATTATGGTATATTTGTACAAGGGCAGACTACACAACCAAGGGAGTGAATGAACCACAGCTATACGTAACAACATGGATAAATTTCAAAGACAATGAGCAACAGAAAGCAGAACCAAAAGTTATCCTGCATGATTTGGTATATACAAAGTTAAAACTCAGGCTACTTTTATCTTTGGTGTTAAAAGTCATGATAGTGGTTATCCTTGAAAGGGAGGAGAAGAATGACTAGAAAGAGGCACAGTGTGGGGTGGGGGCTCTCTTTTGAGGTACTGGTCAAGTTCTCTTTCTTGATCTATGTGTTCTATAGATGTAGTCACCTGGTGAAAAATCAGCAGCAGTATACATATGATTTGCCCAAATGCATAATGTACTTTAATAAAACATTTATTTGAAAGTGCTATGAGATCCACATATATTTTGCACATTTAAAATTCCCTTTCAAATTCTCTACATATCATTCAAAGGAATGACCACTCCTCTTTTCTCTAGTTTGCCCAAAATTAAAATACTTGAAATAAATTAAATACTTGAAAACAAGACCTAATCCTGAATGGGTTAAGTAAATTATTATTGTGGCATAGGATTATATTTGGAAGAAGAAAATAGTACACTTGACTCATATATCTAGGCCAATAAAAACCTATTTTATATTCCTCTGCAAAGCTACACTTCTAAGCATTAAATTAAATTCCCAAAATTTAAAAACGGCTTCTCATATGACAAGGTATATCATCCCTCACTAGCCTTGTAACTCTCTTTTTAGGTGCTCTCCAATTTGTGAGTGTCTATGTCATCATGCAATATACAGGCATAGTCTTAACAGCCCCAAAGCACAGTGGTCTAATCCAAATACCACAATTTCATGAATGCAGTCTAGGAATTACCATCACACAATTTGTTCATGGAGGTTAACTAAAACTACCAGATCTTTTTCACATTGTAAGTCAGATTTCCTAAAACCTGAAATTTAAAAAAATTATTTTTAAAAAAGTTAAACATAGACTTAATATTTTTCTTACTAAATTTAACTTTGTTGGCTTCGGCTCATCACTCAAGCCTACTGAGAATACTTTGATTCTGTCTCCTGTCATCTTGGGTAACTCTCCTGGCTTCATATAATCTACACATACAATTTGTATTTTTTCTATGTCTTAACTCAAATTATTATTTTAAAAATATGTTGATCCCTGCGGTTGGGCTTTCCAGGAAAAAAAGACAAAAGAAAACTGTTGATCCCAAACTGTCAAAGAAAGACATTTAGAGGGCACTGCCAGCATCTTCCTTAAAGCATTTGCCAAAGGATGTTTCATGTAATAAACCCTAAAATAAGTGAGGGAGGTGCCCTGTAATGAGTTTGGGAATGCTGGGTTACTGCAGAATTCCTATCTTTAAAATTCTAATAAAAGGCCAGGCACGGTGGCTTACACCTGTAATCCCAGGACTTTGGGAGGCCTAGCTGGGTGGATCACCTGAGGTCAGGAGTTCGCGACCAGCCTGGCCAACATGGTGGAACACTGTCTTAGCCAGGCCAGGTGTGGTGGTGTGCACCTGTAATCCCAGCTACTTGGGAGGTTGAGGTAGGAAAATCGCTCGAACCCAGGAGGCAGAGGTTGCAGTGAGCCAAGACTGTGCCACTGTACTGCAGCCTGGGCAACAGAGTGAAACCGTGTCTCCAAAAAATTAAAATAAAATAAAATTCTAATAAAAATGGTCTCTAAGAGGGGTTAAAATATAAAGTGCTTCCCAAACTTACCTGACTTGGAAACCTTTTCTCATCTTGAGAAATCAGTGTTCCTGGAAAGACCCTTTGGGAAATGAAGCTCTAGGGTGGTAACAATACATCAGCCAGCATTCTTTGGGCAAAGGATTGTTTCATTAGCTTGAAACCCACCTTACTGCTTTATCATTTGACCTACCTAAACTTCTCCATATTTTCTAAAAGATTATCAAGATACGATCAAATGAAATAATGATATCTTGCCAGTGTAAGTAACTTCTCACAAAATGCAACAGGATCAGTTAAAGAGGATTTAGTATAGTATTAGTGAAGCAATGGATGCTCAATCTACTGTGGAAATTATATGCCGTTAGAAGCTATGAAACTGAGAGACACCTTCTTTAAAGTTTTCCATCAAAATGGCTATATTTAAAAAGCTTTGGCGATTAAAAAATAATCTTTGGTCACCTGGAAAATTCAGTTATATGTGACACCTCATTTCCCAGTGATATTTTGTGAAATATTTCTATGTATTAAGAATGAGTTATTAAAAAATAAGTTATAAAAAATTATCACTGAATACTGCATATTATACAAAGAATCTTAATATAGTTTAAATTTTTTTAAGTTTTCATATATTGCCAAAAGAATTTCACATATTCATCTGAAGTCCACTTGAAATATTATATTTAACAAAACATATGGTCTTTGTAAATGAAAACAGACACAAATAAGTATATCAAGTCCTTCATCATTTAGTAACTTAATTTCAGAATAGGGGGTAACAGGATGATAGGCTTTACTTGTAAAAAAAATTTACACGAACAAATCATATTCACAAAGCACATTTAAATTGATGGAGGCAGCATATTCACATAATGTGGCACCAGTACCGCTAATCCTCCACATTGTCTACTAGAGCAGTAGGACTTAAGATGTTGTTGAGATAACTGGCTTCCATTAGCAAGTATGTGATTGGCAGGATGATAAAGTCTTTTCAATCACAGGTCAGCTATTTCCTTTTCCTTAGAAGAGGGCAATCCCGATGATCCATCTTTTAGCTAGTCTCTCATAGAGTCCCAATTCTCTTGCCTTCAGCTTTGATATGGTTCTAACTTTCCTCTTGTATCAGCTCATACTTGTCATCAACTCCTCTATTCAGAACAGCAAATATCAGGAGTTTGACCTCAGGGCAAAGTCCGGGTGGGCAGGTAAAATCTGACCACTGGACCTACTTCCTAATCTTTCATAGCAACTCATGAAGCAGTATCAAATTCAAACTAAAAAACAGAAGCATGACCCCTTATAAGTACTATGAAAAGGGCTCTTTTGCCTTTCTAAGTATGCTTGAAAAGAACTGTCAACCACCCTATTAAGACAGAAATGGATCACAGACTGGAAAAAAAAAAAAAAAGAAGGAAAAGTGCAGAACCCCAACTGAAATGTAAATAAAGGTGTTAGCAACCCCTTTACATTTGGTGGTATACTACTTCATATAAAAGTGTTAAAGCAATATGCTATGAAATAGCTTTATGAAGTGAGGAACATAAAAGCCCTATTGAAACTTTAAAGCATCCTTCTTTAAATAATCACTAACATCTGATAAAAAAAAAAAAACTTTTATCACCTCATGTGAGACTTCACTTTTCAAGACCAGTTTTATTTTTATTTTTTGCCAATTCCCCATACTTGGCATTTCACCACTTAACTATTTGTAAACTAATTTTAAAAACAAATATAAGCAAAAAAACAAATATAGGTGAAAAATATCTATCTTTTTCAATTTATTAAGTCCAAGCTACTAAAATAATAAAATTCAAGCCATGCCACAGTGATCTAGCAGCTAAGGAATTGGTTGCATATTCTTATTTTGGAATACAAAAGTCCAAGAAGAGTATGATTACATTTTGACAATAATAATCAGAAAAAAGTATTTTAAGCCCCTTTTAAAACTAGAAAAATTAAAATGTAATAAAATAACTCACCCAAAATTTTCTATCCACTGATCCCTTCCACTGCATATTTACTATATTCTCAAAAATTGTTTTATATTTAGTTATTTCTACATAAATCTTGTATTCTAACAATTCTACACACATCATCATAGATTTCACAATTCTACATGTTTCATAATAGATTTTTAAAATTAACTTAGAAGTCTCATAGATTACATTGATGAGGAAAAGTCAACCAGGACTTAATGCCCTCTAAGTGCACATACTTGAAAAGTAAATTCAACAAAAATGACTTGAGATGTTTATTAATATTCATAAGTATGTCTTAGTAACGATTCCCTAGTGAGCTATATACTTGTAAAGAGGTCTTCTATGCTGTCAAATGATGATTCTCTTTGAAGGAAGGAAGTACGTGGGATCAGTGTTTTAATCTCCATTAAACCAACCATCTATCTATCTGGAAAAATCAAAGAAAAGAATCCTTACGAACAGTTTCATAAACTATGTGGTCCTACTCACAATCCTACAATGAGATTATCAACTAGTTAACATCACATAAATGAATTACCACCATAAAAATTCATATACAACTGAGAAAATATCACATGAGAAATTTCAAACTTTCTATAAACAGATTATTCATATATAATGAGAATTATTCTCAAATCATCTCCTCTTAAAGCTGTCCTTTGGATTGGAGAATATGTTTATGTCCTTGTAACTTACACCAGTAGGAAACTTACCCCACTAAGTGACCTTAAACTAACTGGGAAATGAATATACAATCAATCCTGTTTTCAACTTGCTAAAGAATCCTGTTTTCAATAGTACATCACCTTGTTCAGGGAAATAGCACTGCAACAGAGGGAACTCCTTCTAAAGGAAATGGATCTACTGTCAACAGAAAGAATCTCTTCTGGTAAACTAGAATGAAGTTGAGAGTTGTAGGGATAAAGGGAAAACTCCCTCACCCTTGGAAGTTTAACTGAAACATCAATTAACAAAAGGCAAATTAATAGGAGAAATACCATATACATTTATTAGCATGCATGAGAGAGAATCGCAGAGTGATTTTTCCACTATGCAATGGGGTATAGATGGTTACATGTTTTTGTTTGTTTTGTTTTGTTTTAGAGGTAGGGTCTTGCTATGTTGCCCAGACTGGTCTTGACACCCGGCTTCAAGTGATCCTCCTACCTCAGCCTCCCAAGTGCTGGGATTACAGGTGTGAGCCACCATGCCTGACCCTGTATCTTTTTTCTTATGGGAAAGGGAGATGGGGAAAGTGTGGATGATTTTAGGAGGGTAGTGAATGATTTCTAGGGGAACTTAATGGGAATGAAGAATATACAATGGTCTGGGACAAAGTCTGTTGAGCCTGTGTGACAAAAGTCTGCCCAGGTGTGTTGACAGACTTCAGTCTTTCTTCTTGCATGAGTTTAGCTAATACAAGGGAAGGAACCAGAGGTAACCGTTTTCTTCCGTGACAGGTCCAAACTTCAAGCAGATGAGGGAATTTTAGAGAACAACTTTATCCCGTACTTTGGGAGAGACAAAGTATTGAGAGATGGTGGGGCAGTGGGCGGGGGTGGGAAAGAGGCCAGAGAGACCTCAATGCTGCTTCTTCAGTTCAGCATGTCAAAGCACTGTATTTTAGAGTACTGGTTTCTGAGCCCCAACATTTCCCTGTCTAAAACTTCCCTAGAAGTTTCACATATTAAAAGCTGAGTTAGTGGCTGTGAAAAGACAAATCAAGTTAGTAACTCAATGGCAAAATATCTCATCAAATCAGTATCTTATTTTGGGGAATAGGTCAGTCCAATTAAACAGCTGTGTCTTATTTTAGAAGACAGCATTGCAGATGGGCCCTCAAAGCTAGGCCTCTATATGTAAGGTAGGCAAACATATTTTTAATAAGAGGCATCTCTACAGAAACAGAAGAAAAACAATGGTCAATGTCTGGAGTAGTCTATAAGCTAATTATTGGAGTCTCTGAAGCATCTTCAGGTTGCAGTGGCAATCTGACAGATTTATTATTATTATTATTATTATGGTTTGAATCAGGTATTCAAGCAAACTTTTTGCACAGTCCATATATCTGTAGGCATAAAGGCTGTTAATACGTAAGTTGCTCTGGTGATTTTTGTTGAAGTTTATATTAAGTTCTAGCTTTAGGGCTTTAAGAAAAGCAGTTTTAATTTTTAGTGATTTTAAGTGAGAAAAATGTGAAAACATTAGTTTGGAGACTTGTAGCTAAAAAAGAATTTAGGATTTGGTCTAAATTGCAGGCAAATAATAAAAATAATGGACAAGGCTAGAATCTAATACATGTATACTATGGTTTTTCCTTTAATATGTATTTTTTCTAGTCCCCCTTTTAAAAAAATCAAATACAAATTATACTAGGACCAATTTATTTGTAAAATAAATTTTAGTCTTACCATATTTGGCCTGATTATTTGTATAGTGCAGCAAGAATAGTGATTCACCATATGGACTTTTTAAAAATGGACTTCACTGGAACTTTTAATAAGGAATTTTGGATTAGACTTTTAAAAGCCTCAAGGGTAGGAAAGCAAGCTGAGCATTTGCCATCAGACTGTGCCTCTAATATCGGTATGAACTGGGTGAAATTTTCTCTTTTCAAGGTCCTTGAAGTATCTTGAGGTTCTCAGGCCTGCCAGAAAGTGACATTTTTTACTTATCCCAAGGTCAGGAACCTTATAAGGGAACTGTGTGGATAGGGAACAGGGCCAGTCTCTTTTTTGTTTTTTTGTTTTTAAACTTTATTGGCTTTATAAAGTCAACCTCAATCCCTCAAAGCAGTCTGGTCATATATGAAAACGTGACATTTTAGTCAAATCCTTGGTAAAATAACCAGTGTTTTCAATGTGTCCTGTTACAAAAGAAAAGATTCTTATTGAACTTATGTAAATAATTAGATTGTCATAAAACTAGAATATTTATGGATAGTTTCTAAATTCTGGAGAAATCATCTAGAGAGAAAAGTAAATGTTTTGATCTTGTTCGTAAGTATATTTTAACTAATTGCTGTAAGTTATGAATAGCTTAGAAGAAAAAATTTTCTTGGCTCTGGAAAACAAAACATAGGAAGAATCAGCAATGTTTTAAATAAAAAGTCAACAAAAAATCATTTTGGGCCAAGTGTGGTGGCTCACGCCTGTAATCCCAGCACTTTGGGAGGCCGAGGCGGGTGGATTGCTTGAGCCCTGGAGTTCAAGACTAGCCTGGGCAACATGGTGAAACTCCATCTTTACCAAAAATACAAAAATTAGCCAGTCTTATAACCTGGTCTCAAAATAAATAAATCAGTAAATAAACAAATACATAGATTAACATTTAAAAATAAAATAATAATAAATTATTTTAGTCCACCATCAGTTCAGTTCCATGTAACTCTTGTTTTGCTTGATGTTGGGTTAGCAATCTTTATGAATGTATCAGCTTTTTAATTAGAGTCCTGGAAGTTTTTTTACCTAGTCCAGTGGTATGATTTCCAAAGTTACCAGACACCTGTATGTAAGAGCATTTGTCAGAGTCTTTTTTTTTTTAATTTAATATTTTTATTTTTATTATGAAAAATTTCAAACATATATGAAAGTAAATAGCACAATAAACCCATCATCCTCACCTCCCAGATTCAGCTACTATCAATAATTTTTCTTTTTAAAGTATTTTAAAACAAACCACAGAATACATTTCCCTGCTTTCTCCCACTGATTTGTCTGAATTGGGATCAAAACAAGTTACACACATTATATTTGGGTTTTATGGCTCTGAAATATCTGGTAAAAAAAAAAAAGTTCCTTTTTAAGATTTAAGAGGCAAACACTATCTGAAATACAAAGAAGGAATTGTGAGGACAGTATGCCAGCAATCATATTTTGGTGAGTAGGAGCATGGATGAGGAAAAAAATTAATGGAAAAAGACCAGCAGGAAATAAAACAGAATGCCAATAATGATGTGTTTGGGTAGAAAGACTATGAGTAATTTTTTCTACTTTTTTGTATATTCTAATGTTTTTTTGAAAACATGTATAACTTATGTACATGTACTTTTTCATTTTACCTATAATATTTTATTATGCCTCTAGTAAGGCATTTAAAAAACATATTCACCATGTCATTATTATACCTTTTAAAAATAATTTAATACCAAATATCTAATATCCATATTTCCCTGATTATCTCAAACCTGACCCCTCCCTTTTTTTTATAACTGGTTTGTTCAAATTAAGATGTAAACATGGTCTGTACATTGCTGTTGGTTATGAGGTCTTATTTAATCTTTACATATAGGGGAGTGTGATTTATGTCAAAGATGGTTATGTGATGGTCTGCATAAAGAATGTATTTCTTTTTTAAAATTTTTATTTTTATTTAATTTCTTTTTTTTTTTTGAGACAGAGTTTCACTCTTGTTGCCCAAGCTGGAGTGCAATGGCACAATCTCGGCTCACTGCAACCTCTGCCTCCCAAGTTCAAGTGATTCCCCTGCCCCAGACTCCTGAGTAACTGGGATTACAGGCGTGCGCCACCACGCCCAGCTAATTTTTGCATTTTTAGTAGAGACGGGGTTTCACTGTGTTAGTCAGGACGGTCTCGACCTCCTGACCTCGTGATCTGCCCACCTCAGCCTCCCAAAGTGCTGGGATTACAGGCATGAGCCACCATGCCCGGCTTTTTATTTTATTTCAATAGCTTTTGAAATATAAGTGGTTTTGGTTACATGGATGAATCGTATAGTGGTGAAGTCTGAGATTTTAGTGTATTCATCATCCAAGTAGTATACATTGTACCCAATATGTAGTGTTTGTTTGTTTGAGACAGAGTCTTGCTCTGTCGCCAGGCTGGGGTGCAATGGCATGATCTTGGCTCACTGCAACCTCCATCTCCCCACGTTCAAGCGATTTCCCTGCCGCAGCCCCCCAAGTAGCTGGGATTACAGGAACCCGCCACCATGCCTGGTTAATTTTTTGTATTTTAGAAGAGACAGGGTTTCACCGTGTTGGCCAGGATGGTTTCTATCTCCTGACCTCATGATCCACCCGCCTCAGCCTCCCAAAGTGCTGGGATTACAGGTGTGAGCGACCGCGCCCAGCCCCCAATATGTAGTTTTTATCCCTCATCCCTTCTCCCACCCTCCCCCTTTTGAGTCTCTGGAGTCCATTATATAACTCTGTATGCCAAGAAGCAAATTTTGGACTGTAGCCAATTGTAAACTGCTTTTTGAGGAGAATCAAAGAAAAACAATTAATATTCTGTAGATGACAAAAGACTTAGAATAGCCATGGTTAGGCTGAGTGCAGTGGCTCACACCTGTAATCCCAACACTTTGGGAGGCCGAGGCAAGTGAATCACCTGAGGTCAGGAGTTTGAGACCAGCCTGGCCAACCTGGCGAAACCCCACCTCTACTAAAAATACAAAAAAAATTAGCTGGGCTTCGTGGCACACGCCTGTAGTCCCAGCTACTTGGGAGGCTGAGGCAGGAGAATTGCTTGAACCCAGGAAGCAGAGTTTGCAGTGAGCCGAGATCACGCCACTGCACTCCAGCTTTGGTGACAAGAGCGAGACTCCATCTCAAAAAAAAAAAAGAAAATAGCCATGGTAAAAGACACCAATTGACAAGGGAATTTTGTTATTTTTGTGACATATAATAACATAATAATTATGACTGATAACATATATCAAGACATCAGAATTTCAGGAATCCAATATAATTTTGGAACACATGAATATTTGTATAAATATAATTCAAAGCAAGTTAAATACCATTTCTTATTTGACAATGTTTCTCATATGATTTTCTTATATCGAATAAGCCCTAATATGTCTCTCTTGAGCTTCCAGGGGCCCTTTCCGGAATATCCAAAAGTTTGAGTTCAAAAAGACAATTTTAGAATCTGAAATTTGGGGAAGTATGTCAAATATCAAAGGTTTAAAACACTTGATTAAAATAGGATCACAGGTGGTTGGGCGCTGTGGCTTATACCTGTAATCCCAGCACTCTGGGAGGCCAAGGCAGGCGGATCACTTGATGCTGGGAGTTCGAGACCAGCCTGGCGAACGTGGGAAAACCCCGTCTCTACTAAAAATACAAAAAAAAAAAATTAGCCAGGCATGGTGGTGCGTGTCTGTAGTCCCAGCTACTCAGGAGGCTAAAGCAGGAGAATTGCTTGAACCCTGGAGGCAGAGCTGCAGTGAGCTGAGACCATGACACTGCACTCCAGCCTGGGCAACAGAGTGAGACTCTGTCTCATAAATAAATAAACAAATAAATATAGGATCACAGGTGACTGTAAAATAATAGTCATTTACTTAGCCAGTGATAATTTAAAGATTTCAAAAAACAAATTTTTTTTTATTCTTTGATAAAGAGAAGACAGTTTTTTAAATAGTCAAATGACCTAATAAAGACCACCTTCTTCACTTTCTACTATCTTTCCCGACTCAGCAAGGTTAATCATCCACAGATCTAGGTCACCTATAGCAGTGTTCCTTGTTTGATGTAATATCTGAGCACTGACTGCAAACAAAAGTACATATGAATATATTTTATATGTACCATACTTTACAGACATAATTTGGAGATAAGAATGGCTTTTTCAGTCTCCTTCTAAACCTGACTTGAAGATATACCAATTATTTCCACATGACTCATTGTCTTTTTTTTTTTTTTTGAGACGGAGTCTCGCTCTGTCGCCCAGGCTGGAGTGCAATGGCACAATCTCGGCTCACTGCAAACTCCACCTGCCATGTTCAAGGGATTCTCCTGCCTCAGCCTCCCCAGTAGCTGGGACTACAGGCACGTGCCACCACGCACAGCTAATTTTTTGTATTTTTAGTAGAGATGGGGTTTCACCGTGTTAGCCAAGATGATCTTGATCTCCTGACCTTGTGATCCACCTGCCTCGGCCTCCCAAAGTGCTGGGATAACAGCCCAGCCGGCAACTCATTGTCTTATAAGGATTCCTAACCAGTTTATGTTTTGCTTCTCTAAAGCATGTTTAAGCTCCATCAGGATAAAACTATTTCTTATATTACTTTTATATTTATTTCAACCACATCTTTCCTCTGCAAATAATGAATATATAATAGACAATAAGTATTTAGGAAACACTGGGTTGGAATTATCTATATTCTCAAACATTTACTGAAGTCAGAGTTTCTTAACTGCTCAAACTGGTGCTGCTCCAGACATCACTGTGGTAGAGTCTGTTCATACCAATGATGAAGCCTCATCTCTATCCCCTAAAGGGAATGGGAACCATTAATAGACTGATACCACAGTGGCTTTGTTTTAATTCAATCTCCATATGGTTCTTCTTGCAAAGGCCACAGTCACTCCTACTGTCTATTCCAGCACTCCTGAGCCCTCTAACTTGGATCCTCCTTCCTATTATGACCCCCTTGTGACTCCCCAGCTTTATTAAGCTACTTAATAATAGGAATTAAAAAAAACAAAAAGAGGAAGAGAAAAGAGGAGGAAAAGAATAAAAAAAAAAAGAGGTGGAAAAAGGGAAGAAAATAAATAAAACGACAATAGAGATGTCAGAGTAGCAAAATGAACAGAGTTTTTAAATGACCATATTTGTTACTACACTTAGAGTATTGTGGCCAGAAAAGAATTGTGTAAATGTCTCATTACATTTTTAAAACTTATTTTATCCTTCTTTCTGGGATCAACAGAAAATTTATAAAAATAGCATTCTTTACCATTGAAAAAATTTTATGCAAGGGGTTACTTTCTAGGTTGTAATAATTTACATTTAACTTGGGTCCTGACATTAATGTTAATACCACCAATTTTCATATATGACCATGAGATTATTAAGAAATAATTTGAACATCAAGTGTCATTATAGCAAGCTACAAAGTTATGATTTAGTAATGTGCTTAGCAGGTAATGACTATTAAATAAATTGAATATTCACTGATGAGAATGCTCTATGAAGTTGAGGTACTGAATGCATTACAGGTTCAAAGAGACGTGCCAAATACATAGTTACCAAGGAAGGATTTTTCTTAAGATAGGTTGTTTCAAGGCAAACAGGCATTCCTGTAGCATTAATTAAAAAAAAAAGTGAGAGGAGGGCAAGAGTTAGAGGGCAACAAATGGGAAGTACATTATTATATCTTACTTGTCTGAGGTCAATGAATGCTAGCTGCAGGGTATCCCCCTGGAATCCTGGCACAGGCTCAGAGCTGGCAAACACTATTAAAAGAAAGAAAAAAAAAAGAATAAAAATGAGATCACAAAATATACAAGAGTTTAACTGATAAATTAATTTCTACTCATTATAAATGCATTATAATATTTACACATAATCATTTCAAATGAAGATTATTTATAAACTTCAATTTCCACTACTGAGAAAGTTCTCCACATCCATTACCTCAAGTGTTTTAATAATTTTAAATTTCTAATCTGCCATTTAATCACTGTAATCCTAATCACAATAAATTTAGGAGGGTTTTCTTACTAAAATTTAACAGTAACGTACTTCAATCAAGTAAAGCTTTCTGACCCTTTTTAGCCTTAGGTGAACGACTGTAGAAGCATTTAAAAATGATACCAATTCCATGGCTGTCAACATATTTTGAAACATTTGCTTTGCTACAGAATAGGTCCTATTAAAAAATCCCACCTCTAGCTAATAGCAATAAAAGGCAGACACCAAGGTAAGAAGTCAACTTTACATGCAGACAATAGGTAAAATGTTCTAAGTAGAAAAATCAGGATGATGCAGGAATGTCTGTTCATGCCTTTTAATTATTTTTATTTTTATTTTTATTTTTATTTTTTTTGAGACGGAGTCTCATTCTGTCACCCAGGCTGGAGTGCAGTGGCGCCATCTCGGCTCATTGCAACCTCTGCCTCCCAGGTTCAAGTGATTCTCCTATCTCAGCCTCCCGAGTAGCTGGGACTACAGGCGCATGCCACCACGGCCGGCTAATTTTTTTTGTATTTTAGTAGAGATGGAGTTTCACCATGTTGCCCAGGCTGGTCTCAAACTCCTGAGCTCAGGCAATCCACCTGCCTCGGCCTCCCAAAGTGCTAGGATTACAGGTGTGAGCCACCACGCTTGGCCAGTGATTTTTTTAGAAAGGATTCATGCCTCAACTAAAAAAAAATCTCAACGAGAATTTTTAAAATTTCCACAGATTCCTTCAATAATTTTTTGTGGTTTAAAATTTTTAATACTACTAACATAGCTTACTTAATTAAACTAAAGACAATTCCAATATTAGTTATTTTAAAAACTTAAAACACTTGGCTCATAAAAAAGACCTTGTCATTTTACATGCAAGCTTCTCTGATAAGAATGCCTGTAATCATTTTCCCACCCCATTAATTTCTAATTTTCTTTTCTTCTTCTTTTTTTTTTTCTCGATCTGTCACCCAGGCTGCAGTGGCATGATTATAACTCACTGCAACCTCGAACTCCTGGGCTCAAGGAATCAGCCTCCCAAGTAGCTGGGACTACAGGCATGCATCTCCACACTTGGCTAATGATTTTTTTGTTTTTTTGGGGGTTTTTTTGGTAGAGATAGGGTATTGCTATGTGGCACAGGCTGGGCTTGAACTCCTGGCCTAAAGCAACACCCCTGTCTTGGCCTCCCAAAGTGCTGGATATTCTGATTTTTTTAGAGAACATTATAGGTGTTCCATTTGTGAATTTATCTGAGCTAGAATTTTGGAAGCCATTTAAAATTTCAGCCTATATAGTTCTTGGAATAACAAAAGCAATTCTTAAATTTAGTGTATTCTGTGTGAAATATAGTTTAGAAAGGCTCAAAATCAACAATTAAAAACAATTAATAAATGAAAATTTGCACAGCTTAATTTATCTGGCATCTCTGGGGAATGTTGCTGTTGTATAATTTTTGCTTTAAGCATCAGAATTTTTCTTTAATCTTAGGCATATTTTACAAAATTCTAAAATGTATCGTAATTCTCTGGGTCACCATTAAGAATACATTTTGTTCTATAAAGTAAAATTCCCAGGGCTGTTATGGAAGTAAGAGCTGTTTTTTTTGTTCTATTAAAAAGCTGTGCTATTTGAGTTTTTGTGTCTAGCTTTTCTAATTTTTCTGCCTTCTCCCTGGTAGTTTTAACATGAATTCTTACTCCCTACTCTCTCCCTCATCTGTCTTATTAATTTTATCTTTACTCTTCTTGAGCAGGTAAGCCAGTTAATCAATTACTAGAATTATGTCTAAAGTAAGAGCAAATACAACCTAAGTAAGGGCCTCTCCTACTAGTAAGGTTAATAGGTTTTATACACGTTCCTTTGAGCATATGTACCTTTTGAGAATGAGTAACCTTTTGGTTACTCAGAGATGCACCACTTTTCCCCCTTTGTTCTTGGTTCTCTGCTAGGTTATGATCATTAGATAAGTGACTAAATTCACCATTCTCAGACCCCTTTTTTCTAGAAAACCAAAATTTAGTGACCAAATCTAGCCACACTTTTCAGTATTTAGTACAATTTATTCATATCACTGTCTTGTTAGACAATAAGTGGTATACTTTCATACAGTGGTATCACCATTACCCCCTACTATGCCCTAGGTAGCTGAGTTGCCTTTCTCTAGTATCATTACATCTTAACTGAAAAACGATAAGCAAAATTATACCTTTTATATTACATTGTAAAATATATTATTTTATGTTAGCCTTTTATATTATAATCATAAAAGGTGTTTAAAGTAAAGGTGTTTTCTAACTTTAAAAAAATACTTTTTTTGGCTGGGCATGGTGGCTCATGCCTATAAATCCTAGCATTTTGGGAAGCCAAGGCTGGAGGATTGCTTGAAGCCAGGAGTTTAAGACCAGCCTGGGCAACATGGCAAGGCCCCATCTCTACAAAACAAAATTAAAATTAGCCAGGCATGGTGGCATGCACCTGTAGTAGTTCCACCTACTGGGGAGGCTAGGGCAGGAGGATCGCTTAAGCCCAGGAGGTTGAGGCTGCAGTGAGCCATGATCGTACCACTGCACTCCAGCCTGGGTGACAAAGCAAGATCTTGTCTTAAAAAAAAATACTTAGGACCATCCAGCATTTTACTGGCCTTTTTTTTTTTTTTTTGGTCACAAAAAAAACCCATAAATCCCTAGTGGTTCTCAACCAAGGCTGTAAATGTTACCATAGCTTCTACCATCACCATGGATAGATACACATATACTCATAAATAAAGACTTTCTATGATGCAGGGAGACTCATTTTATCAGGCACAAAAATAAGCTCAATTTCAATTAGACATATAGTTATTATCTACTTAATGCTCAGAATTTTTCTACATTAAAAATAATCTTAAAATAATTTTTCTTCTCCCTAGGTTCCTGTTTAAGATACTATCATTTAACCAAAGAGCTCAATGTCAAAATTAATGATACTATAAATTTATATAGCACTTTATACTTTACTAAGCACTTTCTCACACACCATCTGCTCTGAGCATCACAATAACTTACTTGAGTAAATAGGGCATGCAGATGATGGATCATAAAATCTTGCAACTGAAAGAGACAACCTCTTTGAAACACGTCCAACAGTCCCCTAAAGACTCAGTTTAAAAGTTGCCGAGTCCATTTTTTTTTTTTTTTTTTTAAGAAATGGAGTCTTGCTTTGTCATCCAGGGTGGAGTGCAGTGGCGCAATCTTGGCTCACTACAACCTCCTTCTCCCAGGTTCAAGCGTTTCTCATGCCTCAGCCTCCCAAGTAGCTGGGATTACAGACGTATGCCACCACGCCCGGCTAATTTTTGTATTTTTAGTAGAGAGAGGGTTTCACCATGTTGGCCAGGCTGGTCTCAAACTTCTGACCTCCAGTGATCTGCCTCGGTCTCCCAAAGTGCTGTGATTACAGGCATGAGCCACCACACCCAGCTGAGTCCTTCATTTTATAGGGCAGAAAAATTAAAAGGAAAGTGACTTGCCCGGGATTATATAACTAATTCAGGTTTTCTGGCATTTACTCCATTAATCCAGAATCTGATTAAGTATTCAGTCTCTCATCTTTTATCACATCTCTCATAAGAATCTAATCAATATGGAAGTGAAATTCACTAGATTATAACACTCAGGGCTTTTTCTCAAATTTTTTTAGGGGTAGAAGGCAATTTAGTGATCTGATAATCATCTGGCACAGAGGACATTCGTAATGATATGCTATTGATTCACAGCTTCGTATTTTTCCCTTTATTTCTTTAAAACTCTCAACTGCAGTCAATCCTGTTGTTTCTACTTCCCAAAATATCTCTTGAATCTGAATTTGTTTCTACCTTAGTACAAACTATCATCATTTCTTGCTTGGATTACTGAAACACACCCTATCTGATCTCCCTGCTTCTGGTGCAACCTCTCCATCCACTTCTTCCAGTAGGATTTACACAGATGTGACTTGTGCCACCTCACAGTTTAACATCCTTCAATAGTTCCCCATCATCTTAAAATGAAACAAGGCTAAGGTCCTTTGCAATCTAGCCTTTGTCTATCTGCCAGCCTCATCTCATCATTTCCCTAGGGGCACCTTAGTTTCCATACCACACCAAACTACCTGTACTTCCATGCATATACCACTCTCTTTCCATGATGCTTTGATCCCTCTGCCTACAGCATCCTTCCTCTTATTTTCCATCTGGGTAAACTCTTATTTATCCTTCAATCATCGTCTTCCTTGGGAAGACTTCCATTATCCCTGCAGGTTGGCTTAATGTCCTTTCTCTGTGTTCTCACTGCAACTTCCTGTGCACAGCCTAACTTCAGCACTTACTTTGCTGCCTTGTAATTGTTTATCTGTCTGGGTCTTCCCACTAAATCATGAACTCCCTGAGAGCAGGGACGGTAACTTCACTTCTACATTCTTATCACCTAGCGCAATGCCTGACTTACAATGAGTATTCAATGAAAGTTTCTTAAATGAATGAAGAAAAACAGAACCATAAATAAATAAATTCTAAGGAATGTCATCCAGTATTGGATAGTGATATATTATGTAGCTTGTTGATTAGATTTAGAATGATGCTGTCCAAGAGAATGTTCTGCAATAATGAAATGTAATATCCATGCTAAACTTAATTTTTGGTTTTATTTTAGTTAATTTTTTTTGCGACAGGGTCTCACTCTGTTGCCCAGACTGGAGTGCCATGGTGCCATCACAGCTCACTGCAGCCTCCCTCAACCTCCTGGGCTCAAGCAATCCTCCCCTCTCAGCCTCCTGAGTAGCTGGGACTACAGGTGCCATCATGTCTGGTTATTTTTTTTATTTTCTGTAGAGACAGGGGGACTATGTTGCCTAGGCCAGTCTCAAACTCCTGGCCTCAAGCAGTCGTCCTGCCCTGGCCTCTCGAAGTGCTGAGATTACAGGTATGAGGCACTGCATCCAGCTTAATTTAAATTTCCTAGCCATATGTATTTATTTAACAGTGCAAATCAAGAACATAACTGTACACACTTAGTGTATTTATATAAAAGTAATTTAGGGTGGGTGAGAATACTCCTAATAGTTTCTTCAATTAAAACTAAATCATGAGCTCTTCCACTAAACAAGAAGCTCCTGGGAAGTAGTTACATACACCATGCCTGTCACCTAGGAAACAGTCAATAAATGTGTGTTGAATGAATAAATAGTAATACAAATCATTTCTACTAATATTGTCTATGATCCCAATAATTCATGGGGTCAATTTTAATCTTTTAAATTTTTAAAGAATTGATGACTAATTTCTGAAATCTCTAGAAGTACTATCATCAAATTACTTTTTGGCTCATCCAGATTCTCATTTTGTATATAATTTGTCATATTTGGGGGATTCCTAATTCTCCTCCCTTGGACCATCTTTAAAATTTTAAAAACAATAATGCCCACTTCCCCCCCTATTATGGTGTCTTTGTTTTTGTCATTTAGCCATGCCTTTAAGGGTATTTTTAAATAACACACATTGATCCTGGTTTCCCAATAAGATATGTAAAAATCATTTCCAGACTATAAAGTGTTCTTTTTTAAGAGATTCCAAATCTTTTTTTCTCTTAATGCCTCCAATTTGACTATTTCCTTTTTAATAAACAAAATAACTTCAGGATATTCATTTCCTCTTATTTTCTGCAATAATAAATGATTTCAAGTTTTCTTTTCTTTTCTTTTTTTGAGATGGAGTCTCACTCTGTTGCCCAGGCTGGAGTGCAATGGCACAATTTTGGCTCAATGCAACCCCAACCTCCCAGGTTCAAGCGAGATTCTCCTGCCTCAGCCTCCTGAGTAGCTTTGATTACAGGCATGTGCCACCAGGCCCTGCTAATTTTGTATTTTTAGAAGAGAAGGGGTTTCACCATGCTGCCCAGGCTAGTCTCAAACTCCTGACCTCAGGTGATCCGCCCACCTTGGCCTCCCAAAGTGCTGAATTACAGGCGTGAGCCACCGCACCCAGCCTGATTCCAAGTTTTCAAATATTCTTAGATTAGAGAAGGAGGTGTCTGATCTTATTGGGAAGGTATATTATAACAATAGGGTAAAACTCTGCTATATCAGCCTAACTTGGAAGAAGACTAGTTTGAATCAATTTAGATGAAAGTGGGAACAAAAAATAATGTATGCGGGGTAAGCTGTGATTATAACAAAACTATCTTCCAAATTGGCAATCGATGAAGTTGGGTTTTGTTTTGTTTTTGGAGACGGAGTCTCGCTCTGCTGCCCAGCCTGGAGTGCAGTGGTGTGATCTCGGCTCACTGCAACCTCCATCTCCCGGGTTCAAGCAATTCTCCTGCCTCGGCCTCCAGAGTAGCTGGGATTATAGGCATGTGCCACCACACCCAGCTAATTTTTTTGTATTTTTAATAGAGACGGGGTTTCGTCATGTTGGCCAGGCTGGTCTTGAACTCCTGACCTCAGGTGATCCACCCACCTCGGTCTCCCAAAGTGCTGGGATTACAGGTGTGAGCCATTGCGCCCAGCCAGCAATCTATGAAGTTTTAAGAGAACAAAGAATACCTGTAGGCAAAACATGAGTTATTTGTATATATAACAAAAAATATTTTTTGAGTAGGAAAACAGGCCCTTCCCCTCAGGATCTACGCAAAATGTAAAGGGTTTGTTACGAGGGGGGAAGGAAAATTGCCAAGATGTCAGGCCATAAGTATTTATCTTGACTGGAAAATATAAAACCTACTCTGAAATTAAACTCAGAGGGAATTAAACTCAGAAGTCCTTGAAAAATCTTGTTCTAGGCAGACAGTTATCTTTATCATAAGGCAGAGAATGTAGATTGTTTACAATGTAGATATAGAAAACATCCATACAGGGTAGGTAGAATTGTCAGGGGGTAAAGAGGGTGGGGGAGAAAAAGGGCCCATGGAGTCATAAGAGGGAACACATCAGAAGCTTGACAAAAGATTGAAAGAAAGGGGAGGAGGCTAAGCTAAAGTTTTAAGATCTTGCTTGCAAATGACCACACAGGTGCATATAAAATGGAATAATTCTGTAACTAAATAAATGGCTGAATATGAATGCCAATATTCATTCTATTTGAAGATACTTCTTGTAATTTCATTTCTATCTAGATCTGAATATTAAAGTAGCTAGTAAGAACTCAAGTTTTGTTTAACAAACTTTGTTATTAGGCAAACAAAGTATCCCATGTGAACCAGCTGTGTCGTTAGAAGGAATGACTAAGAGCACCATCTAGTGGTTTTTCTGGTGGTGAAGAACTTATGCTTGGGAATCAGGAGAGTTAGGATTCTTGGCTTTTAGATGTATTTTCTGCTGTATGCGGTCAGCAACAGTGGGATGCAAACCTCGAGGACCAACTGTTACTCTACCTTCATCACCTCATTTTTATATAAAGTAGTATCTAGTTTTCTCCATTTCTTGGAATTAAACCTGGGCAAAGTATCCTCCATCAAATAGGTTAGGTATCAAATTCAGGTATCCAAACCAGGAACAAATTCAGGTATCCAAACAGTGTAACAGCATCCAGCTTACTTTTTAAAAAGGCACTGAAATATTCTTCTCTTACCATCCAGATGATTTTGCCTTAATACTTTTATTATGGGGCACAGCCCTTTTTCAAGGCTAGAATTAGAGGTCATAGTCGCTAAAACTCTATAAACAGCATTCTTTTTTTTTTTTTTTTTTCTTTTTTGGCTAAGCTTTCTTGTTTTGTTTTGTTTTTGAGACAGGGTCTCACTCTGTCACCCAGGCGGGAGTACAGTGGCATGATCATGGCTCACTGCAGCCTTGACCTTCCAGGCTCAAGCAATTCTCCCACCTCAGCCTCCTGAGTGGCTGGGACTACACATGTGCACCATCACATCTGAGTAATTTTAATTTTTTTTGCAGAGATGAAATCTCCCTATTTTGCCCAGGCTGGTCTCGAACCCCCGGGCTCAAGCGATTCTCCAGTCGTGGCCTCCCACAGTGCTGGGATTACAGGCATGAGCCATTGTGCCCAGCAGGTTAAGTTTTTAATCCAAAAATTAAGAAAGACCAAGGCTTTCACATTAAGAAACTTTTCTACTCTCCAATAACTCACCATTGAAATAGGTGCCAGCACTCTTTAATCTGGAGCTATTCTAATGCCTTTTCTAATACCTACAGATTTCAGATGTTAAACCCTTAGGAGCTAATAACCTAACTTAGACATTTGGGCAGAATGAATTTTAAAATGTATTCTAGACCTACTCTGGATACTTCAAATATAGAATAGGTCTTTCTGATTGCCTGATGCTTTGGAAATAGTCCGTATTTTCTTAGTAATATGAAGAATTTCTGTGACACCTTTGTAAGAACTTGTTTAGAGGACATATTAATCTTTTCTTCTATATGGTTATATCTATAAGGTATCTATATTGGTACCCAATATATAATAAGTATTTAATAAATATAAAACAAAGTACATACACTGATTCAGAACATCATTCTCATACCTTGGCAAATGCTCCTCCAAATAAAAAGACATTTATCTTGAACTTATACAAAATTTATACTAAGATCAAAGGTTCAATGTAGCTTTCAGAGGGAGCTATTTTTGCAATTTCCAAGTATGTATTCCTGGTTATCTTCCTGACTGTCTCCAAACATGCGGTTATACTAGCATTATGGTTATGGTCAAATTAACCAAAAGTTAACCTCTACATTTATACACAGATCCTACCTAGTATTCTCATACCATATACTTTTACAAAGTTTAACAATTTATAGTCATATTTATTAATGAAGTTATTAATTACTGTTTCCCCACTGGACTTAAACTCCAAGAGGGTAAAGACCTTTTCTGTTTTGCTTACCACTGTATTCCCTCAATGCCATGCACATAATAGATATGAAGACATAATTAATATATGACTTCAAAGCCCCACACTCTTCAATGTCTTAACATTTAACTGCCTTTGAATCTCAGAACCAGGACGTTATCTTGAAACATTTATCAATTCCAAATTCCATGTGTTATGGGAAAAATTTAGGCCTCTTGATGGTTGAAGGGTTTGTCCAAGCCAACTTGCTCAAGTTAGAGGCAGAGCCAGGACTGGAAGCAAGGTCTCAACTTCCTGACATGTACTCAGACCATCTTAAGACTGATCTGAAAGCAATTTAAAAAAGAAAAGTTCTATATAAGTTCATATAATTCTATATTCCTGAACTTAGACATTGTATCCACTTTGACC
This sequence comes from Pan troglodytes, assembly GCF_028858775.2. Classification (NCBI taxonomy): domain Eukaryota; kingdom Metazoa; phylum Chordata; class Mammalia; order Primates; family Hominidae; genus Pan; species Pan troglodytes. Next base: position 105,240,151 of record NC_072406.2, on the reverse strand, counting down.
AAGCATAGGTTAAAAAAGTAGAAAAACAGGAAAGATCCAAAGAAAATTTACAAAAAGGCATGTGAAAATACCCTACAAGGAAACATTTTAAAAAATAACTACTTAGCTCAGAAAGATAAAGTTAAAAGGTCATTCTTCAGTCATCAAATATGTGAAGAATTTTTATGAAAGAAATAATGATTAGTTTTGTTTAGATCAAGGAGTTAAATGGTCTTGAGTTGAAATACAGCAGTATCAGCTGGGTCTTAACTTTCTGACGACAAAGGTAGAACTCTAGAAGAGACCAGTGTTGGTTACAGAGAGTTCCTGATTTGTTACTTTGTTAATTTAGTCAATAAATAAACATCTGTAGACCTTTTATTATGAGCATAGCACTCTGTAAGATACCTGCAATTTCAAATCTTCTATGTTGAATTTAATTAAACTATCCATCCTGGATGGTTAAATCATATCAAATTGTACCTTTACTCATTCACTCTTTTTATGTATTCCCTCCTCCAAAATGCCTGGAATCCATACTCTCCATTCCCACTGATGAAGGTTAAGCTTTTTTTGTATTTCACATGGAAAAGTTCAACAGCCTTTTAACAGGTCTTCCTGCTTTCAGTCTCTCCCTCATTCCAGTACAAATTTCCAAATGACACTAGAGTTAACATTCTATGACACACATTTAATCATGTCATGGTCCTAATTAAAAAACTCCATTTTGTAGTCCATCCACATATGATTATTTGAAGATTCCCTAAACATTGTCTTATCACAGTGCTTTTGCCTGTCTCATTCCCTCTGTTCAGAATGCCCTTCCCTGCTTTTGGTGAAATCTTATCCATCTCAATTTTTACTTTTTACCCAGCTCAAATTTTACTTCGGTCATAGTCAATCTTCTCAATCCCACAGCATACAGAATTAATTGCCCCCTCTCTACACATAATACATATTCTATAAATAATTAATTATGCTCTATTACAGTTATTTACCTGTCTCGTACCCAACCAGACTATGAAATCTTTGAAGTTTATCTTTGATTTCCCAGTATATAACAAACATATAATAGGTTCTCGTTAAACATTTGCACAAATGAATCTTCCTATAAAGAAGTTGACTTAACATGGGAAAAAGTTCTGTTTCATAATTACAGACTGAAATTTTAGCTCAAGCTAATTTAACTCACAGGTACGTGTGTCACCCGTCACAAGGAATACCAAAAAAAAGAGCATCAACACATTGTTTCAAAAAACAAATGAGCACATAGATGGGTCAATGCTAATTCTTCTTCATCATCAGAAAAATAAAACGAACAAAAACAAAAAGTACATGGCTGAATGATGGTATAGAATAATTTGTCAGTAACTGAATTATTTCCACCTTTCCACCTCCCCCACTACATCTAGATGTGCTATTTGTTTCTACCTGCAGATTGACATTTTGAGGCCGAGGAAATACATGTATGATGTTTTTCACAGAGTAACAAGAATGGGAAAATAAACATTTGGATTCTGATTAAACCAAATAAAAGGAAAATCTAGCACAGAATAAAGGTCATTGTTGGTGCTTATATTTCAATCTTGTAAATGAAACTCACTTCTTATTGCTTAAATTTTATGATTTAAGCACCTTTTCTGAGTTGCCCAGCATTTCTTTGGTGGCTCATGATTTCCAATCTGAGTTCCTGATCCTTGCTACTGGACTTCCTTGGACTATGGCTCTCTTGCTAGCATATCACAGACTAGCAGGATTTTATGTTAATCCTGAGAACCAATCACAGGCTATTAAGTAAAGATTTCTGAGAGTCTTCAAGAGAAAGTGATCACTATGAGTCAATACGGATTTATGACGAATCCGAGTAATGTCATTTTCTTATTTGAAAGGGTAATTAGACTGGTAGATAAGGAAAATTCAATTGCTGTTATTAACTCTTCATGCTAGCAAGGCTTCTGACAGAAGCTGCTCATAACATGAAGCAAGATGCCAAACTGTGAGTTAGATTCAATCAGAGGATTAGCAACTGGCTGAGAAATCTTAAGGTACTCATAAGGTTCTGAATAATTGACCTAAATAGATACAAAGGAGAGGTCCATGTAATACCGCGGTTCTCAAACTTTATCATGCAACAGAATCAACTGGAGGGTCTATTCAAGCAAATTGCTGGCCCCATCCCCAGAGTTCCCAATTCAGCAGGTGGGGCCCAAGAATTTGCATTTCTAACAAGCTCCCACATGATGCTATTGCTGCTCATTTGGGGACCACATTTTGATGATGTACTGTATCTCAGGATATTGATGTTCTGTATCTAAGGATATGAATAACAGGTTTTGTTCAATATTTTGCTAATGACTTTGTTAAATATGTAGAAAGAATTATTACAAATCCACAGATATTAACTTTTGATATAAAAAGATCTCAACAGGCTAGTTATGGAACACATCTCAAAATTTATTAGGGATAACCTTAAAATTCTAAAATAAAAACCAACCACATATATATAGGATAAGAAAAACAGAGCTTAGCAATCACCAAAAAAGGGGGGGAGGAATACACAGAGATAATAGAATCCTGTAGCTTCAATGATTTGGAAGTATATTCTAGCTACTGAAAAAGGTTTAACAGTTTTGGCTTTATTAATCAATTATAGAATATGAAACAATGTATTTGATAGCAAAGCTACATAATTATACTTGTTCTGTACACCTGAGTATCTCTATATTTAATCTGGGGTATCAGATATGAAAGAGAAGATAGTTAAACCAGTTTGTTCAGAGAAGATTTTTGGATCTAAAACTATATCACATAAGAAGAATAAGAATAAGGAATTATTGATGTCTGGCCTTCAGAAGATTTAGAGAGATGTAAGAGCTGTTTTCATGTAACTGGCTTGTGGATAAGGATTTGTTTTTTCCTGTGTGACCCTAAGCCAAACTTCAGATATAGTTGTCAGGCTGCTTTCTGTACACAGGTGCCCAACTGAGGAGAAAAATGGGAAGGAGAGAGCTAAATCCAGCTAATGTTTTATTTGATAAGCTATGTGCCTTCGTAGGGGCCAAGTCCAGATGGGAAAATAGTAACTTTCTCTAATTCAGATAAAGGGGGCAGGCAGCTCTAGAGGGCTTTTTCCTTTTACTGAGAACACCTTTTCTAATTTGCACAAAAACACAATATAGACTGGTGGTGACTCTAACCCTAAGGTATAACTAGGTCTATTAAGAGAAATTTAGAGAGAAAGTGGTTTCAGTTCAGTGTGAGAGATTGACAGAGTGATGTATTGTATGGAAATGTATTTTCTGAAGAGTATTTAATCTCCCAAATTGGATGTTCAAGGAATGGCTGGACAATTACTTGGCAGGTTTATTATAGAAAGGATTTCAAGATGGAGGAGTGTGTGAGCATGTCTATGTTATTAACAGGTGTGTGAAGAAACTCAATGATCTTTTAGCTTCTAGGATTCCCCATCTGAACTACCTGCCTTTCCTCTTCTTCATATTCCAGTTGATTTCCATGGTATCCTGACCTTTTCTCTTCACAGACTTACCAGGCACTCTAGCCTTTCTACTACCTAGCCAGATTTTTCTTCTTGCCTCCCTTTCTTCTCCTTTCCCTGCCCCAATATGCAGAAAGCATACATACTACATTAAAATTGAGAATAAGCTTTGTATATTTAAAGAACTACTTTCCTCCAGATTTAAACAAGAATACTTAACATGAAAACTTATTTTTAAAATTCTTTTAACATATTTATTAGAGAAAGCTAAGTTTCATTTTTTAAACGATTTATATATCAATCACTGAAAGTCAGAAGTTGAGGGGTGGATGGTTCTTTTGCACCAGAAAGACTTCTTTATCCATGCTATATTACTTAAGTAAAAAGATGTCTTTTGGAAAATAGAACACCAGAGATAGTGAAATAAACACAAAAATTTTTAATCAATTTTTTTTGTCCCATCAGTAGTAAATGCATGTTACTGTATTCAGAAGTAATGATTAAGGTAATACAGAAGTATTAAGAAGTAGAGCCAACCATAGGCAAAATCTTAAAGGAATCCGAGTTGTCTTCCGTGGTTTGTCTTTGGAGTCCCGGTCTCTCCCTTTTCATATCTACAGTGCCAGGACCTTAACCCCCATCAGGCTAGGGTTTACCCCTCTTGCAAATGGCCCCAGGCTTTTTTGAGTTATAGCTCATACTCAGGACCTTTCTTGGTCTCTTCCAAGAGACTAGCTCTTAAAGAAAACATCAGAGTTTTAAAAGGAGCCTCTAGTAACTCTGCCCAAAGGAGTATCTGAAAGTGGAAACTATCCTATGGCAGGATAGTGAGGCAAAGATTCCAGGGTGTTTGGGCCTTTCTCCAAATGTCAATAGGCTAGAGAGGTAAGAGAATAGGGAGAAGATTTAGACAACTGAACTTGTCTAATCAAACAGTAATTTCCATCTTTGAGCAATAAATTTAATTTAGAAGACACATCAAATGCCAAAAAGGTAGTTTAATCGTTTAGTTATTTTGAAGCCATACTAAAGATGTAATACAGTAATCCCCTCTTACCCATGGGGGATATGTTCCAAGACCCCCAATGGATGCCTGAAACTGCAGATAGTAATGAACGTTATATTAATTATGTTTTTTCACATACATACATATATACCTATGATAAAGCTTAACTTAAAAATTAGGCACAGGGCTAGGCACGGTGGTTCATGCCTGTAATCCCAGCACTTTGGGAGGCCGAGGCAGGTGGATCACCTGAGGTTAGGAGTTTGAGACCAGCCTGGCCAATATGTTGAAACCCCGTCTCTATCAAAAATACAAAAAATTAGCCGGGCCTGGTGGCGGGCACCTATAGTCTCAGCTACTCAGGAGGCTGAGGCGGGAGAATTGCTGGAACCCAGGAGGCAGAGGTGCAGTGAGCCAAGATTGTGCCACTGCACTCCAGCCTGGGAGACACAGCGAGACTCTGCCTCAAAAAAAAAAAAAAAAAAAAAATTAGGCACAATAAGAGATTAACAACAAAAATAATAAAATAGAGGACATACGACAATATACTGTAATGAAAGTTATGCAAATGTGGTATCTTTCTCTCACACACAAAATGTCTTAATGTACTATACAGCAGGTAACAAAAACTGCAGAAAGCAAAACTGTGGCTAAGAGGGACTACTGTAACATGAAAATGTCTTGAGCAATGCTTATATAAGATATTTACACAGACAATGTCATACTGGAATGATCTCATAAGACAACTTTTAAAGAAACTTAAGAAACCAGTTTCAAAGTATTTGTGGAATGGGAATAAAAATTACTTTCAGCTTAAAAGCTTATAAAAATGGCCAGGCACAGTAGCTCACGCCTCTAATTCCAGCATTTTGGGATGCCAAGGCAGGAGGATGACTTGAGGCCAGGAGTTTGAGACCAGTCTGGGCAACACAGCTACACCTCATCTGTAATTTAAAAAAAAAAAAAACTTGTAAAAAAAAAAAAGTGTTTCTTTGGGATATTGTTGTAAATACAAAATAGGCCAAGGGTAGCTCATGCCTATAATCCCAGCACTTTGGGAGGCTGAGGTGGGCAGATCACTTGAGGCCAGGAGTTTGCGACCAGCCTGACCAATGTGGCAAAAGCCCGTCTCTACTAAAAATACAAAAATTAGCTGAGCGTGTTGGCACACACCTGTATCCCAGCTACTTGGGAGGCTGAGGCACAAGAATCGCTTGAATCCAGAAGGCAGAGGTTGCAGTGAGCTGAGACTGTGCCACTGCACTCCAGCCTGGGTGACAGAGTGAGACTCTGTCTCAAAAAACTAAAACATAAATATATAAATAAATATTTGTCAAACAATAGCTTTACTTTGAGAAAGAAATATAATAAAGGTTTTCTAATTAGAGAAAATTAAAAATGCTTTCTGGGAAAAGAAAATTAATCTTTCTCTTCCCTAGGAAAAAAACCATTTTTCTTTTGTTTTCTAAATAAACATTTCTTTTTTTTTAAATAAATGGGTAGGTTTTTAGAAACTTTGGATTGTGTGTGTGTGTGTGTGTGTGTGTGTGTGTGTGTGTGGTGTGCAACAGACAATTGATCTTGTCCAAAGAGCCTATCTAATTATTTTCTATAATATTAATGATGTTTTTCCTAGCACAATGCCTTATACAGAGTGGGCACAAACTATTTGATATCTGTTGAAAAAAATCAGTCATTTCTGCTTCAGTTGCAAACTGCTGACATTTAATTTTTTTAATGTCCTTCACAAAGAATACATTATTGCAAATTTTTCCTCAGACAAATATTTTATAATCCTTCTTGTGCCCCACTGATTTTCAATTTATCAACTGTGGTGCCTGATAGAATTGTCAACCAGGGATTTTCATTGTTTAATCAGTGTACCACTTATTTGAAAGCACTGCTTGAAAATTGCTCACATATACTCATATCTTGTACTTAAAGAATTATAATTTGAAGGTTGATAAAACCCATATCCAAAAGCACATGTAACAAGGCTAATGACCAAATAGCATATCCAGTTTTGAAGCTGATTGACTAACGTCAACATTAGATTATGGAATCTGCTAGCCTTGTTACCTAAAAAAAAATAAAGTGAAAAACAATGGCAATACTAAAGCCTTGTGAAATCTAAGGAAAGGAGAAACAAAAATTCAGAAATTTCATTTGGAATGCAAGGTCCTGAGCTTATTCTTCTAGCAAGTATCTAAAAAGTTACTTACAGGGCAAGTAAGAATGACAGAATCATTTCATTCATTTATGACAAACATTAGGGGAGTCCTAGAAAAAGGCAAGAATGACCAGACAAGGAATAATGGGGAAAATGAATCATGTTTTTAAATATCCCAATCTGGAATGCCACTTCAGTGCCTCTCTCTAGAGGCCCTAAATGTGAAGCTGAGATATTTTTATCTTCCTGTTTCAGGAAGTTAGCCCTACTCCTAAGGCTGCTAAAAGTTTAGCTGAACCAGGCCTTCTCCCTCCTTTCTGAACTATCCTGCTAAATACATTTTTTCATATAATTTAAGCATAGATTCCTAGTAATACATAAGAATAAACCAATATAGTACTTACATTCACACTGTATGACATCTAAGTTAAACTGCTGAACAGCTCCCATGCTTATTTGTTTTAACTCACTGTCCAGTAGCATCTGCATTAAGGATGTTGACAGATGCTGGCAGGCTGACATGCAAGCTGTCTGAGCAACTTTCCCCTGTTTAAAACAATCAAACCAAAAATCAAACAAATAAACACACATAGAAATACATCATAAAGAATCAGAAAAATCATACACCTGGCATTCTTTTTGTTGCTTATGCTTGGTACAATAGTGGTTACTTTCCTTCCTGTTTCTGTATTCTGAGTGGTTATACCTTTATATCATAGAAATTAACATTAATATTCTTAGTTTACTTGGCTTTCTCAGGATATAAATATCATTAAAGCTCTAACTGCACAAAGGAAAATTAAAATACCAGTTAAAAACTATTATTTCAGATCTCTCGAAATACTGAAAGCACTTTAGAAATGCATATTAAAATGACACTTATGACATAAAATAAGTCATACTGACAGAACATTTTATCCATATAATGCTCCTTAATCTCTCCTTTAGCTAATTAACCAAGTCAGAATAACGGAAGTTAACAGTATAATTTACTATTATTGCTATTTAAATTACAGCTAAAATTCAAAATACCCTCTGAATCGTAAGTCCTTACTTCTAATCAGAACATTAGTCTATAGCATAGCTTCAATCACTGGCAGAAAAAAAAAGGTTTGTCTACCAATATGACTTCAAGATTATCTACAGATGTGCATTTAGCTTTAGAAATTCAGTTTTTAAATCATCTGGTAGGTTGGAAGTATGTGGTTGAATACTTGTGGTTTTCTTTCAGTATAATATACATCATTAAAAAATATTTCCTACTATAATAATCTCCTAAAACTCTACATGAACTTTCACTGATGGCCTAAATTGTTTTCTTAAAAATGGCCTTTTTAAATGTTTAGCCTCTGCATTACACAGCTGACTCACAAAACTACATCACTTTTAGTGTAAATTAATTTTTTTTTTTTTTGAGACAGAGTCTCACTCTGTGGCCAGGGCTGGCGCAATCTCGGCTCACTGCAAGCTCTGCCTCCTGGGTTCACACCATTCTCCTGCCTCAGCCTCCCAAGTAGCTGGGACTACAGGTGCCCACCACCACACCTGGCTAATTTTTTGTGTTTTTAGTAGAGACAGAGTTTCACCATGTTAGCCAGGATGGTCTCGATCTGACCTTGTGACCCGCCCGCCTTGGCCTCCCAAAGATAAATTATTTTTTTAAACAGGTTTTGCATTTCAACTAGAGGTTTAAAATATTATAAAAACTCTTTTAGGTAAAGTTCTCCTGCGTAATACTGCTCCTAGGATGGCTACCTTCAACTGACAATCATGTGATTTCGTGATGGAATGACTACTATGATAGGATTCAAAGATCTATGAATATCATCAGAAATAATTACTTTTGGAAGACATGCCATGTTTTGCCTCATTTGCATTAACAAATATTTACCCAGTCATATTTGATAATTATATTTTTCCTACTTATCTCAAAGGCCAGAAAGCTACAAAATCATGACCAAAATCCCCCAAACAGAAATGTTACAATATATTAGTACAAAAACATATTACATAGGGTTGATTTGTGAGAAAGGTAATAAAGAACATAAATACATTTTCAAGATGCTTATTACAACATTTGTTAAATCACACATTAAAAGTCAGACTAGAAACAACTTTTTGAATGAGTTTTTTGCATTTAGACACTATGCACAGTGAAAAACTGCATATGTGAAACGGAATGTCAATTTCTCAATCGAAAACTTAAGAGATAAAAGCCGATGCAAACAATATATTTGACAGATACTGATGAACTGCCAAAAAGGAATGTAACAAACAATGCAAAACCCAGCATGATTCAAGATCCCCCAAACTCAAGAGGAATTAGTCTGGGAGACATGCAGCTCCATTCCCCAAGCAGAATAATATCAATATGAATGAGAAGTGGGGAAGCAGAGAAAGGAGAAATCAATGGCATGTCATTTAATTACAATGTAATAGGCTTCAGAATACTTAATGGAAATGTCATTTTGACCTAATGGAACAACTAGTGCATTTTAGTTTAATGTGCTTCTCCATCAAATCAGCTCCATGTCCTATGCATGCTGCCACTATTATGTACTAACTGCAAAAGCTGATTAATAAATTGCCAGAAAATTACTATTAAATTAATTTCATAAGCAAACACACTGTACAATATAAGTGGTATTATTTTATGTAAACTTTTAAAATTTAACATGGGTTCAGACACTACAAATGATTACATAGCAATAGCACTGGAGCTGAAAGTAAGATGGTAAGAGTAGACACTGGCTATTCCAGAAACCTGGTGGAAATAAGTAATGAAAACACACATGCACACATACGTACACACACACAAATTTAGCTCTTTATTTAAATATCATGCGTAATACTAAAATCCTAACATTGAATTTCTTTTGATTAGGCATACTAAATCCAGGCTTATTGTTCTCAAAGATAGAAGATTAAAATATTTATAAAATATTTTATAAATCTTCAGATGAAATACATAGCTCAAAATTTAAGTTCACAATATCAAAAGTTCAGATTCTTTAAAATTTTTTAAAGTTATATTCCATAAGATTATACGATATTTTTTAAATGTCTACTTTGTAACTATAAAATGTATACAACTATTCTTAAACTTCATGTACTACATATTTTTAGATAGAAATGTTAACACTCCAAAAATTTACACACCCGAAAATATATTTGAAAATTTATTTTTAATGTCTATAGCCATTGGCACACTGGTATAATCTTCTGAACACTATTATTATTATTATTATTATTGATGCCTTTAATAATATATCATTTTCTAGAATAAAAATAGTCTGAGTACTTTTACAATGATCTTTTAAAAACTAGCCCTTTTCATTAGAGACGCTCTAGTTTTTAACATTATTAACAAAAAAAGCCAAAATAATTAAGTGAAGTGACTGAGAAAACACAGCACATTTAATAAATTTCAAGCACCTCAAAGTTTCTCTTGCCCTCATCTGAAAAATTAATTGCAACTATTACCAACATTTTCCCTCTCTTTACAAAGTTCAATAAATAAGTAAAAACACCTGCTAAGCTTTTAAAGTTAACTACTTTTTTACCCTGCTCTAACATTTGGCTGAAAACAACTTGCAAAGAGAGAAAACCCTTAGACAAACTTCTTATATTTCAAAGGAACTTGTAAAAGAGAATCTGCTGACATATTAGATCCTTTTTGCATTACCGAAAAGCTTTTCTTCTAAGAACAATTGTGGTAAAGAGACATTTGGCTCCTAGGAAATTCCCAAAGGGTCAACCATATGCATCCTTCCATGGCACCTTCACAGTGCTGCTTTCTAGATTCATGTCTCAAAAACAGCTTTCATCATTTACTTGTGTGTCAGTCAATATGATTTATGGACTGCATTCAACAAAGTCAAAGCATATAGAATGAGAAATATGACTACAATCTGCTAATTTGTTTTGTATTGAGCCACTTAAGAGTCAAAGACCTGATGTCAGACTGAGACCAGTAACACAATTAACCAGCCGGTGACAGATTCATCCATCCTCCCTGCCAGGCTGTGCCAATCAAAGACAGCATGAGGCGACATTTGGTGAAATCAGTAAGAAAACTCATTCTCTAAGTAACCTATGTGAGACCTTGATTGACACTTTTTGAATTTAGTTTGTGGAACACAGCCACTCTTTACCCAATAGTCCCTTACTGCAAGCTGTGAAATAAGGCTTTTAATGCCAATCACAGGAACAATAAACCACAAACCACCAACCCTCAGTTTAAAAGGAATTAAGAAAACACATCTGCTTGTATGTCAAGACAAATTTCCAAAATAATTTACTATCATAGATTAGGCTAAAGACACTCCGTTTCCTGTGAAATATCATAAAATAACAAGGTAAAAACACAACATAGTTTATTAGATTATGGCTCAAAACTGGTTTGTTTTCAAAGTAATGTTTTCATGATCTACTCTAATATAATTGTAAGAGAAATGTAGAACACTTAAAAACTAATTTGGCCCATTTAAATTTTCATTTGAAGTTTTCATTTGTGTCCTACCATTTTCTTATTTCAAAGGTCTATTAAAAAAAGGTTTGATTTCAACAGTAATTATTTGAAAGCACTTTACAATGCTGCTTTCATTCTCTCAAGTACATTTAATGTTAAAATGTGCTCTTGAAATCACATTCTTTCCGTATTGGTCTACTCATCCTTAATGATTCCAGGAGAGTCCATTTTTCTTTATTTATATTCCCACAAAAGGTTAACTTTGTACAATAAACTACTTTTTTACTTAAGTAAAAAGAAATACACAGACTCAAATATATTGTACAACATATTATTCTTTACATTGATAAAAGGTTTTGTTTAAAAAGTCTAACTCTTGTCAAAGAAAAAAGGAAAACCGAAATAAAATCATGGTCAATTTGGATATTAAACCTAACACTGATAAGTGACTTCATTAATTCTGATTCTGTATGGCTTTTTAAAGTTACCTAAATTAACGCAGTAAAATATTATCATTTTATACAAACTCACTATCATCGTTTGCTACATAAATTTCAGTTACGAGACTACGAAACAGTCTTTTTCAGAAGCAAAAGAAGGGAAGTATTTTAATGAATTAAATTTTTAATTCATTAATGAATGAATTAATGAATAAATTCATAAATTAATGAATTTAATTTCATTTCGGTATGTGTATTTTAAAAGGTTATAAATTGTAGCTCTCCTAAAGAGTATGTGTATTTTAAAATGTTATAAATTGTAGCTCTTTTAAATTTTAAATTTAAATTTTAAAATACACATACTGAAAGAATGAGGTATTTCATCAGGTGGAAACACTAAAATTAAAAATTATAAATAGTTAATTGAAATATTAAAAAAGAGGTATAGTTGAAAAACAGGTATTTTAATTCAAGAAATCTGTTACTCCTCCATTTTATATAAGAACCACTAATCTAGAGTTTTACTATATGAAACATCTTGTTCAAATGTAAATACTGTTATGAAATCAGGAAAAAGATACCTAAAACATAGAATATGAAACTTTCCCCAAGATTATTTCACAAATGCACAAGAATTTCTGTACCTAGTAAGATCAGTTTTAATTCATTTTCTGGCTGAACACTGCACATAACACTGAAATGTCTGATTCTCAATAATATAGAATAGATATGTTATAAAGGTTTAAATATCAAGATGAATTCCCTTAGTGAGTTCAAATAACATTAATACTACCTTGAAGACAAATTTTTTTTTTTTTTTTTTTTTTTTTTTTTTTTTTTTTTTTTTTTTTTGAGACAGAGTCTTGATCTTTCACCCAGGCTGGAGAGCAATGGAAGGATCTCGGCTCACGCAACCTCCACCTCCCAGGTTCAAGCAATTCTCATGCCTCAGGCTCCCAAGTAGCTGGGATTACAGGCATCTGCCATCATGCCCGGCTAATTTTTGTATTTTTGTAGAGACAGGGTTTCACCATGTTGGCCAGGCTGGTCTTGAACTCCTGACCCCAGGGGATCGGCCCACCTGAAGACAAATTTTTGAAATTATGCTCTAAAATTCATAGATCAAAATATACTCATTTTAACACCCACAACATTCCCCCAAATACCTCTTTACACTCTATATTCCTCTTATACTCTATTTCTGTCCATCTCTAACTACTTCCAGCCCTGAAAGAATGAATTGGGACACATCAGTTAACCACAATCCCACAGTCAACTATAAATTCCCATTCTCCCCTCTGAGGTTGTTCTCCTTCCAACAATTACCAATCATAAGGGTATGAGACAGTAACAGAAATGTCTACTCTTAAGACACACACACATACAGAGAGAGAGAGAGAGAGAGAGAGAAATAGAACATGATCATCTTAAAGTTGAAAAATTTTTTCCTGAACTGGGAAAACCACAGGACTGCATAATACATGGCGTATTTTTACTTCCCTCAAAACTTCCCCTATCCCAATCATAGGGCTTATCAAACTTTGGCAGTCTTTTTGTTTGTTAAACAATCTTTTGAGTATGGCCTTAGAAGGCATGCGGTATCCAAATTTTTAGCTTTCTACAAGTAGCACTGCTTCTGCCATGGCAGTCCCATGATATTGCCAAATTCACCCTAACTTTTGTTTTTTTTTTTTTTGAGATGGAGTCTCACTCTGTCACCCAGGCTGGAGTGCAGTGGCACCATTTCAGCTCACTGCAACCTCCGCCTCCCAGGTTCAAGCGATTCTTATGCCACAGCCTCCCCAGTAGCTGTGACTACAGGCATGAGGGACCATGCCCGGCTAATATTTGTATTTTTGGTAGAGACGGGGTGTCACCATATTGGCCAGGCTGGTCTCAAACTCCTGACCTCATAATCCGCCCACCTCAGCCTGCCAAAGTGCTGGGATTACAGGTGTGAGGCACCACACCCGGCCAGACTCTGTCTTGGGAAAAAAAAAAAAAGTTGCCAGAATCACTAACGGGTTAGACAACAGAAGTGGTTTACATATAATCATTAATTAGTAAAGTGGACAAATGTCACTCAAGCAAACTGGCTTCCCTTTCATACATGTAGGTGGCAGACTATTATAAACAGCCATATACAAAAAGATAGCACAAAGTAGGTCTTTGTCACTCATGAATTTGTATTTAGGTTTCAATTCTTGATATTGACTCTCAGAGTCTAGTACAAGCAGAACTTCATTTGCTGAGGCACACATTTGAATAACATGTTCTGTGAAACGGGTTATGATGGGGGAAAAAATGACTCAGAGACTGAGTGCAGTCAAAGTCTCAACCTCCCTGGGGTTGGGGGAGGGAGAGCATTGGGATAAACAGATAATGCATGCTGGGCTTAATACCTAGGTGATGGGTTGACAGGAGCAATAAACCACCATGGCACATGTTTACTTATATAACAAACCTGCACATCCTGCACATGTACCCTGGAACTTAAAATAGAAAAAAAACACAGGAAAACAGTCTCAACCTTCCTAACACAACGTGGCTTTGCTTTCTTCTGTTAGTTAACATGAATGAAGTAACTCTCATTAAGGTCTACAGCTTCAATTGCATTTTATATAGTTCTTTCCTAATCCACTGGGTTCCTACTAAAACTCTCGTGTTGTTTCCTTTTAAAAGCCCTTTCATTACTACTACTTCCAACTAAGCCCTGACCGAGGGCAATTCAAAATATTGTTTTCTGCAATGTTTGACATCAGGAAAATATTTAAGTATGCTATGCTATATACAAACTTAAGACTTATAATTTATGAAATTAAATTTCTCACCAAGATTAGCCAGCACTTGGCTAACTTAGACAACTTAGTAAATGTCTAAAAGGATTAAAGTTACGAAATACAAATATGTTCATTTTCAACTAAGAAGCAAGATTTTTAAAAATTAACATCTAGTAGTGAAAATCAACTGTTTTATAACATTAAGAAAAAGCTTAATAAGAATAAAACTTCTATTTCAAAGAGTGGACCTTGACTATTTCCAAATTTTTCAAATATTTTGTCTCAAAGTTTTTTTAACTCTTTCCAATACAGGGATATATTATATTGTCAATGGTTTGTTCATGTTGATTTTTGTATACTTGGAATTAACTCATAACAATGGATATAATATAAAAATGGATATCAAAATATGTCATAGAAATACCACTTTGATTCCCACAGAAATAACTACAACATAAAGAACTTTTTGAAAATACTCGATATTCAAGTGCCAAACTTTCAAAATCTCTAATGCAAATTTATCTAAAACTGATCCCAATATCTGCCCCTGCCTCGTTAAACTGACAATAACAATTTGAGTTTTTGGATGGCCGGTCAGTTTTACTTCTGAATATCACTTCTGTATGTTGAATTATATGGTTCATCAGCAGGAAGTCTGTTAGCAAGCTTAATAAGCACTCAATGATTATTATATTGAGTGAGTAAAAAGGGCAAATGAAAGCCTAAGGGTCTGTGTCTTCAACAGGACAAAGTATTTCTCCTTAATGTTGGGAATTTGCAACAGTTATTCTGGTGCTAAAGGGTCTTTTGTTTTGATCACTACTAAATTTACAGTTGAGTCTAGAGAGCTGTGGTTTTAGTTACTGTATTTTTCCTTCACTGAGGTGTGCAAGAAATGAGTAAAGTATAAATACAAATATTTCTAATCAGTACTGGTATCATCTTTACTAAATAACTCTCATACAGATATTTTCCAAGTTTCTGCCTGAGAATAATAGATTGCACCTTCACTTCAAAACTAGAAAGTATTCTCTATTTGACAAATTTCAATTTGGAAATTGATTTTTTAGGCAGTATACTTTTATACGCTTTATACAAACAAGAAAATGACCTTCATGTTGTCCATTTCTTCACTCTTTCATATTTACTTAAAAAAACACTTATCAAGCAACTACTTTGTGTAAGACACTGTGTTAAGTGTTACCAAATATACAAAGATGAATAGATGTAGTTCCTGACATAAGAGGTGTAAGTTCTACAATAAGGAAAAGAAGGCAAGTCTACAAACAGCAGTAGTATAAAATAAAAACAGGACCATAAAAGCAAGACAAAGTATCCACATGCAGTTAAGTGGAATCAGCAAAGGCTTTGTGAAAGAGGTTGCATTAGAATGTCTTTGGGAAGAGATCCAGGATTTTTACAGTTATAAATAAAGCTAAGGCAGAAAATCCAAGATAGATCCAAGACACAATGAATATGCCAGTTTGGATGCACATGTTTAGTAATGGTCAGAAATGCGTGTGTGTGTGTGTGTGTGTGTGTGTGTGTGTGTGTGTGTGTATTTTTTGTAGAGATGGGGTTTTGTCATGTCAGCAGTGATCTTGAACTCCTGGCCTCAAGTGATCCACCTGCCTCGGCCTCCCAATATGTTGGGATTACAGGCATGAGCCACCGTGTCCGGCCTCAGAAATATATGTGGAAAGAGGCTGAGATAATTTTCTTTTTGCTAGCCTGTGGAATTTCTACTTAATTCAATAGATAATCAAGAACCCCTGATGTTTCTGAATAGGGAAATAAAATTAGACTGTGCTTCAGAAAGAATAATCTAGCACTGGTATATAGGATGGACTGAAGTAAGGAGACACTGTTGGTAGAGACCAATTAGAAGACAATTACACTAATCAAAACTTGAACTTCAGTAACAGGAATAAGAACAGAAAGAAGAGGATATAGGTTAGGAACACTTGCATTTCAAATGCTAGATAAGATTTTGTTTTTCCCTAAGAAGAATTTTCAATATTTATACATTCAAAGAATACTTGTTAGTTCTTATTGTGTCAAGAGCTCACAAGTAAAGGTGAAAAAGACAAATATGGAAAAAAAGCAAAATACGATTAAGCCATAAAAAAGGTAAGAGCTAAGGCAATTCAGAAGACCAATACTGAGCTGGGATGAGAAAGAAATACCTGCACTGGGTCATGAATCACACTGGGTCATGCACTGGGTTAGACTTCTACGAGTGCAGTTTGGGATCAGGGTGGTAGAGAAAAAGCATTCAGGAAAAGCATAAACCATCTTTGAAACAAGTAACGATAACAACTAATATTTTTTGAGTATTTATTATATGCCAAGCACTTTTCTAAACATTTTAGGTATACTATTTCATTTAAGCTCACAAAAATCTGTAGGGTATATGTTGCCACATACCTCATTTTACAGATGAGGAAAGACCACAGAGAAGTTTCCAAATGCACCTTAATATTAAGATGCATTTGAGGTGAGTGCAGTGCTTTTACAATCTAGTCTCAGAGAATCTTGACTGCTTCACAAACAACTAATATTACCTTCAAATTTAGGTTTCCACAAAACTAAAAATTTATCAAGGATGTTGCCAAAGTAATTAGCCTTTAATTTAAATACCTAAGCAGAGAAAAATAAGCCTGCAGGAAGTTCATTATTTTCTAATTTACATGCTAGCTTTAGTTTATATCTACTTACCGACATGGCTGCATGATCATTGTTGTTAGTCTGAGAAGGAAGTCAGCAAGGCAATCAAATAAAAAAGGAAAATGTATTCTAATCACAGCAGAATCAGTGTTTAAAGTAGCAAAAGGGAATATACTCTAAAACAAGCAAGTTCTTTCTGTGTTTGTTGCTAATTTAGAGGCATTCATCTATCACATAAATGTGACCATAATTTTTTATTTTGAAGATTTAGGCATGAGTTTTTACATCCATACTAATCAGACAAATCCTCCTCCATACTTTTGTCTCTCTCATCAAGTTGTCTAGTCAGAATTAAAAAACCAAGAGCTTTAGCACTTATGTCTACTGAATAAGCAAATTTAGAACACATCAGTTTTTTGACAAGGTTCTGTGCTACAGAGCAGTGATTCTCAAATATTAAGCAACAAATGCAGCTTGTTAAGCTTCAAAAATTTTAGTTCAGTTAGGTCTAGGGCCAAGCACTGGAACCTAAATATTTAACAAGAAGCTCTTCCCACAGATGATTTTCATACAGAAAGAAATGTCAATTTCTTCAAAAATGACAAAATTATAGAGAATATATTATTCTGAAGATGCTTAGGATAAGTCTACTTCTTCACATAATCTGCTAATACAGCTTAAATAAATTACTCGAGGAAAGATGGCACACTAAATTATTTTACAGCTAATTATTTAAATGTTTTGTCTCCCCTAAGGAGTGAACAGCAAGTCAAAGTAAAAACTAAATCACTGGTCTCAATTTAAATACATATATGCCCCTGCCGTAGTTCTGTACTAATCATAAGGTACTGGCTTATTCCTTAAAAGCATTAAGGATTAATTACACATTAATTCCATAAATAATAAGAATTAATTAAAATATCCTTAAAGTACTATTTAATTTTTTAAATTACCTAATTTACTTTTCAAATTTTAATAATAAAATATATGGTATTCAAGTACTTTTTTTTTTTTTTAAGAAAAAGATATTTACCCAGATATGTGGATTTAACTTTATTATATTAGGTCAATGAAACCAGAATTTATGTATTAGTGGAAGCTGAACTTCCAGTATTGCCTAGACTGAAGGTCCCCCTCCATATGGGAAGCTGCCCTCTTCACCAAATACATAATGAGTAAAGGAGAAACCACAAGCAGAAATGGAAGAAGCAGATACTCACTAGCCAGGCTGGTCAACCTAATTAACCCTAGTAGGCACTGGGACAGCAGTTGTGTTAACCAGACAAAGAACTCTTCTGGAAGACTGGAATAGACCCTAGATAAACACTAACTTTTTTCTAGATTAACTTCGAATAAATTTTATTTGCATTAGTAAAATTATCCCACCATCATAGTCATTTTATTCAACTATATTTTCCATAATCTTTAATCTTTCAAAGTGTATATAAAGATGTCTTAGGAGATACAAAGGCCACAAAGTTAAGATGAAATTCAGACAAAATTTAGTAACCTAGTCAATAAAAGTCAGTCAACAACATTCAACATATAACTACCATGTATGTCACAGGATGTGATAATGAAAGTATCACAGTTCACAATATATCATTTTTACATGAATTAGATTCAATAAATCACATCAACATTATTCATTGCCGTTATAAATTTTTAAAAATTAACATTCAAGTAAGAAAAAACAATTTTTAAGGATATATATATATATACAATATATGGTTATATTTTCATGATAAGGAAAACACATAAATGTATTCAAAGCTGCCTACGCCATAATTTAAAAATTGCAATCCTTGTATTTTTCAATTCTTTTTGGTGTCACATAAAATAAAGGGTTATTAAAGCCATGATTGTACTGTTGACTACTACCTTTTTCCTTTATAGTTTTCAATCATGTAAAAGGCCATCTGAACCCATATACTTAGAAAAAAGTGTGAACCAAAAAATAAAGGGCAGAAAAGTGCAGAGCTAAAAGAGGACATGAGGTGTCAGAATAAATAAATCAACATTTGGATTGAAACGTTACATTTGTCTGAAAGAATGATGCTTACAAACATACAATATTATATACAGGGACTTTAGAGATGATCTAATCTTCTAGGAGAAGGAAGCAAGTTGTTCAGAATCAAGATGGCAGACTAAGTTAATGTTTACTCGTATCCTGAGATACAAGTAAAATAAAAAGTATAGAACTTCAAAAAAGAATAAAATGTTTTCAACAGCAGAAAAAAATGAAGGTGTATGTGGGAATTCATGAACGGGTGCTTTCTGCAAGACAGAAAGCAGATGAAACAGAGAAAAGAAAGCCACTGCCCGTTATATGCTAACAGAGAAGTAGTACAGTAGAGCTTGGAGCCAGCTGTGCATTAGAAGTCCAGAGTTGCAGGTATGAATGAGGATAAAAATGAGAAACGGGATGGAAAACAGGGAAAATAACTGAAGATTTCTGAAACAATTGTACCAATGATCCCCCACCCAGAGGGCCAGAGAGCACAGGCAATTACCCTAATGAAAGAATATTTTGGGGAGAGCTGAGGCTCCTGATGCAGGGAGAAGTAAAGGGGAGCACAGGAGAGCAGAGGGGGATGGGGCAAAAGGAGGAAGAGGGAGAAGAAGGAAAGGGAATACATTCTCTTGATATTTCTTAGAATTCAGGTTTTGTTTTGTTTTGTTTTGTTTTTGAGACAAGGTCTTGCTCTGTTGCCCAGGCTGGAGTGCAGTGATGCAATCATGGCTCACTGCAGCCTAGACTTCCTGGGCTCAAGCGATCCTCCCACCTTAGCCTCCCAAGTAGCTGGGACTACAGGTGTGTGCCACCACACCTGGCTGATTTTTTGTATTTTTTGTAGAGACAGGGTTTCGCCACGTTGCCCAGGCTGAAGAATTCAAATTTTAAAACAGATACTAAAACCTGGATGCCAGAAGACAATGAAGAAATGCAATGAAAGTACACAGAAAAAGCTAATCAACCTATAATTATATAACCAGCCAAACTATCAATCAAGCATGAAGACAGAAGACATTTTCTAATATGCAAGGACTTAAATAGTATACTTCCCTTTTGTGGGAAAGTTATTAAAGTTACTGAAGTTTTACGGGAATTCAGCAAAACCGACTGGTAAAGTAATTTTTAAAAAACAACAACAAAACAAAACAAAACAAAAAAACAAGAAGCCTGGGATCCAAGAAACAGTTCCTACCACAGGAGAGCAAGGAACGAAAGTCCCAGGGTAACAGCTATGCCCCAATTCTAGAGAGCAACCGGTACTGGTTAGGGACAAAGACCTCTTAAAAGAGACCTCTTGGAAAGAAGACATTTTCACACAACTGAAGGAAAGGAAATTAGAACACTCAATATGATGAAGGTACAATATTCACTCATCAAAAAGGAAAAAATTATGTTTTAAATATTAAGTCAACTAAAATGTGTATAATTTCATTAAATAATGGAGTATAACTTTAAAAAATCTATTTGGCCATGATGCCAGAATTATTCTCCTTCAAGTGCCCAGAAATTGGATACTGGACCCCAAAATGAAAGGAAAACAAAAAATGCAAGCATACTATGCTTTGTGTAAAGGGAACAATATGGGCATAATCATAACAAACACCAGTACTGTTTACTGGTGTTTAGCTTGGAAAGCCAGCCTACGAGAAAGGATAGATTTGATTGTGGTTGTCAGAATGTAAATACTAATAACCTGAATAAAGATAAAAATAATAGTACAGCTATCAGAAGAGAATAGATGGAAGAACTGATGGAGCAAAGGAGAGGAAGGCTAACTCCTTTATTTCAAATAGAAGGGAATTAAGATACTGATTAAAGTAGAAAGAACCAGAAATAGAAGTACAGTATAACTATTTTATATAAAGAAATAGGCTTGGCGCAGTGGCTCGTGCCTGTAATCCTATCACTTTGGGAGGCCAGTGTGGGTGGATCACTTGAGGCCAGGAGTTCGAGACCAGCCTGGCCAAAACAGTGAAACCCCATCTCTACTAAAACTACAAAAATTAGTAGGGCGTGGTGGCGCACGCCTGTAATTCCAGCTACTCAGGAGGCTGGGGGACAAGAATAATTTGAACCCAGAAGGAGGAGGTTGCAGTGAGCCAAGATCCCTCACGCCAATGCACTACAGCCTGGGCAACACAGTGAGACTCTGTCTCAAAAAAAAAAAAAAGAAGAAGAAGAAAGAAATAGAAGAGATTTTAAAATGTAACAATCAATACTTTAAAAAGGGGGAAGGGAAAGGTTGCTACTTGTACTTTTGTATTTCATAGGTTCACTAGATATTCTCTATTTTTTAATAAGATAACCACCAGAAGAAATAAAACCAAATAGTGAAAAATAGCAGTCTGGAAGACTGGGAGTGGAAATGGGGAAAGGGAAAGGAGAGGGTCTATTTTCCATTCCAAACTCTTTTGGACTACTTATCACACCATTTATGTGTATTAACTGGAATGAAAGCAAAACAGAACAACCTTTATTTTTAGCTCTATGAAATAAAATAGACATTAGCAAATTAATCCAGAGGTTAAATAATTTGTCTGCTTTCACAATAGCGGTTAATTGGAAGAATCAAGCCTAAAACCCAAATCTCAAAAATTTCAAGATAGTGCTGAATTCTCAGAAAGAATTCTTAAGGAGAGAATGATTTTAAAAGTTAGATACTATCCATTTCTATCCAAATAATGTATCTTTATTTATTCTTGAGCATATATTTGTTTCTCAATTAAAGAAAGCATATTATGTTCTAAAATCATTAATGGAAACTAAAAATGCAAATTAAAAATTTAGTAACATCAGATACATTTAGTGGGAAAATAGTTTACAAAGGATACTAAATTGGCACATCAGTAAAACACTACAGCCCAAAGCAAACAATTAAACCAAGGGAAAAAAACTCTTCAAAGGAAATACCTGAAAAGAGAAACACCTTAAAAGGGACAGATGGAGAAGAAGATGCTGTTTAAATCGAGTAACACTTGTACATTTCCCCATCTTGAAAGAAGTTTCTACTATAATATTTTTAATCTTATTATTGAGCATATACTGTGCTTGATTTCTTGAGTTAATAAAAACTAAACAATTTTTCTTTGACAGCATGATTATAAAAGTTATGCTTTATTTAGTGGTGTGCTAGTAAATATGTAACAATGATTCTCTGGGGAAAAAGCCTTAATTTGTATCCTTTTTTTAAAAAAAATGGTCTAATCACTCCTACCATGGCTACCAATGTGATGCCACTGTCAAGGCACAGTTGGAAAGAAGTGTGCACAATTGGATCTTGGGATATATATTTCCCAACATGATCTTGAGGCCATTTACTAATCTTAGAGTAAAAGATATTCAGAGGAATACTCCTGTTAATAGATTTTGTTTAATGGACAGCTTTTTAGGCATCTAATCTCTGATGTGAGATTTTCTTGAAAAATACCCCAAATTACCACATAGAGAACCATATGCCAACAATAAATTCATATTATTACTAAAGATCATGTCTGGTTTTTTTTGTTTGTTTGTTTTTGAGACGGAGTCTTGCTCTGTCACCCAGGCTGGAGTGCAGTGGTGCAATCTTGGCTCACTGCAACCTCTGCCTCCCGGGTTCAAGTGATTCTCCTGCCTCAGCCTCCTGAGTAGCTGGGATTATAGGCATGTGCCACCCTGCCCGGCTAATGTTTGTATTTTTAGTACAGACGGGGTTTCACCATGTTGGTCAGGCTGGTCTCGAACTCCTGACCTCATGATCTGCCCAACTCGGCCTCCCAAAGTGCTGGGATTACAGGCGTGAGCCACCGCGCCCAGCCGATCATGTCTTTTTTTTTAAATTGTCCATCATACCACTTCCATTAATGCAGAAAATCAAAAGTTAAGCATATTTGAAAGCAAAGGAAAAGATATCTTTCTGGGAATAAATTTTTTGATATTTAAAATTCAAATTAGAACCAGATTTATCTACTAATTTAATATCCCTAGAGTAGTAGCAAAATTAAGCAAAGAATATTACATTATAGTTAAAGACAAAACAATGAAGAGTTTCTACAAAGGAAGAAAAATGAACAAATTGATCATTCCATATCTTCTATTTACTCTACCATAAAAGACAATCATTTGTTAGTATAAATATTTGCATAAATTGGGTACCTTTAGTGATAAACACATGTGAAGACATTTTTAAAACTCACTGTCATTTACATGTCTCCCCTATGGACGGTAAATCAATAAACTATCTTCATTAAAATGAGTACACAATTAACATTTATAAAGGAAGAAAATGTTAGCTGTTATTTCCAGAAACGGACCCATGCTGGGTGGTTAGGCAGTAAGTTCACAGTAAATCGTTACTGAGTTCCATTTGGCAGTCATGAAGAATAACAAGATATGTCCAAGCTGCTCAACAACTTATTCTACTTATATTCATGTCAGTGATGAATGAATGTTTAATGTTTTTAAAAATTCTTCTGGTTTAAATTTTCTGGCTAATATAAAATCTTGTTTAAAAAACAAAGCTTGCTTATACATTCACCTTAGAATAGTGTCATAAATGCATAGAAAAAGAGAACCTCAAGAATACTTGCAAAAATGTTAACAGTGATGATTTTTATTTTTATTTTGTAAGACAGAGTCGTGCTCTGTCGCCCAGGCTGGAGTGCAATGGCGCGATCTAGGCTCACTGCAACCTCCACCTCCCAGCTTCAAGCAATTCTCCTGCCTCAGCCTCCCGAGTAGCTGGAATTACAGGTGCCCGCCACCATGCCCAGCTAAAACAATGATGATCTTTTTACAAGATAAAGGTGATTTTTGTCTCCTTCTCTATACTTGGCTATATTTTCTAATTGTCAGAAAAAAATTATTAAAAGAAAGGAAACTTACACATTTAAAATATTGAAAACTGGCATGATTTCCAAGGGTACTAATTTAGAGATAAAATTACATATTAATCAGACCTCATTGGCATTAGCTAGCATCTGACTGTTAGCAATTGTAAGCACTGCAACTCAAGCTATAATAATGATTCAAATATGCCTTACAATGAATGCCTTTCATAATAAAGAACATTTTCAAGTGGCTGTATAATACAAAGTCATAAGAATGAAAACTCATATCAAGTTTAAAACACAGGCATAAATATAACGAAAAAAAGTGAAAAAGTTTCATTACACAATGAAACTAATACTATAAAGGGTTTTAAAACTGTAACAAGGGAAGAAAGGAGAATAAAAGACCAAACTAACATTTATTAACAGTACCCACTTTTTGCCAAGTACCCTGCCAGACAACTTCTCTACATACTATTTTCATTCATTTTATGACAGTCCTATGGGAAAAATGGATTATGCTCATTTTGCAGAAGGGAAGAGGCTCAGAGAGATTAAGCAACTTGCCAGGATCCCATAGCTAGTAAATTACAAATCTAAAGTTCAAATATAAGTATTTCTAACTCTACAGCCCATCTATGCACATCCTCAAGCACTCAGATCTCTAGAAACAATAAAAGATAAACATTCCTCACGTGAATTTGCCTTTTTATTATTCTAATTGAAGATGCTATATTTAGCAGGGAAGCTTAACATTTTGGGTAATGGGAAAATATTTGTTATTTCTATCAATACTATTTAGCTTGCTGTTAATTCCTGTAGCCAGAAGAGAGGCTGCCTTCTCAGCTAGAGCATAGAAAAATGCAGATGAACAGGTATTTTAATCTGGAGGCAAGGTGAGGGGATTTTTTTTTTTTTTTTTTTTGAGACAGGGTCTCCCTCTGCTGCCCAGGCTGGAGAGCTGTGGCATGATCTCAGCTCACTAAAGCCTCCGCCTCCTGGGCTCAAGCAATCCTCCTGCCTTAGCCTCCCAATAGGCTAATCTTTTAATTTTTTGTAGAGACGAGGTTCACTATATCGCCCAGGCTGTTCTCCAACTCCTGGGCTCAAGCGACCTTCCTGCCTCAGCCTCCCAAAGTGTTGGGATTACCAGTGTGAGCCACCACAGCCAGCAAGGGAAGTAATCAATTCTCTCACTCATCTAACCTTGGATATAAGAGGTATTTAAAGCGAACATTATTTGGGTTATTGTGGTTTTCCAAATCCTACAGGTTTCCACTGCTACCACAATATGTGAAAATGACAGAGTTCTTTCCCTGGACTCCATCAAAACCATCATTATCTATTAATCTGTACTGTTCTCATGTCCTGTGAGCAGAGAACAAAATTTCACTGGATAGATCATAACTTTTCTGGAACAAATGGAACTTTTCACTAGGCAATGGTCATCAGCAATTGCACATCATGACAATCTTTGACTAAGAAAATATTCTGATTAGCCAGGCATGGTGGCCTGCACCTGTAGTCCCAGCTACTCGGGAGGCTGAGGGAGGAGAATCGCTTGAACCTCGAGGCAGAGGCTGCAGTGAGCCAAGATTGCACCACTGCACTCCAGCCTGGGTGACAGAGCAAGACTTCACCGGAGGGGAAGGGAGGGGAAGGGATCCCTTTTGGCAGGGGACTGACAGAAACTAAATACTCAGTTTAAGGGTGGAGCTTTTAAGCTAAAAGCTTAAAAGGTTCAATCAGGTAACTTTCAGGGAGAGTCACCTCTATCCCAGAAAATCTCCAAATTTTTACACTATTGGACAATATTTGCACATTTGAAAGAGTGCCCCTTGGTTTCTCAGCTTCCATTGACTCTAACGTACTCCATTGTTCCTGAACACTACCAAAACCAAAGACAGGGCACGGGGCCCAACCAGAACCACCACTTAACTCATGTCTGTAAGTAGGATGGCTTGTTCTGCTTAAGAGGACTGATTTGCAGTTAAATGTGATAAGCTTCGTCTGAAGCTTCTTTGAGGGTTAAAGAAGGCCAGAATTGGCCCTTTACCCTATTTGGGTCCAAGAATAACCTTAAACCAAGAAATCATTTTCAACTTAAAACATTTAAATAAAAATGGTAGCTTAATGTAATGCCATACTTCATCTAGAAAAATAATAGATTTAATGCCTCTGCCTCTTCTCTTTGCTTAAAAGAAAACAATCTAGTTGAATATTTAATACAATTTCAGGATTTTAGAAAACTAATATATAAAGCAATAATAAAATCACTCTATTGACTCTAAAATTTACCATAGTCAATAATTTATTATTTTTGCTTGAAAATCATGCTTGTAGTTCATTCTTGAATAACAATATATTGTTGTTAGGACCATTTTTCTCTTTTGTTTTTTTTTGAGACAGGTCTCACTCTGTCACCCAAGCTGGAGCACAGTAGCATGATTACGGCTCACTGGAGCCTGCACCTCCCACGCTCAAGCCATCCTCCTACCTCAGCATCCTGAGTAGCCAAGACTAAAGGTACACGCCACCATGCCCAGTTATTTTTGTATTTTTTGTAGAGACTGGGTTTCACCATGTTGCCCAGACTAGTCTCGAACTCCTAGGCTCAGGTGGTCCTCCCATCTTGGCCTCCCAAAGTGCTGGGATTATAGGTGTGAGCCAACGTACCCAGCCCACTTTTCTTTTTTCTTAGGTGTAAACTATTATTTTCTTTTTATATGGTTGTACCTTGTATTTATTGTTGAATTTATTGGTCTACAAAAATTTATTTCCTTTATAGAAAAATCTATGTTAGATGACATAAAAATCCAAAATGGCATATGAAGACTCAGCTAAAGCCATACAAAATGTCGTAATAGATAGATGAGTGATCTAGTTAGACCAGGATTCTATTTCTCTCAATGCCACCAGAGTATGTCTTATGAAAAAGCAGGGTTTCCTCTAGGATGTCAGCCTAGAAGGTGACCTTGGAAGGTGAGACATTTACCCCAAACATTTCTAACACATTCCATTTATGTACAAAATTCCTACCCATCACCTCAAAGCAATACATGACACAGATATTAAAACATAAAACGTGTGTGTGTGTGTGTGTGTGTGTGTGTGTGTCTGCAAGCACGTGCATGTGTTTGTTCTTGAGGATTGCTTTTGGCTAGAAGCATGATTTATACTGACAAGGTGAATTCAAATTAATTTAACAACCATTTAGTATAAACTATATAAAAAGCACTTCTATAGAAATTCATTGATATAAAAATTAAATATATTTATAGATTTCCTTTTTCAGTTCAAAGACAGCAGTTGGGAATACAGTATCATCCCTGGGTAGGAATACAGTATCATCCCTGGGTAAGCTTCTAAAATTCTCTGGCCCAGATCCATGATGACAATCTCTTTAAAATAGTCTTCCATTAATTTTTTTTAGGAACACCTTCCCTCAACTTTTCTAATTGGTTCTTTGAAGCAGTTTCTGATGGAGAAAGAGTAAAGGATGAGGAAAATTACCTTTTTTTTCCCCATTCCAAGCAGGGAGAGGATGGTTGGGCGCAGCTGTATAGGTTCCAGATTAACCTATTTATGCCTAGCATTCCATTATTGGAACACTAAGCTTGTGGGAGTTATTTATATCACACTGCTCAAGGTCATCTCCAAGATCTGATTTTTCACACAAAATAATTTGCAACCTCCAGCATAAATGGGTTAAACACTTTATTCTTCTGTTCAGCTATATCGTATCATAAGATAAAAAGGTTGATAAAATTTCTTCCTATTTTTTTGTATAAAACTATTGCATTCATGTTTTAATAGTTTTATTATTTCTGGATATACCTAGTAAGAGTATGTTCATCCCACCATAATATCTCTAGTCTTTGCAGTCCTCATCTGAAGAATCTAACATTTCAGCTTCTTTATACCCAAATGTCCTTGCTGTATCTTTTTTTTTAATGTTTCATCAACCAACTGTCCAAAATGTAGATGTGCTATGACTACGTGCCAGGACAGAACAATGCTCCAGTTTTACTTTTACTCTCTTGGCTCAAAAATAGCCAGTAATTTCTTGGTCCTTTCTAACTGGAAAAGCCATTAATTACGTTAACTCTATGTAAATTATTTCTATTAGAGATTATTTCTATTTAAGTCTATATTGTCAGTTTCAGGGTTTTGCCTTGGCTTTGGTGGAAAGAGAGTTATAGTTATTTTGGTTAAAAATAAAATAAATTAAAATTTCAAACAATTTGGCTAAGTTATAATTCCTTACAAATGGATTTATAATAATGGAGAAAGAAACATGCACTCCAAGAAGTTGGTTTAAGCAAGGAAACCTCAAACTAAATTCTAAAATATACTTTAGTAAGCAAACATAAAACAATTTTTGAAAATTTTTATACTTACAGGCAAATGAGTAAACACTTGAAAGATGCTTCTCAAAAAATTTATAAGGTCCATTAAATAACCACTAGCTCTTCCATCTGGCTCAGACATTGTCCAGTCATAATCAGCAAGCTGAACAAATTCATCAATTTTTTGATTCAGTTTGGTATATATTTCTCCTTCTGCTGCATGTCGAGCATCCTAACATGGGACAAAATAACAACAAAAGACAAGAAACAGATAATAAAACAAGTGTTTTTACAATTCTAGATATTATTTTACATTTACCTTTGGTTTAATATTTTAGTCATTTATTCAAAGTCCAGGAAAACTGTTGGTTTTTTTTTTTTTTCTGGCAGTACTCTATTTATTTGACTGGATATCACATCTTTTCTTAGTTCCTTTCTAACCTATCACCTTTTTTTGTCTTTATGTGATAGAATACTTTATGAGATATTAATTCCTGACTTGTTCTCACAACTCTAAGAGGACCCTTAAGAGAAACAGAAGTAGAAAAACGAAAGTTGCCAAGAACACAGAAGACCACCTCTATCTAACCCCTGATTCACTGAGAGCAATTAAGTTGGACTATCACAGAAGAAATGGAATATCTGCCAGTGCTTTGAGTTTAAGAAGGGGTGGAGGCAGAAGAGAAAGAGATTGAGATAGTTAATTTCTCTGAGAAGAAAGAAACAATAGGAGTGATGCCAGCAAAAATAACAGCGGGAGGATCTCCAAACATTTTCTCATCCATAAAAGTAACCAGAAAACTTATCAAAAATTGTCAAAATCAACCTTTTCAGAACTCTGAAAATTAGCTCAAAACTTGCAGAAATACAGGCATCATTTATTCAAGAAAAACAGCTAAATCTTGGTAGAAAAATGAGCTTTGTAGCATTTTAATGTGCCCTATTTCCATTATTCTTCCTCTGTTCCAGCTCTACAGTACTCTCAAAAGACAACATTCTAAAACTCTGGTGGAAACCTATAGCTTGCCAGCTATCAAAGCAGACAGAACAGAGCTGCAGCTCCTTCAAAGCCACATTCTCAGAGAATTATCATTATTTGACCTATCTGGTGGTTCCCTGGAAGACTCCATGCCTATTTACAGGGATGTCTTTATTTGACCTGAATCAGGACTTGCCTAGTACAAAAAGCCTTTTCCCCAGGGGCAGCTGTCAAAAACAATTAGAGGCAATAAGTTTAACATGGAGGATGCCTGAGATGGTAGGTAACAACTGGGACAAACGATAGGTCAACCAAAGGGCTTAAAAGGAAAAATTAGGGAATAAAATGTCCACAGATGACTTTGAAAAGCTCTAACAGATTCCTGGGCATCTAAAGGGCCACATACATACATAGGGCTGTGTACACACTTGGGAAAGACCTAAGAAGGCTCCAAGCTCTCATTTATGGCTGACCTTGAAGCTCTGTGCAAGACAGAAATAAAACAGGGTAGTGACAGGAGAAAAGCAAATTCTAGGCAGCAGTTTTATGTGACTAGCCAAAGGAAACTGTTGAAATAGCTGCAGAAGCTATGGGCTGATAAGACAAGACCCTGAAAAACAGGGCGTAAACCATGCTGGCTAAGACTGACAAGACTCAACATGGTGACAGATTTGGCCTAAGTTTCACCCAGGGCTCAATGTACACTCATAACATACTATATCACATACCCACCAGTGCCATGACAATTTTAGGAACACTCATATTTGGTGTAAAAATGGGTGGCACCACAGTTCCAAAAAAATTCCACCTTTTTCCAGGAATCATCATGAATATTTCATCCCTTGGTTAAAGAAACTCATAAAGATAGCAGCTCCACCCCACCTTGTGCATGACTCACTCACTCTCTCTCTCTCAAGTGTGCCTGCACTCCCCTTTCTTGAATGTGTACTTTTTTGTTTTGCAATTAAGTCTCCATACTTTCACTATTTTCTGACTCATCCTTGAATTCCTTCTCACGACAGTGTCAAGAGCCTGGACACTGGCTGGGATCGAGGTCCCAGCAGCATTTGGGGACGTCCCCTAGCCCACTGGTATCATGTGCAAGCAGGAAGTAAAAGTCAAAGCAGAGTGATTAACTTCCTATCTCAGTGTTTAAGACACACCCCAACATGTGCACGGAGCCCTTTGGCAAAGACTAGGGGACTTACAGGTTCCAGGCTTTTAAGCAGATCTGTATCCAATCACTAGATGACCACTAAGCTAACCAAGCAAAGACTTCAGTGGCCACATATGACAAAGAACACAGACTTACAGATTTAGTTCAGAAAGGTCACAAAACAAACAACAGATGGGAGAAACAACAAACCCTTGGGAGAGGAGAGAACTTCCAAAGTTGTCATCTTATATTATTATAAATGTACAGTTATCAACAAAAAATGACAAGTTATGCAAAGAAACAAAGTATGACCAATACACGGAAAAAAAGCAACCAATAGAAACTGTGAGGCAGCTCAGATGTTGAACTTATAGGACAAAAACTTAAGAACAAAAGGAAACCATATCTAAAGAACTAAAAGAAAATTATGAGAATACATCAACAAATAGGGAATATAAATAGAAATTATTAAAAAGTACAATAAGTGACACGTGTAATCCTAGCACTTTGGGAGGCCGAGGCAGGTGGATTACCTGAGGTCAAGAGTTCGAGATGAGCCTAGCAAACATGGTGAAACCCCATCTCTACTAAAAATACAAAAAATTAGCCACACGTGGTGGTGTGTGCCTGTAATCCCAGCTACTTGGGAGGCTGAGGCAGGAGAATCACTTAAACCTGGGAGGCTGAGGTTACAGTGAGCCAAGATGGTGCCACTGCACTCCAGCCTGGGTGACAGAGTGATACTCCATCTAAAAAAAGAAAAAAAACAAAGTACAATAAGTGAAGTGAAAAAAAATCACTAGGCTGGGCGTGGTGCCTCACGCCTGTAATCCCAGCACTTTGGGAGGCCAAGGCGGGTGAATCACGGGGTCAGGAGATCAAGACCATCCTGGCTAACATGGTGAAACCCTGTCTCTACTAAAAATACAAAAAAATCAGCCAGGCCTGCGCCTGTAGTCCCAGCTACTCGGGAGGCTGAGGCAGGAGAATGGCATGAACCTAGGAGGTGTTCCTTGCAATGAGCCGAGATCGCGCCACTTCACTCCAGCCTGGGCAACACAGCGAGACTCCGTCTCAAAAAAAAAAAAAGAAAAAAAATCACTAAAGAAGTTCAACAGCAGATTTGAGCAGGCAGAAAAACCAGAAGACTTGATCCACAATATAAATCAACTGGACCTACCAGACGTCTATTGTACACTCCACTCAGCAAGAACAGACCACACATTATTCTCAGATGAATAATCAAAATGTACCATTCCCACATTTTAACACTTCTTTGGCTCCCTCTCCAATTTTCACACTAACCACTTACTACTCACTGCCATGGTGGGCTGGGGAAAACCAACTATTGATAGACATCTTTCTATTTGCATGCCTGGCTTCACAGTAGGATTAGAACAAGAATTCCAAGATATTTCTTCTCTCCCCATTCAGTGATCCAACACAAAGCTGACATTAAGGAGAGGCACTGAGTTCAACAGAGCTTCCCCTCAACTACAGAAGAAAGTAAAAATAAACATTACTTTAGATAAAACAGATATTTAAGTTAATGTTAATTATATGAATTGAAATTTTAATGAAGCACTATTAAATATGGTAGTAGCAAGATGAGCTCTGACTCAAAATAGTTAACTTATACAGTCATCCTCTGGTAAGAGATTGGTTCCGGGATCTCCCTCGGATACCAAAATCTGCAGATGCTGAAGTCCTTTATATAAAACGGTGTGGTATTTGCATATAATCTACACACATCCTCCTGTATATTTTAAACAATCTCTTGATTACTTATAACACCTACTACAATGTAAATGCTATGTAAATAGTTGTCACACTGTATTGTTTAGGGTATAATGACAAGAAAAAGAAGTCTGTACATGTTCAGTACAGATGCACCACGCATTTTTTCTTCCAAATATTTTTGATCTATGATAGGCTGAATCCAAGATGGGGAACCCAGAGATATGGAATGAAGGCAGGAAGTGTGTGTCTGTTTTCATTCACTGATATATCCCTAGCACCGAGAACAGTGCTTGGCACATAGTAAGCAGTAGATGAGCACTTGTTAAATGAAAAAAGGAAATCACCCCTGTCTTGAAAAAAGTTTATAATCTAGTTGAGGACAGAAAATCTAGATAAGGATAGAAAATACAATAATCGACCAGGTGCGGTGGCTCACATCTGTAATCCCAGCTCTTTGGGAGGCCAAGGTGGATGGATTACCTGACGTCAGAAGTTCGAGACCAGCCTGGCCAACATGGTGAAACCCCGTCTCTACCAAAAATACAAAAATTAGCCGGGCGTGGTGGTGCACACCTATAATCCCAGCTACTCAGGAGGCTGAGGCATGAGAATTGCTTGAACCCAGAAGGCAGAGGTTGCAGTGAGCTGAGATCGCGCCACTGCACTCCAGCCTGGGCAACAGAGTGAGACTCCATCTCAAAAAAATAAATAAATAAAAATAAAGAAAATACAATAATCCCAAAATGAATAAACATGCACAAATTATACTAACTACATGTATAGTAAAAGTATACCAAATAAGAAGAGATCATGTTGGTTAGAAATAGGGTTTCATGGAGGAAAAGCTACATGGTGATATGGAAAAATAGGAATCTAGAAGAAGTATTTATGTGGTGGCTGTTCCAGTTACTATTTTTGAGTTAGTGGCTCAAAATAACAAATATTTTGTTATACTCACAGGTTCTATGGGTCAGGAAACAGTGGAGATGACTTTGTACTACAGCATCTGTGACCAGCTGGAAAAGACTTGAAGGCTGGCAATAAGACTCAATAGCTGGGGATTAGAATCATCTGGAGGCTTCCTCACTCATATGTCTGGCACCGGGGATGGGTAGCCTTTCCATGTTGCTTGGCTGCCTCAAAGCCAAGCACTTTAGTGTTTCCTCAAAGCACTAAAGTGGCTAAAGAGTAACTGGGCTTCTTACATGGCAGCACAGGGCTCCAAGCATGTGTGCTCCACACTTGGAATAAAGGCAATAACACATTGCCTTTTATGTCCTAGCCTCAGAAGTCTAAAGTCTCAAATGATTTTTACTGTACTCTCTTGGTCAAAGCTGTCACAAGTCTGCCCAGATCAAGAGAAGGGGTAGATACAGGTCCCCACTTCTCAATGAGAGAAGTGTTAAGGAATTTGTAGCCATTTAAAAAATCCATTCCTGCTAATAATGAATAACGAAGAAATGACTCATAAAGAATATGGGTTAGTACTTCCACTTACTTAATAGAAAAAAACAAAACGGTTTTGGGAAAATGGGAAGGCGTGTGATTCCCACTATTTCACTTATCTTTACATCTTAAGCAAATTAACTTAATTTCTTATTTATGAAATGAGAATCATCCCCATCTCACAGGGCTGTTTTGAGCATTATACAAGCTTCTACAATTAATACAAAGTACCTAACAGTAATTGGCACCCAGAAGGGGCTAAAACAAATTAGTTTTCTTATACTTACTTATGTTTTTTTACCTAGTAATGCTCAATAAATGTCTTACTAAAAGAACTGTATGGAGACTATTAATATATCACAATTCCAAGCCTTCCAAATTGCCCAAGTTGGCTTAACTTAGTGTAGTTATTTTTATGTAAGGGAGAAAAAAATGGGTATTAAACATTAACAGAATTTTTTTTATGTAAAACATGGCAGGCACAGTGGTTCATGCCTATAATCCCAGCAGTTTGGGAGGCTGAGGCAGGAGGATCACTTGAGGCCAGGAGTTAAATAACTGCCTGGGCAACATAGTGAGACTCTGTCTCTACCAAAAAATAAAAAGTTTAGCTGGTCATGGTGGCTTGTGCCTATAGTCCTAGCTACTCAGGAGGCTGACGTGGGAGGATTGCTTGAGCTCAGGAGTTTGAGGCTGCAGTAAGCTACGATTGCACCACTGCACTGCAGCCTGGGTGACAGAGCAAGACCTTGTCTTTAAAAAAAAAAAAAAAAAAAAAAAAGGTGAAACACTAACCAGTGGAAAGGGGTGTCATATTTAATATGTATAATTCATGGCAGTAACACCTATTTCTCTTTAACTTCATTAACATTAGGGGCAGGTACCTAAGATGGTAAATGCTTATGACCTACAGAACTAAAGATAACACACCTTAATGACATCATTTGTAAGTCAATTTTCTCAAAGCAATACAAAAATATGTATTTACCATTTTGTATTTTGCCCCAGTGTTCATAATCAGTTCCCTCATTCATGTCTCACTACATTTACTGAATCTAAGCAGATGAATATAGTTCACTACACAACTGAAGATAGGCAGTAATTCCAGAAGGCAGCTGGATAAGAGAACCCTAAACCTCAGAACTATGTACAATCATCTCATAAATACTCAACCTGCTTCCCTTCTATCACCAGGCAAAGAAAATTGAGAGTCTGATTGCTCCTATCTTTCGCTGCATTTCCTATCTGCACTCAGACCACTATTTATGATTTCTTTTGCTTTTTTGGGATGCCTCTAATACAGGCAGGAAGAGAAGATGCATAACAAGATTTTAAAAGCCAGATTCAAGAAGCTCCCCTCCTCCAAACTTACAGAGCTAAAGTACTTGGTTAACTTTAGATTGATATAAAACTGGGTATTTTATTAAAACCAAATTTAAATCCAGCTTTCTCTTTTTTTACTTTACAGAATTTTATTAAAATAAAATAAAGACATTAGTTCACATTTTCCTAGATTTAAAAAAGCAATATGGGACAATTGAAATATTAACCAAAAGTTGAGGGGGTGGTAGAGACCAAATATCTAGAAATTTTTAAGTCACGAGGGAAAAAACACTATTTTTATCTGAAAGAAGAAAATTTAAAATGATGACAAAACCATTCACACCATCACACTAAAAAGCTTCTGCATAGCAAAAGAAACTACCACCAGAGTGAACAGGCAACCTACAAAATGGGAGAAAATTTTTGCAACCTACTCATCTGACAAAGGGCTAATATCCAGAATCTACAATGAACTCAAACAAATTTACAAGAAAAAAACAAACAACCCCATCAAAAAGTGGGCAAAGGATATGAACAGACACTTCTCAAAAGAAGACATTTATGCAGCCAAAAGACACATGAAAAAAATGCTCATCATCACTGGCCATCAGAGAAATGCAAATCAAAACCACAATGAGATACCATCTCACACCAGTTAGAATGGCAATCATTAAAAAGTCAGGAAACAACAGGCACTGGAGAGGATGTGGAGAAATAGGAACACTTTTACACTGTTGGTGGGACTGTAAACTAGTTCAACCATTGTGGAAGTCAGTGTGGCGATTCCTCAGGGATCTAGAACTAGAAATACCATTTGACCCGGCCATCCCATTACTGGGTATATACCCAAAGGATTATAAATCATGCTGCTATAAACACACATGCACACGTATGTTTACTGCGGCACTATTCACAATAGCAAAGACTTGGAACCAACCCAAATGTCCAAGAATGATAGACAGGATTAAGAAAATGTGGCACATATACATCATGGAATACTATGCAGCCATAAAAAATGAGTTCATGTCCTTTGTAGGGACATGGATGAAAGTGGAAATCATCATTCTCAGTAAACTATCGCAAGGACAAAAAACCAAACACTGCATGTTCTCACTCATAGATGGGAATTGAACAATGAGAACACATGGACACAGGAAGGGGAACATCACACTCTGGGGACTGATGTGGGGTGGGGGGAGGGGGGAGGGATAGCATTAGGAGATATACCTAATGCTAAATGACAAGTTAATGGGTGCAGCACACCAGCATGGCACATGTATACATATGTAACTAACCTGCACATTGTGCACATGTACCCTAAAAGTATAATAATAATAAAAAAAATAATAATTATTATTATAATTACATGCTTTCTAGACCATGTTTAGGGAAAAAGTGGTTCAGAAAACACCACTTTCTAAAAGGAACTAAGCAAAAATAAAAGGGAAAACATAAAAATTTATTTATTGCTTTTTGTTATTGTCACTAGAACTTTGTTGATAAGTCTGTTTTTCTGAGGTGACACCACGAGCAGGTTCCACTTTTCCCATAAAATATCTAAGTTAAAATAACCTTTTCTCAAGATGTTAAAAAACTTTCGGGGAAGGGTACCTAATATTTTTTAAGGTTTATTAATGCTTTCCACGGGCTATAATAGGAAGCAAATAAATCTATGTCAGGGAATCACGGGCTGTACTGTGTCAAAGAAAAATTTCAGACAGCACTCCCGAGCAGATATATGATTAAAGTCAACAGTTGAAAGGACTTTCCTAAGGACTAAGAATTCTGCTTATTTTATAATCCAGACAAATATAATCATTAGAAAACATATGTGTCTGATCTTTGTAGCTGCATGAACTGGCTCACTATATTTTCTTTTTAAAGAAATGGGAGCAAGGATAGAAAGAAAAGATAGAAAAGGCTTTCAATGTAACTTTTCCTGTAGTTATACATAGGAATACACTAAATTATGTGGTAAGACATTCCTAAGAGATGATTACTAATGATTACTAGCGATTTAGTAATTGCTAAGGAAATTAGTTAGAACTTCTTGGGGAGTTCTACAGTTGAACCCAGAATAGTCTCAATCTTATGACCTTAACAGAAGGTCAAGAGCATTATCAACTCTTGACATTCTAGTCAGCATATCAGCTAACTCTTAAATAAAATGTAAAGATTCAGTTTATAAACAAAGTAATTCTTCCTTTGTTTGTTAAGGAAATAGTGCCCTCTGGAGGCAGAAATGTATCTAGCATAATTTGAGAACTTTAAAAAAAAATTTCAATGTGTAAGAATTAAATATACTATCTGTGGTTCCCACCCATAGGTGTGCAACAGAACCCACCTGAGGAACTTTTTAAAACATACACATGCACAAATTCCACCTAGACCTCCTGGAGCATAAACATGTGTGTTTTGAATAAAAGCTAAGTAGTAATAGCTAAAGATTTTAGTAAACATATACGATTTACTGTCTATTGTCCATTCCCCCTCTTGGAATAATTCCTAAATACATTTTGGAAAATCACCCTGCCCCCATTCACAGCTATCTCATTTGGGTAAGACTGAACTGATACCTAGCTCCAAGGTTGGGTCTTGCTAAGTTTAAGTCAATTACCAGTCCCATCCTCTTACAAAAAAATTATACAGCAGCTGGTGGAGGGAGACAGTTTCTCTTCCTTTAGATGACAGGACCTGACGATGTGAGGTTTGGGACTGTGAGCAGGCAGTCATTTTGCTACCAGACTGAGACAGCCTAGAGCTGCTGGGAACTGCTGGGTCACTATAAGTAGTCTGACGATGAGGCCAAAATTGCATAAAGCAGAGTTAAAAGATGGAGAGACTCTGGATCCATGGTGACATCTACTGAGCAGCAGTGCCCTATCTTTGGACATCTCAGTGTCACTGGCCAATAATTTTTCCTTTATTGTTTAAGAAACTTTGAGTTGGTTTTTCTATCAGTTCCTGTCAATTTTCTGTTAATAACCCTGATTAATACAACTATCTTATAAGAGAAACATTTATTCAATATTTAAGAAAAAAGTTATTTGATTTTGCTCATTTAAAGCAAGGGAAATACATGTATATTTTTATGGGCCTCAAATATGTAGGCAATAGATAAAGTTAGAGCTATCACCATAAAGGTGTCCTCCCTAATTAACTTCTTCCTGCTCTAATAAACAAAATTCCAATAATCCATTATCTTGACCTAAACATTTCTAATGTTAGTTACACTGCATATAGCATCCAACTTATTATCCAATGTCACTACTAATGCAGAAGGGAAAAAGCAAATAAGACTAACCAATATGATTTATTAACAGTATTTAGTTATAATGAAGGAAAAGGTATAATAAAATGGCCAGAGAAGCCAATTAATAAATTATATTTTTTAAAAAATATATATATAATTTCCATTATTTATTTTAGATGTTAATGTGGCAATCAAAAGAAGTTGTTTTATTCTTTATATTCTTGTTTTATTATTTTCTTTACATTTAGTACTTAAAAATCAACCAAAAAATAAAAGAGGGATTTGTGTGCTAAGCATCTCATTAAATTAGCAAAAAGCACTAATTCACCTGGTTACTTTTCATCAGGTTTTTTCATTATATATTACTGTGATTTTTTTTTTAAGAGTATTAGGCATTAGGATATGTATTGTGCCTTATACGCATGCAAATCACGCAAATCACAGATTACCATTTGATCAATACTCTGGGTAAAACAAAGCTCAAGATCTGCTCCATAATGAACTAAGAAATCAAAAGTTAAAAGCCATGAAAAGCTTGTATGAATTACAAGAACTGAAGTATCATAAAGTTCTAGAAATCTCTCTAAAAGATTATCTTGCTGGGTACAGAGGCTCTCGCCTATAATCCCAACACTTTGGGAGGCTGAGGCAGGAGATCACTTAAGCCCAGGAGTTTGAGACTAACAGGGGTAATATGGTGAGACCCTATCTCTACAAAAAATAAATTTTAAAAAATCGGCCACGTAAGATGGTGCGCACCTGTAATCCCAGCTACTCGGAAGCCTGAAGTGGGAAGATCACTTGAGCCCAGGAGTTCAAGGCTGCAGTGAGCCATGATCCAAAAAAAAAAAAAAATTGCTCTTTATAAAAAGAAATACAGTCATCATGGACTATAAGCCAGAGATTAATAATATCACAGTTCTAAAGTACACAGGTCACAAATAGTATAACTAAATGTTCTATTACAAAGGTAGGTTACTGTAAGAGTTATGTTAATTATACCAAAAACAATTTTCAGAGGGAAATACAAAGTACTTCTTAGAGAGTTAGATAATGCAAGGTGAAGTATTAGGTAAAAAGCTACAGACCAGATACAGCTGAAGATCGAAATTTAAGTAAAGGAAACTGACACTAACTGCTTCTAGAAGAAATTACATTTTTCCCCAGAATATACATTCAAAACACATGTAAACCAAACATTATTTTAAACCAAAAATAAGCATCCTTATTAACATAAGATGAATAAATATGATTTTACATTCCATCTTCTGGGTCATTATCTGAATGTCTGAATATAACTTCAGCTTTCTGCCTTCTGTGCATGGGTTTATACCAATTCTTCCTTATCCTCATCTCTGCTGATTAAAATCTTACCCATGCTCCAAACTGATACAAATACTTAAATGCCTTCAGGGTCCAGGCAGGTAACAAGAATAAGTATGGCAGGCAGGGTATTTACCGTAGGCAGGATCATTATAGAGTTTAAGTCTCATCTAAAGGTATGCAAATTCGAAACATTTAGAAAAACCACAAAACCAAATCAAACATGTCTACAGGACCAAATTCATCTACTATTACACACTGTTGTTATTTGTTTGTAGTTATCTGTTCTTCTAGATTAAAAGAATCCTAGTGGTCAAGAACCATTCCATATCTTCCCCTCAGCAATTAGCACAGTACCACAGAAATGCACTTTAGGGCCTGACAGCGGCTTACACGTGTAATCCCAGCACTTTGGGAGGCTGAAGCAAGAGGATTGCTTGAGTCCAGGAGTTCGAGACCAGCCTGGGCAATACAGTTAGACCCTGTCTCAACAAAACAAATTTTTTTAAATCAGCCAGGGTAGTAGCATGGGCCTGTAGTCCTAGCTATTTGGGAGGCTGAGGTGGGAGGATTGCTTGAGCCCAGGAAGTCGAGGCTGCAGTAAGCCAGGATCAAGTCACTGCACTCTAACTTGGATGACAGAGTGGGACCCTGTCTCAAAAAAAAACCATATATATATATTTGTTTAACATTTTTACATTACATTATATATACATTTTTGCTTAATAAACATCATTTAACATACACCCCCAAGTGAAAAATGACACTCAGTTTAGACAGAACCATCTAAGGAATTACTGCTTTGTTTACAGGACTATCTTTTGGGACACAATCAAAGCCTTACTTTAGATAAGACTAAATATTTCATTTCTTGTTCTTTATCAAAGTAGCCTGTCCTAGAATAACCTAAATCTCTCATAGAGCCACCTGCTAATTACCTCACTTGTAGAGGGAAATAAGGGTTTTGAGCTATAATCAATTATCTGGAATAATTCAAAATCCAGTCTTTGGATTATCTGAGATTGTCACAGGTCACTGTAAACTAAATACTCCTCTAATTCTCCGATTACCTAAGTTATCTCCTTTTCCTTTTTAAAAAGTGGCTGCTACATTTTTACCTTTCTAGTTTTCAGGGGCTTTTGTACCTCAAAAGTGTTCACAAATAATGACTAGTGGCTTTGTGGTAGCATCTGCCACTCCTTAAGTGGTTGTTTGTCATCAGGTTTGCAAATCATCTGATATAAATAGCTTTTTAAAGTAGTCCTCAACCATTTATCTCCCTACTCTATTTCTGCTTTCCATGATCTTTATAAGTGGCATTTTCTATAATTAACTGATTACTGATGATATTAAAAAAAAAAAACAGAAAGCGGAGCACTCTTATCTATGAGGATTGAGGTCTCTACATTTTGTTGATCCTCCTCTTTTGTTTACAGAACTGAAAAAATGTTTTTATTTTTCCTGTTACCTTTTATGTTTTTGGCAAAGTAGCATGTCCCTTATTTACTTTTCTGTTCTATTTACGAAGGGACCTACAATTACTTATTCTATTCCATATATATTTGTTACCCAATCTGCTTTTGCTTTTGGTTGTTTTCTAACTTACCTTTTAGGATTTTATGTCATTCAAATGTATTAAATCAGCTGTAAGCATAAAACTGCTTTATACAGTCCTCTCTAATGGGGGAAGGCCAGAAAAGAAGTTGGTGGTAAAGGATGACAAAAGAAATAAATGTCATATACATTGCCTTTTTAAAATGGCAATCAAATTGCATACACAATACAATGAATTTTACAAAGGAACACTCCATCAATAAAAAAGCATATAAGTAATCAGAAGCTGACATGCAATTAATCAGTCAAGGCGTAATTTTGCAAGTACCTTCACAAAGCAATACATCAGCTTTACATAGATAAAACAACAAAACATTATAATTAAAATGAAAAATTTTTAAACTGCCAATAATACCTCATTAGTTCTAAATGTTTATGCCAGTTCCTGAATTTGTATCTTTACTACTAAAAATTAAATAAACATAAATTATATTTTACCCATACCGTAACATCTCAGTCAAAGGTCATGTATCCAGTCAATAACCAGGATGAAAGCAAAAGAAAAGTTTCTAAATAGCCAAAAGTGATACAGTTCACACACTAATAAATAAGGTGTAGTAAATTCTATCATGGAATACCATATTGAATTCAAAATAAATAAACTACAGCTACATACAACAACACAAATGAAATACCCCAACTCCTGCTGAGTAAAAGAAGTCAGACACACAAAAAGATGCACTCTGTATGATTTCATTTAAATAGAACCCAGAAAAAGGCAAAACTACTCTGCTGTTAAAAGTCAGTACTGAGAGGAAAAGAGATAGTGACAAAGGAGAGGAATGAGGAAGGCTTCTACGGTGCTAGTAATGCTTTATTTCTTGACCTCATAGTTACAAGTGTGTTCACCTTTTTTTTTTTGCAATTTAAATAGACTATTTTTTAGAGTAGTTTTAGATTAACAGCAAAACTGAACAGAAAGTACAGAGATTTACTACATACCCCACAAATTCCAAAGTCCACAGTGTACACCGGATTCACTCATAGTGTTTTACATTCTATGGGTTTTGATGCATGTATACACAATTACATACTTTTAGAGCAATAGTCTCACTGCCCTAAACATCCTCTGTGCTTCACTTAGTTATCCCTCCACCACTCCCTCACTCCTGGCTACCATTAATTTTTTTATTGCCTCCATAGCTTTCTCTTTTCCAGAATGTCACATAGTTGCAATCATACAATATGTAGACTTTTCAGACGGGCTCCTTTCACTTAATAATATGCATTTAAGTTACCTCCATATCAATGGCTAGATAGCTCATTTCTTTTTAGTACTTAATAATATTCCATTGTCCAGATATACCAGGGTTTATTTATACATTCACCTACTGAAGGACATCTTGGTTGCTTCCAAGTTTGGGCAATTATGAATAAAGCTGCTATAAACATCCATGTGCAAGTTTTTGGGTGAACCTAAGTTTTCAACACCTTGGGATAAATACCAAGAAGCACAATTGCTGCATCATATGATAAGACTGCGTTTCACTTTCTAAGAAGCTGCCAAATGGTCTTCCAAGGAGGCTGTAGCATTTTGCATTCCCACTAGCAATGAGTAAGAGCTTCTGTTGCTCCACATCCCTGTCAGCGTTTGGTGTTGTCATTGTTCTGAATTTTGGCCACTCTAATAGGTGTGTAGTGGTATCTCACTGTTGTTTTAATTTGCATTTCCCTTATGACATATATATGGAACATCTTTTCATATGCTTATCTGGTATCTCTGTATCTTCTTTGCTGAGGTATATGTTAAGGTCTTTGGCCCATTTTAAAATCAATTGTTCATTTTCTTCTCATTGAGTTTTAAGAGTTCTTCGCATATTTCAGACAAGAGTCCTTTATCAGATAAGTCTTTTTCAAATATTTTCTCCCAGTTCTGTGGCTTGTCTTCTCATTCTGTTGACAGGGTCTTTCATAGAACAGAAGTCTAAAATTTTAATGAAGTTCAGTTTATCAATTATTTCTATCATGGATTTTTCCTTTGGGGAACAATCAAGACCAATTAAAAAGTCATCGCCCCACCCAAGGTCATCTAGATTTTCTCCTATGTTATCTTCTAGGGGTTTTATCATTTTGCATTTTACATACAGATCTGTGAAACATTTTGAGTCAGTTTTTGTGAAGGGTGTAAGGTCTGGTCTAGATTCATTTTTTTACATGTGGATGTCCAGTTGATTCAGCACTATTTGTTGAAAAACTATCTTTGCTACATTTTATTACCTTTGCTCCTTTGTC
Organism: Pan troglodytes; assembly: GCF_028858775.2. Lineage (NCBI taxonomy): Eukaryota > Metazoa > Chordata > Mammalia > Primates > Hominidae > Pan > Pan troglodytes. Next base: position 105,196,899 of record NC_072406.2, on the reverse strand, counting down.
AAAATTCAGTTGACTATATTTATGTGGGTCTATTTCTGGGGTCTTTAATCTGTTCCATTAATCTATTTGTCTGTTGTTTGTCCAATACCACATCTTATTCATTACTACAGCTTTGTTTTGTTTTGTTTTGTTTTGTTTTTGAGACGGAGTTTCACTCTACCGCCAGGCTGGAGTGCAGTGGTATGATCTCGGCTCACTGCAACCTCTACCTCCCGGGTTCAAGCGATTCTCCTGCCTCAGCCTCCCGAGTAGCTGGGATTACATGTGCGCACCACCACGCCCAGTTAATTTTTGTATTTTTAGTAGAGACAGGGTTTCACCATGTTGGCCAGGATGGTCTTGATCTCCTGACCTCATGATCTGCCCACCTCCCCCTCCCAAAATGCTGGGATTACAGGCATGAGCCACTGCACCCAGCCTCATTACTACAGCTTTATAGTAAGTCTTGAAGATGGGTAGTATCAGTCCTCCAACTTTGTTCTTCTTCAATACTCTGTTGGTTCTTCTGGGTCTTCTGTCTCCATATAAAGTTAAAGATCACTTTGTCAACATCCATAGAAAAACTTGCTTGGATATTAATGGGGAATACATTAAATCTGTAGATCAAGTTGGGAAGAACTGACATGTACCATGTCCTTGCTCCATAAGAGGAGAGTTTCAAGCCCTTAAAGACAATTTACTACTGTCACTTCGCCACAATCCTAAAAGGCTTTGCTACATAGTCATTAGCAGACAAAAAGAAAAAAGAGGCAAGTTAGAAAAAGAATCAGAAGTGCATTTCTTCTAGGCATTTACAGTTGCAATTACTGCCAGGACTCAAAAGAAAACTCTTCAGAGTAGCAGGCTGGAAAAGCTCCTTGGAGCCAAGTTAAAGATCCCTGATGCCAAAGAGAAAGAACTGGACTATTTCTCTACCACACAAGTTAGAAAGGGAATGGTATTTCTATTTTTTTTCCTCTATACTGATGCAAATTTTTCCAGTTAGGAGAAGACTTATATTAGCTTTAAGTAGTTCTCTAATTGGGTCTGAGTTACTTTCAAAAAGCTGAGGTACTGCTTGAGGGTAGGAACTACTTATTGAACCTCTTTTATATCACTTACAGAGTTAGCAAACAAGCTAACAAAACAGTCTATACGCTATTTTATAACATAAATACTTATGACACAAGATCAGGTAGCTTGTGTGTGCATATGCAGTTTTTGGAAGGGAAGCAAATGGAGGTGTAGGTATCAAGTACTTGTTTCCAGAATCATTAAGCAATCAAATAGAAAGATGTTTTCTAGGGTCACTGAACTGAAAAAAAAATCAGGCTAAGAGGCTATATAATCCAATCAAATGTCTACAGCCAAGACTGTACTTCAATCGTTTTTGTGAAAGAGGCAACAGACTATTCACTATGAATGGAAATTCCCCAGTGTCCCTCAGTAATTCACTTTAATATTGATTTAACAATCCTCCCTGTTGAAATGCTTCCCCTTTTCACATTTAGAGACAAATTCCTCTTGAAACAGACCAAAAGACAGAACTGAAAAATACTTGACCTTCAAATCTTAAGATGAAAACAGCTCTTGCTTCACATATTAGAAAACAGAAAAGCATTTACTGAGTTCTGTGTGAAAACAGAACAAACAAATAAACAACAAAAAACAAAGATGCTTTGCTATTTACAGAGCAGAACTTGATTTCCAAGGAAATACACCAAGGAGTATGCAATGATAGTTATGGCTTCAACTCTGGAATGATGAACAAGAGCTAACATTTCTAAACATTCTTTCCCAACAGGCAGATTTTGAGAAAAACAGTTCCAAGATCCCCTAATCTAAGAGCATTGTGTTCCAGTATCTTTGGTTCTCTGGCTTATGACCGATAAGAACAATTACTTGAAGATCCCTAGAAACACAAGATGCTAAGGCAATTCATGTTTTAATCAGAGGGTACTGGGTAAGCATATTAAAAGTAATGTTAACAGTTAAATATGCCTACAACTCTAAGCCTGAGAAATCCCTTCTTGACAGGGTATCAGTAACAGATGGATGTAAGGACAGAGAGAACAATAAAGAGAAAGTAGAGGCATTATGTAAAATCTAACATAAAAGCTAAGAATCAATTTGTCCTTGGATAAATAAGTAACTAAAAACTTGTGGCATCTCCTCCTATATTATCATACTTATTATACCATATTGTTAAGTGTCTTTTATTATTTTTTTCCTCCTCTGAGCTTCTTGAGGGCAAGGATACATTTTTGTATTCTCAGAGTCTAAACAGAGTGCTCAGAGCCTGACTTACATACAGTGAATGGCTCTGGGCTAAGTATCTTCCTTACTCCTCATAATAATCATATGAGGTAGGTACTGTACTGTTACTCTAATTTTATAGATAAAGAAACCTGGAATCATTTACATTAAAGAACTTGCCCAAGGTCACAGAGCAATCTAACTTCAGAGTATATGAATTTAATCACTGTACTATATTATCTGAATAAATGAATGCCTGCTTTTTTAGGCTTCTAAGTTTTAATAACTAATTTTATAAGTCTGCTGATTCAGATATCATTCTGCATTTGTGTCTTATGTACTGAAATGACTACATGAGCTCAAGAGTCACCAGAGGAGCATAATATTTGGGGGCCAAGCAGGTAATTCTAGGATCCCAGGGTTGTTTGTGGACTTCACACTTTCAACATATGGTTAAATGTTAACATTAAATTAGTTATTTTAAAACACAAGTACATTCATTTTTTACAATGCAAGTTACTACAATAAAATCTTGGGGGTGATTGATAATATAACAAAAGTAGTTAAATAGAATTCTTTTTAATAGGAAACTTTTAGAAAGAGCTATAAGGTTAAATTAGCAAGCCCATTTTACAGATAAGTGATCAGTACATGGTTTATCATTAGTTTAATAAAATATTCAATTCAAGGGGATTTATACACACTAGACTAAGCCAGTGTCTCATCTATGACTCCAAATAATAAAACAGCTTATGAAATTATTTAATCTTACATTCTACCTAAAACAACCATTAATTAATCCTCAGTATATCCTGTATATTATTCAGACAGAAATCTTTCCACCCGCAAAAGAGGTAGGACTTCAATGACATGTAATAATATTTATTTTTCTTCAGATCAGAACCAATAAAGGATGGAAAACAAATCTATCCTTTTTTAATTTGTCTTACATTTTAAATTTTCAAAAATAAACACTCATATAGAATTAATTTTTAAACTGTGAAATATTAATTCAGTTAGACCTAGTCAGCACTACTATAAATCATCAAAACATGAACAAAGCATAATACATTGTAGAAAATAAGTATACTTTTCTCCATGTTAATAAGATGTTTACAGTGCCAAAAAGAAACTGACATTTACCTGCTCATTGTTGACAATGAATACCTCTATTCTTAATTTTTAGGAATACAGTAGATCTTGCATATATAAGAACAGTCTTTAATTCCTTAACGTTTGCTTACAGTGACTGAAATGAAAATTTTTGGTCAAATTTTTACATACCTTGAAAGTAGAAAGTCCATAAAGTCTTGTAGTATGAACAGTTTCTTGGGAAATATTTGTAATGTTAGTTATAAAGTCCTCAAGATATTTACAAGCTTGCTCCAGGTGTGTTGTGTTTATGATGATTTGCACCAGCTAGAAAACACAAGATATATCCAGTAAAATACAGGTTACACGTATGTAAAATCACCTAATTTTTAAAAATAGGATTATTACTTCCAGCAACTGTACCATATCTACATAATTGCAGCATTATAGGATACAACTATCTGATTTTAAAAGCCTGTTGCAAATACTCCTTATGAATTTATATATATATACACACACACACACACCAAGAGTCTAAATGCCAGTTATTTTAAAATAACTTTTCATAGTATGTTTCAAATCTTAAACATTTAGCAAGTAAAAAATTAGGATTGTGACTTTTCCTGTAGTCTGGCAATCAGAAATCTAAATAGATGTTCTAACATCTTTATCTACTATTCCCCATATGAACCCTTTTCCCTCATTTTTTTATTTTTTCTTCCAGAGACAGGGTCTTGCTGTCACCCAGGCTGTGTAGTGCAGTGGTATGATTGTAACTCACTGCAGCCTCAACCTCCTGGGCTCAAGTCCAGAGTTAGCTATGAATATAGTTGCACACTACCACGCCTGGCTAATAGTCTTCATTTTTTGTAGAAACAGGGTCTCACTATATTGCCCAGGCTTGTCTCAAACTCCTGACCTCAAACAATCCTCCTGCCTTGGCCTCCCAAAGCTCTCGGATTAGAGGTATGAGCCACTGTGCCTGGGATCCTCACATTTCTGGAATTTACACTGGTGTTTTTATTTTGAAAACAAATCTGCTTATATTAATACATTTAAAACAGGAAGCTAGTTTTACAGAATGACGTTCAGCAATAATTTAAAATAATTGTTTCATACAATGAAACATTTCACTATATGTGTCTTTTTAACCTACCTCTGTCAAACCTATATGAGGTTTTCTAATAAGGTTCAATAAACAGCTACTCAAAGTTCTGGTCAGCAGCAGATTTGTTGATTTTCTAAGCATATCGTCTATTTCTGTTGAGCTAAAAACAAAGATTGATATTATTAAACTTAATGAATGTGGTTAGTTAACATCCTAAATAATTTAACACAGTTTACTAAAATAATTTTCCCCGTCATTATTTTATATCTTTAAATAAACTACAAAGACCCATATTTATTAAATCACAAACTACAATTTAACTTTGCAAAAGGGACATTTTCCATAAAGTAGAATATTCATATATGGCATAATTTAAATTTATCCAATGAACAACCACAGAAAAATCAAGGAGGACTTGGTATAAGGAAACAAAATTATTCCTAAATTCCGACTCCATCATGGGATAGTAACTTTGTTGTTTTATTATTTTTATTATTGTTTTTGAGCCAGGGTCTCACTTTGTCACCCAGGCTGGAGTACAGTGGTGCAATTATAGCTCACTGTAGCCCCAAAGTCCTGGATTCAAGCAATTCTCACACTTCAACATTCTGAGTAGCTGGGACTACAGATGCATGCCACCATGCCCAGCTAGTTTCAAATATTTTATAAAGACAGGGTTGCACTATGTTGCCCAGGCTGGTCTCAGACTCCTGGACTCAAGTAATTCTCCCACCTTGGCCTCCCAAAGTGCTGGGATTACAGACGTCAGGCACCACGCCCAGCCCCAAAAGACAGTCGCTTTGAAAGAAACTTCATACACAACTATAGCTAAAAATTATTTTTAAAATACAAACTGATATGAGCTCTTTCTAGATATAATAAACAAATTTAATTTTTAATATAACTAAGTTATCAATTTTCATTGATTTTTTAAGTCTTCAAAGAAATAAATTACCTTAAACTAATTTTAATATGATGTTTCTTAACATCCTAAGTATTACTAAGCTAGCACTAAAAAACAAATTCCCTTCTCCTAACCATTCGGTCTTCAATTTAAGTAAATAATGATTTCTTGGATACAGCCTCGTTATCACAACAGTTAACTGTCTGTAGACCATGGATTATCCATCTCAGCACTATTGACATTTTAGGGTGGATAATTCTTTGTCGTGGAGACTGTCCTGCACATTTGGATGTTTGGCCTCTATCCACTAGTTTCAAGTAGCACCTCTCCCCTGAACTGTAACAACCAAAGATGTTTCTAGACATTGCCAAATTTGTGGGGAGGAGGTGGTGGCAGGAGAACCAAAATTATCCCCAGTTGAGAACTACTGCCTTAGATACAGGCTAACATTTTTGCATCCTTTTACTTTTTATTAAAATACTACTTTTAAAAATCTGTGGGCCAGGCGCAGTGGATTGTGCCTGTAATCTCAGCACTTTGGGAGGCTGAGGTGGGTGGATTGCTTGAGGCCAAGAGTTCGAAACCAGACTGACCAACATGGCAAAACCTCATCTCCACTAAAAATACAAAAATTGGCAAAGAGCAGTGGCGTGAACCTGTGGTTCCAGCTACTTGGGAGGCTGAGGTGGAAGGATCACTTGAGCCCAGGAGGTCGAGGCTGCATTGAGCCATAATTATGCCACTTCATTCCAGCCTGGGCAACAGAGTGAGTTCCTGTCTCAAAACAAAACAAAAACAAAAGCAAAAACAAAAACAAACAAAAAGAACTATCATTCAACCCAGCAGTCCCATTATTGGGGATATACTCAAAGGAAAATAAATCATTTTACCAAAAAGACACATGTACCCATATGTTCATTACAGCACTATTCACAATAGCAAAGACACAGAATCAACCTAGGTGTCTATGGCAGCACCCCTGGCCTCTACCCACTACTAGTTCCAGTAGCACCTCCCCATTGATAGCAATGTTGGATTGGATAAAGAAAATGTGGTATATAAACACCATGGAATACTACACAGCCATAAAAAAGAACAAAATCATGTCCTTTGCAGCAACATGAATGCAGCTGGAGGCTATTATCCTAAGCAAACTAATGCAGAAACAGAAAACCAAATACTGCATGTTTTCACTTGTAAGTGGGAGCTAAACACTAGGTACACATGGATGTAAAAATGGAAACAACAGATACTGGGGACTACAAGAAGGGGAGGCAGGGGTTGAAAAACTACCTGTTGGGTACTATGCTCGCTACCTGGGTGACACATTCAAGCATACCCCAAATCTCAGCATTACACAATATGCCCCTATAACAAACATGTACCCCATGAATCTAAAATAAAAGTTGAGGAAAAAAAAGTTATGGCATAAAAATAATGTATTAATGTTTCATAAAAGTTATGACAAAAATGCATTTGTGATTAGTAAACTTACCTCCGGTGTAGTGACTCTGAAAATTTAAGGCTGGCATAAATAAATTCTTTAACTTGAATGTAAATATGAGGCACTGACTGAGACATGGGGAATTTCTTTGGGAAAGACTGCTGTAGAAAAAGAAAGTTAATATGAAAAAGACATGCTAATCACTAAAAATGTAAAATTAAATTGATTTCACACTTGAATAGCAAATACCTGCATCAAAAACTCTGTTATATTTCTACATTTTTGATATTTTATCAAAATATTTCTGAAGAAAATAATGTGGCAATTTACCCTTGTTTCTTAAATCATATTATCAGACTTCCAACAAGCAGAGAAAACACATACCAATACCTCTGGTGTATTCTGATGATGAGTATTCTGGTGATGAGTATTCTGTCTGTAGGCAATGCCTAGGCTGTCTGCTTCTTTGTGTATTTATCATACAAGAGTCAGGGTGGCCATGAAAATTATAGGCCAGCTTTCTGGCTCAGAGTCATTAAATAATTCTAAGACTCCCTTCATTTACCTTCAGTGAAGGCTTGATGCCAATTCAAGAAGTTATCGAGTTTATTCCATAACTCCTAGAATACCTTATAGCAGGTTTCTGACCTCCATGCCATTAAACACTGGTATGCAGCCAATGGCTTACAGGGTCCTTCCTGGCTAAACTACTTTGTAAGTCATTATGCATTTGAAATTCTCAGTCTCTAAAAGGTAAACTCCTTCCAAGATTGTTACTAAAAAAACCCTCTTTTCTATTTCAGTAAGTCTAATATACCCTTCTATCTTCACCTTCATTGCAACCTTGTTATATCGGTGAAAGTACCATCACCAAGATCACCAGTGATCTCACAGTTGTTCAATCCAGTGGTTTCTTCAGCTCTCATGTTACCTGACTTTTTTGAAAAATCTGACACAGTTGACCCACTCCTACTTCATAAATGATCTCTCCTTCCTTGGATTCCTGCCCACACTGGTTTTCCTCCTTTTTCTCTACCTACTCTATTTCTTTTCCTCTAGCCATTACTTAATTATTGCTGTGCTTTAGGGTTCTGTCCTAAAACCTCTCTTTCTACTACATATACTTTTCTTGGATGATCTCATATGGTCTTATGACTTCAATCACCATACAAGTACCAATATCTCCAAATCTACAACTCCAGATCAAATCTTTCTCTTAAGTCCAAATTCATGTATCTACCCATTGGACAGCTCCATTTGGCTGTACCATTGAGATGAGTTACTCAATAGGTCCAAAAGTGAAATTATCATCTTTTTCTTCTAAATTTGCTCCTTTTCTGTTTCTTATCACAGTGAATGCTGCCACCATCCAAGGTGGAAACTTGGTTATCTTACTTGACCCCTTTATCTCCGTTACCCCTCATATGCACATAATCAGCAACTCCTGTTGCTCCTACCTCCTAAGCATCTCAAATCAGCTTCAATGACCATAACCCCCATTCAGGTTACATAACCCTCTTCTCTCATCAAGATAAATGCAAAAATCTACTAGGTGGTCTCCCTGCCACCAGTCTTACTCTTTTCCAATCCATTCTCCACATATTAGCCAGATAGGTCTTCCTGAAGCACAAATCTGGTTATGTTTTTACCACTTAAAATTCTTTCATGGCTTCCCATAACCCTCAGGAAAAAGGATAAACTCTTTAACACTGTTTAGTAGGGCCATTATGGTCTGGTCCTTTCTACTTCTCCAATTTACATCTCTTGAGCTTCATCTCTTGTACTTCATCTACTTTGACCTTTATGCAGCCTTTCCGCATGGTGCATCCCCTATCTTAAGCAATGCAAACTTCTGTGAATTATAATTTCTTATTTATTTTATCTACCCTCACTTGACTATAAGCTCCTTAACACCAAAGACTGAAAATCTAGCACATAGCACTGTTTCTGGTATATAGTAGGTATATGAAAAATATTTGAAATTATTTTAATGATATTAAAGGCAGAATATAAATATGTTCTTATTTTGGCCAAATGATTCTAATAAAATTAACACAGCTATCTACAAAAATATTTTTGCATGTATGTTTACTATTACTCCTCCATTCATAATTTATGTTGAAAATAAGTTATTTGATAGTTTTATATATTTTCTAATAGTTTTAATTGAAAATTATACTTCAACTAGGAAAAAATATACACACACAACCAAAAGACTTTATTAAATAATTTATGAGATTTATTTTTCAGTTGTCGTATTTTAATTTTCCATGTGACTTTAACTATTAACAGTAGTTCTTCTTTTTAATAATGAGTAATACATAGACCAATGAATACAACTTCTAAGAACTTAAGAGGTACTGCATACATTAGAAATGCTCTGCAAGCAAAGTTAAATTTCCTTTTAATTATAAACCTATTATGATTGGAAGGGATATTAGAGATTACTGAGTTCAAACTCCTCATTTGACAGATGAGGCACAAATGCCCATACAGGCTCAGTCATTTGCCTATAATAAGCCACAAGCAGCCAGGTACGGTGGCTCATGCCTGGAATCCCAGCACTTTGTGTGGCTGAAGCAGGCAGATCATCTGAGGTCAGGAGTTCGAGACCAGCCTGACCTACACGGTGAAACCCTGTCTCTACTAAAAAAAACTACAAAATTAGCTGGGCATGGTGGCACATGCCTGTAATCCCAGCTACTCGGGAGGCTGAGGCAGGAGAATCACTTGAACCCAGGAGGCAGAGGTTGCAGTAAGCCGAGATGGCGCCATTGCACTCCAGCCTGGGCAACAAGAGCAAAACTCCGTCTCAAAAAAAAAAAAAAAAAAGCCACAAGCAGAGCTAGCACATGAATCTAGACCTAGTCTAGTGCTCTTTATATAGACACTAGCCTGAACAAACTCATTACCAGTAACTAAAAAAAAAAAAAACTAAGCCATGAGATAGAGAATATTCTGGTGATATTTCTTGACAGAACAACTTTCATTGGGCTTTCAAAAAATACAGAATTAGAATAATTATTCTGGCCTCTTGTATTAAAACATAGCTAATAGGTATATGCAATGGCGGCATTAGCTACAATCTAGAAGCTATCCATTTAATTACCTGGTTCTGTATTTAGTGACTAGTACACATAATATGCTTAGTTTATGTATAAAAATAGAACAAAAATTTACAGTCATGATTCACTCAGAATTTGGTCTTGCTCATGCTGAAGTGATAAAAATGTAGAAAGGTACTGAATTACAAAAAGTTGGGAAAATAATAAAGAAGAGTAAGGAGAAAAAAACAAGAATAAAGAGAATACAAAAGTGACAGTTACAGTTAAAATGACATCCTTTTCTAATGAGATCTAATTCTACTCAAAGATATTGAATAGGTACAAGGGTGCATGTTTGCACATATATATATGCACATACACATGGATTCATGTGCATTCTGAGAATCTCCTACATGGCTGGTCTACTTCCTTTCTCTACCCTGTGTTTTGTCATCTTGACTCCAAACATAAATATTCCTACTTCAGGAAGAAATCTACAGGTAGCTATTGCCTTCACATATCACTTATTTAACCAATATAAACTTTTTGTAAAAGTGTACTTCTTTTAAAATCTTCCACAGTGATAAACAATTCAAAGAAATTCTTGTCTCTTTCACTAGGATATACTCTTATTAATCTACTTTTCATTTGGAATCCACCCAACATTAGTAACACCTCTCCTAGGAATCCACCTAACATTTGGGGCAACTACTTCTAGTAGGCCCAGGAAAGTCTCTTCTTAACGTCATCAAAATCTCAGTAGTAGTAGTAGTAGTAGCAGTAGTAGTGGTAGCAGTAGTAGTAGTAATAACATACTTTTTAAAACTTCACAGAACATAATTAGTTTTCTCAATACAACAAAAAGTTGCCCCTCAAGAAACCACTGTTATTTACAGTCTCAGCTTAATATTTAATATTATGTAGTAACAAATACTATGAATTTATTTTTAAGAAAATCCTTGAATTAAAAACTAGCTTGTACCTTTTCAAGGTCTGGATCTTGAAAGGGAAATTTGCTGATGACAATTTTATATTCTTCTTCATTGACAACAGGGATGGGGCTGTAATTATCTTCTTCAAAAATGTCCCTGTTAGGAAAGGAAAATTGAAAACTTATCATTACAAAGCATATTATTAGACTACTAAAAGACAATACCTTAAAAAACCCCAACTATTACAAAAGCAGTTTTTACTTGTCAATTAAAGGTCCAAACAGGAAGATACTGACTAAGCATCCAGAATTCTAAAATTCAACAACAAATAGGTCTTGTCCCTCAAAATCCAGGTACAATCTCCTTTTTCCACTAGCTTGTTTTACAACCTCTCAGCACTTTAGTTTTCCATTCTAGAATAATTCTCAAGGTGATATATTCTGAACAAGCTCATTATCTGTAACTAAAAAAGGATCCATGTAATGGAAAGTATTCCTGTCATAATTCTTTTTATTTTTTTCTTTTTATTTTTTCTTTTTTGAGACAGAGTCTCGCTCTGTCACCCAGGCTGGAGTGCAGTGGTGTGATCTCGGCTCACTGCAACCTCCACCTCCCAGGTTCAAGTGATTCTGCTGCCTCAGCCTCCCAAGTAGCTGGGACTACAGGCGTGTGCCACCACGCCTGGCTAATTTTATTTTTAGTAAAGAAGGGGTTTCACCGTGTTAGCCAGGATGGTCTCGATCTCCTGACCTCATGATCTGCCTGCCTCGGCCTCCTAAAGTGCTGAGATTACAGGCGTGAGCCACTGTGCCCAGCCTCCTGTCATAATTCTTGATAGGAATAATTCTCAAGTTGTGTATCTTGTGTCTTCTCTTTTCCCAATGAGATTATAAACTCTTGAAGATCAAAACAATGTGTTATATTTGTTTAGCCTCTCATAATGTCATGATTAGAAATGGATCTTTTATAGTTGGTGACGCAGAAACAGTTACTACTCATCAAATATCCATGTGCTCTCCTGTACACCCCCTTGCAGTTAGGCAGGGCCATATGACTAGTTTTGGCCATTGGGCTGTGAATGGAAGTGACATGTGTTGCTTTGAGTTTAAAGCCTTTATGAGCCAATTGTGCAAACCTCCTTCCCATGGTGACAAGGAAGACAACACGTTGAAAAGTTAGAATCACAAATGCAAATAGCTTGTATCTCTGACTAGTAAACCTATCGTGGGCTTCTGTGTGAGTGAGGAATAAAACATGTTCATCCACTGATATTTGGGGAATTTTTGTTGCTGTAGCATAACCTAGGCTGTCCTAACGTAACTGTCATCCAATCATTGATTTCCTTTTAATTAAATAATTTTGATTAATATTTATTGAGCACCTATTATGTGCTAGGCTCTGGGCTGTGATGACAATTCCCTACCTCATGACAATAAACACAAGAAATCTAATAGGAGAGACAGATATGCAAACAAATTATAACATCTATAATGTTGTGCTATACATACAATACAAGAAGTACAAGGTTCAGAAACAGGACAAAGAAGGAAGTGACTATCAGAGTACGTGAAGAACATCTCATGGAAAGTTAGACAGAGAAGTTAGTGGTCCTCTAGGGTCTTTACAGATGAAAAAAATTTCTAAAGAGATTATGGGAGAAAAGCATTCTAGACCACTGGAATATATACGCAAAGGCACAAGGAGTGAAAAAGCATTAGTGTGTGGGGGGGTGTAAAACCACAAGTAGTGCAGTATTACAAAGTATAAAGTCTGAGGGACATGGTGAAAAATGAGATTGGACAGGTGTGCAAACAGACATCCAGATTTCACTCTGTAGGCATTAAAAGGTTTTAGGAAAGGGAATGTCATAGGAAGATATTCACTGTGTGAAGGATAAACTGGAAAAAGCCTAATAATGAACACAGAGAGATCACTTAGAAAAACTGAAGAATAATCTAAATAAAAGGTGACGAGGATCTGAATTAAAGCTGCAACAGTAGAGGTAGAAAGGAAGTAGCATAAATGAAAGCTTTACTTTTTTAAAAATTTTTTTTTAAGACAGGGTCTCACTCTGTCGCCCAGGCTGGAGTGCGGTGGTGCAATTTCGGCTCACTGCAGCCTCAGACTCCTGGGTTCAAGCGATTCTTTTTTTTGAGACGGAGTCTAGCTCTGTCGCCCAGGCTGGAGTGCAGTGGCGCGATCTTGGCTCACTGCAAGCTCCGCCTCCCGGGTTCACGCCATTCTCCTGCCTCAGCCTCCTGAGCAGCTGGGACTACAGGCACTGGCCACCGTGCCCAGCTAATTTTTTTTTTGTTTTTTTAGTAGAGACGGGGTTCCACTGTGTTAGCCAGGATGGTCTCAATCTCCTGACCTGGTGATCCACCCACCTTGGCCTCCCAAAGTGCTGGGATTACTGGCGTGAGCCACTGTGCCCGGCCTCAAGCGATTCTTACACCTTAGCCTCCTCAGTAGCTGGGACTACAGGGTGTGCGCCACTAATCAACCACACCCAGCTCTACCAAAAAATACAAAAATTACTTTTTTGATATTTACTTTCGCTAATTCTATTTCATTCTACATAGAGTTTAAAAATAAAGTAAAACGTTAAAAGGCAGGGCTAAATGAGGTGGCTCACACCTGTAATCTTTGGGAGGCTGACGCAGGCAGAACACTTGAGGCCAGCCTGGGCAACACAGCGAAATGCTGTCTCTGTTTTAAAAATAAAAATAAAAATGATGAAAGGTTAAAAGGCAAGTTACAGGGAAAGTAACTACTAGAAGACAATAAACTACTAACTTTATACAAATGCCAGGGAACCAGTTACTATGGAAGAAGAGATAATTTAATGTAAGGCACATTTATATTCTAAGAATGTTAATGTAGTCTTAAAATGATCTGTTTATAGAACCAAATTCTATAAACGTGTATAAGTTCCTACTCTGTCAGGCACTATACTAGGGCTAGGCAATCAAGAATATAAATAGCTCCATGGCATTGGTCTAGATAATGATTTTTTAAAATATAACCCCAAAAGCACAGGCAACAAAAGCCATAGTAGACAAATAAACTGGATCAAACTAAAAAGCTTCTGCACAGCAAGGAAACAACAGAATGAAGAGGCAAGTTACAGACTGGGAGAAAATATTTGCTGATATATATCTGATACATATAATAAGGAGTTAGTATCCAAAATACATAAGGAACTCAACTCAATAGAAGAAAACAAATAACTGAATTAAAAAGTGGGCAAAGGACCTGAATAGATATTTATCAAAAGAAGACACAAAAATGTCCAACAGGTATACAGATCAGGAATAAGCAAAGCTTAACATCACTAATCATCAGGGAAATCCAAATTAAAAATACAACAAGGCTGGCCAGGCACGGTGGCTCGCACCTGTAATCCCAGCACTTCGGGAGGCGGAAGCAGGCGGATCACCTGAGGTCGGGAGTTCGAGACCAGCCTGACCAAAATACAGAAACCCCATCTCTACTAAAAATACAAAATTAGACGGACGTGGTGGTGCAGGCCTGTAATCCCAGCTACTCGGAAGGCTGAGGCAGGAGAATCACTTGAACCTGGGAGGCAGAGGTTGCAGTGAGCTGAGATTGCACCATTGCACTCCAGCCTGAGCGACAAGAGCGAAACTCTGTCTCAAAAAAAAAAAAATACAACGAGGTATCACCTCACAGCTGTGAGAATGGCCATTATCTAACAGACACAAGATAAGTGTTGGTGAGGATGTGGAGAAAGGGAACCTTTGCACGCTGTTGGTGGCAATGTAAATTAGTATATCCATTATGGAAAACAGGATGGAGGTTCCTCAAAAAACTAAAAATGGAACTACTATATGATCCCAGCAATCTCATTTCTGGGTGCATAACCAAAAGAATTAAAATCAGTATCAAGCCAGGCACAGTGGCTCACATCTGTAATCCTAGCACTTTGGGAGGCCAAGGCAGGCGGATCACTTGAGGTCAGAGTTTGAAACCAGGCTGGCCAAGATGGTGAAACCCTGTCTCTACTAAAAATACAAAAATTAGTGGGGCATGGTGGTGCACACCTGTAATCCCAACTACTTGGGAGGCTGAGGCAGGAGACTCACTTGAACTTGGGAGGCGAAGGTTGCCATGAGCCAAGATCACGCTGCTGCACTCCAGCCTGGGTGACAGAGCAAAGACTCTGTCTCAAAAAAAATAATAAAAATTTAAAAAAAAAGATCGGTATCTCAAAGAGTTATCTGCATTCCCATGTTCACTGCAGAATTATTCACAATAGCCAAAATACGGAATTGACCTTTGAATGGATTTTTAAAAAGTGCATATACACAATGGAATACTATTCAGCCCTATAAAAGAGGGAAATTCTGTCATTTGCAACAACAAGGATGAACCTTGAGGACATTATGCTAAGTGACATAAGCTAGGCACAGAAGTCAAATACTGCATAATCTCACTTATATGAGGAATCTAAAACAGTCACACTCACAGAAGTAGAGAGAAGCCTGATTTCTGATTTATAGGTTACCAGAGGGTAGGGCGATCAGAAAGTGGCATAGGCAGGGTAGGGAGGTGCCAAGATGTTTGTCAAAGAGTACAGTTTCAGTCAGACAGGAGAAATAGGTTTTTGAGATCTATTCCACAGCAAGGTGACTATGGTTAATAATAATGTAACATATATTTCAAATTGCCAACAGTAGATTTTAAATGTTTGCACCATTAAAAAAAAAAATAAGTACGTGAGGTGATGGATATGTTAATTTGCTTGATTTAATCATTCCATAATGTATACAATATACCAAAACATCAAACTGTACCTCATAAATCTATAAAATTATTGTCAATTAAAAACTAAATAAAAGCACATGTATCCAAAAATAATACAAAAATAAAACAGGGCTCATAATATAGTGAGAGAGAGCTGCATACAGATAAAATGTAACAGTAGTCAGGTTATAAATTCTATCATGGAAGTAGTCAAGTTTTGAATATCATTCAATATTGATAATTTTTCTTTTTCCCCCATTTAATTGTTAGGTTGTCAATTCACTATTTATAAAATATTTAAGGATACGGGTCAGAGGTAAGCAAAGCTTAAGTTGTGCTACTTCTTAAAAATTTAGGTGGCCAGGCGGGGTGGCTCACGCCTGTAATCCCAGCACTTTAGGAGGCCAAGGCAGGTGCATCACGAGGTCAGGAGATCGAGACCATCCTGGCTAACACGGCGAAACACCATCTCTACTAAAAGTACAAAAAATTAGCTGGGCGTGGTGGTGGGCGCCTGTAGTCCCAGCTACTAGGGAGGCTGAGGCAGAATGGCGTGAACCCAGGAAGCGGAGCTTGCAGTGAGCCGAGGTCGCGCCACTGCACTCCAGCACAGGTGACAGTGCAAGACTCCGTCTCAAAAAAAAAAAAAAAAAATTAGGCAAAAAGCATGATCTGGAAGAGTATTAAAAGCAGAAGTCAAAATATATTTGGAAATTTTGTGTTAAAATTGACATGCTATCATTTGTTCTCCTCCACTATTACTTTGGAGGATAAAATTAATCCTATCTCTATGTGAATGAAGCCATTAGCTTCCCAGACAGAAAACAATACCTCATGGTTTCCCCAGTCTTGAGGAACAATCTTACTACTAGAAGTCTTAAGACAGGTAAGAGAGAATAGCTGGCCCAATACAATCTATCGACAGTTATGAAAACATAAACACCCTTCTGAAGAGGCCAGTTAAATAACATCAAGTCTATAAGATTTTATAACTATAAAAATATCATATTACATCATATTATACATTATATCATAGCATATATGTTCTAGATTACCATCTTTATCAATAAATGCTACCTTTATTTTTAAAATAGCTAATAAAAATAATTGTTGATAGTTCCATATGACTCATCAGGACTGTCAATTATCCATCTGGGATAGCATCCTGATAATATCACTCCTGAAGAATGTAAATACCAAAAACTCAAATAAGGATTTGTTTAGTTGATTTTACTAGATGTGTATCACCTTATGAGCCACTTAGGCACTAAAAAAATATTTTTTAAGAGCACAGTCTTGCCCTTTTGTGCAGGCTGGAGTGCAGTGGTGTGTTTATAGCTCACTGCAGCCTCAAACACCTGGGCTCAAGTAATCCTCCTGCCTCAACCTCCCAAGTAGCTGGGATTACAGGTGCGCAACACCATGCCCAGCTAATTTTTTTATTTTTTATTTGTAGAGACAAGGTCTTACTATGTTGTCCAGGCTGGTCTCAAACTCCTGGCCTCAAGAGATCCTCCCATCTTGGCCTCCCAAAGTGCTGGGATTACAGGCATAAGCCACCTCACCCTGTTCGAAAATTTCTATTACAGTATTTAGAAGGTCAATCTCCATAGTTCTGAAAGTTGATGGGATAAGTGCTAAGCTGGTATTAAATCATCTAACATACTTTTATTTTAATATCATCAAATATTGACACATTACTTCTATCATATTTTGGGTAAACAAGATGTAAAACCTCAAGATTGACTTTTTCTTCCTGTAAGGGAGAAGGATGGAGAGAAAGAGACAAAAAGGGAAAGAAAGAAAGAAGGGAGGGAGGAAAACTTTTAGTAATTAAAGTGGGGGGGGCATATTTCTCTTCTCATGTCACTAAAAAGTTACACAGATATTAAAATACTTTTGTCCATGGCCTGCAGATAAGTGGTTAAAGCAAAAGTAATTTTCTCGTTTAGATTCTTAAAGATTCTTAATCTAGTTATTTTATTTGTAAAAACAGCACTTGCCCAAAACAAAATTTAAAAGCTGTAAATTTCTGTCTCTAATACAAAATATCTTTGAATACTTATAGTCTTATAAGTATTTAATCATTTACTAGGAAAAAATTACAGATATTAGAACTACAAGCAAGTATCATTAAGAACTGATTATAAATGTTACAGCCACTATAGAAACAGTATGGTAGTTCCTCAAAAAATTAAAGATATATTTACATATGATCCAGCATTTCACTTCTGGGTATAAACCCAAAAGATTTGAAAGCAGAGACTCAAACAGATATATGTATACTGTACTCACGTTCACAGCAGCATTATTCACAATAGTCAAAAGGTGGAAGGAACCTAAATGTCCATCAACAGATGAACTGATAAACAAAATGTGGTATATAAAGACAATGGAATATTAGTCAGCCTTAAAAAGGAATGAAATTCTGACATGCTACAACATGGATGAACCTTGAAGACACTGTGTTAAGTGAAATGATCCAGACACAAAAGAACAAACATATCTGATTCCACTTACATGAGGTACCTAGAGCAGTCAAATTTTAGAGACAAAGCAAGAGTGGTGGTTGCCAGAGGCTGGGGGAAGGGGGAAATGGAGAGTTATTGTTAAGTGAGTACAGAGTTTCTATTTGGGAAGATGAAAACGTTCTGGAAATGGATGGTGGTGACAGTTGCAACAATTTGAGTGTACACCACTGAACTATACACTTGAAAATGGCTAAGATGGTAAATTCTATGTGTACTTTACTACAATAAAAATGATTATAAGCATTTTTATTAATATATGCAAATGAACCACTTGAGCATTTGACAAACATATTCATTATATTAAGGCACCATGACTTAGACTAACCTGAAAACTCCAGCCCATTTCTTAAGCAGTGTTTCATTGTATTGGTCTCTTATTTCAAATAAAAGGTCAAAAAGTCGGTTCACTGGAAAACCATAACCCTAAAATACAAAAAAAAAAAAGCAGATAAACAAGTGTACAAAAATATTCATTAAAAATGTTGGGAATACTAGAGAATCATTTGGAAGGAATCACTAGATCCCATTGCATGCCATTCTCACAGTAAGAAAAAAAAAGATACATTTTGACTTTCTACTACATTGCATTTGGTAAAAAAGAGGTTCAGAAAGAGTTTTATGAGAATAGAATGGTTTTTCCATTTCTTCTCTCTCTTTTTAGTAATGATTACAGTGTTAGCCTTAAAAAGTATTAGAAGTCAGAGCTGGAGGAAAAAATTCAAGATAAGTTTTTACATAACAGTGTGTTCGGAAGTGGTGCCCAAGGATACAAGAAGAAAAGGGAATGGATTCTGCCTGAGACAGGCTGGCTTCCTTTTGCACCTTCAATTTAAGACTGAGTTTGTCACATTGGGAAAATTTATATCTTTCCATTAAAGATTCACACTTCCGAATTTTATTCTTTCCGACTCCAAACTCATTGAAATCTTACCCATATCGGGACCAAACATTCTCTCTCACCTCACAGAATTCTCCACTTGTCTCTCCAAGGTTTCTCTCTCCATCTTTGTTCTTGAGCCTATCTCCTTCCACATAAACCATTCCATGGGTTAACTTCTTACTCTATTATGTCTTTAACTTCCACAGGCACCTTTCTCTTGGCTAAATAAACATGCTAAATTGTTTCCCATCTTTAAGCCAAGAAAAACAAGAGACCAAAACAGCTCTCCCTCAATTTTCTGTAGCCTGTCAGCTGCCTCTGTCACTCCCTTCATAGTCAAAAGTACTACAATCTCTCACTTCTATTCCTTTATTTAAACTACTCAACAATGTCACAGACTATCTCCTAAATATCAAATTCAATGATCTCACTCTACCTGACATCTCTTTCTTGAAATTCCTCTGCTTTGAATTCTATAACACCAGTCACTCTTCTTGTTCTCCTTTTACATCTATGAACAATCCTTCCAGTTTCCTTGTGTAACTTCTATCTCTAACCTTTAATCTTTTCTGCTAGCTCGCTAGGGCAATCTCAAGTCTAATGATTTCAACCTCTGATGATTACTTCAAATCTGCATCTCTAGCTAGGCCTCTCTAAATTCCAAATATTTAATTCCAACACCTGTTTCATCTCCAGTCATTCAGCCAGCAAGTACATTAAACTCACTTCCTCTCTCCAATGAAATCAAGTATTCCTCTTATTTCCTATCCATAATAATGCTATCATCAACCTAGTTTATCAACAGAGAATCTAGAAAACCATCTAAACACCCCACCCCTGCCACACACACATACACACACACACTGAGTTGTCACCAAATTCTTCTGATTTTTACCTTTTACAAATCAAATCTATCATTCTCCATCATCTACCCATCTTTCTTTCTTCCAGAAATATTCTTAGTGCCACTGCTTTATCTCAGGTCCTTAATATCTCTTACCTAGACCATTGTAAAAGCTTTCTAAACTAAAATTTCAACCATCTCTCTCTATCTATTTCCCAGATTCTCAAAATTTCATTCAAAAATATAAATCTGATTGTGCCATTCCCCTGCCTAAAAACTATAAAATGCTTACTAAAGTCCCACAAGATGTCCCATAATCTGGGTCAAACCACCTCATCAGTTTAATCACCACTATTTGCCCTTCCTTGTTCACAGCAATATTCTACAGTTTCTAATACCATCAAGCTGCTCAGTTTCACTTTCACCACACCATGCTTTTATCTATAGTTTACACATGCTATTTTTTCTTCCATTAATGCCCTTTCCTTCTTATCTATTTGCTGAACTCATCCTTCAAAACCCAGCTCAAGTTTCAACTTTCTGTATAGCCTTCCTCAACTCCTAGAATCTAAGTTAGTTATTCCACCTTCTGCAAGCCCAAAGCTAACATATTGCTTGCTGCATTAGGATGCCTTATTAAACATTTTATTCGTTTACAAGTAAACTGTGAATTTCTTGAAGCCAAGGGCTTTTACGTCCCTACTATCTTACTGACTTTTATGTCTCTACTATTGTATACATCAACTAGTCTGCCAACATGTATTGGGTACTCAAAAAATGTTAATAAAGGAATCAATAAATGTTTACTTGTTATTTGCCTAATAGGCAGTAAGGAATATAAATATGCTGGTATTACTTTTTCACTTTATTGTTTAGTCAGCTTTGTTTTAGAAGATAAAATACTGGCATTTTAAAAAGCAAAATTTCCTTAGGGTGGCAAGGGCTGATTTAAAAAACTAAGTATTATGTAACATTCTTTAATTAGTTTTCATGAAAAGACACTTACCAGTTCTTCAATTAATAGCTATAAATTTAAAAGCCGGCAATCATTAATTCAGTATAAGATGGACCTAATACTCAGCCTGTCAGCTTTGAGTGAAATGAAAATACTGTAGAAACTCTGAAAAAGTAGGAAGGACTGGTTTGACTTCTCCAGTCATATTTCAAAGCAATAATATGAGAAAGGTATCCTTGCAAGGGTTTATGTAACTATCATTGTTGCTTTTACAGTGCCAATATTACCTAAATATTATCTTTGACTTTTCTTTGATTCTCTGGAGAATTCCTTGGTACCATATCAAATACTGTAGATTCAGCTGTACTCAAAGTCCAGTACAATAACTATTTATTTCAGTCTACAAAGAAATAAGGACTTTGCACCAGAATACAAATTGATGCTGCTACCTATATTGAAAAAAGTCTTGCTTGTAGCAAGATGCTAACTGCACTAAACTTTGTACTTGGGGATATAGTTAATTTACATTCTGAGGAAAGTTCCTTTTTGTTATGGATCTAACAGATAATTTGCAGACTAGTAACAAACAGTTTGCAGACCAGTGGTCCACAGACCACACTTTGAGAAGAAGTGCTTTAAGTCATTAAGTACAGCAAAATTACTATTCAAAATTACTATTACTTTTGCTCTCCATGGCAAAAATCGCAATTACTTTTGCACTAACCTAATATCTCAAGCTACTTAGAAAGGGGCTCCCAAAATTTGGACAGCCCCAAATAAAACTTCCCAAAAGTTTTCTTGCAGTGAGATCAGTATTATATAGTCATCACAAAATTTATGAAAACAACAACAAAAAATCCCACCTTATCCCGCTGTTAAAATATAAGCCATACAAATTAATATATAATAGACATGAGTGATAAAATAATTTACTAAAGGAGCTTGTGGAATCTTCTCTTTAGGTTTAAGAATAAAGTAGAAAACTATAATTCTAAGATGCAAAGACTCTTGTGATAAAGCAAATAGTTTAAATCAGGATTTCCCAAAGCATATTATATAAAGTTCTAGATCTAAAAGATGTTCTAAGGGGGAAAAAGATTCAAGGGTCAAATATATTGGGAAAATGCTGCATAATCATCTTCCTTTTGGGAACTTATGGGTATAAATTTGCTCTCAGAAAAGTTTTCAGTGGAGAAATATGTTTTACTTTTGGAC
Organism: Pan troglodytes; assembly: GCF_028858775.2. Classification (NCBI taxonomy): domain Eukaryota; kingdom Metazoa; phylum Chordata; class Mammalia; order Primates; family Hominidae; genus Pan; species Pan troglodytes. The sequence continues at coordinate 105,174,948 of NC_072406.2, read as the reverse complement.
CACGGGACACTTTAACAGCTCTTATCACACTTTGGAAAATGCTAGTCTGTACTTCATGAAAAGTTACTTCTAACCATAAAATCCCATAAATTTACACAGGAAAAGAAAATGCAATCAATTCTTTATTATCTGTGATCAAGGAGGAAGGACAAGCTAGAAATCTCAAAACTTTGATACTGAAAATCACAAAAATATTGAGTTCTGAAGTAATTCAGTTTTAATCTTATTTTTTATATTACTTTCAACATCTCAGGGGGTGACATTGTTCCTAATATCCAGGGGGGAATAGGATGATATTACTCCCAATATCGCAGAGGGTGTACACCCCACCTGTGATATTGTTCCAAATATCCAGGATGGGAGAGGATAATATTACTCCCAATATCGCAGAGGTTATAAACCCCCCGCTGTGATATTTTTCCTAATATCGAGGAGGGAGAGAATAATATTACTGTTACTATCGCAGAGGGTGTACACACCCCACCCCGTAATATTGTTTCTAATATCCAGGTGGGAGAGGATGATATGACTCCCAATAACGCAGCAGGTGTACAACTTGCCGGTGATATTGCTTTTAATATCCGAAGGGGAGAGGATAATATTACTCCCAATAAAAAGAAAAATCTTATTTTTTTGTTTGTTTCATGTTTTTTGTTTGTTTTGAGACGGAGTCTCGCTCTGTTGCCCAGGGGAGCGCAGTGGCGCGATCTCGGCTCACTGCAACCTCCACCTCCTGGGTTCAAACACTCCTCCTTATTCTTAAAAAGAGAAAAACAATTCAAAAAAGTAAAGTGATTTGCTCATAGAACACATGGAAAACCAGAAACCAGGAAGAAAATGAACATACAGTTTTCAAATCATGTGTTTTCATACAAAGTATCATATTTAAAACTAAAAACAATTCTGAAATTAGTAATAAACCCATTTTCACAAATAAGGATCTAAAGCTTAAAGAACCTGCAGGCATACAATTAGTCAACAGCACAGGCAGAACAGAAACTCTGGGTCTATGTGATTCTAGAACCCACTTCTCACTGCCCTAAGGCAGAATTTATATCTTCTAATTTCTAGTTCACGGTTCCATTATACTCTGTATTCTTTTTTTTAACTGTAAAAATACTTTATTCTAACTGAATGATCAATATTTTAAAAGATGGTAGCATCCCTGAGTTCTGTTTAAGCTTCATAATTGAAAAGGAAGTGGTATGAATAGTCCTGGGTAATAGCAGAATACCAATATGTAGGTAAACATTTATTACTACTAATTTACTGCCACTAATCTACAATAACATAAATGAGTATAGCCTATATTTTGTATGTTTTTAAGTGATCAGAATAACCATTAATTATTAGGTTATCACCCACCTGTAAAGTATCTGCAAATATTACAATAAGATTCTTCAGCTCCAGAACAAGATCAGGATCAGTGCAATAGGACTGAGGGTGGAAACACACAAACGAAACAAAACACCGACAACAACAAACCAGAGTCATATGATTAAAAACTAAGAAATAAGAAATTGATAATGTTTCTTTTAATCTGCCAGACTTATAATAAGTTTAAAATTTTGGTTGGTTAGATCCACAACAGACCTTCTCTATTCAGTATAAACGTTTAGAGGGAGATCATAATATGATACTTATGATGCTTATATTTCAAAAGTTTTTAGATTTTAAGGAACTAGTTATTTAAACTGAAAAAGGTTTATAATAGACTATGTATTTTCACATTTCATCTATTTACTTATTTTCCATCTTATAAAAGAGACACTATGTATTACTTTTTCCAATATAAGAATTACAATTTCATTATTTTCTTAGTAATTAACCAAAAGAAAATTATTAATTTCAAAGGGACAGTGAGATTTACTCTGTCCCTGTCATAGCATTTAATAAGATTTTGAAAGTGATATGCTGTATTTAATATGACTTCATATTTGGTATCATGGAATTAACAGGAAATATACTTTAATTTTATATATTCAGAGCTGATCTGAATATCGACCATGATAAAATGTATTGTTCTTTATTAATATGCTAGGAAAAGTTGTAGTTCATTGGACAGTGTATCAAGAATCTACATTCCTGATAAATAAAAATGCAGCTTATTTATAATCTTTTTTTTTTTTTTTTTTTATTATACTTTAAGTTTTAGGGTACATGTGCACATTGTGCAGGTTAGTTACATATGTATACATGTGCCATGCTGGTGCGCTGCACCCACTAACTCGTCATCTAGCATTAGGTATATCTCCCAATGCTATCCCTCCCCCCTCCCCCCTCCCCACCACAGTCCCCAGAGTATGATATTCCCCTTCCTGTGTCCATGTGATCTCATTGTTCAATTCCCACCTATGAGTGAGAATATGCAGTGTTTGGTTTTTTGTTCTTGCGATAGTTTACTGAGAATGATGGTTTCCAATTTCATCCATGTCCCTACAAAGGATATGAACTCATCATTTTTTATGGCTGCATAGTATTCCATGGTGTATATGTGCCACATTTTCTTAATCCAGTCTATCATTGTTGGACATTTGGGTTGGTTCCAAGTCTTTGCTATTGTGAATAATGCCGCAATAAACATACGTGTGCATGTGTCTTTATAGCAGCATGATTTATAGTCATTTGGGTATATACCCAGTAATGGGATGGCTGGGTCAAATGGTATTTCTAGTTCTAGATCCCTGAGGAATCGCCACACTGACTTCCACAATGGTTGAACTAGTTTACAGTCCCACCAACAGTGTAAAAGTGTTCCTATTTCTCCACATCCTCTCCAGCACCTGTTGTTAATATCACATAAGCTAACAAACTTTCTTCAATTTTTAAAAATCTCAATGATCAATTATAAAATTATAAATAGACAAAATTTTAAGTATGAAAATATATTAATAAAGGTAAACTACTACAACTTTTAAAAAGGCCTATACTGACTAAGTATTGTCTTTATAACACTAACATATTTGTTATTTCCAGAAAAGGCATTAGGAAGATAGCTGATCATTTCATTTTCATCTATAAAAACCTCTCATTACACAAAGGTTCAATATTTCAAATTTTGAAAATTGCAAATTTTAAAGAAATTCATTATTATAGTGTATTACTGTAAATTGTAAACATCGAAGAACAAGTTCTATTGAGTTTTAATGGTGGAGTTTATTTTAGAAACAAAGAATTGAAATGATAATTAAAAACATTTTCTTCATGGTGCTTTTCAGGGATCTAATGAAGAGGTCAGTTGAGACTAATGAGACCTGCTTAATTCTTCATTTTCTATAATGCTAGAATAAAAGTGTTTTGGGAAGCCCCAGTCAGTTGCAAAATCATAGTCTGATATTATCAAACAAAAGCCTGACATTACTACTTCCAAATCTAAGCAACTACTAAAAAAATGCAGAATGATGGAGGTACAGTTTTCCTCTGACATTATGCAGCTCAGAAGTTCTTGAAGTAACTGAATTAAAATTTTAGTAATGTAAATTGTCTGACTTACTGAATGAGCTCTAAGGACAGCAATTATCTTTGAGAGGGCCATGTTCCAAAGTTCATCAGTGTATGCCCTGGTTACTAATCCTTGGGTCACATGTAAAATGTGATCTTCTACCACAAAGAACCTAAAAACAGTAATTACCAAAGCATGTGTTAAAAAAAAAAAAAAAACCCAAATAGAAAGTAAGTATTTCTGGCATTTAACATAATATAAAATTAATAATAGTTATTTCCATATTAGATACATACCCTACAATTTGAGTGAAATATCTTCTATAGCCATCAACTGTTTCATGCTTAAAATGAAAAATAAAAATCAATTTAAACCAATAAATACCGGTAACATAAAGGTAAGTTCCAAGTCACTACAACTTCATTAACAAATGTTTATTGAGAGCCTACTATATGCCACGTACATTTTTAGGTACCAGGGATATATCTGTAAATAACAAAAAGTCCTTATTCTCATGGAACGTACATTCGAAAGAAGATAAACAAGTTAAAAAGGAAATATGATTTCAGAACCCCCTTCTCAGCAGACTAATCAAAGCTGTCATCACCTCTACTTTGACTATGTATTATACCATCCTCCTACATAGTCTCTCCAACTTCCAGCCTGTCCCCTACCAGAATGTCCAGCTGCCAGAATGATATTTTCCAGCCTGTCCAGCTGCCAGAATGATATTTTTCAAATAGTAATCAGATTATATCTTCTGCCAAAACCTTTTATGGTTTTATGATTGCCTATTGTTTATAATTTTAACAAGGCATATAGAAAAATATTTGATCATTTGACTTTCATTCATAAAAAGTTTATTACATGAAATATTTCATATTTCAATTAAGTTCAAATGTTATGTTTTGCAAATTTCATGAATGTGATCAAATTTTCAAACATCTGGGTTTTTCTTCAGGTGTTTTGGGGGAAGAATTGTTAATACGTTTTAGCTTAGAAATACTGTGATTGGAAAATACAGTCTACATGTCACCAAATGCTTGATATTTCCTGATACTTGCTTTACAGCATAGTATGTAGTCAAATTTTTAATAATGGTCCATGTGTGCTTGAAAAGAATATGTTCCTACAGTTGTTGAAATAGGATTCTATATATTCCATTAGATGAAGCCTATTAAGCATGTTTTGTATTCTTACTGATGTTATGTCTACTTGGTTTAGAAGATACTGACACATATTTTAAAACTCACTATACTTGTGGATTTTTCTATTTCTCCTTGTAGTTGTGGCAGTTTTGCTTTAAATACTTTGAGTCAATGTTATCAAGTGCTTACAGGTTTAGAATTACCATTTTTATCAACTCAAAAGCACACAAATAACAAAAATTTTATTCTTATCATTCTAGCTTTCCCTGTATTATATAAAAGTATATATACCCTGTTTCTATTCCTTCAGTAGTTACTCTGGAAATCACATTACACATCCTTAAGTAACCAAACTCTAAAGCTAGTCAATGTTTTTACTCTTCTGCTGGACGCTTCAAACTGTAGGATAGTTTAATTTCACTAACTTCCATCTCATTCTGATGTTTATGTTACTGTTGTGTATTTTAATTCTATCTTATTTTTTTCTTATTGCTGCTGCACAAATTAAAATTCTATGTTGTTTTAATGTCCATAATATTTTACATTATTTCCTACAGTCATTTTAGATTTACCTAAATATTTATACTTTTTTTGCTATTCATTCCTTCTTGCATCTCACATCTTCCCTTTGGCATCACATTCCTTTTGTTTGAAGCATATCCTTAGGATCTCCTTAGTAAGCATGTCTTAGTGGCCAACTCTGCTCTTCTTTGTCTGAAAATGTCTATCTCTGCCCTTGTTTCACTGGATATAGAATCCTAAGTTGACAGTTACTTTTTTCAGAATTGAAAATATTTTATTGTTTTGTTTACTTGAAAATAACCTCTTTTCTCTTTGGGTACTTTTAAGATTTTCTGTTTATGTTTGTTTCTAAAGTTAAGTTTATTGAGGTACAATTTACATATAATAAAATTAACTCTTTTTTACATGTAGAGTTCACTGAATTTTGACAAATGTAGACAGTTGTGTAACCACCAGATAAATAAAAAAATACAACATTTCCATCTCAGAAAGTTCCCTCCTGCTCTTTTGTAGAGAATTATCCTGCCGAACCCATAGCCCTTGGCCACCACTGATCCCATTCTGTCCTAGAGTTTTGTCTTTTCAAAAATGTCATATAACATTACTCTTATTATATATAACTTTACTGCATATGAATTTTTTTCACTTAGAATAATACTTTTGAGATTCATCCATATCACTGCATGTATCAATTCCCTTTTAGTGCCAAGTAGTTCCATTATATAAAACATACAATAATTTGTTTATACACATGGATGTACCACAATTTATTCACTAGTTCACAGACATTCAGATGTCTCTAGTTTTTGGTGTTTATAATAAAGCTACTACAAACATTCACATATGAGCCACTGTATAAAGATATATTTTCATTTCTCATGGATAAATACCTAGGAGCAGGACTGCTAGGTCATAGAAGAGTATGCTTAACACTGTAACAAATTGCCAAACCATTTTCCAAAGTGGCAGTATAATTTTATATCTATCAGAAGTGTATGAGAGTTCCACTTGATTCACATCCTCACCAGCACTTGCTATTATCAATCCTTTCAATTTTAGTCATTCTAGTAAGTATGCAGTGGTATCTTATTGTGGTTTTAATTTGCATTTCCCTGACAAAAAAATTATACTGAGCATCTTCTCATATGCTTATTTGCCATCAGTTTATCTTTGGTAAAATGTCTATTCAAATCTTTTGTCCATTCTCCATCCAGCTTTGTTCCTAGAGCGTGGAATGGACAAAAGATTTGAATAGACATTTTACCAGAAATAAACTGATGGCAAATAAGCATGTGAGAAGATGTTCAGTATAGTTTTTCACAATGAATATGCTAATTACTCTGATTTGATCATTACACATTATATATGTATCAAAATATCACTCTGTGTCCCATAGATATGTACAATTATTATATGTCAACTAAAAAAAATAGCCCGACAGCTGTTCTTATATACACTTAAATTTGTTTCTCAATCATCTATTCTGTTCTATTTTCTGTTTATTCTAGTAAACTCAGTACTACACTAAAAAAAAAATCTTTTGTCCATTTTTAAATTGGTTTATCGGTCTTCAATTACTGAGTTATACAAGTTCTTTACATATTCTGGATAAAGCCCCTTTTTAGACATGAGTTCTGCAAATATTTTCTCCAAGTCCATATCTTGCCTTTTCCTTTCCTTTTTTTTTTTTTTTTTTTTTTTTTTCTGAGATGGAGTCTTGCTCTGTCGCCAGGCTGGAGTGCAATGGTACGATCTCAGTTCACTACAACCTCCACCTCCCAGGTTCAAGCGATTCTTCTGCCTCAGCCTCCCTAGTAGCTGGGACTACAGGCACACACCACCACTCCCAGCTAATTTTTGTATTTTTAGTAGAGACGGGGTTTCACCATGTTTGCTAGGATGGTCTCGATCTCTTGACCTCATGATCCGCCCGCCTTGGCCTCCCAAAGTGCTGGGATTACAGGCATGAGCCAGCCTTTTCATTTTCTTAACAACACCTTTTGAAAAGCAGAAGTTTTAGATTTTGATGTTCAAATCATCTTTTTTTTTCTTTTATGGCTCATGCTTTATGTAACTCACATAGGAAAATACTATAAATACACTGTAGAGTAATAAAGATTTTATCCTTTGTTTTTTCCTAAAAGTTTACAATTTTAACTCTTACATTTAGGTCCATGATCCACTTTAATTGTTGAAAGAGGTGAGTCAATATTCATTTTTTGCATATGAATCATTTAATTCTCTTGCAGTCAGAGGATAGACTTTGTATGATTTCAAGCTTTTTCTATTTTTTATTATTATTATTATTATTTGAGACAGAGTCTCACTCTTGTCACCCAGGCTGGAGTGCAATGGTGCGATGTCGGCTCACTGCAACCTCTGCCTCCCGGGTTCAAGTGATTCTCCTGCCTCAGCCTCCTGAGCAGCTGGGATTACAGGCACGCGCCACTATGCCTGGCTAATTTTTGTATTTTTAGTAGAGATGGGGTTTCACCATGTTGGCCAGGCTGGTCTCAAACTCCTGACCTTAGGTGATCCGCCTGCCTCAGCCTCCCAAAGCGCCGGGATTACAGGCGTGAGCCACTGCACCCAGCCCAGCTTTTTATATTTGTTGATGTTTGTTTCATGGCCCAGAATATGATATTGGTGAATCTTCCATGTGCACATGTAAGGCGTGTGTATTCTTCCATCCGGGGTGGAGTATTCAATAAATGTCAATCAGATCAAGACAGCTGATAATCGTTTTCAGGTCTTCTATTCCTCTTTATCTTTGGTGTTCTGCAATTTAATTATAAGGTTTCTAAGAGTGTATTTCTTTTTATTTAAGGTACCTGGGATTCCTTGGACTTGACTCTGTGGATTTCTATTCCTCATCTGTCCCAGAAAATTCTCAGCCATATGGCATCAAATATTCTTCAGTCTCATTTGCTCTATCCTCTTTCTGAAACTCCAATTAGATATATGTTAGACTTCTCTGTATCCCTCATGTCTCACTTCAGTAATTTTTCCTTCTGTGTCTTTGTGATGCTTACTTCCACATAGTTTCTTCAGATTAACTAAGAGAGAATTCATCAACTGTTAAACCTATTCATAATATTTTTAACTTCAGTTAATATGTATTTAATTTCTAGATATTCTACCTGATATTTCTTCACATCTATTTGGTCATTCTTTATAGTTTCTGTTCCCTATTTATATTAGCAAGCTTGGCTTTTATTTCTTTAAATATACTAAGTAGCACTATTATATACTCTATGGCTAATAATTCAAATATCGAGTCTTTTAGAATCTATTTTTGTTGTTAGTATTTCTTACGATTCTCACTCATTTGGTAATTATTTCTGACTGTGAATTGCTCAGTTTAACTCTGGAATGAAGGTGCAGAGATCTGTATTTGCTTCTGCCAGGCACTTGGAGATAGTATCAGGATGGAAATACTTGAAATGTTGAGCTTGAGATGTCTTTGACTATCCATGTATGATGAATTTGGGTTGCAAACACAAGTGGTAACAAACTGCTTATTATGAATTCTCAGAGGGATTTTTTCTCTCGTTCACTCAGCAAGATTTGAGATAGGTAATTTTCCTTACAGTATTCGCCAGAGGGAACAGAAGGATTTTTAGATGGTTTTATCTCTAGCTCATCCTAATAATGGGGCTTTAAATCCTTTGGAGTCTCAGCTTACAAGGGAGACAATCTCTTATTAGACACATACTTTGATTGGGCTCTGGGCTTAGCCCTCTGTACCCAATGTCATCAAAACTCATGCTTTCCTACTCAGCAGATTCTCCTAGGATAAAAGCTATATTCAGTGTTTCATTAAACCTATCTGCATTTCTGCCTTCATTTGGGTTTTCCTGTTTTGATTGTTTTATAGTCAGATATATTGAGGTATTAGTCACATACAATAAAACTCTTCAATATTCAGCTTCTATGAGTTTTACAAACACATCTACTAATGTAACACTATCACCACAACCAATATATAGAACAGTTCCTTATTCACTTAGTTTCTTGTCTTTTTGTTTGTTTGTTTTAAATGTCTATCTAGCATCTTCAGTTGTATTTTCAGTGGGACAGTTAATCAAGATACATAATCCACTATGTTGTCAGAAACTATCATTCCCTGATATTTTATATATTTCTTGTTGGTCCTTTTTTTTTTTTTAAATTCGCTATCTATCTTTCCTAATAGAATGTAAGCTCATGAGAAAAGGGACTTATCTATTTGGTTCACTGCTGTACCCTTAGCACCTAAACCAATGTTTGGAAATGGTAGGTGTTCAATAAATATTTGTAGTTGAATGAACAGTGATACATGCTTTGAAGAAATTAAAACAGGATAAGGGGATAAAAAGTGACAACATAACCAATTCAAAATATCGCATACTTACCATATTCGACTGGGGTTGCAATACCAGTCTTGCTTGTTTCTTTCTTTGTTTTCGATAATAGTTTTCAAATGTTTCCTCATCACCCTAAAATAAAATCAGCAGAGTAATGAAAAATACACATACACACACATACAACTAAAACAGATACTTCTTTACCCCTGAGTCACTTTAAATTTTCTAACTAGAATGTAAATGTTTAATAGCATTTCATACAGAATGTCAAGAATAAGTTTTGCCATTATAGTTTAAAGATAGTAATTTGTTTGTATCATGACTATTAGGAAGAATAAAGTTATGTTTAAACAATTTGACACCTACCAAACTTACTACTTAGGCTTTATAGATTTTTGATTGACCAAACCAAAATATGGCTATCAGTGAGGGAAGCCCAGTGAAAGATTAGCTTCAAAGCCTAAACTTCTGAGCATGTTATACAAGGCCCTATGTGTAACATGAGCATGTTATACAAGCCCCTGCCTCATCTCTTGCTACTCTTTCACTCTCAATATATCCATATACTGCTCTCTTTTCACTTCCAGGCTTTTGTGCAGGCTATTTCTGAAATAAGTTTCCCAGTTTCCTTTTCCCATATGATTTTTTACTCATCCTTCAGGACTTGCCAGAGATATCACTTCCTTGAGAAAGCTTTCCCTAACTTCTGAAGGCTTGTTATTTTCTGTTCTCTCATAGCAACCTGTACTTCCCTATCATAGCACTTATACCATGCTATAATTTCTTGGTTAGTCTATCTCAGTGTTGTCCAATGGAACTCCCTGTGATGATGAACGTTTACTATGTCTGTGCTGTCTAAAATGGTAGCCCACTAGTCACATGTGGCTATAGAGCATTTGAAATGTGGCCAATCTGAATGAGACACTGACTTTTACATTTAAATTTTAATTATTTTAGTAACTACATATAACTAACAGCTACATTATCCAACAACAGAGATCTATCTTTACTACCTCACTCTATTAGAGTATGGTCCACATTCCATCTAGCTCATCACTGTATCCCTATCACTTAGAAGAATGCTTGGCATGCAGAAGGCACTCAATAAATATTAGGTAAGTGAATAACTGAAAAAATAAATTAATTACTATACCTCAATCCCCTCTGTCTTCTTCACTGTTTAAAGAGAACCCATCCAACATCAGAAGGAAAGGTTGAGAACCATTTCCCTAATCATCTAAGGCTCCAAAGTCAAAAGAAAAAAACTACAGGAAAAAAATGTCAAAATCCACATTTTCACTGAAAAAAAGTCTGATTTTATTTTCTTTATACTTAAGTAGCTACAAAAAATGACTTTTCTTAGTGCTGTCTAAAGTAAACTTAAAATGCAGAAAATATTTTTACCTAGGTATCCTATACGAAACTTTTTCCAATTATTTTATACGTAAACAATTAAAATAATTTCAATAAGCTATAATGTCCCCCACACAGTTTTAATATGGTAACTAATTTTTTTCACCATAATTTTAAATAAATGTAGAGGATATAATGCATTTAAAGATAAAATGGAATTTAACATAAAACTGCTAAATCCTCATTTAAACACACCCAGCCATCACTCATTTAAAAAAATATGGGGCCGGGCACAGTAGCTCACGCTTTAATCCCCGCAACTTGGGAGGCAAAAGCAGGAGGATCACTTGAGGCCAGGAGTTTGAGACCAGCCTGGGCAACATGGTGAGACTCCATCTCTACAAAAAATTTAAAAATCAGCAAGGCATGGTGGTACATGCCTGTAATCCCAACTACTCAAGCGGCTGAGACAAGAGGATCGTTTGAGTTCGGGAGTTCAAGGCTACAGTGAGGTATGATCATACCACTGCACTCCAGTTGGGGCAACAGAGTAAGACCTCATCTCTTTTTTTCTTTTTTTTTTTTTATTTTTCTTTTCTCCTCAGATTCCTTTTTACCATGAAACCCCATATCTAAAAAAATATAAAATATACAAATATAGAGAGATACATGAACACATTATTCCTTAACATTTAGAAAGTCTACATTTTTCTTTTTGAACTCTTATTTCCAGTCCATTATCCTTACAGAATTTATTCTAACTTAATTTTAAAAAACATTGTCTAATATGATATGTTTTACTCTTATCTTTGAGATTATAAGGCTTTAGGTGTTATGCTGGGTTTTTTTCTTCTGGGTGAAATTATCATAATCAGTACTAAACTGATGCAAACGGCCTAAGTATATCATACATTTTGATAATGAGTAAACCCAAAAGTACATTTTTATTGGAAATAAATATCTTAATAGAATGAGTGAGACTTTTTTTCCCCCCATTAACAATATACTTTCTGGTTCAAATTCTGACCTGCAGACTTAGGGCATTTGATTTTTTTTTTTTTTTAAAGTCCACCCTAAAACCTAAAATCTAATTATCAAAGCCAGTCCTCATGATCAAACTAATAAGTCAAATTGTACTAAGTGTCTCTCAAGAAAAGTCTGACTCCAAGTTTCACTTCAAAAAAAGTAAAGATGAGGCTGAAATCAGAGGATTGCTCAAGGCCAGGAGTTCATGATCAGCCTAGGCAGCATGTCAAGCTATCTCTTTAAAAAAAATTTTTTTTTTAATTAGCCAGGCATAGTGGCATGCACCTGTAGTCCCAGCTACTCAGGAGGCTGAGGCAGGAGGATTACTTGAACCCAGGAATTCAAAGCAGCTGTGAGCTATGATCTCACCACTGCACTCCAGGCTGGACAACAGCGAGACCCCATCTCTTAAACAAAACAAACAAACAACAACAACAAAATTACATCATGAAAACCACTGAGAAATTATGGGTTTACACCATAATATCACCAACGCCAGGTGCATTGGCTCACGCCTGTAATCCCAGCATTTTGGGAGGCCGAGGAGGACGGATCACTTGAGGCCAGGAGTTCAAGACCAACCTGGCCAACATGGTGAAACCCTGTTTTTACTAAAAATACAAAAATTAGCCATACATGGTAGCACACACCTGTAATCCCAGCTACTTGGGAGACTGAGGCATGATAATTGCTTGAACCTGGGAGGCAGAGGTTGCAGTGAGCCAAGATTACACCACTGCACTCCAGCCTAGGCAACAGAGCACGACTCTGTCTTAAAAAAAAAAAAAAATTATGGAATTACAAAAAGCAGTCAATATTATTTAAACCCAGTGTGATTGTTTTGTGCATTCACACCCTTAAAATCAAGACAATAAATCAGTTTCTCATTACTTATTCTGTTTTCATTACTTAATTTACAATAATGCAATGTAATACACAACTAAAATTCTAAGCTTTTATGAAGTAAGGAGCATAATAAACAATACTACGTGCCTTCCATTAACATGTTGACATACATAAAACCTGTTCAACTTTTGGAAATAATTAAATACAACCAAGTATAAAAATCAGGGATATAAAAAAGAATAAAATAATATTTTTGGAGCAACCTGGATGGAACTAGAGACCATTATCCTAAGTGACAGAACTCAGGAACAGAAAACCAAATACTGCATGTTCTCACTCATCAGTGGGAGCTAAGCTGTGGGTATAAAGAGGCATGTGGAGTGGTATAATGAACACTGGAGATTCAGAAGTGGGGTGAAGGATGAAAAAAATCACCTATTGGGTACAATGTACACTATTCAGGTGACAAGTACACTAAAAGCCTAGACTTCATTACTATACAATTCATCCACATAACTAAAAGCCACTTGTACCCCTAAAGCTACTAAAATAAATAAAAGTACATTAAAAAATGCACCCCTACTAATCAATAAATCAAACAATAAAATCAGGCATAACTCCATTAATTTCATTAGATATGATGACCATCCTTTTTCTGGGTGTTTAACAAAAGAGAATGGTATATGCTGCTAAAAATGAATAGCCAGGGTTTACTTTAAATATGAAGTAGAAAACATTAAACAATTGGACTTAGACTTATGATAGCTAAACAGCTTTACCCACTTTATCGAATCATAATGTACATGAATATGAAAAAATAAAGCTAGCCAGTGTAACTTAAAATTTTTGGCAGCCCCAGAAAACACTCCATTCATGTTTAAAAGATACAGCTTTACTAACCCATATCATTTGGCTGTTTAAAGGTGTTTTTCTTTACAGCAAATGATACATCCTAACGAAGAGTATTAAGATTAGCCAAAATCATTGTTTACATTTAAACACATAGGACATAGTTTTAGCAATCAAAATTCTCTGTGTTCTCTTTGCTCTACTCTCACAGGGACTCTCTCTTAAAAGCAATTACTTGTTGTCAATAGCTAGGGGGAAAAAGAACAGGTCATTAAAAGGAAACTATCGTTATTCCTACCTATGTCATTACTCCCTACTACATATCTAAATTCAGAATATCCTACCACAGGACAAAATATACTGTTCCTAACATGATTTACCCTTAACAGAAATTTGTGCAAAAATGGAAAGGAAGGAACTCCCAATACAGTTCCTTGATTAATAATTAAAGGAGACTTCTCCTTTATTTGGCACCCTGGAAGCTTTTACACCTCAAGACAATGCACCATGGTAGTACTGAGTGTCAGTGAAGGGTATGATTTTCATTTATAAAGTAAACGTGGTAGCCTTCAAAACAGCCTCCAAAGATCCCCACCTCATGGTATTCATACCCTTGTGTGGTCCCCTCCCACAATGCACCTGAGTTCATCTATGTGACGAATAGGATAAAGCAGAAGTAATGGTATGTCACTTCTGAGATTGTGTTATAAAAGGAATGATGGCTTCCATTTTGGTTTCTCTCCTGGATGACTCACTCTGGGGGAAGCCAGCTGCCATGTCATGAGGACTTTCAGGCAGCCTGGTAGACACTCCATGTGGCAAGGAACTGAGGCCTTCTACCAGCAGCCATCATAGAGGCAAATCCTCCAGCCCCTGTTAAGCCTTCAGATGACAGCAGTCCTCATGACATCTTGACTAGAATCTCATAAGAGACCTGTAGCCAGAACCAGCCAGCTAAGAGACTCCCTGACTGCTAACCCTGTGAAATAATAATGTTTGTTGTTTTAAGGCAGTGTGTTATACAGCAATTGATAACTAATATGGTCACTATCTTAGGTAGCTGTCCTAGGAACAGAATCTGAGATCAATGATAAACTAAAGAAATGTTGAAGAAGGAAACTGTTCAAGAAGTGAGGAAAGTAAAAGGAACAAGAGGAAGCCAACCAAGGGTACCATCTAAGGCAAAAAATTGTGTGCCTGATTCCACACTGCAACTTCAGAGCATAGGTTATACCTCAGTGTTGTCCTAATCTAGGCAAGGAAGCTAGGCTTTCAAACACCATATCCACACACCATAACTTATTAATCTCAACACAGGTAATCTGATGTGGGGTAGCTTCTAGCTGAAAAGGGACCCAAGGGAATCTGAGCAGAGCACCAACAGTAAGAGAAGAACTATTCTGAAGACAGGTTGGGCTTCCCAAACAGATCATTTTTAGAAAGAAAACCATGGACCTAAAATTTATTTCCCTAAAGTTTCTAGCCCAGGGCCCCTTGGAAAGCCTTCATATACCCTTAAAAACTCCTAGGGCAGCAATTTGCACACTATATTTGGTATTCATCAGATAATTAGGAAATTAACTCATTCAATATTCAGTATTCTAAGTAAAAAAATGATCCCTAAACTCAAAGTTTAGGATACAGCCAGCTAAGTAAAGTCAGAGAAGCTCTTAGGACTTCTCAAAGTCTGAAAAATGATAAGCTATGATAAGCTACATTGTGAATATTGTGTGCAGCATTTTCCAAAGACAATCCCTTTTTTTGACATTATACCTATTTTCCTTTCATGGAATACTCATATTTGATCAAATAGAGTAGGATACCTTAGGATTTCGGACATAGAGCTTTTTTGGCTAAAGTAGACTTACAGTCAACAGTCCTTGAAAGCATACATATTAATGTAACCCTTTTATAATAACCCCTTTAACATTTACTGCCTGATATTTTATACCAGGTCCTATACCAAGCACTTTTATTATTTATATTGACTATAATATCCAACATAGCCTTGGAAATTGTTAACCATATTTTGCAAATGAGGAACTCAAATAAGGGAAGTAATTTTCCCAATGCTATAATGCTGGGAAATGGCAGAACTGGAATAACGAGTAGAAGGAAGAAGAGTTGTAACAATAATAAGAAATTAGTGGCCAGCCACGGTGGCTCATGCCTGTAATCCCAGCACTTTGGGAGGCTGAGGTGGGCAGATCACCTGAGGTCAGGAGTTTGAGACCAGGCTAGCCAACATGGAGAAACCCTGTCTCTACTAAAAATACAAAAATTAGTCAGGCATAGTGGCAGGCGCCTGTAATCCCAGCTACTTGGGAGGCTAAGGTAGTAGAATTGCTTGAACCCAGGAGGCGCAGGTTGTAGTGAGCCAAGATGGCACCACTGCATTCCAGCCTAGGCAACAGAGCAAGACTCTGTCTAAAAAAAAAAGAAAGAAATTAGCTTTACCAAATAATTTTTGGTTATATATACCAGCCAGAAGTTATTGTGCTAATGAAAGTTTATTAAATTTACAGCATAAAACAGTAAGACTATACTGTAAACTCTACCTCTACAAAAAATACAAAAATTAGCCAAGCATGGTGGCATGAGCCTGTAGTCCCAGGTACTTGGGAGGCTCAAGTGGGAGTATTGCTTGAGCCCAAAGAGGTGAAGGCTGCAGTGAGCTGTGATCACGCCACTGCACTCCATCTTGGGTGACAGAGCAAGACCCTGTCTCAAAAAAAAAAAAAAAAAGAAAGAAAGAAAACAATAGCACAAAGAAAAGGGTATTAATCTAACTGAATTGTTTTAAAGTAAGATGTTAATTGCAATCCTCAGGGCTAATACTAAGAAAATAGGCTGGGCTCGGTGGCTCACACCTGTAACCCCAGCACTTTGGGAGGCCGAGACGGGTGGATCACCTAAAGTCAGGAGTTCGAGATCAGCCTGGCCAACAAGGTGAAACCCCATCTCTACTAAAAAAATACAAAAAATTAGCTGGCCATGGTGGCGGGTGCCTGTAAACCCAGCTACTTGGGAGGCTGAGGCAGGAGAATCACTTGAACCCAGGAGGCGGAGGTTGCAGTGATCTGAGATCATGCCATTGCACTCCATCCTGGGCAACAAGAGCAAAACTCCAGCACAAAAAAAAAAAGAAAAGAAAAGGAAATGACAAAGGAAATGAAATGGTACATAAGAAAATATCTATTTAATGCACAAGACAGTACTAATGGAGGAATAGAGGAACAAAAAAGATATAAGACATGTTAAACCAAATGGCAAACATCAGAGCAGACATAAATCCTACCTTATCAGTAATTACATTAAATGTAAATGAACTAAACACTCCAAATGAAAGGCAGAGATCAGCAGACTGGATTTAAAAAAACAGACTGAACTATGTGTTACCTACTGGAGACATACTTTAGATTCAAAGATACAAAGAGACTGAAAGTAAAAGGATGGGGAAAAACATACTATGCCAATAGTGCTCAAAAGAAAGCTGGAGGGGCTATACTAATTAAAGCCAAACAGACCTTAAGACAAAAAATATTATGAAGAAAGATATTTTATGATTTTTTTTAAAAAAGGTCAATCCATCAGGAAGATATAACAATTATAAACATATATTCACCTGCCAACAAGGCCCTAAAAATACATGAATAAAAAACTGGCAAAACTGAAAGAAAAAATGGACAATTCAACAGTTATAGTTGAAGACTCCAATACTTCTACTTTCAATAACAGAATAGGCAGAAGACCAACAAGGAAGTAAAAGACGTGAACAACCCTATAAACCAACTACATCTAACAAATATCTATAGAACACACCACCTAATAACAGCCAGATACACATTTTTGATGTTTTGGGGGTGGTTGGAGGGGTGGGTAATGGGTATTTCTGGAATTAGGTAGTGGTAATGGTTGCACATCCTTGTGAATATGCTAAAACCACTGAATTGTATACTCTAAAAGGGTAAGTTTTTTTCGTATGTGAACTAGATCTCAATAAAGCAGTTATTTTTAAAAAGGAACATTAAATCAAAAATAAGAGCAATGTAGTATGGAATACACATGTAAAAGTAACTTACAAGAACTGTGATGTAACAACAGCACAAAGGCAATAGGGAGAAATGGAAGTATACTATTACAAGGTTCTTAAAATATACATGAAATGGTATATCACTTGAAATTACACTATGATAAGTAAACAAAAAATGTAAGTGCCTTACACACAGAGTGGATATTTCACAAAGAATTATGTGAAGATTTACAGCATATGATCAATTTTTAGGGCCTAAAATACATACATGCCTTTTAAATAATATAAAACTATATATACATAAATATAAAACATACTTACCAAAACAGAATAAATGTGCAAACATCGATAAACAGGGGAAAAATCGACAAGATCCTGAACAGTTAAGACCTGAAAATTAAACCATTTTTTAAAAAATTATAGGTCAAACTATTAGACCACCATTAGATAATGTAAAGTTAAAGATAGGCGAGAAGATTCATGAACTTTGTGTTACAACATTTATTCAATTCTCCCATATAAAGCATACACTATAAACGCAAAACCTTCTTTATTTTGTTTTGGCATTTCTTCAGCAGTTTATTCTTTGTAGTATGTTTATTATCACTGTGGACTGTTTTCAACTTAAGGTAACAAAGGAGAGAAATTGTATATTTTTAATATGTATGACAGATTACAGAAAACTGCTATGGATAACTAGATACCTTATTATTGTTTTGGGTAAAAATGATACATAGATTTCATGATTTGGCTATAGACAAAGTTCCTGTTCTTACGCAGCTATGTCATATGATTGGTCATTATTGCATTGAATTAAAAACACTATCAGTATTATTTTACAGAATGCTAAGAAAGAAAAAACACCACCACTTAAAACTATAACACTATCATCTTTAAGATGTATCCTATATTCTGAAATGTTATGTGGAAAAAAAAAATGCCTTATAATTGATGAAATGTAGTACTATAAAGTTTCTCAAACTTGAGAAATACATAAACTCTTTTTAAAGGAACACATTTGTACTCATGTGAATCTCCAGAGTGAACTTAAATTATTTTTACTATAACATTGCTTATTAGGGAAAATGATAAAAACAAAATGTAGTGCAGTATAGTAGTAAAATAGATCTGAGAGAACAGGGAAACCACCAAGCTCCTCTAAATGTAAAAGTCTGGGGGTAAGGCATGATGGTGATGCTCCCAGCAGGAAAGATATACAGAACAGGAAGGGGAAAATTGAAGTAAGAAGACTAGATGGTCTATTTTCAACATTCTGAACCTCAAAGGAGAAAATAATACAGAGGTCCTCTGAATATTTAGAAAGAACAAAAAAGCAGAGGTCAAAAATATTTATTTAATTTAAAGGGACAAAAAACCTAATAATAATTTCAAGGGACTAATCAGGACATACTAATTCCACATTAGGAAGGCATTTAACTGTTTGAAGCTGTTCATTTGTCTGTATTCAGTACAATAGCAGACATTCACTATATACGCATATATATACATATATACACATATATACACACATACACATATGTGCATACATATTCACACAAATATATTACATATATATTACATATATATTTGTGTGACTATGTATATATGTATCACCTCATCCTCAGATATACAGCAGAAATGTACATAGTGGCTGGGTGTGGTGGCTCACGCCTACAATCCCAGCACTTTAGGAGGCCAAAGCAGAAGGACCACTTGAAGCCAGGAGTTCAAGACCAGCCTGGACAACACAGCGGTTCCCCATCTCTACAAAAAATATTAAAACATTAGCTGGATATAGTATATACAAGCATGTGCCTGTAGTTCCAACTACTTGGGAGGCTGAAGCAGGAGGAGCATTTGAACATAAGAGTTTGAGGTTACAGTAAGCCATGATTATGCCAACTGCTCTCCAGCCTGGGTGACAGAGTAACACCCTGTCTCAAAAAAAAAAAAAAAAAAAAAAGAAATGCACATAGTAAACACACAGCTGTTCACCCATTCACAAATGCAGTCATGAGCACATAGTCATATGGTTCAACTAAAAATTCTTACTGCATCCCAATTATGTCCTTAGAAAAAGAATTTAAAATCTCATTGGCAAGGCAAAACTTATAAATTAATTGGGAATAACAAGGTTCCTATGATAGTAGCTAAATTTAAAAAAAAATTGAAAAGGACGATAAAAGGTAAGTTCAATAGAAGATTCTGTGGAGATAATTTTATTTATTTTTTTGAAATGGGCATCTCACTCTGTCACCCAGGCTGGTATGTAGTGACATGATCACAGCTCACTGCATCCTCAACCTCCTCTGGCTCAGGTGATTCTCCCACCTCAGCCTCCCCAGTAGCTGGGAATACAGGCACTATGCCTGGCAATTTTTTTGTATTTTTTGCAGGAAAGGGGTTTCGCCATGTTGGCCAGGCAGGTCTCAAACTCCTGGCCCAAACAATCTGCCCCCCTCGGCCTCCCAAAGTGCTATCACAGGCATGAGCCACGGCATCAAGCCCTGTAAAAAAAACTTTCGAAAGCAATAGGATGCCGGGCATGGTGGCTCACACCTGTAATCTCAGCACTTTGGAAGGCTGAGTGAGAGGATAATTTGAGGCTAAGATAATCTGAGTTCAAGACCAGCCTTGGTAACATAGTGAGACCTCTGTCTCTATAAGAAATTTTTTTTTTTTTAATTAGCCAGGCATGGTGATAGTGTGCTTTTAGTCCTAGCTACTCGGGAGACTGAAGTGGGAGGAACACTTGGACCCAGAAGTTGCAGGCTGTAGTGAGCTATGACTGCACCACTGCACTCACAGGCAACACAGTGAGCCCTATCTCTAAAAAAAAAAATGAAAGAAAAAAAGAACGAGAGAATGAATTTGGATATAGAAGATGAAAGAAAGAAAATATTTAAGGATAATTTCAAGGTTTCTAGACTTACTAGAACTTTTTTTTTTCCATTAAAAGACTAATCATAGTAGTTATTTTTGTAGTATTTCAGCACCAATTTTTTAAAAAGGTAGACTATCCAGAATTAGGCCAAATGACAAGACATTACGAAATAAAAATTTGACAACAGGTAATTCAAATATAAGTAATCACCATAAAAATAATTAGATTTGGGCGCAGTGGTCCACACCTGTAATCCCAGCACTTTGGGAGGCCGAGGTGGACAGATCACCAGGCCAGGAGTTCAAGACCAGCCTGGCCAGCATGGTGAAACCCCGTCTCTACTAAAACTACAAAAATTAGACAGCCAGGCATGGTGGCGCATGCCTGTAATCCCAGCTACTTGGGAGGCTGAGGCAGGAGAATTGCTTGAACCCAGGAGGCAGAGGTTGCAGTGAGCCAAGATAGCGCCACTGCACTCCAGCCTGGGCGACACAGTGAGACCCCGTCTCAAAAAAAAAAAAAGAAAGAAAAATTAGATTTACACTTTTACTACAGATTCCACTACCAGAGATTTAGAAATATAATCTACAATCGTGTTTATCTGTCAATTATCTAGCCCAACATTTCAGATGACTCCATTGTCCTAATAGCTCAATACAATCTGATTGACTTTGTCAACTTGAAATAAAAATATATACAGAAAAATTTCCAAGCAAAAAAATTTGAGAATAAACAAAGAAATAGGATTAAAATCCAGGACATGCACAGACCAGGGTGGTCTCTGGCATGTCTGCAGAACAAAGGAGGTTAGGGTTTTACTGGGGAGACAGATTGTTATGCAAATTGTTTTGAAAGAAAGTTCACTGGTGAGTGTCACTAGTTGCTAGAAAGGACTTGTAATTTTGGAGTTATGGTTAGGCCCTTACAGTTTTGGACTGACCTTGTAAGAGAGTTGTTTGTTTTTTTTCTTCTTTTTGAGACAAGGTCTCACTCTGTCTCCCAGGCTGGAGTACAGTGGCACAATGTCGGCTCACTACAACCTCCACCTCCTGGGTTCAAGCAATTCTCATGTCTCAGCTTCCCAAGTAGCTGGGACTAGAGGTGCCCACCACCATGCCCAGCTAATTTTTATATTTTTAGTAGAGACAGGGTTTCACCATGTTGGCCAGGCTGGTCTTAAACTCCTGCCTCAAGTGATCCACCCACCTCGACCTTGCAAAGTGCTGGGATTACCGGTGTGAGCCACTGTGCCTGGTCTGTTTTGAAACAGACAAGTGTTCACATGTAAGTGGCTAGCTGTCCTTGTAGGGCTGATGCAGTAAGCTATGGTTTCAAAAAATTTATTGTGATAGCTCCTGATACCAGGCAAATCGTCCATGACAGCCCTCCCTTCACGGCCTTCTCAGCCTCCATTCTGTCAAAGTTTGACACACTGACTCCATTTTGACTCTGACAACTTTTACAACATAAATTTATTTTGCATACGGGAAGACTAAATCAAACAGATGTACATTACAATCCAAAAGAAAAAAAATTATCTAATAATAGAAAAGAAAGAAAGAAACCCATCACCTCTTCTTCATTCTCATCCTCTTCTTCAAGTGAATGTTTCAATACAGTTTCATTCCTTTCCTCTGGAATTCTATCACGATTTATATACATATTCTTCCCAAATTTCATTTTATTTTGTTTCTGCAGAGAAACACTGAAGGTTTTCTGATGCTGTGCCTATTTTGAAGAGAGAGAAATTCAGATTATTCCAAAACTGATTATGGTCAAAATTGGTTCAAAAAATCTGTTCATAGTTTTTTTTATCTTTTTAATGTCTGTAGGTATAGAATTTGTAGTGATGTCTCCTTTCTTATTCATGATTTTTGCCTTCTCATTTCCTTTTTTTTAAAAAAAAAAAACAGGGTCTCACTCTGTCATCCAGGCTGGAGTACAGTGGCACCATCACAGCTCACTGCAGCTTCAACCTCCCCAGGCTGCGGTGATCCTCCTACCTCAGCCTCCAGAGTAGCTGGGACTACAGGCATGCACCACCACACCCAGCTAATGTTTCTTTGTTTTTTTGGTTTTTTTGTTTTTGTATTTTTTTGTAAAATGGGGTTTTGCCATGTTGCCCAGGCTGGTCCCAAACTCCTGGCTCAAGCAATCCACCTGCCCCAGCCTCCCAGAGTGCTAGGATTACAGGCGTGACCCACCGCACCCAGCTTCTCTTCCTTTTTAAACAGTCTTAAAATTATGTAGAACCATGTATTTCCTCAGTTGGCATATTGTGTGTTGGCAAGGGGGACTGGCCAACACTCTTTGGCCATACTCCCAACTTCCTGAATTAGCCATTAACCTCACAGAAGGAACTATAACATCAAGTTGCAAGCTTATTTTACTTCCCACTGAAAATGCCCACAGTTTGTGAAGACTAAGAATGCAGAAGCTGTCATCCCACAATTGATCATTGACAAAAAACAACATTTACACAGAATAAAAAGTTGAGAACCCTCATACTTTTAGGCATTTTAGTAATACTTCCCTATCAGAACTTCATTACCAGAAATAGAAAAAAATATAAACTTAATTCCAGGATTTTAATTTCCTTACACACTGCGAGACATTCTCTCTGTTTTGATGGGTCAGATTGTTGCTATTTTGTTCTGTTAGCACATAGGTCGTGCACTGGCTATTTTAGGCGAGTTCTCTCTAAGGCACATGTAACTGCCAATCAGCCTTCTCTACACTTAGGTTATCAGACCATGCAAGTTGCAGTAATCTGGCTCCTCTCTTACCTAGACTTTGATCCTGGCTGCCCCCTAGAGGCTGGTACTGGAGAAAATTATTATCACTCCTGTGTATTCCCTTTCCCTCTGTGCCCAAACTAATTTTGTCAGTGATTTTCTGTCCTGGGAGTATAAAATCATTTATTTAGAGTATTGTTTCCAAATTATGTTATGCACAAAACTAACAATTCACACAGTAAAAACAGATGTTCCTTGAAAAAAGGGTTCTAAGCTCAAATGAGTTATATAAATATTACATATTGTATCCTCCTCCTAGGAGATTTACAATTCATAAGTAAAGAAATCCACTTAACTTTATTTAACCCAGGTTTCCAAAATTTATTTGACTATTTAGTCCTTTTGTTCTCCCTAGAGCAGTGGTCCCCAGGCTTTTTTTGCAGGTGGATGGTTTCAGATGAAACTGTTCCACCTCAGATGATCAGGCATTAGATTCTCATAAGGAGTGCGCAACCTAGATGCCCCGCATGCACAGTTCACAATAGGGTTTGCGCTCCTATGAGAATCGAATGCCGCTGATCTGACAGGAGGCGGAGCTCAGGCAGTAATCCTCTTTAGCAAGCCACTCACCTCCTGCTGTGTGGCCTGGTTCCTAAAGGCCACAGACAGGTACCAGTCCACGGCCTGGGGGCTAGGAACCCCTGCCCTAGAGAGCAATATTAAAATGTGTGCCAGAGAACATTATATGGAAAATGTTAACTTACCCAATATAAATTTTAGATATTTATTGCTAATTAAACATCAGACTAAGAGTGGATTCATCTCTCATATTAGAATTTAAAAAATTCTCCCTAGACAATCTAAAACTCAGCTCTAAACTAATTTTCAAAAATAACTTTTTTTGTGCCACTCATGTTAGGCATAATAGCTAGATCCCAGGAAGGCAAAAATAAGCAGGGCAAAATCCTCCACTTAAAAAATTCAGTCTAGTTAAGAACATAAAAAAAGCAATTGTAGTGTGAAAAGTACAATGGTATACACACTGAGGATGAAGTGACCATCTCTCACTGGCAGTAGTGTAATGGGTGATGGCAGAAGATTTCACAGACAAGGTGATGTTCAAGCCCGCTTTTGGGAGGAAAAAGCAGGAATTCATCCGACTGAGAAATGTGAAAGAATGGACATTCTTGGTGAACACCTAGTATATTCCAAAATCTGTAAGACAGCAGATACTGCTAGAGCATAGAAGGGAGACAAGTATCAAGATGAGACTGAGGAACTTGGACTTAAGTAAAAGGTAACAGGGTATTACTTAAGATGAAGTGGTGTGGTCTTATTTGCATTTTAGGACAGTAACCAAAAGGAGAAGAGAATACAGGTAAGGAAAACAAATGATTCTATATAACAGTTCAGCTATGTAGAGGGGGAAACAGAATCTACAGGTATTTAGAAGCAGAATTGATAGTCACTAAGTAGGACTTAGTAACAAATAACATTAACAGTATGAATACTCCTGAAAAGTTTAAAATACTCCCCAGTTTCTGGAATTGTGGAAACAGGAGACACTACTATCTTGTAGGGAGACCCCCTGAAACTATTGCTATGGAATAAAAGATGAAATGCTCCTGATTATTGTAAATACAAAACTGCATGCAGGATTGTGTAAAGACAATGCCAGGTTGGACTGCCAGAATGAGCCAAAAGCGCGTGATGTGCTTCCCCCTGCAGAGAGCCTATGAATGGACGTGCAGTCAGGGAGGTTTCACATCACCAAGATTCCTATCCCAGAAAAGCAGATGTTCATAGCTCTGGGAATGGAATGCGACCCTTGTGAAGAGCCTATAAACGGATGCATGAGGGGGGTGCCTGTCCATATGGATAAGATAGGGCTATAAACGCCCTCATCTTGCCATGGCTCTTCTAGGCCCCTTTATGGTTAAGGCATACTCCCTTCTGAGAATTTCTGGTCTGACTGGTTGTCTAGCTTCACGTCCTGTTTCTATAGATTGTTTGTAACCAGCTTTTGCTGCAACTGTTACTGCTGATTAATATCTGGCTAATCATAGGTTATGGAAAGACTGTGTTTCTGTTTTAAGGCTCTGTTAGAAATTACTGATGCACACACTATATTGTAAATTTTTATCTCTGTATACTGTACTTCTACCTATAGATGTTATGTTAAAGAATTACTTCATCCCCATGTGACCATCTCACCTCATAATCAAATGACCCTAAATCCCTCACTAACCTACCCCGCCCTCACTAAACTTAATAATAAATGCTGGTATATCCAGTGCATTGGAGGCACTGTGGGACCAGAAGGCAGTGACCCCCCTGGACCCAGCTTTCACTATCTTGTGTGTGTCTATTATTTCTCGACCTGCTGATCCGCCTGGGAACAAAGAGAGAGCCCCGTTGCATTGCGGGCTGCTGGCCAGATCCTGCAATACTATCTGAGATAGCAAATATAAGAAAAATAGATTTAGGAAAAAAAGAATGGGTTTAGTTTTAGAAATGCTGGGTTTGGGGTAGCTTTAAGATATTTAAATGAATACATAACAAGTCCATCCATCCGTAAAAGGGATACGAGATCACGGAATTAAGCACAGGATACAGAGTGCACCCAAAGGCGGGGGCTGCTTTACAAGGTATAAGCTTTACACTCATGCCACCTAGAAGATTCCAGAACTAAACTGTGACTCTGCCAAACTGAGCACAGCTGATGAGAGACTTCAGGAGGCTTCTTATACATACACAAACACATACAAACACACACACACACACACACACACACACAGAGAGAGAGAGAGAGAGAGAAAAACCCACAAGAAATTGAAAGGTAGCATGAAGGGATACCAAGACAGAAAAAATACAACTTTTCTTATCAAATCTTGAGAAGTCTAACTCTCACTAGAAGGAAAACTCTCTAACTTCTCAACTCTGTGGAAGTTATTTCCAAAAGAAGAAATTGTAAAGAAAAACATCCCCACAGAGAGATGCTAAAAAAAGGTTTCTGTATGAAATGTCTGTTTAAATTGCAATGATAGGGAGCTTGATAACTTTTATGAGGAAAAATGATAGTGGACCAAGAGAGTCTATTCTCTCCCAGAAATAAATTTTTGTAAATCTTAAATCCTAGGGCCCATGATGTGATGGACTCCCTAAGTGGAAAGAATCCAAAACTGGTCTATGAAAAACAAGTCAAAGAAGATAAGTTTAATATTGACACTTGTGATTAAAATGTATAATGGAATATGAACTTTAAACTACTGTTTGCATTCTCATACTGAAAAAATTTACCAAGTGGTTGTGTTTTTAACTCCCATGGCATGCACAGATTTCCTTGGCCAGAGGTAGGAGAAATAGTATTGAAAACACTGTAATATTGAAGGGAAGAATACAATGGTGAGGAGCTCTACAATGGGGAAGACCCTCACTGACCAGAGACAATCAATAAGAAAGACTTAGGAGTTTCCAAAGTAGTTTGTAATACTTGGGGGAAAAAAAATCAAGCATTAGAAATCATGTAAGAATGTGCAATGCAAAGACAAAAAGAAGAAATGGTGTTGAGCATTGTTTTATTTCTATGACACTGTTTCATTTCTATGACTTTGCAAGCATAGCTCTTAGAAAATTTAATTTTTTTAACTTTTTATTATTAAAAATTTCAAAATAAACAGATTAATATCATGAACTCCCATCATTTATCTTCCACTAATATTTTTACATTCTTGTTCCATCTATACCTTTATCCACTCACTCCATATATACCCCAAATTATTATTATTATTATTTTGAGACAGAGTCTCCCTCTGTCACCCAGGCTGGAGTGCAGTGGCGCGATCTTGGCTCGCTGCAAGCTCCGCTTCCAGGGTTCACGCCATTCTCCTGCCTCAGCCTCCCGAGTAGCTGGGACTACAGATGCCCGCCACCATGCCCGGCTAATTTTTTGTATTTTTAGTAGAGACGGGGTTTCACCGTGTTAGCCAGGATGGTCTTGGTCTCCTGACCTCGTGATCTGCCCGCCTTGCCTCCCAAAGTGCTGGGATTACAGGTGTGAGCCACCCCACCCAGCCCCAAATTATTCTGTACAGTTTTCTAGTTTATTATTTTTTTATAGTTTTTTTTAAGTAAGATGTATATACATTGAAATATATAGCTAAGATCTGTACAAGTTTGACAAATACATTTTTATCATGGTATAAAACATTTCCATCTCCCCAGAAAGTCCCCTTGTGTCCTTTCCTAGGCAATTTCCCCACCCAGAGGTAACCACTGTTCTGATTTTTTTCATCTTAGTCTACCTGCTTTCGAATGACGTAAAAATGGAATCACACAGTTTGTGCCTTTTTGTATTCAATTTCTGTGGCTCAACACATCT
The DNA here is from genome assembly GCF_028858775.2 of Pan troglodytes. Classification (NCBI taxonomy): domain Eukaryota; kingdom Metazoa; phylum Chordata; class Mammalia; order Primates; family Hominidae; genus Pan; species Pan troglodytes. The sequence goes on along the minus strand of NC_072406.2, from coordinate 105,147,383 downwards.
GTGAGATTCATACATGTTGTTGCATTATCAGTAATTCATTCCTTTTTATTGCTAGGTAGTATTCCATTGTATGAATATACCACAATTTGTGTATCCATTCTCCTTCTGAAAGCCATTTGGGTTGTTTCCAGTTTGGGGCTAACTGTGAACAAAGATGCTATGACTATCGTGAGCCCATGTTTTTTGTTTCTCACTGATAAACACCTAGGAGTGGAACTGCTGACTCAAAAGGTAGATATATTGACTTCATAACTGCTGAGGCTTTTCCCATTGTTTGTCCGTTTATTATTGAACTGTAGTAGTTTTTAATTCACACTTAATACTTTTAATTTGTTTTAAATAGAGAACAGTTTAGAATCTTAGCATAAAAAGGCTCCCACTTGCCTCTGGGGCTGCCACTGTTTAGCTAATTCTATACCAGATTTGGCTGGTGGTAAAGGATAACATAACACCACATATATGGAGAAGAATGCTGAGAGTTCGGGCAGTAACTAAAGAATTCATGTTAAACTGATTTTACTTAAAAAAGGAATAAATGTGAAGCCAAAGAAAACACTGATAGAATCCTTTCTAAACAATAACCAGAAAAGTTAAGAAAAAGGTAAAACAAAAATAAGCATTTTATGTAAGTTAAAGAAGTAAACCTTGGATATTTTCCAGATCCTGTATTACTAAATAATATTAAATCAAAATTATTTTTAATCTCACCTGTTTCATTGCTGTTTCACCTATTTTGTCAGAATGTTTTCGAATACTTTCCAAAAAGTCTTTGAGATCAGACATGGAGATTTCTTTAATATCCTCACGGAGTTTGGGAAGATTTTCTATCATGAGCTGACAAAACCGGTATTGACTAACCCAGGGGAAGTACACATTCTCTAATTGTTCCATAGTTTTTAGGGCAGAATAGTACCTGTGAGAAGTTAAAAAAAAAAAACTCTATAAAAAGTTCTTATCACAATATTTTTACAAGTAAATCTAAATAATCAGTTTTACACTGATTATTCATCAAAAAGGACCTAGTCATAGTTAAAATAAGTAAAATTAATATTTACATCTATTTGTCAAGGACAAACTATAAACCACATAAACAAGCCACAGGCTCAAAGTTGATGGCATACATTAATGTAAAACTTCTTTATTTCACTTCATCTGAATCTATAACATCAAAAGCATTATGATAGTATCTTAATACCATAAATGAATATGTATAATTGTTTCAAACTTGTGAATTATAACATCTAGTGATTTGTTATATGATTTTGTATTCTGTCTCCCATCATAATATCCATCCACACAGTATCACCACACAAAAATTACAAAACATGAATATAATTCTAATTAAAATAAAGTTTATTTAACTTTTTAAAAAATGTCATACTACTATTTAAGGCAATTAGAAATACTGTTAAGTATCACACACACACACAAAAAAAAACAGGTAAAAATCCACACTGGGTAGAGTGCTTTTTCAATTCAACAAATATTTACTGAATGTAATATTTCCTCTTTTGGGCTTTGGGGGCTACTGTTTCACAGTGTGACATGCTGGGTATGCAGCAATTAGTAAAGTGTAGCCTTTGCCCTAGATAAATTGACATATATTTTCATATACATAATTTAGTTCTCTTTAGACTTCTATGAGGTACACTTCTATGGCAGATATTACAAGTAGCATTCTATAGATGAGAAAACTAAAATACACAAAAAGAGTATATAATTTAGCCAAGAAACCATATTAATTCATAGCTGGACTGAGACCTTAGCAAACTGTCGGTTTCCTACAATAATACTCAGCACCAAAAATCTATTTGAGAGTTAGGTAGAGGAACTTTAAAAATTAATTACATAGTATTCCGTATCTTTCTATTGAATTGGATGACATTAAAAGCAGGAAAAGGCATTAACTAATGTACAAAAAAGGCAAAACAAAGTAAGTTGATAGAAACTATGAGACATAAGTGAAAACAAAAGCAAGTTGAAAAGACCCACCAGGTGTGGTGGCTCACACCTGTAATCCCAGCACTTTGGGAGGCTAAGGTGGGCGGGTCACCTGAGATCAAGAATTCGAGACCAGCCTGGCCAATGTGGTGAAACCCTGTCTCTTCTAAAAATATAAAAATTAGTCGGGCGTGGTAGTGCACACCTGTAATCCCAGCTACTCAGGAGGCTGAGGCACAAGGATCATTTGAATCTGGGAGGTGGCAGTTGCAGTGAGATCGTGCAACTGCATTCCAGCGTGGGTGACAGAGTAAGAAACTTTCTCAAAAAAAAAAAAAAAAAAGACGTTATATTCAAAAGCTGTTTTAAAATACCAATTAGTTTTCTGGCATATACTCTCAAAGATAGAGTATATTCTGCAAATTGTCACAAAATATTACAACTAATTTAAAAATTAGACCATCTAAATTTTATCTTGGTAAACATCAGAATGCTTATAATGTAAACAAAATGTACATTTGGTCAGAAACTAAAATATTTAGGTGGTGGTATGGGTAGGAGAGATGTCATTACAATAATTTTGATAATACCTGAGATATTAAAGGCTTAGATGAAGTGAAATAATGAATTATGTATTTTCAGTGTAACCCATAACATTTTAAATGCAACAGATCAATTAACAGTCAAACCACACTATATGATCCTTGACTAATTTCCTGATTTGATATGAACTAGGTATATTTCAAAAGTATTCTCTCTACAGCAGGTATGGTTTCTGAAAATTCATGCTAATGTCTACAATGTATTTGAAATCCTAAGTGATGCAGAATAAATGAAAAGTATTACCAGTAGCTTTTGCAACATACCACAGACACAGTCAACTTACTTCATAGCACAACTGTGCCTCCCTTCATGCCGCTCATCTCTCACCTCCCATCTTGGTGCTCCCATGAGACATCATCAGAGGCAAGAGAGGTCATAAGACTTACCTAGCACCCATATACACACAACCCAGAAATGTAGAGAGTTAAGGTCAGGGGGTTGAACTCTTAACCAATAAGAAGAGCAAGTCAGAGATAAGTTCTCCTTTCCTCTTCCTGGAGGGAAGGTTATGATTTGCAATAACATATACAACCTCCCTAAAGGTATTTAAATAACTCAATAACTCACCCTCATATTTGCTCTCTCAACTTTCCTTTCTCATTTCCCTTTCCCTAAAACTAGGATTCGGAGAACTTCCCTAGGATTATACTCCCTAAAAAAGTAGTAAAATACATGATTTTTACCTCAGACTCTGCTTTCTGGGAAAATTCAGGTGAAGATATATAGAAAGTTTATCATCTTAGGCAGAGAGCAGAAGTCAGAGACCAGACCCTGGATCCTTTCTAAAATTTAGCCACAAATCTCCTACGTTTTATCTGTTTCTAAATGCAAGCAAAAACAGCACCACAATAGATTACCATTTCTCCTTTAGATACACATAATGCTGTTTTTACAAAATTGTAACAGTAATCCATAACCACTAGAAAAATACAAAACCTATAAGGGGAATATAAAAAGCACCTATGATCTGATGCTATCATGTTGTAATTAACTCATCAGCATTTGGCCACATTTCCATCCAGTCATATATCTACACTTCCAGTTCTGTAAGCTCATACTCTATTCAACAATATATAATGGAATTTACCTTATAAATTATTTTCAAACAAATTATTATCCTATATGTAAAGTCTTTTATTATAAGGTAATGATGTCCTTATAGTTGGAATGTTAAGTCTCTGATTTTTAAAAATAAACAAAGTAGAGCAAATTTCCCTATATGTTAAACCTCTGACAAGGTGTCTGTTTTTATAAATACAAGACACTTTTAAAAATATACATGTCATCACTAAATGGAGAACATGTGAGTACTCTAATGATTCTCTGGCCTACAAAGTACAAATTATGCCACTGTTCTTACTTCATTTGCCTTCCCTTGGGTATTTCCATTTCACCAGAGTTTGTCCTACCATAGAATTGGTTACTTCAGTCTCTTCTATTCTTTTTAAATATAACTTCCTGCATACAAAAAAATTTACAAGATACATGAAAAAGTACGAAATTTTTATTAAATTCTAAGTGGAAAAAATAAGACACAACTATATGATGTCTGAATCACTTCCAATGTACAGACATAAAGAGATAAAAAATAAAGGGATAGAGAAAGATATACCATATTGACACTAATCGAAAGAAAGGTAGATCAGCTATATTAATTTCAGATTAAACAGATTTCAGAGCAAGGAAAATTATTAGGGATAACGAACATTACATAATGATAAAATGGTCAATTCTCCAAGAAGACACAGCAATCCTTACTGTGTATGTAACTAACAACAGAGCATCAAAATATGTGAAGCAAAAACTAACAGAACTGTAAAGGAAAATAAATAAATACACTATTACAAGTGCAGACCTCAGCAAGCCTCTAACAATAATTGACAGGTTCAGCAGGCAGAAATTCAATAAAGACATAGTTGAACTAAACAGTACCATCAATCAACCGGATCTAATTGGCATTGATAGAATACTTCATCCAACAACTACAAAATACACATTTTTCTCAAGCTCACATGGAACATCAAGACAGATCACATTCTGGGCCACAAAACATGCCTTAAAAAATTTAAAGGAACAGAAATTATACAAAGCTAATATCATACTTAATGGTGAGAAACAAGATGTTTTTCCCCCATGAGATTAAGAACAAGGTAAAGAAGCTCCCTCTCACCATTCCCAGTCAACATCATACTACATGGAAGCAGTAGCTAATGAAATAAGACAAGAAAAAAAGGTATTAAGACTGGGAAAAAAGAAACAGAAGTCTTTGCAGGTAGCATGAAATGTATCTATATAAAAACCTTCAACAAAAAATTTTCTGGAACTAATACCAACTCTGATAGAAGTAATTAAAGAAAATCTATATAAATGGAAAGATATTCCATATTAATGAATACGAAGACTCAATATCACCAACTGATGATATCAGTTCTCCCCAACTTGATCTACAGATTCAATGCAATCCCAATCAAAACCCCAACAACTTACTTTGTGAATATCAACAATGTGATTCTGAAGTTCATATAGACAGGCAAAAGACCCAGAATAGCCACACAATATTGAAGAACAAAGTTGAAGGATAGATTGACACTACCCAACTTCAAGACTTAATACTGTATAAAGTTATAATATTAAAGACTGTATGGTAAAGGTGAAAAGATTAACAAGTAGGTTAAAATGAAACAGAAAGCACAGAAATACACAAATACAGTTAACTGAGGAAATTCAATGGAAAAAGAGTAGTTCTTTAAATAAATGCTGCTGGAACAACAAGACATTCACATGCAAAAAAAGTGAATAAATAAATGTAAACAGTGACCTTCACTTTTTATAAAAATTAATTCAAAATAGATCATAGACCTAAATGTAAAACACGAAACTCTAAGACTCTAGAAGATAACACAAAGGAAAATTTAGATGACCTTGGGTTTGGCAATTAGTTTTTAGAAACACCAAAGCACAATCCATGAGGGAAAGAAAAAAAGGTAAACTGGATTTTTCCAATTTAACGTCATTAAAACTAAAACTTCCTACTCTTTAAAAACACTGTTAAGAAAATGAAAAAACAAGCCACAGACTGGGAGAAAATATGTTCGAAACACAAATTGAATCAAGGACTTGAATCCAAAATATAAAAAGCACACTTAAAACTCAACAATCCAAAAATAAGCCACCAAATTAAAAAGTGATCAAAAGACTTGGACACCTCGCTAAAGAAGACATACATGTGAGAAGATGCTCAACATCATGTGTCATTAGTGAATTACAAATTAAAATAACAATGAGATATCATTACACACCTATTAGAATAGGCAAAATCTGAAAAAATGACAACACTAAATCCTGTGAAGGATGTGGAGCAACAGAAACTCTCATTCATTCTGGAGGGAGTGCAAAATAGTACAGCCACTTCTGAAGACAGTTTGGCAGATTCTTACAAAACTAAACATAGTCTTACCATATGATCCAGCAATCACATCCCCAGGTATTTACCCAAATTAATTGAAAATTTACATCCATAAAACCTGCACACAAATGTTTATGGCAGCTTTATTCACAATTGCCAAAACTTGGAAGCAACAAGATGTCCTTCAAAGGTGAATGGATAAACTATGGTTCATCCATACAGTGTAGTATTATTCAGTGATAAAAAAGAAATAAGTTATCAAGTCACAAAAGGACATAGAGGAACCTTAAATGCATATTGCCAAGCGAAATAAGCCAGTCTGAACATGTTATATATATACTGTATTATTTCAACTATCTGACATTCTGGAAAAGATAAAACTATAGAAACAGTACAAAGTTCAGTAATTGGTACAGGTTCACAGCAGGGAAGGATGGGGAAAGATAGGGAGCACAGGAAAGTTTTCAGGCAGTGAAACTATTCTGTATGATACTGTAATGGATACATGATATATGTCTGCCAAAATCCACAGAACTGTACAACACAGAGTGAACTCTACTGTAAAACTATGGACTCTGGTAAATACTTATGTGTCAATATTGGTTCATCAGTTAAAGTAAATGTACCATATTAATGCAAGACATTAATAACAGCAAAACTGCTTGGAAAGAAGAGGAAAAGTATATGGGAACTCTGTACTTTGTGTTTAATATTTCTGTAAACCTAAAACTGCTCTAAAAAATAAAATCTATTAAATAAAAAAAATAAGCAAAAGATGTGAACAGACACTTCACAAAAGAAAACATACAAACAGCCAAATACCAAATAAAATAAAAGGCACTTATGATACTTAAAGATCTCTAGATAAGCCAATTCTAAAGGTTTTCTTGCCACTGAAATTCAACATTCCCAAACCTTTATCATCTAGATGCCCTGGATTGTGTCTAATCTAAATCCTTTCTTTCTACAGTCTAAACCCATGATTTTTCTACCTCTGATTTCACTGATGGTAAAAAAAAAAAAACAAAAAAAAAAAACAAAAAACCTGTTTATTCTGATCTATAAACAATCAGTCATCAGGAAAATGCAAATTGAAACAATGAGATACTATTTTATACTTACCAAAATGGCTCAACTAGAACAACTAATTAAACACCATATGTTTGCAAGGATGTGGAGCAAATGAAATTCTTATATTAATACATTGCTAATGGAAGCGTAAATGGTACTACTAAAATAATTATTTTTTAAATTATATTTTTAAAGTCTATTTTTCAAATCATATTTTAAATAGAAAAGTATTTAACGGTTTCTTAAAAAGTGTAGCATTCATTTATGCTATCACTGAGCAATTCTACTCCTATATATTTACTAAATGGAAATATAAACATATCCCTACAAAAAAGACTTGTACCTTAATTTCATGGCAGTCTTATTCATAATACCTGCAAACCTGAAACCACCCAAATAGCAACTAATGGATAGATAAACAAATTCTAGCAATAAAAAGAAATTATGCAACCACAGACGAATTTTAAAAACATTATCGGGAGTGAAGAAGATTCCATTTATATCAATTCTAAAAACACACAAAACTAATCTACGATGCTAAAAATCAGAAAGTGGTTATTTCTAGAGAAGGAAGGAGAAATTGGAAAGAGGTATGAGCAAACTGTGGGGGTAATGGAAGTATTCTTCATCTTGTTTTGGTGGCAGTGACTGTGAGGAAGTATAAGAAAGCTTTTGGGTGGCAATAACATTCAACATCTTAAACTTGGTGGCTACACAGGTATGTTTATTTTAGTATAACATAAACAAAAATGTACAAGTCATAAGTCTACAACTCCAAGAATCTCTAAAAAGCAAACACAAGAGGCTACCTGAAAAAAAAATTTGGAGATCAAAAAAGAGCTCCTAGAAATTAAAAATTAGCAGAAATTTTTAAAAATCAGCACCACCTTTGGAAGGTAAAGATGAAATAATCTCATAGAAAAAAGAGCAAGCAGACAAAGAGATTTTAAAACGTCAAAGAAGAGATAAGAAAATTAGAGAACCAATCTACAAGACTGAACTATTAATATCCTAGAGAAATAAGAAAACAGAAGGAAAAAAATAATTCAAAAAAACTTCCTAATGCTTAAGGATATTATGAGATTAAAGGATAATTTCCAGATTAAAAGAAGGCTCACTAAGTACCCACCACAAAAAGTACCCACCACATCAAAGCACATCATCAGGAAATGATAGACCACAGAGGACAAAGAGAATGTTCTAAAAGAGAGAAAAGGTAGGTCACAAACTAACAACTTCAAACTGTGTGTGTGTGTGTGTGTGTGTGTGTGTGTGTGTGTGTAATAAGTCCACCTAGCACATACATCTTAGTTCCTTGTTTTTGTTTTTCTTTGAGACAGGGTTTTGCTGTCACCCAGGCTGGGGTGCAGTGGCTCAATCTCAGCTCACTGCAACTGCCTCCCTGTCTCAAGAGATCCTCCTGCCTCAGCACCCACCCCCCACCAACCCCCCAGTAGCTAGGACTACAGGCACGCGCTACCATGCTCAGCTATTTTTTTTTTTTTTTCAGTAGAGATGGGGTTTTACCATACGGGCCAGGCTGGTCTCAAACTCTTGAGCTTAAGCAATCCACCTGCCTTAGCCTCCCAAAGTGCTGAGATTACAGGTGTGAGCCACTGCTCCCAACCCATACATCTTAGTTTCTAAATACCATTAATACTAAAAGGAGCTAGGGTACCCTGGAGAATGGCTGCTTCCAGATCTGAGGCAAAAAAAAAAAAAAAAAAAAAAAGGCACAATGAGAGCTTGGAACATCTTACAATACAATAAACACAAAAATACTCAAAGACAAAGACACAGGAACTGGCTTGAGAGGTTTCTCTTGTTAAATTTGAAACAATTTGTGCATCAAAATGAATAATGACAATAATAAATTATAATATATTTATTTTAAAAATGCATAAGTTCACAGCCATAATCGGAAAAAAAGAAAAAAGGTGGTGTTGGGGAATAAAAAGCTCTTCTTTATATATATAAAAGCCAGTTAATAAATGTTTAAGAAATAATAGAATTTTTAAAATCAACATCTTGTAAATCCAATATAATAATGGATTAAGGCAAGAATGATAAAACTACTGGGTGAAAACCTGTTAGGAAACAGGACCCACATACTACTTATTAATTGCAAAGAGAAAAATATACCTTTTCAAAAGACATCTGGTAGACTTCCCCTTAACCAAATGATCAAATTTAGCATAACCTAAGGACAACATGACTTTATAAGCCTCCTGATGTCATGCAATGTGAGGTATCACTTATGCCATACTCTTGCCAAAACCTTTTAACTTGAATCTAAACATGAAGAAACAACTAGATAAATCCAAAATGCCCTGGTCTACAAGAGAACTGACCTGGACTCTTCCATGAAAAAAACAAAGAACAGGAGGACTGTTCTAGATTAAAAGGGACAAAAGAACACATACGAATCAATGTTTTCAGGGAGGGAAAAAGACGTAAGACATTTTGGGGATAGTTGAGAAAATGTGAGTATAAATATTAGATTATATTACTGAAAAACCGATAATGCCCCAAACTGGAAAATAATATGGTAATAATTAAAAGTTAGTTATTCAAAGACATAAATATAAATACCAAAATAATCCATTAAAAGAGGTAAAAGTTTTTGCTCCTATAAAGAAGGAATGGTGAATGGGAAATAGGAAAGGTGATATCTGTTTTTTTTTTTTTGGCAGCAAACGTGTAGGAAAATTATTTGAATCTTTAAAATGTGAGGATATATAACATTGATTTAAAAAGAGAATATATTTTTAATACATACGTGAAAGAAAATAAGACTTTCAGAATAGCTTTTGGCTTGTTTATTACAGGGAAAAAATCATTCTACTAAATGGTATTAACTGGTAAAGCCTAATGAAATTCAACATGTAGCACCATGAAGCAGGACATACACACATCTTTTACTATAGGTCTGTGGATGTGTTCTGATAATTAAGTAGTTACTAACCAAGAAGAAATCATTTTTTCCCTAGTCCAAATTGTCTAATTTATTCTGGTTTTTCTATGTTACTTTTGAATCATTTGTTTTTTTTCTTTTGTTTTTTGGGGGGTAGGGGGTGGGGAGGTGAAATGAGGTCTCCCTATATTGCCCACGCTGGTCTCAAACTCCTGGGTTCAAGTGATCCTCCTGCCTCAGACTCCCAAAGTGCCGGGATTACAAGCATGAGCCATGACACCTGGCCAAAACTGTTCGTCTTTAAAATATTTTAAACATCACTATATCCAATGCTCCTATGGCAATCAATAAACTACTTTAAATTACTTTCTTTTTCATCTGTCATATATGCATTTGAGTTATAAAACAGAATGTGAACTACTACATTCACCCAGATTGTCAAAATATAACTGCCTACACTCTTTTCCTTCCACAATATGCACTTAGCCCTTAGTTACATGCAAAATTATTATGTTGGTAAGCTAATCAATATTTTCATTCCTGTTCGGCTATTTGTACTTGATCAACATTACCAATCCTTGATATCATTTATAAAGGACAATGATTTATTAATAAAAGGCTAAGATTTGCTTTAGTGGATTATCCTGATGTGTGAATTTTAAGTACAAAGGTTAGTGTAATGAAGAAAGCAAAACTCATGATTCACTATGATTTATAGTAAATGTATCTGTCCTTTCAATAATAGAAAAAAATTCTTATTTAAAACAATAGGAAAAAACCAACTCACCTTTTGGCACTCATCTGTTCTTTCAGCTTACTATACATTTCTAGCACTGCATTAAAAAATATAACATTTTAGCTTTCAAAATGAAAAGAAAATATTTTGAGACATGAAAATAATCAAAGCAGGAAAGAGTATATTACAAATTCATTAGACTTCTACAACTTGAGTTAGGCTAATATTTTCAAATAAAATGTTAAATACTTCAAGTATATGAAAACATGTTAATTTCCTTATATACTGAACATTTTATTATATACACACACACATATATACATATAAATGTATTATACTGAACCTGGAACACTTGTATATGCTAACCACGTATAACTGAGACATTAGCCTACTAACAATTATCCTATCCAGAAACTACTAATATTTCTTCCCTGAAATAGAACTGGAACTTTAGACTTTAGTTATTTGAGAGAGAAAGTTGAGTGTGAGATTCACTGATTTTTGACTCAACATACCAAATAAAATAACACACTTGTGTTAAACTCACTATAAACAAAAGTTTATACCAAATCCACAAAGAAAGAAAAGCGTCAAAAGCTTACAGTAGTAGGAGTGAATTATAATACAGCCAGAAGTAAACATAACAAAGCATCTTTATTCATTTCATCCTTTCTATCAAATGCAATTGTTTGATAGAAAGGAATGCAATTATTCAATAAATTATTCTTTGCCAAGATAATATAGTGTCACTAAAAAGGTTTTAAACCTTTTTACCCTTTAAACTTAGAATTTCAAAGTACAGAATGAGTACACACTTTGCTTTCCCTCTACAATATGGACACACAACATTTTTTTCCAGATTTTTCTACAGTCATATGACTCCTCCTAGGGGTCTCCAAGTTTACAAAAAACATCGCTTATGTGTCTGAAAACCATAAAAACTGCAGTGGTAGCTGTAGTGAATCAACCCTGACTCTGTCGCCTCACAGGACCCTATGTATATCTCTATCATAGCCTCTATATTGTAATGTAATTTTTTTCACATTTTCCAACCAAAGCATTAGAGGGAACACATAAACTGGGAGAGCGCCTGCTGCAATAAGTATAAACTTTCTTTGAAGTCTCCAATCTTAACAGTTCATGTAAATTTCATATCTACCTCATGCTATTTCAATATAAAAATAATGCTTTCCTCAAAAACAGTAAAAACTAATACACCAGGAAAATAAATGCATTGTTTATGCCATGATTTTTTTTTTTTTTTTTTTTTTGAGACAAGGTCTCACTCTGTCACCCAGGTTACAGGGCAGTGGCACGATCATGGCCTACGGCAGCCTCAACCTCTTGGGCTCAAGTAATTCTCTCACCTCAGCCTCCCCAGTAGTTAGAACCACAGGTACGCCACCACAGCTGGCTAATTTTTTTTTTTTAAATTTTAATTTTCTGTAGAGACAGGGACTCCCTATGTTGCCCAGGCTGTTCTCAAACTCCTGGCCTCAAATGATCCTCCCACCTCAGCCTCCTAAAGTGCTGGGATTACAGTCATGAGTCACCATGCCCAAGCTATGACTTCTTACATCCTTTCATACTCCTCCTAATCCACGGAAGAGTTAGGCAACTGCACTGCAACTGATGACTTACTTGTCTTTATTCCCATAAGATCTGTGAACTCCAAGTATCTGAGACAGGTCTCAATCAATTTAGAAAGTTATTTTGCCAAGATTAAGGGCATGCCCATGACACAGTCTCAGAAAGTCCTGAAAACATGTGCCCAAGTCGTCAGGTGTACAGTTTGCTTTTATACATTTTAGAGAGACATGAGACATCAATCAATACGTGTAAGATGTATATTGGTTCAGTCTGGTAAGGCGGGACAACTCAGAAGTGGGGGCTCCCAGATTAGAAGTAGGTAAGAGACAAAAGGTTGCATTCTTTTGAGTCCTTGATCAGCCTTCCACTGAATATACAATTTAGTCTGGCCCAGTGAATCTGCATTTTTATACAAATAAAAGGGCAGAGGAAGCAATCAGATATGCATTTGTCTCAGGTGAGCCTCAGAGGGATGACTTTGTGTTCTGTCTGTCCTTTGTCCACAAGGAATTTCCAGTGGGCAAATTGTGAGGGAGTATGTAGCTTCTTATCTTTGTACCTATCTTATTCAGGAGGAAAATAGGAGGCAGGTTTGCCTGACACAGTTCCCAGCTTGACTTTTTTCTTGGCTTAGTGATTTTGGGGTCCCAAGATTTATTTTCCTTTCACAGATTGTAGGATCCTTCAAAAGCTGAGATTGTGTCATTTCCAACTTTATAGTTCCAATACCTACCATGATGCCTCACACACACACACAAACACATTTATAAGTGGATAGTAGGACAGAAAGATGAATAGAGGAAAGCAGGTAGTTCTGGATGTCGCCATTAGGAACACAATATTTATATGAACTAAGAGTTGCGGCCTAGCCTTAAAAACGAAGACAGTAGCAGTAACAAACGGCTGACCTCTACTTCCCTTTATTTCTCTATTTTACGTAGCCCAGTAGGGGAATAAGCTGAATTTGGCTCTTGCTCATTCCATCAGTACCCAATTTTTAAGGTTTATTATCAGACAGGGACAAAACATTCAAACTTAGAGGACATCTTCATGGCTATTACAATGCACCTGACGGTGGCAAAGAGGTATTATTAAACATGACTATAAGGAAATAGGTTTCTCAACCCTGAAACTTAACATAATAAGCCAACATTTTATTTACTCAAAGTTTTTATGTAAATATACCTGGTCCATCAGAGATTAAGCTGAGTAGAATTTCATTGATTCTAAAAAAAAAGAAAAGCTATTCTCACAAGTCAAAAAACAGGCCAGGCGCAGTGGCTCACACCTGTAATCCCAGCACTTTAGGAAGCTGGGGTGGATGGATCACTTGAGGCCAGGAGCTTGAGACCAGCCTGCCCAACATGGTGAAACCCCACCTCTACTAAAAATACTGAAATTAGCCGGGCATGGTGGCGCATGCTTGTAATCCCAGCTACTTGGGAGGCTGAGGTTGCAGTGAACCAAGATTAAGCCACTGCACTCCAGCCTGGCCAACAGAGTGAGACTCTGTCTCAAATAATAATACTACTAATAATAATAATAATAATACAATTTTTTTAGCCAAAAAAATCCGCTAACAGTTTTAACAATATAATTTTTAGTCTAAGCTAAATTTACATTATAAAAATAGCATATAGCGGGTGCAGTGGCTCACACCTGTAATCCTAGCACTTTGGGAGGCCGAGGCAGGCAGATCATTTGAGGCCAGAAGTTTGAAACCAGCCTGGCCAAAATGGTGAAACCCCACCTCTACTGTAAATACAAAAATTAGGCAGGCATGGTGGTGGCGCCTATAATCCCAGCTACTCAGGAGGCTGAGGCAGGAGAATGACTTGAGCCCAGAAGGTGGAGGTTGTAATGAGCAGAGATCACACCACTGCACTCCAGCCTGGGAGATAGAGTGAGACTCCGCCAAAAAAAAAAAAAAAAAATATATATATATATATATATATATATATATATATATATATATATAATATAAAACATCTCATCATCTCATTCTATTCTGCTGAATATGGAGGTTTAGGCTCCTTCCTAAAAAAAACAATAATAAGTTTAAAAATGGGACAAAAGATGGATTCAGCTTACTATATTTAAAAAAAAAAAAAAAAAAAGGCCGGGTGTGGTGGCTCATGCCTGTAATCCCAGCACTAGGCTAGGACAATGGGATTGCTTGAGCCTAGGAGTTCAAGGCTGCAGTGAGCTATGATCATGCCACTGCACTCTAGCTTGGGCAACAGAGTGAGACTCTATCTCTAAAAAAATTAAAAATTAAAATAAATAAAAAGAAAAAAGTCATATACCTGCTTCCTTTTGTTTGAATAGAATGCATCCAACTTAAAGTATATTAAATCCAGGTAAAGAAAATACTAGTTAATTTCCTCAGAATTTATCTGATGCCCAAGTAATATTTAGCCCTAACAAAGAGACCAGAAACAGCGTTTCCAAAATACAGGAGGAAAGGCAAGAATGGTGAAGATCCGGCTCTTTTGATGTTTTTCTTACCTTATCAGCACAATGAGATTGTGAGCAAAGCAAAAACAACCTGCTAAGTGACAAACAAAAAACAATGGAAAACTAGAGGTAAAAAATCAGGCAAATTAGGTAAAGGTGAGAAAATGTAACCAAAAGACTCTCCCCATGGGAAAGTATTCCGAGGAAAAACAAAAAAGGGTTATGGGGGACAAAAGGCAAAAGAGGCCAAAAGGAATGGAAATGTAGAAGTTGCTGTTCTAGGAAACTGATGTGACATATAATCAAACAAGAGCTTTCTAATATGACAAAAGCATGAAAATTCAGGGAATAAAATGAACCTGAAAGATAAGCATGGTCTTTGTTGTGAGGCAATCACCAAATAATCTGTAATTCCCATACCAAAGAATCACTACTTGCTATTATTAAATTACAACTTTACCAAGCCAAACGTTTTATTATAGACAAGTTTAACTCACCAGGAAGGCATAACTGCAATTTTTCTACTACAGTTGTAATATTTCTCTGCTGAATTCTACATCGAATGATATCTTCTGTGTGGACTATCACCTTAGAAAAGAAGGAATGTTCATATTTTTAAACAAACAGTTAAAGAACAACTACATACTGAATACCCAGAAAAGTATCATTTTCTCACCTCTTTTCCAGCATCTTGAAACCTTCGGTTGGTATCAGTAACTTGCACCTTAAAAATTTAATTTCACCTTAGTTAGACAAATATGCATAAAACTGCCCTGATGTAACTGCTCACCCTTGTAATCAGATCATGCTTCATGAGAAACTTAGAACAAAGAAATGCAAATTCAAATTAACTCTACAGCTTGAACTTGAACTTTTGATTGAAAAGGGCTTTTGTTAACTTCAATTACTTATGACAGTTCTTTTTAACAGATTCTGTGGCAAACTTCTCAAATTTACTCAGGATTTTTGAACTTTACTTGCTTCTCTAAGTCTGTCAAACAATTCAAATCACTGACCCAATTGACCACTGGTCCCCTTTTGATAACTTCAATGAGGTCTATGTGCCATTCATTGTCTGTAGGAAATGGTGATTGCATTTTATGGTAATTAAACATTCATACTTTGCTGAATGCAAACACTGGGTGGTTGATTAACATCAAACACAGAAATTTCAATCCACAGCAACATTTTAATGCTGCAGGTGCAGGCAAAGCTCAACCTCAAATTTTCCCACATATTAAGTGACTCATTAGGTCATCATAGTAAGGAAGCACATTCTGGTTTATTAAAAATCTCATTAATTTCTGAACAAAGATGCTCAGTGACCTCATTGATGCTGTAGTTAGTCTCTTGTTATCTGAATATCCTTTATACAATGGTTTTCTAATCATAACCTTTGGTGAACCAGGGTCATTTTGTCTGCTAAGTGCTCTAAACGTAAAGAAAGATAAATAGGACAATTCTTATAATTAAATATTTTTTATCCTGACTGAACAAATCTAGGTCTCTTTTAATAAATAATGTTTTAGCTGTATGGCAGAAAGTGTAGACCAACTTTCTTTAAGAAAAATACCCACTGCTGTTAAACTTTTCAAAAAGTTTTAACATTATTAAATAATGCTGAGAACATAACTATTTATCGTAAGTTTTTAAAGGAATCTTAGAGGATAACATTTTATAAATATTGTACTAACTGTCATTTTAGAAATTCAAAAACTGCAAATAGGGCCTTTCATTGTATGCATGTTTTGAGTTCACTTCCCTGCATGGAAAGAAATCCTGTTAAGTCAGTGCATTACTTGCTTCAGAAAAAGAGAATACTCCTGTCATTAGCATGACAACTGTGTTAATAGAGCATAAAGAGCATTCCCTAATACATATACTAATTCACTTCTTGAAAGTAACATACTTAATAATGACTTGTACATATGTACTATCAACTAAGACTTGAGTAATTTAATGAGAACAAAGGCAAACAATTTTAACATATTTCTTACCTTCAGTTTTTCTGCATCAGTCCTTACTTTAAGGAGTTCTGTAATAGCATCTACAAAACCCTGATGATGAAAATTACACATCTTTTCAATTTCCTTGTCATGATTACGGATACAAGCATCTAACTTTTCCATAAACTTCTTGTGCGCATTTGGTTGGTCATCATACACAGACCTGAATGTATATAAGAAAGCTAAAATTAACCAAAATGTATTATTTAGTAAGCCTGATCTTTGCAAGAGGTGATATCTTAAAATTAAATCTCTGAACAAATAAACTGGTGATAATATTACCTTTAGCAGAAATAATTTGCGTGAAAGTATTTTATTTCTTCTTGAACATGATAATATTAAAAGAACCACACAAGCTCTAGATATAGCATGAGGTATCTGGAAATAAAGGCATGAGGCTCAGGAGATGTGGGCCTAATACAAGTCTTTAACATACTAACATTCAAAAACAAAGAATTACTGAGTGAATGAATGATTAAAGAATGAATGAACAAACTCATGATTTTTACAGCATTTACTATGTAAAGTAAATGCTCATGTTCTAAATGCTTTATATATTAACTCTTTAATCCCCACAACAAGGCTACAAAGTAAGCATTGTTATTACCCTTGCTTTACAGAAGAGTTACAGATTACTGAACTGCCATAAATTCCACAACCAGCACAAGTGATAGCTGGGATATGACTCCTGATAGTCCGGCTCCAGGGTTCATATTCTCAGATACAAGCCCATATTGCAGTCACCACAATGTTTCCTAAACATGGCATATTCATTCCTACTGTCTCTCAGCTCATGCTGTCTCCACAGAGAGCGTACCCCTCTATTCACCATGCAGTAAAGGACTACCCTTGCCACTGATTCCTGGGAGGAAAGCCTTTGGCATACCCTGCCTGGTAAGTGTCTTCTTTGTTTACCTGGAAGGCTTTGACTGCCAAATAGCAGATGCTAACAGTGTGACTCATGGTGAGGCCTGAGGCCACACAGTTTTAGCTGTGGAGGGGCAGGAGGTCAGCAATGTGGGCAGTCAGCCAAGTCTACATGGGTAGTCAGTCATGGCTATATGACCAAACTCCAATAAAATTCCTGGATACCAAAGCTTGGATGAGCTTCCCTGATTGACAATACTCCATGCGTGTTACCACACATCACTGCTGGGAGCAGTAAGTGCTGTCCACAATTCCACTGAGAAAGGACAACTGAAAGCTCACTCGTGGAACTCTCCTAGTCCCTGTCCTATGTGCCTTTTCTGTTGTTGATTTTAATCTGTGTAGTTTTTTGAAAGTTTTTGTTGTTGTTGTTTTTGCTGTAACAAACAGTAACTATGAGTGTAACAACTTTGCTGAATTTTGCAAGTCCCTCTAGCAAATTTTTGAACCTGAGAGTGGTCTTGGGAACTTTCCAAACCTCACCCCCACATCCGTTGCCCATTGTTTGAGGTTCATTTCAAGTCCCATTTCTTCCAGCAGGCCTTTGCCAATCATTCCCATGCCAAGTAATCTTTTCATCTGCAGGACAGGTAAACTTACAACCCCTTACAGTTATTCTGACACGTAATCATATATTACTTTGTATTGTAATTTACATGTTTTGTATTTAAAATATATTTTGTTTCCCCAAATAGACCATAAACTTCTTGAGGGTAGCCTCTGTCTTAGGTTTTTAATGAATACACTCTCTAATACAAGAGGTAACAATATAGGATACCAATTATTAAGAATTTAGACTCTTGGCAGCCAGGTGCAGTGGCTCACACCTGTAATCCCAGCATTTTGGGAGCCGATGTGGACAGATCACTTGAGGTCAGGAGTTTGAGACCAGCCTGGCCAACATGGTGAAACACTGTCTCTACTAAAAATACAAAAATTAGCTGGGCGTCGTGGCAGGTGCCTGTAATCTCAGCTACTCAGGAGGCTGAGGCAGGAGAATCGCTTGAACCCGGGAGGCAGAGGTTGCAGTGAGCAAAGATCATACTACTGCACCCCAGCCTGGGTGACAGAGTGAAACTCCGTCTAAAAAAGAAAAAAAAGAATTTAGGTTCTTGGCATCTATGCCTACATTCTAATGTACGTCAAATATAAATTCTAATTTTTTTAATTTTTTAAAAAATTTAGGTTCTGTAAGAGCTGAGTTAGAACTAGGCTCTGATCTTGGACATATTCTCTTTTCTATCTCCATGTCATCTTGACTTGTAGCTTTAAATTCCATAAGCACACTGACACCTGCTAAATTTTTATCTCTGCCCTGACCTCTCCTCAAACTCATATATCTCTCCAATTAGATGTCTGATAAGCATCTCAAATATGTCCGAAAATGAATTCCTGATCTCCTTTCACAAAACCTGCCCTTCCCATAGTCTTCCTCATCTCAGTAAACCCCACTTTTCTAGTTGCTCAGGCAAAAAACCTCAGACTCACCCTTGACTATTCTCCTTCTCCAGCAAACTACCTCCCCATTGGTATCACCCTGGACTAAGCCAACAACATGTCTTGCGTAGATTTGTCAACTGCTTCCTAACTGGTCTCCCTGATTCCATCCTTGTTCCCTTTCAGTCTGTTCTCAATACAGCAGCCAGATGATAGCTAACGGGAATTGTCCCATTAAAACCTAAGGCAAAGCCCACGTCTCTCTTCTGCTCAAAACCCAATTTATCTTACAACAGCCCATAAGACCCTACATAATTTTGCCTCTTGTTACCTCACTGACCTCACTTCCTGTTACTTACTCTCCATTTTACTTATTCCATGCCAGCAACACTGGCCTCCTCATGGCTTTCTTAATACACAGGCATATTCCCATCTATGCTATCTAGATAGACCAGACACAGAGATAGATAGATAGGCAGACAGACAGATACACACACACACACACACACACACACACACTATCCCCTTCCCTGCTTTATTTTTTAATCTTCTAAAACAAAGGAGTTTATCACTATATCATTCCTTCCACTGTAGAATATACTCTCTGTTTCACACTTTTAAGTATTATCTGTCTTCCCCTACTGGAATGTAAGTTGCATGAGGACATAGTTTTTGACTGTTTTGTTCCCTATTGTATCCCCAGCCCTAGAATAGTGTCTATCATATAACAGAAGCTCAATAAATAATTCATTAATAAATGGATGAATTAATAGATGAATGGATGGAATTAGAAAAGGCACTTACTAGCAGTTCAACCTCAGGTAAGCCACCTGAATTCTCTAAGTATCAGTTTTCACAACCATAAAATCGGGATAAAAATAGCACATACAGCAATGAACAAGTAGAATTTGAAGTTAAACACACAATACTATTTACATTAGCATCCTCCAAAATGAAATACTTAGATATAAATCTAAAAAATACACAAGATCTACAGGAGGAAAACTACAAAACTCTGATTTTAAAAAAATCAAGGAACTAAATAAATGAAGAACTATTCCATGTTTATGAAGAGGAAGACAATATCATTAAGGTATCAGTTCTTCCCAACTTCATTTATAGATTCAAGGCAATCCCAATCAAAATCCCAGCAAGTTATTTTGCAGACATCGATAAACTGATTCTTGGGTTTATATAGAAAGGCAGAAGACCCAAAATAGCCAACACAATATTGAAAAAGGACAAAATTCAGCCAGGCATGGTGGCGCACGCCTGTAGTCCCAGCTACTCAGGAGGCTGAGATGGGAAAATTGCTTGAGCCCAGGAGTTTGAGACGGAAATGAGCCATGATTGTGCCACCGCACTCCAACCTGGGTGACAGAGCGCAACCCCCACTCTGAAAAAGAACGAAAGAAAAAAAAAAAGAACAGAATTGGAATACTGACAACACGACCCAAGATTTACTATAAAGTTACAGTCATCAAGATTGCATGGTATTGGTAAAACAAACAGATCAATGGAACAGAATAGACAGACCAGAAATAAACCCACATAAACACAGTAACTGAATTTTGACAAAGGAGCAAAGGTTATACAATAGAGAAAAGACAGTCTTCAACAAATGGTGCTAAAACAACCGGACATACACATGCAAAGAAATGAATCTAGACTAGACCTTGAATGATAATGATGTGTCAATGTAGGTTCATCAGTTTTTAAAAATCTACTACTGTGGTGAGGGATATTGACGCTGGGGAGGCTTTGGATGAGTAGGATAGGGAATATATGGGAAATCTCTGTACTTCCTCCCAATCTTGCTAGAAACCTAAAACTACTCTAAAGAAAAAAAAGTCTTTAAAAAATAGTATCTACATTAGAGTGTTAGGAGGATTAAATTAGTAAACATGAAAAATTCTTAAACAATAACTGACACATGGTAAGTGCTTAACATACACTAATGACTAGTATAGTATGCACATGAGACAACCAAATCCTCGTTAAACAAGTGAACCAGTGGCTGAACAACTGAGTACTAGATACAAATATCAAATAAATATGACCAAAACTCAATTATCACACCAAAGGATCTGACTACCACTAACACCTAACATTTTTATATGTCCTTTTGCATTTTTTACATTTAGTGTTTCATTTATTTCTTTTACACATCAGAGAAACTATCACTGCCTCTTTTTCACAAATGAGTAAACAGTATAGAAATGATAAATGACTTGCTCAACGTAGCCTAGCTGGTGAGTAACTGAGGCAGTACTAAAATTCCTACTTCGTACTTTTCCCACAATTAACATATATAACAAGAACTATTAACTAAATAACATTATTTCTAAGGAAAATTCTTGTGCAAGAAGTTTATCTTAACTGATCTTGGTGTGCTATAAACAAATTTTTATTTCATGATTATGAGAAAGTATTGTATTTAAGTAATATACATATGCATTTCTATGTTTTTTAACACGTTTTATTAAAAGTTGGACATTTATCTGGCTCTTAAAATACCAAATAATAAACATAATACACCAAAAGAATTTTTTATATTACAATTATCACATTGGAGCAAAAATCTAGCAAGAGATATTTCAGGACTACCCGAATACAGAGTCCCTTCAAGGGAGGATTTGACTGCCTCTGTGGATATAAAGGAGATACTGTCATCCCTTTTGAAGAAGAGTAATAACATAAATAAACAGGAAGAAGAGAACAATAGTTCTTTCCCAGAAGTCTATTTCAGTTTAGAAAGTTCTCAAAGTAAATCCTTTGGTATGTTTTTCCAATATATTCTTCAAAGTTTTAAAAACAAAACTCCTCCTGCTTTATAGTAATTCAGGATACTGCCAGTGCATCTACTATAGCATCACAGGTGAACTCCTCTTTTTCTGTTGTGCTATAATGGAGAAAAACAATATTTTTTTTTAGAATATATGCAATACCCACCCTCCATTAATAGAAAACCAAAGCCTGAGAGGGGTAAACTATTTACATTCCATGCCTTCCGCTGTTAAAAAATAGAACCGTAAGCTCCAATGAAAGAAATAAAAATAATATTAAGGAATTAGTACTGTGAATGAGAAGAGTAGGTCTTGATCTATTACGAAGTCTCAGGCTGTCCCAACTCTCTCCTGACCCTAGATAATCATTTGCTATTCCAGACATGCACATAAGCTGTACTCACAGCTGATACCACCACGTGTCACCCACAACCCATATCAATGAGCAGAGTACACAGAAATAAAGTCATCAAGGTGAATAAAAGTTCCAAACCACAGGAATAAATTGCATTTAAAGAATGTACTGAAGAATCAGGCAAGTGCCAGAATCAAAAATTCATCAAATGATAGAATGCTGGCCCTAGAAAAAGCCTAGAAAGTTCCTAGATCTATGTCATTTTAATAAATGCAGCACAAATCTAAAAGCCAGCAAGCAAGCGCTCAAAATGGAATTAATCGGCTGGGCACGGTGGCTCACTCCTGTAATCCCAGCACTTTGGGAGGCTGAGGCGGGCAGATCACCTGAAGTCAGGAGTTTGAGACCAGCCTGGCCAACAGGCCAGGTAGAAACCCTGTCTCTACCAAAAATACCAAAATTAGCTGGGTGTGGTGGCGGGCGCCTGTAATCCCAGCTACTTGGGAGGCTGAGGCTGGAGAGAACTGCTTGAACCCGGGAGGCAGAGGTTGCAGTGAGCCTAGATCACACCACTGCACTCCAGCCTGGGCGATAAGAACGAAACTCCGTCTCCAAAAAAAAAAAAAAAAAAAAAATTAAATTAATCACTACAAGTAGTTGATTTAATCCTCTACTTAAGTTGATAAAAAGTAATATTAAAAATAACTAGTCTAGAAATCTGCTAATAAGGCCAATAATAAATAGCTGACTGAATGGAGAGAGGCAAGAAAGGAGAAAAGGTGGACATGTATCAGAACACTGGAATGAGGAAAAAAACAAAAGCTACTCTTATCCCAAGAATCTCTTGACACAGTATGTATAGCAGAACTTATGGACCTTCTCTCTTGATAACCATGTAAGGTTAACCTTGAATCAGACAGCCTGACAATTTGGAAAGATGGTGGAAGGAGAAGAAAATGAAGAGAAGATGTGCTCTTCAGGTCAACAATTCCCCACAGTGACTTAACCGGCCAGAGAGGAGTCATGTCTGCTGCTTCTGGCTTAATGATGGTAATGATAAAAATAATAACAACCAACCAAGTACTTATTATGTATTAAGTGCTTTACATGCATTATCTCATTAAGTATAAAAACAGAACCATAAGTTCCAATAAAAAAAATTAAAGAATTAGTACTGTGAATGAGAAGAGTAGGTCTTGATCTACCAATTACTAAGTCTCAGGCTGTCCCAACTCTCTTCTGACCCCAGATAACCATTTGCTATTCCAGACATACTTCTGGCTTAACTATGGTAATCATTACAGCTTTACAACATGGATTCTGTTAGCATCACAATTTACAAATGTAGTTTGGGAAGATTAAGACATTGAGTCTGAAGTCATATAGTAACAGAGTCAAGATTTAACCCCAGGTCTACCTGACTCCAAAGTCAGTGCTCTGAACTATTATATTACATAGACTCTCCAGTCAGAAATGGTGATAAGCAGCATAGAATGCAGAGGGAAGTTACCAGCATAGCAACCAACCAGATCACCTTTGAAGATCAACAATTGAGACTGACACAATAGGGAATCCCTGATGTGCACTGTTGCACCCATCAGGTGAAATCAACCAATGGACAGAAAAGGGGGATGATAACTGAGGCATAGCTAATAGTTACGCAGTTTTAAATTACAAATGCAACAAAATAAGGAGGAGCAAAAAGAAGTAGAGAAAACCGAGGGCCCTGTACTTAATCTCAGTTGAAGAGACTCTGAAAAAGCTATTTTTCTTTTTTTCTTTAAATGATAATCATTATTCTTTCAAATTCTGATTTGTAGGAACAGAAAGGAAATGCTGTTTAGCAGTACTCACTCTTTGAGCCTAGTTGGTTTATAGTTATATCTACCTAATTCATATATGAATGTGCTAGATTTATTGCCATTCTAAATTTTGAATCAATAAACAATTTTAACAAAAATAATTTTTCGTTCTTTCAAACTGTCTCCCAAAATTTTATAATTTCTATTGGTAAGTCTAATCAAGTTCCTGTAAACAAACACACACATATTTATATACTAGAACCAGCAAGAGCGAACATTAGAAAATTAGTAAACTTTCCATTCTCCCACATCCAATAAGAGTATACCTTAGTGCTCTATATATAGACAATGACACATCAATGTAAGAGAGTTCAGGGCAAAGGTAAAATAAATAAATAAATAAAATAAAATTTGTTTAAAAGTAAAAAAGAGAGGGGGGGTTAGCTCAGTCATCCCTTCCAAAAGCTTAACACAATAAAATGTCTAATTCTGGCAAAATTTAATGCAACTCAGACAGAAGTACAGATGCAAAATCATTTTTAAAAGAAGAGATGGCTGGGCACAGTGGCTCACGCCTGTAATCCCAGCACTTTGGGAGGCTTAGGTGGGTGGATCACAAGGTCAGGAGTTCCAGACCAGCCTGGCCAATATGGTGAAACGCTGTCTCTACTAAAAATACAAAAATTAGCCAGGCGTGGTGATGCACACCTGTATCCCAGCTACTTGGGAGGCCGAGGCAGGAGAATCACTTGAACCCGGAAAGCAGAGGTTGCAGTGAGCCAAGATTGCGCCACTGCACTCCAGCCTGGGCAACAGGGAAAGACTCCCATCTCAAAAAAAAAAAAAGAGCTGACTTTAACCTTCATGTGAACAGAGAACAAATATGGCTTATGCCACACTAAAGATTTTACTTACATATTTTAATTTTAGCAACTAGGAATGTATAAAAATACTTTGTGTCTCAAAAATATAGCTAAAAAAATTTTAAGTATCAAACACATTTTCTATCTTCATTATATCAACTCTTGAAAACCAAAGTTTTCAAAGTTTAAATATGAGTTAACTCGCTGTAACTGATTATAAATTGGCTTTAGGGAATTTAAACAAAGTATCTTGCAGAGATACTTTCTTGAATTGTGTGTTTAGGGCTCCACCTAGTGGTAGTAAAATAAATACAAAAAGAAAGATAAGACATTAAAATGTTAAAATTGGTTCACTAGAAATTAATGCTTTTATCATCAAATCAAATGTCTTAACTGAGAAACTAAGGCCACTTGAATTTTTTGGAAAGATGCTATATTCTGTAAATAAATGACTTAGTAATCAAATTCCACAGTATTTTTTTTTAAGGAAAAGTTCCCTTTCTGATGAAAAACCAACATTCACGATGTATTATTGTGAAAAAAACTCATCGCTTTTTATACATTTTTTGTTAAAAAGCATGTAATATCCTTACACTATTTTGGGTATCTTTTTAATTCACTGCAGTCTTCATTGTAAAGAATAAATCCATTACAACTGTGAAGAAAATAAAATGTATTTACTCTTTTTTACTAAAATAATGTCTACACTTTGAGGAAAATCTGATATAATCTCAAAGTATCTAATTCTAATGTCCCGAAATTACTTATATTTGCTAGAATAGTATAGTTTCTTTTCTAGACAAAATAAAAATGGCTTTTCTCTGTCCCAGAATGCTTTGTTCACTAACAGAATACATATACTGGTTGCATAACCATAAAAGAGCATGGTCAGGGGCTACATCTGCATAGTGTATAATTTGAGAAAGTACCTAGAGCAATTGCCATTAAAATGCTAGTCACTGGCTGACTTTCCCATGTATTTTACTAAATGTCAATCAACTGCTTTTAAGAAAAAACAAAAACTAGCAAGAAAATGGACTTCCAAATACTGGAAAACTAGAAGCAGAAATATTGTTCAGGAATCCCTGGGCATTGACACTGCTTGTGTCAACTGACACCTTTTGGTGTCAAAGCTTCCTACAAACCTTTATCAGAAAACAAAACTTTAGGCCAGGCACAGTGGCTCAAGCCTGTAATCCCAGCACTTTGGGAGGCCAAGGCAGGTGAATCACTTGAGGCCAGGAGTTTGAGACCAGCCTGGCCAACATGCTGAAACCCTGTTTCTACCAAAAATACAAAAAAATTAGCCAGTTGTGGTAGCACACACCTGTAGTCCCAGCTATTCGGGAGGCTGAGGCAAGAGAATCACTTAAACCCAGGAGGCAGAGGCTGCAGTGAGCCAAGATCGCACCACTGCACTCCAGCCTGGGCAACAGAGCAAGACTCCATCTCAAAAAGGAAAGAAAAGAAAAGAAAAAAACAAAAAGAAAACAAAACTTAACTCTTTTACCCCTGACAAAATACTATCAGTTACTTCTGACTTCCTTTAATGCTTTTTAATGTCATTTTATACCTTTTCAAACACTAACCTATTTTCTGCCAGTTTTTCAAATGATACATTAGCCTTAAGTTTGCATTTCTATCAATAAAAAATTGCTTTCACACTCTTCTGTGCATTCTTTATTCTTCCAGTATAGGCATTTTTACTATTATTTCACCAGTTCTTCAAATGGCATATCAAGCTTAATTTCTAGCATATCAATCTTAATTTTATATTTCTCATTATTAGTAATTAAACTTTGGTATTTCATATTAGTAAGAGTACATATGATACTTCTTTAGCAATTTCATATTTATACTGAATTCTTTTCAGATTCTAGGTACTAATCTCATCGACTAGTACTGAAAACTTTGGTATTTCATATTAGTAAGAGTACATATGATACTTCTTTAGCAATTTCATATTTATACTGAATTCTTTTCAGATTCTAGGTGCTAATCTTATTGACTAGTACTGAAATTTTGGTTACTAACTATAAACTATATTTTTCTGAATATTAAATATATAAGACAATTAACCATGTTATAATTACCAGCTTTTGACAAACTAAACATTCTTTAAAATGCTGCTATAAAGATATAAAGACAGTTTTTAAAGCAAACACAAAGAAACAATAGAAATTACCAAAAGCTATTAAAATCATCCTATCCAATACACATCACTTGCTGTCAATCTCAAAATGATTTCAAAATATAGAATTTGGATATATCAGTAAATGTGGTAAATTCACCAAATTCTCCTGCAACAAATTAGTTCACAATTGATTTAAAGCCAAGATTTGAAAACATTTATTTAAACAGAAGCACATGAATTGTTACAGTTCTTTCAGAATAGGACATACATAGGCCCCAATTATGAAAGGGCAGTTATATAGCAAATAGTAAGCTTTCTGAGATGCAGAACGTTGCCCTACATTGCCCAGATAAAGTTATCAGCAGTTTTCTGTGCCTCTCGTATGGATCCTGGAAAGTAGGAGAAGCTACACTGAGACACTCTATTTGTTCCTACCTGAGTGACCATGTTGTTTCTAGTAAATCTTTGTATTCTTTGTTATATAAATTGAGAATCTGATCTAATCTTTCAGTGGAGCAGCCTCTGCAATATCAATTTATAACCCACTTGAAACCCTGAAGTTAGAGTCAGAAGTGAGACTTGAAACACCGCAACTCTCTTCAGTAGCCTCCAGATATACTTAAGAAACCCAAAATTTCAGTAACAACCATGTGAGAAACAATGGGCTAAAATATTATTTAAAGATAGTAGATAAATTATCTTTGAGAGATGGGGTCTTTTTTCATAAAGCCACATGATTTGGAATTATTTTCTTTTAAACAACAAATAGCAAAGACACCACCTCCCAATTTTTTTTTTTTTTTTTTTTTGAGACAGAGCCTCACTCATGTTGCCCAGGCTGGAGTGTAGTGGCACGATCTTGGCTCACTGCAACCTTTGCCTCCCAGGTTTAAGCAATTCTCCTGCCTCAGCCTCCCAAATAGCTGGGATTACAGGCACCTGCCATCATGCCTGGCTATTTTTTGTATTTTTAGTAGAGATGGGGTTTCACCATGTTGACCAGGCTGGTCTCGAACTCCTGACCTCAGATGATCCACCTGCTTTGGCCTCCCAAAGTGCTGGGATTACAGCTGTGAGCCACTGTGCCCAACCACCACCTCCTTATCTTAAATGCACAAAAGGTTTGCTCAAAGTAGCCACTCAATCTTGGAATAAAATATTTCTACTATAGTTAGTTAGCAATATGAAATACCAAGAAAAAAACCAATGTAAAAGTATCATATCCAGTACTCTTAACATTTTCCCAACCATTTTATCAAATACAGCAGACATGAATAACAACCTTCCCATAACATTCCCTGATTGTGTTAGTCTGTCCTCATGCTGCTAATAAAGACGTACTCAAGACTGGGTAATTGATAAAGAAAAAGAGGTTTAATGGACTCACAGTTCCACATGTCTTGGGAGGCCTCAGAGAACTTACAATCATGGTGGAAGAAGAGGCCAACATGTTCTTCTTCACATGGCAGCAGGGAGAAGAAGAATGAGAGCCAAGCAAAGAGGAATGCCCCTTATAAAACCATCAGATCTCATGAGAACTTACTATCAGGAGAACAGGATGGGAGAAACCACCCCCATGATTCAATATCTCCACCTGGTCCATCTCATGACTATTGGGGATTACGGGAACTATAATTTAAGAAGAGATTTGAATGGGGACACAGCCAAACCATATCGCTGATACTCTGCAATCCAGAAGCAAATCAGAAATACAACAGCTCCAAGGAAATAATACGTAGGTCAAGAAAAAGGAAGATTCCTTCTACCAATATTAAGTATTGTGTAAGTGCACAAGCAATAGAAACTGAAAATGAAGTGCAGAAAACAGGCATATACACAGGCAACTTTAATACAGAGCACAATTATTCCTTAAATCATTAAAATTTATCTACAATGAACCTATTCTTCAGAGAGGCAAGAAAGTAAATGAAGTAGTATTATGACATAGGTCCAAAATTCTTTGCACATCTTACAATAAGAGGAAGGGTCTACACTCCCTTCCTTTAATCTGGGCAGGCTTGTGACTACTTTCACCAATGGAATATGACAGAAGTGACACTATGTGACTTCAAAGACTAGAAAAGGCCATGCAATATCTACCTGTCTCCTTTAGACACTTAGTCTGGAGAAAGCCATCCACTATGTAAGAAATCTGACTATCCTAAAAATGACAAGCTGGAGAGGCCACATGTAGCCACTCCCAAATGACAGCCACAGCAACTGCCAGCAATGTGGGCGAGCCATCTTGGCTGTCTAGTCCAGCTGAGACTTCAGATTACTTCAGCCCCAGCAGGTAGCTGACAGCAACCAATATCCATTTGACTACAACCACATACGAGACCCCAACCTACAACTGCCCAGCCAAGTCTTTCCTGAATTCCTAAAGAAAAACAAAAAGTTTTCATGTAGAATACAAGTTACTTGGAAATTTGCATAAAATATTTAAAATAGTATTAAACTTAAAATCTTTCCCAGGATAATTCCTTTTTTCTCCATTTTTTTCCCTTTTGGCACTAGTCCTTTTTGGTGCTGTCCTAAACTTATTTTCTACCCCTGGATGCCCTTCCCCCTCCATATGCTTCAATACTAATTTTAAACTTCCTTCAAATTTCAGCTCAAGACAGTTCCTTAATGTTAATTTCATAAATAGCTATACTGGATAACCTTCCCATTACCAGAAATTTTCCCATTTTTTTTTAACACAAGGTTTATATTACACTATCTTTTATTAATACGTACATCAAATTTACTCTCCCACTACTTGGTGTATATTTTATCTTCTAAGTTCCTTGAGAACTGAAGGTGTCTTCTATTTCTACATTGAATTCACAAGTGCTGTGAGGATATAAATTACAAATCTTAATAAAAAGAACAGGCTCACTAGAGGGCACCCTTTACCAAAAAGTAAACTCTAGAAATCCAAGTACAGTCGGCCCTCTGTATCTGGGGGTTCCGTATCCCTGGATTCAACCAGCCACAGATGGAAAATATTCAAGGAAAAAAAAAATGGGTGGTTGCGTCTATACTAAACATGTATGGACTTTTGTTCTTGCCATTATTCCCTATCCAATACAGTAAACCACTATTTACATGGCATTTACATTGTTATTAGGTATTATACGTAATCTAGAAATGACAAAGTACATGGGAGGATGTGCATAGGTTATATGTAAATACTACACCATTTTATATAAGAGATTTCAACATCCATGGATTTAGGTATCCACACCGGTTCCCGGAAGCAAATCCCCACAAAAACTGGGATGACTGTATTTTCATTTAGTACCACATCAAAATATGATGTGAATCTCATACTCGACCTAATCAACAACTAAGTATTATGAAATAAAAATAAAAATAAGATTTCCCCATTTTTTGAAGTGGTTTTACCCTGTTACCTATTGCTTTAATATAACTGTTTTTAAAAAAATAGCAGAACAGAATCATAAACAGCACAAAAATTATCTGGCAATTCCAGGCTCCTATGGGTAAGTATAAACAACACAGCACAGGATAAACTTTTATACATTACAGAGTGCCTGACATACAACAGGCATTCAAATATTGAAAGAACACATATAATAATTTTACTAAAGAACATCTTAAAATCAGCGTTTGAATTTGCAATAAATATATAAAAGTTACATATATTGAAAACTGATGGGAAATCAGTACTGATGGATAAGATCTATAAGGAATTGAATATCAATCAAATACAAACAAAAACATATTTTACTTGTCTTCTTCATCAGCATTAGAAAATCTACAAAGGATGATTTTTTATGATTTATTCATGTTAGATGTCATATATGAGGATAATACTGAAATTACTGAATGAAAAATAACCTAAAATTTCTAACAGACCTATGAGCTTTTTTTTCTCTTTTAGAGACAGAGTCTCACTCTGTTTCCCAGGCTGGAGTGCAGTGGTGTGATCACAGCTCACTATAGGTTCGACCTCAGGCTCAAGTGATCCTCTCACCTCAGCCTCTCCAGTAGCTATGACCACAGGCGTGCACCACCATGCCCAGCTAATTTGCTTAAAATTCTGTAGAGACACAGTCTCCCTACGTTGCCCAGGCTAGTCTTGAGGGGTCCTCCAGTCTCAGCCTTCCAAAGTGCTGGGATTACAGGTGTGAACAACCACAACTGGCCTCTATGAGCCTTTTAACCTACTTCTAAACTATATAATAACATTAGCATTTTATAGGGGGAAAACATTAAGCAAAGTTAATGCTTAAAAAGATAATTTTTGGCAGTCCTGGAAAAGACAACACTGTATAAAGTATATCCTGAGGTGGAAGCAACAACTTTACTAAACTGCAGAAAATTTTAAAAATGAAAGCCAGATGCAAATACATTTAATTCTAACTTTGAAACAAAGAACCCCCTGAAATACATACATATTTTTAAAGACCTTTTTTAACAAGTGGCCTCAGTTTGTTGATTTCTTTGGAAAAAAGTGATAAGCTCTTATTACAAATTAAAAATGAAGTTCTTAAAAATCTCAACTTGACTAGGTATAAAACAATTTTAAAACCTTTAAGGTAGATTGAGAAAAACCTGGCTTAAAAAAACAACACATTTGTCATTGTTACAGGTAGATAGGCATGGGCAGGGCAGGAGAGGGCTCTCCCCGCCACCCACCAGAAATGTCAGGTGACAGTTTGACAGTTATCGCATTGTCTCTCTAAAAATGATAATTTGGCACCCCCAGGAAGAAGCAACTTCCTGGGCATGCATGTGTGATAAGAGACAAAAATGGTAAAGTATGATCTTCCAGGGGCGCACTCCACCAAAAAAGGAAAGAAAACATCAGATGGGCATGTGTATCACTCCCTAAACACACTGTGTGTGCTCAATTCCAAAGGGTAAGGAGGGCACTGGGCATGCGGAAAGTCCACCCTAAGGGAAGAATCATGGGGAAAAGGGGAGCCTATAAAGTCCCAGGATCAAGGTTAAGGTTCCTTTTTTTGCTGTCTTCTTTTGCCCTCTTTTCTGTCTTGGACCTTCATGTGCCTGCTTGGCATCATTACCAAAAAGAGATGTCCACAGGGACCTTTCTCGCCAAAGACGACCTAGAAAGAACTACAATGAAGAGGATAAGGAAAATCAAGTAGATGAGACTCAAGATCAGCAGTCACCTCGCCATCAGTACTGTAGCAACTTCAATTACTGATGCAGATGCTCAGAAAAACCTAAACCATAACATGGCAAACAAATAAAAGCAGTCAATCTACCAGCTAGAATTCACCCACTCCCAAGGCTGAGCAGGGCAAGGATGAATAAATGCCGGTTTACCATCTCTACCATCATCCAGTTTAATTATCCAACAAGAAGAAATGAATAGAAAATTCCAGCAATAGGAAATGGAACAAAAGGTTGGAGCTGAAGACCTTAAGTGCTTGCTTTTTGCCCAATGACCAGATAACTGGAACTATCTGCATTATCTATGCAACATGAGGTTTGTCGTATTTTTACCTAAAGACATATCCTTTTCATAATGACAAAAATATATTTTTAAAACTAAATATGTAATATACATATATATTTAATTTGTTAAATGTTTTTCAAAAGACAAAGAATTTTGCCATATAAGTATATCCAGAAGTAGTATGGAGGAAAACAAAAACACAGTTAGTGATATAAGGCTGATCCCAACTCCCATCACTGACCCTGACCACACAGTCCACTTCTATTGGTCATTTCTCAGCTTTGCAGAAGAATCAGAAAGAAAACATGAAGTTGAAAAAGGCAATTCCCACTCAAAAGCAGAATATAAATAACAAAACAAAACATAAAAATCATCTTTTTCCATCTGTATTAGTGCTTTGCAATCCACAAAGCAATTTTGCATACATCACTGCACTTGGTATCAAGAACCTGGAGAAGTATAAAGGACAACTGGCTTTATATCTATCTCACAGATGAGGAAAATGAGGCTCAAAGAAGTTAAGGGATTTATTCAACACCATGTGGCTTCTAAAAGGCCAGAGCCAGGTAGACAATCCAAATCTTAGACTCATAAGGAATGCTGAAGGATATTACAGGAAAAAAAAAGGTAAAAGGAGATGACTGCACAAATCGTCATTCAGTTGCTGATATTACATTATGTTCAATGTCAGTAATACATTCATTGCTGATTTCCACGGTATCTGTCTGATTATTATGGCAATGCCTGTAGTAATTAATTCTCTTGAAATTAAGCTCCTGCACAAAGAAGTGGGCAATACCAAAACATCAATGCATACACTCCCTTACAAACCACAAAGGGTAAGTTTCCTGCCTTCCCGTTCAGGGATGACAAAAACAAAAAAACAAAAAATCATTACGCAGATTCTATTAGCCTTGCTCTATTAAACTAAAAAGAACCATCCCTTCTAGTAAGAGAGCCCTAAAAGCAAACTTGGTTTAAGTTCTTTTTTACCTCCGGAATGAATGAATGAGGATATGAATGAAAAGGGAAGGTAGGAAAGGATTGCATTGTTTTGTTTTTTTCCATCGTTGAGAAATGAAAAGGGGCATGCATAGGGTAAAAGTGTCAGTGATTTTTCTTACAGCCCCTATCTCCTAAGGAAAATGAACTGGAGATTGGTCTCACTTAAGCTACTGGATGCCTGTCTGGGAACTGCAGAGGAAGAAGGAACCTACATCACTTTACTGTAAGTTCTTTCCAAGATCTGAGCCTCCTCTGCCCTAGCACAGGTTGGACATACAGGACCCTCCCTTCCTGAGTGCAATTCTGATCACATTCTTTAAACCCTCTCTTTTTTTAGGTTAAAATTTAATAATGTTTTGACACTGCAGCTTTCATTATCTGATACTCCAGGTTAAAAGGCAAAGCACAGTGATTAAAAGTGTAGGCTCTGGAGTCAACTGGCCTGCATCCACATCTACCTCTACCAATTACTGAGTGCAGGGGGCAAATGACCTAATCTATCTATCCCTACCTCAATTTCCTCAGCTGCAAATGGGTATAACAATGGTACCCTCTTTGCTTCTTGTTAAGATTAAATAACGCATTTAAGTGCTTAAAACATTGGCAATGTTCAATAGATGTTAGCTATTATAATTACCTACATGATTACTTTTATCTCCAGGAATGAAGATCTTGACTAAGAAATTATTTTAGATTTAATATTATTTTTCATAAAATTTCACACAAAATGAGAACCACTTAAATGTGCAACATAAGGAAATAATTAAATAAGCTAAGATATATGTACTTTAAAATATTAATCAACCATAAAGAATTACCTTACAGAGTGCTTATAACATTATAATAGGCATTGTCAATATTAAATTCAAAAAGATGAACACACAAATACAGATATACTCACAGGACAAACTCAGAAATACACACACCAAATATGGAGTACTTTTGGTTATAAGGGTTTTAAGTGATTTTTATATATACACGTGTTCTGAAATTTTTTTAATGAATATTTACTATTTTTATAATCAAAAAATTGTATTTTTATTTTGATAAAAAAGGGATGAAAATTTCTATATATTATAGTCACTGCTTCACTTAAAAACTATTTAATAGTAATCATTTAATATGTTGAATAACATAACTTTGCTCAATAAATATTCAATATTTAGTACATGTCCACTTTACATAGAAAAACTCAAATTAATGTCAACAATGATTATTCTTTAGTGGGAATAAAAGTGATTTTTTCTGCTCTCTATTCTTCTATATTTTTTAAGTTTTTCTATAAAGAAAGTTTGTGTTTTTCATTAATTCAGTCCAAAATAATTTACTAAGTCTGTTGTACTCATGGCATTCTGTTATGTAACACAGTAGGAATTCATGAGATATGTATGAAATCACAGGTCTCAGGGGCAATCTAATTAGGGCTATATTCAAAACATACTTATTCATACACAAAGACATACATTTACAAACAACAAAATAATGCTGTGTAGCATTTTCAAAGTCCATGCTATAAGAATCCAGACATATAAAATATATGTGTGTGTGTATCCATGTAGAATGCAGTATTCTAAGATGGAAAAATTTCGTGGAGGAAATAGGAGAATTCAATAATAGGTAATATTTGAATTGGTAGAGAAAGGAGGAGGAAGGTATTCAATTACGGGTAAAGACAGACAGGAAAGAACATGGCATTGTGCATAATTCAAACAGTTTAACTGATATGAAAGATATCTGTTGTTACTGGGAATTTCACTGTAATTCCCATACAGTGATTCCTAATCTTTATTTAGGCTGTGCCTGGGGATAGCATGACTCTCCTCTCTAATTATAATCAAAGTTATAGTTCTCCCTAGGAAAGTGCACAAACACAGCTATAATACCTACCTTCTCTCTGAGAACTGCTACCCATTGACAAGGTTGGACAAGCTGCATAGCCTCTTTCAAAGTACACTGCAACAGGGGTGTACAATCTGATACACTCTCAGGAATTTTAAATTAACTGGAATTCAGATAGTCAGGTATGTGCCTGACTAACATATAAAAGCTATAGGTGGTCATCCTCCACCAAGTACAGAGAGAAGCAGAGAAAGTCAGACTTCACAAAAGGATGAAGACAAAGTCATCAAGGAGAAATAGAAAGAAAGATGGTTGTCCACTTCTTTGTTCCAGTCTTTCAAAAAGTTTGGCTGCCCTAAGATTTTTATAAAATACCTCAGTAACCTTCACCATTTATTTTTTCATTTTTTCTTAAGCTAACTCAAGTTGGTTTGATTACCCGCAACTACAAATTTTTTTTAAATCCTGGACAAAGATGCTCACATGGGTGTGCATGTGTGGGGGTGCACACACACACACACATTTCTTACAATTAAAAAAGGTTTACAGACACCTTCATCTGACTAGTATATTAGAGCATATCTTCCCAAATGAATAAGTTATGGGAATACCACAATATTGATCATCTCAGCTCTCAATCTAATTTTCTGTTTGTGTCACAATATAAAGAATGGGAAGCCCTACCACATAATAATCCAGAAATAAGGGTCAAGACATGGTTTACGTTACTAGACTCCTGATGAAAACAGCATGTCAAAGAGGTCACCAGGCTGATGATGATGATGATGATATGCCATATAAATTTTACACACTTTTAGTTTTTTCACAACACCAACAATATTGTACTGCTAAGTAAAAAACTGAAGTTAAGGTAAGTATCCTAAAATACTGCTGCTCGGTATTCAAACCAATGCTATAGCCTGTAGCTACAGAGTAACTGAGAGTTTCTAGCAACTAAAGAGGAAAAAAATGTATATACATAGAATCCAAATTTCTTTTTTCCTTTTTTCTTTCTTTTTTTTTTTTTCTGTGACATGGTCTTGCTCTGTCGCCTAGGCTGAAGTGCAATGGTGCGATCCCAGCTCACTGCAACCTCTGCCTCCCCGGTTCAAGCAATTCTCCTGCCTCAGCCTCCCAAGTAGCTGGGATTACAAGCATGTACCAACACACCTGGCTAATTTTTTTTATATTTTAGTAGAAATGGGGTTTCACCATGTTGGCCAGGCTGGTCTCAAACTCCTGACCTCAAGTGATCTGCCCACCTCGGCCTCCCAAAGTGCTGGTATTACAGGCATGAGCCACCGTGCCTGGCCCAGAATCCAATTTCTTTCACCATGGAATACTGAAAAATATTTCTTGTTTACATAAAACTCACGTTCTATGTGTTTTTCCATGAAATATTTCATCTAGTTTGCTATATGTGCTCGTAAAATGCTTTATAAAATAATGCCCAGATGCTTTCTCTAATTTATTTGAAGAGATTCTGTCAAAGAATTTGTAATGACAGAATTGATATACTTTAATATGTTTCTTAAAAGATACATTCATATCTTAAAGGATTATATGACCCTTCAAAGCATCAAGAGCAAGCAAAAGCATAAAAATGAAGAACGATTTTCTGTATATTTCTGATGTTGAATTTTACTTGACTTGTTCTCACAAATAGTATCCTGTTTCCACGCACAGAAAAAAGTCTAGTGTCGTGTGTTAGTTAACATTGCCTCCTATAACTAGTGTTGACATTCTGTATTACGGACATTAATACTCACTGTAATTTTGAATAACAGCACAGCACACTGATGATCATTAATGAACATCCTCCATGGTGAAACCTGAATTCACAATCAGCCAGCACAGATTTGCAATAGACTTCCTCCTTCCTGTTTTTACATTCCTGACCAAAGAGGTATCTCTTCCTGTTGACTGTTGGGCATTTGGTAAAATGCAAAAAATGAGAGATGAAAACACCCACTATATTTAATTGTATTTGTCCTCTAGGATAAAATGAATTGCGAAAATAAGTTTTAATTCAAAAAGTTTAAACAAGTAGATTAATGAATGCAAATATAGACTGCTTTCCCAGAAAACTTCAGAAAATTAAACAAAAATATCAGACTGACTACAGCAGATCTAATGTGCACTTTGCGTAATAGCTTAAGAGATGAACTATATACTCAACCCAAGTCTTTTACAGGAATCTTAATCTACAGTTAAGAAGAAATTCACTGAAGGACTGACTTCACAGCAAAACAAAAAGAATACTACTCAATCATAGAAAACAAAACATAAAATTAATTGAGCTTTACACTTATTAGTTGTGCATGTATAATTCACTTAGGATTTACAATGCTAAAGACTATAAAGTCTATAAATATCTTTATTTTTCAAAATAAAGATGTAACATTAATATTTATATACCCAAAAATTCAAAACCAATCTCATCGAACAGAAACTAAAGGAGATGCAACAAAAAAGAGAAACAAGTTAATAAAAGGGGACTTTAACATATCTCTCTCAATCCAAGAATGATCAGGTGAAAAATAACATGAGGCTTTAGAAGATATAATGAACTTAATTAATAAGGCATGTATGTGTATAAAACTGTGAAGCCTAATAAAAAACCATACACTTTGAAGACCACATAGAATACTCATGAAAACTAACCATATATTAAGCCACTAATAAAACCTCAATTAATTTGAAAGAATAGAATAAAAACAGATTGATCTAACTATAATGTAATAAAAGTAGAAATTAGTAGCAAAATTTAACAAATAAAAAAGAC
Organism: Pan troglodytes; assembly: GCF_028858775.2. Classification (NCBI taxonomy): domain Eukaryota; kingdom Metazoa; phylum Chordata; class Mammalia; order Primates; family Hominidae; genus Pan; species Pan troglodytes. The sequence goes on along the minus strand of NC_072406.2, from coordinate 105,109,292 downwards.
TCTCCATACTTGGAAAGTTATAAAAAACACACAATATAAAAAAACTTTTGGATCAAAGGGGAAATAAATACAGCAGAATTGCTTTAAAAGAGCAATAAGGAAGATATATCAGAACATGTAGAATACACCTAGAGCAATCATCAGTGAAGAAGAACAGCATTAAATAATAACGTCAATAAATGAATTACGTACAAAATGCAAAAAGCTAGGAAAAGAATAAAAGAAATGGAAAGAATCATTAAAAATAAAAGCAGAAAGGAATGAGTTAGAAAACAAAAAATGTATGGAACTACTAAACAGGTTTTTTAAAAAAATCGACAAAACAGGCAAACCACTAGTTAACCAAACAAAAGGGGAAAACAATGACTGAAATTACAAATACACAAAATTTAAATTTAAATACAAAAAATACTAAAATTAGGACTGACAAGTGGGATATAACCATTGAAAGAGAAGAAATTATTATTATTATTATTTTATTTATTTTTTTTAAACGGAATCTCACTCTGTCACCCAGGCTGGAGTACAGTGGCACAATTTCAGCTCGCTGCAACCTCTGACTCCCTGGTTCAAAGCGATTCTCCTGCCTCAGCCTCCTGAGTAGCTAGGATTACAGGCATGCACCACCACGCCCAGCTAATTTTTGTATTTTTAGTAGAGACAGGGTTTCATCATGTTGGCCAGGCTGGTCTCGATCTCCTAGACTCAAGTGATCCTCCAGCCTCGGCCTCCCAAAGTGCTGGGATTACAGGCGTGAGCCACTGCAAACTGGCCTATGATTTTTTTTTTTTTTTTTTTTTTTTGAGACAGGGTCTTGTTCTGTCACCCAGGCAGGAGTGCAGGAACACAATCATAGCTCACTCCAGCCCCAATCTCCCACCTCAGCCTCCCAATTAGCTAAGACCACAGGTGTCCAGCTAATCTGGTTTTTGTTTGTTGTAGATACTGGGTCTCCCTATGTCACCCAGGCTGGTCTCAAACTCCTGGGCTCAAGTGATCCTCCCACCTCAGCCTCCCAAAGTGCTGGGATTATAGGCATGAGTCACCGTGCTGGGCCGAAATCTTATTTTTAGTAAGATTACACAAGTCTACTCAAATAAATTTGATAAACTTGAAGAAATGATAATTTTTCAAAAGAACACAATTTATTGACCCTCGAGAGAGAAAGTCTAAAACAGACCAATTATCACAAAAGAAACAGAGAAAAGAGTTAAAAGACTCCTCTACCAAAAGCACCAGATCCATTGATTTTCACAGGGGTAATTCTGAGAAACTTTTAAAAATAGATAACATCAGCTGGGCATGGTGGCTCACACCTGTAATCCTAGCACTTTGGGAGGCCGAGGTGGGTGGATCACGAGGTCAGCAGATCGAGACCATTCTGGCCAACATGGTGAAACCTCATCTCTACTAAAAATACAAAAATTAGCTGGGCGTGGTGGCGCATGCCTGTAATCCCAGCTACTCAGGAGGCTGAGGCAGGAGAATCGCTTTGAACCAGGCAGTCAGAGGTTGCAGTGAGCCAAGATCGCATCACTGCACTCCAGCCTGGTGACAGAGCGAGACTCCATCTCAAAAAAAAAAAAAAAAAGATAACACCTACACTAATTATATAATGCCAAAAAAAGAAAAACTTCCAATTTTGTTTAATGAAATGAGTGTAACATTGATCCAAAGATCGGAAAAAGTCTGTACCAATGTGCAAAATGCACCAAAGTGCAAACTACAAAGTAATCTCACTTATAAATATCAAAGCAAAAAATCTTTAAAAGCATACTAGCCAACAGAATTCAAAAACACACTGAAAGAGCAAATTGTCATGACCAAATGGGGTTTATTCTAAGCAGCAGGACTATTTCAATAATAGGAAATCCATTAATAAATTCAATCATACTGACAGAGCAAATAAGAAAAAATCCTATGACCATCTCCATAGATGCAGAAGAAACATCTGACAAAATTCAACAGCCTTTCTTGCTAATAAAAGCAGTATTGGTGAATACTTCCTTAACATGATAAAATATAAATACCTCAGTTCAAAAGCCAGAGCTGGGTGGCACGCGGTGGCTCATGCCTATAATCCCAGCACTTTGGGAAGCTGAGGTGGGCGGATCAACTGAGGTCAGGAGTTCAAGACCAACCTGGCCAACATGGTGAAACCCTGTCTCTACTAAAAAAATACAAAAATTAGCCAGGCATGGTGGTGGGCACCTTTAATCCCAGCTACTCAGGAGGCCGAGGCAGGAGAAACACTTGAACCCAGGAGGCGGAGGTTGCAGTGAGCCAAGATCGCACCACTGCACTCCAGCCTAGACAATAGAGTGAGACTCTATCTCAAAAAAAAAAAAGCCCACAAGCCAGAGCTATCCTAATGAAGAAATACTAAAGGTTTCCCCTGCTAAAGTCAGGAAAAAAAGATGCCCCCTGTCTCAACCACCGTATTGCAATTATTGGATTGTTAAGTTAGACTAGAGAAAGCAATCTTAGGTTTAAGAAGTGAAAAGGAAGTAAAATTATTTCTAAATACAGACTATATGATTACGTAACTGAAAAACCCAACAGAATCAGTGGTGAAAATTTATAAACAATAAGAAAACTTAATAAACAGTTTAAAAATTAGCATACAAAGATCACCAGCATTCATTTATATATGAGCAAAAACCAATTAAATGACAATGTAAGGCCCCTGTCTAGGCACGGTGGCTCACATCTACAATCCCAATACTTTAGGAGGCCAAGTAAGGAGGATGACTTGAGGTGAGGAGTTTGAGACCAGCCTGAGCAACATAGTGAGACCCTGCCTCTACAAGGAAAAATAAAAATTAGTCAGTTATGGTGGCATGTGCCTATAGTCCTAGCTACTCAGGAGGCTGAAATGAGAGGATCCCTTAAGCCCAGGAATTTGAGGTTACAGCTAGCGGTGATCATGCTACTGCACTCCAGCCTGGGCAACAGAGTGCGACCCTGTCTCTCTTTTTTTTTTTTTTTTTTAAAAAGAAAGGGCCTGCCATGGTGGCTCATGCCTGTAATCCAGCACTCTGGAAGGCCAAGGAGGGAGGATTACTTCAGCCCAGGAGTTTGACACCAGCCTAGGCAACAGGGTAAGACCTCATCTCTACAAAAAATTTTAAAAATTAGCCAAGCACTAATTTCAATCACATTGATGGAGCAAAAAAGAATCGTATGATCATCTTTATAGATGCTGAAAAACATCTGACAAAATTCAACAAACTTTCTTGTTAAAAACACTAAATAAAGTGGGTATTGATGAATGTTTCCTTAACATGATAAAATATAAATCCCTCAGCACAAAAGCCAGAGCTCTCCTAATGAGAAAATACTAAAGGTTTTAGTCCCAGGTACTCAGGAGGCTGAGGTGGGAGAATCACTTGAACCCAGGAGGTTGAGGCTACAAGGTGAGTCATGATCATGCCACTGCCCTCCAGCCTGGTCTCTAGCAAGAACCTGTCTCAAAAAAAAAAAAAAAAAAAAAAGAGGGAGGGAGGGAGGGAGGAAAGAAGGGAGGGAGGAAGGAAGGGAGGGCCCAATTAAAATAATGAGAAAAAACACCTACACATAATCTTAAGGAATTCTAAAATTTATTTATGGAAAAGTTTAACTCTCTTGAAAGACATAACATGTTCTTGGATAGGAAGACTCAATATCATCAACATGCCTGTTCTCCCTAATTAATTTATAATTATAGCTCAATCCCAATCAAATACTTTGAGTGTTCTAGAACTAGAGAAATTTATTGTTTGTTTAGAGAAATAAGGAAGAGTCACCAGGAAATCCCTGAAAAAGATAAGCGATGAGATGTGGGTAGCCCTACCAGATATTAAAACAACAAAGCTTCCAAAATTAAAAGTGCTGCATAGCACATGAATAGACATATAGACAATGAACAGAACCAAGAAACCCACATACAGTACCACTGCGTATAAAAATTCAGTACATGATAATGGCACCATCTCAAATCAACATGAAAAAGACCTACATTTTAATAAGAGGTACTAGGATAGCTGGGTTGCCACGTGAAAAAAGATAAAGAGCCACTCCTCATGCCACACCCCAGGAAAATGCAAACAGAATCAGATGCAACATTAAAAAACACCATACAAGTACCAAAAGAAAACATGGGTGAACTCCCCTATAACTCTGGAATCTGGAAAACTTTCCTATGACTCAAAATTCACAAGCTAAAAAGGGAAAGACTGATAAATTTTATTTCATAAAATAAAAAACTTTTGCACAGCAAAAAATAAAAAAAAGGATAACTACAGTAAAAAGACAAATGAAAAAAATGTTTCTAATGGCAATTTTAAAAAACTGAAATGGACAAAAAAGATTACTGAATGTCCTATCTAGCATACTTTTTGGGGTTATCTGTACCTTTCACTGTCTTTTGGCTATTTTACAACTTTATAAATTGTAGAAAGCTGATACTAATACAAATGACTCTTGTCCACAAAAATACAGATATATTTTTGTCAGTGGAATACAATTGATTACTGCCCTGTGGATACTGACCAGTTGTGTATCCATTTATATATCCATCTCAGCATTCCCAAATCCTATATTGCTTTTTGCCATTGCCTTTGAAACAGTTGTAACATCATACTGATTCCCTCTTAATAAGTTAAATACAATCTTTGGCACATATTCATTTTACATTTGTGTGAGGGTCATGATTTTACCTTTTTGAAAATTATCTTTTAATAGTTTTGGAAGTTTTACCAAAATGCCCAGTGCATTCACCTGACAGAGCCAAGAAAACTGCTTTACCAGATAATTGCACCTCATGGGCTACTCAAGCTTGGGTATTATCTTTTCTTGGCTCCCAGAAGTAAAACCCAAGCAGCAATATATACTTAACTTTGCTGCCTGTTTCTCTGGGTCATCCCCGCTTCCCCCATCCTCTCTACAAATTATATGTTCTGGTGTGGTTTCTAGTTACTGCATGGCCAGTAAGTTATCACCCCTAAATGGCAGCAATGATTGAGAATTCGATTTTATGATCATTTACTTGGTGATCCTTATAGACGGATGATAGAGATCACTTGGGTAAAAGATAAAAGAGACTTTGGTTTGTTAGTCTTTTTAACATATCTGTTTATTCTGAGCTCAAATCCAGTTAAGAATTTCATGTCCACCAAGAACAGGTCTTTGACATCTGGACCAATGAGTTTTTCTATCTCTGTGACTCTTACATCTCTTGACCTGTGAGTGAAGTTACAGAAACAAAGTTACAAAGCTCTGCATCTGTAATTCAGAAAGGCTTTTACCTCTTCATTAAGTATGTAAAACAAGTTATCTCTATTAATAGTTTAAACTATAAAGTCTCTTGAATGAAAGAAACTCTGTTCTGACTGGCTTATTGATACAAATAAGTACTTATATAAATAGAATATTTGTAAAATTCCCCCAAAACAAGGAAATTGAACTTCTAATATGTTAAATGTGTTAGACTTAAGAAAAATTCTTATGGAAACTAACTCAAAAACATTTTTAAAACCCAAGGTCACCTAAATAAGATACAATTTTGGCAAACCTTGATAATTTCAGTTTTTAAAAACAGCTATTTCTTGTCTCTGATTAATCATTTTATTCTGCTAAGATTTTTTTTCCTAAACACATACAGGTTTACTGATCACATAAGCTAACATTACCCTACATAATATTTAAGATGATGAAAAGGTAAACTCGTGCTCAAATAAATTATTCTGACAAACTTTTAATTTAAACATGTATGAAAATAATTTCCAACATTTTTAGGTAACAAAATCTTGATATTAAGTTAATTAATAAATAATAATTGGATATCTAATTAATTTTTAGTACAACAGAACCCAAGAAGACTGATTACTAAGCACAATTAAATTTATATATTTGTTTCTTTATATGCTATATAAAGGCTATGGTTTTGGGACATGTTAATGAAAGTGTTCAGTTTTGCCACTTTAAGAAGGTATAAAAGGAATGTTTGTGGCTATAGGAGTTTATATTACGTGTCCTCATGAGTTTTCCAAGTGTGATAAAATTCTTGTGTACAACAGACAGTTCTCAATGTTTAATCCCAGTGTTTTAATGTGAAATATAAATTAGTTACTTGGATTAAAAATTTAAAATCATTACCAGCAGTTAAGATAATACTGGGAAAAATAGTAAGAGAGAAATACAATACAATTGTGTAGATGCTTTTATTTTTCAAGAAAATTGAGTACACTTAACCCTTGAACAACACAGGTTTGAACTATGCATTCACTTATATATACACAATTTTCTTCTGCCTTTGCCACCCCTGAGACAGCAAGACCAACTCCCCCCATCTCCTCCTCAGCCTACTCAACATGAAAATGATGAGGATGAAGACTTTTATGATGACCCACTTCCACTTAGGGGATATTAATATAGTTTCTCTTCCTTATGGTTTTCTTAATAACATTTTCTTTTCTCTCACTTACTTTATTGTAAGAATACAGTAGATAATAAACATAACATAGAAAACATGTTTTGATTGTTAGGTTATCAGTAAGGCTTCCAGTCAACAGTAGGCCATTAGTAGTTAAGTTTTGGGAGTCAAAAGTGATACTCGGCCAGGCCAGCACTTTGGGAGGCCGAGGCAGGCAAATCACTTGAGGTCAGAAGTTCGAGACCAGCCAACATGGTGAAACTCTGTCTCTACTAAAAAAAAAATACAAAAATTAGTTGGGTGTGGCGGCGTACACCTGTAATCCCAGCTATTCAGGAGGCTGAGGCGAGAGATCGCTTGAGCCCGGGAGGCGTCTCCCTCTGTCGCCCAGGCTGGAGTGCAGTGGCGCGATCTTGGCTCACTGCAACCTCCACCTCATGGGGTTAAAGCTATCCTCCCACCTCAGCCTCCTAAGCAGCTGGGATTACAGGCGCACGCCACCACGCCTGGCTAATTTTTGTATTTTTTTAGTAGAGACGGGGTTTCACCATGGTGGCAAGGCTGGTCTCAAGCTCCTGGCCTCAAGTGATTCACCCGCCTTGGCCTCCCAAAGTGCTGGAATTACAGGCGTGAGCCACCGTGCCCAGCTGATACTCATATTTTTGACTGCAATGAGGGGACAGTGCCCCTAAATCCTGTGTTGTTAAAGGGTCATCTGTAGTTTCATGCTAAAGTAGTAGTTATCAAAATTTTTGTTCTCTTAAAACTGATGGAGAATTCCAAAAATATTTTGTTTATGTGGATTATAACTATCAATATTTTTCAATTAAAAATTAAAACAGAATTTTTAAAAACATTTATTGATTGATTCATTTGAAAACAGCAATGATGAATGCAATGCATGTTAACATAAATAATTTCTGAATTAGTCAGGGTTCTCCAAAGGAACAAAACTAATAGGATATATAAAGACATATAAAAGATTTATTACAGGAATGGGATCACACCATTATGAAAGCCAAGTTGTACCATAACATGCCGTCTGCAAGCTGGAGAACCAGGAAAGCCAGTGGTATAATTCAGACCAAGTCCAAAGGCCTGCAAACCAGGGGGGCTGCTCGTGTAAGCCCCACAGTCTGAAGACCTGAGACCAGGTGTTCCGATGTCCATGGGCCAGAGAAGACAGATGTCTCAGCTTAAGAAGAGAGAAAGAATTCACCCTTCCTTCACCTTTTTATTCCATTTGAGGCCTCAGTGGATTGAATGTCCACCCACATTGGCGATGGCAGACCTTCTTTACTCAGTCTACTGATGCAAATGCTAGTCTCTTCCAGAAAAACCCTCACTGGAACACCCAGAAATAATGTTTCACCAGCTATCTGGGCAGCCCTTAACTTAGTTAAGTTGACACATAAAATTTCATCATCATAACCTTTTAGGATTATTTAAAAATAATTTTGACCTCACAGACCCCAAACAAAGAACCAGTGCTCTAGAGTCAAGTGTTTGTTTCAGAATATGAAAGAGCACAGTGAAGGACAAAACTTGGAAAATGAAGTATATCTGCCTTGGTTTATAATACCTGAGTCTGAAAACCAGCTATGAAATATGTTACAAACTTAGCAACATTTGCTTAATCTTGTTGGGCTTGTTTCCTTGGTTATTTGTTAATGCCTCTGCCTACAATACGAAAGGTTACTCTTTACCTTCTGTGTAATCCGCCTATATAACAGTGAGTCTGTTTGCCAGAATAATTTTCTGTGTTTCATAGGGACTTTATTATACTTTTTATTATTTAAGCAAGCAAAAAAGGTTTCTTCTCACTTATTAAAGAGCTGAGGTTCTTCACAATCAAGTTATCTATGTTTATTTTTAAATGATTCATTTTCATGTTAACTAAATAGATAACCAGCACCACCATGCCCAGCTAATTTTTTGGGGTTTTTTTCTTTTTTTTTTGTTTTTTTGTTTTGTTTTGTTTTTTTTTTTTGAGATGGAGTCTCACTCTGTCGCCCAGGCTGGAGTGCAGTGGCGCGATATAGACTCACTGCAAGCTCCGCCTCCCGGGTTCACGCCATTCTCCTGTCTCAGCCTCTAGAGTAGCTGGGATTACAGGTGCCCGCCACCACGCCCAGCTAATTTTTTTTTTGTATTTTTAGTAGAGACAGGGTTTCGCCGTGTTAGCCAGGATGGTCTCGATCTCCTGACCTTGTGATCCGCCCGCCTCGGCCTCCCAAAGTGCTGGAATTACAGGCGTGAGCCACCGCACCGGCCTTTTCTTAAAATTTTTTGTAGAGATGGGATCTCTCCATGTTGCCCAGGCTGGTCTCAACCTCCTGGGCTCAAGCAATCCTTCCCGCCTTGGCCTCCCAAAGTGCCGAAATTATAAGCATGAGCTACTGCACCCAGCCTCAAGACATCTTTTACACCTAAAATTATCTTTAAGGTTTCCCAGAGGAACCCTAGAACAGTTCAGTTATTTATTCTTTCAGCTTACAAAAAATGAAATGCAAGAAACTATTAGGTTTTTTTGATGTGCTACTCTAGTAAAAATTGCATGGGAAGAGTTATCAAATTAAAAGAGATGCTTAGCCTTCCTAGATTAAATGTCTATAGGTAAAAAATGTACTAACACAAACATTTCTGAAACTGTACTCTTTATGGGAAGTCCCTGGAGATTTGCCAATGCCCTTGCTATCAATATTGTGTTTTCATTGATCAAACTTTTAAAGTAGTAGTTATGTAATAAACCTGATAGGAAATTTTACTCTCTTCCATTCTGATATTATTGGTTACAGTGATTAATTAGCCATAGCTGTTAAAGTCCATCATCTACAGATAGTTTTATTATACTCTGATGCTTGCCTAAAAGCTCTGCTATAGGCTGTTAAGTCGAGCTTGTATCTTCAACAATGAAGGGCAGTTTCAGAGACTTGTGCACTCCAAACTATTGACACTTCACAAAATAGACTCTAAAAGTTAAATACAGAATTACCATATGACCCAACAATTCCACTCTTAGGTAATTACCCCAAATACTGAACATAGGCATTCAACCAAAACTTGTACATGAATGTTCATAGCAGCATATTCTCAACCACCAAAAGGTAGAAACAAATGTTCATCAACTAATGAATGAATAAATAAAATGTGGACTATCTATATAATGAGAATTATTCAGCCATAAAAAGAATAGTACTTTTTTTCTTGAGACAGGATTTTTCTTGGTATTGCCCACATAGCAGTCCATATGGACTGCTATAACTAAATACTGTAGACTGGGTAGCTTACAGACAACAGAAATTTCTTTCTCACAGCTCTGGAGGCTGGGAAGTCAAGATCACAGCAGATTCATGTCTAGTGAGTTCTGGTTCATAGATGGTGCCTTGTAACTGCATCCTCACATGGTGGAAGGGGCAAGCTAGCTCTCAGGATCTCTCTCTCTCTCTCATAAGACTACTACCGGTCCCATTCATGAGTGATGTGCCCTCATGACCTAACTACCACCCAAATGCCCTACCTCAAACTATCACATTGGTGATTTAGGTTTTAACATATGAATTATGGGGGGGGACATGAAACTTCAGACATAACAAGTATTGATTCATGCTACAATATAAATGAGCACGCTAAAGTGGAAGAAGCCAGACACACACAAAAACCACATATTATATTCCTCTATTACATGAAATATCCAAAATAGGTAAAATCATAGAAAGCAGAAAACTGGTTGCCAGGGGCTAGAAGAGAGAAAATGAAGAGTGACTATTTAATGTGTACAAGGTTTCTTTCTGTAATGATGAAAAATGTTTTAAAACTAGATAGAGACGATGGCTGCACAGCACTGTGAATGTACTAAATGTCACTGAAATACACATTTTAAAATGGCTGTTTTTTACATTGATGTTACCTCTATTTAGGAAAAAATAAAACAAGAATAATATTCGAGGGGGATACACTTCTGGAATAAAAGTGTGAGGAAATCCACAAACCTGTTCCCTAGTGAAACAACCCTAACTAATTCCACAAACCTGTTCCCTAATGAAACAACTCTAACTAATGAAAATTATTTTTTTAAAACACCATTTGAATTTCTGAAAATTGTCCTAAGAGCATACAGGAAAAGAAGAAACATTTATCCAAGAAAATATACTACATACTTAGTAAGAACAGTAAGAGTTTGTGGCCCTTGACCCATGACCCACATCCACCTTTTCCCAACCACCAATTCAGGTGACAGATCTACCCAGTGGGAGTAGCTGAGAAGGCAGGGCTCTCTTTCCTGCCAGGGTTTCAGTCAAGAGCCAAAGAAAGGACAGGCATTCAGAATTTCTTACCCCTGCCCCAACTGTGTTGCAGAGGCTAAAAAAAAAAGGTGAGTATGGCAGAGAGAATAAGGGCTCCATTCTTCCACCCAGCCCTCCTTCATCCTCCCAGCCCCTGGAGGATGTCATAGAACAGAGGCTATACCACAGTAATAACAACCATGGATATTGGGGACCCAGCTGCCCTCACTTTGGCCTGCTCATACCAGAGAGGCTCCACACTGAGAGAGGCAAGCCAAGACCAGAGACTGCCATCTCACCCAGCACCATGCTCTTAAAGCAAGGATATCACTCCAAGAGAGGGAGGCCACTGTTCGTGCCCCCAGATCTAGAGCAGTGGCTCAAGGATTATAATCAGGGGGTGAGGTAGAAGGTAAGTACAAAGAGCTCCAAAGAAGTCCCCAAAGAAACTGACCTTATGTAGAACAGAGTGTGGAGAAGCACAAACATAAGGGTGCTCTTGAAAACAATGAAGACTTTGGTATTAAGCAATTGAAAGGAGGTTGGTAGCTTCATGAGAGTAATAAGCTAAATTCTAAGTCAGCAAGTTTACCCAAGAGAACCAGGAAAAGAAAAAGTGAAGAAGAGCCTTCCTGCAGTGAGAACAAACCTCAGAGACTGGCCTGGGAAAACCACCACTGCACTCAAACAGATATTGGTACACCCATGTTCACTGCAGCATTATTCACAATAGTCAAAAGGAGGACGCAACACAAATGTCCACTGATAAATGACAGATAAACAAAATGTAATATATACATACAATGGGCTTTCATTCTGCCCTAAAAAAGGAAGAAAAGTATGACATGTGCTACAATGTGGATAAATCTTGAGGACATTATGCTTAGTGAAATAAACCCGTAACAGAAAAACATATAATTCCACTTATATTAGGTATCTAGAGTAATTTTAGTCATAGAGATAGAAAGTAAAATGCTGGTTGCCAAGGGCTGGTGAAAACTGGGGAATGGGAGTTAGTGTTTAATCAGAGTTTCAGCTTGGGAAGATAAAACAGTTGTGGAGAGCCAGGCGCAGTGGCTCACGCCTGTCATCCCAGCACTTTGGGAGGCCGAGGCGGGTGGATCACGAGGTCAGGAGTTCAAGACCAGTCTGGCAACATGGTGAAACCCCGTCTCTACTAAAAATACAAAAATTAGGTGGGCATGGTGGTGCATGCCAGCTACTCAGGAGGCTGAGGCAGAATTGCTTAAACCGGGACCAGGAGGTGGAGTCAGCAGTGAGCGAGATCACGCCACTGCACTCCAGCCTGGGCTACAGAACACGACTCTGTCTCAAAAAAAAAAAAAAAAAAAAAAAAAGTTGTGGAGATAGATGATAATGGTGGCAGAACAATGTAAATTGTACTTAATGCCAAATAACTTTATATGTAGAAATTATTAAAATGCTAAATCTTACATTATATGAATTTTATCACAATTTAAAAATAAAATAAAAAGCCAAGATTGGGAAGATTAGGGGTTTTAATCCACTAAAAAGTCAAAATAAATACAAAACAGAAAAATGAAAACATTCTGTCACTTATTCCTTTTGACATTTTCGGCACAATGTGGCTGGATATTTTCTAGCTGCTGGAGTATATAGTAGCTTCCTTTACCTGGTGGTGCACTCACCTCCCACTGCTAAGGACTCACAGTTGTACCTTGTCTACAGATGAGAAGCACTCCACACAACATTGATGCCTGGGAGGTTATATGCCTCCAACACACACACACACACACGCACATGCACATGCACACAAACATGCACACACACACAGACGGAGAGACAGAACAGCCTGCAGTGAAGGAAAGATTGTTGCAGGTTAAGGTAAAAACTCAGCCCCTCTACCTCAAGGTGAGATAATTCTGAGATGTCATTCAAGCTCTAGAATTCCCCGAGATTAGGTTAAAGCTAGACTTCTGGGGAACCCACAGGTTTGCTGATCTCTGCCTATCCTATTTTCCTTACTCCTATGGTTTCATCTGAAAGTATTCCCTCAATAAATCACTTGCATATAAGGGATAATATGCCACTGCAAAGAGGACCAAATTTAACTGGATCAGACTGTGGAATAACTTATGCCCCAGGACACTGTTGAAAATAATAATCACCCAGCAATTATTGGAATCTAACAGCTGAATGTGATGCCAACGAAGGCAGAAAGTTTAACAGAGAGATCAGGAAAACAGAAAGTCAAAGAGAGCACTGCTAAAATCACTGTCATTCCAGGGTGACAGCGTATATGCCAGGATTGCACTCTGAGGAGCAACATCAGAGACTTCCCACTGTGAGGGAAATACACTTGATTAGAATAGTCCAAACAAGCCACTAAACAAGCACACAAACAACAACCTGCCCCATGAGTGTTATGGGGTGGAAGGAATCAGCATCGAGAGTTGCTACATTATCTAAATCGTCCAGTTTTCAACCATAATAACAAAAAAAACTATGAGGCATATAAGGAAACAGAAGACTGAGACCAATAAACAGAAAAACAGGCAACAGTGGCCAGGCGCTGTGGCTCATGCCTGTAATCCCAACACTCTGGGAGGCCGATGCAGGTGGATCACCTGAGGTCAGGAGTTCAAGACCAGCCTGACCAATATGGTGAAACCCCATCTCTACTAAAAATACAAAAATTAGCCGGGTGTGGTGGTGTGCGCCTGTAGTCCAGCTACTTGGGAGGCTGAGACAGGAGAATTGCTTGAACCTGGGCAGCGGAGGTTGCAGTGAGCCAAGATTGCGCCACTGCACGCCAACCTGGGCGACAGAGCAAGACTCTGTCTCAAAAAAACGAAAGAAAGAAATAGGCAATAGAAACTGCTTATGAGATGGCCCAGATGTTGGATGTAGCAGACTTCAAAGCAGCCATAATAACTATGCTCACAGAACTAAAAAGAAGAAGCAAAGGAAAGTATGATGACAATGTCTTATCAAACAGAGATGGATAAAGAAGTAGAAATTATTTTTTTTAATAATTGGAAATTCCAGAGTTGAAAAGTCAGTAACATAAATGAAAAATTCATTGGAGGGTCTCAACAGTGGATGTGAATTGGCAGAAGGAAGAATCAGTGAATATACAAGATAGTCTGATTATGCAATCAGAGAACAAGAGAGAAAGAACAGTAAGAGAGAAAAAAGAATAAGGAAAATGAACAGAGTCTCAAATAAATGTGGACATCATTAAGCACACCAGCATACATGAGATGGGAGCACCAAAGTAGAGAAGAGAAAGGAACAGAATGACTATTTAAAGAAATAATTTAGAATTTCCAAAATTTGATGAAAAACATCAACCTACATATCTAAGAAGATCAACAAACTCCAAGTAAGATAAACATAAAGAGATCCATATCCAGGTACATCATAGTAAAATAATGAGAGACAAAGGGAAAATCCTGAAAACAACAAGAAACTGCTGATTACATAAGGGAATTCCAATAAGATTAACAGCTGACTTCTCATCAGAAATAATGAAGCCCAGAGGCAGTGGAAAGACATATTCAAACTGCTGGGGGGGGGGGGGGAACCCGTCAACCAAAAATCTTACATATGGTAAAACTATCTTTCAAAAATTTAGATGACATAAAGACATGCCCAGATTTTAAAAAAAAAACAGACAAACAACAACAACAAAAAAAACAGGAAATAGTTTCAAGCAGACCAGCCTTACAAGAAATACAAAAGGAATTTCCTCACGATTAAGAGTGAACTCAGATGACCATTTGATCACACACAGACACACAGACCAGACACACACAGACACACACACAAAGAACACCAGTAAAGGTAACTATGTAATTATAAAATACAGTATAAATGCATACTTCTCATTTCTTATCTGATTTGTGGAAGCAGTTGCATAAAACTACATGTACATAATTGTATTGGTGGCATGCAACATATAAAATATATATAGAATATATGTAATACAATGGACAATCACAACACAAAGGATGTATGTGGGAGCAAAGCCATTCTGGAGTAAGAAAATGACACAAGATGACAACTAAAAACCCAGCAACAAACGAAAAGAATCAGAAACAGTAAATAAGAAACTTAATATAACAAACTTTAAAAATACATATTGGTCTCTGTTCTTCTTTCTGCTTCTTTAAAAGACAAAAAATTATAAAAAGTAACAATTATAGTAATGTATTATTGTAATAGCACAAAAAAAGGGAAAGAAGGAATATAGCTATATAAGAGTAACATTTCTATACCTTACTGGAAATTAGACTAATTCTGAAGTCGATTCTGAGAGCAACCACTAAGAACTAACTTTTTTCTAAATTCCCAAAAAATCACTAATTAAAATATTACACCAGAAAATATTTGCTTAATGCAAAAGCAGCAGTAAAAAAGGAATAGAGGAGCAAAAAAAAAAAAAAGAAAGAAAGAAATGAGACATAGAACACAAGAAAAACAGCAGATGTGAATCCAGCTATGTAAATAATAACATTAAATATGAATAAACAATCAAAAGGCATAGGTTCTCAAATTGGATAAAAATAAGATCCAATGATGTGCTATCTACAAGAGATACACTTTAGATTTAATGACATAGGTTAAAAGTAAACAGAAAAACATATATCATGAAAAGAGCAACTATAAGAAAGCTGCAGCAGCTATACTACTATTTGACATAACAGACTTTAAAACAAGTCTAGAAATAAAGGATATTTTATGATGGCAAATGGTCAATCAATAAGGAATATATAAAGTATAAACATATATGCATCTAACAACAGAGCCTGAAAAGACATAAAAACTACTCATCATTCAATAATGGATAGAACAACTAAGCAGAAGACCAAAAGGGAATAGGAGATGTGAACAATACTCTAAGCTAATTAGACCTAACAGACCTCTATAGAATACTCCCTCCAACAACAGTAGGATACACAATCTTCTCAAGGGAACATGGAACATTCTCCAGTACAGACTATGTTAGGCAATAAAATAAGCCTCAATAAACTTAAAATAAACTGAAATCATACAAATTATTATCTCTGACTGCAATGGGATTAAATTAGAAATTAATAACAGAAGGACATTTTAGAAATTCACAAATATGTTGAAATTAAGCACACTTCTAAATAACCAGTGAAAGAGGAAATAATAAGGAAAACTAAAGATATTTTGAAGGTAAATGAAAACACACATGCCAAAAAGTTTTAGATGAAGCTAATGCTGTTCTTAGAGAAAAATTTATAGCTGTAAAAACCAATATTAAAAAATAAGAAAGATCTCAAATTAATAACCCAAACTTCCATCTAAGGTTGGGTTCCATCATAATAGAAAAGAGAGCAACCCAACCCAAAACAAGCAGAAGAAAGAAAGTAATAAAGATTAGATCAGATGTAAATGTAACAGAAAAACAATAGAGAGGCCAGGTGCAGTGGCTCATGCCTGTAATCCCAGAAATCTTGGAGGCAAAGGCAGGCAGATCACCTGAGGTCAGGAGTTCAAGACCAGCCTGGCCAACATGGCAAACCCCGTCTCTACTAAAAATATAAAAATTAGCCAGGCATGGTGGCATGTGCCTGTAATCCCAGCTACTCAAGAGGCTGAAACAGGAGAATCGCTTGAACCCAGGAGGCGGAGGTTGCAGTGAGCCAAGATCGCGCTACTGCACTCCAGCCTGGGCAACAGAGCAAGACTTCATCTCAAAAAAAAGAAAAAACAAAAACAATAGAGAAAAAAATCAATAAAACAGAGAGTTGGTTCTTTGAAAAGATCAACAAAATTGACAAACCTTTATCTAGAATGACCAAGCAAAAACAAAGACTCAAATTACTAAATTCAAGAACAAAAGAGAGAATGTTACAGAAATAAAAATAAGAAAAAGTTATGAGCAATTATATGTCAACAACTAAAATAATCTAAATGAAACACAACAAATTCCTAGAAAGACACAAACTATCAAAACTAACTCAAGAAAACTAGACAATCTGAGTATACCTTTAACAAGTAATGAAATGGAATCAGTAATCGAAAACTTCCCAACAAAGAAAATATACATGGCTTAACTGGAAAATTTTACCATATATTTAAAGAATTAACATTAATCATTCACAAGCTCCTCCAAATGTGGAAGAGAAGGGAACACTTCCTAACTCATTCTATAAGGCCAGCATTACCCTGATACCAAAGCCAGATAAAGACATCCATCACCAAAAAAAGAAAATTACAGAGCTGGGCATGGTGGAACATGCCTGTAGTTTCAGATGCTCAGGAGGCTGAGGTGGGAGAACTGCATGAGCTCCGGAGTTAAAGACCAGCCTGGGCAATGTAGCAAGATCCTGTCTCAAACATAAATTAAAAAAAAAATTTTCATGCCAGGCACAGTGGCTCATGCCTATAATTCCAGCTACTCGGGAGGCTAAGGTAGGAGGACTGCTTGAGGCCAGAAGTACAAGATCAGTCTGGGCAACACAGTGAGATTTTGTCTCTAAAAAAATTACAGAAATCCCTCATGAATATAGATGTAGAAATTCTCAATAAAATACTAGCAAACCAAATCCAACAGTATATTAAGAGGATTATACACTATGGCCAAATGAGATTTATCCTAGGAATGCAAGGGTAATTAAACATGAGGAAATCAATCAATGTAATGTACCACATGAATAGAATAAAGGGGGGAAAAAACCCAAATACTCATCTCAGTTGAGAGAACACCACCTCATTCTATGAGGTATCATTCTCATATCAAAGACATCACATACACACACACAAAAAAAGATCAAAATATCTTATGAATACACATGCAAAAATCCTCAACAAAATACTAGCAAACAGAATCCAACAACATATAAAAAGGATTATACATTATGCACTATGATCAAATGGGATTTATCCCATGAATACAAAGTTGGTTTACATCTGATAATGTAATATACCATATCAAAAGAATAACGGACAAAACCACATGATCACCTCAATAGATACAGAAAAAAGCATCTGATAAAATTCAACACCCCTTCATAATGAAAACTAAGAGAACTCCTCAACCTGATAAACAGCATTTATGGAATTCCCACAGCAGTGTATGAGAGTGCCAGTTCTTCTACATCCTTACCAATACATGGTATAGTCAGTCTTTTTTTTTTTTTTTTTTTTTTTTTTGAGATGGAGTCTCATTCTGTCACCCAGGCTGGAGTGCATTGGCACAATCTCGGCTCATGCATCCTACGCCTCCCAGGTTCAAGTGATTCCCCTGCCTCAGCCTCCCAAGTAGCTGGGACTACAGGCATGTGCTACCAAGCCCAGCTAATTTTTGTATTTTAGTAGAGACGGGGTTTCACCACATTGGCCAGGATGGTTTCAATCTCTTGACCTTGTGATCCACCTGCCTCAGCCTCCCAAAGTGTTGGGATTACAGGTGTGAGCCACTACACCCAGCCTCATTTTTTGAGTTGTTTTATTATTATTCAGTCTCAAACACTTCCTTTATACATTCTAGACAGAATTTATTTATTGGATATGCAATTTGCCAATATCTTCTCCCAATCTGTGGCTCACCTTTTCTTTCTTTCTTTTTTTTTTTTTTTTTTTTTTTTTTTTTTTTTTTTTTTTTGAGACAGGGACTCACTCTGTTGCCCAGACTGGAGTGCAGAGGCATGATCACGGCTCACTGCAACCTCAATAGCTTCTTCAAGGACTAGATATTCTCAATTCTGGTCCAATAAATAAAGTCCAATTTATCAATTTTTTTCTCTTATGTATTATGCTTTTGCAAACAGTATCTAAGACATCTTGGCCTATCCTAAAGTCACAAAGATTTCCTCCTATGTTTTCTAGTAGTCTTATAGTTTTGCATTTTACATTTAGGTCTTGGGTTCATTTTGAGTTAATTTCTAAATATGGTGCAAAGCATGGATCAAAGTTCATTATTTTATGTAAGGATATCCAATTTTTCCACCACCATTACTAAAAAAGACTATCTCTTTCTACTGAATTGCCTTTTCATCTTTGTTGAAAATCAATTGACCGTGTTAATCTATTTATGTGGTTTCTATTAAGTTTCACTGATCTATTTGTTTATCTTGATGCTAGTACCACAGTCTTAATTTCTGTAGCTTTATAGTAAATCTTAAAATCAGGTCTATGGGTCCTCCAATTCTGTTCATCTTTTACCAAGTTAGTTTGGCTAATCTAGGTCCTTTACATTTCTACATGAAATTTAGAATCGGCTTGTCAATTTCTATAAATTTTCATTCTGCTGGGATTTATTCAGATTATCTTGAATATCTAGACTAAGTTGGAGAAAACTGACATCTTAACAATACTGTCTTCCAATCCATGAAAACAGTATGTGTCCACTTACTTAGTTTAGTATCAGCAATGTTAATTTAATTTATATCAGCAATGTTTTGTATTTTTCACATACAAGTCTTCCACATCTTTAGTCAGATTTATCCCTGAGTATTTCATATTTTTGATACCATCAAATTTTAAATTTCAATTTCTGATTGTTGCTAGTACAGAGAAACACAATTGGCTTTTGCATATCCACCTGATTCCTACAACCTTGCTAAACTCACTTATCAGTTCTAGTAGCTTTTCTGTACATTCCACAGGATTTTCTATAATAGATGATCACACAGTGTGCAAATAAAGACGGTTTTCCAAACTAGATGCTTTTTTTTAAAATGGTCTTATTATACCGGCCTTATATTCAACATTCTAGTACAGTGTTGAATAGAAGTGGTGAGAATGAATATCCTTACCTCATTCCTGATTTTAGAGGAAAAGCATTCAGACTCTTACCACTAAGCACAATTTAGCTCTAGATTTTCATAGATGCCCTGTTTTAAGCTGAGGAATTTCCATTACTAGTTTCTGAGGGTTTTTAAAATCAGAAATTAATATTCGATTTTGTCCATGCTTTCTCCACATATATGATCATACAACTTTTCTTTGTTTAATATGGTAAACAATGTTAGATTGATTTTTCAAATGTTAAGCCAGCATCTTTCTTGAAATAAACCTCACTTGATCATGATGTATTCTTCACATATATATACACACACATATATACATATACAGAATATACTTTTTATATAGATGTATTTTATACTTTTAAATCCACATATATGGATTTCTCTAAAATTTTGTAAAATCTGTGTGTATGAGGAATACTGATTTAGTTTCCTTTTCTAGTTATGTCTTTCTTTCTTTAGTTCTGGTATCAGGTTAATGTTGACCTCAAAATGAGCTGGGAAATATTCCCTCCTCTTCAATTTTCCAGAAAAGTCTTTGTAGAACTGGCATTAATTCTTCCTTAAAGATGTAGAATCCACCAGTAAAACTATCTGGGCCTAGAGTTTCCTTTTGGGGAAGGCTTATAACAGCAAAATTCCCTTTCTTTAATTGATACAGGGCTATTCAGCTATTTCTTCTTAAGTGAACTTTGATAATACTTTGTATCTTTCAACTAATTTGTCCATTTCTGCTAAGTTGGCAACTTATGGCAACTGTACATTTGGCAAATGTATGAGCATGAAGTTGTTCATAATATATATACATTTTTTGAGATGGGGGTCTCACTCTGTTGCCTAGGCTGGAGTGCAGTGGCACAATCCCAGCTCTCTACAGCCTTAACGACCCAGACTCTGAGCCATTCTCCCACGTTAGCCTCCCGAGTAGCTGGGACCACAGGCACACACCACCACACTTAGCTAATTTTTGTATTTGTAGAGACAAGGTCTCATTATGTTACCCAGGCTGGTCTTGTATGCCTGAGCTCAAGCAATCCTCCTGCTTCAGCCTCCCAAAGTGCTGGGATTACAGGCGCGAGCCACTGCACTCAGCCTATTCATAATATTTCTTAACCTTTTTTTAATGTCTGTAGAATCTATAGTCACGTAACCTCTCTCACTCCCGTTTTTTTGTTTGTTTGGTTAGTTGGTTGGTTTTGGTTTTTTTTGTTTGTTTTTGTTTTTGTTTTTTTAAGATGGAGTCTCGCTCCGTCGCTCAGGCTAGAGAGTAGTGGCATAATCTCGGCTCACTGCAACCTCCGCCTCCCGGATTCAAGCGATTCTCCTGCCTCAGCCTCTCGAGCAGCTGGGATTACAAGCGTGTGCTACCACACCCAGCTAATTTTTTTTTGTATTTTTAGTAGGGACGGGGTTTCACCATGTTGGCCAGGCTGGTCTCAAACTCCTGACCTCAAGTGATCTGCCTGCCTCGGCCTCCCAAAGTGCTAGGATTACAGGCATGAGCCACCGCGCCTGGCCCTGTTATTTTTAATTTGTATCATCTCCTTTTCTACCCCTAAAGGTTTATCAATTTTACAGTCTCCTCAAAGAACCAGTTTTGAGTTTCACTGACTTTCTGTATTTCTGTCTCACTGAATACCACTCTGATCTTTACCATCTCCTTTCTTCCACTCTTCTGAATTTCATTTGCTCCTCTTTTCCTAGTTTCTTAGGCTAGGAGCTGAAGCCATTCTTTTCTAGTAGAGGTGTTTGGTGCCATAAACTTCTAACTATTTCTTTAGCTGCATTCACAAATGATATGCTGTGTTTTCATTTTACTCAGTTTAAAATACTTTCTAATTTCTCTTTTGATTTATTTTTTGTGTGTTAGTCAATGACCAAATATTTGGGAATTTTCCAGATAGTTTTTGTTTTTCTGTTTTTTTTTAACTACTGATTTCTAATATACTTCTGTTGTGGTCAAAGAACCATGTTATATGTCAGGGCCTGCGGAAAGTTTATCACGTGCTTCTCAGGAAAAGATCAGGCTGAAAAATTCTGCCGCTGAGAAAAAACAATATAAATAAAATGATAAGTCTACAGGCCAGCTAAAAGATAATTAGGAAATAACAACAAAAATTAATCTTAATACTAAAATATTTATGAATAAATTGATGTCTTGGATTTCCTTCAAAATAATCCAAGATGATAGGGAGTAGATAAGGGAAAAGATCAAACAAGACTGGCCAGGGAATGAATTGAAGCTAGATGACAGTTCATGGTGGTTCATTACACTATTTTACTTTTTTAAACATTTAAAATTTTTCCATAATAAATGGTTTTTAAAAATGCAATATTAACACTTCACTTCGTGAAACCTGAAAAAAAGGGAAAAAATAGTAGTAGCTTAAACAATGTTCAAGAGAAAAGACTGCTAGCAGTACCCTCTATATGTGTGCAAAAAGCGTCTGCTTATAAATGAGACAGAAATATACATATATATGGGATAAGTATGAGTCACCAGGGATTGCTAAAAAAAGAGAGTGGGTTCAAACAAAATGAGCCAGTTGAAACAACTGCCCAGCAAAAGAGAACAGAATAACACTATGAATACACATATTGTTCCTGAGTGTCCCAAAAATCTCTCAATGTATTTCAAAATTTTCTTCTAAGTTAATTTCATCTTTTTTCAAGGACACTACCTAGCACATTTTCCTAAGATGAAGCACCTCCTTCATAACCAGTACTATTTTCACAAATAAACTACTCTAGTAACTTTATCACACACTGCACTCTCAGTTTCAAGATGCAGTGATGAAAACAAAGCTTCCTTTTAATCTTACTTCTTTCATTACCAAGTATACAGTTTATTAAAAGAAATAATAATGTTGGAAAATTAAGGAAATGCACTAATTATGCATTATCATATCATAGCAGAAACCTTATGTGACAAAAATTTATAACATGCCTACCACATGCTTGGTGTTAGGGATACAGTAGTGAACAAATAGGCAAGGTCCCTAATGTTCTGAGTTTCCTGGGCATCTGAATACTCTCCCCTCCCCATTCTACAAATAAGGAAACCGAGATCCAGAGAGGTTAAATAATTTTTTTCCATGACTGCACATTTCATCAGAGGCAGAATTAGGGGAAAAAAAGAACCCAGGCCTCCTGACTCTTAAGGGCAAGGTGTATTTACATAACTTGAACTGGCTTCAATTTACACTATATTCACAGGTCCACAAACTGTACAGCGCTCTATTCTAGGAAGTGTATTCTGAAGAATACTAATGATAAAGCGTAATCAGTCTCAAGTTCCCTAAGTGAATAATAACTTCATTTATCATTATTATCACTCCAAAAGATGAAACCTTATATGTAAAAGGAACTTATTCTTGAAGACAGTGCCTAACCTAACCCATGGCTCATTACGTTGCCTGGCTAATAATATTCTATTGGAACAGCAGGTACTCAGTTTGGCATGGAATATGCATTACCTAGTACTATTCTTAAAATGAATGGGGAGGAACTCGATTTAAACGGAAAAATTAATGCAATTTTAATGAAATGTTTGTAAATAAGTAAAAGCTGTTCTGCCTCCAAAGCAGCTTAGATCCCGCGAGCGCAGGGTCACCCTAGCGTGTTCCCAAGCAGCAAGCAGCTGCTCTCCTCCAGCCCACGCTCTCTTCTCCAGCCCACGCTCTCTTCTCGCCCACTCCGGCCGCGCGGGGGAGTAGGGGGAAAGCGGGCCGGCGTCTCCCGCTCAATTTCAATTCTCCCACGCCCGCGGCAGCCCGGCGCGCCAGGCTTTCCACCCGCGCGCGACCTGGCACCTCCGTCACGCCGGGTGCCTGCTGTCGACCCTAGCCTGGCATGCCCGCGGCCGAGCAGCCCTCAGCCCCACCACGAGCGAGACGGGGACAGGCCCCAGAAGTGTCCTCGGGCCCGGGGGCCGCAGCCAGGAGGAGAACGCGGGGCCGCAGGGCCCGGGGTTAGAGACCCTGCAGCAGCCACACCCACCGGCTGCGGGGTGACAGCTACAGCGGTGGAGGCAGGCCGCGCCGACAGGTGCAGCCGCCTTCTCGGTCCCGCCCGGGTACCGGCTACAGTTCCGCCACCCGCGAGCGCCCCCGCCCGCCCCCGCGCGCACCACCTGTCGGGGAGCTTCGCGCGCGGCCGGCGGCGGACGCCCCGCCCGGCTCGTGAGGAGCCGCCGGCGTGGGGCGGGGGGCCGAAGTCCCGGTGGGATGAGATCTTTACCGGAGGGTGGGCCCCACACAGGCGGTGTCGGTGCTCTCGATCTCCTGCAGGATCCGCTCGTGCTCGGGGACGGTGCCCAGACTCTCGCTGTTCTCCGCCATTTTGGCTGGAAGCTGACGAGCCAGCGAGGCGCGGCGCCGCGGGAACGACGGGGGCGAGCGCCAAGTGGCGCGAGCGCGAAGGGGCGGGGCGGGGGCGGGGCGCTCGGGCCGGCGGCGCGGGGGCGCGCGGAACGCCGGGCAGAAGGCGCGCGACCCGGCTCCCGCCCCCGCACCTGCAGGAGTGAGCGGGGGCTGTGAGCGGGGGCTGCGGGAGGCGGCCGGGTACCCAGCTGGCCTCCTGCCCTCTCTCGCGACTAGTCCCTCCTGGGCGTCTTGTGCCTGGCCTTTGGGCTTTAACATATATCCTTGTCTTCTGTGCGTGCCACACCCTGTGCCACACGCGGGGGTACCGTAGTAATCAGCAAGGTGGACACTCAGATCATCACCCTGAATCTGTAATAAGAGCCACGGGGACATTTAACAAGGGCCTGATGTACTCTGGGTCGTGGGGAGTCAGAGAAAGGAAAACATGCATTCACGAAAAGCAAAATTGCATGTGATAGTAAGATTTATTTTAGGAACGAATAAAGATCCCAGTTGACCATGAAGACCGCTCCAGGTGGATTCATGTCCCCGCCTGCAAGAAGTCCACAGCGGCCAGTCAACTTGGAAATAAATTATAAGCGACATAAAAAATTAAATGATGAGAAGTTAAGACACTTGATGGCAAAGATACCAAAAAAAAAAAAAAGGCCCAGGGCGATGTGTAATTCATACCAAAGTCCGTGAACTCAGGTGCCCCCAGGTCAGAGTAGCTGGGTTGAGAAGGGGTGAGAGCTCTTGAAAGGGGGTTAGCAGCAGGGAGGTGGGAGAGAGAGGCAGGGAGGCTTGGACAAAGGTATCAGTGTAGAAAAAAGTCGTGCTTAATGACATGTTTGTGGGACACTGAGTAAACCAGTTTGTCATGATCAAAGCAGGGAGGAAGGAAGACTAAACAGGAACAGAATGGAAACCTAGCCTGAGGAACAACTACTTTCTGCTCTACATTAATCCAGGGCTTTGAAAAGCTTCCCTTTGAGTCAACCAAGCTCTTTATCCAGCTGTGTAACTCACTCACCCTTAGTGAGCTTTTACTTGAAACCTACCTCCAGCCTCCTCCCCACAAACATCCTGGGAGGTGGTATTGTGCAATAGTTAGAGCATGAGCTCTGAAGACCAGTGTCCGAAGACATTAATTCTTGGATTAATATCACTTGACAGCTGTGTGACATTGGGCAAGAACCTAGTTCTTTTATATGTCAGTTAAATGACTGTAAATGACAATGGCAGTGTCTGCCTCATATTGCTGTCCCATGGTGTATGAGTTTTCCATTGTTGCTTTAACAAATCACCACAAATTGAGTAGCTTAAAATGACTCAGACATATTATCTTACAGTTCTGTACGTTAGAAGTCTGTCACAGGTCTCACTGAGCTAAAAATCAAGGTGTCAGCATGTCTGTGTTCCTTGCTAGAGACTCTGCGGGAGAATTTGTTTCTTTGCCTTTTCCAGCTTCTAGAGGCCACCCACATACCTTGGCTTGTGGCCCCCTTCCTCCATCTTCAAAGCTAGCAGCATTACATCTCTCTGACCATTCTTCTGTGGTCACATCTTCCTCTGACTCTGACTTAGGCTGGAAAAGATGCTCAGTTTTTAAGGACCCATATGATTAGAGTGGACCCAACCATTTAATCCAGGATAATCTTCCATCTCAGGGTCCTTAACCTTAATCACATATGCAATATCCCCTTTGTCATGTAAAAATAACATATTCACAGGTTCCAGGGATTAGAATGTGAGCATCAGTGGGACCCACTGCCTACCAAACTTAGGAAGGGCCCTATAAAACATTGCTAATGCCCTCCTTCCTATTAATCTGGAATCTTCAGAGCAATGGATTCCAGCTATACACATCCATTGAGCTAAGACAGTCTTCCATTTCCTGCAGAGAGACCTAGCTTTTCATTCTTTTTGTAGGAGGGGATAAAATTTGTCTTCTTTTTTTTATGTTTCAGTTTCAATTTTCAAAAGGTTATTTTCCCCTCTCAAGAACTTCTTAGGTCGAGCACAGTGGCTCACACCTATAATCCCAGAGCTTTGGGAGGCTGAGGCAGGAGGATTGCTTGAGCCCAGGAGTTCGAGGCTGCGGTGAACTATGATAATGAGCAAAATGAGGAGAGCAGGGCATGTGGCACAGGCCAGTTTCCTGTTTGACCAATGTCTCCAGCTGGGGAATTACTTTCCTGATCATTCCTTCCCTAGAACTCTACCCCTTTTCTTCACCAGTCCTGATACCTTTTATTCCAAAGCTGGCTCCAAGTGCCCCTGCTCTGGGAAACCAGCCCTGCTTAGGCACTCCTCAGGCCAGGCCTGTTTCAACACCTGCCCATAGAGATTACTTCAACATAAGCAGCAGTATCTTCCCCGAAATTCAAGTGAACATGGAAGGAAGTCCATTTACCACTTCTCCTTCTGAAACAGTTTTTGCTGGTTCCCTCTGAGACTTCTGACAGTTCCGTGAGTACCTGGAGGTTTTAGCTAAGAATTCAAAGCTAAATGTCCTAAATAACTAATTGCACATTTGTTTTGTTTGTTTGGTTGGTTTTTTTGAGACAGAGTTTCGCTTTTGTTACCCAGGCTGGGTAACAATGGCATGATCTTGGCTCACTGCAACCTCCGCCTCCTGGGTTCAAGTGATTCTCCTGCCTCAGCCTCCAGAGTAGCTGGGATTTACAGGCATGTGCCACCACACCCAGCTAATTTTGTATTTTTAGTAGAGACTGGGTTTCTCCATGATGGTCAGGCTGGTCTCAAACTCCCGACCTCAGGTGATCTGCCCGCCTCGGCCTCCTAAAGTGTTGGGATTACAGGCGTGAGCCACCGTCCCCAGCCCTAACTGTACATTTTAATCATGGACATAGATATATCAAATATGTCAATGTGGGGTGGGGGAAGCCTATCCAAGGGATAAATGATTTTTTTTTTTTTTTTTTTGAGATGGAGTCTCTCTCTGTTGCCCAGGCTGGAGTGCAGTGGTGCGATCTTGGCTCACTGCAACCTCTGCCTCCTGCTTTCAAGCAATTCTCCTGCCTCAGCCTCCTGAGTAGCTGGGATTACAGGTACATGCCACCACATCCAGCTAATTTTTGTATTTATAATAGAGATGGGCTTTCACCATGTTGGCCAGGCTGGTCTCACACTCCTTCCCTAAAGTGATCGCCCTGACTTGGCCTTCTGAAGTGCTGGGATTACAGGCATGAGCCACCACGCCCAGCCCCAAGGAATGAATGATTTAACGTCTGCACTGAGAAGGTTGCGGAATAGCAGGGCACAGACAGGCAGATTGCAGATGCATGTGGAATTATTTTTTGGCAGTGGATATTGACTTCCAGAGATCAATCCAAAATCTCTTTTCAGGACTCCTGGAAGAAGAAAGATACACCAGGAAGACCAGCAGGACAGGAGATGCATTTTGTGTCCGGTATAAAAGTAATTGGCAAAGTAAGGATTTGACTTGTAAATAAACTCTTAGTCATTTGGAACTTAACTTTGCGCCATTTATCTACAGACTAATGACCTGTCTTGGGAAAGCGCCTCCCTCAGAACGAGGTTGTAGAGTGCAACTGCTCTGGTCTGGCATTTAACTACTTGAGTTCAAATTCCAACTCATCTCTTACTAGATGTTAGGCCTCAGGGAGTTACTTAACTTGACTAAGGCTCACGTACTTCAAGTGTGAATTAAGGACAATAAGAATCCCTAGCTCACCAAATTACGTGAGGATTAAAGAAGATAATATATGTATTATGTTTAGCCTAGAGCTCAATCAACATTAGCATTGGCGACTAGGGTTATCAGGCATTTGCTAGTAAGCCAGAGAGCCCAGCATTTTAGCCTCCTCTTTGATAAAATAAAAATAAAAACCAGACACATAAATGTTCTTTTTCCTAATCATTAAAAAAAAAAAACCTGATTGTGTATCAGGGTTTTCTGCATGCTTGGTGGATGTAAACCAACTGAAATATGTTTCCTGCTTTTGTAGAGAGGGAAACAGGAACATGTCTTTGGGTTGGATTCTTGGTTCCAGACCCATTTTAGTGAACCCTCTGGATCCTGCGCTTTTAAGGCAAGCGCCTTTCGTTGTCCTTGGGAGCAGTGCTCACTCATCCTTGGAAGCACATATCATGGTGGTGAACAAATCACTGAGTCTGTCTGCATTTCCAGGAACTGCTCCTACATCAGGCACAAGGACGATGCCTGTATTGTTCACTGCCCAGCTCAGTGCCTTGCATATAGTAGGGGCTCAATTAATAAGTGAATGATCCACATGCAAATACTTGTCATATTAAGCTTAATGTTGTAAATGGCATGTTTTTCTTTTTTTTCCTTTTTTTCTTTTTTTTTTTTTTTTTTTTCTGAGACGCAGTCTTGCTCTGTCACCAGGCTGGAGTGCAGTGGCGCGATCTCGGCTCACTGCAACCCCCGCCTTCCAAGTTCAAGTGATTCCCCTGCCTCAGCCTTCTGAGTAGCTGGGACTACAGGCACGTGCCACCACGCCCAGCTAATTTTTTTTTTTTTTTTTTTTTTTTTTTGAGACAGAGTGTCGCTCTGTCGCCCAGGCTGGAGTGCAGTGGTGCAGTCTCGGCTCACTGCAGCCTCCGCCTCCAAGGTTCAAGCAGTTCTCTCCCGAGTAACTGGGATTACAGGTGCCAGCCACCACGCCCGGCTAATTTTTGTATTTTTAGTAGAGACAGGGTTTCACCATCTTGGCCAGGCTGGTCTTGAACTCCTGACATCGTGATCCACCCACCTCGGGCCCCCGAAGTGCTGGGATTACAGGCGGGAGCCACCGGGACGGCCCACTCAGCTAATTTTTTGTATTTTACTAGAGATGGAGTTTCACCATTTTGGCCAGGATGGTCTCGATCTCTTGACCTTGTGATCCGCCGCCTCGGCCTCCCAAAGTGCTGGGATTACAGGCGTGAGCCACCGCGCCCGGCCAAATGCATGCTTTTAGAGGTAGGGTACACATTTACAAAAAGATTCCCCTCCTCACCCCTGGGAACCCTATCATTATCCTCTCAAAACTTTACATCATTCAAATGTTTCTTAAAGAGTTTTAGAGCTCTTGTTATAGAATTATAGAACTGTATCAAAATGTAAAGTACAGGCAGTCTTTATATATTGGCTCTGATAAACTAATCCTTCCCCGTGGCTTTTAGCCACTCGTTTCAGATGTCCACCGTCGCAGGGGCCCTCCTCCAGCTTCTGCCTTTTTGGTGTGGTGACCCCAAGTGGCCACACTCTGTAAGTGCAAGAGAATAAACAAAGCCCAGCTGGTCTGGGAGGATTCCTGCTGTAAAACCCTGTGCAGGAATCGGCTGTTCCCTAAAGATCTGGACCCCACGGTGGAGAACAATAGAAGGAAATTTGAAATTGAAGCCAAATAAAATCAGTTTTTTTCTAAAATACGGGCCAGTCCTCAGAGGAGTTCAAAAGCAACTAGCCCCGGGTTTTGTTCATTCAACAACTATTTTTATTAAATGTTTGCTGTGTACCATGTTCATGTATTAAGCTCTCAGACAGGGCTGGCTCATGGTGTGTGACCTACACAGTTGACTTTGGTTCAATACCCTGTCATCACCATCTTGTAATTCTTAATAATTTTTGAAAAAGGAATCTACATTTTCATTTTGCCCTGGGCCCCACAAATTATGTTGCCAACCCTGCCCTCAGAAAAATGTCCTGAAAGCCCTCAAAACTAAACATTTTAAAGTCCACTGAGCAGTTAAAGAACAATATCATTTTCTCTGAGTTCCATTCTCTCTTTCCTTCAAATAACACACCCCCCACCCCACCAACTCCACCACCACCACCAGTTTATAAGACAAGCAATTGTCCCTGCTCCCTACTCTTACCTTCCTTCTCCTTGTTGGTTTTCTTATTCGTCATCCTGTTCAATGCACTCTCTATTCCTCTCTCTTTCCCTGCTTAGCCTTCCTTTACTGCCCTTTGCCCTTTCTCCCTTTCCTCTCCCTTGTCCGATTTTTCTCTCTCCTCTTGGCAAAATAGGATTTGAAATGTAGCTAATGAAATGATGATGATGATGATGATGATGACAGCTGACATTTACTCCCTGGCTAGGGATATTAGCATCCCTAAATCTTCCTATTCCTTACCCTTTTTTTTTTTTTTTTCTGAGACAGAGTCTCGCTCTGTTGCCCAGGCTGGAGTGCAATGGTGTGATCTCAGCTCACTGCAACCTCCACCTCGCGGGTTCAAGCAATTCTCCTGCCTCAGCCTCCTGAGTAGCTAGGATTACAGGCGTGCACCACCACACCCGGCTAATTTTTGTATTTTTAGTAGAGACAGGGTTTCACCATGTTGGCCAGGCTGGTCTCGAACTCCTGACCTCATGATCTGCCTGCCTCGGCCTCCCAAAGTGGTGGGATT
This sequence comes from Pan troglodytes, assembly GCF_028858775.2. Taxonomy (NCBI): domain Eukaryota; kingdom Metazoa; phylum Chordata; class Mammalia; order Primates; family Hominidae; genus Pan; species Pan troglodytes. Next base: position 105,079,059 of record NC_072406.2, on the reverse strand, counting down.
CCAGGCGTGAGCCACTGCACCCGGCCTGTTTTTTTATTCTTCATAGCACTTATTAACACTTTTTTATTGGTGTATTTCTGGCTCTTTTCACTAAAATACAAGCTCCCTGTGAGCGTGGACTTTCCAGATCTTGATCTTGCTGTATCAACGGCACCCAGACCACTGCCTGTCACATTGTAAATGGGCCATTATTATTTATTTACTAAATGAATGAGTGAATGAGCATTTGCTATGAGACATTACATTTCATTAATACATTTCATGCCTAATTCAACTAATCCTTTCAACAGCTCTATTAGTAATTATAAAGGCAGAATTTGAACCCATATCCTTCTGGTTCCAAAACCCATTCACTTAACCACTAAATAAGCAAAACTGTCCCCCTGGTTGGAATATTTGGCTCCTAAACATAAAAATGTTTTTAAAGTTTTATCTAGTGTTGCAATAAACATCACATAGCTAATGATATCACTTAAATGTCCAGCAAAAATTGGGTAACTGTATAGCCGAGTCTCATAAGACATTCCAGGCTTTTTGGAGGTGCAACAGATGCAGCAAGCCTCTGTCACAGTTAGGCCCAAATTTATTTCTGAACAATTTCTCTGGACTCCATTTTTATGTAGAACACTATACTATTCTCATTAGAGATTAAATCAGGTCATGATATGGCATTAGTATAAAATATAAGCATTAGTGAATGTGATTTTTCAAATTGACACCTCTCTCCCCTGCATATAATGCAACCAAAATAAAATTTACATTACTGTAAGCCAGGCACAGAAATGCAAATACTGCATGATCTCACTTATATGTAGAATCTAAAAAAGTTGAACTCAGAGAAGTCGAGAGTTGAATGGTAGTTACCAGAGGCTGAGGAGAGAGATAGATGGGAAAAGGAAAGATGTTAATCAAAGTTTCAGTTGGACAGGAGAAATAAGCTTTGGTGATCTACTGCACAGAATGGTGGCTATAATTAATAATAATAATATATTGCATATTTCAAAATTGCTGAAAGTAGATTTTAAGTGTTCTCACCACAAAAAATATGTAAGGTGATAGATATAATAATTAGCTTGATTTAATCATTCTACACTGTAAACAGACAGTGAAACGTCACATTATACCCTATAAATAGGCCGGGTATGGTGGCACACACCTGTAATCCCAGCACTTTGGGAGGCCAAGGCAGGCGGATTTCTAGAGTTCAGAAGTTCAAGACCAGCCTGGACAACATGGCGAAACCTCGTCTCCACAAAAAATACAAAAATTAGCCGGGCATGGTGGCACACGCCTGTGGTTCCAGCTACTCAAGAGGCTGAGATGGGTGGATTGCTTGAGCCCAAGAGGCAGAGGCTGCAGTGAGCCAAGATTGTGCCACTGTATTCAAGCCTGACTGACAAGAGACAGACCCTGTCTCAAAAAAAAAAAAAAGTTCTACACTCTAAATATATGCGATTATTTGTCAAATTAAAAAAAGTTTTAAAAAATTTACATAACTCAATATTTCACACCTGCTCAGAATTTCAAGGTGTTATGCATGATTGTTTACTTCAGGACTCTAAAGTATGTATTTATTAAGTCATACTAGAATATCCATCCCAAATGGAAACTAGACAATAATAGTCAACACTAATATTTATTATTTACTCTGTGCCAGCCAACTATTATGCTAAGCACCTTATAGACACTAATTATTTGAGATAGGTTTTATCATAATCCCCACTTTATAGTTTCAGAAACTAAGGCCAAAATCATACAAGTAGTAAATGTTCAGTCCAGATTAAAATCTAGACCTTTGATCTTAATGAATATACTTGATAAAATAAGATTTAATACAAATCTTACATTTATAAAGATATAAATAGCAAGAACATTCTAGAACATCCACAGTTAAATTTAACTACTTATTTTTTGTTTTAGTATGTCATTCTAAGATTTTATAGTATATACAGTTTAGGGGTTTTTTTTTTAATGTTTTCTTTCCTTTCCTAAAAGCACGTTATCTTTATTCCTAAAAACATTAAAGTCAAAGAAATATGATATCCTGTTTGCTCTTAAACTGATAAAACTTCATGGTCAGCTTTTGGAAAAGTGCCTGAGAGAGTCTGTGAATACAAGTGTAAAACAATTATGTTATCATAAAACAATTACAAAAATTTCTTCTGGTACGTCATCTTGTACAATTCCCTTTTCCTCCTATTTTTCCCAGCCCTCTGCAGGGCCTTCTTTAGACATCCACCCCCGCCCCACAGCCCCCCACCTTTCTACCTCCCACTAACTTTGCAGTACCCTACAATGTGTCCATGATTTTATCATCTCAGGCTCAGCTACAGCCACAAAACATGCTGTGACTTCTGAACCCAAGTCGGTTCAGACATTGTGACTTCAGGACCTGTTCTAAGGGGCTAACAACACACCTGCAGGATCCCAGGGGGCATCACGAGCCCCAGGCTACATCCAGGTCTGAGTCAGTATCCATGGGAGCAGGTCTGATGGGTGATGCCTGACAGCAGGAAGTTCTAGTGTGAATATGATAAATAAATGTTATGAACACTGCTACTACCCTATCCTAGGACCATACTACCGTCACTAATTTATCAGGATCATCCTCAATATGAAGATTCAGGCAACCATTCCCAATGCATTGAATCGATATGCTACTTGAAACCTATTGACCATCCTTGTGCAAGGAATTTGATAATACTGAGTAAAACAGGGACTAATGTTGTTTCCTCGAACATGGCCCCGGACAGCCATTAAGTCTCCCAGGGACAGTCACGCCCCCTAGCGGAAGGAGCTGGCAAGGAGCCAGGCACATCTACACCAAATGGAGAGGCTACAGTGAAAATCAGGAAACCTAAACAGAATGAGAACATCCAGTGGAAATTAGCCTGTGGTTGCAATGCAATGAAAACAATGATGCCCAGGGCAAAAAGATTAGGGCAGCAAAACTAGTTGCAGACTTTACCTGCCCGTAAGTTTCAGCCTACCAATATTCTGCAAGCTAGGGGATTTTTTTTTTTTTTAGAGGAGTCTCACTCTGTCGCCCGGGCCAGAGTGCAGTGGCCCCGTCTCGGCTTACAGCAACCTCCGCCTCCCAGGTTCAAGTGATTCTCCCGCTTCAGCCTCCCAAGTAGCTGGGACTACAGATGTGCACCACTACGACTGGCTAATTTTTGTATTTTTCAGTAGAGATGAGGTTTTGCCATGTTGGTCAGGCTGGTCTTGAACTCTTGACCTCAAGTGAGCCGGCCTCAGCCTCCCAAAGTGCTGGGATTACAGGTGTGAGCCACCGTGCCTGGCCTAGGTAGGGGATTTTGAATGCCCAAAGCTAAACCATGCTGGGACAACACAGGCACTGACAGTAGGCCTTCCTTTACATTTCTCCCTTTTTTCTTAAGTTCAGTCGCCATCTGCATGGCTAACATCAAATTCTACTTTTCCACCGTGGTATTTTCTTCCCCAATTCAAACTCTATAGTTGGCTGAGATGGCTTTAATGGATGTTTCATTGGCGATGCAAATAAACCTTGGGAAAAGTATAGAGTCTCAGCTCTCTCCTGAAACTATCTTTCCTTCAAACTTAATGCTATGGGCCTTAAATACCATTTCACACACAAAATGAAAACAAATGCAAGACCTCAGAATCATCTGATTCTTGTCCACTCTTTCAAAAAGAGGGCCAAAGGAGCCAACACAAGGGCTCATTGGGAAAGTCAGGCAGGAAACGAGCTGGACCATCTGGAAGAAGCTTGTCCTGGGAGTAGCCATGTATAAAGTCAGGAGGTGGGAAGACCACAGCCTGGTGGGGTGAAAGGCATTATAGGCCATTGACAATGACTCTTGGTCGCCACAACCCACTCATGACGTCTGAGACAGAGGAGACTTGTTTTCCCAGATGATGTGTGGGAATGAGTATGCGGGAAGGTTTGAATGCTCTGCAAAAGAAATGCCGTTCAGTTACCCTTGAATTACACTGGTAGAAACCATCTCTTGAGTCCTGAGTCACTGAGCTCTCCTTGTTAGGGGAGCAAACTCCACCTGGCCCAGATATGAACTCTGACCTCAAATAGGCCACCTCAGGTTGCCTACCTGCAAAACAAGGTGGGCAGGGAAAGGAAGCTAACAGAGTTCAGGATTTTACAGCAGAAAATATTTGTCAAAGCAATGCCTTTTTTCTGTGACAGGGAAAAACACGTAGGTAAACGCTTCAGTATTCTCTCTACCTCAATTCCCAGGTGTAAGCTTTTCCCTGGGAATGTTTCTCTCTTGCATTTCCAGTCCCAGTATCCTAACCTTTCTCTCACTGTTCATTCCGGGGCCTCAAGGCAGGGCCTTCAGCTGCCTCCAGCCAAACTCCTTTTCCACCCTCTCAACCCTTACAGCTTATAGTTTTCTTTTGATTTTGGTTTTGTTTTGTGTTTGGAGACAGGGTCTTACTCTTGTCACTCAGGCTGGGGTGCAGTGGCATGATCACAGCTCGCCGCAGTCTTGACTTCCTGGGCTCAAGTGAGCCTCCCGCTTTGGCCTCCCGAGTAGCTGAGACTACAGGCACAAGCCACCAACTAATTTTAAAAAGTGTTTTATAGGGACAGGGTCTCACTATGTTGCTTCAGCTGGTCTTCAACTGGCCTCAAGCGATCTCCCACCTCAGCCTCCCAAAGTGCTGGGACTACAGGCATGAGCCGCTGCATGTAGCCAGAGCTTGACATTTTAAAATACTTCCTCCTCCTTCTCTTCTTTGCTGAAATGATGACATTCTTGCTGGACTGCCTCTTTTCACTTTTATTAGAAAGGTAAGTATTTTCGTCACCATTAGCCCATGAGCTCATATGAATCACATTCTTAGGGGCTTCCACAACTGAATATTCACATCTAGATGGGGATTCACAATGGAATATTCACATCTAGATAGGAGAGGCTTCAAAGAATTCAGAGCATTTGTTCTGGCTTGTGTGTGTGTGTGTGTGTGTGTGTTATGTTATAACTATTTCAGGCTAAAGATTCCTGAGGGCAGGGCCTGTGTCTTACTTATATCTTAGTAACCTTTATAGAGTTTCCACAATGCCTAGCACCTAGCAGCTAGGTAAGTAGCACTAGAAAGAGCATTAGAGCTATGCCTTGCAAGATACGTTGGGTTTTAGCAGGCAGAAAGAAGAGCGAATAATAGGGGAAAGGAACCCTAAGCTCCAGGAGGCATATTGTCAAATAGCAGAGTCTAGTTTGACTGAAATGAGAGTCCTGCCATTATTTTTCAACCCTCGTATTTGGCCACATGAGCTGATGTGTTCCTTAAGCACAGTTACAGTAGAAAATCAGCGACACACGTACATATGTATGGAAAGGCATCAAATGCCAATCTAAGAAGTCTTCATCTAATCAACTTATTAGATGAACAGTTTAGAAAATTAGGAAAGCTTTTTGTTGAATACTGTCCCAGATAAAGGCTGGGGGTTGCAACTTCACTCTACCCCCCAAAATAACATCAGTGTGTTTTAACAGTAGCCTTTGGAAAGGAGTGTTCTCACCCTTTTTTATACCCAAACATTAAGCTAACAATTGGCATTTTAGGCCCACTGCATGGTCGTGACAGGGTAGCACCCGGGGAACATATCTATGCAGGCTCTGCCCTTGAGGGTGATGCTGAGAGAGTGCTGTGGCTGCCAAATCTAAATGATTTTTTGCTGTAGAAAGACAAGGTACAAGATTGGTACCAGGGATATTTTTCCTAAGAAGAGAAGGTAAAAAAGATCCAAGCACCAAGAAAGGAAGTCAAGTCCAACACCAGAGACAGACTAGCCGACAGGTTAGTTCTAAGGACAGACAAAGTCTGTAGATGTTGGCCAGTGTTGTGAGACCAGGGAGAGGTAGAAAGGGTTACAAGTTGAAGGCCAAGGGCTCTGAAGCAGCAATGGGAGCAGAGGCCATGGCCTAAAACACATCTAGGCTCCCTTCACCCTTTCTCTTGTTTCCACTTAGACTTAGCCACCTAGCATCTAGCACTTAACTACCTAGCACCTGGCACTTGACCACCTACCTAGCCACTAGGTGGATGCACAAGTTTTAGAAGGCAATGGTACAATTTAAAGTATGCCCCATGTGGAAAAAAATCGTTGAGTTTTCCATTGCTAAAAAGCTCTGATTTCTGCTATTGAAAATTACCAGCTCTTTTTCACACAATATTTATGATGCTCAGATAAGACAAAGGTATATGTAATAGTTATAATGGAGTTGTAATTATTTTGCAACTATACCTACATATTGATAATCCAAGAATCAACCAACAAATCTCAATTGTTTACCATGTCCCTAACACTACCCTAAGACCTTTGAAGATATTCAAACTATGTTTAATGCAAAATAAGATTTAAATAGCTGGGAGAAATTTATTCAGGTTTAAACTTTAGTGGATTTAGAAGCTCTTGGCCCTGGGGCCTTTCTGAGAATGAAGAGGTCACACACACACACACACAGATACACACACACACACATATCCTTCCACTTAATCTACAAATATTAGTCAACAAATATTTATTGACTGTCACTATCAAATTCAGTGATGAATATCTTGTTCCCACACTGATAGGTGTCAGAGACAGGCAGACACAGAGAATTAAATTTTAAAAGCTGCCCTTTGAACACAAATGACACATAGTTTTTCATTTTAATCCTGTTCTTGAACTGTGAAAATTAATACCCACATTACCAAAGAAGCTACTTTTAAACCTTATATATTGGTATCCAAGAAAATGTTAAAAAAGAAAAAATAAATAAACCTTATATGGAAACAAAATAATACATATCTGAATGGTCACCATACACTCAAGAAAGCAGCTACAATACAAATAAATGGTCTACATTTTTTCCTATGACTCATATCCACCCAAATGTAAATTGGCTTCATTGATATGTCTAATTGTTCTGAATGTTTTTCACTAAGTGATATGTTAAAGAAAACAATTGAAACCTCATATAAATTTATTTGGAGGTGATTGAGATCCTTTTTGATCATTTGAAATTCATAGTTTTTAATCTTATGGTGATGAGTTAGGAAACATGCAAAATAAAATGGATTAATTATGTCCTGTAATCTCTCCAAGGATAAGAAAACTTTGAGATTAAGTATATACAGAACTGTAACTGTTTTGCAAGAATATTTTTTACTCTTATAAAGAATTATAAAAAGCAGGGTAAAGGACCACCTTATCACCGCTAAAGAAGACACAATAAAATGCAACAGTGCCCTACCTTAAAGTAGCTTCAATAGGCAGCTCGAAAGACTGAATCTCAGCCAGGACATTCTCATAGGTTTGATCTGTTTCTTCTTCCAACATCGCTCGGCAGGCCCCTGATTTTCCAGCTGCAGATGTCAGATATTGAGTGAAAAACTGTTGTAATTTATAAAAAAAAAAAAAAATACCGTTTTCCTTATAATTATTAGAAGGATTCTCTGTTCACCCAAAGGAGCAACAAAAACAAGCTCACTGTCTGACTTCATGCTATCAAAGTCTTTGCTTCCAAGAATGTTGCGCAGCTGTTGCTGTCCTGTCTCCACTTATAACATTTTACTTATTATTAACCTTGACACAGTTCGGAAAGTTCCTGCCTAGTGCCAGCTATATTTATTCACTCGTTTCTCAAAGACAATAACTATATGTAGGAATTACAGTCATTACACTATACAAATTTATTAAATGCATTTGATTTGACAAGGCATATATATTAATATTATTTATGCTAAATACATAACCAAAGCTACATTCCTATTTATTACTGCAACTATGCCTCCGGAAGCATTTGTATTTGTGGGCAAGGGCTTGCCCACAAACCCAAGGAGGTAATTTGCCCAGGAAAAATGAAATGTGCTATGGGATGTGATTTTGAGATCACTAGGCTAATTCCTTGGTGCCCTGTCTATCTCCTTTGCTTCTCTACTTTGCTGTGTCAATTTCCTCCATTAGAGATAGAGCCATTAGTTCTTTTATCTCTTGTTCAAATACAAATGCTTCTGGAGGCATTTAGATCTTACTCCTTTTCAGTTCCTTATGCCTCACTGTGAATGAGTTTGCTAGATCCCTTCTGCAGAATAGGTTTTGATGGAGAGGAAGAAAGAGAATGAAGATGTCAGGGTTTTAAGAAGGCTAGCTGCCACCGAGAGGAAGAAAGAGTGCATGAATTAGAGGCCCAAAATAGCAAAGGAAAATGTGCCCTACAACCAGCCCCAAGTAGGCCTAAAGAACTAATGGGCATGTATTTCCCATTACCACTTGCATTCGATCTTCTTCAATTCAGTTTAGCCTCAGCTTTCTTGCTTAATACAAGAAAGACAATATTTAAAGGAATGAGTAGTGACATTCTTCCATAAGAAGCTTTTTATTTTTATTTTTTTGTTTTTATCAGACATTTTTAAAAGCTCTGACAAAAAATTGAAGTTTGTTCTCTTAAAAATGTAGTATTCAAAGCATGCTATAACTACAATCTATGGCATTTGTCATAGATTGCATCAGTTTGTCACCCCTGCCTGCATCCACACCCTTGCCAGTACTTCACTGTGGGCACAGTATTTGTCCCTGTCCCATGACTTTGGGCTCAGCCATGTGACTTCTGCTGGCCAGTGATATACATAAGCTAAAATAACAGCATGTGAGTTCTGAGCCTGGACTTTCTAAAGCCTCTAAGGCATTTTTCTGTTTGTCCTCTTGCACCTCTGCCATCACCTAAGAAAAGCATTCCCTGAGAGCTACATGAGATAGAGTCATCCCCACTGGTCCACAGACCTTCAGGGGAAAGTACATATTTTCATCTAGCTGCAGCAGCCTGAAACAGAACTGCCTATTCAAATCCACTCTGATGAGCCAAGCCCCAACTGAACCACAGACACAAGAGCAATACTAAATGACTGTTGTTTTCAGCCACAGACTGATGGGTTATACAGCAATGGCAAACCAATGCAGCATTCTTCACTTCAACCCCACCAATAGCCCCCAACCCTCAGCCCTAGTTTTGCTCCATGGCAGGATGGAACAAATGCAGCACCAATATGGCTCACACCATTTCCCAATAAGATGAGTAAGTCCTTTGAGACTTGACAAAAAATAATAATTTTCAATCTATCTTAAAGTTCTTGGCACAGTGGCTCACACCCGTAATCCCACCACTTTGGGAATCCGAGGCGGGTGGATCACTTGAGGCCAGGAGTTCCAGACTAGCCTGGCCAACAGGGCGAGACCCTGTCTCTACTAAAAATACAAAAATTAGCTGGGCTTGGTGGCACATGCCTGTAGTCCCAGCTACTTGGGAAGCTGAGGCCCAAGAATCACTTGAGCCCGGGAGGTAGAGGTTGCAGTGAGCCAAGATCGGGCCACTGAACTCCAGCCAAAAAAAAAAAAAAAAGTTCTTTATGTGCAAGGTTTTAAACTTATACCAAATTATAAGATTATATGTGTGCAGAATGTCTATCTGATTCATATCTGTATTCCCCATAATGCTTAAGAGTGTACACCTTGTAGGCCGGGTGCGGTGGCTCACACCTGTAATCCCAGAACTTTGGGAGGCTGAGGTGGGTGGATCACCTGAGGTCGGAAGTTCATGACAGGCCTGGCCAACATGGTGAAACACCGTCTCCACTAAAAATTAAAAAATTAGCCGGCTGTGGTGGCGGACGCCTGTAATTCCAGCTACTCCAGAGCCTGAGGCAGGCGAATCGCTTGAACCCAGGAGGCGGAGGTTGCAGTGAGTCGAGATTGCACCACTGCATTCCTGCCTGGGTGACAAGAGCAAAACTCCGTCTCAAAAAAAAAAGAGTATACACCTTGTATACAGTTATAGTAGATACTCAAGAAATGCTTATCCAATGAATGAATGATTGTGAAAGCTACTAGCTGAGTTACCTCTGCCTTGTAAGGAAATGGTGCAAATTATGCAAAAATCTGACAATTCTAGACTGTGTTTGTCAGAACCTGAAAATACATAAATACATGATGAGAAATCACTCTTAAGAGAGCCATCAGCATCACTATATTACATTGAAGAGAAGAAAATTCATAAATAATGCCACGTATTCATGAATACATACATCTGTGATGACTGATCCAGTTCTAAATATCACATGGTTTTAAAAATTCATTCTTCTCTCCACACAGCACAAATTTTAATTTTGAAAATTTTCAAACTTATAGAAGAATTACAGGAAGAATATAATGTGAACAAAAATATACCCTTCATCTGATTCACCAATTGTTAATATTTTGCCACATTTGCTCTCTTTCTCTCTCTCTTTATTCAAGGAGATTTTAGAATGTAGGCATATGCTCCTAATATTGGAGAGAAAATATATTAATTTAAATAGAATAGGCTGGGCGCGGTGGGTCACACCTGTAGTCCCAGCACTTTGGGAGGCCGAGCCAGGTGGATCACCTGAGGTCAGGAGTTGAAGACCAACCTGGCTGGCATGGGGAAACCCCATCTCTACTAAAAATACAAAAAATTAGCCGGGCATGGTGGCACGCACCTGTAGTCTCAGCTATTCGGGAGGCTGAGGCAGGAGAATTGCTTGAACCCAGCAGGTGGAGGTTGCAGTGAGCCAAGATCACGTCATTGTACTCCAGCCTGAGTGACAGAGCGAGACTCCAACTCGAAAAATAAAAATAAAAATAAATAGAATATAGTATAGAAGAATACTATACTCTAAAGTAGTTTAATTAACAAACCACTATAGCTTTGACTTACTGTCACTGCATGACCCCGCTCCTCCTACACAGCACATTCATCCTCTTCCGGTACAGCCGGCTCAGCCTGGAGATTCAAGGTCTTCTGTCCTGGTGGCCCAGTTGCTTCCCTCTGCTCCTCAGCTCTCCCCACCCTCCCTCTACTCCCACCCCACTGTCTTCTGCTCCTCCCAGTCCTGCTAAGTGCAGTTTCTCTCTGCCTCTTACTTTCTTCTACACCATAGGAGACACGGGCAACAACTTCCTGTTTCCACTGGCTAAACCAGCATCTTCCTTTTATTCAAAACTTTCCTTGAGTGCCATTTCCTGCCGGAAGTTCGCACAGATTAAATGAACAGGAGAGGCTCTCCTCCCAAAAGTAACAGAGAAAACAATCTCCCCTGTCTCATAGTGCTAACAACAAATTCATCAAATGAGGAAAAGAAAAGGAGGAAGTGGAAAGTTTTGAAACAGCCATATTCCAAGATGCCCATAAAAAAGAATGGCGTGTGTGACTGGAATGTTCCCAGTCTGGACCCTTAACCTCTCCTCCCACCTGCAGCTCAAACTCTTTGACTACTTCCTAGGATTAAGTCTGACCACTGACAAGAGACGTTTAAGTGACCCTAGGCTAGTGGTTCTCAACTGGGTGATCTTGTGGGTCCCCTGCTCGAGGGAAATGTCGGGAGACATATTTGATTGTCACCGTGGGAGGTGGGTGGTGCTACTGACATCTAGTGAGAATGGGCCAGGGATACTGCTAAACAACCTACAATGCACAGCACAAACCCCCACCTGACCCGCAACACGCGCGCACGCGCGCACACACACACACACACACACATGAATTATCCAGCCTGAAATGCCAGTAGTGCCCAGGCTGAGAAATCCTGCCCCAAGCTGATCTTTGGGACACACCATCAGGCTGTGTGTGAAGTTGATATAGTCCTGTTCCTTGGGGCCCTTTTCTGGGCCTTTTTCTTTTTTCTCTATAACTGAGTCTCTGTCCCATTAGTCTGCTAGGAACCCCTGTCCCTCTAGAACTGGAAATTAACCTTTTTTTAAGTAAGTTTATTCTTCAAATAAAACTGCATCAGTCACTCACCTTTCTCACTCCATCACCAGGACTAGATTCCCAGGCTCCTTGCTCTGTACTGGAAACACTAGTAGGAAGCATTATGTTTGTTACGAGAAAGGGGTCCCAAGAGAGGGTTCTTGGATCTCGCACAAGAAGAAATTTGAGGCAAATCCATAAAGTGAAAGAAAATTTATAAAGCAAATAAAGGAATAAAGAATGGCTACTCCATAGGCAGAGCAGTGGCATGGGTGCTCAGCTGCTTATACTTACCGTTACTTCTTGATTATATGCTAAACAAGGGGTGGATTATTCATGAGATTTCTGGGAAAGGGGTGGGTGATTCCCAGAATTGAGAGTTCCTCCCCTTTTTAGACCATATAGGGTAACTTTCTGACATTGCCATGGCATTTGTAAATTGTCATGGTGCTGGTGGGAGTGTCTTTTAGCATGCTAATGCATTGTAATGAGCAGTGAGGATGATCAGAAGTCACTCTCATCACCTTCTTGGTTTCGGTGGGATTTGGCTGGCTTCTTCACCACAGTCTGTTTTATCAGCAAGGTCTTTGTGACCTGTATCTTGTGCCAATTTCCTATCTCATCCTGTGACAGAATGCCTAACCTCCTGGGAATGCAGCCCAGTAGGTATCAGCCTCATTTTACCCAGCCCTTATTCAAGATGGAGTAACTCTGATTCAAATGCTTCTGACATGTTCATGTGTTTCATTGGCACAGGTGCCCCCTCTACAATTCACAGTCTCTAGGAAACATATCTGGGAAACTGGGGACAAGGCAGGGGTGCCCCAGAAGGTAGTGAAGTGGTGTTGTTGTCTGGCGTTGTTGTCTGAGGTTCGTTGCCTCATGCCAAGGAAATCAAGGACGTGGACACATATGGAGTGAGGTTAAAAGCAGAGGCTTAATAGGCAAAAGAAAGAGAAAGGAGAACAGCTTCCTCTCCTGCGAGAGAGAGGGGCACCCGAATGGGACTTCCAGCCTATGGGGAGTGCATCGGATTTTATAGACAGGCTTGAGGAGGTGGTGTCTGATTTGCATAGGGCGCACAGATTGGCTGGACCAGTTGTGACGTTGACATAGTGCATGAAGAAGCTGGCCACCCCACCCTAATCTTATCATGCAAATGGGCTTACCACTTGGCCAGTCCCATGTTGTCTGCTCCCTATGGCACATGTGGTTGGAAAGGAAAAGGGAAGATGGAGCAGTCATTTTGAACATGCCTAGTCCCAAGTGGCCTTTCCCTATTGGCACAGCTGCCAGCATTCTACTCGTGCAAGCTTCTAGCCTGCCTGTCTACATCTGTAACTCGATTTTACAGGCTCCTCTTTGTTAGAAAAGAAAATGATTTGGAGGCTGCTTTTCATTAAAAGGAAAAGTTTACGGAGGACTTCCTTACTCTATCTGCCTAAATAATTTCTTCTTAACTCCTCTATCAGTAGAAGAATACCAGATGAAAGTGGCCCACCCCTGGCAAATATCACCTGGTGTTTAATCCTGCTCAGAGTCTTGGTGGAGTTGGAGTTTTCCCTCCTATCCTTACCCCACTACTTCCTGTGCATTTTGAAGGGTTCACAAAAAAACAAAAAATACACACACACACACACACACACACACACACACACACACAAAACTCAGCAACCTAGAAATAGAAGTCTATTAAAAAAAAAAAAAAACGGCGGGGCACAGTGGCTCACACCTGTAATCCTAGCACCCTGGGAGGCTGAGGCTGGCAGATCACCTGAGGTCAGGAATTCGAGGCCAGCCTGGCCAACATAGTGAAACCCTGTCTCTGCTAAAAATACAAAAATTAGCCAGGTGTGGTGGCACACACCTGTAGTCTCAGCTATTTGGGAGGCTGAGGCAGGAGAATTACTTGAGCCCGGGAGGCAGAGGTTGCAGTGAGCCAAGATCGCACCACTGCATTCCAGCCTGGGTGACAGAGCAAGACTCATTAAAACAAGCAAACAAAGAAAACACTAATATCTTGTTTGCTGACTAAATGCCAAACATTGACCACCTCATCTCAGGAAAACAACAAACACTAGCTCTATTCAAAATTGTCCTGGAAATCTAGCCAGTGTAATAAGTCAAGATAGGGAAATAAAAGATGTAAAGATTGGTAAGAAAGAAGAAAAATTGATATTTGCGGAATACATAACTGTATATGTAGAAAATCTAGAGAGATCAACAAACAGAATTAATGAGTGAATCTAGCAAGCACTCTAGACCAAAAAATGCTGATCTGTATAGTAGCAACAGTTAGGAAATGAAATACAAAATCGATACCATATACAAAAGCAGCAAAATACGTCAAATATCTAGGAATGTTATATGCTACTGACTAGGATTTGGGGAGCTAATGGGCCATAGCTGAAAGTGCCAACAGAGTCACAAAACATTAAGGAATGATAAGGTCCAAGATTTCAGAAAGGCAGAATGAGAGTTCCCAAACCCAGTGGAGCCAGAGGTCAGCGTTGAATTGGGGGCCTATGAGATGAGCAAAAGTCCAAGAAAATCAGGAGCAACAAAGGTGTGGGAACCCCTGAGCCTAGAATGACCTTTAGCTCTTGCAACTTGCTTTTCTGGAATCATCTGGTCTGTGGGGGGATCTTCTGGCTTTAAGGGTCAGAGGTGATGCCACAGATAGCAGCAACTTTTTATTTGCCACAAGATATCACTCGCCTGTCCCCTCCAACATGCTGCCTTATACAAATCTGATAGTGTAAGCTGAAAGACAGAAATGCTGCCCAGGGTGTACACAGGTATTTCTCACTTCCTCTCCATAATACTCAACATGGGGATTTTTTTTTTTTTGGCAACAGGGCCTCACCCTGTCGCCCAAACTGCAGTGCAGTGGTGCCATCTCGTCTCACTGCAACCTCCACCTCCTGGGCTCAAGCCATCCTCCCACCTTAGCCTCCTGAGTAGCTGAAACCACAGGAATATGCCACCATGCCTGGCTAATTTTTGTACTTTTTGTAGCAATGGGATTCCTCCATGTTGCCCAGGCTGGTCTTGAACTCCTGAGCTCAAGCGATCTGCCCACCTCAGCCTCCCAAAGTGAGGGATTACAGGTGCCAGCCACCATGCACAGCCAAGTTTAATATTTAAAAAAAATACTGTGTGGGCCATGGAATGCACCATAGGCACATTAGTCCTATAGACATGGTTTATAGGGAGTGCATTCATAGGAAACTGTTATTCATTCATTCAAATAATATTCTTTCAAATAATATCGTTATGAATCAGACACATATCCTGCTTTTAAAATGATCTACAAGCACTCCATGTTCTGCCTCTCGCTCTGCCCTGGACTGCCCTGACCTCATCTCTTGCTCCTTACCTGTGTTTCATTCCACTTCAGTTGCACTGACCTCAGTGTTCCTCACACTTTACCAGGCATGCTCCACCTCAGGGTTTATGCTCCTGCTCTCCCGTCTTTCTGAAATGCTTTTGCCTTTGATATTCACTTGGCTCACTCCTTCAAAAATCACCTTCTCAATGATGGCTTTGCTAAAAATAAAATCCAACATTTTAACCTTGAGCTGGGACTCTCTATCCCCACCTCACTCCCTCTGCTTTGTTTCTGTCCCATAGTACTTTCTGTCTTTGGACGCACTGTACACTTCACTTGTTTATTATCTGTCTCTTCTATAAGAATGCAGATTAATGAGCACAGGGAATTTTTTTCTGTTTTGTTCACTGATACATCTCCAGTGCCTAGAACTGTGCCTGGAAATAGGAGACACTCAATAAATATTTGTTGGATGGACAGATGGATGGATGGACAGATGGACGGACGGATGGACGGACGGATGGATGGATGGATGGATGGATAGATTTTAAAAAATGAAGAAACACACAGATAAGAAAGGAAAAAAATAGTTTTAATACATGAAGGCAAGAGATGAGTGCTAGAAAAGAAGAAGGGATAAAAAAATGCCAGGAAAAGCAACCCAAGCACTCACCAATGGATGAATGCATCAGCAAAATGTGGTATAAACATGCAATGGAATGCGATTCAGCCTCAAAAAGAAAGGAAATCCTGTCACATGCTACAACATGGAAGAACCTTGAGGACATTATGCTAAGTGAAATAAGGTAGTCACAAAAAGAAAATACTGTATCATTCCACTTATACGAGGTATCTAAAATAGTCAAATTCATAGAAACAGAAAGTGGAATGCTGGTTGCCGGGGTGAGGGTACAGGGGAGATGGGGAGTTGTTTAATGGATATAGAGTTTCAGTTTTGCAAGATGAATACGTTCTGGAGATCTGTTGCATGACAATGTGAATATCCTTAACACTACTGATCTGTACACTGAAAAATGGTTACCATGATTTTTTAAAAACAGAGGGGCTTAGAAGAGAAGAAGAGTATCCAGAGGAGGGGTCATTGGAACTGTGAACTGGAGAGTGGATACCATTTGGATATTCCAGGGTGGTGAAAAAACTCATAGGCAAGTCCTATGCAAAGAAGTTGGTGGGAACAGGGACCGCTAATGTGGAGAGAGGACATGGCCAGGGAAGTGAAAGTATGGCCAGGGTGGTGAGCATGGGGCTGCTTGCCTGAGAAAAGGGTGGAGACAGATAGGTAAGCAGAGAGTTGGGCCCTTATTGTTGTTTTGCTCCTACAGAAGCTAACACCATGGCTGGCACAACATAGGTGTTTGATAAATATTTGCTTAACAAATAATCTGGACACAGGAACAGAGTGGTTTGTAAGTAAAGAGCAACCAATAAATATTTAATTATGATATCACAGAGTTTGTCTTGCAAATGCTATCTAAAATAAAATAGTTAAAAGTTGTTTTCATTGTATCAGTAGTAGTATTTCAACATTAGGAAATCTTTCAAGATATTCAGTTAAGTTCTAAAACTATAGCATTGTTATTTTCAGCAGAGTTACAATAAAACAGTTTGTTATTAGAAAGTTAGTTTTGTGTTTTGTGTTTTGAGACAGTTTCGTTCTTGTCGCCCAGACTGGAGTGCAGTGGCACGACCTCAGCTTATTACAACCTTGGCCTCCTGGGTTCAAGCAATTCTCCTGCCTCAGGTTCTGGAGTAGCTGGAATTACAGGCACCCACCACCACACCCAGCTAATTTTTTAATTTGTAGTAGAGATGGGGTTTCTCTATGTTGGCCAGGCTGGTCTTGAACTCCTGACCTCAGGTGATCCGCCCTCCTCAGCCTCCCAAATTGCTGGGATTACACACATGAGCCACCACACCCGGCCAGAAAGTTAGTATTTTAAGAAAAATCTGTGGCATTAAAAATTGTGATTCTACAGAGCCATTATATATTTTCCATATCATCTTTTAAAAATTCAGGATATAATATTTCATTACAAAAATGGTTTGATCTTTCAATGGATCTGTGATTTCTCAGTAAATTATATTCCTACTATTCCTTAAATAATAAAATTTCTAAGTAATAGGAAAATAGTTGGCTGGGCACAGTGGCTCATGCCTGTAATCTCAGCACTTTGTGGGGCCAGGCAGAAGGATCGCTTGAGGCCAGGAGTTCGAGACTGGCCTGGGCAACATAGTTAGACCCCATCTCTACAAAAAAACTTTTTTAAAATAAATTAAAAATTAAATTTTTAAATTAAAAAATAGTTTTAAAAAATCTATTCAAAATCTCTGATACGACTTACCTCATTTTTCTGTTTATAAAATCCTAGAGGTCATGGTATTTCTATGAATATTAGAATGTTACTACTGGTCTAATCCACCTGCTCCTTGGAACATGCCATGGTTTTGTACATCTCTGAGCCTTTATACGTGTTACTTCCTTTATCTAGAATGCATTTCCCAAACTAGTTTTCCTGTCTCTAACATGGGGATAATAATAGTGTCACCTTCCTCAAATGGTGGTTGTGATGATTACATGACTTCTAAGCATTTGTTAGGTAAAGTATTTAGGAGAGGGTTTGACACTTATTGATATAAGTGTCAGTTATTACTATTATCTTTCAAGACTTTGTTCAAATGCCACTTATTTTGTAATTTGCTGCCAACTCCCATAAATCTTTTGAACATGTCTTTACTGAAGTTCTTATCCCTTAATACTGTTGTTTTGTTATATATTTATCCACCTTGCTGGGCCATGTGCTATGCAAAGGCAAGGCATGTGCCTCATGCTTCTTTAGATTCAAGGCATCTAGATGATGTTAGGTATGTAGTGGGCATGTACTGAATGGAAGTACTTCCAAGTGAATGGAAGACTTAAGTAGGAATGATAAAGACACTGATGAATCAAAACAAGTATGAGTACTCTAGCCTGGGCAACAAGAGCAAAACTCCGTCTCAAAAAAAAAAAGAAAAGAGAAAAGAAATCACTAAAGATCTTGCTGTCTTCTCTCTAGTATCTTCAGCAACTCTTCTACTCAAAACAAGTATGAGGAATGTTTACTACTTCATTAAACTGGTGTTTTTCTAATTTGACAAGGAAATTCTAGACTAATTGTTTTAATTAACTATAATTATTCTTTTTCTTTATCTTCATGCAAATCTAGGTTTTTTTTTAAAAGAAGGCTCAAAATCTCTTCCATCTTCGTTTCTCTGGGTTCTGAATAAAAATAATTGCTATAGTAGAAACTTCACCAAATAAATACTTGGTGAACCTTATACCTCTTCAGTTTGTTATGTTAGGGTCTTCTGATTGAATAATTTACAGCTGCTTTTGTTGGTCTTTTCTCAGACATAAATCTTAAAACGTTTGCATCCTGGCCAATACAGAATCAACACAGTGCTAGAGTCGTAGAGCTAGATTATGGTGCTACCTAGTGGTCAATTTTTGGCACATACGTCATTGAAACTGTCTCATGCTCTTGCACGTTTTCATTTTATTTTTTTATACTGACAATTGTAAAATGTCATTAGAAATCATTAAAGATCGGCCAGGCACGGTGGCTCAAGCCTATAATCCCAGCACTCTGGGAGGCCGAGGTGGGCAGATCACGAGGTCAAGAGGTAGAGACCATCCTGGCCAACATGGTGAAACCTGTCTCCACTGAAAATACAAAAAAATTAGCTGGGCGTGGTGGCGGGCGCCTGTAGTCCCAGTTACTTGGGAGGCTGAGGCAGGAGAATCGCCTGAACCCCGGAGCCGGAGGTTGCAGTGAGCTGAGATCGCGCCACTGTACTCTAGCCTGGGCAATGAGAGTGAAACTCTGTCTCAAAAAAAAAAAAAAAAAAAAGAGAAAAGAAATCACTAAAGATCTTGCTCTCTTCTCTCTAGTATGTTTAGCAACTGTTCTATGTGTTGTTTCTCTTCCATTCACCTAGTTTGCATCTCTTCAGCGAATAGAGAATTTAAAGGCATACTTCAAGACCTGTCAGATACCCTTTTCTCCCACAGGAAACTGGAACTTTTACAGGCAGAATTCATGACACCAGCTTCTTTGGGCCAAGCTACCTACCACACGCCCCCTCTGACTCCAGGCAGATCTCAAAGGCTGCCCATGACAAAGGCACACCCCTTTGCACACATTCTTCTAAACAATCATTCCCTTTCCCTCTTTTGAAACCAAACAATTCCTTCAAAAACACAGTTTCAGGCATAAAATAGGAAATAGTACTAAACAAACGGAAATATTTTGCTTTAAATACTGAAGCCATTTGTTTACATTAAGAAATAGTTTGCATTCAAAGCCCATAAATGAAAAGAATCATGAATCATCCATCACAAGGGGACTTTATAGATAAGAAATAAGCTCTGGCCTGAACAATTGTATAAAG
Source organism: Pan troglodytes (assembly GCF_028858775.2). Classification (NCBI taxonomy): domain Eukaryota; kingdom Metazoa; phylum Chordata; class Mammalia; order Primates; family Hominidae; genus Pan; species Pan troglodytes. The sequence continues at coordinate 105,059,520 of NC_072406.2, read as the reverse complement.
TATGAACAACTCTTCTCTGGGAGCTTTTGCTGAGTCATTTTTCAGGAAGTGGGCTGTCCAGGGAGATTTCTACGGAGGAACAATCGACAATATTTTCATATTAATAACCTCCAGTTGCTTTATTGTTCTCGAAACTTTTGTTAATGAGTATTTTCCTGTTCGGTGAAAAAAACATTAATCAAAAGACAAAGCCTAATCTGATTTATTTGTATGTGTTTGGGGTTCTTTTCTTCTATAAGTGATGTTAAATATATTTAACTAAGAGTTAGCTAATTGCAAACCTAATTGTCTTCATTAACTGAGTATAATCTCAGGAAATATTTTGTCCTGAACTTTATTTTTAAATATATGTGCAATAACGGGTTTTGGAGGGATGGTAAATACAGGCTGATACAGTTTGGATATTTGTCTCCACCCAAATCTCAGGTGGAAATATAATCCCCAGCGTTCAAGCTGGGGCCTGGTGGGAGGTGTTTGGGTCATGGGGACAGATCTCTCATAGCCTGGTGCTGTCCTCACCATAGTAAGTAAGTTCTGATGAGATCTGGTTTTTTAAAAGAGTGTGGCACCTCCTGGACTTGCTCCTGCTCCTACCATGTGAGATGCCTTCTTCCCTTCACCTTCTGATTGTAAGCATCCTGAGGCCTCCCAACAAGCTGAGCAGAAGCCCCGCCATGCTGCCATGCTTCCTGTACAGCCTGCAAAACCATGAGCCAATTCAACCTCTTTACTTTATACATTACCCAGCCTTGGGTATTTTTTTTGTTTTTTTTTTTTTGTTTTTTTTTTGAGACAGAGTCTCACTCTGCCACCCAGGCTGGAGTACAATGGCATGATCTCAGCTCACTGCAACTCCACCTTTCAGGTTCAGGCAATTCTTGTGCCTCGGCCTCCCAAATAGCTGGAATTACAGGCACCTGCCACCATGCCCAGCTAATTTTTGTATTTTTAGTAGAGATGGGGTTTTGCCATGTTGGCCAGGCTGGTCTCAAACTCCTGACCTCAAGTGATCTGCCTGTCTCAGCCTCCCAAACTGTTCGAATTAAGGCGTGAGTCACCATGCCCAGCTTTCAGGTATTTCTTTCTTTCTTCTTTTTTAAGGCGGAGTCTCTCACTGTCACCCGGGCTGGAGTGCAGTGAGGCGATCTCGGCTCACTGCAATCTCCACCTCCCAGGTTCAAACAATTCTCCCTTAGCCTCCCAAGTAGCTGGGATTACAGGCACCTGCCGCCACGCCCAGCTAATTTTTTGTATTTTTAGTAGAGACAGGGTTTCACCATGTTGGCCAGGCTGGTCTTGAACTCCTGACCTCATGATTCGCCTGCCTCGGCCTCCCAAAGTGCTGGGATTACAGGCATGAGCCGCCGCGCCCAGCCTCATGTATTTCTTTAGAGCAACACAAGAATGGCCTAACAAACAGGCATACCTTGCTTTATTGCACTTCATATACATTGCATTTTTTAAAATAAATTGAAGGTTATGGCAACCCTGTGTCAAGCAAGTCTATCGGCACATTTTTTCAACATCATGTGCTCACTTAGCATCTCTGTGTGACATTTTGGTAAATCTTGCAATATTTCAAGCTTTTTCATTATTATTATATTTTCTGTGGTTATCTGTAATCGATGATCTTTGATGTTACTATTATGATTGTTTTGTGGCATCACGAACTGCATCAAACTTAATCAGTAAATGTTGTGCATGTTCTGACTGCTCCAACTACCAGTTGAGTTCCGCATCTCTCTTCCTCTCCATGAGTCTCCTTATTCCCTGAGACACATGATATTGAAATTAGACCAATTAGTAACCCTACAATGGTCTGCCTATAAGTGTTCAAGTGAAAGGAAGAGTCACACATCTCTCATTTTAACTCAAAAGCTAGAAATGATTAAGCTTAATGAGGAAGGCATATCAAAAGCCAAGAGAGGCTGAAAGCTAAGCCTCTTGTACCAAACAGGCAAGTTGTGAATGCAAAGGAAAAGTTCCAGGGAACCCATGAGTAATAAAGAAACAGCCTTATGGCTACCATGGAAAAAGTTTTAGTGCTCTGAATAGAAGATCAGACCAGCCACAACATTCCCTTAAAACCAAACCCTAATCCAAAACAAGGCCCTAACTCTCTTCAATTCTATGAAGGCTGAGAAGGGTGAGGAAGCTGCAGAAGAAAGGTTAGAAGTTAGTAGAGGCTGGTTCATGAGGTTTAAGGTAAGAAGTTGTCTTCATAGCATAAAAGTGCAAGTGACACAATTAAATGAGTCACACAATTTTTTTACCCCTAGTGAAGATGCTGTGAACATCACTGAAATGACAACAAAGGATTTAGAATGTTGCATAAACTTAGTTGATAAAGTAGTAGCAGGGTTTGAGAGGATGGATGCCAATTTTGAAAGACGTTCTAATGTGGATAAAATGCTAACAAACAGCATTACTTGCTACAGAGAAATCTTTCGTGAAAGGAAGAGTAAATTGATGTGGCAAACTTCATTGTTGTCTTATTTCAAGAAATTGCCATAGCCACCTCAACTTTAGCAACCACCACCCTGATCAGTCAGCAGCCATCCACATCAAGGCAAGACCCTCCACCAGCAAAAAGATGATGACTCACTGAAGACTCAGGTGATTGTTAGCACTTTTTAGCAATAAAGTTGTTTATTTTTTTGTGAGACAAGTTCTCATCATTTTGTAGCCCAGGCTGGAGTGCAATCAGAGCTTACTGCAGCCACGACATTGCAGGCTCAGGTGATCCTCCCACCTCTGCCTCCTGAGTAGTTGGGACTACAGGCATGCACCACCACTCCTGGCTAATTTTGTATTTTTTGTAGAGGCAGGGTTTCACCATGTTGCCCAGGCTGGTCTCAAACTCCTGAGCTCAAGCGACCCACCTGCTTTGGCCTCTCAAAGTGCTAGGATTACAGGCATGAGCCATTGCACCCGGCTCTGCAATGAAGTATTTTTTAATTAAGATATGTACATTGGGTTTTTTAGACATAATGCTATTGCACACTTAACAGACTAGAGCCTAGTGTAAACATAATTTTTATATGCACTGAGAAACAAAAAAAAATTGTGTGACTCATTTAATTGTGATATTAGCTTTGTTGCAATGGTCTAGAACCAAACCTGCAATGTCTCCAAGTTATGCCTGTAATCATTTTGGATTCAAATTCTCTTCAAGACTGGGGCAATGTTTCCACTTTATGCCTTGGAGCCTCTTCTCCCCAACTCCTTTTGAGATTTCTCTCAGTTACTTCTCAGATAAGGGACAATCAGTGTGGGCTCCTGGAGACCAACTAGAAGATACAAGGGCCCTTCAGAAAACACTCTAGCAGGGTCATCGAGGACAGACAGGGTCAGTATGCTCCCTGGAGACTTCTAAAATGTACATGCTTTTTGGCCCTGTCCAGAGGTGCTGAGCCTCTCTTTTAGTTTATGAATGAGAACTTGTGACAAGGGGCTGAAGCCACCTGCCTATGAGACTGGGAGAGGTAAATTGTCAAATCAGAACATCATGTGATTATGACTTCTGTTCATATAAATGATTATCATGCTTCTTGTCTAATTTAACACAAATACATTACCCATAACCTGCCCCAACCCCACCTGCCCCCATAGAAGCCATGATGAGAAAGCCTCATTTCACAACACAATGTAGCTTTCCTTCCATACCAGGTGATGAACAAAATGGGTCCAGCTATGTGGTCAGGTCTCAGAATCAAGGGAGGCTTCTGTGTAGTGTAGCAGTTAGATTCAAAGACTCTAGAGTCAGACTGCTTGGGTTCAAATCCTACCTCTGCTATTTATTAGTGATGTGGCCTTGGGTACTTTTCTATACCCGGAGTTTTCTTCTCTACGTAATAGACAAGCTCCTGTCTCATAAGTTTGTTGGGAGATTAAATTAAGTAATGAAAATAAGGTCTTCAGAATAGTGCCAGGAAAGTAATTAACCCTATAGAAGCGTTAGTATTATGCCATAATGAGGAAAGTTATTATGTACCACTGAAGATAATTATTTTAATTAACTGATTTCTATTTTTTGGTCTGGTGAAAAGGATTGTTCCTCTACATCTTTTCAAATGGACACATGTGGATATTTCTCTGATGTTCAATGATCAGTTTCCAAAAGATAAGTTGCCCATGAAAATGCTAGGTGACCACAATGTTCAATGTTTATTATAAAGTTATTTCCAATGTACTGTTCTTAAGTTTGTTATGTGCTCATTCATCATTTTACAAAGACTATAGATTTAAGGACCTTCCATGTGCCAAGCCTTTGAGAAGCCAACAGGTCAGTGGAGAAATTTCTTTTTTATTCCAAATTAACTTGGGGGCGTGAGGTCTTGGACTGAGAATGTGCACCCTATACCCAGAGTGGCTTGCACACCTACTGCAAGAATCCATCTCTGGACCTTAGAGTCAGGATCTGAACACAGATCTGCCTAACTCTAGAGCTCAGAACCACTATGTGATAGGCCTCCCTGGCTCATTGGTGCTTCACAATCCAGGACCATCCCTTTTGACCTGACTCCTAGAACTTTCCATCCGGCATGCAACCCAGGAATAACCGCCTATTTGGTCTGCCCAGGCTCCTGGAGCTTATTCATGGGGTGAAGAAAAATGAGCCTTGACTCCTAGGAAAGTAATGCAAATAAAAAGGACTGGATTAAACACTCCTTTAGTGTTTCCTATTCTGCTTCAACATTCCCCAATCATCACTAAAGAAGGACTGTACCATGGATAAAGGGGGAAGCTGCTATTTTCTTGTGGTCTTTATTCATATCCCCCAGCTTCTCATTCTCAGCCTCCTTTCCAAGTTCCTTTTCATCTGTTTGTCTTCTAAATGTAGTTGTTTCCCATGATTCTGTCCTCAACTCTCCCTTCCTCTTACTTTAGGGTCCTGTGTGTTCATCTTCCACTTGTGTGTTGATGAGTCTCAAATCTAGATCTCCAACTGCACTTCTCCCCTAAGCGCCAAACTTCATTTTTAACACCTACATTACATCTCCACCAGAATATCCTATCCCATCATCATGTCCAAAATTGAACTCATTAACTTCCCTCTCCTCCCACTGTAAGTCAATTTCCATGCATCAAACACCCACCTACTAATAATGATAATATCCCCACACAGGTATTCCCAACCTGCTCTTTCTCTCCAGATCAATCTCTACCTAGCTCTTCTTCATTAGCTCTGACCTGGGTACCTCTGGGCATTTGTAGATGCTGTTCCTTTCATCTGGAATGCACTTCCGTCTGTCTACCTGGTAAACAGATTTCTATATGTTCTTCAAGATTCAACACAGACAGACCCCTCTTCAAAACCACTCTAGGTCCTGAATGGTACATCTCATAGGACATAATTTGGATAGGACATATATGCTTTATTTCCAATATTAAACTGAATTCTTTGAAGACCACTTTTGGGTGTTATTCACTTTTGTAGTTCTCAGAGCACTTAGTACAGGACCTCCTACAGAAAAGTCTTCAATAAATGTTTGCTGGAATAATTAATCAATGTAGTAAATAATTAATAAAGTAGTCAATAACTCATACGGTAGTAAAATGGAACCAGTATGCTTGAGTGGTGAGTTATTTCTTCCTCCACCCATTCTTTGTCTTCAAATTTCCCATTGCCTACTGTCACTTTTCTGGATTGGTCACCACTCAGAAATTTTGATGTTGTAAATAGTTTATCTTACAAAATTTTTGGAGTTAATTTGGTTTATAAGGCCTGACACAATCTGGCCCCTTACAAGGACAGCTATTGTAGAGTAGAAACTGAGAGAATGACTAATGTGAATTCCTTCATTTCAAACACACTATGATAAAAAGAAAAGTTTCCATTTATACCACATTTTACAGGGTTATGGTTCAATAGGTGATCTGTATGCTTCCTTTTGACTTCCAAACACATGTGTTCCTTTGTTTCTCAGGAAGTAATCATCATGTAGCCATGGAAATCAACGAGTGCAAAGGAAATGTTGCAGGGGAATAATGAAGCCAACTAACTCGGCTCCACAAAGTTGGTCACATCCTAAAACAATTAAAATACATCCAAAAGCCCCTACAGGAAGTGTTGATCAGTGCTTGGTATTTTGACAATAACTTGTACAGTATGTGAAAGCATTTCAAAAATTCTAAAGCATTTATGAAATGCAACATATTATCAAGATGAATGAACAAATGTTTATTGAGTGACTACTATGAACTAGGTACTTTTGCATATATGCCCTCATTTTATTTCAACAGCCCTATGGAATAGCTGGTTTTGGTATTATTTCCATTCTATCAATTTTTTAAAAATACTAAGACTCTCAGAGGTTAAATGACTTGTCTAGTAAGTGAAAGAGACAACACTTGAAGGAATATGTTCTTTCCATCAATCAGAATTCATCTTAAAGATGAATTATGACCAGATCCATGGACTAAATCTCAAGAGGGACCCAACACAGTACAAACCACCTCCCAACCAGCTTTCCATACTGGTAAATAAGACTCAACTGTTTCTCTCTCTGCTTAACTAGGCTTGCAATTTATATCCTTGGAGGCAGGTTTGTGATTTGGAGGTTTAAAACTTTATCTCAATAATAGGAAAGATCAGGACCATACATTTTTTGAAGTCATTTATAAGGCATCAACATCATATTAGTCAAATTCTGACACAGTGGACAATCCCATTATTCTCCTTTTCTTTTGGAAGAATTTGTAATGTTTAAATATTCATAAAGATCCAAAGTTTGTATTATACAGAAATTTGTCTTAAGATGATGTTTCAGTGGAAGGAATTGAGAGTAGTAACTGCTTTAACCTTTATTTAGAGTCTTAAAGTAATGGAGCTTACCTTTGGTGAAAACCTATGGACTCAGTCTCGTTATTTGGTAAGCCATACCTTATATTTAATGCAAATTATATTATTAAGTTTCTCATGCAAAAGAGTCCAGATAAGGACTAGGGCAGTCTAAACCTGGTATGGTAGCTCCACAAAGTCATCAGACACCCAGACTGCTTCTACTTTTCTGCTTTCTAGCTTTAGCAAGTGACTTCCATTCTCAAGGTCATCTCAGGATACAAAAACACTGCTGCAGATCCAGCCACCAAGCCCCCAGTCCAGGCAGCAGGAAGGAGGCTGGGGAAGGACAAAAAGGATGTGGACCAGCTGTGTGTCCCCCTTACATAAGGGTTTTCCAGGAAGTTCAATCCGGCTACTTCTGCTTTTATCTCATTGGTCAGGGCTTAGTCACATGGCCAAACCTACCTACACATGATGTTGGGAAAGATAGTCTTTATCTGGTCTAAAGAAGAAAGAATGGGGGAATGGATATAGGGGAGGTATCCACAATTGCAACCATAAAAGATGAAGCAGAGGGACAGAAAAGCCCACATAAAAGATCAAAGTCTTCAAAATAGAAGAATAATTGGGTTTGAATATCATGTCTGCTATTTATCAGAGGTAGCCGCATCAGGGAGACCAGCTAGAAGGGGATTTGGACCAGGGTGGTAGTGATGGACATGGGGAAAGGTGGTCAGATTCTGAATATGTTTTGAAGGTAGAGCCAACAGGATTTGCTAATGGATTAGAATGTGAGGTCTGAGAGAAAGAGGAATCCAGGGTGACACCAAATTTTTTTGTTATTGTTTAAGCAGCTGGACGAATAGAGTTGTTCACTTACTGAGAAAAAGAGAACACGGTGGGAGGAGCAGGTTCAGAATGGGAGTGGAAGGAGATCAGAGGCTCAGATGTTTATTAGACATTCAAATGGACACGTTGAGTTGGAAGGTGGACATAGAGTCTGGAGCACAAGGAGGTGGTACAAACTGGAGATATATACATTTAGAAGTAAGCAATACATAGATAGTAGTTAAATCCCTGAGACTGAATGAAATCATTAAAGTAGTATGTGCAGATGAAAAATGGAAGAGCTCCAAACAATAAGCCCTGGGGCACTCCACTGTTGTGGATGGCTAAGTGTTAACCAGCAGGCAGTGTTAACCATAAGCTGGCTAAGCGGGAGAACAGGAATGCATGTTCTCATTTAGGGCACAGAGAGCCCAGGAAAACTGAAAGAACCCGACAAGAAGATGAGAAGCAGTGAGGTGGAAGGAAAACCAGGAGTGTGGTGGAAGCCATGTGGAAGAAGTCTTTATGAGCAGGGAGTCACTGTTTTAAATGCTGCTGATAGGTCAAATAAGACCACTACATTTGCTATGTTTGCCTTTTAAGAGTAATTTCAGTGGGTGGTGGGGGTAAAAGGAGAAGAAATAAGAGGAGAATTGGAGATAACAAGTAGATGCAACTATTTTGCCGAATTTTGCTATAAAAGGAAAGAGAGAAATGGGGGTTGGGGTGTGTAGTAAGCTAGAAGGGAAAGTGGGACCAAGAGATGAGATTTTTTTTTATGATGAGAGATGCTTACATGGTACTGGGAAAAAAGGCAGAAAGTGACAATGCAGGGGAGTGAAGGGAGGATTGCCTGCAGCACTGTCCTTGACTTTGTAGGCGAGGGAGGGAAGGGGGTAGGGTTCTAGTGTGTAAGTGGAGGTGATGGTCTTTACAAAGAGCATGGAGAGTTCTTCCAGGGAAACAGAAGAGAAGGAAGAGTCTATAAGCCCAGATTTCGGTAGGTGGGTAGATGTTGTTGTGGGACCTTATGGAAGTTTTTTTCTGCTCACTTCTGTTTTCTCAGTGTATAGGAAGCAAGGTTATCGTGACAATGAAGATGGAGAAGAGTGGTTGAATTTTTGAGAAAAGAATAAAAGGAATTAGCTGGGCGTTGTGGTGTGTGCCTGTAGTCCCAGCTACTTGGGAGGCTGAGACAGGAGAATTGCTTGAACCCAGAAGGCAGAGGTTGCAGTGAGCCGAGATCGTGCAACTGCACTCCAGCCTGGGCGAGAAAACGATACTCCGTCTCAAAAAAAAACAAAAAGAACAAAAGGTATGAAAGAGTCCTCTTCCAATAGAGTAAATGAATGAATGAATGAATGGGCTAGGAAAACATAGTATGATCGCTAAGGGTCCACCAGAGATGAGTGATCAAGAATATAAAATGAGGCTGGGCACTGTGGCTCATGCCTGTAATCCCAGCACTTTGAGAGGTTTAGGCGGGCAGATCACTTGAGGTCAGGAGTTTCGGACCAGCCTGGCCAACATGGTGAAACTCCGTCTCTACTAAAAATACAAAAATTAGCTGGGCGTGGTGGTACGTGCCTGTAATCCTAGCCACTCAGGAGGCTGAGGCAGAAGAATTGCTTGAGCCCAGGAAGGGGAGGCTTCAGTGAGCCAAGATCGCACTACCGCACTCCAGCCTGGGTGACAGAGCAAGATTCTGTCTCAAAAAAAAAAAAAAAAAAAAAGAATGTAAAATGAGGTCAGCTTACCTGTGTCCTTTTGTTCAACTGTGAGATGGAGTAGGGAAAAGTTGAATTTAACAAAGATGGTAGTTTAGCCAAGATAGTTCAACAAAGTGAGAGGTGGGCAAGGAAGTTGAAGGTATATTCAGGTGAGTGATGAAAACATTTGACCACACATTTGAGCTGGGCAAGGAGGGAAGTAACATGGAAAAAGTTATTGACAGAAAACATATAAGAAGATCAATGGGTTTTAGGTTATAATAGAGCTGAAGGAATATTGGAGTTCACAGAGTGTGTGTGAGCCCACTAACAACAAAAAATAAAAAGTCCTGGAATTCTCAAATCTAAGCCTTAATGATGTCCGAAGATGTCTATAACATAGGGGCTTGCCAGTGTAAGTTCACCCACAAAAATAAAATCAATCAGCCTTCTTCCAGTCCTCTCCAACACTGACCTGAGACAGACAGAGTGGCCTCCTAACATGGCAGGATTAAATCCTGTTCCAGGATTCCAGATTTTTATACACTTCCTGCCATTTTCTGCAAATGGCAAAGGAGATATTCCAGTGACAAAGGAGGGCTCTGTGCCAGGTCAACCAAAGAACCTCCCATTTCTATAGCCTGAAGAGAACTGAACATCAGATCTCCAGCAGTCTATTGTGTTAACTGCCTTTCAGGGCAAGACCACATCTGTTTCTGAAGCGGTTCATTAAAGCTGCTGCACATGTACCAGGGCTGCCCTTTCCCTTTCCTGATTCCCAATCTTGCCTTGGGTGTGGAATAGAGAGAGAAATCAGAACCTCTCTGGCCAGGCTCTTTAAACAGGAAAAGGGAAGAACCCAACACCTTGGAGGTGTATAAGAAAGGAACGAAGTAGCCCTGAATCAAATCTCCCAGGAAAGACATTCCTTCTGAGTGTGTAGTCAGGGCCCAGTTTCTCTAGCCATTAACTAGTAAATACCATCCTGAGCATCTTCATATTATTGACTGACATTACAAAAATATCAGAGTCAAAAACACATTTGCAAAAGTCATGCTGAAATTCTCCTTCTTTCTCTCTATGCCACTGAAAAGCCCCAAGTTTATTTAGTATCTAAATTCATGACAGGCATTTTCAGCTTCCCTTATGCAAAAGTCTCTTATCCAGATTTTAGAATTTTTATACCATTCTCTTCATTGAGTATACAGCCCTAAGAGAGAAGAAATGGTCAATCAATAGTCTTTTTTTTTTTCAGCTTCTTAAAAAAATCTCCCAGCAATAAATATGGCCCCAACTATCCAGAAGTTTTGAACTTGAGTTTACTTGATTATAATGAACAAAACCAGCAAGTAATGTGCTTTAATTTCTTGAAATTTTTTAAAGGCCATTTTTGAATTTTTAAGTGTCAGATAGTACTCCTCTTTCACTTTTAGTCAATACTTCTAATACTTGTTACCCTTCACAAATCCCGGGTCCTATACATTGTTGAACTTAGGTAAGGTAAAGATTTGCCACTAGAGAATGGAACTGAAATCAAAATGTTCCGCTTCTGTGAGTTTAAGAAAAACCTTTAATGGTTCCTTTTAGTGTGGGGTTTGGAGTTGAGTAGTATTTAAAGCACTAAACTGTCTCTCCAGTATTTGAGGGGATTAGGTTTAGAGTTCATTGTGTTGACTGTCTTTTGAAAGATTAGATAGTTTAGTTAGGCTCCTACTGGCCATGTAAATGTCTCAGTGTTTATTGACTGTCTGCAGTCATTATCAAACACTCTGAACACAATCGACACCTTGTAAACAGAAATCCCATTATTTTTGTAGTACCGATAAGATTTACTGAGAATTTAATTTTTTATGATTGACTGGCCAGTTAAAGATATTAATGCATACAGGAGAGTGTGATAAATGAGTATGAATTCAGTCAACAAACTTGCCCTTTTTTTTGTTTGGAAGCTATAATCTCATTTTGCTTGTAGATTGTAGAAATAATCTATGTGGTATTCTTTTGAAAAAGGCTTCTTAAGTACATTTGAATGTGTTATATGCATTTCTACGAATCCTTCAATGATCTACAAAGGGATTTATGTTTTGAGGGGAAAGATGTCTTAAATCTTTCAGTACCTAGAAAGAAAATATATCTATGGATAGTGTACTAATTTATGCTAGGAACATGATAAGGACTTATTTGGGGGGTAGTTTGGGCCTGCATTTTAAAATGCTATAGCCAAAATAAAATTCGGAAAGGCATGCAATAGATGTGTTGTGTTTGACCAGAGGCAAAATCCATGAGCTCAACATTATTTTGATTCTGAATTTAGTGACTTCTGCAAGGGAGTTGCTCTTCAAGCTTCCCTCCCCACCCCACAGTAAGGCATGTGCTACACAGAAGAGGGTCAAGGAAGTGTGGTTTTCTTGGGGACCTGCATGGCACAGCTTCAGGAGATGACTCTGACAGCATTCAGAGTTTAATCTGGGCAAGAAAAAGCCTTGCTTCAGGAAGCATTGAAAGGGGCCTGGGGTTTAAGAGAAAGCAGAAAGAAAGAATGAGGTTTAGACAGTTCTGCCTGAAAGAAGTGGAAAGTGTGCCCCCAACACCTTTGATTGCCTCAGTATAAAACATATATTGTTTAACACACACAAAACAAAATCTTTACAATGAAACCCCAACACTTTTCCACAGCCTCAGCTCCCAGCTCTGCTCTACTCATCTTTGAACACCTGCCCCGGCTCCACAGCATGCACCTCCATGCCTGTGCCTTTGCCTTCACTGTACCCTGCTTTCCCACTTCCTGATGTGAAACTGCTTTTCACCCTGAAAGTCCAAAGATCACCTCTTCTGTGACGTCTTATAAGCTCCCTCATATAACTCACTCACTCGCTCCACTATATGCATGGACTTCTTGTAATTTCTTTGTGTGTCTAGCTTCACTACATCTGTAAGCTCCTAGAGGGCAGGACTCAATCTTGCTCTTTTTTTAAAATATCCCCAGAGTCTAGCATATAATATGTACTAATAAGTGTATAGAGCAGGAAGAGGAAGAGCCACATCTGTGCTTTTGCTCACACACTCCATCCTCTTTCTTTTTTTTTTTTTTTCAAGATGGAGTTTCACTCTTGTTGCCCAGGCTGGAGTGCAGTGGCGCAATATCGGCTCACTGCAACCTCTGCCTCCTGGGTTCAAGTGATTCTCCTGCCTCAGCCTCCCGAGTAGCTGGAATTACAGGCACACATCACCAAGCCTGGCTAATGTTTGTATTTTTAGTAGCAACGGGGTTTCACCATGTTGGCCAGGTTGGTCTTAAACTCCTGACCTCAGATGATCTGCCTATCTCGGCCTCCCAAAGTGCTGGGATTACAGGCATAAGCCACTGCGCCTGCCTTCCATCCTCTTTTAATATAAAGCTTACGCATTCCCAAGAACAAAATTTTGTTTGTTTGTTTGTTTGTTTTTGTTTTTGTTTTTGAGACGGAGTCTCGCTCTTGCCCAGCCTGAAGTACGGTGGCGCAATCTTGGCTCACTGCAAGCTCTGCCTCCCAGGTTCAAGCGATTTTCCAGCCTCAGCCTCCCAAGCAGCTGGGACTGCAGGTGCACGCGACCACGCCTGGCTAATTTTTGTATTTTTAGCAGAGACAGGGTTTCACCATGTTGGCCAGACTGGTCTCAAACTCCTGACCTCAAGTGATCCACCCACCTTGACCTCCCAAAGTGTTGGGATTACAGACGTGATCCAACACGCCTGGCCCGAAATGCTTTTTGAAGACTTCCTTGACCAATGATCTCTCACATCTTTAAACTCTCATAGCACCCAAGTGAGAATTGCACACTTGACACTTAACAGATTTGTAACCCATCTTAGTTGTGTTTTTGTATCTATGTGCTATTTCTCCAACCACAATCAAAGAACTCTTTGGACTAGGGCTTGAGTGTTTAACCTCCTCGTATCACCCAGGAGGCTTAGGGGGCTTCATTTAGGGTTGTTACCTAACAAGTGGTCGTTGATGAAGAGCTGAGGAAGGTCTGAAAGGTAGATGAGGAAGATTATTTGACAGATTCAGTGAAGGAGGGCACATTCAGAACAGCCCAGGCAAAGACCAAGGTCAAGCAATAAGGAGCAGCAGGTAGACCTCCCCCAAACCCTCAAGCACCTCAGAAGGAGACAAGGCAAGTCCACTAAGTGTTTAACAAGAAGAAATAAAATCCCTGCACTTAATTAAGCTCAGGGAAAGCCAGGGCACTTGCAAGTAGGAGCAAATGTCCACAATCAGTGGCTGGTGACAAACGAGGCAAGGAGGAGAAAGTAATAACAGTGAGAACACTGAGAACTGAGGGAGAACAGTGAGAACTAAGCATTTGACATACATTCTTTTTCTAACACATTTTTATTGAGATATAATTTATATACCAAACAATTCACTCAGTTAAAATATACAAGTCAGCCGGGCGCAGTGGCTCAAGCCTGTAATCCCAGCACTTTGGGAGGCCGAGGTGGGCAGATCACCTGAGGTCAGGAGTTGAGACCAGCCTGGCCAATGTGGTGAAACCCCGTCTCTACTAAAAATACAAAAATTAGCCAGGCATGGTGGTGTGCACCTGTAGTCCCAGCTACTTGGGAGGCTGAGGCAGGAGAATGGCATGAATCTGGGAGGTGGAGCTTGCAGTGAGCCGAGATCATGCCATCGCACTCCAGCCTGGGCAACAGAGCGACACTCTATCTCAAAAAAAATAAATAAATAAAGTAAAAGTATACAAGTCAATGCTTTTTACTATATCCACAGAGTTGTGCAACCAACAGTACAATCAATTTAGAATACTCTCGTCACCCCAAAAAGAACCTCCATTCCCTTTAGCAATCACTCCCTATTCCCTTCCCAACATTACCATTCCACCCTGACCAGTAACTCTAGTCAACCACTAATCTTTCTGTTTCTACAGATTTGCCTGTTCTGGACATTTCACATAAAAATAGAACACAATATGGCTTTCTTTGTGTCTGGCTTCTTTCATTTAGCAAAATGTTTTTAAGGTTCATCCATGTTGTAGCATGTAGCAGAATTCACCCCTTTTTATTGCCAAATAGTATTCCATCATATGGATGCATAACATTCTATTTACCCACTTACTAGTTGATGGACACTTGGGGTTGATTATTAACATATATTCTTTTATTTATCCTTTCCAATACTCCTGGGAGGTAGGTGTTAGTGTCCTCATTTTGAAAATGAGTAAACTGACACTCAGACTAACTATCCTGCACCTCTATATAAAGAATGGCACTGCAGGCCGTGCGCAGTGGCTCAAGCCTGTAATCCCAGTACTTTGGGAGCCCAAGGCAGGTGGATCACGAGGTCATGAGATTGAGACCATCCTGGCCAACATGGTGAAACCCCATCACTACTAAAAATACAAAAATTAGCTGGGCATGGTGGCTTGCGCCTGTAGTCCCAGCTACTAGGGAGGCTGAGGCAGGAGAATCACTTGAACCCGGGAGGCGGAGGTTGCAGTGAGCCGAGATCACGCCACTACACTCCAGCCTGGCAACAGAGAGAGACTCCATCTCAAAAATAAATAAATAAATGAGTAAGAATAGCACTGGGATTGATCTCGGTCTGCTTGAGTCCAAAGCCTACATGTTTAATCACCACCTGTTATTTGGCAAACATTGTCTGTGGAGGGATGTGGCTCATGCCAAATTCCAAAGATTTATAGAGGTCACTGGTGCTCCCCACCTTTCAAGGAATTTGGCTACAAATTTTCAAATTTCATAGTTATATGATCTGGAGGAAAGAATATGAGTTTTGGAGCTAGATAGTCTTGAATTTGAATCCCACATAGTAGCTGTGTGATACAGGGCAAGTTGTTAAACTTCTCTGAGCCTCAGTTTCCTTTCCTATAAAAATGAAGATAATTCCTACCTTGCAGGGTTGTTCTGAGGATTAAATAAGCTAATAATAATATGAGGTATCTGACACACAGTAGCTATTATTATCACAACTGTCTGCAGTGGTAGCAAAAGCAAGTAAAATACACACACACACACACACACACACACACACCTCCCAGAGAGAGGAATTTGAGGAGGTGAGTTTAGGATATGTGGTGGTGAGAAATCTGGGCAGAAATCTCCAGTGGTAGACAGACAGAGATAAAAGGCAGGAACTCAGGTGAGAGGTCAGGGCTAGAGATATGGATTTGGGGGTTATCAGCATGGAGGTGAGGGTTGAAGCTGTGACAACTGTTTGGGTAGAACCAGGCAGAAAATAAAGAAATTAATCCAGTGCCTGAGCCCTGGGACGTCCATAATTAAGGCCAGTAGAAGGAATAGAAGGAATAAGAAGCAGTAAAGAGTATAGGGATAAGCATTTGGAGGGGTTGTGATGATATCAGAATAGTATTTAATTTTGAAAGCCAAGGGAGAGAGGATATTTAAGAAATGGATAAGGGACAGAGGAGAAAGTTGAGAAGGTTAGGTTGTAGAAAAGTTTGCAATGATGAAAACTGAGAGTAAGCTATTACATTTGGAGGTCAGGAAGTCAACGGTGGCCTGACATGTTGAGCATCTCTCCATCCATCCATTCATTCATTCATCCATTTGTTTTTTCAGCATTCATTGAACATCTGCAGTGCATCTACAGGACGTTGTGCCAGGCTCCTGACAAATATCCAGGTAAGACATAATCCCTTGCTACACTGAGCATGACACAAAATGAAAGGAAAGTTCAATGTTTTAAGGCCCCTTTTGTCTATGAATTGAGCCAGGCATGAGAAACTGGGCCCCATGGGACAATTGTGATGGAATGATAGTGCATTAACAAATCAAGGGGAAGCAGAAAGGCTTGTCAAAGGTTGGCTGAAAGAAGGCGGGAATTTATTTATTTATTTATTTTGAGACGGAGTCTTGCTCTGTTGCCCACCCAGGCTGTAGTGCAGTGGTGCTATCTCAGCTCACTGCAGCCTCTGCCTCCCAAGTTCAAGCGTTTCTCCTGCCTCAGCCTCCTGAGTACCTGGGATTACAGACGCGCGCCACCACGGGCAGCTAACTTTCATATTTTTAGTAGAGACGGGGTTTCACCACGTTGGTCAGGCTGGTCTTCAACTCCTGACCTCATGATCCGCCTGCCTTGGCCTCCCAAAGTGCTGGGATTACAGACGTGAGCCACCACACCTGGCCGGGAATTTAATTTTAAAAGGAGGATTAAAGAGGAGGAAAAGAGAAGGCAGAAGCATTTCAGTTTACTTATTGGACACAAATGTCATCTGGAAGATTTTCTTTTTCTCATTGGTGTATGGTGGAGATGTCACTACATTGAGTCTACCAATTTTTGACACTTGGGGTGAATTTTTAAAGTTGACACTGCATTTTGATTCCATATATTAATAATTTATCAGCTGGATGCAGTGGCTCACACCTGTAATCCCATCATTTTGGAGGCCGAGGTAGGAGGATTGCTTTGAGTTCAAGACTAACCTGGGCAACATAGTGAGACCTCATCCTTTCTAAAAATGAAAATAAAAAAATTAGCCAGGTGTGGTGACTCATGCCTGCAGTCCCAGCTACTTGGGAGGCTGAGGCAGGAGGATCACTTGAGCCCAGGAGCTCAAGGCTGCATTGAGCTATGATCATCCAGCCTGGACAACAGAATGAGATCCTGTTTCAAAAAAAAGGAAAGAAAAAGAAAAAGAACTTCCCTTTTCTTCAAGGATCATCAAGGATACAAGTTCTCCTAGAACTTTGAGTAAAATGAATCCTTCAAGAAAATGCAATGTTTATCCTATAGTTCCAGTACCTTTTGACCCGTTAGAGAAACTACAGACTCCTCCCCTTTCTTCATCCCCCAGCCTGCAGCCAAGGTACTCCTAGTTGAAGAAGCAAGTTAGAGAATGAGGATTTAGAATACCATGGCTTCACATTTGTAGCCATACTTTCTACTTACCATTAAAACAAATAGATCAAGAATAAAAATTAATTCAGGAGTTATGAATAGGAAATTAAAAATAAGCATAAAAGAAATGGGATTACTAAAGTTAAGAAATAAAGCCAGGGCCAGGCGCAGTGGCTCACACCTGTAATCCCAGCACTTTGGGAGGCCGAGGCGGGTGCATCACGAGGTCAGGAGTTCAAGACCAGCCTGGTCAAGATGGTGAAACTCCGTCTCTACTAAAAACTACAAAAATTAGCCAGGCGCAGTGGCAGGCACATGTAATCCCAGCTACTTGGGAGGCTGAGTCAGGAGAATCACTTGAACCTAGAAGGCAGAGGTTGCAGTGAGCCAAGATTGCGCCACTGCACTCCAGCCTGGGCAACAGAGTGAGACTCTGTCTCAAAAAAAAAAAAAGAAAGAAAGCCAGAAGCCCAAAATTTAAAGGAGAAAATTATGACACATTAATATTAAAGAATAAAACAAATTAATATTGAAAAGGTTAAATAAAAAATTTAAGAAAGAAACTTTATATATATGTGTGTATATATATATATATATATTTTTTTTTTTTTTTTTTTTTTAGAGACAGTGTCTTGCTATGTTGCCCGGGCTGGTCTCGAACTCCTGGGCTCAACCAATCTTCCTGCCTTGCCCCCAAAGTGCTGGGATTACAGGCATGAGTCACCACAACCAGCCAAGAAAAAACTTTGAAGAAAAAAATATTGAGGCTGGCCCCAGTGGCTCATGCCTGTAATCCCAGCACTTTGGGAGGATGAGGTGGGTAGATCACAAGGTAAGGAGTTCGAGACCAGCCTGACCAACATGGTGAAGCCCTGTCTCTACTAAAAATACAAAAATTAGCTGGGCGTGGTGGCACGTGCTTGTAATCCCAGCTACTCGGTAGGCTGAGGCAGGAGAATCACTTGAACCCAGGAGGCGGAAGTTTCACTGAGCCGAGATCACGCCACTGCACTCCAGCCTGGGTGACAGAGTGAGACTCTGTCTCAAAAAAAATAAAAAAAATAAAAAGATTGAACTAAAACCACAAGAATCAAAAGACCACAAGCTAAAGTAACAATAAAATTTTTAAAACTGGATGCCAAGAAAATGTTAGTAACATTAAGATAAATAAAAAGATACTGTGGCTCATACCTATAATCCCAATGCTTTGGGAGGCCGAGGTGGGTGGGAGGATCACTTGAGGCCAGGAGTTTGAGACCAGCCTGGGCAACACAGTGAGACCCTGTCACTATAAAAAAAACTTTTAAGCCAGGCTCGGTGGCTCATGCCTGTAATCCTAGCACTTTTGGGAGGTCGAGGTGGGCAGATCATTTGAGGTCAGGAGTTCGAGACTAGCCTGACCAACATGGGGAAACCCCGTCTCTACTGAAAATACAAAAAAAAATAGCTGGGTGTGGTGGCACATGCTTTTAATCCCAGCTACTCGGAAGGTTGAGGCAGGAGAATCGCTTGAACCCAGGAGGCAGAGGTTGCAATGAGCTGAGATTGTGCCACTGTGCTCCAGCCTGGGCGACAGTGAGTCTCAAAAATAAATAAATAAAACCTTTTAAAATAAGCTAGACATGGCGATGAGTGCCTGTAGTCCTAGCTGCTCAGGGGGCTGAGGTAGGAGGACTCTGTCTCAAAAAAAATTAAAAATTTAAAAAAGATAAGTAAAAAGAAAGTAGAAGTAGATTTTTAAAAATCTAATCAAAAGATTAAAGGAATGAAACATGAAATAATAAAATAGTAAGATAAAAGTGGAAAATAATAACAGTGCAAATAAATTAAAATAGCTAAGAATAAACCAGATTAAAAACCAAAAACTCAGATGTAAAAGAATAAAATTATATCAAAGCTAAAACAGGTAAAAATTAGTGAAACATTAAGAGAAATATAAATCGATTAGAAAGTGCACTACAACACACAAATACAAACATGTTAAAGCTAAAGTGTTAAAAATGAATCTCTAGTACAATTAAACACCCATCTACAGAGACAAATTGACACGTACTGTCCATTCCTAATGTGATCCTCCAGGTTCAATGAAGCTACACCCACCCAGGTCACCTAGGGGAGGGCAGAGCCAAGGAATCAAGCCGAGTGAGGTTCCTGTCCTCCATCTAGTTGGAAACACCATGCATGCCCAGGATGCCAAGCAAGCCCACCTGTCCCATGGGCAGTTGGGAGATGCCAGGCTCCCCAGAGACTCCCTAGGCACGCACCACTGTTTCATTGTTGCTGCACACTGCAGAGCTCTTATAGGTGGTGACGTCATAGGACAACTGGCAGCCTATGAGGATTCTACAACTAGTTATCCTTTTCTCCCATACAAAAGGAGGTGTCTGTGAAGTTAGAGCTAGCTGCAAGTAATAGAGACCCAGAATAACAGCGGCTCAAACAAGCTAGAATGATGTTTATTTCTCATGTAACAATCAAAAAAGTAAGCCCAGACTGAGATGCTAGCCCTACTCTATAAAGTCCTCACGGTCCCGGGCTCCTTCCAACTTTCTGCTCACCATTCCAAGGACCCTACACTTAGTTAGGCCTTGTTCTCATGGCCCATGATGAAGCGCCCGTCGGGTCTCTCCAGGAGCAAGGAAATAAGAAACTGTGAGGAGCAAACACCAGTTACCTCTTAAGGAAGGTTTCCAGAAATGCCATCTGGCGTTTCAACTTACATCCCTTTGGCTAGACTAAGTAACATTTAGCTGCAAGGGATGCTGGGAAATGTAGTTTTAATTCTGGGGCCATGTGCATAGCTGCAAATTCTGTTATGGTAGAAAGTGAGAACGGATATTGGGTGTCAGCTACTGGTCTCTGTTTTGGGAGGATGCAACATGAGCGCTCTTCTCCCTCCCCCTCCTGAGGAATGCATCTTTACTTCAGGGGAGACCCAATTTTAAAAATCTTTTTCACCTTGGTCTAGGGGAGGAAAGAAAGCTCTAGTAAAACTACATAAAGAAATACTGGCATAAATATGAATGTTTGCACACATTTTGAGAGGGGTCATGATTTGATCAAAGACACCAACATCTCACTCTGGTCTAATGTATCAGGAATCTGTGAAAACTAAAGCAATTACAAAGTTGTGAAGACCCAGGTTTGCCTCTTTATATAAAGAAAGTCATTTGCTTTCTGGTTTGGCTTCTGTCTCCTATTGAGTTCCCTGAATATCTTGGCCACTGAATAATGGGGAGAAAGGTTATCCTATCCAGATACCCAATGGGGAAAAAGATTACATATCCAGAATGGGGAAAATGGGAAAGGTTAACCTTTCTCCCCTTTCTCCCCATTTTCTTCTTTGGAATAGGCCTACTGGACCCAAAGAATTTACAGAGGAATTTAGAGAAATGTACAGGTCCCCATTATGTTTCTAGCACTTTATTACTCACTAACAAGTATCAAAAAAGGAAAGGCCTTTGGACTAAGTGAAGAAAAGATACATTCATGGGACCTCAGTTTATCTCTGTGTAACAAAAGGACTGAATTAGATTTGATGGTTCTCAAACTATAGTCTGTATAAGCATCACACTAAGTAGCTGGTTAACAAAAATTCAGATTCCTAGTAGATAATATATTTTAATGTAATAATATAATAATGATATAGGCAATGATATAATCAATTATATGATTTCAGATTTGACATTGTAATTATCCTTTAAGAAATTGCTATTTATATAGTTTTGGTAAAATTGCAAAGAAAAAAATTCACAACGATCTGAAAATGCTATTAAAATACCCCTCCTTTGTTTTCAACTACATATCTATATGAGGTCAGACTTCGACCAAACAACATAACAGATGCAATGCAGAAGCAGAAAAGAGCCCAGCTGTCCTCTGTTAATGTTAATATTATAAGATATTAAAGAGATTTGCAAAAATGTAAAGTGATACCACTATATGAAATGATAAAATGATAGCCAAAATGTAAAATAATATCCACTTTTTAAAATGTGGCTGCTAGAAGACTTTAAATTACATTATTTGTTATTTGGGATGATATAATTTTTTCTTCATATGATATGCAATGTGCATTAACATAATGATTTTATTATTGCTTTTAAAAAATAAATAACTATTTTAAAAATTGTAAAAATGTAGATTCTAAGTTCCCTAAACTGCCACCCCCCCACCACCACCAGTACCAAGAATTCTGGTTCCATAGGAATGGGCTTGGGACTGGAAATGTTCATTTTGTATAATTCCTCCAGGTGATTATGATGCAGGCGGTCCGCAGCCTACCCTTCAGACAGGTGCTCTCTAAGGCCCCTCCCACTCCTAAACTGTAAACAGAAAGAAGGAAGAGAAATATATTATTTTAGGGTCAATGGAGAGATTTAAAATGGTGTTTTGGTTTCCTCGGTGTAGATTTCAGGGCCAGTCATGTGACCTCACTGCAAACAAGTTTTTTTGTGTCAATGCCTCAAAGTGTCCTGGCTTCCTCACCTGTCCTTAACCCTGCCCTTCTGGCCAGTGCATTTAGCTATGTTTGAACTCGATGTTTCCTTTGGTAAAGCTTGTCCCCATTATAGTAATTTCTCAAAGAATTTATAACCTTCAAGGTAAAGGTCTCTGAAATAGGACTCTAAGGATGCTCCGCACCATTGACACATTAAGAGCACTTCAAGTACATTAATGTCCTAAGTCCCTGGATTTATTGCAACACAGTAAAGCCTCTTTTCAGAAAGCCTACTCTTAGTTCCATTTATTCAGCAGGCTTTTCCAGAAAGAGATTAGAAGTAAAATGATTTGAGATAGAATCAAAGAATTCCATCTTTTTAATTAGTGTGCTAAACACAGGAACACCTAATACAAATATTTGGCTATGTGGCCCAGCGTGGGCTCTAAGGTCACCGGAGAAAATTTACAGGGAACTCCAAAGGCCCTGCACAATAGTTGTCTTGGGTTATGACTTTTCGAATTGCCTTCATTGTCGGTAGCACTACATTTGGAAATAAATAAAATTTGCCGAATTAGGGCACTCTTCGTGTTAAAATGTTTAATCTTCACTTTAATGAGTTTTGGTCATTGAAGCCTCTTTGTTTTGTGAAAGGGAGAACCTTTACACAAGGTTAGCTCTTTTTACACAGCCTAATGACTCACTAATTAAAAATCCTTTTTGGATAGATGCCAGGCTTGTCTGGTCAATGTGAGAGGGAAGGAAGCAGAAATCGATTTCAAAATATTTTAGGTTACTATAATTCTACATTGCATAATTTATTATTAAAGATATTCCATACATGACTTTATGAAATGCTGCAGTAGAGAAGAAGGTGCCAGTTCTGTACTCATATCCTGCTTTGCATGGTAACTTATCTCACAGATGAGATTTGACATTTGAGATTTCATTACATGATGTTTTATACCATGGGCTCTGGACCGCCTGCCTCTGATGTGCCACATTTGTTCCTTGCCTGAAATGAGAAGAAGCTATACTGTGAGGTGAGAAGGGGCAAAGGAATCATCCACGGCCAGGACAGGCCATGAGAAACAAGGAGCAGGGTAGAGGGAAAAACCTTAGGAGCAGAGCGTGTGGCAGAGGAGTGTATGTTCCATTTTGGAATATCTTTAAATGGACTTTTACCTTTTCACTAAGTTTTAACTTAGAGTGGTCTTTTTAATTTAGTTTAATTTGGCTGGGTGCAGTGGCTCACACCTGTAATCCCAGAACTTTGGGAGGCGGAGGAGGGTGGATCACCTGAGGTCAGGAGTTTGAGACCAGCCTGACTAATATGGTGAAACCCCATCTCTACTAAATACAAAAAAAAAATTAACTGCGCATGGTGGCACATGCCTGTAATCCCAGTTACTTGGGAGGCTGAGGCAGGCAATTCACTTGAACCCGGGAGGCAGAGGTTGCAGTGAGCCGAGATTGTGCCATTGCACTCCAGCCCGAGCAACAAGAGTGAAACTCTGTCTCAAATAATAATAATATAGTTTAATTTAATTTTTCAGACAGGATCTTGCTCTGTCACTTAGGCTGGAGTGCAGTGACACAATCGTAGGTCACTACAGCCTCAAACTCCTGGGTTCAACCAATACTACTGTCTCAGCCTCCCAAATAGCTGGGACTACAGGTGCATGCCACCACATCTGACCAACTTTTTCTTGTTGTTATTTTTTGTAGAGCCAGGGTCTCTCTATGTTGCCCAGACTGGTCTCAAACTCCTGGCCTCAAGCGATCCTATAGGCTTTTTTTTTTCCATTGGTTATTGGAGTACAGGTGGTATTTGGTTACATAAGTAAGTTATTTAGTGGTGATTTGTGAGATTTTGGTGCACCCACCACCCAAGCAGTATATACTGCACCCTATTTGTAGTCTTTTATCCCTCAACCCGCTTCCACCTTTCCCTCAAAGTCCCCAAAGTCCATCGTATCATCCTTATGACTTTGCATTCTCACAGCTTAGCTCCCACATATCAGAGAGAACATATGATGTTTAGTTTTCCATTCCTGAGTTACTTCACTTAGAATAATAGTCTTCACTCTCATCCAGGTTGCTGCAAATTCCTTTTTATGGCTGAGTAGTATTCATATATATATATATATATATCAGTTTCTTTATCCACTTGTAGATTGATGGGCGTTTGGGTTGGTTCCACAATTTTGCTATTGCGAATTGTGCTGTTATAAACATCCGTGTGCAAGTATCTTTTTCGTATAATTACTTCTTTTTCTATGGATAGATACCCAGTAGTGGAATTGCTGGATCAAATGGTAGTTCTACTTTTAGTTATTTAACGAATCTCCACACTGTTTTCTATAGTGGCTGTAATAGTTTACATTCCCACCAGCAGTGTAGAAGTGTTCCCTAATCACTGCGTTCACACCAATATCTACTGTTTTTTATTTTTTGATTATGGCCATTCTTGCAGAAGTAAGGTAGTATCACATTGTGGTTTTGATGTGCATTTCCCTGACCGTTAGTGATGCTGAGCATTTTTTCATAAGTTTGTTGGCCATTTCTATATCTTCTTTCGAGAATTGTCTATTCATGTCCTTAGCCCAATTCTTGATGGGATTGTGTTTTTTTCTTACTGATTTGTTTGAGTTTGTTGTAGATTCTGGATATTAGTCCTTTGTCAGATGTATAGATTGTGAAGATCTTCTCCGACTCTGTGGGTTGTCTGTTTACTCTGCTGACTGTTCCTTTTGCTGTGCAAAAGCTCTTTAGTTTAATTAAGTCCCAGCTATTTACCTTTGTTTTTACTGCATTTGCTTTTGGGTTCTTGGTCATGAAATCCTTGCCTAAGCCAATGTCTAGAAGGGTTTTTCCAACGTTAACTTCTAAATTTTTATAGTTTCAGGTCTTAGATTAAAGTCCTTAATCCATCTTGAGTTGATCTTTGTGTAAGGTGAGTGATAAGGATCCAGTTTCATTCTCCTACATGTGGCTAGCCAATTATCCCAGCACCATTTGTTGAAAACAGTGTCATTTCCCCCACTTTATGTTTTTGTTTGCTTTATTGAAGATCAGTTGGCTGTAAGTATTTGGGTTTATTTCTGGGTTCTCTATTCTGTTCCATTGGTCTCTATGTCTACCTTTATACCAGTACCATGCTGTTTTGGTGACTATGGCCTTATAGTATAGTTTGAAATCAGGTAGTGTGATGCCTCCAGATTTGTTCTTTTTGCTTAGTCTTGCTTTGGCTATGTGGGGTCTTTTTTGGTTCCATATGAATTTTAGAATGTTTTTTCTAATTCTGTGAAGAATGATGGTGGTATTTTGATGGGGATTGGGTTGAATTTGTAGATTGTTTTTGACAGTATGGTCATTTTCACAATATTGATTCTACCCATCCATGAGCATGAGATGTGTTTCCATTTGTTTGTGTCATCTATGATTTCTTTCAGCAGTGTTTTATAGTTTTCTTTGTAGAGGTCTTTCACCTCCTTGGTTAGGTATATTCCTAAGTATTTTATTTTTTTTGCAGCTATTGTAAAAGGGATTGAGTTATTTTATTTTATTTTATTTTATTTTATTTTATTTTATTTTATTTTATTTTATTTTTTGAGACAGAGTCTTGCTCTGTCACCCAGGCTGGAGTGCAGTGGTGTGATCTCGGCTCACTGCAACCTCCACCTCCCGGGTTCAAGCAATTCTCCTGCCTCAGCCTCCCAAGTAGCTGGGATTACAGGCACCTGCCACCATGCCTGGCTAATTTTTTGTATTTTACTAGAGACGGGGTTTCACCGTGTTGCCCAGGCTGGTCTCGAACTCCTGAGCTCAGGCAATCCACCCGCCTTGGCCTCCCAAATTGCTAGGACTACAGGCGTGAGCCACTGTGCCTGGCCAGGGATTGAGTTCTTGATTTGATTCTTCACTTAGGTGCTGTTGGTATATAGAAGAGCTACTGATTTGTGTACATTTATCTTGTATCCAGAAACTTTGCTGAATGCTTTTATCAGTTATATGAGCTTTCTGGAGGAGTCTTTAGGGCTTTCGAGGTAAACAATCATATCGCCAGCAAAGAGTGACAGTTTGACTTCCTCTTTACTGATTTGGATGCCCTTTATTTCTTTCTCTTGTCTGATTGCTCTGGCTAGGACTTCCAATACTATGTTGAAGAGAAGTGGTGAGAGTGGGCATTCTTGTCTTGTTCCAGTTCTCAGAGGGAATGCTTTCAACTTTTCCCCTTTCAGTATTATGTTGGCTGTGAATTTCTCATAGATGGCTTTTATTACATTGAGGTATGTCCCTTGTATGCCAATTTTGCTGGGAGTTTTAATCATAAAGCGATGCTGGATTTTGTCTAATGCTTTTTCTACATCTATTGAGATGATCTCGCTGCTTGTTATTGGTCAGTTCAGGGTATCTAATTCTTCCTGATTTAAGCTAGGAGGTTGTATTTTCCAGGAATTTATCCATCTCTTCTAGGCTTTCTAGTTTATGTGCATGAAGGTGTTCACAGTAGCCTTGAATGATCTTTTGTATTTTAGTGGTGTCAGTTGTAATATCTCCTGTTTCGTTTCTTAATGAGATTCTTTGGATTTTCTCTCTTCTTTTCTTGGTTAATCTTGCTAATGGTCTATCCATTTTATTTATCTTTTCAAAGAACCAGCTTTTTGTTTCACTTATCTTTTATATATTTTTTTTCAATTTCATTTAGTTCTGCTCTGATCTTGGTCCTTTTTTCTTGGGCCTTGGACCTTGGACCTTCTTGATTTCTTCTGCTGGGTTTGGTTTGTTCTTGTTTCTCTAGTTCCTTGAGGTGTAAGCTTAGAATGTCAGTTTGTGCTCTTTAAATCTTTTTGATGTAGGCATTTAGGGCTATGAACTTTCCTCTTAGCACTACCTTTGCTGTATCCCAGAGGTTTTGATAGGTTGTGTCATTATTGTTCAGTCTGAAGAATTTTTTGATTTCCATTTTGATATTATTTTTGACCCAATGATCATTTAGGAGCAGGTTATTTAATTTCCATGTATTTGCATAATTTTGAAAGTTCCTTTTGGAGTTCATTTCCAGTTTTATTCCACTGTGGTCTGAGAGAGCGCTTGATATAATTTCAATTTTCTTAAATTTATTGAGGCTCGTTTTGTGGCCTATCATGGAGAAAGTTCTATGTGCTGTTGAATAGAATGTGTATTCTGCAGTTGCTGGTGTTCCGTATATACCTGATAAGTCCATTTTTTCCAAGGCATATTTTAAATCTATTGTTTCTTTGTTGACTTTCTGTCTTGATGACCTGCGTAGTGCTATCATTGGAGTATTGAAGTCCCCCACTATTATTGTGTTGCTGTCTATCTCATTTCTTAGTTCTATTAGTAATTGTTTTACAAATTTGGGATCTCCAGTGTTAGGTGTACATATGTTTAGGATTGTGCTATTTTCCTGTTGGACAAGGCCTTTTCCCATTATATAATATCCCTCTTTGTCTCTTTTAACTGCTGTTGCTTTAAAATTTGTTTTGTCTGATATAAGAATAGCTACTCCTGCTCACTTTTGGTGTCCCTTTGCATGAAATGCCATTTTCCACCCCTTTACTTTAAGTTTATGTGAGTCCTTACATGTTAAGTGATAGCCTACAGGATGACCATGTTATTTTTGTATCCAGTGAAACTAAGCATCATATATGAAGGAAAGATAACAGTCTTTTTCAGATAAACAAATGCTGAGAGAATTCACTATTATCAAGCCACCACTATAAGAACTGCTAAAAGGAGCTCTAAATCTTGAAACAAATTCTGGAAACACATCAAAACATAATCTCTTTAAAGCATAAATCACACAGAACCTATAAAAGAAAAATACAACTTAAAAATCAAAAACAAAAAACAAAAAAACCAAGGTACACAAGCAACAAATAGCACAATGAACAGAATGGTACCTCCATCTCAATGCTATCATTGAATGTAAATGGCCTAAATGCTCCACTTAAATGATACATAACTGCAGAATGGATAAGAACTCACCAACCAACTATCTGCTGCCTTCAGGAGACTCACTTAACACACTGTAATCTCAGCGCTTTGGGAGGCCAAGTCAGGAGGATCTCTTGAGCCCAGGAGTTTAAGACCAGCCTGGACAACGTAGGGAGAACCTGGCTCTACAAAAAAAATTTTAAATTAGCAGGGCATGGGTGACTTGCTTCTGTAATACCAGCTACTTGGGAGGCTGAAGTGAGTAGATTGCTTGAGCCCAGAGGTCGAGGCTGCAGTGAGCCATGATCTCGCCACTGTACTCCAGCCTGGACAACAGAGCAAGACTCTGTCTCAAGTAAATAAATATTTCTTTGGGTAGATCCTGAAATGGTTTCTTTTTACAATATACTCCTCTCATACCACCCCAAATATGACTGTCACTCCCAGCACGTACCTGAATGTCTTTATTTCCATTTGTAATACCCTCTAGGATACCACTCATAACATCATGGGCTGTCCTGCATCTTTGCATCCCCAGGGCCTAGCCCGGGGAGATGTTAGATGTCATTAAATATTTGTTGAATGCATGTATAGATGGATATAGAGAATCATTAATTTAATACACAGTGTTCAAAGTACAGACCTTCCTTATGATGGTTAGAGAAGTATTGATCATTGTCACTAACTTAATCATATTGGTTTCTCCCAGGAAGGATTAAAGTAAAGAGGAATTTTGGAGCATAGGGCACTAGCAGAGAAGAGACAAGGAGCCAGGACTGGGTCAGGACATCAGTGAGCAGCCAGGAAGAAACCTGAAGGATAGGGTGAGGGGGTGAAGAGTCCCAGGTAATTTTCCAAACTGGGACCACATTATTCTTCTTGCTGAAGGCTTTCACACTCCTGGGATTGAAAAAAAAAAAATTCTTTCTATTTATCCCTGAAAAGCCAAGGTGTCCTGTAACCAAAAAAAAGGAAAAACAAAAACAAACAAAAAAAAAAACACTTGCAAAGACTTATTTTGAGCATCTCAGGGGGAAATGGTATAGCTCAAAGAGAGGCATCAGCAATGGCCTCAGGCTATACAATTTAAACAATGTATTTTATTTTTATTTTTATTTTTATTTTTTGAGGCAGAGTCCCACTGCACTGCCCAGGCTGGAGTGCAGTGGTGCAATCTCAGCTCACTGCAACCTCCACCTACCAGGTTCAAGTGATTCTCCTGCCTCAGCCTCCCAAGAAGCTGGGATTACAGGCTTATGCCACCACGCCAGGCTAATTTTTGTATTTTTAGTTAGCGATGGGCTTTCACTATGTTGTCCAGGCTGGTCTCGAACTCCTGACCTCAAGTAATCCTCCCGCCTCTGCCTCCCAAAGTGCTGGGATTACAGGCGTGAGCTACCCACCTGGCTGAACAACGTATTTAATTTATCAATCTCTGACGGACTTTCCATTCTCCTCTCTAACAATGATGCTATTTTCACCATCAAAAAGAGGCTGTCTTGTCCATTGCTGTTCTAAAAATAACAACAGTAAATTAGAAATAGCTTACATGTCCATCAACAGGGAAATGGTTAAATAAACTACAGACTACTATGCAACAGTTTAAAAGAATGAGGGTGAAATTTCTACCAACATGATGAGTTTTCAAAGTCCTATTGTTAAATGAGAAAAGCGAATTGAAAGAAATTATACTATGTCATCAACAAAATATTTTTTTTGAAACAGGGTCTCTCTCTGTCACCCAGCTAGAGTGCAGTGGTAAGGTCATAGCTCACTGCAGCCTTGAGCTCCTGGGCTCAAATGATCCTCCTGACTCAACCTCTCAAGTAGCTGGGACTACAGGCACATGCCACCACACTCAGCTCACCAAGCTTTTTTTTTTAAACACACACATCAGCGGGCCATGGTGGCTCATGACTGTAATCCCAACACTTTGGGAGGTCAAGGTGGGCAGATCACCTGAGATCAGGAGTTCGAGACCAGCCTGGCCAACATGGTGAAACCCTGTCTCTACTAAAAATACAAAAATTAGCCATAATCCCAACTATTTTGGAGGCTGAGGCAGGAAAACTGCTTGAACCCAGGAGGTGGAGGTTGCCATGAGCCGAGATTGCACCGCATCACTCCAGCCTGGGCAACAAGAGTGAAACTCCGTCTCAAAAAAAAAAAATTAAAATTAAAAAAAATTAAATGAAATAAAACACACACATCAAAGATATGCTTTACATATATGTAAAATCATACAAAATAGATCTAGAAACACCACACTGCTAACCGTGGCTACTTCTGGAGAGAGAATTAGGACCAGAGGCAAAGGGGTAAAAGGTTACTTTTGCTTTGTCTGTATTGAGAACAACAACAAAAACCCCTCAAATTATGGCCTTTTCTCTGGGAAAACAAAAAGAGAGACGCTCACCATTTATTAACTCACATTCTGGTGGATCTCTCATACTGTTGGCTTATGGGGTCATAACCTCCAAGGGTAGAACCAGTGCCTTTGTACTTTACATAATCTGTGTCTCTGTTGTCCAATATGATTGCTACATATGGTTACCGAGCACTTGAAGTGTGGCTAGGCTGAATTGAGATAGACTGTAGGTCTAAAAATACATGCCATAAATCAAAGATTTAACATGGAAAAAAGTAAACTATCTCATTAATAATTTTGTATCACATGTTATTACATGATATTATTATTTGTTGAAATGGCATATTAAATAGAATATACTATTAAAATTAATTTTACTTGTTTATTTTACTTTTTAAAATGTGGCTGCTGGAAGAGTTTAAATTACATAGGTATAGGTGGCACACATTACATATTTATTGGACAGTGCTGGTCTAGGTGATAAAAATTTTAAACCTGCTAATTACCTGAATAATTGTATAAATTACTGTATTTGTATCGCAAACAAATTTTTCCACCTAAGAAAAGTTAGATGCATGTTTCCACAACTTTGGATCCATTTTGGCTGGTTTACATTCAAAAAGTACACCGATATTTCCAGGACTTTAAACTGAGCTTCTGTTTCCCCATCTGTAATATTACCCACCTTGTAGTATGTTACAGTGATGTTTACAAGGGATCATCTACTCAAGTTCTTTAGTCTACAATTGTCTAAATGTGAAGTCCTCTTTGGGCTGGAAGCCTAAAGTATATTATGGTTTTGCCCCTCCTTGTCCTTCAATGGCCCTACAAAAGCCTAATAAATGTAAGTGTCCTCCTCCTTCTCTATTCAGTTGTAAGAAAGCACTCATTCACCTATCAATTGTTTCACATGGATTTTTTTTTTTTTTTTTTTTTTTTTTGAGACAGAGTCTCAGTCTGTCGCCCAGGCTGGAGTACAGTGGCACCATTTTGGCTCACTGCAACCTCCACCTCCCGGGTTCAAGCGACTCTCGTGCCTCAGCCTCCCAAGTAGCTGGGATTACAGGTGCATAGCACCATGACCGGTTTTTTGCTTGTTTGTTTGTTTGTTTTGTATTTTTAGTAGACAGGGGGTTTCACCATGTTGGCCAGGCTGGTCTGGAACTCCCGACCTCAGGTGATCCACCTGCCTTGGCCTCCCAAGGTGCTGGGATTACAGGCGTGAGCCACTGTGCCCGGCCCCACCTGGATTTTTTTAAATGACTTTTTCCAAGTTAACTCCACTTAATATATTATCTCCTTCTGTTCTTTTTTTTGTTTCCTTCTTTTGGATTTGTTCATCATATTCTTATAAAATTAACACTTCATTCTCAAAGCTCCTTGTTCTCTAAGAAACCACCACCAGGTACCCACCTCCTCCCCACTGCCCTCCCACTGTGTCCCCTGCAAATACAGACTTCCTAGAAAACCATTTCCTACAGCCTCAGTGATTTGGACATAGCTGTTTGTTTGAAGCAACCATTTCCTTACATGCTCTAATTTCACTTTCAGGTTTTACGTCCTTGGTTATTTGGTTCTCTAATTACAGATCCCCTTTTCTAGAAAGGAAGTACAAAATCATTTTACCGTATGTTGTAGCACTGAAATCTGTTTCCCAATCTTTTATTATAAAAGAAGTTGAACTTACACTGTTTAAGATCTATTAAATTTCCTGTAGGCAAACTATTCTTCGATGTTTAAAAAAGTAATTGAGCCAGTCTTTTTCTCTCTCTAAAGAAAAAAAATGTTTTGCTCTAGTTCTCAGTTAACATTTCTAATAAGGGGTCTTAGTAGACAAAAGGGATAACAAAACCTGACATGTATGAGTGCTTATTATAAATTAAACATTGTATATGTACTTGATAGTTAATATTTCCAACAGTGATTCCTAAACCCTGCCTAGGGAGAAATTGCTAGGTACGTTCGTTACCCTGTCTTCTATTTGTCCTTTTTTTGTTGTGTGCTCAGGAAAACCTCAGGGCCCAGGCTTCCCAATACTGGTTTTGAATATTCACACCCGAAGTCACTAATCTTTCTTGTTAACACCTTGTAGTTTGGCCCTTGATTAATTCAATCAGTGATTAGCACTTCTACAATAAGTGTTAATCTCTCTTTTGAAATACCTCAAAGCCCAACCCTTTACTGAGGATTTCTGCCCCAGTCAGAGTATACTGCCGAGGATTTCCCTATTGTGAGCAATATCTACAAGGCATTTCCCCTGCACACCACCAGTTTGGGAAAGGTCTGCTTCAAAGTCCTGTTGCACAATTAAAGCACAGAATTATAGGCTCAGGTTTGCACCTACTGCATGCGGTAGACTCCAGCTGAGCATAGCTAGTGATCCTGTTAAAAGCAGGGGCCAGGCTGGGCATGGTGGTTCATGCCTGTAATCCCAGCGCTTTGGGAGGCCGGGGTGGGCAGATGGCTTGAGGTTAGGAGTTCAAGACCAGCCTGGCCAACATGGTGAAACCCTGTCTCTACAAAAATGCAAAAATTAGCCGGGCATGGTGGCACACAACTGTAGTCTCAGCTACTCAAGAGGCTGAGGTGGGAGGATCACTTGAACCCAGGAAGTCAAGGCTGCAGTAAGCCAAGATCGGGCCACTGCACTCCGGCCTGGGTAACCAGAGTGAGACCCTGCCTCAAAAAAAAAGAAAAAGAAAAAATATTTTTTTGTTTTTTAAAGCAGGGGCCAGATTCTTTTGCAAAGCTGGAGGCCTTAATCAATAAGAAATAAAAATAATTTTAAAAAAACAAAAAGAAGAAGAAGAAAAGGAGCCAGATTCTTCAACACCAGGAGACCAAAACGAATAAACCTCCAGAGAGCACCCCCAGCAGTTCAGTCTGGGACGAGGGGACTCGAGGCCGGACAGAGCCGAGCTAGGCACTATTCTTGGGTTTCCAGCCACCCAGATGCTCAGTTGCTCAAGTGTGACAACTAGGGCCTTCTCAGAAGCAGCAGGTACAGCCTCAAACGCTTCAGCTGGCAGGTGTGAAGGCCTCCAGCTCTTCGAGAGCAGTTTTCTTCCTGACAATGGGTGTCTATCAACTAACAAATAAAATTTGAGATGGACCCTGCAATTGTCCTTCCCATTTTACAAGGGAGGATATGGGTTTGCCTTGACCACTGTCTAGGCTCACACTCCGCAAGTGGCAAGCCCTGAGAAGGCACCCCACATGAAGAAAGACAAACACAACCAGCTAACTTCTCCTCTTGCATTTGAAAGAGAACAGCTTTGATCTTAGTTTCATGGTAGGTGGTCAGCTTTCATTGATTTCAACTTTTTTTTTTCTAAGTTTCCCATAAAGGAAAATTTCTCCATCCTCCCCACTACTTCCAGAATACTGGGGGATTTCTCTCAACATAAAAGAATGTTGGAGTCTTTTAATTTCTAAGGGATCATGGCAACCAATTTGAATATTTTTCTCTATAGCACAACAGTCATGTCACAATCTTACGTTTAGAATATGTTTTCATTCTTCCCACTCATCAACTCTTTGACATAGGTACAGAAAATATCTTCATCCTATTTTGCAGATCTGAAAGTAGAGGCCCAAAAAGATCCTGTGTCTGACTTAAACCACACAGCCATGTTACTGAGTGGGGCTGAGATTTAAACTCAGGTCCCTCCAACTTCCATGGCCAAGACCATAACTACCATGCTCTTAGCCACCATAATCAGGAGCCCTGATTGGGCTTCTTCTCAATCAGTGGGATCAAAACTTGGTGTGAACTAATTCTTAGCAGCAGAGCAACGACTAGAAAACAATTGGCAGGCATCACAGCTGCACCAGGCCAAAGAGAGTATGTATTTGTCCACAGCCAAGCCAAGGGAATGGAAGAGCCCCAGAGCCAGGCATGGTGGTAGCAGCCAGTTGTACAAAGACCCATGGAACTGGGGCCAAAAGAAGTGAGAATTCCAAAGCAAGAGTCAAGGGCAGCCATGAGTGAACATGTGCTTTCATTACGCTTCCCTTTCATACTCTCCTAGACCAGATGAACCTGGACCAATGAATGGTTCTTGAGCTTTATAGTAGGATCTCTGAGGAAGGGTTGGGGGTGCTTATTAAAACACAGATTTCTAAGTCCACCTTATTCCTATGAATCAAAATCCCCGAAAGTGAGACCCCAGAAGCTTGTGTAAACAAGCTTCCCAGGGATGCCGACCACACCTGGAGAAGCAAGGACCAGATGGCAGAGGCGGGTCTGCAGGTGTGTGTGGCTTCCTGCAGTAAAGACAGCTCTGCCTGCTCCTGCATTTAGTTAACAAAAGCAGATGAGCAGGAGAAAGTTTCTCATGTGCTGAAACAAGAAAAGAGTTACTAAAAGACGTGTGAAAGCGACAGGAGCAAATGTCCCAACCTATCCCAGAGAGGGCTTCAGCAGCATGGAGGCACAGGTGTGGTGAGGTCAGAGGGAAGACGCCGCCACCTGGGCATTGTCTACCAAAACCAGGCAGTGCAGGTGACAGGTTCCTTGCTGCAACGGGAAGGGGAAGCAGATGAGAGAACAACAGCAAGGAAGAAGCTTGTAATACATGTTTTACCTCAGCTGTCATTCTAACTGCTACACACGCAGGCACACAAAACATTTTTTTAAGTTTTTGTTTGTTTGTTTGTTTTTGAGACAGCCTCACTCTGTCGCCCAGGTTGGAGTGCAGTGGTGCAATCATGGCTCACTGCAGCCTCTATCTCCCAGACTCAAGCAATCCTCCCACCTCAGCCTCCCGAGTAGCTAGGACCACAAGTGCATGCCACCACGCCTGGCTAATTTTTAAATTACTTGCAGAGACAGGGTCTCCCTATGTTGCCCAGGCTGGTCTCAAACTCCTGGGCTTAAGCGATCCTCCCACCTCAGCCTCCCTAGTAGCTAGGACCACAGGTGCACGCCACCAGGCCTGGCTAATTTTAAATTTTTTTTGTAGAGACAAGGCTTCCTGTGTTCCCCAAGCTGGTCTCAAACTCCTGGGCTCAAGCTATCCTCCCAACTCAGCCTCCCAAAGTGCTGGGATTACAGGCTTGAGCCTCTGTACCTGGCTTTAAGTTGTTTTAATAGCAGCAGTGGAAGCCTTCACACACTAGGAAAGAATAATCTGTGTTTGCTGAGATGGGTAGGCTATGGCAAGGCTCAGCCTTAGCCACTGAAAGAAGGCATTTTTCAAAGGCTGACTGGGGACATTAGGAATTATTTTGGAGAATTAACAGGAAGACAGGACTGCATTGATACTTTATATGCCCTCTTACTGTTGTTGTTGTTGTTGTTGTTGCTGTTGTTGTTGTTGTTGTTCAGTCTCCCAATAGATAGAAAGTCCTCTTGTTATAGACTGAATTGTGTTCCCTGAAATTCATAGATTGAAGCCTTAACTCCCAATGTGACTGTATTTGGAGATTGGGCATTTAAGGAGGTGATTAAGGTACATGAGGCTGAAGGGGTGGGGCCCTAATCCAATAGGATTGAAGTCCTTATAAAAAGAAGAAGAAACATCAGAGAACTGTCTCCCTCCATCCTGGCACAGATGAAAAGCCATTTGAGGACACAGCCAGAAGGCAGCTGTCCGCAAGCCAGGAAAAGAGGCCTCATCAGAAGCCAACCCTGGAGGCGCCTTAATCTTGGACCTCCAGCCTCCAGAACTGTGAGAAAAATAAATTCCTGTTGTTAAAGTCACCCAGTTTGTATCATTTCTTACGGCAGCCCTAGCAGAAAAATACACCTCTCTGAGCCTCAGATCCTTCATCTGCAAAATGGGGATAATCACATTACCTTTGCCATAGAGTTACTGAGAGAATTAAGTAAAATAATATGTGTAATAATGTGATATATGTAATAGGTTAACTGGCACACAATAAGTGCTAGTTATTATAGCCCATGTCATAGGATTGTTAATTTGACTAAGTGAGATAATCAATGTGATACTCTTGGTACAAGAGCTGCACATAGTAGGTGCTTAATAAATTGTAACTATAAACACTGTTATAAACTTTTATTTATTTATTTATTTTTTTTTTTTTTTTTCAGACAGTCTTGCTTCATCGCCCAGGCTAGTCTTGAACTCCTGGCCTCAGGTGATCCACCCGCTTCGGCCTCCCAAAGTGCTGGGATTACAGGTGTGAGCCACCATGGTCTGCCTATAAACTTTTAAATAACTTTAAATGCAATCATGTTGCTAAAACAACTTGCAATCAAATGCAGCCATGGTGCAGTCACAGCTCCCTGCAACCACTATCTCCCAGGCTCAGGTGATCCTCCCACCTTAGGCTCTTGAGCAGCTGGGACCACAGGTGCATGCCACCACACCCAGCTAATTTTTAAATTTTTTTTGTAGAGACAGTGTCTTCCTGTGTTGCCCAGGCAGGTCTCAAACTCCTGGGCTCAAGTAATCGTCCTGCCTCCGACATAAGTAAATGTCATGATTATTATATAACAGCTACCCTTCCAAAATGCTTTCAAATTCATACAAAAGGTTGAAAAAGAGCTACATGTTGACTATGTTATAAAGGAGAAATAAAGAAGACCAGTAAGCTTAATTTTGGTGCCCAAGAAAATACAAGGGAAAAAATTAATACAACCAATTTTCAAACACCTCGAGAGATCAGAG
This sequence comes from Pan troglodytes, assembly GCF_028858775.2. Lineage (NCBI taxonomy): Eukaryota > Metazoa > Chordata > Mammalia > Primates > Hominidae > Pan > Pan troglodytes. Next base: position 105,022,911 of record NC_072406.2, on the reverse strand, counting down.
TGCACAATACTAATTTTATTAAGAAAAACTCTGGTCAGGCTAAGAAGACGGATTATCCAGAGCAGAGCAGCAGCAGAGCAGAACCGACCTGGCTAACTGTAGTGAGACTTTTGTCCCACATCCTTGGGTTTTCTAAAAGGTCAGGAAACAGAAGTCCAGTGACATTGTTCTTGGCTGGAAAGGCAAAGATTCTCATTAAATCAAGGAACCGAGGAGAGTTTTGAGAGGTCAGTCCTGGGTCCAGTGCTATTTAAAGGGTCCATTAGGGAGGATTCAGGAGGAAAGAAGGGCACTGCCACGGCTGTGGAGAGGTCGGCGGGCAGGGGTTGCACTGACAGGCACCCCACCTTAGCAGGTGCCATCCCACCTCCCTCGGAGCTTCCCGCCAGCTGGGGAAATATTGGTGTGGAATTTCCAAGCTTGTTAAAGCAAGAGCCACAGGAGGCAGAAACAAAGACCAGATTTGTACTTCTTCCCTTGCTTCCTCGTTCACTCTTTCCTTCATCCACACGTTTGCAGAGCATCTCCTAAGTGCGAGGCTCTGTGCTAGGCAGGAAATAAAACCAAATCCTTGCTTTCAATGGAGGGAGAGGCAGACAATAAAATTATAAGTAGAGGCCAGGCATGGTGACTCACACCTGTAATCCCAGCATTTTGGGAAGCCAAGGTGAATGGATCACCTGAAGTCAGGAGTTTGAGACCAGCCTGACAAATAGGGTGAAACCCCGTCTCTACTAAAAATACAAAAATTACCTGGGCATGGTGGCACGTGACTGTAGTCCCAGCTACTTGGGAGGCTGAGGCAGAAGAATTGCTTGAACCTGGGAGGTGGAGGTTGCAGTGAGCTGAGATTGCATCACTGCACTCTAGCCTGGGTGACAGAGAGAGACTCTGTCTCAAAAAAAAATTATAACTAAATGTGTGATAAAATGTCAAGATACAGGCTCGGTGTAGTGGCTCACATAAGTAATCCCAACAACACTTTGTGAGGCCAAGGCAGCAGAATCGCTTGAGCCCAGGAGTTCAAGACCAGCCTGGGCAACATAGCAAAACCCTGTCTCTACACAAAAAAACCCCACAAAAATTAGTTGGGCATGGTGGTGTGCACCATGGGAGACTGAGGTGGGAGGATTGCTTGAGCCCAGATATAAAGGCTGCAGTGAGCCATAAGGGTGCCACTGCACTCCAGCCTGGATGACAGAGTGAGACCCTGTCTCAAAACAAAACAAAACAAAACAGTGGGGATATGGAAGGTGCTATGAAGAAAAATAAGACAGGTAAGGGAATAGAGAGGGATGGGGCAATGAGGTGCCATCTTAGATGAGTTGGTCAGAGAAGCCTTCTCTGAGGGAGTGAAGTTTGAGCAGAGACCTGACTGAAAGGACAGAGCAAGCCATGTAGATCTCTGAAGTAAGAGAACCACAGGTAAAGGGACCAGCAAGAGGAAATGCTCAGGAAAGGAAAGGAGTGTAGTACCGGGGAAACAGCGTGGAGGTGGGTATGACCAGAGTAGAAAGAGAGAAGGAGGTGGGTTGGAAGACCTATCTGGGGTCCAGATTATATATGAGAGCCTTTTAAGAGGGGCCTTATTCTACATGTGTTGGAGAGTTACTGGGAAGCAAGTGAAGAGGCTATTGAAGAATCCCAGGGAAAGATGATGAAAACCAAGACCAGGGTGGCAGAGGTCAAGGGAGGAACAGCAGACTTGGAATATGGCTGTGATTGCCTAGCACATGACACAGACATTCATTTTAGAATAGAAGGATGTCTTTTCCCACAAAGCTATATGGATAATAAGTTAACAAGTTCTCTCTCTCTCTCTCTTCTTTTGAGACAAGGTCTTGCTCTGTCACCCAGGCTGGAGTGCAGTGGTGTGGTCATAGCTCACTGCAGCCTTAAACTCCTGGGCTCAAACTATCCTCCTGCCTTGGCCTTCCAAGTAGCTAGGATTACAGGTGTGTGACACCACGCCAGACTAATTTTCTTTGTTTTATTTGTAAAGATGGGGGTCTTGCTATGTTGTCCATGCTGGTCTCAAACTCCTGGCCTCAAGAGATCCTCCCACCTCAGCCTCCCAAAGTATGAGGATTGCAAGTATAAGCCACTACATCCAGCCACAAGTTCTCTTTTAATTATGTAAATCATTGTTCTAAAATTATTTTGGGAAAGAAAATTAAACTAACTGGCTGGGCATTGTGGCTCACACCTGTAAGTAATCCCAGCATTTTAGGAGGCTGAGGTGGGCAGATCATTTGAGGCCAGGAGTTTGAGACCAGCCTGGCCAACATGGTAAAATACTGTCTATTAAAAATACAAAAATTAGCCAGGTGTGGTGGCGTACTCCTGTAGTCCCAGCTACGCAGGAGGCTGAGGCACAAGAATCACTTGAGCTTGGGAGGCAGAGCTTACAGTGAATCGAGATCATACCACTGCACTTCAGCCTGGGCAACAAACAGAGCAAGACTGTCTCAAAAATAAAATAGCCAATTTGTGACGTTCTGGTCAATAATAAATAGCTATCATTTTTTAAGCTGTTTAAAGTATGACAAGACACTGGGTTTAATAGTCTTGTGTATATTAATTATCCTGTTGAATTCTTACAAGAATCCCATGAAATTGACACTATAGTTAGTCTATATTTTACAGATGGGGAAAGTGAGGCTGACTTAAAGAGTTAAATACCTTGATAAAGGTCACACAACAGAGTGGGATTCAAACCCATGTTTGTCTAACACCAAAACTCACCATCCTTCTACTTGTCATTTCCCTGTCTCCCCTGCCCCAACTTTTTGTTGTCATCTGGGCATCCCATTTCCACTGTTTCAGTGTAGTAATATTTGAGAATACATACATACCACCAGCAATAGCCAGGATGTGCCTATTGATGACATTACAGAATCTATTTCTTTAAAAGAGGGATTTTTTTATTTATTTATTTTTATTTATTTATTTATTTATTAGATGAAGTCCAGCTGTGTCACCCAGGCTGGAGTGCAGTGGTATGATCTCGGCTCACTGCAACCTCCGCTTCCTGGATTCAAGCAATTCTCATGCCTCAGCCTCCTGAGTAGCTGTGATTACAGGCACATGCCGCCACGCCTGGTTAATTTTTGTATTTTTAGTAAAGTCAGGGTTTCACCAGGTTGCCCAGGCTGGTCTCAAAGTCCTGACCTCAAGTGATCTGCCGGCCTCAGCCTCCCAGTGCTGGGATTACAAGTGTGAGCCACTGTGCCCACCCTAAAAGAAGGATTTTCACCTAGCATCCATGGATCCCTATGTTGGGGATGAGAGTGTCCATGGATTGTTTATCAAAATGTGTGTGAATCCCTAAAACTGTGTGCAAAATTTGGGGGATATAGTGTGCATTTTTGTGGAAAGAGAGTACCTAGCTTTGATTATGTTCTCAAAGTAGAACATGAAGCCAGCACTTAAGAGGTGATGACTTACAAACCACCATTTCCTAGTCTGTACTGTTTGGCTGCTTTTTCATTTCAGATTATTCTAGTTTTCTAGTCACAGGGCATTTTCTCAGAAAGAAGGAAATTTTTTAAATGAGCAAAAAATATTTAAAGGTCTCTTTTTCTCCTCACCATCTTACGAGTTTAAAGGCATTCTTTATTGGTGATAGCGTTGCCGTTCCTTCTTTTCACTTGCTAGAGCTGGAAAGTTAATGCTATTCACTTTGATATTCTTTAAAAGGTGCATCTTCTCCTGGCTTGACTTTTTTATTCTATACCTAAAAGACAGGGCTCCTTTGACATATTCTTTCTTACCTATACAGCCCAATTTCCATTTTGTCAGTGGAATTTTCTCTTATCACTGAAACAGGAAAGGTTCCCTTGTCCCCCACCTGGGTGTGTGGTGGGGGTGCGGGTCGCTTCTTCAGTGCCCTGCTGCTCAAACCTCTAGGGGAGCATACAGATGGGCAGGCTGTGGGGTTCTGACCCCACGTCAGTGTCTAGGGGTGAATGTTTACAGCTCCTTAAGCCCCAGTGGATGTGTGTTACAGGGTACTCTTTTAGTTTGCCATCTATGGGCGGCTTGTGTTAGCTTAATTAGACCCTCTACCTTGTTGCAAGGACAGAGGGCTTTCTGTACCCCGGGGTTTCTTGCCTTGGTGTACCGGAAGAATTGGATCATACCTAGGCTTGGAGAATGAGTGCAAAGATTTTTTTTTTTTTTTTTTTTTTTTTTTGAGATGGAGTCTCGCCCTGTTGCCAAGGCTGGAGGGCAATGGTGCAATCTCAGCTCACTGCAATCTCCCCCTCCCAGGTTCAAGCGATTATCCTGCCTCAGCCTCCCAAGTAGCTGGGATGCACCACCATGTGCCACCAGGCCTGGCTGATTTTTGTATTTTTAGTAGAGACGGGGTTTCACCATGTTGGCCAGGCTGGTCTCAAACTCCCAACCTCAGGTGATCCTCCCACCTCAGCATCCCAAAGTGCTGGGGTTATAGGCATGAACCACCACACCCAGCCTCTTCTTATATGTTTAATAGCTATTTGTATTTCTCCTTCTGCTTATATATTTGCCTATTTTCTACTGGGTTTTTGTCTTTTTCCTATCTTTTTTTGAGACAGAATCTTGTTCTGTCACCTAGGCTGGAGTACAGTGGCATGATCATAGCTCATTGCAGTCTCAAACTTCTGGGCTCTAGCAATTCTCTTGCCTCAGCCTCCAAAGTAGCTGGGACTACAGGTGCATACCACCACACCAAGCTACTTTTTCAATTTTTTGTAGAAATGAGGTCTCACAGTGTTGCCTAGGCTAGGGATGGTCTTGAAATTCCTGGGCTCAAGCAATCCTCATTCCTCAGCCTCCCATAGTGCTGGGATTATAAGCATAAGCCACTATGCCCAGCCTCTTATTTTAGAAGTTCTTTAAGTATTCTAGGTGTCAGTCATTTATTATTTATTGCATTGCAAATATCTTCTTCCAGTGTGATTTTTTTTATTTTGCTTTTGGTATCTTTGGGCATGCAGAAGTTTTATATTTTAAAATAATCATATTTGTCCATTGTTTTCCTTTATGGTTGACTTTTTTGAGTTTCACATTTAGATATCTTTAATCCACATGGAATTTATTGTTTGTGGTTATGTGGTAGGAGTCAAAAATGGTTTTTCTGTATTCTGTATGGATAAACAATTGGGTCATCATTTATTCACTGGTTCTTTCTTTTTCCTTACTAATTATAATGTCTCCTCTATCATATATCAGGTTTCTTTTACCTCTTTTTCTTTTCTGGGAGACAGAGTCTAGCTCTGTTGCCTGGGCTGTAGTGCAGTGGCACAATCATGGCTGACTGCAGCCTTAAACTCCTGGGCTCAAATGGCCTCCCACCTCAGCTTCCCAAAGTGCTGGGATTACAACTGTGGGTCACCACACCTGGCCAGTATCTGGGACTACAGGCATGCACCCCTATGCCCAACTAATTAAAAATTTTTTTTGTAGAGGCAAGGACTCACTATGTTGCCCAGGCTGGTCTAAACTCCTGGCCCCAAATGATTCTTCTACCTCAGCCTCCCAAAGTGCTATTATTACAGAATAGATATCTTTAGATATTTGGCTTTATTTCTGGGTTCTCAATTCTGTTCCATCTGTCTATTTGTCTCTCTCAAGGTAAAAATGATATTGTTTAATTACTATAGCTTTATAACAAGTTTTCATGTCTAATAGGATGAGTACCACTATGTTATTTTTCAATATTGTCTTGATGAATCTTGGATATTTGCTCTTTCATATGAATTTCTGAGCTCCTCAAGATCTATGAAAAACTGTACAGGAATTTTTATTTTAATTGCATTAAATTTATAGATTAAATTAGAAAAACATGACGTTATTATCATAATGAATCTTCCCATTTATGAGTATGGCATATCTCACTTGATTTAGGTCTTCATCTCAGTCCATTTGTGCTTTTATAACAAAATATTTGAGACTGGGTAATTTATTAAAAAAACAGAAATGTATTTCCTCACAATTCTGGAGTCTGGGAAGTTTAAGATGAAGGTACAGGCAAGTTCAGTGTCTGGCGGGGGCTGGGTCTCTGCTTCCAAGATGGCACCTTGAATGCTGTGTCTTCACACGGAGGAAAAGGAGAAGAGATGGAAAGGTAAAAAGGTGCCTAGCTAGTTTCCTCCGGCTCTTTAATAAGGCACTAATCCATTCATAAGGGCCAAGGCCTCACGATTTAATCACCTCCCAAAAAGACCCCACGTCTTAATACCACCACAATAAGGGTTAAGTTTCAACATGGATTTTGTAGGGGACACACATTCAAACCGTAGTATCTTTTGAGAAGGGTTCATAATTTTTGTCATAAGGGTCTTGCACGTTTTCTGTAAATTTTATTTGTAGATACTCTCTGTATCCTCATAAAGTTTTCTTGCGAAAAAGTAATGAGATATACCATGTAAAAAGAGCCTGGCACATAATAGTATATAAATATAAATATAAATATAAATTCCATTCCCTTACTTGCTCATATTTTGTCTTACATTACTAAAATCAAATAGAAAGGTCTAAAATTTGAATAATACCTTCCATAATGAAAATTTAAAGTATGCATGAGAGGAAAGAAAAAGGGAGTTACCCGGCTGCCTTCTAAATACAAAGTGCATCACAATGAGAGTTGGGACACTGGTTAAAGAGATGATATAAAGTGTGTACCCATGAACGGTGGAACTTCAATCCTTACGCCTAGAAATCACACTCTGAGTTTCACCACCCATGCAATTGTTCATATTCATTTATTCATTCCCCATTAATTGGAGTCCTCCTATGGGCAAAGAACATGTACATGTAGCATACATTATTTTATATCCTCAAGAGCAATTTGATCACTGGTTCCACACAGGAAATTTATATTCCACACAGAACTATATAGCGGCTAGTAAATGGTGTATTTACTAGCCACTATATACACTTAATAAATAACACCTACTATAGAAATTCAAAGAGGTGAGGCAAAGTGTTTTGTTTTTTTTTTTAATTAACACCTACTAGATGCATGGTGTCAACTCCCACCCCCAGGAATGTAACTTTCATTCTCAGGTTGGAATTTTTGTCAGTTTTATCCACTGCTATATCCCCAGCATATAGAATAGTACCTGACATAAATGTTTGTTGAATGAGTCAATGAATCTTTTACCTCTGTAGAATTTCTATGGTAGGTAGACTTTCTTCCCATTTGAGTCTTCCTATTTCCCTAAACTTGTTGAAATCTGTTCATTTTCTGAGGTTCACATGAGGCTTAAAATTGTGAAATAAAGAGAAGGATGCCAGCTGAGTTTAGTCACCTTAAGACAAATGATAACACACAGAAAATGACGCTCAGGACATTTCAGTCTAGGTCATGTCAAATGGACCTGAACTAAAGTGTAATAATGTGACCAGGCACCATGCTAAGCACATTTCATTCATAATCTCATGTACTCCCTCCAATAACCAAAAGAGAAAGGTATTATTACCCCTGTTTTATAGATGAGGAAATTAGGATTTAGAGAAGACAGTTTATCCAAGAATCAGTCACCCAAATAGTGAATAGTAGAGCCAGGATTCAAAATCAAGTTGTCCAACTCCTAAAAAAATGCTCTGAACCACTTTGTCACATTACCTTATCTGAGAGCCAAAGCCCCTGAATACGAAATAGACCAATACAGAGGGGTCTTGAGGTGCAGAACCAACCAAATCACCTAATCCTGGAGTCATCTTGATCCATATGTCAGAGATAGCCAAGGCCCAAAGCTCAGATTATCATTCATAGACATCCAACACCGCTGGTATCCGGCTCTCACCAGGAAAGGAACAGACCTTCCCCACTGACCAGCTATTACCTTTTTTTTTTTTTTTTTTTTTTTTGAGGCAGAGTCTCACTCTGTTGCCCAGGCTGGAGTGCAGTAGCATGATCTCTGCTCACTGCAACCTTCACCTCCCCAGTTCAAGTGATTCTCCTGCCTCAGCCTCCCAAGTAGCTGGGATTACAGGTGTGTACCACCATGCCTGACTAATTTTTGTTTTGTTTGTTTGTTTGTTTGTTTGTTTGTTTTTTAGTAGACATGAGGTTTCACCATGTTGGCCAGGCTAGTCTCGAACTCCTGACCTCAAGTGATCTGCCCACCTTGGCCTCCCAAAGTGCTAGGATTACAGGCATGAGCCACTGTGCTCAGCCCAGCTATTACTTATTTTCACTATCACCCCTGTGAATAGCTTCTATTCATGATATCATAGTAGGTCATTGGAGATGAATAATATTTGAAATCATGCTAGCCAGAAATATTTTAATTTTTAAAAAGTTTTTATTATAGAAAATTTCAAACATATTGAAAAGGTGAGGGAAATACCTATCCCTCACTTTATGAATTTAGTCCATTCCTTATAATGTTTTCCCTAAGAGAATAAGGAAAACAAGTTTAGATAAGTATATTAGTTTGCTAGGGCTGCCATAACAAAGTACTACAGACTGGGTGGCTTAAACAACAGAAATTTATTTACTCATAGTTTTGGAGGCTGAAAGTCCAAAATCAATGTGTTGGCAGGGTTGTTTTTTTCTGAGGCCTTTCTCCTTAGCTTCTAAGTGGCTGTCTTTTCCCTAGATCTTCACACTATCTTCCCTCTGTACATAAAGTGTTCAGATTTCCTCTTCTTATAAGGACACCACTCATATTGGATGTGGGTCCACCCTGATGACCTTATTTAACTTAATTACCTTCTTAAAGACTATCTCCAAATATAGTCACATTCTAAGGTTTGGGGTTAGATCTTTATCATATGAATTTGGGGAGCGACACAATTCAACCTCTAACTCTAAGTAATTAACGACAATTGGAAATAATAATAAACACCACTCATACATAAACTGTAACATAATGGAAGTTCATCGTACTCACTCGAAGAGGAAGAAAAGACTTGATGGGGGTCATAAGGGGTGGAGAGAGGAGATAAGAAGTCTTTTTCATTGGAAGGGGCAGTTTCTGCACCATTTTTCTCCACTATTTTTTCAAACTTCGGGGTCATCTTACACTCAAGCTGCACTTAAAAATTAAGTTATGGCATAGAAAACCACGTTGAAAGCAAAGAAAAAGCAAAAAGCTAAAGCCAGAAAAGAGCACGTGTAAGAAACAGACCGAAGAGTGGTCAGTGGTCCTGCATCTTCACATCTTTCTTGACATCTACATGTAAACCAAAATGGTTTGGGTTCATCCTAAAATGGTAGGCAATGCAAATTTGTTGAGTAAATTGGTGAATGTGTCTTTACCTAAAACCATAATGTTGAAATAGCACTTCTTGTGATGTATTTACTTAGAGTATGATGGGCTGAAAAGTCATTACCAAAAGAAAGTGGGTCATTGCCCAAAAAGAGGTATAACTTTTCAAGAGCTGCTGTGGTAAAAAGTGATTAGTTGAGCAGTCATTATTTAAATCTGTACACTGAGCCCTCATGCTTTAATTCACCCAGCTACAATCATTAACTCATGGCCAATCTTGTCCCATGTACTCCCTCACCCAGATTTCCCTCCCTCAAATTATTTTGAAGCAAGTCTAGATCATATTTTATCTATAAATCAGAATATTTTTAGAAAAGAAAATTGCTAAGCTTTTAATAGATTACATGCAAACCACAGTGGGCTAAAAGTTCTACAAGTGTTCTCCAATATCATGTTAATCTCCTGGTAAAGAATCTTTTTAATGTTTATGATTTAGATATGGTTTCACAGTTCAACTCTGTCATTTATTTGCTATATGATTTTGGCAAATAATGTAACTTCTCTGAGCCTCAGTTTCCTCATTCAAAAAATGAGGGCTGATAAAGGTATTTCATAAAGTTGTATTGAGCAAACTAAATTATATATAATGCACTTACCACTGGCCTGACATCATGTATACATAATAAAGGCAGCTATTTTTTTCTTTCAATGTCTTGTACAGAGTAGATGCTGAATAAAGTGTTGTTTACCATACAGTTATTCCATCCTTGTGAGAAGCTTCTGTGACATCTGATGAATTTTGCTGGTACAGTTACTGATGCCTGACTCTGCTAAGATTGCATGACTCTAAATCTAGAATCTTCTACCAGGGTGAATTCTCCCTGGGTTCAGCTCAACCGAGCAGTCAATTCCCTTTCCTTTATGCCCTCAAGGTAATTAAAAGTAGGTAGAGCACAAAACCTAGACCTCAAGTTGAAACTTGAAAGAAAGAAAAACAGGCAAAGTAGAAAGAATTCACCAAACTATAGCCTAGCAAATAGAAGGTCTGAAAATAGCTCCTTATATTAAGCATCAGCAAGATTTTCAAAAGCAGTATGGCAGCTATGCAAATATGCTGCAGCAAAGAAAGGAGAAAAAAAGAGGTCAAAGATACTATGATAATAGACTGAGATGAAATGAAAGATAGAGGTTAAGGAAACAAATCAAAGGCCAAAGTAATATTACTGAAGAACTATTGAATAAACAGAATCTACTGGGAAAATAATGTACATTTGCTTACAAATGAATTGTTATTATTATTATTATTATTATTATTATTATTATTATTTTGAGACAGAGTCTTGCTCTGTTGCCCTGACTGGAGTGCAGTGCTACAATCTTGGCTCACTGTAACCTCCACCTCCTGGGTTCAAGCAATTCTTGTGCCTTAGCCTTCCAAGAAGCTGGGATTACAGGCATGCACCACCACACTCAGCTAATTTTTGTATTTTTAGTAGAAACGGGGTTTCACCATGTCTGCCAGGCCAGTCTCGAACTGCTGGCCTCAACTGATCCACCCATCTTGGCCTCCCAAAGTGATGGAATTGCAGGCATGAGCCACAGTGCCCAGTCTAAAATGAAATTATTAATGCAAACAATGGGCTTCAGTTTTGCTTTTTAACAAATGCCAGGAAAAATGCAGAGACATTAAAGTAAATATAGAGAAAACAGAAATGGAAGACAGACAAAAACAAGCCAACAAAAGATAACTGATGTATAAGTTGCAAAGGAAAAAATGATATAGCACAAGCAACATTGAGATATATTCTGGTTGTAATTGAACCTTAAATATAAACAGTTCTTCACTAATACAAGCAAGAAAAACAAGCCATTTACAAGGATGCTTTGTTTGTTTGTTTGTTTGTTTGTTTGTTTGTTTGTTTGTTTTAGAGATGAGGTCTTGCTATGTTATTCAGGCTGGACTCAACTCCCAGGCTCAAGTTATCCTCCTGGCTCATCCTCCCAAGTTGCTGTGACTACAGGCATGCATCACACCCAGCTTAGGATTTTTTTTTCTTGGTAGAGACAGTCTTGCTATGTTGCCCAGGCTGGTCTTGAACCCCTGGCCTCAAGCAATCCTCCCACCTAGCCTCCCAAAGTGCTGGGATTGCACGCATGAACCACCATGCCCGGCCTCAGTTGATTTTTTTTTTCTTTTTGTAAGCCACATTGGCTTCAAGCCCTCCCTGGTCTCATTCCATGTCAGAAGGAGTGGAACATGCTTATAAAGACAAGTTGTCATTCATGAATAAGAGAAACAAGCAAACATCTCAAATATGAAAATAGACAAGCTCAAGTCAAATAGCACACATAAACCCTTTGTGGAAAAAAAAAATCCAATGATGACTCAAACTAACAAGAAGGCAGATAAAAAAGCCATGGTAAGAGACCAAGTTCAGCACCTTATGCCAAAAGACAATGGAGAAACAGCTACCAAATTCTGAGAGAAAGAAAGAGTGACTCAAGAATTTTGTATCCAGGCAGGCTACAAAGTAGTAAAGTAACAGAAAGACATTCTCAGGACTCTAAGTATTCAAGGACTACAACTTCTACAAGCTCTTCTTGTGTGTGTATGTTGGAGGTAGGGGAGTGGAGGATAGAAGGGGTAGTACTTGATGAGGAAATTGATACAAACCAGAGAGAAATTAAAGAACTCTAGAATGGAGAAGACATGAAAAGAGGCTGGTATAGAGCACTGAATCCACTTAAATTTAAAACAAAAGCTAACCAACTATGGAATCTATGGTTGCAAGACAGAATGTAAATATTAAAAACCTAACCACATAAAATGAAATGAACCATCTAAAATCAGCAGCAGATAGGGGAGATTGAGAATATTTAGTGTACTAACATCCTCAGCTCTCCTAGGAATGCATCAAAGATGCTCTCTAAAAGTGTAACATGAATGTGGGAAAAAAACACATGATTCAAAACTCATATTGCTTATTATAATTTTTCTCAACTTTAGAATGTCTTTAAAGAACTAATGTTCCTTGTGATAAATATTTATTTCAAATGCAGTAATTCCTTCAGTTTCACTTTTGATACAGTATAACTTTGGTTTCTTTTTCTTTTGTCAAATTGAAATAAGATTAAATGTAATATTGTTATTAAAATAGCATATCTGGAATGACCCCATTTCTGTCCAGTAGTCCTTTCTCTGTATGTGCATAAGATGCCTGAGCAATGTTCTCTATGAACAAGGATTAATGGGTAGGATTGGGAGTAATTTTTATAATTTTTTACTTCTTTTCCCCTACCTTTGCTATCTTCTCTTTCTTTTTCTTCCAGTGAACCTGCATTATCTTTATAAAGCAGCAATTGGTATTTTGAAAAATAAAAATGAGCATGGAAGAAAGATGGTCAATGCACAGATTTTTTGTCACAACTTACCTGGTTATAAACACAGAGACATGACCCTAACAATTCTTACTCACATAAGGATCTGGAAATAGAAAACACCAGTTGTACAGAAAATGCCAAGCAAGCTAATGGTAATGAAAATGATAATGGACAAGGAAATGAGAGGACAACCTGAAGAAGTGGTGCAAACTTTGGTTTGGGAGTCAAAAGACCTGAGCTCTTTTTCTGGTTTAGACACTTATTCTTGGTATCACTTTGGATAGATCATCGAATCTTTCTGATCACCAGGCCCAATACTGCAATATTTTCTCACTTTTCATGAAGGTCTGGAAAATATATACATATGTTTGTATATATATGTGTGTGTGTGTATATATATATATGTGTGTGTGTGTATATATATATTCTAGTCTCATTTTTCATGAAAATCTGGAAATATATATGATATTTAAACTCTGGCAACTAACCCAAAATATTTTAAACATTTATAGCCTGAACAGAGCACATCTGGATCCATATATAGCCTGTGGGCTTACCAGTTGGTGATCTACACGGAAGCTACAACTAATGGAAGCTCTTCAGTAGTCTACTGGAGCCAGCTCATACAGGCTTACAAGAGCCAATTGTATATATTCTTCCCAGCTCTATGTCTAATGACACCACATTGATAGACTGAAATCAGCCACAATGGTAGTATTTATACCATGGAAATTAGTAAATACTACAAGCCAGTCCCTCACCCCCAACCCTCCATCCCTCCCCAGGCCCTTTTCCCATACAGCTGATTATAAAACATTTACCAGAATGCCACTGTAGCTATCTGTCCCAGCTGATCCTAAAGTCATGGTACTGTATATCTGAACTAGAAGAGACCTAAGATATTCTGCCAGAAAAGGAAACTTCAGTTGAACTAGTTGGGGCCAAAAGAGGGGATATAATTGAGAAAGGGGTTGAACTTCCAAACCTTAAGAAAGCCAGGGATATGGTCTCCTGATTAATATAGGAGGAAACATAAGACCCAAATGTCACCCAGAAATCCTTCTCTCTCCATCACTAGTGTTGGCCTCTCTCTCTAGGTGTTAAAGCTTCATTCTCTCCTTTGGCTCCTCCCCTGTGGCAAGGATCAAGGCTGGGGACAGCAAAGAGAAGCCCTTGCTCCCTTGAGAACATGAGTCTGCTCCTGGCACATACGGCCCCTTCTTCCTCTCGGCTGAGTGTACAGCAGCTTGGTATGGGTCACAGGCTGGGTTTCAGCCCTCGTTGACCCCCATGTGGCCTATGTGCCAGGCAGAAGTTGCACAGCCATACGCAATGCTCCTATATGAGCACATTCTCCAAAGTGGTGCCTTTTCAATAAGCTTTAGCTGAGATGTTGATGTAATGGTGTTAAGAGTGTGATGAAAGGCAACAGGAAGCCGGGTGATGGCTCACGCCTGTAATCCCAGCAGTTTCGGAGGCCGAGGCGGGCGAATCTCCTGAGTTCAAGAGTTTGAGACTGGCCTGGGTAACATGGTAAAACCCTGTCTCTACTAAAAATACAAAAAAATTAGCCAATGTGGTGGCTCACATCTGTGGTTCCAGCTACTCAGGAGGCTGAGGTGGGAGGATCTCTTGAGCCTGGGACATGGAGGTTGCAGTGAACCAGGATTACACCACTGCACTCCAGCCTGGGTGACACTGCGGGACCCTGTCTCAAAAAAGAAAAGAAAAGAAAAAGAATGGAGGGAGGAAGGAAGGAAGGAGGAGAGGGAAGGGGAAGGGAGGGGAGGGGAGGAGAGGAGAGAGGAGAGGGGAGAGGAGGGGAGGGGAGGGGAGGGGAGAGGAGAGGAGAGGAGAGGGCAACAGGGAAGCCAGAGTCAGTTACTTCAAAATAGAGCTCAAACATCTGTGATTTAAATTGGAAATTTGAGAGAAGGAGCCTCTACTCCCCATCTGTCGCCCAGGCTGGAGAGCAGTGGTGTGATCTTGGCTCACTGCAACCTCCACCTCCCAGGCTAGTTTTTGTATATTTAGTAGAGACGAGGTTTCACAATGTTGGCCAGGCTGGTCTCGAACTCCTGACCCCAGGTGATCCACCTGCCTCAGCCTCCCAAAGTGCTAGGATTACAGGCATGAGCCACTGCGCCTGACCCCATCTCCCTTTTTTAAAAATAAACATTTTGTTTTAGGATAATTTTAGATTTAAGAAAAATTGCAAAGATAGTTTAGAGGGTTCCCACCCCTAGAAACAGAATGGCTGATGAAATATTTTTGTAACCTTAAAACTTAAAAAAGTATAAACAAATGATTTTACTTTGTATTTAGTTCATTAGTAGAAAAGAAGGTGAAAGTTATCTTTAAAGTTTAGAGTCTTGTGCTAAGTTTGTTCAAATCTGTTTTGAAATATTCACCAAATTGATAATTCCCCACACCTACCTTCCTATAGTATCTTGTATTGAAAATAAAACCAAAGGAAGAAAAAGGCTGTTAATAATCATGACAATGGCCCGGCACGGTGGCTCGTGCCTGTAATACCAGCACTCTGGGAGGCCAAGGTGGGTGGATTGCTTGAGCTCAGGAGTTCAAGACCAGCCTGGGCAATATGGCAAGACCCCGTCACTACCAAAAGTACAAAATAATAGCCAAGCCTGGTGGTGTGCGCCTGTGGTCCCAGCTACTTGGGAAGCAGAGGCGGGAGGATTGGCTGAGTCCAGGGGCAGACGGTGCAGTGAGCTGAGATCACACCACTGTACTCCAGCCTGGGTGACAGAGCAAGACCCTGTCTCAAAAAAAAAACCAAAAAATTATTTTAGAAAACAACAAAAATAAATAAATAAGTAAATAAAATAAAACTAATGGGAACTCATTAAAGGATTTTAAACAAGGGAGTGATTTAATCTTGCACATATATTTAAAGGAATATTCTGGTTGGAATGTAAAGAACTGAATGGGGAGAGAAGTCAAGGACCGGATGTGGTGAGAACAGTTAGAAGACAGCAGTTCAAGTGAGATGGGGTGGGCTTGGACCAGGTGGTTGGATGCTGAAATGCAGAGACATTTTATCATTTGGGATTTGGAGTAGCCATAACTGCAAACTCCAAATTACAGCGGCTTGGACAAATAGATATTTATTCCTCTGTCATATAATTGAAGCCCGTACATAGTCAGCCTAGAATCTGATTGGTGGCTCCACCGTTCTTAGGGACCAGATTCCTTCCATCTTATTTCTCAACATGTGACTTCCACCTCCCAGTCCAAGGTAGTTGCTCTAATTCCAGCCACCTTGTTTACAGTCCAGCCAACATGAATGAGGAAGGGAGGAGAAAAGCTATGTTTCTCTCTTTTTAAAAAAAAATCTTTTTTTTTTTTTACTTCTTGCAATGGTAGCATGACTGATGTCCCTCCCTTTAAGAGCATTTCTATAAATTATATGTGACACTTTTAGTTACAGCTTATCACACACAACTTAGTCACATGGTGCCATCCAAATGCAAGGAAAGATGGAAAATAAAATGGTTACTCTAGGTTACTGCAGGTCTGGCTGAAAATCAGGAGTTCTACAACTAAGAATGAAAGGAACAACAAACATTGAGGAATGGCCAACATCTTCCGCAACAGAAGTAGACAAAGTTGAGATATGTTTCGCAGGTAAAATTAGCTGGATTTGATAGTTGATTTAATGGATGGGTCGGGGGTGAAGAAAAGAGAAGGAACAAACCTGATTCCTACTTTTCTGACATAATCAACTGAATAAGTGATAGTGCCTTAGGGAAATGGGTAAATAAAAGGAGAGGCAGATGTGAGGCACAGAACAAAAATTAACTGCTGAGAATGTGTCCACTCAGCCCTCAAACTTATAAGGGAAGCAATTTATCAGCTTTTTTGTGTACCCTTCCAGAGATATTCTATGCCCACACAGGCATGTGTTTGTATACGTTTGTGTATGATCTATGTGTACATAGACACATTTTTTGCTTTTACAAAAACTGATAGTGTTTAATTACACCATTATATACCTTGACTTTTTCACTTTGTATGCCAACAATATAGATCAATAATTATTTGTTGGCATTTGTCTTTTAAATCATGTAGGAAATAAAAAGTGGAGATACAAACTTAAAATACATTAATACTGACTTTTATATTTACTTGCATACTTACCTTTACCAGAGATCGTTATTTCTATTTCTTAACAATTCTTGGTTCACAGGTATTTTTTTTTCTTTCAGCGCTTTAAAGATATCTTCCCACCGCCTTCTGGCGTCCATGGTTTCTGATGAGAAATTGGCTATTAATCTTATTGAGAATCACTTGAATGTTTCTTCCCACTTGCTGCCTTCAGGATTTTCTCTCTCTCTCTCTCTCTCTCTCTTTCTCCCTCCCTGCCTCCCTCTCTCTCATCTCTCAGCAGTTTGATTGTAATATGTCTTGGTGTGGATTTCTTTGAGTTTACCACACTTGGAGTTTGTTGAATTTCTTGAATGTGTAGGTTCATGCTTTTTATCAAATGTGGAAAGTTTTTGGTTATTATTTCTTTAAGTAATCTTTGTATCCCTTTTTCTTTCTCTTCTCTTTGTGAGACTCCCAAAATGCAGATGTTGATCAGGTAGATGGTATCCCACAAGTCCCTTGGGCTCTGTTCACTTTTCTTTTCTTTTTTTTTTTCAATTCTACTTATCTGAATGAATCATTTCAGTTGTCTTACCTTCAAGTTCACTGATTCTTTCTTATGCCTGCTCAAATTTGCTATTGAGTTCCCTCTAGTGAATTTTTCACTTCAGTTGTTGTACTTTTCAGTTCTGGAATTTCTATTTGTTTCCTTTTTATAACTTCTCTTTATTGATATTCTTTTTGTATTCATGTATCATTTCCCTGGTTTCTCTAGTTTTTTGTACATGATTTCTTTTAGCTCTATGAGCATATTTAAGACCATCAGTTTAAAGGCTTTGGCTACTAATTTTAATGTCTGGTCTTTTTCATGGATGGTTTCTGTCCATTTATTTTTTTCCTTTGAATAGGCCATACTTTCTCATTTTTTGTATGCTTTGTGATTTTTTTGTTGAAAATTGGACATTTGAATATTATAATGTGGTAACTCTAGAAATCAGATTCTCTTCCGTCCAAGGGGTTTGCTCCTCTTGATTGTTGAAGGCTACAGTTATCCACTTGTTTAGCGACTTTTCTAAACATGTTTGCAAAAACTGTATTCTTATGTGTGGTCACCAAAGTCTCTGCTCCTTTAGCTGTGTTCAGCTAGTGTTTTCAAAGAGATTCCCTTGATGCCAGGAGATTAAAAAACAACAACAACAACAAAGAAACACTTTTCCCATTCTTTGCAGGTTGGCCATATTGGGGCTCTCCTTCAACACTTAGCCAGCCTTCTTACAGCTCTGCCTTAGCCTTTATTTGTTGCCTGCACTAAGTCTAGAAGGTGAAAGCATAGGTGTTTCTCAGGGCTTTTCTGAGCATGCGTCCTATCTTGGGCATGTGTGTGGCTTTCTAAATTCCCCAGTTTACACTGGCTCTTTTGAGCGCCTTAATTTTCTCAAGAAAGTCTCTCCCCAACTTTTCCTCCCAGGCTTGGGGCAGTATATTGTGTATCTCAACCATAATCTTTTGTCCCAGGTGGCTGCAGGTTTTTTGTCTACCTTATAATGTGAGAGCAGTGCCTACTGCTTTTCTGCCCTAAATTCTAAGTTCAGTGAAACAGAGACAAGCACCTCGCATCAGACCTTCATTCACATAGCCTCCAGACAGTGTAGAATAGATAGACACAAGAATTTGTGAAGAAGGTTTCTTCCTGCTTCCTCCAGAACCAGGGCCAGGGTCCCACACTGGGAGCTTGGGCTGCTGTCTTCAAAACAGCCATCTCTCCAGGGAGTGGGTGGGGTAAGTGCAAGTAAAAATGCCACAGATATTTCCTTTTTTTTTTTTTTTTTTTTTTTTTTTTTTAAACAGGGCCTCTCTCTGTCATCCAAGCTAGAGTGCAGTGACAACCTCATAGCTCACTGTAACCTCAAACTCCTGGGCTAAATTGAGCTAGAACTACAGGAGCACCACCACACCCAGCTACTTTTTTTTACTTTTTGTAGAGATGGGGTCACACTATGTTGCCCAGGCTGGTCTCAAACTCCTGGCCCCAGTCAATCCTCCCGCCTCAAGCTCTGAGATTATAGGCATGAGCCACCGCACCCAGTCTTCTTACCATTTTTAAGTTGCCTTTCTCTTCATTCAGCATTCGCTTGATTGCTTTGGATTTTTTTTCACTCTTTTCCAGAGTTCTGACAACATTGGTTTTGACAGTGTCTGGTTTTTAAAAAATGTTTCCTGGAGAGAGAGATGTTTGGAACTGCCTATACCACCATATTGATGATGTCACCTTTTTGTAAGCTTTTGAATTTGGATTTTTAAAATAATTTCAGGCTTTTATAAGGTTGGAAAAAACAGTACAAATCACTCCTGTATATGTTTCTGTAGTGTCCTAAATTTTCACATCTTTTTAAAAAATAATCTCAACTTTTATTTCATTTTATTAATTAATGTATTTATCTATTTTTGAGACAGAGTCTCTCTCTGTTGCCCAGGCTGGAGTGCAGTGTCATGATCTAGGCTCACTGCAACCTCTGCCTCCCGGGTTCCAGTGATTCTCCCATCTCAAACCTCACGAGTAGCTGTGACTACAGGCACGTGACACCACACCCAGCTAATTATTGTATTTTTAGTAGAGGTGGGGTTTCACCATGTTGGCCAGGCTGGTCTCGAACTCCTGACCTCAGGTGATCCACCTGCCTCGGCCTCCTAAAATGTTGGGATTACAGGTGTGAGCCACGCACCTGGCCCAAGAAGTCTTAAGATTTGCATTTGGGAAGCTGAAGGCCCAGTAGATCCAATGCTATCGGTTCCAGTCTGAGAACAAGTCTGAAGGCAGGAGAAGACCTATGTTCCAGCTTCAAGACAGTCAGTCAGAGAGAGGAAACTCTCCCTTACTCTCTCTTTTGTTCTATTTAGGCGTTCAACACATCAGATTAAGGTTACATATATTAGGGAGAACAACCTGCTTCACTCGGTCTACCAATTCAAATGTTAATCTCCTCCAGAAATTCCCTCACAGATACACCCAGAATAAGGTTTAATCAAATATCTAAGCACCCCTCAGACTAGTCAAGTTGACACATAAAATTACTCATCACATTTGGATTATCAGTTTTTCTACTAATGTTCTCTTTCTGTTCCAGGGAAGAATCCAGGATACCATATGACATTAGAGGTAGCTCTTCTTTTATGTGATTACTCTCCCACTAACCCATATCACAGGGAGTCCCATACTTTTCCTCTCTATACTAGAGCCTCACTAAACTGTTGATATGGTTACCAGTGGCTACCAAGTTTCACTTCTCACATGTTCCCACCATAAGAGAAGAACTGCTCATATTCTCTGTGGTTCAAACTCAAAAATCCTAGAGAAGAGTTTTGATGGACTCGTCTTGTAACAAATGACTTCCACTAGATCAATCAGACATGGCTACTGGGGTGCCACGCTTGTGAAGCAATCTGTTCCTGCAGAAAGGGGACTCACTGTAAACTGGGCAGTGACTGCAGTTGAAGTCCACACTACTAGTGACCAGCTAGCCCATTTACCTCATTTCACAGATGAGAAAACTGAAGTCTAAAGAGGTAAGTTACTTCCAAAGACCCAGAACTAGTCTTTAATAAAATGAAGGCTAAATCCAGGCCTAATTCCTAGTCCTAGCACTTTCCTTTATGTCCCCAGCACTACATGATTTGGGTATTAATCCCAAGAATCAAAGAATCTGAAATTAGAAATAACCTCAAGGCTTATCTAGCGCCTACTGGTGCATGAATTTCCCAGTGTATCCAAGCTGATCCCAGAGAAATGGGAGCCTTTCCTGTTTATTTTTCTCCAATATTGGAATTTCAAAGTAACTCACACTCAGCAGGTTAAGATGCAAACTATTTTACTTAGCACAGAATTAGGGGGGAGGAAGAGGATGTCCATCAGTAGGTTTGTTTTTTGCTTGTTTGTTTGTTTGAGACAGGGTCTCACTCTGTTGCCCAAACTGGAGTGCAGTGGAGTGATCTCCACTCACCGCAACCTCTGCCTCCCAGGCTGAAGCTATTCTCCTGACTCAGCCTCCCGAGTAGCTGGGATTACAGGCACGTGCCACTACCACCTGGCTAATTTTTGTATTTTTAGTAGAGACGTGGTTTTGCCATGTTGGTCAGGCTGATGTTGAACTCCTGACCTCAAATGATCCACCCGCCTCGGCCTCCCAAAGTTCCGGGATTACAAGCGTGAGCCACAGCGTCCGGCCAAGTAGGTTTATTAAACAACCTAAACTATAATCATGTAATGAAACATTATACAATCCACTAAAGAGAATGAAGAGATACATATGTATTGACAGAGGAAGATGTTTCATATATAGCATTAAGGGAAAAAAACAAACTGATGAAAAAGGTGTGAACAGTGTAAACCTCTTTATGTGGGAGACAGCAGGAATAGCAACTCACACTACACTGTCAACAGTTGTCATCAGTGGTAGGTGGGATTACAGAGTATTTTTCCTTTTCTTCATTATACTTTCCTGTAATGTTTGAATTTTTAAAATAATGAGCATGGACCTTAAAAACATTATGCTAAGAGAAATAATCCAGACACAATTGTCACATACTGTATGATTCCATTTATATACAATATCCAAAATCGGCAAATACCCAGAGAGGGAAAGCAGATTTGGAGTTATCAGGAGCTGGGGGTGAGCGGGAATGGGGAATGACTACTTAATGAGTATAGGGCAATGAAAATGTTTGGGGACTAGATAAAGTTGATGGCTCCACAACACTGCCAAACACTAAATGCCACTGGACTGTACATTTTTAAATGGTTAATTTTATGTTATGTGAATTTCACCTCAATTTTAAAAAATTCTTTCCTGAAGCAAGAAAATCCCGGGACCACATATACTCTTCTGTGGGGTATGGGCAAATTGCTTATCTTTGCTACATCAGTTAGTTCATCTGCAGCTGGTCTCTAAAATACCTTCAGGCTCTGATACTATGATTCTGGGCACATTCAACTATAATTCTAGACACATTCATTCCTTTGTCATTTAGGCTAAGATCACAGAAGCTTTTTTTTTTTTTTGGCAGATATTATCACACTGATGACGTAATATTAAGAGGGAAGAAGAGGTAAACCATCTTTTTCAAAGATCGTAAATGTATGGCCTCATCCAAGCCTAATAATGAATGGCAAGTGACTAGAGAAAGAGAATAGGAGAAAGAAAATCAAAGGCATAAAGGCAATAATAATCAAAAGTAATACGTATTGAGTGATTTCCATGTCTGGAGTGTCTTCCAGACATTATGCTAGATGCCTAATAAATACTTATATTTTTAAAGGCAATCCTTAGAAGAGAAAATTAAAGCTCAAAAAGGGTAAGCAACTTGCCAAAGGACCCACAATCAATAACTAAAAAGCGTAGTGTTGAAATTCGGGCCGGGCACGGTGGCTCACACCTGTAATCCCAGCACTTTGGGAGGCCAAGGCAGGTAGATCACCTGAGGTCAGCAGTTAGAGACCAGCCTGACCGACGTGGTGAAACCCTGTCTCTACTAAAAAAAATATAAAAAATTAGCCGACCGTGGTGGTGCACGCCTGGTAATCCCAGCTACTCTGGAGGCTGAGGCAGGAGAATCTCTTGAACCTGGGAGGTGGAGGTTGCAGTGAATCAAGATCATGCCACTGCACTCCAGCCTTGGCAACAGAGTGAGACTCCATCTAAAAAAAAAAAAAAAAGAAGAAAGAAAGGAAAGAAGTTCAGGTATATTTATACTCTAGAGTTCATATTTTTCCACTTATCCATGCTGTTTTCCAAAAAGAAAAAGGAATCAAGGAAAACAACCTGGTGCTGAAGGCAAGGAAATACAAAAACAAACTGTAAAAAAAAGAAGTGAAAAAGGAACAACAAAAATCCAGGATTACCCTGTGCTTATAAGTGGCCCTCCCTGGGCACATTTTCATCCTGACCCTTGGGCATACCTTCTGTCTAGCTATGGTAAACTGTTCTTTCACTATAATCTGCTAAAAACAGTTCCACGGGCTTTAAATAATCTTACACCACTATTTCCATAAAGGAAACTAAGAATTATTACAGAGCTTGGATATTATTTTCTCCTTTCATTTTAAAAATGAAAGGAGCTAAACAAAAAAGAAGTAATCCCCAAAGTAGATAAATGGAAAATAAAGAAAAATAATTACAGGACGGGCACTGTGGCTCACGCCTGTAATCCCAGAACTTTGGGAGGCCAAGGTGGGCGGATCACCTGAGGTCAGGAGTTTGAGACCAGCCTAGCCAACATGGCGAAACCCTGTCTCTACTAAAAATACAAAAATTAGCCAGGCCTGGTGGCCGGCACCTCTAATCCCAGCTACTCAAGAGGCTGAGGCAGGAGAATCACTTGAACCCAGGAGGCAGAGGTTGTAGTGAGCCAAGATGGTACCACTGCACTCCAGCATGGGCCACAGAGTGAGACTCCATCTCCCCCCCCCAAAAAAAAAAAAAAGAACAGAAAAGAAAGAAAAAAGAAAAGAAAAATAATTACAAAGAATAAGTGGTACTTAGAGCATAAAATATTTAAACAATGCAAGTGTACAAGTGGTTAAGATAAAGCAGCAAAGGTACCATCAAGAAATTTGAAGAAGTTGAAGCAGGAAGGGAGCAGTAGAGACCGACTGTGGTTTTTCCCAGCATGAGAAGCTACTTGATAAAGGAAATTTAAAGTTCTGGGCAGTGGGGGCAAAACAAGTCCCAGACCTTCATTTGGCAAGGACACCAGATCACTTGCTGGTGAACAGTTTCTTGGCACAAATCAGGGAACAGCCAGTGGACAGACTGGCTGGTGGATCTGGAGGGAATCATTCCAATGGCTTCATACAGAACCGGAGAAGAAAACGGAAAAGGTGAGGTGGTCAATGGCTTGGGAATGGCAGATTTGTCATTTAGCCAGAAGGAAAATGCCTTAGAAGTTAAGTGGACACTAAAAACTTTCTCTAAGTGAACCTGTTTTCAAATCAAACTCAAGTTAGGAAGGAAAGACTCAGCTAGGAGGAATAAAAAGCACAAAAAGCATGCACAGAGCCAAAGAGCAAAAAAGACCACTGCTTGCACAAGGATTTCACTGTCTGAAGCAGCCCAGTCAAGGGGGTGAGCATATTCCAAATCGAAACCATGCGGCTACTCATCAAGTTAGCTGCCTGCAGCAGGCATCTTTCCATCCAAATTGGAAAGGAAAAAGTAAAAATGTCTCTGTTCAGAGTATGACTATGTACGCAGAAAAGTCTAAGGAATCTACGCACAAAAAAAGCTACTAAGACAAACAGCAGGATACAAAGTCAACACACAAAAATCAATTCTATTTCTAAATGCTAGCAACAAGAAATTGGAAAGGAAAAATTCTAAGTCCATATACAATAACACCCAGAAACAAAACAATTAGGAATACATCTGAAAAATAGCCGTCCGGGATTCTCTATTATTACAAATGAAAGCAAATACATTCCTCAGCCTAATAAACACCCAGCTTAGGTATCACTGTAACTGCTGTGTTCATCATGGGATAGGGAATAGGGGAAGGAGGGAAGTAGAGGGGGAATAACATTTACTTGAACTTTCATTTTGGAGTTGTTGTAGAGAAAATAAGAATGGCTCAAGGGGCTGGGCGTGGTGGCTCATGCCTATAATCCCAGCACTTCAGGAGGCCAAGGCGGGTGGATCACCTGAGGTCAGGAATTCGAGACAAGCCTGGCCAACATAGCGAAACCCCGTCTCTACAAAAAATACAAAAATTAGCTGGGTGTGGTGGCAGGCACCTGTAATCCCAGCTACTTGGGAGGCTGAGGCAGAAGAATTGCTTGAACCTGGGAGGCGGAGGTTGCAGTGAGCCGAGATCGTGCCACTGCACTCCAGCCTGGATGACAGAGGAAAACTCCGTCTTAAAAAAAAAAAAAAAAAAAAAAAAAAAGCTCAAGGGAGAAGGATAAAGATCACCTAAATGATTCTGGAATGGACCTTCATGTCCATAGCCAAAATTGAGTGCCTTGGTACCCAGAAGATGCCAGCAAGACTCTGAAAGCAGAGAATGTGAACCTGAGGAGGTCTCTTAGTCTGATTAAAAGACATTTTGCTAGTTACAAAGGAGTAACTAAGATCCGTTTCTATTTCCTCTGACTGAGATTTGCTGACTCACAAGACATAAACAAAGCAAAAATACACTGTAACTGCCACCTCCCATTCTTACTCTGCCCAGTGAGAGAGGAGGGCACATCCTTGGCCCAGAAGAGATGAAGAGGGTTACAGTTTCTCATGGTTCCAGTCAGAACTCAGCATCTATCAAAAAAGGTAGATATTGTTACAGCCCTTAAGAAAACAATCTCCCTCATCTCATCTGGAGAAGTCTAGAAATTCCACCAGTGGACCCTGGCTGGCCTAACAGTGGCTACAAAGACCAGAGGCAATCCTTCTACCTTTGGCTGCCTGGAAGAGAAGGCCATGGAGCTATCCTACTTTTGGGAGCTGAGTGGTGACATTATGACTTACTGAGAGTGGCCAGATATTATGGAGCTGGGTTGCCCATGTTCAACTCATACATATAGCCTTTAAAGATACATCATTCAAAGCCAACAATCCTTATATTTTATTTTATTTTATTTTTTTGAGATGGAGTCTTGCTTTGTCACCCAGGCTGGAGTACAGTGGCGCAATCTTGGCTTCCTGCAACCTCCATCTGCCGGGTTTAAGTGATTCTCCTCCCTCAACTTCCTGAGTAGCTGGGATTACAGACACATGCCATCACAGCTGGCTAATTTTTGTATTTTTATTAGAGATGGGGTTTCACTATGTTGATCAGGCTGGTCTCAAACTCCTGACCTCAAGTGATCCGCCTACCCCGGCCTCCCAGAATGCTGGGATTACAGGCATGAGCCACTGTGCCTGGCCCAATCCTTATATTTTAGGCACAGCATACAGCATTTGCCCCTAAATTCAAATTGTTGCATTACAATCAAATTGCATGCGCCTGCTTCAACTAATTCAGGAGACGTGATAACTAAAGGGGGAAATTTTTATTTAACATAGCAGATGCAGACGCAGGCACGGCGCCTCACACCTGTAATCCCAGCAGTTTGAGAGGCCAAGGCAGGTGAATCACTTGAGTCCAGGAGTTCAAGACCAGCCTGGGCAACATAGCAAGGCTCCCTCTCTATGAAAAATTAGCTGAGTGTGGTGGTGTGCCCCTGTGGTCCCAGCTACTTGGGAGGCTGAGGTGGGAGGATCACTAGAACCCAGGAGGTGGAAGTTGCAGTGAGCCAAGATTATGACACTGCACTCCAGCTTGGGCAATAGAGCAAGACCTTGTCTTAAAAAAAAAAAAAAAAAATAGCAGATGCATGGGCATCTTGGCTTAGAAAGGGACACGTGACCCAATCTTGGCCAATGAGACATGAGGGGTGGGGTGCTGATGCCTGCAAGGAAGCTGCTAGGAAGAATTTTACTCCATGATCAAAAGAGAAGCTTGAGAATTTGGGGGTTGGGGAATGGCTTTTTGGGTTTTGGAGATGGTTGTTACGTGATGACTGGAACTATGGCAGCTGTCTTGAACCACAAGAGGACAAGTTGAGTAAAACATAGCAGAAAGAGTCTGTGTGCAAAATCAATAAGCCACTTCCCAGCCCTGGGATGCCCTACCTCCATCCAGACACTGTGTTTGGATTTATTGCTTATATAATAAGCAATAAATATAAGCCACCTTTTAGTAAGGATTCTGTATTTATAGGCCAAAACATCCTAACTGATGCTCGGGTTATTAAAAAGACAATTCAACTTTGTCCAGCTTTTGTTCATTTGTCCAACTTTTCAATGGACAAACAATACAAACAGAAAACTCACACAGGAGGAGATACAGGTAACCAAAACACATCTTTAAAAGATGTTCAGTTTTGTGAATAACAAAGGAAACACAAATGAAAACAAATTTTTTTGCCTATCAGCTCTATAAAATTTGCTAATACTAGGGCTGATACATGTTTGGGGAAACAGGACCTTTCTGACTTTTGGGTAGATTGCAAGCTGTTACACTGGTACTCAATTTAGCAATGCATGTTAAAATTTCAAGGGTATGTACCTTTAACCCAACAATTCTACAGAAATACACATAAGCACAAAGATGTTTGCACAAGGATGTTCAGTAGTACTGTACTGTTTGTTAAACCAAAAAAAAAAAAAAAAAAAGGCTGAAATAGTCCAAAGTCTACCAATAAGAAACTGAGTAAAAAATTATAGCACATTATTCTGTGGAATAGCCACAGCTGCTCAAAATAAGAAGGTAAATCTGTATATACTGACATTTAAACCTATACAACATATACTATGAAGGAAATCATGTAAGTTTCAGAAGAGTATGTAGACATCCCATTATCTTTTTCTTTTTTGTGATGCTTTTATTGTACTGAAATAAATCTTAGAACAGCATACAACAAACAAATTATCATTAGGAGCCTTAATATGAAGGTCTGAAAATTTAAACTTTATACATTTCTGTGCATAGGGGTGTGTGTATGTGTATGTGTAAAGAAAACACATTTATTGCTTTTATAATTGGAAAAAAAGAAGTTTAATCTCATCAATCTAACAGAAAGTGCTGGTCTTCACTTAGCAGTCACAGTTATCCTAAGAGGGCTGTAGGCAAATGTCCCAACTCTATTCCTAGTCAAGGGGAAGCCCAGGATACCAGAGACACACAGGGAATCTGCGTCCTGCTTAGGATTTGAGGGTGAGGTGAAACTGACCCTGTGGCCATTAAGAGGAGTCTAAGAAACAGATCTGAGTGGCTGTGGCTATTCCACACTATCATGTGCTATTATACTAAGGGCAAAAGCTGAAAAGACAGCCTAAGAGCCCATGCCAGGGGCTAGACAGAGAGGCAAAATCCAATGGATGGGAACCTGTGGCACCAACCCTAAGCCAGCGGCACTGAATGGAGGTGACTGGTGTCTCCAAAGTGATTCTCTAAACAGCTGAGGCAGAGTGTGGCTCACAGGACACCTGCCACCTCACGGTCTGGATCGGAGGAAGCTATGAAGACAGCAAGCTATCAGTGAATAACTGATGTATAAAGAAGCAATAAAGTCTCTCTGGCCAAGTGAGGCAAAAAAAAAAAAAGCAACAAACCCTTAGGCTGATTGCAATTTTCTATGCAACATTGTTTCAGATTTTAAAAAAGAAAAAGAAAAACCATTTACCTTCTTAAAGCATACAATTTTTTAGGTGTAACTTAAATTTCTTTCCGGTCATAGGCCTGTGAAAGTTCGCATACTTCCTGATGCAAATCATTTTTTTAAGAGTGCCTCATTCTATTCCACTGGCTCAAAGAGATTGTACAGAATCAAGCTCTCTCCCTCTTCCTTTAACACCTGCTTTTGGTAAATGAGCATCATATGAGAGACTTGCCACAAAATGATACCCCAAACTCCTGAAGAATTGAGCTGAGAGGGAGAAGTCCGCTCCACCCTTTCTCTCTCCAGAAAACTGTCTGTCCGAAGCCTCTGGGGCAGCCAGCCATATCCTAGTGCAGCAGGGCTGGGTGAGAAGTCCTTTTTAGGCAAGGCATTAAAAAGAGTTGGCTGAGCAGATCTAAAAACCCTTGGTCAACAGGGCGGAGCCAGGCCTGAGGCAGAAGTATTACTTCACAGTTGCATTGGCTTCCTGTGGCCGCCAATAGAGGCAGCATCTGGCAGAAAGCCCACCACAGAGAAGAGGGAACTCCACGGAGAAGAAAATAGTAACGAGGCCCCAAAGGTGGAAGTACAGCCTGAGAAACTTTGCCCAGCCTGGGACTGGCTGCCCTGCCAGCTAGTCTTGCTGCTCTGCAGGGCCTGGGGCGTGGTATCCCCTCAGACTTTAAAATCCTGATATCCCTCCAATGGGGAGCACTTTTTATAAGCGCTCTTCATATATTCTTTAATCTGTGTCATTTATTCCATACCATGAAGCTATGAGGCAGGTGCTATTATTAACTTCATTTTTCAGATGGGAACACTGAAGCTCAGAGGTGAAATAATTGCCCCAGGACACAGAGAAGTCAAGGTTTGAAACCCCCACATGGCCAGCCCTGAAGCCCAGACTACTGAGACCGCAGCAACTGAGTTCTCAAGTGAAAATCAAGAAGATGAGGTAAGGGTTAGTGCTACCTCCAACTGACACTGTGGATTGGGGCAATCTTGCCTCCTCCCTCATAGGTAATATTTTGGGTTTTCCTTCCTTGCACATAACCAGGCAAATGACTGCAATTCTAAAAAGATACAAATATAAAAACAAGAAGTGAAACAGTGCAGACACCTGAAACCCAAAACCCAACCATTTCTGAAAGCGCGAGCTAGCGGAGCTGCCGCACAACAGAAATAGTTGTGTCCTGTTTAGATAGGCTTTGTTTTGCTACATGGCTGCGTTTGCAGTGAAGTGATATCAAGTCCTGAGGGCCCACTCCTTTGATGAGTTAAACACACAAAGGCCTACATTTTGATGTAATCTGATAGCATGTAGCTAAGTCCTAGACAAACTGCAACTGTGAGGAAGTGATAAACCCAACTTCCTGCACAAAGCTGCCTGAGATAACACTTTCCATGGACTGGAAGGAAAAAAAAAAGAGAGAGAGACATGATTGCTACAGAATTTTAAAGGAACTATTCCATTCTTAATAAATAACCTCTTTTTCATGTGGTCCCAGAAGAACGAAACAAAGCTGATTGCCATCCAGTGACTCTGTCGTAATTCCACATATGATTTAATTCCGATTTTACTCAGGCAAAATCGGTCACTTGAGATTCACTTGCTTTTCTCTCTTAAGGATACTACAGTTCTAACTTGAAATCTCAGTTATCTTCTTAGCCAAGAGAATATCTCTGAAATTTTACAAGAAGTCAGATTGAGAGAACTGAGGTTGTATTAACTGGCTCCTGGGGTTCTCACTAAGCCCCTAAAGAGGCCCATTCAGTTTGAATAAACACACATTGGAATCCTTGCCAACTTATCCAAGGGCCAATAGCTGTTTCTACAATACCAAAACAGGGTCAACGTGGCAATTTCACTAAGTGTTTATGTAGGTTGTGTCATATAGAAACAACCAATAAGAGCAGATTGTGCTGGGAGTTTTCTGCGAATGCATTCATTCATTCATTTAGTAATTTTTTTTTTTGTTTTTGAAATGAGTCTCACTTTATCACCCAGACTGGAGTACAGTGGTGCAGTCTCAGCTCACTGCAGCCTCCGCCTCCTGGGTTCAAGCTATGCTCCTGCATCTGCCTCCCAAGTAGCTGAGATTACAGGCGTCTGTCACCATGCCTGGCTAATTTTTGTATTTTTAGTACAGACAGGGTTTCACCATGTTGGCCAGGCTGATCTCGAACTCTTGACCTCAAGTGATCTGCCTGCCTGGGCCTCCCAAAGTCCTGGGATTACAGGCGTGAGCCACCGCACCTGGCCAGTAAATATTTATTGAGTGCTTACTACGTGCTAGGAAATTTAGTGGTGAACAAAAAAGAGATAGCCCCTGACCTCATGGACTTTCCAGTCTAGTTAGAGAAGCAGATATTAAACACGCAAATAATGTTAAGTGCTCTGAAGAGAAAGAATAGGGTGGTCCAATTTCCGTTTAGATGAGGTGGTCAGTGGAGGCCCAAATATTAATACCAGTGGAGGCCCAACTGATGATGTGGTATTCAGGCCTGAATCATCCAAACGACCAAGAATGAGGGAAGACAGCTCCAGTACAGAAAACAGTCTATTCGCAAGTCCTGAGTTAGGAAAGAGTTTTGTGCCTTTGAGGAACTAAAGGAAAGCCTGTGTGTCCAAAATAAATTAAATGAAGAGAGAGGATAGGATAGGAGGCTGGAAAGGAAGGCGGATCCAGAAAGTGTAGGGCCTGGTAGGCGTGAAGAAGTGTGGCTTTAGACTGAGTGTGGTGGGGAAACATTGCACTAATACTGCTTGACAGGATGGGTGTGGTGGCTCACGCCTGTAATCCCAGCACTGTGGGAGGCCGAGGTGGGTGGATCATTTGAGATCAGGAGTTCGAGACCAGCCTGGCCAACATGGTGAAACCCTGTCTCTACTAAAAATACAAAAATTAGCCAAGTATGGTGGGACATGCCTGTAATCCCAGCTACTCAGGAGGCTGAGGCAGGAGAATCACTTGAACCTGGGAGGCAGAGGTTGCAGTGAGCCGAGATCCCACCACTGCGCTCCAGCCTGGGCAACAAAAGCAAGACTCTGTCTCAAAAAAAAAAAAAAAAAAATGGCTGGGTGTGGTGGCTCACACCTGTAATCCCGGTACTTTGGGAGGCCGAGATGGGTGAATCATTTGAGGTCAGTAGTTCGAGATCAGCCTGGCCAACATAGAGAAACCCTGCCTCTACTAAAAATATAAAAATTGGCCAGGCGTGGTGGCAGGCCCCAGCTACTCGGGAGGCTGAGGCAGGAGAATTCCTTGAACCCAGGAGGCGGAGGTTGCAATGAGCTGAGATCGTGCCACTGCACTCCAGCTTGGGCAACAGAGCGAGACTCCATCTTAATAAAAAAAAAAAAAAATGCTGTTGACCTCTCAGCGTGTTCTGCTCCTAGATTGTTTTCTAGGCAAGGATCTCAAAAAGAATGCAGCAGTCCTAAAGGCCTTTGGGAAAAATTGTGAGATGAAATTCCTCCAGGTAATTTGGGACATCAAAGATATTCCCCTGAATTCAGTCAGTTCAGCCAAACCACACACCAGGACGGGGAAAAAAATCAGGACAATAAGAAAAATTAATCACTTGGATCACTTGTCATTTTACCATTTAAATATGATTCTAGAGTCACATGGTTCTTACATAGAGATAGGAAGTTAGCAGTCATGTGGACCAATTCTTTCTCATTTTACAAGGGAAGTAATTGAGGCCCAGAAAGCACATGGCCTTATCTCCTGGCTCCAGGCAACCTCCACCATATAAAGCTGCCTCTGAAGAACAGAAGTCAGGGCTGCCACACTTTCTCTCCCTTTCTCCTTCTCTGAGTGGGACCTAGAATTCAGAATCTGTTTCTAGATTGCTAAGTGATCTGTGGCATGCTACTTACCTCCAAGGCTTACTCTCTCTCTCTGATTCTTTATAATAATAATAATAATAATAATTATTATTATTATTATTATTATTATTAGTCTGGCGATGGGGGTCTCATTATGTTGACCAGGCTGGTCTCAAACTTCTGGCCTCAAGCAGTCCTCCTGCCTGGTCTGTGTATTGAGCTTCCACACTGGACTTCAGAGATTCCTTTGCTGAAGTTATTGGGATGGGAAAATCAACAGCTCAGTGTTCAGAATTGCACCAGCCAATCACTGAGGACAGAGGGCCTGGAAACCTGGGATTCGAAAGTGCAAAACTAATTTCAGGTTCTCCCCACTTTGAGTCTTCTCAATGTGTTGGTTTCATTCCACAATCAAATGTCCTAAAGGGCTTTAAGGTACAGGTTAATAAAATTTCTGTCCCCGCCTGTCATGTGTATTTCCAAGTCCTAACCCTTGTATCTCTGAGAACCTACTCTATGTAAGCCCCACTCATTACCCGGCCCTCAACTCTGGAGATTTTGAAGTGCTGGGTATGATTAGAAGTTTGCTTTTCATTCTTAAGCTCCTGATAAAAGATCCTACACTCCTTCAAGTGAAGGTGAAGAGCTTGCTGGTCTGAGATTGAATTGAGTCATTTAAAAATGTTGACAACTCCAGAACAAATCAGACTTTGCCTTTGCTATTCTGGTAGCTTTCCTCTTGGGGTTGACTGCACTCCTGCTTTATAGTCGCTGTCTGATCTTGGTAGGATTTCATTTAGTTGACCTCAGGCAAAATCCTTTACCTCTCTAGCCTCCACTCCCCTTTGGATGATGCCTTAGGCCCTGGCATTTCCAACATTCTACATGTTCAAGACAAATCAGGCCGGGCGTGGTGGCTCATGCCTGTAATCCCAGCACTTTGGGAGGCCGAGGCGGGCGGATCACAAGGTCAGGAGATCGAGACCATCCTGGCTAACATGGTGAAACCCCGTCTCTACTAAAAAATGCAAAAAAAAATTAGCCGGGCGTGGTGGCGAGCGCCTGTAGTCCCAGCTACTCGGGAGGCTGAGGCAGGAGAATGGCGTGAACCCGGGAGGCAGAGCTTGCAGTGAGCAGAGATCGCACCACTGTACTCCAGCCTGGGCAACACAGCAAGACTCCGTCTCAAAAAAAAAAAAAAAAAAAAGACAAATCAAAAGGAGTTTCGAATCACAACAGACAGAGTCCTTAACACCTCACTTCCATTTTTTTTTTCTTTTGAGATGGAGTCTCACTCTGTCATCCAGGCTGGAGTGCAGTGGCACGATCTGGGCTCACTGCAACCTCCACCTCCCAGGTTCAAGTGATTCTCCTGCCGCCTCAGCCTCCTGAGCAGCTGGGATTATAGGTGTGTGCCACCACACCCAGCTAATTTTTTTTACTATTAGTACAGACGGGGTTTCATCATGTTGGCCAGGCTGATCTCGAACTCCTGACCTCAGGTGATCTGCCCGCTCCTGGCCTCCCAAAGTGCTGGGATTATCTTTATTTTTCACTTTTTATTTTTTATAGAGATGGGGTCTCGCTCTGTCATCCAGGCTGGAGTGCCATGGGCAATCATAGTTCTCCACAGCCTCGAACTTCCGGGTGATCCTCCTGCCTCAGCCCCCCAAGTAGCTGGGACTATTGGCATGTGCCACCAAGCCTGGCTAATTTTTAAATTTTTTATATAAAAAATTTGCTGTAGGGTCTTGCTATGTTGCCCAGACTGATCTCAAACTCGTGGCCTCAAGCAATCCTCCTACCTCGGCCTCCCAAAGTGTACAGATTACAGGTACTGGAAAATACCTCACTTTCTAGAATGGAAGAAAGAAAGGGAGGGAGACAGAGAGAGGAAAGAAAGTGGGGGAAGCTAGGGAGAGAGGGAGGGAAGGGAAAAAGAAGGAAGAGAGGGAAGAAGTGATTGGTGAACAAACTAAGGGAGGAGAAAGGGGGAGAAATCTGTGCTTTCCAAACCTCTCTGCAGCCTTAATACAAATATATCAGGCTTTTGTTGTGAATAAGTTAATGCTTATTTAGCTTTCAAAATACAGCTCAGTGGAGTATACCTAGGAGCCCTTTGCAGCCTTTGGATCTGGAAGGGAGGAAAGACATGTACGTCAGCAACTTCTGTTTAAGAAAGCAAATGAAACATC
Organism: Pan troglodytes; assembly: GCF_028858775.2. Taxonomy (NCBI): domain Eukaryota; kingdom Metazoa; phylum Chordata; class Mammalia; order Primates; family Hominidae; genus Pan; species Pan troglodytes. Next base: position 104,988,999 of record NC_072406.2, on the reverse strand, counting down.
CAGAGAAAAATTGTTAGAGAGGACTGACAATGTTTTTCTTTTACATTTGAAATACTTTCTATTTCATTGATTTTGTGAACTGTTGAAATTTATGAACAGCATTTAGCCCAGTGCCTAGTACTTAGCAAGTGCTCAGTAAATGTTGACTATAATTTTTCCTAAAGCGGACTTTTGGTTCAGGTACCAGAAAGTGTGTATTCTAGACCTCTGAATAACCATGTGACCTTAAGTAAGTCTCTCTGCCTCTCTGGGTTTGTTTTCTAATTTGTGAGGCTGAACTGAACTAGAGGGTGAATAAGAGCTTTTTCAGCTGGTATTCCTCAATTCCATTTCTCCTACGTGGTGCCTCCATGTGTGGATTGAACATTTATATCATTTTAAGGAAAAAAATATTCTCACATCGTATAATAAATCACTTACATAACTTGGAAGAACACTTCTTCCTTCTCAAAATTGGTGGGGTTTGGAGCATTAAAATTAGAAAGAAGTAAATGGGATTAACGTTCGCCTAAAGGACCAATTGTGAGGGCAAATTTTGAGCAACTAATTAAAATGTAAATCCTCTGAAATTTCAACATAGCGAGTCTGATTCTAACACTGCATTGTGGTATTTGGAGGACTGTCAGCGTTTCCCCAAGCTCTGCTGGCTCTTAACCCAAATCACATTGTCCACTGAAGACTTAGTACTTCCTATAACTGGGTTTCGAACATCCTTGGGAGAGTGTCATTTCCCTAAGGGCTTTTCTTCCAGTTAAATTGTTTTTGCTTTCCCAAACTGTGTCAACACATCTGTTCTTACCTATCTTAAAATCTTCATCCACCCAACAATTGTCCAAAAGGAAGAGAGAAAAAAAAAAGCTATTGTGCAATGAAAAAAAATTTGGCAAATCTCATGAAAACATTCTTAAAACATCTCTCATTTCTGAGAAACAAAGTAAAATGTATGAATTTTTGTTGTTGTTGTTGTTGTTTGTTTCATGACTAAGAAAATGAATCATTGCTACCAATGTAGTATTCTGACCATATAAAACAAGTATGAAGGAATGTTCAATTCAAAAAATAAAAATAGGCTGGGCATAGTGGCTGACACCTGTCATCCCAGCACTTTGGGAGGCTGAGGCAGGTGGATCACCTGAGGTCAGAAGTTCAAGACCAGCCTGGCCAACATGGTGAAACTCCATCTCTACAAAAACACAAAAATTACCCAGGCATGGTAGTGGGTGCCTGTAATCCCAGCTACTTGGAGGCTGATGTGGGAGAATCACAGAGGTTGCAGTGAGCCGAGATCGCGACATTGCACTCCAGCCTGGACAACAGAGCGAGACTCCGTCTCAAAAAAAAAAAAGAGAAAAAGAGACATGATGCTATTGAAGGATGTGGTGACTGGAAGGGGTGGGAGTCATAAACTGAAGCAAGCCTCCAGGGTGATCTCCCACCCTGGGGGAGCAAGGTGGGTGATGGGGCCAGTCTCTGAGACCAGAAACTCAGGAGAAGAAACAGCTTTAAGGAAAAGATAAATTCAATCTCGAACATTACACAAAGGACTTGGCCAGGCACAGTGCCTCATTCTTATAATCCCAGCACTTTGGAAGGCTGAGATAGGATGATTGCTTGAGCCCAGGAGATCAAGACTAGCCTGGACCACATAGAGAGACCCCCGTCTCTACAAAAATAAGAAAATCAGCTGGGCATGGTGGCACATGCCTGTAGTCCTAGCTACTTAGGAGGCTGAGGCAGGAGGATGGCTTGAGCTCAGGAATTTGAGGCTGCTGTGAACCATTATCTTACCACTGCACTCCAGCCTGGGCAAGAGAGTGAGATCCTGACTCAAAAATAAATAAATAAAGGGACCCATAAATACCCAAATATGACTGCTGGGTAATGGGATCTGTCCCTCCAGAACTCAGAGGGAGAGAACTGGGTTTGAGAAACACCCTGGGGTATCATCATTGTAAGGTGGTATGGTCATTAAAGCCATGAGTTTGGATAAAGTTTCTCGGGGGAGGAGGCTAAGAAAGTGGCCAAGGGAAAGCGATGTTTAAAGAGTGCTATAGATTGAATTGTGTTCCCCTAAATGTTATGTGTTGAAGTGCTAACCTCCAGCGCCTCAGAATGGGAGCTTACTTGGACATAGAGTCAATGTAGTTGTAATTAGCTAAGATGAGTGCTATGCTTTGAATGTTGGTCCCATCCAAAACTCACAGTGAAACTTAATCCCCATGGTGGCAGTATTGAAAGACGGGGGCTTTAAAAGACGATTGGGATTGGGTCATGAGGGCTCTGCCCTCCTGAAGGGATGAATTTATTCACGGATTTATGGAGTAATGTATTCCTGGGTTATCGTGGGAATGGGACTGGTGGCTTTATAACAAGAGGAAGAGCCCTGAGCTAGCACACTCCACGCCCTCACCATGTGATACCCTGCGCTGCCTCAAGACTCTGCAGAGTCCCCACCAGCAAGAAGGACTCATCAGATGTGGCCCCTTGACGTTGCATTTCTCAGCCTCTAGAACTATAGGAAATAAATTCCTTTTCTTTATAAATTACCCAGTTTCGGCCAGGCATAGTGGCTCACACCTATAATCCCAGCACTTTGGGAGACTGAGGCAGGTGGATCACCTGAGGTCAGGAGTTCGACACCAGCCTGACCAACATGGCAAAACCCCATCTCTACTAAAAATACAAAAATTACCTGGGTGTGGTGGTGTGTGCCTGTAATCTCAGCTACTCAGGAGGCTGAGACAGGAGAATTGCTTGAACCTGGGAGGCAGAGGTTGCAGTGAGCCGAGATTGTGTCACTGTACTCAAGCCTGGGCAACAGAGTGAGACTCCTTCTCAAAATAAATAAATAAGTAAATACATTACCCAGTTGCAAGTATTCTGTTATAAGCAACAGAATGAAGTTATGGTAGAGGAGGGAGCTGATATGATATGACTGGTGTCCTTACAAAAAGGAAAAATTTGAACACAGAGGCATGTAACAGGGAGAACACCATGAGAAGATGAAGGCACGAATCAGGGTGATGCTTTACAAGCCAAGGAACTAGTCCTGCCAACATATTAATCTCCAAATTGCAAGCTCCAGGACTATGAAACAATACATTTTTGTTGCTGAAGACACACAGTTTGTAGTACTTTGTTATAAGGAAAAGCCCACAAAAAATATCAAGATAATCAGGTCCAAGAAAGGAGGAAAGCCAGAAAAGCATGGCATCATCAAGCCGAGAACAGGAAAGCGTCTCAAAGGGAGGTCATAGTCAACAAGATCAAGTGTTCCCAAGAGGTTGAGGAGGACAGAAAAGTCGGCCTTGGTAAAGCAATGGAGAGGTCACTGGTGACCTTGGGAAGGGCAGTTACAGTGAATTAAAGAGGTGGAGGACAGATTGAAGTGAGGAAGAAAAATAAACTTTCCAGACATTTAAGGAAGGAAAGAAGATAGGAAGGAAGTTGAAGAAAGATCATTGGGTCATGTAGTTTTTCCTTTTTTGTTGTTTTTTGTTTGTTTGTTTGTTTTGTTTTTTGTTTTTGAGATGGAGTTTCACTCTTGTTGCCCAGGCTGGTGTGCAATGGCACTATCTCAGCTCACTGCAACCTCCGCCTCCCAGGTTCAAGCAATTCTCCTGCCTCAGCCTCCCCAGTCGCTGGGATTACAGGCATGTGCCACCACACCCAGCTAATGTTGTATTTTTAGTAGAGATGGGGTTTCTCCATGTTGGTCAGGCTGGTCTTGAACTCCTGACCTCAGGTGATCCACCTGCCTCAGCCTCCCAAAGTGCTGGAATTACAGGCGTGAGCCACCATACCTGGCCTATTTCTTCCTTTAATGGGAAAAATTTGGTATAGCTAATGGATGAGGATAACTAGCCAGTGGAGGGAGAAAGTGTGAAGAAGCATAGAGAAAGAAATAGATGGGGGGGAAGGTGAGGAGGCAGAGGGAGAAGAGGGGGAAGGGGAAAGTAGAGGAGGCAGAGGGAGAAGAGGGGGAAGGGGAAAGTAGAGGTGGAAAGGGAAGGAGAGGGGAAGCAGAGAAGAGGCTGAGAACCACAGAGAAGCCATTCTGGTGGCTGGGCTGACAGTGGTAGTGGTGACAGCCACACCCGTTTCCAGGCAACAGTGGCAACAAGGCCAAGGGCAGGGTCTGGGTTCTATGAGGGCAAACAGCAGAGGCATCCAGCGATCAATGGTGGCAGCAGCAGCATCCTCACCAGGCTGGATTTATGGCAGGATTTTGACTATGGCCCTGGCTACTGCCCTTATTTCTATCTATTCTCTGAGCTGCCTTTCTAGCCTCTTTGGGGATTCTGGGAGCTGCCCACTGGCTTTTTGATCCATTCTTTTTTCTATTTCAATCAACCTGAGTCAGTTTCTATTGCTTACAGCTGAGAACTTTACCTGATTCAATCACGTACAATGCTGAGCATTTTAGAAGGAGTTTTAAAAATCCTCCCAGCAAATCTAAGAAGTAGACTTATATTATCATCTCCATCTTCCCAATGAGGAAGCTGAGAGATGAAGAGCTTAGGTAACATGTCCAACATCACAAAGCTAGTAGGTAGCACAGCCAGGCTCATACCCAGGCCTATTTGCCTCCAAAGCACTTAACCACCGCAATCTCCTGCCCCTTCCTTGGGCGAGCTCTGTCACCTCCTGCAAATGGCATTAGCGCACAGTGAAACCGCCTCCCTGTGTCCCAGCATTGGGGAAACACAGTTCTGACTGCTCTGAGGAGCTTGTTTGGTGAGCCCATTGCGCTGTTCCTCTCCGTTCCTGGCGAGCCTTGACACCAGTACCCTCATCTACAATGACACCCAAACTTCCACCTTGGCCTACAATATCATGTAAGCAATTTGGAAATTCCTTCCAAAATAAGTTTCTAAAGCCAAGATCCCCATCCAGCAGACAAGGTTCTAGTTCTCAAAGCCTGGGCTAGAAGATCTTAAAGACTTGCCCACTAGGTCTTCCGATGGATACTATGACCATATGGCCTCATTCCTCCTGTGTCATTCATGTCCTCCGGAATGCTGAGATAAAGCCAGGAGAGCAAGAGGCTCACTGGGGAGAGGGAGACACCCATGGAAGATAAAGGAGGAGGCAGCAGAACTGGGAAGGGAGAGCCTAGGATCACAAGACAGATGTGACAGAATCTCAGTCAACTCCACAGGGAAACTTGGAGCAAAGATTGCTCATTTGAGAAGTCCCACATTAGACAGAAATAGCTAGGCCTGCACTCACCATGCTCTGTCATTGGCTAGGGGCTGACCAGGAAGAGCACAGCTCCAGCTTGAAAACTATGGTGGATTCTAAAGGTGCTGTAGCCAGGTACAGTGGCACACAGCTGTAATCCCAGCTACTTGAGAGGCTGAGGCAGGAGGATCACTTGAGGCTAGGAGTTTGAGGCTGTGGTGTGCTATGATCACGCCTGTGAATAGCCACTGCATTCTAGCCTGGGCAACATAGCAGGACCTCATCTCTAACAACAACAACAAAATGGTGCTGGAGCTCATTACACTCCTCCCCACTGAATGTCAAGTCCATGGCCACAGCACCTAACACCCACCTTCTTTTCTCTTGGAATACTTGGGATGTAAAGAACTGTATTAAAGAACCCCATTCTGCTCCCGCTCCACCATGCTTATATTCCACAGCGCCTGCTCTGACCTGAATCTATTTGATTTTTTTCTTTTTTTTTTTTGAGACTAAGTCTTGCTCTGTTGCCCAGGCTGGAGTGCAATGGCATGATGTCGGCTCACTGCAACCTCCATCTCCCGGGTTCAAGCAATTCTCTTGTCTCAGCCTCCCGAGTAGCTGGGATTACAGGCGCACACCACCACTCCTGGCCAATTTTGTATTTTTAGTAGAGATGGCGTTTCACCATGCTGGCCAGGCTGGTCTCAAACTCCTGATCTCAAGTGATCCGCCTGCCTCAGCCTCCCAAAGTGCTGGGATTACAGGCCTGAGCCACCACACCTTGACCCATTTGATCTTATAGATACAAATGATCCCAAGTCTTCAGAGATATATTAAATATAAAAGATTTGTTCCTCAAAATAATAGTATCAATAATTTTGTTAGAAGCCCCTATTATAAATATTTAATAAAAATTCTAATTCGCTAGCAGAACTCAACTCTTACAAACCTCTGAGACCTCCTCTCTCTTCAGCTAGTTGTATGCCAACATCTAAAGGGATCCCAGCAGCCTATATTTGTGTTCTTGGCCTAGCGACTTCCCAAAATGGCCCCACTATTTCCTGATAGAACAACACATGGGAAGACACTAAAGCTGAATGAAGCCTGAAATGGCCATTCCTTGGTGTGACTGCCTGCCTTATAGTGACTGCCACTGTTTCAGTGCCAGTGAATCAAGTTTAGGAGAGAGAACAACTGTTCCTTTTGCAAACCATTATTAAGCCCCTGCTATATGTCAGGCACCATAATAGGTGCTAAAGTTACGGTGGCTGTGGTGGTTTTAAAATACATCTGCAGCCAGGCACGGTGGCTCACATCTGTAATCCCAACACTTTGGGAGGCAGAGGCAGAGGCAGGAGGATCACTTGAGCCCAGGAATTCTAGACCAGCATGGGCAACACAGTAAGACCCTGTCTCTACAAAAAATAAAAAAGTAGCTAGGCATGGTGGCACACACCTGTAGTTCCAGCTACTTGGGAAGCTGAGGTGGGAGGAATCCTTGAGCCTAGGAGGTTGAGGCTCACTGAGCTGTGTTTGCCCCACTGCACTCCAGCCTGGGCAAAACAGTGAGGCCTTGTCTCAAAAAAATAAAAAATACATCTACAAATTATTTTACAAGTTTCCCTTCAATGATGGAGCCTAATTCCTCTTTCCCTTGAGTATGGGACAGACATAATGACTTACTTCTAACAAGTAGAATGTGGCATTAGTGATGATGTATGACTTCTGAGACTAGGTTATAAAAGGCGGTGTGTGTCATCCTCCTTGCTCTCTCTTTGATCAATTGTTCTGGGGGAAACCAACTACCATATCATGAGGACACTCAAGCAGCCCTATGGAAAGGTCCATGTCATAAGGAACTGAAGCCTCCTGCCAACAGCCATGTGAGTGTGCCATCTTGGAAGTGGATCCTCCAGCTGCATTCAAGCTTTCAGATGACTACAGCCCAACCAACATCTTGATTGCAACTTCATAAGAGACCCCAAACCACAGCCATCCAGACAAGCTACTTCCAAATCCCTAACTCACAGAAACTGTGAGATCATAAATGCCTACTGTTTTAAGCCACCAAGTTTTGGGGTAATTTGTTATACAGCAATAGACACAGTGGGAGACAAGACAAACACAGTTCCTGTCCTCATTCTTGCAGCAGATAATAACCTGTTATTAAACAAATGTGGAAACAATGTGAGTCAAGTTGTGCCCAGCAAATCTGTGCAAGTGCTAGACTTTCCCACCAACAGGAAATGTGATCAGGAGATTTGTTAGATTATTGTATTGATTGTGACTAGAATATCAGTTTGGTGTCACCAAAAGGTACAGCCTGTCTCTATGCTATGATCAGCAGAGAGACTGCAGTAAATGGTGGTGGGGTCTGATATAAGATCCAGTGGATCTGGGTCAGAATGGGTGCCATGGCAACCCAAACCTCCTGAAACCAGGTGAAGGGAAAGCAGCAGCCCAGGCCCTTACAGAGAAAGCTGGTCTGCAAAGAGTACAGGAGAGCTGAGAGAGGCAAATACGAGAGACCATGTGTGTGTCTCCAGGGAAACAGAGACAAACCACTGTCCATTTCCTGTGGGCCGACAGGACTTCCAGGGTTGTATTCTATGAGGTTTCCTAAACATATATATATTTTTTTCAATCAATCCCCTTTTTACTTGAGCTAACCAGCTGGGTTCAGTCATTACAGTAGAACAATCTCTGAGGTGCTCCACTCCAGCCTCGTAATGGGTCTCTCACCTCCAGTATCTGTCCTCTTCAGTGCACCCCACATGGGAATCCAGGAGTCTTCTTCAATCACTGCTTTAGTCAAGGCACCCTCCCCCTACTTCTCCTACAAACCTTAGTTAGGTCCCCACTCCTATAGGTCAAGCACCTCAGCCAGGTATTTACAGCCCTCCTCAACCTGGCTCCAACTCACCTTTTAAATGATTCCCCACTTATACCCTATCTCCAGATAAGCCGAACTCCCTGAAGTTTGCCATGGGTCTTGGTTTTTCAGCCTCATACCCTTCATCAAGTCACTCTTTCCACTTGGAAGCCCATCGCTACCCTCATCCACCTCACTTTATTCTAGCTATACAGCAAAGATGGTCTTAAGGCTGGGTGCAGTTGCTCATGCCTGTAACCCCAGCACTTTGGGAGGCCAAGGCAAGAGGATCACCTGAGTCAGGAGTTCAAGACCCTATCTCTACAATTTTCCCCGTGTGGTGGCACGCACCTGTAGTCCTAGCTACCTGGGAGGCTGAGGCGGGAAGATTTCTTGAGCCTAGGAGCTCAAGATTGCAGTGAGCCATGATCATGCCACTGTACTGCAGCCTGGGTGATAGAGTGAGACCCTGCCCCAGCCCCGCCAAAAAAAAAGATGGTCTTAAATGTGTCTCCATGAAGCTGTTGCTAATCCCTTCAGCTGGTATAATGTTTTCCTCCTCCGAATGCATCGTTTATGGTATTGGTAGAGTGTAAGTCCTTTTCTGACTATACTGTAATTACATATGTGCATAGCTCATCACCTCTACACAGCCATAAGCTTCTTGAGGGTGAAAACAAGGTTATTCATCTTGGTATCAGCTTGATCCTAAGCCCGCTTCTCTGTTCACTCTCTTCTCTCCTTAAATGATCTCATGATTTATGACTTCATCCACTCCATCTAAATGCTGATGCTTCCAGCCCAGACCTCTCGGCTGAGCACCCGATCCTACTCACACCACCTACTCCCATAGCCCCGTGGGTGTCTCCAGGCTCCTCGTGCTCGGTGTGTTCAGTGGGAACTCACCATGATGCCCCCCACCCAACTCAGGCCTCCTCCAGGTTTCCTTTCTTGGTAAATGCCACCCCCATCCCCTACTGGACATCCAGTTTTGCAAGCCAGAATCGAGGAGTCCTCTTGGAACTCCTCCACCCAGCAACATCTATGTCTACTCCATCACCAGGCCCTGTAAGTTTTACATTTTAAATGGTATTCAAGTCCCATAACTTTCCTCCACCTCCACTACACCCCTTAATCCAAGCTGTCCTCACCTCTCACCTTGCCCACATCCTCTGCTGGTATCCTAAATAGGCTCCCCACGTCACCTGCAGCCTCACATCTCCAGTCCTAGTTCATATGATTTGAATGTCACTTGTTTTGTTAAACTCAAATCTGGCCAAGTCACGCTACAGGTTTAGAATCTTCTGTGACTTCCCATTGATCTAGGATAAAGACTCAAATCCTTAATATAAACTGACCACAGGGCCCAGCATCATCTGGCCCCTGTTTATGCTCCAGCCTAATTTTGTGCTACTTTCTTTTTTACTCTCAATATTTCAGTCACAGGGCACTACTTTCAGTTCCTCAACAGCGCTGTGCTCTCTACAGCCCTGGGGCCTTCATGCATGCTGCTGCTTCTCACTCTGGCCACCACCTTTGCCTAATAAACTCCTGTTCATCCTTCTAGTCTCAGAACAGATCTCAGCTCCTCAGAGAAGCCTCTCTGACCAGATCTGGTCACTCAATTACATATCCTCATTGTTCTCTGTATTTTCTTTTATTGTATTTAGATTGTTCCATAATTATAGATTTGTGTAATTATTTGAAGGTAGATGTGGCTATTTTGTTTCAGCACATAGATATAGAAAATTATATTAATGACCAGCTACATTTGGCTGCCAATATTGTCAAGATATGTCAAGTTTTTCTGGAGGCTTATAATTTTCACATTTTCCTCTATTTTCTAGTTGCATCAGTAAAAAAAAAAAAAAAAAATTTGAGACAGAGTCTCACTCTGTCTCACCCAGGCTGGAGTGCGGTGGTGCAATGTTGACTCACTGCAGCCTTCACCTCCCGGGTTCAAGCGATTCTCCTGTCTCAGCCCCCTGAGTAGCTGGGACTACAGGCACGTGCCACCATACCCAACTAATTTCATATTTTTAGTAGAGACGGGGATTGATTCTTTCTTTCTTTCCTTCTTTCTTTCTTTCTCTCTCTCTCTTTCTTTCTTTCTTTTGAGATGGAGTTTCACTCTGTCACCCAGGCTGGAGTGCAGTGGTGCAATCTCGGCTCACTGCAACCTCTGCCTCCTGGGTTCAAGCGATTCTCCTGCCTCAGCCTCCCAAGTAGCTGGGATTACAGGTGCCTGCCATGATGCCAGCTAATTTTTTGTATTTTTAATAGAGACAGGGTTTCACCATGTTGGCCAGGCTGATCTTGAACTCCTGACCTCAAGTCATCCGCCTGCCTCAGCTTCCCAAAATGCTGGGATTACAGGTGTGAGCCACTGCGCCCGGCCTGCATCAGTTAAAATTTTACTTAGCTGCAAGTAACTGAACATAGTGCTTAACCAAATAGGGTTTTTTCTCTTTTTCTCACATTATAGAAGTCTTGAGGTAGGGCTGAGGCAGCTGCTTACAGAAAACAAGGTCCCAGCCTCCTTGTAACTTTTCTCCGCTACTCTTAGTGCCTTTCTTCCTTACAATGGAAAGCTGGGCTGCTGCCCCTCCAGCATGGTGTTCATACTCTATACAGAAAGAAGGGGAGGGGTCAAGGGCAAAACACATGTACTGATTGGACTTGTCCCTTTTTCTCAGGAAAACAATAGGGCTTTCCTGAAAGCCCCACAGAGGAAGCTTCTACGGATATTTTTTGGCCAGACCTGGGTTGTAGACACTTCAGCTTCAAGGGACTCTGGGGAGGTATGTGATCTTCCATGGGCAACCTGCTGCCCTAAGCCCAGCTGGAGCCCTATTAGTGAGGAACAAGGAGAGATTGGAGACCTGGAGGCCAACCAGGGTATCTGCCGCTCTACTGCCACAAACAAGTAGATCAGCTGGGTTCCAAGGCTCTGACTCAGTCTCAGAAGCCTATATGAAAGTAATCCAGATGAGTAAACTTTTTGAGTTTGAAATTTTGAGCAGAGAGACTCAAGCTCTTTAAAGAGAGAGAGAGAGAGAGGAGAGGAGAGGACAGGACAGGAGAGGAGAGGAGAAGAGAGGAGAGAGAAACTGGGCACGGTGGCTCACATCTGTAATCCCAGCATTTTGGGAGGCTGAGGTAGGTGGATCACTTGAGGTCAGAAGTTCAAGACCAGCCTGGCCAACATGGTGAAACCCCGTTTCTACTGAAAAAAAAAAAAAAAAAAAAGCAGGACATGGTGGTGGGTGCCTGTAATCCCAGCTACTTGGGAGGCTGAGGTAGGAGAATCGCTTGAACCCGCGAGGCGGAGGTTGCAGTGAGCCAAGATCATCCCACTGCACTCCAGCCTGGGCGACAGAGTGAGACTCCATCTAAAAAAAAAATAATAATAAAATGGTATTCATGCCTGTGGTAAGAAAGAAAGATTGGGCTCTGCATGTATAGTGCTAAGCCATGCAAGTGAAAAGTGAAGAAGTCCAACAAATACATGGTTGATTTATCTATATAATACTAAATAAATCTGCTTAAACCCAATATATGAAAGCATCCTTCCTCCTTGAAATATTCTTCTCATTGTACACTTCATTTTAAAGATTGACTTTTTTTTTTTTTTTGAGACAGAGTCTTGCTTTGTCACCCAGACTGGAGTGCAGTGGCATGATCACAGCTCACTGCAGCCTCAACCTCCCAGGTTCACGTGATCTCCCCACCTCAGCCTCCTGAGTAGCTGGGATTACAGGTGTGCGCCACTATGCCAAGCTAATTTTTTTGTGTGTGTATTTTTAGTAGAGATGGAGTTGTGCCATGTCACAAGGCTGGTCTCAGATTCCTGGGCTCAAGAGATCCTCCTGCCTCAACCTCCCAAAGTGCTGGGATTACGGGCATGAGCCACTGTACCTGGCCTAAAGATCAACTTTCAAGAAGTTAATTCATCATTAAAATTTGAGCCTACAATTAAGGCATGACATTACTAGACATTGCCCTCTCAGTCACATGGCTTCCTCCATACCCTTCATGCAGGCATGTGTTCAGTCTCTAGGAAGAGAGCAAGTGAGACGCTCTATCCATTCATCAAATGAAAAATAAGCACACCGCCAGTTCAGCCATACCTAAGAACAGGAAAGTCAGACGGCGAAGGAAGAATTAAGAATGCAAGGGATTCATAGAGAGATTGAGCCTATATTAGAGAGAGTTTAGAATGAGGGAAGCAAAGTGATTTGTGTGGGGAATGGCGGGGAGAGTTTTCTTCAACAAGGAGATGACAAGCTGGATAACTCAGGGGCAAGGCCACATGACCTATGGAGCACAGGCAACAAGATAGCAAGCAGGACATGCCCACACGGTGAGAATTTCTTTTTCAATTAGTACCACTGCCTTTAGTTAGTTCAAGTCAACAAGCTTTTTTTTTATTTGTTTGTTTTTGTTTTTGTTTTTTGAGACATAGTCTCACTCTGTCTCCCAGGTTGGAGTGCAGCAATCACAGCTCACTGCAGCCTCGACCTCCTGGGCTCAAGCGATGCTCCCACCTGAGCCTCCTGAGCAACTAGGACCCCAGGTGTGCACCAACATGCCTGGCTAATTTTTTGTTTATTTTTGTAGAGATGGGGTTTGCCATGTTGCCCAGGCTGGTCTCGAACTCCTGGACTCAAGCAACTTGCCTACCTTGACCTCCCAAAGTGCTGGGATTACAGGCTTGCACCACCACACCCAGCCAACAAGCATTTCTTAGCCATCATCTGTGTGCCAGAGGCTGGTACTGTCCTCTGCCTTGCAAGAAAGGAGAATAAATATTATCGCTAGATGGAACTTTGGAGGACTCACATTCATTTTAGAGATAAGGATATTAAGGTCCAGAAAAATTAAATGACCCCACAGTCACCCCAGTTAATTAACAACAGAAAGCCATGACAAGATCCAGGGTCTTTCAGGTCTTGAATGTTCACCCAAACAAAACCCTGAGGACCTGGATGAAGCCCATCTCTTCAACAGGGCAATTCCTCTGTTTCAGAGGAGATGGAGTTTTGCTGTTGCTGCTGTTGCTTTGTTTGTTTTTTTACAACTGACTTACCATGTACAAAGTCATGCCATTCAAAAATTATCCCTGATTCTCAAACACCCTGTTATTTTTCTCTGCTGTCATCAAGCATATATCAGCTGAAACCTGGCTGAAAATGCCTCCCATGAAGCCTGGTTCAACCTACCCAATATTCATTACTTCACTCTGCTCCCCAGCCCTTTTTCCCACATACATCATCCTCTGCCTTCCCTCCCCACTCTTGGGCACCTCCATGCACACCCACCAGATTGATCTGCCCTTTTTAATTAATTGTTTCAAGGTGTTCTGATGTCATGTCAGAGGCTAGGTCTCCCAACTACCTTTGTAAAGGCAGGAAAACAAAGGCAATACTACACATCGGCTGACGGTTTGGAATGAGAAGACCTGGATTGCAATTTACTGTTTTGTTTTGATTTTTTTTTAAGATGGGGTTGACCAGGCATGGTGGCTCACACCTGTGATCCCAGATGTTAAACAGTAAATGGGCCAGGGGCGGTGCTCACGCCTATAATCCCAGCACTTTGGGAGGCTGAGGTGGGTGGATCACTTGAGGTCAGGAGTTCGAGACCAATCTGCCAACATGGTGAAACCTCGTCTCTACTGAAAAAAAGACAAAAATTAGCCAGGCATGGTGGTAGGCACCTGTAATCCCAGCTACTCAGGAGGCTGAAGCAGAAGAATTGCTTGAACCTGGGAGGTGGAGGTTGTAGGTTGTAGTAAGCTGAGATCATGCCACTGCACTCCAGTCTGGGTGACAGAGAGAGACTCTGTCTCAAAAAAAAAAAAAAAAAAAAAGATGGGATCTCACTCTGTCACCCAGGTTGGAGTACAGTGGTGCAATCTCAGCTCACCGCAACCTCCAGCTTCCAGTCTCAAGCAATCCTCCCACCTCAGCCTCCTGAGTAGCTGGGACTATAGTCATGCGCCACCACACCTGGCTAATTTTTGTATTTTTGGTAGATACAGGGTTTCACTATGTTGGCCAGGGTGGTCTCGAACTCCTGAGTTCAAGTGATCCACCCACCGTGGCCTCTCAAAGTGCTGGGATTATAGGCGTGAGCCACCGCCCCGGCCCATTTACTGTTTAACATCATTGAGCCTCAGGTTCCTCATGTGTATAATGAGGATAACAATACCTGCTTTGTAAGGATGATGCAAAGACTCGATGAGGTAATGCTTCACAAGCACTGAGTGGTATAAAGTTTCATACTGGTATAAAGTCAGGGCTCAATATGTTTATTGTCATTATTTTATTTGTTCCCACTCTCCCATCTCTCCAAGGAAAACCTAACCCATGTCATTGGTCAGACCTGAGTTCAAATCCTAGTTCTTCCACTGACCAGCCATATACAATCTTGAGCAATTCCCATGACCTTCCTGAGCCTCCTGGAACAAAGTCTGGCTATGGGCTATACCCAATATTTGTTGACTGAATAAGATACAGTTTCCTTATGGATGAGACAGAGATAATAAATCTCATCTCACCTGATTGTTACAGCAGTTAAGTGAGATCATGTAAGCCAAGTACCTGCTATATTCTCCTTCTTTAACTCAATTGATGAACCAATTGCCAAGGAAGGGAGTGGATTCATTGGATGGGATTTTTGTTGTTGGCTTTTTTTGTTTTTTGTTTTTTTGTTTTGTTTTGAGATAGGGTCTTGCTGTGTAGCCCAGGCTGAAGTGTAATGGTGTGATCTTGGCTCACTGCAGCCTCGACATCCCAGGCTCAAGCAATCCTGCCTCCTCAGCCTCTTGAGTAGCTGAGACTACAGGTGCATGCCACATACCCGGCTAATATATTGTGTTTTTTGGTAGAACAGGGTCACTCTATGTTGTGCAGGCTGGTCTTGAACTCCCGGGCTCAAGCCATCTACCCACCCAACCTCCCAAAGTATTGAGATTACAGGCATGAGCCAGTGTGCCCAGCCAATTCATTGGATGTTAGATCGAGTCTTTAATTCATATGATGTCTTGATACTTAACTACATTTCTTTATTTCTTTGTTTCTTTTTTATTTTTTTTTTTATTTTAAGACAGAGTCTCGCTCTGTCACCCAGGCTGGAGTGCAGTGATGCAATCTTGGCTCACTGCAACCTCCACCTCCCAGGTTCAAGCAACTCTCTGCCTCAGCCTCCCGAGTAGCTGGGATTACAGGCGCCTATCACCACGCTTGACTAATTTTTGTATTTTTAGTGGAGACGGGGTTTCACCATGTTGGCCAGGCTGGTCTCGAACTTCTGACCTCAGGTGATCCGCCTGCCTCGGCCTCCCAAAGTGCTGGGATTACAGGCGTGAGCCACTGCACCCGACCCACATTTCTTTCTTTATTTTCCACAATAGCTCTTGGGAGAGGGTGCAGTGAGGATACATAACACTCTCTTCTCCATCTGAGTTCTAGATCAACAGAGAAAGAAGACAAGAGAATAATCAAATAGGGGACAAATATCCCCTTTAATAAGCTGATTTGGAAACTGTGGCTTATATAGGGTCCAGGGTCTCCTCACATTAAACTCCAAAGATAGGCAGACTCACATACTCTGGAGCACTAGAACTCTGAAGGCCTCCCCCCACCTCACCCAACTAGGAAGACCTGCCCCTGGAGGAGCAGAACAAGATGTGTAGTTAAAAGACTAGGCCATGCGTGCCCTTTCTTCTCGCACTCAAGCAACTCGCTCATCTCCCCAGGGGGTGAGTAAAGGTGAGACAGAGGCCAGGGGTATTTGGGGGAAACCCCATCTTTGAAACAAAAAATGGACAAGAAGTATTCGCCATCTAACAACCTCTATATGCAGCATGGATTGAATAAGCACCCTGATTTCCCCACAAGAATTTAGAGGGTACATGAAATAGTGGTGACAAGCCCAACCTGGAGGCAGCTGCTCAGTTTTGAACTCAGGCTCTGCCACTTACTAGCTATGTGACCTTGAGCGAGTTATTTCTCCTTCCTGAGCCTCTGTCTTGTTTTTAAATTGTACATATTTAAGATGTGTAACACGTTTTGCTACACTTATCTTGAGGTACATATACATGCCAAGGTGATTACCATAGTCAAGCAAATTAACATGCCCATCACCTCACAGCTACATTTTTTACTTTTCTTTATTTTATTTTATTATTATTATTATTTTTAAGACAGGGTCTCACTCTGTCACCCAGGCTGGAGTGCAGTGGTACCTTGAACTCCTGGTCTCAAGCAATCCTCCCACCTCAGCCTCCCAAGTAGCTGGGAAGCTGGGACTACAGACATGTACCACTGCACCCAGATCTCTCTCTCTTTCTCTCTCTCTCTTTCTCTGTGTGTGTGTGTGTGTGTGTGTGTGTGTTTGTGTGTGTGTTAAGAGTACCCAAAATCTGCCAGGCATGGTGGCTCATGTCTGTAAACCCAGCACTTTAGGAGGTCGAGGTGGGAGGCTCATTTAAGCCCAGGAAGTCTTGGCTGCGGTGAGCCGAGATTTCACCACTGCACTCCAGCCTGAGTGACAGAGGAAGACCCTGTCTAAAAAAAAAAAAAAAAAAAAAAAGTACCTAAAATCTTCTCTTTTGGCCAACACCAGTATAGAATACAGTATTATTAACTGTAGTTTTCATATTGTACATTAGCTCTCTACACTTGTTCAGCTTACACAGTCACAACTTCACACCCTTTGTGAGCCTCCATCTTGTCATCTGTAAAATGCCAATAATGAATATGCCTCCTTCACAAAGTGGTTGTGAGGATTAAATAAAAGAATGTTTATGAACTACTTAAAGCATTATAAGGTAAGTACAAAACAAATGTGAGTTATTATTATCATGAGGTTGGTAACTTTGTCTTACCAAAACTATAAACTCTTCAATTTAAAAGGTGAAAGAAAATACCATGCTAGCCAAGAATTGCGTACCAATTCTCTCACTTGAACCCAAAACAAAAAATAATTATCGTCAACACCTGATCATACCTGTGATCTTAGGACCATAAAAACCATCTCTCAGTGCCAACACCTCCTGCCCCAACTTCCCACGAAAGACATTTTTCATCCTGTTAAACTGAAGTCTCTTTGATCCCCCCAAATCCCATTAATCAAAAAGACACGTCTTTTCGATTACTGTCCTCTCTTATGGACAGCTGTGGGGAGATTGTCAAAGAGAAAAATCCTTATAAGGTTTTTAAAATATTTTCTTATGTCAGTTTTCTGCTGAGCTATTGAGGTTGGCAGAAAAACCCTTACAAAGTTTTTTAATATACTTATAGCAGTGCTTCTACTGAGCCATGAGGTTGGCAGAGGTTAAAGGCCTTGGCTGGGGTGTGGCTTGTGACATGAGTGTGAATTGTGATAATACTGAGAAAAAGTGGCCAGTTAGCTGCACTGCCCAAGAAGGATTCCTATTCATCAGTTATGCATGAAGGCAGTGGGTATTCAAGAAAAGAAAGCTAAAAAAGGTCCCAACTTGGAGGAAGTTGGATATGTTTGAACAGAAGTCTGAGATGTGTGTGGTAGGTCCCCCAGGCCAGGATAGAGACCTAACAGAACAGACTGTTCCCCCAAAACAGGCATGCGTGGTGGTTCCAGGTGTGGGTTTTGTTCTTTTTTTCTTTTTCCTTTTTTTTTTTTTTTTTTTGAGACACAGTCTTGCTCTGACACCCAGACTGGAGTGCAGCAGTGCAATCTTGGCTCACTGAACCTTGGCCTCTTGGGTTCAAGCGATTCTCCTGCCTCAGCCTCCCAAGTAGCTGGGATTACAGGTGCCTGCCACCATGCCCAGCTAATTTTTGTATTTTTAGTACAGATGGGGTTTCACCATGTTGGCCAGGCTGGTCTCGAACTCTTGACCTCAAGTGATCCGCCCACCTTGGCCTCCCAAAGTGCTGGGATTACAGATGTGAGCCACTGCGCATGGCCAGGTGTGGGTTTTGAAGTCAAAAGGCAAGGGTTCAAGCCTTGCTGTACCACTTCTTTATTATATGACCTTGAGTAACTCAAATGTCAGTGTCCCCATGCATAAAACATAATCATACCTCCTTTATGGGGATATAAAGAGAATTCAATAAAGCAATGTAGGTGAAATTCTCAGTACAATGTCCTGCACGTATCTGTGCTTACTAAATGAAAGCTATTAATATTGCTATACACAATCAGAAAAACAATCAATGTACTCCCTGTGAAAAACCTCTTGGTTTATGCTGAGAGGGCTGTGCAGGTGTTAGTATTCTCTTCGTCATTATGATGAGGTGATCTGCTTAGCTCTAGGAATTAAGTCTAGGAAATAAACCACCTGAAAATTGTTACCAATTCTTCCATTCTCTTCTATTGCTTGCTGGCAAGAAGTCTCTCAAGTCACATTATGTACCCTATAAAGTGTATGCTTTTAACCACCATGCCTTTTTCCTGTGTTGAACTGACATTCTTACTGCCATCAAACCTGAAGTCACTTTGAATTCCATCCACTGAGTCCATGAGCGACATGGAGAGTACAAATGGTGAGTTTCACACATAATCCAAAATTTCAATTTGACCCAGCTGTTTTAATGATCTCCCTTTCCATTCTCTTTCTAGGTTGGCCAAGAGGGCTTCCTCAAGTTCATGGGATGCCTCTGTAGCTCATGGACCCGTGGCTCCTGTGTGTCCACCATGGGAATCTTGGTAGGTAGAAAAAGAGGCTCTTCCTCGAGGCTGGTAGAGCCCCAGGTGGGGCCACCCCTTGGCAAATGGGGCACAAGCAGGATTTCAGCTCCAGCCAGCTCTTCAACCAGATGTCTTTGTGCAGTGCACAAATTGCACAACTGTACACAGAAGACCTGTGTAGCTATCAGAGTAATTTTGAATTACACATCTTGTCCCTTCCTTTGTCCAGTCAGAGATGAAAGCAGTACTGCTCCAGGGTAGTCAGGAAACAGAGGGCAAGGAAAAAAGTAGAGGGGAGTGTCAGAGAAGAAACATCTAAATAGTGGAGTTGACTATTTTGAACCCTCAGCGTCAGCTGCTCCATCTTACTTTGCTCATTGTAAACCTACGGTCTCCGTTGGAAAGCCAAGAGGATGTTTATATAGGGTGGATCCAACCACAAACTATCTGAATTACTGTTGGAAAACCTGACTCTACTGTGCTCCTTAAGAGTAGAGACAATATTTATTTCATTCACTGTTGTCTCCCCAGCTCTTAACATGGTGCTTGATAAATAAAAAAAGGGTTCAATAAATGTTTATTGCCAAATTGATTTTTTATTAGGAGAATAATAAAGCCAATTGCTGTTCTTTTTTCACAGGCACTAGAGCACTTGCCCTACAGGTTAGGCACAATAAAAATGTTTCAAACATTTAGAAGTCTGTAGGTATGAAGAAGAAAGGGCAGGTGGGAGAGAAATGTGTTTGATTAAATCTATAAAGAGCAATGTTTGATAGTTCAGAACATGAACTTTGGAGTCCCAGATTTCCACCTACTAAAGTGGGAACACTGCATAAAGTGACTTACACTGTATCAGCGTCCACCTTTCTAAAATAGGGTTATAATACCCACAGCAGAGTTGTTGAGAAGATTAAATAACAACATGTGTAAGAAACATTTAGGCCAGGAGTGGTGGCTCATGCCTAGTAATCCCAGCACTTTGGTAGGCCGAGAGGTCAGGAGTTCGAGACCAGCCTGGCCAACATGGTGAAACCCTGTCTCTACTAAAAATACAAAAAAATTAGCCAGGCGTGGTGGCAGGCACCTGTAATTCCAGCTACCCAGGAGGCTGAGGCAGGAGAATCACTTGAACCTGGGAGGCAGAGGTTGCAGTGAGCTGAGATCTCGCCACTGCACACCAGCCTGGGTGACAGAGTGAAACTCTGTCTCAAGAAAGAAAGAAGGAAAGAAAGAAAGAAAGAAAGAAAGAAAGAAAGAAAGAAAGAAAGAAAGAAAGAAAGAAAGAAAGAAAGGAGAAAGAAAGAAACATGTAGCACATTTACTGGCACATAGTAAACACAATGAATGGTAGCTAATGTTTCTGTGCCTTTAGAAGGCTAGGGAAAATTTTAAGTTAAAAAAGGGAAAAAATCATGTAAATGTGGCAAAATCTTGACAATTGGTGAATCTAGGTGATGTGTATATAAAAGTTCATTGTATTATTCTAATTTTATGTACATTTGAAAATTTTCACACATTTTTAAAGTTAAAAGGCAGGAAACACACAACTGCTTCCAAATCAACCAAATACTCCGTCTAGACTTCAGATATTCCCTCAACAAATATTTATAAAACACTGTGTGCCAGGCCATTGTGTGCCATTGCCATATGGAATGCTAAGTCCCTGTTCTCAGGGAACTTATAGTGTAGTTGGGAGACAAACATTAAGTTATGGAAAATTCTCCAAAAGAAGTGCTGAGAAGCCCAGGCATCATGGCTCACGCCTGTAATCCCAGCACTTTGGGAGGCTAAGGCAGGTAGATCACTTGAGGACGGGAGTTTGAGACCAGCCTGGCCAACATGGTGAAACCCCGTCTCTACAAGAATACAAAAATTAGCTAGGCATGATGGCGTGTGCTACTTGGGAGGCTGAGGCAAAGAATCCCTTGAACCCAGGAGTTGGAGGTTTCAGCGAGCCAAGGTCACACCATTGCACTCCAGCCTGGGCAACAAAGTGAGACTGTGTTCCCTGCCTCCCCCAAAAAAAGAAGTGCTGAGAGAATAGTGAAGAAAGAAATCAGTTTAGAGAAGGAAGTCAGGAAGGCCCTCTGAGGAAGTGATATGTAAACAAAGACCTGAGGAGCTTACCTGGGCAAAGGAGTCAGCACCCATGTAAAGCAACCATCATGTGCAAAGGTCCTGAGGCAGGAATAGTGGAAAGGCCAGTATGGCTGCAACACAGTATGAAGAAAAGGTGGCTCAAGAGGAGGCTAGAGGCCAGGCATGGTGGCTCATGCCTGTAATCCCAGCACTTTGGGAGGCTGAGGCAGGTGAATCACTTGAGGAGAGGAGTTCAAGACCAGCCTGGCCAACGTGGCGAAACTCTGTCTCTACTAAGAATACAAAAATTAGCCAGACATGATGGCTGTGCTACTTGGGAGGCTAAGGCAGGAGAATCTCTTGAACCCAGAGGCGGAGGTTGCAGCAGTGAGCCGAGCCACTGCACTCCAGCCTGGCAACAGAGTGAGACTCCATCTCAAAAAAACAAACACAGAAGAAGAATAAGAAGGAGGAGGAGGAGGAGGAGGAGGAAGGGAGGGGGAGGGAGAAGGAGAGGAAGAGGGAGAGGGAGAAGGAGAAGAGCAAAGGGAAATCTTTTTCAAATATTTTTCAATGTTTGCCACAGTTTTGCCACCAAGAAATTGGAAACTACAACTTTGTGCTTTCGTATGAGAAATACAAAATGAGCAAAAAACGGGGCTTAGGACAGGTAAGGGATAGGTACTGCCAAGGCTTTGGATCTATGTCCACACATGTTTTTCTCTCACAGTCATCAAATGTCAAAGATTTAATTTATTTCCTGATTCTCCAGCCCTATATTCCCCACCCCCACCCCACTCCCCCAGCACCTGCTAGCTGAGGCACCCTCTTGAACCATATTCTTCACTTCAGCTGTCTTCATAAATTAACTTTCTAAACTGGGAAAGCAATACTCCACACCGCTAAGCAGGGCCAGTTTCACTAAGACAGATGGAAACAAAGAAATAGGACCACATTCACTTGCAGATTTGCATAGGTCCAGACACTGAAAGCTGGGGCCTCTAGAATTCAGACAAGTTGTTCTTACAGCTCCTGAAAAGTCATCCTGCCCTTGGTCCTCAGCCTTATTTGGTGACCTTCCACCCCTTTAGGACTTTAACTGTGTGAACAGGGGCTGAGGACCCACCCCAGGATCAAGCTGCCCAGGTTCAAATCCTCACACTGCCAGTTCGACTCTGGGGACTTGCACAAATTACTTCACTTCACTAAAACTCTATTTCCTCCTCTACAAAACGGGGATAATGTGTGAATTAAATGAGATAATGCATGTGGCATATAGTGGATTAAGTGCTTGCAGAGTGTGAGCTATTTTTAATTTCTGTAATTCTGCCACTTCTTCCTGCCACTTCTCACCTCAAATTTAAACTGCCCCCATTTAGACATGTATTTTTTACTTTCTCTCTCCCTCTCTCTCTCTTATTTTTAATAGAGACAGGGTCTCACTACATTGTCCAGGCTGGTCTTGAACTCTGTGTTTCAAGCAATCCTCCCTCCTTGGCCTCCCAATGTGTTGGGATTATAGGCACAAGCCACTGTGCCTGGCCTAAATGTCTGTGTTTTTTTTTTTTTTTTCTGTTGTTTGTTTGTTTGTTTTTGAGACTGAGTCTAGCTCTGTTGACCAGGCTGCAGTGCAGTGGCTCTATCTCAGCTCACTGCAAACTCCGCCTCCCAGGTTCAAGCAATTCTCCTGTCTTAGCCTCCTGAGTAGCTGGGACTATAGGCACCCACCACCACACCCGGCTAATTTTTGTATTATTAGTGGAGACGGGGTTTCACCATGTTGGCCAGACTAGTCTCGAACTCTTGACCTCAGGTGATCCAGCCCCTCAGCCTCCCAAGGTGTTGGGATTACAGGCATGAGCCACTGTGCCCGGCCTAGACATCTGTTTTTAATCAGAGAATATTCATTTTATTTTTGGATAATTTGGGAAATTTTGTCTGGGTTGCATCTGAGATAGATGTCTGTCACAAACATAAA
Organism: Pan troglodytes; assembly: GCF_028858775.2. Classification (NCBI taxonomy): domain Eukaryota; kingdom Metazoa; phylum Chordata; class Mammalia; order Primates; family Hominidae; genus Pan; species Pan troglodytes. The sequence continues at coordinate 104,966,203 of NC_072406.2, read as the reverse complement.
GGAGAAATAATTCCCTGGTTAATTCGCAAGTTGATATTGAACAGTTGCTCAGAACAGAGTTCTGTGGATGAAAAAACAAGAAGGGAGAAGAGGAAGAAGAGAAGGAAGGAGAAGATAGTATAGACCCAAGGTCTTAATGTAGGGAGGACAGATGACAAAGAAGTCAGTGAGGATGGGCCCCCTGGAAGAGCTATGTGTTGAATTGTGTCTTAAATGAGGTGATGGAAAAGAGATCAGCAGAGAGTCATAATAGGCTACTTAAGATTTGAATCTGTACATCCAGGACAGTGGTTCTCAACTGGGGGCAATTTTGTGCCCCAGGAGACATTTGGCAATGTCTACAGATCTTTTTGGTTATCACAATTGTGGGGGTGAGGGGTGCTGCTGGCACCTACTGGGAAAAGGCTACACATCCTACAGTGCACAGGACAGGCACCCCACAACAGAGGCTTATCCAGCCCAAAGTGCCAGTATTTCCAAGGTTGAGAAACCTTGATCTAGAACAAGCTTGTCCAACTCGCGGCCCATGTGCCACACGTGGCCCAGGATGGCTTTAAATGCAGCCCAATGCAAATTCATAAACTTTCTTATAACATTATGAGGTTTTTTTGCAATTTTTTTTTTTAGCTCATCACCTGTCATTACTGTGAGTGTATTTTATGTGTGGCCCAAGACAATTTTTCTTCCATCATGGCCCAGGGAAGTGAAAAGATTGGACAACCCTAATCTAGAAGACTTCCACTCTTTGAGAGAACTATGTCCTCGCCATCCTTTGCTCTTTTTTAAAAGATGAGTATTCACTGAAGCCATTATTAGTGTTTTCAAATACTTTTACTCCTGGCAATAAAGATAGTGTTTTCAGGCTCAGCTAGTAATAGCATCCTCTTTTCCTGTCACTGCTGCTGGGTCTCATCCTTACTTCCCTAATACCCCCACCCCACAGACATGTCCTTCCTTTCAAGAAATAAATCAAAATGCAGGAAAACAGTAGCCACATGTGTTAATGATTACATGATAGTACAATAAAATCCCAGGCCCAGTAGCCTTCTCATCAGTGCTTCTTTAGATAAGTCAAGACATTTCACCTGAATGGGCTGCTGTCCAAGCAGATTAAATTAAAAGAGCTTGTAGCACACTACAAAAAAACTTATCAACATAATTAATCAAAAAGAGTTTCCCTGGCTGTTTGTTAATGCATTGCCCCAATCGAACAGCTGAGGAATGTGACTGCTGGCTGTTGACCCTGGTAACCCAACACCACTGTGCTGTGTTGAATTGATAAACTAGTTTAAAAGAATGTTTACCTCCCTTTACTGTATGACCCTCTGCTTGGCATCCTTTTATAAGAGGATGAGCCCCGGTCCCAAGAGTCTAGTGTGTAAGGCAAAGACGGGCTGGAGAGGCTTGTACAAAGAAACTGATCTTACCATGGGAACTTAGTGCCTCATACTCAGGAGGAGACTCCAAAGCCTCTTGAGAGCAAATGGCCACAGTCCCTTGTAAAAACTGTCCCTCTACTTACGTCCACTAAGGGAGAAAAACAAAAGCTGTCCACGAAGACATGAATCTCTCTGGTGGGAACAGTAGGACATGCTGTCCAATCACACTCCCTTGCAGGACTCCTTGACTTCCGTAGCTACTCCAGGTCTGAGATACACCAAGCAAACACACATGGCATTCCAGACAATCAACCATCACTGACCAGGAGTTTGAGTAAACCAACAGCTTATTGGCATTTGTAAGAGCCAGTGAATGTGTGTAGCAAGGGCTAAGAGGTAGTTCAAGAACTGACTGAAAGAAGTTGACACTGGAGTCAGACTGGATGACTCCATGGCTAACAACGTGCTGCCACTTATTGAGCATGTTTTACGGCCATTGTGCAAGGCACTTTCTCTCCATTGGATCATTTAATCCTCGCAACAGTCTGTGAGGCCAGAATGATTAGACTTCGTTGATTTGCAGATGAGGAAATGGAGCCTCTGAGAGGCTAAGTGACACACTGTCAGCCTTCCTTGGAAGTCTTTGAGGCAGGGTTTAGGAAAAATGCTCACAAAATTAGCATGTATGTGGACCTGAATGAGTGGCAAGTGAGGTGAGGTACAAAGGCCTGAAGAGACTTGTAGAAGACGCTGGGAAAGAATGCAAGACTCCAAAGCTAACAAGGGAGTGGGTGGCTTGGGCATTCAAGGTATTAAGGCCAGAATAGAAGCAGGTAGTCTGATTGGAAGACAATTTTCAAGGATCCAGAGCTCCAAAGAGTGGGATGTGGCTACTTTTAGCATAAGGGATCATTGTAGGCATTAAATAACAATTACTTAAAGAGGTTATTAGCTTTTTTGGTTGCTTGGATTAAATGAAGGAGGAAAACCCTGAGTTTGGTGCTGTATGTTTTTAAACTTTAACACTTGCGACTCCTTTTTTTTTTTTTTTTTTTTTTCCGAGACAGAGTTTCACTCTGTCATCCAGGCTGGAGTGCAGTGGCATGATCTCGGCTCACCGCAACCTCTGCCTCCCAGGTTCAAGTGATTCCCCTGCCTCAGCCTCCCGAGTAGCTGAAACTACAGACATGCACCACCACGCTGAGGTAATTTTTGTATTTTTGGTACAGATGGGGTTTTGCCATGTTGGCCAGGCTGGTCTGGAACTCCTGACATCAAGTGATTCGCCCACCTCAGCCTCTCAAAGTGCTGGGATTACAGGCGTGAGCCACCGTGACCGGCCCCCCTTTATTTTTTTATTAACAAAGAGAAAGCAGGTCTTAGATCAAGATTCTTATTAGGGAATCCAGCTAGAATTTAGGAACACTGTTTTTTGTTTTCACTATGTTAATTTTTATGGTTACCCTCTATGTATGGTAATACTGGTTTTCCATTTATGGTAATAATGTTAAGTACTCTTTAAAAATGAATTTCTTTTCTTTTTTTTGTTTGTTTTTCAAGACGGAATTTCGCTCTTGTCACCCAGGCTGGAGTGCAATGGCGCGATCTTGGCTCACTGCAACCTCTCCCTCCTGGGTTCAAGCGATTCTCCTGCCTCAGTCCCCCAAGTAGCTGGGATTACGGGCATGTACCATCATGCCCGGCTAATTTTGTATTTTTAATAGAGATGGGGCTTCACCATGTTGGTCAGTCTGGTCTCAAACTCCTGACCTCAGGTGATCCAACGGCCTCGGCTTCCCAAAGTGCTGGGATTACAGGCGTGAGCCACCGTGCCTGGCAAAAATAAACTTATTTTCTAAGTGATTTTATGTAAAGAAAGCTGGTTCAATGATAGGAAGGGTGGTACATGGATATGGCAAAAACCAGGAGAGCCATATGGGAATGATTGAAGTTTGGGCAGCGCTGCAGGTATCCAAGAGAGAGAGGTGCCTCCTCAGGAGAAAACTAAGACACTAAGGAAATCAAAGCACATCTGGAGGACTGTGAAGGAAGAAGAGAAAGATTTGATATCAGGTTAGGTATTCACACCAGAGAAGGATAGTAACTAAAGGAAAATCTCACCTTGAATGTGTGCTTGTTTGACTGTGTGACATTGTGAAAAGCAACTTAGCAAAAGTTCTCTTTGTCTTTGCAATGATGACTGGTTAAAAAGTGAAAATCCCAGTCAATTAACTGGCTATTTTGTTTACATAAAGGCAACTCATCACTTTTTTTTTCAACCAACAAACTGACAGGTTAAACACACACACACACACACACACGCACACAAGCCTGAATTGAGCAGTTGTTTTGGCACCATTCTGAATTGCTCTGAACAGAAACTGAACATTATAATATTGAAATGGAGTTGACCTTTCCATGCAAAAAGGGAGCAGCTTTACACCTAGTAGTTTGCGAGGGTAGTGTACAACTTTCACCCTCCATCAAAATGTCCTCATCACTCACAGGCAGGGGTCTGACGTGTATGCCACTTGGTTTATGAGAAAAAGCAGAAATCGAAATTAAGCCACCATCAACTGTTAATACCTCCAATCAAACTAGTTCCAAGATGAGATCAGGAGCTCTGGAAGAACAAGTCCTTGAGGAAGGGAGGTCTTGGGTGGCTGAAGAACTTGGGAGGGACTGACAGAGGTCTCAAAGAGGGGAGTATAGTCACACAGCTGGAGGGTCCTGAAGGCCATTTTGCCTGCTTACCCATTTTGATCAAGGTCACACCAGCTGGGATTAACATGAACCAATCAGCTGGCATTTATGAATATTAGCTTAGTTTATTGTTGCTGTTGTTGTTATGAAATATTTCAAATATCAAGGAAATTGAAGGAATATCTTAATAGCCAGTTAAATACTCATCACCCAGATTGAATAATATTTACATTTTTTAGCCTACTTTCATGAGTCATCTTTGTAAAATGTGTTACAAGTGCAGTTCCTTGGGGGCTCTGGAGCAAATCATCTAGCGAACAAGACCTTAGATGTTGTCCAGGGCTACCCCACTGTTATGGACTGAACAGAATTCATATGCTGAAATCTTTACCCCCAGTGTGACGGAATTAGGAGGCAGGGGCTTTGGGAGGTGATTAGATCATGAGAGTAGAGCCCTCAGAAATGGGATTCATGCTTTTCTAAGAAGAGACATTAGAGGTTGCTTCTTGTGTCTCTCTGCTCTCTGCCATGTGAGCACTCAGTGAGAAGACAGCCATCTATGAACCGGAAAGTGGGCCCGCTCCAGACACTGGATCTGTCGGTACCTTGACCTTGGACTTCCAGTCTCCAAAACTGTGTGAAAGAAATGCTTGTTGTTTAAGTACCCAGTCTGTTATATTTGTTCTAGCAGCCCAAACTAAGACACCCACCCTACAATAAGGAAGAGAACAACAGCCAGGAATGGCCAAGTGCTTCATTAGTTAATAATTGTTTTTGTTTGGGTTTTTCTTAAGAATTTAAAAATCTTTTCTTTTTAATTTTTTTTTAAGAGATGAGGTCTCACCCTGTTGCCCAGGCTGGAGTGCAGGGGCACAATCATAGCTCACTGCAACCTCCAACTCCTGAGTTCAAGTGATTCTCTCTCCTCAGCCCCCTGAGTAGCTAGGACTAAAGGCATGCACCACCACACCTGGCTAATTTTTTCAGGGGTGTGTGTGTGTGTGTGTGTGTGTGTGTGTGTGTGTGTGTGTGTAGAAACAGGATCTTGTTATGTTGCCCAGGCTGGTCTCAAACTCCTGGCCTCAAGCAATTCTTGCACCTCAACTTCCCAAAGTGCTGCGATTACAAGTGGGAACCACCGCACCTGGCCCTCCATTATAATGTTAACAACAACAATAATGACAATAACTGACATTTATTCAATGCTCGCTCTGTGCCAGGCCCCCTGCTAAGTGCCTTATGGGCATCATCCATTTCACCCTCACATTGATACTATGGGGTTGTCAGTATGATTCCCATTTTAGAAATAAGCATCGAGGCTTTGAGATTTTAAGACACAACCATGGCACAGCTGGAATGAGCTGGGATGCCACATACTACTGACCCCACTGGAGCATGGGTGGAGCTGATGTGCTTCACCAGCCATTCTTCTCTTATCACTTCTATCTCCCCATGACCTAAACCAAAGGGATTCCCAAGCCTCGCTGTGCACAAGAACCACCTGGGGAGTTTGCTAAAAATAAGATGCTCAGGCCATTCACTTACTGAATCAGAGTGTTCTAAGCTACAGCCCACAAATCTGTACTTCAAACTACCTTTCCAAGTGCTGCTGGTGCACAGCCGGCTTGGGAAACTGTCTAGAGCTATTGACTTTTCCAGCCACCTGGAGCCAAAGAATCTAGGCTTCAAGACCTCCTGCCCTTCTCCTCCCTTCACAGTGGGCTGCTCATGTAGCTTCGCTTTATATATATTCATCATGTCCTTTGATGAGAGCTAGGACACCGTGTCAGCCCAAGGATGCCTGGCTGTTTAAGAAAATTCAGACCTCTGGGCCCTCCTGCCACCCACCTCCTGTTCAAAAATAGAGTTGTTGCATGCAAGCAGAGGCCAGGTGACCAGGACACAGGGGAAGACATAGCCATCAGCAGCTGCCCCACCCCTCCTTTCCCTGTCCGGCAGCTGAGGAGAGGCAGTTCTTCCCTGTGTAGCCATCAACTCTCCTAGTCAGTTGGTGTCCAGCTGGGCCCTGGGTCAGGAAGTTCACAGCAGTTTAGTCAGTATCATTGAACTGACTTTACAGCATCCCCGGGAGGCAGAACCATGGAAGGTTAGCCAGAGGAGGGACTAAGAGGCCACCTGGTCATTTTACAGATGAGAAACTGAGGTCCAAAGAGGGAAAGGAAGGAGAGGTATCCATATTTTGATCCATATTTATCTGTAAGAAGATTCAAGCTCAAAGGGATGTTGAGGGGCTTACCCAAGTCAAATAGTGTTCAATAGGCAGTAGGTTAGTTAGTTGGTTATCCAGAACAAGGAACAGAATGGCCCACTGGAGTTACCAAATTAGCTCTCTGAACTGTGAGCAGATCTCTCTCTGGTACATATTGATTGGATGGGTTTGGAAATTATGACACCTGCATCAGTAGGTACACAATTATTTGGAAAGTCATTCTCAGAAAGCAGTACACATATTGCCCAGGGGGCAGGAAAAGAGAAAGAAAGAAAAGAAAGCCATATGCATATTGCCCCAAAACTTTTTTTTTACAAAAAGCTCCTGCCCATATTCAAAACTAGGACTGATTGAACTGTCGACTCCAGACATGTGATGAGTTCAGGGCTTACCAATACCTTGGTCTGGCTCTTGGCCTTCTTAAATCATTTCTTTTTCCATAACCTTTCATGATTGGTCATTATTAAATGGTTCTTGCACGTTGTCAGTTCAGCTATTAATCAAATGAAATATTTCCTTTTTTTTTTTACGTTTTAAAATGGTAAACAACCAGTGCCACAAAGTTTCTTGCCTATGCTATAAAAATCTCCAAACATTTCTGGAAAATAATAGCCAAGGTTCAGTGAGCATTTTCTATGTACCAGGCACTATTCTAAGCACTATGTGTGCCTTCTCTTATTGGACTTCTGCAACAACCTTTTGCAGTAGATACTATTCCTATCCTTGCTTTATAACGGAAGGAATCTGAAACTCAGAGAAGCTCTGCAACTCTCCTAAGGTCATACAGCTAGGATTCAAACCCCGTCAGGCTTACTGCAAGACCTGCCCCCTTGACTGTACTGTTCTTCATAATTCTAGAAATAGGATATGAGATATTGAGAACCACCTATTTTATAAACATTTCAATGAACAGTTTTTTAACTCTTTTTGGAGACAGGTCTCACTCTGTCGCCCAGGCTGGAGTGCAGTGGTGCAATCATAGCTCACTACAGCCTCAACCTCCTGGACTCAAGCGATCCTCCCACCTCAGCCTCCTGAGTAGCTCAGACTACTGGTGCCCCCCACCACACCTGGCTAATTTTTTTAAAAAAAGTTTTGGCTGGGTGCAGTGGCTCATGCCTGTAAGCCTAGCACTTTGAGAGGCTGAGGCGGGTGGATCACGAGGTCAGGAGATCGAGACCATCCTGGCCAACATGGTGAAACCCTGTCTCTACTAAAAATAGAAAAATTAGCCGGGCGTGGTGGCACGAGCTTGTAGTCTCAGCTACTTGGGAGGCTGAGGCAGGAGAATCACTTGAACCTGGGAGGCAGAGGTTGCGGTGAGCTGAGATTGCACCACTGCACTCCAGCCTGGCCACAGAGAGACTCTGTCTCAAAAAAATTTTTTTTTTTTGCAGAGATGAGATCTTGCTATGTTTCACAGGCTGGTCTCAAACTCCTGGCCTCAAGTGATCCTTCCACCTTGGCCACTGTAACTACTGGGATTAGGAGTGTGAGCCACCATGCCCAGCCTCAATGAACATTTATCGAGTGCCTTTGATAGTGAAAGTCCTGCAGTATATACAAGGTCAATGTAAGAGATAGCCCTTTCTCTTATAAAGAGTCAGATAGGTATTAAATTAATGTACCAAAAGGCAGAATGTCCTAAGGACTACATTGGAAACAGATAAAGTACAATAAAAACACATAAGAAGGATGGTTAATAGTGAGCAATCAGCAATGACTTCCTGGAGGAGGTGGCATGTGTAAGCTCCTTGAATGACAAATAATGCACCACTGGTAGAGATATAGGAAGGGCAGCTCCCAGCTGCCAGACAGTGTGAAATAGTGAGTGGGGTCAAATCCAGGTTTCATCACTTCCTAGCTACACAGCTTCATCTCTAGCCCTTGGTTTCCTCATCTGGCCAAGTAGAGGGCAATTACATGAACCTGTTCAGGCTGTTGTGGGATAACATCTCTGACAGTTTCAAATAGCGCACAGTAGGGCTCACTGATGCTCTGTTCCCTTTCAGGTTCACTGAGTCATTTCAGAATCCACTGCTCTAGGGCCACTGTCCAAAAAAGCTTCGTCTGTGTTCCTCTGGGAAAACACTCTTGTCAAGGCTACACTTCAGTCAAATATTCAACAGCAGGCCACTTAAACTCACAACAGGATTTGTAAAGGAAATGAGCACTGAAGCTTAACTTCAGTAGTGTGACTAGGAGCTACTGTCATAGAACAAATGGGTTGTTTATCAGCTTTCTATCTGTCCCTAACAAAACCATGTGAAATGAGGCATTCAGCCCCTGTTTTTTTAAAAAGATGACAAACACTAGCTAATTTACTGGAGTAGAACATATTGAGCCAAATGTTTAGTTTTGCATTAAATCTATATCTAGCATTTTCATTAAAGGGGGCAAATTGTAGACTTTATTGATGCTTCAGTGCCCATTTCAGATTAATGCTTAACATTTAAAACTGTGCATGAAATTGCAAATGTATTGGCAAACACATAAGAAGGAGCAGACTAAGTGCTATGTGCTTATTCAGAGCCAGCCATTTCTGAGGCTGCCAATGTGTTATTAAGGTGGTTATTTCCCTACACTTGCCTAGGCTGTGAATAGTTAGTACCCCTGATTACTTAGTTAAATACACTTCTAGATGGAGAGAGGGAAGGCATGGAAGAAATGAGTGATTATCTAAATTTTGTGCAATGAACAATTAAGTCATAATATACTTCTTGATTCATGGTTGATATTTCCAGAGTAATTAGGTTAGTATCCTTCAGAAAAAGCTCTTCACTTCCATAATCATCATACATGGCCACATTTTAGCTGATGTAGTTGAGGAATAAAAAGGACTAAGGATCTTAGAGAAAAAATAATTTTCAAACAGAACCTTAATTTTTTGCCACCATTAAAACTAGTAAGATGATACTTTTCCCTGTTGTAAGATGAGAACTTTGGTTTATTTTCTGTAATTTTAAACCTTGACTCAGATATTGTCTGACATGTGGTTATCCAAATGACCGGAGAGAAACTCTGTAGTGTATTTCACGATCTAGAGTATTAAAATTAAATGCAATGAAAAGCAATGTAATTTGGTACCAAGAAGCAAGCTAGAGTAATTTTTATGAAAGTGGGTTTTGGAGTCAGACCCTTTGGGTTTGAACCCCAGCTTTGGTCCCTACCAGCAATTATGGACAGGCAGACCCACCTGAATATGGGATGGAGGAGAGAGGTGGTGTCCCATGAGCAAAAATAAAAAGGGTGCAAGGAGCTGAAAACAACAGGTGTCTAGGCTACTTCAAGGGATGGTGATGGAACTGAGGGGCACAGAGCAGAGAGACCAAATGCCCACTCTCAAATCCCTGGGGCAGACCAGGGCCCAGAAGCCAAGGAGTTTTAATTTGAGGCTGAGAAATCATTTACAACTAGGATGAAGATCCACAAAACAGGTTGGCATCCAGCCCTACTATATAATAGCAGCTCCATATTCAGGGTCTGCCCCAACCACAGCAGGGTTGGTGAGCACCAGCCATCGGAGCAAGCCATATAAACACAGGGGCCAGGAAGAGATTTCTTATTGGTTTCAGAGAGTGAGATGGGTGTGTCAGAAAGGAGAGTCCATGGAATGATCTAGAGACTTCCAGACATTTTATTTTGACTTTGCGTCTCATTCATCCAGGTATCCTTTCTGAAGTCTTTTGTTGTTTTTGTTTCTGTTTGTGTTTTGAGATAGAATCTCACTCTGTTGTCCAGGCTGGAGTGCAGTGGTGCAATCTCTGCTCACTGCAACTTCTGCCTCCCGGGTTCAAGCGATTCTCCTGCCTCAGCCTCCCAAGTAGCTGGGATTACAGGTGCCTGCCACCACGCCCAGCTAATTTTTGGATTTTTAGTAGAGACGAGGTTTTGCTATGTTGGTCAGGCTGGTCTCAAACTCCTGACCACAAGTGATCCACCCGCCTCGGCCTCCCAAAGCACTGGGATTACAGGAGTGAGTGACCACACCCGGCCATCTCTGAAGTTATAGCATACAAGATGAAACACGGACTACTGACCAAGGCCGTTGCTGAGTGCCTCAGTATCACCCAGAACCTCCAACCAATCTCCAGGATGGCTTTTGGTTCTAGAAATACCCACAACAATTCTGTTACTAACTTTACGGATCCTGGCTTTCTATTTTGGTTCCAGGTTCCCAGACAATAAAACATCAACATCCAGCCCCTATTTTCCGAACGGTGTTCACAGAATATTAATTCTAAGGGAAATAATGAGTGCTACACAAGCAAAGAGTTCTATGATCAAACAAACTTTAGGGACACTTTGTTAAACAAAGTTAAATTTATTTCTCAAGGCCAAGTGTGGTGGCTCATGCCTGCAATCTCAACACTTTGGGTGGCCGAGGCTGGTGGATTGCCTAAGGTCAGGAGTTTGAGACAACCCTGACCAACATGGTGAAACCCCGTCTCTACTAAAACTACAAAATTAGCCAGGTGTGGTGGTGCACGCCTGTAATCTCAGCTACTTGACAGGCTGAGGCAGGAGAATTGCTTGAACCTGGGAGGCGGAGGTTGCAGTGAGCCGAGATTGCGCCATTGCACTCCAGCCTGGGCAACAAGAGCAAGACTCCATCTCAATATATATGTATTTCTCTATTTTGCAGGAATTCTCAGGGTCTTTAAGATATGAATGTGCCATGTAAATATCCAGAAGAGGATAAGACATGACAAATTTCTCAAGTTTATTCGACCCTAGGATCCTTTCTTTCTCATATCCCACACTCTGTGAGGCTGGCATACACAAGAGAAAAATGGATAACCAGCCGGGCGCGGTGGCTCACGCCTGTAATCCCAGCACTTTGAGAGGCCAAAGCGGGCAGATCACCTAAGGTCAGGAGGGAGCTCGAGACCAGCATGGCCAACATGGCAAAACCCCATCTCTACTAAAAATACACAAATTATCTGGGCATAGTGGCGGGCACCTATAATCCCAGCTACTCGGGAGGCTGAGGAAGGAGAATCGCTTGAACCCGGGAGGTAGAGGTTGGTTGCAGTGAGCCAAGATTGTGCCACTGTGCACCAGCCTGGGTAACAGAGTGAGTGAGACTCTGTCTCAAAAACAAAACAAAAAAAAACCCCACAATGTGTCAAATAAATACATTAAAAAATGGATAACCTATAAGACATATAGGTTTTATAGGTTATAAACCTAAAAACAATTTTGTTTTAGTCCATCAGCGAATTGCGCTGTTATACAAAGCAATCAAGGGAACTGAATTCCTAAGGCTCACAAGTCCTTCCAAAAAGGAACAAGACACACCAGCTGTTTCCTCTTTTGGCAGAGAATGGGAAGAACAGACAATCATCAGAAAACTGGATAAGAAGAAAACAAATTCTTACCGGCAAAGGATAAGCTAGCATGGCAGTTTAGAAGCCCTGAGCACGCTGGACACAGAGAAATCCCCATCTGCTTGCCATCCTTTTCCACTGGCCTCTACTCGGCATGCATGAGAAAGACTGGAAACAGCACAGTAGGCCTGGGAGACCCTTCCCCCTTGGTGGTACAGCCCTACAGCACCTGCCAAGGTTTTAGGGTGGAGCAGGCATACCTAGGGAAGCCCATTCATGCTTTGAGCCTTGTCTGAGGACAAGGTAGTGCCTGTCTGCCCCTGGGGGAGGGGCAAGAAACACACTCTGATATAAATTAGCGGTCTACTATTGCCAGGTGAAGGACAGAAATCTCTCTTGGGCCCCAGACACTCCACCACTACAAAGTCAGAGTTCAGTAGCTACGGGAGAAAGGGGAGGAAACCTGCCTGTGCTCTAGATCCAGAACTCAGCAGGAAGCAGAGGTTATCCCTAGGAGAAGCCCTGAAATGGTAAAAAAAAAAAAAAAAAAAAAAAAGTTACCACTCCAAGAAATTATGCATGTCAATGAAAGGGTCAAATCAAGGTAGACAGGGACAGACTGGCTGGTTGGGAGACTGGGGAGAAACACAAGGACAGTATAGTGGGCACTGATGTTAGCAGACCTGGCCCAGGATCCAGGGTCACCCCCTAATAGCTACATGACTTTTGCAATGTTATCCAAAGTCTCCAAGTCTTAGTTTCCTACAGGTAAAAAGGGTGAGCCGGGCACGTTGGATCATGCCTGTAATCCCAGCACTTTGGGAGGCCGAGGTGGGCGGTCACTTGAAGTCAGGCGTTCAAGACCAGCCTGGCCAACATAGTGAAACCCTGTCTCTACTAAAAATACAAAAGTTAGCTGGGCATGATGGCAGACGCCTGTAATACCAGCTGCTCAGGAGGCTGAGGCAGGAGAATCGCTTGAACCTGGGAGGTGGAGGTTGCGGTGAGCAGAAATCATGCCACTGCACTCCAGCCTGGGTGACAGAGCGAGACTCCACCTCAAAAAAAAAAAAAAAAAAGAAAAAAAAAGGTGAGAGTAATGGAATCTTCCCCAGAGGAATGCTGGGAAACTTGGAGCCATGTAAAACACGTGGCATAGTGCCTGGCACATAGAAAACAATCAATTGCTTTGATTCCAGCAGTTGTTGGAAACTGATAAGGAGCGGTTGCAAAAGGCACTTTCCTATTTGTAGAGGAAATTAGTTGTTTTTACCTGACAATCTTTCAGTTCCTCTTCTTCTGTTAACATCTCCCTAGTTTTCTTCCAGGAAGCCCCTTATCCACAATCAATTTACGTGATTCATGTGGCACCGACCCCTCCCCATCCCTACCTTTAGGAGTAGGGACATGACCACATCCTGGCCAACCATCATGTTCCATGTCTGGGCTGTAGCGATAAGTTCAAGGATGAACACGCATGTATGCCAAGGCAGCCCAATGAGAGACAGTCCTGAGACTTCTCATGAAACTATTCTATCTCCTAAAGTTGCTAAGCCTGAAGTTGTGAGGATTGGGAACAACTATAACTCTCAGGCATTGCTAGAGGGAATGCGACATGGTACAGCCACCAGGGTGGGCTGAATAAGTGTTCCCCCCAAAATTCATGTCCATCCTGAACCTAAAAATGTGACCTTACTTGAAAATAGAGTCTTTGCAGATATAATTAGTTAAAGTAAGATCATACTTGATAAGGGTGGGCTCTAAACCTAATGACTAGTGTCCTTAAAGGAAAAAACCGGTCGCTCACGCCTGTAATCCCAGCACTTTGGGAGGCCGAGGCAGGCAAATCACCAGGTCAGGAGATCAAGACCACGGTGAAACCCCGTCTCTACTAAAAATACAAAAAATTAGCCAGGCGCAGTGGCAGGCACCTGTAGTCCCAGCTACTCAGAGGCTGAGGCAGGAGAATGGCGTGAACCCGGGAGGCGGAGCTTGCAGTGAGCCGAGACTGAGCCACTGCACTCCAGCCTGGGCGACAGAGCAAGACTCGGTCTCAAAAAAAAAAAAAAAAAGGGAAAAACACAGAAAGACACAGGAGAGAAGGCCATGTGCAGATAAAGGCAGAGATTGAGTAACACAGTTACAAACCAAGGAATTCCAAAGTTTGCAGGAGCTACCAGAAGGTGAGAAGAGGAAGGAAGGGTCAGGCTAGTGGCTCATGACTGTCATCCCAATGATGGCAGCTGACCATGGCCACAGACCCAGGCCTCCTGCTCTACTGAGCAGGCAGGGGCCCTGCCCCCCTGGGTGGGGATACGGGCACCCAAACTGCAGCTGTGGACGCAAGCCTCCCCTCACTCTTGAGGGTGGCCAGGAGCAGGCAGGATCTGCCCTCCTGGGTGCAACTGCAGCCCCTGGACCCGCAGCTGTAGACCTGGGCCTCCTGCTCCACAGAGCAGGCAGGAGCCAGGGACAAGCAGAGGAAGAGGCTTCCAAGTTGGAGGGGTGGTAGCTCCCAGAGTGCAGCTGCAGCTGCCCTCCCAGGCACAGGACCCAGGCATCTCTGCAGCCTGCACCCTCGGGGGCCCAAGAAGGCCCCTCCCCAAACATACCTGCAGGCCTGGGGTTGTCTGCTCCCATTGCCTGGCCTCTCCTCTCCCAGTGCCTGCTCCAATCTCCAAGCAGGGTTGGGGCTGAGCCCCGGGGTCATGAATGGCAGCAGAATGCAGACAGATTCCTGGAGGGAAGGGAGCAGGTTCCAGTAAGGCCACACCTTCAGGCCAGAGAGGGCCTAAAGGCTGGGGGCTGGGCTGCCAGTCCCGCAGACTGGAGTGGGGACTTGTGCCTCCTCCAGGTCACCTATGGCTGCCCATGGACCAATCAACACATACTTCCTCCCCTCTGAGCCCTGGGATCAGCAAGAAGAGGGCAGAGGATGGAGAGACAATGGCAAGACTAGCTGCAGAGAGGAGCTACTCTCTCTGCTGAGAGCAGAGATGCTCTTAACAACCCGCCTGTGGAGAGGAGCTACCCTCTCCAGGGCCTCCTCTCTGCTGAGAGCTGAACACTCCATGGGACAACCTGCCTACAGAGAGGAGCTACCCACTGTGGGTCTCCTCTGAGCTGTGCTAACACTAAATAAAGCTCCCCTTTGACTTCTTCACCTTTCACTTGTCTGTGTACCTCATTCTTCCTGGACACAAGAACTCAGGCAAAGGTGCCACTGGCCACAAAGGTTTACAGGAAGAAAATCGATACCCCAAAGATCCTAGTACTTTGGGAGGCCAAGGCGGGCAGATCACTTAAGGTCAGGTTAAGGTCAGAAGTTTGAGACCAGCCTGGCCAACACAGTGAAATGCTGTCTCTACTAAAAAGACAAAAATTAGCTGGGCAAGGTGGTGGGCACCTGTAATCCCAGCTACTTGGCAGCCTGGGGCAGGAGTATTGCTGGAACCCAGCAGAAAGAGGCTGCAGTGAGCTGAGATTGCCCCACTGTACTCCAGCCTAGGCAATAGAGCGGGTCTGTCTCAGGAAAAAAAAAAAAGGAAGGAAGAATTCTCTCCTAGAGCTTTCAGAGGGAGTATGGGCTGGCGAACATTTTGAATTTGGACTTCGAGCCTCACAGAACTATGAGGCAATAAAATTCTATTGTTTTAAGCTACCAAGACCATGGTAATTCATTATGGTGGCTCTACAAAACTGAAAATGTTTGGCGGTTTCTTATTAAATTAAACCTTCATTTATCCTATAATTCAGGAATCCCATTCCTAGATACCAACCCAAGAGAAATGAGAACATATGTTTACACAAATACATTTAAGTGAACTGTTTATAGCTGCTTTATTTGTAATCACCAACTGGAAACAATTCAAATGTTCTTCAAGTAGCAAATAAATAAACAAACTGAGCTACATCCATACTATGGAATACTACTCAAAAACAAAGGGACTATTAATAAGCATATGAACACAGATAAACCTCAAATGCATTGTGCTAAGTGAAAAATTTAAAAAAAAACACCTTCAAAAGGCATGACACCACAAACCTACAGCCATCTAATCTTCAGCAAAGTCAACAAAAATAAGCAATGGGGAAAGGACTCCCGTCTTCAATAACTGGTGCTGGGATAGCTGGCTATCCATATGCAGAAGAACGAAACTGGATCCTTCCCTCTTACCATACACAAAAATTAACTCGAGATGGATTAAAAGATTTAAATGTTAGACCTCAAATTATAAAAATCCTAGAAGAAAATCTCGAAAACATCGTTCTGAACATTGGCCTTGGGAAAGAATTTATGACTAAGTCCTCAAAAGCAATTGCAACAAAAACAAAAATTGACAAATGGAACCTAATTAAACTAAAGAGCCTGTGCACACAAAAGAAACTATCAACAGAGTAAATAGACAACCTACAGAATGGGAGAGAAAATACTCAGAAACTGCATCAGATAAAGGTCTAATATCCAAAATTATAAGAAACTTAAATAATGCAACAGGCAAAAAACAAATAACCACATTAAAAAATGGACAAAAGACATAAGCAGACACTTCTCAAAAGAAGACACACAAGCAGGCAACAAATATATGAAAAAATGCTCAACATCACTAGTCATCAGAGAAATGCAAATCAAAACCACAGCGAGATACCATCTCACACTAGTCAGAACAGCTATTATTAAAAAGTCAAAAAACATCAGATGCTGGCGAGGCTGTGGAGAAAAGGGAACGCCTGTATACCATTGGTGGTAATTGAAATTAGTTCAGCCACTGTGGGAAGCACTTTGGAGAAATCTCAGCTTGAGTTTCCCATCCAGTGTAGGAGACTGACAGGAGGTCACAGTATTGACAATGTGGAGAACTTCAACAGGAACTACTTTTGAGCTATTGTGATAATAAATCAGATTTGTATAGTTTTCTCAAAATAGAAAATAACCTCAAAACATCCATCTGAAGAAATAAGGTCATGAAAAGAGGAAGACAAAGGAGGATGCAAAACTGAGCAGTCACAAACTTGACAAAAATTAAGTACTACATGTGAACAAGAAAAATTGCTTTCAGTATATCTATCAACCTAACTGTGGGTTACCAATTCAGAAATGTTCACTAGTACAAACAGATTTTTAGTCTTTTTGTTTATCTAACCTTTTGTAAACCTAAAGTAAACAATGTATTAAGCACCAATTATCTCTCCTCTTTGACAGAGACAGTATGTAATTCTTAAGAAAATAAGCTCAGGGCCTGGCGCGATGGCTCACGCCTGCAATCCCAGAACTTTGGGAGGCTGAGGCGGGCAGATGACCTGAGGTCAGGAGATCGAGACCATCCTGGCTAACACAGTGAAACCCCGTCTCTACTAAAAAATACAAAATAATTAGTGGGGCATGGTGGCGGGCACCTGTAGTCCCAGCTACTCAGGAGGCTGAGGCAGGAGAATGGCATGAACCCGGGAGGTGGAGCTTGCAGTGAGCCAAGATCGCACCACTGCACTCCAGCCTGGGTGACAGAGCAAGACCCTGTCTCAAAAAAAAAAAAAAAAAACCACAAACACAAAAATTATCTGGGCGTGGTGGCGTGTACCTGTGGTCTCAGCTACTTGGGAAGCTAGGCATGAAAATCCCTTGAAGCCAGGAGGGGGAGGTTGCAGTGAGCTGAGATCACGTCACTGCACTCCAGCCTAGGCAACAGAGTGAGACTCCATTTCAAAAAAAATTAAAATAAAAAAAAAGAAAGTACAGAAATAAACCCATATGTCTATAGTTAATTGATCTTCAGCAGGGTGCTAAAACCATTCAATGGGAAAAGCATAATCTCTGTAAGTGGTACTAGGACAATTGGATATCGGCTTGCAAAACAATGAAGCTTTGGGCGGGCATGATGGCTCACGCCTGTAATCCTAGCACTTTGGGAGGCCGAGGTGGGTGGATCACTTGAGGTCAGGAGTTCAAGACCAGCCTGGCCAACATGGTGAAACCTGTGTCTACTAAAAATACAAAAATTTGCCAGGCCTGGTGGCAGATGCCTGTAATCCCAGCTACTTGGGAGGCTGAGGCAGGAGAGTTGCTTGAACCCAGGAGGCCGAGGTTGCAGTGAGCCGAGATCACGCCACTGTACTCTAGCCTGGGCAACAGAGTGAGACTCTGTCTCAAAAAAAAATAAAAAAATTAAAAAAAAAAAAAGAATGAAGCTGCCTCATACCATATCCAAAAAGTAACTCAAAATGAATCAACAACTCAAATATAAGAGCTAAAATAATAAATCTCTTTGAAGAAATCATAGGAGTAAATCTTTATGACCTTGGATTTGACAATTGATTCTTAACTATGACACCAAAAGCTTGAGCAACAAAAGAAAAATTGAGAAATGGAACTTCATCAAAATTAAAAACTTCTATGCAAAAAAGGACATTATCAAAAAAGTGAAAGAATGGTTATCAATAATTTATTGTATATTTCAAAGTAGCTAGAAGATGTGGAATGTTCCCAACAAAAAGAAATGATAAATGTTTGAGGTGATGGATGTTCCAGTTACCCTGATTTGATCATTACACATTGTATGCGCGTATCAAAATATCATGTGTACCCTCTAAATAAGTACAATTGTTAAGTATCAATTTTTAAAAAGTGAAAAGGCAACCTACAGAATGGGAAAAAAATATTTGCAAATCATATATCTGATAATCGTTTAGTATCCAGAATATGTAACAAACTCCTACAACTCAACAACAAAAAAGACAAACAACACAATTTTTAAATAAGTTAAGAATTTGAAAAGACATTTCTCCAAAGAAGGTATACAGGCTGGTCTGAACATAGTGAGTTATCTCAGTTGATTGTTCAGTCAGTTATAGATCTAACTCCTTGTTCTACTCTTTCCCCCTTCTCACTACTGCACTTGACTACTCAAAAATAAAAAATAAAAAAGCAAAGAAGGTATACAAATGCAAATAGGCATATAAAAGGTGCCCAACATCATTAGTCATTAGAGAAATGCAAATCAAAACCACAATGATATACCACTTCATACCCATGAGCTTGCCTGTAATTTTTCTATAAAAGGAAAACAACAAGTATTGGTAAGGACGGAGAAACTGGAATCCTCAAACATTGCTGGTGGGAATGTAAAATGGCGCAGTGATGATGGAAAATGGTTTAGAATTTCCTCAAAAAGTTAAATATACAATTGTCATATGGCCCAGCAATTTCACTCCTAGGCATATATCCCAAGTAATTGAAAATAGATACTCAAATAAGTACTTGGACACACATGTTCATAGCAGCACTACTCACAATTGCCAAAAGGTGGAAACAACCCAAATGTCCATAAACTAACAAATGGATAAATAAACTGTGTTTTATTTATACAATGAAATATTGTCCAGCCATAAAAAGGAATGAAGTACTGATACATGCTACAACGTGGATGAGCCTCAAACACGTTATGCTAATGTTTTATAAATAAGACACGAAAGATCACATATTGTATTATTCCATTTGTGTGAAATATTTAGAATAAGTAAACCCATCCAGAAAGCAGATTGGTGGTTGCCAGAAAATGGGGAGAAGAGAGAATGGGGAGTGACTGCTTAATGGATACAGAGTTTTATTTTGGAAAGATGATAATGTTTTGGAACAGGCCGGGCATGGTGGCTCCCGCCTGTAATCCCTGAACTTTGGGAGGCCGAGGCGGGTAGATCACCTGAGGTCAGGAGTTCGAGACCATCCTGGCCAACATGGTGAAACCCCATCTCTACCAAAAATACAAAACTTTAGCCAGGTGTGGTGGCACTTGCCTGTAATCCCAGCTACTCAGGAGGCTAAGGCAGGAGAATCGCTTGAACCCAGCAGGTGGAGGTTGCAGTGAGCCAAGATCACACCACTGCACTCCAGCCTGGGCACCAAAAGCTAAATCAAAAAAAAAAAAAAAAAAAAAGGAAAAGAAAAGAAAATGTTTTGGAACAAATAAAGGTGGTGTTTGCACAACATTTTGAATGTACTAAATGCCACTGAATTGTTCACTTTAAAATGGCTAATTTTATGTTATATTTCACCTCAATAAACTTGAAAATTTTTAATGAGTATGTATTAAATAAAGAAAATATTTAACTTTACTGAAGACATTCATAAAGATTTGGAAAAAATGCAAAAAATATAAGTCTCCAGTAAGTGTTAGCTATTTTTTAAATCTAAAGACTTTTTCTTTCTTTCTTTCTTTCTTTTTTTTTTTTGAGATGGAGTCTCGCTCTGTCACCCAGGCTGGAGTGCAATGTCACGATCTCGGCTCACTGCAACCTCCACCTCGCAGGTTCAAGTGATTCTCCTGCCTCAGCCTCCCGAGTAGCTGGGATTACAGGCATGCGCCACCATGCCCGGCTAATTTTGTATTTTTAGTAGAGACGTGGTTTCTCCGTGTTGGTCAGGCTGGTCTCGAACTCCCTACTTCAGGTGATCTGCCTGCCTTGGCCTCCAAAAGTGCTGGTATTACAGGTGTGAGCCACTGTGCCTGGCCATCTAAAGACTTTTTCTAATACACCACTGGAGTGGTACACTATAATTTAAAATAGAAATGGACTAGCAGGCAGGGCACTTGCTCCTCCATGTCAGAGGATTCAGCCAATGATGCACATAAAGCTTCCTAAGTTCTGTTTCTTGAGTTTGGTGCTCTGTAGGTTCTGAGAGCACTTTCATCTGCAGTGCAAGAGTCATGAACAGAAGGCCAGGCACGGTGGCTCACGCCTGTAATCCCAGCACTCTAGCAGGCTGAGGCGAGTGGATCACCTGAGGTCAGGAGTTTGAGACCAGCCTGACCAATATGGTGAAACCGCATCTCTACTAAAAATACAAAAATTAGCCGGGCGTGGTGGCAGGCGCCTGTAATCCCAGCTACTCGGTAGGCTGAGACAGGAGAATCACTTGAATCCAGGAGACGGAGGTTGCAGTAAGCCGTGATGACGCCACTGCACTCCAGCCTGGGCAACAAAGAGAGGCTCAGTCTCACAAAAAAAAAAAAAAAAAAAGTCATGCATAGGAAAACCCAGATATGGTGGACTCTGATGAGAAAGCTAGCTGTTGTTTGTTTCAAAAGCCAACTCAACCTTCGAAGAAGGAGAAATCTGATTATATGTAAGAATGAACAGAAGCTCTCATCCTTCTGCTACAGAAAGCAAATTCTAGTCCTTAAGCCCAGCCACAGATATACAAAATACAAAAACAAAATTGAAAGAACATTGCAATTAGTCCAGAAACCAAGGTGTTTTTAGACATTTAATCCAGGAAAAGGGCAAAAAGGAATGATTATTGCATGAATGGAACACTTAGTTAGGTATTTAGGGGTAATTTTTTATTTTAGTTCTTCACCTGATATTGTGGAGCAAAATAAATTTCAGGTAGATTAAGCATTAAATGTAAAATAATGAGGGGTGGGGGAGAGATGAAAGAGTTTTAGGGGGAGGGTTTTTGTTTAATGTATGTGGATGTTCATTTGCTTTCTGAATGAGGGAATCTTTCTAAGCTTACGAGAAAAGAAAGAAATCATAAAAGAGATATTGTTACATTTGACTACACAAAAATGTTCCGTTTTCCTAAATATCTTTTTAAATAACTGAGAAACATTTTTGCAATAAATAAGGCAAAAAGCTTATATCTTCCAACATAAAGAATTCAAATAAATCAGCTGGGCATGGTGGCTCCCGCCTGTAATCTCAGCACTTTGGGAGGCAGAGGCGGGTGGATCACCTGAGGTCAGGAGTTTGAGACCAGCCTGACCAAAATGGTGAAACCCCATCTCTACTAAAAATACAAAAAATTAGCCGGGCATGGGGGTGTACACCTGTGGTTCCAGCTACTTGGGAGACTGAGGCAGGAGAATCAGTTGAACCCGGGAGGTGGAGGTTGCAGTGAGCCGAGATGGCACCACTGCACTCCAGTCTGGGCAACAGACTGAACTGTCTCAAAAAATAATAAAAATAATAAAAAATAAAATAATTCAAATAGAAAAAGAAATAAAAGATTAGCATTTTTTTAAAATTTATTTTTTGAGACAGAATCTCGTTCTGTTGCCCAGGCTGGAGTGCAGTGGCGTGATCTTGGCTCACTGCAACCTCCACCTCCCGGGTTCAAGTGATTCTCCTCCCTCAGCCTCCGAAGTAGTTGGGACTACAGCCACGTGCCACCACACCTGGCTAATTTTTTGTATTTTTAGTAGAGATAGGGTTTCACTGTGTTAGCCAGGATGGTCTGGATCTCCTGACTTCGTGATCCTCCCGCCTCGGCCTCCCAAAGTGCTGGGATTACAGGCGTGAGCCACAGCACCTGGCCAGCATATTTTTAAAATTCAACTTTGGGAATAATGAAAGGAATGAAATGTAAAATTAAAATACAGCATACTATTCTTCTCCTAAATAATTAAGAAAGATTAGAAAAACAGCACTTCCATTGGTGAAGATATGGAGAAATGATCCTTGTTCTCCACTGATATAAATTGACAAAACTTTCCCAGGAAGTATTTCACAATATTTATCAAATATTCATCCCTTTGGCTCAATGATTCATTTTCTATGAATATA
Source organism: Pan troglodytes (assembly GCF_028858775.2). Lineage (NCBI taxonomy): Eukaryota > Metazoa > Chordata > Mammalia > Primates > Hominidae > Pan > Pan troglodytes. Next base: position 104,943,998 of record NC_072406.2, on the reverse strand, counting down.
CTCTAGAAGGAATTAAACTGAAATGGAGGCAAAACATTCTCATTTTAGAAAATTTTATAACAACAAAACAACATTAACCCAACAAGAGAATTAAGAAATTATGCCATCTCTACCTAATAATACATTATGTGCCCAAAGGGTAGCTCATGCTTGTAATCCCAAGCACTTTGGGAGGCCGAGGCTGGAGGATTGCTTGAGGACGGGAGTTCGAGACCAGCCTGGACAACATAGAGATCTTACCTCTATAAATTTTTTTTTAAATTAGCCAAGTGTGGTAGCATGCACCTATAGTCCCAGCTACTTGTGGGCCTGAGGTGGAAGGATCCCTTGCACCCAAGAGTTGGAGGCTGCAGTGAGCTATGATTATGCCACTGTACTCCAGCCTGGGTGACAGAGCGAGACCTTGCCTCTAAAAATATATATACATATACTTTTATACATGTAAATATAGATATATATATAATGCAGACCTTGCCCAAGGTGGAGTTACCTGGAGGAAACCAGGGGAGATGGGCAGATTCACAGCCTCAATGCCACAGGAAGGAAATGTCGAGGGAGAGATGACAGTCCTGGGTGTGGGATGCCAGGTAATACCATCTGTTGGAGACATTTTATAGTTATTTAAACCACACTGTGTGGGAGGTGAAGTGGGCATTCACCCCAGGATGGAAATGAGGAGAGAAGAGGGCATTTGTGGGGACATGCTCTAAAAGGAGGTCCACTTAGTTTCTTATTTATGACTTTGGAATGCCCATGTGTTATTAAATATTTTGCTATGGGTTGTTTGGCAAAAGCTTTTGCAAGACAAACTCAAGAACTTAAACAGCATGGAATTATTATATAGCAAGCAAAATTATAATTATGCTTAGGGTGAAAATAGGTTCATCCTTGAATGTTGGAAATTAAAAGGATGTTTTCTCTGGTCTTCAAAGTCATCCTACTGAGCCTTATGCAAATTTATATCCCCAGTGCTTCCACGTGCCACATTGTAGGTGCTCAATAAATATTTTCTGAATGAATACTTGAATAATTTGATAGAAAACGTATAATCAACATTCGAGTTTACTTCAATACCCTATTATTTGTTTGAAAATATATGGACAGCTGGAAATATTAGAAATGCTTCCCTAAGAACACTTCCCTAGGGTGAGCTTTTATAGGCTTTGATAGAGACTGAGCCTTGATTTAACCTTAGAACTGAGCTTAAGTATAAGACAAGTCCTGCTCAGGGAGTAAACACCAGAAGACTGGTGAAACAAAAGATTCTTCATTCCCCTCAACACCTAAAACACATAGCCACTGAAGTTTAGGGGTGAATATGTTGCTTAGAAAGATATAGAACAGAAAAACATAGCGTCTTAGTGTTAAGTGCAACATTAAAAATGACCTAGGCTGGGCGCGGTGGCTCACGCCTGTAATCCCAGCACTTGGGAGGCCAAGGCAGGTGGATCATCTGAGGTCAGGAGTTTGAGACCAGCCTGGCCAACATGGTGAAACCTCATCTCTGCTAAAAAATACAAATATTAGCCAGGTGCGGTGGTGCGTGCCTGTAATCCCAGCTACTCCGGAGGCTGAGGCAGGAGAATCTCTTGAACCCGGGAGGTGGAGGTTGCAGTGAGCCGAGATCGCGCCACTACACTCCAGCCTGGGTGACAGAGTGAGACGCCATCTCAAATAAAAAAAAAAAAAAAAAAAAAGATCACCTGGTCCAAGGGCCTCATTTTATGATGAGGAAACAGACAGGTAATTGATATCTCCAAAGTCACATTGCTACTTAACAGCAAATCTAGACATAAAATCCAGCACATCATCCCATAGCAGCTTTATAATTATAAACATCAAAGTAACAGGAAAATGAAAGTGGAATAGAATGCAAACTAAATTCCTAAAACTACTGAAATAAAATACTGTAACTACAGGGAGACCTATGTCCAGAATTGAAGTTGTCTTTAGAAATTGTTTTTTTCTTTTTGGAGATGGATTCTTGCTTTGTTGCCCAGGCTGGAGTGCAGTGGCATGATCTCAGTTCACTGCAACCTCTGCCCTCCAGGTTCAAGCAATTCTCCTGCCTCAGCCTCCCGAGTAGCTGGGATTACAGGTACCTGCCACCATGCCTAGCTAATTTTTAGGGGTTTTGTTGTTGTTGTTATTGTTGTTGTTGTTCGGTAGTTTTAGTAGAGATGGGTGTCACCATGTTGGCCAGGCTGGTCTCAAACTCCTGACCTCAAGTGATCCAACTGCTTCAGCCTCCCAAAGTGCTGGGATCACAGGCATAAGCAACCGCACCCGGCCTAGGTGATTTTTTTCATTTAACCCACCTGAGTGGGAAAAATAAGTGAGATATTGGTTACCGATATTCCCAGCCCTTCTGATATGTGAAAGGTTGCAGTGATTTGTTTCTTGACAGCCTGATGCTCCTGCTCTTTCTGCTGTCTTTCTTTCTCTCCACCTAGGAGTCTTGGAGTCCAGTAAAATGTGAGCAGTGTCATTTTCAAATGTAAATTTTATGGCACAGTTTTTATATTTAGATGCATTATTTAAACTAACATGAAAATTCATACAATGGATCACCTTGCAGCACTGAGGATAAACAAACAACATCACACCATAACGTGGATGAATTTACCAGCAAAAAAACTAAAGGAATGGGCAGCCGGGCACGGTGGCTTACTCCTGTAATCCCAGCACTTTGGGAGGCTGAGGCAGGTAGACCACTTGAGGTCAGGACTTCAAGACCAGCCTGCCCAACATGGTGAAACTCCATCTCTACTAAAAATACAAAAATTTGCCAGGTGTGGTGGCAGACGCCTGTAATCCCAGCTACTCCAGAGGCTGAGACAAGAGAACTGCTTGAACCTGGGAGGCGGAGGTTGCAGTGAGCCCAGATCACGCCACTGCACTCCAGCCTGGGTGACAGAGCAAGACTCCGTCTCCAAAAACAAAACAAAACAAAACAAAACCTGAAAACTAAAGGAATGGAGGAGGAATGGGAGATAAAAGAGAAAATACTGTGGGATTTTACTTTCATAAAGTTCAAAAATTGGCAAATGAATCTATGCCATTTGGAATCAGGTTAGTGGAGTCCCTTGGAGTGGGGTTGGGGATAGTGAACTAGAGGGGGCATAAAGAGAGCTCCTTGGGATGTGGTAATGTTCTGTTTCAAGATATGGATTCCAGTTACATAGTGTAGTCATGTTGTAAGCTGTACGCCTATGATTTGTGAGCTTTTAAAATATATATATTATACTTTAATAAGTAGTTTCTTGAAAAAAATTGACAATCCATATCTCTTAACAAATTTTATTTGTAAAAAAAAACTATCTTGTAAACATGATGCTTTAAAATACATTTGAAAAGTAAAACAAATATGAAATGTAAATATATACAAAATGTAAATGTATTTTAGTGCCCCATGTTTATACAGGGTGGATAATACTGAATAATGGCTAAGATTCAGAATAATATATACCAGAAACTGCATGCATAAATTCCCTGGTCACCATTAACATTGTGTTTTTCTTAATGCCTGAAATAACATCTAAACAAGGGGCAGCTGCCTCAGGCAAATGGTACTTAGGTGATTTTAAAGACCTTAATGAGATCAGGTAATTGCTTGGTGAAGCTAAAAATTTTACCTTCAATTAACTGATCAACAGCACCATACATCATCATAACTTCTCACTCCCTTCCACCTCCGTACCATCAAGTCATTTCCTCTAGACGTCTGAACCTGCACTCAGGGTCCATTTTTTAAACATTTATTGAATTAGTCTGGTCTAATCTACAATTAATGGAAAGTCTGTAGTAATGCAGTTTCCATAAGCAGCTAAGGAAAGTTAAAACTTTGAAAGAGCATGTAAAGTAAACACTTTCTCTTCCTTCTACACTTCTTTGCAATTCATAAAATACTTTCAGAAATCATTTAAAAAATTTGAATTTCCTGCTTCCATTTTCTGAATAGATGATGCTGATAAAAATAGTAGTGATCACAGCCCATCCCAAATAGTGTCATTTTTTTTTTCAGTAAACTGGATATATTTTAAATAAAACTCTTGATTGAAATTGAGAAGTGTGAACTGGAAATTGAATGAAATTGCCAAGTCTGAAAGGGAAAAATGGCCAATAAAACCACAGAAGCACTTCTTCAAATTTATGCTGGTAAAAAGATGGGAGAGAACATTTTCTTTTAGAGCTTTTTTAGGCTTAAACAGACCTAAATATGTCCTCGCCTCACCCGTGGCCCAAGTTGGCACCTGTCAAGTGTCTCTGTAGCACTTACAGCCCCTGCCCACTATGCTTTCTGCTGTGCTGCCAAAGCCATCCAGGCAAGCTATGTTTCTGGTGGCCAAGGAATAGGAAGTATAATGAGGGTGCAGGGCTTGGGGAGGGAGGGAAATGGCTCTCCTCTCCTTCAGGGAGGGCACATGGCTTTCACTTTCATTCTGTAGAACGATATTTATTAAAAGTTTACTGTAGGCCAAACATACTGCTGGATGCTGGGGACACAAATAGTAAGCTATCACACTGCTATGTTCAGAGTCCCTTGTGGAACATGCCTCAATGGGCCAGATGAGAAGCAAACTTTCATGTACATATATATATATATACATATATATATATATTTTTTTTTTGAGATGAAGTCTCACTCTGTCACCAGGCTGGAGTGCAGTGGCGCCATCTCAGCTTACTGCAACCTCCGCCTCCCAGGTTCAAGCGATTCTCCTGCCTCAGTCTCCCGAGTAGCTGGGATTACAGGAGTACAACACCATGCTCGGCTAATTTTTGTATTTTTAGTGGAGATGAGATTTCACCATGTTGGCCAGGATGGTCTCGATCTCTTGATCTCATGATCTGCCTGCCTCAGCCTCCCAAAGTGCTGGGATTACAGACATGAGCCACCACACCTGGCCAACTTGTTTTTTTTTAACGCTTTGAAAGATAGAAAGTGTATCTTATAATGCTCATTTCCCCCAGAAAACTGAGGGGGAAATGGTACTTCACTCAGCTTATTAGTTTCCTAATGTAATAGAATAATATGTTACATACACAGAAGTTGCTTATCCCTTATACTGTATCATAGTCCCTTCCAGATGTAATGCTAGATTTGAATCAAGGCAAAAGATTAGGTAAGATGAGCAAAAAAACCTCAATTCTCTTCTTATAGCTGGAGTTAGACTTGATTTGATACCTTTTCAAGAATGCAACAGATTCAATGAGGAAGTTCTCATTACAACATTGATCGGTATAGTAATTGAGGTTTTGGGCTTAATTTCTCTGTGACAGTTTCCTTATCTAGAAAATGGGGTTGATAACAGCCTCTACCTCATAGGGTCGTTGATGATTAAATGATATAAAGATATAAAGCAGGTGAAAGACTTACATAATATTTAGCAGCACATAGTACGTGCTCAGTAATTCACTGATTTAACATATGTTTAACAAGCACCTAATAGGTCAGGCTGAAGATACATAACAGTGAACATAACAGACAAAAATCCCTACCCTCATGATGTTCATATGTCAATAAGGAGAGACACATAATAAATAAGGCAGTAAAAATATTATATCCAATTGCATTAAGTGAAATAGAGAAAATTAAATTGTTGTTGGGGATAGGAAGAGGAGGTTGGCATTGTAAAAAGGTGGCAAAGGAAGGCCATGTCTGAAGGAGAGGAGGGAGCAAGCCATGAGGCTATATTTGGGGGAAAGAGAGTTCCAGAGAGAGGAAAGTGCCAATGCAAAAACAAAGAGACCTGTGTGGTGGGTAGAGAGAACACAGGTCCACAATCCCTCACTGAAAATTCTGAAATCCAAAATCTCTGGAGTCCAGTCATGCATACTCCCTGCCCTCTTTCACCTCCAGACCTGTGTACAGGATCATCCTTCTCCGTGGAACAGCCTTCCTTTTCCTTTTCTCTGGTTGGGAGTCCCTGGCGGACTCTGCCACAGCATCTGCTGTCCATCCCTTATTGCAGCATCTCTCTCTGGTCAGCTCCATTACACTCCAGTGCTACTGAGCGCCTGGACCCTAGAGACACAGGGATTATTACTCTTCTATTTATGTTATTTTATTTTTTTATTTTTATTTTATTTTTTTTTGAGACGGAGTCCCACTTTGTTGCCCAGGCTGGAGTGCAGTGGCTCAAGTGATTCTCCTGCCTCAGCCTCCCGAGTAGCTGGGATTACAGGCACCTGCCACCACACTCTGCCAGTTTTTGTATTTGTTTTAGCAGAGGCGGGGTTTCACCATTTTGGCCAGGCTGGTCTTGAACTCCTGACCTCAAATCATCTGCCTGCCTCGGCCTCCCAAAGTGCTGGGATTACAGGCATGAGCCACTGTGCCTGGACTATGTTATTATTATTGCTTATCTTGGCTTAAAAAAAAAAAAAACTATCCCTGGCGGGATGGGAGCAACGCATTAGGACTCCAGCAACATTTCCCTCAAACAGGATTCTCACCTCAGCTAAAAGTTGAACATTTCTATAAATTTAAAGAAAATCTTGGCCCCAATAGTGACATCTAAAGAGTAGAGATTAGTCATTTTCTATTCTAAATGGGGAAGTAAACTGAATGAAGATGAGGAATCCTAAAAGGGAAAGGGGAAAAAAGAGAAAGGGAATGAATAAGATAAGGAAGGAAAAGTGGGGAGCAGAAGAAGGATGGAAGGGCATAAACCATGAAAGAAAAACATAAACAAGATTATGAGCATATCTTACTGCGAGCGTCTGCGAGCAGCAGGGGAGGGACCCTCTGCTGTTAACTGTTTCCCATACTTGTTCATCTAAGAAGTTGTCTTCAGAGAGAATGAGATTTTTGAATACTTAAGGTTTTTCAAAGATACCAAATTCCCCCTCCAAAATAAAAAGGAGTCTAAGGAATGCTTAGAAAATACGTTTTAAACAAACGTTTTTTAAGTGGGAAGTGGCCTCATTGGCTTTCATGTGGAAAGTCGCCTGATATTGGCAGTGACTTTTTTTTTTTTTTAAAGCAGCGACGCAGGAAAGTGTTCGGCCGCTCGCGGCGACGGCCGGATGCTCCAAAGTCAAGATCCTCCGCAGACAGGAAATGTCTCTGCCAGCTCCAAGGTCCCCTCGCAGCAGCCCTCTGTGTTATCCAGAGAGATTTGTGTACATCCGACTGAAGAGGTTTCCCGCCTGCAACTGCGAACCCAAGAGCTGTCTCAAAAGAAGGGAATCACTTGGGGTGTCTAGTTTTTCTGACTGACACTCGGGGCCCACGGCGTGCCAGGGACGCCGCCTCCTCTCGGGGGAGCCACGCTCCGCTCTAGGAACTGAGGGACCGGAGGCTGAGGATGCGGGTGTCCCCCGGGGCCCCAGCCAGCAAGAGAGGGGTAGAGAGTTCCATCTCCCCTGCTGCTAGCCATGCTTGTATCCACGACGGGGTGATTCTGGTTTTCCTACAGCCACATGTGAAGGGGTAGCTGCTCCTCTGTAGACCTGGGGTCTCAGATCTTTGGGTGAGTGGGAGGAGTCTCCAAAGTGCTTCTTATTTGGAGTTATCAACAATACCAAAAAATACATATCAAGGGAGAAAATTAGATTAGACATATACAGAGCCCAACTGGGACTTCCTAAAACCTCTATGGACTGAAAAATAAATGTCAGTACAACCTGATTACTTTGACCACAAAATACTGAACTCCTTATCATTTATTTTTTCTTTTTTTTTTCTTTTCTTTTTTTTTTTTTTTTGAGATGGAGCCTTGCTCTGTCGCCCAGCTGGAGTGCAGTGCCATGATCTCCGCTCACTGCAACCTCCGCCTCCTGGGTTCAAGCGATTCTCCTGCCTCAGCCTACTGAGTAGCTGGGATTACGGGTACGTGCCACCACGCCCAGCTAATTTTGTAGTTTTAGTAGAGATAGGGTTTCACCATGTTGGCCAGGCTTGTCCCAAACTCCTGACCTCAGGTGATCTGCCCACCTTGGTCTCCCAAAGTGCCTGGCTTGAACTCCCAATCATTTAGAAGCATCCTGGGTGATTGTTTGGTATTCACATTCTGCCCCATATTGTAAGTAGTCACATAAGTATCTCCAATCACAGATTTAAAGGATCATTGATTATTAGATCTTGAAAAAAATCAAAATCAGGAGCTTTTGGGTTCATCAGCTTCCACATGCCAATATATCTGGAGTGGGAATTTTAGTAAGTCTCTTCTGTCCCCAGCAAAATGCGTTTTCCCCAAGTCCAAATAAGTTTTCTTGAATCCCTGTCCTGCCCCCATTAACTAAGATGAATATTCACAGTAATGAAAACCACACACACACACAAAAGCTTGTCAGAAAAGTTGAAAGAGAAAAGGTACTTTCACTATCAGAGATGGTTTCCTCTTTTCCCACAAGATGTCTTATCAGCTTTCACCCTGAGAAAACCATAAAAAGTAAGAAAAAGAAATGTTATGCAATACTTCTCTAAATAAAATACTACACAGTAGGCTAGTCATCTCTAAAAGTGATGTTGTTTAAAGAGTCAAAGTACATCATCCAACAAAATCAATATCATATTAAGTTAGAAAGGGTTCTGAATATCAAAGACCAATGAACTGAATAACTTAAAGTATAAGTACACGACCCAGGGGATTAATCACACACTGTCATGGTGAAATTAGGGCAATTCTTCCAATCATTAACGTTTTGCTTACAAAAATGTGCTTTTCTGTTTGTCTTTCTGCTAAATGATAACCGTTTTCAAGTTGAATCTCCTGATAAAAAGAGTTAAAAACAAGACAGGAGTTGTGCTGTAAAGGTCATACGTGCTGCTTCAACATGAAATAGCCAAAAGACAAACAAATGAAAAATGCCCGGATCGTAGGAGGAATTTCTAAATCTTCATTGGCAATTTGCAATGGGGTACTTCAGAAAAGTGAATGCCTACCTGTGTCCTGAGAATACTGCACCTCCTCCAGTTAACATGCTCTTGATTCTTAAGGACATGTTTAGATTCAGAATGGGAGCAACTTGGTGAGAGTTACGATAAGCTTGAAATTGGAAAGCAGCCTGGTTTCAGGGAATTGTCAACTTTAAAACTAGATTTTACCCCTCAAGTTTTCTAGTGTGAATCAATACGTTAGTCTGTATTTCTCTGCTGAATAGTCATGATACAGTTACTCTCAAGAATAAACATTAACTAGGGTTTATCTCCAGAAGCGAAACACACACACAGGTTTCAGGATTACTTTAATTCAATATTACATCCATAAGCCTCCCATTCTCCAAAAATCTGATACGGACAGTCCCATTTTCAGACGAGATGGATTATGACCTTTGAAACCTTGATGTAATCTTTTAGGCAGGGTCTGGAGCCTACAGCTGATGGGAAGGGAAACTCTCCCACTGGGTGGCCACTTTGGGTGCCAAGGCTGAGGAGACATGGGGAGTAGGGAGAACAATAAGGACGGCATGAACTGAGTTGGGAATTTGAGAGCTGGAAGGGGTTCATATGGTTCAACTAGACCATCTTCGTTCTACAAATGATTTGAGGCCAAGAACTAAAACACCAACCCAAATCTTCAAACTTCCAAGTCTATCCACACCTCTCTGCTTAAGGACTAGTACTGCTTTTCTCAGAAATCTTAATTCCCCTGCAATTCCAGGGGCCTTCTTAGAATCTAAGGAGGCCGGATGTGACAACTCCCTAACAGCAATGACTTTTTCACTGTCTTCATCTGAGTGTCCATATCTGGGGGCACCACAGCCCTAGAAGCCAGGCCAGGGGTCGGGTCATTCCTTCACAGGTCCTTAGCCAGAAGTACCCAACTCTACAACTAGAGGCCTCCTCCATGGAGGCCAAGGCTAGAGAGAGATTTCCAGGCCTCTCCCCAACAGATCTCTGTCATGGTTTTCCTGGAATGTCAGAGACCTGATGGCTCAGCTAGGCAAGCAGCTGGCACAGACTAGCAATACCCTGAACAATCAGAAACCTGGGCCCCCACACCCACCTAACCTCAGCACCCCATTCTCCCTCCATTTCATGGTGCCCCTTCCTCCACCCTGCGCCCTCTGCTCAGCCATCAAACCTCACTCCCACTAGCCTGGATAAGCCCCTCGTTCCTCTGTTCCCCCTCGCCTTTCCCTCCTCTCAGCCCTCCGCCCCAGCCTCTTGCCGGCCAAAGTTACCCGGGGAAGCAGGTGGGAGGAGGAGTGCCGGTCCCACCTGCTTCTTCCGCACCCCGTGCGCTCACATCAGTGGTTCCCCAGGGGTGGTGTCCGGGCCCGCAGCTTTGGCGTCACCTCAGCTCTTGTTGGAAATACAAATTCCCGGTCCCAGCCCAGTCCAGTCCTAACAGATCAGAACTCCAGGAACAGGGCTGGGTTTCCACAAGCCCTGAAGGAGGTTCTGAAGTTCCCCGGGTTCGAGAACAGTTCTCAGCGCAAACCACCTCCCCGCTCCCCTCGGCCAGGGCCCCCCATCCCCCCACTCGGACTTCCCCACCCCGGGCCCCGCCGCGCGGAGCGGGTTCCCAAGCCCCGGCCGCCGAGGGATGACGCGGTGTTGACTAAGCCGGTCAAGGACGGCGAGGGCCAGCCCGGCTGCCGAGGAGAATCGATGGGGTCCGGACGGCCCCGCGCTTCACGGCGCAGCGGGCCTGGGCCTCGGCTCTTCCCGTCGCCTGGCGTGCCCGGGACTCGAACCCATCAGGCTCAGAATCCGCCGGCAGGAGCAGAGCCCCAAGGCAAACGGCCCGGGAGAGGCCCCAACCCACGTTCCAGGCACCCACCCGCGGTCCTGGGACTCGGAGCGAGAGCCCCAGCAAGATCCAGCCCCAGTCACTTCCTGTCCCCAGAGCCCAGCACCGCGCCAAGCACCCAGGAGGTCAAGAAAAGGTGTGCAGACTTTTTAAAATCAAAGAATTAGACTTGCAACGAGGTCAGTCGTCCCACGGACGGCTTTATTTTATAGTCAAGTTACTTATTAAAAAAAAAAAACATTTTGGCCATTTTTTTACAGTGAACAATTCTATATACACATTATAAACATTGTTTGATATAAAACAGTATCTACAATCTACTTACATTTAATTAACCTGTGACTTCTAGTTCATCTGCGATTAATTTTAGTCAGGTCAGTTTCTCTGCTTGAATTGGGAGGTACTATCCCCTTAACACCTTGGTCAAACAGGTACTAAGTGATAGTGCAAAACAAGCATTTAAGATTCTCATCAACCATATCTCTGACAAAAAGAACACACATCTCTGAGACAAGAGCTCCGAAATGTTTTTGGATTTGAGACAGCAGTATAAGAATGTCATATAAAAGTAAAGAATGTTTTCCTTTTAAAATACTCCAAGGCTGCCTGAAATGTAGGCACCTCTGGATTTGGGGTACCCCTTTGCCTTTCCATTAAGTGGGAGATAAACAGATTACAGAAAAGTCGTTCAAGAAGGTCCTATTAAAACCTTTAAAGCTATAACTTAAAAATTTAACAAAAAGTTCAAAATTAATTTTTTATACTGAAAACCACTTACTGTTTTTTTAAAGGGGGAAGAATTTAATCACTATAATGTCACTTTATCAAAACAACCTAAGATCAGTACATAAACTATTTGTTAAGTCAAAATTAAGGTCTCCATGTAGGTTTGTTAATTGAGCAGTGCACCAAATATTTTTAGGTTTCCAGAATACCAGAGAATTGATTCCCTTTCTTATATAGCCTTCCAGTTCTTCTATGAAGATTTTCTGTAGCAAAATATTATTCCTAAATCCAGTTTTCTGAACATGCCAATGCCAGTGGTCATCATCCAGCATTAAAATAGCTTTTATCGCCCTCAATGTCCACTTCCTGATCAGAATCCTCTGAAATCTCTGATTCAAGGTCTTCCTGGGAGGCAGGGGAGGGCGAACATTGAGAGCTATCCAAAGAAGCACCTTTATTCTGTTCACTGGGCAAATCTTGCCTCTGATCACAGGAACTGTCCAAACTTTCCAGTTCTTCTTTTTTATTGCTTTGAGGGTTCTCCTGAATAAAGGAAATGAAAATGGAGATTGGAAGGATCATAAAATATGGATAGGTGAGAGGAATAAATCAAAATGTCTCTTCATCCTATTCCATCTTTTAATTTTTAGTTTACTGAGTGTTTTCAGTTTATAATCTTATTCAGGAGATACATACTTGTGCTTTTTGCTCACTTTGGAAGAAAAGTTTCTGTCATATCAAAGATTATATGCTTAAAAGATGAGAACCAGTCATGAACATAAGGGCAGATACATTATACCAATTGAACACAAATTCTGGTTACTTAACACCAGCCCAGACCCATGGTTTCAATATTCTCAAAAGTTTAAGGGGGAAAGAAAATCAGATCTTTTTTCATTCATTTTCTGGAGTAAATTTATAAACATCTACATGTGTAAATGTTTAACAAGTTACAAAATCATGGCAAAGAAAAAAAATGTGGATCTGGAAGAATGCTGCCAACTGAGAAGGTAGACAATTAGCTACAATTTACTTAAAATCTGGGGCAAATTTCTGGGAAATATCCCCATATTACATAGAAACCACTATTTTTAAGGTCTCTGGTAAACTAGAGTCAAGCCTTTGACCAAGAACTATTAAGTATATAAGCTAGTGAATTTTTAATCCTATACTTGTCTAAAATGCATATAAATACTACATAGAAATATTACAACATCTATTTGTTATATAGTTGCAAGCCTATAGTCTCAACAAATAGATGCACACGGTCAGAAATTGAGAGTGGATCTGCAAATATTTAAATCACATTACAGTAATGAAGTTATGGGAATTTTATTTTCTATTTCAAAATATTCTTTGGGACACTTTCTTTTTAATGAAAAAGTAATGATCAATAAATTTTAAAATCCACTTTGCTTTAAATTTCTCCACTCATTGTTTCAAAGTATTTATTATAAACCGTATATACAATGACAAGTGAACAATTCGGCAATTATCACATAACTTTGGAGAGTATATCCAGATTAGGACATCAAAAATGAATGTTTAGCTTTAAGTCAATAGACCTTCTTTTAAAAACTAAATTAGCCTTTACTTTTTATCACATATTGCGAAACAAGGTCACTGGAAGAAAGACTGTCAGAAAGTTTAAGCTACTTTCCAAACAGGCTTGAATATTTTCTTACAAGTTTTATATTTCATTTTAAGAGCTGGCATTAGATAGAAAATAATTTTTAAACTCCCTGACATTTAATTCTTCTAAAAAACAGTGCAAACAAGACTTAAAGGTGTTTGTTTCTTTATATTTACCCTTGAGTTCTGCCTGGTTTTATTATGGCTGTGTAAATAAAAGAAACAATTTTCTCCCAAAGATAACTGCTTAAGTCATTTACTGTCAATTACTTTATCTTTCCTGCGTTAATTAGATAAACAACATATGGGATTTATAAAACAATTAGCTGGGAGTTTTACTAGCCAGTGTGTGAAAACCCAAGCATAATTGATATAGGAACCCCATTAGGTGCTTTTAGCATTACTGCCACCTGAGCGACTCATCCTGAATTTCAGCAGGACTATTTGTCTTTTTAATCAAGGTGAAGAGGTTAAATAGTCTCTTAAATGACTTTTGCATACAACCCATAACAGCCTTGCACTGAGATAACGTGATAAAAATATTTATTTCCATAGAAACAGAACCATGTCCATACCTGTTTTAGTCTCCTCCATTTAGCGCGTCGATTCTGAAACCAGGTTTTGACCTACAGGAAAGAGAGAAAGAAAACTTGCCACGAGCCCGCGTCGGGACGTGCCAGAGGGCAGGATGGCTCCTCGCCTCTCTCTCGGTGGCCCGGCGACCCCTACCCCAGAAGCCTTCCCTTCCCCGGAGGCGGCCCCAGGCCCCCCGCGAGCTCACCTGTCTCTCGCTGAGCTGCAGCATCTTGGCCAGACGCTTCCTCTCGGGCGGAGAGAGATATTTCTGCGTCTCGAATTTCTTCTCCAGCTCGATGGTCTGGTCGTTGGAGAATCTCACCTGGCCGCCTTTCCTTTTATGCAGAGGCCTCTGCAAGAAGGGGCTCCAGAGTAGAGGTTTGCCTGCGGGCGGGAAGAGCGGCGCTCACCCACTGCCCTGGAGCGGCCTGGCCAGACCCCAGAGCTGTCGGGCCCCAGGGATGACAAAGGTAGGCCAGGAGGCCACCCAACCAGACACATTCACATACACCCACCGGCACGTGGACCTAACACGTTCCCACCGACACACAAACATACCCAAAGTCACACACTGACACTGCAGATGCACACAGCCTTGTACACACACAGACAGACACACAGCCGTCACACCTAGAACTAAATCCAGACATACCTTTAACCCCAAAAAGAATGGGCACTACCGGCTGGGCTTACAATACCACGACCCTCTTTCCCCAGTGGCTCTCGGATTTATACATAACTTTTTGCCCCCTTGGTTCTCCCTTGGTGAGCCGCACTTTCGAACACCGGGTGTGTGCGTGTTGGGGAGGAGCGGGGCTGCTGCACCGACAAGGCCTGGCTGCGCGGGAAGCGCTCGGGCCCGGACACCCGCATTAGGTTGCGCGAGGAGCCTCCAATCCTGGCCGGGGGAGCCGCGGCCTCCTCTGATTTCACACCCAGCCCGCGGGGGCGGCCAGTTAAAGCCACCCCATGGGCTATGGCAACATTTCCGTCAATGTGTTTCCTGTTGGTCTAGCTCGAAAAACTCTGCTTCCTCCTGCGCGGTCCCAGCAGTAACCCAAGGAAACTCAGGGCGCACTGTGAAAACGTTAGCCCCCAGGCCCGGCCCGGCTGAGGGTCCCGCTCCAGCCCCGACAGGCGACCACAGCCAGGCTCGGGCCGCATCATCAAACCCTCGAGACTGGAATCAGACAGACAGGATAACAACTCAAAAACATAAAAAGATGAACTAAAAATACAATCCCCCTCCCCTGTAACGGTGAGAAGGTAAGGTAAAGGGCTGAGCTAGAGGCCGCGCCGTAATAATGGAGACATTAAAATGCTAATTAAGACGTTAATTGTTTTCAGGGTCCCTACTGAAGCTTCCAATAACAGAGTTCATTTAAAACTCTAGAGGCGCCCCGTTTCCTTATTTACCCTAGGGCTCCAGACCTCGAAGGCGCCAAGGGTCACCCACAGCGCGGACCACGGGCGGCTTATTTGTTAGGCCGCACATTGAGGGGACAAGCCCCGAAGTTCTGGAATATATGCCCTATGTGTCCCTGCTTCCCTTCCTAACTGGCGACCAGGAGCTGCTGCTTCCTACTCCCAAAGTAGTGTCGGTCGGTCCGTCCGTCCGTCTGCAGGCCTGCACCTCAACGCTTTGAAAGCTAGCATTGTTTTTTCGAGATTTTGCTTGCGTCAGGCTTCAGACTGGTGCAAAACAGCCTCGAAAAAAAATAGGAAGCAACTGGTTATTTTAGCTGCCATAAAGTCACATCCCACACAGAGGAAATGAACAATATCAGAAAAACGGATCCCGGCTATCAGAAGTCGAGTGTTTCCTGAATTTGTCTGTATTGAGGATGTCGATAAAATAATCAGCAGCGTGCACTACTCCGGGGGAAGGGTCTGCTTCATGCAGCCAGGAAAACACTTAACAGCTTCTGAAACCAGATTTACTCCTATCGAGAACTCAAGATTTCCTGTATGAACGGAAAGGGTCAGGCTCTTTCACTGCACAAGCCTGTTGAACCAGGGCCAGCCCCGTAGCCACCCGGGCCCGGCTGCGATCCCTGCCCCACGGGGGCCGGCCCGGGGCGCCTCGACGCCCCTTTCCCCGTCCCTCCCGCTAAGGGAGCCCCACCCCGGGTAACACGCGCGGTCCACGGCTGCCCTCGCCGCGAGGTCTATCGCCGGCCCGCGCGCCCCGACGCCTGCAAGGTGCAGGAAAACCAATCTGAGTCACGGTGCGGTCAGCCCCGGCCGCGCGCCTCCGGTCCCCGCGCGTGCCCGACAGCTGCTTTTCCATCGCTTTTGCCACAGCCGTCTACCGCCTGCCCCCTTCGCCCCCTCGGCCTCCCGGGCGCTGCCACCTGCCGGGTGGCGCCTCCTCGCCCCCACCCTCGCCCGGCCGCCTTACCCAGGGGGTCGTGGCGGAGCAGGGCGTGCGTGTAGTCGTTCACCGTCCGCGGGAAGGGGTACAGAGGGCCCCCGAAGCCGCCGGGTCCGTAGGCAGCGGCCAGCGCGGCGGCGGAGTGGTGCGAGAAGGCTGGATGGATCGGCGTGGGCTCGTACACCGGGGTCCGGTAGGGGGACACGAGGCTGGTGAAGGAGGAGTTGGGGGACGGCAGCGTGGGGGCGGGCGTGGGCGCGGCGGGCCCGCGGCCCAGGATGTCCTCGATGTAAAAGGGCGTCGGGTGTGCGGGTTGCAGCAGCGGCGTGGGCGCGTACAGCGGCACCCCCACGGCGCCCGCCGCCGGCCCGGGGTGCGGGTACTGCATGGCTCCGCCGCGCTCCGGCCCCTCGCAGAGCTGCTGGCCCGCGCCGCGGCGCTACATTTATCCGCGCTCCGCGCTCCCGGCGATAGGCTCCGCCGGCCGCGGGGTGGGGCCGCGCTCGCTGGCCCCTTCCTGCCGCCGGGCCCTGCGGCCAATGGCGCGGGGCCCCAAGAGCAGCCGCCCGCCCCCACCCCGGCCCGCCCCGCCGGCCAAGCTCCCCGCCCCCGGGACGCGCTTGCTCCCAGGCTCCGGGGAACTGGCGCCCTGGTTCCCCGCCGCCGCTGTCGCCCCTGGGGACTCCAGGCACCCCGGCCGAGGACGCCCTCGAGGGAAGCCCTGGGCCGCGTCCGTCGGGGGAGGCGCGAGGAAGGCGGCCTTCTGGAGTGCGGGCTCCAGCGGCCCTGTCCGCGGCCCCGAGGAACCTCTGCCGAAATTCGGGGGCGCCGTCCGGGCCTGGGCCCGGGGTGGCAGCAGTTGTTTCCAGGCGGGGAGCAGCGGGACTCGGCGGGAGCAGAGGCCGCTGGCCTAAGACGCCTCCCCGGTGGGTGCGCTCCCTGGATTAACAGTGGCGCTGGCTGTCACACCGGCCGTTTCCCGAGCTCAGAGCGGGACAGTGCCCTGGGTTCCTAGGGCTGCTCGGCGGCCCTTAGCTGCGGCCCGGCGGGATTCGGATGGCTGGAGTTCAGGTGCTGCGGACTCTTGGCCGCTCCACCTGGTTTCATTTGGAGGCCTCGGACTCAAGCCACTTCCGCGAGGATGCTGGCAGAAGCCGCTGCGAGCAGCAATCAAGGGGAGGCCCGGGTCCTACAGCGCCGGGCAGAGGCTGTGCAGTCTTCAATCCAGTGGGGGCCGCTCCGTGTCTTTTCTGCTGGCTCTTGAGGGTCGCAGCTGTGCGCAGTCTGGCTCTCTGGTTTTGCACGTGTTTTCTATTGAAGCAGTCCGTACTGCTGGCCCGTATGGCCTCGGCTCTGTGCGGCTCCACTCGCCTCCGGGGCAAGGGGGCATTTTCTTGATTGACGCCCTCCTGCGGTCGTCACACCTCGCGGTGAGCCGTTTCTGCTAAGGTCCTCCATTAATCGTGGAAATGGAAAGACTTCCCTGCTTTTTCTATTGAGACTTCTCAGGTTTTAAAGTTTATAATTTGGAACTATTTGTCCAAACACAGCGGGACCACAGTAGGAAGAGGCGTGGACTGTGAGCCTGACCGCCTGTTCGAGTTTCACTTCGCACATTTTTGTTGAGCAACTACTGTGTGCCAGCAGTGAAAAGGACAGATGTAGTCCCTCTCCTCATGGAGACAGGAAACAAATTTTAATGTATGTATGTGCTAGGAAGGAGATGTACATAATGGTCTAAAACCTGTAACAAGGGGACATCACCTATCTGGGGGACATTAAGGAAGGGAAAAGCTTCCCAAGAATTGATGTTTGAAAAGTGAGTGGGTGTCAGCAAGCCCAGGGTGCTTGGACATTCCAAGTCCGGAGAATAGCATGTGAGCGTTGTTAGTTAATGCAACTTTCGTCAAGTCACCATCCCTGAGTTTTTCTCATCTGAAACGTTTGAGACTTGGCCTAAAGGCTCCTGATCTTTTTAGGGTATTGTTAATAGGTATCTTTCAGAATCTAATGACAGACAAGAGCTACAAGCCCAGACAAACTCAGAAGTGTACTACACTATCATTCGAGTTAAAGCATGTTGGGGGTAGGTAAGAATATAATTGCTCTATTATACAGTACATATAAATTATAAATTTTTATATTACTCCATGATATAAACTATCTCTGGAAGGATAACGAACATTGGCTGACTATGAAGAAAGGGGTGGGATTGGAGGGGGCATATATAGCTGTGAATATCTGGAGACTTGCACTAGATGGATGTATGACCTATTCGTCGTATAAGTAAGTCCTTGAAGAAGTGGCTGATTCTAGATCTAGGGCAAGAAAAGTACAAGGTAAGCTCAAAGACATCTTGTGCCAGAAACCGTGAAAAGAAAATAGGGACCACCTTGGAGTGGTTTCCATCGGCAAAATTTGGGGTGATTTAAGCTTTAAAAATACATTAGGGATTATACCACTTTGAATATAACAATTCGTGAGTCCATAGTGGTACTCAGAGAGAGAAAGGTGCAGTGGATGTGAAAGCTGGAAGAATGTCAGCTAACAGATGTAGAAAAATTGGTACAATCAAAAAACGTAATAATTCATTCAAGAAGAATCATCATCAACTAACACGTGAAATGTTGAGGATGAGGATTTTCACAAGGCCTCATATCATCCCAATTAACTGGATTCTGGATTTTAAAAAACTATAAAGGAGCCGGGCGCGGTGGCTTACGCCTGTAATCCCAGCACTTTCGGAGGCAGAGGCGGACGGATCACGAGGTCAGGAGATCGAGACCATCCTGGCTAACACGGTGAAACCCCGTCTCTACTAAAAATACAAAAAATTAGCCAGGCGTGGTGGTGGGCGCCTGTAGTCTCAGCTACTCAGGAGGCTGAGGCAGGAGAATGGCGTGAACCCGGGAGGCGGAGCTTGCAGTGAGCCGAGATCGCCCCACTGCACTCTAGCCTGGGCGACAGAGCCAGACTCTGTCTCAAAAAAAAAAAAAAAAAAACAACTATAAAAGACATTGCTTTTTATTGGGGGGGGGGGTGATAATGGGGACAAACTATGAAGTATATGTTAGTTGACATTATTAATCTTCTTTTAGATGTGATTGGTATTGCAGGTTACTTTGGAAAATGTCTGCGATCTTGGGAGTTGCAAGCTAAAGTCTTTAGGGGTGATGGGTCATATCTGCAGCTTACTTTTAAATACTTCAATATATACATATATGTGCATACACATCTACATGTATATTTATACACACATATCTATGTATATGTTCATATATGTATATATAAAGAGGGAGATATCACAGGTTCAGTTCTAGACCACTTCAATAAATAAACATAGCAATAAAGCAAGTCACATGAATTCTTTGGTTTCCCAGTGCATGTAAAGGAGGTTATCTTTACACTATACTACATTCAGTGTGCAATGGCATTATATCTTAAAAAGCAACGTACATACCTTAATTTAAAAATACTTTGTTACTAAAAAATTGCTAACGATTGGCAGGGGGTGGTAGCTCATGCCTGTAATCCTAGCACTTTGGGAGGCCAAGGCTGGCGGATCACTTGAGGTCATGAGTTGAAGACCGGCCTGCCAATATGGTAAAACCCTGTATCTACTAAAAATACAAAAATTAGCTGGAAAGTGCTTGAACCCGGGAGGCAGAGGTTGCAGTGAGCTGAGATCGTGCCACTACACTCCAGCCTGGGCAATAGAGTGAGACTCCATCTCAAAAAAAAAAATTGCTGACAATCATCTGAGCCTTCAGCAAGTCATAATTTTTTTGCTTTTGAGGGGTGTTGCCTTGATGTGGATGAGTGCTAACTGATCAGGGTGGGAGGCACAGAAGGTTGGGGTGGCTGTGGCAATTCCTTAAAGACAACCATGAAGTTTGCCACATCTGTTGACCCCTCCGTTCATAAAAGATTTCTCTGTAGCATGTGGTGATGTTTGATAGCATTTTTATCCACAGTAGAACTTTCAAAATTGGAGTTCATTTTCTCAAACCCTGTGCTGCTCTATCAAGTATGGTTGTGTAATAGTCTCTCTTTTTTGTCCTTTTTTTTTTCTTTTCTTTTTTCCTTTTTGTAGAGAATGGAGTCTCGCTCCATTCATTGCCCAGGCATGTCTCGAACTACCGGGCTCAAGCTATGCTCCTGCCTCTGCCTCCCTAAATGTTGGGATTACAGGCATGAGCCATCGCATCCAGCTATGTAATATTCTAAATCCTTTGTTGTCATTTCAATAATGTTCACAGCATATTCACCAGAAGTAGATTCCATCTCAAAAAACCACTTTCTTTGCTCATCCATAAGAAGTAACTCCTCATCCATTCAAGTTGTATCATGAGATTGCAGCAATTCAGTCACATCTTCAGGCTCCACTTCTATTTCTCTTGCTGTTTCCAGCACATATGCAATTACTTTCTCCACTGAAATCTTGAACCCCTCAAAGTCATCTGTGAGGGTTGGAATCAACTTCTTCCAAACTTCTGTTAATGTTGATATTTTTACCTCCTCCCATGAATCATGGCCTCTGGAATGGTGAATCCTTTCTGGAAGGGTTTTACTTGACTTTGCCCACAGAGGAATCACTATCTATGGCAGCTATAGCCTTACAAAATATATTTCTTAAATAATAAGATTTGAAAATCAAAATCACTCTTTGATTCATGGGCTGCAGAATGGATGTTGTGTTAGCAAGCATGAAAACAACATTCATCTCTTTGTATATCTCCATCATAGCTCTTGGGTGACCAGGTGCATTGTCAATGATCAGTAATAATTTGAAAGGCATATTTTTTTCCTGGGCAGTAGATCTCAACAGTAGGCTTAAAGTGTTCAGTAAACCACACAGTAAAATGATGTGCTGCCATCCAGGCTTTGTTATTTTACTTATAGGGCACAGGCAGAGTAGATGTAGCATAGTTCTTAAGGGCCCTAGGATTTTCAGAATGGCCAATAAGCATTGCTTTAAACTTAAATGTCAGCTGCATTAGCACCTAACAAGAGAGTCAGACTGTCCTTTGAAACTCTGAAGCCAGCATTGACTTCTCACTAGCTATGAAAGTCCTAGATGGCATCTTCTTCCAATAGAAGGCTTTTTGGTCTACGTGTAGAATCAGTTTAGTGTAGCTACGTTCATCAATGATCTTAGCTAGATCTTCTGGGTAACTTGCTGCACCTTTTCTGTTAACATTTTCTGCTTCACTTTGCACTTTTATGTTATGGTGATGGCCTCCTTCCTTAAACCTCGTGAACCAACCTCATCTAACATCCACCGTTTCTTCTGCAGCTTCCTCACCTTTCTCAGCCTTCATAGAATTGAAGAGAGTTGGGGCCTTGCTCTGGATTAGGCTTTCGTGTAAGGGAATGTTGTGGCTGGTTAGATCTTCTATCCAGACCACTTGCACTTTCTCCAGATCATCAATAAGGCTGTTTCACTTTTTAGCATTCATTTGTTCATTGGAGTACCACCTTAAATTTCCTTCAAGAACTCTTCCTTTGTGTTCACAGCTTGTCTAACTTTTAGTGGATCTTAACTTTCTACATGGCCTCCTTGCTGAGCTTAATCATTTCTGGCTTTTGATTGAAAGAGACATGCAATTCTTGCTTTTCCTTGAACACTTAGGGGCTGTTGTAGGGTTATTAATTTGCCCAATTTCAATATTGTTGTCTCTCAAGGAATAAGGAGGCCCAAGGAGAGAAGGAAAGAGACTGGGGAACAGCCTGTGAGTAGGACAGTCAGAACACACGACATTTATTAAGTTAGCTGTCTTATATGGGTGCAGTTTGTGGTGCCCCAAAACGATTACAATAGTAACATCAAAGACCACTGATCGGTGGATCATCATTACAGATATAACAATAAATATTATGAGAATTACCCAAATGTGACACAAAGACATGAAGTGGGCACATGTTCTTGGGAAAATGGTGCCAATAGACTTGCTTGATGCAGGGGCGTCACAAACCTTCAATTTGTAAAAACTGCAATATCTGCAAAGCACAATGAAGTGAAGCACAATAAAATGAGGTATGCCTGTATCGAAAATTATTAATTGGTGAATTTAGGTGAAGAGTATACAGGTGTTTGTTGTACTATAATTTCAGAGTATACAAGTATTTGTTGTACTCTAATTTTAGCTTTTTTATAATTACACATAGCAATTAAATTACCATAATTCCTGTAGATTTGAAAGTTTTCAATATAAAAATGAGAAAAAATGAAAACACTGTTTCTTTTTTTAATCTCAAATTCCTTTTTACCATACTTTTTTTGTGTGTGTGTGAGACGGATTCTTGCTCTGTCGCCCAGGCTGGAGTGCAGTGGCATGATCTCGGCTCATTGCAAGCTCCTCCTCCTGGATTCACGCCATTCTCCTGCCTCAGCCTCCCAAGTAGTTGGGACTACAGGCGCCTGCCACCACACCCGGCTAATTTTTTTGTATTTTTAGTAGACAGTGGTTTCACCATATTAGCCAGGATGGTCTCGATCTCCTGACCTTGTGATCTGCCCATCTCGGCCTCCCAAAGTGCTGGGATTACAGGCATGAGCCACCGCGCCCGGCCTACCATCCATTTTTTTTAAAGGCATAATGTTTTGAATGATTTCTGAAGATTGCATACAATTTCAGGTAGTGCCTTGCCCCTGGAAACTATCAGTGAAGGGTTATTTGGGAATCATTGATCCCTCTGTGGGTCAGCTCCAATGTTGTGCCATCTCCACCGGTCATCATTCTCATCCCATGGCCTGATGAATTCAATGTGCTCTTCTGTGTTCCAAGGACAGAGACAAGCTCTGGGGACAAAGAAAGAACAGTTATTATATGAAGTTCAAACCTACCTTCACAAGTTATGTTTGGGTCTTGAAAGATTGGGACCTCAGTAAACTAAGCAGAAAACTGTGCTAATTATTTTTCTCACAAAATGTTTCCCCTTTGTTTTCATTGTGCACCTTTTTCCTGCCCCTTCTACTCTGCGAGTAACAGATGATGACTCCAATTCATTTAGTGCTTTCACAGTAAATCACTAGCCAGCCTTTATTACCCATCTTCAGAAACAGTATTAGTTTATGGTACTGGTTTATTCTGTGCATGATTCAGCCACCAGCCAAAAGATCTAAATCTACAAATATTTTAAATATATATATTAAAATGCTAGGGAAATAATCACTAGCATAGAGTTATTAAATAATCACTAATAAAGGAAGCATCCTCTCTTTCTTTGATTTAGCCACAGATCCTGGGAAGTAGATGGAGATCTTAAAAGGCGTTGGTAAAACATTCCAACTCAGCTACATAATCCTCACTGGCAAACTGAAGCACTTAATTCTGTTAAGCTATATAACACTACCTTTTCTACATCCAATCGTCAGATCCATGTTCACTTAGCTGAAGTTAAAAAAAAAAAAATTACAACCACATTTGTGAATGTCACATTTATTGAACTACATAATTTTTAATATCACTTGTGTACGTTTTATAGTTTGTTTTATTGTTTTAAAAGTCATTTGGGGCCCTAAAAGAACTAGATTTTTCCAAAGTTGTGCTTATGATTTTTTTTCACACAGTCAGAACTAATAAAACAAAACTGTTGTAGCTATTTAATTCAAAATCTCTCGGAGTTTCAATATTTTTTCTCTGCTGGATACTAAAACCAATAAAGCTCCATGAGATTTTAATTATATTCTGAATTAAACAAGACTTTCTCCAAAAATTTGGCCCCATTTATTTTAGCCATTGCTGTTGTGCAAAAGACCAAATTTGTAAGAAGAGAAGGTAGTTCTCACTTGTAATTTATCTAGAAGGAATTTAGGTTAACTTTTTGCAACTTACTTTTAATAAATGTATGTAGAGGTAAAAATTCAAGTTAGCTATAGCTTGAAAGCATCAATGGATTTTATTATAACAACTTCGTTCTATTTATACTTACACTAAGTTTTATTGTCTTCAACTGTTGGGATGACTAAATCATTTATTAAATTTCATATCAAATCATATATTTTTCAAATATTTGAGAAAATCTAATTAGTGCTTTAGTGGTTTACTAACTTACAAAATACTAACCTGATCAAATAGAAATGCCTCATCCCCATCATAAATGGAATCAGAGCCCTGAAATACATAAGCAGTAGGCATCATGACATTGCTTCAGTGACGTTCTTTTTCCAAATTTTTTTTTTTTTTTGAGATGGAGTCTTGCTGGAGTGCAATGGCGTGATCTCAGCTCACTGAAACCTCCACCTCCTGCATTCAAGCAATTCTCCTGCCTCAGCCTCCCAAGTAGCTGGGATTACAGGTACCTGCCACCACACCTGGCTAATTTTTGTATTTTTAGTAGAGACGGGGTTTCACCATGTTGGCCAGGCTAGTCTTGAACACCTGGCCTCAGGTGATCCACTGGCCTCAGCCTCCCAAAGTGCTGGAATTACCCACATGAGCCACCACACCTGGCCTTTTTCCACATTTTACATACTACAAGGTGCCTCACATACCACTGTCATGTGGGTGAATTTTACTGACCATGGAGCTTTAGGTAGAGCTTTAGGTAACTGCTCAATTTAAAAAGTGATGATGAATTCAATAATAAAAAGAACACCCAATTCTTTAAATGAGCTAAAGGTCTGAATAGATATTTCTCCAAAGAAGTTATACAAATAGCCAATAAGCACATGAGAAGATGTTCAACATCATTAGTCATCAGGGAAATGCAAATCAAAACCACAATGAGATACCACTTCACACCCACTAGGATAGCTATAATAATTTTAAAAACACAAGTGTTGGTGAGGATGTGGAGATTTAGAACCCCCCCATGCTTTGCTAATCGCAATGTAAAATGAAGCGGCAGCTTTGAAAAGCAGTCTGGCAATGCCTGAAAAGTTTAAACAAAGTTACCACATGACCCGATGATTCTACCCTTGGGTATATTCCCACAAAATGAAAACATATGTCCACACAAAAACTTGTTCACAAATGTTCACAGCAGAATTATTTATGATAGCCAAAAAGTGGAAACAACCCAAATGTCCCTCAAATGATGAAGGGGTATGTTAAAAGTGGTATATCCATACAATGGAATATTATTTGGTAATAAAAAGATACATCTGATACATGGATGAACTTTGAAAACATTTATCTTCAAAAGAAGTCAGACGCAAAAGCCCACAGATTGTATGTATCTTTCAAGCTTGTCCAGCCCATGGCCATGGGTCTCATGTGGCCCAGGATGGCTTTGAATGTAGTCCATCACAGATTCGTAAACTTTCTTAAAACATTATGAGATTTTTTGTGATTTTTTTTTTAGCTCATTAGCAATCTTTAGTGTTAGTGTATTTTAGTGTGGCCCAAGACAGTTCTTCCTCTTCCAGTGTGGCCCAGGGAAGCCAAAAGATTGGACACCCCTGCTGTATATGAAATGTCCAGAATAGGCAAATCTGTAGAAATGAAAAGTGGAATAGTAGTTGCCAAGGCTGGGGAACTTGGGGATAAATGAAGGGTGACTGCTGGTGGGTACAGGGTTTCTTTCTGGAGTGATGAAAATGTTCTAACAGTTATTGTGGTGGTTGTTACGCAACTTTGTGAATAGCTTTAAAAAAACTTTTTTTTTTTTTTTTGAGACAAGGCGGAGTTCACTCTATTACCCAGGCTGGAATGCAGTGGTGTGATCTTGGCTCACTGAAACCTCTACCTCCCAGATTCAAGTGATTCTCCTGCCTCAGCCTCCCAAGTAGCTGGGATTACTGGCGTGTGCTACCACACCCAACTAATTTTTATATTTTTAGTAGAGACGGGGTTTCACCATCTTGCCCAGGCTGGTCTCGAACTCCTAGCCTCAGGTAATCCACCCACCTCGGCCTCCCAAAGTGCTGGGATTACAGGTGTGAGCCACCACACCCGGCCAAAAAAAACTTTAAATGGGTAAATTTTATGATATGTGAATTACACCTCAATACAACTGTGTAGGTTTGGTTTTTTGGTTTTTTTTTTTGAGACGGAGTCTCGCTCTGTTGCCCATGCTGGAGTGCAGTGGCATGATCTCGGCTCACTGCAAGCTCCACCTCCCGGGTTCACGCCATTCTCCTGCCTCAGCCTCCTGAGTAGCTGGGACTACAGGCACCCGCCACCATGCCCGGCTAATTTTTTGTATTTTTAGTAGAGACGGAGTTTCACTGTGTTAGCCAGGATGGTCTCGATCTCTTGACCTCGTAATCCGCCCGCCTCAGCCTCCCAAAGTGCTGGGATTACAGGCATGAGCCACCGCGCCCAGCCTGTTTTATTTTTTGAGACAGAATCTCTCTCTGTCACCCAGGCTGGAGTGCAGTGGCGTGATCTCAGCTCACTGCAACCTCCGCCTCCCGGGTTCGAGTGATTCTCCTGCCTCAGCCTCCAGAGTAGCTGGGATTACAGGTGCCCACTACCATGCCCGGCTAATTTTTGTATTTTTAGTAGAGATGGGGTTTCACCACATTGGCCAGGCTGGTCTCCAACTCCTGACCTCAGGTGATCCACCAGCCTCAGCCTCCCAAAGTGCTGGGATTACAAGCACAAACCACCTTGCCCGGCCATTTTTTGTTTTTTGAGACAGGATCTCTCTCTGTTGCCTAGGCTGGAGTGCAGTGGTGTGATCTCGACTCACTGCAACCTCCGCCTGCTGGGTTCAAGCGATTCTCCTGCCTCAGCCTCCTGAGTAGCTGGGATTACAGGCACGTGCCACCACAGCCTGGCTAGTTTTTGTATTTTTAGTAGAGATGCGGTTTCACCATATTGGTCAGGCTGGTCTCGAACTCCCGACCTCAGGTGATCCGCCAGCTTCAGCCTCCCAAAGTGCTGGGATTATAGGTGTGAGCCACCACACCTGGCCAGTACTATTAATCTCAATGATAAACCAGGACTCATGCTGTCTGGACCATGGACACCTCTATTCAAGAGGAGCAGCCTGTTCCTCTTGATCCTGTGCCTCTTAATTTGCATGTTTTTCACCAACCAGGTGCCCTTCTAATCAGCACCGAGAAAGTAGGGGAAGAGGGACTTACTGCCAGAGAACTCAAAGTCTATTGGAAAACCTGAAAGCCAGTCCAAATTCTGTCCCTGTTTTTAAAATTTTCACAACGTCCTCTCAGATCATATGGCCACAAAATTCCACCATCCTTCACTTTAAGGAGCACTGTAAAGATTCTATTCTGAGAGAAGGAAAAGGCAACAAAATGTTGTGATGCGACATTTTGAAGTCGCAAGACCTGTGTTCTGCAGGGCTGTCAGAGAGAGCTCGGTTCAGACAGAGGTGGAAGGGAAGTAGTGTGGGGATCTATGAGAGCTGAGGATGGCCGCCTCCTAGAAAAACAGAAGCTTCATGGTAAAGACATTGTGAATTAACCTACAGGAACTCACTCTCCCGTTCCACAAGGACTTCATCTCAGTTCAAACATAAGCTGGCTTCCCGAGGACACGTTTCCCCCAGACGTGAAATGGGCCTGAAACACTGAATTATTTAAGATTGGCTTATCGCTGGCTGGGCATGGTGGCTCATGCCTGTAATCCCAGCACTTTGGGAGGCCGAGGTGGGTGGATCACGAGGTCAGGAGTTCAGGACCAGCCTGGCCAACATGGTGGAACCCCATCTCTACTCAAAATAAAAAAATTAGCTGGGCGTGGTGGCACGCACCTGTAATCCCAGCTACTTGGGAGGCTGAGGCAGGAGAATGTCTTGAAGCCGGGAGGCGGAGGTTGTGGTGAGCCGAGATCGTGGCACTGCACTCCGGCCTGGGTGATAGAGCGAGACTCCATCTCAAAAAAAAAAAAAATGCTTATTGAAGAAGTCTGAGGTCATTCGGAGAGGTGTGAGAGTGGTAGGAGAGATTGCCCACGCCAAGGTTTGACCCAAAAAAGAACTCCCTGACTGAAGTTACAGGCCTCACCAGAAACTGATAACATTGGTTGCTCAAAAGGGGGAAGCTAGTTGGTGGTGTAGACATAGTGGTGGAGAGGGGCAGGGGAGAATGAAATGGGAAGTGGCTTTATGCTGCCATTTTTGTACTTTTTGAATTTTGAACCCGGTTTCTAAAAAGTGTCTGGCATATAGTAGGCGCGCAATAGATATTTTTGAAAAGCTGAATGAATGGAGTCAAATAAACGTGATTGTTTAAAACTTTTAGTTTCAGAGGTACATGTACAGGTTGGTTCTATAGATAAATCACATGTTGCAGGGGTTTGGTGTACATATTATTTTGTCACCCAAGTAATAAGCATAGTACTCTTTTGGGAGTTTTTCAGTCCTCACGCTCCTCCTACCCTCCACCTTCAATTAGGCCCTGGCATCTATTGCTCCCTTCTTTATCTCAATGTTCAGCTCCTACTGATAAGTGAAAACATGTGGTGTTTGCTTTTCTGATCCTGCATTAGTTTGCTTAGGGTAATGGCCTCCATCTCCATCCATGTTGCTGCAAAGAACATAATCTCATTCTTTTTTATGGCTGTGTACTATTCCATGGTGTATATGTACCACATTTTCTTTATCCAGTCTACTTAGGATGGACATTTGGATTGATTCCTTGTCTTTGCTATGGTGAATAGTGCTGCAACGAACATGCAAGTGCATGTGTCTTTATGGTAGAATGAGTTCTATTTATTTGAGTATATACCCAATAATGGGTCAAATGCAAACATGATTTTGAATTCAAGTCCCACCAATTTTACTGTATGCTTTGATTAGTTTCCTCTTTTTTTTTTTTTTTTTTTTTGAGATAGAGTCTCACTCTGTCACCCAGGCTGGAGTGCAGTGGTGTGATCTTGGCTCACTGAAACCTCTGCCTCCCAGGTTCAAGCGATTCTCCTGCCTCAGCCTCCCGAGTAGCTGGGACTACAGGCATGTGCCAACACACCCAGCCAATTTTTTGTATTTTTAGTAGAGACGAGGTTTCACCATATTGGTCAGGCTGGTCTTGAACTCCTGACCTTGAGATCTGCCCGCCTCACCCTCCCAAAGTGCTAGGATTACAAGTGTGAGCCACCAAGCCCGGCCTGATTAGTTTCTTAACTTCTTCGAGCCCCAGTGTCCTTTAAGTAGCATAGGGATGGTAATATCTTTCTCATAATAGTATTGTGATGATAAAATGAGTTGTTGCATGTCAATCACTGGCATAGAGTAAGCACTTAATAAATGGTGGTTGCCATGGTAATGATAATAATGATAATGCCAATGACAACTACAATAATGATAATGGAGAAAAGTAGCTCAAGGGGCTCTTCTAATTCTTTTATGGTAAAATAGAGCATTTCTCTAGCAAATATTGCTTGAAATAAATGTGCCTTGTCTGGATTTTGGAAATCTGTTATTATAGGGAGATTTTCAGTTAGAAATTTATCCAGGGTCTATCATACTAGATATAAATATCTAGTGGAGAATATAAATATTAATAGGACAAGGCTCCTGCCCTCAAAGAGCTTTGTTATAATGGTATTGGTAAATGAATGTCCTGAAAAGCTCCAGACTATCTGATTTTTGTTGTTGTTATTGTAGTGGATTTAATTATAATGAACATATAACATGAAGATTCAAGAGCTGGAAATTCAATGAATCTAATACTCTAGATTCTGTAGTCACTAGTGTGGCAATGTGCCAAATATCACATGGACAATATTCTCATCTTCTTACCTTTGCTTAGCATCTGAATTTTTTGTACAGTGTTTATATATATATTCCTTAGTATCTGAATTTTTTATACAGTGTTTATATATATATTCCTGAATATAGAAGGTAGTGTTACCCAGTAGTTAAAAGTATGGACTTTTCTCTAAACTTTCTAACTCTGTGATGTTGGGCAAGGCATTTACTCTTTCTCAGCATGTGTTGTTTTATTGTTTTGTTTTGAGTTTAGCCTTTTTAAAAAAAGGCCGGCTAATAATCACACTCATATCATATGGTTTTAAAATGTTTAGCACTATGCCTGACCCAGTAAGTTCTCTACTTCCTTCTGTTTGAGGAGAGTAGAATAAATTTTGCCTGGTTGCAGAAAAATAGCTGTAGAAAAAACTAGTTCAGGCCAGGCATGGTGGCTGATGCCTGTAATCCCAGCAATTTGGGAGGCTGAAGCAGGAGGATCTTTTGAGCTCAGAAGTTCAAGACTAGCCTGGGCAACATGGTGAAACCCCATCTCTACAAAAACAAAAACAAACAAAAAAACCAAAAACCTTAGTTCAGCCCATCTTTCCTTCTCCCATGTTTAAGGGCGAACAATTTTTTGGTTGATTGATTTTTTAACTTCATAAATTATGCAAATGCTATGAGTTGAATGTATCCCACAAAGTTTTGTGTTGTAAATGTAATCCCTAATGCAACAGTGTTGAGAGATGGGATGTGTAAGAGGTGATTAGGTCATGAGTGATCTGCCTTCATGAATGGATTAAGGTTGTTATCACGGGAGTGGGTTCATTGTCAAGATAGTGGGTTTGTTATAAAATCGAGTTCAGCCCTCTCTCATCCTTTCCCACCCTCTCATTTTCCGCCATGGGATGATGTGGCAGGAAAGCCCTCATTAGATGCTGGCACCTTCATATTGGACTTTCCAGGCTCCAGAACTTGAAAGTTTGGGAGCTAAATACATTTTCTTCTTTATAAATTACCTAGTCTTCAGATATTCTCTTATAGCAGCACAAAATGGACCAAGACAGAAAACTGGTACCAAGAAGCAGGGCTGATGCTATAACAAATGCCTGAAAATGTGGAAGCAACTTTGGAACTGGGTAATGCATAGAGGCTGGAAGAATTTAGAGGAGCAGGCTAGAAAACACCTAGACTGCCATGAATGAAGCACTAAGGGCAATTCTTAAGAAGGCTCAGAAGAAGAGAAAAGCTGTCAGCAAAGTTTGGACCTTCCTAGAGATTACTACAGTGATGTTGTTTAGAATGTTCATAGAAATAGGGACAGTAAGCCAGGCGCGGTGGCTCATGCCTGTGATCCCAGCACTTTGGGAGCCCAAGGTGGGTGAATCACCTGAGGTCAGAAGTTCGAGACCAGCCTTACCAATATGGTGAAACCTCGTCTCTACTAAAAATACAAAAATTAGCCGGGCATGGTGGCGCACGCCTGTAATCCCAGCTAATTGGGAGACTGAGGCAGGAAAATCGCTTGAACCCAGAAGGTGGAGCTTGCAGCGAGCCAAGACTGCACCATTGCACTCCAACCTGGGTGACAAGAGTGAAACTCCATCTCAAAAAAATAAACAATAATAAAAAATAAATAGAATATCTAGTGGAAAAAATCTCTAAGATGAAAAATATTGAAGAAGCTTCGTGGCTACTTTTAACTGCATGTAGTAAGATATGAGAGGATAGAAAGAATTTTTTTACCCCTACCAAAGAACTGATGAGAAATAATTAATTGTATTTCTTTCTTTTTCTTTTTTGAGATGGAGTCTGGCTCTGTCACTCAGGCTAGAGTGCTGTGGCGCCATCTCAGCTCACTGCATGCTCCACCTCCCGGGTTCAAGTGATTCTCCTGCCTCAGCCTCCCTGGTAGCTGGGATTACTGGCGTGCAGCACCACGTCTGGCTGATTTTTGTATTTTTAGTAGAGACAGGGTTTCACCATGTTGGCCAGGATGGTCTCGAACTCCTGGCCTCAAGTGATCCACCTACCTCAGCCTCCCAAAGTGCTGGGATTACAGGCGTGAGCCACCGCACCAGGCCTGATGAGAAATAATTTAAAGATTGAATTTATCAATAAAAGGAAAGCAGAGCAGAAAGATTTAGAAAATTCACAGCCTGGCCTGGTAAAGAGTGAAAAGGCATCTTTAGGAGAGCAAACCAAGGCCATAGCCAAGCAACAATTTGCTAAAGAGATTGTAGGAATAGAGGAAAGCCAGGTTCCATTTATTAAGGCAATGGAAGGATGATCCCAGAGGCATTTCAGAGCTCTTTAAGACAAGCCAGGGCCTTGAGGGCGAGGTTTCCAGAGAGGCCCCTGTGAAACCTCAACATTTGCTGCTCTGTACTGACTCCTGCCCAGGAGTTCGAGGCTGCAGTGAGCTGTAATCATACCACTGTACTCCAGCCTGGACAACAGAGCAAGATGCTTGTCTCAAAAGAAAAGAAACACCCTCTAGCAACCTAGCCGCCCACCACACTACTGAAAACCAAAGAGAAAGAGAAAATTTTGAAGACGACCAAAAACAGAAGACACATTAAATGCAGAGGAACGAAGATAAGAATTATACCAGGTTTTTCATTAGAAACTGTGCAAACCAGAAGACGATAAAGTGACATTTAAAAAATATTGAAAAAACCCACTTTTAACCAGAGTTCTATACTCAATGAAAATACTTTTCAAAAATGAAGGCAAAATGAATACTTCTTTAGAAAACAAACCTAACAATTTATTACCAACAGTCCTGTACTATAAGAAATATTGGCCAGGCACGGTGGCTCCCGCCTATAATCCCAGCACTTTGGGAGGCCAAGGTGAGCAGATCACCTGACGTCGGGAGTTCAAGACCAGCCTGACCAACATGGAGAAGCCCCATCTCTACTAAAAATACAAAAATTAGCCAGGCGTGGTGGTACATGCCTATAATCCTAGCTACTCGGGAGGCTGAGGCAGGAGAATCGCTTGAACCCGGGAGGCAGAGGTTGTGGTGAGCCGAAATCACACTACTGCACTCCAGCCTGGGCGACAAGAGTGAAACTCCATCTCAAAAAAAAAAAAAAGAAAGAAAGAAAGAAAAGAAATGTTAAAGAGAGTTCTTAGGCCAGGCGCGGTTGTTCACGTCTGTAATCCCAGCACTTTGGGAGGCCAAGGTGGATCACTTGAGCCCAGGAGTTTGAGACCAGCCTGGGCAATATAGTGAGACCTTGTCTCTACAGGAAAAAGAAAAGAATTAGCCAGGCATGGTGGTGCACACCTGTAGTCCCAGCTCCTTGGGAGGCTGGGGTGGGAGGACTGCTTGAGCCCAAGAGGTAGAGGCTGCAGTGAGCTGTGATCATGCCACTATGCTCTAGCCTGGGTGACAAAGCAAGAGCTTGTCTCAAAAAAAAAAAAAAAAAAAAGGAAGTTCTTTAAGCAAGAGGAATATGATATCACAGAATCTGGTATTATACACAAAGCAAAGAAATCTACACACAAAAAATGAAGATTTCTGGAAATGACTAAAATTAAATATAAAAACTTTTTTACTTTTATTTTTGATCTCTAAAAATTATTGACTTTCAAAAAGAAATATAGTGGAATGTATTATGGGTTTATTGCACATTTATAAATAAAAACAATCATAGAAAAGATTAAAGAGAAGAATTGAAAGTGTACTGTTACTAGGTTCTTCTTTTTTTGAGACGAAGTTTCGCTCTTGTTGCCCAGGCTGGAGTGTAATAGGGCAATCTCAGCTCACTGCAACCTCCGCTACCCAGGTTCAAGCGATTCTCCTGCCTCAGCCTCCCGAGTAGCTGGGATTACAAGTGCCTGCCACCATGCCTGGCTAAATTTTTGTATTTTTAGTAGAGATGGGGTTTCACCACGTTGGCCAGGCTGGTCTCAAACTCTCGACCTCAGGTGATTGCCCGCCTTGGCCTCCCAAAGCGCTGGGATTACAGGCATGAGCCACTGCGCCCAGCCAATAGTCTTTTTTTTTTTTAATTAAAAATTTTTTAAAAAGAAAATAAGTAGTGTCCTATCATATATTAAAGAGGCATCAATATTGTTCGTAGAATTAATTAGCAGATATGAAAATGTTCTTAAATGTTACAATTTTTAAAATATTGTGCACCCATAAAATATAGCTGTTTACACTCCTTAAAAAAAGAACCTGGTATACGGGCCGGACGCAATGGCTCACGCCTGTAATCCCACCACTTTGGGAGGCCGAGGCGGGCGGATCACGAGGTCAGGAAATCGAGACCATCCTGGCTAACACGGCGAAACACTGTCTCTACTAAAAATACAAAAAATTAGCTGGGTGTGGTAGCAGACGCCTCTAGTCCTAGCTACTTTGGAGGCTCAGGCAGGAGAATCGCTTGAACCCAGGAGGCAGAGGTTGCAGTAAGCCGAGATCCTGCCATTGCACTCCAGCCTGGGCGACAGAGCAAGACTCCATCTCAAAAAAAAAAAAACAAAAACAAAAAACCCTGATATACAAGGAGATAGCCCTTGATCCAAAACCAAGAGAAAAGACAGACAATAGAAAGAAAGAAAAACAACAACAACAACAACAAAGCACCAGTGCGGTGGTGGGAGAGGTACTGGCAGGAGCAGCGCTGCAGCCGGGGTCTGGGGCTGACCCGTCTGACTTCCCGTCCGTGCCAAGCCCACTCGAGCCGCAGCCATGTCTGGGGACGAGATGATTTTTGATCCTACTGTGAGCAAAAAGAAAAAGAAGAAAAAGAAGCCTTTTATGTTAGACGAGGAAGCGGATACCCAAACAGAGATAACCCAGCCTTCAGAAACAAAAGAAGTGGGGCCAGAGCCAACTGAGGACAAAGATTTGGAAGCTGATGAAGAGGACACTAGGAAAAAAGATGCTGCTGGTGATCTAGATGACTTGAACTTCTTTAATCAAAAGAAAAAGAAAAAAAACTAAAAAGATATTTGATATTGATGAAGCTGAAGAAGGTGTAAAGGATCTTAAGATTGAAAGTGATGTTCAAGAACCAACTGAACCAGAGAATGACCTTGACATTATGCTTGGCAATAAAAAGAAGAAAAAGGTGGTCAAGTTCCCAGATGAGGATGAAATACTAGAGAAAGATGAAGTTCTAGAAGAGGAAGACAGCAAAAAAGATGATGGTATCTCATTCAGTAATCAGACAGGCCCTGCTTGGGCAGGCTCAGAAAGAGACTACACATATGAGGAGCTACTGAATCGAGTGTTCAACATCATGAGGGAAAAGAATCCAGGTATGGTTGCTGGGGACATAAGGAAATTTGTCATGAAACCTCCACAGGTCGTCCGAGTAGGAACGAAGAAAACGTCTTTTGTCAACTTTACACATATCTGTAAACTATTACATCATCAGCCCAAACATCTCCGTGCATTTTTGTTGGCTGAATTGGGTACAAGTGGTTCTATAGATGGTAATAACCAACTTGTAATCAAAGGAAGATTCCAACAGAAACAGATAGAAAATGTCTTGAGAAGATATATCAAGGAATATGTCACTTGTCACACGTGCCGATTACTGGACACAATCCTGCAGAAGGACACGCAAATCTTATTTCCTACAGTGTGAAACTTGTCATTCTAGATGTTCTGTTGCCAGCATCAAAACCAGCTACCAGGCTGTAATGGGCAAGTGAGCACACCACCGTGCCAAAGCTAACTAATTTGCTAATCACTGATTTTGCAAAGCGTGTTGTGGAGATGTGGCTGGACAGGTTTGCCATCAGAGTGGATATACCGTTGTATTAAAAACAAGATAAAAAACCTGCCAAGATTTTTGGCGAGTGGTTGATTGGTCTGAAGTGCTTACAAGACGCTGATGCTCAAGCTGTTGACATACTCATTGCCTACTTTAACACCTGTCAGAGAAACATGATATGAGGTAAGGAGGTGCTTTTTAAAAATTGTTCATAGATTTCTGTAAAATGCAAGATAAATTAAAGTTATTATAACTGTGAAAAAAAAAAGCACCATACAGCTAATGGAGTTGCAAAACAAGATTTTGAGACAGGGTCTTGCTCTGTATCTAGGCTGGAGTGCAGTAGTGTGATTATATCTCACTGCAGCTTCAACTCCTGGGCTCAGGTGATCCTCCCACCTCAGCCTCCCAAGTAGCTAGGACTACAGGTGCATGCCACCATACTGGTGTCATTTTTAAATGTTTTGTAGAGACGGGGTCTCCCTATGTTGCCCAGGCTGGTCCTGAACTCCTGGCCTCAAGCAGTCCTTCCACCTCAGCCTCCCAAAGTGCAGGGATTATAGGCCACAGCCACCAGGCCCAGCCCAAGCAAGATTTTTAAAAATTGAATTTTCAAAAACTTTAAAGACAAGATGGAGTACTTTGGCTGGAAACTATAAAAAGTAATCGGATGGAAATTCTAGAATTGAAAAATGCAAAAAAATACAAACGAGATGGATTTACTTACTGGCTAGTCAGTTAAAAAGAGAAAAAGACTGGGTGATAGTTGTAAGAAAATAGTTACAGTTGACCCTTGAAAAACATGGGCTTGAACCGTGTGGATCCACTTATACATAGATTTTCTTCCACCTCTGCTGCTCCTGAGACAGCAAGACCAACCCTTCCTCCTCCTCCCCCCCTTCTTCCTCTTCCTCCTTTTCCTCCTCCTCAGCATGAAGACCATAAAGACAAATACCTTTATGATGATCCACTTCCACTTAATAGTAAATATATTTTCCTTATGACTTTTTAAATAACATCTTATTCCCTGTAGCTTACTTATTGTAAGAATACAGTATATAATACATATACAAAATATGTGTTAATGGACTGTTTATGTTATCAGTAAGGCTTCCAGTCAACAGTAAGCTATTCATAGCTGAGCTCTGGGGGGAGTCAAAAGTTATACACGGCTGGGCACGGTAGCTCACGCCTGTAATCCCAGCTACTCGGGAGGCTGAGGCAGGAGAATCGCTTGAACCCTGAACCCAGGAGGCGGAGGTTGCAGTGAACCAAGATCATCCCACTGTGCTCCAGCCTGGCAACAGAGCAAGACTCCATCTTAAAAAAAAAAAAGTTATACACAAATTTTCGACTGCATGGGGTGGGACAGCACCCTAACCCCTGCATTATTTAAGGGTCATCTGTTACTAAGGCATGGGTAGGCAAAAGGATGAGAAACATAAAGAGGTTATGGTAAAGAAGTCTAACATACATGTAACTGGCATCTCGGAAAAAAAGAATGGGACTGAAGCTCTATGTATTAGTCAGCTCATGCTGCCATAAAATACCATAGAATGGGTGGCTTTTTTTTTTAGATGGAGTTGTGCTCAGTCTGGAGCAGAGTGGCACAACCTCGGCTCACCGCAACCTCCGCCTCCCAGGTTCAAGCCATTCTCGTGCCTCAGCCTCCCAAGTAGCTGAGACTACAGATGCGTGCTATCATGCCTGGCTAATTTTTGTATTTTTAGTAGAGACGTAGTTTCACCATGTTAGCCAGACTGGTCTCGAACTCCTGACCTCAGGTGATCCTTCTGGCTTGGCCTCCCAAAGTTCTGGGATTACAGGTGTGAGCCACCACGCCCAGCCAGAATGGGTGGCTTGAACAGAAATGTTTTCAAATTGTGGAGGCTGGAAGTCTGGGATCAGGGTGCCAGCACAGTTGGGTTCTGGTGAGAGCTCACTTCCTGGGTTGCAGATGGTGCTTTTTCACTGTGTTCTTACATGGCAGAGTGGGATGCGGGGTAAAGGGCGCTCTCTGGTATTTCTTTACAAGCACACATTCTGTAGTATCAGAACCCCACCCTCAAGACCTCATTAAACCTTAATTCACTTCTTATAGGGCCTATTTCCAAATACATTCACATTGAGAGTTAGGGCTTCAATATGTGGATTCGGGGGTGGGGAGACACAATTAGGTCTATAGCACTGTATAAACCCTAAGCAGGATACATACAAAGTCACACTGAGGTATATCAGAGAAAAACTGCTAAAAACCAAAGATAAATAAATATCTTAAAACTAACCAAAGAGCAGAGGCAGGTAGACTGCTTTGAGCCCAGGAGTTCAAGACCAGCCTGGGCAATATAGCAAAACCCTGTCTCTACTAAAAATACAAAAACGAACTGGGCATGATGGTGCGTGCCTATATTCTTAGCTACTCAGGAGGCTGAGGTAGGAGGATGGCTTGAGCCTGGGAGATGGAGGTTGGAATGAGCTGAAATCGTGCCATTGCATTCCAGACTGAGTGACAGAGCCAGACCCTGTCTCAAAGAAAAAAAAAAAGTAACCAAGGAGAAAAATATTATTTTTATAGGAACAATAATTAAACTGACTATGATTTTGCAACAGAAAAAATTGAAGCAGACAATGGCATGATGCCTTCAAATAACTGAATGAGGTGAGGTCAGTAGGAATGGTGGCATAAGGGCCTCTAAAAACCTATTCCTCCATAAAGGCAATGAGAATATTGAGATAACTTGTAAAATAAAAATTTTCAGAATTCTGAAATTAACCAAAGCTTTGCAACAACCCAAGGAACTTTTTTTTAAAGGCTGTATCTCAGTAAGAATGGTGAGCTTTGTGGTGTTTTAACTTGCCTTATTCTCAACACTCTCCTCAACTCCTCATTAGTCTTCAAAACCAACAGTTCTACAATCATAGTGAAGACCAGTAGCCTAGCAGCCACTTGCTAGGACCAAATGGGTTTGGAGATCCCCAAAATAGCATTATTTAAGAACTGTCCTTATTTGGCCTGTCTGACAATTCCCTGGAAACCCTCATTCACAAGACTTGCCTTGGCCAGCCACGGTGGCTCAGGCCTATAATCCCATTGCTTTGGGAGGCTGAGGTGGAAGGATTGTGTGAGGCTAGGCGTTCAAGACCAGCCTGGGCAACAGAGTGAGACACTGCCTCTACAACAAATAAAAAAAAATTAGGTGTGGTGGCACACACCTGTAGTCTCAGCGACTCAGGAGGCTGAAGCAGGAGAATTGCTTGAGCCCAGGAGTTCGAGGCTTCAGTGAGCTATGGTCACACCACTGCACTCCAACCTGGGTGATAGAGCAAGACCCTGTCTCGAAAAAAAAAAAAAACAAATGTTTGCCTTTATTTGACCCAACTCAGACCCCGCTCGGTGAGAATAGCCTTTCACCGGGGACATTTGTTGA
Organism: Pan troglodytes; assembly: GCF_028858775.2. Taxonomy (NCBI): domain Eukaryota; kingdom Metazoa; phylum Chordata; class Mammalia; order Primates; family Hominidae; genus Pan; species Pan troglodytes. Next base: position 104,905,210 of record NC_072406.2, on the reverse strand, counting down.
AAATAATCAGTAGCATGGCTAACATGCAGCTAACTAAGGTAGTGGTAACATTTGAGGCAAACAAGCTGCCCCCCAGCCAAAATAAACAAACAAACAAACCATCGAAAGAAGAGCTAGGGAATGAGGTGTCCATAGGAGGCTTTCAAGACTGCTGACATGACTGGGTGCAGTGGCGCACAACTGTAATCCCAGCACTTTGGGAGGCTGAGACAGGCAGATCACCTGAGGTCAGGAGTTCGAGACCAGCCTGGCCAACATGGTGAAACCCCGTCTCCACTAAAAATACAAAAATTAGGGGCTGGGTGCAGTGGCTTATGCCTGTAATCCAGCACTTTGGGAGGCCAGGGCTGGCGGATCACCTGAGGTCGGAAGTTCGAGACTAGCCTGACCAACATGGTGAAACTCTATCTCTACTAAAAATACAAAAATTATCCAGGCATGGTGGCGGGCCCCTGTAATCCCAGCTACTCGGGATGCTGAGGCAGGAGAATTGCTTGAACCCAGGAGGCAGAGGTTGCAGTGAGCCAAGATTGCGCCATTGCACTCCAGACAGGGCAACAAAAGCTAAGCTCCATCTCAAAAAAACAAAAAAACTGCTGACATATTCATGGGACTCTGGAAGGCCATGCACATACATGGGCTTATGTGCATGCTCAAATCTGTCCACATGCCAGGAAAGACCTAAGAAGGTCCTAAGTTCTAACACAACATCTGGCTGACCTTGAGGCACTGCAAAAAAATGATGAAAGCTAAGTCAGCATTTTTAAATGCCTGCCTGAGTGTGAAGGGTGCCCCAACACAAACATACACAGAGCCTCTTGGAAATGGCTGGGAGGGTAAATAGATTCAGTCATTTAAGTAACTATCTAATCACTAGCTGACCACTAAGCTAAGTGAGCAGAGAATTCAGTGACAAAGAAGACATACTTCACAGATTCATTTGGAAAAGCCACTAAAAAAAAACCCAACATCATCAACAACAAAAAAACAACATCAACAAGTCCTTAGAAGGGGAAATACTTTGATTTCCAGAGTAGTCACATTGTATTATTAGAAATGTCAGTTTTTGGCCCGGTATGGTAGTTCATGCCTGTAATCCCAGCACTTTGAGAGGCTGAGGCAGGCGGGACATTTGAGGTCAGGAGGTTGAGACCAGCCTGGCCAACATGGTGAAACCTCGTCTCTACTAAAAATACAAAAATTAGCCAGGCGTGGTGGCACATGCCTTTAGTCTCAGCTACTCGGGAAACTGAGGCATGAGAACTGCTTAAGTCCGGGAGGCAGAGGTTGCAGTGAGCTGAGATAGCAACAGTGCACTCCAGCCTAGGCAACAGTGAGACTCTATCTCAAAAAACAACAACAAAAAAGAAATGTCAGGTTTCTGTATAAAATTATGAGACAAGCAAAGAAATAAAGTATTGTTCTTACACAGGAAAATAGCAATCTATAGAAACTATACTTGAGGATATTTTAAATGTGTTCAAAGCATTAAAGGAAATCATGTTTTTAAAAATGTTAAAAGTGTAATAACTGAAGTTAAAAATTCACTAGAGGGACTCACAAGCAAATGTGATTAAGTAAAAACCAAGACTCAGCAAAAGTCTTTTTGGATCCATTGGATCTCTAGGAAACACCAGAATTATCAGTGAAGAATATATTAAATGGCTCAAGGCCTACTGTCAGGCATATTTATATGGCTTGACAGTAAAACTCCTAGACCTGGTTCCTGTTTCTGCAACGAGGTGTTCCTTTAGAGTCAACAATAACTCACAAACAAAACCTACAAGTTCATGCAGGAGACATCTTGAAGTTCTTAAAAAAGTCAGTTGAAGAAAAATTGAAGAAAAGTCAATTGTGATTGTCTAGTCTGAGGAACAGAAAGGAAGAAGGATAAATAAAAATGAATAGAACATCAGAGACCTGTGGGACATTATCAAGTATACCAACATACACATAATGAGAGTCCTAGTAGAAGAGAAAAGGACAGAAATAATATTTGAAGAAACAATTTGCTGAAAAACATTTTTTGCTGAAAAACAAAATAAATTTGCTGAAAAACATTTATCTCCATATCCAAGAAGCTCAATGAACTCCAACTAGGACAAACTTAAAAAGATCCACACCTATACACATCATCATAATCAAATTGTCAAAATCCAAAGAAAAGAGTCTTGAAGAAAGAGAAATGCAATTAATCATTTAGAAGAGCCCCTTCACATGATTAACAGCTGACTTCTTATCAGTAACCATGGAGGCCAGAAAGCCATAGGATGACATTCAAAGTGCTGAAAAAAAGACTGTCAACCAAGAATTTTATGTCCAACAAAACCAACCTTCAAAGATGAAGCAAAATGTAAGTCATTCCCAGATAAACAAAACTGAGACAATTTGTCATTAGCAAACCTGTCACACAAGAAATACTAAAGGGAGTCCATCTTGAAATGAAGGAACACGAGACAGTAATTTGAGACCACATGAAGAAATAAAGAGCACTGGTAAAGGTAACTAAATAGATAAATATAAAAGACCATATGAATATATTTTTGCTTATAATTCTTTTTTTCTTTTAAATGATTTTAAAGACTACTGCATAAAGTTATAATTATAAACCTGTGCTGATGGGCACACAATGTATGAAGATGTAATTATGACAACATTGCAAAGAAGGGGAAAGGGAACAGAGCTACATAGGAGCTAGATTTTGTATACTATTGATATTAAGTTGGTAGTAACCTAAACTAGATTGTTAAATTAAGTTGTTAATTGTAATCTCCAAAACAACAAGGGAAATGACTCAAAAATATACATAGTGAAAAAAAAAGAAATGACAAAGGAATTAAAATGGTATATTAGAAAATATCTATTTAATACAAAAGAGGACAATAATGGAAAATAGAAAGGAAAAATGACATAAGACATATAGAGAACACAGCAAAATGGCAGACATAATTCCTTCCTTAATAGTAATGACTTGAAATTGATTAAACACCCCAGTCAAAAGTAAGAGAATGGCAGAATGGATTTAAAAAATGATTCAACTATATGTTGTCTTACAAGTGACACACTAGATTCAAAGACATGAATATGTTGAAAGTAAAAGGTTGGCAGCCAGGCGTGGTGGCTTACGCCTGTAATCCCAGCACTTTGAGAGGCCAAGGCAGGTGGATCACGAGGTCAGGAGTTCGAGACCAGCTTGGCCAACATAGTGAACCCTGTCTCTACTAAAAATACAAAAATCAGCCAGGTATGGTGGCATGAGCCTGTAGTCCCAGCTACTCAGGTGGCTGAGGCAGGAGAATTGCTTGAACCTTGGAGGCGGAGGTTGCAATGAGCCGAGACCATGCCATTGCCCTCCAGCCTGGGTGACAAGTGAGACTCCATCTCAAAAAAAAAAAAAAAAGATGGCAAAAGCTATACCATGCATACAGTAACTCAGAGAGAACTGCAGTGGCTATTCTAATATCCCACAAAATAGATTTTAAGGCAAAAATTGTTACCAGTTATAAAAAGGGATATATTTTAATGATAAAATAGCAATTTATTAGCAAGGCATAACTACAAACATATGTAATTAACAGCAGAACCCCAAAATACATGAAACAAAAAAATAACAGAATTGAAGAGAGAAACAGACAATTAAAAAATAACAGTTGGAGACTTAAATATGCCACTTTTACTAATAAAACAAATAGGCGGAAGATCAAGAGGGTAATAAAAGACTTGAACAATACTATAATCCAATTAGACCTAACAGATTTTTATAGAACATTCTACCAAACAACAGTATAAGATACATTTTTCTCAAGTGGGAATGGAACATTTCCAGGATAGACCATATGTTAGGCCATAAAACAAATCTCAATACATTTAAATTGACTGCAGTAATACCAAGTATTTTTCTCCAACTATAATGGAACAAAATTAGAAATAAACAACAGAAGGACATTTGAGAAGTTCACAAATATGAGGAAATTAGACAACACACTCCTAAATAACCCGTTGGTTAAAGAAAAAGTCACAAGGGATATTATAAAATACTATGAGAGGAATGAAACAAATATACAACATACCAAAATTTATGGGATGTAACTAAAGCAGTGCTGAGGAAGAAATTTATAGTTGTACATACCTATATATATTATACAACTACACCTACATACATATATGTATGTATGTATGCATATGTGTATCAAGTGATCCTCCTGCCTTAGCCTCAGCTGGGACTACAGGTGTGTGTCACCATACTCAGCTAATTTTTTTTTCTTGAAATGGGATCTCACTCCATCACTCAGGCCAAGATGCGGTGGCACAATCTCGGCTCACTGCCACCTCTGCCTCCTGGGCTCAAGCAATCCTCCCACCTCAGCCTCCCCAAGAAGCTGGGAATAGAGACATGCTCCACCACCCCCAGATAATTTTTTCTATTTTTGGTAGAGATGGGGGTCCCACCAGGTTGCCTAGGCTGGTCTTGAACTCCCAAGCTCAAGTGATCTGCCTGCCTTTGACTCCCAAAGTGTTGGATGAAAGGCGTGAGCCACTGCACCCAGCCAAATTTTTAATTTTTTTTGTTTTCTAGAGATGGGGTCTTGCTATGTTGCCCAGGCTGCTCTCACATTCCTGACCTCAAGTGATCCTCCTGCCTCAGCCTCCAGAGTAGCTGAGATTATAGGCACAAGCCACCGTTTAAAATTTTCTAGTTTTACATGTGATTTCCTCTTTGATCAGTAGGTTTAGAAGTGTGTTGTTTATCGTTTCTCGGCCTTTTGGCTAAGATCAAGTGTAGAAGTGTGTTGTTTAATTTCCAAATATTTGGACATATTTGGGGAATTAAACTTGACTTAAAATTGAGTTAAACTTGAAGTCAATAATACATAGTTGGAAAATCCCCAACTATGTATTATTGACTTCAAGTTGTATGACTTGTATTGACTTCAAGTTGTGTGTATTGTTGACTTCAAGTTGTATGTATTGACTTCATACTTGTATGATTTCAATTCTTTAAAACTTGTGGAGTTGTTTTTTAATGACCCAGAATATAGTTCATATTGTTTGAATGTTTCAAGCACTTCACAAATAATATATTCCCCTATTGTTGGGTATATTGTTCTATAAATATTCATTAGGTCAAGGTGGTTGACAGAGTTGTCAGGTCTTCAATATCTTTATTGATTTTCTCTCTAGTTCTGTTACTTAAAATGCTCAAGTCTCTAGCTATAACTGTGGATTTGTTTATTTCTCCTTTCAGTCCTGTCAGTTTCTAGCACCTCTGTTGTTAGGTACATACATATGTAGAATTGTTATACCTCTTTGTGAATTAACATCTTTATCATTATGTAATGTTCCTTTTTATCCTTGGTGACATTCCTCATTCTAAAGTCAACTTTGGTAGTAATATAGACACTCTAGCTTTCTTTTGATGAGGGTTTGTGTGTCTTTTCCCATCCTTTTCTTGTTTATCTGTATATATCTTTTCTATTTGAAGTGGGCTTCTTGTAGATAGATTATAATTACTTTTTATCCAATCTGATGATCTATCTTTTAGTTTATTTAAACCGCTTACATTTAATGTGGTTATTGGGCTTAAATATATCCATTTGCTACTTCTTTTCTGTTTGTTTTCTTTGTTCTTTGTCCCCTTTTCCTCATTTTCTGTAATTCTAAAATTAACTGAGTACTTTTATGAATCTGTTTTATATCCATTAAAATTTTTGCCTAGTTATTGCCCAAAGGCTTACAATACACATCACGAATTAATCATGGTCTACTTTCAAAAATTATTATACTGATTCATATATAGTGTAAGAACCCTGGCCAGGTGCAGTGGCTCCTGCCTGTAATCCCAGCATTTTGGGAGGCCGAGGTGGGTGAATCATCTGAGGTCGGGAGTTCGAGACCAGCCTGACCAACATGGAGAAACCCTGTCTCTACTAAAAATACAAAAATCAGCTGGGCATATTGGCAGGCGCCTGTAATCCCAGCTACTCGGGAGGCTGAGGCAGGAGAATCGCTTGAACCTGGGAGGCGGAGGTTGCAGTGAGCCGAGATTGCGCCATTGCACTCCAGCCTGGGCAACAAGAACAAAACTCTGTCTCAAAAACAAACAAGGAAAAGAGTATCACTCTGTCACTCAGGCTGAAGTGCAGTGGTGCAATCTCGGCTCACTGTGACCTCTGCCTCCCAAGTTCAAGCGATTCTCCTGCCTCAGCCTCCCGAGTAGCTGGGATTACAGGCACCTGACTCCACACCTGGCTATTTTTTGTATTTTTAGTAGAGACGGGGTTTCACAATGTTGCTCAGGCTAGTCTCAAACTGTTGACCTCAGGTAATCCGCCCTCCTTGGCCTCCCAAAGTGCTTGGATTACAGGCTAGTTCCAACATATTTCCAACACCCCAGAAGAAAATCCCATACCCATTAAGCAGTCACTCTTCATTCCCCTCACACCAGATTTAACCACCACCAGTCTGCTGACTCTATGAATTTACCTATTCTGGATATTTCATAAAACTGGAATCATAGAATATGTGAACTTTTGTGTCTTCTTTCACTTAGCATAATGTTTTCGAGGTTTATCCATATGGTAGCCTGTATCTGTACTTCATCTTTATGGCTGAGTAATCTATCATATGTATATAATCATTTTGTTTATCCATTCATATATTGATGGGTTGTTTACACCATTGGGTCATTGTGAATAGTGCTGCTATAGCATCTGTGTATAAATTTTTGTGGATGCATGTTTTCTTTTCTCTTGGGAAGACAGCTAGGAATGGAATTGCTGGGCTATATGGTAATTCTGTTTATCTTTTCAGGAACCACCAAACTCTTTGTCTACAGTGGCTGAACCATTTTACATTCCCATGAGCAATGTACAAGGTTCCCATTTTCAGGCTGGGCGGGGTGGCTGACGCCTGAAATCTTAGTACTTTGGGAGGCCAAGACAGGTGGATCACTTGAGATCAGGAGCTCAAGACTAACCTGGGCAACATGGCGAAACCCCATTTCTACTAAAAATATAAAAATTAGCCAGAAAAAAAATTAGCTGGGTGTGATGGTAAGCACCTGTAATCCCAGCTACTCCAGAGGCTGAGGCAGGAGAATCACTGGAACCCAAAAGGTGGAGGTTGCAGTGAGCTGAGATAGCACCACTGCATTCCAGCCTGGGTGACAGAACGACACTCCATCTCAGAAAACAAGAAGGTTCCCATTTTCCAGCATCCCCAACACCACTTTTTTTTTTCTGTATTTTTTGTTATAGCCATCCTTCTGGATGTGAAGTGGTATCTCACTGTGATTTGGATTTGCATTTCTCTGATTGCCACTGTCTTTCTGCTTCCAAGATCCTCTCTTCAGTTTTGGACAGTTTATATATGTCTCGACATGGATCTCTCCTGACTTATCCTATTTGGAGTTCTGCAAACTTCTTGGAATGGGTACATTCAAGTGTTTTCACAAATTTGAGGTGTTTGGGGCCATTATTTCTTCAAATATTCTTTCTGCCCCTTTCTCTCTCCTCTCCTTCTGAAACTCCTATTTTGCAAAGGTTGGTATGCTTGGTGGTAATCCATAGCTTTCTTAAATTGCTTCTTTCCTTTGTTCTTCTGCTCCTCAGATGGATAATTTCAACTGATCTACCTTCAGCTTCACTGATTCTTTCTACTGTCTGGCCATATCTGCTATTAGAACCATTTTTTCCCCCTTTTTTATTGTACTTTTCAGCTAATTTTTATGGTTCCTTTTTATAATTTCTTTGACAATCTCTATGAGACATTGTTTCCCTGTATTCCCTTAGCTCTTTGAGCACTTTTGAGACAGTTGATTTACAAATTTTGTCTTGAAGTCCAATGCCTATGCTTCCTCAGATAGTTTATTCTAATTTTTTCTGAGTGGACTATACTTTCTTTGCATGCTTCATAGTTTTTTGTTGAAAGCTGAATATTACTTTACTATTAACTCTGGAAACCAGATTCTTCACTCCTCAGGGTTTTTGTTACTTGCTGTGGGTTGTAGTGGTTTGTTTAGTGACTTGTATATATTTAGAGACAAAGTCTCACTCTGTTCCCGAGGCTGGAATGCAGTGGCGCAATCATAGCTGACTGTAGCCTCAAACCCCTGGGCTCAATCAATCCTTCCACCTCAGCCTCCCAAGTGGTTGGGACTATAGGCCTGTGCCACCATGCCCAACTAATTAAAAAAAAAATTTTTTTTTATAGAGACGAGTTCTCACTATGTTGCCCGGGCAGGTCTCGAACTCCTGGGTTCAAGTGATCCTCCCACCTCGGCCTCCCAAAATACTGAAATTACAGGCATGAGCCACAGCACCCGGTCCTAGTGACTTTTCTGGCCTGTTTTTGTAAAGTTTCTGTTCTTTGACTTACACGGTCTGTAAGGTGTCTTCCTTTTGCTAGCGTTCAGCCAGTGTGATGAGATTTCTTTGAAAACTGATTGCCCCAAAAATTGACAAGGGAAGAAAAAAACCCTGAGTTTTTGCTGATTGGCTGTGTTGGGACACACCTTCAGTGCCTATCCGGGCCATCTGAAATTGGCCTTAGCCTTTACTTCCTGCTTGCACTGAGCCTACACATCAGCCAGACATGAAATCTTGGGGTCTTCTCAGGTTTGAATGTGCAGACTGACTTGGGACTGTGCATGGCTTTCTAAATCCCCCAATATACATGGGTGCTTTTGAATAACCTAATTTCCCTAAGAAATTCTGCTGCTTTCCTCTCAGGCTTTAGGCACTCCTTTGTTTACCTCAACGGTAACTTTTTGCCTCAGGCGGCAGCAGGTTGTTCATTTGCCTTACAATATTTAGAGACAAACCTGCCAATTTCGCACCATGACTGAGTTCTGAGTTAGACGAAACAAATGCAGGTGCCTTTTGTCAGTCCTTGAGGCCGCCAGACAGGTCAGAACAAACATAATCTTTCAAGAATAAAATCTCTGGGGCTGGATGCGGTGGCTCATGCCTATAATCCAAGCACTTTGGGAGGCCGAAAAGGGTGGATCACCTGAGATCAGGAGTTTGAGACCAGCCTGGCCAACATGGTGAAACCCCGTCTCTACTAAAAATACAAAAATTAGCAGGTGTCGTGGTGTGTGCCTATGGTCCCAGCTACTTGGGAGGCTGAGGCACAAATTGCTTGAACCCGGGAGGTTGCAGTGAGCCGAGATCGTGCCAATGCACTCTGGCCTGGGTGGCAGGGTGAGACTCTGTCTCCAAAAAAAAAAATCTCTCTTCTCCCTAGAAACCCAAGACCAGGACTCCACGCTGAGAATGTGTTCTGTGTCTTCAAGACTGTTGCAGAGCTGAGAATGGGGAAAGGGCAAGTAAAACACTGCCAAGCTTTCCTCCTTTCTAGGTTGCCTTTTTCTTGATTCAGCAAATGCTTGGTGCTGTAAACTATTTTCCTGGGTTCTGACAAAGTTGTTTCTGAATGTTTTTGCTTGATTTTTCAATGTTTCTGTGGAGGAAAAGGTCCTTGAAGCTACCTACTTGGCCATTTTTGCTGATGCTACTCTTGGTTACATTCTGAGGGCCCGACATTGTGTATGAAAATTGGTAGAGCTAATTTATGGTTCTGGATGTTAAAATTATCTGGAGATTTATTTTTGCTTCTGTGAGGCAGTGAAATTAGTTGCATCAGCATTCTCAGATAACTTAAACAGTCATGGAATGAGATGACTTAAAGCTGGACTTCAGGCTGTGTGAGGGCCTACTTCTCACTAACCTTGCACCTAGGACAGCCCCTTGGAGTGCAACTAAAAGCCTGCAAGTTTACTAGGCTCCTTCTTCTTTGGTGGTACCTGCATAGTTTATTTTGGGAATGTGAATGCAGCTTGCCTAACCCTCTAAATATACCCATTGCCAGATAAGAAATTATGGAGCAAGCAGGTTAATGTAGAAACCACATTTATTAACCATGGATTTACTGAGGGCAGTTTATTAGGTATTATCCATCGCTTATGCTGACATCTGATTTTGCAGAGAAATTATAGCCATTATTTTATTAAGATAATTCTACAAGATCAATTTAGTTTCTTGAAGTAGCATATATTCAATTCTTCAATAGGGTTTGGTTTAATTTAGCTATCAAAGTCAAATGTCTCTAAACTTTACACACTAAACTCATCGTGAGCAGAAAATTTATTCTTTGTACATATTCCTTCTAAGTGTTTTGGTTCTTCAAGCTGAAACATCTCAACTCCCAGAAATATGGTTGCCAGATCAAAAATACCAGAGTCCTAAGGGTTAAGATTTGAATCGAGAAAAAGATACATGTACATATTGTATTATATACAAACAAGCAACAACAAAAAGTTTCATCATGTAAACAAAAGAATATAAATTATAGACATAATTGGAAGTTTCAAACAGTCCTTAAATCATTGTGAGCTTCTCTAAAAGACACAGGTCTTGGAGTGTGGGCACAGAGCCATTAGTCAGATGTCTCAGTGGTCTCCCATAATAGCAATGTATACTCTAAAGAAGTGGGCTTTTTGTGAACTCTGTCAGGGTGAATGAGTTAGGCCTCTTAAAGGAATGAAATGCTTTCACATTTGGGGCAACAAGTGAAAAATACTGAAAGGAGGGATACAACTAGGGTTAGATTTATTGTTGACAGTGATTTTAGAAATAACCACTAAAAAGGTGTTAAAAGATTTCTAGATAAAATTCTGACTACTGAAAATAAGAAAGGATACCTTTTGTAGCTCTACAAATGGTTTGGTGAAAAATAAAAAGGGAGAAAGTGAGCCGAGGAGAAAGCGAAATAGGGAAGTCTAGGGAGGAGGCAAGAAAATACACAAGTCATAGCAAGAAAAAAAACATGAGATGGTCCTTTCTAAGGACAGGTGTTGGTGATATTTACCTATGTAAGCTCAAGCCGAGAAGAGTACAGTTCTTATATATTCATTACTTAATAATATACAAGAAAAATACTTTTCATTTGTTATAAAAGAACTACTTTATATGAAAACTAGAAATACGTATTTACATTGCAAATCCCAAATGAAACCCAATTTAATACAAAGTGAACTATAGGGATGACAGAAAAATGGGTAGATATCAAAATTCAACTGAATTTACAGTACTGCCTTATATCTTTTTTAAATTTTGTTTTTGAGACCGAGTCTTGCTCTGTTGCACAGGCTGGAGTGTAGTGGTGTACCCTTGGCTCACTGCAACCCCGCTTCCTGGGTTCAAGTGATTCTCGTGCCTCAGCCTCCCCAGTAGCTGGGATTACAGGAGTGTGCCACCACACCCGGCTAATTTTTAACAGAGACGAGGTTTTGCCACGTTGGCCAGGCTGGTCTCAAACTCCTGGGCTCCAGCAATCCACCCGCCTCAGCCTCCCAAAGTGCTGGGATTACAGGCATGAGCCACCGCGCCCGGCTGATATATATATTCTTTTAAAATCTATACACAAGGCTCAAGTTCTGGGGTTTCAGGTTTTATTTTTAAGTTTTCTTTAAAAATAAAATTGCCAACCCCCAAGTGAATTAAAGGTTGATCTGGGCTCGCAGAGGTAATCTGCTCTTTGTAACCAAGTGCTCTGTAGTTTCTTCCACTTTAGACCTCTCCAGTGTGTTAATGCCTCTGTTTTCTTTGTCTTTTCCATGTGATTTTTTATGCTGTGGATTTAAGGCGGGAAAATTAAGTCAATATAAAGTAACATTTGATACACATTAACTACACTCTATTTTCAAAGTTCTCTGGGTTATAGGCAAAAAAACTTAAGTGTAGAAAACCAAAAAAGGTTCAGCACAAGTTTGAGCCAACAATTTGGCAAGTAGCGCCAAATGCCTTCTTTATTTGATCACTAATGGAAGGAGTAGAGTGAAAGAAATATTAATTTTCTGTGTTATTTTCTAAGACGTAGTTATAGATTTTACTCCAGGGTAGTGGTTCTCATCAGGGAGTGATTCTGCTGCCACAGGGGACATTTGGCAATGCTGAGAGACTTTTTTGGTGTTACAATCAGGGAGTGCTACTGGCTTTGAGTGAGTATTCACATAGTACACTGTTTTTCTTGTGTACCAACATAGTACAGTCCACAGGAAAGCCCATCACAACAAAGAATTATCCAGTTTAAAATGCCAATAGCACTGCTGTCAAGAAACCCTGCTCTAAGGAAACAAAGATTTGCTGTCATGCAGAAAAGCCAATTCTGTTTTAAGCAGAGAAACTGGTATATGGGCCACCTTAAAAACACTTTTGCTTGTTTTTTAAAATTGTATTTTATTTTATTTGTAAAACCTATTTCATATTCCTCATTTGGAAGTTCTATTTCATTGGAATCCTACTTACCCATACAGAACATTAATGGAGTGGTGACATTCATTGTACACTCAGTCATCAATGCTGAGACAAACTGTAAACCAACTTTTAAAGTTTTAAACGCAGAGAAAATCCCCACATCACACTGCTACTAGGGAAAAGATCATTTCTGGACTTCAGCTGAAGGTCTAAAACCCCATCCCAAACCCTTTCTGGTACTGTAGGGACTTCCTTTCCATAGCTGAATCACTAAGCCTAATTCAAAATGCCACAGATAATAATAATAAAACGATTTCTGACCAGGGATTAAGTAGTCACCAGGTTCTCTTATCCTTCCCCCTTTCCTAACTTTATAAGATAGAAGTAAAGGATGAAAACTGAAAGAAACATATTTATAGTTCTCTAATAGTAAGGAATAAAGCAAAAGGTGGCAAGAATTTGGGAATAAAATTGCCCAGAGGAAGACAGGGAGGAATTTATGAGAATCTGAGTTGGAACTTTGTTAACTTTGAAAGCAGGAATGGAGAATCTTTAGACCTTAAGGGAAGGAGCTGTAGATCTATTAAAAAACAGTTACAGGCCGAGCGCGGTGGCTCACGCTTGTAATCCCAGCACTTTGGGAGGCCGAGGCGGGCGATCACCTGAGGTCGGGAGTTCAAGATTAGCCTGACCAACATGGAGAAACCCCTTCTCTACTAAAAATACAATATTAGCCAGGTGTGGTGGTGCATGCCTGTAATCCCAGCTACTCGGGAGGATGAGGCAAGAGAATCGCTAGAACCCGGGAGGCGGAGATTGTGGTGAGCCAAGATCAGGCAATTGCACTCTGGCCTGGGCAACAAGAGCAAAACTCCGTCTCAAAAACAAAAAAACAAAACAAAACATACACACAAAAAAGGTACAAGCAGCCAGGTGCAGTGGTTCATGCCTGTAATCCTAGCATTTTGGGAGGCTGAGGTAGGAGGGCTGCTTAAGGCCAAGAGTTCAAGACCAGTCTGGCCAACATAGCAAGACCCTGTCTCTCTATATATTTAAAAAAAAAAAAAAAGGTACAAGCATATGCATCTCAGAAGTAGAACTTCAACTGTAAATGTAGATACCAATGTCCTACGTAAGGAAATTTTTCCTTCACACACTCTGTCTAGGCTTGTACCCTCAAATTAGAGGAAAAGATACCAGCACTTTATAGAGCCTCACTTGGAAGTTGTATTTCATTGGAATCCTCCTACTTACCCATAGAGAACATTAAGGGACTGGTGACATTGATTGTGAACTCAGTCATCAATGCTGAGATGAATCATAAACCAACTATGTTCTCAACAGTGTTAAAAAGTGGGTAGGAGGGGCTGGGCTGGTGGCTCACACCTGTAATCCCAGCACTACGGGAGGCCGAGGCAGGCAGATCACCTGAGGTTGGGAGTTCGAGACCAGCCTGACCAACACAGAGAAACCCCCTCTCTACTAAAAAAATAAATAAATAAATAAAAAATTAGCCAGGCATGGTGGCACATGCCTGTAATCCTGGCTACTCGGGAGGCTGAGGCAGGAGAATCACTTGAACCCAGGAGGTGGAGGTTGCGGTGAGCCAAGATCGTGCCATTGCACTCCAGCCTGGGCAACAAGAGCGAAGCTCCGTCTCAAAAGAAAAAAAAAAGTGGGTAGAGGGCTGGGCACAGTGGCTCACGCCTGTAATCCCAGCACTTTGGGAGGCCGAGGAGGGTAGATAACTTGAGTTCAGGAGTTTGAGACCAGCCTGGCCCACATAGTGAAACCCTGTCTCTACTAAAAATACAAAAAAATTAGCCAGGTGTGGTGGTGCACGCCTGTAATCCTAGCTACCCGGGAGGCTGAGTCAGGAGAATCACTTGAACTCAGGAGGTGGAGGTTAAGTGAGCCAAGATCGTGCCACTCCACTTCAGCCTGGGTGACTCAGTCTCAAAAAAAAAAAGAAAAGTGGGTAGGAGAGGTCACAGGATTTAATTACACTGGATTAGAGCAGGCAAGGTGCTCAGGAAACATGGGGCAACAGTTTACAAGAGAAGAGGCTCAGGCAGGAGAAATCACTAATATAACCTAAGAGGCCTCCAGTCTCTCAATCTTTTCAATCACTTTGCCTTCAAAGTCTGATTATGGGCAGAGATAGGTTCCAAGACTTACATGTCAAAGGTAGAAGGAAGAGAAATGACTGCTCTCAGTGTCCGAGTATATAGCAAGCAGAAAAGGAATAAATACAATAGCTAAAGATTATCAGCTAAGGATGTAGGTTAAGTCAAATTCTGCCTTCATTTATTCTACAGAAAGCCCCTTATCAATATCAGATTTTTGTAAATAATTCAAATCATAAGCGTTAACAAGCCATCCTAAGGAATAATTGAAAGGTTTTTGTTGTTCTGCTCACCACGAACAATACCTTTATACTGAATAGTAAATGAATGACTTACATCAGATGTGGAAGGGTTATCTGATATGACATACCTGGAAAAATGGAACCCCGCCAATTGATGAACAATCCACACCAGCATCTACAGATGGCTCTTGACTTAGAGGTTCTTCAGTATACTGCCCCAGAACTGCCTCTTCTACATCCACATCCTAAAAGAAGAAACTGGATGAGTGACTAAGTCCAAGGGCTTAAAAGTCATCACAAGAGTAACAGCAGCTTTGAGTATAACACAATGCCCATGGTATAATATAAAAGTTAAACCTCAACAAAATTATTAGAAGTCTACAAATTAATGAAAATAATTCCTAATATATTTTTATAGAGAGTAGAGGTTCCTATATAACAATGTTACTAAGCACAATATTAAGTATTGGCTATTATTATCTACTAGCATAACTTAAAAACTAGTAAGATTAAAAGAAACAAGCCTAACGGCTAGGCCTATCATTAATGAGAGGCAGGGTAAGATTGAGGGGTAAACAGTAAAATTCTTCACATGAAGTCAACCACATCAAGAGTTCATAAAAGAGTTCTATTATAAAATATGATCCTTTAAATTTACCGGAATTGTCTCTTCTTTGTTGTTTTCTGAACAGTTTAGCATCATTAACAGCTCAGGCTGTTTCCTTTTCAGCTGATCAAGGAGATGTTCACGTGGTTCAGTTCTTACCAGTGTTGATGGGTATAAATAACTTTTCCTCTGTGGTGTCGTACCTTTAACGGACATTAGATAAGAGGTAAAAATTAAAGTATGAGATGTAAATATTTTTTAAAAAACCTAAAACTTCCTAATTAACCTTGTCTTCTAAAAATATAAAAATATAATTGCCATATATGAGGATCACTCTTGCTACCTGTCAGACATTGTTTGCAACTAACAATACTTTCTAATTTGACGACAGACTTTACTATTTTCAAGATTCATCCTACTCTCTAAAACATGAAGTTTACCATCTCTGAGGATATATAAAAGATGTGTTATAAGCTCTAAAAGGAGTTATAGTGTTCTGAAAAAAATGGCAGCATTATTGGAATGAGTAGATTTCCCAACATGATTACTTTGATAGGAGTAATCATTTCACTATAAATGTGGTGTGGTGGTTAAATATTAACTAGTTATATACATATACTATGTTGCCCAGGCTGGTCTTGAACCCCTGGGCTCAAACGATCCTCCTGCCTTGCCTCCCGAAGTGCTGGGATTATAGGCGTGAGCCACCGCATCAGGCCCCCAGTTATATTTCTCTGTAATAAGCTCATGCTCTCATGATTTACAAAAGTACTTGCCTTTTCACTCAACATTTACATTCCTAACTTCATTGAAAAGTAGACAGTAAATCCTACAGGTCTCTTGGGGAATAAATAAACCAACATTCTATGTAGCACCATCCCCTTTTAACAATTGCTTTTTAAATTAAAAAAAAAAAGAGTTTTGTGATATAATTTACATACCATAAAACACTCATTTTATGTGTACAATTCAGTGGATTTTAGTGAGTTTACAGGGTGTGCAACCATCACCATAATCCAATGAAGAACCCAATTATTCATGCTGTGTAAAACAGCTTGTTACATCTCTTCCATGAAGACCTCCCTGAATCATTACAGCCTATGATGATCTTTGCCATATCTGATCTCTCAAAATGTTGATTCCTAAATGCTAATGGTCCATGGTGATCCCTGATCTCTTAAAACAGGGATTCCTAAATGGCAATAGTCTATGACAAAATGAGAGGGACACAGAACAAAATGCACAATGTGGTAAACTTTGCATTAAACTAGATTTAGTCAGTTACATCTCTCTCCCATATTTGTGGTATTAAAATGTCCTTTTACAAACAGTGCTAGGTTTGTATTTGTTTTAAAAAATCCCCTATTAACAAAGTCAACTCCCTGAATGTATGTGAAATTTTACTGAACTGTGATACCACCTGTATCATGACACTTGATTAAAACTATTTTAAGGTTCCAGTTTTCCCATTTTGAGTTGATTACAGTGAGATGTTAAATTTCTGTCAGGCAATGGCAGGACCTAATTTTTCTGAACATCTGACACTACATAGAGTTGAATTCGACTTCAAAAAATTTAACAATTCTATTTCTCTTTTAAAGTACCTGTTGGGATATCCAGTTTCAGATCCTGTTCCAGAAAGCAATTAAGCTTAGTCAAACCAATTTTTATGGTTTCATTAAGTTCTAGATTTTGTGCTATCAATTTATCTTCATCAATAGTCATCTGATCAAGAAAAATGTTATGCTGTTTCTCATGAGCTGCCTTACGTCCATCTGATTTCTCAGTGATGTCTGAACTTGAAGCCTCACAACATTGGCTTACAACCTGTAAATGATGCAAATAAATATTTATTACTAAAATTAAAGTTGCCAGTGTTTTATTCAACATCATATTTCCCCTTACCTTTTCCACAATTTTTTTTTTTTTTTTTTTTTGAGACAAGTCTCACTCTGTTGCCCAGGCTGGAGTGCAGTGGCATGAGTAGTGCTCACTACAGCCTTGACCTCCCAGGCTCAAGCCATCCTCCCACCTCAGCCTCCCAGGTAGCTGGGACTACAGGCATGTACCACCATGCCTGGCTAATTTTTGTATTTTTTGAAGAGATGGCATTTCACCATGTTGCCCAAGCTGGTCTCAAACTCCTGGGCTCAAGCAATCTGCCCACCTTGACCTCCAAAGATTACAGGCATGAGCCACCACACCTGGCCTTCAGTAATAAAAGATTTAAAAACACATACAAAAGTAGAGAGAACAGTATAATTAACTCTCTTGTATTCATTACCCAGCTTCAACATTTACCAACAAGTGGAGTACAGACATTTACCAACAGGACTGGCCACTCAACTCCTCCATAAACCCAGGATTATTTTGAAACAAATCCTGTATCATTTCATCCATTTACTTCAGCATGTATCTCTAAGAGGTAAGAGCACTTTAAGACCACTATCACATCTAAAAAGGTTAACACTGATTCCTTCCTATCAAATGTCTAGTCCATGTTCAAACTTCACCAGTCGTCTCAAATGTGTGTCACAATTGCTTTGTTTGAACCAGAATTCACCACTAGATTTGGTTTATAGGTCTTAAGTCGGTGACTATATAATTTATCATCCAAATTGGGACACCTTTTGGAGTGAAAGGGCCCATTCTTAATAATCATTCTAATACAACAATATCAACAAGGACTGTCTCAGGCAAACTAAGACTTAAGGACCTCTAGTCTTAAGTCTCTTTTGATCTACAGGTTATTGTTTCTCATATTTTTTCCCTTGAAAAAAAAAACTTGTTGCTGAAGACATGAGGTCTTTACCCCATTGAACATCTCAAATTCTGGATTTGGTCAACTGCATTTCTATGCTTTATTTTCTACAAACTGGTTAGACCTAAAGGCTTGATTTAATTCAGGTTTAATTTTTTAGCAAGAGTATTTCATAGGTAGTACTGCAAACACAAAATGCTTTGCTGTGTCTCTCATGTTAAGATTTATCAGTGAGTTCAGGTATGGTTAGCCTATTAATTATAAAGTTCCCCAACAGCTTTTGATCAAATGGTTTAAGCCATCATTAACATCCACAGGGGTTATTTTATTAAGAGTTGCATACTGGTGATATATTAATTCTATCATTTCTTCTCCATTTTATTAGCTTAGAGTCTAATGAAACACTTTTCTTCATTACCCTGCTAAACCAAGATATGGTTCTTTTAGGAAAGACAGATGGATGCTAAATTTTTTCTTCTTCTTTACCCATTTTCAGGACAATGTGTTGCTTCCCTAGCATGATCCAAAGGAGACCTATGAAATTTTTATGAGTTCGTAAGTTTTAATATATTTGATATGTTTTAATCCATTATGGCCATTATTCTTTTCGATGCTCAAATTATGCCACCTTTGAAGATGGGGAGGTTGGCTACTAAGACCTTTTGACAACCTCAGAAATCTTTAACAGCTTCCTTACTCTCTGGTATGACAAGATCTCTAGGCTCATATATTATACATTTCCTATCACAAATCTGAAATTAGCTATTTGTATACAAACTCTAGTTCCTTTTAGTGAAAACAGTTTATATAGATTAAAAATTTTAATTCTTTGTACCTACTTCCTGAGAATGTTAGTAAAATCCTTCTAATGCAAAGAAAGAAAAAACCAAGTTACAAAGGGCTCATGCAAGCGTTAAGTTCAAGCAAATCCATAAACCTATCAAGTATCCTTTAGTTACCAGAACAATAACCTAAATACTTAAAATAATAATAGGTTTGAATGTACTTGGAGAAAAGTAAAAAGCAAAGATAGGCCGGGCGCAGTGGCTCATGCCTGTAATCCCAGCACTTTGGGAGGCCGAGGCGGGTGGATCATGGGGTCAGGAGTTCGACACCAGCCTGGCCAATATAGTGAAACCCCATCTCTACTAAAAATACAAAAAAATTAGCCGAGTGTGGTGGCAGGTGCCTATAATCCCAACTACTCGAGAGGCTGAGGCAGGAGAATCGCTTGAACTTGGGAGGCGGAGGTTGCAGTGAGCTGAGATCGGTCCATTGCACTCCAGCCTGGGCAACAGAGTGAGACTCCATCTCAAAAAAAAAAAAAAAAAAAAAGCATATATAAGTGGAAGGTATTACATATCAAAAGACAGGGTGCCCTTCTTTGAAGAAACTACTAAGTCAGAAACCAAGGATAAATACAGGAAAGAAACTGTACAAATGTTAAATTAATTCCAAGATTGAGAAGACATATAACAAAGCACAAAACGAGATCATCTGTAAGCATACCAAATATTATACTTAAAAGTTTAAGTCATTATAGCTTAAAATATCATTTGTTTTGAAATCTATTCTTAGCCAAGAATATTTAACTTTCTGATTATTATTCTCCCCAAAGTAAGTTCCACTTACAAAGTTATTACCTCCAATAAGTTCTGAAGTTCCTGTTCCCTTTCATTTAAGGAAGATACCCACTGTTCAGAAAAATAAACTGTTCTTGTGTTCAGAGATTCACATCTCTGTTCAGTCTCTTGAGATATTTTTTCCAGGTTGCCATTGAGTTTATCAGAGTGTTTCACAGATTCTTCAACCAATTTTGTACCTTCTTGGTTAAAATTTCTGAGTTCCTGTGAGAAGCCATCAGAATCAGCACAAAATTTTTGACTGTGAAAAGTCATTTTGTTGACTATATCCTTAGATTTCCTATAGGAAAAGAGAATGACACTGTTGAAATGGGGAATTAAGACTCAAAGGATATATAACTTCCCAAGATCACTCAGCTCTTAAGTGGCAGATCTGAACGTGGACAGTCTGGCTCCAGGGCCTGTGATCTTAATAATCTTCTGCATTGAGAATGGATGCCTTGGCCACTGTCTTTTCACAGCATTGCCATTAAATGACCTTTGAAAGGATCATCTTTGCTCATGAAACCTTTCACAACCCTCCTCCAGTTATGATGCTTTCAAAATCTGTCTGCTTGTTTTATTCCTCTTACTAGGTAATGTTACTTCAGGGCATCTACTACAGCCTCTTGTCTAGTCCCTAAATTGGACAATCAGTCATTTATTCTGTTATTAAGCAGTTTCCCTTGCCTAGTATGTAAAACAAATCATGAACATTACAAATGTTATGTTTAAATTAGCTATAAAGCTTTCTAATAATTAAAATTATATTGGGGTGTGACAAATTATACATATAGAACAATGTAACATAAACTTGATATAATATTAATGTTGGTTAGACATACATTTAAAATTCATTGATAATTTCCATCTCGGTAAGTTGCCCTATAATAGCATTCCAAGTTATCTTACAAGATTTAAACCTTGTGGAATGAAGTGACTCTCTATTACCACTAGATGGTACACCACGTGGGTAAACCAAGTGAGTCAGCAAAGATGTTAAAAACCAAACCTACACGTGAAAGTCACAATGACTGAAAAAAGGGCAAGGCATAGTGGCTCACACCTCTAATCCCAGCACTTTGGGAGGCCAAGGCAGGTGGATCACCTGAGGTCAGGAGTTAGAGACCAGTCCGGCCAATATGGTGAAGCCCTGTCTCTATTAAAAATACAATAAATTAGTCGGGCGTGGTGGTGGGTGCCTGTAATCTCAGCTACTTGGGAGAGAGTGAGGCAGGAGAATTGGTTGACCCTGGGAGGCAGAGGTTGCAGTGAGCTGAGATTGTGTCACTGTACTCCAGCCTGGGCGACAGAGCAAGACTCTGTCTCAAATAAAAAAAAACAAAACAAAATCTCACAACTTAATGGGAAGACGAGATTGAGTTAAAAGTACTATAAGCCATGACAATAAATGCCAAACGCAGTTATGTGCAGTGTGTACATAAACATCACCTAGATTCCTGGGTGATGAATACAAAGTCCCTAGACCATACTGGGAAACTCTGGTGTAGACAATAAATGTCAGGAAAGCAGGAAAAATGATTTGCATGGGCCTTAAGAAAGTATATCATACTTCCCTTCCTACTTCAATCCTACTCTAGTATTTCCTCCACGGCTATGGAATGGCCTAGAAATCCATCAGTCTAGATACTAGGAATAAAAAGTAGGACATACTTTTTTGATTCAGCATATAGGAAGAGTTCACAATGGAACATGCTATACTTAACAGGATCAAAAACAGGGTTGAAAAACAAATGACAGAAGTTAGGTAGGGATATATAAATGATAGCTAGAGTTCCAGAACAGCACTGTGTAAGTATAATAGAAGCCACATATGCAATGAAAAATTTCTGAGGCGGGCAATCACAAGGTCAGGAGTTTGAGACTAGCCTGGCCAATATGGTGAAACCCCCGTCTCTACTAAAAATACAAAAATTAGCCGGGCGTGGTGGTAGGTGCCTGTAATCCCAGCTACTTGGGAGGCTGAGGCAGGAGAATTGCTTGAACCTGGGAGGCAGAGGTTGCAGTGAGCCAAGATTGCACCACTGCACTCCAGCCTGGGTGACAGACCAAGACTCCCTCTCAAAAAAAAAAAAAAAAAAAAAAAAAAAATCTAGTAGATACATTAAAAAAGAAAATAGATAAAGCAATTCAAGTAACAATGTATTAGGTGTTTATTGCACATATAAACACCTAAGTAAAACATATGAAAATAATGACAAACGGGAAAGAGGAAACAGGAATATACTATTATAATGTCCTTTCACTACACATGAAACAGCAAATTATTTGATAATGGATTCAAATTATCTTAAAATGTATACTTTAAATCCTAGAAATACTACTAAAAAGGGAAAATTTTTAAAGTATAAATAAGTCAATGGAAGAGATAAAAACATAAAAAGTGCTCAATTTAAATGAGGAAAGGCAGCTGGGTGCAGTGCCTCACACCTATAATCCCAGCACTTTGGGAGGCCAGGGAAGGTAAATCACTTGAGGTCAGGAGTTCGAAACCAGCCTGGCCAACATGGTGAAACCCCATCTCTAGTAAAAATTTAAAAATTAGCTGGGCATGGTGGTATGTGCCTGTAGCCCCAGCTACTCAGGAGGCTGAGGCAGGAGAATCACTTGAACCCGGGAGGCAGAGGTTGCAGTGAGCCAAGATTGCACCACTGTACTCCAGCCTGGGCCACAGAGCAAGACTCTGTCTCAAATAAATAAATAAAAATAAAACATCATAGATTATAAATTTGATGAAAAAGCAAGACCCAACTATATGCTGTCTATAAGAAACCCACTTTAAATATAAAGACTTAGACCAAAAGTAAAGAGATGGAGAAGGATACATCATACAAATAGCAATCAAAGGAAAGCTAGAGAACCTGTATTCATTTCAGACAAAACAGACTTCAGAACAAGAGCTTATCAGAAATAAAAGTGGATATTACATAATGATAAAGAGGTCAATTCTCCAAGGAGATATAATAATCCTAAATGTATATGCACCCAACAACAGAGTTTCAGATACACGAGGCAAAAACTGATAGAACTAATAAAAAAAAATAGATAAATCTACAATTAGAGATTTCAATACTCCTCTCTAAGTCACTGATAGAACAAATAGGCAGAAACTCAGTAAGGCCGTGGATGACCTGAATAGCACTATCAATCAACTTGATCAAAGTGACACATACAGAACACTTCATGCAACAAAAGCAGAATACAAATTTTTCTCGTGTGGGTAGCACACAAACAAAGCATTATCAGAATAACACTGCAAGGGCTCTAAAAACTAAATTGTCAGTGGAACTACAGCCCATAAAAGTGAGCCTGGATCTGTATGCTAAGCCTAAACAGGGTGAATGCCAGCTAAAAAATACTTAAATAGGATCCTGAATCTCCTAACATAATACCCAAAATCTTCAAGGTACAATAGGAAATCACTTATCATATATCAAGAACCACAAAAATCACAAGTTGAATGAGAAAAGACAATCAATAGATGCCAACAACAAGAAAACTCAGATGTTGGAATTGTCTGGCAAGGATTTTAAAGCAGCCATCAAAAAATGCTCCAAAAAGAAATTAAAATACTCCTGGAAAAGAAAAAAATCCTAGCCAAGAAACAAGGTATAAAAAAAGCAAATGAAAATTATAAAACTAAAAATAAAAAAGCAATAACTGAAAAAACACCTCATTGAATGGGTTTAACAGTAGGTTAGAGATGACAGAAGGAGACTCAGTGAATATGAAGACAGATCAATAAAATTTCCCCAATGTGAACAACAAAGAGAATATATATATCTATAAGAAATATATTCTACATATCTCCTGAGGGACCAAAATAAAAGATCTAACATTTGTGTCATCAAAGTCATAGGGGCAGATGAAAAAGAGTATAGGGCTGAAAAATATTCAAAGAATTAATAGATGAAAATTTCCCAAGTTTTGGTGAAAGGCATAAGCCTACAGATTCAAGAAGCTAAACAAAATCCAAATAGAATAAACTCAAAGAAATATAAGTAGACAAAATATAATCAAGTTTCTAAAGACAAAAAAGTTTTGAAAGCAGCTGTAGGGAGATTGCCTATAAGGGAACAATTACTTGAATGGCAGTGGATTTCTCATTTCACAGAGGCCAGAAGAAAATGGAAATATTTCAAATGCTGGAAAAAAATAATTGTCAACCCTGAATTCCACAGCCAGTGAAAATACCTTTCAGGAATGAAGGGGAAATCAAGACATTCTTGGACAAAGAAAAACAGAATTTCTGTCCAGCAGACCCACCCTTAAAGACTACAAGAAGTTCTTCCCACCAAAGAAAGCTTGAAACTTCAGGAAGTTTAATTTCGGAATTAAATGGGGAAAAATAGGGTAAATATAGTATCTTTCTCCTCATGAGTATAGAATACTCAATAGGCAAAAAACTGAAACTTGACAAATCTCCTATGTTTTATAAAAATTTTTAAATGGATCATGAATATAAATGTTAAACCATAAAGTTATAAAATTCCTAAAAGAAAACATAGGTCTGACTGTAGTGTATGGTAAGTATGTGGAACTGGCAAGCAATGAGGCTACAAAGCAACATTAAACTCTAATACAGGCCGGGAGCAGTGACTCACACCTGCAATCCCAGCACTTTGGGAGGCCGAGGTAGGAGGATCAGTTGAGACCAGGAGTTCAAGATCAGCCTGGCCAACGTGGCGAAACCCCATCTCTACTAAAAATACAAAAAATTAGCCAGGCATGGTGGTATGTGCCTGTAATCCCAGCTACTTGGGAGGCTGAGGCAGGAGAATCACTTGAACTCAGGAGGCAGAGGTTGCAGTGAGCCAAGATCACACCACTGCACTCGCGCCACTGTACTTCAGCCTGGGCTACAGAGCAGGCTGTTTGTTTTTGTCTGAAAAAACAAAACAGAGCCGGGCGTGGTGGCTCACACCTGCAATCCCAGCACTTTGGGAGGCCGAGGCAGGCGGATCACGAGGTCAGGAGATCGAGACCATCCTGGCTAACATGGTGAAACCCCTCTCTACTAAAAATACAAAAAATTAGCCAAGCATGGTGGCGGGCGTCTGTAGTCCCAGCTACTCGGGAGGCTGAGGCAGGAGAATGGCGTGAGCCTGGAAGGCGGAGCTTGCAGTGAGCTGAGATCACTCCACTGCACTCCAGCCTGGGTGACAGAGCAAGACTCCGTCGCAAAAACAAAAACAAAAAACAAAACCCTAATACAGGAATCAGCAAACTTTTTCTTGAAAAGCCAGATAGCAAATATTTTAGGCTATTGTTCAATGACCTGGATGCAATGACTCAACTTTGCCACTGCAGTGCAAAGGCAGCCAAAGACAACATGTAAACAGTGTCCAATGAAATTATTTGCAATAACAGGCATCCAGCCTGCTAGCCACAGTTTGCCAAACCCTGCTCTAGTTAGTATATTTTTCATCAGTAATATAGGTTAGAAATTGTGAAATTACTTAGTGTGTTTTCTAAGATTGAGGAAATTCGAAAATATATTGTGGGTAACAGCCAGGTTTTTCAATGTCTTAAAAGAGAGCACAAATACGCAATGAAAAGACATTTATATGCATGTATATATATACATACACACATACATAATAAAATATTAACAAAAGAGAAATTTGAAAGTACACAGAGGAATTATTTGTACTATTTAAAGCTTTTTCTTCTTAAATAATTTCAGACTTACAGAAAAGTTTAAGAGAATTTAAAAATAGCTTACTGCTGTATATTTTCCTGGACACTACTAAGTGGTTTCTGTATATTTTCACACTTTTCCTCCAAAGCACAGAATCTCTCTGTCCAAAGATTCATTAACTTGCAAAGTTCCTGTAAGAAAGGTGTGGGAAGTGAAGAGACTTAAAATTATGACACTTGAACATTTTTTATGACTGATAACAA
Organism: Pan troglodytes; assembly: GCF_028858775.2. Classification (NCBI taxonomy): domain Eukaryota; kingdom Metazoa; phylum Chordata; class Mammalia; order Primates; family Hominidae; genus Pan; species Pan troglodytes. The sequence goes on along the minus strand of NC_072406.2, from coordinate 104,879,670 downwards.
AACAAGAAGTATTGTCCATAGGTGAGAATTATATAAATTCTTGACAAGAGATAAAGTTAACTTTACCTTTCTTCTACAGAGGAAAGCAGTGGAAGTGATATTAAAATGTAGGATTTGTTTTTTTTTTTAGAGACAGGGTCTCACTCTGTTGTCCAAGCTGTAGTGCAGTGGCACAATCAAGGCTCACTGCAGCTTCAACCTCCTGGGCTCAAGGGATCCTCCTTCCTCAGCCTCCAAGTAGTTGCGACTACAGGCATGAGCCACCATGCCTGGCTAATTTAAACAAATTTTTTTTGTAGAGATGTGATCTCGCTATGTTGACCAGGCTGGTCTTGAACTCCTAGCCTCAAGTGATCACCCTGCCTCAGCCTCTCAAAGTGCTGAGATTACAGACATGAGCCATCACATCCAGCCGGGATTTTTTAAAAAGTAAATAATTAGCAAACTTTACTATTTTAGCTGTAAGTAACAAATTACTTTCAGTGTACCTCAAAACTAATCAAACAACCCATATATCACATTATGTTTAAGACCCACTTTGACAGATATATATAGTTGCTTTTTAACTGATAACACTGCTAGAAGGGAAAATTAATGTGATATACTAACGGGTCAAGCAATCCAAAAATATTATCAATTACTGGAGCTAAAAAATGTTACAGAACCTAGTTGGATCATATTAACAAAATGTAAATAGTCTTATCTTTGCTCATATTTTACATCTTTGAAAACAAGCTCTTATAGGCATATAACATGCTACGTTGCAATATGAAGAAGCCATCCTAATGACCAAAGAAGTGCTGAAAATGCATCCAACATTCTTATTCACTCTTCAGTCTGCTGGTTGGCCAGTATCTCTGAATAACACATCAGTTGACAATACATATCTAACATTCTGATTATGAATAAAGTCTATCAGTATTTTTACTAGTCTCAAAGGTATTATCAGATTAATAATTTGAATGCTAATGCAGGTATTATATTTATCTATATGTAAATGTGTTCAAAGTTTTACATAATTATTTTAGTAGTGCTCATTTCAAGTTCTGGAAAACCTAAGAAATAGCTCACATACTGAACTTGCTTCCTTAAAGCCAGGAAAGCCAAACCATTCATGCTAAGATACTTTTCAGATCAGATTTTTTTGTATTGTTTTTTTAAAGAGCTGTCTAACAATTTTAAGCATTTCAAAACAGCAAATTTATAAAAAGGGGATCAGCCTTAGAATATACACCTAAAAAGTTATCAACAGGTTTAAGGGAAATACCCTATGTAGATGTATGAGAAAATGCTGCAGTTTTAAGTTGCCAAAAAACACACAAAAGAGCCACTCAAACATGGATGCTTTTCAGGTAGTACGATCACTACCACCTTCTGCAAGATGATCTACATACTATTAGATGCTCACAGGGTCTCAGTTTCCTCATTAAAAATCTGACTAGTAATAGAATTTATATCTATATTGATGGGAGGAATAAACACAGTGAATTGCTCAATAAATGTTAACTATTATAAGAGTTCTGTCATAATAAGCTCATTTAATAAAACTTTAGACAGTCATTATTAAAGTCTTAAGAATACCAGAAGCTGTTTTTCAGATATCTGATATTTACAGATTATGGTTTGAAGGCTTGGTTTTGGTTTAAAGCCTCATATAATGAGGAATAGTTTACAGGGAAGATAAATCATGAATTACATTTATAATCAAGAATTAAAAGTTGTATCGATTTACTATGTTTTAAATGTCTATCAGTGAGACAGAAATAAGAGAAAGTAGGACTTGGTTTATGAAAGACAACTATCCATGCCATCCTAGAAACAACTTAGCAGGTTTTAATGTAGATACATTTTCACTTTAAATGTTATAACCATTCTTCTCTAAAGGTATGTTTTTCCAGATTCATCTTTCATCTTGATGTGAGAAAAGGACTGTTTTGTCATATTGTGGTTCTGCGTGGGGTTCCAGATGTAGCAAAACTTCAAATATTAAGAGAAGTATTCTCAATTGTTCTACAATAATTACTGTTATAAGCAACAGTGGCTATGGTATTTTCAGGTTTCAGCTTTTACAGTATTCAGATTGTGTAACATAGATTAATTATCAAGTCATATCAAATCATCCTAAAACTCTCTTTCTGTACTCCCCAAGTCAGCTAAACAACATACCTGGGAATGGGTCTGCTTTATTGTCTTCAGGTCTTCAGTTAGGTTTCCACATTGCTTTTGTGACTCAACCAAGGAACAAATGGTATTTTCTTGTAGTTCATGTAGATTGTTACACAGTATACTGAGAAAGCCATCTAGTTCCTTTTTTTGATCTTCTATCTTTGAAGAAACAAAAATGAGTTTCCTTCTTAAACAACAGATCAATTTTGAGATATTAAGAACATAGCATTTGTTACCTTATCGGCCACTGTCAATGAAGTCTTGAAAATATGCTTTAGTTGACTATTGATTTTCAGTATAGACACCACAGTTGGGGATAAAATCATTTCCAGTGAACTTAGAAGATCAGTCTTGAGTACATTCTGGTTTCAGAAATAAACAAATAGGTCTTTAAAAAGAATATTTCCACTTCTGTAAACCTTTCTAAATGATATCTTAAATACTTTGGTAGCTAAACATTCACATTAAAATTTACATTTCCATTCTCCATTCTTTTTTTTTTTTTTTGAGAAGGAGTCTCATTCTGTCACCCAGGTTGGAGTACAGTGGCAACATCTTGGCTCACTGCAACCTCTGCCTCCTGGGTTCAAGTGATTCTCCTGCCTCAGCCTCCGGAGTAGCTGGGATTACAGGTGTGAGCCACCACACCCAGCTAATTTTTGTATTTTTAGTAGAGATGGGGTTTCGCCATGTTGGCCAGGCTGATCTGGAACTCCTGACCTCAGGTGATCCGCCCGCCGTGGCCTCCCAAAGTGCTGAGATTACAGGCGTGAGCCACCGTGCCCGGCCCCATTCTCCATTTTTTATACTCTACATAGATAAATCAATACACTAATACAATAATTTATTATATTACAATAAATATAATAATTTCTCTTTTTTCAAGCCCAGTGAAAACATAGAATTTCTTTTTTTCTTTTTTTGAGATATAGTTTCACTCTTGTGGCCCAGGCTGGAGTGCAATGGCGTGATCTTGGCTCACTGCAACCTCCGCCTCCTGGGTTCAAGCGATTCTCCTGCCTCAGCCTCCCAAGTAGCTGGGATTACAGGCACCTGCTACCACGCCTAGCTAATGTTTGTATTTCAGTAAAGACAGGGTTTCACCATGTTGGCCAGGCTGGTCTCGAACTCCTGACCTCAAGTGATCCACCCACCTTGGCCTCCCAAAGGGCTGAGATGAGCCACCGCACCCAGCCAGAACTATTTAATAGTTTAATGAAATAGAAGTCAGAAGAATTCAAAAGAGGAAAATGACAGTTAATAAGATTTCAGCACTCCAAACAAAGAAAATAAATTTTTAAAAACCTACAGGTATATTTTAAGAAAATAAATTTCAAACAAGTTTAGGTTACCAGTCAAAAAGGCTGAGACCAAGTAGTCATTAAGATTAGCCCTTGGGCTGGAAGTACTTAACTTTGAAGATCTGAGATGACTTACATCCTATTGTATCAGAAGAACTTGTGAAAGATGTTGTTCTTGTCAAGAAATAGGGAAATTAAGAATGTAGTATAGATTGGAAATATTTATAAAAAGAAAAAAAATCCTGATCTAAGCTCCTTTTGGTAGGATAGGGCTGAGGAAGTATAACAGAAATACATTAGTAAATACTTATAGGTCTACTGACATTCTTTTGGAAAGAAGAGCTAGCATACCAATTTCAACTAATTTTGTGAGAGCAACATGCCTCTTTTCTTTTAATTCAAGCAAAAATTGTAACTTGGTAAGTAGAAATGTATCAATTCAGGCATAGCTTATTTTATTGTGCTTCACCTTACTATGTGTCACAGATACCAAATTTTTACAAATTGAAGGTTTGTGGCAACCCTACCTTGAGCAAGTCTATCAGTGACTTTTTTCAAATATCATGTGCTCACTTTCTGTCTCTGCATCACATGTTGGTAACTACTGCAGTATTTCTAACTTTTTCATTATACACTGTGATCAATGATCTTTGATGTTACTATTGTAATTGTCTTGGGGTACCATAAACTGTACCCCTGTAAGACAGCAAATGTAACTGATAAACGTTGTGTTCTGATTGTCCCACCAGGCGTGTGCTGGAATTACAGGTGTGAGCCACTGCGCCTGGTCAACATAACCTTTATATGCACCGGGAAAGCAAAAAATTCATGACTTGCTTTATTGTAATATTCACTTTATTGCAGTGGTCTGGAAGCAAACCTGCAATATCTCTGAAGTATGCCTGTATATATACAGACCACCATTTAATGAATGAATCAATATTTGAAAAGTTAGTACTGACAGGATATCTTTTAACTTTGTCAAATTTGGGTGATTGAGAAAACCTATCAAATAATGTCATCTAAGCACTGAATTGAGGCAGAGGGTCAGCTAACATTTGTAGTATTTACTTGGAAAATGTTTAATAAATATTGTTAAGCTGAAAAAGGGAGGCAAAGACTCTGCACAAAGAAAACAAATAAATTATATGGCTAAGAACTTCCTAGACCAACCATACAATTATAAAATAAAGACTATATATAAATCAAGTATGAAGGAGGTAATATTAAGTGCAATTAGATGAGTGACTTCCATAGAACTCTGGAGAAAAGATTTATAGTTATGGCCCAGAAGGGGCCACACAGATCTAACCCTAAGAAGTGATATGTGTCCCCAGAATTCTAAGATATTTTTCTTGCACCATTATTACTATCATATATTACTGTAGTTTTAAAATCAACTACCCAATATTCCCTTCTGGTTGGGTCCAGGACCCCTGGGGAAAGAGTGACTTGCCAATTTCTGGGCCAACTAACAAGTCCCTTGATATCATGTGGTGCTAAACTTGCCCTTTAGTCATTAGAAGCCTCACTAATAACTGCTACTCCTAATGTTACAAGACATGAGTGAAAAAGGTTTCAAAAGTTAGTTCCATACATTTGAAAATAATCTTTCTGGGAGAGAATAAACAGTGGAGAGATCTGTCTTTAAAAATATAAACGTACTCTCGGCCGGGCACGGTGGCTCACGCCTGTAATCCCAGCGCTTTGGGAGGCCGAGGTGGGTGGATTGCTTGAGGTTAGGAGCTTGAGACCAGCCTGACCAACATGGTAAAACACCATCTCTACTAAAAAAAAAATACGAAAATTAGCCAGGCGTGGTGGCACATGCCTATAATTCCATCTACCCGGGAGGCTGAGGCAAGAGAACTGCTTGAACCCAGGAGGCAGAGGTTGCAGTGAGCCGAGAAAAGGAGAGGCTGAAAAAAATAAATAAATACAAATAAAGAAAAGGAGAGGCTGGCCGGGCACGGTGGCTCATGCCTGTAATCCCAGCACTTTGGGAGGCCGAGGCGGGCGGATCACAAGGTCAGGAGATCGAGACCATCCTGGCTAACACGGTGAAACCCCATCTCTACTAAAAATACAAAAAATTAGCCGGGTGTGGTGGCGGGCGCCTGTAGTCCCAGCTACTCGGGAGGCTAAGGCAGGAGAATGGCATGAAGCCGGGAGGTAGAGCTTGCAGTGAGCCGAGATCCCGCCACTGCACTCCTGGGCGACAGAGCGAGACTCCATCTCAAAACAAACAAACAAAACAAAACAAAACAAAATATATATATATGTAGTCTCTCACAGTGACGTGTCTATGACTGTGTCTAGTAAAGCTCAAGAAGAAAGAATAGCAGTTAACATTGTTTATAAAGACTTATCAAATGTAACCCTTCAAAATATTTTATCAAATACTTATCAAATGCAACCCTTCAAAAATATTTTAAAGGATGTACTAACAATCAATTCCTGTAGTACAGTTTTACTTTCTGCTGCTAATGATTGTTCTTTTAGTATCATATTAAAAATCTGAGAAACATGAGTAGACACATTTTCTGGAATAGATGTGAGAGATCCAAGTGCTACTGTAGTAATGGTATCTAATGCAGAGACACTGGAAGACAGCAGATTACCTATAACAAACAAACAAACAAAAAACAGAAAGATGTAAACTTTGACATAAATATATTAAATACAGTTCAAACCATTTCAAAGAAGTTGGCAAAAGTATACCCTTGTTGTAGAATTTGTAATAACGAGCTTAAAAGAACTGGCTCACTACAAAGCAAGGAAATATTTAAATATACATTACAATTTTCTATAGTGCTCTGTAAGCCCTTAACATATTTGTAAGTGTATCAGACCCATAACTATAATTCATAGTACACAAAGAATTAGAATATTCTACAATTAATCTCTAACTAAAAATAATATACAGAATTATGGTACGTTTACAGAAGAAAAAACAAACTGGAAATCAATACCAAAATGTATAGTGCTTGGCTTAGTGAGACTAGAGTCTAGATGATTTTTAAAATTTTTATATTTCTGGATGTCCAAATTTTCCATAATGAGGATAGTATTTCACACTAAATAAACATACTTTTTTCTAAAGGGAGATAATAGTTAAAAACAATGAGACACAAACATATTCTGACAATATAGCAAACCATCAAGATATATATGCCCCCCCTAAAAAAAGTTGCAGAATGTTTATGCACAAAAAATTTCTAGAAAAAGGCCCAAGAAATTTAACAATAACACCTATGGTCAATGACCCAGGGTCAGGAGCCAGAGTCAGGGAAAAAGAGGACTTCCACTTCTAACGTTTATATACTTAGTTACTTAATAAATGTAACATTTTATAGAAAACAGAAGGGAGGGTGGGGAGGGAAAAAAGATTTGTTTTAATTCAAAGACAATAAAAGCATTAATCTTCACCCTGAACAAATAGTTTGTGCATGGTAGAGAGTATTGGTGACACCGTCATCTATGTTTCACAAAATTAAATTATCAGTTTTGAAATCAACATTACACTTAACACATCAAGACTAGAACAGAACAGCCTGAACTTACCAAATAAGGTCTTATGTACTTCTAGCATGGCCTTTTGCTTTGAGCTGCCATCCTTAATTAATTCTTCCATATTATTAAACAGACTATTCAGGTTTTTGCCAAAAATATCCTGAGCTTCTGCATTGTGTTGGTCAACTGCCTTCTTACGATCCAGTTTGGAATGGAGACCAGATACATCTTTTGTAGTTTCTTCAACTGTGTTAAGCAGCTATATTTTTAAAAATAAGTGTTAGACAAAATGGATATGGTGAAAGGAATCTGATGAAAGTATCTACAAAAGGATTTATCTTGATAAGAACTAGTAAATATTCCAGCCTGGCCAACATGGTGAAACCCCGTCTCTACTAAAAATACAAAAATTAGCTGGGCGTGGTGGTACATACTTGTAGTTCCAGCTACTCAAGAGGCTGAGGCAGGAGAATTGCTTGAACCTGGGAGGTGGAGGTTGCAGTGAGCCAGAGATTGTGCCACTGCCACTCCAGCCGGGGTGACAGAGAGAGACTCTGTCTCAAAACAAAAAAGTCAATTTTAGACATTGTATCAGAAGAAATGCTTTAACTCATGCTAATTTATCCAGATGCCCAGTAATGTTTACTTCCCTTCCTGTAGCCATCTACACAAGCAAGGAAAACTGATTTTTTCAGTTATTGCAATAATTATGCTTCCTCAAAAATTTTTTTCCTTCTATGTTCTACTATTTCCTCAGAAGTACACCTAATGGCCGGACGTGGTGGCTTACACCTGTAATCCCAACACTCTGGGAGGCCTAGGCAGGTGGATCACCTGAGGTCAGGAGTTTGAGACCAGCCTGGCCAACATGGTGAAACCCAGTCTCTACTAAAAATACAAAATTAGCTGGGTGTGGTGGCAGGCGCTTGTAATCCCAGCTACTTGGGAGGCTGAGGCGGGAGAATCGCTTGAACCCGGGAGGCAAAGGTTACAGTGAACTGAGATGATGCCACTGCACTCCAGCCTGGGCTACAAAGCAAGAGTCTGTCTCAAAAAAAAAAGTACAACTAATAAAAAATTAAATACTTTCAACATCTTTCATCATCAGAACATACTAAATTCTTTTTTTTTTTTTCTGAGACAGAGTCTTGCTCTGTTACCCAGGCTGGAGTGCAGTGGCATGATCTCGGTTCACTGCAACCTCTGCCTCCTGGGTTCAAGTGATTCTCTTGCCTCAGCCTCCCGAGTAGATGGGATTATAGGCATGTGCCACCACGCCTGGCTAATTTTTGTATTTTTTTTTTTTTTTTAGTAGAGATGGGGTTTTACCATGTTGGTCAGGCTGGTCTCGAACTCCTAACCTCAAGCAATCCACCCACCTCGGCCTCCCAAAGTGCTGGGATTACAGGCGTGAGCCACCATGCCTGGCCAGAACATACTAAATTCTTAATGACTAATTAGGTTCAATCATCCCCACAAAGAAAAAGCATCACAGCATCACTATTCTAAATGTCTACAAAATATATTATAAAGTTATGTTCTATTTTCTTTTTCTTTTTTTGAGACAGAGTTTCGCTCTTGTTGCCCAGGCTGGAGTGCAATGGTGTGATTTTGGCTCACTGCAACCTCTGCCTCCCCGGTTCAAGCGATTCTTCCACCTCAGCCTTCCCGAGTAGCAGGGATTACAGGCATGCACCACCACGCCTGGCTAATTTTGTATTTTTAGTAGAGACAGGTTTCTCCATGTTGGTCAGGCTGGTCTCGAACACCTGACCTCAGGTCATCCACCCGCCTTGGCCTCCCAAAATGCTGGGATTATAGGCGTGAGCCACCACTCCCGGCTAAGTTATGTTCTATTTTCAAAACTCCAGGAGCAGGAGTAGTTTTTTCATAAGTCGACATCTCCAGTGAGAAAAATATGGATGAAATAGTAAAATAATGTTTTTTAAATGGACAGAAATACCATTTGGGGTGAATAAACAGAATATTTAATGCTTAAGCACAGAAAATTTTTTCTACCCATTCTCTACTTAATATGAGTACAAATCAACACAAGGGACAAACCTTGCTGGCAGCATCATGAAGTTTCTCCTCAGTACTTTCCAAAGCTGATGTGATATATTCTTCTTTAACAAGTTGTAATTTAGTTTCTTGCAAATGTTTTTGAGTGGTTTCAAGTTCTTGTGTTTTATTTTGCAGGTCAGATTTACACTGGTCAAGTTCATTTTTATTATCCATAAACAACTCTGTAACCTAAATATAAGATAGAATTTAAAAAACACTGAGCTGGCTGGTAGGATATCTGGCTAGTTCATAAGATTAGAAAAATGAAACAAATTATTTCCATGCAAAAGTTGTAAGAAGTTACCCGGTAGGTTAACACAAATATGTCATCCTGTTTCTTTCTGTAATCTTACTCAACACTTTGAGATTAAATAATAGGTTTGGTGTAGTATTATTAATTCTTCAGTTTCCTTCAACATTGTCAATGGATTTGAATATAACAGTGTTAATGTGGCCTGGCAAGGTGGTTCACACCTGTAACCCCAGCACTCTGGGAGGCCAAGGCAGGAGATCACTTGAGCCCCATAGTTTGAGACCAGCCTGGGCAACATAGCGAGACTGACTCCATCTCTACAAAAAAATAAAATAATTAGCTGGGCATGGTAGTGCATGCCTGAAGTCCAACTACTCAGGAGGCTGAGGCAGGAGAGTTGCTTGAGACCAGAAGTTTGAGGCTGCAGTAAGATATGATTACGCCACTGCACTGTAGCCTGGGCATCAGAGCAAGACCCTGTCTCTAAAAAATAATTAAAAATAAATAAATAAAGGTATTAATATGAGGGTGGCCCTGAAAGGTCAGGCCTCTTGCCTACCCTAGTTATATTACTTTTATTTAACATCCAGTCTCTCCCAGTATCTGTATTCCTTCATCTGATAAACATGTTAACAAAAATGCTTCAGCATTCACTATTTTGTAGTTTCAATAACAAAATCAAACAATTCAGTTAATTTCTTGTAATGTTTTATTAATATAAGCTGTCAGCTTTTTTGATGTGATTAATGATAGTAAAAAAACATGATATAACTTACTTTCAGTATAAGGGTCAGCAAAATAAAATCTTTTTTTTTTTTTTTTTTTCCAAAAAAATCTGAAGGAGCTGGGTGCGGTGGCTCACGCCTGTCATCCCAGCATTTTGGGAGGCTGAGATGGGCAGATCATGAGGTCAGGAGTTCAAGACCAGCCTGGCCAGCATGGTGAAACCCTGTCTCTACTAAAAATACAAAAAAAAATTAGCCAGGCATGGTGGTGCACACCTGTAATCCCAGCTACTCGGGAGGCTGAGGCAGGAGAATTGCTTGACCCTGGGAGGCAGAGGTTACAGTGAGCCGAGATCACGCTATTGCACTCCAGCCTGGGTGACAGAGCGAGACTCCGTCTAAAAAAAAAAAAAATCTTGAAGGAAAACATATTAGATCTTTCATTCTAAAATTTTCTTTCAATATTTGCTTTTCACATAACAGTAAATATCATTTTAAATGCTTACCCTATTCAGCTCCTCCTCAACAGCACCAATTTTTTCAATCAATTCTACAATCTGCTCTTCTTGAACAGTTAATTTTCCACTCATGACTCTAAAATAAAGTTTAATATGAGTTTAACAGTTAATATTTTTTTCTAACTCCTACAAAATGTATTCTAACACAATTGTGACAGCTACACAAACTCATTTCCAACATTTATCACCATCACTTGATACCCAAGTGTCACTTGATACCTGTGTCAATAAGCAATAAATACAAATTACAAAGAACAAATTATATTCCTTGTCTTTGTTTTATAAATGAAATATTTTTCCCTTGCCCTCAATTCTGAAACTAAGAATCCCTACCTATGAGGGGAAAAGCATGTGTGTACCAGATTTGAGAAGCTAGAAAGCCAACAGAGGACGGACTATAACTCAAAGTAGAGAGAGGAGGGAATGCAACCTAAGTGTCTATAATCAGGGATACAGAATATAAATATGCCCCACAGAACGCTGGAAAAATGTGGGACTTGAAGGCATCAGGTATCTTAGAAGGAAGGGGTAAGATTAGGGGTTAAAAACTGAGACTTAAAGTATGTATACAGAGCAATTACACCCCCTGCTGCTGCAACACGCACAAACACCACTCTCACCCCACCGCATAACCCTCATGAGAACAAAGGATTACTCTCTAGAGCAGAGTTTCTCAGCCTCAGCACTAGTGGATCAAATAATTCTTCATTGTGGGGATGTCCTTTACATTTTAGGATGTTCAGTACCATCCAAGTCATGACAATAAAAAATGTCACTGGACTCTGCCAAATGTCCTCTGGGGGACAAAACCACCCACCACCACCAGTCCCCCAACACCACTTCCATTGACAGCCACTAGTCTATAGGAATTGCAGCAGAATTTCCAGGTTCACTTTCACTAGACATCATGGACTGTAGAAGGTTTAGGGACTAGAAATGAGCATTTAAGTGTAAATCTACATACTAAATGATGGAATCCTCAGCCCCCTATACCCACTCTAATCAAAAAATAGCAGCAGCTAGAAAAATCTCCAAGCAAACTGGGCAAATCTTCTCAGGAAAGACTGAGGGCTAGAACAAAAGAAAAAAAATCCAACAAAGAATGATATCTGATGGAAGCCCAGACTTAAGACTGAGATCACCACTTTTTCATCTATAGTGAACTTACAGGTCCATAATCCTCACCCATGTACAAAGCTTCTAATCCATCTTAATTGCCAGCCAAAAATCACTAGACATTTGAAGAAAATAAATACAAATGACAGCTATCACAACAGGGAAAAAAAAGATCCCAAAGGAAAGAAAAACATAAAAGAAAACTTTAATAACATTAATAATGTTTCTGAGATAAGGAATAGATCTATAAAATAAAAGGATGCTATATTTTTCAAAAGGAGAGACAGGGATGGCAGAAAAGAGTTTTTAGAAACTAAAAATTTGACAGCAGAAATGAAATTCAACAAAAATATCAGAAGATGAAGTCAAAGTCAAAAGAAGTCATAAAAAGTAAAATAGAGAATGCTTTTCTCAAGCGCAAAGCTCACAGGTCTTCCAAACCTACTTTAATGGGTCTCTGATTTCTTGAGTATTAGTAAGTTTCAGAAATGAATGCCTGTATTTGCTCATCTAATTCTTTGATAACAACCAACAATTTTCTATTTCACATTATGCTTAAATGACAAAGATTCTTCCGTGAATACAAATTCCCTTAACATATTAGCTAGAGATATTGTTGACTAAAGGAAAAGCTAGAAAAGAGCTGTAAGAGAAGAGTTAATTCTAATAGTCTTTTGATTAAATATATTAGCTTTTTATTAAAAATGGATCTTCTACAGCCAGGCGCGGTGGCTCACGCCTGTAATCCTAGCACTTTGGGAGGCCGAGGCGGGAAGATCACGAAGTCAGCAATCAAGACCATCCTGGCTAACATGGTGAAACCCCGTCTCTACTAAAAATACAAAAACAAAATTAGCAGGGCGTGGTGGCAGGCACCTGTAGTCCCAGCTACTCAGGAGGCTGAGGCGAGAGAATGGCGTGAACCCAGGAGGCGGAGCTTGCAGTGAGCCAAGGTGGCGCCACTGCACTCCAGCCTGGGTGACAGAGTGAGACTCTGTCTCAAAAATAAAAATAAAAATAAAATAAAATAAATAGAAATAGATCTTTTATGTAAAACGGGATTATTTGAAATGCTTTTTTATAGTGAATGCCAAGGGGTAATACAACATTGTTACTGTATGGATGAGATGATTTTGATATGGTTTTAAAATGTTTATTAAGCTTGGCTTAAATAAAGCATTATCCTGTTTTAAATGTTGGCTGTAGTTTTTGTGATTCTTCTCTGACTGACACTGTACTAATTCCAAAAGCTTTTTCAGACAAAACTATCTCAGATTATGCCTCATGTGTATTAGAGAACAAACACCTAGGTTTTTTACAAGGGTTTTTAGTTTTAGGTTTTACATTTAAGTTTTTAATCCATCTTGAGTTGATTTCTGTATATGGGCGTTAAGGAAGGGGTCCAGTTTCAATCTTCTGCATATGGATAGGCAGTTATCCCAGCACCATTTATTGAACAGGCAGTTTTATCCCCATTGCATGTTCTGTCGAAGATCAGATGGCTGTAGGTGTGTGGCTTTATTTCTGGGCTCTCTATTCGGTTCCATTGGTCTGTGTCTGTTTTTGTACCAGTACCATGATGTTTTGGTTACTGTAGCCCTGTAGTATAGTTTGAAGTCAGGTAATGCGATGCCTCCAGCTTTGTTCTTTTTGCTTAGGATTGCTTTGGCTATTTGGGCTCTTTTCCAGTTCCACGTGAATTTTACAATAGTTTCTTCTGTGAAGAATGTCATTGGTAGTTTGAGAGGAACAGCATTTAATCTGTAAATAGCTTTGGGTGGTATGGCCATTTTAACAATATTGATTCTTCTTATCCATGAGCATGGAAAGTTTTTCCATTTGTTAGTGTCAACTCTGATTTCTTTCAGCAGTGTTTTATAATTCTTACCGTAGAGATCCTTCACCTCTCTGGTTAGTTGTATTGCTAGGTATTTTACTGTTTTTGTGGCTATTGTGAATGGAATTGCATTCTTGTTTGGCACTCAGCTTGGACATTATTGGTATATAGGAATGCTACTGATTTTAGTACAATGATTGTGTATCCAGAAACTCTGCTTAAATTGTTGATCAGATCTAGGAGCTTATGGACAGAGACTATGGGGTTTTCTAAGTATAAAATCATATACACCCAGCTGGGCACGGTAGCTAACACCTGTAATCCCAGCAGTTTGGGAGGCAGAGGTGGGCAGATCACTTGAGGTCAGGAATTCAAGACCAGCCTGGCCAACATGGTGAAATCCCATCTCTACTAAAAATACAAAAATTAGCTGGGCACCTGTAATCCCAGCTACTTCAGAGGCTGAGGCAGGAGAATCGCTTGAACCCAGGAGGTGGAGGTTGAAGTGAGCTGAGATCGTGCCACACTGCACTCCAGTCTGGGCAACAGTGAAACTGTGTCTCAAAAAAAAAAAAAAAAGTGGGCAAATGATGTGGACATTTTTCAAAAGAAGATATATATGTGGCTAAGAAGCATATGAAAATATGTTTAACACCATTAATTGTTAGAGAAATGCAAATCAAAACCACAATGAGAAACCATCTCACCAGTCAGAATGGCTATTATTAAAAAGTCAAAAAATAACACATGGTGGTAAAGTTGTGGAGAAAAGGGAACGCTTATATGCTACTAATGAAAATTAGTTCAGCCATTATGGAAAGTAGTTTGGCGACTTCTCAAAGAACTTAAAACAGAAATACCGGCAGGGCATGGTGGCTCACACCTGTAATCCAGCACTTTGGGAGGCCGAGGTGGGCAGATCACTTGAGGTCAAGAGTTCGAGACCAGCCTGGCCAACATGGTGAAACCCCATCTCTACTAAAAATACAAAAATTAGCCAGGTGCGGTGGTGGGTGCCTATAATCCCAGATACTTGGGAGGTGGAGGTAGGAGACTTGCTTGAACCTGGGGGGCAGAGTTTGCAGTGAGCCGAGATTGTGCCACTGCAGTCCACCCTGGACAACAGAGCAAGACTCCATCTCAAAAAAAAAAAAAAACAAAAAAAACACACACACACACAGAGAAATACTATTTGAGCCAGCAATCCCATTACTGGGTATATACCCAAAGGAATATAAATTGTTCTACCATAAAGACACATGCACACATATGTTCATCATAGCACTATTCACAGCAGCAAAGACGTGGAATCAACCTAGCTATCCATCCATAGCAGACTGGATAAAGAAAATGTGGTACATATACACCATGGAATACTACACAGGCATAATAAAGAGCAAGATGGCTGGGTGCAGTGGCACATGCCTGTAATCCCAGTACGCCAGGAGACCAAGGTGAGTTGATCACTTGAGGCCAGGAATTCAAGACCAGCCTGGCCAACATGGTGCATGGTGAAACCCCATCTCTACTTAAAAAAAAAAAAAAATTTGCTGGGCATGGTGGCAGGTGCTTGTAATCCCAGCTACTCAGGCAGCTGGGGTAGGAGAATCACTTGAACCTGGGAGGCAGAGGTTGCAGTGAGCCGAGATCACACCACTATACTCCAGCCTGGGTGACAGAGCAAGACTGTCTCGAAAAAAAAAAAAAAAAAAGAATGAGATCATGTTCTTTGCAGCAACATGGATGGAGCTGGATGCCATTGTCCTAAACAAACTAACATAGGAACAGAAAACCAAACACCGAACGTTCTCACTTATAAGTAGGAGCTAAACCCTGAGCAGACATGGACATGAGGAAGGGAACAATAGTCACCTGGGCCTCTTTGAGGGTGGAGGGTAAGAGGAGAGTAAGGATTGAAAAGCTATCCATCGGGTTCTATGGTTATTATCTGGGTGACAAAATAATATATACACCAACTCCTGTTACATGCAATATATCTATAGAACAAATCTGCACGTGTACTCCTGAAACTAAAATAAAAGTTAAAAAAAAAGAGAGCAAACACCATATTTTCAATCATGGGACTAAACAAATGAAAACCAAAGTTACTTCTTAAGTTCAAAAATAAAATCAGAAAGATGAAAGCCTCCAATAATCAATATCATTTCTAAAGACTACAGGCCAGGATTGAGTGCCTCACCAATTATTTTTTACTTCTAAAGCATCAAAAAAAGAACACCTCCATTAGTGATGGTAAACTGTTCACTAACCCACAATCTTACATTGTTCTGATTCTAGGGCATCTTACACATTCATGGAATACATTATGACAGTTGGAAATAACACAGAAAAAACTAAGTTTATTAAATGATTTATATACTATTAGAGTGTTAACATCTACAAAAAAGTTCAGTAAAAGATTATACTAAAATGCTTCTGGTTATTATTAGGTCTAGTATCTTTTATCACTATTAACTTTTAAAAAATGCTCTGTGAAAGTCTTGCTTCCTAATATCTTCAAGGATAAACACAATCAGGAATCTTCAAGTTATAGTCCTTAGCATCCCACTTGCCTTCTTCCCCTTGTTTTCTCTGTTATTATTGTTCTTTTATACAATGGGCCTCAATAAAAGCTTTCCTTTGAACAAATTACTCCAGGGCTTTAAAAAGTGAACAGATTAGTGGTTGCCAGGGGTTAGGAATCATGGAAAAGATGAGGTGAGTGTGACTATAGTGAATTAGCAAGAGAGATCCTTGTGATGATAGGATAGTTCTGTATCTTGATTGCAGCAGTGGTTACACAAATCTATACAAGTGACAAAATGGCACAGAACTACTATATACACATCTTGATATGGTCTGGTTCTCTGTCCCCACTGAAATCTCATGTTGAATTATAATCCCCACATGTTGGAGGAGGGACCTGATGGGAGATAACCGAGTGATAAAGGTGGACTTCCCCCTTGCTGTTCTCATGATAGTGAATGAGTTCTCACAAGATCTGGTTGTTTTAAAGTGTGCAGTGCTTTCCTCTTCACTTTCTCTCTCCTGCCGCCATGTGAATATGTACTTGCTTCTCCTTAGCTCTTCTACCAGGATTGTAAGTTTCCTGAAGCCTCCCCAGCCATGCCTCCTGTACAGCCTATGGAACTGTGAGCCAATTAAACCTCTTTTCTTTATAAATTACCCAGTCTCAGGTGGTTCTCTATAGTAGTATAAGAACAAACTAATACACATATTGTATCAAGGTCAACTTCCCAGCTTTGATATTGTACTATAATTATTATTTATTTATTTTATTATTTTTTTTTCCTTTTTCTTTTTTGAGATGAAGTCTCGCTCTTGTTCCCCAGGCTGGAGTGCAATGCTGCTATCTCAGCTCACTGCAACCTCTGCCTCCCAGGTTCAAGTGATTCTCCTGCCTCAGCCTCCCGAGTAGCTGGGATTACAAGCACCTGCCACCATGCCTGGCTAATTTTAGTATTTTTAGTAGAGACGGGGTTTCACCATGTTGGCCAGGCTGGTCTCGAACTCCTGACCTCAGGTGATCTGCCTGCCTCAGCCTCCCAAAGTGCTGGGATTACAGGCGTGAGCCACGGCGCCCAGCCTATTTTTTATTTATCTATTATTTTATTTATTTATTTTTGAGACAGAGTTTCACTCTTGTTGCCCAGGCTGGAGTGCAATGGCGCGATCTTGGCTCACCACAACCTCTGCCTCCCAGCTTCAAGCAATTCTCCTGCCTCAGCCTCTGGAGTAGCTATGATTACGGGCATGTACCACCACACCGGGTAATTTTGTGTTTTTAGTAGTGATTGGGTTTCTCCATGTTGGTCAGACTAATCTCAAATTCCCAACCTCAGGTGATCTGCCTGCCTTGGCCTCCCAAAGTGCTGGGATTCACAGGTGTGAGCCACCACATCCAGCCTTGTACTATAATTATTTAAGAGATAACCACTGAGGAAGACTGGGTGAAGAATACATGAAACCTCTCTTGTACTCTTCTTGAAACTTCATATGAATTAATGATTTAAAAATTAAAAGTTAGTAAAAGATTTTTAAAAAGTGTTTGATAGCTACTTGTTAATGTCAAAACAAAATAGAAGCCTAGGCAGCATGGTGAAACCCTGTCTCTACAAAAAAATGCAAAAATTAGCAGGGTGTGGTGGCTCATGCCTATAATCCCAGCTACTTGGGAGGCTGAGGCAGGAGGATCGCTTGAGCCCAGGAGACTGAGGACGTAGTGAGCCAAGATTGTGCCACTGTGCTCCAGTCTGGGTGACAGTGCGAAACCCTGTCTCAAAAGAAAACACACACACACACACACACACACACACACACACACACACACACAATGAAGTATTTATCGGCACTGGATATAAAGATTTTACTTACTGCTACATAAGTTTTACTTCAAATAGCCTGTTATCAGAAATGCTTATTCTTGGAAATTAACTCCATAGCCAAGGGCTTACCTAAAATTTTCTTCAGAAATATACACTCCATTTTTCTCACGGGCTGCAGCAAGATCTCGTTTTAAACGCTCTATCTCCTCCGTATACTCCTACACAAGAGGAATGTTGTAGGTGTCAGTTTAGTACTTTTTTCATTCAGTTTGGGAAGGACATGCAACAAATAAAATGTAAAGTTAGCCTTTTTATGTCTTTTAAAACTTAAAGAAGTATGATAAAAAGTTATAACCATACTTTTTAATCAATATTAATTTGTTTAGAAATAAAGTCTTTCAAAGCTCCTTTTTAAATACACTCATTCTAGAAATATGGACTTCCCAAGAAAAACCACAACCTCCAGTACCCAGGTTGGTAGGAGTAATTCACACTAAAATGAACCAGGATTCCTTATAAAAGCATCTGATTCCAAGACTGAGGCAGAAAATATTCAAGATGAACATGGAACATCTTGTCAAATAAGACAAGGAAATAAGCTAAGCAAAGCCTACTAGGTTAATCAAAAGGACTCAATAAGCCACTTGAAGATGTAACCCCTTAATATAGTTTGGCTCTGTGTCCCCACCTAAATCTCATCTTGTAGCTCCCATAATTCCCACGCGTTGCGGGAGGGACCCGGTGGGAGATGATTGAATCATAGGGGCGGATCTTTTCCATGCTGTTCTCATGACAGGGAATGGGTCTCACGAGATCTGATGGTTTTACAAACAGGAGTTTCTCCACACAAGCTCTCTGTCTTTGCCTGCTGCCACCCACGTAAGATGTGACTTGCTCGTCCTTGCCTTCTGCCATGATTATGAGGCCTCCCCAGACATGTGGAACTATAAGTCCAATAAACCTCTTTCTTTTGTAAATTGCCCAGTCTCGGGTATGTCTTTATCAGCAGCATGAAAACAGACTAACATACCCCTGGCCAAAGATGAGCCAATCTGAGCATCGGTGAGGAGAACAACTACAATGGGTTAACACAAATAGCTTAAATCTAGGAGTTTATAATGACACTAAGAAACCTAGGAAACCAACTCATTATTCTCAAAATTGGCAAATAAAGGAAATTAATCAAGCATGTGTCCTGCCTTTCCTATAAGAACTATACCTCTGGCCGGACGCGGTGGCTCACGCCTGTAATCCCAGCACTTTGGGAGGCCGAGGCGGGCGGATCACAAGGTCAGGAGATCAAGACTATCCTGGCTAACATGGTGAAACCCTGTCTCTACTAAAAATACAAAAAATTAGCCGGGCGTGGTGACAGGCGCCTGTAGTCCCAGCTACTCAGGAGGCTAAGGCAGGAGAATGGTGTGAACCCAGGAGGTGGAGCTTGCAGTGAGCCGAGATGGCACCACTGCACTCTAGCCTGGGCAACAGAGCGAGACTCCGTCTCAAAAAAAAAAAAAAAAAAAAAAAAAAAAGACAAAGAACCAGACATTACATACTTCTAAATGGAAGAAGACACTACTGCTTATGAATTAGTTTTGCCAAAAATAAATAAGACAAAACTTGAATTTAATCAAGCCTCAAGATTCAGCTACCAATTTACAGAAAATACAAAGAACAGAGGAACACGTCAAAAGATACTATGGTAAAACTCTACAGGACAAATATACAGATATTTCCACAAATAAATTATAATGGGAAATAAATATATATATACATGTATATGTTATATATAAATATGCAATATATGTATATGCTATATATACATAAATATATAAACATCAAATAAGCACATTAAAAAGACGCTCAACATCATTAGCCTTTAGAAAAATTTAAGTTAAAAACCACAATGAGATATCTATCACCTACCACACCTATCAGAATGACTAAAATAAAAAAGTTACACCACCAAATGCTGGTGAGGATGTGAAGAAATTAGATCACTCATACACTGTAAAATGATACAGCCAATTTGAAAAACAGGCAGTTCCCTAAAATAATAAACATTCAATTATTATACAACCCAGCAATTGCACTCTTGGACAATTATCCCAGAGAAATAAAAATTTATGTTTACATAAATACCTATAAATGAATGTCAATAGCAGTTTTGTTTGTAATAGCAAAAAAACTGAAATTAGCTCATATGTTATTCAATAAGTGAATGGTTACAAAAACTGTATGTATGGTACATACTCACCATGGACTACTACTTAGTACTAAAAAAGAAAGATCTGCTGGGTGCAGTGGCTCAAGCCTGTAATCCCAGCACTTTGGGAGGCCAAGGTGGGTGGATCACAAGGTCAAGAGTTTGAGACCCAGCCTGGCGAACATGGTGAAACCCCGTCTCTACTAAAAATACAAAAAATTATCTGGACATGGTGGCAAACACCTGTAATCCCAGCTACTTGGGAGAGTGAGGCAGGAGAATCGCTTGAACCCGGGAGGCGGAGGTTGCCGTGAGCTGAGATCGCACCACTGCACTCCAGCCTGGGCAACGGAGTGAGACTCCATCTCAAAATAAATAAATAAATAAATAAGGCAATCTCAAACGTTTACATAATGTATGATTCCAATCAATAACAGTCTTGAAATGATAGAGGACAGGTTACTGGGTACCAGGAAAGGAAGGATATGGTGGGAAGAAAAGTGGTTACAAAAGAGCAATATGAAGGGTCCTCGTGGTGATGGAACTGTTCAGTATCTTGATTGTGGTGGTAAATACATGAACCTATACATGTGACAAAACTGTCTAGAATTAAATACACATACACATGTAAGGAAAATTGGGAATGATTAGTGGACTGTTATTAATATCAATATCCCCGTGGTAATATTCTATAGTTCAACAAAATGTACAAAGGATTTCTCTGTATTATTACTTTTTTTTTTTTTTTTTGAGACAGAGCCTCACTCTGTCTCCCAGGCTGTAGTACAGTGGCTCGATCTCAGCTCACTGCAACCTGTCTCCCGAGTTCAAGCAATTCTCCTGTCTCAGCCTCCTGAGTAACTGGGATTACAGGCACGCGCCACTACGCCCAGCTAATTTTTGTATTTTTAGTAGAGATGAGGGTTTCACTATGTTGGCCAGGCTGGTCTCGAACTCCTGATCTAAAGCAATCCACCTACCTCGGCCTCCCAAAGTGCTGGGATTACAGGCATGAGCCACCGTGCCTGGCCTGTTTTCTCTGTATTATTTCTTATAACTGCATGTGAATCTATAATCATCTCAATACTAAAAACTTTCTTAAAAAAAAAAAAACATCAAGGAAAGGAAAAAGTAAAGCCAGACTGGGAGGAAATATTTGCAAATCATATCTCATTAAGGGCTTGTATCTAGACTACATAAACTCCTTACAACTTAATAAGACAAACCAATTAAAATTGGGCAAAGCATTTGAATAGACATTTCACCAAAAAAGACAAACAAATAGACAATAAGCACAAGAAAAGATGTTCAACATCATTAGTCATTAGGGAAATGCTAATTAAAACCATATTGGGGCCAGGCGTATTGGCTCATGCCTGTGATCCCAGCATTTTGGGAGGCTGAGGCGGGCGGATTACGAGGTCAGGAGTTCAAGACCAGCCTGGCCAACATGGTGAAACCCCATCTCTACTAAAAGTACAAAAATTAGCTAGACGTGGTGGTGCACACCTGTAGTCCCAGCTACTCGGGAGACTGAGGTCGAAGAATCACTTGAACCTGGGAGGCGGAGGTTGCACTGAGTCAAGATCGTGCCACTGCACTCCAGCCTGGGTGAAAGAGTGAGACTTCATCTCAAAAAAAAAAACAAAAACAAAAACAAAAAAACCGTACTGAAGTACCATTTTATACTCCTTAGAATGGTTAAAATTAAAAAGACCAACCATAACAAGTGTTAAAGAGGAGGTGGAGAAATTGCAGACCTCATAAACTGCTGTAGGAAATACAAAGTGGTACAGCTACTTGGAAAAGTTTCTTAGAGCATAAACTTACTATACAACCCAGAAATTAAACCCCTAGATATCTACCCAAGAGAAATGAAAACACATCAACACAAAGACATGTACAGAAATGTTCACAATGGCATTACTGGAAATGATCCAAATGTCATATTATCAGCATATAATTGAATACTATTCAGCAATAAAAAGAAATAAACTACTGATACATGTTATAAGTGGAACCCCAAATGGTTATGCTAGGCAAAAGAAACTAGATGCAAAAGACCAAATATTACATGATTCCATTTATAGGAAACGTCCAGAAAAGGCAAATCTATAGACAGAAAGCAGGTCAGTGGCCACATGATTGTAAAGGAGCAAAGGGAAACTGGATAGTGATAACAAATTTTCTAAAACTAGATCGTGGTTATACTCCACAACTCTGTAAATGCACTATAAATCATTGAATTGTATGCTTACATTAGGTGGATGTTATGGCATGTAAATTATACTTCAAAAATGCAAATAAATAAATTTTGTAAATGTAAATAAATGAAAATTTTGCTAAGAGTACCAACTCAGTTGATAAAGTTGGTAAAGTCAACATACTAGCATTAGAAAAAAATATGTTAACATGTAAGACATTTAGTTTAAATCACTATATAAAAAGCCTTCCATGGGCAATTTAACAAATCTTGTTTAACTATTATCTCCCACTTCAGTTTCTTATTTTCACATTTGTCAAACAAGATTACATTACTCTACAAAAATTCACAGTTACCTTAATAAGAGCTTTTTTGGTGAGTTTCTGATTCACTTCAGGCTTATTCAATATGTTCTTTGCTCTATGAGCATATTCCAATGTACTCAGAGTTTCCTGTCATGGAAAGGAAAGGTCAATTACTGAAGATATTGTGAGAATAATGTAGTTGTTATCTAAAATATGTTACATAATAACTTACAAGTAATATTTTATAGTTATATCTAATTTTAAAATCTAGTCATTAAGACCACTATGCCCAACCTTTAAAAAGGAAGTTGTTCAATCCTTTTTTCCCTTCTCTTCAATTTTCAGAGTCTCGACCCTTAGGATAATTTCCTTTAGACTATTCTTAAACTCAATGATGGCTCACATTTGTAATTCCAGCACTTTGGAAGCCAAGGCATGAGGGTCACTTGAGCCCAGGAGTTCGAGACCAGCCTTGGCAACATAGGGAGATCCTGTTTCTACAATAAATAAATAAATATTAGCTGGGCATAGTAGTATGTGCCTATAGTCCCAC
The DNA here is from genome assembly GCF_028858775.2 of Pan troglodytes. Classification (NCBI taxonomy): domain Eukaryota; kingdom Metazoa; phylum Chordata; class Mammalia; order Primates; family Hominidae; genus Pan; species Pan troglodytes. Next base: position 104,856,564 of record NC_072406.2, on the reverse strand, counting down.
CTACTTGGGAGTCTAAGGTGGGAGGATCACTTAAGGCCAGGAGGTTGAGGTTATAGTGAATGTGCCACTGCACTCCAGCCTGGGCAACAGAGAGGGACCTTGTCTCAAAAAAAAAACAAAAAAACAAAACAAAACAAAAAAACCACAAAGCTCAATCAATCTACCAACTGATGAATAAACAAAATGTCCTATATCAGCCGGGCACAGTGGCTCACACCTGTAATCCCAGCACTTTGGAAGGCCGGGGCGGGTGAATCATGAGGTCAAGAGTTCGAGACCAGCCTGGCCAACATGGTGAAACCCTGTCTCTACCACAGATACAAAAATTAGCAAGGCATGGTGGCGGGCGCCTGTAATCCCAGCTACTCAGGAGGCTGAGGCAGGAGAATCACTTGAACCCGGGTGGCGAAGACTGCAGTGAGTCAAAACCACACCATTGCACTCCAGCCTAGGCAACAGAGCGAGACTCCATCTCAAAAAAAACAAAAACAAAAAAATCCCATATCCATACTATAGAATAATATTCACCTGTAAAAAGGAATAAAGTATTGCTGGTACAACACAGATGAACCTTGAAAACATTATGCTAAGTGAAAGAAGCCAGTCACAAAAAACTACCTATTACGTAATTCCATTTATATGAAATACCCAGAATAGGCAAATATAGAGATGCAAAAAGCAGTAGAGATGGGAGTGGGGCAAATGGAAAAGTAATTTCAATGGGTACAGGCTTTCTTTCTGAGGTTATGAAAATGTTCAAAACTTAGATTTTGGTGATGGTTGGACAACTCTGTAAATATACTAGAATTATTAAATTAATATACTTTAAATCAGTGAATTTTATGGTATGTGAATTAAATCTCAACAAAGATTTTTTTTTAATGAAGGGGCAGTTGGATACCTTAAAAAAGCTTTTTTGTTTTTTTGAGACAGAGTCTCACTCTGTCACCCAGGCTTGAGTGCAATGGCGCAATCTCAGCTCACTACAACCTCCACCTCCTGGGTTCAAGCAACTGTCCCGCCTCAGCCTCCTGAGTAGTTGGGATTACAGGCGCGCACCACCATGCCCAGCTAATTTTTTGTATTTTTTAGTAGAGATGGGGTTTCACCATGTTGCTCAGGCTGGTCTTGAACTCCTGAGCTCAGATGATCCACTCACCTCAGCCTCCCAAAGTGCTGGGATTACAGGCGTAAGCCACCGTGCCTGTCCTAAAAAAGCTTTCTAAAATCCATTTAGGTCAAGTGAGGTGGCTCATGCCTATAATCGCAGCATTTTGGGAGGCTGAGGTAGGAGGATCCCTTGAGCCCAGGAGTTCAAGACCAGCCTGGGCAACATAGTGAGACCTCCGTCTCTATTTAAAACAAAACAAAACAAAACTTAGCCAGGCCTGGTGGCTCACACTTGTAGTACTAGCTACTCAGGAGGCTGTGGTTGGGGGAATCACTTGAGTCCAGGAATTTAAGTTGCAGTGAGCCATGATCATGCTACTGTACTGTGGCCTTGGCAACAGTATGAGACTCTACCTCTAAAAGTAAAAAAATTAATAAATAAATAAAATTTCCACTTAAGGCAGATGATAGCAATAAAATAAGCGTACATTTTACCATCTTTGTTACTTTTCTTGGTTTTCCTCTCTGTTCTCACACATCCAACACCATCTTCAGTGTTCTCTAAGCAGCTTCTACCACACTAGCGAGCATTCACTTGACCTGCTTCTAAGTCCTCAATTAAATCTCCATACACCACCCACTGCTAATGACCACAGCAATTTTCTTTGAAGACTGTGTGGAAAAAGCCATTAAGAAACTGGCTTTTTAAGGTTAAAAACTCTGCCAGGAAGGAAAAAGATAACTTCTTCAGGAGTGTCCTCCTGTATATATTCATATGCAGTGTCCAGATTCTTTTACATTATAGCACAGAATGAACGAAGCTAGGCTGAGTAGTGGCACACGCGTGTAATCCCAGAACTTTGGGAGACAAAGGCGGGCGGCTCACCTGAGGTCAGGGGTTTGAGACCAGCCTGGCCAACAAGGTGAAACCACGTCTCTACTAAAAATACAAAAATTAGGTGGGCGTGGTGGCAGGTGCCTGTAATCCCAGCTACTTGGGAGGCTGAGGCAGGAGAATCGCTTGAACCTGGGAGGTGGAGGTTGCAGTGAGCCGAGACCGCGTCATCGCACTCCAGTCTGGGGGACAAGAGTGGGATTTGTCTCAAAAAAAAAAAAATGAAGCTACTAAATGAACTTTTTTTCCCTACTATATATGTGTGTGTGTGTGTGTGTGTGTGTGTGTGTGTATATATACACACATATATACATACTTTTCTTTTTTTATACACATACTTTTTTTTTTTTTGAGATGGGGTCTCCCTCTGCCACCCAGGCTGGAGTGTAGTTGCATGATCTCAGCTTAATGCAACTTCTGCCTCCCAGGCTTAAGTGATCCTCCCACCTCAGCCCCTCAAGTAGCTGGGACCACAGTTGTACACCACCAAACCCAGCTAATTTTTTGTATTTTTGGTAGAGACAGGGTTTCGGCATGTTGCCCAGGCACTCCTAAGCTCAAGTGATCCGCCCACCTTGGACTTCCAAAGTGCTGGGTTTACAGGTGTGAGTCACTGTGTCCATCCTAGTAAATGAACTTTTAAAATATATAATAGCCAAATAAGAATTACAGCTACTACACTTGCAGCTTCCTTTCAAAGGGCTTACCTCAAGATTGAGAGATGCAGGAGAAATTGTTGCAATTATAGATGTTCTTGTACGCCCTCCAAGAGAATCCTGGAGGATTCTAGTTAGTTTAGATTCTCGATAAGGAACATGAGGTGTTCTTTCTACAAGGGCAGTAATGACCCTTCCCAAAGTCAACAGGGATTGATTTATATTTCCAGCTTCCCGAGCTCTCTTATCAACAGCTCCAGAACGGCCAATGTTTTCACTTCCTGCAAGATCAACCTTTAATTTTAAAAATAAAAATAAAAAGTGAGTCTATTGGATTTGGATTCAAAGACTTTCATTCTCACAGGATACATAATGTATTAAATCACCAGCAAAATAATTTTTTCTGTAATTAACAAATTTCTTCTCCCACTACAAAGCTAATCACCCAGTGACCACAAAAATTTTGTCTCAAGGACAAAATTTCAAGCTGCTCTATAAGGTGTTTAAGAGTGAAACAGTAGTATTAAGGTGGATGCTTACCAAGTTCAACTTTCCGATTTTAACAAGCTCTTCTCCATCAATCGTAGTTTCTTTCATATGTATTGTAACAGAGAAAACTGAGTGGGAACGACTAGAAAACAATATCAAGTTGCCCAGTCATTATAATGTAAAATAGCATTTGCTGCTTCTGAAATACTGAAAACAGGAAAGAAGATCTAAATCCACATGAGTAGAGAAGATAACATCAGACAGGAGATAACAAGAATATTTTGGAAGATAGGAGATAGATAGAACAGTGATTAGGATTTTGTTTTCTCATATCTACTGCCTGCAAAAGAGGCATCAATAAGAAGCTATCTGAAAAAAAACTCTAAAAGACTTAGAATCCTGAGGCACCTCTGAATGCTGGATGTGGGTGGGGTCGAAACAGTTGCCTGGTATGTCAAGAAGAGATGGCTTGTAATCATCTTCTATTCATAAGAACCATTTGAAATATGTCATTACCATAAATTCAAATGGTACCAGGTAAGGCATTAGTTTACTCTTCCACCTTCCCATCCATGTCAGCTGTTGTGTACATGCACAAGTACACTTCTCTGCTTTGAGACTGTCATCAGAAATAGATGACTCCTATCCCCTAACAGCAGAAATAGTAAACAGCATGATTACTAAAACACTACAAGATAATCACTGCTAGATTATAAAATGTTCAAAAGTCTACCTTATGCTAAATACTGATATTCAGGCCAGGGGTGGTAGCTCATGCCTGTAATCCCAACACTTTGGGAGGCCAAGGTAGGAGGGTCACTTTAACCCAGGAGTTCGAAACCAGCCTGGGCAACATAGTGCGACCATCATCTCTACAAAAAAATTTAAAAATTAGCTGGGCGTGGTGGCATGCTCCTACAGTTCCAGCTACCCTGGAGGCTCAGGTGGGAGGATCACTTTAGCCCAGGAGGTCAAGGCTGCAGTAAGCCATGATTGAGTTACTGCACTCCAGCCTGGGTGACAAAGTGAGACGCTGTCTCAAAAAAAAAACACAAAAAAACAAACAAGCAAACAAAAAAACAAAAAACAAAACAAATACTGTGCTTTTATCTTAGGGGGAAAAAAAATTATACAGATGACCAAAGACATTCTTTCTGTATCCAGTGGCATTTGGTGAACATTATTATGTTTGTTAATATCACTGACAATTGACAGAGAATCTGGTAAGTTTCAATTTTCTTCTTTGTACTTTCATGTTACTTAAAAAAAAAATTAAGTATCTTTTTTAATTATTTATTTATTTGAGACTTATTGCCCAGGCTAGAGTGCAATGGCGTGATCTCAGCTCACTGCAACTTCTGCCTCCTGGGTTCAAGCAGTTCTCCTGCCTCAGCCTACCGAGTATCTGGGATTACAGGCACACGCCACCACACCAAGCTAATTTTTGTATTTTTAGTAGAGACGGGGTTTCACCACGTTGGCCAGGCTGGTCTTGAACTCCGGACCTCAAGTGATCCACCCACCTTGGCCTCCGAAAGTGCTGGGATTACAAGCGTCAGCCATCGCGCCCAGCCAAGTATCATTTTTATAAAATTATCTAAATTATTTAAAATTACAGAAAAGGAGGAAGACCTAAGGAAAAACATAAATGTAAACTATAGATCTGAATTATAATATTCATCTCCACCGGGCATGGTGCCTCATGCCTGTAATCACTTTGGGAAGCCGAGGTGGACGGATCACGAGGTCAGGAGATCGAGACCAACCTGGCTAACACAGTGAAACCCCGTCTCTACTAAAAATACAAAAAATTAGCCAGGCGTGGTGGCGGGCACCTGTAGTCCCAGCTACTCAGGAGGCTGAGGCAGGAGAATGGCGTGAACCCGGGAGGCAGAGCTTGCAGTGAGCCGAGATCGCATCACTTCACTCCAGCCTGGGGGACAGAGAGAGGCTGTCTCAAAAATAATAATAATAATAATACTATTCATCTCATGTTTTTCTACCATTATCTACCCATTCCTAATCCAGATTAGGCAATTAATACAAATAAGCATTGAAGTTAGCTCTAATTCGGGAAAACTGAATTAGCTTCTCCTCTTTGTCACATACCTTCATAAAAAGTGACCTTTATACAAGTCTACATACAAGAAAAAAGGAAAAATAGAAATTTTATACTTCAGTGAAATGTACCTAAAGAAATTTTACCTAGTCTTTAGTTCAGTTCTCAAAATTCTACATGAAATTAAGTTATAATCAACCACAGAATAAAATTTCCATTTTATTGGAAAGCCATTAAGTGAAAATTTAATTAAAATTTTGAAATCATCCAAAATTCCATGATCTTAATCACTTTTATGTTATATTTTTCTTCTTTCTTTAAATGCAAACTTTTTTAGAGTTGCAACTGTAATTGTTATGGCATTTTATAGAAATTTTCAACTACAAGCCAGAAAAGAAATAAGACTTCTAATCCTAACAATAATTTTGTAGCTCAGAGAAACTGATAAGCAGATAAATTCACTTATTTACAAAAAGTCACATACTGAATTAACCGCGAAACTGAGACTACATGCAAATATCTAATTGCAATCCATTGCTTTTTCTATTACATTCTGAGGTTTAAAGACCACACACACACACAAAAAAAAACACTTCTGTTTTAGTAAACTATATCTGTAGAATTTGGAATTTGTCCTGTAGGGGTCTTTACAAGAAAAAAGGAGTTTCTAACTTACGTAAATTTATGACAGGGATTTTATATCTCAATGAATAGAGTGGTAAGAGAGGAAAATAAACAATTTTTTAAAAAGGAATTTTATATTTCGGTAAAAGATATTTAGAGCGAAAAAAATCATCCCTTTCACCCCATGAAAGCCAGTGTTAGTGACCATCTGTCTCCCACATTAAAATAAAGCCATTTTAAAAGACCTAACTTCTAATCCTTATTCAATGCAAGGGTTTTCAAACTATATTCTAATATCAGTAGGGGGCTCCACAAAAGTGCCTCAGGGACCCCTTCATAAGGCTAAGGAGGTAAGCCTCAGTGCGTCCCATTCCAAAATCAACTATAGCAGCCACATTTTATCCTAGGCTTCCATATATCATGTTACTAGAATAAAAGGATTCTTCTACTTTAAAAAAGTTTAGGCCGGGCGCGGTGGCTCACACGTGTAATCTCAGCACTTTGGGAGGCCAAGGCAGGTGGTTCACCTGAGGTCAGGAGTTCGAGACCAGCCTGGCCAACATGGTGAAACCACATCTCTACCAAAAATACAAAAATTAGCTGGGCGTAGTGGCAGACACCTGTAATCCCAGCTACTCAAGAGACTGAGGCAGGAGAATTGCTTCAACCCGGTGGGCAGAGGTTGCAGTGAGTCAAGATCATGCCACTGCACTCCAGCCTGGGTAACAAGAGCGAAAATTGGTCTCAAAAAAGAAAAAAAAAAGTTTAATACTTCAGCTATGGTTCAACTTATCTTTGTTCTCCTTTCAACATTCTTCCAATATTGGTTCCTTCCATATAAATCTCAAGCCAATTACCAACGACCCCTCCTTATAACACAAACTCTAGGTACGTGACCCACATACCCTGACCCACCCCAATTTGACTTTCTCCAAGTTCCTAATTCTTCTTAAAAGAAAATGGGGCTAGGGAAGAGACTATGGCTTTCTTACCTAGAGTATGCATTCATCAGAGTAGCTGCAGTTGTCCTTTTTGCTGCCCCCTTTTCTAAAATTTGATAGACTTCATCCTTGTTGTGTACTGTAATTTCTTCTAAACCTTTAATTATCACTCCTCTCTGACCAAAATACCAAAAGAACATCCATTAGATTGGTTAAAACACACACACACACACACACTCTCTCTCTCTCTCTGACTTCTCAAAGCCTCACACATTAAAATTCAGAGACATTTCATTCTCAAAGACTGAATTACCTTGTTACGGGGATCATCAAACATCTGTAGTCTCTCAGAAACATCAGATGATGGATTAAGAAGATCAAAAAGCTCTTCATTATAGATCTCCAACAGAGACACTTTGACTGAAAATTCAGTACCATTATCAGTAAGTTTCTCAAAAATTTGATGAAGGGTACGTGGAATTATACCAGCCAAAGGATCCTGAAATTATAATAAGGACTAATATAAAGGAAGAATGCCATTTACTGTGGCAGTTAAAATACATGGGCCTCCTTTATAATATATTTAAACATAAGTATGGCAAAGCAAGTTAAAACAAACAAAAAAAGAAACAACTAACCTAATGTTAGAGAAGTCATTTACAACAGTCTGTTCAACAGTAGTCTTCACACCCTCCATAAACCTGTCACACTTCTTAGCCATCTTCATCCCTGAGCATTACATAGAAACCAATGGAACCTATCTACTTAAAAAGCCAAGTTTGGCCGGGCACGGTGGCTCACGCCTATAATCCCAGCACTTTGGGAAGTCAAGGCAGGTGGATCACAAGGTCAGGAGATCAAGACCATCCCGGCCAACATGGTGAAACCCCATCTCTACTAAAAATACAAAAATTAGCTGGACTTGGTGGTATGTACCTGTAGTCCCAGCTACTCAGGAGGCTGAGGCAGGAGAATCACTTGAACCCGGGAGGTGGAGGTTGCAGTGAGCCAAGATCGAGCCACTGTACTCCAGCCTGGGCGACAGAGCGAGACTCCATCTCAAAAAAAAAAAACGCCAAGTTCAATAATTCTGCCCAGCGAAACTATGCTTTAAGCCTATTCCATATCTCCTATGGTAACAATTTCATAACTTTATTATCTATATATGTAAAGTAAGTTAATGACTCAATTATGTAACCACTAGAAGAAAGGTTCTACCCAACTGTCAATAATTTGGAAAATTAGCTGGGCAAGGTAGTATGTGCCTCTAATCCCAGCTACTCAGGAGGCTGAAGTTGGAGGACTCCTGAAGCCCAAGAGTTCAAGACTGGCCTGGGGAACACAGTGGGACCCCATCACTTTAAAATTTAAAAAAAAAAAAAAAATTAAAAAAAATTCTTTTTTTTTTAATTAACTAGTTTTTTGGTTTTTTGTTTTTTGGTTTTTTTTGAGACAGAGTCTCGTTCTCGGGTAGCTGGGATTACAGGTATGCGCCACCACACCCAGCTAATTTTTGTATTTTTAGTAGAGACCGGGTTTCACCATGTTGGCCAGGCTGGTCTCGAACTGCTGACCTCAGGTGATCTGCCCACCTCAGCCTCCCAAAGTGCTAGGATTACAGGCATGAGCCACCGTGCCCGGCCAATTAACTAGTTATTAAACTCATTTAAATTTAAACACATTACTAAATTTAAAACTAAACTTTTTAAAAAAAGTTTTAACACTTCAGCTCTAGTTCAACTTGTCTTTGTTCTTCTTTCAACTTTCTTCCAGTATTGGTTCTCTCTCTTAGTTATTAAACTCACTTAAATTCATGGAAATCTTTGTAAAACATAGTATATGCTTTCTGCAATATTAAACAATACATTCATCTTAATTTCTTGAACACTTAGGATCATCATGAATAAAGTACTATACTTCCCCTGGCCATGCTAACTTTCTGAGACCCATTCCTTCAATACAAAGCCCTCCCTGCCTTCAAGCTTCACTCATATTCCAACTTTTCTACAATATTCTGCTCCAACCATTCTGTCATAAATAGACCCCTCTTTTATCATGTAACTGTGCCATATATATTGGTCCTTCCTCTTCCATTGAGGCTGTTTCTTAAACAGGAGTCATACCATGCACTTTAATTTTACTGTAGTAGTGGTTTATCCTAAGTTCATTTTGACATAGGTACTCTGATCTCTATTTCAAGACAGAGGCCCTCAAACAAGTTTTATACAGTTAAATTTCAGCCACATTAGAGATAAAAGTATGTTATAAACAATAAATACCTCTTCCCAGGTATACTCTTCATTAGGTGACCTTTCACCTTCCATTGTAAAAGTTTTTCCAGTGCCAGTTTGGCCATACCTGTAAAGATTAACAAGTGTTAAATCAAAAAGAAACATGCACCCATATGACTCTTAGTGATAGACTAAAAAAACAAAAAACAAGCCAGGCACAGTGGCTCAAGCCTATAATCCCAACACTTTGGGAGGCCGAGGTGGGCGGATCACCTGAGGTTCGGAGTTCGAGACCAGCCTGGCCAACACAGTGAAACCACGTCTCTACTAAAAATACAAAAATTAGCGGGCATGGTGGCAGGCAGCTGTAATCCCAGCTACTTGGGAGGCTGAAACAGGAGAATTGCTTGAACCCAGGAGGCAGAGGCTGCAGTGAGCCGAGATCGCGCCATTGCACTCCAGCCTGGGCAACAAGAGTGAAACTCCGTCTCAAAAAACAAACAAACAACAACAAAAAACACAAGCATTTAAGCTTTTTCATAAATCAGAAAAAACACCCTTTTACTTACGCAAAGATAGTGCAATTATAGCCCATAATAACTTCATCCAGAATTGGACAAACAACACTTCGGTAAACATCAATCTGTTTAGTAGATGCTCCAAACACCTAACGAAGAAAAGAATTAAAAAAAAAAAAATCAACCTCAAAATTACTCATTTTAATAATTTTGTTTTTCGTATGTTAACTAATTCATAATTCAGCCCACTAGAAGCCATCTGACAATTCAGAGACAACTGAAATTTCTAAGTATACACCATTTTCCAGGTAAAATATGTATATTAAAATTATTTTACATTAGTGGATAATAAAGAAATTGCACCATATGTTACCATATCAAAAGTATATGTTTTCCTTGAGCTCTTGTCAGCCAATCCTCCAGTTCGTACACTAACTTCTTTTCGTACAGGATCACATTCTACTATTGAATGGGCGCTAGCTTTCCGCTCTGCCAAATTAAATGGTCTATAAAAAGAAATACACAAAGTCATTCAAGAGCTCTTAGTTCTCAGGTTATCAATGACATTTTCACTAACTACATTTGTCAAGAAAAATGCGAAATTTTGACCACATTGTTGGTGATGGAGATTAAATCAGGACTAAGTGATACTGCTAAAGCAGACAGTAAAATTATAAGTGTCTCAAGTTTCACACGTATAATTTTTTAAATGTTCAAAGATATGTTAAGACATTACAATTCTGGCAGCTTCTTAGAGCAGATACTAATAGATTTGTTTTGTTTTGACGGTAGAGATGGGGTCTTGCTGTGTTGCACAGGCTGGTCTCAAACTTCTGGGCTCAAGTGATTATCCCACCTCAGCTTCCCAAGGTGCTAGTATTACAGAAGTGAGACACTGTGCCCAGCCACTAACAGGTTTTAACTTGTAAAAATGCCAAACTTATTTTTCAGAATTCCATTTCTCCTATTCTTAAAATCTGATCAAGGCTGGGCGCAGTGGCTCACGCCTGTAATCCCAGCACTTTGGGAGGCCGAGGCAGGCGGATCACCTGAGGTCGGGAGTTCGAGACCAGCCTGACCAACATGGAGAAACTCTGTCTCTATTAAAAATACAAAAGTAGCTGGGCATGGTGGTGCATGCCTGTAATCCCAGCTACTCGGGAGGCTGAGGCAGGAGAATTGCTTGAACCTGGGAGGCGGAGGTTGTGGTGAGCCGAGATCGCGGCATTGCACTCCAGCCTGGGCAACAAGAGCGAAACTCCGTCTCAAAAAAAAAAAAAAAAAAAATCCGATCAAATTAGGTTATGATGTAGTAGAAAAAAACATGTCAAATTTGTGTTCAAAATACTAATCTGCCAGTAGATACCTGGCACAAAATAAAAAGTACATAAAAATAATGACTAATAAGTTGAGTACTTACTATGTGCCAGGTACTTATTGTTTCAAGTGCTTTACATTGTGCTCACTCAGTTTGTCCACACAACACTGTGAGGTTGGTAATATTATTAGCCCCATTTTTAAATGAGTGAATAGACACAGAAGGTCTACACTGCCGACTGGATCAAGAGTCCTCATTCTACGGAAATGCCTGAGTAGGTATTTAGTTGAAATGATTATTTCCTCAGGAAGTCCTTTCCATCCTATGTGCCTCCCCCACCTGCTCCAACCAAGACCACATTAAATGTCTGCTATATATTCCTACAGCACCCTTTATACACCTTTTCTAAACATCACCTCTCTTATCTTTTTTTTTAATGTGTTACCCACTAAACCTCAGATCACTACAGAAAGAAATACTGTCTAGTTTACTGTTTCCCCAGCAACAACTACCATGCTTAGCACACAGTAGGTTCTTAAATATCTGTTAAACTACATTGCCTAATAAATGTCATCCTAAGAGGAATTATGGGAAAACTAATATCACAGTCCACAGAGTAGCATCAATAAGACAATTATATACTCAATACATGTCTGGGCCAAAGGGAGAGACATAATCTTGACCTGAGTTCATTTTTCCCATTGAGTATCATATATTTTGGAGAAAGTGCCAAACAGGAAATTATTTCCCCCTTATCACTAGATAAACCAAGTTGCTACTTATTTAAGAAGGATACCTCAACTTCCCCTGGCACAGCCCACTCTAAGTATACTTCCAAGTGATCAGAAGACCAAATCTGTGATCCTAGGAAACTTAACTCCCAGGTAGTATCTGGTAATGCTTTCATTTGCCAACTATACTAAAACTTACACAATGCATATAACCGACATGAATGTACAGTATTATTAAAACTTCAACAAAACTAAGGTAGAACCAACTTATACTGAGGTAGGCCAAGAGCATCAAGTGGAGTGAATTGCTCTCATGTGGCTAAAGCTTTTCCAATTAGTCTATTATTTTTGGCATCCCCTAAACTAGTATCTTGCCTGGACGTATAAAATTAAGTTACCAAATGAATACCATTCACATTGTCAGGACTAAGTGATAGGAAATTCATACAGATCACACATTCCTCAAAGTTATCAAAATTCTCAGAGAAGCTTTAGGGACTATGTGTACTCTAAGAAAGAGTACTGCCAAGTCACTAGTTTCCTACCCAGACTTCTCTAACTTATTAGAAATTGCAAAGTTTCGGCTGCTCACACTAACAAATCCATCAATTTGTTGGCTTCACCATAGTTATATAAAAATTCAAACAATCAAAATGGTGAGGGAAGGGAGATTCAGGATTAAAAAAACCTAAGTCCTATCCTGTGGAGAAGTGCTAAATTAACTCATTCCACAAATATTCATCAAGTACTTACTATGTGATAGGTAATTTTCTAGACACTGGAGATACAGCAATGAACAATACAAAGTTAAAGGAAAGAAAAAAACACCAAAATCCTGTGCTCAGGGAGCTTTTAACTTAGTTGAAGGAAGAGATGACTATAAAATGAATAAATATATTAGATGCTGATAAATTAGAAATGAAAATAAAGCAGGCCAGGCACAGTGGCTCACGCCTGTAATCTCAGCACTTTGGGAAGCTGAGGTGGGTGAATCACTTGAGGTCAGGAGTTTGAGATCAGCCTGGCCAACATGGTAAAAACCCATCACTATTAAAAATACAAAAATTAGGCCAGGCACAGTGGCTCACACCTGTAATCCTAGCACTTTGGGAGGCCAAGGTGGGCAGATCACTTGAGGTCAGAAGTTCAAAACTATCCCTGGCCAATATGGTGAAACCTCATCTCTACTAAAAATACAAAAATTAGCCAGAAATCACTTGAACCTGGGAGATGGAGGCTGCAGTGAGCCGAGACTGTGCCACTACACTCCAGCCTGGGTGAAAGAGTGAGACTCCATCTCAAAAAAAAAAAAAATTAGCCAGGCATGGTGGCAGCCACCTACAGTCCCAGCTACTTGGGAGGCTGAAGTGGAGGTTGTGGTGAGCCAAGAATGCGCCACTGCACTCCAGGCCTGGGCAACAGAGCGAGACTCTGTCTCAAAAAAAAAAAAAAAAAAAAGAAAAGAAAAGAAAAAGAAAAGAAAGCAGTTTAAGGGGGATAGGAAGTGTTGAGGGTGGAAGATAGTTGGTTGCTATTTTAGGGTAGTTAGGGAATGCTTCTATGCAGGTGATATTTAAGCAGAACCTAAAAAGCAAGGGAGCCAGGCCCTGTAGATATTTTGGTGGAAAAAATTTTCAGGCAGAGAGAACAGAAATTGCAAAGACTGTGAAGTAAAAGCAGGTAGATGTATTTTTTAAATGTGTGTGTGAAATTAGCCAGGCGTGGTGGCAGGCGCCTGTAATCCCAGCTACTCTGGAGGCTGAGACAGGAGAATCGCTTGAACCAGGAGGCAGAGGTTGCAGTGAGCCGAGATTGCGCCATTGCACCCCAGCCTGGGCAACAAGAGCGAAACTCAGTCTCAAAACAAACAAAAAACCACACACACACACACACACACACACACACACACACACACGTGTGTGTGTGTGTTTAAGTAACCAGGGTTCAAAGACATCACAAGGAAAATTAGAAAATTTTAGAGATTAATGAAAATGAAAATACAACATACCAAAACTTACGGGACACAGCAAAAGCAGTGCTAAGGGGGAAATTTATAGCTATGAATGCTTACATTAAAAAGCAAGAAAGATCTCATATCAACACCCTAACTTTACAACTTAAGGAACTGGAAACAAAAGAACTAGTTATTTGTGTCTTCTCTCTTATTGTTGAAAGAGTATTTTCAACAATTGTATGCCAACAAATCGGATAACCCAGCTGAACAAATTCCTAGAAACACAATACTTACAAAGACTAAATCACAAAGAAATGGAAATTCTGAATGGAGCTATAACCAGTAAAGAGATGGACTCACTAACCAAAAATCTCCTGACAAAGAAAAGCCCTAGATCTGATAGTTTCATAGGTGAATTCTATAAAACATTTCAAGAAGATCTAATACCAGTTCTTCTCAATCTTTTCCCAGAAAAAATCTGGCAAAGGACAGAACACTTCCCAACTCATTTTGTGAGGCAAGCATTACCCTGATACCAAAGCCAGACAAAGGCAACTACAAGAAAACTACAGATCACTATCCCTTATGAACACTGATAAAAAAAATCCTCAACAAAATACCAACACATTGAACTGAGCAGCACAAGGATTATACACCATGACCAAGTGGCATTTATTCCTGGAATACAGGGATGGTCCAACGTGTAAAAATTGATCAATGTAATATACCACATTAACAGAATGAAGGAAACCACAGAATCATGTCAATCGATGCAGGAAAAGCATGTGACAAAATTCAAAACCCATTAGTCATAAAAATGCTCAACAAACTAGGAACAGAGTGAAACTACCTCAACAAAATAAAAGCAACATATGAAAAACCCACAGCAAACATAATTGATGGTCAAAGACTGAAGAATGTTCCTCTAAAAACAAGAACAGGGCCAGCACAGTGGTTCATGCCTGTAATCACAGCACTATGGGAGGGTAAGAGTAGAGGATCACCCGAAGCCAGGAGTTCAGGATCAGCATGGGAAACATAGCGAGACCCCATCTCTAAAAAAAAAAAAAATTATTTTTTTAATTAGCTGGGTGTAGTAGTGTGTCTATAGTCCCAGCTACTCAGGAAACTGAGGCAGGAGGATCTCAAACAAACTAACAAATAAAAGAACAGGAGCAAGACAAGGATGCCCAATGCCCACTTTTGCCACTTCCATTCCACATAATACTGTAAGTTCTAGCTAGAGTAATTAGGCAAGAAAGAAAAATAAGGGCCGGGCATGGTGGCTGACGCCTGTAATCCCAGCACTTTGGAAGGCTGAGGCAGGCGGATCGCGAGGTCAGGAGATCGAGACCAGCCTGGCTAAAACGGCGAAACCCCGTCTCTACTAAAAATATGAAAAAAAAAAAAAAAATTAGCCGTTTATGGTGGCACATGCCTGTAGTACAAGCTACTCGGAAGGCTGAGGCAGGAGAATCGTTTGAACCCAGGAGGCGTAGGTTGCAGTGAGCAGAGATTGCACCACTGCATTCCAGCCTGGGCAACAGAGCGAGACTCCATCTCAAAAAAAAAAAAGGAAGAAAAAGAAAAATAAAAGGCATCCAAATTGAAAAGGAAAAGGTTGAGGGCCAAGAGCGGTGGCTCATGCCTGTAATCCCAGCACTTTGGGAGGCCAAGGTGGATGGATCACGAGGTCAGGAGTTCAAGACCAGCCTGGCCAAGATGATGAACTCCCATCTCTACTAAAAATACAAAAATTAGCTGGGCGTGGTGGCATGTGCATGTAATCCCAGCTACTTGGGAGGCTGAGGCAGAGAACTGCTTGAACCCAGGAGGCAGAGGTAACAGTGAGCAGAGATGGCGCCACCGCGCTCCAGCCTGGGCGACAGAGCGAGACTCCATCTCAAAAAAAGAAAAAAAGAAAGAAAAGGAAAAAGTAAAATTATCTGTCTGCAGATTATATGATCTTTTATATAGAAAATCTGGCCGGGCGTGGTGGCTCACGCCTATAATCCCAGTACTTCAGGAACCCCAAGGGGATTTGAGGTCAGGAGTTTGAGACCAGCCTTGCCAACATAGTGAAACCCTGTCTCTACTAAAACTACAAAAACTTAGCTAGGCATGGGCGCATGCCTGTAGTCCCAGCTACTCAGGAGGCTGAGGCAGGAGAATCGCTTGAACCCAGGAGGCAGAGGTTGCAATGAGCCAAGATTGTGCCACTGCACTCCAGCCTGGTGACAGAGCGAGAGTCTGTCTCAAAAGAAAAAAAAATAGAAAAGAAAGAAAACCCTAAAATTCAGTGGGGCAAAAGGAGCTAGAGCATCAAGAAGAATAGCTAGTGGATGCTGGGCTTAATAGCTAGGTGATGGGTTGATCTGTGCAGCAAACTGTGATGGCACAGGTTTACCTATGTGATAAACCTGCACATCATGCACATGTACCCCAGAACTTAAAAGTTGATGAAAAAAATAATAAAAATAAGGCCAAGTGCAGTGGCTCACGCCTGTAATCCCAACACTTTGGGAGGCCGAAGCGGGCGGATCACGAGGTCAGGAGTTCAAGACCAGCCTGACCAACATGATGAAACCCCATCTCTACTAAAAATACAAAAATTGGCCGGGCATGGTGGCAAGCGCCTATAATCCCAGCTACTCCGGAGGCTGAGGCACAGAATTGCTTGAACCCGGGAGGCGGAGGTTGCAGTGAGCCGAGATCACACCACTGCCCTCCCGCCTAGGCAACAGACCGAGATTTCATCTCAAAAAATAAATAAATAAATAAATAAATAATAATAATAAACAGAAGTTCAATAGTTAATTAAAAAAAAAAAAAAAAAAAGCCAGGCACAGTGGCTCACGGCTGTAATCCCAGAACTTTGGGAGGCTGAGGCAGGTGGATCACGAAGTCAAGAGATCGAGACCATCCTGGCCAACATGGTGAAACCCCGTCTCTACTAAAAATACAAAAATTAGCTGGGCGTCGTAGCGTGCGCCTGTAGTCCCAGCTACTCGGGAGGCTGAGGCAGGAGAATTGCTTGAACCTGGGAGGTAGAGGGTGCAGTGAGCCGAGATCGCGCCACTGCACTCCAGCCTGGCAACAAAACGAGACTCCATCTCAAAAAAAAGAAAAAAAAAAAGAAAACTCTAAAATTACACACACACACACAAACTGTTAGAACTAATAAGTGAATTCAGCAAAGTAGCTGGATAGAAAGTCAACAAGCAAAATCCAGCGACATTTCTTTTTTTTTTTTTTTTTTTTTTTTGAGACAGAGTCTCACTGTGTTGCCCAGGCTGGAGTACAGTGGCACGATCTTGGCTCACCACAACCTCCACCTTCCAGGTTCAAGCGATTCTCCTGCCTCAGCCTCCTAAGTAGCTGGGACTACAGGCACACGCCACCATGCATGGCTAATTTTTGTATTTTTAGTAGAGACAGGGTTTCACTATGTTGGCCAGGCTGGCCTTGAACTCCTGATCTCGTGATCAGGAGTTGGGAGGCCCACCTTGCCTCCCAAAGTGCTGGGATAACAGGTGAGAGCCACTGCGTCCAGCCTCCAGTTACATTTTTATATACTAAGAATGAACAATCTAAAAAGGAAATTACAAAAACAACTCAATTTAAAATAGCATCAAAAAGAATAAAATATTAGTAATTAATTTAACCAAGGAGGTGAAAGACTTATAAAATGAAAACTATAAAACACTGCTGAGGCCAGGCGCAGTGGCTCACGCCTATAATCCCGGCACTTTGGGAGGCCAAGGTGGGTGGATCACCTGAAGTCAAGAGTTCGTGACCAGCCTGACCAACATGGTGAAACTTTGTCTCTAGTAAAAATACAAAAATTAGCTGGTCGTGGTGCCGCATACCTGTAATCCCAGCTACTCAGGAGGCTGAGGCAGGAGAATCACTTGAACTCGGGAGGTGGAGGTTGCAATGAGCTAAGATTGTGCCACTGCACTCCAGCCTGGACAACAAGAGCGAAACTCCATCTCAAAACAAAAACAAACAAAAAAAAAACTGCTGGCAGA
This sequence comes from Pan troglodytes, assembly GCF_028858775.2. Taxonomy (NCBI): domain Eukaryota; kingdom Metazoa; phylum Chordata; class Mammalia; order Primates; family Hominidae; genus Pan; species Pan troglodytes. The sequence continues at coordinate 104,839,007 of NC_072406.2, read as the reverse complement.
AATTAAGGGGCATAAATAAATGGAAACACATCCCTTGTTCATGAACTGAAAGACTTAATATTGTTAAGATGCCAATACTACCCAAAGTGATCTATAGATTCAATGTAATCCCTATTAAAATCCCAATGACGTGTTTTACAAAAATAGAAAAATTTATCCTCAAATTCATATGGAATCCCAAGGGAGTCCAGATAGCCAAAACAATCTTGAAAAAGAACAAAGCTGGAGGACTCACACTTCCCGATTTCAAAACTTACTACAAAGCTGCAATAATCAAAACCACGTGGTACTGACATAAAGACAGACTTATAGACCAATGGAACAGAACAGCACTTAGAAATACGCCCTCTTACATATGAGCAAATGATTTTTAATAAGGTTGCCAAGACCATTCAATCAGAAAAAGACAAGCTTTTCACCAAATGGTGCTGGGAAACTAAATATCCATATGCAAAAGAATGAGGTTGGACCCTTATCTAACACAATATACAAAAATTAACTCAAAATGGATCAAAAATGTATGTAAGACCTAAAGCTATAAAACTCTTAGAAGAAAACATAAGGCAAAAGCTTCACAACAATGGATTTGGCAATGATTTCTTGGATATAACACCAAAGATACAGGGAACAAAAACAAAAAGACAAACTGGACTTCATAAAAATTTAAAATGTTTGTGTATCAAAAGTCAGCATCCCTGTGATCCCAGCTACCTGGAAGGCAGAGGTAGGAGGACTATTTGAGCCCAGGAGTTCACAACAAGTCTGGGCAATAAAGCAAGATACTATATTTAAAGGGGAGAAAAAAAAATAGCCCAGGCACGGGCTCACGCCTGTAATCCCAGTACTTTGGGAGGCCAGGGTGGACGGATCACCTGAGATCAGGAGTTCAAGACCAGCCTGACCAACAGGGTGAAACCCCATCTCTACTAAAAATACAAAATTAGCCAGGCGTGGTGGCGCAGGCCTGTAATCCCAGCTACTCTAGAGGCTGAGGCAGGAAAATGGCTTGAACCCAGGAGGCGGAGGTTGCAGTAAGCCAAGATCGTACCAATGCACTCCAGCCTAGGCAACGAGAGCAAAATTCCGTCTCAAAAAACAAACAAACAAACAAACAAACCCAAGGGAAAAAAAAAAGACTTTATCTTCCTTTTCTCCATCATAGTGCAGGATCAAGGTAAAAAAAGAGAACTCTGGCCAGATGAGGGGTCACTCATAATCCCAGCACTTTGGGAGGCCAAAATGGGTGGATCACTTGAGGCCAGTAGTTCAAGACCAGCCTGGCCAATAAGGCGAAACCCCATCTCTACTAAAAATACAAAAAATTAGCCAGGCATGGTGGTGCACACCTGTAATCCCAGATACTTGGGAGGCTGAAGCATAAGAATTGCTTGAACCTGACAGGCAGAGGTTACAGTGAGCCGAGACTGTGCCACTGCACTCCAGCCTGGGTGACAGAACGATTTTCTGTCTCAACATCTGTATGGAGGAGACTGGAGATGACTGACCCCAGCAGCCAAGGTGTTGGAGCAGCTCATAGGCCAGACCCCTGTGTTCTCCAAAGTCAAATACATTGTCAGATCCTTTGGCATCAGGAGAAATGAAGATTGCCACCCACTGCACAAAGGGCCAAAGCAGAAGAAACCCTGAAGAAAGGTCTAAAGATGCAGGAGTGTGAATCAAGAAAGAACAACTTCTCAGATACTGGAAACTTTGGTTTGGAGATCCAGGAACACACAGATTTGGGTATCAAATGTGACCCATGCATTGCTATCTACAGCCTGGACTTCTATATGGTGCTGGGTAGGCCTGGTTTCAGCACTGCAGACACATAGCACAGAACAGGCTGCACCAGGGCCAAACACAGAATCAACAAAGAGGCCATGCACTGGTTCCAAAAAGAAAAAGAAAGGAAAAGACCACACGGTATCAATGAGTAAAAAGGCAACCCACAGTAATGGGGAAAAAATTTTTGCCGTTTATGTATCTGAAAATATCCAAAATATATAGAAAATTCCTAAAACTCAACAACAAAAAAGCAAACCAATTTAAAAATGGGCAAAGGACTTAAACAGACATTTCTCCAAAGATACACAAAATGGCCAGTAAACACATGAAAAGATGCTCAACATCATTAATCATTAGAGAAATACAAATCAAAACTACAATGAGATAGCACCTCACACCCAATGGATGGCTACTTGAAAAAAAAAAAAAGAAACAGAAAATAAATGTTGGTGAGGATGTGGAGAAATTGGAACCCTTATGCACTGTTGGTGGGAATGTAAAATGGTCCAGCCACTGTGGAAAATAGTTTGTCGGTTCCTCAAAAACTTTAAAATAGAATTATCATATGATCCAGCAATTACAATTCTGGGTAAATACCCAAAAGAATTGAAAACCCATATTCATAGCAACATTATTCATAATAGCTAAAAGTAAGAAGTAACTCAAGGCCGGGCTCCGTAGCTCACGCCTGTAATCCCGGCTCTTAGGGAGGCCAAGGCGGGCAGATCACAAGGTCAGGAGATGGAGACCATCCTGGCTAATATGGTGAAACCCCGTCTCTACTAAAAACACAAAAAATTAGCCGGGAGAGATGGCAGGCGCCTGTAGTCCCAGCTCCTTGGGAAGCTGAGGCAGGAGAATGGCGTGAACCCGGGAGATGGAGCTTGCAGTGTGAGCCAAGACCGCGCCACTGCACTCCAGCCTGGGCAACAGAGCGAGACTCGGTCTCAAAAACAACAACAACAAAAAAAGAAGTAACTCAAGTGTCCATTGACATATGAAGGGACCAGCAAAATGTGGTATATACATATAATAAATACTATGCAGCCTTAAAAAGGAAGAAAACCCTGACATTTGCTACAACATGGTCCAACCTGGAGGACATTATGCCCAAGTGGAATGAGCAAGTCACAAAAGGATAAATACTGTATTATGACTCCACTTTATGAAGTACTTAGAGTAGTCAAAATCATAGACAGTCGAATGGTAGGTGTCGGGTTGATGGGAGAGGGAAATGGGGAGTTATTGTTTAATGTGTATAGAGTTTCAGTTTTTCATGATGAAAAGAGTTATGGAGATGGATGGTAGTAATTGTTGCAGAATATTATGTATTTAATATCACTGAACTGTACACTTAAAAGTGGTTAAGATGTTAAATTTTATATTATGTGTATTTGAAAATGACTTTTTAAATTGGGAAAAAAATAGGGGATGGAATAGGAGGGACATAAGAAAGAGAACCAGCAGCGCATTATGTAGGGATCTGTAAACTTTAACCTGTGGGTCAAACCTGGCCTCTGCCCTGACAGATTTAAGAATGATTTTTACAGTTTTAAAGTGTTCTTAAAAAAAAAAAGATCAGAAAATAATGTGACAGAAACCACATGTAGAGGGGTACAGTAGCTCACGCCTATAATCCCAGCACTTTGGGAGGCCGAGGTGGGTGGATTCTCTGAGGTCAGGAGTTCGAGACCAGCCTGGTCAACATGGTGAAACCCCATCTCTACTAAAAATACAAAAATTAGCCAGGCATGGCGGTGTGCGCCTGTAATCCCAGCTACCTGAGAGGCTGAAGTGGGAAAATCGCTTGAATCCGGGAGGCGGAGGTTGCAGTGAGCTGAGATTGCACCACTGCACTACGGCCTAAGAGAGCGAGACTCCGTCTCAAAAAAAACTGATAAACCACATGTGATCTGCAAAGCCTAAAGTATTTAAATAAAATAAATATTTATTTCTCTGGGCCTTTACAGAAAAGGCTTACCAACCCCTGAGGACCTCGCAACTCGTAAGTCGCCTATTTACTAAAGCTTAATGACAGACGCACCAGGAAGGCTATTTGAAAGAAAAAGGCTAATCTGAAAAAAAAAAAAATCTCTTTACACAAAAATTATTGTAAATATTAGACACAAGCAAAGAACTATTCTATTCATTGGTGATAAAGTAAATCTCTTCTAAGACGTGAAATGTATACGGATCATAAACATCAAGTTCAAGATAATGGTTAACAGTGGCTGGAGGAAAAGGGATGGAGAGGGAAAAGGGGGGCTCCAGCAATGATTGTTTTGTTTCTTAATCTGGTGATGAATATACAAATGTTTATTACAGTGTTCTTAATAACTTTTTGTAAGTCTGAAATATTTTGTAACTAACATTAAAAAAGAAATTAAATAAATGCATACGGAAAAGGTAATATTGCCTGGTTTTATTAAACAACCAAAATAATTTTAAAATTTGCACTTGTTATATGCACTGCATTTTTAAATAAAAATCTTCAAACAACTAACTACTAACAGAAGCCCCAGAGTACAACAACTAGTAAGCGTCACTGGCTAGACTTAAGATTGCCACCCAATTTCCTCTCTGACACCTAGTTTAGAAACCTAGTCATCACCTTCGATATCCACAATTCAAGTTACCAGGGCTGAGTAAACAATAGCCTAAGAAAGTTTGTTGATACAAGTTTTTCTAAAAAAATAACCTTTTAATTTTAGAATACTTTGGGGTTTACAGAAAAGTTGCAACAGCAACTGTTAACAGCCACAAAAACAGACACACAAAACACACATACTCAGTAAACTGTGGAGAGCCTCTAAAAAGTTGAATAAATCAATTCTAACTAAGCAGCAGTTTCTAGCTCATTTTAAAATTGGGAAGTTATTTGGAAACCAGTCAGGGGAGGGCCGAACACCCCTCCACATCCCTTTATCTCGAAATATCCGTTTAGTTTGGTCTATGAACAAACAGGCAGATGAAAGGGAAAACCGCAGCACAATCAGAAATTTACACTAGCTTAACTTGTCTTGATCTTTTAAAAAACATAAACTCATTTTATTAATTTTTAATGTTTAAAGACAGAGATGTTTACTTGTTTAGTAGGGATGCAGAAAATATTGCATCTAGAATAAAGAGAACAGTGATTGATTGCTTTTTAGAGGTAATAATACCAACGTAAGTGCTTAACCATCTGCAAAATAGGTATTCAGTCTTACTTCCAAACTGACAAACTACATGAAGTAGCATATAAAAGTGACACCTAAATCTTTATTGACTATAGTTTAAACATAAGAACGCACTTTTCAGTATGGAACAGTGATCAAATCAAACATGCTATTTTCTCCTAAAAACCACATACAGCAACCGGGTGTCATTTTTATTGAACAGAACGCGGAGAACCAAGAAACTGGGACCCTCAGGAAATGCAAATAAAATCCCTCTCCCTGGACCGCGCAGTAGGGGGCCCAGCAGCGAAGCCGCAGCGCTCGGAATCCTGTCAGCCCTCTCCCTACCTGCATCTCACCACCACCTGGATGTTCTTCCCCTTCTCCTCTTTCTTCTTCGCAGACGAATTTGGCTGCGACGCCATGACGGTCCCCGCCAAAAAATCAAGACCCGGCCGCGGACCTGGGCGCTGTGAGGGGCGGAGGGGCTTGGCGGCCGACAGGGGCCGGAGTCTCCCTGGTCCCTCTCGGGCGCTGGCGTGGCCTGGAGGACCGACGCACGCAGGTCGGCGTCCCCGCTCTCTACCCGGTACTCTGGCCGTGGCGTTTGTCCCGCGCCAGTCGGAGCCGCCAAATCACTAATCTCGTCCCCGCCCGAATCCCCAGAAACCAAGCAACGACTCGGCGCCTCAATTTGAAAAAGAGACAGAGTAGCCGGACCAATGGCTGCGCTGGCGCGCAAGGCACCATGGGATGCAGTATCCGCACTGGAGCCCCGCCCCCGGAGCGTGGCCTACGGGAACGTAAAGAGGTGGTCTGTCCGCTTGCTCCGGAACTTGGTAGTCCAGAGCCGAGACGCTAGAACTGAGTGTGGAACTTTTAGCGTAGCGTGGCTCAACTTACATAACGTCCCTAGCCCAAAATTCCCTCAGCTGCAGAGAGGAAATAATAGTAATCATCTCAGAGGGTTAGGGTGAGAATTAATGAGCTTGTGGAAGTAAATAGATTGGAATATATGGTAAGCACTCGCCATGATTATAATTATTAGAGAATTGTAAGAGAGGGCAGTAGAAGCACAGAAGAGAGGTCCAAAGCGAGCCGCCATCCCGGAGGCAGAGACCAGAATAGTCTTTGTGTGTGTGTGTGTGTGAGACGGAGTCTTGCTCTTGTCACCCAGGCTGGAGTGCAGTGGCGCGACCTCGGCTCACTGCAACCTCCGCCTTGCAGGTTCAAGCGATTCTGCTGCTTCAGCCCCCGAGTAGCTGGGATTACAGGTGCGTGCCACCACGCCCGGCTAATATTTGTATTTTCAGTAGAGATGTGGTTTCACCATGTTGGCCAGGCTGGTCTCGAACTCCTGACCTCAGATGATCCACCCGCCTCGGCCTCCCAAAGTGCTGGGATTACAGGCGTGAGCCACCGCGCCCGGTCCAGATAGGCTTGAAGAATAATTAATGTTGGGGCCCGGTGGCTCACGCCTCTAATCCCAACACTTTAACGGGCCGAGGTAGGACGATAACTTAAGTTCCAGGAGTTTGAGATCAGTCTGGGCGACATAGGGAGACCCCCCCCTCCCCGCGCCTCCCAACGGGTCTCAACAAAAAATAGAGGGGAAAAAATAGCCTGGTGTGGTGATGCGTGCCTTTTGGTCCCATCTACTCGGGAGGCTGAGGAAGAAGGATCGCTGAACACGGGAGATAGAGGCTGCAGTGAGCCGGGATTATGTCGCTGGATTACTCCAGCATAGGCGACAGAGCAATGCCCTTTCTCAAAAAGAAAATAATAATAATAATTAGGAAGTGTTAAGCGATAAGGCTACTACAGGTTCCAAATCGTGATGAAATGGACACTGGACGCCATTTGGAGGACTCTGAATTTATCCTTTAGTCATCATCTCTAAGTGACTCCAGGCAAGAAAGCAGGGTCCGCCTCGATTTTAGAACGACTGCACTGACCGAGTGACGCAGGCCGCGGGCGCGCTGCGCTCCCCGTTTCTGCGCGGCGCAGCGGGCGGTGGCATCTCAAGGAAGCTGCGCAAACATCCGCCGCCCCGGCCTACGGATCCCAGCATGCAGCGCTCGCTGGGGCCTGCGCGCCGTCGGTCACCTCCGGTCTGCTGCGGGAGAACTTTTCGGCGTCTTGGCAGTGCCTGGCGTGACTCGACCGCTGTAGGTGTGGTACGCCGCACCAGGAAATACTGAAACAGGAGCCTATTGTTATGAATAACTTTTAAAATCTTAAGGAAATTGAACACTTGAACAAAGGATTTTTAGCAAAGCAATTTTATTTTTGCGCAGAGGGGTGCCTTTTTGGCCAGTCGCCTTGAGAGCACACCTGAACAAAGGGGCAGGAGTCTTTATTTTTGACGCAAGTCCTGCCCCTGTATCTTTTTCCCATTGACTGGGGTCGGGTCGTATAATCTAAACTAATCCCGGTTGGCTAAACATTTGATTTTTTTTAGCTAAGGTGGGTACTTAAAAGAAAGCGGACAGGAAAGGGGAAGGGGTGTCTGTAATGAGCTAAAAAGTTAGTCCCTTCAAATAAGGAAAGGAATGTGAGCTGGTATTGATAAGGCCTAGTATTGTGGCGTGCCTGGGCATTTAACAAAAGCAAAAAAGGAGAAAAAGAGAAAAAAGGGAGGGTACTATGAATTAAAGAATAAAAGATTGATCGGGTTATTTGAAGAGAAACATCATATCCCACACTATGTTGTAGTCGGTTCCTGGAACTGCGCTTCTGGCCCACACAACCCATGGGAACCTAAATGTCGTGTTAGTCTATTAAGTAACAGCCCGGTGTACTGGAAAGCTCTGATGTCCTTTTTGTGTTCCTCCACTTGCTAATCCCCTACATGCGCCCACCCCCCCCGCACAACCCGCCCCAAGGAAATAACTGCATCTACAGCTCCTTCTGCTGGTCATCTCTATTTTGAGTAGCCAGCTGTCTATTGATATCTCCTCTCAGGTGGCTCGCTGGCATTTCAAAATGGGACCTATCTCCACCCTAATCTTTTCTCATCTGGATACTGGTGCTAACCAGAACCTTTGATTCCTCCACGTGTAGTGGAGTCCTGTTGATTTTATCTCCCCTCCGATGATCACCCTAGTCCAAGGCTCTTATCTCTTCCCTGAACAAATGTCATCTACCTCCTTAACAAGTTTCTCTTCTGCCCTTTTCTCCTACCCCCAACCCCTCCACTACATTTACTCAGCAAGGGAAGTGTCTTTTAAGAAATAAGAAAATAAGATTATGCTCTTCATCTGCTTTTTAATCTTACATTACCTTCTCATTTGTATTTGGAATTAAATCCCTCCATGCTCTGTAGGGTCCTCATGATCTGGCCCTTGTCCATACCACCAACTAAAGGCACTTTCCAAAAATCTCATTACCATGCTTCAGAGCTCCTAGCTTTTTCCTGTGGCCAGACCCTTGTACCTGACGTACCCTCTGCCCTGAACTCTGGCTCTTTGCATGGCTTACCCATCTCATTCTTCAGCTCTCAGTTGAACTTTCTCTTTTAAAAACACCTCTTCTGACCACCCTATCTAAAGCACATTCTTCATAATTTTCTTTTTTTTTTTTTTGAGACGGAGTCTTGCCCTGTCCCCCATGCTGAAGTGCAGTGGCGGGATCTCGGCTCACTGCAACCTCCGCCTCCTGGGTTCAAGCAATTCTTGTGCCTCAGCCTCCTGAATAGGTGGGATTACAAGTGCCCCACCACGCCCGGCTAATTTTTTTTTATATTTTTAGTAGAGACTCGGTTTCACCATGTTGGCCAGGCTAGTCTCGAACTCCTGGCCTCAAGTAATCTGCCCTCCTTGGCCTCCCAAAGTGCTGGGATTACAGATGTGAGCCACTGCACCTGGCCTTCCTCTTATAACCTTCTATCTCAGAACCCTGTCTATTTTCTTCATAACACTACAGGCAATATATTGTGTGTATTGACAATATATTACATTGTCAATATATTGTGTGTCTCCCTGGATAGAATGTAAGTTTCATTAGGGACCCTGTCTTTTTGTTCAGTATTATTTTCCCAGTGTCTTGAACAAGCCTTACACCAAAGTAAGGCTTTACTCAATAAATATATATTGAGTACCTGAAGGAAATTACTTCACCTCTATCAGCCTTGGTTTCCTTATCTGTAAAATGGAGATAATAATAATTACTATTATTGTGAGGATTAAAATAACATATAAAGTACCTGGGATACAATAGGAAAAAAAAATCTTAATTTCTCCTTTTTGGCTGGGCACGGTGGCTCATGCCTTTAATCCCAGCACTTTGGGAGGCCGAGATGGGCAGATCATAAGGTCAGGAATTCAAGACCAGTTTGGCCAATAAATATGGTAAAACCCCGTCTCTACTAAAAATACAAAAAAAATTAGCCAGGTGTGGTGGTGGGCGCCTATAGTCCCAGCTATTCAGGAGGCTGAAGCAGGAGAATCGCTTCAACCCAGGAGGTAGAGGTTGCAGTGAGCCGAGATGGCACCACTGGACTCCAGCCTAGGTGACAGAGCTAGACTCTGTCTCAAAAAAAAAAAAAAAAATCCCCTTTTCTTTCTTTCTTTTTTTTTTTTTTTTTGAGTCAGGGTCTTGCTCTATCACCAAGGCTGGAGTACAATACACCATCACGGCTCACTGAAGCCTGGACCTCCTGGGCTCAAGGGATCCTCCCATCTCAGCCTCCTGAGTAGCTGGGACTATAGGCACAAGCCACCAGACCCGGCTAATTTTTTTTTTCCTTTGGTAGATACGGGGGTCTCCCTATGCTGCCCAGGCTGGTCTTGAACTCCTGGTCTCAAGTAATCCTCCCACCTCAGCCTCCTAAACTGCTGGAATTATAGGCATAAGCTACCCTGCTGGGCCGTCTTTCCTTTCTCTTTAGCAAATATTCAAACAATATATATGTTAACAGTCACATGGGTTGACGCAAGAAATTCAAGAGTCTCCATTTGATAATAGATACAGCTACCATTTACCTAGGGTTTACTGTGAGTCAGACTCCATGCTAAAGGCTTTGTGTGTATCATCTCATTTAATCTTCAGAACAACTTTGTGAAGTAGGAACTATTATTTTCTACTATTTTATCAGTAAACTAGCCAAATAAGTTTGTCTGTAGTCATACAGCATATGACTGTACTTACACTTTAATCATAGTGTAATGTTAACTATTAGGGAAGGAACTTAGAATTCTTTCCCATTCCAACTCCCAGGTTCTTAACTACTGTCTTTCCCATTGAGTTTTTTTCATTTGCTAAGTGCACATGTATTCTTTTTTTTTTTTTTAATTGAGACGGAGTACTGCTGTGTCGCCAGGCTGGAGTACAGTGGCACAATCTTGACTCACCGCAACCTCTGCCTCCCGGGTTCAAGCAATTCTCATGCCTCGGCCTCTGAATAGCGGGGTTTACAGGCACGCGCTACCACACCCAGCTAATTTTTGTATTTTTAGTAGAGACGAGGTTTCGCCATGTTGGCCAGGATGGTCTCGAACTCCTGACCTCGTGATCCACCCGCCTCAGCCTCCCAAAGTGCTGAGATTACAGGCATGAGCCACCATGCCTGGTCACATCCACTTTTCTCATACTCTTTTTGAAATGCTTACTGTGGGCCTGGCAGTGAATATACAGGCTGAATTATTGTACTTGCCCTCAGGGCTAAGTCTAATAGAGATAGTCAGGGTCTAATGGCCCCATGTAAGTGTTTTGTTGCACTAAGCAGTCCCTGAAATGTCATTTTACATTGCCTTTGTTGAGTTCAAACTACTCAGGCTAATAATCAACATTTCTCGGCTGGGCACGGAGGCTTACGCCTGTAATCCCAGCACTTTGGGAGGCCAAGGCAGGTAGATCACCTGAGGTCAGGGGTTCGAGACCATCCTGGCCAACATGGCGAAACCCCATCTCTACTAAAAATACAAAAATTAGCTGGGTGTGGTGGCACGTGACTGTAATCCCAGCTACTTGGGAGGCTGAGGCAGGAGAATCACTTGAACCCTGGAGGTGGAGGTTGCAGTGAGCCAAGATCACGCCATTGCACTCCAGCCTGGGCAACAGAGCAAGGCTCCATCTCAAAACAAACAAATTAGCTGGGGCTGGGTGTGGTGGCTCACACCTGTAATCCCAGCACTTTGGAAGGCCAAGATGGGCAGATCACCAGGTCAGGAGTTTGAGACCATCCTAGCCAATATGGTGAAACCTCGTCTCTACTAAAAATACAAAAAAAAAAAAAAAAAAAAAATTAGCATGGTGGCGTGTGCCAGTGGTCCCAGCTACTCGGGAGACTGAGGCAGGAGAATCACTTGAACTTGGGAGGCAGAGGCTGCAGTGAGCCGAGATCACGCCACTACACACCAGCCTGGCGACACAGCAAGACTCCGTCTCAATAATAATAATAATTATAATAATTTAAGTCTAGTTAAACTGAATTCTAACAATGCAACATCGTTGCCCACGTGTTTGCTCTGGCATTTCTCTTTCAGGAGTATATGTACTTCTCGAATAAACTATTTTAAATTGATTTTTATTTTTCTTAAAGAAAAACATGGAGGCTGGGCATGGCAGCTCATACCTGTAATACCAGGCAGGAGAACTGCCTGAACCTGGGAGGCAGAAGTTGCAGTGAGCCAAGAGCATGCCACTGCACTCCAGCCTGGGCGACAGAGTATGACTTTGTCTCAAAAAAAAAAAAAAAAAAAAAAGAAAGAAAGAAAGAAAGGAAAGAAAGGAAAAGAAAAGAAAAACGTGGAAATGTTTTATAAAGTTAAATAGTTCTAAAAGGCTTGTAACAACAACAACAAAAAAAGTATTTTCTCAGCCTTATTCCACACCAATGCCTCTAGACCTTTACGCCAGAAACAACCAACCACTTTAGTTGTTTTTGCTGGCATTTACACATTTCCATTTTCATAAGGAATTTGTATATACTGTTATTTGTATTTATTTATTTATTAATTATTTTTTTGAGACAGGGTCTCACTCTGTTGCCCAGGCTAGAGTGCAGTGGCTCTATCAGGTATCACTGCAGCCTCAGCTGCTCCCATTGAAGCAATCCTATTGCCTCAGCCTCCTGAGTAGCTGGGGCCACAGGCACATGCCACTATACCTGGCAAATTTTTTTCTATTTTTTGTAGAGACAGGGTCTCACTTTGTTGTCCAGGCTGGTCTTGAACTCCTGGGCTCAAGTGATTCCCCCACCTTGGCCTCCCAAAGTGCTGGAATTACAGGCATGAGCCACCGCACCTAGCCCTTGACCTCCTGGGTTCCAGCAGTCCACTTCCACCTCCTGAATAGCCTCAACTGCATCAGTTGAAGTGATCTTACTGCCTCAGCCTCATGAGTACCTAGGACTACAGGCGCACACCACCACACCCAGTAATTTTTAAAGTTGTTCATAGACACAGGGTATTGCTTTGTTACCCAGGCTGGTCTCAAGCTGCTGGACTCAAGCAATCCTCCGCCTCAGCCTTCCAAAGTGCTAGGATTATAGGCATGAGCCACCCCTGTGCCAGACCTATACCGTTATCTTTTGATTAATCCATTTTAGACATTATTTATTGACATCTTATGGTAGGTGAGGTTTAGTTCTCAAACTTTACCATCCTCTCTGCATTTCCTTCTCCATATACCCAATATTACAATTTCTGGTTAAATCAATTATCTGTATTCAGGTTATTATGTCTGTTCATAGCTGAGCATTTCATTCTAGTGACTAGAAATTTTGCAACGAGGCGGGGTGTGGCGGCTCATGTCTGTAATCCCAGCACTTTGGGAGCCCGAGGCAGGTGGATCACCTGAAGTTGGGAGTTTGAGACCAGCCTGGCCAACATGGTGAAACCGTGTCTCTACTAAAAATATAAAAATTAGCTGGGCGTGGTGATGCACGTCTGTAATCCAAGCTACTTGGAGGATGAGGCATGACAATCGCTTGAACCTGGGAGGTGGAGGTTACAGTGAGCCGAGATTGCACCACTGCACTCCAGCCTGGGCGACAGAGCAAGACTCCGTCTCAAAAAAAAAAAAAAAAGAAAAAGAAAAGAAAAAAAGAAAGAAATCTTGCAGCTGGGCATGGTGGCTCACGCCTGTAATCCCAGCACTTTGGGAGGCTGAGGTGGGTGGATCACGAGGTCAGGAGTTCGAGACCAGCCTGGCCAATATGGTGAAACCCCATCTCTACTATAAATACAAAAATTAGCTGGGCATGGTGGCGCGTGCCTGTAGTCCCAGCTACTTGGGAGGCTGAGGCAGGAGAATCGCTTGAACCCAGGAGGTGGAGGTTGCAGTGAGCTGAGATCGTGCCACTGTACTCTAGCTGGGGCAACAGAGTGAGATGCTGTCTCAAAAAAAAACAAAAAACAAAAAAAAGAAATCTTGCAATGATGTGCCTTGGTGTGCATCTACTTTCTTTCTTTCTTTTTTTTTTTTGACACGGAGTCTCACACTGTCGCCCAGGCTGGGTGCAGTGGCGCAATCTTGGCTCACTGAAAGCTCTGCCTCCTGGGTTCACGCTATTCTCCTGCCTCAGCCTCCGGAGTAGCTGAGACTACAGGCGCCCGCCACCACGCCCGGCTAATTTTTTGTGTTTTTAGTAAAGACGGGGTTTCACCATGTTAACCAGGATGGTCTCAATCTCCTGACCTCATGGTCCGCCCGCCTCGGCCTCCCAAAGTGCTGGGATTACAGGTGTGAGCCACCATGCCCAGCCAATGTGTGCATCTACTTTCATTAATTGGGCTGAGCCACAGTCTGGCAAGTTGTTACCTTCAGTCTGGGAAATGTTTTTGAATTATTCATTGACTATTTCACTTGCCACGTCTGTTGTTTCTTTCTGGAACTCCTATATAGAGATAGCAGATTTCTACCACCCAGCAATTACTACCATTAATATTTTGATGTATTTCTTTCCAGTTGTCTATTTGTATATTTTCAATAATTGAGATCATAATTGAATATATAGGGTTTTTTTGGTCTTTTCCCCCCTTTTTATGGAGAACAGAGTCTCACTATGTTGCCCGGGCAGGTCTTGAACTCCTGGACTCAAACTATCGTGGACTCAAACTATCATTCTGCCTCTACCTCCTTAAGTGCTGGGATTTCAGGGGTAAGCCACTATGCTCAACCTGGATATAGAATTTTGCATCCTGAATTTTTATTTAACATAAGAATTCTTCCAAGACTCTCCAGACCTCATCTCTACAAAAAATGAAATAGTCTCAGCCATGGTGGCACTCACCTGTGGTCCCAACTACTCGGGAGGCTGAGCTGGCAGGATCACTTGAGCCTGGGAGGTGAGGCTGCAGTGAGTCATTATCATACCAGTGCACTCCAGCCTGGGTGACAGAGCAAGATCTTATCTTGAAAAAAAAAATGGGGGCCAGGAGCGGTGGCTCGGGCCTGTAATCCCAGCACTTTGGGAGGCCGAGGCAGGTGGATCACGAGGTCAGGAGATCGAGACCATCCTGGCTAACACGGTGAAACCCCATCTCTACTAAAAGTACAAAAAAAATTAGCTGGGTGTGGTGGCGGGCGCCTGTAGTCCCAGCTACTTGGGAGGCTGAGGCAGGAGAATGGCATGAACCCGGGAGGCGGAGCTTGTAGTGAGCTGAGATTGCACCACTACACTCCAGCCTGGGTGACAGAGCAAGACTCCGTCTCAAAAAAAACAAAAAACAAAAACACCTTTAGTTAGTTTTAATTACTCAACAAATTTAATTTAATTTGTTTAATTTAATTTAATTTAATTACTCAACTGAGCTTAGGTGCATACCCTGTGATAGTCACAAAAATGAATTTAAAAAGTCCTGCCCTGCCAGGCATGGTGGCTCACAGTTGTAATCCCAGCACTTTGGGAGGCCGAGGCGGGCAGATCACCTGAGGTCGGGAGTTCAAGAACAGCCTGACCAACATGGAGAAACTCTGTCTCTACTAAAAATACAAAATTAACTGGGCATGGTGGCACATGCCTGTAATCTCAGTTACTTGGAAGGCTGAGGCGGGAGAACTGCTTGAATCTGGGAGGCAGAAGTTGCCGTGAGCCGAGATCATGGCATTGCACTCCAGCCTGGGCAACAACAGCAAAACTCAGTCTCAGAAAAAACAAAAACAAAACAAACAAACAAAAAAACAGGCAGACAGGGTCTCACTCTGTCACCCAGGCTGGGTTGTAGTGGCATGATCTCGGCTCACTGCAGGCTTTGCCTCCCGGATTCAAGGGAGTCTTCTGCCTCAGTGTCCCAAGTAGCTAGGACTACAGGTGTGCACCACCAAACCCGGCTGCTTTTTGTATTTTTAGTTTTTTTTTTTTTTTTTTTTTTTTTGAGACAGAGTTTTGCTCTTGTTGCCCAGGCTGGAGTGCAAGGGTGCAATCTCAGCTCACTGCAACCTCCACCTCCCAGGTTCAAGTGATTCTCCTGCCTCAGCCTTCCGAGTAGCTAGGATTACAGGCCTGCACCACCACACCCGGCTAATTTTGTATTTTTAGTAGAGACGGGGGTTTCTCCATGTTGGTCAGGCTGGTCTCGAACTCCTGATCTCAGGTGATCCGCCTGTCTCAGCTTCCCAAAGTGCTGGGATTACAGGTGTGAGCCACTGCGCCCAGCCGCTACTTTTTGTATTTTTAGTAGAGACGGGGTTTTGCACTGTTGGCCAGTCTGGTCTCCAACTCCTGGCCTCAAGTGATCCAGCTGCCTCAGCCTCCCAAAGTGCTGGGATTACAGGTGTGAGCCACCACGCCTGGCCTTAACCTTTCATATTCATAATAAACAATAGATTAGGAGTGATGTCTTAGTCATTTTTGTATCCCACCTAGCAGCAAGCACAGTGCTTAGTAAACACTTGTCAAATGCATATTTGCTGAATCTGATCAAATCGGTGGATGTAACTACCATTTACAGGAAATATAAGAAACAAACATGTTAAGTCACATTGTAAGAATACAGTCAGCAGGCTGGGCACGCTGGCTCACGCCTGGAATCCCAGCACTTTGGGAGACTGAGACGGGTGGATCGCTTGAGGTCAGGAGTTCAAGACCAGCCTGGGCAACGTGGTGAAACCCCGTCTCTACTAAAAAATACAAAAAAATTAGCCGAGCTTGGTGGTGCACGCCTGTAATCCCATCTACTCAGGAGGCTGAGGCAGGAGAATTGCTTGAACCCAGGAGGCGGAGGTTATAGTGAGCCAAGGTCACTCCATTGCACTCCAGCCTGGGCAACAAGAGCGAAACTCCATCTCAAAAAAATAAAAATAAAAAGAATACAGTCAGCAAAATTTAGAATGTTGGGAACACTATAGGATAAATGACTCAACTCCTTTGACAAATAAATTGCAAAATAAAAAAGAGGAGGGAGAGGCCAGGTGCAGTGGCTCACGCCTGTAATCCTAGCACTTTGGCAGGCCAAGGCAGATGGATCACCCGTCAGGAGTTTAAGACCAGCTTGACCAACATGGCGAAACCCCATCTCTACTAAAAAAATACAAAAATTGGCCAGGCGTGGTGGGTCACGCCTGTAATCCCAGCACTTTGGGAGGCCGAGCCGGATGGATTGTGTGGTCAGGAGATTGAGACCAGCCTGACCAATATGGTGAAACCCCATCTCTACTAAAAATACAAAAATTAGCCAGGCATAGTGGCATGCACCTGTAATCCCAGCTACTCAGGAGGCTGAGGCAGGAGAATCTCTTGAACACGGGAGGCAGAGGTTGCAGTGAGCCGACATTCTGCCACTGCACTCTAGCCTGGGTTACAGAGCAGGACTCCGTCTCAAACAAACAAACAAACAAACAAAATAAATAAATAAATAAATAAATAAAAGATTTAGAATTGACAAGCTATGGGCCAGGCACGGTGACTCACGCCTATAATCCCAGCACTTTGGGAGGCCAAGGCAGGTGGATCACCTGAGGTCAGGAGATTGAGACCATCCTGGCTAACACAGTGAAAACCCCATCTCTACTAAAAATACAAAAAATTAGCTGGGCATTGTGGCGCGTGCCTGTAATCCCAGCTACTTGGGAGGTTGAGACAGAATTGCTTGAACCAGGGAATCGGAGGTTGCAGTGAGCCAAGATTGCACCACTGCACTCCAGCCTGCTGACAGAGTGAGACTTCATCTCAAAAAAAAAAAAAAAAAAAAAAAAGTAAACAAACAGGCCGGCGCGGTGGCTCATGTCTGTAATCCCAGAACTTTGGGAGGCTGAGGCAGGAGGATCATCTGAGGTCAGGAGTCCAAGACCAGCCTGACCAACATTGTGAAACCCGGTCTCTACTGAAAAAAAAAAAAAAAAAAAAATTAGCAGGGCGTGGTGGTGGGCCCCTGTAATCCCAGCTACTTGGGAGGCTGAGGCAGGAGAATCACTTAAACCTGAAAGGCAGAGGTTGCAGTGAGTTGAAATCACGCCACTGCACTCCAGCCTGGGCAACAGAGCGAGACTGTCTCAAAAAAAAAAAAAAAAAAAAAAAAAGAAAAGAAAGAAAAGAAAAGAAAGTGAACAAACAAAAATTATTCTAAAAAATATGGATAAATCTCACCAGATAGTTAAACAAAGCCAGACCCAAAAGAGTATATACTGTATGAGTGCATTTATATTAAACTGTAATCCAGGCAAAACTAATTTATTGTGTTAGAAGTCAGGTTAGTGTTTACCCTTGGGGTGACAGTGACTGAAACGGAGAATAAGGCAGAGCTTCTGGGTGTGTTTACAGGGATGTGTTCAGTTTTTGAAAATTCACTGAGCTGTACACTTTATCACTTGTTTACTTTTCTGTTTGCAATACTTCAATAAACTCTTCAAAAAAGATCATCTTCAAAAGATACAAAACAAAACAAAAAAAGGAAACATATTAATTAAATGAAGTGTTTTGTTCTTGTTTGGATCCTGATTTGAACAAACCCATTGTGAAAAAGAAACATTTGAGGCAATCAGGAAAGTGGGAACACTCAGGAAAGTCGGAACATTGACTACATATTTGATTATATTAAATAATTATCTTAATGTTTTAAGTATGTTAGTGCCTGTGGATTTTCTTTAAGTCCTTTGAGACATATACTGAAATACTGAGATGAAATATTAATAATATGATGCCCGGTATTTGGTTCAGAATAATTTAGTGGAGGTTGAGGGAGTTGGAGGAAAAGATAGAACAATATTGGCCATGAACTGGTAATTATGGAAGCTGAATAATGAATGGATGACTGGGGTATTTATTTATGGACATTGTTTGGCTGTGGAATTCTAAAATCGTATTTTTCAAAATGTTTTTATCCTAAATCACAAAATCTATGTTGACATTATTGGGCTATAGAATTCTAAAATCATATTTTGCCTGGAATAGTTATACTATTTTCTTTTATTTTGTATATGTTTGACTACTTGTTCCATAATACAAAGTTTTCTTTCTTTTTTTTTTTGAGACAGAGTTTCGCTCTTGTTGCTCAGGCCGGAGTGCAATGGCGCAATCTCAGCTCACTGCACTCTCCACCTCCCAGGTTTAAGCAATTCTCCTGCCTCAGCCTCCTGAGTAGCTGGGATTATAGGCATGCACCACCACACCTGGCTAATTTTGTGTTAATAGAGACGGGGCTTCTCCATGTTGGTCAGGCTGGTCTCCAACTCTCGACCTCAGGTGATCCACCTACCTCGGCCTCCCAAAGTGCTGGGATTACAGGCGTGAGCCACCATGCCCAGCTTTTTTTCTTTTTCTTTTTTTTTTAATGAGACTGAGTTTCGCTCTTGTTGCCCAGGCTGGAGTGCAATGGCATGATCTTGGCTCACTGCAACCTCTGCCTCCTGGGTTCAAGCAATTCTCCTGCCTCAGCCTCCTGGGTAGCTGGGACTACAAACGCCTGCCACTGTACCCGGCTAATTTTTTGTATTTTTAGTAGAGTCAGGGTTTCATCACATTGGCCAGGCTGGTCTCGAACTCCTGACCTTAGGTGAGCCATCCGCCTCAGCCTCCCCAAGTGCTGGGATTACAGGCGTGAGCCACCATGCCCCTCCCAATAAAAAGTTTTAAAATGTATATTAGTTTTAAGTACAATACTATGGTAATAAAATACCTAAAAGCAACATGAATTTTTAAAAATGTTTTATAGATAAGTGATTAATTATAAATTTGTTTGTTAGGAGTTTTCCTAAATGACTCATCTTTGCTAGTCCTTAAAGGTAAATTTGAGTTACTTTATGGGCAGGATCTATAATTCATATTTTCCACACACAGTTAAGACAACTCTTGATTTATGCATTCAACAAATATTATGGGCCCAGGGCTTGCTTTCAATGTTGAGGATACACCAGAGAAAAGAGCAACCAGGTTTCTATGCTTGTGGTATTTACATGTTAGTGAGAGAGATAAATGAGAAAATTAAGACACATAAAATAAGTCTGGGTGCGGTGGTTTTCATGCCTGTAATCCCAGCACTTTGGGAGGCCGAGGTGGGCAGATCACCTGAGGTCAGGGGTTCGAGACCAGCTTGGCCAACATGGTGAAACCCAGTCTCAACTAAAAATACAAAAAAATCAGCAGGGCGTGGTGGCTCATGCCTGTAGTCCTAGCTACTTGGGAGGCTGAGGCAGGAGAATCGCTTGAACCCGGGAGGCAGAGGTTGCAGTGAGCCGAGATCACTCCACTGCACTCCAGCCTGGGCCACAGAGGGAGACCCCGTTTTAAAAAGATACAAAAGGCCGGGTGCAGTGGCTCATGCCTGTAACCCCAGCACTTCGGGAGGCTGCGGTGGGTGGATCACCTGAAGTCAGCAGTTTGAGACCAGCCTGGCCAACATGGTGAAACCCTGTCTCTACTAAAAATACAAAAATTAGCTGAGCGTGGTGGCAGGTGCCTATAATCCTAGCTACTCAGGAGGCTGAGGCAGGAGAATCACTTGAACCTGGGAGGTAGAGGTTGCAGTGAGCCAAGACCACACCATTGCACTCCAGCCTGGGTGACAGAGTGAGACTCTGTCTCAATTAAAAAAAAAATGTCTTTTGAGACATTTTTCTTTTGAGAAAAAGAAAATTGATGGCTAAAACCAATGTTCCTCAGCTGTTCATTAAAGAATTAGCATTGCTCAAGAGCCTTAAAAAATAATACAAATAAAAATGATGTTTATGAAAAATGTTTAAGGTCTTGTAAGAATTGTTGTTTGAGACAGGGTCTGGCAGTCTTGCCCAGGCTGGAGTGCAGTGGCATGATTTTGGCTCACTGCAACTTCCACCTCCTGGGCTCAAGCCATCCTCCCACCTCAACATCCAGAGTAGTTGGGACCGCAGGCATGCACCACCATGCCCGGCTAATTTTTTGTTTTGTTTTGATTTTATCTTTATTTTAAATAGAGATGAGGTCTATGTTGCCCAGGCTGGTCTCGAACTCCTAAGCTCAAGTGATCCTCCCGCTTTGGCCTCCCAAAGTGCTAGCATTACAGGCATGAGCTACTGCACCTGCTGCCTAATTTAATTTTTATTTTTTTATATAGACAAGGCCTGACTATGTTGCCAAAGCTGGTCTTGAACTCCTGAGCTCAAGCACCCTCTCACCTCTGCCTCCCAAATTGTTGGGATTACAGGCATAAGCCACCGCGTCTGGCCCTAACTTCAAATTTTCCTTTGTTATTAACTACCTAGGTATGCTTTCTCTTTAGCTATTTGTACAAAATTTTGAGTTGGTGGATTCAGAATTCAGATTTTGATTTTGAATATATAACAATAGGCTAGATTAGTTCAAAACACATTTTTTTTTTTTTTGAGATGGAGTTTCACTCGTTGTCCAGGCTGGAGTGCAATGGCTTCATCTCGGCTCACCGCAACCTCCGCCTCCCGGGTTCAAGCAATTCTCCCGCCTCAGCCTTCCGAGTGCTGGGATTACAGGCACGTGCCACCATGTCCAGTTAATTTTGTATTTTTAGTAGAGACGGGTTTTCTCCATGTTGGTCAGGCTGGTCTCGAACTCCCAACCTCGGGTGATCCGCCCACCTTGGCCTCCCAAAATGCTGGGATTACAGGCGTGAGTCACTGTGCCCAGTCTCAAAAGACATTTTAAGTTTTATTTTCGAGACAGGGTCTCACTCTGTAAGCTAGGCGGGAGTGCAGTGGCACGATCTCAGCTCACCGCAACCTCTGCCTCCCAGGTTCAAGCGATTCTTGTGCCTCAGCCTCCCAAGTAGCTGGGACACAGGTGCACACCATCATGCCCAGCTAATTTTTTAATTTTTTTGTAGAGACAGGGTTTCACCATGTTAGCCAGGCTGGTCTTAAACTCCTCACCTCAAGTGATTCACCTGCCTCATCCTCCCAAAGAGCTGGGATTACAGGTGTGAGCCACTGCACCCGGCCTATTTAAAAAAAAAAAAAATTCTTGCCCGGGCGCGGTGGCTCACGCCTGTAATCCCAGCACTTTGGGAGGCCGAGACAGGCGGGTCACCTGAGGTTGGGAGTTGGAGACCAGCCTGACCAACATGGAGAAACCCGTCTCTACTAAAAACACAAAAATTAGCTGGGTGTGGTGGCGCATGCCTGTAATCCCAGCTACTTGGGAGGCTGAGGCAGGAGAATTGCTTGAACCCGGGAGGCGGAGGTTGCGCTGAGCCAAGATCATGCCATTGCGCTCCAGCCTGGGTGACAAGAGCGAAACTTCGCCTCAAAAAAAAAAAAAATTCTTTGTCTTTCCTCTGCTAAAACATCTCGGGGGACAAAAGATATTATTTTTCTGAACATTACCAATTAGGAAATAAACGCCAATCTGTCACCACTGGGCTTCCTTTTTAAGTTTTTTTCTTTCAATCATTAGGAACTCCTGACTCAGCTCTATGGTGAACTCTATTCTATCTGGGCTAATGGAAGGAACTTACAGCACAGATAAACACTAATATTTGGCTTCCAGTATATCAGAATACTTATATTTGAATATGTGTCTAGTTTTCCTATCTAAGGCAAAGAATGACTTCAGCACATTACTTTTTCTGCTTCTAAAAAAGTTGTAGGCCGGGCATGGAGGCTCACGCCTATAATCCCAGCGCTTTGGGAAGCTGAGGTAGGGGGATCATGAGGTCAAGAAATCGAGACCATCCTGGCCAGCATGGTGAAATCCCGTCTCTACTAAAAATACAAAAATTAGCTGGGCATGGTGGCGTGCGCCAGTAGTCCCAGCTACTCTGGAGGCTGAGGCAGGAGAATCACATGAATCCGGGAGGTGGAGGTTGCAGTGAGCCGAGATCGCGCCACTGCACTCCAGCCTGGCGACAGAGCGAGACTCCATCTAAAAAAAAGAAAGAAAGAAAAGAAAAAAAAGTTGTCTAGGTGGTTTACACCTTATACTTGTTTGAGTGAGAGTGGGAAAGATTACACCCCAGACCTTCACATTTCCTACTTTTTCTCATCATTCTGGGGTCTGCCTGAATGTCACTTCCTCAAAGAGGCCTTTCCTGACCACCTGTTCCTTCATATCACTTACTCACTTACTTGATTATTATCTGTTTTTCCCACACAGCTAGAAGGTAACCTCCATCAAGACAGAAACTTTTGTCTTTTTTGTCCACTGCTGTATTCCCAGCACCTTTATAATACCTGGTATCTGTAAGGCATTCAACAAATATTTGTGAAGTCATAAATGAGATGAGCAAATCACAGGTTTTGGAATAAGACAGTCCTGGGTTCAAATTACAACTCCACTCTTTTTGTCCAATTGTTGGCAAGTTACTCAACCTCTCTCTGCCACAGCTTCCTCATCTCTGGTAGGTGAGGAAATATCCATTACAGAGGGTGGTCATGATGACTAATGAAGGATCCATGTACAATGCCAGACACAGAGTAGACTCTCACAATTGTTACTTTTCTTTCCATCCACCTCTTCTTTATTGAGATGATAGTTATGAGACTATATTAATATTAATCTTTCTTATCCAGGACATCTACTCCAACCAGAGGGAAATTTATCATGAAGCTAATGAAGTTTAAACTTCAGGGCTGCTCACTTGCACAGGCTCCAAACTGGGAGTTGTAGAGGGAAAGCCAGTTGTTGTCTGGAAGCATTTTTTTTTTTTTTTTTTTGAGACATAGAGTCTCATTTTGTTGCCCAGGCTGGAGTGCAGTGGCGTGATCTTGGCTCACTGCAACCTCCGCCTCCGGGGTTCAAGTGATTCTCCTGCCTCAGCCTCCTCAGTAGCTGGGATTACAGGCGCATGCCACCACGCCTGGCTAATTTTTGTATTTTTAGTAGACACGGGGTTTCACCATTTTGGTCAGGCTGGTCTCGAACTCCTGATCTCGTTATCTGCCCGGCTTGGTCTCCCAAAGTGCTGGGATTACAGGCATGAGCCACCACGCCCGGCCATCTGGAAGCATTTTTATGTAAGCATTTCTAATTAGCAGCCTAAAGAGATCTCAGGAAAAAAAAGGGTACTAATCTCCAAGTCTCGAGTATTTGTTGTGATGTATTTTCTCTCTATAGTAATCTTTTGATTGCTAATTTTGTATTTATAATTTGTATTTTATGTCTCAAAGAGGTCCCCCAAATTGTATATGTTTCAAGCCCTCCAAGTCTGAATCTACCCCAGCCCATTTATAGATTCCATTAATGGAGCATAAATGTATTCAGAAAGGCTGCATTAACACTCTCAGAGGAGCTGCTTCAAGGTGATTGACTACTCTGCATTGGGACTGGTAATTTAAAGGTTCTTAAAACCATGCACTTGCAAACACCACTAGGAGGCTTGCCATAATTTTTACCTGTTTTCATCCAAAGGTTTGCCTTTAGGTGAAACCGCACTGTTAAAAAGATCGTGGGTACGTCTTCGATAAAGCATCAACTTGATTAAGGAACCCTCCTACTGAATTCCCATTTAAAGCAATACTTGTATTAAGGACACCGTTTTTGGCTGCAGTCTTGATCGTCTGTCAATCAGAAACCTAAAAGTACTTAAGCTGGCAAGTCACCATCCCTAATCGCATTCTTCCTTAAAGACTCCCATAAGGTATTATGGAAAGTTAGATTCATAACAACTATTAAGTTGTTCGTGGGTGCAAAGCCCCATAAAGCCACTGGGGAGAAAATTCTTTGTTTAAAAAGTAACGACTGAAGCCGACTGACATTAGTAGTATTCCTAGTACGGAGTACTAACAAGAGTAGTAGTTTCTACTCTGTATTTGAAGCCTTGTTTTGCTGCGGCGCCCGTCCCATCCGCACCTTCCTCTTAAGAGAGCTGCTAACTTCCCCAAGGATGGAAACGTCCCCCTGGGTCCTGGCCTCTCTATCGCTGACCCCTGCGTCTGAATTTCCCCCACGCCGCACTCGAGCCTTGTCTCCAGCGCATCTGTGCCTTCGCGGTCCACGTCCCCACCGCGCTCTAGAGGGAGCCCGCGGGCCGCGCGCCGGCCGCGGATTCATTTTACGTGAGGCCGCCGCGACCACGAACCTTGTTCCAACACCTGCAGGGTCCGGCACGCTAGTCAGTGGGGGTGCCTCAGAAAACATAGCCCCGTGTGCCCTCACTGGATTCATGAGCGGCCCCTCGCCCCCTCACAGTCAGACACACGTCGCCACCCTCACAAGTGCGGCCGGTGGGATCTAGCTGGGACCCTCCCCGCCTGGGAAAGTCTGGGTGCTGGCTCCTAAAGCGCCCCGGCCAAACCCCTGTCCCTCCAGTCCGCCTGCTCAGGCCTCGGCTGTCCGCGGTCTTCACCGTCCTCGCCTGCGTCCTGGCCCCATCCGGCTCCAGGCAAAACCCGGAGCGGCTACCTCTCCGCAGCTCCCGGGAGACCGCGCGGCGCCGCGGCTAGAGCATGCGCAGTGCGCAGGGCCGGCTCGAAGCGCAAGCAGGAAGCGTTTGCGGTGATCCCGGCGACTGCGCTGGCTAATGCGGTACCGGCTAGCGTGGCTTCTGCACCCCGCACTGTCCAGCACCTTCCGCTCAGTCCTCGGCGCCCGCCTGCCGCCTCCGGAGCGCCTGTGTGGGTAAGCGGAATGGAGCGCCCGGGCCCTCGGGCCCCGTGGGTCACAGTGGTTTGGCGCTCGGGTTGCAAAGTGGTGATTCAGCACTTAAAGCCGCCACCGCTGCCCCTCACGCCGCCCGTCCCGCCGGCCTGGGGCCCGTACTGCCGCGCTGAGGCCGCCCCAGGGCCCGGAAGAGCGGCTCGCCAGGCGGGAGCCAGAGGCCTGGTCCAGAGTCGGGGACGTCCCTCGGGCTGGTGAGGGGCCGGGGCCGCTACACGGGGCCACGGGGCGTGTGCCACTTAGTGCGGGGGGCGCGGGGGCGGACAGAGTCACCCGGCCTGCACCCGGGAGCCGCGCCGCGTCACTCTCCCGGAGTCCGCCTGTGAGGGGGCCGGGAACCTGAGGCGGACTCGAGCCGTGGGGTAAAGGAATCCGGCGACTTCGGGGGGACCGCTTCTCACCTTGCCCTCAGCCCTGCCCTTTTCTCCGGGCACTGAGTTTCCAGGACCGTGTGGAATGCCCGCGCTGGGAAAAAAGTTTGCCTGCCTCCCGCCTTGGAAGACGAGTGTGGGGTTTCCTATCGGGGGACATTTAGGAGCCAAAAGATACCTCGGGATCCTCTACAGCAGCTCCCTTGTTTTAGTCGGAGACAACCGGAGCTCCGAGAGATGGATTGATTTCCCAGCAATTGCCGAGATTGTGGCAAAACCAGGATTAGGACACAGGTTTTTTGCCATCCGGTGGCGTGCCCTCTCCACTGCACCGTTGATCTGCGTACGCTAGGCGTTTTCAGGCTTGTAGTGAACGCTGAATACTTTTTACTACGAATGGAAGAAGATAGGCAGTATTATCTTGCCCTCCCTAGAAACGTTATTTGAACCCCTGCTGGTTTTAATCAGTAATAGCCAGCACCTACTAAGTGCAGGGCACTGTGCTGGACCCTCTATGTAAAGTATGTGTCTGCCTTCCAAGGAACTTTGACTTGATTGGAGCGGATTGGGATGCCACGGGAATTGAGATAGCTACAAGGGTGTGTTGATGAGGGTCAGAAGATGGGTAGTATGGGTAGTGTGTGGGGCCAGAGATGGGGGGGTAGGCTGGCTTTGGAAGGAATGGCAGAAAGGTTGGAGTGAGGGCTGGCGTGGGCGTAATCCAGCCTAGATATGCGGGCAGTTTGTGTTGGGGGAGCAGTGAGCCGATTAGTCTGGTTGAAGCTTTATAGAATTTCCCTGGGGTAATTAGAAGGACACAAGTCCTGTATTATAACAGTAGGGTAATGCTGGCCTGGGTCTTGAATTTTAGTTGGGATTTTCCCAATGCGTAGTAGGTAGGGAGCCATTAAAGTTTTTGAGCTGGAAAGTTATCTGATGGAACTGGGGGTTTAGGAAAGTAGTTTGGTGGCTGTGTGCAGGATGTCAGGAAGTGGAGAGAGTCCTAAGGCAGAGAAACCTGTTGGGACTTAGTCTTTACTGCCTGTATTAGGATGGTAGCAGTGGGGCACTAAGATAAGCTAATACAAATGAAGACTCTATGGAACTTGTTCTCCTCTGTTTTCCACTACATCACAAAATCTCCTATAATGTGCAAAAGACCCCTGAACTTAGAGAATCAGGTGGTAAGCACAGGCAGGATGCCTCCTTTTGTCCTCTTTTGTGTCAGTCTGCTTTTGTTCTAAATTCATTACTGATAGGCTAGGCTTAGCTGTCTCCATACTGTCTCCGGCATATAGCATTTGTGATTTTTAAAGAAAGCACCAATTTTAAGTTTTATATAACTAAGTGGTTTGTATGTTCTAGTTAAAATTACATTTTCTCTGTAGTTATTAAGTCCGGTCGACCATCCAGAGTTTTAAGATATGTTTTTCTCAAAGATGGAAATTTGAGAGATTCAAAGCATAATGAATGAGATGAGCCAGCTAGAAAGCTCTACCCTAAAATGAGTGAGTGAGGCTTTTGAGGAAAATACAGGTCCAACCAAAGGGATTAGGGCATAGTTTTAGGAAGGAAAGCACTAACATCTGAAGCTACCACATTTCACATCTTAAGGAATGCAATCAGCCCTAGTGTACATAGTCGGAAGAATGTCTTAACAGAGATAGCCACACAGCTATTTGCTGGAAGAGCTGGGATTTAACCCATGTCTATCTGGCATCGGAGCCTGAGCTCTTAACTGTTATGTATTTGCGAACACAAGTACTGCCTCTGCTGGTATTTGGGCATTCATTTTCTGGTCTAACCTCTTGAGACAGAGATGGTCTTAAAGCATTTATGTAAGATCAATCCATTTACAGAGTAACCGCCTTGTTCTGTGTTCAGCTGTATTTTATAACTTGGGACTGTGTGGAATTATCTGAACTATTGGGGCACCTGGAGATAATAGCCCATTCCCTGGCAACAACTTGAGCCACCTGGGCATCAGTCATCTCACTTTGCAGGCAGCCCTACTTTGCATTTCCCTGTTCCATAGGCTTAGGAAACAGTGGTATGTCAGTTGGGACTATCAACATTCAAGCTTTTAAACTACTTTCAATCAGAAAAATGCCTTTTAATAGTGTAAAAGGACAGGGTACCCCTGAAGTTTCTTTAACCTAATCCACACATTCTGCCTGTCTTGAAAGTTAGGGTTGAGGCCAGGTGGGGTGGCTCACGCCTGTAATCCCAACACTTTGAGAGGGCGAGGTGGGGGGGATCACTTGAGGTCAGGAGTTCAAGACCAGCCTGGGCAACATGGTGAAACCCCATCTCTACTAAAAATACAAAAAAATTAGCCGGGCGTGGTGGTGGGCACTTGTAATCCCAGCTACTCATGAGGCTGAGGCAGGAGAATCGCTTGAACCCAGGAGGCGGAGGTGCAGTGAGCTGAGATCGTGCCACTGCACTCCAGCCTGGGTGACTGAGCGAGACTCTGTCTTAAAAAAAAAGAAGTTAGGGTTGGGGACAGTCTCCCCAGGGTAGGGGAGAAAAAGTTCAGTATGTTTTCTTTTTTTTAAAGTTCGAGACAGGGTTTCACTCTGTCGCCCAGGCTGGAGTGCAGTGATGTGATCTCAGCTCACTGCAGCCTTCATCTCTTGGGTTCAAGTGATCCTCCCACCTCAGCCTCCTGAGTAGCTGGGACTGCAGGCTCATGCCACCACCCCACAACTAATTTTTGTATTTTTGGTAGAGATGGGGTTTCGTCATGTTGCCCAGGGTGGTCTCAAACTCCTGGGCTGAAGCAATCCTCCTGCCTCCCAAAGTGCTGGGGTTACAGGCATGAGCCACTGTGCCAGGCCCAGTATATGTTTCATAAACACTGGTTTCCTTTCTGTTTTTCTGTTGGTATTTTATATCTCCTAAACATGTAGCCAGAGGATCAGGCTACCTTTTAGCCAGGATGACAAGGCTAGAGCACTTTCCCTCCACAGGGGTAGATCCTCTATAGATATGTTAGGTTCTGGAGCCTTCTCAGTTGGCTTGTCTTCAGTCTGTTCTCACTGTTCTGTTAGACATTATTTGAATGTCTACTCTGTAGTGATCACACACTGTGTCCAGTACTATGTAAATGCAAAGATAGCCATAAATCTTGTCCTCAAGGAGCTTTCAGTAATAAACAGTAAACTGCTTTACCTCTGACCTTTTACTAGACACCTCCACTTTTATGTTTTGTTGTTTCTTTCAATTAATTTTGAAAAACAACTTAGTATTTTTTTATCACCATACTGATTACTTTTTTAAAAAGTGGGACTCACAAAATTATTTTATTCTTCTCAAAGAACTGTTTAGTTTCTTTTTGCCTATTAAAAGTGTAACTTTTTTTTCTTTTGAGACTGAGTCTTGTTCTGTTGCCCAGGCTGGAGAGTGACACGATCTTGGCTCACTGCAACTTCCACCTCCCGGTTTCAAGTGATTCTTCTGCCTCAGCCTCCAGAGTAGCTGGGATTACAGGTGTGTGCCACCACACACAACTAATTTTTGTATTTTTAGTAGAGCTGGGATTTCACCATGATGGCCAGGCTGGTCTTGAACTCCTGACTTCAGGTGATCCGCCCACCTTGGCCTCCCAAAGTGCTCGGATTACAGGCGTGAGCCACTGCGCTCGGAATAACTTTTTAAAGTAGGACTCACAATCTGCTTTCTGAAGGGAAGGCATCACACTCTGCCTGACACATAGTAGGTACTCAGTACATATTTACTGCATAACTTAATTGATTAATGGTCTTTTTTCAAAACAATTTTTTTCTGTAGAGTCCTTAGTTTTGCTATGTTGTTATCATTTTTTCAGTTTAGCTTGAAAATGAGAGTTTTCAGTTTAGCTTGAAAATCTTTGAATCTTTTTCCCTCATTGCCTATTCCCAAGACCCAATCCTCCTGAGTCTTTCATCCTAAAGATTCCTAAAGTTTCTTGGAGTGATCTTGACCCTCATCACCATCCTAGTTCAGGCCATGATCATCTTCCTAACATCTTACATCAGTGAGATTATCTCACCTGAACAGGTTTTAGAACTGACTTTTCCAGCCTTCTGTCTCCCTACTAGTTGATTCTTATCATCACATCAGATTAATAAACCACTTTTCCCAAGCTGTTGTCTCGCCTAAATATCACCAGTGGTTCTGCGCTATTTCAAGATCAAGTTCAAACTTCTTGACCCAGCATGTAAGCATTCTGTTGGCTGGCCTTAGCCCAACTTTTCAGCCTAACTCTTCTCCAGTCAGACTTACCAATTTGCTGTCTCCTTTTACATGACCTATTCATTCCCAATTCTGAGATGCCCTTTCTGTCTTTTCTTTATATGACTAAATCCTTTATTCTTTTTAGGCCTTGTTATACAGGTCACGCAATTACTCTTCCTTTTTCTCAACTTAATAATTTTTAAAAACATTGTGAAACATCTATTTGATGTTTATATATTGCCTCTTTTACTCTCTTATTTAATATTGTACATGCCAGAGTATATAGGACAAAGAAGAAAAAACAAACACCTGTGTACCATCTACTTTAGGAAACAAACATTTCCAGCAACTTTGAACCTGTCTGTGCTCACCTGTCCAATTATAACTCTGTTCCTCCCCTGTAAAGGTATTGTTATTATTATTATTATTATTTTTTGAGAAAGAGTCTGCCCTTGTTGCCCAGGCTGGAGTACAGTGGCGCAATCTCGGCTCACTGCAACCTCCACCTCCCAGCTTCAAGCGATTCTCCTGCCTCAGCCTCCCAAGTAGCTGGGACTACAGGCGCGTGCCACCACGCCCGGCTAATTTTTGTATTTTTAGTAGACATGGGGTTTCACCATGTTGCCCAGGCTGGTCTTAAACCCCTGACCTCAGGTGATCCACCCTCCTCAGCCTCCCAAAGTGCTGGGATTACAGGCGTGGGCCACCGTGCCCGGCTGTATTATTCTATATTTGGATAACAATTTCCTTAGTTTTCTTTATAGTTTTATCACATTTGAATACTTCTTAAGCAGTATATCGTTTAGTTTTATTGTTTATTTTAGTTTTATAGCTTTTGACCTTTATTGCAAACTTTTCTGAGTTACTTTTTTTCATTTAACTTTCATTTAACATCATTCATAAAGATGTATGAGTTCACTGCTGAATGGCAGTCATGCAAGTATGCCCTGGTATCATATTGATCATTGCAAAAATTCTGTAAGATAGGCCTAATCTATATTCTGACAACTCCCAAATGTATTTCTCTAGCCAGAACCTCTCCCTCAAATTTCAGGTTTGAGTAATAAACTTCCTACTCAACAATGTGAGTCACACTGGTCTACTTGCTTGACTTGCTCTTACCTCAGATCATTTGCATTGTTTTCCCTCTGCTGAGAACACCCTGCTGCTAGTAAGAATGGGGAGAGCTTTGCAGAGAACATAGGATTTGAACAAGAGTCTTTGAAGGAAATATTGAATTGGATGAACAAAGAAGGAGAGTTGAGAAAATATTTTATTTTTTGGAGACAGGATCTCACTGTCACCCAGGCTGGAGTGCAGTGGCACGATCAAAACTCACTGCAGCCATGAACTCCTGGGCTCAAGTGATCCTCTCACCTCAGCCTCCTGTAGCTAGGACTACAGACTTGTGCCACCATGCCTGGCTAATTTTTAAAATTTTGTAGAGGCAGGATCTTGCTATGTTGTCCATACTGATCTCTAACTCCTGGCTTCAAGCAATCTTCCTGCCTCTGCCTCCCAAAGTGCTGTGATTACAGGCATAAGCCACCGCAACCAGAAGAGAAAATATTTTAGATAGAAGGAATGGTATTAGCAAAGGTTCAAAAGTAGGGAAATTCACAATATCAGCAAAGGAAAGTGAAATTTTGTCTTATTGGATATAGAGAACCTCAGATGCTTTTTGAGCAATTCAGTGACATATGAAAGCTGTATTTTTGGCTAATTAATCTGGCTGTTTTTTGTAAGCACTGTTTGAAACGCAGGCAGAGACTGATGAGGGATAAAGAAGGTAGTACAAATGACAAGGAAAGAAGAGTGTCTGCAGAAGACATGTGCAAGAAGGATTCAGCAGGGTTTAGTTATTGATTGATGTAGGGACGATGTGGGAGTCAGAGAAGCCTGAGGTCTTGAGCGTGAGTGACTTTGAGTCTAGAATAGGAGGGGCCACCAGGGTAGGGAAAACTCTTGTCGGGGAGACCCAGCTCTGGGAAGAAGTTCAGCTAGGTGAGATGTTTGTCCTGCCTGGCAGGTGGCAGGTTTTCCAAAGGCATACCAAGAGAACCAACCACTGCTTGGGTACAGCAGTGGGCACAGTCTTGTAGGCACTTTTGGGCTGGCTGTTACCCTCAGGTCCCGTAGGGTAGTGGACAGGACTGAGCGGTCCTTAAATACCCAAGGGAATGAAATCTAGTTTGTAGATTGGTAGCTCAGGGACTAGTTCAATTGAAAGATCAGAACCACATTGATGAATACTGACCTACTACTGGGGTTTCTTATTTGTTTTGCTTAAGGATAGGAAATGGATCCAGAGCCTAGAACAAGTCTGACCTGTGCTGGGGTCTAAGTGGATTCAGCTGTAACGCTCTTGCTGCTGCTGCTGCTGTTAACCATAAAAGATTTAGTAGCTAATATTTATTGAATGCTTATTGTATGTTATGCTTTTTTGGGTGGGGGGTAGTCATCCCCTCAAGCATTTATTCTTTGTTACAAACAATCCAATTAAACTCTTAGTTATTTTGAAATGTGCAATTAAATTATTATTGATTATAGTCACCCTGTTGTGCTATCAAATCCTAGGTCTTTTTTTTTTTCTTTGGTACCCATTAACCATCCCCACCTGCCCTCAACCACCCACTACCCTTCCCAGCCTCTGGTAACCATCCTTCTACTCTCTATCTCCATGAGTTCAGTTGTTTTGATTTTTAGATCCCACAAATAAGTAAGAACATGTGATGTCTGTCTGTCTGTGCCTGGCTTATTTCACTTATCATCATAACCTCCAGTTTATGCATTTTATTAGGAGCTTTGCCTATGTTGTGTGTGTGTGTGTGTGTGTGAGAGAGAGAGAGAGAGAGAGAGAGACAGAGTCTGACTCTGTCACTCCTAGGTGGAGTGCAGTGGCGTGATCAGGGCTCACTGCAGCCTTGACCTCTCTGGGCTCAGGTGATTCTCCTGCCATCTCAGTACTCCCCTGTTTCCTGGGTAGCTGGGGCTAGTAGCTGGAACTTGGCACATACCACCATACCTGGCTAATTTTTTGGAGTTTTTTTTTTTTTTTTGTAGAGACAGGATTTCGTCATGTTGCCCAGACTGGTCTTAAACTCCTCAGTTCAAGCAGTCCACCTACCTTGGCCTCCCAAAGTACTGGGATTATAGGCGTGAGCCACTGCACCTGGCTACATATGTTGTCTTGTTTAATGGCCATGGTAATTATGTGGGAGAGTGGTGGTGGTAGTCTTTTTTTTTTTTCTTTCAGATAAGGATATTGAAGCTCAAAGAGGTTAACTTGCTCAAGGATACACAGCTAGTAAGTGGCTTAGCGAGATATGAATTCAACTGGGCTCACTCAAGAACCTCAGGGGTTGGCCATTATATTATCTTCTTCCTAGAGGTAGCACGATATCTTTAGTAGAGATGGGGACGTTAAAACAGGGAGATTTTTTAGAAAGAATATACATGGTAGTTGATGATATTGAGTCTGAAGTGATTACTGGATAGCCAAGGGGAGATCTGCAGGAAGCATTTGAAATATGACTGGAACTTGGTAAGAAGGCCTGAGCTGATTTCCTAAATCTGAACATAGAGTTGAAGACACGGACATGGATGGATATAGGAAAAATAATCTATGTTTAGATGCGGTGGGGGAGGGGGCAGCCTTGACAATGCTCACATTTAGGTATAAGAAGGAAACATAGTTGGAGAGGTTGGGAGTTAGAGAGGTGGAAGATTATATCGGAAGTGAAATAGTCTGAAGTTCTAGCCAAAGAGATTTTGGGGAGAATAGGGTCTTGAGAAAAGAACAAATACCATTTCTTTCTTTCTTTTCTTTTTTTTTTTTTTTTTTTTTTTTTTTTGAGATGGAGTCTCGCTGTGTTGCCCAGGCTGGAGTGCAGTGGTGCTCACTGCAACCTCTGTCTCCTGAGTTCAAGCAATTCTCATTCCTTAGCCTCCTGAGTAGCTGCAATTACAGGTGCCCGCCACCATGCCCAGCTAATTTTTTCTTTTTTTTTTTTTTTCTGAGACAGAGTCTCGCTCTGTCACCCAGGCTGGAGTGCAGTGGCGAGATCTTGACCCACTGCAACCTCCGCCTCCTGGGTTCAAGCAATTCTGTTTCATCCTCCTGAGTAGCTGGAATTACAGGCGCCTGCTACCACGCCGGCTAATTTTTTTATATTTTTAGTAGAGATGGGGTTTCACCATGTTGGCCAGGCTGGTCTCAAACTCCTGACCTCAGGTGATCAACCCACCTCAGCCTCCCAAAGTGCTGGGATTACAGGCATGAGCCAGCACACCTGGCTACTGTTATTTCTTGATCTCTTAATTTTAGAAATTTTCTGTTGCTTTGTTATGCCCAGCTATTTTATTTTTTTAGAGATGGGGTCTTACTGTGTTGCAGAGGTTGGTCTTGAACTCCTGGCCTCAAGTGATCGTTCTGCTTAGCCTCCCAAGTAGCAAGGATTACAGGTATGAGCCATCACACCCAACTGTTTACATATTTCTGATTCTTCCCACTTGATCTTATGGTCCTATGGACATTTAGTACAGTTTCAGTTTTTTTTTTTTTTTTTTTTTTTTGAGACAGTCTCGCTTTATCGCCCAGGCTGGAATGCAATGGCGCAGTCTCGGCTTACTGCAACCCCTGTCTCTCATGTTCAAGCATTCTCCTGCCTCAGCCTCCTGAGTAGCTGGGACTACAGGCGTGTGCCACCATGCCCACTAATTTTTGTGTTTTTTTAGTAGAGAGACAGGGTTTCGTCATGTTGGCCAGGCTGGTCTCCAACTCCTGACCTCAAGTGATCTGCTGGCCTCTGCCTCCTAAAGTGCTGGGATTACAGGTGTAAGTTACCTTGCCCGGCCTAGTACAGTTTCTTATATGATCAAATCTATTAGATGATCTATTGGTTCCATATTTTCTCCTTGGAGACTATCCTTCAGGACACTTTTTCCTTCTTGCTGTAGTTTGAACTAGTTTTCTCCAGGCTTGCTACAGAATGGTTGCCTGGAATTTCCCTTTGCTTCTCTCCTCTAATGGATCTGTTTCCTGGTTCTCAAATTTTTTTCTTTCTTGGCTTGCTCCTTCATTCAAGAGTAGTTGTATATTGGAACAAGCTTTCATGTAAAGACTACATGGGAGATAACTTTTTGTAGATCTTCTGGTGATTTCCAAACAGAAAAGTATAGATCTGGGTCCTAGTGTGAATCTACACCTTTGTAGAATAAGACTACAAAAGTAAGAGAGATGACCTGAATGGCTTCCACTCCCTCCATGTAGCTCTAGAATTCTAGTATTGTAAGTACTTGGGAATTAAGTTATTTTACAGGTTATCTAGCATATGGTTAAAGCAGCAAGCTTTCAGGGATATCCTTTGCGAGACTTTGACAAAAAAGACATATGGCTTCTTTTTTCCCCTCCCTTTAAAATTGAACTTTAAGATTTTTTTAATTGAACTTAAAGATTTGCTTTTCTTTTCTTTTTTTGTTTCTTTTTTTTTTTTTGAGACGGAGTCTTGCTCAGCTGCCCAGCTAGAGTGCAGTGGCGTGATCCTGGCTCACTGCAACCTCTGCCCCCTGCCCCAGGTTGAAGCGATTCTCTGCCTCAGCCTCCCAAGTAGTTGGGACTACAGGCGCGTGCCACCACACCCAGCTAATTTTTATATTTTTAGTAGAGATGGGGTTTCACCATGTTGGCCAGGATGGTCTCAATCTCTTGACCTTGTTATCTGCCCGCCTCAGCCTCCCAAAGTGCTGGAATTACAGGTTTGAGCCACCATGCCCAGCCTTTTTTTTTTTTTCCTTTTTGTGACAGAGTCTCACTCTGTAGCCCAGGCTGGAGTGCAATGGTGCAATCTTGGCTCACTGCAACCTCCGCATCCCAGATTCAAGTGATTCTCCTGCTTCAGCCTCCTAAGGAGCTGGAACTACAGGCATGCACCAACACACCCAGCTAATTTTTGTATTTTTAGTAGAGATGGGGGTTTCACCATGTTTTTTTTCCCCCCCGAGGTGGAGTTTTGCTCTTGTTGCCCAGGCTGGAGTGCAATGGTGTGGTCTTGGCTCACTGCAACCTCCGCCTCCCGGGTTCAAGCAATTCTCCTGTCTCAGCCTCCCAAGTAGCTGGGATTACAGGCGCCTGCCACCACGCCCGGCTAATTTTTGTACTTTTAGTAGAGACGTGGTTTCACCATGTTGGCCAGGCTGGTCTCGAACGCCTGACTTCAGTTGATCTGTCCACCTCGGCCTCCCAAAGTGCTGGGATTACAGGCGTGAGCCACTGTGCCCAGCCAGGGTTTCACCATGTTGACCAGGCTGGTCTTGAACTCCTGACTTCAGATGATCCACCCTTCTTGGCCTCCCAAAGTGCTGGGATTACAGACGTGAGCCACCACACCCAGCCTGCTTTTCTTTTTATGGAGGAAGTAAATTTGAAATTTTGCTTTTAAAACAAGAAATAATGAAAACAAACATTAGTCACCTGATTTTCCTTCTTTTTTTTCTTTCTTGAGTTGGTGAAAGTTTCTCCCTTCCCATTGTTGGGCTACTCTGTGGTTTCTGTATGCTCTTCTGATGGCCAATATAGGCTGGGAGTGTTGGATAACATTTGGTCCAGGGTAAAATATTCTTGAATTCAGCTTCTGTTCCAGGAAGATATCAGTAAGATTGACACCTGTTCTAAGTTTGTACTCCAGACTACTTTAAACTGCCATCCAGTTGAAAAAATGCCTTATTCTCTCTATAGTCTATCCCCTTGGGAGCCAGTGTGATGTAGTGGAAAAGTCACTCTGACTTGACACTTGGTTATTCTTTTTATCTTGAATTGGTTAGTTTGCATGAGTCTTTTTCCTAGCCACCAGACTAAGTAGCTTCAAATATCTTTATTAATCCTACCAAGTTTTGGTTTCTGAACGTTGCCTTCTACGGGTGCATAGTTCTTTTTACTTTCTTGTGCTTACATATCACTAACTCCTCACTTGATGTTGCTTTTATTTTAGAGAGTATGACCGACTATAAATGAGGTCACTGTAGACCAGTAGGCTGGGATGTGGCATGTGGATATGTTTTGCAGTTGTTATTTTTTAAATGGGAATCAACACTTAGAAATCCTGAGAGTTCAGTTCCTTTTGGGAAAAAGGGATAATCTGGTAACAGTGGGCCCACATTCCTGCCTGGCAGCAATTAGCTTGAGCTAGGGAAGATTTGTCTTTCAGAAGGGGCATGCATTCCTTCTTACAGCCTGCTTTGCTTATTTACATTACTTTTTTGGCCTTGTAAACATTATATTTGTGATCCGTTCTATACAGTGATTGGAGGAAGTTAGTCTTAGTAGTTTTCAGACATACTGGAGGTTTTTGTTAATAATAAAAATGAAACAAAATACACATGTAAATTGCTCCAAAAGTACAGAAATGATTGTGTAATCAGGACTACCCTTTGCCTCATTTAAAGTTTACGAAGATTATCACATCATCTTATTTTATTTTATTTTTTTTTGGTGACGGAGTCTCGCTCTGTCACCCAGGCTGGAGTGCAGTGGTGCGATCTCCGCTCACTGCAAGCTCTGCCTCCCGTGTTCAAGCCATTCTCCTGCCTCAGCCTCCCAAGTAGCTGGGACTACAGGCACCCACCACCACGCCCAGCTAATTTTTTTTTTTTGTATTTTTAGTAGAGATGGGGTTTCACCATGTTAGCCAGGATGGTCTTGAACTCCTGACCTCAGGTGATCCGCCCGCCTCGGCCTCCCAAAGGGCTGGGATTACAGGCGTGAGCTGCCACGCCCAGCTTACATCATCTTATTTGATCCTTGCAGGACTACCCTTTGCCTCATTTAAAGTTTACGAAGATTATCACATCATCTTATTTGATCCTTATGGCAACTATAGGAGGTTGACAGAGAAATGAAAAGTCCCACAGCTCTTAGGAAGTCTACTTTAGACGCCGTGCTACTGCTGAGTTCGCCTTATTTATTTATTTATTTACTTATTTTTTTTTTTTTAGACGGAGTTTCACTCTTGTTGCCCAGGCTGGAGTGCAGTGGTGCCATCTCGGCTCACTGCAACCTCCGCCTCCCAGGTTGAAGTGATTCTCCTGCCTCAGCCTCCTGAATAGCTGGGATTACAGGCGCCCACCACCATGCCCGCTAATGTTTGTATTTTTTTAGTAGAAAGACAGGGTTTCACCATGTTGGCCAAGCTGGTCTCGAACTCCTGACCTCAGGTGATCCATCCACCTTGGCCTCCCAAAGTTCTGGGATTACAGGTGTGAGCCACCACGCCCAGCCTGAGCCACCACACCCGGCCTGAGTTCGCCTTGTTGTCTAGAACCCAGGTGAGGATGGAGTGAAGGTGGTGGGTGTGGAAGAGCATGTTAGCTTTGCTTCTAGGAAAGTAAGTGGAGCTATCAGCCTGAGCTATGTGAGCATGCATAAAAGGAGTAACAAGTCACTTCTCTCAATCTTTTTTTTTTTTTTGAGACGGAGTCTCGCTCTGTCGCCTAGGCTGGAGTGCAGTGGCTCCATCTTGGCTCACTGCAACCTCCGCCTCCTGGGTTCAAGTGATTCTTCTGCCTCAGCGTCTTGAGTAGCTGAGACTACAGGTGCGTACCACCATGCCTGGCTAATTTTTGTATTTTTAGTAGAGACGAGGTTTCCCCTTGTTGAACAGGCTCGTCTTGAACTCCTGTCCTCAGGTGATCCACGCGCTAGGGCCTCCCGAAGTGCTGGGATTACAGGTGTGAGCCACCGTGCCCAGCTCACTTCTCTCAACCTTTGAGGCATCTCTCGAGTTGCTCACCAAGAAGAGAGGGAGAAAAGAGAGCAAACAGTGTACAGTAAGTCAAGAAGATGATGAGTGTAATGTAACAAGGTAGGGAAGACCAAGAACCTTTTGGAGCAAGATGGCTACATTAGGATTTCTGGTCAGTCAGGTCACATAAATAAGGCAGATAGGAACGTTGACACTGGGAAGACACCGTTCCCAGAAGCCAAATAGACAAGACTATCTGGCCAGTCAGATACACGGTTAAACTAACAGACTTTTAAGGAAAATGAATATGTTATTTGTACTTACAGTCAACCAGCCAAACTATTATCGATATTATTGTATGGCAACAACATAGCATCTTTCTAGAAATATTAATGAACAAATTAGGAATTGTCATAAAACAGCAAAAGGGGCAGAGGAAATCAATGAAGCACACTAGAGTTTAACTGTTTCCCTTAAACAATTGAGTTTTTAAATAAGTAAATCCTGTGACTCCCAGACTGAGGCAGGAGGATTGCTGGAGTCCAAGAGTTGGAAACTAGCCTGTGCAACATAGTGGGACCCTATCTCTACAAAAAATAAAAAATTAGCCGAGTGTGGAGGCACGTGCCTGTAATCTCAACTATTCCAGAGGCTGAGGCGGGAGGATTGCTTGAGCCCGGGAAGTCAAAGCTGCAATGAGCCATGATTACACCATTGCACTCCAGCCTGGGTGACAGTGATACCCTGTCTCAAAAAAAAAAATATATATATATATACCATTCATGGGTTTTAGTGTATTTGCAGAGTTGTGCAACCATCACCACAATCATTTTAAAACATTTTCGTCACCTCAAAAAGAAACATTATACCCTTTGGCAGTTACACTCTATTCCACTCTTCCCTGAGCCCATGGCAGCCACTCATCTTTCTTTCTATGGATTTGCCTGTTCTGGACCATGCATACAAATGACATCAAACAATATGTGGTCTTTTGTGTCTGGCTTTCACTTAACATAATGTTTTCAAAGTTCATTCATATTGTAGTATGTGTCAGTACTTCATGCCTTTTTAGTACTCATAGTATTGCATTGTATGGATAGACCAGATTGTATTTATCCATTCATTAGTTGATGGACATTTGGATTATTTCCAGTCTTGAGATATAATGAATAATACTGCTTTGGGCATTCGTGTACAAGTTTTCATGTGAACACTTATTTTCGTTTCTCTTGGGGATATGCATAGGAGTGGAATTGCTAGGTCATATGCTAACTCTTGTGTTTAACCTTTTCAGGAACTACCAGGTTGTTTTTCAAAGCAGTGGCACTATTTTGCATTTCCACCAGCAGTGTGTGAAAATTCCAATTTCTCTATATCCTTGACAACACTTGCTATATGTACTTTTGTTATAAGCCATCCTGGTGGGTATGAAGTGGTGTCTCATTGGAATTTTGACTTTCATTTTCCTGATGACCAGTGAGTATATTTTCATATGCTTCTTGGCCATTTATATATCTTCTTTAGAGAAATGTCTACTCAGATCCTTTTTCTATTTGTTAATTGGGTTTTTTTTTTTATTTATTAAAGTTGTAAGAGTTTTAAAATATATTCTCTAGGCCGGGCGTGTTGGCTCATGCCTGTAATCCCAGCACTTTGGGAGGATGAGGCAGGTGGATCACCTGCAGTCAGGAGTTCAGGACCAGCCTGACCAACAAGGTGAAACCCCATCTCTACTAATAATACAAAAATTAGCTGGGCATGGTGGTACACGCCTGTAACCCCAGCTACTCGGGAGACTGAGGCAGGAGAATCGCTTGAACCCTTGAGGCGGAGGTTGCAGTGAGGCAAGATCGTGCCACTGCACTCCAGCCTGGGTGACGAGAGTGAAACTCCATCTTCAAAAAAATACAAATGAAAAAATATATTCTCTATACAAGTCCCTTATCAGATATATGATTTACAAATATTTTATTCCATTCTATAGGTTGTCTTTTCACTTTCTTGATGGTGTTCTTTGAAGCAGAAAGTGTTAAATTTTGTTGAAGTCTAATTTGTCTTTTTAAAAAACTGGTTGTGCTTTTGATGTCATATCTAAGAAGCCACTGCCCAATCCAAGGTCACAAAGATTTAAGTTTTCTTTTAAGATTTGTATTATTGGCCAGGCATGGTGGCTCACACCTGTAATCCTAGCACTTTGGGAGGCCGAGGTGGGCGGATCACCTGAGGTCAGGAGTTTGAGACCAGCCTGGCTAACATGGTGAAACCCTGTCTGTACTAAAAATACCAAAAATTAGCCTGGCGTAGTGACAGGCGCCTGTAATCCCAGCTACTCAGGAGGCTGAGACAGGAGAATCGCTTGAACCCAGGAGGTGGACATTGTGGTGAGCTGAGATCACGCCTTTGCACTCCAGCCTGGGCAACAAGAGCAAAACACTATCTCAAAAAAAAGGTTGTATTGTTTAATTATTTAGCTGTTACATGGAAGTCTTTGATCTATTTTGAATTAGTTTTTATGTATGGTGTGAGGTGAGAGTCCAACTTCATCTTTTTACATGTGGATATCCAGTACCATTTGTTGAAAAG
The DNA here is from genome assembly GCF_028858775.2 of Pan troglodytes. Taxonomy (NCBI): domain Eukaryota; kingdom Metazoa; phylum Chordata; class Mammalia; order Primates; family Hominidae; genus Pan; species Pan troglodytes. The sequence continues at coordinate 104,798,173 of NC_072406.2, read as the reverse complement.
ACTAGTCCTTCCTCATTGAATTGTTTTGGCATCCTTTTTTTTTTTTTTTTTTTTTTTGAGATGGAATCTTGCTCTGTTGCCCAGGTTGTAGTGCAGTGACTGCAACCTCCGCCTCCCAGGTTTAAACAATTCTTATGCTTCAGCCTCCTGAGTAGCTGGGACTACAGGTGTTGGCCACCATGCCCAGATAATTTTTGTATTTTTAGTAGAAATGGTGTTTCACCATCTTCGCCAGGCTAGTCTCGAACTCCTGGCATCAAGTGATCTGCCTACCTTGGCCTCCCAAAGTGCTGGGATTACAACATGCCCGGCCATCATCCTTTTCAAAAATAAATTGATCAAAAGGTGAGGGTTTAACTCTGAGCTTTCTGTTCTGTTCCATTAATCTGTATGGTTTTTTTTGAGATGGAGTCTTTCTCCCAGGCTGGACTGCAGTGGCGCTATCTCGGCTTACTGCAAGCTCCGCCTCCCAGGTTCACACCATTCTCCTGCCTCAGCCTCCTGAGTAGCTGGGACTACAGGCGCCCGCCACCAAGCCTGGCTAATTTTTTGTATTTTTAGTAGAGATGGGGTTGCACCATGTTATCCAGGTTGTTCTCGATCTCCTGACCTCGTGATCCGCCTCCCTCGGCCTCCCAAAGTGCTGGGATTACAGATGTGAGCTGCCGCGCCTGGCCCATTAATCTGTATGTTTATCCTGATGCCAGTACCACACTATTTTGCTTACAATTGTTTTGAAGTCAGGCAGTTTGAGTCTTCCAGCTTTGTTCTTCTTTCTCAAGACTTTTTTGACCATTCTGGGTCCTCTGCATTTCCAAACAAGTTTTAGGATCAATTTGTCAATTTCTGCAAAAAAGGAGTCTTAGGTGGGATTTTAATCTATTTGGGGATTACTGTTATCTTAAAAATACTGTCTTCCCATCCATGAACATGGGAGTCTTTCCATTTAAAGTTTAAGTTTTACATTTCTTTTGTTAAATTTATGCGTAAGTTTTTTTTTTTTTTTTTTTGAGGCAGAGTCTCACTCTGTAGCCCAGGTGGAGTGCAATGGCAAGATCTTGGCTCACTGCAACCTCCACCTCCCAGGTTCAAGCAATTCTCCTGTCTCAGCCTCCCTAGTAGCTGGGATTACAGGAGCCCACCACCGTGTTCAGCTAATTTTTGTTTTTGTTTTTGAGACAGACTTTCGCTCTGTTGCCCAGGCTGGAGTGCAGTGGCGTGATCTCAGCTCACTGCAACCTCCGCCTCCTGGGTCCAAGCGATTCTCCTGCCTCAGCCTCCCGAGTAGCTGGGATTACAGGTACCCACCACCACGCCCGGCTAATTTTTGTAGTTTTAGTAGAGACAGGGTTTCACCATGTTGGCCAGGCTGGTCTCAAACTCCTGACCTCAGGTGATCACCTGCCTTGGCCTCCCAAAGTGCTGGGATTATAGGGGTGAGCCACGGCACCCAGCCTGATTTTTGTATTTTTTGTAGAGACAGGGTTTCACCATGTTGGTTAGGCTGGTCTCGAACTCCTGACCTCAGGTCATCCACCCGCCTCAGCCTCTCAAAGTGCTAGGATTACAGGCATGAGCCACTGTGCCCACCCAGTATTTTATTTTTTGATGCTATTATAAATTGTTTTCTTATTTTTAGTTTGTTCATTGCTACTGTATAGAAATACAATTGATATTTTTATATTCAAGATCATGTCTTCTGAAAATGGAGCTAATTTTACTTTTTTCTTTCTAATTTGTACGCCGTTTATTTCATTTTCTTGCCTAATTGGTCTGTTTAGAACTTCCAGGACAGTGTTGAATAGAAGTGGCAAGAGTGGAAATCCTTGTCATCTTCTTGATCTTAATGGTAAAAACATTATCTGTCACCATTAAGTACGATGCTAGCAGTAGCTTATTCATAGAGTCCCTTTTTCAGGTTGAGGAAATTCTCTTTTATTCCTAGTTTGATCAGCATTTTTGTCATGAAAGAGATATACTGTATTTTTGAAACAATCTCATACTGAAAAGTTTTTATTGTACAATATAGTGCAAATAATTTTTTTCCTGAACCAATTACAGTAATTTGACCATTGGATACTTTAGTGTGATTTTCTTTTTTTTTTTTTTTTTGAGACAAAGTTTTTTTCTTGTTGCCCAGGCTGGAGTGCAATGGCACTATCACGGCTCACCGCAACCTCCGCCTCCTGGGTTCAAGTGATTCTGCTGCCTCAGTTTCCCAAGTAGCTGGGATTACAGGTATGTGCCACCACGCCTGGCTAATTCTGTATTTTTAGTAGAGATGGGATTTCACCATGTTGGTCAGGCTGGTCTCGAACTCCTGACCTCTGGTGATCCCCCCCACCTCAGCCTCCCAAAGTGTTGGGATTACAGGCGTGAGCCACTGTGCCCGGCCTCTTTAGTGTGATTTTCTATATAATCACAATACCATCAGAATCAGAAAATTATCATTGATGAATAGAAATGAGAGTGGGCATCCTTGTCATGCTTGTTCCTGATTATAGAGGAAAGGCTTTCAGCTTTTCACTGCTGAATACGTTCATTGTTTGCTTGTCTTCCATGGCCCTTATTGTACTGAAGTACACAATGGAGGTATTCCTTGTATACCTAATTTGTTGAGAGTTTTTACCGTGAAAGGCTGTTGAATTTTGTCAAATTATTTTTCTGCTCTATTTTTTCCCCCCTTTTTTCACAGATCCTGCATGTGGCATCTGAAAGCTATCTGTGAAGAGGTATTTTTCTGTTTTTTTTTTTGAGATGGAGTTTTGCTCTTGTTGCTCAGGCTAGAGTGCAAGAGTGCAGTGGTGAGATCTTGGCTCACTGCAACCTCTGCCTCCCAGGTTCAAGCAATTCTTCTGCCTCAGCCTCCCGAGTAGCTGGGATTACAGGCATGTGCCACCACGCTTGGCTAATTTTGTATTTTTAGTAGAGACGGGGTTTTCCCATGTTGGTCAGGCTGGTCTCGAACTCCTGACTTCAGGTGATCCGCCTGCCTTGGCCTCTCAAAGTGTTGGGATTACAGGCATGAGCCACTGCACCTGGCCATCTTTTTTTTTTTTTTTCAAGACACTGTTGCACTCTTGTCAGCCTGATTGGAGTGCAGTGGTGCAATCATGGCTCACTGCAGACCTAAACTCTTGGGCTCAAGGGACCTTTCTACCTTAGCATCCCTGAGTACTTGGGAATATAGGCATGTGCCATCATGCCCAGCTGTTTTTGTAGAGACGGTATCTTGCTGTGTTGCCCAGGCTGGTCTTGAGCTCTTGAATTCAAGCCATCCTCCCACCCCAGCCTCCCAAAATGCTGGGATGACAGGCATGAGCCACTATACTTAGCCTTTTTTCTGCATCTATTGAGATGATTGTGTGGGGTTGTTCCCCCTTCATTCTGTTAATGTGGTATATCACATTTATTGATTTGCAATAAGTGTGTTGATGTTGAACCATCCTTGCATTGCCGGGATAAATCTCACTTGATCAAGGTGAATGATCCTTTTAACGTGCTGTTGAATTTGGTTTGCTAGTATTTTGTTGAGGGTATTTGCATCAATATTCATCAGTGATATTGGCCTGTAGTTTTCCTTTTTTGATGTGTCTTTGTGTAGTTTTGGTATCAGGGTAATACTGGCCTCATAGAATGAGTTTGGAGTTATTCCTTCCTTGTCTATTTTTTGGAATAATTTGAGTAGAATTGGTATTAGTTCTTTAAATATTTAGTAGAATTCAGCAGGAAAGCCATGGGTCCTGGGCTTTTCTTTGCTAGGAGACTTTTTATTATGGCTTCAATCTTGTTACTTGTTGGTGTGTTCAGGTTTTGGATTTCTTCATGGTTCAATCTTGGTAGGTTGTATGTGTCTAGGAATTTATCCATTTTTTCTAGGTTTTTCAATTTATTGGCATATAGTTGCTCATAATAGCCACTAATGATCTTTTGAATTTTTGCGGTATCAGTTGTAATGTCTCCTTTTTCATCTCTGATTTTGTGTCGTCTCTCCTTTTTTCTTAGTCTGGCTAAATGTTTGTCTATATTCATCAAGGTTATTGGCCTGTAGTTTTCTTTTCTTGTAATGTCCTTGTCTGGCTTTAGTATCAGGGTAATACTGATTTCATAAAATGAGTTTGGAGGTATTCTCTCTTCTTTTTTGGAAGAATTTGAGAAAGATTGGTATTCTTTTTTTTTTTTTTTTTTTTTTTTGAGACAGAGTCTCACTCTGTTGCCCAGGCTGGAGTGCAGTGGCACAGTCTTGGCTCACTGCAACCTCTGCCTCCCAAGTTCAAGCAATTCTCCTGCCTCAGCCTCCCGAGTACCTGGGACTACAGGTGTATGCCACCACACCTGGCTAATTTTTGTATTTTTAATAGAGACAGGATTTCACCATGTTGGCCAACCTGGTCTTGAACTCCTGACTTCAGGTGATCTGCCTTCCTCAGCCTCCCAAAGTGCTGGGATTACAGGTGTGAGCCACCATGCCCAGCCTGCTTTTTCTTTTTCTTATTTATTTATATTGCTATGAACATACATTTATCTTAACTTACGGCTGAAAATTCAGTACTATCGTTCTTTGTTTTGTTGCTCAAATTATTATGGCTTGGACCCTTAGGAGTTTCTTCATTTTGGCTCCTGTGTATTTTGAATAAGCCCCATCTTTTTTAGAGTATTGTTTTACTTCTGTTCTAGACTCATCTTATATTTTTCTTGCCCTAGCCCTTGAATCAATCACTTAATTCCTTTTATTGGAAAATAATTTTTTTTTTTTTTTTTTTTTTTTTTTTTTTTTTGAGACTGAGTCTTACTCTGTCACCCAGGCTGGAGTACAATGGTGTGATCTCGGCTCATTGCAATCTCTGCCTCCCAGGTTCAAGCAATTCTCCTGCCTCAGCCTCCCAGGTAGCTGGGATTACAGGCATGTGCCACCATGCCTGGCTAATTTTTGTATTTTTAGTAGAGATGGGAGTTCACCATGTTAGCCAGGCTGGTCTCAAACTCCTGACCTGAGGTGATCTGCTTGCCTCAGCCTCCCAAAGTCCTGGGACTACAGGCGTGAGCCAACTCACCTGACCGGAAAATAATCTTCGCAGACCAAGATCTGGGCACTAGATGTGCTCATTGTTGCTGAGGTGTCATTGCTTCTAGTGGCCAGTCTAGTGCCTCTGGTGGACAGCCACATATACACGTTTTTATATTTCTATGTCTTTTTGTATATATTAAAAATATAAGTTTGTATTGATACCTTTGATTCCAACTTAGTACCACAATTGTAGCCTTTTCCCATTTCTTATTTATAACATCTTTTTCCAACAATGAGAACACTGGATTTCATTTTCTACAATTTACTTTCTTATTTCCTCAATTCTAGTGTACACATAGTTTCATAATTGCTAGCTCACCTGTGAGAAACATTTTTAAAATAGGTCACAATATTTACATATAGTTCTTTTTCTCTTAGGCTTTATTGTATCCAGTCAAAATCCAGCTTTCCATAGTTAAGTTCTTTTCTTTTACACTCCTTCAATGTGATTATGTTACTCATTTATAGTTATTAGGTTAGTTTGTTAGAATTTTGATTGTTTCTCACCCCACCCCCCCATCATGGTTGGTTTTATTATTGTGATAAAGAATATGTAACATAAAATTTATCATTTTGACCTTTTTGTGTGTGTGTATAGATGGGGTCTGACTATGTTGCCCAGACTGGTCTCAAACTCCTGGCCTCAAGTGATCTTCCTACCTTGGCTTTCCAAAGTACTGGGGTAACAAGCATGAGCCACTGCACCTGGCCCATTTTGAGCATTTTTAAGTGTATTGTTCAGTGGCAGTAAATACATCCACGTTGTTGTGTAACCATCACCATCATCCATCTCTAGAACATTTTTCATCTCACCAAACTGAAACTCTGTACCCATCAAATAATAACTCACCATTTCCCCTCCCTTCAGACCCTTGCAATCACCAGTCTGTTTTCTGTCTGTGAATTTGACTACTCTAGGTACCTTATATAAGTGGAGTTGTGTAGTATTTGTCCTTTTGTGATTAGCTGATTTCTTTTCTTTTCTTTTCTTTTCTTTTTTGAGATGGAGTCTTGCTCTGTCGCCAGGCTGGAGTGCAGTGGTGCAGTCTTGCCTAACTGCAACCTCTGCCTCCCGGGTTCAAGCAATTCTCCTGCCTCAGCCTCCTGAGTATCTGGGACTATAGGTGTGCACCACCACTCCCAGCTAATTTTTGTATTTTTAGTAGAGATGGGGTTTCACCATGTTGGCCAGGATGGTCTCGATCTCTTGACCTCCTGATCCACCTGCCTTGGCCTCCCAAAGTGCTGGGATTGCAGGCATGAGCCACCACGCCCAGCCAGCTTATTTCATTTAGTATGTCTTCTAGGTTCATATGGTAGCATGTGCCAGAATTGTTTTCCTTTTTAAGGCTGAATAAATTTTATTGTATAAACCACATTTTGTTTACTGATTCATCCATCAGTGGACACTGGCGTGACTTCCACCTTTTGGCTGTTGCCAGTACTGCTGCTGTGAACATAGCTGTACAAATATCTGTTTGAGTCTTTGGTTTCATTTCTTTTGTATATGTATCCAGAAGTGGAATTGTTAGATCACATGGTAATTCTATTTCTAATTTTCTGAGGAACTGCCATACTGTTTTCCATACTGCTGTACCATTTTGTATTCCCACTAGCAGTGTGCACAGGTTCCAGTTTTTCCACATCCTCACCTGCACTTATTATTTATTCTATTTTATTTTTTAATATTATTTTTTGAGACCGAGTCTCGCTCTGTTGCCAGTCTGGAGTGCAATGGCACGATCTCAGCTCACTGCAAGCTCTGCCTTCCAGGTTCACGCCATTCTCCTGCCTCAGCCTCCTGAGTAGCTGGGACTACAGGCGCATGCCACCACGCCCAGCTAATTTTTATATTTTTAGTAGAGACGGGGTTTCACCATGTTGGCCAGGATTTTTTTTTTTTTTTTTTTTTTGAGACGGAGTCTAGCTCTGTTGCCCAGGCTGGAGTGTAGTGGCGCTATCTCTGCTCACTGCAAGCTCCGCCTCCTGGGTTCACACCGTTCTCCTGTCTCAGCCTCCCGATTGGCTGGGACTACAGGCACCTGCCACCACACCCGGCTAATTTTTTGTATTCACAGTGTTTTTAAAATAATTATCCTAATTGGTATGAAGTGGTACTTCATTTTAGTTTTGATTTGTACTTTTCTAATGATTAGTGATGTTGAGCATCTTTTTATATGCTTATTGGCCATTTGTATATCTTCTTTGGAGAAGTGGCTTTTTAAGACCTTTGCCCATTTAGAAATTTTTTGTTGTTTTGTTGCAGATTTTAATATATTCTGGATATTAACCCCTTATCAGATATTTTTTCCCACTCCACAGGTTGCCTTTTCACTGTGTCCTTTGCACAGAAATTTTTTAATATAGGTCAGTTTATTTATTTATTTACTTATTTACTTAGTTTTTGAGATGGCCCAGGCTGACGTGCAATGGCGTGATCTCAGCTTGCTGCAACCTCCACTTCCCAGGTTCAAGAGATTCTCCTGCCTCAGCCTCCCGAGTAGCTGGGATTGCAGGTATGCGCCACCATGCCCAGCTAATTTTGTATTTTTGGTGGAGACGGGGTTTCTCCATGCTGTTCAGGCTGGTCTTGAACTCCTGACCTCAGGTGATCTGCCTGCCTCGGCCTCCCAAAGTGTTGAGATGAACTTTTAACTTGGTGGAGTGTTAAACAGCATGGTCATTTTGTGTCTAAAGACTTGGGTTTGAATCCTAGCTCTTCTGTTTTATACCTATGTGGTTCCAACCAAATAACTTTTCTGAGCTTTAATTTCCCCATCCAGTAAAGAATGGGACTAATAGGATCTATATAAGGGGTTTATTGAATATATTATATATATGTATAATATATAATAGATTTATTCCCTAAACAAGTATATGTGCTGCAAGATACTGACTGAGTATTCAGTAAGCATCTGTTCTGACATACTGGCTTTGCTTCTTTCTAAGCTTAACCCCTTCACTTACGTACTAGATTCCTTACTCTAGGACAAGGTTCCTGTAAAGTTTCCTTCTCTCTTTCTCTTTCATTATCAGTTTTTCTCCTCTCTTTATGTAAATCTTTTGTGGCTTAGATGTTGATTGATTGATTGAGAGATATGTAGATACATAGATGGGAGTTTATAGAAGCATTCTGTAATGAGGCTGTCTCTTGGATTTAAGTGGATAGAATTGGTTGCATTGATTTTCATCCATTATTTTGGGGGTAATAAAATCAGAACTATAAGCTAGGGTCTTTCATCCTTAGCACTATTGATATTTTGTGCCAAAATCTTTTTTTTTTTAAAGACACAGTCTCACTCTGTTGCCCAGGCTGGAGTGCAGTGGCACAGTCTTGGCTCATACAACATCCGCCTCCCAGATTCAACTGATTCTTGTGCCTCAGCCTCCCGAGTAGCTGGGATTACAAGTTTGTGCCACCATGCCCAGCTGATTTTTGTATTTTTAGTAGAGACAGTGTTTCAATATGTTGGCCAGGCTGGTTTCTAACTCCTGACCTCATGTGATCCGCCCGCCTCAGCCTCCCAAAGTGCTGGGATTACAGGTGTGGATCCTATAATTCTTTCTTGTGGGAGATATCCCATACAGTGTAGGTTGCTTAGTGGCATCCCTGGCCTCTACTCACTATGTGCCATTAGCACCTTCAGTTGTGACAATAAAAAATGCCTCTAGTCATTGCCATATGTCCTCAGCGAGGGTTGGTGAGTGGGAATAGTCACCCATTGAGAACTACTTACTATAAACACTGGCTCATCTATAGCAATTATAAAGGGATAATTATTTACCTGGTTTCCTAATAGTCTTATAAAGTATAATCCTATTATCAGCCTACCTAATGAATGTTTTTGACCTCCAGAGATGACAAATAACATCTGGAATTCACATAAGTATGTGTTAAGAATGCTGGTAATAACATGGTGGTTATGGAGGTGGTTCATTTGCACCTTAGCCCCTGCGACCATAATAATGATGATGATTTTATAATAATCAAGTTACCATTCATGGATGACTACTGTGTACCAGGAACTATGCCTTGGTGAAGTTTATGTAAACATATTTTACAGGAGAAACTCTGTGAAAGGTTGTCTGAGTGTGATGCAACTATAGGTGCCCCTGTCAATTTAATGGGCCATGTATACATTTCATCTGACTCTTTTTTTTTTTTTTTTTTTTTTTTTTTTTTGAGATGGAGTTTTGTTCTTGTTGCCCGGGTTGGAGTGCAGTGGCACAATCTTGGTTCACTGCAACCTCTGCCTCCTGGGTTCAAGCGATTCTCCTGCCTCAGCCTCCCGAGTAGCTGGGATTACAGGAGTCTGCCACCACGCCTGGCTAATTTTGGTGTTTTTAGTAGAGATGGAGTTTCTCCACGTTGGTCAGGCTGGTCTTGAACTCCCGACCTCAGGTGATCGGCCTGCCTCGGCCTCCCAAAGTGCTGGGATTACAGGCATGAGCCATCGCGCCTGGCCTCATCTGACTCTTGATTGTCAAAACTAGATGAGGCCAAGATGGGCACGATGGCACACCATCCTACTTGGGAGGCTGAGATGGGAGGATCGCTTGGGCCTGGGTGTTCAAGTTCAGCCTGCGCAACATAGGGAGAACTGTTTTTTAAAAAAACAAGCTAGATGAGGCCAGAAAGTCTGGTTTGACCAGAATAGTCCAGTAGTATCCAGTGCCTCAGGAGCAGAGAGGTCATCTGGTAAAGGTGAGGGTATGTAATTACCGAACACGGGCTGGAAGTGGTCAGTAGATCAGTGCAGACAGTGAAGAATCACACCTAAGGCAAAGTACAGGTCAAGTTTCCTGAGGCAGCATTCTCTGAGTTGGGCAGATCATCTTCTGTACATATGAGTGGAACTGAACTGTCTGTACAGAATACAGGTTGAGCATTCCAAATCTGAAAAATTCAAAATTCAAAATCAGAAATGCTCCAAAATTCTAAATTTTTTGAGCACCAACATGATGCTCAAAGTAGATGCTCTATCGGTAAATGTAATGCAAATATTTAAAAATCCAGGAAAATCTGAAATACATCTGATCCCAACCATTTTTGATAAGGGATATTTATGGTTTGCTTTTTTTAGAAGGCTATCTTGAGAGAATTAGTTACAGGTCGATAACTCTTCCCAGCCTGTGATTTGAATTGATCTTTAGAAACCAGGCCAGGTGCAGTGGCTTATGCCTGTAATCCCAGCATTTTGGGAGGCCGAAGCGGGCAGATTGCTTGAGCCCAGGAGTTCGAGTCGTCCTGGGAAACATGGCAAAACCCTGTCTCTACTAAAAAAAAAAAATACAAAAAATTAGCCGGGCATGGTGGCGTATGCCTGTAGTCCCAGCTGCGCAGGAGGCTGAGGTGGGAGGATCACCTGAGCCCAGGAAGTCATGAGCCATGATAGTGCCACTGCACTCCAGCCTGGGCAATGGGAGTGAGACCCTATCTTACAAAAAAGAAGAAGAAGAAGAAAACCATGACAGGTGTCTTTAAGCTGCCCTTGCTGTTCTGGGTTCGTGAAGCATCTGTGGGAGGTTGCCCATATGTAAAATTAGTTGAGTTTGAAGAAATGTAAACGTTATATGGTATTCTTTTAATTTTGTTTTAAAAATAATTTTTCTCATTCAAATCCTGAATTAGAAGTTGTTTGGTATAAATATTGAAAATTGTTGAGGGGAGAATTTATTCAAAGTTTAATCATTTTGCTTTTATCTATGTTATACTTAGCTATTAGTTACTGGAAGTGTCAAGTTTTATTTTTAGATCTTAACTAGAGTCTAAAGTAATTACTAAAAGCTAGTTTTCAAATAATATGTAATGAGTAAAGTCCTGAGTTAAAAGCTTTAGCATACTGAATTAACTTAGTTGACTGATGCTGTACTTACATGGGCCTCCTATTTCTTGTGGCCAAGATAGCATCAACAGAAATAATTGAAATAATTGTCTCGAGACACACCTGAGAAGGTTTAATTATGTTAATTGTACTACTGTTCCTTAGTGAGCCTTCTTAGTTTAGCACCTCTTTGGTATGGGTAGCTGCTTTCCAGTATTCAAGTGGTACTATTTCCAGGATGATTTTTGGCGGTTGATATTTGTAATGTCAGTAATTCATGTATCTCCCCCTTCCTTTTATTTTACTGTGTTTTATGATATTTTGAAAAGCTCTATTTTTAAGAACTTTTAATTGAAAGATGGCAGTGTTCAACTTAATGCATTTTTACAAACTGAACATACCTGTATAACCAGCACATGACCTGGAACCCCAAAGCCCCCTTCATTCTCCTTTCCAAATCCAATCACTACTCCCACTCCCAAGGGTAATGACTATCCTGGGATGAAAGCATAGCTTGATTTTACTTGCTCTTCTGCTTTGTATAAATGGAAGGTTACAGTATTTACTCTTTTGTGTCTAGCCTCTTTCACTCAACCCTATATTAGTGAGATTCATGTTTATTGTGCTTTGTTCTATATTATTCCTTTTTATTGCTGTATACTTTCCGTTGTGTGCATGTACAATTTATCATTTCACTGTTGATTGTCATTTGATCATTTCTGGTTTGGGCTAGTTTGAATAGTGTTGCTATGAACATATAAATGCATTTATTTGGGTTATTTATCTGTTACTAGCATTGTTAGGTCATAGTGTGAGCTTTAGTGTACAGTGCCAGTTTTTGAAAATGGTTGTACCCATACCAAATTGCATGTCTATAGCAGTGTGTGAGAGTTTGTTAACTTCTCTAACACTTGGTATTTGCCCTCTTTTTCTTTTTAGCCATTCTGGTAAATACATAGTAGTATCTCAGAAAATCTTCTGTTGGGAAAGTTAGTTGCAAATTTGGGACCTCCTGGGACTTTAATCTGTCACACCAACTTCATGCCACCACTGAAGCCTCAATGATACCTTTTCATCCAGTAGAGTCCCTTTGCTTAGGGCAAGCATGATCTTCAATCTGCACTCAGAATTAGCAGATATTCCCAGAGAAGAAAATGAATGATGATTATCAGCTCACCTCAGAGGTTGCTCACCTTTCTGGAACTAGTTTATCCAATCCTTGTTGCTTGCACAACTTTCCAACATCTTTGCAAATATGATTTTTGTAATTTATCATGGCCTTTTCTAGTTGTTGAAGCTGAATTAGTTTGCCATGAGCTGCTATATCCTACCCAGAAGTGGAAGTTGTCAGTAGATTCTTGGGATTTTCTATATACATAATCATATTGCTTGAGAATCATGTTAATTTTTTTCCTCTTTCCTTTCCCATCTCTATGTGTTTTGTTTCTTTTTCTTGGTTTATTTGGACTGGTTAGAACTACCAATACAATGTTGAAATAGAAGAAGTGTTAGTGGCATCGTGTTGGTGGGGGAGGGCGGGAGATTGTTTACATTAATTGTAATGTAAACTATTGAGTATACCATTGAGTATGATAATTACCATAGTTTCTATGATATTCTTTTTAAAATGGAGAAATTTAATTCCAGTTTGCTGACTTTAAAAAAATACGTGAATGGTTGTTGAATTTAAGTACGTTTCTGCAGCTACCAAGATGATTATGATTTTCTTCTCTTTTTTCTGATTATATGGTTTAATGTATACTTTTAAAAAATAGTATACTTAAACCCATTCATGTCTACTGTAGTACTTGTTTTTATGTTTCCTTTCATGCATAAGTCAGTTCTGTACATATACTCTCCCGCTTTAAACCTGTTATACATTTAATCCTGCCATGTATTATGGTTCTTAGCTAAGGGATTCCTTTGGTAGATTAGAAGCATTGCAGACTCCCCCTACTACCTGTGTTTTATATGCAGAAGAAGGAGTAAAAAACTGAAAACTTTCCTTGGAGCATTTATTTTGACCTAGTTTAATTTTTGTTTCCTGGCTTTTGTTATTTGGGATTGTAAGGGAAGAAGAATGGGGTTAGGGAAGGACTGTGAGGGTGATAAACAGGAGCTGGAGAATAAACCAGTGTATGATTTCCTTCAGCACCACCTCTGTCCCTCCCCTTCCCATGCTTCCTCTTTCTCTGTAGTTCCAGCTTTACCACAATCAGCTTGCCCTTGGGCAAGTCACTTAACCACTTATCTTTTTTTTTTTTTTTTCTTTTTGGTTATACTTTAGTATGCAAGCACTGACTGAGCTTTTGTTTCTCATTTGGAGTTGAAGAGGATGACTGCAAACAGCTGTTACGACCCACCACTTAAGGAGAATGGAAAGATTAAATGAACAGTTTATAAAGCCTATGACACTTTAAAAAAATGAGAGTGATTGTTAGGATTAGATTTGTACAATGGTATTCTATCTTTTTTTTTTTTTTTGAAATGGTGTCTCGCTCTGTCACCCAGGCTGGAGTGCAGTGGCGCAATCTTGGCTCACTGCAACTTCTGCTTTCTGGGTTCAAGTGATTCTCCTGCCTCAGCCTCCCAAGTAGCTGGGATTACAGGCATGCGCCATTATGCTTGGCTAATTTTTGTATTTTCAGTAGAGACAGGGTTTCACCATGTTGGCCAGGCTGGTCTCAAACTCTTGACCTCAGGTGATCCGCCCACCTCGGCCTCCCAAAGTGTTGGGATTGCAGGCGTGACCCACGGCACCCGGCCTATATCTTACATTTCCTAACAGCCCTGAAAACTCCATGTGGAAGAAGGATACTTGTGAAACACCCTTGGTACCCAAACTACAAGAAACTTTCTATAGTTACCTCTGTGGCACAAGGTCTAAAACAGAGGTTTTATTCACTTGCTTAAACTTTATAACGTTTCTATAAAGTGTTCTCTGTTAAGCTTGTCACTTTTGGAATGAACAACCATTGATAGGCATGCATCAAACTAAAACAACATTTGCAAAAGCACTTCTCTCTAGAATGATACTGCTTTAGAATTTCTTTAAATTGCAACCACCCTACTTCATTTAAGGGTTTATTTGTTGATCATAAACTCCTTTCCAGAGGGCCAGGACATAGAGTTACGATAGCTGATATTCTGCCTGGCACAAAGGCAAAACATCAGGGGTGAATAAGTTTAACAGGATTTTATTTTGTACCCAACTTTATGATCTAGCTGGTGTATGAAGTTAGGTGTACCTGTTCCTATAACTGAAGAGCTTTGGGTAGGTGGTTCCCTAAGACATGTTGTTATTTTTTAGTTCATGTATTATTAATAGTACTTGGGGTATATGGTCTTAAGCATTAATATGTTGAGGCATCCTTGGGCTCATACCACCACTATCTTGTCACCCTCTGCTTATTTACCTCTACCTTCTGCAAGGAACTGGGAATGTTATGTGGTGTGGTTTTGATTCCATGCCTTTTCTCTCTGGGCTCCTCCTCCACATGCATGAGTGCTATAGGCCTTGACTTCCACCTATGGTTTTGGGAGTGGGTGGATGGATTCCACAGAAGGGAGGTTTTGGTTTGTAATTCACTATTAACGTGATCACTCACCTGTTCAGGTTTATAGGTCATTATTTCTAAATCAGGTCTGACTTTAAATTTGTGAGAGACCAATGGAGGTGAGTAGGAAGCAAAAAGCAAAGTAAAATTTCCCAATCTGCTACTATATTGATCATGAAACACTTTAAAGAGAGATGAGAAAGACTGAAAGGTCACCTGAATAAAAGATTCTTTGCAGAGTAAAATTTACTCTTGGTGTGGAATTTGGAAATGACCTTATATTTGGGGATTTGTTTTTGCAAACCTGAAATTTAGGCCTTTACATGTCTTAGTCCATGATCTTGACCTGGAGTTCCTGTTGTAGTTCATTAGCACCACGCTTCTTGTTTTTCCACTGTATTCCTCATGCTTTTTCCTCATTGTCAGGCTTCGCTCACGAATTCCCTTCTACTTTGATTGATTGTCCCCTTGCCTTTTATTTGGTGTGCTTCTACTCCCCCTCCTAGACAGGGTTACTCCCATAGTGCCCCAGGGACAGTTTTGTCACCACACTTAAAAGATAATGACCTGGGCTGGGTGTAGTGTCTCATGCCTGTAATCCCAGCACTTTGGGAGGCCAAGGCGGCAGTCTCTTGCGCCCAGGAGTTTGAAAGACCAGCCCGGACAACATGGCAAAACCCCATCTCTACAAAAAAATTACCTAGAGACTAGGCACGGTGGGCCATGCCTGTAGTCCCAGAACTTTGGGAGGCCAAGGCGGGTGGATTGCTTGAAGCCAGGAGTTCGAGACCAGTCTGGCCAGCATGGCGAAACCCTGTCTATAAAACAAAACAAAAAATTAGCTGGGTACGGTGGTGAGTGCCTATAGATAGTCCCAGCTACTGGGGAGGCTGAGGTGGGAGGATCACCTGAGCCTGGGATGTTGATGCTATAGTGAACCAAGATTGTGCCTGGGTAACAGAGTGAAACCTTGTCTCAAAAAGTAGAAAAAAAAGATAATGACCTGTTTTTATATCTGACTTCATCACTAGTCTAGGTTCCTTCAAAACAAGGGCTCTGGTGTACTCATTTTTGTAACCATTTGCATAGTGTGATGCCTGGACCTTAATAGACTTCCTTAAGTGTTTGTTTGGATGTGGAGGGGAGGCTGGACACAGGACTGGGAGTTAAGACTGAGTTTGATTATAACTTTTTGTTGTATGATCTTGGGCAACTGATTTATTAAACTCCTTGAGGTTCAGTTTCCTTGTATGCAAGATGAGGGGATCTAGCCCACCTGGGGATCTTGTTAAAATGCAGATTATGGCTCAGTAGGTCTCTGGTGGGTTCTGATATTTTGCATTTTTAACAAGCTCCCAGGAGAAGCCAGTGTAGCCAGTCCATGAACTGCAAAGGACTAGATAACATCTAGTGGCTCTTCCAGCTTTTATCTTCTGTGATTATAGTCATTGTTTTAAATTCTAAGCAAAATGACAAAATATATGTTGTAATTACTAAATATCTCTCCAGTTTATCAGAGTGCTGAAAAGACAGTTCTGTGCCTTATGAAGTTTCCAGTGTATGACAATGTCCCTAGAATTGAAAGTAATTTTATTGCTCCTAAAATTTTAACTTTAACAAGTTAAAAATATAAATGTCTGGGAAAGCATTTGAGTTAACACTAGCTCGTCATCTAAATTGTCAGTATGTTTGCTTATTGGAGAACATTTGCCATAAATAAAATTACTCTTGAAGGCTTTATGCTAATGATCTGAAGTAGATAGACAGGTGATCTTATGAGTATAAATACAGAGACAGGCAAGCTGTTGATGAATTCATCATCAGAGGAGGAAGAGTTCCCAGTCATTGTCTTCACTTCTCCAGAAGGTGAGAATCAAATCGTTGTAGGAAGTGTTTATAGATATGCTATAGGTAAACCCAGACTTTGTATTGAATAGGATTGCCAGGAATAGGTTTTGTTTGAAAATGTTGCTACTATTTCTTTTGGGTTTTACTTCCTCAAGAAGTCATGATATTTGATTAGGGAGTATTGCCACCTTGGAAATTTTTAGCTTTTCTTGATCCTTTGTACACTAGTAGTTGGACTAATTTTTATGTGTGACTTGTAGAATAAATCTATCTCTTTATTCTCAACCATATCAGGAATATTAATCCAGCACAACTTCAGCGTCCAAATAAGTTATATCCATGGCTGTGATGGATTCTGATCATTTGTAAATAGTTCTTACTGGGCTGGAACTGTTCTGTCTACCTACATCCTACTCTGTGTTTTACAATTAAAATTTTTTTTGTCTAAAAAAATTAAAATCCAGATAAGGGAAGTTGAAACCCTGAAAAAAAGTACAGAGTGTAGCTTATAGTTGAGGTGGTTATCTTTATATAGAGTTTTTAACCTCCCACATAGTAAGTTAATTTATACTTCCAAAGTGAGCTATATTTCATCTCCCCTCTACACAGTTGTGGTTTGGACAGAAATTTTAGACCATCATCATCATCATCATTATTACATTTTAATCATTTGTAATTTTTGGTTACCTAAGTCAAACTCACTAGGTCAAGCACCACAGAGGAAATTGAGTATAACTATCACCAGAAGACCAACCCCTTTTCTCCCTGGAGTAGATTCTTGCCTGGGGTAAGTTCAGGCATTCTCTTTGGTACACACGGAGGTTCTTATTAACACTGCCGTTTTAACACTGCCCTTCTTGCTGGGTGTCTTAATGGAGGCTGCCTTGTGGCTTATTTAGTGTTATGTCGCTGCTAAGTTGGATTCATTTTTAAAAATAGTTTAATTTATATTGAACTCAAATTAATGTTTTTGAAACAAACTGTGTACACACTGAAGGCATTTGCTGCAGTCTAAATGGATTGTCCTTTGCCAAATGTCTTAACCAGAACTGTTTTTTTTTTTTTTCTTTTGAGATGGAGTCTCGCTCTGTTGCGCCCAGGCTGGAGTGCAGTGGCATGATCTTGGCTCACTGCAGCCTCTGCCTCCCGGGTTCAAGCAATTCTGCTGCCTCAGTCTCCCAAATAGCTGGGATTACAGGCACCCGCCACCATGTCCAGCTAATTTCTTGTATTTTTAGTAAAGATGGGGTTTCACCATATTGACCAGGCTGGTCTTGAACTCCTGACCTCAGGTGATCTGCCCGCCTCAGTCTCCCGAAGTGCTAGGATTACAGGCGTGAGTCACTGTGCCTGGCCTAGGACTGTTATCTGAGGTTCCTTGTACCCCTCTTTAGAGTCTAAAATAGACCATTTCCTGTCACCCTGAGAATTATTACTATTTTACCACAAACACCATTTTTTAGACTTGGCACTCAGATATTTTCATCGTTCTTTGACATTGAATTTTAGTGGCTTATGGCTAATGAGAAAGAAAATAATTTTTTTTTTTTCTTTGAGACGGGATCTCACTCTGTCGCCAGGCTGGAGTGCAGTGGCTTGACCTCAGCTCACTGCAACCTTTGCCTCCCGGGTTGAAGCGATTCTCTTGCCTCAGCCTCCCAGGTAGCTGGGACTACAGGTGCACGCCACCACACCCATCTAATTTTTGTATTTTTAGTAGAGACAGGGTTTCACCATGTTGGCCAGGATGATCTTGATCTCCTGACCTTGTGATCCGCCCGTCTCAGCCTCCCAAAGTGCTGGGATTACAGGCGCGAGCCACCGTGCCTGGCTGAAAATAATTGTTAATAATGGCTTTTCAGTTTCAAGTTGCTTTTGAATTTTCCAACAGTGACCTACTAACATAGCCCCAATATGTTAGTATTATATTTTATGCTTTGTTTTTCAAGAAATGATTTTTACTATAAATAGGAGACCATTAGCACTATCTGTTGTAAAGTACTATGTGATTTTTAAAACCAGTATTATACATTTAGTGTGATGTGTTGATCTTTAAAATTCCGTATCTCCTCTCCTCTAAAGAAGATCTATCAGCACTGTAAGAGAGGGCGAGAGAAAAAAAAAAAGATCTAGGGGATCTAGGGGACAGTCTTAGTAGCAACAAACCCCTTTGATTTATCAATTGTTATGCAGATTGGAAGAATAGTTATAGGTGATTTCAGAGAGGAAAATATAATGGTGAAAGCAAACTAGATTTTTTTTCCTCTCTCAATCTCTAGAGATTTTAACACAGAAAAAACTTATCTAAAATAATTGTATGCCTATTTCTTCCCCCTCTTACTTACCTTTAAATCTAGCTGTCAGTCTTTAAGGAACAGTCAGATCTGTTTAGTTTTGTCTTGTAGGTAAGAAGCAGATGTGCTCATAGAGGGTTATTTTTCCTCTGTAGTTTCAGATATGTTTTTGGCTTTACTTAATTATATACTGGCAGTATATTAACCTGCCAGTAGTAGCAGTTTCAATTTTTTTTTTTTTTTTGGTCTATTAAGCAATCTCCAGTATAGACAAAAGTTACATCTACCCTACTCTCAAAAAACATGCGTACCCCAGACTCTGGAAAGTCCCTTCACTGCACTAATTCCAGCCAACATCCCTACACGATTCTGTGTACTGATAGTCCTTTCCCATCACTGTAATCTAGCCTTTATAGAGAAGAAAGAAGACTGTCAGAGGAAGCCCTTTGTAAGAGAATTTTTCTGACATCTCTGTTAAGATTGCCAGACTTTTCCTGCTCTGGCATTCAGCTCTTCAGCAGGTTACAAAAATACTTGGGGTCCTTCCAACTTTTTGTTTGTTTGTTTTATGTCCTTGTTATTGCTGCCGTCATAGGACAGCACCGGTCTCTTATTTTATATTAGAACTTTACAGGATTGTTCTTCATTGGGGGTTGTTCCCTATGTTCTGAGCATGTGTATATCAGACCTGCGAGTTCCAGATCTACCCTATCTTTCAATATCATCAGTTTGAGCAGTGTTTGGGCTAACCCAGTAATAATTCTTACACAACATCTCACCTCACTTATTCTAGCAGATGCCTCTGAAATAGTGTGAAATAAAACTCTATTCTAGGTCGAGTGTAGTGGCTCACACTTGTAATCCTAGCACATTGGGAGGCTGAGGTGGACAGATGGCTTGAGCTTAGGAGTTCAAGACCAGCATGGGTAACAAGTTGAAACCTCATCTCTACAAAAAATACGAAAAATTAACTGGGTGTGGTGTTGAGTGCCTGTGGTCCCAGCTGCTTGGGGGGACTGAGACAGGAAGATGAGGTCCACTTGAGCCCAGGAGGTTGAGGCCTGCAGTGAGCCAAAATCACGCTACTGCATACAAGCCTCGGTGACAAACTGAGACCCTGTCTCAAAAAAACAAAAACAAAACCAGCAAAAAAACTCTATTCTAGTTCTGCATACAGGCCAACACATGGTCTAACCCACCCTATCTCAAATCCCTATCCATGTGCTCTTTCAGATACAAATATGGCTCCATGAAAACAATTTTGTTAGCATTTCTCAGAAAGAATGAGGGGTAAGAGGGAGGAAAGGAATGACTGCACCCTGTAGAGTGGCTATAAAAGGTTTCCTCCAGCATTTAAAAAAATCTGATGATGTATTATATGGGTTTACTTGACGTTATTGTTTGTCCTTAAATATAAAGTCACAAATCAACAATTAAAAATCTCTCTTTTCAGTTTCCAAAAAAAGACTTACAGCAAAATGAATAATCCAGCCATCAAGAGAATAGGAAATCACATTACCAAGTCTCCTGAAGACAAGCGAGAATATCGAGGGCTAGAGCTGGCCAATGGTATCAAAGTACTTCTTATCAGTGATCCCACCACGGATAAGTCATCAGCAGCACTTGATGTGCACATAGGTACAATTGAAAATTGTGAATTAAGCTTTGTTTTGTTTCATTGACCTAATGCTGACATTTATTAGAACTTTCCATACGTGTTTAAATACTCAATAGTTACTGGTTCCATGTACCTTATTTTATACCAGAACCCTCGTAAAGCTATTGGTAAACTGCAGTTGTTTCAGTCAAATAATCTTACATTTTCTAAGGACATCTTGTTAGGTTCCCACCTAAGGTGACCTAGCAGCAAAAATTCATTGCCATTCTTTACAGTAACAGTTATGATTTTTTT
Organism: Pan troglodytes; assembly: GCF_028858775.2. NCBI lineage: Eukaryota > Metazoa > Chordata > Mammalia > Primates > Hominidae > Pan > Pan troglodytes. Next base: position 104,777,669 of record NC_072406.2, on the reverse strand, counting down.
TTTACCGTGGTACATTTAATATAACATTCCTTTTTCTTTTTCTTTTTTTTTTTTTGAGACAGAGTTTACTCTGTCGCCAGGCTGGAGTGCAGTGGTGCAATCTCGGCTCACTGCAACCTCTGCCTCCTGGGTTCAAGCAATTCACCTGCCTCAGCCTCCTGAGTAGCTGGGACTACAGGCATGGGCCTCCATGCCCAGCTAATTTTTGTATTTTTATTAGAGATGGGGTTTCACCATGTTGGCCAGGATGGTCTCGATCTCTTGACCTTGTGATCTGCCTGCCTTGGCCTCCCAAAGTGCTGGGATTACAGGCGTGAGCCACCGTGCCTGGCCTAATACCATATTTCATAGGTTCTTGTGTGCACATTTCTTTTTTCTTTTTTTTTTTTCTGAGTGGGAGTTTTGCTCTTGTTGCTCAGGCTGGAGTGCAATGGTGTGATCTCGGCTCACTGCAACCTCCACCTCCCGGGTTCAAGCGATTCTCCTACCTCAGCCTCCCAAGTAGCTGGGATTACAGGCGCGTGCCACCACGCCCGCCTAATTCTGTATTTTTAGTAGAGATGGGGTTTCTCCATGTTGGTCAGGCTGGTCTTGAACTCCTGACCTCAGGTGATCTGCCCGCCTCGGCCTCCCAAAGTGCAGGGATTACAGGCATGAGCCACTGCTCCCAGCCTTGTGTGCACATTTCTTTTTTTTTTTTTTGAGACGGAGTTTCACTGTTGTCGCCCGGGCTGGAGTGCAGTGGTGTGATCTGGGCTGACTGCAGCCTCCACCTCCCAGGTTCAAGCAATCTTCCTGCCTCACCCTCCTGAGTAGCTGGGATTACAGGCGTCCGCCGCCATGCCCAGTTAATTTGGGTATTTTTAGTAGAGATGAGGTTTCACCACGTTGGCCAGGCTGGTCTCGAACTCCTGACCTCAGGTGATCCACCCGCCTCAGCCTCCCAAAGTGTTGGGATTACAGGCGAGAGCCACCATGCCCTGCCATGGGCACATTTCTTACACATTTAATGTTGCTTTAATCAGGTTGCTTCTTTTTTTTTTTCTCTGAGACAGAGTCTCACTCTGTTGCCCAGGCTGGAGCGCAGTGGTGCAATCTCCGCTCACTGCAGCCCCCACCTTCAAGGTTCAAGCAATTTTCCTACCTCAGCCTCCCTAGTAGCTGGGATTATAGGTGCCCGCCACCACGCCCAGCTAATTTTTGTATTTTTATTAGAGACGAGGTTTTGCCATGTAGGCCAGGCTGATCTCAAACTCCCGACCTCAGATGATCTACCCACCTCGTCCTCCCAAAGTGCTGGAATTACAGGTGTGGGCCACTGTGCCCGGCCGAGTTGCTTTTTATGTATGTGTACAGTTAGTGGGACAGTGTTTCTTTTTGTCCTCTTTGAAAAGCTTTTAACTCAGTGTCATTTTAGAACTGAAGAAATAAGATAATATTGAACAAATAACTACTGCCTACCATAATGCTTTAGACTACCAGGGTGATTTGCATATGTCATCTAATTTGTACTCACACAGCCCTCTAAGATGGGTATATATTGAAGCGATTGAGTCAAGATAGGTACAGTATTGTGCTTACCGTTTCACAGCCAGTAGAGCTGGTAACCCCCAAACGCATGCTGTTAACACTGTGCTGTATAGTCTCCTGCAATGAAATCATGACAAGAAAATTCTAGCTCTTGCTGGGTGTGGTGGCTCAAGCCTGTAATCCCAGCACTTTGGGAGGCCGAGGCTGGCGGATCACGAGGTCAGGAGATCGAGACCATCCTGGCTAACACGGTGAAACCCCGCCTCTAATAAAAATACAAAGAATTAGCTGGGCGCGGTGGTGGGCGCCTGTAGTCCCAGCTACTCGGGAGGCTGAGGCAGGAGAATGGCGTGAACCCAGGAGGCGGAGCTTGCAGTGAGCCAAGGTCTCGCCACTGCACTCCAGCCTGGGCGACAGAGCAAGACTCCGTCTCAAAAATAAATAAATAAATAAAAAGAAAATTTTACCTCTTAAAACTGTGAATCCAGCTCTTTCTTCCTCTCCGGCATGTGGGGAAACTAATGTTCAGAGACACTAAGTAACCTGCCTGAGGTTACCAACTAATTAGCCTCAAGAGCAGGCACTAGAAACCAGTCTTCTGACTACTGATTTACTTTCTAAATAATATCATTTTAGGTAGCTTGTGCTTAACTTTCTCTGATTATATAGTTGGAGTTGTCATGCTAACAAGAACTACAAATCACCTGTACTTACTAACTTTCAGCATAGGACAATGATTTATTATATACGTGTTTTCTCTTTCAGGTTCATTGTCGGATCCTCCAAATATTGCTGGCTTAAGTCATTTTTGTGAACATATGCTTTTTTTGGGAACAAAGAAATACCCTAAAGAAAATGAATACAGCCAGTTTCTCAGTGAGCATGCAGGAAGTTCAAATGCCTTTACTAGTGGAGAGCATACCAATTACTATTTTGATGTTTCTCATGAACACCTAGAAGGTGCCCTAGACAGGTAATGCAGAATACCCTATGAATTATCCAACTTTGTGTACTTATCACATTAATAATAATAATTATTATTTCCACAGAGATGGCTTCATAATTTAACAAAAGGTATTTTAACCAGTGTTTTTCCCTGTGTTTTCTGAAAAAGAAAAAATGAGTGATGTCATATTTTAAATGAGCCTTCAGGCCTACAAAATATTTTATTGAGGTATAGAATCTTCAGCAGCCCTTTCCATTCTAACTGGTGTTACATATAAAGCATGTGATGAGGACTAACCTGTGATAATGTCATTGATCTCTTTTCAGACATACTTCTGTTCCAGAATGCTAAACCTTAAATATTCTCTCCTCATTCATTTCCTTGCTTCTCAAGGATGCTTAGTAGATACAGAACGTTTTGACCTGCTGTTTCAACCGTGGGGATATTTTGAAAGTGTTTTCTGGAGCAAGCTCCATTAGGCCAATTTAATTTCTTGGTCAACCGTGGGGATATTTTGAGTGTTTTCTGGAGCAAGCTCCATTAGGATGATTTAATTTCTTGGTCAGTTTTTTTTTTTTTTTTTTCAGACGGAGTTTCGCACTTGTTTCCCAGGCTGGAATGCAATGGTGCAGTCTTGGCTCACTGCAACCTTCGCCTCCCGGGTTCAAGCAATTCTTCTGCCTCAGCCTCCCGAGTAATTGGGATTACAGGCATGTGCCACCACGCCTGGCTAATTTTGTATTTTTAGTAGAGATGGGGTTTCACCATGTTGGTCAGGCTGGTCTCGAACTCCTGACTTCAGTTGATCCACCCACCTCAGCCTCCCAGAGTGCTGGGATTACAGGCATGAGCCACTGCGCCCAGCCTTGGTCAGCTTTTTTTTTTGGTCAATTTTTTATACAGCTAACAATTTCTAATTTTTTTGTTGCATCAGTGATTTGATTCATTATTTGACTCAAATAATGGACTACACTCTGGTAGTCCAAAGCATTATAGTAGGCAGTAGTTATTTGTTTATCCTTGGTGAATATTTATAGTTTTCTGTGATGCCAGGGTGTAATTCTGCAACTTTTTGGATCTATAATGAAATTTGGCAGTTTTAGTCACTGTCGGCTTTATTTGCTTACTTTTAATAATAGTTATTATATTATTGAAAAAACATTATCAAGGCAAGGTTATGGGTTTATGAGATGTGCTGGGCCAAAGTAGTCTGTTTCCTACTTATTCTATTTTATGTTTCAGTCTTTAGGCAGCAGCTTTGAGGTGTAATCATCGCTAATATGTATTCCCAGAAGACTTCCATTAATTAGTTCCCTGGGATCATACACTGAGTTTCATCTCTTGCTTTACAAATGCTGCAGCAGATGTTCATATAATAGATCTCTGTATGATGGGGGATGTCTGTTACTTGGCTCAAACTAAAAATCCACTTGTATAAGAGGATCATTTAAAAAACTTTATTATACTGTGTCATAACATGACCCTTTATCTGGGCCTATCCAGCTTTAGTATGTAGCTATTAGACATTTTTCCCAGCCTGGAAGTATTGAGGTGGGTAAAAGATGTTATGTGTCCAGAAATCATCTGTTTTCATACATCTTTGATTATAGACTCCAGATAGATAGAGTTTCCCCTTGTGGTATATGTAAAGTACTTAGCATAGTATCATATTTTCTTATGCACTTAAAGTAAATAACAAGTAATGATAATGGCTTCTGTGACAGCTGGACTGTGAGGCGTAGTAACTGAGATGTTTATGGACCCAAGAGTTCCTTAGGCCCACTGAATAAAGTAGTCCTATTCAGAGCCTCTGCTCTTAGCTTCATCTGAATCAAGTCTTATTCTATAAAATGGGATGTAAAGTTTCTTAAGAATTACTACAGGAATCATGAGTTAAATTCAACCTGATATAGAAGAGTTAATTTATTAGCTGTAGGTATCTTAAAGTTAGGTATTATTATTAAGGAATAGCCTCAAGAAAGGCATATTGGTTACTTATGTTAAAGTTACATACCATGTTATTTATTGAATCACTGCTTATTAAAATTTTATGGACTTTTTCTCTTATGATTTCATAAACGCCCATAATCATGGCTTAGTCAAACTATGTCATACCTCAGGTTTTTTACTGCATTATGTTTTTTCCTACTAATTCAAGTTTGTTTTTCTACATAAGAAGAAAGAAATATTCAAATTGAGCCTGTTAAAAGTAGGTCACTTGTTTGTCCTAAGGTGCCTGAGTCTAAGTGAAATTGCACCTAAAACTGTAAATTTAAGATTGGCCGAAAAACTATGACCTGCCTTTTTCTTTATTTCTCTTTTTTTTTTTTTTTTGGAGCATTAGCCACATGTAACAAAGTTTTTATAGACGTACCAAATTAAAAATCTTAAATAGACTGCTGTTGTCCATAATCTGCCTTTTTTGGTGTTAATTTTTTAAATTTTCACTGTTTATCATCTCTGGGGTAGATCAACTCCTCTGCATTTACCTCTGTTCAATATTAGATTTTTCTTCCATTACATAGCACTTATTTTATACTCCTTTTTTCTTAGTAGCAATGGTAGTTTTGTTTCTGATTCTGCAAAATTTACATTTCCTATCTAATAAGTTCCAAAAATCTTTCTAAAAGGCTATTGTTTTAAAATGACATCTTTCAAGTTTTAATTATGTTTCGTACCCTTAGGTTTGCACAGTTTTTTCTGTGCCCCTTGTTCGATGAAAGTTGCAAAGACAGAGAGGTGAATGCAGTTGATTCAGAACATGAGAAGAATGTGATGAATGATGCCTGGAGACTCTTTCAATTGGAAAAAGCTACAGGGAATCCTAAACACCCCTTCAGTAAATTTGGGACAGGTTTGTCAACAGCTGCTTTCCTTGACCTCATTTAAACCCATGGCCACTGCATAGTATTATATTTTATGTATATATAAAATATATTTATGTATATATTTATGTATATAACCCATGGCATATACAGTTCATGGCATATTTTACAATTCAGGATAGATTTCAAAATTCCACATTTCTACTTACATCCTGTTCAAATAGAGTTCTAAACGTTTAAGGAGCAGAGCAGTTAGAGTTGTGAATAGATATTAACCAGCATTCCATATGGAGAAGATAATAGATTCTTTTATTCCAAAGCCTACCTTCCAAAGTACTTTTTTTTGTAAAGGCTCACTATAGTATTGTTGAATCCACTTGTCCTCATTGCCTCCACTTCTGCTAATCCAGATGCATAGCGTCTGCTATGGGGTTAGCTCTGTGGGAGATAGGACACTGTAGAAGACACACAAGATCCCAGCTCTTAAAGTGCTACAATCTCCTAGAGGGAGATAAGAAATGGGGATAACAGGAAGTAGAATAAGATAAACGTGGAGACTCTTGACTTTATAATTGTACCTTTTTCTTCAATTTTTCATTAAAAAGTACTTGTTTAAATATTTAAACAGTACAAAAGCATTTAGAGTAAAAATAAAAGCAGAAACACAAAGTCTGTCTATTCTTTATCTATTCTTGCCAGTCGTACTCACCAGAGGTAATCATTGTTAACAGATTGCTATACTTTTAAAATACTGTTTTGGGTATTATAAAAGTACATAAGAATAAGGATAATATATTATTTAATGTACTTAGAAATTTATGCTTAAAAATTCACTTCTGTATTATGAGAACATGCTTATTTTATAAATTAGTTTTGGGAACTTTTTAAAACCATAAAGACAACTTTCTTTAAGTTTGGATATCATCCTAATATATCCAACAGCAGTCAGAGAAATTAGCATAGCTTTACAGAATTAGGAGTTTTCAAAAATTATACTTTGAAGCAGTGATATTATATTCTTTAGAACCGTGGTACTTGGCACTCAATATTAACATAATTGCCAAGATGAATAGTGTGGTTCTTAGAATGTCTACATAATGCTGAATTTTTTAAAAAGTGATTTTTGTGGAGAACATCAGTATACATGGTATGTCAAGAATGGAATGTGAGTTTTAAAAAACAAATATCAGGCCAGGCATGGTGGCTCATGCCTGTAACTGCAACACTTTGGAAGACCAAGGTAGGAGGATTTCTTGAGTTCAGGAGTTTGAGACCAGCCTGGGCAACATAGTGAGACACTATCTCTACAAGAAAATAAAATAATTAGCCAGGCATGGTGGTGTGTGCCTGTAGTCCAAGCTACCTGGGAGGCTGAGGATGGCTTGAGCCAGTGAGTTCAACTGCAGTGAGCCACAATTGAGTCACTGCACTCCAGCCTGGGTGATAGTAAGACCCTGTCTCAAAAAAAACAACAACAACTTTCTTTTTGTTTTTTCAAAAGCATTACATTCAAATGGTTATTTATTTATTTATTTATTTATTTATTTATTTATTTATTGAGACAGAGTCTGGCTCTTGTCACCCAGGCTGGAATGCAGTGGCCTGATCTCAGCTCGCTACAACCTCTGCCTCCTAGGTTCCAGCAATTCTCCTGCCTCAGCCTCCTGAGTACCTGGGATTACAGGCGCCCGCCACCATGCCCGGCTAATTTGTGTACTTTTAGTAGAGGCGGGGTTTCTCCATGTTGGTCAGGCTGGTCTCAAAATCCTGATCTCAGGTGATCCGCCTGCCTCGGCCTTCCAAAGTGCTGGGATTACAGGCGTGAGCCACTGCGCTTGGCGATTATTTAAAGTAGTCCTTTTGGTATGTTAGATACTTACACAAACAATGCTGCTATTTTGCAGAATATGTTGGAGCTCCTCTTTGGGAGTTGCCTTTTTTAAAATAGCTTCACTGGTGACAAATTATAATCAGCATAATCAGAAAGCAGTTACGCATTTTCCAGAAATAAATCCAGTGAATAAGGTGAGTAGTGTTACTTCTGGTCACAAACAAGGAACATTTTTTTTTCCTGTAGAGGTGGGGTCTCACTATGTTGACCAGGCTGGTCTTGAACTCCTGGCCTCAAGTATTCTTCCTGCCTCGCCTCCCAAAGTGCTGAGATTACAGGCATGAGCCACCATGCCTGGCCACAAGAACAATCTTAAAATATTCTATAGAAGGGTTTCAGGAATGATGGGCAAAGAGATACATGGCATGGCATATCCATATGGGTGAAGTTTCAGGGCATATTTCTTTTTATAGCCTGACAAAGCTAGGCAGTTAGCAAAGTACAAGGTAATATAAACAGCTGAGAAACAAGTGAGCCAGACTCAATACACAGTACAGAAAATGTGATCTAAGTAATGCAAATGTCAAGTTACCTTCTGATTTTAGAATTATAAACTTACGTTGAATTTTTTGGAGTAGAAGTTCTGTGTATTTTTAAGGTCACAGGTACATTTGAAAATTTGATGACAGTTGTATGCCCTCATCTCAGATATTATGCATATTGAAAACTTTGCAAAAGTGATCGTTGCAGTAGGTTCCTTGTCAGAAATTCATGCTAATTTATGTAGATTGCTTTGGCCTCAGATGTTTTTGTGAATGTGGGCCACTTTGTTCATCAGGGGATTTTTTGTTTTGTTTTGTTTTTTTGTTTTGTTTTTTTTTTGAGACAGTCTTGCTCTGTCGTCCAGGCTGGAGTGCAGTATGGTGATCTTGGCTCACTGCAACCTCTGCCTCTCAGGTTCAAGCGATTCTCCTGCCTCAGCCTTCTGAGTAGCTGGGATTACAGGCACCCACCACCATGCCCAGCTAATTTTTGTATTTTTAGTAGAGATGGGGTTTCACCATGTTAGCCAGGCTGGTCTCAAACTCCTGACCTCAAGTGATCTGCCCGCCTCAGCCTTCCAAAGTGCTGGGATTACAGGCATGAGTCATCACGCCTGGTCTCATCAAGGGATTTTGATTTAAAATAATAATACCAGAAAAAGGTGTGTATTTTTGAATGAATAAAAACCACACATTGTATTATCTGTTTTAAGAAAACTTTACAGTAAGATGTTTGTCCCTAACAGTCGGTTTTCATGCTCAGAAATAGTATAGATTAGTGGCTTTCAAACTCTTTTTTGTATACAACTCATAGTAAGAAGCACATTTTATTTAGCAATTCAGAGTACATATATGTGTTTGTGTAAGCAGCTGAAACAAAAGTTTTGTCAAACACTATCTTACATCATGGGATGTAGTCTGGCACTTTCCCTTATATTCTGTTTTTTTTTTTTTTCTAGAGAAACTCTGATCTGCTAATACTTTAAATGCATTTAATTACAATATAATGGGTCCTGACCCACAGTTTTAGTAGTCCAAAGTGATAGACAATAGACTCTGAGCATTGGATAAAACACAGCACTCATCCATGAACAAAAATAAACCACAACAATAAAAAACTTTTGAGCTGATTAAAAATTATTGTCAAATAATTTTTGACAATAATGAGGTTTCAAAGGATTTCTGTTGAAAAAATAAGGATGCCCACTATCACTTTTTGTTTGGCTATACTTACAGGTATTAATCATTACAATAAGTCAAGGGGGAAAATGTGATTATAAGAGATGGAAAGGAAGCACAACAAAACCTATTTCCTTATTTCCATATGATAGGATTGCCTCCGTAAAAATACTGAAGAAAATCTTCAGATCAGTCATTAAAAATAATTCAGCAAGGTTGCCAGAAGGAAGACAAACACACTAAAATTGCGTTCTTTTTTTTTTTTTTTTGAGACAGAGTCTCGCTCTGTCACCCAGGCTGGAGTACAGTGGCGTGACCTTGGCTCACTGCCACCTCCGCCTCCCAGGTTCAAACGATTCCCCTGTCTCAGCTTCCCAAGTAGTTGGGATTACAGGCACGTGCCACCACGCCCAGCTAATTTTTTGTATTTTTAGTAGAGATGGGGTTTCACCATGTTAGTCAGCATGGTCTCGATCTCCCAGCCTCGTGATCCACCCGCCTTGGCCTCTCAAAGTGTTAGGATTACAGGCATTAGCCACCGTGCCCGGCCATGTTCTTGTATCAATAATCAATTACAGGAAAATGCTGGGGTAAAAATTATTTCATTTGCAATATTTAACAAAGCTGTAAAATATTCAGAAATAAATCCAATGAAAGAGTTGCAAGAAATATGTAATGGATATAAAAGAATGCCTAAATGGGGAGGTATATCATGCACATGGATGGTTAAACTCTATATAACATAAATGTAAATACGCCCCAAATTTCTCTAAATTCAATGCAGTGCCAGTTGAAAGTCCTGTAAGTTTTTTTTTAGGAATTTTATAATCTCATTATAAAATTAATAAGAGAGTAAAAGGCCAAGAATAGCTAAGATAATTTTGAGGAACAAGGAAAGCTACTTCTACCAGGTACCAAGACTTATTATAAAGTTCTAGTTGTTACAGTAGTAGAATTGAAGCAGGGGTGCATGAAGATACAAGTAGAACAGATTATAGGCCCTGGAAACATCCACAAACATATGGAAACTTGATATAAGGCAGAGGTACATTACAAATGAAAAAATATAGTTCTTTCTTAGGACTTTATGTAGACTTTCTATAGACTACAGACATGTGCCACTGAGTCTGGTTCACTACAACTTTTAAAAGAAAATATATGAGAATTTTTTTTATCTTCAGATAGAGGAAATGTTCTTAAACACACAGAAAAACCCATGAAGATAGAGATAAACCATAGGTTTAGAGATAAACTTGACCTCATTGAAATTTAAAATCCTTGTTCAAAAGAGACACAAAAAGCTAGATGTGGTGGTATGCACCTGTAATCGCAGCTTCTCAGGAGGCTGAGGCAGGAGGATGGTTTGCACCCAGAAGTTCAAGACCAGTCTAGGCAACATAGTGAGACCCTGTCCTTTTTTTTTTTTTTTTGAGACAGGGCCTCACCCTGTTGCCCAGGCTGGAATGCAGTGGTGCAATCTTGGCACTCTGTAACCTCCTCCTCCTGGGCTCAAATGATCCTCCTACCCCAGCCTCCCAAGTAGCTGAGACTACACGCACACACTACCACACTCAGCTAATTATTTAATCTTTTGTAGAGATAGGGTCTCCCTATGTTGCCCAAGCTGGTCTCAAACTCCTAGGCTCAAGTGATCCTCCTGCCTCAGCTTCCCAAAGTGCTAGGGTTACAGGCATGAACCATCATGCCCAGCCTCTTAACTTCTCTAAGCCCCAGTTCCTTTCCACATCAGGTTGATGTCAATATTAAATGAGATTGTGCATGTGAAGCCCATAATAATGTTAAATAAATCATATTAATAGTATAATACCTGATTGGTAGCTGTGAAAGGACAGTAGGATTCTGAAAAAGTCCTTGTCTTGATTCCATATAGATTTTAGGATTGTTTTTTTCTATTTCTGTGAAGAATATCATTGGTATTTTGATAGGGATTGCATTGAATCTGTAGATAGCTTTGGATAGTATGGACATTTTAACAATATTAGTTCTTCCAGTCCATGAACACAGGATGTCTTTCCTTTTTGTGTATGCCCTCCTTAATTTCTCTTATTAGTATTTTATAGTTTTCATTGTAGAGGTCTTTTACTTTACCTTTTTTTTTTTTTTGAGACGGAGTCCCGCTCTTTCTCCCAGGCTGGAGTGCAGTGGCGCCATCTCAGCTCACTGCAACCTCCACCTCCTAGGTTCAAGTAATTCTGCCTCAGCCTCCCAAGTAGATGGGATTACAGGCTTGCACCACAACGCCCAGCTGATTTTTGTATTTTTAGTAGAGATGAAGTTTCGCATGTTGGCCAGGCTGGTCTCAAACTCCTGAGCTCGAGTGATCTGCCCACCTTGGCCTCCCAAAGTTCTGGGATTAGAGGTGTGAGCCACTGCGCCCAGCCTGAGATCTTTTACTTTTTTGGTTCAGTTTGTTCTTAGAGGGCTTTTTTGTTGTTTGTTTGTTTTTTGTTTTTTGTAGCTATTATAAATGGGATTGCTTTCTTGGTTTTTTTTTTTTTTTCAGATTGTTCACTGTTGGCATATAGAAATGCTACTGATTTTGATATGCTGACTTTTGTATCCTGCAACTTTACTGAATTCATTTATCACTTCTAACAGGTGTTTTTGGTAGAGTCTTCAGGTTTTTCTAAATATAAGATTATGTTGTCTACAAACAATGACAGTTTGACTTCTTTCCATTTTGGATGCCCTTTATGTCTTGTCTAATGGCTCTGGCTAGGACTTCCAGTGCTATGCTGTATAAAGTGGTAAAAGTGGGGATGCTTGTCTTCTTCAGATCTTAGAGCAAAGGCTTTCACTTTTTCGCTGTTCCATATGATGTTAGCTCTGAGTTTGTCATATACAGCCTTTATTGTTTTGACGTATGTTCCTTCTCTACCCAGTGTGTTGAGAACGTTTATCATGAAGTGATGTTGAATTTTATTGAATGCCTTTTTCAGCTTATGGTGTTTGTCCTTGATTCTGTTACTGTGATGTATCATGTTTTTGTTTTATTTTGTTTTGAGACAGTCTCACTCTGTTGCCCAGGCTGGAGGGCAATGGTGCAGTCTCGGCTTACTGCAACCTCTGCCTCCTGGGTTCAAGTGATTCTCTTGCCTCAGCCTCCCCAGTAGCTGGGATTACAGGCACACGCCTGGCTAATTTTTGTATTTTTAGTAGAGACTGTGTTTTGCCATGTTGGCAAGGCTGGTCTTGAACTCCTGATCTCAAGTGATCCACCCACCTCGGCCTCCCAAAGTGCTGGGATTACAGGCATGAGCCATTACACCTGACCCTGTGATGTATCATGTTTATTGATTTGTATATATTTGTATATATTTTTGTTTGTTTGTTTGTTTGAGATGGAGTCTCACTCTTTCGCCCAGGCTGGAGTACAGTGGTGCCATCTCGGCTCAGGGCAACTTCTGTGTTCAAGCAATTCTCCTGCCTCAGCCTTTCAAGAAGCTGGGATTGCAGCGCTCACTACCACATCTGGTTAATTTTTGTATTTTTAGTAGAGACGGGGTTTTGCTATATTGGCCAGGCTGATCTCAAACTTCTGACCTCAGGTGATCCACCCGCCTCGGCCTCTCAAAGTGCTGGGATTACAGGCGTGAGCCACTGTGCCCAGCCTGATTTGTTTATGTTGAACCATCTTCGCATCCCTGAGATGAATCCCACTTGATCATGTTGAATGATATATATTATTATATATAAAATATATATATTATATATAATTTAATATATAATATATAATATATAATATAATATGTTATATATAATTTATATATTATATATAATATATAATATATAATATATAATATATTATATATAATAATATATAATATATAATATATTATATATAATATATTATATATAATATATTATATATTATATATTATATATATTTTTTTGAGTCTCACTCTGTCACCAAGGCTGGAGTGCAGTGGCACAATCTCAGCTTACCGCAACCTCCACTTCCCGGGTTCAAGCAGTTCTGCCTCAGCCTCCCAAGTAGCTGGGATTACATGCCTGCCACCATGCCCAGCTAATTTGTGAATTGAATGATATTTTTAATATGTTATTGAATTTAGTTGGTATCCACTTTCACTTTTTCTCTTCATTATTCACATATGCCTTTAGTTTCATAGTTCCTGATAAACTAGAAACCATTTTTCTGCCCTATTTTGTTTTTTTGTTTGCCTCTCAATGGAATTAAAGTAGGAGCAGTTGAATGTTTACAAGTAGGTTTAGAATAGTAAAAGGAAAAACTTAGTTCTGGTTATTCCTTACTGATCTGTTTCTCCAAACATAACTCTACCAACACTGTGGGAGCAACTGGGTTTATTCAGCTGGGAGGGAAATAAAAGAAGGAGGTCAAAGAGTGGGTGGGAACAACAAAACAGGTACTCCTTCATGTATAGGTAGAATGAAAGGCACAGTTGAAGACAAGAATGTAGAGGGTGGAGCTGTATTTTAGGTGTGCGTGACTTTTTTTTTTTTTTTTTTTTTTTAAGACTGAGTCTTACTCTTGTCGCCCATGCTGAAGTGACATGGCATGATCTTGGCTCACTGCAATCTCCGCCTCCTAGGTTTAAGTGGTTATCATGTCTCAGCCACCCAAGTTGCTGGGATTATAGGCACATACCACAATGCCCAGCTAATTTTTTTTTTTTTTTTTTAAGTAGAGACCATGTTGGCCAGGCTGGTCTCGAATTCCTGACCTCAGGTCATTTGCCTGCCTTGGCCTCCCAGAGTGCTAGGATTATGGTGTGAGCCACTGTGCCCAGCAAGTGAAAAGAAAGAAAATTTCTTTCTTTTCTTTTCTTTCTTTGAGACAGGGTTTCCTTCTGTCATTCAGGCTGGAGTGCGGTCGCATGATCTCGGCTCACTACGGCTTCCATCTCCTGGGTTCAAACGATTCTCCTGCCTCAGCCTCTGAAGTAGCTGGGATTAAAGGCATGTGCCATCACACCTGGCTAGTTTTTGTATTTTTAGTAGAGACAGGGTTTCACCATGTCGCCCAGGCTAGTCTCGAACTTCTGAGCGCAAGTCATCTGCCTGACTCCGCTGCTATTTACTCTAGTATGCTTATTCCAAGTTCATAGGATTATAAATATAAATGAGCCCAAATTTTCTCTCTCTCAGTTAACAAGTAATTTTTTTAGTCCCCCTACATGTAAAGTGCATTAGAAAATGCAAAGAAGTGTAACTAGTGTCATTGCACTCAAGGTGCTGAGAGTTTGGTTGGGGAAGCAAGGCAAACCCAGGATTTCACTGAGTGTAATTTTAGCTTTGATTTTCCAGGATCATCATCTCTCCATTTTCTTCCTCCTTTTTCTTGCTAATTTTTATTGAGTGCTATGCTAAGCACTTTACGTGGATTATTTAATTTCTAATAATTCTCACAGTAACCCCAGTAGGTAGATGCTCATATTTCCATCTTACATGAGTAGATTAAGACTTAAGATAATTAAATTGCCTTGGGTCCCTCAGCTTTTAAGTGCTGGAGTCAGGATCTGTGCCCAGATTTGGAGCCTTTAAACACTATTCTATTTTGCATGTTTTAGTGCTGCCCAGAATTTATTTCTCCAGGATCTTAGCGGAGATGCAGTTTCACTTCTCCTGAAGTATAGATAAGATTTCCTTAAGCAGAAGGAAGAGCTATTCAAGGGGAAAAAGAAAAGGAACTAATATTTGTTGTATTTGACTAATGTTTTAGTCTTGCAGGGAGTACAGAGAGGAGAGAGATAGGGTGGTAGTGGAACTATCTGTATAGGTTATGGAATTCAATTATCAAGTCAGTCTGAACTCAAAGCCTATGTTCTTCATGATAGTAATTAAGTTGACCCCCAAAACCATGACATGAAGAAAAGACCAAGGAGTGAGCCTGGTTTCTTTTGGAGAACATGAGTTAGGATAGTTTGAGTATAACAAAGGATGCTTTTGCATAGAGAAGTAGGAAGGAATAGAATAGAAAAATAGAACCCAATAAAATTGTGGAATATGAACCAGAGGGTAGTTCAGTGACTCCTGATCCTGTGGTAAAGATAATAACACACCAAATCAGACTCTAATACAAGTTCAATTACTTTTTTCTCTCTTCCCTCCCACCCTTATTTCCTCTTTTCTTCCCTTCACCATTTTTTTTTTGTGAAGAATTTAAAACATACACAAAAGAACACAAAATACTATAATGACCCTATGTGTGCATCACCCTGCCCCTGGCCAATTCTGTACAATCCACATTTCCATTCACCCTTTTGTATTATTTTGAAGAGATTCTAGATATCATTTTGCTCATAAATATTTCAGTATATATCTCTAAAACAGCAATTCATTTTTAAAAACATAAAAATACCATTATTGTTACCATTATTATCAAATATCTAGTTAGTGTTCAAATTTCTAGTGTTCTTATAAAAATCATTATTTTTAAAGTTTATTTGAATCAGAGTCCAAATAAGTTTTACATATGAGTGATTGTTTGATATGTCTTTCATTATTATTATTATTATTATTTTAATTTTTGTAGAGACAGGATCTCACTATGTTGTTCAGGCTTGTCTTGAAATCCTAGTTTCAAGCGATTCTCCCACCTTGACCACCCAAAGTGCTAGGACCCCAAAGTGAGTCACCCAAAGTGAGTCACCACTCCAGTCTGATATGTCTTTTAAGTCTCTTTTTAGTTTAAGAGTTCATCCTTCATCTCTTCCTCTACTCCTTCCCCTCACTCCCCTCTTGGAATTTATTTATTGAATAATCAGGTTGTTTGTTTTATCGAACTTCTCATAGCCTAGATTTTTTTTTTTTTTACTGCACCCCTAACAATGTAGTTTAACAAGTTCCTCTGTCTTCTGTATTTCTACAAATTGGCAGTTGGATATAGAGGCTTGATCAAATTTGTGTTTGACTTTTTGACAAGACATCTTCATAGGTGGTGATGTATTTTTCCATTGGGCATACAATGTCTGGTCATTTATGATGTTGCAAATATTGATTCTCAGTGCATCACCTCCCTAATTTTGGTTTTTCTAATGCTAATTCTATTATTCCATCTCTTTTGATTAACTTGAGTACTGCTGTAAAATCTCCTTTTCTACTATTTGGCTAGTCAGTGGTACAGTTACTGTGGGAAAGGCAGGATAAATGCTTTTATTCCATTCCATGTATTTACCAATTTTCAAAATAATGAATTGGTTTGTCAGCATCCTTCAGGGTGACTAATTTGTTTTTTGAGTATCACATAGACTCATGGATGTAAAAACATTTCATATATTTTAGTCCATGTAATCATTTATTGTTCCCTTAGCTTTTCCATGGATTTTGTTACTATCTTTTTTCTCGTTACTGGGATATGTGTCTGTGGAAAACTAGAAATTTACTGAAAACAAGAGCTGGACCAATCAAGTGTAGGAGTGTTTTCTGATGGCATTTAAGAGGTTTTCACTTAAAGTCCCCTCTTATAACTCATATCTTGTACTTGCATATACTTACTCAGCTGCAGAGGAATTGTCGGTTTAAATTTTGTGGGAAAATTCACATATATCAAAAGGCTTTAGTCTCTCACTTCCAGGATTTTTAGAAGATTGCTATAGCAAGAAGAAAGGGCTTTTTAAAAAGTTTATAATAATTCCAAGTAACTAGCTATAGGTATGTTAGCCTAACTTTCAGGATCTTGGGTTTTCAGAGAACATATAAAATTATAATGGGTTATAACTATCAAGTTGACCTTTCCCTGAGAACATACTATTGGAGAAACCTGTGGTTTCTAAGACGTTTCTAAAACTTAAAACTCATTCCTTCCCAGTATAAGAAATATATTGCTGGCTTCAGAATTTTCCAGGAAAATAAATTTTATTCCCTTGAAAATCAGTATTCATATACATTAGTACTGAGTTTGTAAGCTTTATTTATTCTAAACAGAATTTAAAATAGTTGTTAAAATGAAAATATAAAGTAGCACTTACTGGATTTTACAATTTACCAACCCCTCTTCGCATCCATTATTACATTTCTTAGGCTTCACAAAACCCCATGTTAATACTGAGTAATTATTGTCTGATAGATGCTATGCTGAGCCTTAACATGGATTATTTATTTATTTATGAGATGGAGTCTTGCTCTGTCACCCAGGCTGGAGTGCAGTGGCTTGATTTCGGCTCACTGCAACCTCCACCTCCCAGGTTCAAGCGATTCTCCTGCCTCGGCCTCCCTGAGTAGCTGGGACTACAGGTGACCACCACCATGCCCGGCTAATTTTTGTATTTTTAGTAGGACGGGGTTTTGCCATGTTGGCCAGGCTGGTCTCAAGCTCCTGACCTCAGGTGATCCGCCTGCCTCAGCCTCCTAAAGTGTTGTGATTACAGGTGTCAGCCACCGCGCCTGGCAGATTATTTATATTTTAATTCTCACAGCAATCCTGTGAGGTTGGTTCTCTTATTATGCCCATTTATGAATAAGTAAACTGAGGCGTAAGAGAGGTTAAGAAACCTGCCTGTGTCTCACAGCTAGGAAATGAAGGAGAGTCAGGGATTGAGCCTTTCCTTGCTTTTAGCACCTGGACATATATCCATATTATCCCTATTTTACAGATGAAATAAATGACCCCTTGGAGATATTTGGAGACTTTTTCAAGGTTGCTTAATTAGCACATGATGGAGTCAGGACAAGAATCCCTGAATTCCTAAATGCCAAGGCAGTGTTCTCTCCTAGCAGGCGTAGAGTGGAAGGGTCACAGTAGGTGAGCAACCCTGCTCCTCCATTCACTGCTGGAGCTCACCTGGATGCAACAGAGCCAGAAAGGTAGGATTCAAGATTTTAGTACAAGTAGCATTTTAATTTGACATAAATGACCCAGCTGAATGAGCACAAAATTAGGACAGTATGTGTCTAGAGACTGAATTGGTATTTATTATCCCAGCCTTATTCACGTTGTTCTCCATACATGGTTTCTTAGGTGTTGGGGGGCAGTCATCTGGACCATTTACTCAGCTTCTAGCCACAATTTCTATTTTTTTCTTTGGGGAGTACATCTTTTTGTATAATGATTCACTCAGAAGCCAAGAGTCCTTCCTACAATTCAAATTGTAACAGCAGTAGCTACTGTTTGTTGTTTATTTTCTGTTGTTTATTTATTAAGTATTATGTTAAATACTTCAGTATTTTTACAGATTTATGATGTAGTTGTCATACAAAGAGGTGGGTACACAGACATTTGCCAGATCATTCTCTGTCACACTGCTTAAAGAAAGAGAACGTTACAAATGCACTTTGAGCATCCGGTGTACACTTCAGTTGCATTTTCCTTCCTGCTCCTGAGAGATAACCACTATCTTCTTCAATGATTATCATTTCCATGTTTATAGTTTTATATGTTTTTAGGTTTCATGGAAATAGTATTTTATTGTGTGTAATCTCTGCCACTTGTATTTTTTCATTCAACATTTTGTTTTGTAAGAGTTGTCCATATTGATGAGTATTCCTCTGATAATTTTTGTATTTTATTGCTCTTTGAAAAATTCATTGAATGACTGTACCACTATTTATTCATTTTCCTGTTAATGAAACAGTGTTACTATGGAATTGTTGTACATGTCTCCTTGTACACAGACTTCTCTGGATACATATATCCAGGAGTGGAATTACTATGTAGTAGGATATGGACATCTTCAGATTGACTAGGTTGTTTCCTGTAGCGGTTGATTCAAGATGCACTCCGTCAGGCAGTGTCTGAGTTCTCATTCTCTGCATACTAAACAACAGTTGATGTCGTAAGACTAACATTTTTGTTAAGTAATAGTCTTATACTTTTTTTACGTGTATTTTTCTCATTATGTACTGTAAGTCCACTAATGTCAGTTTAGGAGATTGAGCCACAGAGAAGTAAAGTAACTTGTTCAAGGCCATGCAGTCAGAAGATATCTGGCCCCAGGAGAATCAATTGAATCTTGGAGGTGGAGGTTGCAGTGAGCCGAGATGGCAGTGTAAAGCACTAAGGAGCTTAAGCAAAACTCCCTCTAGAACTGTGGCTTTTAGAATCCTCATTTAGTAGAAAAGAAAGGCTTCATCAATACTCAAATTTCACCTTGATATGAGAGAACTTCAAACATTCTCCAGCAAAAGGCCTTTTTTTTCCCCTAAGGAGTTAGGACTATGGGTATGCACCTAAGAGCATCTGGACCCCTCAGGTAGAGTGAGAGAATAGAGAATGTCTCAGGACCTCTCTGGGCAGTAAAGCAGAACTAGGTCTTATTTATTTATTTATATTATTTTATTTATCTATCAATCAATCAGACAGAGTCTCACTCTGTCACCCAGGCTGGAGTGCAGTGGTGTGATCTTGGCTCACTGCAGTCTCTGCCTCCTGGTTTCAAGTGATTCTCATGCCTCAGCCTCCTGAGTAGCTGGGATGATAGGCATGCCACCATGCTTGCCAGGCTGGTCTTGAACTCCTGGCCTCAAGTGATGCACCTGCCTTGGCCTCCCAAAGTGCTGGGATTACAGGCATGATCCACTGTGCCCAGCTTGAACTGGTCATTAGTGAGAAAATGAGAGAACTAATTAAGAACCTGGAACCAACCTGGGTAACATAGACCCTGGTTCTACCAAAAAAAAATAAAAATAATTTAAAAAATAGCTGGACGTGATGGTAAATGCTTGTGGTCCCAGCTACTCTGGAGGCTGAGGTAGAAGGACTGCTTGAGCCCAGGAGATCGAGGCTGCAGTGAGCTGTGATTACACCACTGCAGTCTAGCCTGGGCAACAGAGTAAGACCCTATCTTAAACAAAAACAAGAACAACTTGGAAACTTGGGTGATAGGCTACGTCTAGTGAGTATGAATGCATATGATTACTTTGTGACTAGGAAAAGGTTAATGAGTTAAGGTTAAGGTTACTTGCTAGGCTGTTTCTTGCACATTCTGTCTTCACTGGATCTGTTAAGCATTCTGGGACAGGAATCTTGACTCAGTACCGTGCAGCACTACTGAGCTAAAGACTGAGTTTGAGAGCGCCATCTGGTGGCTTTCTGTAGACATCCAATTTCATGAACGAGGGACTTTCCCAGTGCCCCTATATCAGATATTATAAAAACACAAGAAAAAAAAATTAAACCACTTCAAGAACATACTCTACCATAGTTTTATCTCTGCAGAAGAAAGACAGGATCTCACTTAGTAGTGTAAGTAGAACCAATAATAAAAGTTATTATGCCAGGATCTTAGGATATTTCCAGTCAAGATGCCATTTTGGAGAGACACCGATCATTGGAATTTCATCTCCCAGTCCCTAATTTGCAAGGTATTATTTAGAGAATTTGACTATTTGTTTTTGACTTACATATTTTACCCTACTTGAATTAGTTATTAAGATTTCATGAGAGCTGTTAGTGGTACACTACATACATCGCTGGAGAGTTATAAAAATAGCATTGCATCCTTTTTTTAACCAGTCTAGATCACATCTATGAGAATTCACATCACAAATTTAATGGTTTGGCCCAAAATAGTAAATTTCTTTCCACAAGTAACTTGGCAAGTTCTAAAAAAATCCCTCAGTGACTCTGTTCAATTAATTATGGAGTACATAGGGAATTGAAAATTAAAATAAGCATGAATGGAGGCCATGTGGATCTTATTTTGTCTTTTAAGCGCTCATAATACCTACTATCTCATAGGGATTTTAAGAAGTGGAGATATAGATACAGATATAGACATATTTTTTTGAGACAGAGTCTCACTCTGTTGCCCAGGAGTGCAGTGGTACAATCTTGGCTCAATGCAACCTCTGCCTCCTGGGTTCAAGTGATTCTCATCCCTCAGCCTCCCGAGTAGCCGAGACTATAGGTGCCCACCACCATGCCTGGCTAATTTTTGTATTTTTAATGGAGAGGGGTTTTCACCACGTTGGCCAGGCTGGTCTTGAACTCCTCACCTCAGGTGATCCACCCATCTTGGCCTCCCAAAGTGCTGAGATTACAGGTGTGAGCCACTGAGCCCAGCCAAGAAGTATAATTTTTTTTTTTTTTTTTTGAGACGGAGTTTCCGTCTTGTTGCCCAGGCTAGAGTGCAATGGCACAATCTTGACTCAGCGTGATTTCGGCTCACCGCAACTTCTGCCTCCTGGGTTCAAGTGATTCTCCTGCCTCAACCTCCCAAGTAGCTGGGATTACAGGCATGTGCCACCACGCCTGGCTAATTTTGTATTTTTAGTAGAGACGGTGTTTCTCCATGTTTGTCAGGCTGGTCTGGAACTCCTGACCTCAGGTGATCTGCCTGCCTCGGCCTCCCAAAGTGCTTGGATTATAGGCGTGAGCCATGCACCCGGCCAAAAGTATAATTTTTATAGGACACTTTTAGGCCGGGCTTGGTGGCTCAGGCCTGTAATCCCAGCATTTTGGGAGGCCGAGGCAGGCAGATCACCTGAGGTCGGGAGTTCAAGACCAGCCTGACCAACATGGAGAAACCCCGTCTCTACTAAAAATGGAAAATTAGCCGGGCGTGGTGGCGCATGCCTGTAATCCAGCTACTAGAGAGGCAGAGGCAGGAGAATCACTTGAACCCGGGAGGCGGAGGTTGGGGTGAGCCGAGATCACGCCATTGCACTCCAGCCTGAGCAATAAAAGTGAAATTCCGTCTCAAAAAAAAAAAGGCTGGGTGCGTGCGCAGTTGCTCATGCCTGTAATCCCAGCACTTTGGGAGGCTGAGGTGGGCGGATCACGAGGTCAGGAGATCGAGACCAGCCTGGCTAACACAGTGAAACCCCATCTCTACTAAAAATACAAAAAATTAGCCAGGTGTCGTGGTGGGCGCCTGTAGTCCCAGCTACTCGGGAGGCTGAGGCAGGAGAATGGTGTGAACCCGGGAGGCGGAGCTTGCAGTGAGCCGAGATCACACCACCGCACTCCAGCCTGGGCAACAGAGCAAGACTCCGTCTCAAAAAAAAAAAAAAAGACTTTTAATTCCGTAGAGACGACTATAGTTTAAAATGTTGCTGGTTTGTACTCTATTATCCTGTTTATTCACTTAACATTCAAATAAATTTGAGTTATTCTGTGTATTAGAACTTTATTTTTAAAGTTCATCTTAAGCAATATCAGTGATAATTACAAAACTTTAAAAGTCCACGTGTTTTTTGGCTGCATAAATGTCTTCTTTTGAGAAGTGTCTGTTCATGTCCTTCGCTATACCTAATGCTAGATGACGAGTTAGTGGGTGCAGCGCACCAACATGGCACATGTATACATATGTAACTAACCTGCACAATGTGCACATGTACCCTAAAACTTAAAGTGTAATAAAAAAAAAAAAAGTCCACATATTTTGCTTTTTCTAAGAAATCCCTTTTCTTCCCTTCCAGGTAACAAATATACTCTGGAGACTAGACCAAACCAAGAAGGCATTGATGTAAGACAAGAGCTACTGAAATTCCATTCTGCTTACTATTCATCCAACTTAATGGCTGTTTGTGTTTTAGGTCGAGGTAAGAACCCTTACAATTTTTTATAGAATTGGATAATATAAGTTTTTAATGTTGGCTTTTTCACAGTGTTAGAAGATGGATATAAGATAGAGCTGCTTATTTGCTCAGCATCTTTTGAAAATGATCTACTTGTTAGAGAATACATAGGTGGGGATTTTTATGTTTAAATCATTGTGTTCCCAAAAGAAGTTTAAGTGGAGATCTGAAAAAAAATACAAATTACTACAGTAATAGGTGCTCTAAGCATATAAAAGCAAGGCAAGCCCAGCCTGGGCAACATAGTAAGATCCTGTCTCTACCAAAAAAATTTTTTTTTAATTAGTGGGATGTGGTAGTCTGCACCTGTAGTCCTAGCTGCTAGGGAGGCTGAAGATCGCTTGAGCCCAGGAGTTAAAGGCTGCAGTTAAAGGCTGTGATCACCACACCACTGCACTCCAGCCTGGGTGGCAGAGAGAGATCCCATATTTTAAAAAACACACAAAAAGGACAAAGATTAACAGATTTGACCTTATAACAATTCAAAAAACTGGAAAAAAAAGAGCAGATGATGATAAACTTGGGAAACCATTTGGAATGTAAACAATGGTTTGATTTTTAAAATGCAGATTAACTACTAACATTGTTTCCTGCTGTTAAATTATCACAGTTTTGTTTTTAAGTAATACCCACTGCCGATGGTGTTGCTTTTTTATATTGGTAATGATGGTATCAATTGCTCTAGTCTTTCTGGAGGGCAGTTTAACAGTATCAGTCTTAAAAGTAAATATGCATTTTTACTTTTAAAAATGCAATCTCAGGAAATAATCAGAGTTCAAATAGGAGATATAAAAGGATGTTTCTGTCAGTATAGTATATATTAACGAAAATTTAGAAATCTAAATGTTAATAGGAGATTGGCTAAATACTGATTTTATAATTGCAAATAGAATATCTTATAGAAAAATAACATTTCTTATTCTACTTTCCATCTTACCTGCTTTTTCTTTATAGTATTAATACCTCAGGTATTAAATATTTGTGTGTTTTTGTTGTCCACCCTACCAAAGTGTAAATTACTTGAGAATAGAAACTTTGTTTTGTTCACTGCTTTATCCTCAGTACCTGGGCTTGTGCTTGGCACATCATAGGTAAATATATATTGAATGAATAAACAGTTTTATGACAGCATTTTAATACCATGGGAAGATATTCTTAATATATTCTCATATATATGAATATA
The DNA here is from genome assembly GCF_028858775.2 of Pan troglodytes. Taxonomy (NCBI): domain Eukaryota; kingdom Metazoa; phylum Chordata; class Mammalia; order Primates; family Hominidae; genus Pan; species Pan troglodytes. The sequence continues at coordinate 104,754,115 of NC_072406.2, read as the reverse complement.
TGTTCTTATATATGCATATATAATATAACTAAACATTTTTAATTAATATATGTATATTATATATAAGAATATAATTTTTAAAATGTTCTTAATATATTAAAGAGAAAACAAAAGCTGTTTACAAAAACATGTGCTATATGGTCCCATTTTGGGATTTATTAAAAATTCCAAGACATATCCCCCCCACAAAATTTTTAAAAACTCTAATAGGGTCCAGGCACAGTGGCTCACACCTGTAATTCCAGCACTTCGGAAGGCCGAGGCAGGTGGATCACTTGTGGTCAGGAGTTTGAGACCAGCCCAGCCAACATGGCGAAACCCCATCTCTACTAAAAATATAAAAATTAACCGGGCATGGTGGCGGGCACCTGTAATCCCAGCTAGTTGGGAGGCTGAGGCAGGAGAATCACTTGAACCTGGGAGGTGGAGGCTGCAGTGAGCCAAGATTGTGCCACTGCACTCCAGCCTGGGCAACAGAGTGAGACTCCATCTCAAAAAACAAACGACAACAAAAAACACCAAAAACTCTAATATACCATATATGGTGTAGGTAAAAGATAAAATGGAAAAGCATGTACTAGAAATTTAATAATGTTGTATAGTAATTAAGAACTTACATTCTACAGTCCAACAACCTGGCTTTTCATTCCAAATATACCACTTACTTAGCTGTGTGGCTATGAGCTAACAAACTTACTTAGGTTTTTCAAACTTCAGTTTTCACATTTGTAAAGTGGTGGGTGGTACGTTGTACCTGTTGTGAGGTTTAATTGAGATAATACAAAGTGTTTAGCAAGGTGCATGGCACATAGCAAATGCTCCATAAACGGTAGTAGCCACTCTAGCACCTTTCTAATCATGAAATTATGGTAACTTTAGTTACCATAATTTAGCTTTTGTTTCTAAGTTTTCTGCTATTGGCAAATGTTACTTTTATAGTTAGAAAATAAACTATTTTTCAAGTTGGTAGCAAGAACCAGGGTGTAAAATGGATTCAGAGAGAGAGGACAGTAAAAAAAAAAAAAGCATACTCTGTAATGCTATGTGCTTGCTTCAGGTAGGTGGGTTTAGAATGTTAAAATATCACTTGCTGTTTAGAACCCAGTCCTGGGATTAGGTGCCAAAGCTGGGTGTTTTTTTTTTTTTTAATCTATGTTGTATTTGAGATTAAACACATGATTTCAGTAAACATTTAATAGGCAAGTAACAATGGCAATAGATGAATCAAACCTGATCCCTGTCCTCAGAATGTTCTTGGTTTAGTGGAAATGACAGAATAAGAATCTAAAAAATAAAGTGTCTCAATTCCCTCATCCATACACATCACTCTCCCATTGTGACTGACTTCCTGTGCTGAACCAGAGAGAGATGTCTTTACAGTATAGAGGTATGAGGAGGAAACTGGATCTCTTGGAGGATTAAAAGATAATCCACTCCTTCTTTTGACGGGAGGAGAGAGAAAGAGTAACCATGTGGAAGGATCTCTGTCACAAGGGAACAAAAAGTTTTTCTGTTCTTACCTGGAGCTGTCTCCCTAGTTGTGGAAGCACTAATTGTCTGAACACTTGCCACATAGGTAATCATCAAGTACAGACACTGAGGTTGCCAAACCTTGATGATATGAAGGTGAGTGGGACTCAGTTCCCTGATCTCTGGGGAGCTCACAGTTTAGTGGGGTAGACAGACTGTGCAATAGTGTTTAGCTCCCTTACCTTTAAAAAGTGACACTGTGAATTTATGCTTTTAGGGTAGAAATACGCAAGAGGAAAGATACACCTGGTAGAACCTTGCTCAGGGTGTTGCTGTCACCAGTACTGCAGGCCCACAAACCTTTATTGACTGCTCACCTTGTTTCAAGTCATATGTCCCATCTGCAAAAAGATGTCTCTGACATCTCTTGCTACAATATTCCCTCTCCATTCCTAAATTCACTTGTCATATAACAGGCAGCCACTGATCTGCCTTTTATTTGGCTCTGGACATTTTGGAGTCCTTCATACATGTCAAAAAAATTGAGGCAAAAGTAGGTATATTTTATAAATAAAATGCAAATGCCTACACTTAAAGGCACAAAATAGAATTTTACACCATATAAAGGCAGCTCTCAAATAGTCATTTAGTACTCTCGAGAATTCATGGAAAAGTTCCAAATGGGTCATAGAATATCAAGGCAAGATTCTTATTTGATTCAAATGCTTACTGACAGTAACAGGTTATGAATGTTTATACCATTTATAAATAACCTATTTTTGAGGAGACAGAATCAAGATGAGAGGTTATCTTGTTTATAAAAAGACGGGTTTTGGCCAGGCATGGTGGCTCACATCTGTAATTCCAGCACTTTGGGAGGCTGAGGTAGGCAGATCACTTGAGCTCAGGAGTTTGAGACCAGCCTGGGCAACATGGTGAAACCCTGTCTCTATTAAAAATACAAAAAAATAACAGGGTGTGGTGGCACATGCCTGTAATCCCAGCTACTGGGGAGGCTGAGCCATGAGAATCACTTGAACCTGGGAGGCAGAGGTTGCAGTTAGCTGGGATTGTGCCACTGCACTCCAGCCTGTGCAACAGAGCAATACCTTGCCTCAAAAAAAAAAAAAAAAAAAGGTTTGTTTTTTTAACACTGCTTTCTTTTTAGGATAATAGTAATTTGTACAAATGGAAAAAATTTAATTCCACACAGAAAGGTATAAAATAAAAAGCAAGCTGTTCTTTATTCCATCCTATGACTGCTGTGCCCTCTTCTCAAAGATCTAACTCATTTCTTGTTATACTTCCAAAAGGAGAATTTTGCTAATATCATATATGTGACATGTATGTGATATATATGTGACATGCATGTGATATATCTCATATATGTGACGTGCATGTGATATATCTCATATATGTGACATGCATGTGATATATATGTGACATGCATGTGATATATATCATATATGTGACATGCATGTGATATATATCATATATGTGATATATATACACACACACACATATAAAATGTGCATTTTGGAGTCCTTCATACGTGTCAAAAAACTAAAGTAAAAATAGGCGTCTTTTATAAATAAAATGCAAATACATTTAAAGGCACAAAAGATAATTTTATACCATAGAAGGCAATTCTCTGTCTATGTATAAGGTGAATATTATACTCTATCTGCTAGTAGTTCAGTATATATGCCTGTTGGGAATCATAGTCATTTTTACAAATGCAATTATTATTGTTTCTAATATTTGTTTTAATTTTATTATAATACTTGTGAAATAATATTTTGAATAATATTTGTGAATAATTTTTTAAAGTAGAAACAGATAGGTGTGAGGTGTAATCATTTTCACATTTTCCTTTCAGTAGTACTGAGACTTTTCAGGAGATCCTAAGATTTTAAGCACTCCCTGTTGGATGTTATGATTCGCTTAAGTTCTGTTTTCCTTGTCTGTTTTCTTGTAGAATCTTTAGATGACTTGACTAATCTGGTGGTAAAGTTATTTTCTGAAGTAGAGAACAAAAATGTTCCATTGCCAGAATTTCCTGAACACCCTTTCCAAGAAGAACATCTTAAAGTAAGTGCATAAATTTTGGTATTTTGTCTTCTTAATTTATGGACATAATATATACCTAGTTTACCATAGAACAGGTGAAAATTTTTGGAGGTTTCATTATTTATGTTGTGTTTTTTTTTTTTTTTTTTTTTTTTTTGGAAACAGAGTCTTGCATTGTCACCCAGGTTGGAATGCAGTGGTGCGATCATGGCTCACTGAAGCCTCAACCTCCCTGGCTGAATTGATCCTCCCACCTCAGCCTTCTGAGTAGTTGGGACTACAAGTGCACACTACCACACCTGGCTAATTTTTGTATTTTTAGTAGACACAGGGTTTCACCATGTTGCCTTGACTGATCTCGAACTCCTGATCTAAAGTGGCCCACCTGTCTCAGCCTCCCAAAATGCTGGGATTACAGGCGTGAGCCACTGCACCCAGCCCCTATGTAGTGTTTTTTGTTTGTTTGTTTCTGTTTTTGGTTTTTTTGACATGGAGTCTCACTCTGTTGCCCAGGCTGGAGTGCAGCGGCGCGATCGTGGCTCCCTGCAACCTCTGCTTCCCAGGTTCAAGCAATTCTTCTGCCTCAGCCTCCCGAGTAGCTGGAACTGTAGGTGCATGCCACTGTGCCTGGCTAATTTTTGTATTTTTAATAGAAATGGGGTTTCACCATGTTGGCCAGGCTGAGGTCGAACTCCTGACCCCAGGTGATCTGTCTCCCTCAGCCTCCCAAAGTTGGAGGATTATAGGTGTGAGCCACCGCACCCGGCCCCCATGTGGTTTTAAATATTTGTCGGGATAATAAAATCAATCTCACATTTATTAGGATCATGAATCACCAAAAACATATCAATATGTTCCGGTCTTTACATGCTAAAAGTAGTTTTGGTAGCTGTAGTCTTAATAGACTGTTGAAGCTGTTAACCTGTACCTGAAGATAAGCATTCAAAACCATTAATATTTAGCTGCATGGTTCAGGGGGTCAAACATGGACTATATACCGACTGTAATGAAATTCCACTAGGAGAGTGCTGAGTCATTTATTTCTTTGTGGTCAGTGTATCATTTTTTGTGGCAATTGATTTGCTCTTAAATTTGGGATTCTCCCATGAAAATCATTCTTCATAGTTTAGAAATATTTTCTTCAGTAGGAGTCGTATATAGCTAATCTCTGTGATTTGTTTTCTCCAGCAACTTTACAAAATAGTACCCATTAAAGATATTAGGAATCTCTATGTGACATTTCCCATACCTGACCTTCAGAAATACTACAAATCAAATCCTGGTCATTATCTTGGTCATCTCATTGGGCATGAAGGTCCTGGAAGTCTGTTATCAGAACTTAAATCAAAGGGTAAGTCTCCTGGGCAGCATCTTCTGAGTGTCCACCACATCTTTTCACTCTGGCTCTCATTTTCTCCTGAATAGTGTCCTATGAAGGAACATTGTTAGATGTGACCATTTTGGGTTAGTGAGTGAGATGGTAGTTGTTGGCATGCTGTTGTCTTTTTTTTTTTTTTTTTTCTTTTTTAGATAGAGATGGGGTTTCGCCATTTTGCCTAGGCTAGTCTCAAACTCCTGGTCTCAAGCGATCCGCCCATCTTGGCCTCCTAAAGTGCTGGGATTAGAGGCATGAGCCACCGCGCCCAGCCAGTAGTCTACTCTTGACTGGGAATTGATTTGAGGAATCTTCAGGAAAGCCCCCACTTCTGCACCATCTTAAACTGCTTTTCTGAACTGATTTTTTTTTTCCCAATCTTTTTGCAAGAGGTTCATTCTGATATCTTAGGAACATACAGTATGAATTTTTAAAATTTTTCTTATCTTCAAGGAAGCCACATATGCAATCAATCATATTGATTTCCTTTGAATGTTGCAGGCTGGGTTAATACTCTTGTTGGTGGGCAGAAGGAAGGAGCCCGAGGTTTTATGTTTTTTATCATTAATGTGGACTTGACCGAGGAAGGATTATGTAAGTATTGATTCACCTTTTTACTTTTGAATGAAAATTTACTTTCTATGATGTTTTTTAACTTCTTCATGCTGTGGATCTGTTTTATGTTGAAAGCTACAACACTTTAATTCATACAACTTATCCATTGTATTTTTCATATGTAACTTGGCCTTTGTTTCATGGATGATTCCTCCCCCCTTAACAACTGATCATTATGTTGCACTTGTTAAATGTGGACTTGGCTTTTTATTTGCTCATTTACTGCCCCAACACCCTTTCTGTCACATATCTCTGAGCCCAGAGGGCCATGTATGTGGGACACGTAAAGCCAGTCTCAGGGAGGTGAGGACTGCATTTTCTAAGAGGGACCATCTTCCACTTATCTGACTTTACCTTAGGAGTGAGCTCACTGCTTTGAAGGATTCAAGGACTGAATGGTTTTTAAGTGTGCCCCTTTTTTCCAGTACATGTTGAAGATATAATTTTGCACATGTTTCAATACATTCAGAAGTTACGTGCAGAAGGACCTCAAGAATGGGTTTTCCAAGAGTGCAAGGTACTTTTGTTTCACCAAAATTTTTCTTAAGGAATCTGTTTTTCAAGAGCAAATACATGTGAATTAATTTAAATTTAAGGCCCAGTTAAACTTTTAAAGTTTTTTTCCTAACTGAAGTCTAAAATTTTGCAATGTATAATAGTATTAGTTAAGGCTTAGTTGTACTAGTCTGATTTGCTACTTGGGGCACAACTAAGGGGAAAGGCATCGTGTAGCCCTTTTTAGGATGGAAAAGGGAAGAAATCAAATGCTTTTCCATCACTCAGAAGAAAATCAGCAGTTTCTTGAGCTGGAATATGTCAGGGATTATGTTACTCCCTGCCTGAAGCTGCATGAGCTCTGTCATTTTCAGATCTTTAAATCTGTAGCAAACTCTCAAAGAAGTAATGAATTGCTTTATGTATGATTGTGTTATTAAAAGTGATTTTATTATTGTATGTATGGGAAGAGGCTGGCTTTTTTCTTTTTGCGTAAAACAAATGGTGTTTGTCTTTCAAATTTTTAAAAGCCTTTTAAAAAAGGGTTTTTAAAAATACGTGCTTTAAAGCCTATCGAGATTCTCAAATGTATTTTAGTATGAGAAACATCCTTTTTAACTAGATAAAAGTTTAAAGGTATAATCTCTGCTTCTGAAAATTGTGACAATAACTCCTAATCTGGGTGCTGTTCTCTGAATGAGTCATCAAAATCATCTATGGTGGAATTGTTGGATCTCACAAGGTTCTTTCACACAGTTTTTCTAAATTCTTTGGCTACTAGTTTCAACAACTTAGGCTATCGAGCCATATCCTGTATTTGTTATTTTCATTGAAAGTTGTTTACCTATTTTGCTTTTGGTTTTAAGCCTAGATTGATGGATTAAATTTTATACACATTAAGAAATTTTTAAAATATTCTATACATTTCTAAATCAAGCATAGCCATTTTTTCAGAAAGTGTGATAAAGTTAAATATGGAGTAGAAAGCTTATAGTGCAAGCCAAACACTTAAAAAAAAAAAAAGGTTTCTAAATAAGGGTGGCCGTATCTAATTGGATTAACTTTCTATTTTAGGACTTGAATGCTGTTGCTTTTAGGTTTAAAGACAAAGAGAGGCCACGGGGCTATACATCTAAGATTGCAGGAATATTGCATGTAAGTTTGTTGTTATTTTACTGTATACATTGCTGTGTGGAGTATTTCAGCAATCTTGCATATATTTTCAGTAATAAGTGAATGATTACAATTGAAGCTGAGGTATAAAGCTTTCAACTTTGTAGCAACAGGGCAAATGTTGATGTCAGGAGATGTTTAAAATCTTAATTTTCATCATCATGAAATTTATTTTATGTAATATTTTTATTAAATATGCATTTTGCTTATTGGCTTTAAATATATTTCAGTTCTACAGCATATCAGGTGTTACTTATATGAAAGCTACTGATCATTTACTTTTTTTAAATTTCCATTGCTACCATCCTAGTCTGAGCTATCATCATTTCTTGCTTGGGCTACCATGATAGTCTTTTACCTGCGATCCCTATTTTCCTCTTGGTCCCCAAATTTTCCTTGGCCTACAAGGTGATGTGGCCCCAGCCTATCTGGCCATCTTCTATACCACTGTCCGGCCCACCTCTCCCATTTGCATTCCACTCCAACTGTACTGGCTCTCTAATTTTCAAGCATTGTTTATTCCTCCCCCATTGCTATTTTCTCTACATGAAACACTGTTCCATCTGATCTTTGCCTGGCTAGGTTCTTATCATTTAAGTCTCCACTCAGAGTTCTTCTCCTCAGACCTTCTCTGACCTCCCAATCTAAAATAATGCCCCTGCCCCTTTTTTTATTGTTTTCGTAGCATCTCTCACTAACATTACAATATTTGTTTGTTGTCTGCCTCCCTCCCAATTACAATGTCTTTGTGCTTCTTGGAGGACAAAGGATTTCATGTGTCTTACCTACTTTTGTATCCATAGTGTGTGGAACAGTGTCTGGCACATAGTAGATGTTCATTAAATATTTATTGGATGAATGAATCAGTCAGTGTGTCTCAGTATATTGGAAGTTGCTTTTACCAAAAAGCATCTTCTGCATTGTTTTTCTACACTGGCCAAAAATATAAGCCATTTTTTTTTCCACAGCCGCTTCCTAAATGTTTGTCTAATTTGTTTCATAGAAATTTAGGAGGAAATTCTGTTCCTAAAAATGTGTGTACTTTATATTTTAAAAATCCTGTAGGTGTCAGCATTTTAATATCGAATTTTCTTCATTAACAAGTACTCAGTTTTTAACCAGAAACATTCGTGGTTTTCCCTGAAAGAAATGTGATTTTGCTCTCTACAATGGAAGTATGTTTGGGGATTAACAGTATATTTGGCAGAATCATCAAACAATATGAAACTGCTTAACAATGTGGTAGGAAAGAGACAACGATTTAGGGCTACAGAAAATTTTTCCAATGGAGTAAAATTTAACTGAAGAGAGAAAGGGTGTACAGTAATGAATTTAATGTGTTACAGATCTGCTTTAATAAACTATGTAGTAGCTTTGTATATTTTATTTATTTATATTTTCCTTTTTAAAAGTATTATCCCCTAGAAGAGGTGCTCACAGCGGAATATTTACTGGAAGAATTTAGACCTGACTTAATAGAGATGGTTCTCGATAAACTCAGACCAGAAAATGTCCGGTGAGTCACCATACAGATTTTACTATTATACACTAAATTTTCAATAATGATTAGAATCTGAAAAAATTTGAAATTGTGAATAAAATGCTTTTAAACATTTTATCAAGCATTGCAAAAGTAGAGAATAGTATAATGAAGCAACACCAAGCTTCAACCATTGATACATGGCCAATCTTTTTTAATCTATACCCATCCCTCTTCAGTCATCCCCCTTCCACCCTAAATTATTTTGAGGCAATATCTCTAAAAGATGAGGACATTTTTAAAAACAAATATAATTTTATTATCATAAATAAAATAGAATAATAACCTATCTTAACCTGGCTGTATTCTAACTCAAACGCCCAAAGTATCAGCCCACCTATCTGACTCATATAAGCAAATGAAGGCACCCTCTTTTTCTTAAGCCACAGTAAAGATTACAATCTCAGAATCCTCCTGATTGACCAGTGGTTAACCTGGAAATCAAAAGTCCAAACTCTTATAGTAGCAGAGGTATTCTTGCTAGAGGAAAGTAGTCCTTAAAGTGCTTGTGAGCCACCACATGATATTCCTCCCATAAAACTGAATTTCATCTATGTTTTCTAAAGTCAAATGATAGAGGGAATATAATTGAATGACATGTTTTACATTTTTAATTTTTCTCCTCTGTTAGGGAAGTATTTTTGAAATTCTACTGGCAATTTGGTTATTGAGTAAGTTTTTTGGAACAGTTGTTTTATGAATAAGATCAACAATGTGATAGAACTTTTTGTAAAAAAAAAATCTTTTTGGGCTGGGCGCGGTGGCTCCTGCCTGTAATCCCAGCACTTTGGGAGGCCAGGGCAGGCGGATCAGCTGAGGTCGGGAGTTCGAGACCAGCCTGACCAACATGGAGAAACCCCGTCTCTAATAAAAATACAAAATTAGCCAGGCATGGTGGCATGCATCTGTAATCCCAGCTACTCGGGAGGCTGCAACAGGAGAATCGCTTGAACCCAGGAGGTGGAGGTTGCTGTGAGCCGAGATCATGCCATTGCACTCCAGCCTAGGCAACAAGAGTGAAACTCCGTCTCAAAAAAAAAAAAAAAGTCTTTTTGACAGAACTATCCTATCAGAGTCTTTTCCTAGTTACCATTGTTTGAACTTTTCCAGACATATTATCAAAGCTTCATTAGCGATAATTGCATATATATGACTTGCACTATACTGTTTAGGTTGAGAACAATAATTAATGTCTTCTAATGTTCAGGTGGGCTTGGCCTATCTATTGTCACTCCTAGGTGGTTGGTGGACTCGGGTGACTTTCTTCTAGGAAATACTATTAGCCAGATTTTACCTGACCTCATGCTAGGATTCAGCTAAATATTCTATTTTTTGGGAAGCCAAGGCAGAGGAGGATCACTTGAGCCTAGGAGTTTAAGACCAGCCTGAGCAGCATAGTGACACCCTATCTGTATTTAAAAAGTTTTAATGATTTTTTTATGTTATGATACAGTGTTTGGATGAGTACAGATAATTATCTAGCTTCAAGAACAATTTTTTATAGAGATAGGGTCTCACTGTGTTGCCCAGGTGGATCTCAAACTCCTGGCCTCAAGCAGTCCAGCTTAGCCCCCCAAAGTGCTGGGATTACAGCCGTCGTGAGCCACTGTGCCCAGTCTAGAATTTTCTTTTCTTTTTTCTTACTGAGCCTAGAATTTTTAAATTGGAATAAGATACCATGGTTTTGAGGTTTAAAAAATATATTAAGGGTCAAAATTTAGAAATCTTTTTCAATGAAAATAACGTGAAATTATTTAGAAATTAAATTTCTGTTTTGAGGTACCCAGTAGGTTACAATGTTTCCTACGCAGTTTCTTGCCAATATTTTAAGTCCCCATTTATTGCCTAATCCTTAATTACTCAAGAATTGATTATGATACAGAAAATCATACTGAAAAACTAGACGAAGTTACTGACAGCTGTGAATTCATTAGAGATTGCTGAGTTGATCAGTCTGCCTTTAACAGCAAATGCTCTTTTTCAACTCTAGATAATTTACTGAGGAATTGAAAAATGAAGAAATCTTTCCTTTTCCATTCAGTGAACAACAGAGAAAGTTGTAGATTAAATATTTGTATAACGTAATATGTTAAGTTATTCATGCCTGACGTAGTTTAGTGGGGGATGGCGAGATATAGTTCACATAATTTAAATGGTTTGAAGTGATATATGCACTGATACACATAATTGCGTATGTAGAAAATCCTAAGGAATCTACTTTCCCCTTCAAAAATCTGGAACCAATAACTGAATTCAGCACAGTCACAGGTTGCAAGGTCAACATACAAAAATCAACTGCATATCTATATATAGCAACAAAAAAATAGAAAATTAAAAGAAGTATTTATAATAACAACAAAAGCATAATATTACTAGGAATGAGTTTAACCAAAGATAAGCAAGACTTCTACATAAAAAACTAAAAACAGTAGAAGAGAGCAAATATTAGCCGAGAAAAATGAAAGAAGACCTAAATAAATGGAGAAGCATACTATAGTCATACATTAGGAGACTTGATATTATTAATATGTTAGTTCTCTCCAATCTGATTCATAGACTCAATGTAATCATAACCAAAATCCTGGTAGGCTGTTTTTCTTTTTCTTTTTATTCATTTATTTAGAGACAGGGTCTTGCATTGTCACCCAGGCTGGACTGTAGTGGCGGGATCATAGCTCACTGCAGCCTTGACCTCTTGGGCTTAAGTGATCTCCTGCGTCAGCTTCCTGAATAGCTGGGATTATGGGTGCAAGCCACTATACCTGTTTGTTTATTATTACTATTTTTTAGATGGAGTTTCATTCTTGTCACCCAGGCTGGAAGTGCAATGGTGCAATCTCGGCTTACTGCAACCTCCGCCTCCCAGGTTCAAGCAATTCTCTTACCTCAGCCTCCTGAGTAGCTGGGATTACAGGCACCCGCCACCACACCTGGCTAATTTTTTTATTTTTAGTAGAGATGGGGTTTCACCATGTTGACCAGGCTGGTCTCGAACTCCTGACCTCAGGTGATCCGCCCACCTCAGCCTCCCAAAGTGCTGGGATTACAGGCGTGAGTCACCGTTCCCGGCCTTTTTTCTTTTTTCTTTTTTTTTTTTTTAGACGGAGTCTCGCTGTGTCACCAGGCTGGAGTGCAGTGGCGCAATCTCGGCTCACTGCAACCTCCGCATCCCGGGATCAAGCTATTCTCCTGCCTCAGCCTCCCCAGTAGCTGTAACCACAGGCACGCGCCACCATGCCCAGCTAATTTTTGTATTTTTAGTAGAGACAGGGTTTCACCATGTTGGCCAGGATGGTCTCGATCTCTTGACTTTGTGATCTGCCTACCTTGGCTTCCCAAAGTGCTGGGATTACAGGCGTGAGCCAACGCACCGGCTTTTTTTTTTTTTTTTTTTTTTTTTTAAAGACAGAGTCTTGCTCTGTTGCCCGGGCTGGAGTGCACTAGTGTGATCTTGGCTCACTGCAACCTCCTCCTTCTGGGTTTAAGCAATTCTCATGCCTCAGCCTCCCAAGTAGGTGGGATTACAGGCATGTGCCACCAATGCCCAGCTAATTTTTTAATTTTTTTGTAGAGAGAGAGTCTCACTATGTTGCCCAGATTAGTCTCGAACTCCTGAGCTCAAATGATCCTCCCACCTCAGCCTCCCAAAGTGCTGGGATTACAGGCATGTGCCAGTGCACCTGGCCTTTTTTTTCTTTTTTTCTTTTTCTTTTTTTTTTTTCTGAGACAGGATCTCACTCTGTCGCCCAGGCTGGAGTGCAGTGGTGCGATCTCAGCTCACTGCAACCTCTGCCTCCCAGGTTCAAGCGGTTCTCTTGCCTCAGCCTCCCAAGTAGCTGGGATTACAGGTGTATGCCACCACACCCAGCTAATTTTTGTGTTTTCAGTAGAGATGGGGTTTCACCATGTTGGCCAGGCTGTTTTTTCTTTTTTCAGAAATTGGTTCCAAAATTTATATGGACATACAAAGGACCTAGATAAGTCAGAACACTCCTGAAAAAAAAAAAATCACCAAATGTGGGAGGAATTAAACCACTAGATTTGAGGACATTAGTATAAAGCTTCAGTAATTAAGACACGGTAGTATTGACATCATATGGATAGACAAAGAAATCATTGGAACAGAACAGAGTCCAGATATAGTTCCACACATATATGGTCAGTTGATTTTTTTGTTGTGATTAAAAAACAACTTCCCTTTTCTCTCTGCCTTCTGATAATCACTATTCTACATTCTGTTTCTATGGGTTTAACTACTTTCGATACCTAATGTAAGTAGAATCATACAACATACCTTTCTGTGCCTGGTTCATTTCACTTACTATAATGTCTTCAAGGTTCATCCATGTTGTAGCATATGACAGGATTCCCTTTCTTTTTAAGGCTAAATAGTGTTCCATTATATGTATATACCATATTTTCTTTATGCATTCATCTATCAGTCAGTTGGGTTTTTTTTTTTTTTTTTTTGAGATGGAGTTTCACTCTTGTTGTCCAGGCTGGAATGCCATGGTGCGATCTCAGCTCACTGAAACCTCCATCTCCCGAGTTTAAGCGATTCTCTTGCCTCAGCCTCCCGAGTAGCCGGGATTACAGGCACGCACCACCATGTCTGGCTAATTTTGTATTTTTAATAGAGACGGGGTTTCTCCATGTTGGTCAGGCTGGTCTCGAACTCATGACCTCAGGTGATCCGCCGTTCTCGGCCTCCCAAAGTGCTGGGATTACAGGCATGAGCCACTGCACCCGGCCAGTCAGTTGATTTTATTTTTGAGAAGAGCATCAGCATAATTGAGAATGGAAAATCTTTTCAACAAATGGTGCTGTTCTACTAGCTGCGTATCTATATGAAAAATGATGAAACTTGACCTTTGCCTCATACTATGTATAAAATTTGAGATAGATCGTAGACCTAAATATAAACACTAAATCTATAAAACTTCCAGAAAAAATAGAAAAATATCTTCAAAACCTTGAGATAGGCAAAGATTTCTCAGATAGAACATGAAAAGCAGTAACCACTAACAAAAACACATTGACCGTGCACAGTGGTTCACACCCGTAATGCCAGCACTTTGGGAGGCATAGAGGGAGGATTGCTTGAGCTCAGGAGTTCGAGACCAGCCTGGGCAACATGATGAAACCCCATCTCTAAAAAAGTATGCAAATTAGCAGGGTGTGGTAGTGCGTGCCTGTAGTCCCAGCTACTCAGGAGGCTGAGGCAGAAGGATCACTTGAGCCCAGGAGGTGGAGGTTGCAGTGAGCCATGATCATACCACTGCACTCCAGCCTGGGCAACAGGGTGAGACCCTGTCTTAAAGAAGGCTGAGTGCGGTGGCTCATGCCTATAATCCTAGCACTTTGGGAGACCAAAGTGGGTGGATCACCTGAGGTCAGGAGTTCAAGACCAGCCTGGCCAACATGGCAAAACCTCATCTCTACGGTAATTCCAGCTACTTGGGAGGCTGAGGCAGGAGAATCGCTTGAACCTGGGGGCCGGAGGTTGCAGTGAGCCAAGATCATGCCACTTGACTCCACCCTGGGCAAAAGAGCAAAACTCCATCTCAAAAAAAAAAAAGAAAAACCACCAATAAAATGGACTTCATCAATATTAAAAACTGCTCTTAAGTGATACATGCATTTACTTACATCATTAAAATACATTGAAGAAAAATACCCAGAACACACACTAATTTTTACTTTACTTGCCACACTAGTTTTAATTTACTTGCCTCATTTAGGCAAGTAAAACAGTTTAAATATTTGTATTTTCCTCAGTGTACTTACATTTCCAGGGGGGAAAAATCAGCCTAAATCCGGTTGAATTTTATCATATACCTTCTACAAATAAAACCTCTTACCAACATGAGGAGAAAGAGCTATAGATTTACTAATAGAACTCGTTAGACAATCTGTTTTCCAGGTTCAAGCAATTCTCTTGCCTCAGCCTCCCAGTAGCTGGGATAACATGCACCCGCCACCATGCCTGACTAATTTTTGTTTTTTGTTCTTTGAGATGGAGTTTCGCTCTTGTTGCCTAGGCTGGAGTGCAATGGCACGATCTTGGCTCACTGCACCTCTGCCTCCCGGGTTCAGACAATTCTCCTGCCTCAGCCTCCCGAGTAGCTGGGATTACAGGCACCTGCCACCACACCCAGCTAACTTTTTGTATTTTTAGTAGAGATGGGGTTTTGCTATGTTGGCCAGGCTGGTCTCGAACTCCTGACCTCAGGTGATCCACCTGCCTCGGCCTCCCAAAGTGCTGGGATTACAGGTGTGAGCCACCATGCCCGGCCTGTATTTTTTTTTAGTAGAGACAAGATTTCACCATGTTGGCCAGGCTGGTCTCAAACTCCTGACCTCAAGTGATCCACCCACCCCATCCTCTCAAAGTGCTGGGATTATAGGTGTGAGCCCCCATACCCGGCCTCACTAGACAATCTTTAAGATTCCTTCCAGTTACTAATTTTGTGTGGTTTTGTCACCTACAACTAGTCATGAGATCTTGGATACATCATTTTTTTCTTTCAATGTTTATTGAATCACTTATGTGAAACCTCAGAGTTGACAGTCCTGAAAGGGGGACTTGTGAAAAGTTAACTTTATATAATGTCATGAATACTGGCTGTCAGTTAATTTCCTTGAACCCTGCTCATCTGCAAAGTGGGGATAGTGCTTTATCTATATGATGTAAAATGATTTAGCAAAGTCAAAAAGTGTTGTACAAACACAAGGTAATGCTATATTAAAGTTATACCATATAATAAGGATGTGCTTTTTCATTTTTGTAAGAAAAAACCATGATTTAAATTATAATTCTTGCTGCTCTAGAGCCAGTAATTGACCCAGCAACACTTCGTAGGAGTGCATTTGCTGGAGCATATGTTTTACTTTTGAAATTGCATATTTCTAAATTTGATATCTTATGCAATTAAATACCTCTTTTTACTCTCACATTTAAAGAGAAAGCACTTTTCCTCTACAGGATTGGTCTCTGTGACTGTTAACAGTTGTAACTGCAGTAGGTCAGTGACACATGGTGCAAAACAGCCTGGGATAATATGGCCAGCTGCCAGACCAGACTAGGGTGGCTCAAGGGTAAGATTACCTTCTTTAATACCCGCTGAGACAAGTTTAACATTGCAACCAGGTAGGGAAATAAACAGGAAACTCTTAAGAATGAAAGGAACCTTAGAGGCCATTTAATCCAACTCCTGTTAGGTATACACTTGGCCCTCCATATCCACAGGGGATTGGTTCCAAGACCCCCATGGATATCAAAATCCAAGGTGCTCAAGTCCCTTATATAAAATGGTGTAGTATGGTACTGTGTATCTGTTCTGCAGTATCCCAGCTAAGTAGTTACCAGCTTCAGTTTAACTTCTTCCAAGGATGGGGAACTCATTAAATACCAAGGTAGCCAGTTTCATTTTTGCCAGTCCTAATTGTTAGACAATTATTTTGAATTTTGAGACTTGATTACCTGTTCAAAGGTGTTTACCTAGTATTACTCAATGATCATTGTCACCCACCTCCCCTGATCCTATCATTTGGTGCCTGTTTTACCATATTAAATCTACAAAGACAGCTATAGAGTCTTTGTCATGTGCCTTCCTTTAGTCATAAATAATTCCATTTATTTGGGAGAAGTTATTCTTAATTAGTCCATGAAAGTCCTAGTGATAATGACGGTTTTCTTGTCTAAATGTCTGACAGTTAACTGTAGAATTTTGTCAGGGATCAATTCCTAATTTACTGGCTTATGGTGTTCAGGCTTCACTCCTTTTTTCTTTTTGAAAGTTACAGCATTTGCCCATCTCCATCTCCAGTTTTCTGCCTCATCTCGTGTTCTCCAGCATTTCTAAAAGTTGATGGACAATGATTCTGTTAGGATTTGGTAGTTGCCTAAGCATTAGAAATTGTGACTCATCTATGTTTGGAGATGTGATTTCTCCTTTTTTATTTTTATATTTTTTGAGACAGAGCTGGAGTGCAATGGCACAATCTCAGCTCACTGCAACCTCGGCCTCCTGGGTTCAAAGGATTCTCCTGCCTCAGCCTCCCGAGTGGCTGGCATTACAGGCGCCCACTACCACACCCGGCTAATTTTTGTATTTTTAGTAGAGATAGGGTTTCACCATATTGGCCAGGCTGGTCTTGAACTCCTGACCTCAAGTGATCCACCGGCCTCAGCCTCCCAAATTGTTGAGATTACAGGCATGAGCCACCACACCTGGCTAGAGAGGTGGTTTCATACTTGGCTCATTCACCTATCTTCAACTCCTTTTTTCTGTGTTTGGTCCACCTTTACAGTTTAAAGAGCCATGTTTATTTCAAAGACCAGGTAAATAAGAGAGGAGTAGTCCTGCCATCTGTTAACATGAGATTAACTGATTACATTTTGCTATAGGTCATGTGTCCTATTAAATTATGAGTTTCTTCCAAATAGGAACTATATTTTGTCTTTCCCAGAATTTGACCTGGTAAGAACTCAGTAAAAGTTGACTGAATTTTCTAAACTTTAAGCCTAATCTTTCTTGACTTTTTTCTTACTTTAAGAAACACTTTAGGCCAGGCGTGGTGGCTCACGCCTGTAATCCCAGCACTTTGAGAGGCTGAGGCAGGTGGATCACCTGAGGTTGGGTGTTCAAGACCAGCCTGACCAACATGGTGAAACCCCATCTCTACTAAAAATACAAAAATTAGCCGGGCATGGTGGCAGGCACCTGTAATCCCAGCTACTCAGAAGGCTGAGGCATAGAAATTGCTTGAACCCAGGGGGCGGAGGTTGCAGTGAGCCAAGATCATGCCACTGCACTCCAGCCTGGGGGATAGAGCGACCCTGTCTCAAAAAAAAAAAAAAAAAAAAACTTAAAAAATGGTTTTTAGCATTTTTCATGAGCCTCAATTCCTTTAGCACTTTAGCTTTCCTATCACTATTTAAGTATGATTTTTGAGCCTCATCAATAGATTTTTTTTTTCAACTTTCTGTCTTCTGTGTGTATCCTTTAAAAATCTAATTTGATATCATGATAGTGTAGAATTTTACTAGTGGAAGGAGAGGGTTCATCTAATTTGAATCCCTATTTAAAAATTAATGAGGCCAGGTGTGGTGGCTCACGCCTGTAGTCCCAGCACTTTAGGAGGCCAAGGTGGGTGGATCACCTGAGGTCAGGAGTTGGAGACCAGCCTGGCCAACATGGCGAAACCCCGTCTCTATTAAAAATACAAAAGACTGGGTGCAGTGGCTCATGCCTCTAATCCCAGCACTTTGGGAGGCCGAGGTGGGCGGATCACAAGGTCGGGAGTTTGAGACCAGCCTGGCCAACATAGTGAAACCTTGTCTCTACTGAAAATACAAAAATTAGCCAGGCATGGTGGCGTGTGCCTGTAGTCCCAGCTACTCAGGAGGCTGAGGCAGGAGAATCGCTTGAATCCAGGAGGCGGAGGTTGTGGTGAGCCAAGATCGCGCCACTGCACTCCAGCCTGGGCAACAGAGTGAGACGCCATCTTAAAAAAAAAAAAAAAAAAAAAAAGCCGAGTGTGATGTAATCCTAGCTACTATGGAAGCCGAGGCAGGAGAATCGCTTGAACTCAGGAGGTGGAGGTTCCAGGGAGCCGAGATCATACCACTGCACTCCAGCCTGGGCGACAGAGCAAGACTCCGTCTCAAAAAAAAAAAAGAAAAATTAAAAATTAATGAAACTGAAGTTTAGAGAGGCTAAATGGCTTGTGCCTAACTTAGATCTGTGATTTTGGCAAGATTTCAAAGAAAGTGATTCAGAGTATCTGCCAGAATCTCAGTTTCTTATTGCCAGGTCTGTGCCCTTTCCACTAATTGTTTGAATTAATCACAATTACCTATGAAGCCTCTTCTCATTCTTTGGACATCTTTTCCCTATTCTGTGTTAGGGATCATTTGTAAAAATCTCAGGAGAGTTTATTCTTTGGGAACCATATTGCCTTTTCATGTCTATAGTCAGGAGACCTTTTGTTTCCAGATGAGTTCCATCCAGCTTCGACAGCTGCATTCACTCCAAACATTTTTAAATGTACTTGAAGTCAACAGCATTCATTCTAGCCCGCTGTTTCCTTTTCTTGCTGTTGTAAGTTTTAGTATGAAAAGGTTGTGTTTTCTCATGTTTCATTTTTTAATTTCTTTCTTTTTCTTTAAATAGAGACAGGGTCTCACTGTATTGCCCAGGCTTGCCTTGAACTCAAGGGCTCAAGTGACCCACTCGCCTTGGCCTCCCAAAGTGTTGGGATTACAGGCTTGAGCCACTGTGCCTGGCCTGTTCTCTCATTTCTAAGGATCACATCATTACCATATTGGCAGCCTTTTCTTCCCCCACACTCTAGCCACATTTAAAAAAAAAAAAAAACTGGGCTGGGCATGGTAGCTCATGCCTGTAATCCTAGCACTCTGGGAGGCCAAGGTGGGAGGATTGTTTGAGCTCAGGAGTTTGAGACCAGCTTGGGCAACGTGGTGAGACCTCATTTCTACCAAAAAAAAAAAAAAAAAAAAAAATTGGCTGGGTATGGTGGTATATGCCTGTAGTCCCAGCTACTTGAGAGACTGAGGCAGGAGGATCACTTGAGCTCAGGAGTTCAAGGCTGCAGTAAGGTATGATCACACCACTGTACAAGACCCTGTCTCGAAAAAAGGAAACCTTATTTTTTGGTATAATTAGATTTTCGGCAGATGGTCTAAAATGCTACAATATTTGTACTAGTTTTTCTCAACTGTCTGCGGTTGTGTATACTATAGGTGTCTGTACTTCAATTATTGTGACCTTTTCTCCTAATTCAAGTGCTCTTCCCTATACTTTCACACTCTGGTGGTTGTGTATACTATAGGTGTCTGTACTTCAATTATTGTGACCTTTTCTCCTAATTCAAGTGCTCTTCCCTATACTTTCACACTCTGGTTCATAGGTATCTATATGGGTTTGATGTGTGTATACTCTGTCTGTACCGTTATTTTCTTCCCTGTCTTTATTTATTACCTCATACATACCCTTTCATTGTATATTTCAATCTGGAATTCCTTAATGATATACTAACTCTTGGTCTGCAAAGGTATCTCTTTTTGTTAGTCTGGTATTTGATCTGTGCCTAGTCTGAGGAACTGTGCTTGTCTATTTCCTTATAATAACATTTCACATGTTACCCATACACCTCACTTTGGTATATAGCTATCCAAATCCCTAAGGACTGTACTTGATGAGTCTGCCTTTTTCCCCTCCTTTTTTTTTTTTAACCTGAGCATTACTGCACAGCCTGAGTGTCTGCTTTCTGTGTCAGATAGTCATCTTCCAGAGCATCTGGCTTGGCAGCTTGTTTACTTTCTCTCTCAGAACTGAGTTTAAGGTTTTCTTGTTTCAGAGGGCAAGTCCACTCCACTCCAGCCTGGGTGTCAGAGTGAGACCCTGTCTCTAAAAAAAAAAGAAAAGAAATCAAGCGTTTAATGGAAGAGTAGATGGGAAGACCGTCTGCCAGATTCTTCTACTTAGTATATTTTTTAGAAGTCTCCTTGAGAATCAATCCATTCATTCTCTGAGAAATCAACAAAAGTGGAAGCCCGAGTTCCTAGGCCTGAGTCTTCATAGGCTCTATCATGTATTGAATGCCCTTAAGAGATACCATACACCCTTCATGTAGCTATATGATTTCTGTGAACTCTCTACACATACACCTCAAACGGGATTCTTGAACTACCGACATGCATCACTTCCTTCTGACGCAATAATAGAACTCTTTTATCTGTCAAATCCTCTGATTCCTCTGTATCTTTCTCTGGAACGTATTTCTTATTTAGCATGTTTTCTAGAACTGGTAGTGGTTAGTGACAGATAGGCCAGATCAGGAACACCTACAGCTGGAAGATTAGTCAGTCATACTGACAGGTGAGTCATCTTGCTTTAGGATATCTACAGAAAAGCAGATAACAAGACCAAGTCCAGTCAGCCAGGTAGAGTATTTTGTCTAGAATGAATAAAAAATAGACAGTAGTTCAGACTACTAGCGTTGAAGTTGGGGAGGTTCAACAAGGGGCAGGTATTTGGAACAGAGATTGGGATTCTCAAAATGAATGAGTATCATCAGAGGGGAGTTTTGATTGCAAGTACTAGGCTTTCAGCTGTGAGGCCAGCATTCAGAGGCTAGAATCAAACCTCTGGGGGTAGGTGAGAACAAGCAGGAACAGATATTATTTGAATTGGGACCTAATTATTTGAATTGGGAATTGGGACTTAAGGGAGAAGTGGAACCAATAGCAGGACTGACTTTACACCAAGTTGCCCAAGCTAATTGGCTAGAATTCCTTGACCCACAAGATTCAAAATAGGATTGGTCCCAGCCTGTGGTTGAGTCCACTGGTGAGGGTGTAGTGATTCCAACTTCAATGATTAAAAGGCAGTAGAGGCGGAGTGTCCCTGACAGTGCTACACAGGGATGGCTTAGAGTTTCACTTGTTCAGAACTTCTTTTGCTCCTCTAGTCTTGTCATTTTTTGTTCACTTATCTTTTGACATCACTTTACTTCTGCCTTCCCTCCTTGAACACTTTTTTCTTTTCTTTTTTTTTTTTGAGACAGAGTCTTGCTCTGTCTCCCAGGCTGGAGTGTAGTGGTGCAGTCTCGGCTCTCTGCATGCTCCGCCTTCCGGGTTCACGCCATTCTCCTGCCTCAGCCTCCCAAGTAGCTGGTACTATAGGCACCCGCCACCACACCCGGCTAATTTTTTGTATTTTTAGTAGAGACGGGATTTCACCGTGTTAGCCAGGATGGTCTCGATCTCTTGACCTCGTGATCTTCCCTCCTTGGCCTCCCAAAGTGCTGGGATTACAGGCATAAGCCACCATGCCCATCCTTGAACACTTTTTTCCATCTGACTTCTCTTCTGGGCTGTTTCTACTGTCGCATCAAAAAAAGCTTTTAGGCTGGGCACAGTGGCTGACACCTGTAATCCCAGCACTTTGGGAGGCTGAGGCAGGCGGATCACCTGAGGTCAGGAGTTCGAGACCAGCCTGGCCAACATGGTGAAACCATGTCTCTACTAACAATACAAAAATTAGCTGGGCAAGGTGGTAGGCACCTGTAATCCCAGCTACTTGGGAGGCTGAGGCCGGAGAATTGCTTGAACCCAGGAGGCAGAGGTTGCAGTGAGCCAAGATCGCACCATTGCACTCCAGCCTGGGTGGCAAGAGCAAAACTCCAACTCAAAAAAAAAAAAAACAAAAACAAAAATTAGCCAGGCGTGGTGGCGGGTGCCTGTAATCCCAGCTACTTGGGAGGCTGAGGCAGGAGAGTTCTTGAACCCGGGAGGCAGAGGTTACAGTGGTAGACATTTTTTGGTCTTGTCCCTTTCTCCCCTAGTAGCAGGAAGGCCTGTGTATTTGTAGTAGACATATTTGATGCTAGTCTCTGGCAGGGAAAAAAACATAGAGCACAAATGTAGCAAGCAATAATAAAAGTTTCTTGGGTATGTGTGTCACGTTTTTAAAATCTCTGGATGAGCCAGCAGGTTTTGTTAGTCATTCCTGTTAATTCTGCACCTGAGATACTCCTAGGAAGGAGTACTTTTTTTGCCTTTTTGGGTTTTTTTTTTTTTTTTTTTTTTTAAAGAGACAAGGTTTTGATTTGTCACCCATGCTAGAGTGCAGTGGTGTGATTCTAGCCTACTGCAGCCTCAAACTCCTGGGCTCAAGCAATCCTCCCACCTCAGTTTTCCAAGTAGCTGGAACTATAGCTGCGTGCCACCCCACCTGGTTAATTATTACAATTTTTTGTAGAGACGGGTCCCACTATTTTGCGCAGATTGCTCTTGAACTCCTGGGCCCAAGTGATCTTCCTGCCTCAGCCTCCTAAAGTGCTGGGATTTCAGGCATAAGCCACCACATCCGCAACTTCTTTGCTTTTTTTAGGACTGTTTTTTAACTGACTGTTTTTAACTGACCTTGTTACATTTTTTTCCCCTAGCTACTCTTCTTTTTAAATTTTAGTCAGTAGCAACCTAGAGGAATCTCTCCTGCGAGCACTTTTTCATACTAAAAATAATGGACTGTAACTAAAGGATAACAGGGACTATGATCAGAAACCTCTATTCATATATTGCTTGTTTTGGACTAAGCCTTACAGGATTTGCTGAGTCTTAAGAGGCCCAGCACATTCTTGGATATTGTTTATATTGTCCTGAGTCAGGTTCTTTAAATTCATATATACAGTATGAGTTTACAGGGTTTTTTTGTTTGTTTTTTCTATCTCTAGGGTTGCCATAGTTTCTAAATCTTTTGAAGGAAAAACTGATCGCACAGAAGAGTGGTATGGAACCCAGTACAAACAAGAAGCTATACCGGATGAAGTCATCAAGGTAGAGTTAACTCATCTATGAATAAGCCTGACATGTGAGGAATCACAAGAACATTGCTCCCTAGATCCACCAACTAAGGCCCCAGAGTGTGGAAGACTGATGACCTAGTGTTATCTGTACCATCCTAAGAGAAATCAACAAGTAGATAGGGAGCTGGAGTTTAGCCTTTTCATGAAGACATGGTACTCTAGCCACCTTCTCATGTGTCTATCAAACCACCAGGGTTGTGCCTCATGCCATAAAATGTAACTGAAGTGCAGAGTACATGGGCACAGGCACCAGAAAGGCAAGAAGCGATGGAAGTAGGAAGCATGAGAAACCAATGCAAGGGCTCCAAAGAGCTCACAGTCTTGCTGTGAACACAGGCTGAGAGCAGGCTCTAGGATTCATACCATCTTCACTTCAGGAGGTGCTATGTTTTATGCCTTATGTTATAGCACCGTTCTTTTTGTCAACATAGGAGAATTATGATTTTCAGAACAGGTATGTTAAAACAATATTTTGTCCCATTCATCAGTAGTCAGGATTTTGCTTGTGAATGTTACCTACTTATCTAGTACTTTTTCTTTCTTTCTCTTTTGGTTCTCATTGGCTATGTGCCTTTGAGACTGCGTTCCTTATTCCTGGGAAACGACCAGAAAACTTTACTCTGGCTAGATTCTAGTTAAACTCAAGTAATGGACATTTTAAAAATGTACCTGTGTAATGACATACAAAAAAAGGAATTAGTTTAAGAAAGAAGATCATCACTGGTACTTCACAGATCTCTGACATATTCATGATACAGAAGATCATTGAAGCCCTCCAGTGTGTGAAAATGTCCATCTCTCTAAACTGAGAGGAAAGCTGATCTTCCATGAATTAGTGCTGGGTCTGAAATAGTCCTAAAAGAAGAAAGAATCCCCCTGTTCACTGGACTCTGACCATAACCAACCTGTCCTGAATGGGAATTTTTTTTTTTTTTTTTGAGATGGAATCTCGCTGTGTCACCATGCTGGAGTACGGTGGCATAATCTTGGCTCACTGCAACCTCCACCTCCCAGGTTCAAGCGATTCTCCTAGCTCAGCCTCCCGAGTAGCTGGGTCTATAGGTGCATGCCACCACGCCCAGCTAATTTTTGTATTTTTAGTAGAGACAGGGTTTCACCATGTTGGCCAGGATGGTCTTGATCTCTTGACCTTGTGATCCGCCTGCCTCGGCCTCCCAAAGTGCTGGGATTACAGCTGTGAGCCACCACACCCGGCTGGGAATTTTTTAAGAACACATCTATCTGGGAACTCAGTAGTGAAATTACTTACTAAGTGTTTCCTAGTCCCTAGTATTCAGCCGTTCTGGAAACCTAAGATACCACTTAAGAAATATGGCCAACGTCCCCAGTGCCGAAAGTCACAAATGCAGGAACTAAGAACCGTAAAATCTGCAAGGCTGTGCCACACCAGCTAGAGATCGAATTACTGAATCCAGAAATCCAGAATTATTGACAATTGGTTTTTTTTTTAAATAGACAGGGCCTTGCTCTGTTGTCCAGGCTGGTTGCTTTTCACTCCTGGCCAGTTGCTTTTTTTTTTTTTTTTTTTAAATAATGAAAAGCCTTATAAATTAGGTTCAACAATCAGTGGCCTGTGATCTGTCCCACTTAGCTTTTGGAACTAGAACAGGAAACAGATCCAGTCTACTACACATTGTGTGAATCCCAACCTAAATCTCAACTTTGTTTTTTCTTTTTTTTTTTTTTTAGACAGAGTCTCGTACTGTTGCCTGGGCTGGAGTGCAATGGCGCCATCTTGGCTCACTGCAACCTCTGCCTTCCAGGTTCACATGATTCTCCTGCCTCAGCCTCCCAAGTAGCTGAGATTACAGGTGCACACCACCACACCCGGCTAATTTTTTGTATTTTTAATAGATATGAGGTTTCACAATGTTGGCCAGACTGGTCTCGAACTCCTGACCTCGTGATCCGCACATCTCGGCCTCCCAAAGTGCTGGGATTACAGGCGTGAGCCACCGCGCCTGGCCTCAACTTTGTTCTTAACCTTGTGCTTGAACTACTGGTTCACTTAAAAGTTCACATGATCATCTGGGAGAGGTGTGGGCCAGTTCTTAAGAAGTACTGAAAGCCGAGCGTGGTGGCTCATGTCTGTAATCCTAGCACTTTAGGAGGCTGAGGTGGGCAGATTGAGGGGAGTTTGACACCAGCGTGGGCAATACAGTGAAACCCCATCTCTAATAAAATACAGAAATTAGCTGAGTGTGGTGGTACACGCCTGTAATCCCAGCTACTCAGGAGGCTGAGGCACAAGAATCGTTTGAACCTGGGAGGTAGAGGATGCAGTGAGTGGAGATCACGCTGCTGCATTCCAGCCTGGGCAACAGAGTGAGATTCTGTCTGAAAAAGAAAAAAAGAAGTACTGAAGTGAGGCCGGGCATGGTGGCTCACACCTGTAATCCCAGCACTTTGGGAGGCTGAAGTGGGTGGATCAGTTGAGGCCAGGAGTTCAAGACCAGCCTGGGCAACAGTGAAACCCCATCTCTACTAAAAATACGAAAATTAGTCAGGTGTGGTGGCACACACCTGTAGTCCCAGCTACTTGGGAGGCTGAGGCACAAGAATCACTTGAACGCAGGAGGTGGAGGTTGCAGTGAGTTGAGATCATGCCACTGCACTCCAGCCTGGGCGGCAGAGCAAGACTGTCTCAGGAAGAAAAAAAAGAGAGAAGTACTAAAGTGAAAGACACCTCCTTTAGCCTGGCTTTCAGGCCATTCATGGATATAACTTAGTATAGCTGAAAGTATGGCTCTTATATAAATGACCTATTGTCTAGCAGTTGTGGGAATATATTCCTGAGCAGATTATTCTCCATTCTTTAAAGAGCTAGAATAAACATGATCTGCATATGGACCAGTCAGCTTTTCTGTGTTCCATAGTCTCAATTGTTCCTCAGCTGGTCATTTTGGAGATGTGGAGAGGAAGGGTAGATATATGAGTGCAAAATCTTTGCTAGTACTAGAAAGACTAACTCAAGTTTCAGGAAAACCCATCGATAGATTTGGTAGTACCTCCTTTATATATGATGGAAAACAATGCTGTGTGACATTTGTGCACTTAATATTTGCCCATATATTGAGCAGAGATACTATTTTAAACTCTTAAATCAGACTCTTACTGCATTTGTGTGTTTCATTATTCATCCAGAAATGGCAAAATGCTGACCTGAATGGGAAATTTAAACTTCCTACAAAGAATGAATTTATTCCTACGAATTTTGAGATTTTACCGTTAGAAAAAGAGGCGACACCATACCCTGCTCTTATTAAGGTAATGTGTTTGAATCAGTGATTTTAAATTTGGGGGACAGACCTAATACATGGGGGACTGGGTAAATGATTTCTTACATTTGGTACTATGTTGATTTGGGGAGTCTCACATCCTAATAGGTGACAAAAAAGCTGCAGAAAGAATAACTACAAGAAATATTAGAAGGTTAAAAATATTAAAGCAAGCAAACAAAACTAAACAGTGTAGAATCTAGGGAATCACTTTCTTTGTAGGAGAAAAAAGTAAGTCTGAGCTGTAACCACAAGTCTGTGGAAAGGTCTGTTCCTCTTTTCCATGTCTGCTGAAGACCCAATAAGGAAGTAGGTTTATGCTGCATCATGGACATTAAAGGTAAGAAAGGATCTCTAAAGCCTGAAAGAGAGCAAGTCCAGGGGGAGCTGTTGGATTTCCTGCCCTTAAAAACATTCATTATGACATAGTGACTATATCAAATTAATGGAATGATAAACTAGTGCAAAGGGCTGTTGAGAAGTAGGGTTCCCTCCCCATCTTTTTCAGAATGTCCTTTTCATGCTATTATTTCAGAACTTGAGTAAAGTATGTAAAAAATTGTATCAAATTATTACAGCACATTCTCCCTTCTAAACGTATTTCTTCTCCCTTCTAAACTGTTTCTAAACTCATGACTGTAGGCACACACACACAGATGTTTCTTTTTATCTTCTTCAGATGACCTAACATTTGGAAGAATTTAGATGAGTTCAATGAGATAACAATTAGTGTTTAGGAACATTAAAATTTGTCTTAAGCAACTAGATTATTAATGAGACAACCATTTTTCTTTCTTTTCTTTTCTTTTTTTGAGACAGAGTCTTGTTCTTGTTGCCCAGGCTGGAATATAATGGCATGATCTCGGCTCACTGTAACTTCCACCTCCCAAGTTCAAGTGATTCTCCTGCCTTAGCCTCCCAAGTAGCTGGGATTACAGGCACCCGCCACCACGTCCAGCTGATTTTTTGTATTTTTAGTAGAGACAGGGTTTCACCATGTTAGCCAGGCTGGCCTCGAACTCCTGACCTCAGGGGAGCCACCTGCCTCGGCCTCCCAAAGTGCTGGGATTAGAGGCATGAGCCACCACGCCTGACCCGTTTTTCTTTAAAAATGACATTTTAAAGAGTTTTATATTAGCTTATGCAAAGAGAAAGTTCATTTACCTCAGCTGTTTTTTATGTATTGTTTATCTTATCTTATCTTATTTATTTATTTATTTATTTATTTATGGAGACAGGGTCTCTCTGTTGCCCAGGCTGGAGTGCAGTGGTGGGATCATAGCTCACTGCAGCCTCAAACTCCTGGGTTCAAACCATCTTCTGGCCTCAGCCTCCTAAGTAGCTGGATTACAGATGCACACCACACCCAGCTAGTTTGTTTTTAATTTTTTGTAGAGATGGGATCTTGCTATGTTGCCTGGGCTGGTCTAGAACTCCTGGCCTCAAGTGATCCTCCCCCTTCAGCCTCTCAAGTAGCTGGAATTATAGGTGTGAGCTACCATATCCGACTTTTGCTGTTTGTTTTAAATAGGCCTTCCCAGAGCAAACTAACGAGAACATTAAACCATTTATATCTCTTCCCAGAGCTTCAAGGTAGTTTCAAGTGACTAAAGCCATTCTTAGCATAGCATGAGTGAAGTGGAGAGGCAAGATAAGTAGCTTATTTGTTCATCCTTGGCCATGTTGGTTATCCATGGTTGCATATTAAATTATTCCAAAATTTAGCAGCTTAAAACCACAACATTTAAGTTAGGCCAGATGCAGTGGCTCACGCCTGTAATCCCAGCACTTTGGGAGGCTGAGGCGAGTGGATCATGAGGTCAGGAGTTCGAGACCAGCCTGACCAAAATGGTGAAACCCCGTCTCTACTAAAAAAAATCAGCTGGGCATGGTGGCGCGTGCCTTATCCCAGCTACTCAGGAGGCTGAGGCAGGAGAATTGCTTGAACCCAGGAGGCGGAGATTGCGGTGAGCCGAGATCACGCCATTGCACTCCAGCCTGGGTAACAAGAGCGAAACTCTGTCACAAAAAAAAAAAAAAAAAAAAGAAAGAAAGAAAAAGAAACAACCCACAACAATTATTATCTCACACAGTTTTTTTTCCTTTTTTTAAAAGACTCGCATTCCATTGCCCAGGCTGAGGTGAAGTGGTGCAGTCATGGCTCACTGTAGCCTTGGCCTCCTGGGCTAAAGTGATCCACCCACCTCAGCCTCTTGTGTACGTAGGACTACAAGCACCCACCACCACGCCCAGCTAATTGTTCAATATTTTTGTAGAGGTGGGATCTCACTATGTTGCCCAGGCCGATCTCAAACTCCTAGGCTCAAGCAATCCTCCTGCCTCAGCCTTCCAAATTTCTGGGATTATAGGCATGAACCATCATGCCTGGTTTCTCACACACAGTTTCTTTTTTTCTTTCTTTCTTTTTTTTTTGAGACAGAGTCTCTCTCCGTTGCCCAGGCTGGAATGCAGTGGTGCAATCTCAGCTCACTGCAACCTCTGCCTCCCAGGTTCAAGCGATTCTCATGCCTCAGCCTCCTAAGTAACTGGGATTATAGGCATGTGCCACCATGCCCAACTAATTTTTGTATTTTTAATAGAGACAGGGTTTTGCTGTTTTGGCCAGGCTGATCTCGCACTCCTGGCCTCAAGTCATCTGCCTGCCTTGGCCTCCCAAAGCGCTGGGATTACAGGTGTGAGCTGCCGCACTGTATCTCACACACAGTTTCTTTGTTTTGTTTTGTTTTTTGAGATGGAGTCTTGCTCTGTTGCCCAGGCTGGAGTGCAGTGGCATGATCTCGGCTCACTGCGACCTCTGCCTCCCGATTCCTGATTCAAACTATTCTCCTGCCTCAGTCTCCTGAGTAGCTGGGACTACAGGCACGAGCCACCACACCCTGCTCATTTTTGTATGATTGGTAGAGACGGGGTTTCACCATGTTGGCCAGGATGGTCTCGAACTCCCGGCCTCATGATCCACCCACCTCGGCATCCCAAAGTGCTGGGATTATAGGAGTGAAGCCACCGCGCCTGGCCCTCACACAGTTTCTGAGGAGGGCCAGGAATCCAGCAGTGACTTAGTTGGGTAGTTCTGGCTCAGGGCTTGTCGTGAGGTTATAGTCAAGCTGTTGGCCAAGGTTTCAGTCATCTGAAGGTTCAGCCAGGGCTGGAGGATTCTCTTCCAAGTTCAGTTGTGTGGTTGTTGGCCAGCCTTAATTTTTCACCACATGGACCTCTCTGTAGAGTTGCTTGACATGGCAGCAGTCTTCCCCCAAAGTGAGTGATCCAAGAGGGAAAGTGAGTGATCAGGACGCAAGCCGCGGTGTCTTTTATAATGCAGTCTCAGAGGTATACCATTAATTCTGTCATATTTTGTTAGTAAGGCAGACCAACCCTGGTGTAGTGTGGGAGGGGACCACCCAAGGCTGTGAATCTCAGCAGGCAAGGATTGTTGTGGGCCACCCTGGAAGCTGGCTGCCATACGCTTGCAAGGGACTTCTGCCTCTGCCTTCCTCCTAGTGTCCAGAAAGACGAAGACAGGACAGTTGGTATTGGCTTCTCTGATCTGTCTCTTCCTTCACTGTACCCCCATCTCCCTAATACAGGGGAAATAGAAGGCAGATTTCACTCTGCTACAGGAGTCTGCAGTCTTTGTCTCCAGCTTCCTACCTGCTGACTCTTGAGTATGCTTCAAGGCCATGGGACAGCAACTCCAGAACAAAACTCTAACTATTGCTTCTGTCCTCCTCCTCTTGAAGAGTGATTTGATTGAACATTTTTGCTGAATGCGCCTCTATTTCCCTAACCAAATTGTTTCTCCATCACAGGATACAGCTATGAGCAAACTTTGGTTCAAACAAGATGATAAGTTTTTTTTGCCGAAGGCTTGTCTCAACTTTGAATTTTTCAGGTATGTAAGATGAATCTAGCTTATAAAGCTTATAAAAATCAACAATTACGTTTCCAGGAGTTGTCTGTTCTTCTTAAACATCCATGTCTAGAAATAAAAGGAATTAGAGTTATTTCACCTAGAAAAGGAGAGGCTGAAAAAAATAAATAAATAAAAATAAAGAAAAGGAGAGGTTGGCCGGTCACGGTGGCTCACGCCTGTAATCCCAGCACTTTGGGAGGCTGAGGTGGGCGGATCATGAGGTCAGGAGATTGAGACCATCCTGGCTAACACGGTGAAACCCCGTCTC
Source organism: Pan troglodytes (assembly GCF_028858775.2). Lineage (NCBI taxonomy): Eukaryota > Metazoa > Chordata > Mammalia > Primates > Hominidae > Pan > Pan troglodytes. The sequence continues at coordinate 104,723,482 of NC_072406.2, read as the reverse complement.
TACTAAAAATACAAAAAATTAGCCGGGCGTGATGGTGGGTGCCTGTAGTCCCAGCTACTCAGGAGGCTGAGGCAGGAGGATGCAGTCAGCCGAGATCGCACCGCTGCACTCCAGCCTGGGCGACAGAGCCAGACTCTGTCTCAAAAAAAAAAAAAAAAAGAAAAAAAAGGAGAGCTGTTGCTGTTAAGAGGTATTTTAAAAACTAGTGTTGTTAATTCTTTTTTTTTTTTCTTTCCCCATTAATGAGTATGCCCTTTAGCTGAAATGATTTATGTTAGCTATTGTTAGGATGACCTTCTTAGCCTTCAGGGTTTTGGATTCTGAGGAGGCCATAGATTTACCCAGAAGAAGACTCACTGAAGAAAGAATAAATAATTTGGGGTGTTTTTATTGCTTTGGCTTTGTATTCCTGGAACTTGTCTAGAAGAGGAGGTACTAGTTACTAAATGATCCTGAGTCTTGTTTTGTCCTTTGTCTGGAGCCCTTAGATACTGCTTCCTCTATTTCTGGCTTGATTACTTAAACATTACTAATAAAAAGGGAGAAGATGTTTAGTAAAATTTATGAATAATGCTATTGCAGTAATTTCTCAGTGCACCTTCAATTCATCTTTGTCTTCCTTTACTTATTTGTGTGTTAATCACCTGTTTCAGATTTTACTTTGTGAGTTTATACTTCATAATTTTATATTTCTAAAATTCAGTGGTTTGTAAGATAAGCCTATCATGGTTTATTTGTTCAGTAATGTTCAATATGATAATCAGCTTTTTCATTAATTTTTATTCAGTCGGCTTGACATGAAATTAGAGGTAGATAAGGTTTAAATGCTTTGGAAAGAGGGAAAGGAATTTGATTTTCCATCAACAAATATGTTGAGATTATAGTGATTATAAATATTGTGGTTTTATTGCATGAGATTCACAGATTATCTAGAACTGTGCAGAGATTTTTTATCGTTTACACCAAAGATGGGCTGTCAGGTTGTGGCTTATTATTGGTGAAGGGCATTACAAAGCTGCTTTTTATTTTTTGATATTTGAGAGTGATATTTTTAACACTCTAAGCAGCTTGTCACCTCTTTTCCATTTGGCCTCTATGATGATGAATTTCTTTAGACTACCCTTTGAGAGACCATTTTACATTTTTGTGTTCTCTAAACTGCCTAGCGCATTTCCTAGAACTGAAAATGTCTGCCTCCCACACAAATCCCTCCCTCTGGTCTGTCTTCCTAGAGGTAACCACTGTTCTGTTTCTTGTACATTTTAATTGAAATTTTCATGTGTGTGTCTATATCCTTTCCATCTTTTCAGAAATAAGATTATATTATGTGTAGTTAGCTATGGTTTTTAAAACCCTGTGATCCATATTTAAGCATATAGTATCTGGTTACAAAATAACGTATTTTTAAAATTAACACATGAACCAGAATTTAGGTATCCCAGTTGAATCCTATTCTCTTTTAAAAGTTAGTTTAGGGTCTTCTCCACTTCACCAGCACAGCTGCTGTGGATACAGCTGTTTTTGTTGTTCTCTTTTTTTAGGAGACAGAGTCTTACTCTGTCACCCAAGGCTGGAGTGCAGTTACTGCAGCCTCAAACTCTTGGGCTCAAGTGATCCTCCCACCTCAGCCTCCTGAGTAGCTGGGACTACAGGCGTATGCCACCTTGCCAGGCTGGATGTAGCATTTTAGGACACTCCTTGGAATTATTTTCTGAGCCTGAACCATAGTGCTTTGAGACCCAAAACTTGGATTTTCTGGCTTTTCACTTCCACCTGAGAAAGGTGCATAGTTGCCTGTGGGGCTGACCTCTGTGATATCCTCTCTTTTGTTTTGATGATTTTGTTTTTGTGAATTGTGCCTTAAGTTTTTGAGCTGCTATTTGCCAAAAGAAGGAAATCTGTCATCATGTATCATACTTTAAAAAATTTAATGGCAGAACATTTATTCAGATTTTCCAGTTGGAGAATATTTGGATAGCTGTAGAACTTTGTCTTTGATTTTAATTCTCTAAGTGACTACACATTTTATCCCTATTTTTGCTTTTTTATCAGCTTTGATAAAATTGTTGGCTTTTGGCTGGGTGCGATAGCTCACACCTGTAATCCTAACATTTTGGGAAGCCGAGGCAGGAAGATCGCTTGAGCCTAGGAGTTCGAGACCAGCCTGGACAACACAGTGAGACCTTGACTCAACTTTAAAAAACAAAATGTTGGCTTTGTTATCAGTACATTAGTTATATTTACTGTGCTACAAGTAGAGTGAAACTTTTAATTTGCTGCCAAACAAGCCAAGCAGGCACCTGCCTCAGGCCTTTAGCAGTAGCTATTTCTTCAGCCTGGGAAGTTCTCCACTCCACCCCTTAGATATCCCCAGGGCTCACTCCCTTGCCTCCTTCAGGTCTGAGTCCAGATGTCACATTGTAAGAGTGGCCTTGACTGGCCATCTTATGTAAAGCAGCAGTCTTTCTTCCTTGCTGCCATCACCCCATCATTCCCTATTCCCCTTACCCTGCTTAATTTTACCCCATAGCACTGTCACCAACTAATATGTCAAATTTAAATTTATTATTATGTGTCCCCTCTAGCTAGATTATCAACTCTGAGGTCAGGGAATTTGCCTGATTTGTTCACTCTTTATTTCCAGTGCCTAGAGAAGAGCCTGGCACTGTAGTAAGCATATAATACATATTTGTTGAATGAATGAGACCTTTACTTTCTTCTGATAAAAGGTAAGCAAGGTTGTATAGTCAAAGGAGCAGGTCATTTAACTTGCATTTGAATCCCAGCTCCGCTGCCACGAACTCAGAGGACCTGAAGAAAATTATGTTTCTTATCTGGGAAATGAAGTTTAGTTGATCACTGTGGTGGTTTAGTTCTTGTATTCTATAATTCTTTCTTCTTTGTTCTTTCTCATTAAAATATTTTTCTATTTTATTTTTCCCTAGTTTTGGCTGCTGTTATATGATAGAAATTATCAATTATTTTACTGACAGTTCTCTAGCTTTACTGTTTTGGGGAAAACTCAGGGATAAGCTAACATTTTCACAGGTCTCAATTTTTCTAAGTTCATGTAATTACCACAGACACATTTCCCAGTCCTTTATTCCTGTCCACCAAGGATGTGACTTTATTGGAGAGAGAGGGAAGACATGCAAATGCTGTATCTGTTCTGTCGGCCGTGCTCCTCCCGTTAGCCTAAGCACAGCCATGCATTTTGGCCCGTTCCCACTGCTCACATACCCTGCATTTCTAACTTGTCAGTTCTGCCACACCATCTGGGGTAGGCAGTTCCTTCTCCTTCTTCACTACTACCAGTGCGCACACACGCATGCATGCACACACACACACACACTCACACACACTTCAGGCTTCTTTTTCAGACATCTTCTTTTTTTTCCTCATAAGAAATAGCCTCAAGAATTCAACCATATCCTCAGGAAATCATATTAACCGGTGTTCAATATCTTGATCCATCTCAAAAGGCCATATCACATTGAGAAGTAATAAAATCAGCTATTTTACTGTCAACATTTTCTTCCAGCCCATTTGCTTATGTGGACCCCTTGCACTGTAACATGGCCTATTTGTACCTTGAGCTCCTCAAAGACTCACTCAACGAGTATGCATATGCAGCAGAGCTAGCAGGCTTGAGCTATGATCTCCAAAATACCATCTATGGGATGTATGTAAGTACCCACGCCTTAGAGCCTTCCACTCATCAACATTTTTTATATTGATTTGATGGAAGCATTTTTTGATTGAGGGTATGAGTTTAATTTCTTTTTTTTTTAATCTTTATGGCTAATCATATTTTCTCATTTAATTTTTAAGTTAGCTTTTATTCTAAGTGTTCAACTACATACCATTCATATTATGCAAATTTTCCTTGATTTCTTTTTTTTTAAACGTCTTTCATCAGAATGTCATATTTTTCTACTCAAACAAAATTGGACCCTGATTTAGGTTTAGCTCTTACCCATTCTGTATTTGAAATCTTGGTCTTTGGCAAAGGAAAATGAAGTCTTCCTTCTTTTGTAAAACCTAAGGTTGGCATATACTATTTCCCGAGAAATCCAGATCATGAGGCTGCATATCCATACTCTTCGGTCATGTTTCTTCATTACCATGCCACTGCTTGAGGTATCAAAGCATTTCTTTTGTTTTTCTTTTTGTTAGTCGCTACATTTATGCTGATCCTCTCCATTGCAACATGACATACCTGTTTATCAGGTTATTGAAGGATGATTTAAAAGAGTATACATATGCAGCACGCCTCTCAGGTTTGAGCTATGGCATTGCATCAGGAATGAATGCAATACTTGTAAGTAAAATGAAAACCAAAGAAAAGGCACCACCCCGTTTAAGCATTATGTTGAGCTTGGGAAAACTATTAACTTCGCATTTTTAAACAAGAAAGTTGATGGTTTTTTTCCTTGCATCTTTTTGATGATCAAAGAACTCAAATTAATGTTAGTTCCACTAATGAATGATTTAATAAAGTTTAGTGCATCTTGTGAACATGTATGTGTGCTACGTTTATTTGCATGTTCTTCTGCCTGAGATGTTTAACATATTAATCCTGAAAGCATGTTGTTCTTTCTATATAATTGAGTATATTAACATCTGTAAGTAGAAGATATCCATAGTTGTTGTGGTGATTGAATTTTACTTATAAATAGGCACCCTTTATTTCTGCAGACAGTAGTATAAAGTTTCTATGTTCAGATACATCTGACATTTTAATTTAAAACTTATTTTGTAGCATGCACCATTACCTACTTTATGTGTGTTTTAAAATAAGCATTTATTAAATCCATCTAAGAAATAACTAGATCCTTTCTTTGGAATGTGTTTCCAAGCTTGCTTATATCTCAATTCCGAGTTAACATCCCTTTTATGGCACACATTCATCTTCACTTTTCTTGAAAATATATTGCATATTTTAGTAAAAATGAAAACAAGAGCATTTTGGGGTACTCGTTGTTTAAATTCTTACACAAAAGATTGTAGGAATTTTAAATTTTATTTATTTTCCAGTGACTTTTTTTTCTTCACATAAATAAATTCTCTGGTAGCTTTTGTTTAATGTATAAGAATGTTTATTAATCTAACCATTCCCAGAGTCCACAGAAGTTTGAAGCTCAGAGATCAAAATTAGCTCCAAATAGAAAAGTAATCATCTGTTTTCTCTTTTTTCTGTTGATTTTTAGTAGCATATTACCATCAAAACACATAATTTTTATTTATGACAAAATGGGTTTTCTGCTAATTGTCAGTCTAGTTCCTACAGTAGGGAACATGGTGTGCTTGCCATGGCCAGTGGCCTTCCCTCCTGCTGAGGTTCTTGCCTATCATCCTGTACAGCGTAGAGACTTTCATGATATTCTAGCTGCAGTGTATCCCCTACTGCTTTGCGTGCCACCATGTGGAAATATCATGATAGAAATTCTCCATTCCCCACTTTTCAAAATGTTAGGCATTTAGAGACAAAGTAAATTTTGCTAAGTTGGCTGGGCACGGTGGCTCACGCCTGTAATCCCAGCACTTTGGGAGGCCAAGGCAGGCAGATTGCTTTGAGCTCAGGAGTTCGAGACCAGCCTCCTGGGCAACATGGCAAGACCCCATCTCTACAAAAAATACAAAAAATTAGCCAGACATGGTGGTGTGTACCTGTAGTCCAGCTACTCCGGAGGCTGAGGTGGGAGGATCGCTTGAGCCTGCGGAGCAGAAGTTGCAGTCAGCCGAGATTGTACCACTGCACTCCAGCCTGGGTGGCAGAGTCAGACCCTGTCTCAGAAAAAAAAAAAAAAAAAAAAAATGTGCTAAGCCAAGGTCCTGATGATACATACAGTGTATCCTTTTTACACATTTGTTTTGCCATTAGCTTTTGGAACACCAACAGAACTTACCAAATAAGCAAGTGGTTAGAATTGTGGATCCTGCCTGGCACGGTGGCTCATGCCTGTAATCCCAGCACTTTGGGAGGCCGAGGCAGGTGGATCACCTGAGGTCAGGAGTCTAACTATGTTGCCCAGGTTGGTCTTAAACTCTTGGGCTAAAGCAAGCCTTCCATCTCAGCTTTCCAAGTAGCTGGGACGACTTGTACGTGCCACTATGCCCTGTGATTTTTATCTTCTTACCTCACCTGTAGAAACCTTAAGTCTGCCTTTCATTAGATATTATTTTTGAAGAAAAAACAGCCACATTCTACAATTAATTTTATAAAAAGAATTTGAGTTTTGATGATATAGTATATGCCACCATAGTTCGGTGTCAGGTGAGTTTACTTACTGTTGGTTTTGTTTCAGAAAAGTAAAATTATGCTTTTGGGTATAGAGATTGTTAATGGCCAGGCACTGTGGCTCACACATATAGTTCCAGCTACTTGGGAGACTGAGGCAGGAGGATCACTTGAGCTCAGGAGTTTGAGTCTAGCCTGGGTACCCTAGCAAGACCCTGTCTCGAATAAATAAATATATATTTTTAAAAAGATGGTTAAGGCTGGGCATGGTGGCTCACACCTGTAATCCCAGCATTTTGGAAGGCCGAGGCGGATGGATCACCTGAGGTCAGGAGTTTAAGACCAGCCTGACTAACATGGTGAGACGCCATCTCTACCAAAAATACAAAATATTAGCCAGGCGTAGTGGGGCACGTCTGTAATCCCAGCTACTCTGGAGGCTGAGACAGGAGAATTGCCTGAACCTGGGAGGCTGAGGTTGCAGTGAACTGAAATCGTGCCGTTGCACTCCAGCCTGGGCAACAAGAGCGAAACTCTGTCTCAAAAAAAAAAAAAAGATGGTTAATGTTATCTTCCTAAGTGTTACACTATATACATTTATGACACATTAAATTGAATTTGTTTCATTTTTTACATGTCTGTTTTGGGATTTTCTACATGTTTAAAAATCAAGTCGTTTATTTGGAAGTTGTTTTGTGATATTTTTAGACTTTTAATACCCTGAATTCTTTCTGTAGCTTTCAGTGAAAGGTTACAATGACAAGCAGCCAATTTTACTAAAGAAGATTATTGAGAAAATGGCTACCTTTGAGATTGATGAAAAAAGATTTGAAATTATCAAAGAAGCAGTAAGTTTTCTGAACCCTGCTTTTTTATTCATAAGATAATATTGCTATATTATAAAAAGTTTTCATAATAGTTTTTATAATATAAAAGAAGCAAGGAGGAAAAGAATTCATAACCCTGTGGCATTCATCTCACCTTGTCATTGCAAAATCCTATACTCCATCCAGAAAGAAATCCTAGTAGACTCTGGTGGACACCTGGCCTCTTCTCTGTGGGTGCCAAGAGCTCACTGCAATTCAGAGTTGCAGCTCTGAATTTCAAAGAGAAGCACTTAGTGGCTGTCAGGGCCTCCTTGAATGTTCCATCCCAACCTCTAGTTCAGAAGAACACGCAATTCAGCAGACTGAGGTCTGCTTTACCTCAAGACCTTGTCACATTAGAGCACACTATTTGGGTTTGACATATCTTCCACTTAAATTCAATTCATGTTTGGCCCAGTAATGGAAGTATGGGATGAACAGCTGCTTCTGAAGCTAAACTATGACCTTTCCTTGTATACTAGAAGAAACTACCATCAGTTTTCAAATAAGGATCCCATATTTTATATGGCTACCTATTTATGTTGCTTGCTTATGGAGACTTTGGGGATGGCTTTATAGCATAGAACCTAAAGATTCCAAAAGACTTCCTTGAAAACTAGGGATAACTTTCTGAGGGACTGAAGATATCCCATAGTGAAGGCACTTATAGTCCATGTCAGATGCTGAACAAATGTAGCTTGGACAAAGAAAAAGCATGCACTTTTATGTAAAGATCGGAGAGGAATAAACCCCATTCTTAATTGTATAACTTCAGAAAGGGGAAAGAAGTGAATATCCTAGTAATACAGTTTATAGAGAATTGAAATTTGATTATAACTGGACTTTTGAAATGATTTTTAAAAGATTTATAAAATTAATGAACGCATGTCTCTTTCACTAGTATATGCGATCTCTTAACAATTTCCGGGCTGAACAGCCTCACCAGCATGCCATGTACTACCTCCGCTTGCTGATGACTGAAGTGGCCTGGACTAAAGATGAGTTAAAAGAAGCTCTGGATGGTGAGACTTTCTACTTAAAGCTTAATGCTTTCTTCATTTTTTTCCTAAATTCATTTTGGTTTATTCTGATATTGACTGTTTATACTTTTAAATAACTTGTAGTTCTATTAAAGCTGGCTGTGTATATGTTTTATAAAAACAGTGGTGGGCAGGATGGCTATAGTTAATAGTAACATATACTTTTAAATAGGTAGAAGGAAGATATTGAACATTCCCAACCCAAACAAATGATAAATAAACTTGAGATGATGCATATGCTTAGTACCCTGATGTGATCACTATACATTATATGTATATATAATAACATTATATACTCTATGAATATCTACAATTATTATTTGTCAATTAAAAATAAAATGTAAAAAAACAGTGGTGGCTTTGAAGTGGTTTTTGCATTCAGGCAGGTTAGCCACATTTACTGTTTTCAATCTGGACCTACACCAGTTAATTATTACTACTTTTAGATTTCTGCAGAAGGGCTGGGTTGCACATACCTGTAATCCTAGTACTTTTGGGAGGGGGAGAAAGGAGGATCGCTTGATCCCAGGAGTTTGAGACCACCCTGGGCAATATAGTGAGACTCTGTCTCTACAAAAAATAATAAAGATATTAGCTGGATATGGTGGCTTACACCTGTGGTCCCACTTACTCAAGAGGCTGTGGTTGAGAGGATTGCTTGAGCCCGGGAAGTTGAGGCTGCAGTGAGCCATGATTACGCCACTGTGCTCCAGCTTGGATGACAGAGCAAGACTCTGTCTCTGCCTCCAAAAAAAAATTTTTTTTTCTGCAGACTAAATGCTCTGACCCAAGTACTAACCTTGTTAATATTGAAGGATTTTTATTTGGTGTTTTTTTTTTTAAAGACGGAGTCTGCTCTGTTGCCCAGGCTGGAGTGCAGTGGTGCAATCTCAGCTCATTGCAACCTCCACCTCCCAGGTTCAAGCAGTTTTCCTGCCTCAGCCTCCCGAGTAGCTGGGATTACAGGTGTATACCACCACACCTGGCAAACTTTTTGTATTTTTAGTAGGGACAGGGTTTCACCATGTTGGCCAGGCTGGTCTTGAACTCCTGACCTCCGGTGATCCGCCTGCCTTGGCCTCCCAGCATGCTGGGATTACAGGCATGAGCCACCGCGACCGGCCAATATTGAAGTTTTAAGAAAAAGTTAGCTGAACTTCAAAGTCTTAACACACAATGTTCAGGTTTTTTTTTTTTTTTCCTGCTTTAGCATCCTTAGATCAGTTCAGTTAAAAATTGGAAAATGTGAAAGCCTAAAGAGTCACCTTTTGTTGTTTTTTTTCCTAGAATCTTAAGTCTAATTTTCAGGAGTTTGGCTTGAAAATCCAAAATTCCTTGAGAGCAGTGATTATACCTGCCTTCCATACCCCTTTACTTAGTATCTAGTATAATATTATGCCCTCAGTGTGTATCTAATGAATGCCTATTGAATGTAAAGAAATTACTTTCAGGATTTCTTTATTGGAAAAAAATGTAGATTGGTATCACCCTTTATTATTGTTTTAGATTTTTTACTTCTCAACATTACCTCGCCAATTAATCTTTCTTCCTACGTGCTCAGCCATAAGCATTAAAATGCAATAAAAAGAATTTTGGGCCGGGCGCCGTGGCTCACACCTGTAATCCCAGCACTTTAGGAGGCCGAGGCAGGCGGATCACGAGGTCAGGAGATGGAGACCACGGTGAATCCCCGTCTGTACTAAAAATACAAAAAATGAGCCGGGCGTAGTGGCGGGTGCCTGTGGTCCCAGCTACTCGGGAGGCTGAGGCAGGAGAATGTCGTGAACCTGGGAGGCGGAGCTTACAGTGAGCCGAGATAACGCCACTGCACTCCAGCCTGGGCGACAGAGTGAGACTCTGTCTAAAAAAAAAAAAAAAAAAAATTCTGGGCTGGGCATGGTGGCTCACGCCTGTAATCTCAGCAACTTTGGGAGGCCGAGGCGGGCGGATCACAAGGTCAAGAGATCGAGACCATTCTGGCCAACATGGTGAAACCCATCTCTACTAAAAATACAAAAATTAGCTGGGCATGGTGGCACTCACCTGTAGTCCCAGCTACTTGGTAGGCTGAGGCAGGAGAATCGCTTGAACCCAGGAGGCAGAGGTTGCAGTGAGCCGAGATCGTGCCACTGCACTCCAGCCTGGCAACAGAGATTCCATCTCAAAAAAAAAAAAAAAAAAAGAATTCTGTTGAATGTTTTAATAACCTTTTGTGACAAGTTCTTATACTTATGTAACACTATGCTTTTGATGTCTTCAGTGACACAAATCGAGCAAAGTACTGAAAGACATTATTTTGTTGATCACCTCAGGCATTGGATAGGAGACTAGATTATAAAAATCACTTACTAGAACAGGTACATTTTTTTATCAGGACAGTTAATATGCTTTTCTTTGCAAAATGATTATGGTCATATGCAATTAATAGCAAGAATTATACCTTTTAAAAATACCACACAATTAATTTTAAATGTTTTCCAAAACGAAGCCTACTTTTATAATGATCAAAAAGCAAAGGTTTGAGGGTTTTATTCACCCTTTGTTAGAATCTAGGTCAGATGGCATGTTAATTTTAAGCAGAATAAGCTCTATAGAATAAGCTCATATCTCAGAGGGATATGAAGGCTTCCTAAAATGGATTTTGTAAAGAGAATAGTCAGTTCTTTTTTGATTTAAATTTTCTGCTCAAGTAAATAATTATTCCATTTTGATATATATACTACTACAATAATCCAAAATGCCAGAATGGCTTAATTTGGAAACAACTCAGTGTGAGAGGCTGCCTCTTCAGTGACTCTAAATCATTCAGCTATCCAGGTGCCAGGGTAGCAAGAACTTCAGGGTTCAGTGTGGTCCAGCAGCATTTACTGACTGCCTACCATGCACCCAGCCCAAGACTGCAGGTGCTTGAGATTAAAAAATGATCAATTAAACATGGCAAAACCCCATCTCTACAAAAAATACAAAAATTAGCCAGGCGTGGTGGTGCATGCCTGCATTCCTAGCTACTCAAGAGGCTAAGGCAGGAGAATCGCTTGAACCCAGGAGGCGGAGGTTGCACCACTGCACTTCAGCCTGGGTGACAGAGCAAGACTCTGTCTCAAAAATAAATAAATAAAAATTTTAAATGATCAATTAGATGGGGTTTCTTTGATCAAGGAGCTCCAGTCTGGTGGTGAAGCATAAATGTAAGTAGATCATTCTAATAGAGAGAGACAAGGGGGTAAGTATTGTGGTGGAAAGCTGCAGAGAGTGCCGAGGGAGCCTAGTGAAGAGGACCCCTAAGGCAGTACAGTGGAATAGAATGAACATCCACTTTGGAATTGACCAAGGATCAAATCCCAGCTCTGCAATTTACTAGCTTAATGACTTTGAACAACAAACTTAAATTTTCTTAACTTCATTTTCCTATCTTTAAAGTGGGGATAATTGTAGCTACTTTATAGTGTGAAAGATAACATCTGTAAAATTCCTGATCTGTGGTAAGCACTTGTTATTTGCATTCCCATGTTTCTCCTTAAATGTCTATCACTGATTTTAGCATCCATTAGTAGATCTTGCATGTAGCAGTTATTACTATGGTGTCCTAATGGAGAAGGGACAGCTCTTCCTTACAGAAGGATTAAATTAATGTATGTAAAAAGAAAGAGGGAAATAGAAAAATTGCCATTAGAACTCCATAATAATAATTGCTACAGGCAATAACTACCAATGGATGCTAAAATTAGTGGGTCAAATTTAAAGAAAAAGAAAATATTTGTATAATCTCATTTACTTTTCCCAAAATAAATATTTAGTAATTACAAAGGGAAAAATAGGTGTAGATGGGCAAGTGGGCTTTTCCAAATTGCATATAGAGCACATATGAGTTATTAAATTATAAACAAAAGAATAAAATAATACATTTACAGTGAGGACATCTGGCAGACACCACCTTAACCAAGTGATCAGTTTTAACATCACTAGTACTACAACATATCAACTTCATGAGTCCCCTGATAGGATGCAGTGAGAAAGGCGCATTACCTTTGTGGTATTCTTTGTGGTAATACAGACATGAAATCTAATTGTGAGAAAACACCAGACAAACCCAAATGTGGGACTTCTATAAAATAACTGAACAGTGCTCTTCAAAAGTCTTAAGATCATGAAATATATGGAAAGACTGAGAAACTGTCAGAGATTAGAGGGAACTAAAGACATATGACAGCTAAATGTAATGGAGGGTTGTGGATCAAATCCTGGAATAAAAAAAAAGATAAAAATGGGAAAAATCCAAATAAAGTCTGTACTTTAGTTAATAGTATTATACCAATGTTAATTTCTTAGTTTTGATGGTTATGAAAGATGTTAACATTAGGGAAAACTAGGTGAAGTGTTTACAGGAACTCTGTGTACTATTTTTGCAAGTCTTCTGTAAGTCTCAAATTATCTCAAACAAAAAATCCCTCATAGGTAGCGCTCACTATGTCTTCTTACACCTTTGCAGATGTAACCCTTCCTCGCCTTAAGGCCTTCATACCTCAGCTCCTGTCACGGCTGCACATTGAAGCCCTTCTCCATGGAAACATAACAAAGCAGGTGGGTGGTTGAGGTTTTAGCAATCTTTTGTGGATCATTGCAAGATATTTTTTCCCTCTAGTCTTTCTCAAGATTGTTAACCAGCATGGTGTGATAAGAAACACATTAGAGTTTACTCAACCCTCTTGCTCTGTGGAGGAAGGTAGAGGGCACAGGGAAAGTAGAATGATGGTGATTAACTGAGGACCTACTTTCATGGCTGCCTCCTCTGCTGTTTTCTACCTTGTGCAATCATAGGAGGAAATGGGAGTAATTATCCCTACTCTGTATGGGGTGGCATAATTGTATAGTAGATAAGAGCACGTGCTGTAGAATTAGACAGCCTGGATTCAAATCCTGGCTCTGTTATATACTAGATCTGTAATCTTTTGAAAATGTCTTAACTCTGTGCTTATCTGTTTTCTTTTCTGTAAAATTAGAGTTATAGTAGCACCTACGTCATGTGTGGTAAGGATTAAATAGTACATGCTAAGTACTTAGCACATGGAAAGCACTACAAAATTTCCGTGGCAGTCTGTCTCAAGATCCCTCAGTCTCGGCCGGGTGCAGTGGCTCACGCCTGTCATCTCAGTACTTTGGAGGCTGAGGCAGGAGGATTGCTTGAACCCAAGAGTTTGAGAGCAGCCTGGGCAACATAACTCTACAAAAAATTGAAAAACAGCCAGGTGTGGTAGTGCATGCCTGTAGTCCTAGCTACTCAGGAGGCTGAGGCAAGAGGATCTCTTGAGCCTAGGAGGTTGAGGCTGCAGTGAGTTATGATTGTGCCACTGCACTCCAGCCTGAGTAACAGAACGAAACCCTGTCTCAAAAAAAAAAAAAGAAAAGATCCCTTGGTCTCTACCACTCTGCTATACCCCCTCCAGAACAATATGCCCAAGGTCAGATGCTAATAAGTGGCAGAAGCAAGATTCTTACCAAGGTCATTTTACCTACAATAACGCCTATGTTTGCCTCCCTTGCTTTTCTGTGACCCCAGGTGTCTGTAGTCAGGATCATTTCACTTGAGACCATCTTTGGCAGTGCCTTTTTTCCAGCATCAGCATCAGCATCAGTGTTGATGATTGTTTGGGTGACTGTTTCTTTCACCACTACCATATTGACTCTATTGAAAAATGACCATACTGACAAATTCAATTTTTATCCATTTGAATAGGATCAAATGTATTTAAGGTTTTAGAATCCACTTTTATGATAAACAAAGCCAGTTTATTTCACAAACAAGATATGTTTATGTTTTTGTAATATGCTGGGACGTATCTTTTTCCATAGGCTGCATTAGGAATTATGCAGATGGTTGAAGACACCCTCATTGAACATGCTCATACCAAACCTCTCCTTCCAAGTCAGCTGGTTCGGTATAGAGAAGTTCAGCTCCCTGACAGTAAGTAGAGATGTTGTAACTTTGGGAATGGACTATTTTGACATAACAGTGTGGGTGATTACAGGTGGGCTGAATTTGGTATAGTTTTATGCCAAAGATTTACTTGGGAACCTCTACTATTTACAGAAGTATGATTAGAGATAGGTAATTCTGCCAAAAAAATTTTTGGTAGGAGGGCCAAATAAGTAAAATTGGAGATAGGCAATAATTTTGAAGAGAATGATACTGGAATTGACGGGTACTTGAATGAAGGGGAATTAGGAAGTAAAAATATCACAAAGCTATTGACTATGAGTCATGAAATAAAATACATTTATAAAAATGGAAACTGGAATTATAATATTTAATTGGAAACCCATAGGATTCTTTGGCAGAAATAGTTTTAGGAAACCCACAGGTGCAGATAACATGTAATCATTACAAGTATATTTTTATAAGGGATTAACAAAGACTTTTATTGAATTTATATATTGGGGTTTACAATGTTGGGTTACTTTTACATTAACAGTGGCTTCTTCTGATAAAAACTCATTAAGCATTATTGTCAATATTGCTCAAAACTGTGTAATAGAAGGTATATTAAATGAAGGAATAGAAGCTTTTTTTGGCCAAGCTTGATTGTTTGGTTGTTCCCTATGCATGAACCATCTGTGCTGCCTTTCCCTCCCAGCTATTTTATCCTCCCAAAATGGTGTTCTCCTTTCCCCCTTCTTCTTCATGGGCCAGTGCCTACATCCTACTTCTCCTTCCAGGCCTATTTTATAAGCTACTTATTCCACTAAACTTTTTCTAAAACTCCCAGCTAGAAATAATCACATCTACCTCTGGACTTGCAGCACAATTTTTCTGAACCTCCCTATTCAAGCTACTTAGCACTTCTCTTGTGTTGGGATTGAAGTGCATCTCCATCTTCTTGTTAGACTGTACATTCCTTAAAGCCAAAGTCTGTGTCTAGTTCATTTGAGTAGCTTCTAAAGCAACTGGAACATATTATTACTTCAGGATACCTTTGTTGAATGCTTAGAGATACGTTGAGCCCAGCTCTGCTGTTGTGCATGACCAGTCATCACAGATCTGGTAGTGGTTTATTTCCAACTTTTGCCAGTTTATTCCTCACTCACTAAAACCAGGACAAGACTCAGGATGTGCTGATCCCACTACAATTAGAGAAAGACTCAGGATATTCTATGCAAGAGCCATAGCAGTTGACTTCAAAGTGAGGCCAGTGTAGAAACAATATTTCAAAGTGCAAGTCATCCTTCTTACTTCTTTTGACTCTACTTCCCTCTTTCTGTCTCCTTTCCTAGGATCTTAATCTCTTTTGCCTCCTAAGTACCCTCCCAAATTTCTCCATGTTCAAAAATAGCCCAGTTCACATCTCATTCTCAAAATGCTAAGTGGTAGGAAATCATGCTGAATTAGCCAGCTGATCAGATGTGAATCTTTAAATAGTTCTTCACTTAACTCTTCATGGAAAGGCACTTAGTATTTAAAAATAAAATATTCAGGCCTGGGTGGTGGCTCATTCCTATAATCCCAGCACTTTGGGAGGCCAAGGTAAAAAGATTGCTTGAAGCCAGGAATTTGAGATTAGGCTGGGTAAAATAGAACTTGTTTCTACAAAAAATTTAAAATAAAAAAAATTAGCTGGGCATAGTGGCGCACACCTGTAGCTACTTAGGAGGCTGAGGTGGGATGATCGCTTGAGCCCAGGAGGTTGAGGCTGCAATGAGCCATGATTGTGCCACTGCACTCCAGTCTGGGTGCCAGAGTGACAGACTGTCTCAAGTGAAAAGGAAAATTTTCAAGCATTATAAAGGAGATGTTTTATTTATTTTTATTATTATTTTTTGAGACGGAGTCTTACTCTGTCACCCAGGCTGGAGTATAGTGGCACAGTGTCAGCTCACTGCAACCGAGAAGATGTTTTAGAATATATATGAAAAGGGCCAGGCAGCCGGGTGCAGTGGCTCACACCTGTAATCCCAGCACTTTGGGAGGCTGAGGTGGGCGGATCACCTGAGGTCAGGAGTTTGAGACCAGCCTGGCCAACATGGTGAAACCCCGTCTCTACTAAAAATACAAAAATTAGCTGGGCATAGTGGCAGGCACCTGTAATCCCGGCTACTTGGGAGCTGAGGTAGGAGAGTTGCTTGAACCCAGGAGATGGAGGTTGCAGTGAGCCGAGATTGCACCACTGCACTCCAGCCTGGGTGACAGAGCGAGACTCCGTCTCAAAAAAAAAAAAAAAGAAAAGGGCCAGGCTTGGTGGCCTACGTCTGTAATCCCAGCATTTTGGGAGGCCAAAGCAGGCGGATCACCTCAGGTCAGGAATTCAAGACCAGCGTGGCCAACATGGCAAAACCCCGTATCTACCAAAAATAGAAAAATTAGCCAGGTGTGGTGGCACATGCCTATAGTCCCAGCTACTCAGGAGGCTGAGGCAAGAGAATTGCTTGAACCCAGTAGGCGGAGGTTGCAGTGAGCTGAGATGGCACCACTTCACTCCAGCCTGGGTGACAGAGCAAGACTTTGTCTCAAAAAAAAAAGTATGAAAAGGCTAGAAGGATGTGAGGTGGGTGAGGGAGAGAGGCTTACAGGCCACGTTCCTCTCTCTCTGCTTTTTTTTTTTTTTTTTTGAGACAGGGTCTCACTCTGTGTCTTGGTCTGGAGTGCAGTGGTATACTCACAGCTCACTGCAGCCTCAAACTCCTGGGGTCAAGTGATCCTCCCGCCTCAGCCTCCCAAGTAGCTGGGACTATAAATGTGAGCGATGGCACTGGCTCCCCTCCTTCTGATGAGAGGGAACTTAGTGCTGCCAATTTATAATTAGTAAGTTTGACTGTTGGTCAAAGTTGGACATGATCAGAAAAGTGAAATCAATGAAATACAACTCCAGGCTTCTCTACCTCCCTTTTCTATTAATGTCTAAATTATCATCTGTAAGTGTGGGCAGACATAGCATTGACTTTATTAAACCCCAAATAAGTTTTTGAACTTGCTGCTGTCTTTTTGAAACTTCCTAGGAGGATGGTTTGTTTATCAGCAGAGAAATGAAGTTCACAATAACTGTGGCATCGAGATATACTACCAAACAGACATGCAAAGCACCTCAGAGAATATGTTTCTGGAGCTCTTCTGTCAGATTATCTCGGAACCTTGCTTCAACACCCTGCGCACCAAGGAGCAGTTGGGTGAGAGGAAAGTGGGGAAATAGCAGGGTACTGTAGACTTTGATGAATTATTTTCCCTGTAAAACATTCTCCACATTTTCACCTAACACTGTATATCAGGCATGGTCTACTTAGAGAGACTTGAGAAAACCTTATTACAGAGAATCCACTTCTAAAAGATAAGCAATCACTATCTTATGGACATTAAAGCAATTATTTATGAGATGATACTGCATATTATATACATGTCAATAAAGAGGGCATTTTAAGTGGGGGAAAAGGATACTAAGGACAAGCTTATGGGTAGCAAGATGAGAAATGAGCCATCCAGAGGAGCTTAGATTCACTAAAGCCTGAGTTCCTTGAGGGCAGGTATTATCTCTCATTCATCTTTATATCCCAAGCCTGGGACATACAGAAGGCACAGCAAGTGTTCGCAGTTTTAGATACTGTTAAAAGTCTTGAGGTACTGGCAGATTTGATCAATGAGGAAAGAAGCTCAAAGAAGTCCCAGTAATGACAGAAAGGAACCAGTGAAAAAAGGATGAGTCTCTCCAAGTACCCATCATTGTTTAAATACCCATTGTGCTAGGTGCTGGACATGGAAAATGGATGGTCTGGATGGTCCTGCCTTTCGAGGAGCTCACAGTCAAATCAGGATGGCAGGCCTGTAAAGGGATAATTTTAGTACAGCATGGTAAATGTTATTATAAGAGCTCAAACTATTGGCCGGGCACGGTGGCTCACGCCTATAATCCCAGCACTTTGGGAGGCTGAGGCGGGTGGATCACGTGAGGTCAGGAGTTCAAGACCAGACTGGCCAACATGGTGAGACCCCATCTTTACTAAAAATACAAAGATTAGCTGGGCGTGGTGGTGCATGCCTGTAATCCCAGCTACTCGGGAGGCTGAAGCAGAGAATCACTTGAACCCGGGAGGCGGAGTTTGCAGTGAGCGGAGATCGCGCCACTTGACTCCAGCTTGGGTGACAGAGCGAGACTCCATCTCAAAGAAAATCAAACTATGAATGGCTATGTTGAAGATAGAAACTTCCTCAGAAGTGAGACCCAGAGGCACCACAGCTGTTGGAGGTGGTAGATCAGGGCAGGGCAGCTGAAGGAGATAAGCCAAGAGCTTGGTTTTGAAAAGGTGTTGAAGGAAGGTAGTGCATGTCCTCATGAGATAACATGGAAGTATGACTTTTAGTTAGCTTGATCTCTAGAGAGTTGCATTCTGAATTAATTGGTTCAGGAATGGATTATCTAACAAGAAATACAGTAGGAGAGCCAGGTTCATATGCGGAACTTGGATGTTAAAGGAAACACAGCTAGGACTGTCACTAAGGGATGAAAATGAGTCCAGCATTTTATATTCTGGGAGTAACTTTAGCATAGATTGAAGAGGATTAACTCACAGAGAGTGAGGAGTGATGGGAGTTTGAATAATGAATAGGATTTTTTTCCTAAGAAGAAGAAAAAGTCATCTCCAACTTTGTAATTCTTCAGAGAGCTCTTCTGCTCTGTCCTTAGGAACTGAAACCATCTTAAGTGCTCATATTTCTTTAAGAGGTGAATACTCTAAAACCTTAAACTAGATTTTATTTGCTCAGACAGGTTAGTTTTTGAAGGATTAAAAATGACCCAGGTCTCAAATGCCACGGTCATGACTGGCTGATGTCTGTGTTTCAGGCTATATCGTCTTCAGCGGGCCACGTCGAGCCAATGGCATACAGGGCTTGAGATTCATCATCCAGTCAGAAAAGCCACCTCACTACCTAGAAAGCAGAGTGGAAGCTTTCTTAATTACCATGGAAAAGTCCATAGAGGACATGACAGAAGAGGCCTTCCAAAAACACATTCAAGCATTAGCAATTCGTCGACTAGACAAACCAAAGAAGCTATCTGCTGAGTGTGCTAAATACTGGGGAGAAATCATCTCCCAGCAATATAATTTTGACAGAGGTAAGGTAAAATTAGGGCTCCAACATTTATGGCATTCAAGTAACATTTGATTAAGGCCATTCTACAAAATGGTATTCATTTTGTAGGTGATATTCCGTTACCTATTTGGGGAGTTGGGGTGGGGGGATGGCTGGCACTTCCAAAGAACTGTTACTTAATTTAACCCCAGTTTTCTGTTAGAAACCTTATCTCTTTTTTTTTTTCCTCCAAACCTAGACCTGGATCTACCCATATCTCACAATAAAGTATTAATAATTCAATTTCACATTTTTGTTTCATCAGTGTATCCTGAGATTCTGATCACAGATACCTAAGTATCTATTTCCCATAATACTAAAAAAATGAGATAATACCAGATTGAACCCCTTTGAGGCAAATGCTGCCCTTGAGGCACAGGAGTTCAAACATTTGCCTGTAGGGATCTCCAAAGATTTTTCACTCCTTTCAGATTTGGGAGAGCTGTGATTCTTGAAGTCTCCTGTCTTGAATCAGCTTCCTTTCACCTTGCTTCTAGAGCATAGATTAACAATGGATTGTGCTAAGCTGTACTAGAAGTCAGGGGATGTGGGTTGTGTTCTTACTCTGACACCAACAAGCTAAAAATCTTGGTCAAGACACCTTTTTTGGACCTCAGTTTCCTTACCCATAATTTTTATTTTTGTTTTGTTCTTTCAGAAAGTATCTCACTCTGTCAGCCAGGCTTGAGTACAGTGTGTCAGCATAGCTCACTGTAGCCTTGAATTCCTAGGCTCAAGCGATTCTCCTGCCTCAGGCTCCCAAAGTGCTGCGATTACAGGCATGAGCCACCACGTCCAGCCTACTTATAATTTATCTAGCAGTTGGATTCACTATTAATGATAATACTATCTCTCATTTATTGAGCATTTGCCGTGTACCTAGCAGTGTTATTGTCATGTATCTTTTTCCTAATTCTCACTGCAGCCCTTATTAAGTAGTTATCATCCCCAATTTCCAGATGAGGAAACTGAGGCTTAGAAAAGTTGAGGTGACTGGCCAAGATCCAAAAGCTCATAACCAGAGAGCCAGGATGTGAATCCAGGCTGGCCTGGCTCCTGAGCCAAGGCTCTTACCCATTGCAGTACATCCACTTACTTTTTTTTTTTTTAAGATGGAGTTTCGCTCTTGTTGCCCAGGCTGGAGTGCAATGGCACGATCTCCGGCTCACCGCAACCTCTGCCTCCCGGGTTCAAGCAATTCTGCCTCAGCCTCCCAAGTAGCTGGGATTACAGGCATGTGCCACCACTTTGTATTTTTAGTAGAGATGGGGTTTCTCCATGTTGGTCAGGGTGGTCTCGAACTCCCAACCTTAGGTGATCCCCCTGCCTCGGCCTCCCAAAATGCTGGGATTACAGGTGTGAGCCATTGCACCTGGCCTTTTTTTTTTTTTTTTTTTGAGACAGTTTTGCTCTGTCGCCCAGGCTGTAGTATAGTGATGTGATCTTGGCTCACTGCAACCTCTGCTTCCCGGGTTCAGGTGATTCTCATGTCTCAGCCTCTCCCGAGTAGCTAGGTCTACAGGCACACTCCACTATGCCTGGCTAATTTTTATATTTTTAGTAGAGATGGGGTTTCACCATGTTGGCCAGGCTGGTCTCAAACTTCTGGCCTCGAGTGATCCACCTACCTTGGCCTCCCAAAGTGCTGGGATTACAGGCATGAGCCACTGTGCCCAGCCAGCATCCACTTACTTTTATTTGAAATCAAAGCAAATGGTCACATAAAAATGTGGATGCTTGGCTAGGCACAGTGGCTCACGCCTGTAATCCCAACATTTTGGGAGTGCGAGGCGGGCGGATCACGAGTTAGGAGATCAAGACCATTCTGGCTAACACGGTGAAACCCCGTATCTACTAAGAATATAAAAAAGAAAAAAAAAATTAGCTGGGCATGGTGGCGGGCGCCTGTAGTCCCAGCTACTTGGGAGACTGAGGCAGGAGAATGGCATGAACCCGGGAGGCAGAGCTTACAGTGAGCTGAGATCGCACCACTGCACAACAGCCTGGGTGAGAGAGCAAGACTCCATCTCAAAAAAAAAAAAAAAAAAAAATGTGAATACTTGGCCAGACGCGATGGCTCACGCCTATAATCCCGGCACTTTGGGAGGCTGAGGTGGACACATCACTTGAGGTCAGGAGTTCAAGACCAGCCTAGCCAACATGGCGAAACCCCATCTCTGCTGAAAATATAAAAATTACCCAGACGTGTTGGCTTGTGCCTGTAATCCCAACTACTCAGGAGGCTTAAGGCAGGTGAATCACTTGAACCCAGGAGGCAGAGGTTGCAGTGAGCCGAGATCGAGCCACTGCACTCCAGCGTGGGTGACAGAGTGAAACTCTGTCTCAAAAAAAAAAATATATGGATACTTAAGAGTCTTGGAGTGAAGTATATTGTCATTTAGTGTACTTACTGTTCTGGGCTGCTTCATATGAAAATGTTAGTAAAATATTGTTTGATTACTTTTTCAGATAACACTGAGGTTGCATATTTAAAGACACTTACCAAGGAAGATATCATCAAATTCTACAAGGTAAGTCAAATTCATATATTTAGATTTTGACTGATATGAAAGTATTATAGGGCTGGGTATGGTGGCCTACACCTGTAATCCCAGCACTTTGGGAGGCCAAGGCGGAAGGATCACTTGAGGTCAGGAGTTAAAGACCAGCCTGGCCAACATGGTGAAACCCCATTTATACTAAAAATACAAAAATTAGCTGGGCGTAGTGGCATACGCCTGTAATCCCAGCTACTCAGGAGGCTGAAGCATGAGAATCGCTTGAACCTGGGAGGCAGAGGTTGCAGTGAGTGGAGATCATGCCACTGCACTCCAGTCTGGGTGACAGAGCGAAACTGTGCCTCAAAAAAACCAAAACACCTATTGTATGTGCTATATTGTGTGTTGCTGCTTTGAAGCCATTCAGGCTGGATTTATGAAGGTGTTTTTGTGGATTTGAGTTTTTTGACACAAACGCTTAATGACTTTTAGAATAAAGACAGTTTTTATTGAACCAAGTACTGTTTTCCTCTCCCTTTAAACCAAGTTTGCTGAACCTGCAGCCTGCGGGCCATGTACAGCCCACATTATGAGATATTTTGCAAATTTTTTTTCTTTTAGCTTATCAGCTATTGTTAGTGTATTTTATGTGTGGCCCATGACAATTCTTCTTCTTCCAGTGTGGCCCAAGGAAGCCAAAACCCATGCTCTAAACCAAGGACTGTGACAGCCCTTCCTGACTTCCAGATCTACCTTTTTAGGCACCCTTTCAGTTTCTTCTCTCTGTTCTCCACCCTACTCTGCAAAGAATATTGCTGAGCTTGTTTGGTGGGAAGGAAGAACAAAGAAAACAAAAGAACTTGAGAATCAGATTATTTTCCAAGCTCTGACAACTATAAATTATCTTCACCCATTTAGGTGCCACTGTGGCTGCTTTTTAAAATAAATGATTACTCACCTTTGAATTGTGGTCAGAGATATTATAAGTTTTACATGCTTGCGCTCACTTAGGAAGTCTATCAAAAAGAAAGGGAGGCACCACCATTAAAGTCTTCCCAGCAAGCTTTAAGAGATTCACACCGGCTGGGCATGGTGGCTCACGCCTGTAATCCCAGCACTTTGGGAGGCCAAGGTGGGTGAATCACGAGGTCAGGAGTTCAAGATCAGCCTGGCCAACATAGTGAAACCCTGTCTCTACTAAAAATAATAATAATAAAAAAATTAGCTGGGCATGGTGGCGGGTGCCTGTAATCCCAGCTACTTGGGAGGCTGAGGCAGAAGAATCACTTGAACCCGGGAGGCGGAGGTTGCAGTGAGCTGAGATCGCACCACTGCACACCAGCCCAGGAGACAGTGCGAGACTCTGTCTCAAAAAAAAAAAAAAAAAAAAAAAAAAAGAGGTTCACACCATCTAAATCTTCCCCTATATAAAAATTCTAAGAAGGATAGCAAAATTTCCATTAAGTAGGTATATTAATGTGTAATAAGTATGCTAAATGCAAAAACTCAAAATTTGTGCTGCAATGGAATTGCACCTAAAGTGTTACATATGTTTTTTGTAATATATTGGGGCCTCTGGTTTGTGTAAAATACTCATATGCCTATTTTTCAAAATAAGGAGCAAAATTATACTCTGTGATTACCATAGTACCTTAGAATTGTCCCTTAATGTTCTAGCCATTTCTGGTTTGTATCTGTCATTATGTTGTTTGGACGGGGACTCAGTCCTGCCCTGTGCCCACATCCTTTTAGAGAGATACTCTACAGTATTTTTTTCTAGGGAGGTACTATAGCTACCAGCATAGGAGTCAGTGCTTACAGTTCTCATTAGAATGACTTTGTGAAGTTAGTGGTACAATGAGGCTTGATCACATTTTCTCCTGTACTAGGGTTTCTAATGTTTATTTAATTCACCACTCCTAGTGCTGAGTGAGAGGGTAAGGAAAAAGTAACAGTCTTTGACCCAAAGGTGCTGATAGTTTCTTTGAGGAAAATGGTGATTTTGTATCACCCATGAGTTGCTTACACCTCTCCCAGCAACTCTTCTGCAAAATTATTAAGGCTGTTTGCAAACAAGTATTAATATAGCTGGTATCACCTTAACAATAAGAAAAGGAGACTATAGTTTCAGAACTGAGCAGCAGAAGCCAGTATTTTGAAAGCACCTTTTTCAGCAATGAGATTTGACCCATTTTGGCTACAAAAATGGATGGCTGGACAAGTGATTTTCTTTACCTCATGGCTTCCTTTGCATTGTATAGAGGAAAAGAAGTGTCTCATCTAAATTACTCTTGTTCTTTTGCAATAATAGCCTGTAGTCCCAGCTGCTGGGGAGGCTGAGACAGGAAGATCGCTAGAGCCCAGGAGTTCAAGACCAACCTTGGAAACATAGCTAGACCCTGTTTCAAAAAAAAGAGAGAGGGGCTGGGCGTGGTGGCTCACACCTGTAATCCCAGCACTTTGGGAGGCCAAGGTGGGCAGATCACGAGGTCAGGAGTTCGAGACCAGCCTGACCAACATGGTGAAACCCCGTCTCTACTAAAAATACAAAAATTAGCCAGGCGTGGTGGTGCATGCCTGTAATCCCAGCTACTTAGGAGGCTGAGGCAGGAGAATCACTTGAACCCAGAAGGTGGAGGTTGCAGTGAGCCAAGATAGCACCACTGCACTCCAGCCTGGGCGACAGAGCGAGACTCCATCTCAAAAAAAAAAAAAAAAACAGAGAGAGTATTTATAACCAGGCCTAAGCTAAGTCTGGAACAGCATTTCCCTAGCTGTGTTCCATGATATGCAAGATATTAATAGGGGTACCTAGGAAAAGGATTTCATGACCATACAAGTTTGGGAAAGACTATTCGCATTCTTAGAGAATCAGAGTGTATTGGTATTTTAGAAATTATAAGAAGTCCCACAGTAAAGACTTTAGCCTGCATTTATTTAATTTTGACTAACATTTTCTAAACTGATTTCACCATGCATCCTCTTTTACACAGAATACCTATAAATATCTCCCAGGACTGTAGTGTTCCTTAGAACATATTAATAGTTTGCAAGAAGGTGCAGTTGTTTGTTTTTAGAAAAATGAGGATTGTCCAGAGTTGGTCAGAAAATCGGGAACAATCTGAAACTGGAGAAGGTGTTCTGCTGTCTGCTGATGTGGGTAGACAAGGGGGTAATGAAGGTTTGGGTGACAAGAGATGGAGAAGAGATCTTTGGAAGCAAACTTTTTACTCCAGTAAGATGAAGTTCTTAGATGAGGTACTACATGTTAATAGAGGCAGACCTGGGCTGAGTTCCTGGAAAGAGGGTGGAGAGGTCAGAGCAGGCCTGTGAGAATCTGGGCTGTTTTGCCTGCTGGCGGGGAGTAGAGTGGGGAGCCATGGGCAGGATTGCTGTGCAACATCAACAGGGCTTCCTTGCAGTCACATAGGACCAGGCTTATTAGTAACTGCCCAGTTACTAGTAACTAGTAACAGTTATTAGTAAATAACTGTTGAGTGGATTTGGTTTGGCTGATGATTTCTTTCCTCTAAGGATATGAAACGTTGCTTGTGGCTAGGGAATAAGAGGAACTTTGTCACAATTTTGTACCCCTTTAGAAAAGACAGTAGAAGTCTGCTGTTAAGGGAAAGGTTGGGACATACTTCCCCACAGGATCCACCTGCCAGCCTAGCACTGCTGGCATTCATGGTAGTAACTAAGGGGAATCCCTCCAAGCAGCATGGTGGAATGGAGAGAGCAAGCAGACTCTAGCTTCTGACACCATCACCTATGAACTGTGTGACCCATGTAATTCATGTAAGCTGCTGTGTCTTAGAGTCCATGCCTCTAAAGTAAGAATCATCATGATGCTTAGTTCACAGAGAATTAAGTGAGCTGACGTAGGAGAGTGCCTGATATAACGCAGGACTCAGTAATTGTTAGTTTCCTTTCTCTTTTGGTAGATGAACCACAGTTTACAAGCAGAATCTGAGAAGGTTCTTAGAGGAGCAGGCATTGTGCTTGTCCCTGACTAAGCTCAGACCATTGTCTCTGTAGACACTAAAGATCACCAAGTGCAGCCTTGCACAGTCCATCCCAGTGAGTACTAGGCTAGGTTTTTAATCCTAGCTCAGGCACTTATTAGCTGTAGGAGTTTGAGCAGTTTTTTAATCTCCTTGGATTCAGTTTTCTCATCTATAAAATTGGGTTAAGAATAATTCTTTCCTTAGAGTAAGAAAAGGAAAGGAAAAAAAAAGAATAATTCTTGCGTGCCTTGCTAAATCTTTCTAGAGCTTAAATAAAATAGTGTAAGTGAGGGGAAAGAAAGGGAAGTATCTTTTCTTTTTTTCTTTTTCTTTTCTTTTCTTTTTTTTTTTTTTTTGAGACAGAGTCTTGCTCTGTCACCCAGGCTGGAGTGCAGTGGCGTGATCTCGGCTCACGGCACATGGCAAGCTTGCTTCCTTGTGTCAGGCAATCCTCCCACCTCAGCCTCCCAAGTGTCTGGGATTACAAGCATGTGCCACCACATTTGGCTAATTGTTGTATTTTTGGTAAAGACAGGGTTTCACTATGTTGGCCAGGCTGGTCTCGAACTCCTGACCTCAAGTGATCCACCTGCCTCGGCCTCCCAAAGTGCTGGGATTACAGGCATGAGCCACTGCACCCGGCCAGAAAGGGAAGCACCTTTTCTATATCTGACTGTGTGACAGCTGATTCTTCATAGTCATCAGAGAACACCTCATTGTAAGTTCTTTAGTGGAGCAAAAGGGTGACCCTGCTCTTCTTTGTGCCTAGGAAATGTTGGCAGTAGATGCTCCAAGGAGACATAAGGTATCCGTCCATGTTCTTGCCAGGGAAATGGATTCTTGTAAGTATCAAATGTTGCCTTTTTAGGCTCATGTTGAGCCATCTGATGGTTGGCCTTTGTCATAGCTACATGCCTTATAGAACACCAGAAAGTAAAAGAGGTAGAGAACGGAAACTGGAGATAAGGTCTGCAGATATAAGGGGAGAAGAGAAATGAGGTAGTGAAGGAGAGAGGCAATACCAGGTGATAGAATGCCGAGCTAGCCACAGCATCACAGGAAAACACAGCTGCTTGCTGTTGGGGCGTCTTCAAACAGGCTGCATGAACCACTGCATGTGGGGAGTATGGGTAAGCAAGTTAACTTCCCAGTCCTTTCGTTTCCTGGCTTTTACTGGCCAAAGTTTGTCCTGTGGCCATTAACTCCCTTGCTTTCTGGGCAGTTTAGTAAAACTAGTAAGTTTACTAACAGTTTAGAAACCTAGCAAGGTCCTTCTGGGTGGACAGAAAGTCACATTAGACCTGGGCCCTAAAACTGCTGTGGCCAAAGTTTTATGACCTCAGGAATATCATGAGCCATCACTGGGTGGCTCTGGATAGAAGGCAGGACAAGTACTTAAGGCGTTGGGTAGCAGGCAACCTTTAGAGGATCTGAGAAGTACATGAACGGGGCTGGTGCGGTGTTTTTAATTAACTGAGTCTGGTTTAGTTTTTTTTAGTTGTTCTTTTGTGATAGTATCAATAAGTACAAAGTACTAAACCTTTTATTTTCTTATAGGTCCTGTTGTTGGAGAGTTCCCATGTCAAAATGACATAAATTTGTCACAAGCACCAGCCTTGCCACAAGTAAGAAATATAACGTTATGTTAGATTGTACTGACAGAGGACTTTCTATTTAGAAGAAGCAGCTTGGTTTTTTTTGGTTTTTGTTTTTTGTTTTTGAAATGGAGTCTCACTCAGTCACCCAGGCCTGGAGTGCAGTGGTGCGATCTCAGCTCAGCTCACTGCAACCTCCACTTCTTGGGTTCAAGCAATTATCCTGCCTCAGCCTCTTGAGTAGCTGGGATTACAGGCACACGCCACCATGCCCAGCTAGTTTTTGTATTTTTAGTGGAGATGGGGTTTCACCATGTTGGCCAGGCTGGTCTCAAACTACTGACCTCAAGTGATCCACCTGCGTCGGCCTCCCAGAGTGCTGGGATTACAGGCACGAGACACTGTGCCCGGCCAGAAGAAGCTTGTTCATTGGGAACTAAAAGTGATGAACTAAAAGTTTCAGGTCACCAGGTGTTGGAGCTTCTACTTTAGTTCTACCCTGAACATCTAGTCACTCAGCCTCTACCCTTGTCTGCCTTTGCCTCCTGTTTGAACAGTTGTGTTATTTTGCAATGGATCATTTCTGGCCACATCTGTTCCCAGCACTGAATACTGGAGAGAGACTTCTTAGTCTCTCCCATGTTACCTGCGTATTTTAATCATCTAGAAGGATTGACATTAGCTTGCAAGAGGAGGAAACTGGCAGTGTAACTAGGCTTTTTGTGGGTGGGCACACAAGCCTCTGCTACTCTGCTGAAGCCTTGATGCGAAGCCTCTAAGTCATTGGTGAGCCAGCCCTTGTTTGCCCAGAGGAAAACCAAAAGGACTAAGGACACTTACCATAGGTTTGTACAGACCAATTCATGACCCTCCAGACATACTGATCCAGAAGAAAGGTCAGCAGATCAAGATACATGGGTTATTAGGTAGAGCGGCCTCAGGCCAAAACAAAAAAACAGTATATTAAGTAGAACTGAGGCATGCTCCCAGTGTCCGCCAAAAAAAGTTGATGTCCTTATTCTGATGTTTAGGTTAAATACACTAAAAGGAAACTTTTTTCTTTGCAGCCTGAAGTGATTCAGAACATGACCGAATTCAAGCGTGGTCTGCCACTGTTTCCCCTTGTGAAACCGCATATTAACTTCATGGCTGCAAAACTCTGAAGATTCCCCATGCATGGGAAAGTGCAAGTGGATGCATTCCTGAGTCTTCCAGAGCCTAAGAAAATCATCTTGGCCACTTTAATAGTTTCTGATTCACTATTAGAGAAACAAACAAAAAATTGTCAAATGTCATTATGTAGAAATATTATAAATCCAAAGTAAATTACAAAATCTTATAGATGTAGAATATTTTTTAACTACATGCCTCTTAAATATTTTTAAATTTTTCTTTTGATTACTGAGAGAAATTTCCCCAATATAACAATGCTTAAAATGAATGATATTCCTATAGAATCTTCCTTCCCTATTCTGTAAAATAGTCACTTGTCCGAAGAAAGTTAAAAGTTAGCTCTTTTCTAAAAGCCTCCTAGGTTGACATAGAAGGCTTCACAACATTTAGAAAGGTAATAACTTTTTAAAAATTGATCCTCGAATTTGCTTTCTACTTGATGGTTTCATGTAAATCAGTGGAAAACATTACATTTGGCAGATGATAAAGCAATGTCATCTTTTATTAGTGAAATGCTGGTTATATAAGGCATGGTTTTAATCTTTTTATAAAATTTGAACATGTTTTTTATGCCAACTCGTAAAATGCTAGAAAACCCTACTTATTTACAATGCTAGAAATACAGACTTACCTTACATCAATTTTGTCCTAAACTGAATTTCTCAGGATTACTGTGGTTTCTTTCATTCTGATTGAATTATATTGACCTACTTCTTCATAGTTGGTTTGCAGTGTTCCATGAGTTTTACTTTTCCTCATCAACATATTGCTTTAACACAACATATTTATTTAACACGTACAAATAGGGTCAACTTCAGATCCTACTGAGTGTGTGACATGCTTTTCCAACATCAGCTTTTTGTAACCACCTATATAACTTTTTATTACAGTGAAATTGCAGTCAGTATGTGAACCAAAATATCTTGCCCCTTTATGAATTTAAAAGGCAGCCAATACAAAGCCACCTTTTTGGAAATATAAAAAGTAAAGCCTTGCATTCTTATATAGCAGGTCTTCATAAAACTCTAAAATCCCTTGTTGCTACCAGTCTAATCTTGCCTTAAATGTTAAGTTATTTTTTGAATATATAAATATAAACATATAAACACAGATGATGACTGGAGTAGACTTTTAAAAAAATATTTTTTTCATGAGATACTATTTTAGGTGAAATTGTTACTGTAGATTTAACAGCTGTTTTGAAATATTTACTGTTATTAAAACTTGCTTCAAGAGAAATTGTGAATATATTTCCATATACAAGCACTAGTAACAGTAAGTGGCCCTGTCATCCACTAACTCAGGCAAAGTAAAGAATGGCATTTTTGAAGGACATTTTACCTCCCCATATGATTTGATTGGCTAGGACTTTCTTCTGTAAAGTCATACCTTTTCACATCTTAAGTTTTTACATTTGCCATTTTCCAAATCTCAATTTTGGGCAAGAACGATATAGTCACAACTATGGGGCTGCTTTCAAAAGCGGGGCTCCATTTCTACTGTCAGATCAATGTGGTGCTGTAACCATCTTTTTATCCCTACCTTCAAGAACCTCCTTATATGAAGCCTGTCTTTATCCATCAGAAGGTGTGTGAAATCATCACTTCCTTCTGGTTTTATGTATTTGTAGACTATGCAGCTTTTCATTAAACTGCAAGTATATACAAGACAGATCTGAAATTAGGCCTGAGTGTTCCGATCCACCACTGTACTAGTAAATAAAAATCCACCTACCTTTTATGTGGAAAATTATGTGCTATTGAGTAACTTTTAGCTCTTTTTTAAAAAATGGGTGAAATTTAAGTGTCTTTTTTATGAGAATGACACATGAAGAAATCTGAGAGCAATCTCATGTAGTCTTCCATGAACCTGCAATTGTTTGGTATGCGTCAGCATTTTCCAATTTCCAGGTTGGATCTAGAGCTGCTGTTGATCACTCAGGCATACTAATGGATTCATTTAGGTGGGTCCAAGCTGCAGTCCATGAGCAATAACAGACTACCCCAGATACTGCAGTTTACGCAGTGCTTAGTAAATGAGATTTGTGGAACTAAGTTATTAGTTACCTGAGGCTTCTTAAGAAAGTCTTCTTTTTTGACCAGTTGATGTGAAAGAGGGAGCATGTGACACAGCCAGTATGGTGGAGTGCTAGGGTTATCCTGTTTACAATAAATCACCTGAATTTCACCTCTGGAGTCTACATTTGTATTATTTTTCCAGTTTTAGTGAAATAGTACAGTGGCCAGTCCTCAGCCTACCTCTCAACATCCCAGTTTGACCAGATTTCTTGCTTTCATTGTTCATAATGCAGAAAGCAGTGAATTATATTAACATTTTAAAAGTGTTTCTGGGTAACAATGATTTTTGTCAAATAGAAGACTCAATTTCACAACCTTAAGAATAGATCACTTTTGTAAAACAAGAATCTCAGTATTTGATGTTGGACTCCTTGCTGTGAGTATTGTCACTGACTCCAAACCCAGAAAGATTTGTTCCTGCCCTTACAGGGATGAAAATAAAAAGGACAGAAAAAATATTTCTCTCCTCTACAATGAGTCCTTATATCTTCTTGCCACATCTCCAGCTGCAGTTTAGGCAGATAATATCTTGTTCAATCTCTGTCTTCTTGATCCCTGTCAAAATAATTTTTCTACTCATGTAGTGGCCAGTTGGCTCAGGCAGGCATTTCAAGAGGAATCTGCTTGTTCCTCACTTTTCCAGCATAGGACAGTGGTCCAGCCCGCACAGTCAGCATTGTTCTCAGGGACGATGTGGCAGCCCCACACAGAGGCCAAGAGCAACAGAACAACTCCAGGATTTATGAGTTGGGACAGTCGTCCTCTCATTCATGATACATGGAGGGACTCAGGGGACTCAGCAGGTCCCCCTATTGTTTTTTAGGGTTTTTGTTTTTGTTTTTGTTTTTTTTTGAGACAGAGTCTCGCTCTGTCAGCCAGGCTACAGTGCAGTCGTGCGATCTCGGCTCACTGCAACCCCCGCCTCCTGGGTTCCAGCAATTCTCCTGCCTCAGCCTCTGGAGTCACTGGGATTACCTGTGCGCGCCACTGCGCTCTACTAATTTTTTGTATTTTTAGTACAGATGGAGTTTTGCCATGTTGGCCAGGCTGGTCTCAAACTCCTGACCTCAGGTGATCCACCCGCCTTGGCCTCCTAAAGTGCTGGGATTACAGGCATGAGCCACTGCACCCAGCCCACAGTCTTTCAACAGGGAGGATAGTGATAAAAAATTTCATCATCCCAGATTTTCAGAGGTGGAAATAGGCTCAGAAAGGCTGAATAGTTTGCCCAGGATCATCCAGGAAGCAGATTCAAACCTCCACTCAGCTCTTTAGACTTTAGATCTCATTGTACCATGTGGATTTCCTGTAGTAATAGCTTCCAAGCCGATGAACATCCTTGTAAAACAAATAGACAGTTGCTTTTACATGTGTATATAACTTTACCTTTTTCCCATTTACTGTCTTACATGATCTCTTAACCTTGCCTATTTTGGGGGGCATGAGACCAGATCTCACAGTCTTACACAGCCCACTTCGCCAGGCTACTTTGAGACCAGTTGTCACTACTGCCTGCAGAATCTCCTTCCCTTCCTTTTGGGGGTAATCCAGGTCTTAAACCAGTGTAAGCTCTTTTTCCTATTGCTCTGGAGTGATAGTTTCTGGGATCTTTCAAGAAGTTTGGAAGAGGCCAGGCATGGTGGCTCATGCTTGTAATCCCAGCACTTTGGGAGGCTGAGGTGGGTGGATCACTCACCCACCTGGTCAGGAGTTCAAGACCAGCCTGGCCAACATGGTGAAACCCCATCTCTACTAAAAATACAAAGTTAGCCGGGTGTGGTGGCAGGCTACTCGGGAGGCTGAGGCAAGAGAATGGCTTGAACCTGGGAGGCGGAGGTTGCAGAGAGCGGAGGTTGCAGTGAGCTGAGATCGTGGCACTGCACTCCAGCCTGGGCGACAGAGTGAGACTCTGTCTAAAAAAAAAAAAAAAAAAAAGTTTGGAAGAGGAGTGTGAGGAAGAGTCATTTTCACCTGTGACACCACCACAGAGACAGCCACTGCTTGCATGGTGTTTCTCTGCAGTCTTCTTCCTGTGCATATAGGAAGGGGTCACGTACTCAGTGTGGGAAGTCTTCCCCTCAGTAGCCTATTTATACTGAGCATTTTCCACATGGATACCCTTGAAAAAAGTATGTCTTTTGTTGTTGTTGTTGTTGTTGTTGTTGTTGTTGTTGTTGTCGTTGTCGTCGGCGGCTCTTTGGTATCGTATTGTTTGTTTATTGAATCCTCTGTGGGGGTTTTACGGTGTTTTCAAGTTCTGATCTGTGATAAACTTTCTTGTGCAGAGTATGTGTGTGATTTTCTGATTATTCCCTTAAATTGCCAGGTTATGGAATATGAATATATTATTTAACTTTATATATTGAAAAGTGTTTAATCTACAGAAAAGTTGTTGAAATAGTCCAGTGAATTCCCATATACCCTTCACCCTGTATTGACCAATGTTGTTTGTTTCATATCCTGTCCGTTCTCTCTCTTATGTGTGTATGTGTGTGTGCGCACGTGTGTGTTTTGCCAAATCATTTGAGAGTAAGTTGCAGATGTTATGACTCCTTACCCCTAAATACTGCATCAAGTGTCTTCTAATAACGAGGTCAGTATGTGATAAGGAATTTCCCGTCACTCAGAGGGAAGTCTGGCCTTTGTCTTCTTTCTCTTTGCTATAGACAACTATATACCAGTCAATCTGACAACTTAGATGAGATGGACACGTTCCTTGAAAGACACAAATTGCCAAAAGAGACATGAAAAGAAATAGAAGATTTGAATATTTCCTTACCTGTTAAAGAAAGTGAGTCATAATTGAAACCCTTCCCATAAAGAAACTTCCAGGCCCACATGACTTCACTAATGAATTCTATTCAACATTTAAGGAAGGAATTATACCAATCTTACATAACACTTTAGAAAACAGGGAAGCCCTTCCCAACTCACTTCACGAGGCTACTATTACCCGTATACCAAATCAAAGATATTTCAAGAAAAGAAAGCTCCAAGCCCTTAAAAACAATTCCAAAAGTCCTTAACAAAATATTAGCAATTTGAATCCAGCAATATATAAAAATGAATTTTTTATATAATTGATTTTCAAATATTATACCAACCTTACATGATGACCAAGTGGAATTTTCCCAGGAATTCAAGATTGCTATATTATTTGAAAATCAGGGCTGGGTGCGGTGGCTCACGCCTGTAGTCTCAGCACTTTGGGAGGCTGAGGTGGGCGGATCACAAGGTCAGGAGTTCAAGACCAACCTGGCCAACATGGTGAAACCCTGTCTCTACTAAAAAAATAACAAAAATTAGCCGGGCATGGTGGTGTGTGCCTGTAATCCCAGCTACTTGGGAGGCTGAGGTGAGAGAATTGCTTGAACCTGGGAGGCGGAGGTTGCAGTGAGCCAAGATGGTGCCACTGCACTCCAGCCTGGATGACAGAGCAAGACTCCATCTCAAAAAAAAAAAAAAATCAGGCAGGGTCTGGTGGCTCACACCTGTCCAGCACTTTGGGAAGTCAAGGCCAGCGGATCACCTGAGGTCAGGAGTTTGAGACCAGCCTGGCCAACATGGTAAAACCCTGTCTCTACTAAAAATTCAAAAACTAGCTGGACATGATGGCACACACCAGAAATCCCAGGTACTCAGGAGGCTGAGGCAGGAGAATCGCTTGAACCCGGGAGGTGGAGGTTGCAGTGAGCTGAGATCACGCCACTGTACTCCAGCCTAGGCGACAGAGCAAGACTTAGTCTCAGAAAAAAAAAAAAAAAAGAAAAGAAAAAATCAATTATTGTTATTATGGTAACAAATAAAACACATTATGGATTATTTCAATAGATACAGTAAGTATTTTACAAAGTTCATTATAAAAGCTTAAAGAGTAGAAGGTAACTTTCTCAACGTAATAAAGGGAATTTACAAAACATCTACAGGTAACTTTTTTTCTTTCCTTTTTTTGGGATGGAGTCTCATTTTATCGCCCAGGCTGGAGTGCAGTGGCATAATCTTGGCTCACTGCAACCTCCACCTCCCAGGTTCAAGCGATTCTCCTGCCTCAGCCTCCCGAGTCGCTGGGATTATAAGCATCTGCCACCACGCCCGGCTAATTTTTGTATTTTTAGTGGAGATGGGGTTTCACCATGTTGGCCTGGCTGGGCTCGAACTCCTGACCTCAGGTGATCCACCCCACCTCAGCCTCCCAAAGTGCCAGGATAACAGGCGTCAGCCACCACGCCCGGCCTACAGGTAACATTTAATGATAAAATATTGAGCACTTTCCCCCTTAGATCTGCACCAAGACACCACTTCTCTTCAAGTAGTAAGGCATAAACATTGGAAAGGATGAAGTAAAGCTGTTGACGGACTACATGATCACATACGTAGAGAATACTAAAAATCCTACCACTAATAACAATGAACAAGGTGCAGCATATAACTCAACATTGACAATTCAATTGTCTATATACTAGCAACAAAATTAAAATAGAATTTTTGATCACATCAAAATATAAGGAATTTCGGGGTAAATTTCTAAAAATGTGTAAAACCTGTACACTGAAAACTTCAAAGCATTGCTAAGAGAAAAATTTAAAGATCTAAAAGGATGTTTGCTCACATTTATGGATTGGAAGGTGATGGACAGGAGGAAAAATATTTATTTCTCACTTGTCTTGGGATCGTAACTGAGGTCCTGTGATACTGTAATATAATAAGATATGCCAGGCTCAGTGGCTCATGCCTTTAATCCTAGCATTTTGAGAGGCCGAGGTGGGAGGATCACTTGAAGCCAGGAATTTGAGACCAGCCTGGGCAACATAGCGAGACCCCCACTGCCATCACTACAAAAAAATAAAATAAAATTTAGCCAGGCCTGGTGGTGCAAACCTATAGTCCTAGCTAACTGGGAGGCTGAGGCAGGAGGATCCCATGAGCCCAGGAATTCAAGGTTAAAGTGAGCTATGATCACACCACTGCACTCTAGCCTGGACGACAGACCGAGACCCTGTCTCAAAAATAAAATCAACTGGGCACATTGACTCATGCCTGTAATCTCAACACTGGGAGGCTAAGGTGGTTGAATTGCTTGAGCCCAGGAGTTTCAGACCAGCCTGGGCAACATGGTGAAACCGCATCTCTACAAAAAATACAAAAATTAGCCAGGTGTGGTCGTGTGTGCTTGTAGTCCCATCTACTTGGGAGGCTGAGGTGGGAGAATCGCTTGAGCCCAGGAGGTCAAGGCTACAGTGAGCCATGATCGTACCACTGCACTCCAGCCTGGGCGACAGAGCAAGACCCTGTCTCAAAAATAAATAAAATGTACATGGACATGAAAAGAATCCTGAATAGCTAAGTTAATTTTGAAAAAAAAGGACAAAGTTATCCATCCTGATAGCAAAGCTTATAGAAAACTGTAGTAATCAAGACAGTGTGGTATTCCCCTAAGGAAAGGCATGTAGATAAAGGAAATAGAATTGAGAGTCTAGAAATAGATCCACACATTGGTTTCAGTTGTTTTTGACAAAGGTGTCATGGTAATTCAATGAATGAAAAATAGTCTTTCAACAAATCATTCAAGAATAACTGGATGGGCTGGGCGCGGTGGCTCACGCCTGTAATCCCAGCACTTTGGGAGGCCGATGCGGGCAGATCACCTGAAGTCAGGAGTTTGAGACCAGCCTGGCCAACATGGCAAAACCCCATCTCTACTAAAAAATACAAAAATTAGCCAGGTGTGGTGGGGGCACTTGTAATCCCAGCAACTCGGGAGGCTGAGGCAGGAGAATCGCTTGAACCAGGGAGGTGGAGGTTGCAGTGAGCTGAGATTGTGCCACTGCACTCCATCCTGGGCAACAGAGTGAGACTCTGTCACAGTAAATAAATAAATAAATAACTGGATGTCCTTTGGGTAAACAATTTAACCTTAACCCTTACTTCATAGTATATATAAAATTAACACAAAAAGGGCCACGCTTAGTGGCTCACGTCTATAATCCTAGCACTTTGGGAGGCCAAGGTGGGTGAATCACCTGAGGTCAGGAGTTTGAGACCAGCCTGGCCAACATGGTGAAACCCCGTCGCTACTAAAAAGACAAAAAAAATTAGCCAGGTATGGTGATACGCACCTATAGTCCCAGCTACTCAGGAGGCTGAGGCAGGAGAATCACTTGAACCTGGGAGGCAGAGGTTGCAGTGAGCCGAGATCGTGCCACTGACTCCAGCCTGGGCAACAGAGCAAGACTCCGTCTCAAAAAAAAAGTAGCCAGGCGTGGAGGCGCGCACCTGTAATCTCAGCTATGTGGGAAGTCTGAGGCAGGAAAATCGCTTGAACCCAGGAGGCAGAGATTATAGTGAGCCAAGATCACTCCATTGCACTCCAGCCTGGGCAATAGAACGAGACTCCATCTCCAAATAATAAATTATTGGAAAATAAATAATAAAAAAAGTTAACACAAAAAGGACTACAGCCAGGCGCAGTGACTCACACCTATAATCCCAGTACTTTGGGAGGCTAAGGTGGGAGGATTGCTTGAGCCAGCCTAGGCAACATAATGTGACCCCACCTCTATAAAAAATTAGCCAGGTGTGGTGGCGCATGTCTGAGGTCCCAGTTACTGGAGAGGCTGAGGTGGATCTCTTGAGCCTAGGTTGTACTCCAGCCTGGGTGACAGAGCAAGACTGTCTCAAAAAATAAGTAAATAGTACTACAGATTTAAACAAAAACTAAAACTATGAAACTACAAGGAAATGAGAAATCTTTTTGGAAAAGATTGACAAATTGAAGTTTTTTAATTTTAAAAATGTCTTCTCTCTTTTATACGTTTTTTGTTGTTTGTTTGTTTGTTTGTAAATAGAGATGGTCTTGCTCTGTCACCCAGGCTGGAATGCAGTGGTGCAATCATAGCTCACTGCAGCCTCAAACTCCTGGGCTCAAGAGCTAGGCGCAGCTCAGCATTCCTGAGTAGCTGGAACTACAGGTGCACACCGCCACACCTGGCTAATTTTTAAAAATATATATTTTTTAGGCCGGGCATAGTGGCTCACACCTGTAATCCCAGCACTTTGGGAGACCGAGGCGGGTGGATCACCTGAGGTCAGGAGTTCAAGACCACCCTGGCCAACACGGCGATGGAGACCACCCTGGCCAACATGGCAAAACCCCGTCTCTACTAAAAACAACAAAAATTAGCTGGGCGTGGTGGTGGGCGCCTGTAATCCCAGCAACTCAGGAGGCCAAGGCAGGAGAATCACTTGAATCCAGGAGGCGGAAGTTGCAGTGAGACGAGATGGCGCCATTGCACTCCAGCCTAGGCAACAAGAGAGAAACTCCATCTCAAAAAAAAAAATATATATATATATATATACATACATATATTTATATATATTATATATACACACAGGGTCTCACTATGTTGCCCAAGCTGGTCTCAAACTCCTGGCCTCAAGCGATCCTCCCACCCGAGCCTCCAGAGTAACTGGGACAACAGGGGTAAGCCACTGCACCTCGCTAAAAATATCTTCTCTTCAAAAGATACCATTAAGAAAATAAGGCAGGCTGCTAACTGGGAAGATGTTTTTGCAATACATAAAGCAAACAAAGGACTTATATAAGAACATATAAGAAACTCTTAGAATTCTAAGACAATAAAAATCTGGTAAAGAATAGATGCTTCACTAAAGAAGATATAGGCAGCGGTCAATATGCCTATGAAAAAATCCTCAAGGTCACTGACTATCAGGGAAATGCAAAGTAAAGCCACAATGAAAGGCAAAACTATAATGAGAGAAGATCAGTGATTGCCTGGAATCTGGAACCAGGACATAGGATGAAAGGACTTGAGGAAACTTTACAATGGAAATGTTCTTTTTTGTTTGTTTTGTTTTTTGTTTTTTGAGACAGAGTTTCACTCTTGTTGCCGAGGCTGGAGTGCAATGGCGCGATCTCGGCTCACCGCAACCTTAGCCTCCCGGGTTCAAGTGATTCTCCTGCCTCAGCCTCCCGAGTAGCTGGGATTACAGGCATGCACCACCATGCCTGGCTAATTTTGTATTTTTAGTAGAGACGGGGTTTCTCCATGTTGGTCAGGCTGGTCTGGAACTCCTGACTTCAGGTGATCCACCCGCCTTGGCCTCCCAAAGTGCTGGGATTACATGCGTAAGCCACCGCGCCCAGACAGAAATGTTCTGTAGCAACTAAAAAGCTGGGGAAAAGTTGTTTGATATAAATTGATTATTTTACTATTTATTTTCTATTTTTTAAATCTGTTTTTATTGTTTTTAAATGTTTTCTTTTGGTTTGAGTTTTTTTACATGATTTTATTTTGTCTCCTTTGCTGGTGAAAAAAGTATTTTTTAAAAAACAAAATGAGATACCATTCCATGCAGACTGGCATAGCTAAAATTAGATGTACTGATAATGCCAAGTGAAAGCTTCTACCACATATTTAGAAAAACAGTTTTCAAAGTTTCTATTTCTGCTGTAGAGTAGACACACTTGTTCTTTTTCCTTTTTTTGGGGGGGGGGGGGAACGGAGTCTCACTCTGTCGCCCAGGCTGGAGTGCAGTGGCACGATCTCGGCTCACTGCAAGCTCTGCCTCCCGGGTTCACGCCATTCTCCTGCCTCCGCCTCCCGAGTAGCTGAGACTACAGGCGTCCGCCACCACGCACGGCTAATTTTTTTTGTATTTTTAGTAGAGACGGCGTTTCATCCTGTTAGCCAGGATGGTCTCGATCTCCTGACCTCGTGATCCGCCCGTCTCGGCCTCCCAAAGTGCTGGGATTTCAGGCATGAGCCACCGCGCCTGGCCTCTTTCCTTTTCTTTCTTTTTTTTTTGTATTTTTTAGAGCTGGGGTCTCATTCCAGGCTGGAGTGCAGTAGCACCATCGTAGCTCATTGACAGCCTCGGACTCCCAGGCTCAGGCAATCCCCCTGCCTCAGCCTCCGAGTAGCTGGGACTACAGGTGCACGCCACCACACCTGGCTAATTTTTTAATTTTTTGTGGAGACAGGAATATCGCCATTTTGCCCAGGCTGGTCTCAAACTCTCCTGGGCTCAAGCAATCGTCCCTCCCTGGCCTCCCAAAGTGCTGGGATTACATGCATGAGTCACAGTGCCCAGCCACATTTGTTCTTTATTGTAGCAAAAGATATTTTGGGAAGTGTTTCAGAGGAATCTTTCCACAACTATAAGGTAGGGTGAGTTAGAAATATAAAATTAGGCCGGGTGCATTGGCTGCCGCCTGTAATCCTGGCACTTTGGGAGGCCAAGGCAGGCAGATCACCTAAGGTCAGGAGTTCGAGACCAGCCTGGCCAACATGGTGAAACCCCGTCTCTACTAAAAATACAAAAGTTAGCCAGGCATGGTGGTGTGCGCCTGTAGTCCCAACTACTCGGGAGGCTGAGACGGGAGAATTGCTTGAACCTGGGAGGCGGCTGTTGCAGTGAGCCAAGATTGCACCACTGCACTCCAGCCTGGGCGACAGAGTGAGACTCCGTCTCAAGAAAAAAAAATTAAGATGTAATTATGAGAACAGTGCTTCTGTCTCCCAGTCTTTGTGGAAGGATAGAATCCTAACTTCCATAATTGCCGGCTTGGTGTGGCCGGGCATGGTGGCTTACGCCTGTAATCCCAGCACTTTGGGAGGCCAAGGCGGAGGGGATTGCTTGAGCTCAGGAGTTCAAGACCAGCCTGGGCAACGTGGCAAGACCCTGTCTCTACTAAAAATACAAAAAATTAGCCAGACAATCCTCCCACCTCAGCCTCCAGCTACTCAGAAGGCTGAGGTGGGAAGATCACTTGAGCCTAGGGGTACAGTGAGCCAAGATCATGCCACTATACTCCAGCCTGGGTGACAGAGTGACACACTGTCTCAAAACAAACAAAAAACATAATTCCCAGCTTGCAGACACAGTCTATTCACATTTACACCGACCAACCCTTTGTAATGTTTCACTTGCGTTCCCTGTCGCTCCCCCTTCCTACACCCTCATTCTCCCTTTAAAACACCCAGGCATCTTGTGTAAATTAGAATGGAGTTCAGCTGTTTCCACTACTGTCAATAGTTACTGAATAACATCAGTTGTCACCACTTCAATTAAAGTCCAGCTTTGTTTATCTTTGATAGCCTGGGTTAAATTTATAGGAGGCCATTATTTTGGACTGAGCTCCTACACTAAGCCCCAGCAGACCAAACCAAAATGGAATCACTCATGCTAAAGTGCCAGACAATCAAATTGAAACTTTTTTTTTTTTGAGACGGAGTTTTGCTCTTGTTGCCGCAATCTCGGCTCACAGCAACCTCTGCCTCCCGGGTTCAAGCGATTCTCCTGCCTCAGCCTCCCAAGTAGCTGGGATTACAGGCATGAATCACCACACCTGGCTAATTTTATATTTTTAGTAGAGACGGGGTTTCTCCACGTTAGTCAGGCTGGTCTCAAACTCCTGACCTCAGGTGATCCGCTTGCCTCGGCCTCCCAAAGTGTTGGGATTACAGGCGTGAGCCACCACACCCAACCTAAACTTTTTTCTTTTTTTTTTTTTTTGAGACAGAATCTCACTCTGTCACCCAGGCTGGAGTGCAGTGGTGCAATCTCAACTTGCTGCAGCCTCTGTCTCCTGGATTCAAGCAATTCTCCTGCCTCAGCCTCCCAAATAGCTGGGACTACAGGTGTGCACCACCACACCCAGCTAATTTTTTGTATTTTTAGTAGAGATGGGGTTTTGCCTTGTTGCCCAGGCTGGTCTCAAACTCCTGAGCTCAGGCAATCTGCCCACCTCAGCCTCTCAAAAGTGCTAGGATTACAGGGGTAAGCCACCACGCCCAGCCTCCAACTGAAACTTTAAGGAAGCAGGAAAACCCCAAGTAGACCATTTTTCCTAAAAACATGTGATTGCAGCAACCAATCAGAAGGAGCCCAGTCAGGCCGGGCACGGTGGCTAACACCTGTAATCCCAGCCCTTTGGGAGGCCAAGTGAGCGGATCACCTGAGGTCAGGAGTTTGAGACCAGCTTGACCAACATGGTGAAACACTGTCTCTACTAAAAATACAAAAATTAGCCAGGCGTGGTGGCGGGTGCCTGTGATCCCAACTACTCAGGTGGCTGAGGCAGGAGAATCGCTTGAACCCAGGAGGCAGAGGTTGCAGTGAGCTGAGATTGTGCCACTGCACTCCAGCCTGGGAGACAGAGTGAGACTCTGTCTAAAAAAAAAGAAAACAAACTATAGGCCAGGTGCGATGGCTCATGTCTGTAATCCCAGCACTTTGGGAGGCCGAGGTGGGCAGATCACCTGAGGTCAGGAGTTCAAGACCAGCCTGGCCAACATGGTAAAACTCTGTCTCTACTAAAAATACAAAAATCAGCCAGGCATGGTGGTGCATGCCTGTAATCCCAGCTACTCCAGAGGCTGAGAGAGGAGAATCACCTGAACCCAGGGGTAGAGGCTGCAGTGAGCCGAGATCACACCACTGCACTCCAGCCTGGGCAACAAACAGAGCGAGACTCCATCAGAAAAAAGACAAAAAAAGAAAGAAAAGAAAAGAAAGAGAGAGAGAGAGAAAGAGAAAGAGAGAAGGAAGGAAAGAGAGAGAGAGAAAGAACGAAAGAAGAAAGAACGAACGAATGAAAGAAAGAAAGGAAAAGGAAGAAAGAAACCAAACTATAGATTTATAACATTTTCTCAGGTAAAATGTACGCAAGTTTTAAAACAAGACACATATCATTGACTAAAGATTCAGTAGGCCAAAGGTTGGAAACTATGGCCTGCCACGTTTTTTGTCAATGAAGTTTTTTGGACCACAGTTATGCTCATTCTTTTACATATTTATGCTTTCATGCTATAATGGCAGAGCTGAGTAGTTATGATACAGACCCTATGATCTGTGTAGGGGTGAAAAGGGTGTGATACCTTTTCTTCCCATCATAAGGGTCGCAGCAGACACTTCTATAACAAAAGAGATGGTTAACAAGAGAAAAGTGTAACAAGTTTATTTAATCATGGTTTTACATGACATGGGAGCCTTCAAAATGAAGACCCAGAGATATAGGAAAAACTGTCCATTTGTATGCTTCGATGCAATGAAGAGTGGACAGTCATGTACAACTGTGGCAAAGGGTGTGATCTAATGTAGTAGACCGAGAGGAGGAAGCCCAGCAAGACCTGTCTGTTGAGGTTCTTCTTGGTGTCTCTGTTGTAGCATTTCTTCCTCTCAGGTATAGAACAGGATCCTGGAATGGGGGTCTTATGACCTACTGTCAAGCCAGATAGGTCAGGGAATTTCTTTATGACCATCTCTAGACAGAAAGGTGGGGAGAGGTTAGAGTAATGTTTTTAGGCTTTATAACCCACTGTGGAGAAGGATTCTAGTTTCTGTGGCATGCCCTGGGGGAGAAAGCAGGGAAGAGACAGGAGGGCAGGAGGAGGTCAGAGAGAGCTGCTTCTGAGGCTTTCGCTTTGAGGTAGCATTTCCTGAGTCTCAATATCCAGAAAGCCTAAATATTTACCACCTAGTGTTTTACAGAAGTTTTCCAGCCCCATCAATAGACAATCCATCACAGAAATGCCAATTGCTAAGTGCTGCTTTTCCAGCGAAGTGTCAGAGAGCTCATGTTCATCATGGGATGACCTTTCCTGCCACTTCCAGGCATATTCTTCTGGATTAAATTAGGTAGTGTCACAGTACCTGGCACATAGTTGTTTACTGAGCTTTATGTTTATGAGGTTATTATTCTCTGCTATGGCACACTGACTTTTAAAAACAAATTATTACAAAATAAGAGTAACCTGAAAATTATATATATATATATAGAGAGAGAGAGAGAGAGAGTGTGTGTGTGTGTGTGTGTGTGCGCGTTTAAGACAGAGCCGGGCAGTGCAGTGACGCGATCTTGGCCCCCTGCAACCTCTGCCTCCCAGGCTCAAGCCAGCCTCCCACCTCAGTCTCTCCAGTAGTTGGGACTACAGG
This sequence comes from Pan troglodytes, assembly GCF_028858775.2. NCBI lineage: Eukaryota > Metazoa > Chordata > Mammalia > Primates > Hominidae > Pan > Pan troglodytes. The sequence goes on along the minus strand of NC_072406.2, from coordinate 104,679,914 downwards.
CATGCACCACCACATCCAGCTAATTTTTGAATTTTTTGTAGAGATGGGGTCTCATTTTGTTGCCCAGGCTAGTCTCAAACTCCTGAGTTCAAGTGATCCTCCTGCCTCGGCCTCCCAAAGTATGGGGATTATAGGCATGAGCCACTGTACCCAGCCAGTATTATGTTTTTAAAGTAAATTTTTATTATATTTTAGTAATTTAATAATGTCAACACTTTGCAAAACGTTACTGTTGGTGGAACATAGTTTGGGAAGCGCCCTAGGTCCTTGCTAGTCAAAGCATGCTCGGTGGACCAGTATGGGCATCAACTGGAGCTTGCCGCAGACTACTGGATAAAATCTACCTTTTAACAAGATCTCCAGGTGAGTCAAACATACAATAAAGTTTGAGGAGCACTTCCAGGTACATCTCAATAATTTTATTTTATTTATTTATTTATTTTTTAGACGGAGTCTCGCTGTGTCACCCAGGCTGGAGTGCAGTGGCGCCATCTTGGCCTGCGCCCAGCCTATTTTTAAACATTTTAAAACATGTCTTTGATGCCAGGCACAGTGGCTCATGCCTGTAATCCCAGCACTTTGGGAGGCCGAGGTGGGCGGATCACCTGAGGTCGGGAGTTTGAAACCAGCCTGACCAACGTGGAGAAATCACATCTCTACTAAAAATGCAAAATTAGCTGGGCATGGTGGTGCATGCCTGTAATCCCAGCTACTCGGGAGGCTGAGGCAGGAGAATCGCTTAAACCTGGGTGGCGGAGGTTGTGGTGAGCCCAGATCCCACCATTGCACTCCAGACTGGGCAACAAAAGCGAAATTCTGTCTCAAAAACAACAACAACAAAAACATGTCTTTGGTATGTATCTGCATCTATTTCTGTAACAGGTGAAATTGCAAGGTCATAGGATACATGTGTGTGAGCAACTTTAGCAGATACAACTAAACAGTTTTCCAAAGTGACTATGCCAATTTACACTCTCACAGCAGGGTATGAGAGTTTCAGCTGTTTACCATCACTTGGTATTGTTAGTCTTTTTATTTTTATTTATTATTTATTTATTTTTATTTATTTATTTATTTATTTATTTTTGAGACGCAGTCTTGCTCTGTCCCCCAGGCTGGAGTGCAGTGGCACAATCTCAGCTCACTGCAAGCTCTGCCTCGTGAGTTCATGCCATTCTCCTGCCTCAGCCTCCCGAGTAGCTGGGACTACAGGCGCCCGCCACCACGCCCGGCTAATTTTTTGTATTTTCAGTAGAGACGGGATTTCACCATGTTAGCCAGGATGGTCTCGATCTCCTGACCTCGTGATCCGCCTGCCTCAGCCTCCCAAAGTGCTGGGATTACAGGCGTGAGCCACTGCACCCGGCCAGTATTTTTATTTTATATTTTCTTTATTTTTTGGAGTCAAGCATGGTTGTAGAGGGAGACAATATTAATCAGCTTAACAACCCACAACTCTTGGACCAACTGTTAGTCTTTTAAATTTTGGCCATTCTCATGGGTGTAGTAGGTATATACACTGTGGTTTTAATTAGCATTTCTTTGCATATAATGAGCTTAAGAAACTTTTCATGTGTATTGACTTTTCAGTGTTCCCTTTTGTGAAGTCTTTCACCAATTTTTTTTTAAGACAGCGTCTCATTCTGTCACCCAGGCTAGAGTGCAGTGATGCAGTCATAGCTCACTGCAGCCTCAAAATCCTGGGCTAAAACAATCCTCCCACCTCAGCCTTCCAAGTAGCTAGGACTACAGGTGTGTGCCATCATGCCCAGCTTATTTTATTTTATTTTATTTTTTGAGATGGAGTTTCACTCTTACTGCCCAGGCTGGAGTGCAATGGCACGATCTCGGCTCACTGCAACCTCCGTCTCCCGGGTTCAAGCGATTCTCCTGCCTCAAATTCCCGAATACCTGGGATTATAGGCATGCGCGACCACCCCCGGTGAACTTTGTATTTTCAGTAGAGATGAGGTTTCTCCATGTTGGTCAGGCTGGTCTCGAACTCCTGACCTCAGGTGATCCGCCCACCTCGGCCTCCCAAAGTGCTAGGATTACAGGCATGAGCCACTGCACCCGGCCTTTTTCTTTTCTTTTCTTTTCTTTTTTTTTTTTTTGAGACAGAGTCTTGCTCTGTCGCCCAGGCTGGGGTGCAGTGGTGCGATTTCGGCTCACTGCAACCTCCGCCTCCCGGGTTCAAATGATTCTCCTGCCTCAGCGTCCCGAGGCAATCTCTGTAGGTAAATTATATAATCTTCCAAAGGCCCTCTTACAACTTGCAGAGAGGAAATCAAGGAGTTGCTAGCAATATGAGAAAAGTTAACACCTTGTCAACTTTTTGTATTTTTAGTAAAGATGGGGTTTCACCATGTTGGTCAGGCTGGCCTTGAACTCCTGACCTCAGATGATCTGCCTGCCTCAGCCCCACAAAGTGCTGGGATTACAGGCGTGAGCCACTGTGCCCAACCATGCCCAGCTGATTTTTTAATTTTTTTGTAGAGACAGGGGTCTTGCTATGTTGCCCAGTCTAATTTTGAACTCCTGGCCTCAAGTGATTTTGCTTGGCCTCCCAAAACGCTGGGATTACAGGCATGAGGCACCGTGCCTGGCCTCTCAGCCATTTTTTAATTGTGTTGTCAATCCTTAGTGATTTGTAGGAGTCCTATATATTTTGGGTCTGAGCTCTTTTGTTATTTTTATTATTTATCACTCTTTGGCTTGTCTTTTCACTCTTAATGGTATATATTGTACATCTTTTCTAGTTTGTTTTCAGTGAGAGGTTTCAGCACCATCTAGTCAACCACTGCCAGAGCAGAACTTGGTCTCCTATTTTAATGACTAAATTTTATTCCAGGCCGGGCATGGTGGCTCACGCCTGTAATCACAGCACTTTGGGAGGCTGAGGCAGGCAGATCACCTGAGGTCAGGAGTTCGAGACCAGCCTGACCACAATGGTGAAACCCCATTTCTACTTTTAAAAATACAAAATTTAGCCGGGCATGATAGCGGGCTCCTGTGATCCCAGCTACTTAGGAGGCTGAGGCAGGAGAATCACTTGAACCGGGAAGCAAAAGATTGCAGTGAGCTTAGATTGCACCACTGCATTCCAGCCTGGGCAACAGAGGGAGACTTCGTCTCAAAAAAAAAAAAAAAAAAATTCCAATAATGCCTGCATTATGATGAAGACTGACCCATTGTCAGTGGGAATTAGTTTGAGAAGCTTTTTAAGAAGATAATGAGCTGAGAAAGAATCAGATCCCGGCAAGGTAAGTTTTAATAAACGAAAAGATGGAGGGAAAAGCAAGATCTGGGTGGGCATCTGAGGTCTTCCAGGGCCCTGTGCCCTCAGGCAAATATTGGCATTCATGAGAAGAACCAGAATTAAACAAGGATATACGCAAGAAAGCAGCCAGGAAACATATATGATACCAAAAGCAGGTGGAAACCACTTCACAGTTTGGCCCAGGGACAAGTCTGATGGTGTGTGTATTTGCATGTCTCTTTGCTTAGCACATTTCTGCCTCATCATAGGGAGAGTTGCACAGGAAGCAATTTGGATTTGGGTTTAGATTTCTCATATTGCTAGCAACTCCTTGATTTCCTCTCTGCAAGTTGTAAAAGGGCCTTTGGAAGATTGTATAATTTACCTACAGAGATTGTTCTTTTTACTTTATGGCAGTCTTATAGAAGGAATGATTGTTCCAGTATTCATAACTGACTTAGAGTTTCTTCTAACTTATTGGTTTTTAACCCTAATTGCATATGAAAGTTGGCTACAGATCTTTTTTTCCTGCTTCCTATCACCCAGCTACAGATCATATATATATATATATACACACACACACATATATACACATATATATACACACATATATATACATATATACACACATATATACACACATATATATACACATATATACATATATACACACACATATATACACACACACACACACATATATATATATATATAAAATATATATCTACACTAACTGAGTTGGTGGGGATGGGGTAGAGAGGACTGGATATTGGATTGTTTGCAAGTCCTCCTCGTGATCCTTATGTGTGTTTAAGGCCAGAGAACCACTGCTGACATTGCAAAGATAAGGTTGTCCACAAGATGGAGATAAAGCACTTCTCAGTGAAAAATGCTCCACACACTCAAAACCCATTCTCTGGCTTTATGTCTACACCAACTCCAATTTATGGTTTCTTCTTTTAATTTTTTTTTTTTAGATGGAGTCTTATTCTGTCACCCAGGCTGGAGTGCAATGGCGTGGTCTCGGCTCACTGCAACCTCCTCCTCCTGGGTTCAAGCGATTCTCCTGCCTCAGACTCCCAAGTAGCTGGGACTACAGGTGCCTGCCACCACACCCAGCTAATTTTTGTATTTTTAGTAGAGATGGGTTTTCACTATGTTGGCCAGGCTGGTCTCAAACTCCTGACCTCGTGATCCGCCCACCTCGGTCTCCCAAAGTGCTGGGATTACAGGCGTGAGCCACTGTGCCCAGCCCTTACTTTTTTTTTTTTTTTTAGAGACAAGATCTTTTTCTGTCTCCCAGGATGGAGTGCAATGGTTCCATCATAGCTCACTGCAGCCTGGAACTCCTGGGCTCAAGTGATCCTCCAGGCTCAGCTTCTCGAGTAGCTAGGACTATAGGTGCTCGCCACCTTGCCTAATTTTTTATTTTTTGTAGAGGCGGGGTCTCACTATGTTGCCCAGGCTGGTTTTGAACTCCTGTCCTCAAGCCATCCTCCCATCCTGGCCTCCCAAATTGCTGGGATTATAGGCGTGAGCCATGGAAACTGGCTGACTCCAATTTATGTAATGTGCCAAGCGGGGACAAACGTGGGAAGATAGGTAACATTACCTTTGGTGCTGTTGCTTGCTAGTCAAAGAAATTTTTGCCACCTCAGAGGAAAAGACCAGGAACTAACTTTAAAAATGACAGCCAGGGCTGGATATGGTGGCCCATGCCTGAAATCCCAGCACTTTGGGAGACTGAAACAGAAGGCTCGCTCGAGCCCAGGAGTCCAAGACCAGCCTGGACGACATAGGGAGACCTCATTTCTATAAAAAATAAAAATAAAAAAATTAGCCAGGCATGATGGCTCTTACCTGTAGTCCCAGCTACTCTGGAGGCTGAGGTGGGAGGATCACTTGAGCCCAGGAGGTCAAGGCTGCAATAAGCCATGATCATGTCACTGCACTCCAGCCTGGGCGACAGACAGACGGAGATCCTGTTTCTAAATAAATAAATAAATAAAATAATAAAGTAAAATAAAAATGACAGCCAGGCGTGGTGGCTCATGCCTGTAATACCAGCAACTCAAGAGGCTGAGGCAGGAAGACTGCTTGAGCCCAGGAATTTGAGGTTGCTGTGAGCTATAATTGTGCCTCTGTACTCCAGACTGGGCAACAGAGCAATACCCCATCTCATAAAAAAAAAAAAAAAAAGAAAGAAAGAAAAATGACACATGGCTAAAAATATCTCTTATTTGGCTGGGCGTGGTGGCTCACACCTGTAATCCTAGCACTTTGGGAGGCCGAGGTGGGCAGATCACTTGAGGTCAGGAGTTCAAAACCAGCTTGGCCATCATCGTGAAACCCCATCTCTACTAAAAATACAAAAATTATCTGGGTGTGGTGGTGCGTGCCGGTAATCCCAGCTACTTGAGAGGCTGAGGCAGGAAAATCGCTTGAACCCGGGAGGCAGAGGTTGCAGTGAGCTGAGATTGTGCCACCGCACTCCAGCCTGGGTGACCGAGCGAGACTCCATCTCAAAAAAGAAAAAAAAAAAAAACTCTTATTCACCCAATTACCTGAATTAGAATCTAGAAATATTTTCAATCCTTTTCCTAGTTCACTTTGATAAAATAGACCATATAAACTGACACCAAAACTGAAAATAAGAAAGGAGTGTAATATTGTTCATATTTTATGGAGTGGAAATTTTTGAAATGAGATCATTCTGTAAATTATGTAGATAGAAATCAACATCTGCACAAGTAAATTAGCGTAAGATGTGTTGCTCACAGGATTTTAGGAAATATGCAGATGCAATAATGTGATTTCTATTTTTTTCTTAAGTCTGAAGTACTTGATTGGTAGCTCCCAATCATTTCTCCCATCTCACTTGTCTAGCTCTGTCACAGAAGCTGTAAAAGCTACAAACTCCGTCTCTCTGTTCCCTTGTAGGGAGAGATGGTCAATGAGATCTAAGTGAAATCACTAAGGAGGGCTTCCCTTCCTGAATAAAATGACAGTACCTCAGTACAAGAAGTGTCTTTTTCCCTTGTCCCTCCACCCCCGAATTCTTGCTACCATCTTCCTGGGGACATGAAACTTAGAAGTGGAGCAGCCACCACTGGCCATGAGATGACAAGTGTGAGGACAAAAGCCACTGTAACTAAGAAGGACAGAATGGACAGGTGAGAGCAGCCCGGATCCCTCCCTGATGGCGACTATGGGCAGCTTTTATGCTGATCAGCCTCCCGAGTAGCTGGGACTACAGGGGACTGCCTATCCCTGCACTTGCTATGAGGGGAAAAGCCACTGTTGATCAGGCTTCCTGTTGTTCTCCGATGTTGTTAGGGCAGGAACACTTGGCAGATTTCCTGGTATTTACAATTAGACACTTAATAAATGGAGTAATTTATCCCTTACTGAACATCACTGAGAAGTTGCTATGTTGGCATATAGACCATAAATATATTTACTTATTTATTTTTATTTATTTTTGCGGGAGACCGGAGTTTTATTACTCAAACCAGTCTCCCATAAATATATTTATAATGTTGATTTTAGACATTATCCTTTCTAAAGAGACCCTGTGGGCTTTAGACAAAGCTAAGACTTGAGAAGCTCAAGTTCCTTTGTTGTTGTTGTTATTTCTAAAAAGCATGTATTAAGTGCCTAATTGTAAATACCAAGAAATCTGCCAAGTGTTCCTGCCCTAACAACATTTTCTGAGCCAAAATGCACAGTTTGGGTTGGGCATGGTGGCTCACACCTGTAATTCCAGCACTTTGGGAGGCCAAGGTGGGAAGCCAGGAGTTCAAAACCAGCCTGGGCAGCACAGTGAGACCCTGATTCTATATAAAACAAAGAAAAAGAAAACAAAATGCATAGTTTGACATATCAAATGAATATTTTCAACAGAACTGTGCTAGATAATCCAGACTGTCCATGGCTCTACTTGACACAGCCTATGATTTCTTCAGGGTAAGCATCAGATCAGGACACATACATCACTGCTATGGCCGAACACACAGACAATGACACAGAAACAATAAACCAAATAGCAACAGACAACAAGGTGTTTGCATCAAGATAAGCCTAATTTGGGTAAGGCATGGTGGTTCACACGTGTAATCCCAGCACTTTGGAAGGCTGAGGTAGTCAGATGGTTTGAGCCCAGAAGGTCAAGACCAGCCTGGGCAACATGGCAAGGCCCTGTCTGTACAAAAAATATAAAAATTAGCCGGGCATGGTGGCACGTGTCTGTTGTCCCAGCTACTTGAGAGGCTGAGATGGGAGGATTGATTGAGTCTGGTAAGTCAAGGCTGCAGTGAGCCATGATCTTGCCACTGCACTCCAGCCTGGGCGACAGAGTGAGAACTGGTTTCAAAAATAAATAAATAGGCCGGGCGTGGTGGCTCATGTCTATAATCCCAGCACTTTGGGAGGCTGAGGAGGGCAGATTACGAGGTCAGGCATTCCAGACCAGCCTGGCCAACATGGTAAAACCCCGTCTCTACTAAAAATACAAAAATTAGCCAGGTGTGGTGGTGCGTGCCTGTAATCCCAGCTACTCAGGAGGCTGAGGCAGGAGAATCACTTGAACCCAGGAGGTGGAGGTTGCAGTGAGCCGAGATCGTGCCACTGCACTCCAGCCTGGGTGACAGAGCGAGACTTCATCTCAAAAAAGAAAGAAAGATGAAAGAAAAAGAGAAAAGAAAGAAGGAAGGAAGGGAGGGAGGGAAGAAAGGGAAGGAGAGGAAGGAAGGGGAGGAAAGGAAGGAAAGGAAGAAAGGAAAAAGAGGAAAGAAAGGAAAGAGACCTAAGTTGATTTTAAGAGTAAACAACAAGGCATCTAATTGGAAAAAGAACTGGGAACGAGTAAGAGTTCCACATTTTGATTCAGCAGAGTGGTAATTTGCTATTCAGGGGTCAGAATATTCAGGATAGTTGCTATTCTGTGGTCTGCAGCAGAAGGATTTAATGGAAGAGGATTTCCGTGAATTCACTGGCTGTTTAAGGAATTGGAGAAAACTGAGTTGGCAAATGGAGAAAAGATATTATAGGCACATGATGTCACCTTGGAAAAGGTCATGAAGGCAAAGGCAGGCCCTCCCTGGAGCACAACATAGTAATGTGTCCCCTGGGGCTGTGTCATATGCCATCCCTGTAAGCAGCGCAGGGGAAAGTGAAGTGCACTTGGATAAGACAGAGGTGATTGACTAAGAAGTAGGAGGAAGTAAATGACATTAAATGTTGAACTTCATTGGGGTCTGCTCCTACACATTTCTTTCTTGCTTTTATTTTATGACATGCTGTTAACTCTCAACTTTCTTTTTTTTTTTTCTTTTTTTTTTTTAAGATGGAGTTTCGCTCTTGTTGCCCAGGCTGGAGTGCAATGGTGCAATCTCGGCTTACCCCACAACCTCCGCCTCCAGGGTTCAAGCAATTCTCCTGCCTCAGCCTCCCGAGTAGATGGGATTACAGGCATGCACCACCATGCCTGCTAATTTTGTATTTTTAGTAGAGATGTGGTTTCTCCATGTTAGCCTGTTCTCAAACTCCCAACCTCAGGTGATCGCCAGTCTCAGCCTCCCAAAGTGCTGGAATTACAGGCGTCAGCCACCATGCCCGGCCTTAACTCTCCACTTTCTATCTCCAAACCTAATCTCTCCCTGAATCTCAAATTCATTTCCAGCTGCCTCCTGGCTATCTCCACCTGGACTTTTGCACAGTCATTTCAAACTCACCATGTCCAAAAACGAACTTCCTTTTTTTTTTTCCTGAGACAGAGTCTTCGCTCTGTCGCCCAGGCTGGAGTGCAGTGGCTCGATCTCTAGCTCATTGCAACCTCTGCCTCCTGGGTTCAAGTGATTCTCCTGCCTCAGCCTCCCAAGTAGCTGGGATTACAGGAGCACGCCACCATGCCCCGCTAATTTTTGTATTTTTAGTAGAGACGGGGTTTCACCATGTTAGTCAGGCTGGTCTTGAACTCCTGACCTCATGATCTGCCCACCTCAGCCTCCAAAAGTGCTGGGATTACAGGCGTGAGCCACCACAACCGGCTCCAAAAAGGAACTTCTTGAACTGTCTTTTCTTTCTGTATGCTCATTTTCTCAGTCCATTTTTAATTTTTTTCCCCGATTTATTGAGGTATAATTGACACAGTCTATATTTGTTGACAACTATTTATCAGGTGCCTACTCTGTGCCACTCACTGTGCTAGGGCTGGGATAGAAGGATGAACAAGACCAGACATGGTTCCACCCCACTGCCTTTTCAATCTAGAGAAGCAGACTGCCACCAAACAAATAAGCCTGGCCCAGCACGGTGGCTCAGGCCTGCAATCCCAGCACTTTGGGAGGCCAAGGTGGGAGGATTGCTTGAGCCTGGGAGTTTGAGACCAGCCTGGGCAACATAGTGAGACCCTGTGTCTACAAAACAATTAAAAATTCCCTGGGTGTGGTGCTCGTGCCTGTAGTCCCAGCTACTTGGGAGGCTGACATGGGAGGATTGCTAGAAGTCCAGTAGGTTGAGGCTGCAGTAAGCTGCGAAGGTGCCACTGCACTCCAGCCTGGGTAACAGAGCAACACCCTGTGTCAAAACAAATGAACAAACAAACCCACAATTACATATTTCCATCTATGATGATAAAGGAATGGAGGTGAGTGCCATCCGAGAGTACAAAAGGGGTACTTGAGATCTAATTAAGTAGAATTTTACCCACCCCATCACCTATGCTAGAAAACTGGATGTCATTCTTTCCTTTCCCTCTCTTACTGTACAAATAAAACCAATCACCTCATCTTGCCTATTTGACCCCCTAAGTATTTCTCAAGCCCGCTTCCTATTTCCCTTCTTCATTATTCTAGCGGAGACTGTCACCTTCTTCTACTTGGACCGTGCATTACTCTTTGATGCCAGGCTTTGTACGCTTTCCCCTTCTGCTTCACTCTACCACCCCACCATGGCTTTTCATACTGCCTCCAGGCAGCTTTATTCAAGACCTATATCTGACCATGTGGCTTTCCTGCCTAAAGCCTTTCCCATTTTGTGTTAAAAAGTCAACTTCACTTTTAAGTAAATTAATAGATTTTATGGGGGAGGAGTATAGTTTTAGGTTTACAGAAAAATTGAACAGAATGTACAGAGAGTTTCAGAATACCCACCCTTTTTTTTTTTTTTTGAGACTGGATCTTGCTAGGTCACCCAAGCTGGATTGCAGTGGAGCTATCTTGGCTTACTGTGACCTCCACCTCCCAGGTTCAAGCAATTCTCCTGCCTCAGCCTCCCAAAGTGCTAGGATTACAGGTGCCTGCCACCACGCCTGGCTAATTTTTGTATTTTTAGTAGAGGTGGGGTTTCACTGTATTGGCCAGGCTGGTCTCAAACTCCTGACCTCAAGTGATCAGACTGCCTCAGCCTCCCGAAGTGCTGCGATTACAGGCCTGAGGCGCCTGGCAATATCCCTATTATTAACATCTTGGATTAGTGTGGCACATTTGTTATAATTGATAAATCAGTATTGATATATTATTGTTAACTAGAGTCAATAGTTTACTTTAGAGGTCAGTCTTTGTGCCATTTTTTTTCTTCTATAATTTTACTCTTTTTTGTTTGTTTGTTTGTTTTGAGACAGACTTTCACTCTTGTCATCCAGGCTGGAGTGCAATGGCACGATCTCGGCTCACTGCAACGTCCGCCTCCCGAGTTCAAGTGATTCTCCTGCCTCAGCCTTGCAAGTAGCTAGGATTACAGGTGCCCACCATCACGCCCAGCTAATTTTTGTATTTTTAGTAGAGATGAGGTTTCACCATGTTGGCCAGATTGGTCTCAAACTCCTGACCTCAGGTAATCATGAGCCACCATGCCTGGTTAATTTTCCTCTTTTCAATGTCATCAATTTTTGCAGTAATTTTTTTTCTTCTGCTTGTTTTAGAGATGGCATCTCACTATGTTGCCCAGGCTGGAGTGCAGTGGTGCAATCAAACTCCTGGGCTCAAGCCATCCTTCCACCTCAGCCTCCTGAGTAGCTGGGACTACAGGTGTGCACCACCAGCCTGGCTAATTAAAAAAAAAATTTTTTTTTTAAAGACAGGGTCCCACTATGTTGCCCAGGCTGGTCTCGAACTCCTTAGCTCACTTGTTTGGATTTTGATTGGGATTGCATTGAGTCTATAGATCAAGTTGGGAAGAAATGACATCTTAACAATATGAGTCATCCTGTCCATGAATATGAAATATCTCATTTATTAATATTTAGATCTTCTTGATTTTGTCATCACAGTTTTGTAGTTTTCCTCATGTATATCTTTTATACATTTGGTATAATCTGTATAATCCAACCATATGTTGTCTATAATAGAGTCACTTTGGATACTAAGACACAAGGAAGTTGAAAGTAAAATAATGGAAAAGATACTTTATGCAAATAGTAACAAAAATAGAGATGAGGTGGCTATATAATTATATAATTATCAGATATATAGATTATTGCCAAGCATGGTGGCATGCACCTGTAGTCCCAGCTACTCTGGAGGCTGAGGCAGAAGGATCACTTGAGCCCAGGAGTTAGAGGTTGCAGTGCACTGCTCTCCAGTCTGGGCAACACTGTGAGATGCTGTCTCTAAAACAAACAAATAAACAAACATTATAAGTGTAAAGTTACAAGAGATAACAAAGGATATTACATTTTGATAAAACTTTTTAAGAATATGTAACAATTGTAAACCTATACACATCTAATAACATAACTCCAAAATATATTAAGCAAAAGCTGACAGAATCAAAGAGAGAAATACAATAATGGAAGGATATATATATATATATTTTTATTTTTTTATTTTTATTATTATTATTATTATTTTGAGATGGAGTTTCGCTCTTGTTGCCCAGGCTGGAGTGCAATGGAGTGATCTTGGCTCACTGCAACCTCTGCCTCCTGGGTTCAAGTGATTCTCCTGCCTCAGCCTCCCGAGTAGCTAGGATTACAGGCATGCGCCACCGTGCCTGGCTAATTTTGTATTTTCAGTAGAGATGGGGTTTCTCCGTGTTGGTCAGGCTGGTCTGGAACTCCCCACCTCAGGTGATCCACCCACCTCCACCTCCCAAAGTGCTGGGATTACAGGCGTGAGCCACCGTGCCCGGCCTGGAGGGATACATTAAAGGGAGTTCTCCAATACAATAAAGGGAATTCTACAATAATGGTTAGAGACTTCAATAACCCACATTCAATAATGAATAGAACAACCAGACAGAAGAGTAATTAGGAAAGAGAAGACTTGAACAACCCTATATGCTAGTGAGACCCAACAGACATATACAGAACACTGTACTCAAGAGCAGAATACACACTCTTCTCAATGCAAATGGAATATTCTCCAAGAGAGACCATATATTAGGCCACAAACCAAATTTTAATAAATTTTAAAAGATTGGACCAGGTGCAGTGGCTCACATCTGTAATCCCAGCACTTTGGGAGGCCAAGGCAGGTTGAGCTCAGGAGTTTGAGGCTAACCGGGGCAACATAATGAGACCCCATCTCTATTTTTTAAAATAAAATAAAATATTGTATCATATTGTATTCTATCATACCATCTTTTCCACTTACAATGAAATGAAACTAGAAATCAATAACAGAAAGAGGCCAGCCACGTTGGTTCATGCCTGTAATCCCAGGACTTTGGGAGGCAGAGGCGGATGGATCACCTGAGGTCAAGAGTTTGAGACCGGCCTGGCCAACATGGTGAAACCCTATCTCTACTAAAACTACAAAAATTAGCTGGGCGTGGTGGTGGGTACCTGTAATCCCAGCTACTTGGGAGGCTGAGGCAGGAGAATCACTTGAACCCAGGAGGCAGAGGTTGCAGTGAGCTGAGATCGCGCCACTGCACTCCAGCCTGAGTGACAGAGCGAGACTCTGTCTCAAAAACAAAAACAATTAAAGAGGGAAACTGAAAAGCTAACAAATATGTACAATAACACATGCTGAAACAACCAACATGTCAAAGAAGAAGTCACAGGGGAAATAGGGACAGATATATAAATAAATGGAGAATGGAATAGAATTGAGAGCCCAGAAGGAAACCTTCCTATATATGACCAATTACTTTTTGACAAGGGTGCCAAGACCATTCAGTCTGGTACATACAATCTTTTCAACAAATGTTGATGGGTATCCAAATGCCAAGAATGAAGTTAGACCCTTACCTTACACGATATACAAAAATTAACTCAGAATGGACCAAACACCTAAACTTAATAGCTAAAATTATAAAACCGTTAGAAGGAAACAAAAGGGAAAATCTTTATGACATTAATTTGGCAATGATAGCTTGGATATAACATTAACAGCTCAGGTAACAAAAGAAAAAATAAACTGGGCTTCAAATAAAAACCTTCAGTTCAAGGCCGGGTGCGGTGGCTCATGCCTGTAATCCCAGCACTTTGGGAGGCCAAGGCGGGTGGATCACCTGAGGTCGGGAGTTCAAGACCAGCCTGACCAACATGGAGAAACCCTGCCTCTACTAAAAATACAAAATTAAAATTAGCTGGGCATGGGGGCGCATGCCTGTAATCCCAGCTCCTCAGGAGGCTGAGGCAGGAGAGTCACTTAAACCCAGGAGGCAGAAGTTGCGGTGAGCTGAGATCGCACCATTGCACTCCAGCCTGGGCAACAAAAGCGAAAACTCCGTCTAAAAAAAAAAAAAAAACCTTTAGTTCATCATAGGACACTATCAAGACAGTGAACAGACAACTCACAGAATGGGAGAAAATACTTGCAAGCCATATATCTGATAAAGGATTAAAATCCAGAATATATAAAGAACACCTGGCCGGGCACAGTAGCTCACACCTGTAATCCCAGCACTTTGGGAGGCTGAGGCGGGTGGATCGCTTGGGTCAGGAGTTCGAGACCAGCCTGGCCAACATGGCAAAACCCCGTCTTTACTAAAAATATAAAAATTAGCTGGGCGTGGTGGTGGGCGCCTGTAATCCCAGCTACTCAGGAGGCTGAGGCAGGAGAATCGCTTGAACCCAGGAGGCGAAGGTTGCAGTAAACCGAGATCATGCCACCGCACTCCAGCCTGGGCAACAGAGCGAGACTCTGTCTCAAAAATAAATAAATAAAAATAACAAATGTTCACTATAATGTGGAAAAATTAGAACGCTATGCATTGTTATTGGGAATGTAAAATGTTGCAGCTACTCTGGAAAATAATTTGGCCATTTCTCATAAAATTAAACATAGCATCACCATAACATCCAGTGAATCCACTCTTAGGTCTATTCCTTAAAGAACTGAAAGCAGGGACTCAAACAGATCCTTGTATGACAATGTTCATAGTGGCATTATTCATAATAGCCAAGAGGTGAACACAACCCAAATGACCTTCAATGGATAAACCAATCAACAAAATGTGGAAATAACTGGAATGGAAACAATGGAATATTATTCAGCCATAAAAAGAAATGAAGTTCTGATACCTGCCAAAACACGGATGAATCCTGAAAACATTATGTGAAATGAAATAAGAAAGACACAAAAGGACATATATTATATGATTCCACTCATATAAGATACCTAGAAGAGGCATATTCATGGAGACAGAAAGTAGAATAGAGGTCAGCAGGGACTTGGAGGAAGGAGAATGAGAAGTTATTGTTCAGTAGGTACAGAGTTTCTGTCTGGGATGATGAATTTCTGGAAATAGTAGTGATGGTTACCGAACATTGTGAATGTACTTAATGAAATGCCACTGAATTATATTAATACACTTAAAAATTATTAAAATTGTAAATTTTGTGTTATGTATATCTCACCAGAATTTTTTTAACTTCCAATTATCTATTCCTAATTTACAGGAAAGCAATTGACTTTTGTATGTTAACCTACCTGCAACCTTCTTATGATCACTTTTTGTTGGTTCTTTGGGATTTCTTTTTTTTTTTTTTTTTCTTTTTTATTGATCATTCTTGGGTGTTTCTCGCAGAGGGGGATTTGGCAGGGTCACAGGACAATAGTGGAGGGAAGGTCAGCAGATAAACAAGTGAACAAAATTCTCTGGTTTTCCTAGGCAGAGGACCCTGCGGCCTTCCGCAGTGTTTGTGTCCCTGGATACTTGAGATTAGGGAGTGGTGATGACTCTTAACGAACATGCTGCCTTCAAGCATCTGTTTAACAAAGCACATCTTGCACCGCCCTTAATCCATTCAACCCTGAGTGGATACAGCACATGTTTCAGAGAGCACAGGGTTGGGGGTAAGGTCACAGATCAACAGGATCCCAAGGCAGAAGAATTTTTCTTAGTACAGAACAAAATGAAAAGTCTCCCATGTCTACCTCTTTCTACACAGACACAGCAACCATCCGATTTCTCAATCTTTTCCCCACCTTTCCCCCCTTTCTATTCCACAAAACCGCCATTGTCTTCATGGCCCGTTCTCAATGAACTGTTGAGTACACCTCCCAGATGGGGTGGTGGCCGGGCAGAGGAGCTCCTCACTTCCCAGTAGGGGCGGCCGGGCAGAAGCGCCCCTCACCTCCCGGACGGGGCGGCTGGCCGGGCGGGGGGCTGACCCCCCCCACCTCCCTTCCTGACGGGGCGGCTGGCCGGGCAGAGGGGCTCCTCACTTCCCAGTAGGGGCGGCCAGGCAGAGGCGCCCCTCACTTCCCCGATGGGGCGGCTGGCCCGGCGGGGGGCTGACCCCCCCACCTCCCTCCCGGAGGGGGCGGCTGGCCGGGCAGAGGGGCTCCTCACTTCCCAGTAGGGGCGGCCGGGCAGAGGCGCCCCTCACTTCCCGGACAGGGCGGCTGGCCGGGCGGGGGGCTGACCCCCCCACCTCCCTCCCGGACGGGGCGGCTGGCCGGGCGGGGGGCTGACCCCCCCACCTCCCTCCCGGACGGGGCGGCTGGCCGGGCGGGGGGCTGACCCCCCACCTCCCTCCCGGACGGGGCGGCTGGCCGGGCGGGGGGCTGACCCCCCCACCTCCCTCCCGGACGGGGCGGCTGGCCGGGCGGGGGGCTGACCCCCCCACCTCCCTCCCGGACGGGGCGGCTGGCCGGGCGGGGGGCTGACCCCCCACCTCCCTCCCGGACGGGGCGGCTGGCCGGGCGGGGGGCTGACCCCCCCACCTCCCTCCCGGACGGGGCGGCTGGCCGGGCGGGGGGCTGACCCCCCCACCTCCCTCCCGGACGGGGCGGCTGGCCGGGCAGAGGGGCTCCTCACTTCCCAGAAGGGGCGGCCGGGCAGAGGCGCCCCTCACCTCCCGGATGGGGCGGCTGGCCAGGCGGGGGGCTAACCCCCCCACCTCCCTCCCGGACGGGGCGGCTGGCCAGGCCGGGGGCTGACCCCCCCACCTCCCTCCCAGACAGAGCGGCTGGCCGGGCAGAGGGGCTCCTCACTTCCCAGTAGGGGCGGCCGGGCAGAGGCGCCCCCCCCACCTCCTGGACAGGGCGGCTGGCCGGGCAGGGGGCTGATCCCCCCACCTCCCTCCCGGACGGGGCGGCTGGCCAGGCAGGGGGCTGATCCCCCCACCTCCCTCCCGGATGGGGCGGCTGGCTGGGAGGGGGGCTGACCCCCCCACCTCCCTCCCAGACGGGGCGGCTGGCCGGGCAGAGGGGCTCCTCACTTCCCAGTAGGGGCGGCCAGGCAGAGGCACCCCTCGCCTCCCGGACGGGGCGGCTGGCCAGGCGGGGGGCTGACCCCCCCACCTCCCTCCCGGACGAGGCGGCTGGCCGGGCAGAGGGGCTCCTCACTTCCCGGTAGGGGCGGCCGGGCAGAGGTGCCCCTCACCTCCCGGACGGGGCGGCTGGCTGGGCGGGGGGCTGACCCCCCCACCTCCCTCCCAGACGAGGAGGGAGGACGCTCCTCACTTCTCAGACGGGGTGGCTGCCGGGCGGAGGGGCTCCTCACTTCTCAGACGGGGCGGTTGCCAGGCAGAGGGTCTCCTCACTTCTCAGACAGGGCGGCCGGGCAGAGACACTCCTCACATCCCGGACGGGGCGGCAGGGCAGAGGTGCTCCCCACATCTCAGACGATGGGTGGCCGGGCAGAGACGTTCCTCACTTCCCAGATGTGATGGCGGCCGGGAAGAGGCGCTCCTCACTTCCTAGATGGGATGGCGGCCGGGCAGAGACGCTCCTCACTTTCCAGACTGGGCAGCCAGGCAGAGGGGCTCCTCACATCCCAGACGATGGGCAGTCAGGCGGAGACGCTCCTCACTTCCCAGACGGGGTGGCTGCCAGGCAGAGGCTGCAATCTCGGCACTTAGGGAGGCCAAGGCAGGCGGCTGGGAGGTGGTTGTAGCGAGCCGAGATCACGCCACTGCACTCCAGCCTGGGCGCCATTGAGCACTGAGTTAACGAGACTCCGTCTGCAATCCCGGCACCTCGGGAGGCCGAGGCTGGCGGATCACTCGCGGTTAGGAGCTGGAGACCAGCCCAGCCGACACATCGAAACCCCGTCTCCACCAAAAAAATACGAAAACCAGTCAGGCGTGGCGGCGCACGCCTGCAATCGCAGGCACTCGGCAGGCTGAGGCAGGAGAATCAGGCGGGGAGGTTGCAGTGAGCTGAGATGGCAGCAGTACCGTCCAGCTTCGGCTCGGCATCAGAGGGAGACCGTGGAAAGAGGGGAGAGGGGGGAGGGGGGAGGGGGGAGGGGAGAGGGGAGAGGGGAGAGGGGAGAGGGGAGAGGGGAGAGGGAGCTCTATCTACCACACAGTCCTTCTCTCTATTTTTTTATTTTTTTAAGACAGAGTCTCACTCTGTCGCCCAGGCTGAAGTGCAGTGGCTCGATCTCCGGGATTTCTTTATATAAATAATTATGTCATCTGTGAACAAAGACAGTTTTATTTCTTCCTTCCCAATCTGGATGCCTTTTCTTTTCTTGTCATATTGTATTAGCTAGAACCTCCTGCAATGTTGAATAGAAGTAGTGAGAGGAGACATTCTTGTTTCTGATCCGAGGGGGAAAGCATATAGTTTCTCACCATTCATTATGATGTTGGTTATAGGTTTTTTGCAAATATTCTTTATCCAGTTGAGGATATTCCCCTCTATTCCTAGTTTGCTGCGAGTTTTTATGGTGAATGGATGATGATTTTGTGAAATACTTTTTCTGCATCTATTGAGTGAAATACTTTTTCTGCATTGATATGATTTTTCTTTGTTAGTCTATTGATGTAATGGATTATAGTGACTGATTTTCCTGTCAAACCAGCCTTGCATACCTGGGATAAATCTCACTTTGTCATAGCATGTAATTCTTTTTATACATTGTTGAATTCTGTTTAAGTTCATATGTGCTGCTATAACAAAATACTTGAGACTGGGTAATATAAAAGAACAGAAATGTGTTCACAGCTCTGGAGCTAGGTAGTCCAAGATCAAGGCACTGGCAGGTTCAGTTTTCTGGTGAGGGCTACTCTCCGCTTCCAAGATGGCGTTTCATTGCCTCATCCTTCAGAGGGGAAGAACACTGTGTCCTTACATGGCTGAAGGGGCAGAACGGAACAACGCTGAAGGCTGCAAAACCCCCACCTCTTAATACTCTTGCATTGGACATTTCAACATGAATTTTGGACAGTAACATTCAAACCACAGCAGATTTCGTGTGCTAATATGTTGTCCAGAATTTTTATATCTCTAATACAGAAGACACAAAAAAAGATACATTTTGTACATGGTAGATATATTGGTCTGTAGTTTTCCCCTCTTGTAGTATCTTTTGTTTCTGTATTAGAATAATGCTGGTTTCACAGAACTAAGGAAATATTCCCTCCGCTTCTATTTTCTGGAAGAGATTGTAGAGAAGTGCTATTAGTTCTTAGAATTCGCCAGTGAAAACACTTGGGCTTGATGCTTTCTTTTTTGGAAGATTATTGATTATTGATTCAATTTTAAAAGTAGATATAGGTCTATTAAGATTATCTTTCTCTTTTGGTGAGTTTTGGTAGATTGTCTCTCTCAAGGAATTGGTCCATTTCATCTAAGTTATCAAATTTGTGGGCATAAAACTTTTTTTTTTTGAGACGGAGTCTTGCTCTGTCACCAGACTGGAATGCAGTGGCGCAATCTTGGCTCACTGCAACCTCCGCCTCCTGGGTTCAAGCGATTCTCCTGCCTCAGCCTCCAGAGTAGCTGGGACTACAGGTGCATGCCACCACACCCAGCTAATTTTTGTATTTGTAGTAGAGATGGGGTTTCACCATGTTGGTCAGGATAGTCTCAATCTCCTGACCTCATGATCCGCCCACGTTGGCCTCCCAAAGTGCTGGGATTACAGGCGTTAGCCACCACGCCCAGCCTTTTTTTTTTTTCTTTTTCTTTTTTTTTGAGATGGAGTCTAGCTCTGTTGCCCAGGCTGGAGTGCAGTGGCGTAATCTCAGCTCACTGCAACCTCCGCCTCCTGGGTTCAAGCCATTCTCGTGCCTCAGTCTCCCCAGTAGCTGGGATTATGGGCAACCGCCACCACGCCCAGCTAATTTTTTATTTATAGTAGAGACAGGCTTTTGCCATGTTGGCCAGGCTGGTCTTGAACTCCTGCCCTCAGGTGATCTGCCCACCTTGGCCTCCCAAAGTGCTGGGATTACAGGCGTGAGCCACCGTGCCCACCCGACTTTTTTCTTCTTACATGGCTGTCATAGAACCTCTATTAGACTTTTAATGTCTGTGGGATTAGTAGAGATAAACTCTTTTTTATTTCTGATATTAGTAATTTGTGTTTTCTCTTTTTCTTGGCTAGCCAGTCCAGAAGTTTATCAATTTTACTTATTGTTTCAAAGATTTAGCTTTTGGTTTCAGCTTTTATGTTTTGATTTTCTCTATAATTTTCCTCTTTTTAATGTCATCCATTTTTTTTCTAATTTTTTTCTTCTGTTTTAGGTTTATGTAATTCTTCTTTCTCTAGTTTCCTAAGGTGGAAGCTTAGATTTTTAATTTTACATATTTCTTCTTTTCTAATAGATTCATTCAATACTATAAATTTTCCTCTAGCACTGCTTTTGCTGCATCCCATACATTTTGATAAGCCATATTTTCATTTTCATTTAGTTCAAAATATTTTTTAAAATTTATCTTGAGACTTCTTTGACCCATGTGTTATTTGGAAGTATGTTGTCTAATGACCAAATGTGGGTATGCTGCAACCCACAAATTTTGATGAGTCATATTTTCATTTTCATTTAGTTCAAAATATTTTTTAACATTTCTCTTGAGACTTCTTTGGCCTATGTGTTATTTGGGACCATGTTGTCTAATGACCAAATATTTGGTGGCTTTCCAGCTGTCTTTCTGTTACTGATTTCCAGTTTAATTCCATTGTGATGTGAGTATACTTTGTAAGATTTTTACTCTTTCAAATTTGTTAGAAGTGTGTTTTATGCCCCAGACCATGGTCTATCTTGGCGAATATTTCATCTGAGTTTGAGAAGAGTGTATATTTGTACTCGTTGGATGAAGTAGTCTATACATATCAACAGGTCCAGCTGATTGACGATGTCCTTCAGCTCAGCTATGTCCTGAGTCCATCAATTATTAGTAGATAGGTGTTGAGATATCCAACTATAACAGTGGATCTGTCTGGTTTTTCTTGCGATTCTCTCCTTTGATGGATTCCATATTTTGAGGCTCTGTTGTTAGGTCCCTACATATTAAAGACTGCTATGTCTTTCTGGAGAATTGACCCCTAGTCATTATGAAATGGCCCTCTTGCTCCTGGAAGTTGTGGTTGGCCACTTCGGACTCGGCCTCTGAAGCCTCCTCATGCCTGCGTGAAGGAGGTGGACGGCCCCTGGTTTTGTGAGGTTGGCTTACATGAGCTGCTGTTATCCACAGAGCAGCAGCCAGGGACTAGTGATGAAGTACTAAGTGTCTGGTCAGAGCTCTGGGCCTTATCTGTCTCCACGTCGACTCCCGCGATGTTTTTGCCTTCGCTTAGTTTGTCGTCGAATCCACCTCGATGAAACCGTTTGTTTTTTCCTGTAAATGCTTCCCATTTTAGCAACGGCCGCTTGCAGTTTGGCCACAGAATCTAAGCTCTTCCTAGGCAATTTGCATATGGTTTTTTCGTAGTGCAAAACTCTCTCCTGGGGCTTCCACGCCTCCCGCAGCTCGGCCCAGCTCCTCCTGAGTCCCGGGATCTGGGGCTGAGCCCCCGCCGCGAAAACCTCCCGAGCCCAGGAGATGAGCGGTGGACGCTCGGGCCCGGAGCCCCTCGGCGCCCCGAGCTCGCGCTCCAGCCGCGGCCGTTAAGGGTTTTGATCCGTTACCCAACGGCTGTCGAAAGAGGAGCACGACGTGAACTTCCACCGACAGTCGTTTAAATACTGCAGGCGAAGGACGGGTTCTTATTGTGAGCACCTACTGAGCTCTGTTTAATATTTGGCAGAGGGCGAGGGTAATTTTTTGTTGTTTTGGGGGTTTTCTGTTTTTTATTTTTCGTTTTTTTTCTGTACCAAAAAGTGACTCTAATTTCTAATTGTGAATCGTGTCCTCCTCCGTCTTTGCTTTCATGTTCCTTCAGGCAAACCGGCAGCTGAGTCCAGCTTGTGAACTTGAACTTGAACTTGCTGAAGAAGCTCCCGGCGGCCCTCTGCTGGCCGCCGCCTTTGCCAGAGGGAGAGGCTGGAGTCACCCTGTTGAGCCCCATTTCTGGGGCTTGGCACCTGTTGGGCTGCCCGGCCGCGCGTACCTGGTCCCATCGGGGGCTCTGCCCACTCCGCTGATGACGCGGGTAGAAGGGAGGCCGCAGGGACACTCTGGAGGGACTGTGCCGGGCGGGCACCCCCCAGCTGCTCACTGTGGGGTGCAGCACCGAGGCCTGGTTGGGCTGCAAGGAGACCGACTGGGATTCCCGGGCTGGTGGCCGGGGAGACGGGGTAGAGGTGAGAAGCAAGAGCTCAGGAGGCCTCAGGCCCCAGCGCTGTGGGGCTGCCATTGTCGTTCTGGGTGGAGGTCTGGCCAAACCGGCTTTTGCCCCGAGTGAGGAATTCTTGCTCATTTTGGTGTTGGTGGAGAGGTCGCTGTTCACAGCGGGGGTGGGGTTCGTCCCCTCCAGGCTAGTAGGGAGCTGGCTGGTGCATTGCTGTGTTGCTGCCCTTCTGCCCTGTCTCCTGATCCTGTTCAGACTCTGGGTGGCTCCTTTGAGTCTTCTCAGGCCGTGAAAGATGGGAAAGGCAGGTTGTTGAAACCACTGCTGCTCCCGGGCTGGCAGAGACCCTGAGCTGTACCTCCTGGGATGAAAGCAGAACCCAGGAGCAGGCAGGTGACCACTGCTTCCTCATACTCCTCAGCAAGTCCTGGATATCTTCCTGTCTGTAACCCATGGATACCATGAACTTAGTTTGCAGGGGGTCCTCCCAGTGGGAGAGTGGCTGCACACAGCACTTAAGTTCCTCACCTTCATGACTCACATTCATCCATGGACCCCTCACACTGGCTCTGAAGGGCCTCTCTTGCTGCAATTGACAATGAGAAATTTCTTCAGCAAGTTTTCACTCTCCGGGGACATGGGGGAGGGAATGGAATACATCCTGCTCAGTACCTGCTCCTATAGCTCCTTGAAGTTCTGTCCATCGAAAAATAAGGATCCATTTACCAGTATATACAGGATAACTCGCAGACACCATACATCCACCAGCTCATATTTGTGGCCCTAGAAGAATTCCAGGGCAGCCTAAGGGGACTGCCAAAAAAGGTATCCAGCTTGTTGCGAAAGGCGAATTTATTCCTGAACCCAATCTGCGATGTTCATGTTAACATGGACAATATATTTCTGGTGACAATACACAATATCTGTGGACAATGCACTTCTGGTAACAGCTTGCATAGCAGACACTTTTGGTGGAATTTGCTTCAGGCCTCTTTCCTGCTGCTGTGAGCAGGTATTCACAAACTTCTCGCTAGCGTGCTTTGTGATGAGGCAGAGATTCCTCACTACCAATCACAGCAAATACTTCACTATGTTGGGGTGATCCAAGCCTTCATGATTCCTACTTTGTGGATGGTGTCTGGAGGCTGGAGGAGATCTGCTGAGTCTCATCAATGAAATTCACGGCGGCTGCTTTCCCAGTCAGGATGTCCCAGGCCAACCCCACCTTAGCCAGGTTGTCCTTGACGATGGTCTCAAGGATCCTCGCTGCCAATAAGGATCCCTCCTCAGCAGAGATGGCTGAGAGGCCCTGCAGCGTGTGGGACTTACTACTGGGCTCGGAGTCAAGGTGTCCCAGGTCAGCTTAATTTTGGGAAAAGCTGGTGAGAAGCTTGGTCCAAATCACCTGAAAAGAAAATCACTTGCATAGTTCACCTGAAGAACGGATCTCTATAATGGAATCAAAACACAATACTGGACAAAAATCAAATAAGCAAAAGCGACAAACTGAAAAGGAAATGCTGAGTAAAAAAGAACTTAAAAATTAGAAAAATAAAAGAAAAAAGAACAAGAAGAACCAGTAACCTCAGCCAAGCCAGGGACTTACATACATGCTTGGAATTCCAAAGCAGCGGTTCCTTATGAGGAAGAACTAAGCCTAGTAACAAGGCTGAGGATAATCTATGTGGCTTTCTCATGCTTTGGTCTCAAGAACTCTTTACTCTTAAAGAAAATATATTGAGGACCACAAAGAGGATTTTTTATTGATATGGGTTGCAGTTATGAATATTTACCTTATTAGAAATTAAAACCTCTAGGATGCTTCAATGGCCTTTTCTAGTTTGAAAAGATAACAGGCTGGGTGTGGTGGCTCACGCCTGTAATTCCAGCACTTTGGGAGGCCGAGGTGGGCAAATCACCTGAGCTCGGGAGTTCGAGAAAAGGTATAAAAATGTTTGGCTTTTAAAGAGCCCACAATATCTACACTTAAAATATTTCATTTTTTCTTTAAACTCTAAATGATTGGTCTCAAAATGATGCCACAACTTAGCTGGCATTATGATAGTGTATAAGTATGTTCTGTTGTGTACGACACAATGAGCTTCATTATTACCATCTGGGACACTGAGGGGAAGATAGCTTTCATCATATTTTCTCATTTAAAGTTTTGCCCAGTTTCATTTGCATAGATTCCCCTCTTCCATGAGCTGCTATGTCAGTCTCAGTATCTTTCAATGTAGAGTTTGCAGCTATGAGTTGAGAAAGCACATTTTCTACTCTTTTTAAGTGAATAATCCACTGTGCCCAGTGTACCTCTCCTTCAGCATAGGATAGGGACATCCAGGTACTGGACCCGTCACTGGCACCTCAGTGGGGAGAACCCAGATGCCCCTACATGATGTTTAAAGATGCTTTATATACATAAAAGTGCACAAATCATCAGCCCACAGCTTGGTGACTGTTCACATATTGAACTCATCTATTTATCTAGTATCCAGGTCAAGAAACAGCCATTACAGCCCCCCAAGATCCCACACCCCTTTTCCAGTCACTTTCTCTGCAGTGATAACCACTCTTCTGTATTTTGACAGCATAGATTCATTTTGCTTATTTTTGAACTTTACATACATGGATTCATACAGTATTGGATCCTTTGTGTCTGCTTCCTTTGCTTAATTTGTTTTTTTGTTTGTTTGTTTGTTTTTCTTGAGACAGAGTCTTGCTCTTGTTGCCCAGGCTGGAGTGCAATGGCACGATCTCAGATCACTGCAACCTCCACCTCCTGGGTTCAAGCAATTCTCCTGCCTCAGCCTCCCAAGTAGCTGGGATTATAGGGGCTTGCCACTATGCCTGGCTAATTTTTGTATTTTTAGTTGAGACGGGGTTTCGCCATGTTGGCCAGGCTGGTCTCGAACTCCTTACCTCATGTTCCGTCTGCCTCAGCCTCCCAAAGTGCTGGAATTACAGGCATGAACAACCACGCCTGGTCCTTTGCTCAATAGTTTTGTGAGATCCATCCATATTGTTTATTATTCTAAATGCTCATTGTGTGACTGTAACACAATTTGTTAATTTGTTTATTCATTTTACTGTTACTGGGCAGTTGAGTAGTTCTCAGTTTTCAGATGCTATAGTGCTGCCATAAACATCTTGTTCAGGTTTTTGGGGGGGACATATATATGGCTTTCTGTTGGATATATATAAATATATTAAAGGTGTGGCTGAACAACCATTTGACAGTTTATGCTAACAAGGTGACTCGTGGTAGGCCCCTTAGGCCGGGTGATATCAGCCTGACCTCCAGAGAGTGGGGTGGGGGCTGGAGACTGAGTTCAACCACATGGACAATAAGTCTATCATTCATACCCTATGTAATGAAGCCCCAATAAAAACTCTGGATGCTGAAGCTCAGGTGAGTGTCCCTGATTGGCAGTACTCTATATGTGTTGTCTCACACATCCAAATCAGCAGGGTAATGCATTCTGAGGACCCCAGAGGCTTCACATTTGGAACCCTCTCAGACTCTGCTCTATCAGTCTCTTTCTTTGGCTAATTTTGATCTCTATCCTTTCCCTGAAATAAACTGTAACTGTGAGTATAACAGCTTTCAAAGAGTCCTGTGATTCTTTTTAGTGAATTTTTGAACCTGAAGGTCATTTTGGAAACTTCCTGAACTTGCAGTTAGGTCAGAGGTGAGGGAAGTCCTAAAACCATGCCCACTAACCTTGTGGGACCTCCTTGCAGGGGGTATCAGAGGCTTGGGCAAACTTTGCAGTCTGGGTGACTGTGCTCTCAAACCTTGAAGTCTGGCTCACTTCAGATAGTGTAAAGACAAATGGTATCCATTAGAACAATGCTGACTCCTGAAATGTGGCTTGGCAAGAGGGCAGGGAATGAAAGACCTTTGATTCTGGATAACCATGGAGTCTCCCATGGTATGAAATGGCAGCTTTGTTGTGATCAGTTACTAGAGGTAAAAGTGTTTATCTTTTTTTTTTTTCTTTTTTTGAGATGGGCTCTCACTGTGTTGCCCAGGCTGGTCTTGAACTCCAAGGCTCAAGCAGTCCTCCTACCTCATCCTCCCAAGTAGCTGGGACTATAGGCCTGTGCTGCCATGCACAGAGAGGTAAAAGTTATCAATGGAATTTAGAAATGATAACTCCAACTTACTAACTACATAAGGAAATGCAAAGAAACACAAAGCAAAATATATAATTTCTAGTTACATATAATAGCTCAAATAAAATAAGGGAGGCTGGGCGCAGTGGTTCATGCCTATAATCCCAGCAATTTGGGAGGCCGAGGAGGGTGTGGATCACCTGAGGTCAGGAGTTCAAGACCAGCCTGACCAACATAGTGAAACCCCACCTCTACTAAAAATACAAAATTAGCCAGGCGTAGTGGCAGGTGCCTGTAATCCCAGCTACTTGGGAGGCTGAGGCAGGAGACTTGCTTCAACCTGGGAGGCACGGGTTGCAGTGAGTGGAGATCGTGCCACGGCACTCCAGCCTGGGCAACAGATCAAAACTCTGTCTCAAAAAAAAAAAAAAAAAAAAGTCTTAATGCAGCACTCTCAGAAGCTGGGTGAATGGATAGGACCCCCTACTGGTTCTCCCAACAAGGGCCCAAAACAAATCTGCTTTATCCACCATAATCTGGAAGAATTTGGAAAGCCTCAAGGCAAAGATAACAATTATAAACCTGAACTTTAATAACCTGGAGTGATGGTCCCAAGTCTAATCAAGATAAGAACTAACAAAAGTATCTGGGTCATGGCCAGGTGTGGTGGCTCCCTCCTGTAATCCCAGCACTTTGGGAGGCCGAGGCGGGTGGATCACTTGAGGTCAGGAGTTCGAGACCATCCTGACCAACATGGAGAAACCCCATCTCTACTAAAAATACAAAATTAGCCAGGTGTGGTGGCACATGCACCTGTAATCCCAGTTACTTGAGAGGCTGAGGCAAGAGAATCTCTTGAACCTGGCAGGCGGAGGTTGCGGTGAGCCGAGATCACACCATTGCACTCCAACCTGGGCAACAAAAGCAAAACTCCATCTCAAAAAAAAAAAAAAAAGAAAAAGTATTTGGGTATGGTGGCAGGCAGCTGTAGTCCCAGCTACTCAACCTGTAGTCCCAGCTACTTGGGAGGCTGAGGCAGGAGAATCACTTGAACCCGGAGGCAGAGGTTGCAGTGAGCCAAGATCGCCCCACTGCACTCCAGCCTGGGTGACAGCGAGGCTCCTTCTAAAAAAAAAAACACACACACACACACAAAAAGTATCTTGGTCCCTTGGCTTGACTCCCTGCTACAGTCCCAAGGCCATATGCACATGATGGGTAAAATGGTCAGGGGGTGGCATTTCTGGGACTCCTTGACATGTAAGCGCTCATGCACTGTGATTCTGAAACCTATTGGTAAAGTCCTCATCAGGGCTATAGTTAAATTGGGAGGACGTGGGAATATAGGGTTGATTAAGGTGAAAGTTTGAATGATTAGTAACATGTTTGAACTGGCTTTATGGGAAGTGGTTGTGTCTCACTTACCCGAAGTTTTAACAGGAATGGATATTATATCTGACTGGAGAACACTTCCCCCACCTAGTATTGTAAAACAAGGCATGGAAACCTACCACTGTGCCCATACTGCTTGGACATCCAAATGAGAACCAATAAGATTGCATGAGCCCACAGAGCCCACGCGTGTTGTTACTTTCAAGCAGTATAGAGTAGAAGCAGATGTGATGGTATGGACAAATTATCTGTACAATAGCCGTGGATGAAATACAGACTGAGGTTTATGGCAAAAGCCTATGAGCATCAGCCAGTAATGACTGCTGGGTTTTGGACAAGAACATTTCCATAAAGACTAGCTAGTTATTGGGCACTAATATTTTACGACCTTTCATCACAGGAGTAGTCAGACTACTACTACTTCAGACTACTCCTCCGACTGAAGGATATCAAGTAATATTGAAACCTAAAACACCCATGATGTATTGGGTGGCATTGGCAAAATGCTTTAATGGGGAAGACAGTGCTCAGAAGTGTGCCATAATAAAATGGAAATGGTTTTACAGGAACCTGTTACCAGGGATGTGCAAAAAGTATTCACAAGCAGGGAGCCTCTTTTTCCCTAGGGCTGACCTTAAGACCACCTGAAGACCCTTTAGGCCCTATTGTCACTTGGGTGGTACCCTAATAATAGCTGTTGATTGACCAAAAAAGAACTATCCGGATGTAGCTCTTGTATGGATGGCAGTTCTAAGGCAAATGGACCGCATCCTGTTTGGAAGGTTGCCACGCTGAAAAAAGTGGAAAGAACTCAGCTCAGTTGGCTGAACTGTATGCTGTCTGCCCCATGTTCAGGTTTTTACTGACTCAGGAGAGGTGCCAATACCCTGGTCATATGGTCAGTCAGAGTGATATAGGAGTTAAAAAGAAATTACTTAGGCAGATAGTGAGGGTACAGAAGTCCTCGATAAGGTTTTCCTTTTATGAAAAGCAGCCCCCAAATCATTTTCTTTTCTAACAAAGAGCAGCCAGTAAAATCTAGCTGCAGACATAAAAAAGCAAGCTAGAATCTTGCACAGGTGAATGCCAGCAATTGCGCCAATAGGAAAAAAATGCTACCTGGGACTAGGCATTATCAAAATGGTGGCTCCATCTTCTCTTTGCCAGCCGCCTGTACAGTAAGGAGCAGACAAGATGGCGCCGGCCAAGTGGAAAGAGCATAATCTTATTATGCAAATGGTTGCATAATAAAATTAGTGTGGGGCAACCATCCTTCCCCAAGCACTATGTAAATGTAAACGTCACACCTGATCGAACCAATCTGTGAGCACTACCTAAGTCAGACACTGCCTCCTCAAGCCTGCCTATAAAATCTGCTGCGGTTGGCTACCTTTCCCTATTTTTAGACGTCTCTCTCTCACAAGAGAGCTGCTCTCATCTCTCCTCTCTTTCGCCTATTAAGCTTTTCCCTCCTTAATCCACTCCAATGTGTGTGTTTCCTCCTCGTTAATCTTCTCGGCACCAGATGACGACCCTAGGGTATTTACCCCAGACAATGATCCTGCTTCAAGAAGGCAATGGAAAACTGGTCTATTAAAGGGATGCTAGGCCGGTCGCGGTGGCTCAGGCCTGTAATCCCAGCACTTTGGGAGGCTGAGGCAGGCAGATCACCTGAGGTCCGAAGTTCAAGACCAGCCTGACCAACATGGAGAAACCCGTCTCTACTAAAAATACAAAATTAGTCGGGCATGGTGGCGCATGCCTGTAATCCCAGCTACTCGGGAGGCTGAGGCAGGAGAATCGGTTGAACCCAGGAGGTGGAAGTTGTGGTGAGCCGAGATCGTGCCACACTGCACTCCAGCCTGAGCAACAAGAGTGAAACTCCATCTCAAAAAAAAAAAAAAAAAAGATGCTATAAGGGCACAGCCCTGTGGAAGTTACTATAAAAATTGAAGGGGTGCATTAAAGTAGGACATGCCAATGTCCATCAGAAGAACCCCCTTTCAGAGTTGGAAGTTGCTCAGAGATGGCGAATGGATATCCTGGTGTGTTCACTTGAAATGCCCACCTTGATCCATGAAATGAGTGGATATGTGGGTACTGCAGCAATGCAGAGATGGGCTGAATCTAGACATATTCTTTCACCCTCTGAAGTACAAAATGCCAACAAAAGGCAGAGCCTGCAGATTGCTATGGGGGCAGATTCCCCGGTGGAGAGGCATTGCACATAGCTGGCAAGTTGGGAAGATGCCAGTATTCCCTGCAGGTTACGTATGGAGCCTGATGGAAATAGACACTCTGGTCCAGGTTTTGCATACTTGGTGATAGATGCAAATCCCCAAAATACTATGAAGGGACCAGAACAGAATATAGTGTGCCAATTTGGACCATTGAGTCATTTCTTCAGACCAAGGAACACACTTTACAGCTCATAATGTCCGGCAATGAGCAAAGAGATATCCTTGCCGGGTGCAGTGGCTCACGCCTGTAATCCCAGCACTTTGGGAGGCCGAGGCGGGTGGATCACCTGAGGTCAAGAGTTCGAGTCCAGCCTGACCAATATGGAGAAACCCCGTCTCTACTAAAAATACAAAATTAGCCAGGCGTCGTGGCACGTGCCTGTAATCCCAGCTACTCAGGAGGCTGAGGCAGGAGAATCACTTCAACCCAGGAGGCGGAGGTTGTGGTGAGCCGAGATTGCGCCATTGCACTCTAGCCTGGGCAACAAGAGCGAAACTCTATCTCAAAACAAAAACGAAAACACAAAGTAGGGAAATAAAAGAATAAGTTCAGGGATTCAAATTCCCAGCTCAAGCACCATGTAAGTGGCCTGAAAATTTCTTTGTGTGTTCTGAAGAAGATACTTATCTCCCGTGACCACAGGGCTGAGAGTGATTAAAATCTAACCAAGAACTTCATCCTGATACTGGCTGAGTTCAACTTCCAGCCTTGCAGCATTTCTACTGTTTTTTTGTTGTTGTTGTTTTGTTTTTTGAGACGGAGTCTTGCTCTGCCACCCAGGCCGGAGTGCAATGGCGTGATCTCAGCTCACTGCAACCTCCGCCTCTTAAGTTCAAGCGATTCTCCTGCCTCATCCTTAAGAGTAGCTGGGACTATAGGCACGTGCCACCATACCTGGCTAATTTTTGTATTTTTCGTAGAGGCAGGGTTTTGCCATGTTGGCTAGGCTGGTCTCGAACTCCTGACCTCAGGTGATCCACTGCCTCGGCCTCCCAAAGTGCTGGGATTACAGGTGTGAGCCACCATGCCCAGCCCGTTTCTACTGTTAAAGTGAGGACATTGATTGGGAAGGAATGGGATCCTGAAAGTTGAACAAGGACATGCAGGAAGACCCTGATGAAGGGGTCATGAAACCCCTAAATTCTGATGAGTCTTCTTTGCTATTGGAGGAGACCTCCTCATCCCCAGTTATAGATGCGACTTCTCCTTCCCCAGTAGAAGCTGCCTTTCTACCCCTATTACAGGGGATTAACCCTGCATTGCCCAAGGAAACTGTAGTGGCCTCCCCTGAGGCAATTGTTGTGCAAGACAACACCTGAGTCTCCCATCCCCACTACCTCTCTTTACTTCTAGACCTGTAATTTCAAGTCCCAGCAAGCCCCTAAAGGTAAGATAAAAAGTGTGATTGAAGGATCACATTACCCTCCGAAGGATCACACTACCCTCTGAAAGAACTACTTGAGTTTTCCAACTTACACACACAGACATCTGGGGAATGGATAGCAAGGGTGTGGCTCAACAACCATTTGATAAAGAGATCATGGGTGCCACTCATGGCCTTAATCAGCCACATCAGCAGAAGCCAGGAAGAGAGATGAGATTATACCAGCAGAAACACTACTAGCCAGGGTTAAAGGGGACAGAAAAAATGAGATGAAATGAAGGTATGCTGTTGGACTCCTTAGATCCCTACAGGACCAGACCATAGAGCTATTTGACTGTGAATATGCATTATTCTTCAAGAATAGAGAAAAATTACCCCAAAGGCAATTCAGAGATCATCAGGACTGCCTCCTCAGTTCAAAGAGTGAGGCTACTGCCTTGATTTCAACAGGCAGGATGGCCCTTGCCTGAAGCTTTAGGGGTGAGACCACCATGCAGAGCCATGGGGGGTGGGACCCTCACCCAGCATAGCCTCATGGGTGGAAGTGCTGCCCCAGTTGGTCTAGAAGGAAGGCATGGAGCCAAAAAGATATTCTTGGGCCTAAGATCTTGTGGAGGCCAGGTGCGGCGGCTCACGCCTGTAATCCCAGCACTTTGGAGGCTGAGGTGGGTGGATCACCTGAAGTGAGGAGTTCGAGAGCAGCCTGGCCAACATGGTGAAACCCTGTCTCTACTAAAAACACAAAAAAAACTAGCTGGGCGTGGTGCTGTGTGCCTGTAATCCCAGCTGTTCCGGAAGCTGAGACAGGAGAATCACTTGAACCTGGGAGGTGGAGGTTGCAGTGAGCCAAGATCACACCACTATACTCCAGCCTGGGCAACAGAGCAAGATTCCGTCTCAAAAAAAAAAAAAAAAAAAAAAAAAAAAAAAAGATCTCATGGAATTTGCCTCACTAAGTTTTGGGCTTACTTAGGAACCATCGCTTTTTCCTTCATTCCTATTTCTCCCCTTTGAAATGGGAATGTCTGTCTTGTTTTCCCACTATTGCACTTGGAAGCACATAACTTCTCTGGTTTTCCAGGTTCGCAGCTGAAGAGAAATTTTCCCTCAGTATGAATCATATGAATTTTACTGATATCTGACCTAGATGATATTTATTTATTTATGTAAATTTTCTTTCTTTTTTTTTTGAGATGGAGTCTCGCTCTGTGGCCCAGACTGAAGTGCACTGGTGTGATCTCAGCTCACTGCAACCTCTGCCTCCCTGGTTCAAGCAATTCTGCCTCAGCCTCCCAAGTAGCTGGGACTACAGGCGTGTGCCACCAACACCTGGCTAATTTTTTGTATTTTTTAGTAGAGACGGGGTTTCACCGTGTTAGCCCTCGTCTCCTGACCTCATGATCCGCCTGCCTCGGCCTCCCAAAGTGCTGGGATTATAGGCATGAGCCACCGCACCTGGCCTCTTTTTCTTTCTTTCTTTCTTTTTTTAAGAGATGGTGTCTTGCTATGTTGCCTAGTCTGGTCTCAAACTCCTGGGCTCAAGCAATCCTCCTGCCTCAGCCTCCCAAAGTGCTGGGATTACAGACGTGAGCCACCATGCCCAGCCTTAGGTGATATT
Organism: Pan troglodytes; assembly: GCF_028858775.2. Taxonomy (NCBI): domain Eukaryota; kingdom Metazoa; phylum Chordata; class Mammalia; order Primates; family Hominidae; genus Pan; species Pan troglodytes. Next base: position 104,647,043 of record NC_072406.2, on the reverse strand, counting down.
TAGATGTAATTTTGGATTTAGAGTTTAGAGTTGATGCTGGATTGAGACTTTTAGGGTGGTTGGGAAGAAATGAATGTATTTTGCATGTGGTAAGGACTTGAGGTTTGGGGAGCCAAGACTAATTCTATGGACTGAATTATGTCCCTTCAAAAGTCATATATTGATGCCCTAACCCCTAATGTGACTGTATCTAAAGATAAGGTCTTTAGGAGATAATTAAGATTAAATGAGGTCACAAGAATGAGGCCCTAATCCCATAGGACTGTGGCCTTAGAAGAGGAAGAGACCTGCCCCCTCCTCCCATATGAGGACACAATGAGAAGGTGACTGTCTACAAACCAAGAAGAGAGTCCTCACCAGAACCTGACCACGCCAGCACCTCAATTTCAAACTTCCAGCCTTCAAAACTGTGAGAAAATAAATTTGGTTGTATAAGCCACCCAGTATATGGTATTTGTAATGGCAGCCCAAACCAACTAATACAGGTATAAATGGAGAGAAGGACTGCCAGCTGGCGGTAAAGGAATTACTAAGAGAGTTATGCAATGAGGGAACTCCAATATTAAACATACTGTTACACTGGCACCTCATGAAAGGTTCAGAGCAAGAGATGATATTATCTCTTAGCTCAATTTTACTGAAACTGCCATTGCAAAATTATAACCGAGACAGTGAAAGATAATCTGACCTAACCAACATCACCTTGCTTCTAACCTCCAACCTGTCCTTGTTCATTCCTAGGCATAGGCTGAACTAATTTTGGGAGGAACTTAGTTTATAGTTTAAAACAAATTTGAGCCGGGTGCAGTGGCTCATGCCTATAATCCCAGCAATTTGGAAGGCTGAGGCAGGCAGATCACTTGAAGTCAGGAGTTTGAGACCAGCCTGGCCAACATGGCGAACCCAATACAAAAATTAGACAGGTGTGGTGGCAGGTGCCTGTAATCCCAGCTACTTGGGAGGCTGAGGCGGCGGATAGCTCGAACCCAGGAGGTGGAGGTTGCAGTGAGCCAAGATCACACCACTGCACTCCAGCCTAGGTGACAGAGTGAGATACCATCTCAAAAAAAAAACAAAAACAAGCAAACAAAAAACCAAAGACAGTAACAGCCCTCTCCCAAAACAAAACCCCTTCTTGCCTTAGGGACTAGACTGTCTTTGCAGAACTAATCAATTAGCCACAAGATTTAAAATTGTGGTCTAGGAGTCATGCAGCTGGAGGCTATGAAATTCTGACCCTCCTCAAATTGCTCCTGTGGACAACATCACTGTTGTAAAGCCCAAGATCAGTGCTTGAGATATTTTGCAGATCCTGCACTTGATGGATCAGCTGACACCACCCAGACCCATAAACTGGCTCGTCTGATCTTGTGATCCCCACCCAGGAACTGACTCAGCGCAAGAGTACAGCTTCGACTCCCTATGATTTCATCTCTGACCTGACCAGCCAACACTCCCAACTCCCTGGCCTCCCACCCACCAAATTACCCTTAAAAACTCTGATCCCTGCCAGGTGTGGTGGCTCATGCTTGTAGCTTTGGGAGGCCAAGGCGGGCGAATCACTTGAGGTCAGGAGTTTGAGACCAGCCTGGCCAACATGACGAAACCCTGTCTCCAAAATTAGCCAGGCATGGAGGCACATGTGTGTAATCCCAGTTACTCCGGAGGCTGAGGCAGGAGAATCCCTTGAACCTGGGAGGCGGGGGGCAGAGATTGCAGTGAGCAGAGATTGCACCACTGCAACTCCAGCCTGGGCAATAGAGCAAGACTTTGTCTCAAAAAAAGAAAAACAAAAACAAAAAAACCTTTGTTCCCCAAATGCCTGGGGAGACTGACTGAGTAATAATAAAACTGTAGGGGACACAGCCAGCTCTGCATGAATTACTCTTTCTCTATTGCAGTTCCCCTGTCTTGATGAATTGGCTCTGGCTAGACAGCGGGCGAGGTGAACCCCTCGGGCGGTTACACAGGTACTGTATGAGGCTCCCATCCCCTCCAGACTTTGTCTTGACCTGTTGTAAAATCCAACTGCATGTATTTACTGTCCCTCCTATGGGAAGCATCTCTGAGATCTGAGTTAGGTAGCATTTGCTTTCAGCAAGAGAGCAAGGAGGGGGCAAAACCCAAACTTACACCTAGCTCCTTCTCTCCTCCATATCTAAGTGCCCACAGCCTTCACTGGTGAGGAGGCCTGCCTTCCCCAGCACAGCTCTGTGCACCAAGCTACCCTGTCATTTGGCAAGAGCAGATCAGGAAGTGCTGACCTCTTGGCTCAGTCTCCTGTGAGCCATTCCTGGGCTTGAATGAGATCTCTAGTTCAGAGAAGCAGCACAGAGAAACCTCCAGGTAATAATAAGAACCTGATACCTGCCAGGTGCGGTGGCTCACGCCTGTAATCCCAGCACTTTGGGAGGTTGAGGCGGGTGGATCACGAGGTCAGGAGTTCAAGACCAGCCTGGCCAAAATGGTGAACCCCCGTCTCTACTAAATATACAAAAATTAGCCAGGTGTGGTGGCAGTTGCCTGTAATCCCAGCTACTCGGGAGGCTGAGGCAGGAGAATCACTTGAACCCGGGAGGCAGAGGTTGCAATGAGCTGATATTATGCCACTGCACTCCAGCCTGGGTGACAGAGTGAGACTCCGTCTTAAAAAAAAAAAAAAAAAAAGAACCAGATACCAAAGAAAACACAGGACACCTGGCATCTGGTCCAGCCTCACTAACTGGCCGTGTGAACCTGGATGAACCATTTGGGCTCAGTTTGCCTGTCTGTGAAATGAGGAAGGTTCTTTATTTTTTGTAGAGAAAGGGTTTCATTATGTTGCCTAGGCTGGTCTTGAACTCCTGGGCTCAAGTGATGTCTTGCCTCAGCCTCCCAAAGAGATGGGATTACAGATATGAGCCACCGTGCCTGGCCTAAGCCACTGAATTTTGAGGTGATTTATTATATTGCAATAACTAACTGAAACATGAGGAGAACCTGGTCACAAAATCCATCACATCCTTAGAGAAGTTAGAAAAAACATCTAAAATTCTTAGTTCTGGGCCAGGTGAGGTGGCTTATGCCTGTAATCCCAGCACTTTGGGAGGCTGAGGCGGGTTGATCACAAGTTAAGGAGTTTGAGACAAGCCTGGCCAACATGGTGAAACCCCGTCTCTACTAAAAATACAAAAATTAGCTGGGCGTGGTGGTGCACACCTGTAATCCCAGCTACTCAAGAGGCTGAGGCAGGAGAATTGCTTGAACCTGGGAAGCGGAGGTTGCAGTGAGCTGAGATCATGCCACTGCACTCCAGCCTGGGTGACAGAGCAAGACTCCGTCTTGAAAAAATAAAATTAAAAAAGTTCTTAGTACCTTTGGTTTCTTCTCTGGGTTCTTAATATTCTTCTTCCCTGTATTCCAGACACCATCTCTACCCCAGCTCCAAGGTTACTGCGCCCCTGCCAGCCTTGAGATGAAGGTTCTGGGCTGTCTGTGCTCTGTGGCTCAAGCTGTGTTCTTCCCGATGCTGCTGTTGCTCTCCTCTCACCTGCGCTTGGTGCAGGAGGAGCCAGTCCTTACCATGCAACCTTATGCCAAGGGCTTTGATTCAGCTGCTGCCTTGTAGGCTGTCATGAGGCCAGTTTCCCTTTCTCTTTCCCTTGGGGGTAGGGAGACAAGGGTGGCCCCTGGGGAGGATACTGGACTCCCAGGAGCAGATGCTGAGGAGAAAGGTAAGCCCTGATCTCACCCTCAGCCTGGGAACCTGGGCCATGCTTCTACTCTCTTCCTCGGGAGGCCTGCTAGAGACCCATGCTGCTCCAAGAGCCCTGGAAGCAGCCTGCGCCTCTGGAAGCTCGGCTCCCAAATCCAACTTCCTCCTTGTAAATTTCAGTCTCTCCCAGCCCTCTTGGGTCAGGATACCACCATTGCTGCAGGATCTGCCCTGGCTGAAGGTTTAAGAACTGCCAAACTTTTCATTAGAGAGCTTTAAAGAGGAGCAGAAAGGGATTGCACATTTTAGTAGGATCACTGTGGCTGCTGAGTGAAAAAGAGACTGCGAGGGAGCCCAGGCAGAGCAGGAGGCTGGGCGGGAGGTGAAAGATGAGAGGGGTTTAGACTGTGGCTGGAGCCAGACAGGAGCCTGCAGTGTGTTGAGATGGGGTTGGATTCCACGTGTATATTGAGGGTAGAGGCAGCAGCATTTGCTGATGGATTAGATGTGAGGAGCAAAAGAAAAAGCTTCAAGATTTAGGGACTGAGCAACCGGAAGGGTGAAGATGAACTGAGGTGAGGAAGGATGGGAAGAACAAGCTGGGATGCACAGGGGAAGAGAAAGAGCTCGGGATGCTGGATTGGGAATCCAGGAATCAAAGCCCTAATATCATGTCTGCCGCACGCTAATAACAACACTTAACTAATCACTTACATAGGCCAGGCCCTCTTCCAAGCACTTTCCATACATCATCTCCATCTCCTCATGATGGCCCTACAAGGTAGATTTCATCATCCTCATTTCACAGAGAGGAAACAGGGAGGCTAAGGGATTTGCTGCACAGGGACACAGCAGCAGAGCTGGGCTCGTAAGCAGGCAGAAAACTGCCTCCTGTTGTACATATATCCATTTCACTTGCTGAGCTTGTTTCCTCCTCTGAAAATCAAGAGGTTGGAGTGCAGATCTCTAAGTCCTGACACCGTAAATGGGCCCAGTGTAGGCTGTGGCTCTTTCTGGCAGAGGACATTTCATGCCAACACTTAGCACGTGGGCTTTCACTGCTGCAGTGAAAAGCAGTACAAAGAAAATGCCCAATGACCCACATTCTGGTTTTGAGAATACTGTGATGTATTATGAATGGATCCTTCCGAAGTGTGGTTTGAACACCTAGTTAAATAATAATTCATTCCTGGATATGAGACATTTTGAAGGATAGGCTCTAATGGAATAATATTATGAATTGTGAATTGGAACATTAAATTAAATATGACATTACATTCTTTTCTGTCACCTCCAGCTTTCTTCTTGGGGGAATCAATGAATTTCTATAGAAAGCAGAGCTTCCTGAGCCCCTCACATGTATTTTTGTGCGTCTTTGTTTTTTTGTGTGTCTCATTAATGAGCCAATTAGTGGGAATAGGAGGAGAAACACAATCTCGTTGCAGGATTTTTTACTCACATAGTCCTCCGTAGCCTCCACAGGTGTTACACTCTGTTCAGGCGGCTACAACAAAAATACCATAGACTGGGTGGCTTACAACAACAACATTTATTTATTTATTTATTTATTTATTTAGAGATGTGATCTCTGTCACTCAGGCTGGAGTGCAGTGGGGCAATCATGGCTCACTGCAGCCTCAATCTTTCTGGCTCAACCAATTCTCCTACCTCAGCCTCCAGAGTAGGTGGGACCACAAGTGCACACCACCATACCCCACTAATTGTTTTTTTAATTTCTGTACAGGTGGGGTCTTGACTTGTTGCCCAGGCTGGTCTTGAACTCCTGGGCTCAAGCAATTCTCCTGCCTCAGACTCCCAAAGTGCTGGGATTACAAGCATGAGCCTGGTAAGTCCAAGATCAAGGTGGCAGCAGATCTGGTGTCTGCAGAGGATCCGCTTTCTGGTGTGCAGGTGACCATCTTCTCATTGTACTGAAGCAGCGTCATTGTCTAGGGTAAATACCCAAGGTTTGTTGTCTCATGCCAAGGGAATGGAGGACACGGACACACAAGGAGTGAGTTTAAGAGCGGAGGTTTATTGGCCGAGTACGGTGGCTCATGCCTGTAATCCCAGCACTTTGGGAGGCCGAAGTGGGTGGATCACTTGAGGTCAGGAATTCAAGACCAGCCTGGCCAACATGGTGAAACCCTGTCTCTACAAATATACAAAAATTAGTCCAGCGTCATGGTGCATGCCCGTGATCCCAGCTACTCAGGAGACTGAGGCTGGAGAATTGCTTGAGCCCAAGAGGCGGAGGTTGCAGTGAGCCAAAATCGAGCCACTGCCCTCCAGTCTGGGTGACAGAGTGAGACTCCATCTCAGAAAAAAAGGAAAAAAAAAAAAGAGCAGAGGTTTAATAGGCAAAAGAGAAAAGAGAATAGCTCTCTCTCTCCTGCAGAAAGAAAGGGGTGCCTGAGTGGGTCTTCTGGTTTTGTGGTGAAATGCACCGGTTTTTATAGAAAAGCTGGAGGAGGGAGTGTCTCTGATTTACATAGGGCCCAAGAGATTGGTCAGACCAGGTGTGACATTTGGATAGCAGGTAAGAAGCTGGCCATCCCACCCTAATCTTTTATTGTGCAGATGGGGTCTCTAACTGGCCAGCACCATGTTGTCTGTTCCTTACTGTACACGTGGTTGACAAAGAAAAGGGAAGATGGAGCTGCCATGTTGAACATGCCTGGCCCCCGGGTAGCCTTTTCCTATTGGCACAGCTGCCAGCATTCACCCGTGCAAATTTCCAGCTTACTTATCTATGTCTGCAGCTCAATTTTACAGGCTGCTCTTTGTTAGAAAAGAAATTATTTTAGGGCTGCTTTCCATTAACAGAAAAACCTTACTGAGGACTTTCTTACCCTCACTATCTGCCTAAACAATTTCTGAACTCCTATATCAGTATCATCACATGGTGGAGAGCAGAGAGAGGAAGCAACTTCTGTGACTCTTCTCACAAGGGCACTGATCCCATTCATGAGGGGGTAACCACCCAGTCGGTTCACCTTGCCCGCTGCCTAGACAGAGCAGATTTATCAAGACAGGGGAACTGCAATAGAGAAAGAGTAATTCATGCAGAGCCAGCTGTGCAGGAGACTGGAGTTTTCTTATTACTCAGATCAGTCTCCCTGAGCATTTGGGGATCAGAGTTTTTAAGGACAACTTGGTGGGTGGGGGGAGGCCAGTGAGCCAGGAGTACTGATTGGTCGGAGATGAAATCATAGTGAGTCAAAGCTGTCTTCTTGCGCTGAGCCAGTTCCTGGGTGGGGGCCACAAGATCAGATGAGCCAGTTTATCAATCTGGGTGGTGCCAGGGTCTGCAAGTACAGGGTCTGCAAAATATCTCAAGCACTGATCTTAGGAGAAGTTTAGGGAGGATCAGAATCTTGTAGCCTGCTGCATGACCCCTAAACCATAATTTCTAATCTTGTGGCTAATGTTAGTTCTACAAAGGCAATCTAGTCCCCAGGCAAGAAGGAGGTCTGCTTTGGGAAAGGGCTGTTGAGGTCTTTGTTTTAGACTTAAGTTTCTCCCAAAGTTAGTTCAGCCTATGCCCAAGAATGGAAAAGGACAGCTTGGAAGTTAGGGCCGGGCGCGGTGGCTCACGCCTGTAATACCAGCACTTTGGGAGGCCGAGGCTGGCAGATCACGAGGTCAGGAGATCAAGACCATCCTGGCTAACACGGTGAAACCCCATCTCTACTAAAAATACAAAAAATTAGCCCGGCGTGGTGGCGGGTGCCTGTGGTCCCAGTTACTCGGGAGGCTGAGGCAGGAGAATGATGTGAACCCGGGAGGCAGAGCTTGAAGTGAGCCAAGATCGCGCCACTGCACTGCAGCCTAGGTGACAGAGCAAGACTCCGTCTCAAAAAAAAAAAAAAAAAAAAAAGAAAGAAAGGACAGCTTGGAAGTTTGGAAGTTAGAAGCAAGATGGGGTCGATTAAGTCAGCTCTCTTCCACTGTCTCAGTCATCATTGTGCAAAGGTGGTTTCAAGGGCTCCACCCTCATGACCTAATTACTTCCCAAAGTCCCCACCTTCTAATACCATCACACTGGGGATCAGGAGGCCATCCTCAGAATTTTGGGGGAACACGAACATTCAGTTCATAGCTGCAGGGAAGTAAGTGTTCAAAGTGTTATTCACTGGGCTGGGCAGACCTCTGTGTGAGTCCTAGATCAGCTGCTTACCAGCCAAGAGGAGTTACTTAACCTTGTTAAGACTGCAAGACTGCTATACAGTGACCTTTCAGAAAACTTTTCTCTCGTGATTTCTTCTTTAAACCAGGGGTTATTTAAAAGTATGTTGTTATCTGTCTCTAAAAAAATTTTAAAAATTAGCTGGTGGCACATGCCTATAGTCCCAGCTACTTGGGAGACTGAGGCAGGAGGATTGCTTGAGCTCAGGAGGCTGAGGCTGCAGTAAGTCATGATCACATTACTGCACTTCAGCTTGGGTGACAAAGGGAGACCCTTTCTCAGGAAAAACAAAAAAACAAAAAAACCCTGTGTTGTTTAGTTTCCAAATATTTGTGGAACTCCTAAATTTCCTATCACTTTTTCTTTTTCTTTTTCTTTTTTTTTTTTTTTTGAGGTGGAGTCTGGCTCTGTAGCCCAGGCTGGAGTGCAGTGGCGTGATCTCGGCTCACTGCAAGCTCTGCCTCCTGGGTTCACACCGTTCTCCTGCCTCAGCCTCCCGAGTAGCTAGGACTACAGGCGCCCGCCACCATGCCTAATTTTTCTGTATTTTTAATAGAGAGGGGGTTTCACCATATTAGCCAGGATGTTCTCGATCTCCTGACCTCGTGATCCACCTGCCTCGGCCTCCCAAAGTGCTAGGATTACAGGCGTGAGCCACCGTGCCTGGCCCATTTTTGATTTTTCATATAATTTCATTGTGGCCAGTAAACATACTTTGTGTGATTTCCACCCTTTTATAGTTATTGAGACTTGCTTTTTATCCTAGAGAATGTTCTAAGTGGGCCTGAGAAGAATGTATATTCTGCTACCATTGAGTGGAGTGCTCTATAATGATGAGTTAGGTCAAATAGGAGGATGTGTATCTCTACTTATTTTCGTTGAGTTCTATTTCTCATTTTAACTCTTATTTTTTCCACATATTTTGATTATCTATTGATTGATACATATATAATTATAATTGTTACAACTTCACATATTGACCCTTTTAAATATTCTTTTTCTTTTTTTTCAATAGAGATGGGGTCTCGCTATGTTGGCCAGCCTGGTTTTGAGTTCCTGGCCTGAAGCAATCCTCCCACCTCAGCTTCCCAAAGTGCTGAGATTACAGGAGTGAGCCACTGTGCCCAGACAATTCACCCTTTTATTCTTGTGAAGTGTCCCTCTTTTTTTTTTTTTTTTTTTGAGACCGAGTTTTCGCTCTTGTTGCCCAGGCTAGAGTGCAATGGCGTGATCTCAGCTCACTGCAACCTCTGCCTCCCGGGTTCAAGCGATTCTCCTGTCTCAACCTCCCAAGTAGCTGGGATTACAGGCACATGCCACCACACCTGGCTAATTTTTGTATTGTTAGTAGAGATGGGGTTTCATCATATTGGCCAGGCTGGTCTCGAACTCCTGACCTCAGGTGATCCGCCCACCTCGGCCTCCCAAAGTGCTGGGATCACAGGCATGAACCACCGTGTCCAGCCAAAATGTCCCTCTTTGTTTCTAGTATTGTTGCTTGGCTTAAAGTCTATTTTGTCTAATATGAATGTAGCCACTCCAGCTCTCTTTTGGTTATTGTTTGCATGGTATATCTTCTTTCATCCTTTTACTTTCTGAGAAATTCTCTATTTCTCCTTTGTTTTAAGGATTATTTCACAGGATACAGAATTGTAAGTTGGTGGGGTTTTTTTCTCTCAATACTTTTTTTTTTTTGAGACGGAGTCTCGCTCTGTTGCCCAGGTTGGAGTGCAGTGGTGCGATCTCTGCTCACTGCAAGCTCCACCTCCCGGGTTCACACCATTCTCCTGCATCAGCCTCCCGAGTAGCTGGAGGCTACAGGCGCCCGCCACCACACCCTGCTAATTTTTTTTTGTATTTTTAGTAGAGACAGGGTTTCACCGTGTTAGCCAGGATGGTCTCAATCTCCTGACCTCGTGATCCGCCCGCTTCAGCCTCCCAAAGTGCTGGGATTACAAGCGTGAGCCACCCAGCCTGGCCCTCTCAATTTCACTTCACCCTCTTTTTGCATGCATGGCTTCTGATGAAAAGTTGGATGTAATTCTTTTCTTTGCTCCCCTACAGGTAAGGTGTTCCCTGCCCCCTCCCCTGATTTCTTTCAGTATTTTTCTTTTTTCTTTTTCTTTGAGATAGGATCTCACTGTGTTGCCCAGGCTGGTCTCAAACTCCTGGGCTCAAGCAATTCTCCCCACTCAGCCTCCCGAGTAGCTAGGATTACAGGTGTGAGCCACCACACCTGCTAGTATTTCTCTTTATCTTTGATTTTCTGTCATTTGGCAATGATATGCCTCAGTATAGTTTTTCTGGCATTTATCCTGATTGTGTTCTCTGAGCTTCCTAGATCTGTGGTTTTGAATCTAACATTAATTTGGGGAAATTCCCAGTAATTATTGTTTCAAATATTTCTTCTGATCATTTTTCTTTTTTCCCCCTGGTATTCCCATTATGTGTATAATTCTCCCACAGTTCTTGAATATTCTGGGGTTGGCTTTTCAGTGTTTTTTCTCTTTGCTTTTCAACTTTGGGGATTTTTTACTGAGCTATCCTCAAATGCAGAGATTCCTCAGCTGTGTCTAGTTTACTAATAAGTCCATTAAAGGCATTCTTCATTTCTGTTACATAGCATTTATTTTTGATCATTTCTTAGAATTTCCATTTCTCTGCCTACATTGCACACCTGTTCTTGCATGCCTGTCTACTTTATCCATTGGATCCCTTAGAATATTAATCAGAGTTGTTTTAAATTCCTAGTCTGATAGTTCCAACATCCTTGCCATCTCAGCCTGATTTTGATACTTGCTCTGTCTCTTCAAACTGTGTTTTTGCCTTGTAGTATGTCTTGTGATTTTTTTCTTGCTAGCCAAACATGATATACTGGGTAAAAGGAACAGCTGTACATCGGCCTTGAGTGATGTGGTGGTGAGGTGTGGGGGAGGGAGAGTATTCTATGTTCCCATGATTAGGTGTCAGCCTTGCAGTGAGCCTGTGCCTCTGGCCTGTGAACTTTACACGTTTCTCGGTTCACCTGCCTCCCCGTTTAGTGAGACAGGCTAGCTAGAATGGGCTGGGGTTGGGTATTTCCCATGCTCCGTGTTGAAGGCTAGAGCCAGCAAGTTGGATATTTACTCTTTTCCCAGGTCAGTCAGGCTCTGATAAAACCCCAGCAGGTTAGACCCTAGTTAATTAGTTCCCCTAAGGGTAGACCTCGTTAAGAAAAACCAAATGCTCTGTTTACAGTCATGCCTTGATTAACGATGGGGATACATTCTGAGAAATGTATCGTTAGGTGATTTCATCATCGTGGAATCATCATAGAGTGAACTTCCACAAACCGAGATGGTATCGCCTACTACACAGCTGTATGGTATATGGTATAGCCTGTTGCTCCTGGGCTACAAACCTCACAGCATGTTACTGTATTGAATGCCATAGGCAATTGTAAGATAATAGTGAGTATTTATGCATCTAAACATAGAAAAGGTACAGTAAGGCCGGGCACAGTGGCTTATGCCTGTAATCCCAGCACTTTGGGAGGCCGAGGAGAGTGGATCATCAGAGGTCAGGAGTTCGAGACCAGCCTGGCCAACATGATGAAACCCTACCTCTACTAAAAATACAAAAATTAGCTGGGCATGGTGGCAGGCGCCTGTAATCCCAGCTACACGGGAGGCTGAGGCAGGAGAATTGCTTGAACCCAGGAGGCGGAGGTTGCAGTGAGCTGAGATCACGCCATTGCACTCCAGCCTAGATGATAAGAGTGAAACTTCGTCTAAAAAATAATAATAAAGTGAAAATACAATATTAGCATCTTTTATTTTCTAGTTTTTATTTTTGAGAGATGAGGGTCTCACTATGTTGGCCTTGAACTCCTGGCTTCAAGCAATCCTCCCACCTCAGCCTTCTGAAGTGCTAGGATTACAGGTGTGAGCCACCATGCCCAGCCAATATTAGCATCTCATGGGACCACCACCATATATGCCCAAAATGGTATGTGGTACGTTACTGTGTTTCAAAATGGTTCCTTTCCCCCTCCCCCTGCAGGAAGCATGAGGGGATTTTTCTCTAATATTTACTGTAGAACCTAGTTGAGCTCCCAGAGGTAAAACTCACAAAAGTAAGGGAGCCCCCACTCCATGACTGGAACCCACTGGAGTTTTTGGGATTTTTTTGTGTTTTATTTGTTTGTTTGTTTTTCAGAGACAGGGTCTTGCTCTGCTGCCCAGGCTGGAGTGCTGCGATGCGATCATAGCTCACTGCAACCTCAAACTCCTGGGCTCCAGCAATCTTCAGCCTCCACCTCCCTCCTGAGTAGCTAGGACTACAGGCACGTGCCACCACTCCTGGCTAGTTTAATTTTCAGTAGAGACAAGGTCTTGCTATGTTGCCCAGGTTGGTCTCAAACTTCTACTCCTGGGCTCAAGTGATCCTCCTACCTTGGCCTCCCAAAGTGTTGGGATTATAGGCGTGAACGACCGTGCCCGGCCCCCTGGAGGTTTTGACTTTCAGGCTCCTGCACACTGACCATCCCGCAGCTCATTACTTACAATTTAGGTTTCCCTTCCTGGGTGCTGGTTCCTGTGGCCATTTCAGCTCATGGGTTGCTGCTCCGGTAAGTTGTGATTCTCTGTATTCGCCTGCCCATCTCTCCAAGTGTGGGGGCAGCGATTTGCCCTGTGACCTCACTTCTCTTATGCATCTAAGAAGAGTTGATTTTTCAGTTTGTTCAGCTTTTTACTGGTTGTTAGTATAGAGTGGCGACTGCCGAGCTCCTTGCGTGCCAGACCAGAAACCTGACACCCTCTGTTCAGCTTTTTATTCTTAGTGCGGTGCTGTCTTTTTTTTTTTTTTTTTTTTTTTGAGACGGAGTTTCGCTCTTGTCGCCCAGGCTGGAGTGCAATGGCGCGATCTCAGCTCACTGCAACCTCCGCCTCCCACGTTTACGTGATTCTCCTCCCTCAGCCTCCCAAGTAGGTGGGATTACAGGTGTTAGTCATCACGCCTGGCTAATTTTTGGATTTTTAGTAGAGATGGGGTTTCACCACATTGGCCAGGCTGGTCTCAAACTCCTGACCTCAGGTGATCCACCCGCCTTGGCTTCCCAAAGTGCTGGGATTACAGGCATGAGCCACCGCGCCCAGCCGTTTTTAGTCTGACTTCTAAGAGACACCCCTGTGTCTGCATTGCTTAGTGGTCAGCCATTGATTAAGGCAGAAGTTGAGCTCATAAGACCTCATCTTTCACTGACGGGGCTGTGTGTGATGGGCAGGGCATCCAAAGTTCAGGCCGTTCTCTAGCCTGCCTCTGATTTCACGTTTCTCCAGGCCCACTTGTTTCTCCCTGCACGTGTGTGTAGTTTCCCAGTCACCCAGACACAGCTGGAGAGCTTAGTTAGGCCTTCTCTTGCTCTGTCATTTCCAGAGTCTTCCTATTGAAATTCTGGCCACTCACCCCAACTGGAGCCACAGGCTCAGGCTAGCACAGCTGCAGGTTCCCATGTTCGTTTTCTACTGAGGTTGCTGCTTCACTGACAACGCTGTCAAGCATGACTTTTCCTCTCTGTTCCAAACCAAGTGTGCTCTTTCTTGCAGCCAAGCAGCTTTTCTAGTCCTGGCCTGCCATGGTGCAGTGACTGCAGCTGTCCAGCTTGGCAGGGAGCTGATGGAAGCAGGTCTTCTGCAAAAGACTGCGGACTCCTATTTCTACCTAAGGTTCCAGTAGTTCTTCCTGAATGCCTCTTTTCTTTTCTTTTTCTTTTTTTTTGAAATGGAATCTCACTGTGTTGCCCAGGCTGGAGTGCAGTGGTGTGATCTCGGCTCACTCCCAGGTTCAAGCGAGTCTCCTGCCTCAGCCTCCCAAGTAGCTGGGATCACAGGCACCTATCACCACGCCTGACTAATTTTTGTATTTTTAGTAGATACAGGGTTTCACCATGTTGGCCAGGCTGGTGTCGAACTCCTGACCTAAAGTGATCCACCTGCCTCAGCCTCCCGAAGTGCTGGGCTTACAGCCATGAGCCACTGTGCCTGGCATGAATGTCTCTCAATGTGTTGTTTGCCTTTGGTTGATCTCCAGGGCCCTCACATGGTTGTTTTTGATAATTTTGTTCTGATTTTTTTGGGAGAGAAGATTTGCCTACCTCTTCATAAAGCCGTAGCTGGAAGTTGCACATTGGCAAATTTTGGTTTTGTTTGTTGTTTTTTTTTTAATTTAAAAAAATAATAGAGACAGGGTCTCAATATGTTACCCAGGTTGGTCTCAAACTCTGGGCTCAAGCAATCTTCCTACCTCAGCCTCCCAAAGTGCTGGGATTTACAAGCATGAGCCGCCACACCCAGTTCAAATTTTGGTTTGTTGTTGTTGTTGTTGTTGTTTGAGATGGAGTCTCACTCTGTCGCCCAGGCTGGAGTGCAGTGGCGCAGTCCTGGCTCACTGCAACCTCTGCCTCATGGGTTTAAGTGATTCTCCTGCCTCAGCCTCCCGAGTAGCTGGGACCACAGGCATGCACCACCATGCCTGGGTAATTTTTGTATTTTTAGTAGAGACAGGGTTTCACCGTGTTGGCCAGGATGGTCTGAAACTCCTGACCTCATGATCCACCAGCCTTGGCCTCCCAAAGTGCTGGGATTAGAAGCGTTAGCCACCGTGCCCAGCCAAATTTTGGTTTTTAAATACCAGCCATCAAACGTCTTTCAAAAAGTCTTCACTCCCACCAGCAAGATTTATTTATTTATTTTTTAAACTGGGAGCTGCCCTATGAACTGATCACCAGCAAGATTTAAAAGTACAAGGAGGCCAGGCGCGGTGGCTCACGCCTGTAATCCCAGTACTTTGGGAGGCTGAGGCGAGTGGATCACGAGGTCAGGAGTTTGAGACCAGCCTGGTCAATATGGTGAAACCCGTCTCTACTAAAAATATAAAAAAATTAGCCGGGCATGGTGGCACATGCCTGTAGTCCTAGCTACTCGGGAGGCTGAGGCAGGAGAATCGCTTCAACCCAGGAGGCGGACGTTGCAGTGAGCCGAGCCCATTGCACTCCAGCCTAGGTGACAAAGTGGAGACTATGTCTTGAATGAAAAAAAAAAAGGACAAAGAGGCTGGGTGCAGTGGCTTATGCCTGTAATCCCAGCACTTTGGAAGTCTGAGGCAGATGGATCACTTGAGGTCAGGAGTTCGAGCCCAGCCTGGCCAACATGGCAAAACCCTGTCTCTACTAAAAATATAAAACTTAGCCGGATGTGGTGGCATGCGACTGTAATCCCAGCTACTCAGGAGGCTGCGACATGAGAATCACTTGAACCTGAGAGGAAGAGGTTGCAGTGAGCTGAGACCATGCCACTGCTACTCTAGCCTGGCAACAGAGCTAGACTCAGTCTCAAAATAAATAAATATAAATAAAAATAAAAAATACATGTATGGTATTTTAAAAATCTCAAACAATACCAAAAACTGTGTATGATAAGGAGTAATTTTTCTGCCAAGCCTTACTATCAAGTTCCTAGTTCCCTGCCCCAGTGGCAATCACTATAACCAATTGCTTGCATTTTATTCAAGGGATATTCCGTGTAGATTCACTCATGTGTCTGTGAGTGCGTATGTGTGTGTATGTGTATGTGTGTGTGTATGTGTGTGTATGTGTTGTGTGTATGTGTGTGTGTGTCTATGTGTTGTGTGTATGTATGTGTATGTGTGTGTGTGTATGTGTTGTGTGCACATATCACTCCTTTTTGTACAAAGGATAATATCCTGCCACACGTAGCTTTTCCTCTTGCATTTTCACTCGACAATGTATTTTGGAGATTATTCCATATCAGTACTGATGAGCTGTCTCATTTTTTAAGCCTGATAATTTTGAATTTTGAAATAATACCAGGCCGTGTGTGGTGGCTCACACCTGTAATGCCAGCACTTTGGGAAGCTGAGGTGGGCGATCACTTGAAACCAGCCTGGCCAACACGGAGAAACCCCATCTCTATCAAAAAATGCAAAAATTAGCTGCGAGTGGTGATGTGCACCTGTAGTCCCAGCTACTTGGGAGGCTGAGGCATGAGAATTGCTTGAACCTGTGAGGTGGAGGTTGCAGTGAGCCAAGATCATGCACTGCCCTCCAGCCTGGGTGACAGAGTAAGACCCTGTCTCAAAAAAAAAAAAAAGGGCCGGGAGTGGTGGCTCATGCCCATAATCCCAGCACTTTGGGAGGCCAAGGCAGGTGGATCACCTGAGGTCAGGAATTCGAGGCCTACTTGGTAAAACCCCATCTCTAATAAAAATACAAAAAACTGGCCAAGCATGGTGGCTCACGCCTGTAATCCCAGCACTTTGGGAGCCTGAGGCGGGTGGATCACCTGAGGTCAGGAGTTTGAGACCAGCCTGACCAACATGACAAAACCCCATCTCTACTAAAAATACAAAATTACCTGGGTGTGGTGGTACATGCCTGTAATCTCAGCTACTTGGGAGGCTGAGGCAGGAGAATTGCTTGAACCTGGGAAGCGGAGGTTGCGGTGAGCCAACATCGCACCGCTGCACTTCAGCCCAGGCAACAAGAGCGAAACTCCATCCCCCCCCTCAAAAAATACAAAAAATACAAAAAATTAGCCAGACATGGTGGCAGATGCCTGTAATTCCAGCTACTTGGGAGGCTGAGGCAGGAGAATTGCTTGAACCTGGAAGACAGAGGTTGCAGTGAGCCAATATCGCGCCACTGCATTCCAGCCTGGGCAACAGAGCAAGACTCTGTCTCCAAAAAAAAGGGGGAAAAAAAGAAAAGAAAAAAAGAAATAATACCAGGCTTAAAAGTAAAGTTGCACAATTAGTACAAAGAATTCCTGTATACCTCTCTATAGCTTCTCCAACATGCTCATATCATAGATAACATAGGACAAGGATCAAAACAAGGAAATTGGCATCGACACAGTACTGTTCAGCAATCTACTGACCCTATTCAAATATTTCCAGTTATCTCACTAGTGTTCTTTTTTTTTTTCTCTCTTTTTTTTTTTTTTTTCCGAGATGGAGTCTCGCTCCATTGCCCAGGCTGGAGTGCCGTGGCACAATCTTGGCTCACTGCAACCTACTTCTCCTGGGTTCAAGCGATTCTTCTGCCTCAGCCTCCCAAGTACCTGGGACAATAGACGCACACCACCACACCTGGCTAATTTTTGTATTTTTAGTAGAGAGGGGGGTTTCACCATATTGGCCAGGCTGGTCTCGAACTCCTGACCTTGTGATCTGCCCACCTTGGCCTCCCAAAGTGCTGGGATTGCAGGTGTGAGCCACCACACTCAGCCACTAATGATCTTTTTCTGGTCCAGGATCAAATCCAGGATCATATATTGCATTTAGTTTTCCAATTTCCTTAGATTTCTCCAGTCTGGAAGACTTCCTCTGTCTTTTTTTTTTTTTTTCATTCATGATCTTGACATTTTTGAAGAGCATTGTTTCATAATTTATAGACTGTCTCTCAGTTTGCGTTTGTGTTTCCTCATGGTTAAATTCAGGTTGTGTGTGTGTGTGTGTGTGTGTGTGTGTTTTAGAGTTGGAGTCTCTTCACAGTGTCATCCAGGCTGAAATGCAGTAAGACTCAGTCTCAATAAATCAATAAATAAAAGCATCTTGAGAGATTGTAAATATCCTGTTTCTATCATGCATTTACCCACTAATTATAGCATCCATTGATAATCTTTTCCTTTACTCTGTTTGGGCTGCTCTGGCAAAATACCATAAATTGCATGGCTTATGAACAAAACTTATTTCTCACAGTTCTGGAGGCTGGGAAGTCCAAGATCAGATTCAGTGTCTAGTTTATAGATGGCACCTTCTAGCGGTGTCCTCACGTGGCCTAAGGAGTAAGGCAGCTCTCTGGGGTCTCTTTTTTTTTTTTTTTTTTTGATACGGGGTTTTGCTCTTGTCACCTAGGCTGGGTGCAGTGGCATAATCTTGGTTCACTGCAACATCCACCTCCCAGGTTCAAGTGATTCTTCTGCCTCAACCTCCGAAGTAGCTGAGATTATAGGTGCCTGCCACCACACCCAGCTAATTTTTGTGTTTGTAGTAGAGATGGGGGTTTCACCATGTTGGTCAGGTTGGTCTTGAACCCCAACCTCAGGTGATCCACCCACCTTGGCCTCCCAAAGTGCTGGGATTACAGGTGTGAGCCACCAAGCCCGGCCTGGGGTCTCTTTTGTAAGAGCACTAATCTCATTCACAAGGGCTCCACTCTCATGACCTAATTGCCTCCCAAAGACCCCACCTTCTAATACCATCTTATTGATATTGGTGATTAGGTTTCAAAGTATGAATTTTGGAGGGACACAAGCATTCAGAGCATTCTGTTTTCTTTCTTTCTTTTTTTTTTTTTAGACAATGTCACGCTCTGTCACCCAGGCTGGAGTGCAGTGGTGCGACCTCAGCTCACTGCAACCTCTGCTTTCCAGGTTCAAGTGATTCTTGTGCCTCAGCCTCCCAGATAGCTGGGATTACAGGTGCGTGCCACCACACCTGGCTAATTTTTTTTATTTTTAGTAGAGATGGGGTTTCCTCACATTGGCCAGGCTGGTCTCGAACTCCTGACCTCAACTGATCCTCTGGCCTTGGCCTCCCAAAGTGCTGAGATTACAAGCATGAGCCACTGCGCCTGGCATAAGAAATAATTAAAAGTGAGCTCTCTTGTAATCATTTTCCAGGCAAAAAATCCGATCAAAACCAGCCTCCAGAATTCACCGTGTGCTTTCTCCCTCCTCTTGACTTTGAGCTACGACATCTTGAAAGGTCAATGTAATATGATGTTCATGATCTAATGACTGCGCCACATTAGAGGGACAACATTTGTCCAAAGAGGCACAAATCATTTTCCTGAGCTCAGAGGCAACTCCCTCACTTCCAAGTTTGATAAAAATTGCACGTCTCCTGACAGTCATTCAAACACCATAATGTTGCCCTAACTCTCTTTTGCTTTCAAGCCTTTTCTAATGACTATTTTCAGATGCCTAGATCCGCTTGTCCTACAATCTGATTTCACATCCCTAAAAATAGCTTTCTTTTATGTTTTATCCTGGCTTTTCAGATCTCCCCAGTGGTCTCTCATCTGAGCTCTCACCTTCTGCCTAATTACCTCTGCCCTGGAACCTCTTCCAGGTGATTCTCTCTTCTCTCATAGTGCAAACGTTGACCCACTTCAATGCCCATGAATACCTTTTGCCTACTCTGGCCAGACAGAGATACTCTCAAAACCATATGGAAGTGGTTATAGGCATTTTTGTCATGCTTCCCTACTCCCAAATGTACCTCCTACTCAGAGAAATGCTGTCCTAGAATTACACCATTGAGGGTTATTCTCTTCAGTCCTGAAGACCTTTTGACCTTTCTGTGTTTTGGTTATAGGTCTCATACACCTGAGAGTGTAAAGATCATGCCTGTAACCAAGCACTTTGGGAGGCTGAGGCAGGTGGATTACCTGAGTTCGGGAGTTCGAGACCAGCCTGACCAACATGGAGAAACCCCATCTCTACTAAAAAAATATAAAATATGCCAGGTATGGTGGCACATGCCTGTAATCTCAGCTACTCAGGAGGCTGAGGCAGGAGAATTGCTTGAACCCTGGAGGCGGAGGTTGCGGTGAGCAGAGATTGCGCCCTTGTGCTCCAGCCTGGGCAACAAGAGCAAAACTCCATCTCAGTCTAAAAAAAAAACAAAAAACGATGTGCCCACCCCACAGTGCCATAGGAGGGAGTGAACCTTGAGCTCAGCATGCTGATGGGTTTGTAGGCCCCAACTCCTCAGAGAGAACAAGCATTGTAAGTGTAAGAAACAAAGTTGCAGTGACCTCAGCCATGGAAACCATGTAGCATAAATCAAAGAGACCCAGGACAGAGTAAAAGTAGCAACATTTTCATTGAGATAGAAAAAAAAATCTGGCAGTGCTCCCCAGTAGTCCCAGCTACTTGGAAGGGTGAGGTAGGAGGATCACTTGGGCCCAGAAGTTTGAGTCTGCAATGAGCCAAGATGTCACCACTGCACTCCAGCCTGGGTGACAGAGTGAGACTTTGTCTCCCTCCACCCCCTTTCCCAAAAATCTGTTAGCACTTTGGTGACACTCAACCTAGGACCCCTCTGCTTGTGGTTTAACAACCTCTCTAGGCCCAGACATGGTTTTTGGTTTTGTTTTCTTTTAGAGACAGGGTCTTACTCTGTCACCCAGGCTGGAGTGCAGTGGCACAATCATACCTCACTGCAGCTTTGAACTCCTGGACTCAAGCAATCCTCCCACCTCAGCCACCTGAGTAGCTAGGACTGCAGGTGCTCACCACCACACCTGGCCAATTAAAAAAATTTTTTTTTTTTTTTCCTGAGACAGAGTTTCACTCTGTCGCCCAGGCTGGAGTGAAGTGGCACCATCTCGGCTCACTGCAACCTCCACATCTCAGGTTCAAGCAATTCTCCTGCCTCAGCCTCCAGCGTATCTGGGATTATAGGTGCCTGCCACCACACCTGGCTAATTTTTGTATTTTTAGTAGAGACGGGGTTTCACCATGTTGGACAGGCTGGTCTTGAACTCCTGACCTCAGGTGATCTGCCTGTCTCGGCCTCCCAAAGTGCTGGGATTACAGGCGTGAGCCATATGCCTGGCATTACAATTTTTTATAGAGAAGAGTCTCACTATGTTGTGCAGCCTGGTCTTGAATTCCTGGTCTTGAGTGATTGTCCTGCCTCAGCCTCTCACCTTGCTAGGATTACAGATATGAGACACTGTGCCCAGTCATCCAGCTATGTTTTTCTTCTCCTTCACTCAAATGTTTTTTTTTGTTTTTTTTTTTTTTCTGAGACTGAGTCTCACTCAGTTGCCCAGGCTGGAGTGCAGTGGCACGATCTCGGCTCACTGCAAGCTCTGCCTCCCGGGTTCGAGCGATTCTCCTGTCTCAGCCTCCTGAGTAATTGGGATTACAGGCGCCTGCCAGCATGCCTGGCTAATTTTTATTTTTAGTAGAGATGGAGTTTCACCTTGTTGGTCAGGCTGGTCTCGAACTCCTGACCTCAGGTGATCCACCTGCCTCGGCCTCCCAAAGTGCTGGATTACAGGAGTGAGCCACCGCATCCAGCATGCCTGACCAATTTTTTATATTTTTTGTAGAGACAGGGTCTCACTATGTTGCTCAGACTGGTTATTCTCCTGCCTTGACCTCCCAAAGTGCTGGGACTACAAGCATGAAGCACTGTGCCTGCCCTGGGATTTTTTTTTTGTTTTTTAATGCAGAAACCAACCAAGTCAGAGTACCTGGGGTGTGGGACTTTGCAGTCAGTGCTTTTATCATGCTTTCCCATTGATTCCGATTGGCAGCCATGTTGTAAACTACTGCCCTAACGCTAATGACGTTTCAGGACCAAGGATAGCGGTCTACATGCCCCACTCCTCTGACAGGTGGTGTGTGGGCGTGGCTAGGCAAGAAGGAGGGGCCTGAGTGGAAAGAGGCAGGGCTCCAGGAGAGGGAGAAAATTTCCAAAGAGGGCCTTCCCTGTAAAACCCCTTGTCAAGGTAATGCCGGATGAAGGAAAGTGAAGCTGCCTTTCTTTGCCACTCCACTGTTCGTGGGTCCCTTTTTCCATTCTGGATCCTTTGTGGTGGCAAAGCC
The DNA here is from genome assembly GCF_028858775.2 of Pan troglodytes. Taxonomy (NCBI): domain Eukaryota; kingdom Metazoa; phylum Chordata; class Mammalia; order Primates; family Hominidae; genus Pan; species Pan troglodytes. Next base: position 104,625,535 of record NC_072406.2, on the reverse strand, counting down.
AGGTGCTTCCTTTGTCCCCAACACCTGGATACAAGGCCTTGCAAAACTTTCATCTTCATCATCCCCTTAAAATAGCAGTAAATCTATAGCTGGTTCCTGGGAAAGAGGCAGCACTGAGAAAAAGGGATGCAGCTGCTAGCTTCACATCCCACCATTGTTCAAAAAGTTGTGTAAGAGGGGAGAAAAGGGTTTTAATGTTCAGCAGTTGAAAGAGATCAAGGATTTTACAGCTGAGTCCTCTCTCAGATCTTCAAGATGTCAGCAACCCTTGAGAAATTCAACCTAGAGTAAAAAAAACCTGTCTGAGAGCTAACAGGAACTGTCTATCCACACGCCGTGTGGGCTGCCAGGAGAAGGCAGTCTGGGGGAGACTAGCCTGTTCTGGAATCCCAGGGAGTGCCTTTTATGGGGTATCCTAAAGTCCATTCCTCTTCCTGAAACCACTTTGCAGAATTATAAATAATGAGAAAAACCTACATGACTGACTCCATCTTGCTTCGAAACTCACAGGCTAAATTATTTCTTATTTTTGTCTTTTGCTTATTGTATCACAGAGGCCAAGAAAACAATGAGAGGAATTTAGTTTATAGTTAAACTTTGAGAATCTGGGCGCGGTGGCTCACACCTGTAATCCCAGCACTTTGGGAGGCCAAGGGGGGCAGATTGCCTGAGGTCAGGAGTTCAAGAGCAGCCTGGCCAACATGGTGAAACCTTGTCTCTACTAATAATACAAAATTAGCCAGGTGTAGTGGTGCACACCTGTAGTCCCAGCTACTTGGGAGGCTGAGGCATGAGAATCGCTTGAACCCAGGAGGTGGAGATTTCAGTGAGCCAAGATTGCGCCATTGCACTCCAACCTGGGGAATAGAGTAAGACTGTCTCCAAAAAAAAAAAAAAAAATTAGCTGGATGTGGTGGTGGGTGCCTGTAGTCCCAGCTACTCGGCAGGCTGAGGCATGAGAATCACTTGAACCCAGGGGGTGGAGGTTGCAAAGAGCCGAGATCGCCCCACTGCACTCCAGCCTGGGTGACAGAGCAAGACTTCATCTCAAAAAAAAAAAAAAAACCCTTTGAGGTAAGGGAAACCGATGCCCCTCCTTGTTGAGAGATTGAAGCCACATTCATAAGCCAAGGTTAGAATTATGGTAGGGGATTGGACTTTGCTAAAGAATAAGCAGAGTTCACTAATGACCTGCCATTGCTTAGCGTGTTTTCCTGTAAGTTGTTGACTTCCCCAGAGTCAAATAACTGGGGGTTGCAAGATTTATAACTTCCCCAACTACTCCTATAGATAACATCACTATTGTGAAACCTGAAAACTGGTCTTTGAAATATTTTTCAGATTTCACATTTTGGCAGACCAAGAGATGCCACCTTGTCCTGATACCCTCACCCCAACCTTGGCCCCCACCTCCTGAGGACTGACTCAGCTGTGTGAAAACAGTTTTAGATGCCTCCGTGATTTCATCCCCAGTCACTCAATTGTTCCCATTCCCCAGCCCCCTGCCCACCAAAGTACTCTTAAAAATCCAGGCCTCCAAATTCTCAGGGAGATGGGTTTGAGAAATTTCTCCCTGTTCTCATTTGGTTGCCCTGCAATTATTAAATTCTTTCTTTGCTGCAACACCTGCCATTCTCATTGGTTTAGAAGGGGCAGTGGGCAAAAAGAACCTGTCAGGCTGTGACATTCCTTCTAGGAGCAGCACCACAAATTTCCTGTTGAGGAATCAACATCTCTTTCCCCATGAGGAAGTTGATCAGGCACAAAGTATTCATTAGGGGTTCTTCCCAGTGCGTCCCAAATTGTAACATGCGCAGATCTGAGGGCGCTGTTAAGATGCAGGCTCTGGCTGGGTGTGGTGGCTCATGCCTGTAATCCCAGCACTTTGGGAGGCCAAGGTGGGCGGATCACTTGAGGTCAGGAGTTCGAGACCAGCCTGGCCAATATGGTGAAACCCCATTGCTACTAAAAATACAAAAATTAGCTGGGAGTGGTGGTGCACGCCTGAAGTCCCAGCTACTCGGGAGGCTGAGGCACGAGAAACGCTTGAACCCAGGAGGCAGAGGTTGCAGTGAGCTGAGATGGCACCACAGCACTCCAGCCCGGGAAAGACCTTGTCTCAAAAAAATAAATACATAAAATTAAAAAAGATGCATGTCGTGACTCAGTAAGTCCAGGGTGGAGCCTGAGATTCTGTACTGCTAACAAGTTCCCAGGTGATGCTGCTGGCTGGTGTGTCCATTCTCAAGCACTTGGCAGTTGGACACTTCCTCCCTGAAATTAGAATCTAAATAAGAGTGTTGAAAAACCTGGCAGAGCTCAGACCAGATTTTCCTGCTCTTTGGCTGGGTTCCTGTCTTTGCCCCTGTGCACCTGTGGAATCCTGCCTGTTTCTGGTCCAAGCTGTCTAGCCACCCCTCCCACCCTGTGATCTCCCAACATCCTTACCTAAGCCTTCTCCTCTTCACTTCAATCAGTCTGTCTTGGTTTCTGAGGATGCAAACCAGAGCCCTAAACAACATGGTTTCTGAGCCTCAGTTTCCCAAGCTATAAAAGCGAGACAGTTATCCCTAGTGGAGATTCATGACATTAAATGGTACCCACGATATTAAAGTGAGCGAGGCTGGGCACAGTGGCTCACACCTGTATTCCAGCACTTTGGGAGGCCAAGGCAGGTGGATAGCTTGAGGTCAGGAGTTCAAGACCAGCCTGGCCAACATGGCAAAAACCCGTCTCTACCAAAAATACAAAAGTTAGCCAGGTATGGTGGCGTGCACCTGTAATCCCAGCTACTCGGGAAGCTGAGGCAGGAGAATCGCTTGAACCTGGGAGGCAGAGGTTGCAGTGGGCCAAGATTGTACCACTGCACTCCAGCCTGGGTGGCAGAGTGAGACTCTGTCCCCAAAAAATAAATAAATAAATAAACAAAGTGAGCAAGACCGGGGCCTGTACTGAGGTGCTGCCAGTTCCTACACAGTCCTAAATTAATTTGCTAGAGTGGCTCACAGAACCCTCCTTGCCCCTCCCTTCCTCTGGCCTCTGCTTATGACCAGGTAAAATGTTGGGATACAAGAGCAAATGAAGCTATTAAAACTTTCAGCTAAGAGATTGATTTTTCTAATTACCACTTAATGTCTTCCCTTCTGGGCCTTGGAAGGCCTGTTCTCTGTTATTTAAGATGCAAATTATTTGGATTTTCTAATGCAACTAGCTTAATGTAAAATTCTTCACATACTAAAATAAATTTTCCTTAACTAACCTGTCTGGTGGAATAATTGGCTATAAGTGGTAATGATATCATTACTCTTAACTAATTACTGCTCTCTGAATTTACCCTGTTTTTGCTTTCTTGAGAAGTGACGATTATAATAATGTTTATTAATCTTACTGATACTAATAAATATTAAGAACCAATATTTAATGAGTACTTAGATGTTCTAGGCAATGATCTAAGCTTTTTATATATTCTATGTCATTTAATTCTTATATACATTCTATGATATAAGAACTGTTATGATTCATACTTTACTGATGGGGAAATTGAGGTACAAAGGAGGTCTGGTAACTTGCCCAAGATTATAGAGTGGTGAAGTTGGAGCTAGTGTTTTCAACCCAGACAGTTTAACTCCAGAGTCCATTCTGATGACCACTATACTAGGCTTGAGAAATGCTTGCACATGTGTGTAAGGTACTATAAGAGGCCAGGCATGGTGGCTCATGCCTGTAATCCCTGCACTTTGAGAGGTCAAGGCAGGCAAATCACTTGAGCTCAGGAGTTCAAGACCAGCCTGGGCAACATGGCGAGATCCCTGTCTCTATATAAAATATATATATATATATATATATTCTTTAAAAGGTACTATAGGCCAAAGCTGGGCACGGTGGCTCATGCCTGTAATCCTAGCACTTTGGGAGGCTGAGGTGGGTGGATCACCTAAGGTCAGGAGTTTGAGACCAGCCTGGCCAACATGGTGAAACCCCGTATCTACTAAAAATAAAAAAAATTAACTGGGCGTGGTGGCGGGTGCCTGTAATCCCAGCTACTCGGGGTCTGAGGTAGGAGAATTGCTTGAACCCGGGAGGCAGAGGCTGCAGTGCGGTGAGCCGAGATCACGCCACTGAACTCCAGCCTGGGAGATAGAGCCAGACTCCATCCAAAAAAAAAAAAAGAAAAAAGAAAAGGGTCTGGAAAGGAAGGTATACACCAAACTGACTCTAAGAAAGAATGTGGAAGGGGAAGAATTTCACTTTAAATTTTGATATGCTTCTGTGATACTGTGAAATATATACTTGGTCTTTGCAGGTTTCTTGGCATACAACTCCTAAAATGCTTGGAATCTTCAAAGTGATGTGTGTCTTTTTATATGCTAATAACTTGACTGATGGCTGACAGCCTCTAGGTAGCATCAGCGGTAGAAGTTGCTCCACAGAAAGATTAAGGCAGGCTTAGAGGTTTGGAACATTCAGCCACACCTCCCAACCTTTGGGGAGAGGAGAAGGGCTGAAGATTGAGTTGATTATCAATGGCCAATGATTTAATCAGTCACACCTGTGTAATGAAGTCTCCATAAGAACTCAAAAGGACTGGGTTCAGAGAGCTTCCGGGGAGCTGAACATGTGGAGATTCCCCGCGAGAACCTCCCCCTTCTCCCTTACCTTGCTCTATACATCCCTTCATCTATATCCTTTGTAATATCCTTTTTTTGTTGTTTTATTTTGATTTTTTGAGACAGAGTTTCACTCCTGTTGCCCAGGCTGGAGTGCAATGGTGCAATCTTCACTCACTGCAACCTCCACCCCCTGGGTTCAAGTGATTCTCCTGCCTTAGCCTCCCGAGTAGCTGGTATTACAGGCATGTGCCACCACACCCAGCTAAGTTTGTATTTTTAGTAGAGACAGGGTTTCACCATGTTGGCCAGGCTGGTTTTGAACCCCCAACCTCAGGTAATCCACCCGCCTCAGCCTCTCAAAGTGCTGAGATTACAGGCGTGGGTCACCGCGTCCAGCTTGTAATATCCTTTATAATAAACCAGTAAACACAATTAAGTGTTTTCTGTGAGTTCTGTTAGCCACTCTAGCAAATTAACGGAACCCAAGGAGGTGGGTTGGTGGGTCAGAAGCACAGGCAAAATAACCTGGGAGTTGCAATTGGCATCACAAGTGGAGCTGAGTCTTGTGGGACTGAGTCCTCAGCCTGTGTGATCTGATGCTATTGAGATGGAACAGAGACCCCTCCTCCCCCAACACCCACTTAGGTGCCTGTTGAGCACCCTACTCCTAAGCATGGAAATCAAGAAAAATCTTGAGTTCCTTTAAGAGAATTTCCAGGCACCTAGCAAGCCCTGAGAAGTAAATAAGCAACTTGATAAGCAAGGAGATAATAGTAGCCTAAAACAATAGACCAGAACACTAGAATTTTAGGATGTTTGGTTTCCTTAGAAACTAATGATAATATCTTAACATATGTCTCTGTGTTGTTTTTGAGAAATGTGGACTCCCACGGAATGGATCTGCCAGCATGCAGACATCAGACAATGGGGAGCTGAGGACTGAATTCTGACCACTGTTCTTTGTTTTAAATTTATTCCTGAGGGGCCTAGAGGGAGTCACACCCATGAGCCAGAGCTAACATTCTTTTCTCCTGACCCCAGTTTTTTTTTCTTTTTTTCATGTGGCAGCTCACTGTCACCCAGGTTGGAGTGCAGTGGCATGATCTCAGTTCACTGCAACCTCCGCTTCCCAGACTCAAGCGATCCTCCCACCTCAGCCTCCTGAGTAGCTGGAACCACAGGCACATGCCAGCACGCCTGGCTAATTTTTTGGATTTTTGGTAGAAATGGGGTTTTGTCATGTTGCTCAGGCTGGCCTCGAACTCCTGTGCTCAGGTGATTCACTCGCGTTGGCCTCCCAAAGTGCTGGGATTACAGTTATGAGCCACTGCGCCCAGTCTGACCCCAAATTTTTAAACAAAGCTTCTCTTCCTTAACTAATTGCAAATCAGAAAATCTTTGAGTCTGTCTATGACTTGTAAGCCCCTGCTGCAAGCTATCCCACCCTTTCAGGCCAAAACCCATGTGTAGCCTCCATGCATTGATTTATGATTTTACCTGTAACTTCTGCTTTCTTAAAATTTACCCCTGCCAGATGGGCATGGTGGCTCACGCCTATAATCCCAGCACTTTGGGAGGCCGAGTTGGGTGGATCACCTGAGATCTGGAGTTCGAGACCAGCCTGACCAACATGGTGAAACCCCATCTCTACTAAAAATACAAAAATTAGCCGGGCGTGAGGGTGTGAGCCTGTAGTCCCAGCTACTCAGGAGGCTGAGGCAGGAGACTCGCTTGAACCCGGGAGGTGGAGGTTGCAGTGAGCCGAGATCGTGCCACTGCACTCCAGCCTGGGACACAGAGGGAGACTCCATCTCAAAAAACAAACAAACAAAACAAAAACCCTTACCTGCAAGCCATTGGGGAGGTGAGGACTTAAGCATGAGCTACCTGATCTCCTTGCTTGTTGCCTGCAAATAAACGCCTTCCTTTCTCTGACTGCAAACCTCGGTGTGACTATTTGGTCTTACTGTGCCAGGAGATTGGACCCCAGTTAGGTTTGATAACACTGTCTTGAGGTAGGTAGGGTCAGAATTGACTTGAATTAGAGGACAGCCAGCTGGTGTTCACTGCAGAATGCATGGCTGGTGAAATCCCCACACATCTGGTCACAGAAATCTTTTGTGATTGTTAGGCAAGAGGATATAAAAAACACTTCTTTTTTATCCCCTGCATTCTCAGAGCTTCTGTGTCAGTTGAAGTTTTTGCAACAAGCACATACTATTTAGGAAATTAAGAAAAACAACAAAAATGTTGCTGTATAGAAAAAACCCAGAAGAATATTCTTCAAGCTATTAACAGTTGTCATTTCTGCAGATCTAGGGAGTGGGTGGAATAGAGGAATGTATGAATTTTATAAGGAGACAGCCACAATAAATATACGTTGTACAAAATTTATTCTGCCTTGGTAAGGAGAGTTGATGAGAAATCTATAGAATCTTGTCTTGAGAATCCTATCCTAATTTCATTTTTTCCTGCAACATTAATTCTTATTCCCTGTACACTGTTATTCAAATGAAGGTGATATTTCATTGCCAAAAACCACCCTACAGTGGGGATAAACTGTGTTAGGGATGCAGGGACTGAGCATTTCCTCAACTAGAATCCTTTTCGGGGGCCTGGACTCCAGAGCACAACCAAAACAAAACAGAAATCCCCTAAGGCTGAAGGGAAGCACAGCCCTTGCTGGCTCACATAGTTAGCAGTACCTGAAGAATGCCCAACAAAACCTAGTTATTAATCCTGGCACAAGACAAAATTCCAACAAATTTAGTTATAGATTTAATTGGCTTTTATTTGTCATTCATGAGTCAGGGCAGCCTCCATTCTACAAAATAAAATCAAAGCTCTCACTTGGGCAGTAGCAGAACAGTGGGTTTTGTAAGGTGGGAACATGGAAACAGAACAATAGAAAAAATAAATTGATGCAGTGGGGACTTCTTCATTATGTTGACTAAGGCAGACCAGGATCTCTTGTTTCCAGAAAAACTGGTCTGTATCGGGATCTATCTGCTACCTTAAAGTTTCAGTTTGATTATGTGGCATTTAGCATGAGTGACTCCATTTTGGTTTGATCTGGTCTGCTTGGGACTAGTGCTCAGTACAATATAATGACTTCTCATAATTTTTGTTTAACAATCCCAAAGACTTCTGTGATTTACTTTTTTTTTTTAAGAGACAGGGTCTCACTATGTTGCCCAGGCTGGAGTGCAATGGCTATTCGCAGGCGCAATCATAGCTCACTGCAGCCTTGAACTCCTGGGCTTAAGCAATCCTCTTGCCTCATCCTCCCAAGTAGCAGGGACTACATATGCACCACCATGCCCAGCTGTTAGTCGTTTTTAAAAGAGATGATGGAAATATTAAAAAATGAATAGAGGTGATTTACATGTGGGAAATGGGACTGAAGATATGCTCATGTATCAATTGAAGTTTTTTTTGTTTGTTTTTGTTTTTGTTTGTTTTTTTAGAGGGAGTCTTGCTCTGTCGCCCAGGCTGGAGTGCAGTGGCACGATCTCGGCTCACGGCAACCTCCGCCTCCAAGGTTCAAGCAATTCTCCTGTTTCAGCCTCCCAAGTAGCTGGGATTACAGGCACCCACCACCACGCCCGGCTAATTTTTGTATTTTTAGTAGAGACAGGGTTTCACCATGTTGGCCAGGCTGGTCTCGAACTCCTGACCTTAGGTGATCTGCCCTCCTGGGCTTCTCAAAGTGCTGGGATTACAGGCATGAGCCACCGAGCCCGGCCTCAGTTGAAGTTTTTACAGCAAGCACATCAAATTAAAGAGAGACTAGAGCAGGGCAGACTTTAACAAATTTTGTTCTGTTCTGTTTGAATTTTTAAAATCATAGCACATAATACTTTTATAATAATTTGGTTTTATGAAAAATAGATGATATATTGTACACGTGGGTGGTTTTTGAATCCATGGTATTTTGGGGACTTTCTTAGACTATTTCTGAGTTGCCAAAGTGAAAAGTTACATGGAATTTGGCCATTTCTACAATCTTCCACATTTGTCGACAATGATTACATTCTGGAGAAAGGGTGAGGTTTGTCAGTGTCCAAAGAAAGCCAAATGCTAGAAGGAGAGGGTATGGCACAGAAGATCTTCCTCTCTTGGCACCACTATGTTCAGGACATGGAAAATCTAGAATAAAGCCTAGTAAACATGGCACGCTAGTGAGTACATTCTCCAAATGACACTTTTGGTAGAATGTGCAACAACCTAAAGAAAAGGGGCCGAGCATGTTGGCTTATGCCTGTAATCCCAACACTCTGGGAGGCTTGAGCCTAGGAGTTCTAGACCAGCCTCGGTAACACAGAGAGACCCCAACTCTCCAAAAAATTTAAAAATCAGCCGAGCGTGGTGGTGCATGCCTGTAGTCCCAGCTTCTTGAGAGGCTGAAGTGGGAGGATTGCTTAGTCCAGGAGGTCGAGGTTGCAGTGAGCTGTGATCCCATCACTGTGTTCCAGCATGGGCAGCGCAGCAACACTGTATCTCAAAAAAAAAAAGAAAAAAAAAGTGCCCATTAGCAATTTCACACCTAGAGAAGCTGTAAAAGAGGCTCACAGGCCAGGCTGTCGTCCTATTTCCCTCATTAATTAGTTGTTGGGCCTTGGGACAGCCCATAAAATCCACTTTAACTCATACCCTAGTTGAACCATTGAAGGATTAAAAATCCTCCTAGAGACTCTAAGGAGAAACCAGTTGTTGTTAAATTGTATTTGGTAAAAATGAAAAATGTGGCACTATTAAGTAATGTAGGCAGGAAGAAAAACTTTTTAAAAGATAAGTCAGCTGGGCTCAGTATATAATCCCAGCACTTTGGGAGGCCGAGGCAGGTGGATCACAAGTTCGGGAGTTCAAGACCAGCTAGGCCAAGATGGTGAAACCCCATCTCTACTAAAAATACACAGATGGGCGTGGTGGTGCATGCCTGTAATCCCAGCTACTCAGGAGGCTGAGGCAGAGAATTGCTTGAACCTGGGAGGTGGTGGTCGCTGTGAGCCAAGATCATGCCACTGTACTCCAGCCTGGGCGACAGAGGGAGACTCCATCTAAAAAAAAAAGTCTTTTTAGGACATTAAGAACCCATGTTGGGTGGATACACATGGACATAAAGATAGGAACACTAGACATTGGGGACTCCAAAAGGAGGGAGGGGAGGGTGGGAAAGGGTCAAAAAACTATGTATTGGGTACTAAGTTCAGTATTTGGGTGATGGGTTCTATTGAAGCCCAAACCCCAGCATCATGCAATATATCCATGTAACAAACCTGCACATGCACACCCTGAATTTAAAATTAAAAAAATTAAAAAGACATGGTGGATGTCTGGGTGCAGTGGCTCACGTCTGTAATCCCAGCACTTTGGGAGGCCAAGGCAGGCTGATCACTTGAGGCCAGGAGTTCGAGACCAGCCTGGCCAATATGGTGAAACCCCATCTCTACTAAAAATACAAAAATTAGCCGGGCATGATGGTGTGTGCCTGTAGTTCTAGCTACTTGGGAGGCTGAGGCAGGAGAATCGCTTGAACTCAGGATTAGGAGGTTGCTGAGTGAGCTGAGTTCGCACCACTGCACTCCAGCCTGGGTGACAGAATGAGACCCTGTCTTGGGGAAAAAAAAAAAAAGAGAGAGAGAGAATGGGAAGAGAGAAAGTGGAGAAATATACTTTTCTGGGGAGCTTTGCAGAAAGAAGAGCAGAGAAATAAGACTATCTGGAGGGGGAGGTGGGTTAAATTTTAAAGATGGAAAGTGTGTGTGTGTGTGTGTGTGTGTGTGTGTGTGTGTGTTATTAGAAAGCAAAAAAATGTCTGATGCAGGAGAAAAGGGAGAATCTTTGGAGCAGATGGCTTTGGATAGGAACAGCAACAATTTGGGTAATGTAAGAGGAGTAAAGTCATGTTATATATGGATATAGATGTAGGTAGTTTTGAGGGACTGGGGGAGTTTATGGGTTTTCTGCTTTTAACTTCTCAGTGAAGTAGGAGATAAGAGGCAACGTCATTAGTTGAGAGTGAAGACCAGCAAGAAGTTGTGGAGATTTGAGGACGGAGGAGAAAGTGTGAAGAAGTCATCTACAAGATGTGAGATGCTGAATAGACAGGCAGTATAGGAGAGTCCCTGTTTCCTTACATCCTAACCCACTCGGTTGGCTATCAAACTTTGTGAAATGACTCATATTGTGAATTTAGAAGGTGTATTAGTCAGGGTTCTCTAGAGGAGCAGAACTAATAGGATATATACATATACATAGAGAGAGAGAGGAGTTTTTTTGTTGTTGTTGTTTTTGTTTGTTTGCTTTGCTTGCTCTGTCACCCAGGCTGGAGTGCAGTGGCGCAATCTCGGCTCAGTGCAACCTGCAACCTCTGCCTCCCGGGTTCAAGCGATTCTCCTGCCTCAGCCTCTTGAGTACCTGGGATTACAGGTACCTGCCACCGCCCCTGGCTATTTTTTGTATTTTTAGTAGAGACGGGGTTTCACCTTCTTGGCCAGGCTAGTCTCGAACTCCTGACCTCGTGATCCACCTGCCTCGGCCTCCCAAAGGGGAGTTTATTAAGTATTAACTCACACAATCACAAGGCCCCACAATAGGCTGTCTGCAAGCTGAGGAGCAAGTAGAGCCAGTCCGAGTCTCAAACTGAAGAACTTGGAGTCCGATGTTCAAGGGCAGGAAGCGTCCAGCACCAGAGAAGGATGTAGGCTGGGAGGCTAAGGCAGTCTCTCCTTTTCACGTTTTTCTGTCTACTTTATATTTGCTGGAAGCTGATTAGATGGTGCCCACCAGATGAAGGGTGGATCTGCCTTCCCCAGCCCACTGACTCAAATGGTAATCTCCTTTGGCAACACGCTCACAGATGCACCCAGGATTAGTACTTTGTATACTTCAATCCAATCAAGTTGACACTCAGTATTAACTATCACAGAAGGGTTAATACACAGAAACAATTTTGAACACCATTTGGCATAGAGGAAGTCTCACTGTGTTGCCTAGGCTGGTTTCAAACTCAGGGGCTTAACGATCCTTCTGCCTCAACCTCTTGAGTAGCTGGGATCACAGGCATGTGCCATAGGGTAGGTGCTTTAATATTTCTTACTATATGCTAATATGATAGGTGAAAATAGTCTTTCATTGTAGTTTTAATTGGATATTTTTTCTGGGCACTGTGGCTCACACCTGTAATCCCAGCACTTTGGGAGGCTGAGGCAGGCAAATCATGAGGTCAGGAGTTCGAGACCAGCCTGGCCAACATGGTGAAACCCCATCTCTACTAAAAATACAAAAAATTAGCTGCGTGTGGTGGTGGGCGCCTGTAATCCCAGCTACTTGGGAGGCTGAGGCAGGAAAATCACTTGAACCTGGGAGGCAGAGGTTGCAATGAGCCGAGATTGCACCACTGCACTCCAACCCGGGAGATAGTGCAAGACTCTGTCTCAAAAAAAAAAAAAAGGATATTTCTTATTATTAATAAGGTTAAATATATTTTTGTATGATTCAGTGCTGGTTTTTTGTTTGTTTGTTTGTTTTTGCAAACATCATATTCTTTGAGTATTTAAAATGTTGTTTTTTGGTCTTTTATTCATTTAAAGAGATTTTTATATATAAAGGAAATTATCTGTGCATGAGTTGTGACTTTTTCCATTTTGCTTTTATTTTAACTTATGTCATTTTATGCGGTTTTTTTTTTGTTTTTTTTTTGTTTTTTTCTAGAAACAGGGTCTTGCTATGTTGCTAAGACTGGTCTCAAACTCTTGGGCCCAAGCAATTCTCTTGTCTCTTGTCTCAGCCTCTCAAGTAGTTGGGACCCCAGGCATGTGCCACCATGCTTAGTTTAGCTCTGTCACCCAGGCTGGGGTGCAGTGGTGCGATCTCGGTTCACTGTAAACTTTTGCCTCTGGGGTTCAAGCGATTCTCCTGCCTCAGCCTCCCAAGTAGCTGGGATTACAGGCATGTGCCACCACACCTGGCTAATTTTGTATTTTTAGCAGAGATGGGGTTTCATCATGTTGGCCAGGCTGGTCTTGAACTCCTAGCCTCAAGTGATCCACCTACCTCAGCCTCCCAAAGTGCTGGGATTACAGGCATGAGCCACTGTGCCCGGCCTTTTATCAGTTTTTAATGTAAAAATGGCAAACTCTTCCATATTTTCTGTAGTATTTAATTTTTTTTTTTTTGAGACAGAGTTTCGCCCTTTTGCCTAGGCTGGAGTGCGGTGGTGCAATCTCGGCTCACTGCAACCTCTGCCTTCCAGTTTCAAGCAATTCTCTTGCCTCAGCCTCCCGAGTAGCTGGGATTCAGGCATGTGCCACCATGCCCGACTAATTTTGTATTTTTAGTAGAGACAGGGTTTCACCTTGTTGGTCAGGTTGATCTCAAACTCCCAACCTTACAGGCGTGAGCCACTGCGCCTGGCGAGATCCTTTTATTGTCTGTATAGTTTTGTCTTTTCCAGAATGTTATATAGTTGGAATCATACAGCCTTTTCAGACTTGCTTTTTTTACTTAGCAATGTGTATTTAGGGTTTTTCCATCTCTTTCTATGGGCCAATAATTCTTTTTTTTTTTTAATATTCTTTACATTTATTTATTTATTTAGAGATAGAGTCTCGCTTTGTTGCCAGGCTGGTGTGCACTGGCATGATCTTGGCTCACTGCAACCTCCACCTCCAGGGTTCAACAATTCTCCTGGGTAAGCCTCCCTGAGTAGCTGGGACTACGGGCATGTGCCACCATGCCCTGCTAAGTTTTGTATTTTTAGTAGAGACAGGGTTTTGCCATGTTGGCCAGGCTGGTCTCGAACTCCTCGCCTCAGGTGATCTGCTTGCCTTGGCCTTCCAAAGTGCTGGGATTACAGGGATGAGCCACCGCGCCCGGCCTCATTTCTTTTTTTTTTTTTTCCTAAATAATAATCCATTATATAGATGTATTCACCTTGGCTGCTTCTAGTTTTTGGCAATTATAAACAAAGCTTCTATAAACACTCAAACTCCTGGGCTCAGGTGAACCTTTCACATCAGCTTCCTAAGTAGCTGGGATTACAGGTGTGTGCCGCTGAGACTGGCTCATCACTGTTGTGATCAACGTCTAATGATATATGACGTTGAACATCTTTTCATATGGTTACTTGCCATTGTATAACTTCTTTGGTGAGGTTTCTGTTCAGATCTTTGGCCCATTTTTCTGGTGGGCGCAGTGGCTCACACCTACAATCCCATCATTTTGGAAGCCTGAGGTGGGTGGATCACCAGAAGTCAAGAGTTCAAGACCAGCCTGACCAACATGGTGAAACTCTGTCTCTGCTACAAGAAATACAAAATTAGCTCAGTGTGGTGGCACATGCCTGTAATCCCAGTTACTTGGGAGGCTGAGGCAGGAGGATCATTTGAACCCGGGAGGTGGAGGTTGCAGTGAGCTGAGATGATGCCATTGCTTTCCAGCCTGGGCAACGGGAGCAAAACCCCATCTCAAAAAAAAAGAAAAACCTTTTGCCCACTTTTTTTTTTTTTTTTTTTTTTTGAGATGGAGTCTCGCACTGTCACCTAGGCTGGAGTGCAATGGCAGGATATTGGCTCACTGCAACCTCCACCTCCCAGGTTCAAGTGATTTTCCTGCCTCAGCCTCCCGAGTAGTTGGGATAACAGGTGCCTACCACCACGATGGGCTAATTTTCTGTATTTTTAGTAGAGACGGGGTTTCACTATGTTGGCCAGGCTGTTCTTGAACCCCTGACCTTGTGATCCACCTGCCTTGGCCTCCCAAAGTGTTGGGATTACAGGCGTGAGCCACCTCGTCCAGCCTTGCCCACTTTTTAATTGGGTTCTTTTCTTTTTCTTTCTTTTTTTTTTTTTTTTTTGAGATGGAGTCTCGCTCTGTCACCTAGGCTGGAATGCAGTGGCATGATCTTGGCTCACTGTAACCTCCACCTCCCAGGTTCAAGTGATTCTCCTGCCTCAGCTTCCCAAATAGCTGGGATTGCAGGTGGGTGCCACCATGCTTGGCTAATTTTTGTATTTTTAGTAGAGATGGGGTTTCACCATGTTGGCCAGGCTGGTCTTGAACTCCTGACCTCGTGATCTGCCTGCCTCAGCCTCACAAAGTGCCGGGATTACAGGTGTGAGCCACCGTGTCTGGCCCCCCTTTTTTCTTTTCTTTTCTTTTTAACTATTTAAAAATTTTTACAAGGGGTCTTGCTCTGTTGCACAGGCTTGACCTCCTAGGCTCAAGCAATCCTCCCAACTCAGTTTCCTGAACGGCTGGGACTACAGGCATGCACCACCACACCTGGCTAATTTTTTTGATTTTTTTGTAGAGATGAGGTCTCATTATGTTTCCCAGGCTGGTCTCAAACTCCTGCGCTCAAGTGATCCTCCTGCCTTGATCTCCCAAAATGCTGGGTTTATAGGCATGAGCCACTGTGCCCAGCCCAGCGAGGTCAAGGTTGTAGTGAGCTGTGATGTTGCCACTGTACTCCAGCCTGGGTGACAGAGCAAGACCCTGTCTCAAAAAAAAAAAAAAGAAAAAAAAGAAAAAAAGATATATATATATATATTTCATTTCTTACAGCTGCATAGTATTTCATTATGGATGTACCATAATTTATTTAACCAATTCCCCACTGATATTTAGTTGGATTCCAATCTCTTGTTATTATATATACTGCAGCAACAAATAACCTTATCGATGTATTGCTCTGCTCATTGTAAGATAGACTCCTAGAACTGGAACTGTTGAGTCAAAGTTACATTTGTAATTTTGACAAATACTGTAAAGTTGCTCTCCATACTGATTTACACATCAGCCATAAACGGATAAGAATGCCAGCTTCTTGGCCAGGCTCAGTGGCTCACGCCTGTAATCCCGATGCCTTGAGATCAGAGGTGGGAGGATCCTTGAGTCCGAGACTCGCCTGGGTAACATAGCAAGATTATGTCTCTACAAAAAATTAAGAAATAAAATAGGCCCGGCGCGGTGGCTCACGCCTGTAATCCCAGCACTTTGGGCGGCCGAGGCGGGCGGATCACGAGGTCAGGAGATCGAGAACATCCTGGCTAACACGGTGAAACTCCGTCTCTATTAAAAATACAAAAAAAAGAAAAAAATTGGCCGGGGCGTGGTGGTGGGTGCCTGTAGTGCCAGCTACTCGGGAGGCTGAGGCAGGAGAATGGCGTGAACCCGGGAGGTGGAGCTTGCAGTGAGCCGAGATCGCGCCACTGCACTCCAGCCTGTGTGACAGAGCAAGACTCCGTCTCAAAAAAAAAAAAAAAAAAAGTAAATAAATACATAAAATTTAAAAAATAATTAAAAAGCCTGTTTCTAAACACCCATGTCAACCCAGTGGGTTTAATAAACCAGTTGCTGAACTTTAGCTCAGCAGGGAAGAAGGCCTCTCCTAGTTCTTAGTTCTTTTATTTACTACTCTCCCTCAGCCTAGAGGTAGTACCGACTATTTGACTCCCTGCTACTTTCCTTTAGAGTCCTCTTCTACTCCTGTTAGCAGTTAACTACTTCCTATCAGTTAATAATTTGTTACACTACATTTTTTGTGTTCAAATAATTGGTGTGATTTCTATCTCCTGACTGAAGCCCGTGATCATTTTGTAAAAATTCGCTATGATTTATACTTAAAAGTTGTGCACGGCCGGGCACGGTGGTTCATGCCTGTCATTCCAGCACTCTGGGAGGCCAAGGCCGACGGATCACCTGAGGTCAGGAGTTCGAGACCAGCCTGACCAACATGGTGAAAGCCTGTGTCTACTAAAAATACAAAAATTAGCCAAATGTGGTGACTAACGCCTGTAATCCCAACTACTCGGGAGGCTGAGGCAGGAGAATTGCTTGAACCCGGGAGGCAGAGGTTGTAGTGAGCTGAGATTGTGCCATTGCACACCAGCCTGGGCGATAGAGTGAGACTCCGTCTCAAAAAAAAAAAAAAGAAAAAAAAGTTGTGTATTTTGGGCCAGGTGTGGTGACTCACATCTGTAATCCCAACACTTTGGGAGGCCGAGGCAGGTGGATCACCTGAGGTCAGGAGTTTGAGACCAACCTGGCAAACATGGCAAAACCTCATCTCTACTAAAAATACAAAAATTAGCCAGGCATGACGGTGGATACCTGTAATCCCAGCTACTTGGGAGGCTGAGGCAGGAGAATTACTTGAACCCAGGAGGCGGAGGTTGCAGTGAGCTGAGATCATGCCACTGCACTCCAGCCTGGGCAACAGAGCGAGACTCCATCTCAAAAAAAAAAGTTGTGTTCACTTTAGGGTGTTTTATTTTTGGTGTACAATTTATTTTGATAATTGTCAATACAATACAATGATAAAAATGATAAATATGTATTATTAAAAGATCTTGAACATGTTACTTCTCAGTTCCTGTACAGGTTGTTTCTTGCAAATTTTAAGGTAGAGACACATTGATTTAAGCAGGGCACCCATGTTCAATGTATATCACAATGGCCCATGAATGCTGTTAAGTTGCATAAGTCTATTAAAAATCAACACTCAGTAATATTTTAGGAACTAGAAAATATCTTTTAGTATATGTTTCAAGTATGTATGGTATACATAGTTGGCGTTTTTTGGAATGCCTGTCCTAACTCAGAGGCTCTCTATAGAAGAATGAGTTCTGCTATTTAGCTTCTGTCTATACCAAGGGATTCCTCTTAAAAACAAAACAAAACAGCTTTATGACTGTCAAGTCCTAGGGCCTTGAGAAAACAGGCAGTGGCCAGGTAGTGATTACAGTGGGCCTTGGGCGAGACTCAGTGCTGTGCTAGCTTCAGGTCTGATCCAGTGCAGTCACAGTGGTAGTGGCTACAAGGGTTCTTATGTCATTCCATCCCCAGCCCCAGGTGGCTCTGCACACACAGAGAAAGACTCCATTTGTTTTGGAGAAAGTAAGGAAAGATAACAAGAGTCTCTGGTAATCTGGATAATTCTTCCGGATCTCATGAAGATCCCCAAGTCTTGCAGACTCGTAGAGTCTGAAAGAACCACAGCATTACTGGGCTTGGGGTGCCATCTAATGCAGACATGGCTTAGATCACAACACTGAAATCCTTTTGAATACCTGAAAAGCTTTCCCAAGAAGGATGGATACAATCTAGTCCAGACTGCAAAGACTACAATAAATACCTAACTCTTCAATGCCTAGGCACCAACGAACATCAAAAGACCACCCAGGAAAATATGACCTCACCAAATGAACTAAATAAGGCACTAGAGACCAATCCTGGAGAAACAGAGATATGTGACTTTTCAGACACAGGAGTCAAAATAGTTATTTTGAGGAATCCCAGAGAAATTCAAGATAACACAGAGAAGGAATTCAGTATTCATTGGATACATTCAACATAGAGATTGAAATACTTAAAAAGAATTAAGGAGAAATTCTACAGTTGAAAAACGCATTTGACACACTGAAGAAGGCATCAGAATCTTTTAGTAGCAGAATTATCAAGCAGAATAAAAAGTTAATGAGCTTGAAGACAGGCTATTTGAAAATACAGAGTCAGAGGAGATGAAAAAAGAATAAAGAAGAATGGGCAGAGTGCGCTGGCTCACGCCTGTAATCCCAGCACTTTGGGAGGCCAAGGCAGGTGGATCATCTGAAGTCAGGAGTTTGAGACCAGCCTGGGCACATGGTGAAACCCCATCTCTACTAAAACTACAAAATTAGCTGGGCGTAGTGGCACATGCCTGTAACCCCAGTTACTTGGGAGGCTGAGGCAGGAGAATCTTTTGAACCCAGGAGGCAGAGGTGGCAGTCAGCCGAGATCGCACCACTGGACTCCAGCCTGGATGACAAGAGCGAAACTCCATCTCAAAAAAAAAAGAATAATAATGAAGCCTATCTACAAAATCTAATAGCCTCAAAAGGGCAAATCTTTTTTTTTTTCTTTTTTTTTTGAGACAAAGTCTCTCTCTTGCCCCCAGGCTAGAGTACAATGGCATGACCTCAGCTCACTGCAACCTCTGCCTCCTGGGTTCAAGCGATTCTCCTGCCTCAGACTCCCGAGTAGCTGGGATTACAGGAGCCTGCCACCATGCCCAGCTAATTTTTGTATTTTTAGTAGAGACGGGGTTTCACCATGTTGGTCAGGCTGGTCTCAAACTCCTGACCTCAGGTGATCCACCCGCCTCGGCCTCCCAAAGTGCTGGGATTACAGGAGTGAGTCACGGTGCCCGGCCTCAAAAGGGCAAATCTAAGAGTTATTAGCCTTAAAAAGGAGGTAGAGAAAGAGATAGGAGTAGAAAGCTTATTCAAAGGAATAACAGAGAATGTCCCAAACCTTGAGAAAGGTATCAATATCCAAGTACAAGAAGGTTATAGAACACCAAGCAGATTTAACCCAAAGAAGACTACCTCAAGGCATTTAATAATCAAACTCCCAAAGGTCAAGGATAAAGAAAGGACCCTAAAAGCAGCAAGAGAAAAGAAACAAAACACACAATGGAGCTCCAATACGTCTGGCAGCAGACTTTTCAGTGGAAACCTTACAAATCAGGAGACAGTGGCTGAAGAAAAAAACCTTTTATCCTAGAATAGTATATCCGGTGAAAATATCCTTCAAACATGAAGGAGAAATATAGATTTTCCCAGACAAACAAAAGCTGAGGGATTTAATTAACACCAGACCTGTCCTGTGAAAAATGCTAAAGGGAGTCCTTCAATCACAAAGAGCAACAGGAGAGAAACTCCATCTCAGAAAAAAAAAAAAGAAAGAAAGAAAGAAAGAAAGAAAGAAAGAAAGAAAGAAAGAAAGAAAGAAAGAACAAGGTAGACCCACCAGGCATGGTGGCTCACTCCTGTAATCCCAGCACTTTGGGAGGCCAAGGTGGATGGATCACGAGGTCAGGAGTTCGAGACCAGCCTGGCCAATATGGTGAAACCCCATCTCTACTAAAAAAACAAAAATGATCTGGGAGTGGTGGCTGGTGCCTGTAGTCCCAGCTCCTTGGGAGGCTGAGGCAGAAGAATCCCTTGAACCCAGGAGGCAGAGGCTGCAGTGAGCCAAGATCACACCACTGCACTCCAAGCATGGTGACAGAGAGAGATTCCATCTCAAAAAAAAAGAAAGAGGTAGACCCCAATATAATAATAGCTAGAGACTTCAATACCCCACTTTCAGCATTGGATAGATCTTCCAGACAAAAAATGAAGAAATAGAAGACTGAATCTGCACTGTAGATCAAATGGACCTAATAGATATCGGCAGAACATTTTCATCCAGCAGCTGAATACACATTCTATCCCTCAGCACATGGATTATTCTCAAGGACAGACCATATGTTATATCACAAACAGGTTTCTTTTTTTTTTTTTTTTTGAGACAGTCTTGCTCTGGCGCCCAGGGTGGAGTACAGTGGCACAATCTTGGCTCACTGCAACCTCTGCCTCCTGAGCTCAAGTGATTCTCTCATCTCAGCCTCCTGAGTAGCTGGACCTACAGGCATGTGCCACCACACCTGGCTAATATTTGTATTTTTTTTTGTAGAGATGGGGTTTTGCAAGGTTGCCCAGGCTGGTCTCAGAACTCCTGGCCTCAAGCAATCTGCCTGCCCCGGCCTCCCAAAGTGTGGAGATTACAGGTGTGAGCCACTGCACCCGGCCCTTTAGGTTCAGGGATACACGTGCAGGCTTGTTATATAAGTAAATTTTGTGTTGTGGGCATTTGGTTTACAGATTTTGTCCCCCAGGCAAAATACCAGGTACTATGGTACCCAATAAGTAGTTTTTGATCCTCACATTCCTCTCACCCTCCACCTTCAGGTAGGCCCCAGTGTCTGTTGTTCCCTTCTTTGTGTCCATATGTACTCAGTGTTTCGCTCCCACTTATAAGTGAAAATTCAGTTTTCTATTCCTATGTTAGTTTGCTTAGGATAATATACTCCAGCTCCATCCATGGTGCTGCAAAGAACATGATCTCATTTGCTTTTCAAGGCTGCATAGTATTCCATTGTGTATATGTACCGTATTTTTAAAAATTCAGTCTACAGTTGATGGGTATTTAGGTTGATTCCATGTCTTTGCTGTTGTGAACAGTGTGGCAATGAACATATGTGTGTGTGTGTGTGTGTGTGTGTGCCCTTATGGTAGAACGATTCATATTCCTTTGCATATATACCCAGTAATGGGATCGCTGGGTAGAATGGCAATTCCATTTTAAGTTGTCTGAGAAATTACCAAACTGCTTTCCACAATGGCTGAACTAATTTCCATTCCCACCAGCAATGTATAAGTGTTCCCTTTTCTCTACCACCTTGCCAGCATCTTTTATTTTTTGACTTTTTAACAATGGCCATTCTGACTGGTATGAAAGGATTTCTTATTGTGGTTTTGATTTGCATTTCTCTAATGATTAGTGATGTTGTGCATTTTTCCATATGCTTGTTGGCCATGCATATGTCTTCTTTTGAAAAGTGTCTGTTTGCATCTTTTGCCCACTTTTTTTTTTTTTTTTTGTAGAGAATGGGCTTCACCATGTTGCCCAGGCTGTCTCCCAGGCTGCAGTGCAGTGGCACAATCTCAGCTCACCACAACCTCAGCCTCCTGAGCTCAAGTGATCCTCCCACCTCAGCCTCCTGAGTAGCTGGGACTACAGGTGTGTGCCACCATGTCCAGCTAATTTTTTTTGGCATTTTTTGTATAGATGGGGTTTCACCATGTTGCCCAAATTTTTTGCCCACTTTTTAATGGAGTTGTTTGGTTTTTGTTTGTAAATTTGTTTAAGTTCCTTATAGATTCTGAATATTAGACCTTTGCTGGATGCACAGTTTGCAAACATTTTCTCCCATTCTATAGGTTTGTCTGACAAAATACATCTTAAAGCATTAAAAAAAGTTGAAATAGTATCAGTCATCTCCCCTGACCACAATGGGATAAAATTAAAAATCAACAACAAGAAGAACTTTGGAAACTATACAAACACATGGAAATTAAACAATATGCTCCTGAATAACCAGTGGGTCAGTGAAGAAATTATGAAGAAAATTGAAAAATTTCTTGAAACAAATGGAAATATGACATACTGAAACCTATGGGGTACAGTGAAAGCAATACTAAGAGGGAAGTTTATAGCTATAAGTGCCTATATCAAAAATTTTTTTAAAAGGGCCAGGTGCAGTGGCTCACGCCTGTAATCCCAGCACTTTGGGAGGCTGAGGTGGGTGGATCATGAGGTCTGGAGTTCGAGACCAGCCTGGCTAACATGGTGAAACCCTGTCTCTACTAAAAATACAAAAATTAGCCAAGGACGGTGGCACGCACCTGTAATCCTAGCTACTCAGGAGGCTGAGGCAGGAGAATTGCTTGAACGCATGAGGCAGAGGTTGCTGTGAACCGAGATCGTGCCACTGCACCCCAGCCTAGGTGACAGAGCAAGACTGTCTCAAAAAAAAAAAAAAAAAAAAAAAAAAAAAGGCCCAGATGCAGTGGCTCATGACTATAATCTCAGCACTTTGGGAGGCTGAGGCGGGTGGATCACTTGAGCTCAGGAGTTTGAAGCCAGCCTGGGCAACATGGTGAAGCCCATTCTCTACAAAAAATAGGCCAGGCGTGGTGGCTCATGCCTGTAATCCCAGCACTTTGGGAGGCCAAGGCAGGCAGATCACCTGAGATCAGGAGGTGGAGACCAGCCTAGCCAACATGAAACCCTGTCTTTACCAAAAAATACAAAAGTTAGCCAGGCATGGTGATACACGTCTGTAATCCCAGCTACTTGGGAGGCTGAGGCAGGATAATCGTTTGAACCTGGAAGCTGGAGGTTGCAGTGAGCTGAGATCACGCCACTGCCTTCCAGCCTGGGCGACAGAGCAAGACTCTGTCTCAAAAGATCACCAAAAAACAAAAAAGATACAAAAGTTAGTTGGGTGTAGTGGTACAAGCCTGTAGTCGCAGCTACTTGGAAGTCTACTTGGGAGGATTGATTGTGTCCAGGAGGTCGAGGATGCAGTTAGCCATGTTCATGCCACTGCACTCCATCCTGGGCAATAAAGTGAGACCTCGTCTCAAAAATAAAAACAAAACAAAAACTTCAAATAAATGACCTAATGATGCATGTTAAAGGACTGGAAAAGCAAGAGCAAACCAAACACAAAGTTAGAAGGCAAGAAATAAAGATCAAAGCAGTGATAAATGAAATTGAAGAAAACAGTACAAAATATCAACAAAACAAAAAGTTGGTTTTTTGAAAGGAAAAAAAAGGACAAACCTTTTGCCAGACTAACTAGGTAAAAAGAGAGGAGACACAAATAAATAAAACGAGAGATGAAAAAGGAGACATTACAACTGATACTGTAAAAATTCAAAGGATCATTAGTGGCTAGTATGAGCAACTATATGCCAATAAATTGGAAAATCTAGAAGAAATGGATAAATTCCTAGATGCATACAACCTACCAAGATTGAACCATGAAGAAATCCAAAACCTGAATGGACCAATAAGTAACAAGATTGAAGACATAAAAAGACTTCCAGCAAAGAAAAGCCCAGGACCATATGACTTCACTGCTAAATTCTACTAAACATTTGAAGAAGAAATAATACCAATTCCAGTCGAACTATTCTGAAAAACAGAGGAGGAGGGAATACTTATAAACTTATTCTATGAGGCCAGTATTACCCTGATACCAAAACCAGACAAAGACACATCAAAAAAAGAAAACTATAGGCCAATATCACTGATGAATATTGATGCAAAAATCCTCAACAAAATACTAGCAAACTGAATTCAACAACACTTTAAAAAGATCATTCATCATGACCAAGTGGGATTTATCCCAGGGATGCAAGGATGGTTCAACATATGGAAATCAATCAATGTGATACATCATATCAACAGAATGAAGGACAAAAACCATTTGATCATTTCAACTGATGCTGAAAAAGCATGTGATAAAATTCAACATCCCTTCATGATAAAAAAAACTCTCAAAAAACTGAGTATAGAAGGAACATACCCCAACACAGTAACAGCCAGGTATGACAGACCCATAGCTAGTATCATACTGAATGGGGAAAAACTAAAAGCCTTTCCTTTAAGATCTGGAACATGACAAGGATGCCCACTGTTTTTTTTGTTGTTGTTGTTGTTTTGTTTTTTTGGGACGGAGTTTCACTCTTGTTGCCCAGGCTGCAGTTCAATGGTGCGATCTTGGCTCACTGCAACCTCCACCTCCTGGGTTCAAGTGATTCTCCTGCCTCAGCCTCCTGAGTAGCTGAGATTACAGGAATGCACCACCACACCCGGCTAATTTTGTGTTTTTAGTAGAGTCAGGGTTTCTCTATTTGGTCAGGCTGGTCTCGAACTGCCGACCTCAGTGATCCTCCCACCTTGGCCTCCCAAAGTGCTGGGATTACAGGTGTGAGCCACCGTGCCTGGCCAGGATGCCTACTTTTACCACTGTTATTCAACATAGTACTGGAAGTCCTACCTAGAGCAATCAAGATATGAAGGGCATCCAAATTGGAAAGGAAGAAGTCAAGTTATCCTTGTTTGCAGATGATATGATCTTATAGTTGGAAAAACCTAAAGACTCCATAAGAAAACTATTAGAACTAGTAAATTCAGTAAAGTTGCAGGATACAAAATCAACATACAAAAATCAGTAGGATTTCTATACGGCAACAGTGAACAATCTGAAAAAGAATTCAAGAAAGTAATCCCATTAACAACAGCTACAAATACAATTAAATACCTAGGAGTTAACTTATCAAAGAAGTGAAAGATCTCTGCAATGAAAACTGTAAAATACTTTGGCTGAGCATGGTGGAACATGCCTGTAGTCCCAGTTACTTGGGAGGCTGAGGCAGGAGGATCATCTGGACTCAGGAGGTAGAGGTTGCAGTGAGCTGAGATCGCACCACTGTACTCCAGCCTGGGAGACACAGTGAAACCCTGTTTGAAAAAAGAAAAAAAAAAAAAAAGAAAACTATAAAACACTGATGCAAGATATTGAAGAGGACACACACAAAAAATGGAAAGATATCCCATGTTCATGGATTAAAAGAATCAATACTGTTAAAATGTCCATACTACCCAAAGTAATCTACAGATTCAATGCAATCCCTATCAAAATACTAATGACTTTCTTCACAGACATAGATAAAACAATCTTAAAATGTTTATGGAACCTCAAAAGATCCAGAATAGCCAAAGCTATCCTAAGCAAAAAGAGCAAAACTGGAGGAATCACATTAGCTGACTTCAAATTATATTACAAAGCTATAGTAACAAAAATGGCATGATACTGGCATAAAGACAGATACATAGACCAGTGGAACAGAATAGAGAACCCAGAAATAAATCCATACATCTGTGGTGAACTCATTTCTAACAAATGTGCCAAAAACATACACTGGGGGAAGGAAAATTTCCTTAATAAATGGTGCTGGGAGACTGGATATCTATATGCAGAAGAATGAAACTAGACCCCTATGTCTTGCCATATGCAAAAATCAAGTCAAAATGTATTAAAGACCTAAATCTAATAACTCAAACTATGAAACTGCTACAAGAAAACAATGGGGAAACTTGACTGGGCAAGGTGGCTCATGCTTGTCATCCCAGCACTTTGGGAGGCTGAGGTGGGTGGATCACTTGAGGTCAAGTGTTCAAGACCAGACTGGCCAACAAAGTGAAACCCCATCTTTACTAAAAATACAAAAATTAGCCAGGCATGATGATGCATGCCTGTAGTCTCAACTACTTGTGGGGGGCTGAGGTGGGACAATCACTTCAGCCCAGTAGGCAGAGGTTGCAGTGAGCCACGACTGCACCACTGCACTCCATCCTGGGCAACAGAATGAGACTCTGTCTCCGAAAAAAATAAAAATAAAAAAAAAAGAAAAAAAAAAAAAGAAAGGAAAGCATTGGGGAAACTCTTTAGCATATTGGAGTGGGCAAAGATCTCTTGAGTAATACCTCAGAAGCACAGGGAACCAAAGTGAGAAGGGACAAATGGGATCACATCAAGTTAAAAAGCTTCTGCACAGCAAAAGATACAATCAATAAAATAAAGAGACAACCTATAACGTGATAAAATATTTGCAAACTACCTATCTGACAAGGGATTAAAAACCAGTATATAGGCGCAGTGGCTCATGCCTCTAATCCCAGCATTTTGGGAGGCCAAGATGGGTGGATCACTTTAGGTCAGGAGTTCGAGACCAGCCTGGCCAACATACAAAACCTCATCTCTACTAAAAATACAAAAATTAACTGGGCTTGGTGGTACTGTAATCCCAGCTACTCGGGAGGCTGAGGCAGGAGAATCACTTGAACCCGGGAGGCAGAGGTTGCAGTGAGCTTAGATCATGCCACTGCACTCCAGCCTGGGCAACAGAGTGAAGACTCTGTCTAAAAAAAGAAAAAAGAAAAAAACCCAGAATATATAAGGAACTCAAACAACCCTATAGGAAAAAATATAATAATCTGATTTTTAAATGGGCAAAGTGTCTGAAGACATTTCTCAAAAGAAGACATACAAATGGCAAAGAGATATATGAAAAGGTGCTCAGCATCACTGATCATCAGAGAAATACAAATCAAAGCTATGAGATATCACCTCACCTCAGTTAAAATGGCTTTTATTTATCCAAAACACAGGCAACAACAAATGCTTGTGAGGATGTGGTAAAAAGGGAAATCTCATACAGTGTTGGTGGGAATGTAAATGAGTACAACTGCTATGGACAACAGTTTGGAATCTCCTCAAAAAACTAAAAATAGAGCTACCATACAATATAGCAATCCCATTCCTAGGTATATACTCAAAAGAAAGAAAATCAGTATATCAAAGAGGTATCTGCACTCCCATGTTTATTGCAGCACCATCCAAAATAGCTAAGATTTGGAAGCAACCTAAGTTTCATCAACAGATGACTGGATAAAGAAAATGTGGTACTTATACACAATGGAGTACTATTCAGCTATAAAAAGGATATCCTGTCATTTGCAACAACACACATGAAACTGGAGGTCATTAAGTTAAGTGAATTTATAAGCCAGGCACAGAAAGATAAGCTTTGCATGTTCTTATTTGTGGGAGCTAAAAATTAAAACACAATTGAACTCATGGAGATGCAGAGTAGAAAGATGGTTACCAGAGGCTGGGAAGGGTAGTGGCAGGGGGTGTGGGGAGAAGTGGGGATGGTTAATGGGCACAAAAAATAGAATAAATAAGACCTAGTATTTAGTAGCACAACAGGGTGATTATAGTCAATAACTGTACATTAAAAAATAATGAAAAGAGTATAATTGGATTGGTTTGTAACACAAATAGATGATAAATGCTTGATGTGATGGATACACCATTTACCCTGATATGATTTTGATGCATTGCACAGCCGTATCAAAATATCTCATGTAACCCATAAATATATATATACTTAGGTACCCACAAACATTAAAAATTTAAAAAACAATCTTTACTGAGAAATAATTCATTTACCATAAAGTTCACCTTTTAATTGAAGTGTACAATCCAGAGGTTTTTAGTGTATTCACAGAGTTGCACAACCAATACTACTAATTTCAGACCATTTTCAACGTCCCCAGAAGAAACCTTGTACCCATTAGCAGTCATTCCCCATTTTTCCCTCCCTCCAGCTCCTGGAAACTATTAATTTACTTTGTCTCCTGGATTTGTTTATTCTGGATTTTTCATATACATGGAATCATATCTGTAGTCTTTTGTGTCTGGTTCCTTTCACTTACGATGTTTTCAAGGCTCATTTACGTTGCAGCACGTATCAGTACTTCATTCCTTTTTATGCTTGAATAATATTCCATTGTATAGATAAGCCATATTTTGTTTATCCACTTATCAGTTGATGCACATTTGTATTGTTCCCACTTTTTGGCTATTGTGAATAGTACTGCTATGAGCTTCACATATAATTGTGCATGTATATATATTTCAACTTACAAAAAGCTTACTTTAAAAAATGTACTTCATTACTTATGTCATGTTGCAGAGGTCCTGTTGAGCATCTGTAGTGTGGGCTCTGGAAATCTGAAAGTATACAAATGAGTGTATGGCCAAGTGGTCAGGGTTCTAATGATGGAAATAGTAAAATGTCCACACAGTTGTGGTCTTTCCTTTTGAATAAGATAATGGTGGGTTTGAATTTGTTTGAGGAAAAAATCCTCTTTCATTTTCCTATTTGACTTTAGCAGGCATATTACCCTGAGGGACAGGTATTCAGAGTCCATGCGCTTTTTGAGGTGGCAACATATTTCAAAAGTTGGAACGGAAGCCCTACTATTGTTCAATAAATTCTTATCTGTGTGTGAAGGAGCTCACCGAAGTGAAGATGACATTGCCGAAAGATTTCTATTATGGTGTGCACTCTTCACTGGAAGACAGCGATTGGCTTAAACATTAAGCCCTTCAACCACAGCATGCCCAAATTCCTGACATTCACACTGGTCTGTGAGCTACCAAGTAGATCCCAATGAATAAATTGATTTCTCTGCATGAATGAACCATAAGGGCAGCAAAGTGTGACAGTGCCTCATTTTCTCTTAGGTGACTTTTATTAAAGGTGTCCTAGTGGCTCCCGGAAGACAAGCTAGTGCGCGGGTACTCGTTTGCTGTTTATGCTGATTCCAGGTGTTAAAGGTGAGAAACTAACATTCTGAAGGGGTCAGGTCAATGCTGTTCCTTCTTAGGTAGTCTTGCTGATTAGTGTTGTACCCTTCATAATTACCTGACTTAAAGTGGTTATATATATATATATATATATATATATATATATATATATATAAATAAATAAATAAATATATAATTTTTTTTTTTTTTTTTTTTTTTGAGTCAGGGTCTCACTCTGTTCCCGGGCTGGAGTACAGTGGCACTATCTTGGCTCACTGCAACCTCCGCCTCCCGGATTCAAGCAATTCTCCTGCCTCAGCCTCTCAAGTAACTCGGATTACAGGAACTCACCACCATGCCCGGCTAATTTTTGTATTTTTAGTACAGATGGGGTTTCACCATGTTGGTCAGGCTGGTCTCAAACTCCTGACCTTGTGATCCACCCGCCTCGGCCTCCCAAAGTGCTGGGATTACAGGTGTGAGCCACCACGCCTGGCCATCTTTTCGAGACATGAACTCGTTTTGTCGCTGAGGC
Source organism: Pan troglodytes (assembly GCF_028858775.2). Classification (NCBI taxonomy): domain Eukaryota; kingdom Metazoa; phylum Chordata; class Mammalia; order Primates; family Hominidae; genus Pan; species Pan troglodytes. Next base: position 104,596,788 of record NC_072406.2, on the reverse strand, counting down.
TCGAGTGGAGTGATGTGATCATGGTTCACTGCAGCTTCTACCTCCTGAGCTCAAGCTATTCTCCTGCCTCTCCCTTAAGTAGTTAGGACCGCAGGTGTATATGCCACCACACTCAGCTTTTTTTTTTTTTTTTTTTTTTTTCATAGGGACAGGGTCTCATAATGTTGCCCAGGTTGGTCTTGAACTCCTGGGCTCCAGTCATCCTCCTGCCTCGGCCTGCTGAAGTGCTGGGATTACAGGCAGTTTTATGCCTTTTCAAAGTTGCTTTCTTGCCAAAAAAAAAAAAAAAAAGTGGCAGAAAGAGGTTAACTATATTTAAATTTTTAGAAACTCAGGAGACCAAAAGAACTAGGATCAAGATAAGTGTTTTGATCTTAAAATGGAGTGTTTTCCCAAATTCATAAAATGTTCAATCATGCTCCTACCATGTGCGGGTGCTGTTCTAGTGTGGGAAGTGTAAACAAAAGTAAACTAAACAAAAAGCATTTTAACCTTATGGATCTTATGTTCTTATGACAGTAATATCATAGTAAGATCTGTTATGCAGTTTAGGACTCTATCTCAAAGCAGGCTTATTCACTATTTAAAACCCCAGGACTGAGCACAATATCTAGCCACATACATAGGTCAACAAATATCTACTTGAGTTGTGTATGTTGTTGGCATACAGTAACCCTGGCCTGGCTGTTTTCAGAAAAATGCTTAAATTCACTCGGGATTGACCAGAATGATGGTCTAGCCTCTGTTGCTTGTCCATAAGGCTTCTGCGGGTATTCAGATGCAAACCCCTCCTTTATTCTCCTTGCTCAGGATCCTTGTTTCAGGAAGGCAATTGTTAAACAAGACACTCCATCACTCTTACCATTTCTAATGGGCATGTTGGGTGGCAAGTAGCACATAAACAGCAACCTTGACTCCAGTGGACCAAAAAAGGCTGTAGGCAAAACCTCTACTATGCACTTAAATTGAGATTTAGTTCCCTTATGTATCAAACTGTCCTAGAATGCTACCTCAATCCTCACAATAACCCAGGAGATGGACTTTATAATCTTCATTTTACTGATGAGGAAATTGAAGATCTGAGAGGTAAAGTAACTTGCCCTACAGCTAATCAAGTGTCAGCTAGCATATGCATCCAGGACTGTTCAATTCTATGCCCTTTCTCCTCTTAGCATCTGTCTCTCAGATGGGGTAATGAAATGACTTAAAACCAATATAATCCCCAAATGGATGCAAGGAAAAGACCTTTAACTCATTCTAGAGGATTCTAATCTTCTACTTCAGAAATTTAAGTTCTTAATATCTCAGAAGCAGTTTGTGTTCCCAACTCACTCGAATACACTTTAAGACATCATGGCATGAGACCACCCACAGATCTTGTCTAGTTGCTTAATTATACTCAGTGCAAGAGGCTTTGAGGGTGGGTGAGTGGGGATATAGTTTAGTCATTAGAACATACTTAGAATATAGGCTAGCCTGTTTACAAAATTAGGACAAATTCTTCCATACAGTTTTTTTTTTAAATTCAGATTACTTTTACTTACAAAAACTAGTATCTCGATAACTGTGATTAAAAAAAATTATGTATGTACAGAATGTTTTGAGATTTAACAAAGTACACCTAGAGAACATAAAAATTCTTTATTTAACCTAATCCAGCCAGTACTGAGATAGTTTGCTATATTAAAAACAAGACGTTTAAAAAAATTACAGCAAAGTTAGCAAGGCAGTGACTAATTAAGTCACTAAGTTTAATTTTATATTCTTCACAGTCATTTCATAATCATGTAATGGTAAACAATATTTTCAGCCACTTTGGAGATAAGTTAACTTTTGAAAAGAATAGAATTCTAGTAGTCATCATTGAATTTTATAAAAGAGGTTTAAAACATTAAAGTTTCTAGAAATAACACAGTAAAGAAATATGAAAATAAACTGGAAAATAAAATATACCCACCCATCCGAAAAATCTACATCATCTCTTTCATTTGTCCCCAATGCCTTTCTTTTACCTCTTCATTTACTTTTCCTAGAGTGCAAACAGATTACTTAGCAATTAAGAAACAACTACTGCTTTGTAGGGGCGATTTTGAGCCTAAGTGCTGCTGTTCCTTTAATCTCTCAGTTAATCCTAGAAGTAGTCTTCTGAGATAAACATTACTTGCATTTCAAAGATTAAGAAAACTGCAGTTGAGAGAAAGTCAAATCCTTTAGCCAAAATCATACATACAGTTATTGAAAGCTGAACTATGATTTGAACCCAGGTCTATCCAACTTTAAGTCTGCCTATGCTCTTTTGTTGCTTCATGGTCAGGCAGGTCACCTTCCTGGGAAGACTGGCATGTGGTATTTCTCGAGCTAATAATAATAAGGCTCTTTAGGTTTAAAAGTGTTCAATTCGGGGCTAGAGGCCACTCTGGTCCTCAGGCACTTGCAGTTCCCTCCCCACAACCCTAAAAAAACCCTCCCTCCTGCCCCAAAAGGATTTAGAGTTGTTCCCCGGCCTTCATGAGCCCTAATACCTATAAACCCAAGCAGCTACTCCCTGTCAAGGGCATTAAAGTAGTAAATGGGGAACTGTGTGTTTGCATAACTTTAGTAAAGGCTGCCTAAAAACTGTTCTATACAACAAAATTTTGCAAGATATATGTCCATTTAATGTATCTTTTCACATTGAAAACAAAAGCCAATATATTTTATAATTACAGCCTATAATCTAAGTTTTTAAGATATATAATCATAGATGTTATATTTCCCCTTCAGAACTGTAGTAGTGTTCTTAATAAGGCTCACTGTTAGTCAAATCTTCATCTCCAAAGAATACAAATTTGAATGTTCAACAGTCATTCAAATAAACATCATATAACTCAAAATTAAGACATTCATACTATAGAAACCAGTCTTTAATTACTAAAGTTAACATATATTATTGCAAACTAACATAGCTCAATCTATATTTGCTACACTCCTAAAGTGGCCACTTATCAGTAAGGGGAAACATTTATTATTGACATGCATTACTGTGAACAAGAAAATAAATAGGGTTTTGAAAATATCTCTTAAAAATTTAATTTTAATTAACAAAAATAACCATTCAGGTTGCTGAACATTAAAATGGCCAATCTATTGAAAATGGCTTCAATAATTGCTTTTAAAAATGAATACAAAACTAAACAGTGATTAAGGTGCTAGCCTCATCAATAGGACAACAATTAAAATCTAAAAACATTAGTGTTGATTTTCTATAATAAACTTAAGCCAATGACCTCAATATTTACTTAAGACTTCTTGTTTTCATACTTTTCTCCTCATTAATATAAAAACAAAGAGCTCAAGGCCTCACCTTGGTTTATTCACTGCTGGTTTTCTATGTGCTGAAACTAGACTGTCAACTCTGTAAGAGCTTGGACCAAGTCTGTCTTGTTCACCACTATGTCCTACAGCACTCTGCACAGTGCCTGGGAAATAGGAGGTGATCAACGAATATCTCAATAACTGAATCAATGAAAGAGGAGAGTAAAATAACTTTATTTTTATTTTTGCAAATCATCCTCTGCTCAAACTACTATAAACTGGCAGCTGTAATTTCTAGAAATATGGGTTGAAAAAACTCCCAGAGATGGAAGGACCTGATGAAACACTGAAACACTGAAACACACAAACACACACACACACACACACACACACACACACACACACACGACTGCATGAGTCAAAATTACTTCATGAAGTATGAGATGTCAACATTATGTAAATAAAATTTAATATTGAAAAAGTGATCTGGAAGCCCTGTGAATTTTTACCCTACACATTTTGGAGGACATCACACGGGTTAAAGAAAACACCACAAAATCTCATTTGTTCAGATAATCATTTGAATGTTTACATACATTTTTGGTTATTTATTTATAACTAATTTAATTTACATTTCCTCATATTAACATATCCTCTTATTTAGTATGTAATCAAATTATGTCAGTGAGAAAAATCCTCATAGTACCTTGAGTTGCTGATTCTGAGAAAACACTAAACATGAACATGTACAAAAGAGGCATTTGAATAAAACAGCATGTGCATTTTTTTAATATTTGCACAGTTTGATCTTTGCATTTCTGTCTGGAGAAAATATGAACAAAACCCAGGTTTACCATGCTAAGATAATGGTTCATATGACTGCCATAAAAGTAGTACATACAAACAATGAAAACAAATCACATCCTTAGGTTCCGTGATTACCGAGATGATTTCCCCTGCCCTAAGTGCTTTATTATATTTCTTAAAAAATATAGGAGCAGCAGCTTATCACAAGTCTCCACAAGTGCATTAATGATGGAATCAAAACAACACAACAGATTCATAAGGATGAGAGAACTGCACAACAACCAGAAGTCAGTTTTATGCTTCTTCTTGTTCTGGATAATTCAGAATTTTGCGGTGTGCCTGTCGTAAATATTGCTGCTGTTTGAAGTAAACTTTAAATGCTCCTTTTATGGCAACAAACGCAATTCCACCCTAAAATAAAAAGGAAAATTAGCTTTTTATAATGCAGATTTAGAGAAACAGAGTAATAAAAATAATTTTATTTAGATCACAAAAGACGTAGGCTTTGATGCTAAACTAATTCAGATGACTGCAAATGAAACAGTTTTCTTTTTCTACTAGGAGATGAGATAGGGAGAGAGACAGACTATACGCTGTTACTACAGGTAACAGGGGACACAGATGCCTTCTCCATTATCCTTTCTGACTAGTCTTTCTTCCATGTAGTTCTACATATACTCTGATATACAAAGAAGAATGCTAGGGCACTATGTGCAGACTGCCACTGTTGGGAGCAAGAAAGGCCAAAGGGATCGTGACCAACTCAGCATTCCACTGGAGGCTATATGACCAAACAGCAAACTGTTTATCATGAATGCAGGATGTGAGTAAACTCACACTGCGCCTGCCACCAAAGGGTTTGCTGGGGGCCATCACTCCCTGGTGCAGGGCTCCTTGAACTTATCTACTGGGAAATCTAGCGCCTACTGTTCAAAGGATGCAGTCTCGCAAGCCTGCTGTGAACCAAACTGCCGAATGGACTGACAATTACCCGACAATCACCCCTGCTTCTCACTATCTCTTTTGCCTAATAAATACAGAGGGCTGTGTAAAGCTCAGGGCCCTTGTCCACTAGAGGCAAGGTGCCCCCTGACCCCTTCTTCCAAATATACTCTCTTGTCTTTGTCTTTTATTCCCACGTTTGCCCCCTTTGTTCAGTCCTCCAAGGTCCGTGCAGGTTACATGCCACCAGAGGGGAGAAGTGGGAGTAACAATAATAGCAAACAACATGAGTGCTTACTGTGTGCTAGTACTTATACAATCCTCACAATAATCCTGATTATTACCATCACCATACTACAGGAACAAAAAGTCCAGACATTTGATTTAGATTTCACAGCAAGACAATTTCTGTGATGGGATTTGAACCAGGTGGTCTGATTGTAAAGCACTGTAATCCCACTGGCAAGAGGGACAGGTGTGATGATTCATGCATATGCCAGGAGAGAAAGCACCTACAACATAGTTCCAAAAGGCCAGAACTGCTGCAGTGGTTTCTCCTCTTTTTATTTCCACTCAAGCTATTGAATGATAGTGAGGCTCAAATAGAGGCTTAATGCATAGGAGCCACAGACTGAATATTTATACAGTTCCCCACCTTTTAAAAACAAATACACTTCATTCTCTTTTGCAAGGTAATATAAGTAATGTTAAAGCCATCTTACCAAGATTGTCCTTTGTAAATTAGAGTTAACACTACTGAACATCAATTTACCAACTATTGTAGCAATAGTAGGAAAGACAAGGGCTCCACACAAGATTCGAGTAGCAGAGACATGATCTGCTAAAGGATTGGCCTCAGCTGGAATTCGAGGAACAGGACAACCTATCCCTAGAGGAAAAAAATGCAATGCGTTAGTGCTAATAAATCAGAAGAGTTAGACTATCTTCAAACATGGCTAAAAAAGCATGTTATTGTTCTTCAAGATCAATTTGGTATGCACTTTACAACCACAGTTCAGTGCCTTACCTGGAAATATACTATTTAAAATTTGTAGTTTATTCGAGTATTTGCGCCACAGTCTAAGCACATAGTCCTCCCAGCGAATCATCTTGCCTAATATCAGCATGACAGGAATAGTAGGAAGTCCAATTAAAAGGAATAAAGGATCAGCTCTCTCCATAACATCCAGACCTTCTTTATGACCTACAACCTGTGAAACAGATAGCATATATTAGAATTACTTCTTTTTCAAATGAGGTGTTGCATGTTAAGCTCTATTTTTTTAATAGAAAATGCTTAATTTCAAAAGAATACACAGAAATAAAAAGTTTAAAAAATAAGCTGGAAAGCTATCAGTCCTGATTTATTTATAAGAAATGTCTCATTCAAGGGAAAAACAAAGTTCCCAAGCCATTTCATACCACACAGGAATAAAAATTAAAATGGCTGACCCAGACTGATTACATTACAATAGAGGGGTGGGGACCTCTGATTGTTGCTTCTATTCCTTTATTTGATTTGGTTAGACTGGGCTACGGAACTGGGATATAATTCTAAGTCCTATTTGTCTTCCAGCAAAACAATTGTTTTCCTGATCTTCCTTCTAGGAGATTAAGCATAGCCAGCCAAGAGGTAGGACCGGCCTTCAAGAGATGGCCTGAAAGCTCATTTCTCTTTGGCTCTTTCTCCTTACTTAGTGGTGTGTAAGATAGGGTGTGATGTCTCTGGCTGGCTAAGTGTCTACCCTACAGACCTAACCCTCCTTAAGTGCACTTCCAAGGTCTAGAATTGAGGGACTGTAGTAGGAGGTCCAGTTTTGGTTACAGATCCCAGGCATTTTTCCCAATTCAGGAACTCTAGGGTACCCTATCTATGGGGGTAATGAAGCTAATACAATTTTTTCCTTACCCTATCCTAGTCTTGGGGCTATTTCTAAATTGGTGTAGATCCCAGAAGGCGAGAAATACAAAATTGGCATTTGTGAACTTCTACCTTTTCCCTCTCTCCAAAATCCTTTTCACTTCCACATCAATCTTGGCCTTAAATTTACCTCTTTTTGTTGTTGTTTTTGAGACGGAGTCTCGCTGTGTTGCCCAGGCTGGAGTGCAGTGGTGTGATCTTGGCTCACTGCAACCTCCGGCTCCTGGATTCAAGCGATTCTTCTGCCTTAGCCTCCCGAGTAGCTGGGATTACAGGGGCATGCCACCATGCCCAGCTAATTTGTGTATTTTTAGTAGAGACGAGGTTTCATCATGTTGGCCAGGTTGGTCTCGAACTCCTGATCTCAGGCGATCAGCCTGCCTCGGCCTCTCAAAGTGCTGGGATTACAGGCGTGAGCCACCGTGCCAGGCCAAAAAAAATTTTTTTTTTTTTGAGACGGAATTTTTTGCTCTTGTTGCCCAGGCTGGAGTGCAATGGCACGATCTTGGCTCACTGCAACCTCTGCCTCCCAGGTTCAAGCAATTCTCCTGCCTCAGCCTTTCGAGTAGCTGGGATTACAGGTGTGCACCTCCAAGCCCAGCTAATTTTTGTATTTTTAGTAGAGACGGGGTTTCTCCACATTGGTCAGGCTGATCTCGAACTCCTGACCTCAGGTGATCCACCCGCCTCGGCCTCCAACAGTGCTGGGATTACAGGCGTGAGCCACTGCGCCCGGCCCCAGAAATGTTTTATGAAAGTGTGTGGAGAGGACCAAATTTGAGCTATGGATATAGTCCAGATTTCCACTTGGTTAATTTATCTAACTAAGATGTAATATTAAAGGGCAGGAGGCTAGCCTCTTCCTAATGGTCAATAATGTCATCGAATTTGATATTCTTCTGTGTCTCCAGGTAGAACTTAACAACTTCCTATCTTGCACATGGAAGGTGATCCTTTTGAGTTGCCCTAAAGTGAAATGGTCTGGTTTATGATATTTCATAAACCCCAATTCCATAATGGTAGCAAAAGTTAGCTGGCCATGACTGTTTTACCTATAATGATTTCCCAGGAAATTTCTCTATCTATCTATCTATCTATCTATCTATCTATCTATCTATCTATCTGAGACGGAGTTTCAGTCTTGGCACGATCTTGGCTCACTGCAACCTCCACCTCCTGAGTTCAAGCTATTCTTCTGCCTCAACCTCCTGAGTAGATGGGATTACAGGCACATGGCACAACACCTGGCTACTTTTTTGTATTTTTAGTAGAAATGGGGTTTCACCACGTTAGCCCGGTTGGTCTCGAATTCCTGACCTCAGGTGATCCGCCTGCCTTGGCCCCCCAAAGTGCTGGGATTATAGGCGTGACCCACCACGCCCGGCCAGGAAATTCCTTTAAAGAAAAAAAAGACAGGGTCTTGCTACGTTTCCCAGGTTGGCTTTGTACTCCCGGGCTTAAGCAATCTTCCCACCTCACCCTCCTGAGTAGCTGGAACTACAGATGAGTGCCACCACGTCTGGCTAGGAAATTCTATTTTTATATCATTAAAAATTTCAATATAATGATCACTCTAACATTATAACTAAATATGATTAAATATTCTCAAAGTGTTAGCAAATAAATTCAGAATATTTGAAAAAATCCTTTGTCGGGTTATGTGTCCTTTTTTTGGGTTTAGAAATATAAAGAAGAGTGAATATTCAGGTATAGACTAGAGCGAACAAGAGGAAGTTTGTTTCTCATGGGTAGCAGTAAAAACCTTATAAGGTGTTTAAGAATAAGGAAACAAAAAGGAAGTAGGGGTTGGGCACTGTGACTCACAATTGTAATCCTAGCACTTTGGGAGGCTGAGGCAGGCGGATCACCTGAGGTCAGGAGTTTGAGACCAGCCTGGCCAACATGGTGGAACCCCGTTTCTATTAAAAATACAAGCCAGGCATGGTGGTGGTCATCTGTAATCCCAGCTACTCGGGAGGCTGAAGCAGGAGAATCGCTTGAACCCAAGAGGTGGAGGTTGCAGTGAGCCGAGATTGCACCAGCCTGAGCAACAGGAGTGAAACTCCATCTCAAAAAAAAAAAAAAAAAAAAAAAAAAAAGAAGGAAATAGGGCAAAGAATGAGCAAAGGCCCAGTATTTCACTTGTTACAACTAAAGTGAAGAGAGATGCCCCATGCTCAAGCAAGTCAGAAGTGGGATGAGGCGCATCATTCACACATGCATTCATTCATTCACTGAATAATGATTTTGTGCTGGGGCTAAAATGGCAGGTTAAACAGATGTCTTTTGAAAGTGAGAGAAAATCAAACCAAACAAGTGTGCAAATATATACACTGTGAAGAAATAAGGTAGTATAACACCTGCAGTACACCACTTGCTAAAATAGTCATACTCAGGGGCAATAAATGAAAGGTGATTAAGCAATGGGCCTGATTTAATTTTGGCCAATACAAAGTCAGTGAACCTGTGTGTAATCACATACATTCTGCTTTCCTGTCCCAAGATTTAAAAACATTATTTTTAAGACTTCAATTTTGGGGTAAGCTCCAGGAATTATATAGAATGTCTAAGAATTTGTTATCTATGTATAAAATAAAGGCCTGGCTGGGCACAGTGGCTCACGCCTGTAATCCAAGCACTTTGGGAGGCTGAGGGAGGTGGGTAGCTTGAGTCTAGGAGTTTGAGACTGGCCTGGGCAACATGGTGAAACCCTGTCTCTACAAAAAATACAAAAATTAGCAGGGCGTGGTGGCATGTGTATGTAGTCCCAGCTGCGCAGGAGGCTGAGGTGGGAGGATCACCTGAGCCCAGGGAGTTCGAGGATGCAGTGAGCCGTGACTGCGCCACTGCATTCCAGCCTGGGTAACAGAATGAGACTCTGTCTCAAAAAAAAAAAAAGAAAAAAAAAAAAAAAAAAAAGAAAGAAAAACAAAAGACCTATAGAATTGCAGGTTTAGAGAAAAATAATTTTTTGTTTTTGTTTTTCCTGCAGAAGGGCTAAAAGCTAGATTTTCATATCTAGGTAGGCCTGCAGTTCATTGCTGCTGAAAGGCTAAGAGTTTTAATTAAGGTCTGAGCTTTTAAAGTACTATTAGAATTCTACATTAATTAATTAGAGACAGAGTCTTGCTCTGTCGCCCAGGCTGGAGTGCAATCTTGGCTCACTACAACCTCTGCCTCCCAGGTTCAAGCGATTCTCACGCCTCAGCATCCGGAGTAGCTGGGAATACAGCCACTATGCCTAATTTTTTCTTTGTATTTTTGGTAGAGATGGGGTTTCATCATGTTGACCAGGCTGGTCTCCAACTCCTGGCCTCAAGGGTTCTGCCTGCCTCAGCTTCCCAAAGTGCTGGGATTACAGGCATGAGCTACAGCACCTGGCCAGAATCCTAACAAGAGGATGAAACAGTGATGAAATAACAGGGTTTTTTTTTTTTTTTTTTTTTTTTTTAACTCAGAATCAAGGATAAGTAAGTACTGTAATTAAGAATGGGCAATGCTAATGGGGGCTGTCTTTGCACTAGAGGCAAAAATGGGAACTAGGCTAAACATATTAAGGTTCCACTGTTCCAGGATAAAATGTTCCAGCTGCCTCTGGGACCAGGCTTCACTTAAGGAGCCAAGGGACAGGAGTCCTAATGCTTCTCTGCTGTGTGGCACTGGATCTGTAAACTCTCTAAACCAGTAAACTAAGAATAATTTATAATAATAATCTATGTCATAAAATTGTTGCAAGGGTTAAATGCATCAGTGCTAGGTGTTCAATACAGTGCCGGGAAAAAAAAATTATTGTGTTGTCTTTTCAATAAAAATGCAAGAGGAAGGTCCTATTCAAGTTCCCCACAACTAAAAAGTATTGATTCTATCACAGGTCCATGGAGAAGGAAAGAAAATAAACAGGAAAATAACAGTGATCTCATTCCTTAATTTGGTTTACTTGTACTGCAGGGTTGTTAAGGAATCAGAGAAAAACAATCAAGTGTTAGAAGGCAAACCCTAAATACTACTGATGGTGTAGAGGGGCACACTCTCTATCATATGTGCTCAGGAAGGTAAAAGTCATCTTCCCAATACTCTTAAATCACACAACACTACCCACCTACTGTCATAGCTAGTCTCATTTCTGGGCTAAAAAAAAAAAAAAATCTTTTCAAGTGAGACATTACATGTGAAGATTATTTCTAAATGGTAACACATATGTGTACTATAGTTTTTGCTTCCTTGCTTATTTCATTCTACCAATTCAAATTATTTCCTTTAAGGGTTAGCTCAAGACTTTTCTCATAATTTCAAATCAAATTATCTTTCACTTTTACTGAATTAAAATATTGTTTATATAGTCTTCTGCCCTCTTATCACATTTATTTATCTAACCTGTAACTGTTCTCCAGTGGTTTCATTTATGAACGTCTTGTCTTGGACTATATCCCTTGATGCTGGGGATCAGAGTTTTCAATTTATTTGTGTTTTAACAAGTGCCACTTTAACAAGTGCCCCATTAATTATCAAAATTCTTTTAACATTGTGCCAGCCTAAAAATCTTTCTTAAAAAAGAGCCATCTCACTTCTTATGGTCAATAAAGTCTTAAGAAAATAACTCAATCTCATTTGCAAAATATATATATCTATATAATGTATTTGTACATTAAATAATGTATAATCTGCTCTAAGTTTCTATGTCTTTCTCAGTCTTAGTAAATCATCCTGATCCTCCCTCCTCAGGTGATGTACTAATACTCATTATTTGAAGTGGTCACATAAAAAACATAAAGACTGCCGGGTGCAGTGGCTCACACCTGTAATCCCAGCACTTTGGGAAGCAGAGGCAGGCAGATCATCTAAGGTCAGGAGTTCCAGACCAGCCTGACCAACATGGTGAAACCCCATCTCTACTAAAAAGACAAAATTAGCTGGGCGTGGTGGCACATGCCTGTAATCCCAGCTACTCGGGAGGCTGAGGCAGGAGAATCGCTTGAACACGGAAAGCGGAGGTTGCGGTGAGCTGAGATCACGCCACTGTACTCCAGCCTGGAAAACAAGAGCGAAACTCCATCTCAAACAAAAAAACAAAAAACAAAACCACAAAGATTTATGAAACCCTTTAATGTGTTAGTTTCTATGTAGATGCTGTAACAGGGAATACAGAAGCATAAAATGGACTCTGCTTTCAAGGAAATTACCTCCTAACAGGAAAAATAAGGCCTAAAAACAAGAAAAGTTAAACAGATAATCTATATAAGAAATGTCACTTCATCAGGGCAGGACTAGCTGCCATTTGAGGAATAAAAATGTCATGAATGTGGGGGAAGAAGGAATCACAGCAGGCAGGAGTTGCCTGTAAGTTCTATGGAGGAAAGCTAGCTAAGCCTGGAAGGAGGGTTTAGATTGGATAAGTACACAGAAGACTAGAAGGGCAGGTATTAGGTTGGGAAGGTGACGTAAGCCAAAGGACAGAGGTAAAAAACTACACAACATAAAGATGGGTTGGAGGAGACAGCCCAACAGCCTTAAAGCAGAACGAAGTACGATTACGAAGGACCCTGTGTATCAAATCATGCTAAAGTTCAAGTCAGTGGTTCTCAAACTTTATTCACTACACTCATGTCAAATATGTTTCACTGTTTGTGATTCATTTCAGTAACTGTATCCATATTTTTGGGATGTCATCATCATTTTATAAGGAAGTCTCATAATACTCTGTCTCACCATGACCATTAATGGAGCAAGCCATAAAGGTTTGACCCTGGCATAGATACATATGCAGTTCCTGGAATATTAGGTAAAATTCCAAGCATTCCTTTTTTGTTCATGTAAATTCTAATTTATATTAAAGAAAAGCAAATTATATCATCTACAAACCTAAGTGTGTTCACTACTACAGAGTTACTTAGGAAACAACCAATCTAGATGCTGCTCTTGAAGACTACTACTTAAGGCAATGGAGATGTTAAGCTGGGGAGTAAGATTTTGAAGGTACTATTTTAAGAGGATTCATTTGGAAGGATGGATTGATAGAAGAACATGAAGTCAGATAAACCAAGAAGATCCTTTAGCCATCCAGGTATGATGAAGTGACAAGAAGTCAGGTGGTAAAGACTGTGGAAAGGAAGCCACAGATACAAGACACATCAAAATGGAAAAACTGCTTGTATTTGGTCAGTGGACTGAATAGAAGGCTATAAAATAGAAAGACTAGGCCAGATGGGCTCACTAGGCTTGTGATCCCAGCACTTTGGGAAGCTGAGGTGGGAGGATCACTTGAGGCCAGGAGGTTGAGACCAGTCTGTACAACACAGCAAGACCCCATCTCTACAAAAAATAAAAAATTAGCTGGGCATAGTGGTGTGTGCCTGTAGTCCCAGCTACTTGGGAGGTTGAGGCAGGAGGATCGTTTGAGCCCAGGAGTAAGGCTGCAGTGACCCTTGATTGCGCCACTGTACTCCAGCCTTGGTGACAGAGTAACACTTTGTTTTGTCAGGGGGCGGTTTGTGGGGAGTATTGAGGGGGGTGAAGAGTCAAACGTAATTCTAAAAATATAGGATGGGCTGGGTGCAGTGGCTCACACCCGTACCTCCAGCACTTTGGGACACTTTGGGAGGCTGAAGTGGGAGGATCACTTGAGCCCAGGAATTTGAGATCAGCCTTGGTAACATAGTGAGACCCCTCCCACCATCCTTAGAAAAAAGTAGCTAGGCATGGAGGCACACACCCATAGTTCCAGCTACTACGGAGGCTAAGGTGGACAGATGACTGAGCCCAGGAAGTTGAGGCTGCAGTGAGCCATGACTGTGCCACTGCATGCCCAATCTGGGCTATACAGAGCAAGACCTTGTCTCAAAAAAAAAAAAACAAAAAACAAAAAACAAACAAAAAAAAACAGGATGTAAACTATAGATGGGAAAATAGAAACAGAAACAAAGGAACGATGACGGAGAATAAATTTAGGTTTCAAATGGAAGAAGTGACAAGTTTGATTTCAATAATTTTGAGTATGAAGTCACAAGAGATCATTGCAGCACTGGATTTGAGAAAAGAACAGGACAAAAGACCTGAACACACAAAAAAACTAAGTTGATAGCTGGAAATCTTTAAGAAGAAGGTATAAAAAGAAGAGTCAACGGCTTGGGACTAAATTTTGAAATTTATGTCTCTCTAATATTCAGCAGCAGTTACTGATTGTAGCACTTTCTTTCCTTTTTTTAATTTTTATTTTTGACCACTTATCCAAGTTCTATGTAGCACTGTTTTTTTTGAGATGGAGTCTCGCTCTGTCGCCTGTGCTGGAGTGCAGTGGTGTGATCTTGGCTCATTGCAACCTCCGGCTCCTGGGTTCAAGCAATTCTCCTGCCTCAGCCTCCTGAGTAGCTGGGATTACAGGAACCTGCCACCACTCCCAGCTAATTTTTGTATTTTTAGTAGAGATGGGGTTTCACCATGTTTGCCAGGCTGGTCTCGAACTCCTGACCTCAGGTGATCCACCTGCCTCGGCCTCCCGAAGTGCTGGGATTGCAAGCTATGCAGCACTGTTTTTACAGCAAAACATTGGACTAACTAAACGTCTATCCACAAGAGACAAGTTGGTTAGTAAATGGCTGTAATTCTATAGATAGAACGTTATGCAGATTTCTGCATACTTATATGAAATGATCTCTAAGATTCACTATGAAAAAAGGGAGATACAGCTATAATATGCTCCTTTTTGGGTAAAGAAAAAGTAGGGGAAATAACATTTAGAAAGAACATGAGAATGTTATTTCTTATTCAAAATAATACACTTTTAAATGTCTAACAAAAAATGTTTTAATAGATCTTCACACCAAGTAATATCACTATATAGGTAAAATAGTGAACCTGCATCACTGTCACTGCTCCATAAGTCACAGCTGTCCAATAGATAGAGCCGACCATTATTCCTGCTGCAGCAAATGGACAGGCTTTTGAGATCAGTCTATCTGCAAGATCCAAGACGTAAACCACTGGACCTATAACACAAAGAAAAGAAGTAAAGGTTCAACACAGGGTGAACTTTTAAAATGACTTGTTTGATATTTTCTATAGATCTAAAATACCTTCCCCCCAATAAGAGACAGGGTCTCACTTTGTCATCCAGATTATAGTGCAGTGGCATGATCATAGCTCACTACAGCCTCAAACTTCTGGGTTCAAGTGATCCTCTTGCCTTGGTCTCCCAAAATGTTGGGATTACAGGCATGAGCTACTACACTCAGCCTAAAATACTTTCATGAAGTTGGATGTTTTGATGCTTTAGAAATAACTGTTATAAATTTGATGGGAACCTAGACTAGAATAGTTTAGAATTTCTCAGTCATTTGCACGAATAGCTAAATATTACTTCATAAATTCTCGTAAACAGCCTCCTCAAATTATCTTTATTATTGAACCTAAAATTAGAGTCTCAAATATAGTTACTTCTTATAAAGGAAATAGTCCTCTCACTTTCATCTCTTAATCATACTGGCCACGGTAGAGTGAAATGGTCATTTCAGCTTGCTTTTTCCATCAAATTCCTGGCAACAATTAGATTCTCATATTTAGTAAGAATATCATTTCTCTGACTTCACTCACTGTATACCTTGATACAGTACATAAAGGTAACCAGGGCCATTTTCTTGTATTTATATAACGTCAATTTATCTCTCTTTGATTTTCAATATGCTGTATTTAATTGAATATTATTCTCTAACAAATTTCTTTTTAAGATTATGAAGCCAGTTTTTATAGCATTCCAACAGCTATATGTACCAATTATGTTCTATTATTATATGCTTACTCTGAAATCTGACTACTACTTCCTTCTGAAAGTTATTTGGAAAAGCAGCATTTGGAGGTATTCTGACTGCCACTAAGCCCAGTATAATTTAGCTCCAGAATTTTCCAGAAGAATGGAAGGGTCTCAGCCCTGATTTAAAGGCCAAATATAACTGAATATCTAAGTTTATTTATTTATTATTTTTATTTTTTTTTGAGATGGAGTCTCGCTCTGTCGCCCAGGCTGGAGTGCAATGGTGCGATCATGGCTCACTGCAACCTCCGCCTCTTGGGTTCAAGCGATTTTCCTGCCTCAGCGTCCTGAGTAGCTAGGATTACAGGCGTCTGCCACCATGTCCAGCTAATTTTTGTATTTTTAGTAGAGATGGGGTTTCACCATGTTAGTCAGGTTGGTCTCGAACTCTTGACCTCAGGTGATCCACCCGCCTCAGCCTCCCAAAGTGCTGGGATTACAGGTGTGAGCCACCGCACCCGGCCAGCTATTTATTTATTTTTGAGACAGAGTCTCACTGTGTCACCCAGTCTGGGGTGCAATGGTGGGATCTTGGCTCACTGCACCCTCCGCCTCCTGGGCTCAAGTGATCCTCCTGCTTCAGCCTCCCAGGTAGCTGGGATTACAGGCATGTGCCACCACGCCCAACTAATTTTTGTATTTTTAGCAGAGATGGGGTTTCACCCTGTTGGCCAGGTTGGTCTCGAACTCCCGACCTCAGGTGATCCACCCACCTCGGCCTCCAAAAGTGCTGGGATTACAGGCATGAGCCACTGCATCTGGCCCTAAGTTTATTTTTTTAATTTAATTAAAAAAAATTTTTTTTTTGAGACAGAGTTTTGCTTTGTTGCCCAGGCTGGAGTGCAGTGGCACAATCTCGGCTCACTACAACCTCCGCCTCCTGGGTTCAAGTGATTCTCCTGTCTCAGCCTCCTGAGTAACTGAGATTACAGGTGTGTGTGAGCTACCAAAAAAATATGAAAACTTCTTAGAAATGTGTAAGAATTATTACCTACCTTCTGGGAGCTTATAATCTAAAGGCAGATGCTATACACAAAAACTGTTTATTTTCCCTATACAAATAAATTAACATAGGATTCTGATGATAAAATAACGAAACATGTAAGAACAAAGCATCCATCTATGGAGCCTCTGATCAAGACTCCCTGCTGATCACTGGAGCCAATAATATCGCTATGTCACTGTATGAAGACAGACTATACATTGTAAAGTAGAGAGAACATTAGAAGAGATGTCAAAGGACCTGTCATTTATAATACGTATAGCATATTTACTTATTACTGTCAAGCTCTAACTTACATAACATTTAAAACAATGATAAGGTATCTTCCGGGACCAGAGAGATGAAATAAGTCTAATTTAGTGCACACCAACTCTATATCCGCTAATAAATAGTTAGCATTTCTTGAGGGTCTATAAGAGACTACGTGCTGTGCCAAAGGCATTATTACATGCATCATTATTTAATCTCAGAATATAGTGCTGAATTCTCAAAACATACAAATTTGCTGGGTTAAGTTTATAACTCCTTCAGAAAGCACAATAAAAGTCATCTTAGTCACCAAAGATCCCTCAAATGCTAGTAGTAGAAGTTAAAGACCGTAAGTATATATAAAACCTCAGCACTTCAACCTTCGTATGGTTGATAATTCGATTTTTATTTTGAGACAGGGTCTTGCTCTGTCACCCACACTAGAGTACAGTGGCATGATTATGGCTCACTGCAGCCTTGACCTCCCCAGCTCAAGCGAGCCTCCCACCTCAGCCCCCAAGTAGCTAGGACCACAGATGTGCACCACCATGCTTGGCTAATTTTATTTATTTAAAATTTTTTTTTTTTTTTTTGGTAGAGATGGGGTCTCCCTGTGTTGCCCAGGCTGGTCTGGAACTCCTAGGCTCAAGCAATCCTCCCACTTCAGTTTCCCAAAGTGCTAGGATTACAGGCATGTGCCACCATGCCTGGCCTGGTAATTTTTTAATCAGAAAACTGAAGCCATAAGAGAACATTTATCGATGCTCTCCAGCACATGTACCCATCAACCAATATTCCACCCATCTGAAGTCAATCCCCTCACTTATGCACTAGATGATCCTATCCCCTCACCAACTCAAGGCCACAGCTTCAGCAATTATCTCCCACTATCCTACATAATTTCTCCCTACTCTTTACTGGATCCTCATCAAACAAACATGCTATTATTTCTTCAGTGTTAAAAAAAAAAATTAAAACCAAATTATTTTCTTGAGCCTTTTTGCCCCACTGCTTCATTTCATTGCTCCCTTTGCAACAAAATTCCCCAGAAGAATTGTATATGTTTTATTTATTTTTATTTTTTTTGAGACGGAGTTTTGCTCTTGTTGCCCAGGGTGGAATGCAATGGCACGATCTCGGCTCACTGCTGCAACCTCTTGCCTCCTGGGTTCAAGCGATTCTCCTGCCTCAGCCTCCTGAGTGGCTGGGATTACAGTTATGTGCCACCACGCCTGGCTAATTTTGTAGTTTTAGTAGAGACAGGGTTTCTCCATGTTTGTCAGATTGGTCTTGAACTCCGACTTCAGGTGATCCGCCCGCCTCAGCCTCCCGAAGTGTTGGGATTACAGGCGTGAGCCACTGCGCCCGGCCCTCTCTCTCTCTCCTTAGTTTTGAACCCACTCCACCAAAACTGCTTATCAAGGTCACTAGCAACCTCCATTTAGCCAAATCTAATCTCAGTTTTCCTTTTTTTTTTTGAGACAGAGTCTCACTCTGTCACCCAGGCGGAAGTGCAATGGCGTCATCTTGGCTCACTGTAATTTCTGCCTCCTGGGCTCAAGCAGTCCTCTGCTTCAGCCTCCCAAGTAGCTGGGACTACAGGTGTGCACCACCACGCCTGGCTAACCTTTGTATTTTTTGCAGAGATGAGGCTTCGCCACGTTGCCTAGGCTGGTCTCAAATTCTTAGGCTCAAGCGATCTGCCCACCTTGGCCTTCCAAAGTGCTGGGATTACAGGAGTGAGCCACTGGGCCAATCCCAGAACATCTCTCGTTTTTCTTTCTATTTCACTACTCAATTTTCAGTCTCCTTTGCTGGTTCTTTCTCTTTTTAGACATGGAGTCTCACTATTATATTGCCCAGGCTGGCTTAACCCCTGGCTGAAGTGATCCTCCCATCTAAGCCTCTTGAGTAGCTGAGACTACAGGTGTGTGCCACCATGCCCCTTCCTCTTCTTCTTGACCTCAATGAAGCCCACCCTACGAACCCCTACTTCATCACACTCCCCATTTGATTACCTTGCTCTATTTTTCTTTTTCCCAAAGCACTTATCACATAACATACCCTAATTTACATATTAATTATGTTTCCACTTAGTGTAACAGAGGTTGGGAAACTAGGGCCCGTATGCTAAATTCAGACATCTGCCTGTTTTTGTAAATTAAGTTTTATTGGAACATGGGCACATGCAAAGTCTAAAATATTTACTATCTGGTTCTTTACAGAAAGGTTTGCTGATTTTTGCATCGGAAAATAAGCTCCAGGCTGGGCGTGGTGGCTCCCACCTGTAATCCCAGCACTTTGGGAGGCCAAGGTGGGCGGGTCACCTGAGGTCAGGAGTTTGAGACCAGCATGGCTAACATGGTGAAACCCCGTTTCTACTAAAAATACAAACAATTAGCCGGGCGTGGTGGTGCGTGCCTGTAATCCCAGCTACTCAGGAGGCTGAGGCAGAAGAATCGCTTGAACCTGGGAGGCAGAGGTTGCAGTGAGCTGAGATGGCACCATTGCATTCCAGCCTGGGCAACAAGAGCGAAACTCCATCTCAAAAAAAAAACAAAAAAACAAAAACAAACCTCCAAAGGGAAAATGATCTTTGTTTTCATCATTGATTTACCCCAAGTTCCTACTACTCTCAATCATTTGTTGAACTGAATTGTCTTGTACTTGGAACCACCTACTGATGGAGTAAAGCAATATAATTCCTTAAAAAAAAAATTCAAATATTTGAATGAAAGCATAATTCCTAAAATATAACCCATCACTATTACTTTTATCTATCATGAACAGTGACAGCCTACAGATGTTTGAATTGTTTTTCTTGTTTTTCCTTGGAAGATCTCAGAAGCTTCTAACAAGCTCAATTTTCTTCCTGAATCATTGGGTGTGAATTCTTTTGAATAAGAAAAAAAAGTCTTCATATTTCCTCTTTGGAAATTTTCTACCCATCTCTTGTGTTATAGGCAAAAGATGTACCAGATAAAATGGAGGCAAAGGTTGCATTTTATAGCACCTAATTCTAGTTTTTCTGACAAAATTCTGTCTTGGCTTTTCTCTTAAGTTTACTTTGTCTAAATCTCTTAAGGCTTTTCCAGACACTAGTCTAAGATTAGCTTAATACTTAAAAGAAAAGATAAATGCCTAGTGCTAAGCATACCATTAGAATAATAAACTGCCACCCAGGGGAGGTATTTCTGAGAGCTAAAGACTATCTGGCAAGCTATTTGGTGAGTAAGAACAATCACTGAAATCTTTTGGAGGACAGTCTCTAATTCATACTCTTCCTATGAAGTTTATGTGCTACTATCTCATGACTTGGGGCCAGGGGTCGTAAACTTAGGAAAAAAGCAATATTTACTAGATTCTTATTGCTGTCAGATTACACCACAAAAAGTTATGGGAAGTAGAAAAAGGCAAGACAGCAGCCTTTGAAAACCTTAATTCTGGTGGAGAGGAAGAACTATAATAAATGTACCTTACAAGTTAAATATATAAGGGCGTGAGAAAGTTTCAATATTTTCAAAAGGTATTATTGAATTTTTAATGCCTTAGTGGGCCTCAACACTTATGTTTCTAATAGCACTGTATTTACATAACGAATGGCAACTGAAGCTTTGTATAAATATTAAGTTTTGAAAATCTATTAATTTAAAGGGCACCAGAGAAGCTTGCAATTAGCAGGGAAACTATTACTTCTTTTGTATAATAAAGAAGCTTTTGTAAAGAGAACAACTACACCCTAATATTCTGGGTAAATTCAAGTTTTCACGTTTCAGACATGAATGACATAAAAAAGTGAGCTGAGAACTACTGGGGCTTGTAAGTCAATGTCTACTAAAAAAGAAGTAATCAGTTTTGTCTGGCAGACATAGCAAACAAAAGTAGATTTTTGCTGCCACTGTAATATAAATTAAAATTTATATTTTGGCTGCTAAAGGTACACCTTGGAAGTTCAGAAGTCAATGACTGAAGGGCAGGTAGGTAATACTTAATGTTCAGCATTTGCTGGCATTGCTTATAATAACACCCAGAACTCCTAGAGGCTAGTCAAGTGAAGCTGTTGGAGTGGAGAAGAAACAAAGAAATATGTAACTGGTTGTGATCAATTAGTTGTAAATACCAATGCACTTGGACTGGCAGAGAAACATAATTCTATACTTTGTTGTGCGAAAGTTTCTAACACAGAACATGATTTAATGAGCATAAACAGGTACTTTACAAGACAACCTGGTATAAGTTTCTGAGACGATAAGTTCCTTCTGTTAAGTGGCCAATAATTTATAAAAGAGATTCAACAAGCAAGACAGACTGCTCACAGAAGCCACTTAAGTTCCCATGTTTTTTCTGTTTGCTTTTTGCTTTGCATTGAACTGATTTCGACCTAGACCAAACTCAAATGCCAACTTTCTTCCGAGACAGAGTCTCGCTCTATAGCCCAGGCTGGAGTGCACTGGCGCAATGTCAGCTCACAGCAACCTCTGCCTCCCGGGTTCAAGCGATTCTCCCACCTCAGCCTCCCAAGTAGCTAAGACTACAGGTACATGCCACCACACCTAGCTAATTTTTTTATTTTTAGCGGAGATGGGGTTTTGCCATGTCACCCAGGCTGGTCTAGAACTTCTGGTCTCAAATGATCCACCCGCCTCGGCCTCCCAAAGTGATGGGATTACAGGCATGAGGCACTGCACTCGGCCCTCAAATGGCAACTTTCTAAAGCTAAGACACCAACCCCATTTTCAGAGCCACCCAGGAGTACAGATTTTTGAGGCCACTGACAGTTTAACAATATAAACTTTCATCCTTGCTCCAAGTCTGTTTGCTACATGTCTGGAATGTCCTGTCCTTACTTTGATTAAATCTGTATAAAAATCCAACTTCTCAGCAAAGACTAACTTAACTTGATAGAGGCTGACTATCCCACCCTGTCCATGTCCCATGAGGCTTCCTTTACATACTACCCCACAAAATACACTTACCCCTTTGCTTGTGCATAATGTTAGTACTTTATGTTCTTGTTCAATGTTTGTTCAGTTGTCTCAATATCCTTTATGTCTGTCCATGTCAGCATCATCTTAGACTGAAAACTCCCAGGGGGCAAGGGCCATGTCTGTTTAACTCGTTTTGTACAGTGCCTAGGACAGAACCATGTACAGATAGGTGCTTAAAAAATGCTTTTTAATGATGATTGGCATCACTCTCAAGGACCCTCTAGGCCACAGCTATCTCAGCACATGGTACTTGGCAGTATGGGGCACTTTGGCCTTTTCTACAAGGCACTGGAATATAATGGCACAGGACCTAGCCACAGTACTCTGTGGCCAGTACTTGACTCAATCTGTTGTTAAATGGACATTTTAAGGAAAAAAAAAAAAAAAGTATTAATTATATGGTCCCAAGCCAACAAACGTGAAATTTTTTTTCTTTTTTTTGGCAAGACGGAGATTTACTCTTGTTGCCCAGGCTGGAGTGCAATGGTGCGATCTTGGCTCACCGCATCCTCCGCCTCCCAGGTTCAAGCGATTCTCCTGCCTCAGCCTCCCGAGTAGCTGGGATTACAGTCATGTGTCACCATGCCTGGCTAATTTTGTATTTTTAGTAGAGACGGGGTTTCACATGCCCAGGCTGATCTTGAACTCCTGACCTCAGGTAATCCGCCCACCTTGCCCTCCCAAAGTGCTGGGATTACAGGCGTGAGCCACCGCACCCGGCCAACAAATGTGAATTTTATTGAAGATATCAAGTAATACAACAAACTTGATTAAAACTATGTGGGAGGCTGGGTGCGGTGGCTCACGCCTGTAATCCCAGAACTTTGGGAGGCTGAGGCAGGTGGATCACAAGGTCAAGAGATTGAGACCATCCTGGCCAACATGGGGAAACCCCGTCTCTACTAAAAATACAAAAATTAGCTGGGCATGGTGGCGTGCGCCTGTAATCCCAGCTACTTGGGAGGCTGAGGTAGGAGAATCACTTGAACCCAGGAGGTGGAGGTTGCAGTGAGCCAAGATTGCGCCATTGCACTCTAGCCTGGGCAACAAGAGCCAAACTCCGTCTCAAAAAAAAAAAAAAAAAAAAAAAAGGGGAATCCTAATGAGATAGTAAAGAGTTTTACCTCTTTCTCTAGCATTCCCCACTGTTTTAAACACTACACTTTGGAGGCTAGGTCCAAGAGCCCCAGAAAAGTCGCTTATGTAAGTTTCATCTCTGATTGACTGCTCTGCTGGTAGTCTGAGATTTCACCATCTTTATATAAGAACAAACATCCTGCAAACTTACGCTGTAAGTTACTTTGCTTAATAACAAAAGGTTAATCATTAGATTGTAAAGAAGGGATATGTTCTTGGACAACTTTTTAGATAACTAAGTTAATTATATATATTTTATTGTAGAAATGGTATCTTGCTATGTTGCCCCAGCTGGTCTCAAACTCTTGGCTTCAAGTGACTGGCATCCCAAAGTGCTGGGATTATAGACATGAGACACCATGCCTGGTCCAAAATAGTATCTGACCAAAAAAAGAAAAAAAAAAGGACCCACAAACAAACCAACTAACCCAAACAACCCTGAAGAATAAAAGACTTAAGGTCAAAGCAGATGAGTGATTATATATATACATATATATATATGATTATATATACACATATATACATATATATGATTATATATACACATATATATGATTATATATAAAAATATATATGGTACATAGTTATATATGCTATATCTATGAATTCATATATTGCATTTCCATGATTAATCACTGAAGATCACCACAGTAGTTCCTTATGATTATATAATTTATGCCAAGGGAAATTTTAAATTTATACTCATAAAATAATAGGCTACAGAATACTTGTGAGCTGTAAGGTCAACTACTAAGTACTTATTAAGCATCTATTGTAAACACATTTTACTATGTATTAAAATAAATGTAAATTATATTTAACACACTAGCTGCTGCCCCCTAGGAGTCTACAATCTAGTTAGGGACAAACAATATACATAAAACAACTGAAAACTTCTAAGGCAAAATTAATAAAGATATGATAGTATGGTACAAACTATACAGATGTTAAGAAAATTTTAGGTAAAGATTATGGGGGGGGGGGAGGAGGTAAGGATACAAACAGTTTTTTTAAATTGCTGTTTGTTTTGTTTGTTTTTTTTTTAAATAAATGAATCTTGACCTAAACTTGAAGTCTCTGATGTGAAAAGAAGGCCAATTCCAAGTGAAGAAGAAAAAGCACAACTGAATCAAGGTAAAACCAAGCAGGGCATGCTAAGAAGAGCCTTCTAACTGGAAGTGAAAGACTTTGCTGAAAAAAATCACCACCACCAATCATCCTTTATTAACACATAAAAACAGCTGGCAGCACTAATTATGCACATACTACATATATGCCAGTTAACTGTATAACACAGTCTTTTTTTCTTTAAACATGTGTATATTTTTCACATTTTCCATGATGATAATATAATTGTTCTTATTAATAAGAAAAACTGTATTTTAGAAAAGAACAATGAGTTATAAACTTCAGGTAACCATTACCCTGAGGAAGGTAACCTGACATTACCACTGAATTTTCTTCTTCCCTGTATATGAGAAGGTTGTGTATTAGGCTCATCAGGCTGTAACAAAACAAGGTGGGTAAGGATTAGGTTGGGTCTGCTGTGTGAATTGGGACAAAGTGCCATCTCTGGGCCTGAATTTCTGCATCTGTACAATGAAGGTGTTACGTATATCAGAGTTTTTGTAAAAATTAAAATAATTCATATGAAGCTCTTAGTACTTAATGTTACGTAGTAACGATCTTGTGTCAGCTATTATTTCTTCCAGTTCTAAACTATATGGTCACCCCAAAATGGCAAACGATGTTAAACATTATAGGACAGTGGAGTAGAAGGCATAATCAAAGACAGCAGATGTCTGAGAAAAAACTTGTGGTATATAGCTCTGGAATACAAATAAGACAATTTCAGGAAATCCTCAGGTGAGAAATAAAGAATAGGTGCCCTTTTCCTTAAAGATGCAGGACAAGGAGCAAAGGAAGGAGTCAAAGGAGCCAAGAAATCTGGAAATGTAAAGGGAAAATGAAGACATCAAGAGAATTTAGATTCTCTTGATAAAGAGCAGTTATCCTCCCCCCTTTTAAAAAAAGATTGTATAGTTATGTTTTGGACCTGTAATTCAGCTACTTTTATTCATATACAGTGTGTACCCAGAAAGTCTCACACTGTTGAAAGATACTTCTTAAAACTAATCTACTTTTAAGACTTAGGGAGCAAGACCAAACAT
Organism: Pan troglodytes; assembly: GCF_028858775.2. Classification (NCBI taxonomy): domain Eukaryota; kingdom Metazoa; phylum Chordata; class Mammalia; order Primates; family Hominidae; genus Pan; species Pan troglodytes. The sequence goes on along the minus strand of NC_072406.2, from coordinate 104,571,473 downwards.
GATCCAGCAGTAAACAAAAGAAACTCTTATTCTGAAGGTATCCTAGTCATTTGCCTCACAAGAAGGTAACCAATGAGGGCTACAAAAGACTAAATGAAGGGCCAGGCATGGTGGCTCATGCCTGTAATCCCAGCACTTTTGGAGGCCAAGGCGGGTGAATCACCTGAGGTCAGGAGTTTAAGACCAGCCTGGCCAACCTGGTGAAACCCCGTCTCTAATAAAAATACAAAAGTTAGTTGGGCGTGGTGGTGGGAGCCTGTAATTCCAGCTACTCGGGAGGCTGAGGCAGAACTGCTTGAACCCGGGAGGCGGAGGTTACAGTGAGCCAAGATTGTGCCATTGCACTCCAGCCTGGGCAACAAGAGCAAATCTCTGTCTCAAAAAAGACTAAATGAGTTCTCTAACTATAAACTTTGACAACAAAGATTATTCAAAGACTAAATCACTATGGAATAGGACTTAGGTTTTTAAATTTTTCTTTATTTTGATCATACATAGGAACTTCTATATAGCAAAGTAAAAAGAAAACATTTCTCTGAAGGCTAAGTGTAAATATTATTAGAAACTTTTATTAATATGAAGAGAGTACTTGAGTTCTTAAGTCCATATTTGTTTTTTAGGTAGTGAAATAAGCCAATGATATATTTTATGAGCAGGCAGAAAAGAAATAGGTTGAGTTCATGTGAGTGACAGAAGGCCATGTGGCTAGAGGAAAAACAATGGGGAGTATTTTTATGGAGTAACTGATACCTTGGGATTTATCAGTCAAAAATGTAAAACCCCCATAAAATTGAAGCCATGAAGTTTTAAGTTTGGGGAAAATATATTTCTTACTCTATAGTACCCTTTTACAATCTAAGTATTCTTACTTTAAAATGGTTTAGCCTCCTCACTGATAAAGAAATGTGTATTAAAACTACAATAAGTTATCTTTTCTTAACAGACTGGCTAAAATCTCAGTTTGCTAACACATCCTACTGGCAAAGCATGAGGAAATAGGCACACTCACATATTGCAGGTGAATACACAAAATGATTCAGCACCTGTGGAAGGAAATTTGGCAATAACCGGCAAAATTCTATGTTCAATTTACCCTCTGACTCAGCAATCTCTTCTTGATTGATAACATAAATTTTCTAAGCCAATAAATGAAGAAAGAATGAAAACATTAGAATGACAATGTTTTGTATTACTTAATGAAACAATGGACCTAGAGGCAATGAAAAATAAATTATCAATCTCTGCTAAAACTAGGTGGAAATGAATAGGCAACTTTATTGAATGGATCAGGCTGATAACACCTATACACACTGATCGGTCTTACCATAAAAAGAAGAACAACTACACATTATGTGCCTTGTGATGTGATGCAATAAGAAGCACACAAACTATCTATCAGATATCCCTGTAAAAAAAAAAAAAAAAAATATATATATATATATATATATATATAATAACCTCACTGACAAGATCTAAACACCAGTTTACACAAACTGCAGGGGATAGGGCAACATATTAAACAGCCAAGTGTTCGTAGTGTATCAGCATAACAAAGCCCAGGAAATGAAAAATTCTATCATAACAAAAAAAGGAAAAATGTCTAATATAACTCTACTCAGAGTTCTACAAAATGAGAATGGAAAGAATGGGGGGAAAGCAATATCTGAAGAGATAAAAGCCAAGACTTTTCAAGAATAACCACTTAGGTAGAGAAATAAAGCATAAAACTTAAAGGAAAAAGTAGGACAAATAGAATGCACAAAATCTGATGATAAAAATCCAGCTATATCAGTATCACAATAAATGTAAAAAAGAACCCAAAAGAATTAAAAATAAAAGGATGAGAAGAGATAAACAGGGCAAAATCAACACCACCATTGAAAAAGCTGGCAAAAAAGGGCAAAAAAAAAAAAAAAAAAAAAAGTAACTTTACAGTGGAGAAATGTGGCAAACACTACAACAGCCAAATAATCAAGGTCATAGCCAAGAGGAGTGTAAGGAGACATGACTAAATGTAATGTGGTATCTTGGATAAGATTCTGGAACAGAATAAAGACATGTGAATTACATTTAGTCATGTCTCCTTACACTCCTCTTGGCTATGACAGTTTCTCAGACTTCTTTGCTTTTGATGACCTTGACAATCTTGAGGAGTACTGACCAGGTATTTTGTATAATATCCCTCAACTGGAATTTGTCTGGTGTTTTTCTCATTATCTCTTGGAGTTAGGAGTTTCAGGGAAGAAGACCAGAGAGGCAAAATGCAATTTTCATTGCATCAGATCAAATGTACATAATACCTACATGAGTCATTACTGGTGATAATGACCTTGATTATTTGGCTGTTGTAGTGTTTGCCACATTTCTCCACTGTAAACTTACTTTTTTTTTTCCCTTTTATGCTAGCTTTTTCAATGGTGTTGTTGACTTTGCCCTGTTTATCTCTTCTCACATGAAACTGTGATATATTCCTTTTCCACAAATGAAATATTTCATAATAAAAGAGAAAAAAAATACCTGAGTGAGCATTCTGCTGAGCTTTGGTCAATGCTAAGGCAGCAGATATAACTAGTTCTGTGTATTGATAGCAGCATGTTGGCAAAGGCAATGGGGAAGCAGGCACTCCAATACACTGTTGGGAGATTAAATGGGTGTAATCTCTACAAAAGCCAATTATAGGATATCCATTATGTTATAAATGTACATACCTTTGACCCAGTAATTCTATTTCTAGTCATTTATCTTACAGATGTATTTGCACACATGCATAAAATTATTTCCCAAAGTTGTTTATGAAAGTACTGTCTGTAACAGTGAAAGACTGGAAACAAGCCTGTATGTCCATCAATGGAGGAAGACTGATTATATAAGTAATCATACATCTATGTATGAACACAGTTTTTTTTTAAAAAAGCTCTTTATCCAGGCTACTTTTAATAGAAAAAAAAAAAAAAGCTCTTCATACATGAATACAAAATGGTATCTACGATACACTGCTAAGAAAAAAAAAAAAAGTTTAGGCAACCTTGCCCTCTAGTTTCTGATGTGTTCAAATGATAGGAGAGACCAGAACATCAGAGAGTGGTAAAAGTGTTAAAGAAAGTTTTTTTCCCTGGTTCCCTCATTGCAAGTAGCTTGCAAGTAGCTTGCTAAACCCTGGGTACTTCCCTCTCCCTTGATGTTCCTTTAACTCTTACGTTTGTAGATTCTGTGTAAGTGTAGGGAGAGAGGGAGAGGAGAAGAATGAAGGAGAGAGAAGAAAAAGAGAAACAAACTGCAATGAAATACCAGAAATTTATAACGATAGTTATAATTTATAACCAAGTAAGAAAACTTACTTGGCACCATGGCTGGCAGACATAGTAGAAAGACTTTTCATTAAATATCCTACTGTACCTCATGTCTTTGAATTTTTGACTGTGTCAATGCATTACCTGGGGGAAAAATATAAACTTAAACATCAAATGAGTTAAAAAAAAAAAAAAAAACTGCTTATGAGATACTGCAGTTGCTCCATCTTCTCTTTGATGTATTTGCTATTCCTTTCCATTTCTAGCAAAGCAAATATCAAGAAAGAAAAGAGACCAGGCCATTTGTTAGTGCAAGCACCTAGCTATCATTTTGTTTTTTGGCAATACACTTGTCTTTCAATTCTAGTGGTACCAACTCATAAAATTTTTGTTACTTACACATCATTTGTGTAATTTATTAACAGTCTCTCAAATTAATTCAAATTCACATTATCTCTATTAGTTCTTATGGTACTAGAAACTACTTATCCATATGTGGCCTATTAGCTGACTCACTGAGTGACAGTAACAAGAAATTTGCCAATGTAAAATTCTGGCTCCTTGCTTTATTTGCTGGAAGCCCATGGGCTTCCATTACATAAATTTGCTGAGTCTACTTCTTATCTACAAACTGAGGACAATATCTATTATGCAGAGCTTTCGAGAGGTTTAAATAATATAGGCAAAGTGATCGACATAGTGCCTAGAATGAAACAGAGAATGGAAGAATAGGCAATAGGGGCCTATTAGCAAATGATAGCTATTGATATTTATTGTAAAATAAAATAGTTACAACTATTAATTTTATATCCTAGATTCTCTAGGAAGGTTTCTCCCAGGAATTGGTCCTATTCATCCCTAGTGAAAATCTTTCCCTTCTAAGCATTTACACTCCACTTAACATTTGACAACCACTTTTTGAGGATGGTTACTGGTAAAATTCTATATAAGAAGTTTCAATTAATGTTTAGTTATAAGAGCAACAATAAAATAAGAGTAGCTGGGCACGGTGGCTCATGCCTGTAATCCCAGAACTTTGGGAGGCCAAGGCAGGCGGATCACTGGAGATCAGGAGTTTGAGACCAGCCTGGCCAACATGGTGAAACCTCATCTCTATTCAAAATACAAAAAATTAGCCAGGTGTGGTGGTGCACACCTGTAATCCCAGCTACTCGGGAGGCTGAGGCAGGAGAATTGCTTGAACCTGGGAGGCAGAGGTTGCAGAGAGCCAAGATCGTGCAGCTGCACTCCAGCCTGTGCGACACAGCAAGACTCCATCTCAAATAAATAATACATAAATAACAAAATAAAGATGACAAAAATTTAACTTGAAAACTAAGAATTTACTCTTAATGAGATATAAGAGAGCTGAAATGGCTATACGAATATTGGTCAAGGGATTTTTATGACAAAATTGCTATTAGAAACAAAAAAGGATATTTTATAATGGTAAAGGGACAATCCATCAGGATGACGTAACAATTATAAATATGTGCACTTGACCTAACAATTATAAATATGTGCACTTGACCTAACAATTATAAATATGTGCACTTAACAGAGTGCCAAAATAAATTAAGCAAAGACGTATGGAACCAGAGGAACAGGCAATTTAACAGTAATTGGAGACTTCTATGCCCCACTCTCTCTCTCTTTTTATTTAAGACATAAGGCTTTACTCTGTTGCCCAGGCTGGAGTGCAGCGGTGCAATAACAGCTCGTTGCAGTCTGGAACTCTTGGGCTCAGGCAATCCTCCTGCTTCAGCCTCCTGAGCTAGCAGAGACCACAGGCATGTGCCACCATGCCTGGCTAAAGTTTTTCTTTTTTTTTTTTTGTAGAGACAGGGTCTCACTATGTTGCTCAGGCTGGTCTTGAACTCCTAGGCGCAAATGATCCCCCCGCCTCGACCTTCCAAAGTGCTGGGATTATAGGCACAAGCCACCACTCACCACTCTATTTTAAATAATAAACAGGTAAAAGATAACAAGGAAATAGAATACTTCAAAATACCAGAATCAACTAGACATTTATAGAATACTCCAACAGCAGCAGAATACATGTTTTTCTCAAGTGCACATGGAACATTCTCCAGGATAAACCTATGTTAGGCCATTAAAAAAAGTTTTAATATAGTTAAAAAATCAGACAGAGTATGCTCTCTGATCACAATGAAATTAAAAAAAATCAGTAACAGAAGGACATCTGGGAAATTTACAAATATGTGAAAATTAAACACTACAATCCTAAATAATCAGTGAGTCAAAGAAGAAATCACAAGAAAAATTAGAAAATATTTTGAGATAAATGAAAACCCAACAAAAATTATGATATACAGCTAAAGCAGTGCTTAGAGGAAAACTTCTAGTTGTAAATGACATTAGAAAATGAGAGGCCGGGTGCGGCATGAGGTCAGGAGATCAAGACCATCCTAGCTAACACAGTGAAACCCTGTCTCTACTAAAAATACAAAAAAATTAGCCGGGCGTGGTAGCAGGCGCCTGTAGTCCCAGCTATTCGGGGGGCTGAGGCAGGAGAATGGCGTGAACCCAGGAGGCAGAGCTTGCAGTGAGCCAAGACTGTGCCACTGCACTCTAGCCTGGGCAACAGAGCGAGACTCCGTCTCATAGATAGATAAATAAATAGAAAGAAAGAAAGAAAGAAAAGGAGAAAGATTAAGAGAATGAGAAGACAACCAAGGAGAAAAGATCTGCCCAAGACATCTGACAAAGAACTTTTATCCAAAATATCCAAAGAACTCTTAAAGGTCAACAATGAGAAAACTATCACTCTGATTTTAAAGTGTACACCTCATCAAAGAAGATATACAGATGGCATATAAACAAATGCAAAGATGTTTCACATCATATATCATTAGAAAATTTCAAATTAAAATGAGATACCTCTATACATCTATCAGAATGACCCAAATCAAAAACACTGGCAAGGATGTGGAGCAACAGGAACTCCCATCCATTGCTGGTGAAAATGCAAAATGGTACATGGTACAGCCACTTTGGAGGGTAGTTTCAAGGCTTCTTACAAAACTAAACATACTTGTATCATACAATCCAGCAATCATGCTCCTTGGTATTTACCCCAATGAGTTGAAAATTTATGTCCACACAAAATGCTGTACATGGATGTGTACAGCTTTATTCATAATAGCCAAAACTTGGAAGCAACCAAGATGTCTTTCAGTACATGAATGGATAAACTGTGGGACATCCAGACAATGTAAGAGTATTCAGTACTAAAATGAAATGATCTACCAAGCTACAAAAAGACACAGAGGAAATTAAATGCATGTTACTAAATGAAAGACAATCTGAAAAGGCTACATACTGTACGAGTCCAACTATATGACCTTGTGGAAAAGGAAAAACCATGGAGAAAAAAAAAGATGTATGGTGGCCAGGAGCTCGGGGAGGGATGAACAGATGGAGCATAGAGGATTTTTAGGTCAGTGAAACTATTCTGTATAATACTATAATGGTGGATACATGTCATTATACAGTTGTCAAAACCCTGAATCAACCCTTTATACATTATAAATTATACAGTTGTCAAAACCAAGAGTGAACCCTAATGTAAACTATGGACACTCTGGGTGGTAATGATGTGTCAACTTAAGTTCGCTGACTGTAAAAAATGTAACACTCGGGTACAAGATGTTGATAGTGGGGAAAGTAGTGAGCACTCTGTGTGTGTGTGGTCAGGGGTGGAGGCTGGCATATGGTTTACTGTGAACCTAAAAAGGCTCTAAAATCTATTTAAAAATAACAGAAACAGAAAGAGGGGCTGGGTGCAGTGGCATACACCTGTACTCCCAGCTAACCAGGATACTGACGCAGGAAGATTACTTGAGCCCATGAGTTCAAGGCTGCAGTGTACTATGACTGCACCTGTTAACAGCTACTGCACTCCAGCCTGAGCAACACGGCAAGACTGAAAAAGAATAAAGAAGGTGGCTGGGGACCGGTGGCTCACGCCTGTAATCCCAGCACTTTGGGAGTCCAAGGTGGGTGGATCACGAGGTCAAGAGATCAAGACCATCCTGGCCAACATGGTGAAACCCCGTCTCTACTAAAAATATAAAAATTAGCTGGGCATGGTGGTGCACGCCTATAGTCCCAGCTACTCAGGAGGCTGAGGCAGGAGAATTGCTTGAACCCAGGAGGCGGAGGTTGCAGTGAGCTGAGATCATGCCACTGCACTCCAGCCTGGCGACAGGGCGACACTCCATCTCAAAAAGAAAGAAAGAAAAAAAAAAGGGCTAGATGTGATGGTGCACTTTGGGAGGCCTAGCTGGGCTGATTACTTGAGCTCAGGAGTATGAGACCAGCCTGGACAACATGGCAAAACCCTGTCTCTACCAAAAAAAAAAAAAAAAAAAAAAACAAAAACTAGCTGGGTATGGTGATGAGCACCTGCAGTCCCAGCTACTTGGGAGGCTGAGGTGGGAGGATCACTTGAGCCCAGGAAGTCAAGGTTGCAGCAAGCTGAGATTGTGCCACTGCATCCCAGCATGTTTGACAGAGTGAGGCCCTGTCTCAAAAAAAAAAAAAAAAAAAAAGGACAAAAAGAAAGATCCCAAGTCAACTAATCTTCTACCTTAAGAAACTAAAAGGAGAAACGCAAACTAAACCCAAATCAAGCAGAAGGAAGAAAGGACATAAATATTAGGGTGGATAAAAATGAAACAGAGAATGCAAGAATAGAAAGAAAAAAACTCTGACAAATCTTTTTTTTTTTTTTTTTTTTTGAGACACAGTTTCACTCTTGTTGCCCAGGCTGGAGTGCAGTGGTGTGATCTCGGCTCACTGAAACCTTCACCTCCTGGGTTCAAGTGATTCTGCTGCCTCAGCCTCCCGAGTAGCTGGGATTATAGGCGCCCGCCACCATGCCCGGCTAATTTTATATTTTTAGTAGAGACGGGGTTTTTCCATGTTGGTCAGGCTGGTCTTGAACTCCCGACCTCAGGTGATCCGCCCTCCTCGGCCTCCCAAAGTGCTGGGATTACAGGCATGAGCCACCACGCCTGGCCAACCCTGACAAATCTTTAGCTAGACTGACCAGAAAAAAAGAGAAGATTCAAATGACTAAAATCATGAATTAAGGAAGGGGCATTACTACCAATCTTACAGAAATGAAAAGGATTATTAAAAAATACTATAAATAACTATATGCCAACAAATTAGATAATATACATGAAATGGACAAATTCGTATGATACAAACTATCAAAACTAATTCAAGAAGAAATAGAAAATCTGAATAGACCTGTAAGTAATGAGATTGAATTAGTAATTAAAACATTTTCCATGAAGAAAAGCCCAGGACCAAATGGCTTCACTGCTCCCAAACATTTAAAACACCAATCCTTCACAAATTCTTTTAAAAAACATAAAGGAGGGATCACTTCCCAACTTATCCTATGAGCCAGTATGATTCCAGCACCAAAACCAAAGATGTCACAAAAGAACTACAGACCAATACCCATTATGAGTACAGACACAAAAGTTCCCAACGAAGTACTAGCAAACATGACCAAGTAGAATTTATCCCAGGAGCCCCAGGCGAGTCTAATATGAAAATCAACCAATGTAATATGCCATATTATTAGAATACAGAACAATACTCACATGATTATCAATAGACAGAGAAACAGCATTTGACAAAACCCAACACTTTTTCATGACAAAAGCCCTCAACAAACTACAAATAGATGGGACATCCTCAACCTGATAAAGGCCATCTCTGAAAAACCCAGTTAACATACACTCACGTGTTACTCAATGATGGGTATCCACACACAGGGATAAATGTGTCCTTAGGCCATTTTGTAGTTTTGTGCACATCACAGAGTCGGTATGGTGTAGCCTATTTACACACCTAGGCTATATGGTATAGCCTACTGCTCTTAGCCTACAAACCTGCACAGCATGTTACTGTATTGAATACTGTAGGCAAATATAATACAATGGTATTTGCGTTCCTAAACATAGGAAAGGTACAGTAAAAATATGGTATAAAAGATAAAAGATGGTATACCTGTATAGAACACTTAATCATGAATGGAGCTTCCAAGGCTGGAAGTCTGGAAGTTGCTCTGGGTGATTCAGTGAATGGGTGATGAGTGAATGTGAAGGCCTAAGACATTACTATACACTATTATAGACTTTATACACATTGTACACTTATTACACTGAATTTATAATTTTTAATAATAAATTAACCTTAGCTTACTGTAACTTTTAAACTCTATACACTTTTAACTTTAACTATTTTGTATTAACAGCTTAAAACACATATTGTACAGTTGTGCGAAAAATTTTTTATCCTTATTTTATAAGCTTTTTTCTATTTTTAAAATTTATTATTCTTACTTTTTAAACTTTTTTGTTAAAAACTAAGACACAAATACACACATTAGCCTAGGCCTACACAGGGTCAGGATCATCAATTAATATCATTGTCTTCCATCTCTACATCTTGTCCCACTAGAAGGTCTTCAGGGGCAAAAACAAACATGAAGCTACTTTCTCCTATGAGAATAATGCCTTCTTCTGAAACACCTCCTGAAGGATATGCCTGAGGCTGTTTTACAGTTACTTTTTAAGTAAAAGAAGTATACTCTAAAATAATGATAACAAGTGGTTGGATATGGTGGATCATGCCTGTAATCACAGTGCTTTGGGAGGCCAAGGAAGGAAGGCCCCTGTAAGTCAGAATAGAGAAATCAGCCTGGGCAACAAAGCACGACCTTGTCTCTACAAAAAATAAAAAAAAATTAGCCAGGTTTGGTGGCATGCACCTGTAGTCCCAGCTATTTGGGAGGCTGAAGCAGGAGGATCACTTGAGCCCAGGAGTTCAAGATTACAATGAGCTATGATCATGACACTGCACTCCAGCCTGGGTGACACAGTAAGACCCTGTCTCTATATTAAAAAATTTTTTTTTGCAGTAAGCTGAGATTGCGCCACTGCACTCCAGCCTGGGCAACAGAGTGAGACTCTGTCTCAAAAAAAAAAAAAAGAAAAGAAATTTTTTTTTTTTTTGGCCAGGTGCAGTGGCTCACGCCTGTAATCCCAGCACTTTGGGAGGCCAAGACGGGCAGATCAAGAGGTCAGAAGCTCGAGACCAGCCTGATCAACATGGTGAAACCCCGTCTATACTGAAATACAAAAATTAGCTGGGCACGGTGGCAGGCGCCTGTAATCCCAGCTACTCAGGAGGCTGAGGCAGGAGAATTGCTTGAACCTGGGAGGCGGAGGTTGCAGTGAGCTGAGATTGTGCCACTGCACTCCAACCTGGACAACAGAGTAAGACTCCCTCTCAAAAAAAAAACAAAAACCAAAAAAACAAAAAACAAACACACAAAACTTTTTAAAAGTAATGATAAAAAGTAAAGTAGATACATAAACCAGTAACACAGTCATTTATTACCAAGCATTATGTACTGTATAAAAGTGTTACATGTTATATTTTTATATGACTGCTAGTACAGGTTTGTTTATACCTTCATCACCACAACCAGGTGAATGATGCATTGCACTACTATGTTACCATAGCTACAATGCCACAAGGTGATGGGAATTTTTCGACTCAATTATAATCTTAGGGGACCACCACTGTGGTTGTTATTGACCTAAACATTAAGTACAGTGTAGTACGGCTATAGTTAACGGTGAAAAGTCGTCAGGCACAGTGGCTCACGCCTGTAATCCCAGCACTTTAGGAGGCCGAGGCGGGTGGATCACCTGAGGTCAGGAGTTTGAGACCAGCCTGCCCAACATGGTGAAACCCCAACTCTACTAAAAATACAAAAATTAGCCAGGCTTGGTGGTGGGTGCCTGTAATTCCAGCTACTTGGGAGGCCGAGGCAGGAGAATCACGTGTACCAACCTCTGCAGTAGGCAGAGGTTGCAGTGAACCGAGATTGTGCCACTGCACTCCAGCCTGGGAGACAAGAGTGAGATTCCATCTTAGAAAAAAAAGAAAAGATTGGATGATTTCCCCCTAAGAACAAGAACAAGATAAGGATGTCTGTTTTTTTGTTTTTTCATTCTTTCTCTCTCCCTTTATTGTTTGTAGCTGCGACCCCAGGTGCACACCACCATACCTGGCTAATTTTTTGTATTTTTTTGTAGAGACTGGGTTTTGCCATGTTCCCCAGGCTGGTCTCGAACTCCTGGGCTCAAGCAATCTGCCTGCCTTGTCCTCCCAAAATGCTGGGATTACAGTTGTGGGCCCCTAGCCATTTTTTTTTTTTTTTTGAGACAGGGTCTCACTCCAGTTGCCCAGGCTGGAGTGCAGTGGCATTCTCCTGATACACTGAAACCTCCGCCTCTCGGGTTCAAGTGATTCTAGCGCCTCAGCCTCCTGAGTAGCTGGGACTATAGGTGTGCTCTTAGACCCGGCTAATTTTTTGTATTTTTAGTAGAGATGGAGTTTTGCTATGTTGCCAAGGCTGGTTTCAAACTCCTGGACTCAAGCAATCTGCCTGCCTCAGCCTCCCAAAGTGCTGGGATTACAGGTATGAGCCACGGCTCCCAGCCAAGGATATCTGCTTTCATCACTTCTATTTAATACTGCACTAAAGGTTATAACCAGGGCAATTAGCCAAGAAAATGAAATAAATGATTCACATTGGGCCAGGCATGGTGGCTCACACCTGTAATCCCAGCACTTTGGGAGGCTTAGGCAGGTGGATCACCTGAGGTCAGGAGTTCTAGACCAGCCTGGCCAACATGGTGAAACACTGTCTCTACTAAAACTACAAAACTTAGCTGGGCATGGTGGTGTGTGCCTGTAATCCCAGCTACTGGAGAGGGTGAGACAGGAGAACTGACAGAACCCAGGAGGCAGAGGTTGCAGTGAGCTGAGATCATGGCGCTGTACTCCAGCCTGGGCAACAGAGCGAGACTGTGCCTCAAAAAAAAAAAAAAAAAAAAAAAAAAAAGCATTCAGATTGGGAAACAAAAAGTAAAACTATTTCTGTTCAACAATGACATGATCTTATATTAGAAAATCCTAAGGAATCCATCCAGAAGTATCCAAATAATTAAGCAAGTTCAGCAAGGTCACAGGATACAAGGTCAATTTACAAAAATCAATTGTTGCTGATTGTGTTCCAAGACAAAAAGAAAACAAAAATTGTATTCTACATACTTAAACAATCTAAAAACAAAGTTAAGAAAACAATTCCATTTACACAATGTATCAAAAAGAACAAAATATTTAGAAACAAATTTAAAAACTAAAAAAAAAATCTAAAAACTATAAAACAATGTTGAGAGAAGTTAAAGAAAATAAATCTTGCCTGGGCGTGGTGGCTCACACCTGTAATCCCAGGATTTTGGGAGGCCAAGGTGGGTGGATCACCTGAGGTCAGGAATTTGAGACCAGCCTGGGCAACGTGGTGAAACCCTGTCTCTACAAAAAATACAAACATTAGTCAGGCGTGCTGGCGCATGTCTGTAATCCCAGGGAGGCCGAGGCAGGAGAAACTGCTTGAACCCAGGAGGCAGAGGTTGCAGTGAGCCAACTTCGCACCACTGCACTCTAGCCTAGATGACAGTGCGAGATCTGTCTCAAAAAATAATAATAATAAAAGAAAATAAATCTAGTGTGAATCAGTCCCTTGGGAGTCAAGATCTCTCTACCTTTGAGATGCTCTCCTCTGAATTCTTCTGCCTGAACAAGGTTATTACCAGGTCTCAAAGTTTATGGACAGGTTTTATTTATAAAACAAACTTTTTTCAGTTGGTATTCCTTTCATGTTTTAAAGCAATGGTTTTTAAATTTAATGTGCATAGAAATCACTCAATTATCTCATTAAAATGCACATTTCAGCTGGGTGTGGTGGTTCTTGCCTACATTCTCAGTACTTTGGAAGGCCAACGGGGTTTGGGAGGGGGATCCCTTGAGGCCAGGAAGTTCGAGACTGGGCAACATAGTGATCCCCCTCTCTAAAAAGAAAAAAAAAATTAGCTGGGTGTGGTGGCACATGCCTGTAACCCCATCTACTTGGAAAGCTGAGGCAAGAAGACTGCTTGAGCCCAGGAGTTTGAGGCTGCAGTGAGCTATGATCATGCTGCTGTACTCCAGCGTAGGCAACAAAGCAAAACACTGTCTTTAAAAAATAAAAATTAAAAAAAGCAGACTTCTATTCAGTAAAAGTGGGGTGGAGGAAGGGGGTGGTGTTCTGCATTCCTAATAACTGCCAGACAATGCTAATGTTGCTGGTCCTCAGATCATATTTTGAGTAGCAAGGTTTTAAGTAGGTACATACATACAACTGGCTTGGCTCACCAGAAAAAAAGAAAAAAGCAAACTGTAACATGGGTGGCAAACAGTGAGAAGGATAAAACTCTGACGAATCCTCTTAAGTTTTTCACAACTGAGTACAATAAGTAACTCCCTATTAACAATGAAGAACATACACTTATATTACCTCTTCATTCCTGCCATGACTAAGTACCAGAAAAGATGCAGAATTGGCCAGCTAGCATCATCCAGACTGGGGCTAAATTCATTTGAAAAGTTAAAAAAAATAAACAACACAAAATCTGCTGCATAGAGATCATCCCATAGAATATTAACCATCATCAACTTTCCCTCTCTGTATCTTCTTTTATTCCTTCTTCTAGTCAGTGTTTATCAAGTGTCTTTGGGGACCAATGGCAGTCCCTGGCAATCTATTAACTGGTCTACAGACAGTTTGAGAAAAAAGTGATAAAAGTTTTGATCACAAATATTTCACAAATTTGAGGAGATTATGACTTTCACAGAAATCCTTTTAGGTTCTTTATTGCTGTTACATTCTAAGGATCACCCAAGCTCTACTAGGGTAAGTTAAGAAAACACTATCATAATAAGGAAAATGAAAAGGAAAGGGCTAACATCCACATCGTGTGAGTTGTTTACATTGGTTAAATATGTATTTTATTGTTACTATCATATTGTGTTAAATCCCAAATTTAGGGAAATGAATCAATGGTTCAAAAGAGTAAAAGTGAAAAATACATTTAACTCAGAATGCCATAAATGATAATAGTATGATTTTATAGTGAAGACTGATCTTAGAATGAGCTGTGACCAGTGAACTAGGAGTGATAACTCTGTACTAGGAGACATCCTTGTTCCCACCGTACTGTGATACATTATTAAATAGGGACAAGAAGCCACTGAAGTGTTCATATCATTTTCAACAACTCCAGTAAACCAACCAAAGCCTCCACTATGAATTCTGTCATTAAAAGATCAAAATAATAGTCAAAGGTACTTCTTTTAACAAAACAGATTCAACTACTGTCAGCTGCAAAATTAATGACAAATGTGCTCAGACAGAAACAAAACAATCTACTGGCAAAATTCTATCATCAGATGACACTATCGGACATTACGTGCTACGTGTGTTATACAGAGAGGAAGAACAATTATTATCACAGATGTAGGCTCTTAAGTATTTTGTTTAATGGCTGCATGAAGTCACTAGCGTACAGAGTACGAATCAACTCTTAGTATATACGAATGTAACATGTTAATCAAGAAATACAAGCAACGTTTTAAAAGTTTTAGAAGAAGATATTTTCTTTTAACCAACAATTATTTTTGAACCTTGAATTGAAAAGTTGTGCTGGAATCAGCATGGCTAGAGCACTAGCTTTGTGTGCAGCAATGAAGAGCCCACCACCTGAAAGCCAATTCACACATGGCTTCATTTACAGACAACAGCTGGCTTGAGTCATTGTTAATAACTGCATGGAAAATTGCAAATATAATTAAAATTGCAGCCCTTGAATAGGTATCTTCAGCATGTTAAGAATGCAGCGGCAGGCTGGGCACACAGTGGCTCACGCCTGTGATCCTAGCACTTTGGGAGGCCAAGGTAGGTGGATTGCTTGAGCCCAGGAGTTTGAGACAAGCCTGGACAACACAGCAAGACCCGGCCTCTATTTGGGGGTGGGGGAAAAAAAAGCAGCAGCAGCAAATACTCTGTTTTTCTGTTTTGTCAAAAGGAAATATGCTAACAATACCTACTCAAGTGAAGGATATACTTTTTTTTTTTCTTTTTTTGAGACAGAGTCTTGCTCTGTCACCCAGGCTGGAGTGCAATGGTGCGAGCTTGGCTCACAGCAACCTCTACCTCTCAGGTTCACGTGATTCTCCTACCTCAGCTTCCCAAGTAGCTGGGATTACAGGCGCCTGCCACCACGCCTGGCTAATTTTTGTATTTTTAGTAGACGTAAGGTTTCACCATGTTGGCCAAGCTGGTCTTGAACTCCTGATATCAGGTGATCCGCCTGCCTCGGCCTCCCAAAGTGTTGGGATTACAGGCGTGAGCCACCGTGCCCAGTGGATATTCATTTTTTTTTATAATACTGATGTCATTAAAACATATCTATGATTTTAAGCGGCTAACTCAAGTGCCATACCTCTATGACAGACAGTATAGTGACCAGCTTGAACATATCATTTGAGAGTAAAATTATAATTCTCTCTCTCTTTTTTTTTAAGATTGGTTTCACTCGGTCACCCAGGCTAGAGGGTAGTGGCGCAATCATAGCTCAATGCAGCCCCAAACTCCTGGGCTCAAGTGATCCTCCCAGCTGAGCCTCCCGAGTAGCTAGGACTTACAACAGGTGTGCTCCATCACACTTGGCTAATTTTTTTTCTTTTTCTTTTTCTTTTTTGTAGAGAGACAAGGTTTTGCTATGTTGCCTAGGCTGATCCTGAGCTTGTAACCGCAAGCAATCCACCCACCTGAGCCTCAAAAGTGCTGGGATTACAGATGTGAGCTACCATGACTGGCCACAATTCTTTTTTGTTGTTGAGACAGGGTCTCACTCTGTCTCCCAAGCTGGAGTACAGTGGCGCAATCACAGCTCACTGTGGCCTCCACCTCACAGGCTAAGGCAATCCTCCCACCTCAGCCTTCTGAGTAGCTGGGACTACAGGTGTGTGCCACCATGCCCAGCTAATTTTTTTTTGTTATTTTTGGTAGAGATGGAGTTTCACCCTGTTGCCCAGGCTGGTCTCAAGCAATCTACTCGCCCCAGCTTCCCAAAGTGTTGGGATTACAGGTGTGAGCCACTGTGACCGGCCACAATTCTTTTTTTTAGTACGGAGTCTTGCTCTATCTCCCAGGCTGGAGTGCTGTGGCGCTATCTTGGCTCACTGCAAGCTCTGCCTCCCGGGTTTACGCCATTCTCCTGCCTCAGCCTCCCGAGTAGCTGGAACTAGAGGCGCCTGCCACCAAGGCTGGCTAATTTTTTTGTATTTTTAGTAGAGATGGGGTTTCACTGTGTTAGCCAGGATGGTCTCGATCTCCTGACCTCGTGATCCGCCAGCCTTGGCCTCCCAAAGTGCTGGGATTACAGGTGTGAGCCACCACGCCCGGCCCGGCCACAATTCTTAGTAACAAAATATGCAGACTAGATAATGATACAAATGGCTTAACCAAAGAGTTTTACTCTTTTCTTTTTTCTTTGAGATGGAGTCTCGGCTCTGTCGCCCAGGCTTGTGTGCAGCGGCACGATCTTGGCTCACTGCAACCTTTGCCTCCTGGGTTCAAGCAACTCTTCTGCCTCAGCCTCCCGAGTAGCTGGGACTACAGGCACACGCCACCACGTCCAGCTAACTTTTGTATTTTTAGTAAAGACATGGTTTCACCATATTGGCCGGGTTGGTCTCGAACTCCTGACCTCGTGATCTGCCCGCCTCTGCCTCCCAAAGTGCTGGGATTACAGGCGTGAGCCACCACGCCCAGCCAAGATTTACTCTTTTCTAACAACTAGGTAGACTTAAAACCATATTCAATTACTGCACTAAACCTGAAAACATATTTCCTAGAACTGAATTCAACCAAAAGGACAGATCTACACATTGCCATCTCCAAAATTAAAATATTCAACTTTCCTTTTGAGTGCCATACACTTGTCAACTTGATGTAGTTTTCAGTGAGAATTCTTGTAATAATTTTTGTGTCCATTTGAATATCTAAAACATCTAATAGAAATATCATATAATTGTTGCTCTTCCCAACTCTATAATTCAAAGGTGGGGCTATCTAATTTAGTACAACTAAGAGCAAGAAAAGAAATCAGTTAAATATGAAACCTTAACTTGGACTTTAGTGAGTCTTTCACCATTCATGTGGTGGTACAATAATGTGAACAATCATTGCTTTTCCTGATACTGATTTAAAAATACTTCTTTGATCTTACAATAAAAACATTTTGAATTATTCTTTTGTGTTTATCTAAAATCAGTGGTATGCACTGAAGACCCATCACATGGTCCACAAATTCCAAATGTTTGAAAACACTACTTTCTCTACTACACTACTTCCCCTTCAAAGGAAGCTATCATTTCTTCCTGTGCATGTTAGAGAAAAACAGAGAACCAAGGACATTTTGTTTGCCCTTATTATTAATCTTCTCATATTAGAAAAGCACTTCATTATCTGCATTTATGTTGCCTCATTTTCAAAAAATTGGTCTGATTTCAGTATGAATAGCGCTTATAAAAAACAATATATATAATAATTATTTCCAATTTTTCCTGAATTCCCTCTGCCCCCAAAGACATTCTTTCCTTATGACCTTCCCAGAACCCAAGCTGCCTTCCTATACCTCTTGGTTACAGTCAAGGGTTATAAAAAAATGTTTAACAACTGGCATGGTATAAACACCAAACCAAAAGATTGACACCAATTTATACCTGTATGGCTGTAATGGAACAGGCTCACTAAATATCAGCCTTAGTTATACTGCTGCTAAAGAAGCAGCCTTAGAATGCTTCTTGTAAGCAGTCTGCTATACTTTTTTTCCATGCTAGGCCTGTTCTCAAAGATCTTTGGTTATTTCTTACCTGCCACTTCACAGAAAAGGGATAGCAGGGTTCATGAAAGAAACCACACAAATTGGATTCCAAAGATGAGTTTAACGTCACATATTATTAAATATTTAATTTCTCTACTTTTATTCCTTAAAAGGAAGAATTAAGGAGAAGTATTAGAACATACTACTGCTTTCTTTCTCTTACAGCAACTGTCTCCAGATAATTAAGCTAAGTTAGTTTTTTTTTTTTAAGTCAGCTTTTTATTAGAGCTTTGTTATTCAATTATATCCACACAGGTATGCAAGTTCTTTCTCCTTTCTATCAAACAGACAGTTAATACACAGGCAAATGGATAAATTTGGGGATATATTAAGGATACTGTAAACTGTTAGCAAAAGAAATAAATGTCTCTGACATTCAGAGAGGAAACAAGAGAAAGGGAATATAGAAATTCACACCCTAAAAAAAAGAGGTGGTTCATTTTAAAATGAACTTATAAAGTTATATATAATAACATCAACTATATCTGTGTTGTTTTTAAAGATATTCTTACCCAATTTTGGAAAAACTATTAGGTATTCAGCATTGCACTGAGGACATGCCACTCTGGCTGTACTGTTTCCTCTTTGCTTTTCATCCACCCAGCGTTGTAGACAGGCCTGGTGAACCCATTTTGTAGATCCTCTGCACCTGCATGGTCTCACCCATTCAGCTGTTCTATCATCTTCATCAGTAGCAAAACAAACCCAGCAACTTCTGTAAATTAAAAGAGAAAAGGATGACATTTATATCTTTAGGACTCCAGCCTCCTCTATACTGCAGCTCTTACTTAATGGGATGAGCCTGCTATGTTATATTACAGAATCTCTGTCCTATATTAAAAGACTAAGGAGACAAAACAACCAATACATTCCCACTAGAGCAGTTTCTACTTTTTCTGTTTTTCCTTGTCTTCCTCTACAGAATCTTATGTTTTCTGAACTTTGTTTTTATGTAATCTCCTCTATCTTTTCAGTAATTCTTCACCTTCTCTAATGTACGAGAGTGCAAGGAGACAAACCTCAAGCTGCTTTTGTTATAAGACCTAATAATTCTTTGAGGAATAGTAAGCACAGTAATATATTAAATTCAGTGTTCTCCCCAGTTCACCACCACCAATCCCTTGAACTTGGAAAAACAAAGTATTACACGAGTGATTTCACATACAGTCTCATTCCATTTTTCAGCTGAGGAAAAAAAAACCCATTTTTCTTTCCGGTAAAGTATAAACATGAGAGAAAACAATATTACATTTTCAAAAAAGCACAAAGGAGATAAATATATCAAGATTTTTTTTTTAGAATAGCAATATGATAAATTTGGGCGTGTATGCTTGAAATCTGAAATCTAGAAGTATCAAGTCTGGGGTGCTTATATTAATAAAAATAAAATTCTATTGAGATCGGTAATTTTAAAACATTTTCCCACTTTACTTTTAAGGGTACTTCATGAATTGTAATTTTTTTTTGTGGAATTAGGTTGTAATTCCTCAGTTTTTCTCCCAATTAACACAAGTTTTGACACTGATTTCCATCAGGGCAAATACAGTTCAATTCAATGAGACCCTTCTCTCCTCCCCTCCATTAGAACTTGTACAAGTGGAAACAACTGCTAATTAAAGCATGTTACCTACTGTGCACTTTTTACTTAATTGGATAAGTGGCTTCTGTCAGAACAACTAGCTTAACTATGCTCAGTGGGAAAGACTATATAGTCAGGTATTATAGATGGGTGAGGTTCTCCAGTCCTTGTGGAACAACATGAATTTCAATTGTGTGCTCCAATTACAATTTTTCAATTAGAACAGAAAAAAAGTTGAACTGAATCCAGGGCATCAATATCCAAAATTGTTGTTTTATTCAGCTTTCAAATTCAGTCAGGTTTCATAAGATCTAAGTAAAATTAGAACGTAGGTAGCATTTGTTTAGCATTCTGACCCTTTTGACCCACTTTAGCTAAGCTGTCTGGGCCTTCACATTGTCTTATGGTTGTCCAAAAATACTTTGTTCTTTTTTAAAAAATTTTATCGTCAAATAGACATAGCATAAAATCTACCACTTTAGCCATTTTTTAGGTGTATAATTCAGTGGCAGTAAGTATATTCATACTGTTGTGCAACCACCAAGACTACCCATAGTAGGACTGGGTTCTAACCTATGATTTTTGCATAAAATTTCAATTGGTAAGTATACTAGCACACAGGCTGGTTAAGATGTTGTTAGTATATATTTTTCCCCACAACTGAGGTAATTTTGTGAACATATTTGTATACATCTAGGAAATGGAATGTATCATTTTAGCAACAAAATACTGGCAGAATATTTAGAGACTCTTTAGTCTCATACTTTCTTAACACAAACGTAAATAAGAATAGCTACATCAGCATAATTAATCAGTATTACGGTGAATCACATTTTAAATTAATCCAATTTCAGTCATCAGAAAAATAAAATACAATGTTAGGACTAGGTTGAACCAACTGAAATAGTCTACATTAATCTGTTTTTGACTTACAGAAAAGATAGGTCAAATTTCATATTTTGATCTAATGAGAATACTTGTGTAGCTATTATATTCCTCATAAATTCTAGATAAGGTTTATTTTTCCCCAACATTTTATTATGAAAAATTTCAAACTTTCCAAAAAAAGTTGAAAACTGTTCAGTGACTACCCATATACCCAACATTTAGATTCTATAATTCTTATTCTGCTCTATTTGCTTTCTCACACATCCATTCATTATTCTTATTTTTTGCTGCATTTCAAAGTTGCAGGCATCAGTATATTTCAGTCCTAAATACTTGTACAGATTTACTTTTTAGAACCGACATTTAAAGCATGCACTCGGCCGGGTGCCATGGCTCAAGCCTGTAATCCCAGCACTTTGGGAGGCTGAAGCGGGCGGATCACAAGGTCAGGAGATTGAGACCATCCTGGCTAACACGGTGAAACCCTGTCTCTACTAAAAATACAAAAAAATTAGTTGGGCATGGTGGCGGGCGCCTGCAGTCCCAGCTACTCAGGAGGCTGAGACAGGAGAATGGCGTAAACCCAGGAGGCGGAGCTTGCAGTGAGCCAAGATCGTGCCACTGCACTCCAGCCTGGGCAACAGAGCAAGACTCCGTCTCAAAAAAAAAAAAAACAAAAAAACAAAACAACGCATGCACTTATGCACTTTCAGTTTTTTTTCTAATTAATTTCACAACTATGGTAAATAAGATAGCTGAATGATGATTCAGAGTGGGTACTTATCAGGAGTTAGGCTTTCAGTTGAAATAGCAGTATTAGAGGCATGTGAACCAGAGCAACTCCGTCTTGATTGAATAGGAGCTGGGTAAAAAGAGGCTGAAACCTACTGGGCTGCATTCCCAGATGGTTAAGGCATTCTAAGTCACAAGATGAGATATGAGGTCAGCACAAAATACAGGTCATAAAGATACTGCTGATAGAACAGGTTGCAGTAAAGCCAGCTAAAACCCACCATAACCAAGATGCTCAGGAGTGACCCCTGGTCGTCCTCACTGCTACACTCCCACCAGCACCATGACAGTTTACAAATGCCACGGCAACGTCAGGAAGTTACCCTATATGATCTAGAAAGGGGAAGCATAGGCTGGGCGCGGTGGCTCATGCCTATAATCCCAGCACTTTGGGAGGCTGAGGAGGGCGGATTATGAGGTCAGGAGATCGAGACCATCCTGGCTAATACGGTGAAACTCTGTCTCTACTAAAAATACAAAAAAATTAGCCAGGCGTGGTGGCAGGTGCCTGTAGTCCCAGCTACTCGGGAGGCTGAGGCAGGAGAATGGTGTGAACCCAGGAGGCAGAGCTTGCAGTGAGCTGAGATCGTGCCACTGCACTCCAGCCTGGGTGACAGAGTGAGACTCCATCTCAAAAAAAAAAAAAAAAGGGGGGGGAAGCATAAATAATCCTCTCCTTGTTTAGCATATCATCAAGAAATAACCATAAAAATGGGCAACCGGCAGCCCAAAGTCTTGCTCTGTTGCCCAGGCTGGAGTGCAGTGGTGGTCTCGGCTCACTGCAACCTCCGCCTCCCGGTTCAAGCGATTCTCATGCCTCCGCCTCCCAAGTAGTAGGATTACAGGGTGCCCGCCACCATGCCCAGCTAGTTTTTGTATTTTTAGTAGAGATAGGGTTTCACCATGCTGGCTAGGCTGGTCTTGAACTCCTTACCTCAAGTGATCTGCCCACCTCAGGCTCCCAAATGCTGGGATTACAGGCATGACCCACTGCGCCTGGCCACACACAGCTAATTAAAAAAAAAATTTTTTTTTAGAGACAGGATCTCCTTATGTTGCCTAGACCAGTCTCAAACTCCTGGGCTCAAGCAATCCTCCTGCCTTGGATTCCCAAAGTTTTGGGCGTGAGCCACTGTGCCTGGCCAAATATGTTAAGTTCTAAAGAATTTATTAACTGATTTGCTATCTTACTAGTTATTTAAATTTAATCTACCTAGTATGGAAAGAATAGCAGTCTATGAAATGAGGACTGGGCAAAGGGGAAATTAAAGCATGTAAAAATGGTCACACAAATGTCTTTAGGCCGATATCAGCATATAAGAGTGTGACTAGTCTTAAGGGCTAAAAAAAAGGAGGGGAGGGCACGTGCATGCACGCGCGCGCGCACACACACACACACACACACACACAGATGCTTTCTTTCCTTATTTTATGAGATGGGTCTGGCTCTGTTGTCCAGGCTAGACTCCAACTGAAATCCTGGGCTCAGGTGATCCTCCTGCCTCAGTGTCCTGATTACCTAGGACTGCAGGCATATAGTCTAGCTTCCTGCCCCCTCCCCTGCCCTTTTTTGAGACTGAGTCTCACTCTGCCACCTAGGCTGGAGTGCAGTGGTGCAATCTTGACTCACTGCAACCTCTGCCTCCTGGGTTCAAGCGATTTTCCTGCCTCAGCCTCCCTAGTAACTGGGACTACAGGCATCCACCACCACGCCTGGCTAATTTTTGTATTTTTAGTAGAGATGGGGTTTCACCACCTTGGCCAGGCTCGTCTTAAACTCCTGACCTCAAGTAATCCACCCGCCTCGGCCTCCCAAAGTGCTGAGATTACAGTCATGAGCCACTGCGCCTGCCCATCCCCCCATTTTTTAACCTCTGATAGACTGACCAGGAACATCACCTGGGAAGGTCTTATAATTATGCTTTCCCTTTTTGCTTCTCCATACCCTACCCCTCCCACTCTATGTAATTAATCTACTTCAACGATTTATTCCCCAATTCTCTACCCCCTTCCTTTTAAGATGGAGAAGAGCTATTTGAAAATGATTCATTTACAATTTCCCAACATCTTGGAATGGAGGGGACAGTAGAAATTTGATGTTTAATGTACATACAACACAAGTCCGTCTACCTTCTAGGAGTAAATAGTATCCCATGCTTTCTATGGAAAATCGCTCTTCCCTCCAACATTAGCCGTGTGTGTGGTTTAGGCAGTGAATACCATAACCAACCCCAGAAACACTCAGATTGGCCACTGTAGCCTATCTTCCAGACTACATCATTGGGAGGCTGGGTCCATAAAGCTGGTCTTAGTGAACCTCAGAACTTTTGCTGGGAAAAGTGGTATACAGACTTTCTCTCTTCTTCTGGGCTTAGAGGCAGAGAATGTGAGGCTATTGCTGACAGGAGAGCCACCAACTAAGTGGAGCCTTAAGAATCCAGAAGAAGTGAAGGTGGAAACTGACGGCATTGAGACATGGATCAAGATGTGCTGTGCCTAAAGCTAAATATATTCTTGTACTGTTAACTCACATAAAGCAGTAGATTTTTGGGTTTTTGGCTTAACCAATTCGCATTGCATCATGTGCAACCAAAATGATCTTGTTACTGTGTTGGGTACTAAGAGATGGCCTCAGTACAATCATAGAATGTAAACTCTAAAGAGTTTTTATTATTTTTGAGACAGGGTCTCACTCTGTTGCTCAGGTGAGAGTGCAGTGGCACAATCACGGCTCACTGCAGCCTGGACCTCCTGGGCTCCAGTGATCCTCCCACCTCCGCCTCCTGAGTAGATGGGACTAGTTTTTGGTTTTGTCTTTTGAAATGGAAAATAGCCAATTAATTATTAGTCAAAACCAAAACACTCAAAGTCCATACCCAAGGAAAAAGGAAGTTGTAATTTCTGACCAAACTAAGAGTTTCTCCTTACATCTATTTTTCCTCTTGTTTTCTCCAATCCTCTGACTCTCTCAGAACTCAGTCCTCAGTGTGATGCATAAGCATCACCTGGGGACTCATTAGAAATGCAAATCTTTAGGCCTTGCCCCAGACCTACAGAATCAGAAACTCTGGGGGTACCCAGCACTTTGTTTCAATAAGCCCATCAGGTGATCATGATCCCGAAAGTTTGAAAACTTCTGCTCTAGCCATTCTTCCTTCCTTTTTTCTGATTTTTCCTTTGTAAATATTTTTTTTTTTTTTGGAGACGGAGTCTCACTCTGTTGTCCAGGCTGGAGTACAGTGGTGCGATCTCAGCTCACTGCAACCTCTCCCTTCAGGGTTCAAGCAAATCTCCTGTCTCACCCTTCCGAGTAGCTGGGACTACAGGCACGTGTCACCACGTCTGGCTAATTTTTTTGTATTTTCAGAAGAGACGGGGTTTCACTGTGTTAGCCAGGATGGTCTCCATCTCCTGACCTTGTGATCTGCCTGCTTCGGCCTCCCAAAGTGCTGGGATTACCGGTGTGAGCCATCGTGCCTGGCCCTGTAAATATTCTTAACTCACCATAACATAGAAATCAAATTCTGTTTTATGCTCACTGTAAACATTTTAAAATTATTTGGTTTTTAATTTTAAACAATAAGTAAAATGCTTAAGGTATTTTTTCCTAAGGAAACAAGGTTAAATTAATTTGGGGAAAAAGATAATGCGAATTCAGGATATTCTAGCTGGTTAAAGAACCTGGACTTTGGAGCCAGATTGTCTGGGTTCAAACCCCTGCTAACTACATAGGTTTAATGATAGAATCTCTTTCACAGAGTTGTTGCAAAGCAGGGGTTCTTAATCTGGGGTCTATGAAAAACTTAGGGGGTGGAGATCGGTAAATCTGAATGAGGGGAGAAAAACCATCACATGTTTATTTTTGCTAAGCTCTAAATAAAATGTAGCTTTTCTTCAATAATGAGTGCAAGCAAACCACAGTAATATTAGCAGCACAGCAATTAGAAATGAGTATAGCAACCAGAAATTTTCATATTACTTTACAGCTGTAGAGATCCCGAAATAACTAATTTCAAATTACAATGAGCTAAATGTTATCAGGCCAACTGATAAATCTTGTATTTTAATGTGTTAAAGTTCATATTACTATATTAGGCTTTTAATATTTTGATAGCTATACTTCAATATAATTGGTTTCATTTCTAATCCTATATATTTTGTTTTATTCTTTCAAAAACATTCTGAGAAGGAACTCATAGGCTTAACCAGACCACCAAAGGAGTTTTAGCATAAAAAATGTTTTATGTTAAGGTCCCCTATTGTAAAAGATTAAACATGTGATTAAGAAACTGCTTAAAAATTGCCTAGCACATATATAACCTCCATATGACCACTAGCAATAACAACATTGACAATGATGACAGTGATGGTGTCAGCTTTCCATTCAAGTTCCTAAAATTTATGGATGCAGTTTTCTTACCATTAGCACATAAAGCAATTCTACTTGGCA
The DNA here is from genome assembly GCF_028858775.2 of Pan troglodytes. Classification (NCBI taxonomy): domain Eukaryota; kingdom Metazoa; phylum Chordata; class Mammalia; order Primates; family Hominidae; genus Pan; species Pan troglodytes. Next base: position 104,545,586 of record NC_072406.2, on the reverse strand, counting down.
CCCTGGCATTCAGTGGAAAATGTTCTGGATTCCTAGTCATTTCCCCAATTTTTCAATAGGCCACGCCACTACTTAAGATTCATTTAAACCCTTTCAATTCATTTTCTTTCACCCTTATTACCCTTCTGGTAGCTTTTCTAAATGCCACCTACTTGCTGATGTTACTTCTACACCATCCCATTCACCAAGTTGGGGCATATTCATTTACAAAGCAAAAGGAGATCTGGGAAGTATCATGATTGGTTCAGGGAACAAAGAACAAATCACTGTCATTATATGAAGACAACAAAAGAGAACTAAACTAGACAAATCTAAGGACTATTACTTATTCCTAAGAACAGATGTATAGTCTTACTGGTATGGGTAATATAATTCCATGTGATTTTAAAATTATGATGGTTTTTGCCAGTTATATAGTAAACTAATAAAGAGTAAACAGTAAAATTTATAAACAGTTTAAGGAATATACATGACAAAATTGCCCTAAATCTAACATTATTCAAGATCTCCTCCTAAATCCACTTGAGTACCTAATAAGTACATTCATTATTTGATGCCGCAAGGAACTACATGTAAGGAACTTCCAGTCTAGTTAACGAACAAACATGCATACGAGGATCACAAAAAAACCACTATACCAAGCATTAAGTGCCAAGAAAAGTTGTTAGAAACCTTAATACAGAAATGTGATGAGAGACCAAGAAACAGGATGAAACAGCTGAGGTTTCAAGAAAAGGAAATAACTACAGATGAGAATTCAAGTTAGAGTGGAAAGAAAAGGTATTTGAAGAAAAACAGAGTAAGCAAGCTTAGAGATGGAAATGAACATATGTTCATAGACCAATGTGGTTGGAGCAGAAAGATTTTAAGATGAAGCTAGATATTACAAACCAGTTGGGAAAGGATGAATAACAAAGACAATCTCACTTCACAGGGTTCATTTGTGACTAATTTACAGTCTATCTGATCAAACAGGTTAATTATTTTTAAAGTATGTAGAAAAAAGTGAGGGGGGCTTTATTTATCAAAAAGATAGTTTCTCACTGGCACTAAATTAAGCAAGATAGGTACAGTAACTTAAAAAACAGCTGGTAGTAAAGCCTTTGCAGACTCAAACTGCAGGTGTTTCTTTTGGATTCTTAGGAAATTCTGGGAAATCAGACTCCTGCCTGAGAAATCACTGTGATGAAAATTGGAATGTAGCAGAATAGAAGAGTTTGAGAATATAGAAAGCAAGCGTGGAATAAGCTTTAAATTGCTGCTGTTGTATTATATATGGTGCCATAATAGTGTATTTACATGACTGCTCTAAGGAAAGAGAACAAGCACTCCTCAATTTAGAACAAGTTTGGAGATTCATACTGTGGTTAATGTAAGGAGGGCTCTATTCGACAAAGAAAAAAACTACATGTTAGGCCGGGCACGGTGGCTCACGCCTATAATCCCAGCACTTTGGGAGGCCGAGGTGGGTGGATCACCTGAGGTCAGGAGTTGGACACCAGCCTGACCAACATAGAGAAACCCCGTCTCTACTAAAAATACAAAATTAGCCGGGTGTGGTGGTGCATGCCTGTAATCCCAGCTACTCAGGAGGCTGAGGCAGGAAAATCGCTTGAACTCGGGAGGCGGAGGTTGCAGTGAGCCGAGATCGTGCCATTGCACTCCAGCCTGGGCAACAAGAGCGAAACTCCATCTCAAAAAAAAAAAAGAAAAAAAAAAGAAAAAAAGAAAAAAACTACGTGTTGCTTATTTTGTCTCAGGATTAAAAGTGTCACACCCAAGAATTGTGAAACAGAAAGCACACTATTAGGGAGACTAATATGTCCATTCATCCTAGTGGAATGGAAGTTAAAGTACCTGGATCTATCAAAGACATATAACCACAATCATGACACATTACCAAAAAGAAAAGGTGAGAATACAGTCAGCCCTCCAACTGAGGGTTCTGCATCTGTTCATTCAACTAATCTCAGGTAAAATACATTTGGAAAAAAAAGAGTCTGTACCGAACATGGAGAGACTTTTCCTTGTTATTATTTCATAACAATACAGTATAACAACTATTTGCATAGCATTTACACTGCATTAGGTATTTTTTTTTTTTGAGACAGAGTCTTGCTCGTCACCCAGGCTGGAGTGCAATGGCGTGGTCTCAGCTCACCGCAATCTCTGCCTCCCGGGTTCAAGCGATCCTCCTGCCTCAGCCTCCCAAGTAGCTGGGATTGCAGGTGTGTGCCACCATGCCCAGCTGATTTTTTTGTATTTTTAGTAGAGACGGGGTTTCACCATGTTGGCCAGGCTGGTCTCAAACTCCTGACCTCAGATGATCTGCCTGCCTCAGGCTCCCAAAGTGCTGGGATTACAGGCGTGAGCCCCTGCACCCGGCCTGTATTAGGTATTATATGTAATCTAGAGAGAACGTAAAGTGTACAGGAGGATGTGCATAGGTTATATGCAAATACTACACCATTTTATATCAGGGACTTGAGCATCCACAGAGTTTGGCATCCTTGGGAGGTCCCAGAACCAATTCCCCACGAATACTGAGCAATCATTTATTGAGTATAGTATATTCATGCCGTGCCTTTTGTCTTTGATGTTCATAAACTCTGAAAGCACAATTAATCCCATCTTAAACAAGAACCAAAAGCCCAGAAAGGTTAAGTGATCTGGCCAAGGCCACACAGTAAGCAGAGAGGCATGGATGCAACCTGGGCCATGACTCCAAATCATCAGCTTTTTTCACTGCACCATGCTGCCCTATGTATAGTGTATTCAGAGAAAAATTCACATTTACGTTTCCCATTTCTTAGAAAATTACAGCAGTACAAAAAAATACGTGTTTCATTTTACTAAGGTACTTTAAAGCAGCCATAATGTGCTTCCTCCAGAGAGGCAAATCCCTTTCAGTTTACTCCAATGGGCCATATAAATATTGTCATCTATGTGAACTACGGCACGTAAAGAATTAGGAGGCAGGTCAGGCGTGGTGGCTCATGCCTGTAATCCCAGCACTTTGGGAGGCTGAGTGGGGAGGACTGCTTGAGACCAGGAGTTCAAGGCCAGCCTGGCCAAAACAGTGAAACCCTGTCTCTACTAAAAATACAAAAAATTAGCTGAGCATGATGGCACACACCTGTAATCCCAGCTACTTGGGAGGCTGAAGCATGAGAATCGCTTGAACCCAGAGGCTGCAGTGAGCCAAGGTTGCACTACTGCACTCCAGCTTGGGCAACAGAGTGAAGGCTCTGCCTCAAAAAAAAAAAAAAAAAAAAAAAAAGAATTAGGAGGCACTGAAGATGAACTGCTACATGAGTCTGGAGAAGAAGAGAAAAATATTTCTGCAGATATGGTCAGAAGAGCATTATAAACAAGGCAGAACCTAACTAGGTCTTGAAAAATGGGTAGAGCTTTGAAAGAAAAGATGCCAAACAAAACCCAAAAACAAAAACCACCTTATGTTTGGAAGAAAGTGCGCAAGCCAGTTTGGCTTGGGCAAAAGACTTGGGTACTTATACACTTATTCATAAAGAGAAGAAAGGCTTTAAAAAGGCAGTTGGTGCCAGCTATGTACGGCATATCTTAAACATAATAGGGAGCATAATAAATGGTCTGTGAATAATGGTGAGTGTCCTGAAGGACAGGCTAAAGAATATGATCTCTTTTTTTTTTGAGACAGGGTCTTGCTCTGTGGCCCAGGCTGGAGTGCAGTGGCATGCTGCAATCTCAGCTCACTGCAACCTCCATAACCTGGGCTCAGGTGATCCTCCCATCTCAGCCTCCCCAGTAGCTGCAATTACAGGTGTGGACCACCACACCCAGCTATTTTTTCTTTCTTTCTTTTTTTTTTAAGTAGACACAGGGTTTCTCCATGTTGCCCACGCTGGTCTCAAACTCTTGGGCTCAAGCAATCTGCTCCTCTCGGCCTCCCAAAGTGCTGGGATTACAGGCATGAGCCACTGAGCCCAGCCAGATCTTTTTTTCTTTTCTTTTCTCTTTTTTTTTTGAGACAAGGTCTTGCTTTGTTATACCCAGGCTGGAGTGCAGTGATGTGATAATGGCTCGCTGCAGCCTCAATCTCCCAGGCTCAAGTGAACCTCCCGCTTCAGCCTCCTGAGTAGCTGGGAGTATAGGCATGCACCACTACACTGGTTACTTTTTTATTTTTTGTAGAGACGGGGGTCTTAGTATTTTGCTCAGGTGGGTCTCAAACTCCTGAGATCAGGCGATCCTCCTGCCTCAGCCTCCCAAAGTGCCCAGCCCTGAACTTAATCTCAATAAGCAGTAAGAAAATACAAGTTTTGAGCAAATGAGGCAATTTAAAAAAATGGTGCTTCTGCATGATTATTCTAAGCACTGATATGTCACAAAGAATGAAAAGAAAGACATCATGATACAAAAGAGGGTCTCCTATGTACTAAGGCCCTTGTGGGAAAATAGGATAGGGAATACAGGCAGTTTCTGTTCTCAGTGAACTTCCAGATGAATATGTGTGTGTGTGGGAAGCTCTGAGACATGGGACAAGTATATTAAAAAATTTACAGTATAATGTGATACACTATAATAAATGCAACAAGGTTCTACTGAAACACAGAAAGGAGTTACTAACTCTGTTTGGGGGAGCTGTGCAAGGTGTCACTGTGGTATTTCAGCTGAATTCAATATGGGTAAGACTTCACCAGGTGTTAGGAGGGAGGAAGGCACCTAAAGCAAAAATAAAGAAATGAAAGAGCAGGATATGTTCAGGGGTCAATGAAGGGGAGTGCAGGAAAGGATGGTTAAGGTAGGTTGGGGCTGGATTATAGTAACAGATCAAAGCACGTTACCCCGTTGAAAGTTTACGTTTTATCCTTTTACGTGACACAGAGACTGGCAGATTTTTAAGTATAGAAATCGCATGATTATAACTGTGCTTTGGCTAATTCTAGTGCCACTCTGTAGGCCAAACTGGACCAAGTGAAAAATTGAAGCTAGAGAAAGGAAAATCAACAATATGTGATGAACAAGTGGATCTGGAAGGAAAGAAGGCAGCAAAAAAATGTAAATAGGCCGGGCAAGGTAGCTCATACCTGTAGTCCTAACACTTTGGGAGGCCAAGGTAGGATTGGTGGAGAACAGGAGTTTGAGACAGCCTGGGCAACATAGTGAGACCCGTCTCTATCCCCCTCCCCACCAAAAAAAAAAGTTTAAAAAAAATTAGCTGGGCATGCTGGCTTGCCCTGTGCTCCTAGCTACTTGGGAGGCTTGAGCCTGGGAGTGCAAGACCCTGTTTCTTTAACAAAAACAAAGAAAACAAGAAAAACTTATGTTTTGGCTAGCTTCATGCCTGTAATCCCAGCACTATGGGAGGCTGAGGCAGGAGGGTCACTTAAGCTCAGGAGTTTGAGACCAGCCTGGGCAACATGGCGAAAGCCCGTCTCTACTAAAAATACAAAAATTAGCTGGACATGCAGTCCCAGCTAGTCAGGAGGGTGAGGTGGGAGGATATTTTGAGCCGGAGGGTGGGGGATGGAGGTTGCAGTAAGCCGAGATGGGCCACTGCACTCCAGCCTGGGCGACAGAGCCAGACCCTGTCTCAAAAACAAACAAATAAAATTTATGTTTTATAGCTGGTGGACAAGAAGACTGGTAATATCAAAGACCAAAAATTGAGAAGTCAAGATAAGTAGCTTAGTTTTAGATTGATTGGCAATACTGTATACACACAAATGGAAATGTCCACTGGGCAGGTAGAAATTAGGTGCTAAAGGAAATGAGGAAAAGAGGTCAGGAATAAAGACACAGATCTGGGAGTTGTTTGAATAAACAGGAAATAGAGTGAGTAAGTGTTCTTTTTCAAAATAGTAAATGCTGAGAATTGAACCATACATAGAAATTGAAGGAAGAAAAAGGTAACGTGATTCTGAAGGATAAAAAGTCCTGAAGAAAATGTCATTATATTTACTAAGAAATTATTGGTGACCTTTAGTATACATATACATATAGAGAGAGAGAGATCGTGCAGTGGCACGATCTCAGCTCACTGCGACCTTTGCCTCCCAGGTTCAAGCGATTCTTGTGCCTCAGCCTCCCGAGTAGCTGAGATTACAGGTATGTGCCACTATGCCCTACTAATGTTTGTATTTTTTGTAGAGATGGGGATTCGCCATGTTGGCCAGGCTGGTCTTGAACTCCTGAGCTCAAGTGATTGGCCTGCCTCGGTCTTCCAAAGTGCTGGGATTACAGGTGTGAGCCACTGCACCCAGCCCTTCAGTATACTTTCAGTAGAGCTAATGACAAGAAAGGGGAATGAAAGTCAAATTATCAGGAGAAATAATAAAGAGAAAATAAGAATCTAAATGTCATAAACAAGACTGGATTAAAAAAGAAAAAAGGCCAGGTGTGATGGCTCATGCCTGAAGTCCCAGCACTTTGGGAGGCCGAGGCAGGTGGATCATGAGGTCGGGAATTTGAACCAGTCTGGCCAACACAGTGAAACCCTGTCTCTACTAAAAATACAAAAAATTAGCTGGGTGTGGTGGCATGTGCTTGTAGTCCCAGCCACTTGGGAGGTTGAGGTGGGAGAATCACTTGAACTCAGGAGGTGGAGGTTGCAACAGTGAGCCGAGACCACGCCATTGCACTCCAGCTTGGGTGGCAGAGTGAGACTCTGTCTCAAAAAAAAAAAAAAAAAAAATTGAAAGCTGGATGTGGTGGAACACACCTGTAGTCCCCCACTTTGGGAGGCCGAGGCGAGAGGATCACTTGAGCTCAGGAGTTTGAGACCAGCCTGGGCAACGTGGTGAAACTCCGTCTCCACAAAAAAAATACAAAAAATCAGCCAGGTGTGGTGGTGCACACCAGTAGTCCCAGCTACTCTGGAAGCTGAGGTGGGAGGATCACTTGAGCCTGGGAGGTTGAGGCTGTAGTGAGCCGTGACTGTGACCCTCCACTCCAGCCTGAGCAATGGAGTAAGACCCTGACTCAAAAAAAAAAAAAAAAAAGTAGTCTATTAATATACTTTTCTATATAAAAGCATTAAACCAAGAAGGATGGAAGAATATAAACCCATTTTATGATAGTGGAGTGGGGATGAGAAGATATGCCATTGGGGATGGTGGTCAAAGGGGATTTAATCTAATCTATGATGTTTCCATTTTTTACATATATCTGGAAATAAATATAATTGATGATGATTTTTAATTCTGGGCATTGGTCTGTAATTGTCAACATGGTGATGTGATTGAGAAAAAGAGGTCAACTGACAAAGAGAATGTGAAATTGTTTATACAGCATGCTCCTATCAGAGTATAGCTTCCTTGGTCTTCAAAGGGGTATACATCTGTGGATAACACTCTCACAGAGGCAGAAATCTAATTCACTTTACCATTGTGGGAGGGGGCTGGAAGAATAGACCACTCTCTCTGCTCTTTCTGCCATCTGACCATTCTGGGGACATTCTGGCTACACTCCTTGCCTATTTACTAGATGCAAGTAAGTGATGCAAAACAACCTCAACAAATTAATGTGTGTTTATTTTAAGACGGGGGAAGCAGAAGTAGTTTCCAAAAGCATTTCTCAGTAGGTCCAGGCTTCAAATCAGAGGTCCATTCCTGCAGTTTGTTATAATATTCTTTGCATTGTTCTCTGTAAATTCACTCCTAACTTTGAGAAGTTTTAGAGAAAAATGAGAATGTCGGTGGTCAAAGAGAAAGTAATATATAACAACTTCTTATTAAAGAATTGAAGCAATGAAAGACAGAAGAGCTAACTAAGGTTCAAAAGGCCTGACATAAAGGGTTTGGGCTTATGAATGGTTATCATTTCAGGGAAATGATATTTGTGACACTGAAACATTCATGACACTAGAAAAATCACTCCCCTTTCCACCATTCTTGTTTCCCCACAACAACTTAAAAGGTTCAAATAATAAATTTATATAAAACACTTATAGTTTATAAAAACGAAAGGCAATCCAAAGAATATATATCCATATGGTCAGGAGCAGTGGCTCACCCCTGTAATCCCAGCACTTTGGGAGGCGGAGGTAGGTGGATCACCTGAGGTCAGGAGCTCGAGACCAGCCTGACCAACATAGAGATACCCAGTCTCTACTAAAAATACAAAATTAGCCAGGCGTGGTGGCACATGCCTGTAATCCCAGCTACTCGGGAAGCTAAGGCAGGAGAATCACTCGAACCCGAGAGGCGGAGGTTGTGGTGAACCGAGATCGCGCCACTGCCCTCCAGCAGCCTGGGCAACAAGAGCGAAATTCCATGAAAAAAAAAAAAATTCCATATATATATGTACGTATGTATATATATATGTATGTATATGTATTCTTTCCACCTACAAATATTACAGTAATCAAAGTTACCGATATAAACAAATAATAGCTAAACTAAAGTGAGTTATTTGCAAAGGACAAGGGAATTCAACTTCAGCTATTAAGAAGTTGCCACAGGCCAGGCACGGTGGCTCACGCCTGTAATCCCAGCACTGTGGGAGGTCAATTTCGGCAGATTACGAGGTCAGGAGATCGAGACTATCCTGGCTAACACGGTGAAACCCCGTCTCTACTAAAAATACAAAAAAATTAGCTGGCCTTAGTGGCGGGTGCCTGTAGTCCCAGCCACTCGGGAGGCTGAGGCAGGAGAATGGCGTGAACCCAGGAGGCACAGTTTGCAGCGAGCCAAGATTGCGCCACTGCACTCCAGCCTGGGCGACTGAGCGAGACTCTGTCTCAAAATAAATAAATAAATAAAATAAATAAATAAATAAAAGAAGTTGTCACCAGTTGGCCCAAGTGACAGAGTGAGACTTCGCCTCAAAAAAAAAAAAAAAAAAAGTTGCCTCAAGTTTAAAAACCCTGAAAGATTAAATGGTATAAATTGAACATACCATTCATATTACAATTAAAATAGTCTTCACTTTGACAGTTCAGACAACACAAACACCCCTGGAATTGAAGCTCCATAAGGGCATTTTTGTTATGTTCAATTCACCACTATATACCAAGGGCCTAGAATAGTACTGGGCATATGAAGACACTCAGTATTTGTTAAATAAATTCAATAAATGTAAATGTTTAATAATTGATTTACTGTAAAATAACATTTTTTTTTAAGACAGGGTCTTGCTCTGTTACCTGGGCTGTAGTACCCAGGGGCACAAACACAGCTCACTACAGCCACGACCCCCAAGGAATCCTTCCACCTCAGCTTCCTGAATATTTGGGACCACAGGCATGTGCCACCAGGCCTGGCCTAATTTTTAACATTTTTGTAAAGACTGAGTCTTGCCATGTTGCCCACACTGGTGTCTAACTCCTGGGCTCAAGCAATCCTCTCATCTCGGCCTCCCAAAGTGCTGGGATTACAGGCATGAGCCACTGTGCCTGGCCTCAATAAAATACGTAACTTAACCTAAAAGCAACAGAACAATATGTAACACACATTTCCTTAGTCTTCACGAAGATAAAACCTGCATTAAAGAAATAAACAAATGAACAGTTATCTGAGCTAAATTCTGTCCCTCAAAAATTGCCACCAAAAACCAGGTTGGGGAGAAGCCAAATTCATGAAAAGAATTCTGGGTCCTAATAGGCTGACATATTTTAGTCTCTTGGCCCTGTTGGTATTCCTCAAGTGAACCATGTTGAGTATCTTTGTGTTCAACTTGCAGTAGGGCCAGCCCAGGTGAAGAAAGCTGTAAACATAAAGTAGATGGGGGAAAAATGGCCAAACCGGTTTACATTAGTCTTAAGTGCCTTCTATTTGGCTAACATAGAGTGTTTTGCTGTTTTATAGAGATGTATGTTTCATTTGCTGTAGCCCTGTGAAGTAGGGTTCTCATTTTATAAATGATAATATACATAGTGTCAGAATCTAAGTTCAAAGTCACATAGCTAGTAAGTGGCAAAATTCGAATTTCATACTTTCTATCTCTGAGCCCAAGCTTTACTCACTATACCCTACTATCTCTTATCATGAAAGATATCACTGACTTAGGACTTAGGGCAGTAGGTTTCTGCCATATCTAAAACATTTAAAAAGCTTTAAAATATAGATGCCCAGGCTCTACCCTACAGAAATTTTTGATCTTATTGGTCTTACGGTCCAGCAACCATGCATATTCTGAAATGCTCCCCAGGTAATTCTAACATGGAAGTAGGTTGCCAACTACTAATCTAGACAATAACGGTCTTTGAAAGTCATGTTAAAAATCTACCTTAAGGTATGTCAAAAGAGTACAAAGATGAGAGTAGTACAAAGATGAGAGTAAGCCAGTGTCATAGTCACCTACTTCAGTAAATGGCAGCCAGAATCTTCACATTTCTGTTAATAAGTTTTAAATGCCTCACTGGCTTTTTTTTTTTTGAGATGGAGTTTCGCTCTGTCACTCAGGCTGGAGTACAATGGTGCGATCTCAGCTCACTGCAACCTCCGTCTCCCAGGTTCAAGCAATTCTCATGCCTCAGCCTCCCGAGAGTTGGAACTACAGGCCCACGCCACTACGCCTGCCTAATTTTTGTATTTTTTTTTTTTTTTTTTTTTTTAGTAGAGACAGGGTTTCCCCATGTTGGCTAGGCTGGTCTCAAAGGCCTGAGCTCTAGTGATCTGCCTGCCTTGGCCTCCCAAAGTGCTGGGATTACAAGGGTGAGCCACCGTGCCCAGGCTCACTCTTTGGCTTCTTACTTTTATGGAAATATCCAAAGAGCATATGAAAAGTTAGGTCAGCTTTTGGACATAAGAACTTTTCTAGGCCGGGCACGATGGCTCATGCCTGACAACCCAGCACTTTGGGAGGCTAGGCGGGAGGATCACTTGAGCCTAGGAGTTTGAGACCAGCACAGGCAACATGGCAAAACTCTGGCTCTATAAAAATACAAAAAATTAGCTGGGCATGGTGGTATGTGTTGTGGTCCCAGCTACTAGGGAGGCTGAGGTAGGAGGATGACCTGAGCCCGGGAGGCGGGGGTTGCAGTGAGTTGAGATCATGCCAATGCCACTGCCACTGCCACTGCATTCCAGTCTGGGCAACAGAGACCCTGTCTCAAAAAAAGAAGAAAAAAAGTCACTATGTAAAAATGAAAAGCAGGAGGCCCTCAAAGGAAAAAAATTAACTACAAAATACCCCACATCAGAACAGGGTCTCAACAGAATAGAACTGGCAGTGGCAGGTGGTCTCCTCTGGGCATATTTTAATTTGCCACAATTTGCCAATTTACAATGAAAGGAAAACCTGGTAAATTATCAGACCCCCTAGACAACTGGGGAAACTGACAAATAAGTTTGTGCATTAGTTCATACAACAAATACTTACTGATTACCTACTGAGTACCAGGCTCTGTTCTGGGATTCAAGATAAACAATAGTAAGTTTCTGCTTCCAAGAGCTTATAAACCACACACATATCACACACACATATATATAAAGCAGTCAATACAATTGTCAGAATGTTGACCTGAAACAAGGGCTGGATGAATCACCAGTTATCTCAACTGAAAAAAATCAGTGACATAATTCCTATTAACTGAGATGGCTCAAAATTCTAAGCTCCAAAAAAATGTCTGTCACTCTGGAAGGATATGTACCCTTGGGTCATTTGTGTTCTGGGTGTGGCAGGCCCAAAAGCATTTAACTGGGTATAAACTCAATTAAGGGAGGGCCTTCATTTAACACCTTACAGTTGGAATTTTACTGAGTACAAAGAGTTGGTACCACTTGCTGAAATGGGTGGCAAGTGGTGTCTATTGAGAATTGTAAGCAACCACAAACATCATGAATTAGCTTGTACAACTTGCTATGCCAGGAAGTAAGACTTGGCTCGGGGGAAATGTGGATCTAGAGTCTCCAAAAACTCATGGTAGGACCCACGGACTAGAATTTCAACAGCAGAGGGCGGTGCACCCGACTTCACAAAGAGTTTTACCGACTGGGGCCCCCCAAGAATGGGCAACTGGACTCCTGTACGAGCTGAAACGTCTTCAATGAACTCAACGATCGTCAAGTACACTAAATGTTCAGCGTTGGACTCATTTGGCTGTTTTCCATAACCTCTACTCTGGTCTGACCGTTAAATCTCCCTTGCGGATACTCTGACCTTACAGTTCGGAGGTGGGGACGGGATGGGGCGGGGGGGCGGGGGGTGCGGGCTCAGGGAAAGTGGGAGAATGAAATCAGCCTATCAGGCTTTCCAAAAGAATGCTTATCATTGGTTCTCAGACAGAGACTTAAAATTATCAGGGGGTCATTCCCCTGAAAGATAATCCGGTTCTTGCCAGTGACATCGCTGACAAACACTTCACAAGTTGGGGAGGGGGAAGGGGGTGGGGAAGAGGGTAAGGAAAACTAATTTTGTGGATTAACAGGAGTCCCTCTCAGGTCAAAACGGGGTTCCAAGGAAACCAGACGCCACTCCTTAGCTAAGTTTCACCCAAAGTCTACGACCCAGGCCGCTCGCTCTGTCCTCCCCCAGGTCTAGACTCCAAACTTTTTGCCCCTCTCACGGCCCCCTGGCCGTGGAACTCCTCCCGGCACGCCGGGTTCTGCTCACCAAGAGCCTCGAGGGCGGGCGCGGGCAGGGCCAGAGCGAGGGTCGGCGGCTCCCGGTCCCCCCCACAGCTGCCCGTACCTGTCCAGCATCTGCTGTAGGGCTTGGTCCGGCATCTTCCGCGGAGCCGGCGCACACGGCCTTCCCCAGTGGACCCGCTCAAGGCCAGGCCCAGGGACAATAGCACAGAGAGGCGGCGGAATAGGCCGCAGTCCGGCGGCAGCCGCGAACCCGTCACCCAGCTTCCCGGGGCAGCTCCGCTAGCCTGGCGGCGGCGGTGCAAGGCCTGCGGGAGTCCGGCGGAGGCGGCGGAGAGCGAGGAGGAGGAGCCTGAGGCGGGGAGGCGGCGATCGCGGCCCGGGTTCCTGTCCGTCGGCCCGAGGTTCCGGTCCATGGACCACGGGAGCCGAGTTGCTGCCGGGGAGGAGCTACCTTTGTGAGGTAAGAGTCGCCGCCTCCGTGCGCGCCGGGGTTACGACGCAGGGCGGCCCAGAGCAGCCTGGGAGATGTAGTCTTCGGACCGTCCCCACTAGAGGCTGCACAGCCCGCCCGGACCAACGCCTCCGCGCCTGCCGCCGTCCGGCCGGCGCCCTCCCGTTTCCTTCCTCCAGGGGGAAAAAATGTCTTTCGGGCCGCTTTCCAGGAAGCAGCAGGATGCGCCGCTCCACTGTCGGTAGCAACAAGGTCAGCCCTCCCTGCCTGTTTGTTTTTGCCTCCGCTCTTGCCCTCAGGTGGGACCGAGCCAGGTGAGGGGAGGGGGTTGAAGGGCCATTTCTTATCAGGGTCCCCGGCCCCGGCCGTGGCGTCGGGGCGGTCAGTGGCGGCAGTGGGGGTGGCAGAAACTCCTTCCGAAGCCCCCGGCGCTGGAGCCAGCCTCTCCTGCGGCAGAGCCCATTTTGGGGGAATTACACCACCTCCGCGAGGGGTCGGCTGGTTTGGTGCGTGAGGTTCTTCTTGAGGGGGCGGGCAAATAGGGACTGCCTGGACCAGACAGCTTCCACCCGAGTCTCTCAGTGTGTGTTTGGGGCTGGGGAGTGGGGGGAAGGAAAGATGATTCTCTCCCTCTCCAGGAACCTTCTCAAATGTGCCTGGGCTTTCCAGGGCTCGCCGACAGTCTCCAAATGGAACACGTTGGTGAATAAACAGCTCTTGCTTACTCAGCTGTGGGTTGTCAGGGATGTTTGTTTCTCTCTCTGCTGCTGGTCACTGTTAACCGTTTCTAGTCGCGTTGACACCTTCAAGCAGGTGGATTGGGAGTGGCGGGGGTGGGGAATCAAAAAGGAGAAATCATCAGTCACTCCTTGGGTCAGCTTCTGACGTTCGAGGGATAGCTTTGGCGGGAGGAAAGAGCTGTCGGCTCAAATGAATGCGTTTTTTGGACGACTTGTGGCGTTTTCTCTAGGGCTGTGATTGGTAGGACGCTGGTAGTTTTCCCTTGATTATGTCTAATATCTGCTACAAGGTGTTTGATTTTTTAAAAAATGAAAATGTGTTTTTAAAGCTCTTTTTATATGTAGAATTTTACAATCAACTTTTCATTATCTGTTCAAAATTTGCGAAGTATATTTGAACTAGAGTGTTCATTGCTGGGAAAAAACAACAAACCCAAAAAATGTGACCAGAAGCTTACTTGGCCTCCAATTTTTGAAATATGTTTTTGAGAAACAGCACCCCCCCCCACCACACACATACACACACACTCCTCCTAGGGAAAGAAAATGAGTATTTAGTTTAATCGGGGTGTCTAATATTTTATATATATTTGTATTATATATAATATATTATATATATAATATATAATATATTATATATATTATATATAATATATATTATATATAATATATATATTATATAATATATAATATGTTATATAATATATATTATATATTATATATATTATATATATATTATATATTATATATATATATTATATATTATATATATTATAATATATATTATATATATATAATATATAATATATATAATATAAATAATATATTTATTATATAAATAATATATAAATAATATAAATAATATATGTAATATAAATAATATAAATAATATATGTAATATAAATAATATAAATAATATATATAACATATAATAATATATATTATATATAACATATATAATATATAATATATTATATATTACATATATTATATATAATATATTATATAATATATTATATATATTATATATAATATATATAATATATTATATATAATATATCATATATAATATATTATATATAATATATATAATATATTATATATGATATATTATATATATTATATATATAATATATTATATATAATATATATAATATATTATATATATTATATATATAATATATTATATATAATATATTATATAATATATTATATATATTATATATAATATATATTATATATAATATATTATATATATTATATATATTATATTATATATATTATATATATAATATATTATATATAATATATTATATATATTATATATAATATATTATATATAATATATTATATATAATATATTATATATAATATATTATATATATTATATATAATATATTATATATAATATATATAATACATTTATAGTATATAATACATATATACATTTATAATATATAATACATATATATATATATTTTTTTTGGTAGAGACGCGGTCTCGCCATGTTGCCCAGGCTGGTCTTGCAACTCCTGGGCTCAAGCGAGCCACCCTCATTGGTCTCCCAAAGTGTTGGGATTACAGGTGTGAGTCACCGCATGTGACCAGTGTCTAATATTTTATTTAATTAATTCATTTATTAATTCATTTATTTTGAGAGATGGAGTCTTGCTCTGTTGCCCAGGCTGGAGTGCAGTGGCGCTGTCTTGACTCACTGCAAGCTCCACTTCCTGAGTTCAAGTGATCCTTCTAGCCTCAGCTTCCCAAGTATCTGGGACTACAGGTGTGTGCCACCACACCCAGCTAATTTTTGTGTTTTTTAGTAGAGATGGGGTTTCACTATATGTTGACCAGGCTGGTCTCGAACTTCTGACCTCAGGCGATCAGCCCGTCTCGGCCTCCCAAAGTGCTGGGATTACAGGGGCGAGCCACCGCGCCTGGTCTATTTTATTTTTTTGAGACGGAGTCTCGCTGTGTTGCTCAGGATGGAGTGCAGTGGCACTATCTTGGCTCACTGCAGTCACCTCCTCCGGGCTCAGGTGATTATCGTGCCTCAGCCTCCGGAGTAGCTGGGATTACAGGCTCGCACCACCATGCCTGGCTAACTTTTGTATTTTTGGCAGAGGCAGGGTCTCACCATGTTGACCAGGCTGATCTTGAACTGATCTCAGGTGATCTGCCTGCCTCGGCCTCCCATAGGGCTGGGATCATAGATGTGAGCCACCGTGCACAGCCCGGTGTCTTAACATTTTAAATTATTATTTTTTGCTCCTTGTGCTGTGTCAGTCTAACCTTATTGTGTACTTATTTCTTAAGCAGTTGTCAGCCATGGGAGTTGGATATATACTTCCTGCTTAAAAACAGAATTTTATCCCAGCATATGGATTAAGTACACTAGTACAAACTCCAAGATTCTAAGATCTTAACCAATGTTAGAATGTCTGTTTCAACTGAAATTGGAAAATATGATACCTTTTGTTGATAGCAAAGACATGTGCACGTTGACCTTATACCAACAAATGGATTTTATGTTTGCATTTTTATGAAAAGTCAGCTTTCTGGCTGTGTCAAAAACCTTTTAAAGTAGAAAAAAATCCTGTTACTGGTCTAAAGAGTGATTAGCATGTGACCCAGTAATTCCACTTCTAGGTATTTTCAAGAGAAATGAAAACATGTCTACACAAAATCTTGTTTGTGAATGTTTATAGCAGCATTATTCTGGTTTTTTTTTTTTTTTTGAGACAGGGTCTCGCTTTGTCATCCAGGCTGGAGTGCAGTGGCGCCAGCTCACTGCATCCTCAGCCTCAGGGGCTCAAGCACTCCCCCTGCCTCAGCCCCCCAAGTAGCTAGGACTACAGGGGCGCGCCACCATGTCTGGCTTAAAAAAATTTTTTTTGTAGAGATGGTGTTTTGCCATGTTGCCCAGGCTGGTTTCGAACTCATGAGCACAAATGATCCTCCCACCTCAGCCTCCCAAAATGCTAGGATTACAGGCATGAGCCACAGCACCTGGCCTACAGCATTATTCTTGATAGCCAAAAAGTGGAAACCCAAATATCCACCAGTTGATGAATGGATAAACCACATGTGGTGTATCATACAATAGAATATTATTAGGAGAAAACAAGGAATAAAGTTATGATACATGCTATAACATGAAAGAACCTTGAAAACATTACACCAAGTGAGAGGAGCCAGTCACAAAGACCACATATTGTATGATTCTGTTTGCATGAAAAGTCAAGAATAGGCAACTCCATAGAGACGGAAAGTAGACTAGTGATTGCATAGGGCTGAAGGAGTTGGGGAGAAATGGGGAGTGACTGCTAATGAGTATGAGGTTCCTTATTAGAGGGATGAAAGTATTCTAGAATTAGATAATGGTTCTGGTTATATAATTTTGTGAATTATATCACAAATAAGATAAAATTAGATTATGGTAATAGTGGCAAAACTGTAAATATACTCAAAAACCCATTGTACACTTAAAAGGGGTGAATTTTAATGTTACGTAAATTACATCTCAATAAAGCTTTTAAAAGAGTAATTAGCTCCACAGAAAATGTTCATAAGGGTATCTAAAAAGAAGCGTATAAACAGATAACTGATAATTCTTTATTACCAACTTTGTTTCTTATTAGTATGGGCAAAAATAGTGATTGATAAAACTCAGAAAATAAATTAATCCTAACATTTGAAATGGGTGACACATATTGTGTGAATTTCAATATTGTTTGTCAGCTTTGTTTTTTGTGGTCTTACATTTTCCAATAAGACTCAGAATAATTGGAATTACAATATATTCTCTGATTTTGAAGGAAAAAAGTCTAGATTATTAAGACCTTAATCTGACCAAAACCACATTGAAATGCACTCCTGCATTTATATGTAGGATTGAAAATCTATGATAGTGGCGCATACCTGTAGTCCCAGCTACTCAGGAGGCTGAGATAGGAGAATTGCTTGAACCTGGGAGGCGGAGGTTGCAATGAGCCGAGATCGCACCACTGCACTCCAGCCTGGCAACAGAGTGAGACTCCGTCTCAAAAAAAAAAAAAGTCTATGATAAATGATATTCAGCCAAGAGAGTAACCAGCATGACTATAGACAAAAACAGCTTTTTCCTCAGAGATATATTTTGAAATAGAAATTAACCTACAGAAAATATTTAAAGATTCTCCCAAGTTCAGAGGACAAGAACAAAGCTTGACGATGTAGAGTTCTAAAGAGTTGGGATTATAGGCGCACACCACTATTTTAATAATTCTGTAATGGATTTAGAGATAACTGAGTATGAGCTGCTCTAAATATGTCAGAAAATTTAAAATAATATACCACTCTAATGTTCTTCCATCATACTTGTTTTGAACTGTCTACCATAAAGGGGCCTGGAGTATTCCTTACAGAAATGGTATAATATTTTTAGGTGCCTTCTAAGGAGAACTGTCAATTGCCAAATTTGGTGATAAACTGCAGGCTGAGTCCTCATTCCAAGCTACAGAAAGTTTTTTTTTCATTAATTCCTTCAGCAGGTGTTTCCAGAAAATATATGCATAGGTATGCTAGTAGCAAATTATAACTATACCTATGTTTTTGTTTTTTTTTTAGATAGAGTCTTGCTCTGCTGCCCAGGCTGGAGTGCAGTGGTGCCATCTCAGCTCACTGCAACCTCCCACTCCCAGGTTCAAGAGATTCTCATGCCTCAGCCACCTGAGTAGGTGGGATCACAGGCATGCATCACCACGCCCAGCTAATTTTTGTATTTTTAGTAGAGATGAGGTTTCTCCATGTTGCCCAGGCTGGTCTTGAACTCCTGACCTCAAGTGATCCACTTGCCTTGGCCTCCCAAAGTGCTGAGATTGCAGGCATGAGCCACTGTGCCTGGCCTATAGCTACCCTTCAGAGGCATACAATCTACATACCTAAATATGTTTGTATTTAGAAAAATAAAAGCAGGCTGGGTGTGGTAGCTCACGCCTGTAATCCCAGCACTTTGGGAGGCCGAGGTGGGCAGATCACAAGATCAGGAGATCGAAACCATCCTGGCTAACACAGTGAAACCCTGTCTCTACTAAAAATACAAAAAATTAGCCGGGCATGGTGGCGGGCGCCTGTAGTCCCAGCTACTCGGGAGGCCAAGGCTGGAGAATGGCGTGAATCCATGAGGCGGAGCTTGCAGTGAGCCGAGATTGTACCACTGCACTCCAGCCTGGGGACAGACTCCCTCTCAAAAAAAAAAAAAAAGAAAAAAGCAAATAAAACAGAGTATAATAATGAAATATTGTATAATGATAACATGATAGCATTTGAGGAAGTGTCAAATAAACAGCATAGAAATTTAGAGTGATGTAGAAGTTCCACTGGAAACTGTTGTGGACTGGTGTGTTAAAGAGAGCTTTGTAAAACCAATTTAGGCTCTACTTTGTAGCAAGAGGAGTAATTAATGTAGGTGAAGAGGTAAAGAAGGATCTTGGGTCTGGGTAAGAATGAAAGGATGTAAAGAAAGAAGTTATCCTTTATAACTTGAACTATAGATCTGTTATGTAAGTGGAAAATATGAAGGGCTGGTGCTGTGGTTTGAATGTGTCCCCCAATGTTCATATGTTAGAAACTTAAATTCTGGCTGAGCACGGTGGCTCATGCCTGTAATCCCAGCACTTTGGGATGCCGAGGCGGGCAAATCACTTGAGGTCAGGAGTTCGAGACCAGCCTGGCCAACATGGTGAAACCCCATCTCTACTAAAAATACAAAAATTAGCCAGGCATGGTGGTGTGTGCCTATAATCCCAGCTACTCGGGAGGCTGAGGCAGGAGAATCACTTGAACCCAGGAGGCGGAGGTTGCAGTGAGCTGAGATTGTGCTGCTACACTCCAGCCTGGGCAACTGAGTGACACTGTGTCTCAAAAAATAAAAATAAAAAAGAAAGCAAGCAAGCAAGAAAGAAACTTTAATGCAGCAGTCTTGAGAGATGGGATTATTAAGAGGTGATGAGGTTGTGAGGGCTCTGCCCTCATGAATGGATTAATATAGTTATCAAGGGAATGAGTTCATTATCTTGAGAGCAGGTTTGTTATAAAAGTGAGTTTGGTCTTCTCTTGCTCTCTGTCTTGCACTTTCACCATGTGATTCCTTCTGCCATATTATGGTGCAGCAGGAAGGCTCTTACCAGTTTATGCCCCTTGATCTTGGACTTCCCAGCCTCCAGAACTGTGAACCAAGTAAATTTCTTTTCTTTATAAATTACCTATTCTCAGGTGTTCTGTTATAGAAGCATAAAATGGACGAAGACAACTGGTTAAATCGGGAGAATAGTTAAAAAACCTTGAATCTATTAATTCATTTAAAAAATATTGGTTGTATGTGACAGGCGCTAAGCTAGGGACTGAAGATACAATGATGAGCAAAAACAAGCACAGTTTTTACCTTGTTTGTGGGGTTTATAGTTTATTATGAGAAGGATTATCACATAAATAAATGTATCAAATTGCAAATGTGGTGCATAGTGTTGTGAGAGATTATAACTAGGATTTGACTTAGACCAGGAGGTCATGGAAAGTTTCTCTGAGGTAGTGTCTGTTATACCGAGGCCCCAAGAAAAGCAGGCATTAACTAGATAAAGGGAAGAGGGAAGAACATTCCAGGCCAAAGAACAGTGTGTACAAATGCCTTGTGAAGGAAATGATGAATAGAAGAAACTGAAACAAAAAGGAGATCTTGAGGCAAGAGAAAACCAAAAATATCAGTGAGTGAAAGGCTATGAAACAAAGAGCTTTGTAGGCCAGTTTAAGGAATTTTGCCCTACCCTAGGAGAGGAGGAAGCTGCTTGTGGGAGGGTTTAGGCATAAGAAATAGACCCCATTCTGGCCGGGCGTGGTGGCTCATGCGTGTAATCCCAGCACTTTGGGAGGCTGAGGAGGGCAGATGACGAGGTCAAGAGATGGAGACCATCCTGGCCAAAATGGTGAAACTCTGTCTCTACTAAAAATACAAAAATTAGCTGGGTGTGGTGGTGTGCGCCTGTAGTCCCAGCTAGTCAAGAGGCTAAGGCAGGAGAATTGCTTGAACCCTGGAGGCGGAGGTTGCAGTGAGCCGAGATTGCACCACTGCACTCCAGCCTGGTGACAGAGTGAGACTCTGTCTCAGGAAAAAAAAAAAAAGAGATCCCATTCTGGGCCGGGCACAGTGGCTCACACCTGTAATCCCAGCACTTGGGAGGCTGAGGCAGGTGGATCACCTGAGGTCAGGAGTTCGCGACCACCCTGGACAACATGGTGAAACCCCGTCTCTACTAAAAATACAAAAAAATAGCCAGGTGTGGTGGCGAGGACCTGTAATCCCAGCTACTCGGGAGGCTGAGGCAGGAGAATTGCTTGAACTGGGGAGGCGGAGGTTGCAGTGCGCGGAGATCATGCCACTGCACTCCAGCCTGGGCCACAGAGTGAGACCTTGTCTCAAAAAAAAAAAAAAAAGAAAGAAAAAGAAAATAGAAATAGACCCCATTCTGTAGGAACTGGGAAGTTAACTTGTAGTGGTTCCTAAACCTGCTATGAGTCAGAGAACTGCCCTGGAAATTTTGATCTGTGTGCCCTGCAGTGGTGCCTAATTAGCTGTCTTTTTAACAAGTTCTCTAAGTGATTATTAATGTTAGAGAATCTCTGCAAAGATAACATAGGTTTGAGTCTTAACATTGATACTCAGAAGCTTGGCGATTTGATTTGGGCAGGTTACAGAATCTCTTTTAGTCAGATTCTTCATCTCCAGCGGAAGGGGGGAGAATTATAGATCCTCCCTTTTTGAATTCCTGGGAGGAATAAATGAGAAAATTCATTTAAATTGTTCAGTACAAGGCCAGACATGTGGTTAAGGGCTCTTAATAATTATTACTGAAAGTTCTTCAGTAAAGGTGAGGGTGATTTAGGGGATTTTTATTTTTATTTTTATTTTTGAGAGAGTCTCACTGTCACCCAGGCTGGAGTGCAGTGGTGAAATCATGGCTCACTGTGGCCTTGCCTACCGGGCTCAGGTGATCCTCCCACCTCAGCCTCCTGAGTAGCTAGGACTACAGGCACACGCCACCATGCCCAGATAATATTTTGTATTTTTTGTAGAGACAGGGTTTCGCCATGTTGCCCAAACTGTCCTCAAATTCCTCAGCTGAAGTGATCCACCTGCCTTGGCCTCCCAAAGTTCTGGGATTACAGGCATGAACCACTGTGCCTGGCTGATTTAGGGGATTAATCTTGGAGTGGTATGTATGGTAGGTTGGAAACAGAAATAAGTTAAGCCTCGGCTAGGTCTCAGTAACTTGACCATGGTCTGTAAGCATTTTCAGAAGTTTGCTTTAACACGGCTATTAGTTTTTGATGATCCTTATATAGGTTAAGTAGTTGAAGTAGATAATGTCCCTGTTGCTCTCTAAAGGACATTAAGAGGAGACTTTGGTCCCCAGAATATGTTTTACTGGTTTAACATCTACGGTATTATGTTTTTTTCTTTCTTTTTTTTTTGAGATGGGATCTTGCTCTGTCACCCAGGCTGGAGTACAGTGGTGCAGTCTTGGCTCACTGCAATGTCCATCTCCCTGTTCAAGCAATTCTCCTGCTTCAGCCTCCTGAGTTTGGGATTACAGGCATGCGCCACCACACCTGGCTAATTTTTGTATTTTTAGTAGAGATGGGGTTTTACCATGTTGGTCAGGCTGGTCTCAAACTCCTGACCTAGTGATCCACCTGCCTTGGCCTCCCAGAGTGCTGGGATTACAGGCGTGAGCCACTGCACCTGGCCTACAGTGTTACTTTGATTTGACTTTATTTTCTTAATTCTAGAGAGAGGCTTCACTTGCTACTTATAGAGGACTGTTTGAAACCTATCTTCATTTGCTACCCAGAGAATAGAATCTTATCTGCATATATTCACTGTAATGGGGTAGATATTTACAAAATTTCATAAATCAATATCATCTGTCAATTTTGCTTTCTCCTTATAAATATGGTGGGAGACCCATTACTTTTCATTATCCTTGCTTACATTCCTCTCTTTGGCTTATGTATCCCTGGGCCATGCAATGGTCGAGGGCAGAGAAACTTTCTGTAGCTTGTTCCTGAAGTATCAATTTTATAAGAAAATGTATATGTAAAGAATTATTTTGCTTTTTAAACAAGCATGGATTTCATAGAGCAGCAGTTCTCAAAGTATGGCCTTGCAGACCCCAGGGTTCTCTGAGACCCTTTCCACGGAACATGTGAAGTCAAGACTATTTCATAATAGTAGTAAAACATTATTTGCATTTTTCACTGCGTTAGCATTTACACTGATGGCACCGGCAACAGTAGATAAAACTCTGCACCTTAGCACCATTCAAGACATTGGAACCAATAGTAGTAATGATCATAGTTTTCATTACCATGTGCATGCAAAAAGAAAACAAAACAAAACTAGTTTCACTTAATGTCCATGATTAAACAGTAGAAGATACTCATTTTATTAACCTTGACTCTTAGATACACATATTTTTAATAATCTATATGATAAAGTGGGCAGTATGCATACTTCTGTATCCAAAGTATGATAGTAGATACAATTAAGATGCAAACTGAACTGGTTGCTTTTTTGTGGCACACTATTTTTACCTGAAAGAGAGACTGACAATCAAAATTCAAAATATTTGTGCTGCGAAGGATACCATCGTAGTGAAACAACAACCCACAGAAAGGGAGAAAATGTTTAGAAATCCTGTATCTGAAAAGGGACTTATATTTAGAATATATAAAAATTTATTACAACTGAACAATTTTAAAAAGGCCAGCGTGGTGGCTCACGCCTGTAGTCCCTGCACTTTGGGAGGCAAGATGGGAGAATCAGTTGAGGCAAGGAGTTCAAAACCAGCCTGGGCAACATAGAGAGATTGTGTCTCTACCAACCCCTCCTGCACCCCCGCCCAAAAACCAAACCCAAAAAAAGCCCAATTTAAAAACAGACAAAGGACCTAAAAAGACATTTCTTCCCCAAAAAATTATTTGAAGAAATGTCTTTTAAGGTCCTTTGTCCGTCTTTAAATTGGGGAAAAAGAAATTGGAAAAGACATTTCTCCAAAGATAAGCAAATAGTAAGCACATGAAAAGATGCTCACCATCGCCGGGCGTGGTGGTTCATGCCTGTAATCCCAGCACTTTGGGAGGCTGAGGCAGGTGGATCACCTGAGATCAGGAGTTCGAGACCAGTCTGACCAACATGGTGAAACCCTGTCTCTACTAATAATGCAAAAATTAGCCGGGCGTGGTGGCACACACCTGTAATCCCAGCTACTCAGGAGGCTGAGGCAGGAGAATTGCTTGAACCCAGGAGGCAGGGGTTACAGTGAGCTGAAATCCCGCCACTGTACTCCAGCCTGGGCGACGAGAGCAAAACTCCGTCTCCAAAAAAAAAAAAAGAATAGATGCTCACCGTCTATTAGCTTGTATGTATATAGATCAGGGATTTATTTATTTATATTTGTTTTTTTGTTTTTTGTTTTTTTTCACTCTCGGCCCACTGAAACCACCGCATCCTCTGCCTCCCAAGTGGCTGGGACTACGGGCATATACCACCATGCTTGGCTAATTTATACACTTTTTGTAGAGACGAGGGTTTTGCCACATTGCCCAGGCTGGTCTTGAACTCCTGGGCTCAAGTGTTCTACCTGCCTCAGCCTCCCAAAGTATTGGGATTATAGGCATGAGTCACTATGCCCGGACAGGAATTTTTAAAACCTGAAATCCCTGGACCCCTGAGGGATCTAGTTTTTTTCTTTCTCTCTCTCTCTCTCTCCTTTTTTTTTTTTTTGAGATGGAGTTTTGCTCTTGTTGCCCAGGCTGTAGTGCAGTGGCACAATCTCGGTTCACTGCAACCTCTGCCCTGGGTTCAAGTGATTCTCCTGCCTTACCCTCCTGAGTAGCTGGGATTATAGGTGTGCGCCATCACACCCAGCTAATTTGTTTCGTATTTCTAATAGAGACCGGGTTTCATCATGTTGGCCAGGCTTGTCTCGAACTCTTGACATCAGGTGATCCACCCGCCTTGGCCTCCCAAAGTGCAGGGATTACAGGTGTGAGCCACCACGCCTGGCCTCTCTCTCTCTGTCTCTTTCTCTCTCTCTTTCTCTCTTTCTTTCTTTTTTGAGACCAGGTCTCACTCTGTCACTCAGGTTGGAGTGCAGTGGCATGATCTTAGCTCATTGCAGTCTCTGTCTCCCAGGTTCAAGTGACTTTCATGCCTCAACCTCCCCAGTTAGCTGGGATTACAGGCACGCGCCACCATGCCCAGCTAATTTTTGTATTTTTAGTAGAGACGGGGTTTCGCCATGTTGTCCAGGCTGGTCTCAAACTCCTGGGTTCAAGAGATCGAGTGATCCACCCATCTTGGCCTCCCTAGTTTTTATTTTTATTGATACCTTTGCCTGTTTTTTTGCTTTTTATTTTTTTTCCCTCCTGGCGAGGTTCTTTACCCCAAACTGATTAATCGCTGTTGCTCCTAAAACTTGACTTTAAAAGTTTACTATTATCCCAAACCTCTGTTGATCTCAAGCCTTTACAGAAATTAGTAGTGGCCCCTGCTCACAATAGCAGATCTTCTGTTGGAAGGAATAAAGATGGCAATGAACGTGAAGTATGAAGTGCTATAAATAGACATATGCTGGAGTACTGTGAAGGAAAAATGAAAGTGGATTATCAAAGGGGGACGATATTGCTTTGGAAAAACACAGACTGCAGCCATTGTGAGTTATCCAGAACTCAAACAAATAGGAATATAATTTACTGAAAAATAAGAAAAATCAAGCAACATTTTGGGAACGTGTCAGAAAGCAAGTATTAAACATTTTGGGCCCTGAAGCAAAAGCCAGGGTGTTCACTGATCTGTTATTTCCAATTGCAGCTTGCTTGTAAGAGGAAGAGAAAAAGACCACTCAGGAATAGAAGGGAACTTCCTCAACTTGATAAAGTGCATCTACAAAAAAATCCGTAGCCAACATCTTGCCTGATGGTGAAAGACTGAATGCTTTCCCCCTATGATCAGGAACAAGGCAAGAATATGTCCTCTTACATCCTCTATTCAACGTTGTACTGGAGGTTCTAGCCAGGTCAATTCGTCAAGAAAAAGAAATAAAAGGCATCCATATTGGAAAGGAAGAAATAAAACTATCTCTATTTGTAGATGAAATGATCTTGTATTTAGAAAATTCCAAGAATAAAAAAAAAAACAAAAACACCTGTTAGAACCAATACATGAGGCTGGGCGTGGTGGCTCACGCCTGTAATCCCAGCACTTTGGGAGACCGAGGCAGGCAGATCACCAGGTCAGGAGATCGAGACCATCCTGGCCAACATGGTGAAATCCTGTCTCTACTAAAAATATAAAAATTAGCTGGGCGTGGTGGTGGGCGCCTGTAATCCCAGCTACTTAGGAGGCTGAGCCAGGAGAATGGCTTGAACCCGGGAGGTGGAGGTTACAGTGAGCCAAGATCATGCCACTACACTCCAGCCTGGTAACAGAGGAAGACTCTGTCTCAAAAAAAAAGAAAAAAAAAGAACCAATCAATGAGTTCAGCAAAGTTGTAGGATATAAGCTCAATGTGCAAAAAGGTATTGTGTTTATGTAAATTAGCAATGAACAATCCAGATATGAAAGGAAAACAATTTGATTTATAAAGGCATCACAAAGAATAAAATGTTTAGGAATAAATTTAACAAAAGAAGTATATAACATCTGAAAAATAAAAGACATTATTGTAAGAAATTAAAGATATAATTAGAAAGAATCTCATGTTCATTAGAAGATTTAACATTTTTAAGATGGCAGTACTCCTCAAACTGATCTACAGATTCAGTGCAATCCCTATCAAAATTCCATCTGACTTCTTTATAGAAAATGACAATCTAATCCTAAAATTTGTATGGAAATTAAGGTGGCCCAGAATAGCCAAAATATTTTTTTTTTTTTTTTTTGAGATGGAGCCTTGCTCTGTCGCCCAGGCTGGAGTGCAGTGGCGCAATCTCGGCTCACTGCAACCTCCTCTTCCTGGGTTCAAGCAGTTCTCTGCCTCAGCTTCCGGAATAACTGGGATTACAGGCACCCGCCACCATGCCCGGCTAATTTTTTTTGTATTTTTAGTAGAGATGGGGTTTCACCATCTTGGCCAGGCTGGTCTTGAACTCCTGACCTCATGATCCACCCACCTTGGCCTCCCAAAGTGCTGGGATTACAGGCATGAGCCACTGCACCCGGCCTTTTTGTTTTTTAAGACAGAGTCTTGCTCTGTCCCCCAGGCTGGAGTACAGTGGCGCGATCTCAACTCACTGCAACCTCCACCTCCCGCGTTCAAGCGATTCTCCTGCCTCAGCCTCCCGAGTAGCTGGGACTACATGCACCTGCCACCATGCCCGGCTGATTTTTGTATTTTTAGTAGAGGTGGGGTTTCACCATGTTGGCCATGCTGGTCTCGAACTCCTGACCTCAAATGATCCACCAACCTTGACCTCCCAATGTGCTCGGATTACGGGCATGAGCCACTGTGCCCAGCCACCAAAAGAATCTTAGAAGAACAAAATTTGAAGACTCACACGTCCTGATTTTAAAACTTACTATTAAGCTACAATAATCAAGACAGTGTGGTGGTGGCATAAGAATAGAATTTAGATCAGTGGAACAGGATGAGGAGTCCAGAAATAAGCCCTTACTTTTATAGTCAATAGATTTTGACAAGGATGCCAAAACAATCTAATGGAGGAAAGAATAGTATTTCTAACAAATAAAGCTGGCACAGCTGGATATCCACTTGTGAAGGAATGATGTTGCATCCCTACCCACATCAGAAACAAAAATTAATTCAAAATGGATGAAAGACCAAAATGTAAGATCTCACACTATATAACTCTTAGAAGTAAACATAGGCATAAATCTACATGACCAGGGATTAGACTGTGTTTTCTTAGATTAATAACAAAAGCATAAGCAACAAAAGAAAGAATAGATAAATTGGACTTAGTCAAAACTTTTTTTGCTGGAAAGGATAATACTAAGAAGTGAAAAGACATAGAATGGGAACAAATGTTTGGAAATCATATCTGAAAGGGAATATATAAAAAAATCTCTTCAACTCAATAATATAAAGATAATTAAAGGATCTGAATGGATATATCTCCAAAGAAGGTGTATAAATGGCCAATAAGCATGCGAAAAGATGCTCACCATCATTAATCAGAGAAATGTAAATCAAAACCAAAATGAGATACCACTTCACTCTCACCAGGATGACTAGCCATCATAGGATAGCTAATAACAAGAATTGGCAAGAATGTGAAGAAATTGGAACCGTCATGTACTATTAGTGGGAGGTTAAAATGGTGCAGCTGCTTTGGAAAACAGTCTGGCATTTTCTCAAAATGTTAAACATAGAGTTACCATATAGCCCAGCAATTCTATTTACAGGTATATACCCGAGAAATGAAAACATATGCCTACACAAACACTTGTACATGAATGTTTTTACTTTTTCTTGTTATTTTACAAGAAAACCAAAGAAGTCACATGAATGTTAATAGCAGCAGTATGGGCCAGGCATGGTGGCTCACGCCTGTAATCCCAGCACTTTGGGAGGCCAAGGCAGGTGGATCACTTGAGGTCAGGAGTTCAAGACCAGCCTGGCCAACGTGGCGAAACCTCATCTCTACTAAAAATATAAAAATTAGCCAGGCATGGTGGCAGGTGCCTGTAATCCCAGCTACTCAGGAGGCTGAGGCAGGAGAATAGCTTGAAACTGGGAGGTGGAGGTTGCAGTGACCCAAGATCGTGCCATTGCACTCCAACCTGGGCAACAAGAGCGAAACTCCATCTCAAAAAAAAAAAAAAAGAAAAGAAAAAAAAGCAGCATTATTCATAATAGCCAAAAGTGGAAACAACCCAATTGTCCATCAACTGATGAATGGATAAAATGTGGAATGTCCATACAATGGAATATTTGATAATGAAAAAGAATGAAGTGCCGGGCGTGGTGGCTCACACCTGTAATCCCAGCACTTTGGGAGGTCGAGGCGGGTGCATCACGAGGTCAGGAGATTGAGACCATCCTGGCTAACACAGTGAAACCCCATCTCTACTAAAAATACAAAAAATTAGGCAGGCATGGTGGCGGGTGCCAGTAGTCCCAGCTACTTGGGAGGCTGAGGCAGGAGAATGGCGTGAACCCAGGAGGCGGAGCTTGCAGTGAGCCAAGATCGCGACACTGCACCCCAGCCTGGGTGACAGAGCAAGACTTCGTCTCAAAAAAAAAAAAAAAAAAAAGGAAAAAAAGAATGAAGTACTGATACATGCTATAACATGGATGAACCTTGAAAACATTTTGCTATGTGACAGGAGCTGGTCACAAAATATCACATATTCTATAATTCCTAGGCATATCTACAAAGAAAGTAGATTAATGATTGCTTAGGGCTGGAGAAGTTGGAGATTTGGAGTTGACAACTAAGTTGTGTTGGGGTTTCTTTTTGGGTTGATGAAAATGGTCTAAAATTGATTATAGTGATTGTTGCGCAACTCTGAATATACTAAAAGCCACTGAATTGTACACTTTAAGTGAGTGAATTATAGCTCCATAAAGCTGTTATTTAGTAATAACACCAGATGCAACCTTAAAATCTGTTAGTAGACTTACTACTCAATAATTTATGACATACCCATATAACATGAGCTAGTAAACAAATGAGATATTTCTATATAGGCCAGTAATGGAAAGTTGCCTAGAATGTAGTATCCATCATTTAGGATTTTTTGTTTCACAGAAATCAACTCTAGCTAATTGAGTCCTGACTTGGGGTTGTTTGGTAATGTCTGGAGACATTTCGATTGTTACACTGAGGGATGTTACAGGCGTCTGATGGGTAGAGACCAAGGATACTGCTAAACATGCTATAGTGCACAGGAGAGCCACTCACAACAAAGAGTTATGTAGCCTAAAATATCAGTAGTGCTGAGGTTGAGAAACCCAGAGCTAACTTAAGCAAAAAGGAAATTCATTGGAAGGACATGGATGAGCTCACAGGATTGAAGGTAAGGCATGAGAATCAACCTGGGAACAGTCAAGTAGTGGCTGTCCCAGAGAATTTTGGTAGCAGGAACATTCCATGCTCTCATGGGTTCGGCCCTGTTTTTATTCTGCTCACAGTTCAAAATCTGAGGAGGGAACACCTCATCAATCTTGAACATCTCATCAATCTTCCTTGCCATTTAGCTAAATGAGGACAGTATACCTTAAATAAAGGCAACTCCTCAGAAGGAACTACATTTATTTTATTTTATTATTATTTTTTGAGATAGAGTCTCCCTCTGTTGCCCAGGCTGGAGAGCAGTGACGCAGCCTCGACTCACTCGATTCAAGCAATTCTCCTGCCTCAGCCTCCTGAGTAGCTGGGATTATAGGCGTGCACCACCACACCCAGCTAATTTTTGCATTTTTAGTAGAGATGGGGTTTCACCATGTTGGCGAGGCTGGTCTTGAACTCCTGACCTCAAATGATCCACCCACCTGGGCCTCCCGAAGTCCTGGAATTACAGGCATGAGCCACCATGCCTGGCCCCAGAACGACATTTGTTATCCAATACTTGTTGACCATATACTTATATTCCAGGTACTATTTAGGTCATGAGGATAGCATAGAGCAAAATACAAAAATACCCTTGTAGAGCTTGTATTCATATGATGCTAAATTGGGGCAAATCTTTAAGTAATAACTTAAAGTGGGCAAGATAGTAACCAAGATGAAGTATAAATAAATAAAATATCAAGAGCAGCCATGTGTGAGGCAGTTTTTGAGATGCCATAACTGGGAGGAGATTGACATTTGAGAAAAGATGACAGCTGCACTCAGGGAGCACTTGTTTGGCATCTACTTACTGAACATCTACAATGGGCATGTGCTGGGCCCTTCACATGCATTATCTCAGATCGTGACGACAACCCTTTCAGGTTGGTGGATATGTCTTTCATTTCATAGATGAGAAAATCAAACATTGGAAAAATGAAATCATAGCAAGTAAGTGGCATGGCTGACATTTGAATCAGCTGATGTCAGAAAGTATAAGAGTATGTGAATAGTTAACAGTAAAAGTGATTTATTACAGGAGCAATCATAGGACTACCAATGATTAATTTCTGAAGAATTTTATAGATAGGTACCCTAGGAGCTCAGGGAAGGGAAAAGAAGTTGCTGCATGTTAGAGTGGTCTGGGAAGATGTCCTAGTAGAAGATGGTTTGACCTGGATCTTGAAGGAGGAGTATATGTAAAAGAGCAAGGAGAAGTGTCAGCCTTTCCTGAATGACTGCTTGGGACCAGAAACATCTCACCTAGGCATGATAGCTCCATTTAACAGATGAGGAAACAGAGGCCTTTCCTTACCCTCACCCTCTGCTGGGAATAGGCAATTAATAGGTATTAATTTTTGTCAATCTGATAGGTGTGAAGTGAAATTTTATTGTTATAGTCAAATGTTTACCTCCATTTTATGACATCTGGATTTTAAATCTTGGGTAGGATGAATGAATTGATAGAAGAGAAAGTATACATAATAAACTGATAGACCAAGACACACCTTTTTTAGAGAATGGGTATTCAGCATAAGTAGTCTTCCTCTACTTAAGGAGTTTTAGGCCTTTGTGAGGGTATTATATCTAATTTTGGACCTTATGATAGCTAAAATCTTATTAAGTCTGAAGACAATCGACTATTCAATTAATCATTTATTCAGCATCATTTATTGAGCTTCAACTATATACCAGATATTGTAGGAGATACTGGGGATACAAAAATGTTAACAATAATAAACTTAGTAGTTATACAGTTGTTATACAGTTGTTATACAGTTTAACAGAAGAGACAAGTATGTAGTAGTCACATATTTACAATATATGGATCTAGACAAAGGGCATAGATGGGAAAAAATAAAAGAATAAAATATAATATATGAAAATCTGAGCCAATATATTTACACACTCCCAGAATCCTAGGAGTTCTCCTGGAGTCATCCTTCTCTCTTACCACATTCCCCTACCCATCAGTCAGTCACCAGGTCTGGTTCGTTTATCTCCTAAATATCTCTCAAATCCACCTATTGTTTTCATTTCCCTTTCCTTTACCCTTGTCCAGTTGACCATCATCTCTTACCTTGAAGTACTTACCAGTGTCATATTTGGCCTCCCCACATTGACCTTCACCTCTTTCCGACTGATTTGGCAATTGGCCTCTCCAGTCCACTCTGCTCCATTGACTACCCAATAGAATGACCTTTTAAGTAATGAACTCCTGATCACGTTACTCACCTGATTAAAATCTTTCTGTGACCTGTTTAAATCCTGGTGAGCTGGTAGAAAGCATAAATTTAACAATTTTGGAGAAAAGGAAAGTAATCCATAAATTGATCTTTGCTAGAATCTAAGCTTCATGAAGGCAAGGGTGAGACTATACCTGTTTTGTCCTCTACTGTATCCCCAGTGCCTAGTACAGAGCCTGGCCCATGAGGGGTGTTCACTAAATATTTGGTGAAATAAATATAAGACACTTATAAGGATAGAATGAACTCTGTGATGTTGGATTAGAATTGAAGATATCAATACACACTCTTGAGTTTATAGATAGATACCCACATAGAGATGTGTGCCTATATATGGTTTCTAACTCTTATCTAATGAGAGGGCATTAGGCAGTGACACCCTAGAACCAATGAATATGCCTAGTGTTATCTCCAATAAAGGAAAACAGAGATCTTTGGAGAAATTTGCGATTACAGACTGTGGCAGGAAAGGTACCTGAGCCTGGAACATCTGCAGTGCCAGAAAAGGAAGTGCTAAAAAAATGATGAGATAGAATAAAATAATGAACAAAAAATGATGAGAGTCTGTCCAAAGTTAGTGAGTTATCTCAGTTCACAATCAGTTACAGATCAATCTCATTGTTCTACTATTTCTGCCCCCTCACTATCACACTTGACTAGTCTTAAAAAAAATTATGGGGCCATGCTTAACCCAGGAGCAACTGGAAGGGACACCAATGACCAAGTCAGATATTTTGAACAACAAAATAATAATAGTAATGAATTATAATCAATAGAATAAATATGAATCCATTATGGACCCATAGAAATAAATATGAATTATTTATATCTACTGATAAAAATAAATGAATAAATTAGGGGAGGAGGAAAAACCCTTCCTTATAGTAGCATTCCAATTAAGGTAGAAGGGTTGATAAAAATACGAAATCACCATTTGCAAACACCACAAGAATAAATGATGCGGATAAGAATCATTAATGGATGCTAAAATTAGTGGGTGAATGTTAAGAGGATATTTACATAGAAAGTGTCTCCCTAAAGATATTTAAGTAAAAAGGGTAATACAGTAGCTGTTTTACAATGGCCGAATCTGGTAGACACTATTTTAACCAAGTGATCAAAGTTAAATAGCCGCTGTGGGTTAAATCCACACCATGTTCCTTCTGATATGATGCTCTGAGAAGGACGCAACATCACTTATGTGATATTATTGAAAAATATATGTATAACCTAAGTTCGATCATGAGGAAACATCAGGTAAACCAAAATTGAGGGTCATTCTACCAAATAACTGGCCAGTGCTCTTCAAAAGTGTCAAGGTCATGAAAGAAAGACTGAGGAACTGTCCCAGATTAAAAGAGACTACAGAGACTTGACAAGTAAATGGAATGTGTGATCCTGAATTGGATTCTTGGGTGGGACATTAGTGTGTCAATTGTTAAAATAAGCTCATGATAATATTGAATCAATTTTAATTTCCTGATTTTGATAATTATACCATGATAATATAAGATTTGTTAACATTTGGAGAATATGGGGCAAAAAGTGTAGAGGAATATGTTTTTGAAACATTTTGTAATTCTGAAATTATTTCAAAATGAAAAGGTGTTTGTTTGTTTGTTTTTTGAGAGAGAGTCTCGCTCCATCACCCAGGTTGGAGTGCGGTGGTGCGATCTCGGCTCACTGCAACCTCCGCCTCTCAGGTTCAAGTGATTCTCCTGCCTCGGCCTCCTGAGTGACTGGGGCTGGGACTACAGGTGCCTGCCACCATGCCCGGCTAATTTTTGTATTTTTAGTAGAGACGAGGTTTCACCATGTTGACCAGGCTGGTCTCAAACTCCTGACCTCAGGGGATCCACCCACCTTGGCCTCCCCAAGTTCTGGGATTACAGGCGTGAACCACCATGCCTGGCCAAAAGTTTTTTAAAAAGTAAAATAGGGTCAGACCCGGTGGTGCACGCCTGTAATCCCAGTACTTTGGAAGGCCAAGATGGACGAATCGCTTGAGCTCAGGAGTTTGAGATGAGCCTGGGCAACCTGGCGAAACCCCATCTCTACAAAAAAAAAAGCACCCCAGAAATTAGCTGGGCATGGTGGTGCGCACTTGTAGTCCCAGCTACTTGGGAGGCTGAAGTGGGAGGATTGCTTGAGCCTGGGAGGTTGAGGCTGCAGTGAGCCCAGATCACACCACTGCACTCTAG
This sequence comes from Pan troglodytes, assembly GCF_028858775.2. NCBI lineage: Eukaryota > Metazoa > Chordata > Mammalia > Primates > Hominidae > Pan > Pan troglodytes. The sequence continues at coordinate 104,511,320 of NC_072406.2, read as the reverse complement.
CCTGGGCAACAGAGTGAGAACCTGTGTCAAAAAAAAAAAAAAAAAAAAAGTAATATAAAACCTCACTTCTAATGGCCTTGTATTGCCCTTGCTTACCTACTAGCTTCTTTTTCTCTTCTACCCACTCCTGTTTCCCAGTTGAACTCTGAGTTCCAGCACCTGGCTACTGACTTTCTTTAGTTTCATGAATGTATCACCTCCTTCTCCTTCAGATCCTAATGGTAGGAAGAAGCATGGTATTCCCTTTGCATGGAATGTACTTCCTTTGCACTTTATCTCTTTGTTCTTTAAGGCTGATGTTACTCCAGAAAACCCTTTCTGACCCCCTAAACCAGGGGTTTCATATGTCTGCTACTTTTTCATAGCATTTTAATCACAACTGCCATGAAGTTATTCATCATGGAATTGATTGAAGTCTCTCTTATTCACTTGAAATTAATGTCCATAAGAGATAGAGGAAATTTATCTTCTTGCTCAGTACTGTTTCCCTACTACCTTGCATAGGCTCTCAGTGACTGTTTGAGGAATTAATGCAAGGGATGCCATGAGCATCCTCTTACCTTCCCTCCCACCCCCCATAACAACTTGATAAAATTGGAGACAGGAGAATTTTAAGTTTGAGAAGATGAAGGTGGGGACCAGAATTGGTGACAGTGACAGAAAAGGATAGATGAATCCTTTTCTGTCGTATCACCGAAGGAGACCTAGGATTTGATAAGGGAGGAGGAAGAATAAAAAATAACTCAGGTTTGGCTGTGTGTGGTGGCTCATGCCTATAATCCCAGCACTTTGGGATGCTGAGGTGGGCGGATCACCTGAGGTCAGGAGTTCAAGACCAGCCTGGCCAACATGATGAAACCCCATCTCCACTAAAAATACAAAAAGTACCCGGGCACAGTGGTGCATGCCTGTAATCCCAGCTACTCGGGAGGCTGAGGCAGGAGAATCACTTGAACCTGGGAGGCGGAGGTTGTGGTGAGCCGAGATTGCGCCATTGCACTCCAGCCTGGGTGACAGAGCGAGACTCCATCACAAACAAACAAACAATTCAGGTTTAATTATCAGCTGGGTCAAGATGCACAGTTGAAATGACACTTGAGTCACTTTTCCAGCAACATGTATAAAAAAGTGTTCCCAAATATTTGAACATGAAGATTGTTTATTTTTAATAAAAATACTCTATATTCATGGTGAAATGCTATATTCCATGGTAAAAATTAGTATTTTAATAAAAATACTAATTGGTATGCTAATTAGCATATTTGGTATACTAAAACTTCCTATAGTATTTTAATAAAAATACTATTTGCCCATGGTAAAACACTTTGTGCCATGATAGTAGATACTGTGGTGTTTCAGCCCAAATCCCGTCTTCATGGGTGATGATCCCTTAGCTGCTGGGAATTTTAGCTGTTGATATCTTGAAGCCTTTTTTTTTTTCCTGGGCATTGCCTTAGGATATGGAAAACTGTCTTGCCCAAGGTTGTGCTCCCAAGGAGCCCACAGCCAGTGATTGGCTGATGCAGGGTACAAAGATCCAGCTTCCTTACTCATTTGAGGATGTGACTGAGGGATCATTCCAGTTCCAGAGCTCATCACAGAATCTACTGAGGACTTAATTGCAGCTATAGTAGGGGTCAGTGTCTCCCTCTGACTAATCCTGACTTCCCCATTTCATTGCAAGTGTATTTGCCAATTGTGCCCTCCTGAAATTTCTTGCATGCAAATCTTGGTTTCGTAGTGTTTCCAAGGAACTCAACCTATGAAACTCCCCAGTTAATCTCCCCACCCCTAATGGTTGCCATCATGGAAACCTCTTTCTGTGTCTGTAACGTTTTGTTCTGCCACCCCCTCCCAAATGTTTAATAAGTTTTAACAAATATACAAAAATGTACCCAAATTAAATGTACACTCAATGAAATTTCAAAAATGTTCAGTAGTGTTTTTATCAACAGAAGAACAAGAAAATGAGTTCAAGTTGTGTGAGACCAACTTATGTTTACAACCTCCTTATGGTGAAAACTTTGAGAGAGAAGGGTGTGTTGCCAAGGGAAGTTGGAAGTTTCTCAGATTTTAAAATAGCAGTTTTCTTTTGGGTGACTGCAGTACACTCTAAAATTAGAGAAACATTTTATTTTATTTATTTACTAGAGATGGAGTCTTGCTACATTGCCCAGGCTGGTCTTGAACTCTTGGACTCAAGCAATCTTCCTGCCCCGGCCTCCCAAAGTGCTGAGATTACAGGTGTGAGCCACATCACCCAGACTAGAGGAACATTTTAAGTATACTTTTTCATGCATTTAGGTGAAGAAGGGAAAGTAATGAATATCAGGAACAGGTAATATTCTCAGAAAAACTGTGAATCATTTCACTAGGAAGAGAGGAAAAAATATCTGTCAAAAGTTCAAATATCTATAAATCAAACATGTCAAAATGTTGCAGAAAATTTGATTAACCAAGATTTTTCTATCCATCAAACTTAATAAAATTTATAGGTCGGCCGGTCGCAGTGGCTGGCCTGTAATCCCAGCACTTTGGGAGGCTGAGGCAGGTGGATCACGAGGTCAAGAGATCGAGACCATCCTGGCCGACGTGGTGAAACCCGTCTCTAATAAAAATACAAAAATTAGCTGGGCATTGTGGTGCGTGCCTGTAGTCCCAGCTACTCGGGAGGAGGAGGCAGGAGAATTGCTTGAACCCGGGAGGCGGAGGCGGCAGTGAGCCGAGATCGTGCCACTGCAGTCCATCCTGGCAACAGAGCGAGACTACATCTCTAAATAAATAAATAAATTTTATAGGTCAACGCAAGCTCTTTTGATTTTAAAGGAAAATTTCAAGAATCCTTCCATGATTTTGTTAATCAATAATAAACATGGCTTTCATTGGAGGTGTTCAGTTCACTTCCTGTTCAGTCCTTTCCATCTCTGCCACCATCATCACACTCATCCTTACCTGCCTGGATAATATAATAACCAATCTCCTAATCTGTTTCTGTTTCTACTCTTAACTCTGCCACAGTCTGTTCTTCACACACAGCCAAGGTGACCTTTTTAAAGCATGTCACAGCTCTGCTTAAAACTCTCCAGGGGATTCCCATCACACTTAAAAAAATTCTTAACTTAGTCTAAAAGGTCCCCTCTATGATCTGGCTGCTGACTGCCTTTCACACCTCATCTTGTATTGCTTTCCTTCTGGTCCACTTACCCTCTAGCTCCAATAGATTGTGTGTTCCTCTAAAGCAGGAGTCTTGGCAGAGGTCAAATTTTTCTGGAGACCTGTTTTTATACTGCCAAAACTAAGAATGGTTTTTATATTTTTAAAGGGTTGTAAAACAACAAGAACAAGAAGAATATGTAACAAGAGACTTTCTGTGACTTAACAAAGCCTAAAATATTTACTATGTGGTGCTACAGAAAAAATTTGCCAACCCCAGCTTGAAAGCCTTACTCCTGCATTAGGATTTTCACATTAGTTGTTCCCTCTGCATCCTCTACCACCAGCCATATGGATGGCTCCTTCTTTTAATTCACGTTTCATCTAGTCAAGGAGGCCTTTAATGAGCTTTTTTTTTTTTCTGGAGATGAAGTCTTGCTCTTGTCCCCCAGGCTGGAGTGTGATGGCACAATCTTGGCTCACTGCAACCTCCGCCTCCTGGGTTCAAGTGATTCTCCTGCCTTAGCCTCCCAAGTAGCTGGGATTACAGGTGCCTGCCACCACGCCCAGCTAATTTTTGTATTTTTAGTAGAGATGGGGTTTCACCATGTTGGCCAGGCTCGTCTCGAACTCCTGAACTCAGGTGATCTGCCCACCTCAGCCTCCCAAAGTGCTGGGATTACAGGCGCGAGCCACCGTGCCCAGCCATGACCATCTAAGCTAAATATTCTACCAGATCTGTCAGTCACATCACCCTTTTGTTCTTTCTAGCGCTTATACCCATCTGATTTTTTTTTAATTTTTGTTTTTAGTAGCCATCCTTTTCCTTCCCCCTCCCGCTTCCCATTGTAGGATAAGCTTGTCTTTTTGGTTTCCTACTTTTGAGTACTCTTGATCATGCATGTAGACGGAAAGAGGAATAGTAAGTGTTGGGAGCCCACCATATAATAGGTGCTCAGTAAATGTATTGAATTAATGAATTTGAAGATGATTTCTGCATATGAAGCTTAGGGCTTGTGCTTTCTTTTTTGTTATAAGAGGACCAACCGTGCAAACTGCAGTGACTTTAGAAAGAAGCCTCTTTAGAAAGGAGAGGCAAAACAATACCTTTCCCTTAAGAGAACAGATAAACTTCTCTTTTCCTCCTCCTGCCTCTTCTGGGAAAGGCTGGGGTTGTTTAGAGTGGGATGTTTCAAAGGAATGCTTTATGGGCTGTCTTAGTTTGTTTTCTGTCGCTTATGACAGAATATTGGAAAGTGGGTAATTTATAAAGAAAATAAATTTATTTCTTACAGTTATGTAGGCTGAGAAGTCTAAGGCTGAGGTGCTGTATCTGCCACATCTGTTGAGGCCCTTCTTGCTGGTGGAGACTGCAGAGTCCCAAGGCTGTGTAGGGCATCACATGTCGAGGGCACTAAGCTCAGGTTTCTCTTCCTCTTCTTGTAAAGCCAACAGTCCCACCTTTATCATAATCCATTAATTCATTAACCCATTAATCCATGAGTGGATTAATCCATTCATGAGGGCAGAGCCCACATAATCTAGTTACCTCCTCAAGGCTCCACCTCTCAACACTGCCACGCTGGGGATTAAGTTTCAAAATGAGTTTTGGAGGACACAAACATTCAAACCGTAGCAAGAGTTTCTATTTGAAAAAAAAAAAAAAAAAGAAAACTATTTTTTCCTTTCATCTTTTTCTTTCTTTCTTTTTTTTTTTTTGAGATGGAGTTTTGCTCTTGTTGCCCAGGCTGAGTGCAATGGCATGATCTTGGCTAACTACACCTTCTGCCTCCTGAGTTCAAGCGATTCTCCTGCCTCAGCCTCCCGAGTTGCTGGGATTACAGGCCACTACGCCTGGCTAATTTTGTTATTTTTAGTAGATGGGGTTTCACCATGTTGGCCGGGCTGGTCTCAAACTCCTGACCTCAGGTGATCCACCTGCCTCGGCCTCCCAAAGTGCTGGGATTACAGGCATGAGCCACCGTGCCCGCCCTGTCTTTTTCTTTTGGGAGAGACATTTTTCATAAGGCTAAGACTAATTGAAGTCTCTGTCACTAAGAAGCTCTGAGGCTTTTAGGTGAAGAGTTTAGGTGGAGGCTTCTGCCTGGGAGATGGGTTTAACTCTGCAACACTAAGAGGAGCTAGGCTTGGTCTCAAAAGAGAAGCTGAGAACAATCTGAATAGGGCTTGTTCTAGGTGATTAGGTCTTGGGGAGAAAGGTAAAAGGCCCAACAACCACAAGTCTTGGATTTTTCTGAAATTTATTTCAAATTCTCAGACCATATGCTTTGACTTTATTTTTTTTTTGAGGCGGAGTCTTGCTGTGTTGCCCAGGCTGGAGTGCAGTGTCAGGATCGGCTCACTGCAACCTCCGCCTCCTGGGTTCAAGTGTTTCTCCTGCCTCAGCCTCCCAAGAAGCTGGGACCACAGGCGCACACCATCACACCTAATTTTTGTATTTCTAGTGGAGATGGAGTTTCACCATGTTGGCCAGGCTGGTCTCAAACTCCTGACCTCAGGTGATCCGCCCACCTTGGCCTCCCAAAGTGCTAGGATTACAGGATTGAGCCACATGCCCGACCTTAAATTTTTTTTATAGACAAGAGTCTATGTTGTGCAACCTGGTCTCAGTGATCGTCGTCCTGCCTCGGCCTCCCATTGTGTTGGGATTACAGGTATGAAACATTGTGCCCGGCCATCCAGCTGTGTTTTTATATTCCTTCAGTCAAACGATTTTTTTTTTTTTTTTTTTGAGACGGAGTCTCACTCTCACCCAGGCTGGAGTGCAGTGGCGTGATCTCAGCTCACTGCAACCTCTGCCTCCCGGGTTCAAGCAATTCTTGTGCCTCAGCCTTCTGAGTAGCTGAGATTACAGGCTTGCGCCACCATGCCAGGCTAAGCCTGACTTTTGATTGAGAAAAAACATGATTACCAAAGGAAGAAACACCTGAAGGCAGAGGCCTGATTGTATGCAAAGAAAATGTAGACACTGATGTTATTCCTAGTTATGCCTGGGTGTGGCAGTTGGTGAGGGATAACAGTTAAGCCTTGGAATAAAAGTAGACCTGAGCTTATTCACCTACTAGTTATGTCACCTTGGGTAAATTATTGATCATTTCTTTTCTTTTTTTTTTTTTTGAGATGGAGTCTCACTCTGTCCCCCAGGCTGGAGTGCAGTGGCGTGATCTCAGCTTACTGCAACCTCCACCTCCCAGGTTCAAGTGATTCTCCCACCTCAGCCTCCCAAGTAGTTGGGATTGCAGGCATGCACCACCATGCCCAGCTAATTTTTATATTTTTGTAGAGACAGGGTTTTACCATGTTGTCCAGGCTGGTCTTGAACTCCTGACCTCAGGTGATCTGCCTGCCTCGGCATCCCAAAGTGCTGGGATTATAGGCGTGAGTCACTGCAACCAGCCATTATTGATTATTTCTAAGTTTCCTTATCTGAAAAATGAGAAGAATGATAGCTTCCGTCCTTTAGGGTTATTATGAGGATTAACTGATAAGACATATAAAATTCTTATCTAGATGCCTACATAGACTAAATGATCAGGGAATGCTAGTTAGTATAAACATCATCACCAGATGATGAGGAAATTCTCTCAATACATAAATTTTTAAAACTAATTTTAAAATGTGGCTAGGTGCAGTGGCTCATGCATGTAATTCTTGTGCTTTGGGAGACCAACAGGGAGGATCCCTTAAGACCAGGAGTTTGAGACCAGCTTGGGCAACATAACAAGACCCCATCTCTACAAAATATTTTTTTAAAAATTGACATCCTGTGGCTGTGTAAGAATATGTCCCACTGTATATTTTGCTTCCATAAGCAGGAAACAGGATATAGGAAGAGGTAGGACAAGAAATACCTGCATAGCAAGATTATTGTTTTTCTAGAAGCATGGGCTTAACACAACTAATTTGACTCCTGATATTAAGTGGGAAGGAGAGAAGAAAATCTACACTTAAGTGTAGATTCTAGACCATCCCATCCACTGGACGATCTCATCCACATGTCAGTATTAGCTTTGGCTTTCATACATTGACCTTTACTGCTTTACGGTTTATTAAAAATGCTTTATTGGGCTGGGCACAGTGGCTCACGAGGCCCATAATCCCAACACTTTGGGAGGCCAAGTTGGGCGGATCACTTGAGGCCAGGAGTTCGAGACTGGCCTGGCCAACATGGCGAAACCCCATCTCTACGAAAAATACAAAAATTTGCCAGGTGTGGTGGTGCATGCCTGTAATCCCAGCTACTCCTGGGGCTGAGGCGTGAGAATTGCTTGAACCTGGGAGGCGGAGGTTGCAGTGAGCCGAGATCGAGCCATTGCATTCTAGCCTGGGCTATGGAGTGAGAGACTGTCTCCAACAACAACAAAAAAATGCTTTCGGCCGAGTGCTATGGCTCACGCCTACAGTCCCAGCACTTTGAGAGGCTGAGGCGGGAGGACTGCTTGAGCCCAGGAATTTGAGACCAGCCTGGGCAACCTAGTGAGACCTCGTCTCTACAAACAAAAAAGAGGCAGGAGGATTTTTTTTCTTGAGCCTTGGAGTCAAGACTGCAGTGAGCCACAATCACGCTGCTGTGCTCCCCGCTGGGATACAGGAGTAAGAAGACACTGTCTCAAAAAAAAGATGCTTTAATGCACACTTATATGATTCTAATTATTTAGGCAGCTGTTAATATTATCTCTATTTTATTCCAGAGGAAACAAAGACTGAGAAATTGAGAACATGGGGTTGTTTATTTATTTATTTATTTTTTTTAAATTTAAAAAAGAGACAAGATCTCTGTATGTTGCCCAGGCTGGTCTTGAACTCCTGGGCTCAAGCAATCCTCCCCCCTCAGCCTCCCAAAGTGCTGGGATTATAGGCGTGAGCTACCTTGCCTTGCCAAGAACATGGGTTTTAGAGCTAGATTGCCTGGGTTGGAATCCTGGCTTCTCTACTTGCCAACATTATAACCCAGGACAAGTTACTTTAGCCTCAGAGTCCTCATCTGTGAAATGGGGATAATGAAGGTACTTAACTCTTAGAGTTGTACGAAATTATTCTTCATGTAAATAAAGTACATATCATTACAAGTAATATGAGTTCAATAAATATTTGTTGTTATTATCACCTAGGGACAGGCAGCTAGTAAGTGGTAGTGCTAGTATCTGCATTTAGATAATTAGATTTTATATCCCATGTTCTTTTTACACATCATCTCCATAATATAATGTTGATACCCTGTTACTGTGATGATATCATTATCTGTTAGCAGCATTAGGGCAGGTGGTCTAATTTCTTTTTCAAAAGTGGTAGATTCATCTAAAGTATCTCTCTTAGGACATTTGGTGCATATATCTATTTCTCAGCTTCCTCAAGAAGAGAACAGATATGACTTCAGATTACAGCTATGCCAAAAACCTATAGATATTGCTTCAGTTGGTTAGAGCAAGGGGCTGAGGATACCAGTCTGCAACATGACAAGACAGAAATAACACATATTAAATTGAACCATTGGGAGACTTGTAGTATAGTTGAAAAGGCTTGCTTACTAATGAATTGGAAGACTTGAATTCTAATCTTGGACTCACCACTTATTAGTTGTGTCTTGTAACATCTCTGAGCCTGGATTTTCACATCTTTAAGGTGGGGATCCCAACAGTCATCCTAAGTGCTGTTGCCTGCTCACATAGTCCCTTTGTAGAAATTCAGAAAAAAGAGGCTAGGTGTGGTGGCTCATGCCTGTAATCCCACCACTTTAGGAGGCCGAGGTGGGTGGATCACCTGAGGTCAGGAGTTCGAGACCAGCCTGACCAACATGGTGAAACCTTGTCTCTACTAAAAATACAAAAAATTTGCCAGACATTGTGGTGGGCGCCTGTAATCCCAGCTACTTGGGAGGCTGAGGCAGAAGAATTCCTTGAACCCAGGAGGTAGAGGTTGCAGTGAGCTGAGATCACGCCATTGCACTCCAGCCTGGGCATAAAGTGAGACTGTGTCTCAAAAAAACAAAACAAAACAAAACAGAAAAAGGGACCCCTTCCTTTGGACAGATGCAGCTTTACAGTAAGGTTTATAAGCTTGGTGAGAAGAGCATGGTCTAAATTTCAGTCTTCACTAGCCTTCTTGGCTAGCCTTCTGGCACACTGAACAGTCTGCAGAAGTGAATGAATGTGAGGATCCTGTCTATACTGTCTTTCACTGCACAGGGCTGTTAACATCAAGTGAGATAATAAAGGTGAAGGAGTTAGATAAAGTCTAATGCCTTTGTGAATGTAAGACACTGATATTACACAAATACTACTTGGTTTCAAATACTAGAATCCAAGGGCTACCTGCGTAGACATATTGACTATTGCCCTTTTTTTTTTTTCCCTGATGATCCCTATGACTCATCAGCTTGTACAGAACCTACTAGCTACTGGCTGTTAAGGCAGAGGTTGTAGCAAACAAAGGTTTTTTTCATTACTTCAGGCCTGGACCAGCCTTGCTCACTGGATCTCTGAAGACTAAAATTAGTACTTTTGATGAATAATCATCTTAAAAACAGTCAATTGGCCAGGTGCAGTGGCTCACGCCTGTAATCCCAGCACTTTGGGAGGCCGAGGCAGGTGGATCACCTGAGGTCAGGAGTTCGAGACCAGCCTGGCCAACATGGCGAAACCCCGTCTCTACTAAAAATACAAAAATTAGCTGGGTATGGTGGTGTGCGCCTGTAATCCCAGCTACTCGGGAGGCTGAAGCAGGATAATTGCTTGAGCCCGGGAGGTGGAATAGGTGGAATGAGCTGAGATGGTGCGCTATTGCACTCCAGCTTGGGCAACAGAGCAGGACTCAGCCTCAAAAAGAAGAAGAATAAAACAAACAGTCAAAAAATTATCTTGAAGACAAATGATTTTTTTTTTTTTTTTGAGAAGGAGTTTTGCTCTTGTTGCCCAGGCTGGAGTGCAGTGGTGTGGTCCCGGCTCACTGAAACCTCTGCTTCCTGGGTTCAAGTGATTCTCCTGTCTCAGCCTCCTGAGTAGCTGGGATTACAGGCGCATGCCACCACACCTGGCTAATTTTTGTATTTTTAGTAGAGATGGGGTTTCATCATATTGGTCAGGCTGTTCTCAAGCTCCTGACCTCAGGTGATCTGCCCGCCTCTGCCTCCCAAAGTGCTGGGATTACAGGCATGAGCCACCACGCCCAGCCAGAAGACATGATTTTAGGATACCCTGCAGTAAGACTGGGTCTTGCCCATCAATGATATTCAGAATTATTTGGTTAGAGCTTATCTCTGGTTTTCAGGGAAAGGTCATTACATAAAAGCTTTGTGTCAGTGGGAGAAAGAAAAGTTGCTGAACCACAATTTGCCCTCTTAACACAACTTTGAAGTCCAAGCTATCTCCTGGTCTTCATGGATCAAGTAGGACAAAAGGACTTGCTTGTGTGAGGAGCCAAAAGACAGCTGTAGAGTCAAGCAGAACTGAAATTAGGTCCTAGTTCTGCCACGAGTTTTGTGACAGTGGGCAGGTAAGTCACCTAAGTTTATGTTTTGTCATCTGCAACTAGGGACAAGAACAGTATTTACCTCATAGATTTATTGTATGGGTTAAATGAATTAATGTGTGGAAGTACCTAGCATTGTATCAAGCACACAGTATTTGCCACATAAACGTTAGCTGCAATTGTTACTAAGCTCTATGCAAGATATTATACTGGCTCTGAGAAAGAAAAAAAGATAAGTTGCAGTGCCTGGCCTCAAGAAGCTTAGAGTTCTAGTTTGGTAATTAACATAATTATATGCCAGAAGAGGTAAACAGAAATGCAAATGCAAAGCAATAAATATGTGGTACAGATAGATGATTTTTTTTTTTTTTTGAGATGGAATTTTGCTCTTGTTTCCCAGGCTGGAGTACAGTGGCACGATCTCGGCTCACTGCAACTTCCGCCTCCCGGGTTCAAGAGATTCTCCTGCCTCAGCCTCCCTAGTAGCTGGGATTATAGGCATGTGCCACCACGCCCGGCTAATTTTGTATTTTTAGTAGAGATGGGATTTCTCCATGTTGGTCAGGCTTATCTCGAACTCCTGACCTCAGGTGATCTGCCCACCTCGGCTTCCCAAAGTGCTGGGATTACAGGCATGAGCCACCGCACCCGGCCATAGATGATATTGTTAGGAGGTAGGGTTTGAGCAGGGCTCTAAAGAAAGGACAGAATGGCTGGGCGTGGCAGCTCATACCTGTAATCCCAGTACTTTGGGAGGCTGAGGTGGGTGGATCACCTGAGGTCAGGAGTTTGAGACCAGCCTGGCCAACAGGGTGAAACCCCATCTCTACTAAAAATACAAAAATTAGCCAGGCATGATGGCGTGTACCTGTAATCCCTGCTACTCAGGAGTCTGAGGCAGGAGAATTGCTTGAACCCGGGAGGTGGAGATTGCAGTGAGCTGAGATTGCACCACTGCATTCCAGCCTGGGCAACAGAGTGAGACTGTCTCAAAGAAAAAAAAGAAAGAAAGAAAGGGCCAGGCGTGGTGGCTCGTGCCTGTAATCCCAGCACTTTGGGAGGCTGAGGCAGGCGAATCATGAGGTCAAGAGATCGAGACCATCCTGGCTAATATGGTGAAAACCCCATCTCTACTAAAAATACAAAAAAATTACTCAGTGTGGTGGTGGGTGCCTGTAGTTCCAGCTACTCAGGAAGCTGAGTCAAGAGACTCTGTTTAAAAAAGAAAAAATTTATATAAAAATATCTGATCTAGTGAACATTTTTTGACCTAAGATGAACACAAATACATGAAATATATATATATATATATATAAATATTAGTTCAAAAAATATAATTGAAGTCTGGAAACTGAACATAGATGAAGGCTACTCATCTTTTTCTCTTATTCCTATGGAATATGCACACATGTATACTTGTGTCATAATCTGAAAAGGAATCTCCAGCTAATAAACATCAGCTATAAGTATTTAATTTATCTGCACTATTTCATTATCATATGATGGTATGATGAAGAAGAATGACAAAGTATTAAATATATTAGGATGTTGGCCAGGCACGGTGGCTCACGCCTATAATCTCAGCACTTTGGGAGGCTGAGGAGGGTGGATCACCTGAGGTCAGGAGTTCAAGACCAGCCTGGCCAACATGTCAAAATCCCGTCTCTACTAAAAATACAAAAATTAGCCAGGTGTGGTGGCGGGTGCCTTTAATCCCAGCTACTCAGGAGGCTGAAGCAGGATAATTGCATGAACCCGGGAGGTGGAGGTTGCAGTGAGCCGAGATGGTACACCATTGCACTCCAGCCTGGGTGACAGAGTGAGACTTGGTTTCAGAAAAAAAAAAAAAGAAAGAAAAAAATATATATATTAGGATGTTAAAAGGGACTTAATATTATTTGGCATATTGAAAGAGTTGAGAGGCCGGGCACGATAACTCACGCTTGTAATCCCAGCACTTTGGTAGGCTGAGGTGGGCGAATCATCTGAGGTCAGGAGTGTGAGACCAGCCTGGCCAACATGGTGAAACCCCATCTCTATCGAAAATACAAAAATTAGCTGGGCATGGTGGTGGGCGCCTGTGATCCCAGCTACTCAGGAGGCTGAGGCAGGAGAATCGCTTGAACCTAGGAGGCAGAGGTTGCAGTGAGCTGAGATTGTGCCACTGCACTCCATCCTGGGTGACAAGAGTGAAACTCCATCTCAAAAAAAAAAAAAAAAAAAAAAAGTTGAGGTCCTTTTCTACATTATTACATTATCAGGAACCGGATTCTGTTCTTTTATACTATTTATACATTGTTTTTATGTGGAAGCTAATTTCTAGTGGAAGTATACACTGCTGCAAGCTTTCTAAAGCAATTTGTTGGCAAGGTGGTTCACGCCTGTAATCCCAGCACTTGGGAGGCCAAGGCAGGAGGATTGCCTGAGCCCAGGAGTTTGAAACCAGCCTGGGCAACATGGCGAAACTCTATCTATACTAAAAATACAAAAAATTATCTGGGTGTGGTGGCCCAAGCCTGTAATCCCAGCTACTTGGGGGACTGAGGCAGGAGGATCACTTGAGCCTGCGAGGTTGAGGCTGCAGTGAGCTCTGATGGTACCACTGCACTCCAACCTGGGAGACAGAGGCCCTGACTTAAAAAAAAAATAAAATAAATAATTTGTTAATATGTATCAAAATCAATGTTATGCCTTCCAATTGAGCAATTTCTTCTTTAGAAATATGGCTTAAGGAAACAGTCAGTTTGGAAAATAGTGAAAACTTGGAAACAAATCAAATATCTTCCAACAGGAGAAAGGTAAATTATACTGAATTTCAATATGGAATGTCTTCATAAACATTAAACTTTGTATTATTAAGCATAGGGTTTTTGGAACACATTCTATGGCAATAGAATCCATAGAACTTCTCTTTGTCTAATGTTAAAGAAGTGCTTTACATTTCAACAAATTGGGATAAAAGGTATCTGTTCTTTGATTTGATAAACAAACTTTTATCCAGTATCTCTATGTTTTAGGCCCAGTACCTGGGTTACAAAGATGAATATAGTCCCAAACCTGGAGGTCTTCTAGGAAAGGCAGATGTGTAAACAAATAATTACACTGAAATATGAAGAATAAATACTGTAATAGAGATATATGTGTATTACAAAGTTGTATAAAGGAAGGAATCAGCAATTCTGCTTACATGGTCAAGGAAAGCTTCAAATAATGGACATTTGAGTTAGGTTGGCATGGCTGGGAAGAGTACGTGTAGAAGAGTTAAGTTTGGGCTGGGCACAGTGGCTCATGCGTGTAATCCCAGTACTTTGAGAGGCTGAGGTGGGCGGATCACGAGGTCAAGAGATCGAGACCATCCTGGCCAACATGGTGAAACCCCATCTACTAAAAATACAAAAATTAGCTGGGTGTGGTGGCACGTGCCTGTAGTCCCAGCTACTCAGGAGGCTGAGGCAGGAGAATTGCTTGAACCCAGGAGGCGGAGGTTGCAGTGAGCCAAGATGCGCCACCGCACTCCAGCTGGGCAACAGAGTGAGACTCTGTCTCAAAAAAAAAAAAAAAAAAAAAAAAAGGTTTGTATTTTATCCTCATGGCAAGGGAAAAGTTATTGGAGAGTTTTAGGAAGGGGCATAACATGGTAAAACTATGTTCGAATGATTACTCAGGATTTAGTATGGAGGCCACATTTGGAAGAATACTAGATGAGAGACATTAGGAGATCACTGCTGTAGTTCAGGTACAGTATTATACTGGTTGTGAATGGAGACGATAGGATGTCAGTCAGAAATTTAGGAGGCAGGATTAATAAGTTTTATCAACCAGTTGGACTTGTCTCTCAGGGAAAAGGGGAAGAATCATGTCCAGGTTCCTAACTTGTGTGACTACACTGATGGTGGTGCCATTAAATAGGATAAGTTAACCAAATATAAATGCACAAGCAAATTTATGGGAGAAGAGGTGCTAATAGGATCTTCTGATAGAGAAATAGTTAAAAGCAGTCTGTAGCTTAAAAACATTTCATCCGGAGACCTAAACAGTGGTGAACTTTATGAATATAACATTGATTAGGGAGAGTATGCAGAATTAGGAGAACCCTGGGGGAGACTGTATTTAGGGGCAGAAGATTGAGAAGAAACATTAAGAGATAAGTAAAGATGCAGGAGAGCAGTATCTTAAATGAAAATGGAATAGTGTTGTATTAGTTTGCTACTGTTGTGTAACAAATCATCACAAGCTTAATGGCTTAAAACAACATTTATTAACTAACAGTTCCATAGGTCAGAAGTGTGGTGCACCACGGTTAGGTTCTTTGCTCAGGGTGTTAATAGACTGAAATCAAGATGGTGGCCCTGTGGAGTTCTCATCTAGAAGCTCTTGGGAGAAATCCATCTTCAAGTGTCTTCTTGTTGGAAGAATTGCAGTTATAGGATGTGGGTTCTTTTTTAGCTTCTAGCCTGGAATCTTGGGAAGGCATCTTAAATTCTTATCAGAGGTGTTTTATGAAGAATGCACAAAGAAAATAGGACTTGAAAAGTGTTAGTTGGTCATTGGTGACTTTGGTAATGTCAGTACCAAGAGCAATTTTTGTAGAATGGTAGAGGCAGAAGCCAGACTGCAGTAAGTTGGGGAGTTAACTGGAAGTAAGGAAGTTAACTAAGATCTAGAGGTTTCTTTCAAATAGCCTGCCAGGAATGGGAATGAGAGAGCTGAGAATAATTAAACTAATGAGCTAGGTCTCAAGGAAACTAGAAGGAATGGGTTCTAGACCACAGATGGAGGGATTAATTGTGGTCTTGTAGGGAGACTCAGCTTCCTCTGAGAAAGGAGGAAAGGGAATATGAAAGGGAATACAGGTAAGTTTGTAAGGGAGGGCTTGTTGGTGGGCAGTAGGGAAATTGGAGACATTACTACCTAATAGCCTCAGTATTCTCTTAGGAGTTACAGACAAGAGAACTGGGTGCAGCAGCTCACGCCTGTAATCCCAACACTTTGCGAGGCCAAGGCGGGAGAATAACTGGAGGCCAGGCATTTGAAACTAGCCTGGGTGATGTGGCAGCACTCCATCGCCAGAAAAAAAAATAAAATAAAAATAAAAAATAAAAAAATAAGGAAAAGGGAAAAGGAAAGAAAAATTAGCTGGGTGTGGTGGTATATGCCGGTAGTCCTAGGTACTTGGGAGACTGAGGTGGGAGGATCTCTTGAGCCAAGGAGATCAAGGCTACAGTGAGAGCTATGATCATGCCACTGAACTCTGGCTTGGGTGACTGAGCGAGCAAGACTCTGTCTGTATAAAAAGAAAAATGTTAGAGACAAGGTCTATAAAAAAGGGAGGTAAAATTGGAATTGCTACTTTGTGGCCAGGAGGCCCTTCATAAAATTATGGAATGAATGAAACGAATTAACCCAAGACTAACAAACAGAGAGTGAGAAACATAAAAAAACCCAAGGTGCTCTCCAGATTGTCCACTAAGCCACATCTAGCTCACCTGGCTACCTTTTTGCTCCCTTTTCTCTTATTCTGTTCTCAAACTTAGTCATGTCTAGAATTACTTAACAGATCATCACTCAGAAGATGTGGACTTCCTGCATGTAAATTGCCTTAGCTTTTAACATTTTTAAAAGCTTTCTAGGTTACCTAGGGAATATTGAATAATTGACCAAAATTATTATTTCTTTTCTTACACTGTGAGCTCTTTGAAGTCAAGGAACTTTGCATTTTTTTTTTTTTAAAGGCAGGGTCTCACTCTGTTGCCCAGGCTGAGGTGCATTGACACAATCATGGCTCACTGCAGCCTCAACTTCCTGGGCTCAAGCAGTCCTCCCACCTCAGCCTCCTGAGCACCTGGGACCACAGGTGCACATCACCATGCTCAGCTAATTTTTAAATCTTTTGTAGAGATAAGGTCTCACTATATTGCCTAAGGTGGTCTCAAACTCTTGGGCTCAAGTGATTCTCCTAGTTCAGCCTCCCAAAGTTCTGGGATTACAGGCATGAGCTACCATGCCTGGCCACAGAATTTTGAGTCTTTTCAAACTCAAATCTTTACATTTGGTGCCTCTAGTACAGCCTGGCACATAGGGAACCCCTAGTTTATTTCTTTAGCTTAAATGACACAGACCTAAGGCTCCCCCTCCTATTTGGCCAGATCATACTATTTTTTTCTCTTTACCTTTACAAATATATTGTGTGTTTTGTAAACTTAAATAAATTTTTTTGAGGCAGAGTCTCACTGTCACCCAGGCTGTAGTGCAGTGGCACAATCACAGCTCACTGCAGCCTCAAACTCCCTGGGCTTTGGTGATGATTCCACCTCTGCCTCTCAAGTAGCTGGGACTATAGGCACATGCCACCATGCCTGGCTAATTTTTCTATTTGTATTTTTGTAAACTTTATGGAAGTACTGTATAACATGTACAGAAAATTACACAAAAAATAAGTGTTTAGTTTTCTGAATTTTCTTTTCTTTCTTTTGTTTTTTTTGTTTTGAGACAGAGTCTTGCTCTGTTGTCAGGCTGGAGTGCGGTGGTGCGATCTCGGCTCACTGCAACCTCCACCTCTCGGGTTCAAGTGATTCTCCTGCCTCAGCCTCCCGAGTAGCTGGGACAACAGGCGTGTGCCACCACACCTGGCTAATTTTTGTATATTTAGTAGAGATGGCATTTCACCATGTTGGCCAGGATGGTCTTGATCTCTTGACCTTGTGATCCGCCCGCCTCGGCCTCCCAAAGTGCTGGGATTACAGGCGTGAGCTACCGTGCCCAGCCTAGTTTTCTGAATTTTCAAAGTGAACACCCAGTTCAACAAACAGAATAAGTATGTCACCAGCATCCCTGAAGTCCCCTTTTATGTTCCCTAGCAATCATTATTTCCCTGTAAAGGCAATTACTATCTTGACTTCTAATACTGTAAATTAGTTTTATTATAACTTTAAGTTGGAGGTTGCAGTGAGCTGTCATCACACCACTTCACTCCAGCCTAGGCAACAGAGCGAGACCCTGTCTCAAAAAAAAAAGGAACTTTAAGTGGAATCATATAGCATATAGTATATACTTTTTTGCATCAGACATTTCACTTAGCATTGCATTCATGCAATTTATGTATGCTATTTATACAGTTGGAGTCAGGCCAGGCACAGTGGCTCACACATGTAATCTCAGCACTTTGGGAGGCCGAGGTGGGAGGATCACTTGAACTCAGGAATTTGAGATGAGCCTGGGCAACACGGCAAAACCCTCATCTCTACAAAAACATACAAAAATTAGCCAGGCATGGTGGCAGGCACCTGTAGTCCCAGCTACAAAAAAAAAAAAAAAAAAAGTTGGCATCTATTCATTATCTTTGCCTTATCATATTCCATTATATGAGTCCCTCACACATTTATTTATCCATTCTATTACAGATGGATATTTGGGTTGTTTTCAGGTTTGGCTATTATGAATAATGCTGCTTCAAACATATCTTGGTGAACATGTCTGCATTTCTATTGGGTGTATAGCTAGAGGCTAAATTGCTGGGTCATAAGGTTTGTGAATGTTTAGCTTTAATAGACACTGCTAAATGATTTTGCATTGTGGTTGTATAGTTATACCGAATTATACTTTCACCAGCATTGTTTGAAAAATGGGTTGCTTAAAAAAAGGAGGGGTTGCTCCCATCCTTGCTAATGCTTGGTATTGTCTGCCTTTTCCAGTTTTAGCCATTCTGATTTTATTCTGCCTTTTTTTGTTTCTGTTGATTAGTGAGGTAGATCACCTTTTCATATGCTTTTTGGTCATTTGAATATCTTTCGGTGAAATCTTTTGCCTATTCTTGGGGGGATATTTACTCTTATTGATTTGTAGGAGTCCTTTATATATTCTGGTTACAAGTCTTTTGTTGAAAAAAAATATATATAGAGAGAGAGAGCATATATTCTCCCATTCTGTGAGTTTTTATTCGAATACTGTCTTACTTATGGTTACTGGTTTTGTGACTTCTTTTTTTTTTTTTCTTTTCGAGATGGAGTCTTGCTGTGCCACCCAGGCTGGAGTGCAGTGGCGTGATCTCGGCTCACTGCAACCTCTCCCTCCTGGGTTCAAACTATTCTCATGCCTCAGTCTCCCGAGTAGCTGGGATTACAGGCACCCATCACCACACCCGACCTTTTTTTCTTTCTGTTGGTGTCCCCTTCCAGGATGGGACCTGTTTAATAAATTGTTGATTGTCCCAGGTTTTCTTTTAAGGGCTTTTTTGTTTGTATTTTACAATTAGGCCTACAATCCATCTGGAATTGATTTTTGTATATAGTGTTGTAAGTATAAAAGTCTCTTTTTTGCCATATGGATATTCAGTTGACTCGAATACCCTTTATTGAAAAGACCATCTTTTCATTACTGCTTTGTCTTTTCATTACTGCTTTGTCTTTTCATTACTGTTACTGTTTTTGGAATTCTGGGGATCATACATAGATCCACCTATTTCTAGACTTTTTAATTTTGTTCTGTTTATTTGCTTATCCTGTTCCAATAACCACACCTACAGGTCTTGATATCTGATAGTGTAAGTCCTCTAGGTTTTTTTGTTGCCACCTAGATTACCTTGGTATTTTTGGCTGTTTGTATATAAATTTAAGTTTAAGTCAACAAATATTTACTGACTTCCTATTTCTTATGTGGTAGGCACAGTGATAGGTGTTGCAAATATAACTGTCAATAAGATAAGCTTGGTTCTTTCTTTGTAGTTGGGAAAGCAACTCATATAGGATGAGAAGAGGGCCTGGGATGAAGTCCGGAGGAACTCAGTATTTAAAGTCAGTTAGCAAAGAAGACTGAGAGAGAGCGAGAGAGAGAGAGAGAGAGAGAGAGAGCATACAATCCCACATGTTAGAAAACTAAGAAAGGACAGCATGAAGGAAGGAGGAAAAAGGAAGAAGGTACAGTCATGTGTTGCTTACCAACAAAGGGGATACTTTCTGAGAAATGCATCTTTAGGTGATTTTGTTGTGTCAGTTGTCATAAAGTGTACTTACACAAACCTAGATGGTAGAGCCTACTACCCACATAGGCTGTATAGTACAGCCTTTTGCTTCTAGCTTACAAACCTGTACAGCATGTTACCCCACAGAATGTTGTAGGCAGTTGTAACACAATGGTAGGTATTTGTATATCTAAACTTCAGAAGGGTACAGTAAAAATACAGTATAGGCTGGGCATGGTGGCTCATGCCTGTAATCCTAGCACTTTGGGAGGCTGAGGTGGGCGGATTGCCTGAGCTCAGGAGTTCAAGACCAGCCTGGGCAACGAAAGTTTCCCAAGAGATGGGAGTGAAACTCCATCTCTACTAAAGATACAACAACAAAAAAAAATTAACTGTGTGTGTGGTGGCAGGCGCCTGTAGTCCCAGCTACTTGGGATGCTAAGCCATGAGAATTGCTTGAACCTGGGAGGTGGAGGTTGCAGTGAGCCGCGATTATGCCACTGCACTCCAGCCTGGGCAACAGAGTGAGACTCTGTCTCAAAACAAACAAACAAAAAATGGTATAAAAGATACATATATTAAAAAAGGTACCCATGTATAGGGCACTTACCATGAATTGAGCTTGCAGGAATGGAAGTTGTTCTAGTGTGAGTCAGTGAGTGAGCAGTAAATGAATGTGAAGGCGTAGGATTTTACTATATACTACTGTAGACTTTATAAACATTGTACACTTAGGCCACACTAAATTTATAAAAAGAACTTTTCTTCAATAATAAATTGACCCCCCTCCAAGAAAATTGACCTTAGCTTATTGCAATATTTTAACTTTTTAAACTTAAAAATTTTTTTTAAAAAAATTGGCCGGGTGCAGTGGCTCACACCTGTAAATCCCAGCACTTTGGGAGGCTGAGGGTGGGCGGATCACGAGGTCAGGAGATGGAGACCATCCTGGCTAACACGGTGAAACCCCGTCACTACTAAAAATACAAAAAATTAGCCGGGTGTGGTGGAGTGCGCCTGTAGTCCCAGCTACTCGGGAGGCTGAGGCAGGAGAATGGCGTGAACCCAGGAGGCCGAGCTGGCAGTGAGCTCAGATCACGCCACTGCACTCTAGCCTGGGCGACAGAGCAAGACTCTGTCTCAAAAGAAAAAAAAATTGACACTTGTAATAACAGCTTAAAATAAAAATACATTGTATAGCTATATAACATATATATATATATATATATATATATATGAGATGGAGTCTCACTCTGTTGTCCAGGCTGGAGTGCAGTGGTGTGATCTGGGCTCACTGCAACCTCCGCCTCCCAAGTTCAAGCGGTTCTCCTGCCTCAGCCTCTGAAGTAGCTGGGACTACAGGTGCCTGCCACCACGCCCAGCTATTTTTTTGTATTTTTAGTAGAGACAGGGTTTCACTATGTTGACCAAGGCTGGTTTCAAACTCCTTACCTCAAGTAATCTTCCTGCTTCGGCCTCCCAAAGTGCTGGGAATACAGGCATGAGCCACCGCTCCTGGCCCAAAAATATTTTTTATACCCTTATTCTATAAACTTTTTTCAACTTTTAAAATTTCTAATTTTTTTTTACTTTTTTATTTTTTATTTTTATTTTTGAGAGTCTCACTCTGTTGCCCAGGCTGGAGTGCAATGGCGTGATCTCAGCTCACTGCAACCTCCACTTCCCAAGTTCAAGTGATTCTCCTGCCTCAACCTCCCGAGTAGTTGGGATTACAGGCATGCACCACCTTTCTACTAAAGAGTACACTGTAAAATAATGATAAAAAGTAAATACAAGAACCAACAACAGTAATTTATTATAATTATCAAGTATTTTGTACTGTACATAATTGTATGTGCTATAATTTTTTTTTTTTGAGACAGAGTCTCGCTCTGTCACCAGACTGGAGTGCAGTGGCACGATCTTGGCTCACTGCAACCTCTGCCTTCAGGGTTCAAGAGATTCTCCTGCCTCAGCCTCCTGAGTAGCTGGGACTACAGGCACGTGCCACCATGCCCAGCTAATTTTTTTGTGTTTTTAGTAGAGATGGGGTTTCACCATGTTGGCCAGGATGGTCTCAATCTCCTGACCTCGTGATCCGCCTGCCTTGGCCTCCCAAAGTGCTAGAATTACAGGCATGAGCCACCATGCCCGGCCTTATGTGCTATAATTTTATAAAACTGGCAGCACAGTGGCTTTGTTTACACCAGTATCACAACAAATACGTGAGTGATGCTTTTGCAGTATGACATTGACAGCTACAAAGTGAGGAGGTGATTGGAATTTTTCAGCTTCATTATAATCTTTGGGACCATCATTGTGTATGTGGTTTGACTGGAATATTGTTAATGCTATGCATGACTGTATATCCAGAAAGAGTGGTCAGTTATGTCAATGTTGCTGCAAGGTCAAGCAAGATAGACTGACAAACATCCATTGGACTTAGCTCAGGGCGTCTATTATAATCTTGGAGAAACAATTTCTGTGGAAGGGCGGGGTGTGTGTCTGTTACTTCATGATGGTAATCAAATAGTCTACATACTACTGAACATCATAAAAGCCAAAATGGTTTTCTATTTTATACCACTCCCCTTCCCATCCTTGCAGCTAAGGGAATATTAATTGCTCTTCTAAATGAATTTAATACTTAACTTGAGCCTGGCTGTTTTAAGTAATAGAAAAACTATGCTTTATTCATCCATCCATTTATCCGTATATTTAGCAAGCATGTATAGTGCACCTACCAACTACCCAGGACATATAAGCATTGTGCTAGGGATGTAAGTAGGGAAGGAAAAGAAGGAAGGAAGCTCAAAATGATGTATTTGACCCATGTGCAGTTGTCCTTTCTTATCTGTGGGTTCCATATCCACATATTCTTTGATTCAACCAACCGCAGATCAAAAATATTTGGAAAAAAAAGTGAATGCTTGCATTTGTACTGAACACTTACAAACTTTTTTTTGTCATTATTCCCTAAACAATATAGTATAACAACTATTTACATAACACTTACATTGTATTAGGTATTATAAGTAACCTAGAGATGATTTAAAGTATACAGGAGGATGTGCATAGGTTGTATGCAAATACTATGCCATTTTACATAAGGAACTTACTTGAGCATCCATGGATTTTGATATTTGGTGGGGTAGGGGGTTTGGAACTAAGCCCACAAGATACCGAGGAATAACTATGTATCTCAGTGAGTTAATTCTGTGAAGTATTTTTATAGCCTTTAATGGCTACTCGAAAGGGGTTTATGCTGTGAGGCAGAGGTTGCAGTGAGCCAAGATCACACCACTGCACTCCAGCCTAGATGACAGAGCAAGACTCTGTCTCAAAGAAAAACAAAAACAAAAACAAAACAAAGGATGGGGGGCAGTGGTTTAAGGTGAAGTTCTGTGATCTCAAGATAAAATTTCAGAAAGTGCCTCTTTTTTGGCTAGGTGCGTTGGCTCACACCTGTAATCCCAGCCTTTGGGAAGCTGAGGCAGGCGGATCTCTTGAGGTCAAGAGTTCGAGACCAGCCTGGTGAACAAGGTGAAACCCCGTCTCTACTTAAAATATAAAAATTAGCCTGTAATCCCAGAACTTTGGGAGGCCATGGTGGGTGGATCACCTGAGGTCGGGAGCTCGACACCAGCCTGACCAACACGGAGAAACCCCATCTCTACTAAAAATACAAAATTAGCTGGGCATGGTGGCACATGCCTGTAATCCCAGCTACTCGGGAGGCTGAGGCAGGAGAATCGCTTGACCTGGGGAGGCAAAGGTCATGGTGAGCTGAGATCGCACCACTGCACTCCAGCCTGGGCAACAAGAGTGAAACTCCATCTCAAAACAAATAATAAAATAAAATAAAATAAAATAAAATAAAATAAAATAAAATAAAATAAAATAATTAGGCTTGGTGGTGCGTGCCTGTAGTCCCAACTACTCAAGATGCTGAGGCAGGAGAATTGCTTGAACCTGGGAGGTGGAGGTTGCAGTTAGCTGAGGTCGTGCCACTGCACTCCAGCTTGGGTGACACAGCAAGACTCTGTCTCAGAAAAAACAATAAAAAAATAAAGAAGGTACCTCTTTTATGGTTAAGTAAAAAAACAACATTTCAGTAGAGAAGGGCTTTGTTCTTGTTGAGGGTTCTCTGATAATTTTTCTTTTCTTCGTCTGTATTTATACCTTGGTGCTTATGTTCGAGTCATTTTCTTTTTAGATTTGAGGCTCATTTTAGGGGAAAAAAAGCAGAGATTAGTGTGTTTTTCAATACAATACAGTACCATTAAGTATGGGCAGTGTTAATTATGGTTTAACAAGGGTTAGAGCCAAAGTTTATTTTTGTCCATTGTGCATATTAATAGACCTGCACTTGGAGTCAGGTGGATTAACAAATGCCCAGAGAAACCATTTCAAGTCATAACTTTGAAAGGAATAACTTAAAAATTTCTATGTTACTGATTAAAAGTTGACATCCTAGGCCGGGCGTGGTGGCTTATGCCTGTAATCCCAGCACTTTGGGAGGCCGAGGCAGGTGGATCATGAGGTAAGGAGATCAAGACACTCCTGGCTAACACGGTGAAACCCCGTCTCTACTAAAAATACAAAAAATTAGCTGGGCGTGGTGGTGGGTGCCTGAAACCCCAGCTACTTGGGAGGCTGAGGCAGGAGAATCGCTTGGACCCAGGAGGCGGAGGTTGCAGTGAGCCCGAGATTGTGCCACTGCACTCCAGCCTGGGCAACAGAGTGAGACTCCGTCTCAAAAAAAAAAAAAAGTTGACATCCTAATTTCAAATAATTTAAAAAATCTATTTCTTAAAGCTGTAAGGATGTTATGAAGGATTATTTTACTTTAGAGTACTTGAAAATCCATTTCTTAAAGCTATAAGGACATTATGAAGGGTATTTTTATTTTATTTTATTTTTTTGTTTTTGAGATGGAGTCTCGCTCTGTCTCCCAGGCTGGAGTGCAGTGGCGCGATCTTGGCTCACTGCAAGCTCCGCCTCCCGGGTTCACGCCATTCTCCTGCCTCAGCCTCCCGAGTAGCCGGGACTACAGGCGCCTGCACCATGCCCGACTAATTTTTTGTATTTTTAGTAGAGACGGGGTTTCACCGTGTTAGCCAGGATGGTCTTGATCTGCTGACCTCGTGATCCGCCTGCCTTGGCCTCCCAAAGTGCTGGGATTACAGGCTTGAGCCACCGCGCCTGGCCTATTTTGTTTATTTTTGAGATGGAGTCTTGCCCTGTCTCCCAGGCTGGAGTGCAATGGTGCGGTCTTGGCTCACTGCAACCCCCACCTCCCAGGTTCTAGTGATTCTCCTGCCTCAGCCTCCCGAGTAGATGGGATTACAGGCGCCTGCCACCACATCTGGCTAATTTTTTATAGTTTCAGTAGAGACGGGGTTTCACCGTGTTGGTCAGGCTGGTTTCAAACTCCTGAACTCAGGTGATCCAGCCGCCTCGGCCTCCCAAAATGCTGGGATTACAGGCATGAGCCACCGTGCCCGGCTATTTTATTTTAGTTAGAATACTTGAAAATGTGGCAAAAGTTTGGTAGGTTAGCAAAGTCTTCAGGAATAACATTAACCTTGGGTTGATCCTTGCAAATTTTGGAATCCAAATAGTGACCACAGCACCTTGGCAAAAGTGGAGCTTTCTTTAGGAGGCTAGAGGAAGAGAAAAAATGGGAAATATAAGCTAAGGTCCCATTACAGTAGGAATAAGTAAACATTTAGTTGTTTTACGTAGATCTTTTGGTGGATTCATTCAAAATGATTCTTTTCTTGCAGACTTAGGCTAGAATCTTAGGGGGTCAAAAAATAGATTCTTGGCCAGGCACGGTGGCTCATGTCTGTAATCCCATCACTTTGGGAGGCCGAGGTGGGCAGATCACGAGGTCAGGAGTTTGAGACCAGCCTGACCACTGTTGTGAAACCTTTTCTCTACTAAAAATACAAAAATTAGCTGGGAATTGGTGGCATGCGCCTGTAATCCCAGCTACTCAAGAGGCTGAGGTAGGAGAATCACTTGAACCTGGGAGGTGGAGGTTGCAGTGAGACGAGATCACACCACTGCACTCCAGCCTGGGTGACAGAGCGAGACTCAGTCTCAAAAAAAAAAAAAAAAAAAAAAGACTCTTTTCTTAGGTTTTTGTTTGTTTTAAGAAATAACTAGAAACAAAGATTACAATATGCTGCAAATCAGTGGTTTCTGGTAATACTTCAGTTCTGATTGGTGAAGAAGGGAAATAGAAAATTAAGACAATTTTAAATGATGACATTTTCAGTTACAAGTTCAATCAGCATAGTCATCAACTGACATTTATTGCTAACCCCTTGGGTGAGTGGCACTGAACCAAATCCCACAAGAAATATCTTCTGCCTACGTGAACAAACCGGTTCTTGAACTATTGCTTTCAGAAGCTATAGATAATAGCAATTGATTTTAATATGTTGTGAGATTCCAGCCTTGGAATCATGAGGTTAAAATAGGAAAAACCATACCAAAAAACAGTTTTTAATAGAAACTTGGCCAGGTGCGGTGGCTCATGCCTGTAATCCCAGTACTTTGGGAGGCAGAGGCGGGCGGATCACGAGGTCAGGAGATCGAGACCATCCTGGCTAACACAGTGAAAACCCTTTTCTACTAAAAATACAAAAAATGAGCTGGGCGTGGTGGCATGCGCCTGTAGTCCCAGCTACTTGGGAGGCTGAGGCAGGAGAATCGCTTGAACCCAGGAGGCAGAGGTTGCAATGAGCTGAGATCGCACCACTGTACTCCAGCCTAGGCAACAGAGAGAGACTCCATCTCAAAAAAAAAGAAAACTGTATCTACTGTTTGTCTTAAAGAAAGAAGTCATTGTCTTATGCAATGTAACACTAAACATGTACAATTGTTATTATTATTAGTTTTTTTTTTGAGACAGGGTCTTACTCTGTCACCCAGGCTGGAGTGCAGTGGCCTGATCTCAGCTCACTGCAACCTCTACCTCCCAGGTTCAAGCGATTCTCCTGCCTCAGCCTCCCGAGTAGCTGGGATTACAGGCTCCTGCCACCATGCTCAGCTAATTTTTGTATTTTTAGTAGAGATGGGGTTTCACCATGTGGGCCAGGCTGGTCTCGAACTCCTGACCTCAGGTGATCCGCCCTCCTCGGCCTCCCAAAGCGCTGGGATTACAGGCATGAGCCACCCTGCCCGGCAACATATACAATTGTTTTTAAATATTTCACCAAATATTATTTTAGTATGAGAGTTGAATTTTATTTGAGTAATCCTTTGTATGAATAATGCAAGGTGAACTTTTATTTTGACAAGTAAAAATAAGGAGGTGAGTTGGTTCAGAGCTTATCAGGTACAATCTTAAAATAAGTGATTTGTTCCTGCATTGAAAACTAAAATACAAGAAATCTGGTGGATGTCAAAAATTTATGACTAAAATCTATTTTTACCTGACCCTCCAAGGTTGACATCACATTTAACATTAAGGTGTTTTTTATTCTAAATTAAAAGTGATTCTTTTATGCCATCTCTGCTGAAAAATTTAAAAAATTATTTAAGTGTTTAAGTATGGTCAGATTTTAAGTATCTAACATTCTCCAGTAGTTCACCCTCCCTTGCCTATTCCTCTCCACCCCAGTCTCTTTCTAGTAGGATTCCTGTTGCTGGCTACCCAGTCATTACCATTCTAACCATTTAAGGTAGCTCTGCTTGGTTTATTTATTCTGAATACTACAATTCAGTTTCCCTTTATCCTGGCTTCCTATGGCAAGTTGACAAACCGGTTTATTTTTTTCCCTTTTATTTCAACAACTCGTGATTTAGATTGGTTAGGAGGATATAATGTAATCAGGACACAACCTTTTCCCCTCAGAATCTGTATTTGTGAGACTTCCTCCTTTCCCGGCTGAACGTGCTGAAGTCAGACTGAGTACCTTGTGAAGGACTTCAGCCCCCACAGTTCCTTGTGTGCGCATGCCCTCTCATCTTACAGTTGTCAAAGTGCTTTTGCCAGAGCGGTCACATAATCAACCTGAAAGAAGAAAATAAATACTGTATACTTTTAAATTTTATCGATTCTTAAAAACTGGACACTCAAAGGTAACTGCTACTAAGATTTTGTTACTTGAAATTGGGTTATTGCATGTAAAAGAATATCTATTGTGTGTGGTGGGGGAGGGGAAGGAGGTATCTATTTCTCACTTTGCTGTAAATAAGCAAAAACAAAAACACAACAAAAAAAACCCCAAAAAAACAAAAAACAACCCCAAGAACACAAAACAAACTATACAGGCAGTTGCTGAGAGACGTTGAATACTACCTTTGCAAATTTTATGTTAATCTATTGCTTACCTTTTGTTTGAAAAGGTCTTATTTATTAAAGGTGGGTCTTGACCTTGACAGAGTGAATTTATGCAGAAAGCAAAATTTATATTTTTAAGGAGTGTTGAGAAGAGAAATGGGTGTTCCTGGTATAAAATTTTTAAAATTCAATGAATATATTAACATTGATTACAGCTACTATAAAATGTTCTGAGTCCAGCTTACTTTTTGGCTTTTTTGCTGAGGTACAGCATTAATTTTTCCATGAAGAGCATGTAGTTTAAACTGAAGGCATTAACAGCAAGCATTGATACAAGCAACCGGAAAAGCTGAGTGATATTAAAATTATAATCAAATGCCTATTTCAGCCATGATGATATGGCTATTATAAAGACAATTCTAGCTCACTGGAAGTGACTCAAATCTCAGATTATAATGGTTTACTGCAGCACCGTTTAAACCAAGTATGAAAATGTCTCTTTCTATGACCATCTTCTTTGGCAGCAATAGAACTTTGTGCTGTCTAAATCAAAGCTTCATTTGCCTCTTTGTATTGTATTTTGCAATACTGATCAAAGCCATTGTTTTAGACCAAGGGAACTGAGGAACATAAAAGCAATCTTAAATAGATTTTATTGGTAGTAGCCGGCAATCTGTGTTGTATATTATATTGAGTTGGGTTTTTTTCCCTGGGGGGGTTGAAGGGAGGAAAGGCAGGGGAATGAGGAATAGAAGGGAGAGCAAGGTGGCTGCGAAGCATTTCCTTTAGCCCACCACTATTTTGTGTATGAAACTTTGAAATAAAAGATACTAATGAACCATTTTAATGATAGTCTCTAATAAAATAATAGAACTACTTTTAATCCCATTTCTTGTCTGATATATTTTGCACAATAGTTAATATTTTCATTTTCTGATACCTTGATTTTAACAATAATTATTATCATGAGGATGTCTAGAGGCAGAGCTTCTGTGTGTATCTGAATGCCTTTTCACAAGTGTCCTGAGAAAGATTCCTCTCCAAGTATCTGGGTTAAGTAACTGCATTAAATTTGTTAATAACTTTGTTGCAATTGTACTGAATCATCATCTAAAAATAATTATATGTTTGGTCATATGCCCCTTTAACATTTCAAAATATTTGTTTTTAGGGTCTCAGCACTGTAATATTTATATATTTAAAGCAATTAACATGTTCTAAGGACAAGCTAACTACATGTATGGCAGTCTCCGGGTTTTGAGTGATTAGTAATTTTCATCCTTGAATAAGAAAACAGGCTGTATGGTAGAGGTGAATATAGCCCTTCTCTGTGAGATGGAAAATACCATACACTCCTTATATGGCTAAATGAAGCAGTGATGGCAATGCACTATAATTACAATGTATGAAAATTTGGGACTTTGTACTCCTCTATTTTTAACACTTTTGCTAGCATATGGTAATTCAGGGTCTTCAAACCATAGTGTTGCGCTGCTAATACTAGTGATAAGAGAATGGATTCTAAATTTGCCAAAGTCTTGTGACCAAGACAGCAGCAGGAGGATTCAAAATTGAAAATCTGGCAACCCCAGAATTATCTTGACTGTCCACTTAAATCTCTGAGGGTTTTTTTTAAAGCCCCACCCCCACCCTATCTCACAGGCGCTCGCTCGCTCGCGCGCACTCTCTGACCTTAAATCCAACCAGAAGCATTTCTCCACTCTGCAGAGAAATTCTTAGGCTCCTGTTGAGACCTGAAGCACTGCGATGCCAAGAAATCTCTTGTGCGGCAGAATTGGAGACAAGAAAATTGGGGAATAAGCAGAAAAACCATAATCCTTAGAGTAACAAGAAGCAAGCACTTCCAAACGTTTCAGTAGGTTTTTACTTCTTTAAAAACGTTTTTTTTTTTAAATTAACTGTCTCCTAACAAAATGGAGTAGCTGCAGCTACTGGGAGGCCAGAGAATGATTGTGCAGCTGAGTCCTTCTAACAAATGCCAAGGATTCCTCCCTCGTGGTTCGCTGCAGCTAAATGAAACAATTACCAACGCAAGAAGGCAGTTTGCTAATCAAGAGGGCTAATACTGGTTTTTTTGTTTTGTTTTGTTTTTTTAAAAAGTGTTCGAGCTGGGGAAGGGAGAAGAAAGGGTCGTGTGTGCGGTGTCTTTTTAACCTTGCTGAAGGACGCAGCAGTATTTATTGACGTATGCAAATAACTGGGGGAGGGTGGTGCTTGGGAAAAAAACAGGAACCAGAATCAGTTTCTCATTGCAGGGCGAACGCTCTGAGTTCCGGTGAAGGGAAAAGAGACGTGGCGAAATTGCTGTCTTTTCTGTCTTATAAGCACATCTCTCACTAATACAGAAAAGGAACCAAGACATCTGAAAGGGTGAAGACGCTCTCACAGTATTTTTAGAGACCTTGCTCGACACCTTCCCTATCCCCCACCCAACAGCCTGACCTGTTCTTCTAAATGGGAGATTATGGATTTGCATTGCAATTGGCTAGTAGCGGTGGCGATGGATTTTCGCAAGTGAAACACCCGCCCGCTTCAGCGAGGGACATTCATGATCACATTGACAATAACGCGTCTCTCTTTTTTCCCGTTTCAGCTGCGCAAACCATGCAGGATGATTTACTGATGGACAAAAGCAAAACCCAGCCCCAGCCCCAGCAGCAGCAGCGGCAGCAGCAGCAGCCCCAACCTGAGTCCAGCGTATCCGAAGCCCCGTCCACGCCCCTCTCCTCAGAGACCCCCAAGCCGGAGGAAAACAGCGCAGTGCCGGCCCTCAGCCCAGCCGCTGCCCCCCCGGCCCCCAACGGCCCGGACAAGATGCAGATGGAATCACCGCTCCTGCCAGGCTTGAGTTTCCATCAGCCCCCTCAGCAGCCGCCGCCGCCGCCTCAGGAGCCCGCGGCACCGGGCGCGTCGCTGTCGCCGTCCTTCGGCAGCACCTGGTCCACGGGCACCACCAACGCGGTAGAGGACAGCTTCTTCCAGGGGATCACCCCAGTCAACGGGACCATGCTCTTCCAGAACTTCCCGCACCATGTCAACCCAGTCTTCGGAGGCACTTTCTCCCCGCAGATAGGCCTGGCGCAGACCCAGCACCACCAGCAGCCGCCGCCGCCTGCGCCCGCGCCGCAGCCGGCACAGCCAGCGCAGCCCCCACAGGCGCAGCCCCCGCAGCAGCGCCGCTCACCCGCCAGCCCCAGCCAGGCGCCCTACGCGCAGAGGAGCGCCGCCGCGGCGTACGGCCACCAGCCCATCATGACCAGCAAGCCGTCCTCGTCTTCGGCGGTTGCAGCCGCTGCTGCCGCAGCCGCCGCCTCGTCGGCCTCGTCCAGCTGGAACACGCACCAAAGCGTGAATGCAGCCTGGAGCGCACCGTCCAACCCCTGGGGCGGCCTGCAGGCGGGCCGGGACCCTCGCCGGGCGGTCGGTGTGGGCGTGGGTGTGGGTGTCGGGGTGCCTTCCCCGCTCAACCCCATCTCGCCGCTCAAAAAGCCCTTCTCCAGCAACGTGATCGCGCCGCCCAAGTTCCCTCGCGCGGCCCCTCTCACTTCCAAGTCCTGGATGGAGGATAACGCTTTCCGGACCGATAATGGTAACAATCTGTTGCCATTTCAGGTAATACTCTGCTGCACCTGCACACTCCTTCCCTCTGCCCCGCTCCTTTTGCCACTTCTCTGACTTTTAATCATCCACCCGCTTATATTTAAAAAGGGCAGCAATGTCCAGCTCCTCTTTCCCCTTCCGAAGCCTCCAGTTCTTTAGGGCTGTTCCATTATCAGAGGATGAGGTTGGGAGAACATTGTGATTACTGGAGGAATCGTATTCGTCCCTTCAGGGTAGAAGAAGCCTTTTTCTTTTAGTTTATTTTCTCCTTCATGGTGTTTGTACCTCTTATTTTGACTTCCTTTGACAAGTAAAGCTGCAAGTGTGTGGCAAGGTGCCGGCATAGTCCCAGGATGAGTAGGCTGAGATTCCTATCATTTTGAGTAGCTACACATTTCAGGTTATGCAATCCTGAGCTCAGGGTGCCGCCTGCAAGCGGTCCACACCCAAACCACCCTGGCTTTACTCTTAAAGAGGTTAACAACCCTTGAGTGGTGCTATTTCAGACGGTTGCGTATGCTCAGTTAAACTAATGTGAACACATGTGTTTATGTCTCGCTAAGGTGCTAGAATCATTAATAACAATCAGCATATTGCCCCTGCTGGGAAAATTATGAGTGTGAGATTCTAATAAACACTCACTACTGTGTAAGGGAAGGAGATGGAAGAGTGGAAATTCTAAGGGCACCCCTCTCCATGTTACCTAGAAGAAGGATTTTTTTTTTTCGGAGGTAAGAGACAATAGGACGTGACCTTCAGAGCCATATTGCAATGGAGTCTATTTGCTAGCTAGCACTGAAATATTTAAAGCTGCAGTGTCCTTCATCAGTTGGGTTAAGAAAATACAGATCAATTACATCATTTGAAACTGGGCAAAGTGAAAGTCTTGCAACTTTAATGAAAAATGAGTCCTGTGTCTTGGTGTTAAATGCCAATGAAAAACTCAGGAAGTGCCCCAGACAAAAAGGTTGAAATGAAGAGTGTCCTTATTTCTGTTCTTGCTTTCTGATCTAGTCCACAGCCATAGCAGTTGGCAGTGTCCTGGGCATCTTGGGTTGGAAAGGCGTAGTGCGGGTGTGTGTTCACAGGCGGCTTTTGCTCCCAGGCAAACACTTATCCTTCACTTAGAAGTTGATTTGGCTGTAAGCTTCTAGGCTCAGTTAAAGAAAAAGGGGAGAGGGGAAGGCCTCCAACAAGACCCAATTTGGATGATCAAGGAAATGAAGCAGAAATCCTTTGAGGAGTGCTTGGTAGAGCTGACAGTTTGAGAGAGGTATAGTGTCAGGTGCAGATGCAGTCTTCATCTCTTTACATTACAGATGTTTGGAGTGGCTCCCATTCATGAAGGAAGAGATGAGGTTATTGAGAAGGACATGACTCTCTAGGCTAGAGTAATGATTTTTAACTTTGATGAGAGAGGATCTTCACAAGGAATTTTCACAAGGATCCTTCAGGAATGGACGATTTCAATATTAAGTTATATTTTTTCCCATTCTAAAGTTTGTTTATTTTAATAAAATGAGATGTTGCAAGGTGGGATTCATTTCATAGAGAAAAGGAGGAATTTGCTTTCTGGAATTTATGTGCTTATTTTTGGAGGGAGTAGAGCAGGGAGGCTGCATTTGGTAGGAAAGGCCCTCTTTTTCTAACATTCCCTCTCTTTATTCTCATGCTCCCTACCTGAGTTCAGTTTTAGAGGATAACCTAAAATCTTATAGGGAGTTTTGGGAGCTGATAATATAGACAGATCTTGTTATCTTTTTCTGGGAGTTGACTCTGAATACAACTAGCTATTGGTGAATTATCTCCTGGCATGGGGATTAGGGAGAGATTAAATCCACATAGTTTCATCAAACCTGATATCGACGAGGAGTATAGGGATTGCCAGTTGTTACACAGCAAACCATTCACCAATGATGCTAATAAGAGCCAAATGGACTGGATTCAGTTTAGTCTCATCTTTCCATCCCTGGTGATGCTATTGGATAGGCAAAAATGGCCAAAAGATTTGTAGGAGGACAGATTTGATTCAAAATTAAGCATTATTTATTTGGCCTCGGGAAGAATTACATATATATTATGTCTCATTTCTTTTTCATAAAACAGAGCTTAGGGTTTTGGAGCAATTTTAGGATCAGAGGAGGAAGTTGGTTGTGCTTTGGCTGGGATATTAGACTTGATTTCTGTTGATAACTGTACCAAGTTTGTGTTAGAAACAAAGAACACCTGAGTCTTGTGTGCAGAATTTTGTGTATGTGCATTTATTGAAATAATTTTTCTAAAAAAGGAAGAAAATAAGTGGTTTTGATGACTTTTTCAAAATATTTATTCTGGCAAATGTGATTTTATTTAAATCAGAGTTTATTTTATAGAATAGCAACTTTATTTTTTATTTAACAGATTTTTGAGCTATTAATAAAAGAGTCTTTCTGCAGTAATCTACTCTAATGTATGTTAAAATTTTTAAAGAAACCCATTCTACCCTGCACTGCTTCTTTTTTGCCAGTTTCTGCCAACACGATAGATTTTGAGTAGCTTTACTTACATGGCTTATATTGCAAAAGCAATCACTGTATTTTATGTGTGTGTGTGTGTGTGTGACAATGTTTCACTTTTGTTGCTCAGGGTGGAGTGCAGTGGCATGATCTCGGCTCACTGCAACCTCTGCCTCCCGGGTTCAAGCAATTCTCCTGCCTCAGCCTCCCGAGTAGCTGGGATTACAGGCGTCCGCCACCACGCCTGGCTAATTTTTTGTATTTTTAGTAGAAGCGGGGTTTCACCATATTGACCAGGCTGGTCTTGAACTCCTGATGTCAGGTGATCCACCTGCCTCGGCCTCCCAAAGTGCTGGGATTACAGGCATGAGCCACCATGCCCGGCCTAGCAATCACTGTATTTGAATGTTGTTTTACAAACTATAATACTTCTTTATTCTAATAAAGTTTATTGGTTTCTCTGGGTTTTGGTGGCTGCTTTCTTAGGGATTACTTTTATCTAAAAGTCACTTCATTTCTATAAATAGGGAGACTGAGATCCTGAGAGGTAGAGTGACTGAACTCAGGTCCTACAGTTCTAGCTAATTTTGTTGTATGTGTCCTTAACGTCCATGTAGTGCAGGTGCAGTCAGGTAGAATTCATTTTAAGTAAGATTCTCTTTGGACTCCATTCAGAGGGACTTAGTGAAGTTTTCTATTAGGCTAATGCATCTTGGTGATGTACCTCTCAGCAACAGAGCTCAAGAACAGAGAGGCACTCCACTGGGGGGAATTATATATGTGACTCTTTCTATATTTCTACAAGTCAAGGAAGCCTAGATATGTATTAGTTTGGTGCATAAGTAATTGTGGGTTTTACCATTATGGCAAAAAAGTAATGGCAAAACCCACAAATTACTTATGCATCAATTTAATAAAAGGACTAGAGCTATTTCCTTTATGTTGTAAATTTGGGTTTAAATAGCATTGCTGTCAAGAAAAGTTTAGGAGGGACTTTTGAGAGCACCTATTCTAGACTACTATGCTCATTTTACAGAGGATAAAATCAAAGTCCCAACATGTGAGGTGACTTACCCAGGTTCAGGTTGATCATTTCTGTCACAAGCAAGCTTTGACAGCAGATTGCCTGGATTTAAATCTCCACTTTGCAAGTTATTGGCTTTGTAATCATAAACAAATTATATAAACGTGCTGGTTCTCAATTTCTTCACCTGTAAAATGGGAATAATATTAGTTTTTGGCCTTGTATGAGTTAAAATGTGAAACTAAATATAAAGTGCGTAGCACAGTGCCTGGCCCATAGTAAAGTATCCCATAAACGTAGGGTTATGATTATTCTTATTGTAATGGTGACCATAGGCTTTGCATGATCTTGTCATAATACGGATTACTGATTTTTTTTTTTTTTTTTTTTGAGACAATGTCTCACCCTGTCACCCAGGCTGGAGTGCAGTGTGTTATGTTGGCTCACTGCAGCCTCCACCTCCCGGGTTCAAGTGATTCTCCTGCCTCAGCTTCCCAAGTAGCTGGAATTACAGGTGCCCACCACCACACCTGGCTAATTTTTGTGTTTTTAGTAGAGATGGAATTTCGCCCTATTAGTCAGGCTGGTCTTGAACTCCTGACCTCAAGTGATCTGCCTGCCTTGGCCTACCAAAGTGAATTGCCGATTTTTCATACACTGCATTCTAAATATCCCCAAACTTCAGTGTAATGCCATTTGTTCTTTTTTCCTGTCTGATGGTACCTTCATGATCAGAGCCTTTGACCATTGTAGTAATGTGAGGATCCAGCATTTACCTATGGGCCAGGCCCTGTGCCAAGCACTTTACATATAGTTTCTCACTGGAACTCCTTTGAGATAGGAACTCCTTTGACATAGGAGGACTATTGTCATCCTTGCTTATTTTTTTGTTTTGTTTTTGTTTTTTGGGGGGATGGAGTCGTGCTCTGTCACCCAGATTGGAATGCAGTGGCGTGATCTCGGCTCACTGCAAACTCTGCCTCCCCGGTTCAACAGATTCTCCTGCCTCACCCTCGTGAGTAGCTGGGATTACAGGTGCGTGCTACCATGCCCAGCTAATTTTTATATTTTTAGTAGAGATGGGGTTTCACCATATTGGTCAGGCTGGTCTTGAACTCTTGACCTCGTGATCTGCCACCTCGGCCTCCCAAAGTGCTGGGATTACAGGCATGAGCCACTGTGCCCGGCCTATTATCCTTGTTATATTGACAAATAAATTGAGGTTCAGTGCATTTACACTGTTTGCTTAAGATCACAGCTAGTATTGGCAAAGTTGCCTCCAGAGCCCATGGCTCCTACTCCCTTGACTATTCTATCTCTAGGACATCGCTTAATAGTGCAGTGTAGATGTAAGAAGCTGGACTGAATCTGTACTTGACCCTATGAGATACCGTGGAAGTTGTGTTTTTAAAAAATTTTGTATTTGTAGAAATGCAGAAAGAAAAAAATACAGTGACTGTAAGTATGACACCATGAAGATTCATCGGTTATAATTTTTTCTGTTTTTTACTTTACATATTTTACTTTACATATTTTTTAATATTATGAAATCAAAGTCCCAAAATAGGAAGTGACTTACCCAGGTTCTGGTTGATAATTTGTCACAGAAGCAGGCTTTAGCAGCAGATTGCCTGGATTCAAATTTAATTTGGAAAAAAAATTCAAATTATTCCATACTTTCTGTCTGTATCTCTGCCTTTATCCTTCTCCTTTTTTTTTTTTTTTTGAGACAAAGTCTCACTCTGTTCCCCAAGCTGGAGTACAGTGGTATGATCTCGGCTTACTGCAACCTCCATCTCTGGGTTCAAGCGATTCTCCTGCCTCAGCCTCCCAAGTAGCTGGGACTACAGGCATGTGCCACCATGCCTGGCTGATTTTTGTATTTTTAATAGAGACGGGGTTTCACTATGTTGACCAGGCTGGTCCTGAACTCCTGACTTTGGATCTGCCCGCATCTGCCTCCCAAAGTGCTGGGATTACCGGCATGAGCCACCGCACCCTGCGTATCCCTCTCCTTTTCCTTCTATTCCCAAGTTAAAGGTGATTGCAAGGAGTTTTATATTTTATGACATGTCTAGGTAATTATAACTTAGTATTAATTTTGCTGGTGGGTTATCAATAACTGAGGAAGAAGTTTCTTACATGAATTCATGGGAATACAAATGATATTAAAAACAAATATGCCTACTCATAATAAATTTTTAGGAAATATCAATATTTTTCAAGTAGTTTGTGTTCCTTTTCCTTTTTTTTTTTCAAGTAGTTTGTGTTCTGTCCATTTCCTTTTTTTTTTTTTTTTTTTTTTAAAGACAGAATCTGTCACCCAAGCTGGAGTGCAGTGGCATGATCTTGGCTCACTGCAACCTCTGCCTTCCCTGTTCAAGCAATTCTCATTCCTCACCCTCCCTGGTAGCTGGGATTACAGGTGTGCACCACCATGCCCCACTAGTTTTTGTATTTTTAGTAGAGACAGGGTGACGGGGTTTCACCATGTTGGCCAGGCTAGTTTTGAACTCCTGACCTCGAGTTCTCTGCCAGCCTGGGCCTCCCAAAGTGCTGAGATTAGAGGTGTGAGCCACCGCATCTGGCCCCCACTTTCTTT
Organism: Pan troglodytes; assembly: GCF_028858775.2. NCBI lineage: Eukaryota > Metazoa > Chordata > Mammalia > Primates > Hominidae > Pan > Pan troglodytes. The sequence goes on along the minus strand of NC_072406.2, from coordinate 104,473,682 downwards.
TTTTTAAGACCATCTTTTCAGGAGGTAATATAAATTGTCTTGTTTGTGCTTGCTTTTGAATAAGGATAATATGACCTAGATTTAAGACTCTTCTCTAGTTGGTTTCTTAACTACTATTTCAATGCAAAACCACTTTAAGGTCTACTCATCCCCACAAACTGTTTCAGAACCTGTTATGACATGGTTGATATGAATGCCAGCAAAACCACATTATCTATTTTCTATTTAAAAGAGGGATTGGTTAGGAAATATTAGGTTTTTGTGCTACTAGAAACGTTAATATAAAACTATATACTTCAAAATTGCATGTTGAAAAGTGGTTAGCTTTGTTTAAACTCTTTATGACCTCGTCGTGAGTTAGTACAAAAGAACCCTCTTGGAAATGTAATTTAGATATCCTCTGACAAAGAAACAAATTTCTACTTACATAGCTTTCTCTATTGGTTAGCCAATTTGATGTATTTTTTTTTTTTGAGATGGAGTTTCCCACTGTCACCCAGGCTGGAATGCAATGGCACGGTCTCTGCTCACTGCAACCTTTGCCTCCCGGGTTCAAGCGATTCTCCTGCCTCAGCTTCCCGAGTAGCTGGGATTACAGGCGCCTGCCACCATGCCCGGCTAATTTTTTGTATTTTTGGTAGAGATGGGGTTTCACTATGTTGGCCAGGCTGGTCCTGAACCCCTGACCTTGTGATCCACCTGCCTCAGCCTTCCAAAGTGCTGGGATTACAGGTGTGAGCCACCATGTCTGGCCCAATTTGATGTATTTCAAGGGCTGTATAAGGTGTAATGCCATCCAGTTGGAACTGGTTTTCATTGCTAAGTTGATTTTTTATAGTGTTTTGATCTGCAGGTATCAAAAGATTATGCTTTGTTGCTCAGGCACGGTGGCTCACGCCTGTAATCCCAGCACTTTGGGAGGCCGAGGTGGGTGTATCACCTGAGGTCAGGAGTTCGAGACCAACCTGGCCAACATGGTGAAACCCTGTCTCTACTAAAAAACTACAAATATTAGCTGGGTGTGGTGGTGGGTGCCTGTAATCCCAGCTACTCGGGAGGTTGAAGCAGGAAAATTGCTTGAGCCTGGGAGCTGGAGGTTGCAGTGAGCTGAGATCATGCTATTGCCCTCCAGCCTGGATGACAAGAGTGAAACTCCCTCTCAAAAAAAAAAAAAAAATTATGCTTTGTTTACTGCAATATGAAAAGTTTGAGGCTGGGCGTGGTGGCTCACACCTATAATTCCAGCACTTTGGGAGGCTGAGGCGGATGGATCACCTGAGGTCAGGAGTTCGAGACCAGCCTGGCCAACCTGGTGAAACCCTGTCTCTACTAAAAATACAAAAATTAGCTGGGCGTGGTGGCGGGCTCTTGTAATTGCAGCTACTTGGGAGGCTGAGGCAGGAGAATCACTTGAACCCGGGAGGCGGAGGTTGCAGTGAGCCGAGATCGCGCCATTGCACTCCAGCCTGGGTGACAGAGCAAGACTCTGTCTTAAAAAGAAAAGAAAAGAAAAGAAAAGTTTGATTAAGCTGTGTGGGTTTTACTGAGGAAAGAGAATTAGATGGAGGGGAGCATACAGTAGTGGACAACCCATGAAACTTGGAATAAGGAAGACATTGGTTAAAGCCTTGGCTCTGTCACTAGTGATGAGGTCAAGTCACTTATCCAGTGATTCTTTTTCTCAGTCTGCGAAAATGGAGGGACGGAGTGGGAGAGAGAGAGTGGACAGAAGGGAAAAGGAGGAGGTGGGAGGGGAGAGGGAGCCTAGCTTCAGGGTTTGGTTTGTGAGAGTATGTGTACAAAGTGTTCTGAAAATTATATACTGTTAGAGGAATACTGTTGTGGCTTTTGGATGTTTGCCTAACTTCTGTAATTGTAGTCAGAATTAGAGTTTAAAAGAGGAAATATTGTTGATATTCAGTAGTCCAAAGTTAAACACTAGCTGATGGCATGTAGTGGAGGGGTCTAGAAGGAGGCATGGAAGAACGTCAAAAGGCACTTTGTATATTAGGGTGACTGCCTATTCTAGAAAGCTAGTCATGGTGGTCTGAAGACTAGGGAGTATATATAGACATGTCACACTAATGGTGGAGATGTGTGACTATCTGCTTGTGCTTATGGCTGACTCACCAATGTAAGTGTAAGGGTTTTCCTTGATCCATGAACATTTTAATTGGTGATGGGAGAAATGCTTAAACTCTTAATTTTCTGACTGCTATAAGGGTTGGGTTGATTTTGTTGGTTCTGGAGATATCAAAGGTCTAATTTGAATCTCCTTACCACCATTTCCCTGTAGGCCATGCCTGACTCTCTTTAGGGGCCAGTGTGGTTGTCAGAGTTAGAATTCAGGATGGAGCCTCAAGTTTTGATCTTGAGAGTTGAGGTAATATAACCATAACTTATAGGAGGCTTTCCTGGGAAGGTTGCTGTACTTGCAGTAGAAACCAGCTTCACAAGGAATTTTCTACAGCTGGTCCTTATACCTTGTGGGTAGCTGCTCCTGTGAGGGTTCAAATGCTGCATTTCACCTATTATACTTCAGTTCTGCTACATTTAGTTTTCACACCCTTTAGTGTTCTTTGTGGTGCTGGGCATTTAAACTTCTTAATGTGAAACCATTCCAATATTTGCATTTTGTGAACTTGAAATAGGAAAGTACTAGTGAATTAAAGTACTACAGTAACTTAGCATCTTGGAATAAAGCCTACTTTTCTCTCCTAAGAAGCACTATTATATAATTCTCAGAAATAATAAATATTATTATATAAATGCTTGTTGGCAGGCCTCAGAGGAGAGAAACAGAAATGGGCACAAAACAGCCTTTATATTATTTGAAGTGATCATAGAATTAATACACACAAAGGGAAGGAAACATTGTGTACTGATTATGTATGCATAGGACTATTGTGTGGCCAAATAGCTTTATTCCTCAAGCATTCAAACTCATTTCAAGGTCAAGATCAAAAACAAGTAACTCCCTGTCTGCAGTAACTCAGTGCAACTAATTAAATGGTCAATGCCATGAAATAAATCAGTGCCTGGAAGTGCCTGACACTTAGTAGGTATTCATTAAATGAATGAATGAACATTTAAACCAAGTTATAATTTTGTCCTTTATCTTTACATGTGGTATATTTAACATTTTTGTGACGGATTCTCCATTCCAGTTTTTTTTTTTTTTTTTAGACGGAGTTTCGCTCTCGTTGCCTAGGCTGGAGTGCAATGGTGCGATCTCGGCTCACCGCAACCTCCGCCTCCTGGGTTCAAGCAATTCTCCTGCCTCAGCCTCCCAAGTAGCTGGGATTATAGGCATGCGCCACCATGCCCTGCTAATTTTGTATTATTTTAGTAGAGATGGGGTTTCTCCATGTTGGTCAGGCTGGTCCCGACCTCTCGACCTCAGGTGATCCCCCTGCCTTGGCCTCCTAAAGTGTTGGGATTATAGGCGTAAGCCACTGCGCCTGGCCCGTTCTAGTATTTCTATACAAGATATCTGTAGAATATGGAAACACAGGTGAATGTACATAATATTATAAAGGACATCTTCAGTTTGTAAAAATATAAAATATTATGTTCCGCAGACTTTATGGACACCCCATAGTTCTGGCCTGTGACTTCATATGTGTAGATTTGGTATGCCAAGAAGTAAGCAGAGTTCTTGCTTTGACATAAAAGGTTTATGACAGCCAATAAATGGGAACACTAGCTTATATCTTAAGAGTTAGATTTTTCTTTATTGCTTCATCATTGATCAACTCATTCTTTTGGAGTTAATTTATCTTGTTAATGGTGATTTGGTTTGTTTCTGACTTGTCATGTCGAGTTATTAACAATAGAACTGACTAGAATGAGAGTCAGGATAATTTTGACAATAACACTTAGAAATATTAAGGAGAAGGCTGGGTGTGGCTGCTGAAGACTGTATTTGTAGCACTTTGCGGGGCCAAGGTGGGAGGACTGCTTGAGCCCAGGTGTTCGAAACCAGCTTGGGCAACATAGTGAGACCCTGTCTCTATAAAAAAATTAAAAATGTTTTAAAATTAGCTGGGCCTGATGTCATATGCTTGTAGTTCTAGCTACTCAGGAGGCTGAGGCAGGAGGATTGCTTGAGCCCAGGAGTTTGAGGTTATAGTGAGCCATGATTGTGCCACTGCATTCCAGCCTAGGTGACAGAGTGAGACCCTGTCTCTAAAAAAATTAAAATATTTTTTTAAAAAATTGGCTGGGTGAGGTGGCTCACGCCTGTAATCCCAGCACTTTGGGAGGCCAAGGTGGGCGGATCACGAGGTCAGGAGTTCAAGACCAGCCTGACCAACATGATGAAACCCCGTCTCTACTAAAAATACAAAAATTAGCCAGGCATGGTGGCATGCACCTGTAATCCCAGCTACTCAGGAGGCTGAGGCAGGAGAATTGCTTGAACCCAGGAGGTGGAGGTTGCAGTGAGCCGAGATTGCACCACTGCACTCCAGCCTGGGCAACAGAGCGGGCCACTGTCTCAAAAAAAAAAAAAAAATTTATATATATATATATATATATATATATATATATATATATATATATGAGGGAATTTTCTGGTTTGTTCGACAAAGAACAGGTTATATAGTATGCCCATTCAGTTAGTCATTAATTCCAGGCATGTGAGATTAGAAAGCAGAGATATAAAAGGCAAATAATTTTCTACCTTAAAGATGTGGTAGGGTTTTTGAGGGCTGATTAGGGATGGGAGGGAATATTTCAGAGGAAACATCTTAGTGATCTGACAATCGAACCCCCTACTCAAACTCCAGGAGTCCTAGTTCTTAGGTTTCAGATAAACAGCAACTAAAGGAGACAAGAGGTAAATGTATCTAGAAGCACCTCTCTTTTGCAATCTGGAGTGGAAAATTTATTTTCCTTTTTTGGACCAGAGAAATATAACCTAGATAAGCAGAGAATTAAAAATAGTGAAAACCAGTAAAGTTTATGAGTTTATGGAGGAAAGGCTGAGAGATAATGTTTGGATCATTTATTATAAATCTGTTTCTGTGTTCGCATTTGATTTTGTGGGTAGACTGTTCAACTCTTTGCCACATCATTATTTAAAGCAATTATAGGCTGGGTGCAGTGGCTCACGCATGTAATCTCAGCACTTTGGGAGGCCAAGATGGGCATATCACCTGAGGTCAGGAGTTTGAGACCAGGCTGGCAAACATGGTGAGAGCCTGTCTCTACTAAAAATACAAAAAATTAGCCAGGTGTGGTGGTGCACGTCTGTAATCCCAGCTACTCAGAGGCTAAGGCAGGAGAATAGCTTGAATCCGGGAGGCGGAGGTTGCAGTGAGCTAAGATTGCCCCACTGTATCCAGCCTGGGCGACAGAGTGAGATTTCATCTCAAAAAAGAAAAAAATAGGCCGGGCGCGGTGGCTCACGCCTGTAATCCCAGCACTTTGGGAGACCAAGGCGGGTGGATCACGAGGTCAGGAGATCGAGACCATCCTGGCTAACACAGTGAAACCCCGTCTCTACTAAAAATACAAAAAATTAGCCGGGCGAGGTAGCGGGCGCCTGTAGTCCCAGCTACTCGGGAGGCTGAGGCAGGAGAATGGCGTGAACCCCGGGGGGCGGAGCCTGCAGTGAGCCGAGATCGCGCCACTGCACTCCAGCCTGGGCGACAGGGAGACTCCGTCTCAAAAAAAAAAAAGAAAAAAATAAAATAAGTAAATAAAGATGTTGTAACCAGTAGTAGAATCCTGAGGTCAGATAAACAGTTAAGAAGGTTGGCATTAGGTAGTATTTTTGTTACCCATATAACTATTAAGGAATTCCCTGATCAAAGGGATGGGATTTACATCGTTAAGTTTCTTTTGGCACCTGTGTTCAAAATCATAATCCATGTGCTCCAGCTTTTGGGTGTTGTATTATTTTGATGTCCTCCTCTAAATAGATACTACTAACACAAATATAGGGGACCAGAATGCCAGCACTGGCATCATACTTTCCACATAAATAATTTTATGTAATCCTTACACGTTCTTGTGAATTAGGGATTATTATCCTATTTGAGACTCAGAGAATATTACCTAACTGGAAGTAAGAACTCTCCTCCGCTCTCCCTACCTCAGACCACAGAGGTAACCAAGAGGGGAGTGCAGTCTCCCTGACCTTTTGTTTTGGAATCTCACAAACACACAGCACTCTAGAGGAGGGGCCTATTAGTTTTCATTTTATAAAAATAGGACAAAGTGCCCATACTGTGCAACAACCTTGCTTTTCAGATGAACAAAGTATTATTTATGCTTCGTTTCTGTGCATATACCATATACAGATTTTGACAAAATTGGGGCTCAGTCAGGAGGCGCTGCAGTTCTGAAGGGGGAGGGGGCGGACATCTGGGTTCGCTCCCCCCTCCCTGTTCCCTCCATCCCTTCCCCTCCTTCCAGGCCCCTACCCCCACAGGCCCCTTCTCCCAGCTCCTGGCCCCTCCTGCAGGTCTCCTCCCTGAGCCCCCACTCTGCCCAGGTCAGCCCTGCTCTCTCTTGCCCCTCCCTCAATATGCCTTTGATGTTCTGTTCTTTCCCCACATCTTCCCTAATTCCTCTTATGCTACATTGTCTTACAGTATTCATCACTCTCTGTAATGAGCTGGTTTATTTTGTTTTGTTCTTCCACAGTAGAATGTAGGCTCCACAAGGGCAAGGACCTTTTCACTGAAGTGTCTCCAGGGGCTGTGATAGTACCAGGGATATTTTGGGCACATCGTAAATATTTTTTGAGTGTGTTTATGATCTACATTTACAAATGACTGATTAGGCATTTATTGGTCATTTACATGTAGCTACCAGTGTGAGTAATTAAAACGTTTAGCTGGTTTCTACCAGGTGTAAGGCTGATAGGAATTAAAGTTGAACCATACATTTCCCGTTTTAGGACAACTCCCTGACAAACATGTATTAAAATATAGAATGATAAGGTCTAAAACAAGAGTGTGTTGTGTGCAACAAAGAAGAGTTTGTACTTGAATCAGACAAAGGAATGATTAAATTTGTGTGTGGTTGGGAAGCCTCTAGGAAAGTCTTCAATAGTTTAAGATATTTTTCGGAGTTTTTCCGATTTTGAAAGTAATACCTGTTAACTATTTAAAACTTGAGAGGGAAAAAACACAGATAAAAAATCCCAGTTGCCTGTAATTATTTTATTTTATTTTTTTTGAGATGGAGCCTCGCTCCGTTGCCCAGGCTGGAGTGCATTGGTGCAATCTCGGCTCACTGCAACCTCCGCCTCCTGGGTTCAAGCAATTCTCCTGCCTCAGCCTCCTGAGTAGCTTGGATTACAGGTGCTTGCCACCACGCCCGGCTAATTTTTGTATTTTCAGTAGGGATTGGATTTCACCATGTAGGTCAGGCTGGTCTCCAACTCCTGACCTCGTGATCTGCCTGCCTCGGCCTCCCAAAGTGCTGGGATTACAGGTGTGAGCCACTGCACCCGGCCAATTGCCCATAATTCTATTTATCAGATTCAAATACTCTTAATGTTTTGGTATATTTTCTGTTAATTATTTCTTTTTTGTGTCTGAGTAATGTAATTTACATAGTGGAGATCATTCTGTTTATGCAGTTTTACAGTTTTATAGCCATATTTTTAACATTTTATATAATTTATAAACATTTTGATGATTGCATAATATTCCATTATGGGAATCCATTATAACAAAATGTTAACAATCCATTATACAAAATGTTTTCATATTTGGGGGATTTAGATAGATTGTTTTGTTGTTTTTTGTTTTGTTTTGTTTTGTTTCATTTGAGATGGAGTCTTGCATTGTTGCCCAGGCTGGACTCCAACTGGGTTCAAGAGATCCTCCCACCTCAGCCTTTCAGGTAGCTGGGACTATAAGCATGTGCTACCATACTCAGCTGTTTTCAGTTTTCGAATATTGAACATGATGCTGTCATGAACATCTTTGGGCATCATAATACTTTATTTAGAGGTGAGTGGGCAGAGTTTGACAGGCAGATCAGAAAATGGGGTAGGAGGCTGGGTGCGGTGGCTCACGCCTGTAATCCCAGCACTTTGGGAGGCTGAGGTGGGCAGATCACGAGGTCAAGAGATTGAGGCCATCCTGGCCAACATTGTGCAACCCCATCTCTACTAAAAATACAAAAATTAGCTGGGTGTGGTGGCACACACCTGTAGTCCCAGCTACTCAGGAGGGTAAGGCAGGAGAGTTGCTTGAACCCGGGAGGTGGAGGTTGCAGTGAGCCTAGATTGCATCATTGCATTCCAGCCTGGTGACAGAGTGTGACTCCACCTCAAAAAATAAAAAAAAAAAGAAAATGGGGTAGGGTTCATTTTTAAAAATTTATATATAATATGTAAATTATTAAATATATAAAATATATATATTTTTAAATTTATATATATATAAAGTTATATATAGTTTTTTTTTTAGAAGTCAGGTGGTCTTGCTCTGTCACTCAGGCCAGAGCACAGTGGCATGATCATAGCTCACTGCAACCTCAGACCCCTGGACTCAAGCGATCCTCCTGCCTCAGCCTTCCTGGTAGCTAGGACTACAGGCGCATACCACCATGCCCAGCTAATTTTTAAATTTTTTGTAGAGACAGGATCTTGAACTCCTGGGCTCAAGCAATCCTTTCACCTCAGCCTCGCAAAGTGCTGGGATTACAGGCGTGAGCCACCATGCTCAGCCAGGGTTGTTGTTGTTGTTTTTTTTTCAGCAGAGGGACTAGGTTGTGTACAGGCAAGAAACAACATGGTGTGCTGAGAGAGCAAGAGATTTAGGGTTGGGCAAGAGAGAGATGAGGCTGGAGAAGTAGATAAGTGCCACCAGATCACGAAGAGTATTCTAGCATTCTGTGTCTTCAGCTTTCTCAAGTGAGGAACATTGAAGGATTTTTAAGCTGAGAAACATAGCTATTGTAAGGCTTTTTTAAGTTGGTGAGTGAAGTGATCACATTTTTGTTTTAGAATGATTACTCTAGGATATCTTTGTCAGGAACCAAACTCGGGAAACCAGTTAACGTGGGAGAACCTAAAGTGATTAAAAGGAAGGGACAGATTTAAGCAACAATCAGGGGCACGGTGGCTCACGCCTGTAATCCCAGCACTTTGGGAGGCTGTGGTGGGTGGAACACTTGAGGTCAGGAATTTGAGACCAGCTTGGCCAACATGGTGAAACCCCATCTCTACTAAAAATACAAAATTAGGCTAGGCATGGTGGTTTACACCTGTAATCCCAGCACTTTGGGAGGCCAAGGTGGATGGATCACAAGGTCAGGAGTTGGAGACCAACCTGGCCAAAGAGACCAACCTAGCCAACATGGTGAAACCCTGTCTCTACTAAAAATACAAAAATTAGCCGGGTGTGGTGGCAGGCGCCTGTAATCCCAGCTACTCAGGAGGCTGAGGCAGGAGAATTGCTTGAATCCGGGAGTTGGAGGTTGCAGTGAGCCGAGATCACATCATTGCACTCCAGCCTGGGCGAGAGAGTGAGACTCTGACTCAAAAAAGAAAAAAAAAAAAATTACAAAAATTAGCTAGGCGTGGTGACAGGTGCCTGTAATCCCAGCTGCTTGAGGGGCTGAGGCAGGAGAATAGCTTGAACCCAGAAGGCGGAGGTTGCGGTGATCCGAGATTGTGCCATTGCACTCCAGCCTGCGTGACAGCAAGACTCTGTCTCAAAAAAAAAAAAAAAATAATAATAATAATTAGGAGCTCACCTGGAAGGACTTGGTGATTACTCCTTTACTAGGAAATAAAGGAGAAGGAGGAGTCTAGAATGACTGCCAGGTTTTTGGTTTAGGCAGCTGGGGAAAATCATTTAGAGGTGGAAATGGTTAATAGTGGCAGATTAGAATTTTCATGACTCATAAATCAGGTGGGTTTTAGAGTGGAGGAATTTTAGAAAGGAAAGCCATGTGTTGGGTATATTTGAACAAGTGATTTGACATTTCTTACCCACCCATGCTTTTGTGTGATTCCTAATGTGTGGAAAGGAAAACCTTATTAGGATAGATTACTTTGTGGACTACTTATTAGAACACTATATCTTAGAGAAGGAACTACTACCATTCTAAGTCAAGAGCTTTTTCTGACTCTAGCCTGATTTTCCTAAATTGTACCCTGAGAATTAGAGGCTGTGTTAGTTGATTAGTCATGTTGTTTGTGGGTTATAGCCTGGCATTGCAAAGGACGATAAGGAATTCCTAACCAATTAATCATGTGGGAGGATTATACGCAATAAAAGAAATGAAACCTGCCATCCTTTTATTTAAGTTGAATAAAATCACTGATAAATCAGTGCATGTTATTATATTAGCCAGTCTGAGATATCATTAATAAGGTCTTAGCAAAGTTGAAGTTAGACCTTATGGAATTTAGTTCTGCTGTTCTAATACAAGGCATAGTTTTCTAAATGGGTATAAAGGTGATGAAATGCTTTGCAGCTTGGGGTGTGTAGAGTCATAGGTTGATGAGCTTTGAGGCAGAGGTGGGTAAAAGGGTACAGGAGCCATCAGAACTGCATTTTATGTCTCCATTTGTATTTCCAGGGAGAGAAGTGAGCTGTAACATTCATTAAATTTTCAAAGGGGTCCATAACTTAAAAATGGTTAAGAATTACAGATACAGAGTAAAAGCACTGCTACATGGCACCCAACAACATGGCACGCAATGCAAAGTTTTAAGATTTTAAAACATAGACATCTCTTAAAATTTCTCTTTTTCCCTCTTCAGAGCTGAGAGAATTCCTGCTGAACTTTGATAACGTTTTGAATAAATGAAACCTGATTGCTGTTGTATCTAGCTTTTTCTAAATTCAAATCTAGCAAATTCAAATTGCTTTTCATCAAATAATTTTTTGGCATTCATTTCATTGGTTTGCATATATTTAAGTCACATAATTACAATAATACTGACATTAAAAAGGTTTAGAACTGAGTGCAGTGGCTCATACCTGTAATCCCAGCACTTTGGGAGGCTGAGGTGGGTGGATTGCTTGAACTCGGTAGTTCGAGACCAGCCTGGGCAACATAAGAAGATCCCATCTCTATGAAAAATTAAAAAAAAAAAAAAAGAGGTTTGGAGACAAACCTTTACCATCTCTAGGTAAGCTTGCAATTCATCTGTTGGACAGAAATTTATGGTCTTATTGGTCACGGCTGTTGAATGTGCTGTGGATATTTTTTATAGGGAAGATAAAACACAGAGGTTAATCTGGAAAGTCAGGTAAGTGAACGTCTTCGATGGGGTAATTTATAAATAATAGAAATTTTAATACTTCTCACAATTATAGAGGCTAGAAAGTCCAAGATAAAGGCACTAGCTGATTCATTGTCTGGTAAAGGCTCGTTCTCTGCTTCATGAATGGTGCCTCTTTCTGTGTCCTCACATGGCAGAAGGGGCAAACACACACCCTTCAATCAATGTCTCTCTCTCTCTCTCCCTCTTTTAAGAGATGGGGTCTCATTGTACTGCCCAGTCTGGACTTGAACTCCTGGGCTCAAGCTATCCTCCTGCCTCAGCCTTCTGTGTAGCTGGGACTACAAGCCTCTCTTTCTTATAAAAGCTCTAACCCCATTAATGAGGGCAGAGCCTCCATGACTTAATTACTTCCTCGAAGGCCCCACCTCTTAATACTATCACAATGGGGAGTAAATTTCAACATGTGCATTTTGGGGGTATACCACATTCAGACCACAGCAGCAAAGCTTCAGCTGTAGTAGATGCTTATTATATATTTGAATAAATAAATGAATTTGAGAGTTTTTATTTTTTTGAGATGGAGTCTTGCTCTGTTGTCCAGGCTGGAGTGCACTGGTGTGATCTCGTCTCACTGCAGGCTTTGCCTCCCGGGCTCAAGAGATTCTCCTGTCTCAGCCTCCCGAGTAGCTGGGATTACAGGCACCTGCCACCATGCCCAGCTATTTTTTGTATTTTTAGTACAGATGGGGTTTCATCATATTGTCCAGGGTGGTCTCGAACTCCTGACCTCAAGTGATCCACCTGCCATGGCCTCCCAAAATGCTGGGATTACAGGCACGAGTCACCACACCTGGCCTGAAAGTTTTGATTCAAGAGTGAGATGTTGTTACATTTCTGGTACAGGAGTTATAACTCAGAAATATTAACTTGTCAGGTATTGCTGTTTGTTCAAATGACCTCCTCTCTTTAGGGGAACATTTCTACTCTCTGCATTCACTTATTTGGTGGTGTTACGACCTAAGGTCTGTTCCTACTATTGTAACCTAATGGAAGGAGTGGAAAGTAGAGCTGGGGAAAGTAGTAGGAGTTGGTGATTTATGGAGCAGAGGGGCATCTGTGAGAGCCCTAGTTCCTGGGTCTCACTGGTAGACCTTCAACTCAGAGAAGCATGCTAGACTTGTAGATTATGTACGGTTTTTTGTGTCTTTGTTTAGCTTTGTAACCAATTATCTACTACTTACAGGCTAGAATGGAAACCTAACCATCATCTGTTACTTTGTTTCTATTGGTAAACAGCCAGTTTAACAAAAGAGCATTTCGGAATGCAATTTGTTTAAGATGTTTAACATCAAGGCCTGGTAAGAACAACTGACTAGACTTTTGTCAGCTCTAAACTCTTTTTCAGCATGATGGTCTATGTATATGTAAATGAAAACAAAAGGATCCTGTCTTGTTTACTTGTTTTGGAAGAAGGTTTTTTTTTTTTTTTTAACATGGCAGTTTAAGGTGTAGGTTTACCAGGTACTTCATTGCCATAGTGCTCATTTAAAAGGAAAAAAGTTATCTGGGTGGGATGGGGGTGGGGTGGGGAAGGCTTTACTATTAATGCCATCTATGGAATGGCATTATCAAAATAGTTGAATCTAGTTAAAAATCGTTGGCTCTTATGCTGCAGAAACACAATCTAAATAATTTCAATGATTTTACAATGCTGATGAAACATTATTTTGAATATTTGCCAAATTAAACTTTGTGTTAATTTTAGACAGAACAAAGACAGACTAATTGTGCTAATACTTCAGGTGGTTACAAACTAAGACTTTTAGTGAATGGAAAGTTTTAAATTTTACTTTCATACGCATTACAAATTTAACATTTTAGAAGATTTGGGGCTGGGTGGGAGATTGATTTTTTTTTTTTTTTTTGAGACGGAATCTTTATTGCCCAGTCTGGAGTGCAGTGGCCCAATCTCCGCTCACTGCAACCTCCACCTCCTGGGTTCAAACATTTCTGGCTCAGCCTCCGGAGTAGCTGGGACGACAGGCATGCGCCACCACACTTGGCTAATTTTTGTATTTTTAGCAGAGATGGGGTTTTGCCACATTGGCCAGGCTGGTATCGAACTCCTGACCTCAGGTGATCTGCCCACTTCAGCCTCCCAAAGTGTTGGGATTACAGGCGTGAGCCACCATGCCCGGCCTGGAGATTGACTTTTATCATATTTTGATCTAGAATTTCTCAACATTTCAAAGATATGAGTTCATCAGAAGGTAATAAAATTATTTAGTTAACATTTTAGAGCTTACTGCCTGTTTTCTGCTTATTTGCCAGTGTAGATGATTCATTTTACCTATTAACTCTGGTGTGATCTAGAATATGAAATGTTATTCCAGAGTAGCTATTTTAAGGTAGGTGAATCATGCAGGTATAACACAAGGTTTTCATTTTAAAATGTAACGGGATATCTGATATTCTGCGTTAGGCTGAGATTCGTTATATGTGAAAAGTAGAAAACAATTTTTAGGAAATTATAGCTTAAGGTCAAAAATTCAAGGCCTGTGGTTAGGATTAAAGGCAGAAAAATCTCTTGATAGTGAATTTATTCCTTCACATTGTGAGGTATAATGGAAGGTTGAAGCATACAAGGGGGTTGAAGTGACATATTCTGTTAGTGGGACATAAATAATAGAGAATGTATTGAATACTGAGACATCAAAGGACACTGAAAGACAGTGAAGATTTCAGCAAAGAGGACAAAGCTGGGTAAAAGGATGCTTCAGCTTTTGTTACAATAATTAAATATTTAAAAGGGCAGCCATTTTATACAGTCCAAGAAGTTAAGCAATTGCCCATTTTATATTCCAGTTTTATTCAAGCAAGCCATAGGCAAGCAAGCTGATATTAGGAATTTATATTAAGAATTTTCTTCTAGGGGTGTCATAAGCAAGTTCAAAACCGAATCTTTTAATCTCTTGGGGCATGATCATAATATTCATGATGCCCCGAAGACACTTCATGTTTGTTCTAAACCATCAAAGAAAATGTGTTCAACATAATTTGCATTGCACATATTATTAATAATCTGGACTGATGGCTTTTTACAGTAGTCAGTATTGTAAAAAGATATATAGAAAAGTTATGCACTATAGGTCTATGTTCACCTGAGCCTTAGGAAGTCGAGGCTGCAGCGAGCTGTGATCATACCACTGCGCTCCAGCCTGGGTGGCAGATTGAGACCCTGTCTGAAAAGAAAAAAAAAAAAAAGAAAAGGTGGGGAAGTGGAACTGCTGTGAGGTCAGGACCTGGAGTGAATGAGAGCATCTCTTCATGCTATAGAGCACCCTATGACAATCTCTATTGTTCTTACTCTATAGGTTTCACAAAAGGTCTTTGTTTGACAGTTTATGTTGGCCTACTGTGGGTAGTTCACTTGTGGGTAGGCTGGAGAACAGGATCTATGCTTGTAATGGTTTTCATTAAAACACAGACCCATGTCTCAATTTTTTATATACCTAGGCATACACATATGCACATATATCCATGCATCCTGTAAGATTGAGTAGGAGACATTTTCAATTGGCCATGTAATGGCAAAGTCGTATCAGTGATCTAAAAGTCAAAATTTCTCTTTGATTTTGTTTTTGGTGTTTGTTTGTTTGTTTGTTTGTTTTGAGATGGAGTCTTGCTCTGTAGCCCAGGCTGGAGTGCAGTGGCGCGATCTCAGCTCACTGCAACCTCCACCTCCCAGGTTCAAGCGATTCTCCTGCCTTAGCTTCCCAAGTAGCTGGGATTACAGGTGTGTGCCGCCACTCTGGGCTAATTTTTATATTTTTAGTAGAGACGAGGTTTCACCATGTTGGTCAGGCTGGTCTCAAACTCCTGACCTCGTGATCTGCCCACCTCAGCCTCCCAAAGTGCTGGGATTACAGGTGTGAGCCACTGTGCCCGGCCTTGTTGTTTTTTGAGATAGGGTCTCACTCTTTTACCCAGGCTGCAGCGTACTGATGTGTAATCACAGCTCACTGAAGCCTTGACTTCTTGGGATCAGGCGATCCTCCCACCTCAGCCTCCTGTGTAGCTAGGACTACAGGTGTGGACCATCATGCCCAGATAATTTTTTGTATTTTTTGTAGAAACGGGGTTTTGCCATGTTGGCCAGGCTGGTCTTGAACTCCTGGGCTCAAGCTGTTTTACTGCCTCAGTTTCACAAAGTCCTGGAATTACAGGCCCGACCTCTTTGATTTTGAAATACTGTTTTGTCAGTGGTCATTTATAATCATTTGTTGTTAAAATGAATTTTTTTTTTTTATTATTTTTTTGAGGCGCAGTTTTGCGCTTGTTGCCCAGGCTGGAGTGCAATGGCACGATCTCGGCTCACCGCAACCTGTGCCTCCCAGGTTCAAGTGATTCTCCTGCCTCAGCCTCCTGAGTAGCTGGGATTACAGGCATGCGCCACCACGCCCAGCTAATTTTTGTATTTTTAGTAGAGATGGGGTTCCTCCATGTTGGTCATGCTGGTCTCGAACTCCCGACCTCAGGTGATCCACCCACCTTGGCCTCCCAAAGTGTTGGGATTACAGGCATGAGCCACCACGCCCAGCTTGTTAATATGAATTTAATTTGATTTCTTGAGTACTCATTGATGGTAGAGACTTGAAAAGCATGCTGGGAGTCAAAGTTGCAGAATTTATTGTGAATCATCATATTGATAAATCAATTAAATATGTTAAATTTAGATGCCACCATAGTGGTTTATATCATTAGTGCATGGCTCTCAAGTTGGGAATTTTATTCTGTGCATATATATGTGTGTGTGTGTGTGTGTGTATATATATATATATATATAATTTTTTTTTTTTTTTTTTTGAGGCAGAGTCTTGCTGTGTCGCCAGGCTGGAGTGCAGTGGCATGATCTTGGCTGACCGCAACCTCCGCCTCCCAGGTTCAAGTGATTCTCTTGCCTCAGCCTCCCGAATAGCTTGGACTACAGGCGCATGCCACTATGCCCAGCCAATTTTTTTTTTTTTTTTTTTTTAGTCTTAGCATTTACTTTCTCCACCCTACATTCTTGGAACAGCCTTTAGTTCTACAGGAAATGGCACTGATGGACAGAAGACTAGCGTTACCTTCATGAAAGGGCTGTTAGAGCTGCCTGGTAAGAAGGCGTGCCTTGGGGAACTGGGAAGATGCCGTCAGTGTGGGTGGGCAGGAGGACAGCCAGTCGTCCTGTCGTCAGCCCAGTAGCTTCCAGCGGCAGGTGCCCAGGTGCTACCGGAGCCCCTCATAGGGGTAGGGGCAGGGACTGCACCTCCTCCAGGCACTCGTCGTAAGCCTCCTGGTACTCCTCGTGGGGCTTGACCATTATCACACAGGTGGGGCGCTTGGAGCCTGCGGCTGCACCCAGGTCCGTCTTAGAGGGGATATAGACATAGGGCAGATTTCGGTCCTCACACCTAAGTGGGAGATGGCAGTATACCTCAATGGGCAGTGTGTCTCCTGCCAAAACCATGATCCCTTTTTCTCCTTTGTTGACAAATTTCTGAACCTCTTTCACCCCGCGCCGAATCTGCTTCTGCTTCACCGCTTTCTTGATGCATTTGTAGAGCTTCCGCTTGGGGCGGTGAGAAGCCAGGAGCTGCGCGATGGGGTTCTGGTTGACCAGCAGCTCCTGGTAGGTGCGCTCCCCGGAACACACCTCCGCCTGAGCCTCGGGCCCTTCGGGATCTACCTTTATTTTGGTCATCGCAGCGGCCGCTGAAACCTAGTCCCAGGGAGGCTGCCCAGCCAAATTTTGTTTTTAGTAGGGATGGGGTTTCACTATGTTGGCCAGTATGATCTTGATCTCTTGACCTTGTGATCCGTCCTCCTCGGCCTCCCAAAGTGCTGGGATTACAGGTGTGAGCCACTGCACCCAGCCATCAAAATATATATATTTTTAAATGATTTTAATTCTGATATTCTAGTTCAGGTTTCATACGATTTAGAGAGTATCTGATATCTTTGCTTATTAAAAAAAAAAAAAATGAGCTGGGCGCGGTGGCTCAGGCCTGTAATCCCAACACTTTGGGAGGCCGAGGCAGGTGGATCATGAGGTCAGGAAATGGAGACCATCCTGGCCAACATGGTGAAACCCTGTCTCTGCTAAAAATACAAAAATTAGCTGCATGTGGTGGCACGCACCTGCAGTTCCAGCCTACTCGGGAGGCTGAGGCAAGAGAATCGCTTGAACCTGGGAGGTGGAGGTTGCAGTGAGCCGAGATCGTGCCACTGCACTCCAGCCTGGTGACAGAGTGAGACTTGTTCTCAAAAAAAAAAAAAAAAAAAAAAAAAAAGCCAGGCGCCATGGCTCATGCCTGTAATTCCAGCACTTTGGGAGACTGAGGCAGACAGATCATGAGGTCAGGAGTTTGAGACCAGCCTGGCCAACACAGTGAAACCCCATCTCTACTAAAAATACAGATAATTAGCTGGGCGTAGTGGTGGGCGCCTGTAATCCCAGCTACTCAGGAGGCAGAGGCAGAAGAATCGCTTGAACCCGGGAGGTGGAGGTTGCAGTGAGTCGAGATCACACCACTGCACTGCAGCCTGGTGACAGAGTGAGACTCCATCTAAAGAAAAAAGCCAGGTGCAGTGACTCATGCCTGTAATCCCAGCACTTTGGGAGGCTGTGGTGGGCGGATCAGGAGATCAGGAGTTCAAGACCAGCCTGGCCAACATGGTGAAACCCCATCTCTACTAAAAATGCAAAAAATTAGCTGGGTGTAGTGGTGGGTGCCTGTAATCCCAGCTACTTAGGAGGCAGAGGCAGGAGAATCGATTGAACCCAGGAGGTGGAAGTTGCAGTGAGCTGAGATTGCACTACTGCACTCTAGCCCGGGCAACAGAGTGAGACTCCGTCTCAAAAAAAAAAAAAAAAAATCTTGGCTTGGCACTGTGGCTCACGTCCGTGATGCCAGCACTTTGGGTGGCCAAGGTGGGTGGATCACTTGAGGTCAGGAGTTTGAGACTAGCCTGCCCAACATGGCAAAACCCCGCCTCCACTAAAAATACAAAAATTAGCCAGATGTGGTGGCATATGCCTGTAATTCCAGCTACTTGGGAGGCTGAGGCATGCGAATCACTTGAACCCAGGAAGCAGAGGCTGCAGTGAGCCAAGATTGCACCACTGCACTCCAGCTGGGTGACAGAGTGAGACTCTGTCTCAAAAAAAAGAAATAACAAAAAACTTTTACTGATGTTAGGAATGCTGGGAAAGTTGAAAAAAAAATTGTTAAAATAAATTTGAGCCAGGCATAGTGGCTCATGCATGTAATCCCAGCACTTTGAGAGGCCGAGGCGGGCAGATCACGTGAGGTCAGGAGTTTGAGACCAGCCTGGCCAATATGGTGAAACCTCATCTCTAGTAAAAATACAAAAAAAATTAGCCAGATGTCATGGCGCATGCCTGTAATCCCAGCTACTTGGTGGGCTGAGGCAGGAGAATTGCTTGAACCTGGGAGGCGGAGGTTACAGTGAGTTGAGATCACGCCACTGCACTCCAGCCTGCGGGACAGAGCGAGACTTCATCTTAAAAAAAAAAAAATTGAGTGGTATCTTAGTTCATTTGTGTTGCTGTAACAAAAATACCACAGTTTGGGTAATTACAAAGAACAGAAATTTATTTCCTCACAGTTCTGGAGGCTGGGAAGTCCAAGATCAAAGTTGCCAGTGGGTTTGATGTCTGGTGAGGGCTCCTCTCTGCTTCCAAGATAGTGCCTTGTTGGTGCATTCTCCAAAGAGCATGCTGAGTCTTCACATGACAGAGGGATGGAAAGTCAAAAAGGGTCTAAGCTGGTTCCCTCTAACCCTTTTATAAGGCACTAATCCATGCATGAGGGTGGAGCCCTCATGACTTAATCACTTCCCAAAAGGCCCCCCACCTCTTAATATCACCACAATGGAGATTAAGTTCAAGTCATGAATTTTGGGGGACATTCAGTCCATAGCAGGTGGGATGGGTGACTATTTGGTGGAAAATGAAAATGGTTGTGTGTTACTTGAGATTAATATGTGTGCAATGGTAAAAAGTTGAAAGTTGAGTCATATGTATGGTTTTCTGTTTGGTGATTTTGGGGATAAATTTGGCTTTTTAGAAGTATGGCTTATATTTCTGTAATTCTGGAGTTTAAATGTGACCATGAATTGCAGTCAAAATGGCAGGGTATAATTCACTTTGTGCTGGGGAGATTTGGTGGACTTCAACTAATTTGCCATATTATAATTAGCTCTAGACTAGGAGATTTACCCTAGTTGTTGGGTTTTAACATAGTGTTCTACTGAGTCCTGAGACTGTTGGAAAAAGTAGTGGAGATGGCCATGTTTGTTTTGTGTTTCATTTAAAATCTGCTTTAAAGACCCAGTCAGGAGTTAAGTGTCAAATCATAAAAATAGTAAGGTTCTACAAAGTCTAAAAATTTAGGACATGTTTATAGCCTGTTCTTAAGATTCCAGCTTCAATGAAATTGATATATTATGCCTGTTGTTTCTACATTAATCTTATGTTCTTCTACTCTACCATTCCAGGAACCGAAATAAGGTAGATTGCTACAAGTATGGATTTTAATTTTGGTAATTTAAATCATTAGACAGAACAACTTATTTATAAATTACCCTTTTCAAACCGATCATCATTGTTTCTGTTTGTTAAACTTAATGAATCTCCAACACAACTTATTTCACTTTACAATTCTTATTCACTGACTTTTGTTAAAGCCCCATGTAAACACCACTAGGGAAATCTGTTAATTATATGAAACTGAGTTTCCTAAACTTGCTGAGCAAGCACTACCTTGACAGAGCCTCAGGAGTATCTTAGAAGAAGGAGTGTCTTAGGATGGGAGAAGTTAGGGTACTTAATAAGGTTTTGGGGCCTGGGGTTACTCATAATGTGGTTTTAGGGCAGAAGTAAACAAGATTTGGGTGGGGATTGGTAAAATGTATAAACTGGCCTAGTTGCTGAAACTTTGGAATGCAGGAATTTAAGCAGAGTTACCATGAACTCTGTCTATAGCAGTGCTGTCCAAAGAAATAGACTGCAAGCTACATAGATCATTTTAAATTTTCTAGTGGCACATTTGAAAAGTAAAAAGAAACACGTGAAATTTTTTAAATTTTATTTATTTTTTGTAGAGATGGGGTCTTGCTATGTTGCCCAGGCTGGTCTGGAACTTCTGGCTTTAAGTGATCATCTCACCTTGGCCTCCCAAAGTGCTGGGATTATAGGTGTGAGCCACCATGCTTGGCTGAAATTAATTTTACTAATATATTTTATTTAACCTCTATATGTGAAATGTTATTTCAACACATGATCAATACAAAAATTATTAATGAGATGTTTTACTTTTTTTTGTACTAAGTCTTTGAAATCCAGTGGGTACTTTACAAATACAGCACATCTCAGTTTATTCTAGCGACATTTCAAGTGCTCAATAGCCACATGTGGTTAGTGGCTACCATATTGGACAATGAAGATATATTGTTTTAGGCTGGGCAAAGTGGCTCACACCTGTAATCCCAGCACTTTGGGAGACCGAGGTGAGTGGATCACCTGAGGTCAGGAGTTTGAGACCAGCCTGGCCAACATGGTGAAACCCCATCTCTATTAAAAACACAAAAATTAGCTGGGCAGTGGTGAGTGCCTGTAATCCCAGCTACTTGGGAGGCTGAGGCAGGAGAATTGGTTGAACCTGGGAAGTGGAGGTTGCAGTGAGCCGAAGTTGCACCACTGTACAACTGTCTTGTTGTACACTGTCTTGTTGTATCACTGTCTTGTTGCCTGGGCAACAAGAGTGAAACTCCATCTCAAAAAAAAAAAAAAAGGATTTATTGTCTTAAAACATATATGTTGGAGCTGGGCACGGTGGCTCCTGCCTATAATCCTGGCACTTTGGGAGGCCAAGGTGAGCACATCACTTGAGGTCAGGAGTTCAAAACCAGCCTGGCCAACATAGTGAAACCCTGTCTCTACTAAAAGTACAAAAAATAAAAATAAAAAATTAACCGGGAGTGGTGGCGGGTGCCTGTAATCCCAGCTTCTTGGAAGGCTGAGGCAGGAGAATTGCTTGAACCCTGGAGGTGGAGGTTGCAGTGAGTCGAGATGGCACCACTGCACTCCAGCCTGGGCAACAAAGTGAAACTCCGTCTCAAAAAAAGAAAAAGATATATTATCTTAGAACATATATGTTTGAGCTGGGCGCAGTGGCTCATGCCCATAATTCTAGCACTTTGGGAGGCTGAGGTGGGCGGATCACTTGAGGTCAGGAGTTCAAAACCAGCCTAGCCAACATAGTGAAACCCGGTCTCTACTAAAAATACACACAAAAAAATTAACCTGGTGTGGTGGCGGGCTCCTGTAATCCCAGCTACTTGGGAGGCTGAGGCAGGAGAATTGCTTGAACCTGAGAGGCAGAGGTTGCAGTGAGCCAAGATCGCGCCACTGCACGCCAGCCTGGGCAACAGAGCGAGACTCTGTCTCAAAAAAAAAAAAAAAATTTATGATATATGTTTGAATGAGCTGTTGTTTAAAACAATTTGAGCTTAGATAGTTTGTGTTCCGTGTCATGATTTGGCACAGTTTATCTGTTCTGAGTCATAGTTTCTGTTTCTATGTGGTTTCTGTTTCATTTCTCACTTTCATGCATAAATCTGTGATCTTCCATTAGCATGCCATTATTAATACACATATACAGAGATATAATCTATAATTTACAAAGACAATGTAAGAGTTTTCTTGGATACTTGATAAATTATCTACCAGACTAAGCCTTCACTTCCAGTAGGTATTGTTTCATCAAATTTTCTAAACAAAAATTGTCTAAAAGTGGCTGAATGCTTATATTGTTCCACCACTGTTTTTATTTTATGTGGTGCTTTCTTTATAGCTGACAAAAGCATTTTACATATATTCTCACTTATAAGATATTTCATGGTATTTTCTTTGAGCTTTCATGTTTATAGCTTTTATTTATTGATTTATTTTTGAGATGGAGTCTCACTCTGTTGCCCAGGCTGGAGTGCAGTGATGTGATCTCAGCTCACTGCAACCTCTGCCTGTATTTGTATATGTACCAGGCTCAAGTGATTCTCCTGCCTCAGCCTCCTGAGTAGTGGGATTACAGGCACGTGCCACCACGCCTGGCTAATTTTTGTATTTTTATACAGACTGGGTTTCATCATCTTGGCCAGGCTGGTCTCGAACTCCTGACCTCAAGTAATCCGCCCGCCTTGGCCTCCCAAAGTGCTGGGATTACAGGCATGAGCCACCACGCCTGGCCATATTTATAGCTTTAAATGAAATTGTTTTTATTTAGTATAGATGTTATCAACACAATTATAACATTATTCAAATGAAGAGTAGTTGTTAAAGTCATCATATATTCATTGGAATTGAATTATACCCTCAGTTTTTCCAAGAGACTACAGATTGTTCAATAGTTTATGTATTACCCCTTAAAGTGTGTATGTGTGCGTGTATGTTTATATTTTTCTTCCTTTCTTTTGGTTTCCAGCAACTTTCCTATCCTGCATTATTTCAAAATAATTGCTATTAATTTTTTATACACATTCAGTTCCACTTAGTTGAATGGAATATATTTGCCACTTTCCTTTTTCACAGTTTCATAGTTTGCTGCCTGTAAATCATGCCTGATTTTACTTTGGTTCATTATTACTCCTTCATGAAGACAGAATTGAGGTCCCTTCTGCTTCCATACCATAGTTGATGACCACCTTCATTTGTATCTTTATAGCATCCAGGTAAGGTAGGCATTATTGTTATCCACATTTCTCAAATGAGGAAACTCATACACAGGGAGATTAAATAACTTATTCAATTCTATTGAAATTTGAATGCTTACAGTGTGCTGTGATTTAAATCTTTTTATTTTTATCTAACTGCAGAGCGGCAGAGCATTATAATTCTGGCTACTACAGGTCATCCCAATGAAAGACTGATTATTTTGGGTATATAATTATATAAATAGTGAGTTCTGTCTGCTTTTTCCTTTTCATTTCTTCTTGGCTTCTCTCTCCTTTTTCCTTCCTGAAATTGTTCCTTGAAATTCCACTTTTTTTTTTTTTTTTTTGAGACAGAGCCTAACTCTGTCGCCCAGGCTGGAATGCAGTGGCAAGATCTCGGCTTGGCTCACTGCAGCCTCGGGTTCAAGTGATTCTCCTGCCTCAGCCTCCTGAGTAGCTGGGATTACAGGCGCCTGCTACCACGCCCAGCTAATTTTTGTATTTTTAGTTGAGATGGGGTTTCACTGTGTTGGCCAGGCTGGTTTTGAACTCCGCATATTGTGATCTGCCTGTCTGCCTCCCAAAGTGCTGGGATTACAAGCGTGAGCCGCTGAAATTCCACTTTTGAGTCCTTGCATTTGGAATATTGTATATACCTGATAGTCTCATTGAAGGAAGATAATCATACTACCAGTCTTCTTGCTTATTGTTTCGGCCTCTAAAAAGTCTTTTTTGTTTGTTTTTTTGTTTTTTGACACAGAGTTTCTCTCTCTTGTTGCCCAGGCTGGAGTGCAATGGCACGATCTTGGCTCATTGCAACCTCTCCCTCCTGGGTTCAAGCGATTCTCATGCCTCAGCCTCCCAAGTAGGTGGGATTACAGGCATCTGCCACCACGCCGAGCTGATTTTTGTATTTTTGGTAGAGATGGAGTTTCACCATGTTGGCCAGGCTGGTCTCAAATTCCTGACCTCAGGTGATCTGCCTGCATCGGCCTCCCAGAATGCTGGGATTATAGGCGTGAGCCATTGTGCCTGGCCTAATATGCAGTAAATTAAGACGGTTCAGTCAGAATTTCCAAAATGTCTACATCACAGAATTTTTTTTTTAAATAACAGCTTTATTACTGTCAAACGTTAGTGCTAACAAAATTTTTCCAAGTATGCTCAGGGCTGTTTCACTCTTTCTTCACTTATTCAACATGTTTACTGGGAACTTTAATATGCCAAGAATTAAAGATAAAAAGATTAAGTGAGGCATAGTCTCTGACTACAAGAAGCTAGTGATCTAGTTAATAGATGATGATTATATAATGAGGTAAATGCGATGACAGAGCCATATGCTAGGAATTATGGGAGGACAAACAAAGGAGGAGTCAAAAAAAGCTCTCAGGCTGGCATTGGCTCCTGCCCTGTAATCTCAGCACTTTAGGAGGCTGAGGCTGGTGAATCATTTGGGGTCAGGAGTTCGAGACCAGCCTGGCCAACATGGTGAAACCCCGGCTCTACTGAAAATACAAAAAATTAGCCAGGCATGATGGTGTGCACCTGTGGTCTCAGCTACTTGGGAGGCTGAGGCATGAGAATGGCTTGAACCTGGGAGGTGGAGGTTACAGTGAGCTGAGATCCCCCAACTGCACTCCAGCCTGGGCAACAGAGTGAGACTCTGCCTTAAAAAAAAAAAGAAAGAAAAAAAAAAGGGCTTTCAGAAAAGGGAGGCCAGACACATTGCCCAACTTCCTTAAAATTTGGAAAGACCCAAGAAGAGATTCCTCAAAGGACACACAGGCTATAGGGCTGCAAATAGCTAAGATTTATTTGTAAATAGCAAGTTTCTTCTACATAAATACTTATCAGATTCTTGAAAACTATTAACATTAAGGATGTAGCTTGGTAAACCCTTTCTCCAGGACAGCATCTGGTTAATTTGTGTATGAATATGCAGAAGTTCAAAATGGCATTCTACCACAAAGGAGTCTGACTTTAAAGACTTGTAAAATGTGTAGCCTTGAATCTTTACCCTGGTATTCAACTTGGGGGATTTGTAGGGAAATATTACCATTATCTGTTGAGCTAGACAAGCAAATATTCACTTTCTAGCATACTCAGGCTACAAAATAATCTAATTTCTTCCTATTACCATTTATTTATAGAATACTTACACAGCTCATAAAGCATTTTCCCCACATATTTTTGCTCATCAGAACCTCACCAAGGTATTCTTTTGAGCCTTGCTTAGGATACCCTATCCTACTTCAACATATCCCAGGTCCTTTCTCCTCTTGTTAAGCCAACAACAGGACTATCAAATATTTTTGGAAGTAAATAATAGCAGAACATTAATGACCAATATTGGCTATGTGCCCAGTACTGTTTTAAGCACTTAACATGTTTTTTTGTTGTTGTTTGTTTTGAGACAGAGTCTCACTCTATCGCTCAGGCTGGAGTGTAGTGGTGTGATCTCGGCTCACTTCAACCTCTGCCTCCTGGGTTCAAGCAATTCTCCTGCCTCAGCCTTGTGAGTAGCTGGGACTACAGGCATGTGCCACCATACCCAGCTAATGTTTGTATTTTTAGTAGAGACGGAGTTTCACCATGTTGGCCAGAGTGGTCTGGATCTCTCGACCTCGTGACCTGCCAGCCTCGGCCTCCCAAAGTGCTGGTATTACAGGCGTGAGCCACTGTGCCTGGCTGCATGGTGATTAAACATAGATTAACATGTTTTATCTCATTTCTTCCTCGCAAAAGCCTATAAAAGTAAATACGATTATTATCCCATTTACAAATGAGAAAACTGAGGCACAAAGATATTACATACAAAGTGTCTGAGTCAAAATTAAAGCGCAGGCAATTCAGAGCCTTAAAACCATTCTGTCTTTCTGTCTCCAGGTTGAGAATTATTCCTAGTTAGCAATTCTCATTTCTCCTATTGTCTTACCATTATCTTATCTTTCTACTCAGCCTAGTATGTGGTGTGTGTATGTACATGAAAGAGAAATGGGCTGGGTATGGTGGTGCATGCCTGTAATTCCAGCACTTTGGGAGGCCGATGGGGGCAGATTGCTTGAGCCCAGGAGATTTAGACCAGCCTGAGCAACATGGCAAAACCCTGTCTCTACAAAAAATACCAAAATTAGCAGGGCATGGTGGCATATGCCTGTGGTCCCAGCTACTCAGGAGGCTGAGGTAGGAGGATCACTTGAGCCTGGAAGGTCCAGACTATTAGCCAAGATCGTGCCACTGTACACCAGCCTGGGTGACAGAGTGAGACCCTGTCTCAAAACAAAAAAAAAGGAAAAAAGAAATGTACCTTCTCATATTGTTTCTTATTCATTAAGCTGAATTCCACAATAACAAAGGAAAGCAAAAGCATGAATAATTCCAAAGCACTTTTTTAGTCTATAATTTTAAATACCTCTCCCAGACCTATTAAAGGACTCAAAAAATCTGTTTTACTTCAGTTTGTTTCCATATTTTGGGGAAACAGTTTACTTAAGTGAAAAACTTGAATAATTTGCCTAGGAAAGTAATTAAAGTATGACCTTTAAGTATAGCTATCTGAAGGTTATTAAATGGACTCAATATGCAAAAATTAATTATATTCCCCAAGTTTCATAGAAACATTTATTGCCTAAAAAATAAGATATGAACATAAATAAATATATAAACATAAATACAAGTTTAAGAATTAAAAAAAGAAAATAGCCAGGTGTGTTGGCATGTGCCTTAAGTCCTAGTATTTGAGAGGATGTGGTAGGAGGATCGCTTGAACCCAGGAGCTGGAGGCTACAGATGTACTCCAGCCTGAGTGACAAAGTGAGACCCTGTCTCAAAAAGAAAGGGAAAAAGAGTACATAGAGATTACTTTTTCTGGACCCAACTATCACCAGAATATATTAAGACTTTCTGAGGCCGGGTGTCGTGGCTCATGCCTGTAGTCCCAGCACTTTGGGAGGCTGAGGAGGGTGGATCACCAGAGGTTGGGAGTTCGAGACCAGCCTGACCAACATGCCGAAATCCCGTTTCTGCTAAAAATACAAAAAATTAGCCGGGCGTGGTGGCGCGTGCCTGTAATCCCAGCTACTTGGGAGGCTGAGGCAGGAGAATCTCTTGAACCTGGGAGGTGGAGGTTATGGTGAGCCGAGATTGCGCCATTGCACTCCAACTTGGACCAGCGAAACTCTGTCTCCAAAAAAAAAAAAAAGTATTTACTGGACTTTACTTTATGACATTTAAAGTACCCTAAAGTATCATTATTAGAATGGTACTGGCTTTATTTTAAAGTAAAATTTTTTAACCTTCTAAATACCAAATATTTTAATAAATGTGGATGCTTTCCATTTTAGATGCTTTATTAACATGTTCACCTCTTAAATGGGGTAACATTTAAATGGAAGATTAGGTTAAAGACTTAGGTTCTTTTCTCCCTGGAATGCTTACATAACACATAATTTGTGTGTAGTTGGCCTTCTTCAAGGATACTTGATTTGTATTAACTGAATTTAGGCTGGGCGCAGTGGCTCACACCTGTAATCCTAGCACTTTGGGAGGCTGAGGTGGGAAGATCACTTGAGTCAGGAGTTCGAGACCAGCCTGGCCAATGTGGTGAAATCTTGTCTCTACTAAAAATACAAAAATTAGCCGGGCATCATGGCGCGCACCCATAATCCCAGCTACTCAGGAGGCTGAGGCAGGAGAATTGCTTGAACCTGGGAGGCAGAGGTTGCAGTAAGCCAAGATCACGCCACTGCACTCCAGCCTGGGTGACAGAGTGAGACTCCGTCTCAAAAAAAAAAAAAAAAAAAAAGGACTGAATTTAATATTTAGTTTCCTCATCTGTAAAAAAAGATATTGTAATATCTACTTCATAGGACAGTTATAAAAATTAAATGAGGTAATCCAATGAGATACTCATCAGCACAGGGTCTGGCACATATTAATTATCTATTATATGGTAGCTATGACTTAATCAGTTCTACGAGGCTTGTTATGAAAAACAGTATACACATCCATTTTCCTCTCCCCAGAGGCAGATTGGCTGCTTTTGAAAAATAAACCAGCATTACTTTGTCAGGGATAGGTTTAGCATGAAAGCAGTTTGGGCGTAAGCCTGTTCAAATTAAAAAATGATAAAGCTTTAAAAGTGGTTAAGACAGCTGCACCTGTAATCCCAGCACTTTGGGAGGCCAAGGTGGGTGGATCCTGAGGTCAGGAGTTCAAGACCAGCTTGGCCAAGATGGTGAAACCCCATCTCTACTAAAAATACAAAAATTCGCTGGACGTCGTGTCAGGTACCTGTAATCCCAGCTACTCGGGAGGCTGAGGCAAAGAATTGCTTGAACCTCAGAGGCACAGTTTGCAGTGAGTCATTATTGTACCACTTTACTCCAGCCTGGGTGACAGATCGAGACTCTGTCTCAAAAAAAAAAAAAAAAAAAAAAGTGGTTAAGATAGTTTTGGCTTTTGAATACAATATTCTATTATGTTTATTTTGGTTATTTAATCCAATTTTATTATTTGTCTCATTTTAATTTAAGTCTCTTTTTATCTGGAATTAGAGTTGTACAATAAATGAGATTCAAGGGGTTTTTTGTTTTTGTTTTACCATTTTCCTTCCACTAGAAGAGAGGGGTTTGGAAACTAAGATAATGAGCTTCTATTTCTCTGGTCCCCGACCATGAACTTGGAGTGAATTTCTTTGGTACTTACCAGGTTCCCTGTTTTAAAATATACGAACATGTACATTGGTGACCTTTCCAGTGATGGCCAGGGAGTGACAATGAAGAGCTATAGTCCGTAGCTCTTAATCTGTGTGTACACTGGGCAGGGCATCATCTGTTGGTTTCTGAAAGGAGGAGGAGCCCTAGAAAGCTGCTAGCCCAAATTGACACAGCTGTTGTTTTATTACTTTTATTGCTATAGGATGATTTGCATAAAAGCTGCTGCATAGTTCCTAAATTCAAGGATCAAGGGGATAACAGGGGGCCACAGCAGAAGCGTTCACGTCGCGGCCCCTGTCAGATTCTGGTGAATCTGCGAATTCTGCTGTATATCTCCTTACCCAACCACCCAAGTCAAACAGCAATTGAAATGAACAGCTTATAGGTGTCTTTTACGGCCCAGTGATGCTTCTAGGGAGATGCTGTAGCATGTCATTCTTAAAATGTGCCCTGGTCATAAATGGGGTCAGCTGGGCCTCTGAAGAACACAGTATATCACTGTAAGACAGGAATCCATGGGATTAAAAAAACAACTCATCAGAAGCAGTGGGAGACAGGCGAAGATGCTGTTTGTGGGTAATATGGTTAATAATTGCTTATAGGTTCCTGGAGAAATATTAAAGACATCTTTAGAAATGTAAAAGGTGCATGTTGTGATGATAGATGGCATTAGTTATTTGACTGGCAGTAGGGTTACCTTGGGAGTTTTACTACTGTCTGGTTTAGGTTTAATTCCTGGGTTCCTTCATTGGCTCCTGAATGGAGCAGCTGAAGTCAAGCCGCAGTCAGTGGAGCAGCTGAAGTCAAGACTTTGCCTTCCTTCAGCTCAAAAAATTGAGGACGTGGTGGCTCATGTCTGCAATCCCAGCACTTTGGGAGGCCAAGCACTTTGGGTGAATCACCTGAGTTCAGGAGTTCAAGACCAGCCTGGCCAACATGGTGAAACCTCGTCTGTACTAAAAATACAAAAATTAGCCAGGCATGGTGGCAGGCTCCTGTAATCCCAGCTACACCTCTAAAAAAAAATATATATATATATATATACACACATGTATATATACACACATATATATACATATATACATATATACGTATATATACATATACATATATACATATATACGTATATATACATATACACATACATATATATACATATATATATATATCATCTCTTATGTCTTGTACCTAAAGTTAGATGATTTACCGAAAGTGTCATAGTTCTGTTAAAGTCTTAGAAATGCCTTTTAAAAATAACAGCTTAAAGGCTGGGCGCGGTGGCTCACGCCTGTAATGTCAGCCCTTTGGGAGGCCGAAGTGGGTAGATCATGAGGTCCGGAGATCGAGACCATTCTGGCTAACACGGTGAAACCCTGTCTCTACTAAAAATACAAAAAATTAGCCGGGCGTTGTGGCACGTGCCTGTAATCCCAGCTACTGGGGAGGCTGAGGCAGGAGAATTGCTTGAACCTGGGAGGCAGAGGTTGCAGTGAGCCAAGATGGCGCCACTGCACGCTAGCCTGGGCGACAGAGCTAGACTCTATCTCAAAAAAAAAAGCTTAAAAATAAAAAATTTAAACAAGATAAGAAAAAATAAAAATAATAGATTTATTGAGATGTAATTCACATATCGTGAAGTTCACTCTTAAAATATACAATGTAGCGGTTTTTAGTATAATGACTAAATTGTGTGTCAGTCATTATGATCTAATTCTAGAACATTTTTATCACCCCAAAAAGAAAAAAAATCAAACTCACTAGCAGTCAATCTGCATTTTGCCCTGATTTCCCAGCCTAAGGCAATGACCAATCTACTTCCTATTTCTATAGATAATATGTCTGTTCTGGACCTTACATATAAATGAAATATCATATGTAATTTTTTGTGATTGTCTTCTTTCACTTAGTGTTTTAAGGTTCATCCATGTTGTAGCATGTATCAATACTTCATTTAATTTTTAAAATTTTTATATTTTTAATTTTATAATTTGTAATTTTTGTGGGTGCATACTAGATATATTTATTTACAGTACTTCATTTATTTTTACTGCTGAATGTTATTGCATTATATGCATGTGCCAAAATTTGTTTATCCATTTACCAGTTGATAGGCATTTGGGTAGTTTCCAGTTTGGGGAAATTATAAATAACATTGTTTTATAAAGTTGTTATAAACATCCGTGTATATGGATCCATAGGTTTTTGTGTGGACATATGTTTTTATTTATCTTGGGTAAATACTTGGGAGTGGGACTGCTAGGTTGTGTGCTTAAGTATATGTTTAACTTTATAAGAAACAGCCAAACTGTTTTTCCAAAGTGGCTGTGCCATTTTGCATTCCTACTAGGAATTTATGAGAATTCTGGTTGTTCTGCATCCTAGTCAGCATTTGGAGTTGTCAGGGTGTGTGTTTGGTTTTTTTATCCATTCTAGTAAATGAGTAGTTCTTTCTTAGTTTAAAGTAAAAGTCTTGCAAGATGAATTCATCAAAAGAACAATTTAAATGTGAGGTAAGCATTTACTGAATGTCTGTTGTATGCCAGGCCCTCTGCTCGATAATGGGGATGCAGAGAAATAAGACACATTTCTGCTCCCATGAGACTTACAGTTTATTGAGAGTGACAGGCATGTAAAGAAGTAATTACAATATACTTAGTTCTAATTACCTAGAATCAGTCTGGGATGGGGAAAGAGAGTTGATACCTGGAAGAAGAAAATAATATTAGGAGCTACATGTACTTTTGCATAAAGTTCTAAGATAGGTTTTGATAGCAAAGGTTAAGCTCCCCCTTTATTGTTATACCTAATAAATCAATGCCCAGTAAACTTCTTGAGATAATATTCTGCTGGCTAACAACCCAATGATTTGGGGTGACATCAACTAATCACTTTCAAAAGTCACATATGCACACTAACCAGGGAAAGGGGCAACTTTAATTTTTGTTGGTTTTTGTTTGTTTGTTTGTTTGTTTTTGAGACAGTGTCTTGTTCTGTTGCCCAGACAGGAGTGCGGTGGCACCACCTTGACTCACTGTAGCGTCTGCCTCCCGGGTTCCAGTGATTCTCCTGCCTCAGCCTCCCAGGTAGCTGGGCTTACAGGCACATGCCACTATGCCCGGCTAATTTTTATATTTTTAGTAGAGACGGGGTTTCACCATGTTGGCCAGGCTGGTCTCGAACTGCTGATCTCAGGTGATCCGCCTGCCTCGGCCTCCCAAAGTGCTAGGATTACAGGTATGAGCCACCGTGCCCGGCCTAATTTTTGTACTTTTTTGATGCCTTCTCTTCTGACCGTCATAGTCATTGCTTTCCCTTTCTGTATCCTTCCTGGGTTGGCCTCATTTCTGCCTTTTCCCTAGCACACTGCTAAGCTGTATAATCACTCCTTTTTATTTTCAATATTTTCTTTTAGTCAGACACCATTGACTGGAAAAATCACTCCTTTTTAAATTGCATATGTACTTAACTATGAACTGTTTACCACAGTCAGCAATGGCAGCAGGTGGCATTTGTACTTTTTATACAGTTGACCACTGTAGCATTTACCCTGCTGAATCCAGCCTCAAAATGTAGGGTCATGTCAGGTAATTCCGAGAGCCGTGTTTCTCTGTGTATGATATACTAAGCCTCTTATCTGACCTGCCTGGCTAAAACCAGAAGAGCTGTGAAGAAACATTAGGAATAGGGAGAACATGAAAAGACTGGGCAAAAATGTGCTTCAAGTTGAGTCATGTTTATCTAATTTTTGAGCATCCTTCAGAGCAGGTGATACTATCCTTGGTTTTTTTTTTTAACTTCTCCAGAACCTTAGCTTGGTTTCCTGTTACACAGCAAGTAAAAACACAATCTGATAAAAAGCTTTAAGTAAGTGGAATTAGTCATCCTCAGGAAGAAAAAGATGAGGAATCTATAATTTCTCTGTATGCCCTAATCTTTTTTTTTTTTTTTTTTTTTTTTTTTTGAGACGGAGTTTCACTCTTGTCGCCCAGGCTGGAGTGCAGTGGTGTGATCTCGGCTCACCTCAACCTCTGCCTCCCGGGTTTAAGCAATTCTCCTGCCTCAGCCTCCCAAGTAGCTGGGATTACAGGCATGCGCCACCACGCCCGGCTAATTTTGTATTTCTTAGTAGAGACAGGGTTTCTCCATGTTGGTCAGGCTGGTCTCGAACTCCCGACCTCAGGTGATCCGCCCACCTCGGCCTCCCAAAGTGCTGGGTTTACAAGCGTGAGCCACCGTGCCCGGCCTGTATGCCCTAATCTTATACTGGGCTATTTTGAGGGTTCTTGAGAATTTATTGCATGGAAGACTGTTTAACAACAATTTTAAAGAATATTAAAATTCACAGTAGATGCTGATAATTTTCCCCCAAGGACAGAAAAGGGAGA
Source organism: Pan troglodytes (assembly GCF_028858775.2). Classification (NCBI taxonomy): domain Eukaryota; kingdom Metazoa; phylum Chordata; class Mammalia; order Primates; family Hominidae; genus Pan; species Pan troglodytes. The sequence goes on along the minus strand of NC_072406.2, from coordinate 104,440,596 downwards.
AAAGTTTCCACTTCATTAGGACTTTAGGTTAGATATAAGGAGCATTTGCTTGCCATTGAGTGACTGAAGGAGAATATAGAATTAGGTTTTCCAGAGGGCTACAAATATAATAGTCTCATTTGGGATGGGTAAAATATACCATTGAATGAAGAGAGTGAGTGGAGGCAGGATTGGAGATGTTGGCATTTTAAAATAATTCTCTCTGTCTCTCTCTCTCTCTCTCTCTGTGTGTGTGTTTGGAGAAAAATAGGTTCGTATATTATGTAATGAATATCTATTTAAAAACAGATAAGGCATATTCATTGCTCTTAAACTGTTTATAGTGCAGAAGGGACCTGACATATTTCCCAATAACATATACTGAGTAGAAAATAAGAGCAGTAGGATGGAAATTTAGAAGCAGCTAGTTTTGTGAGTTTGTCCTTTTTTTTTTTTTTTTTTTTTGAGATGGAGTCTCTGTCACCCAGGCTGGAGTACGGTGGCGTGATCTCGGTTCACTGCAACCGCCGCCTCCCAGGTTCAAGCGATTCTCCTGCTTCAGCCTCCCGAGTAGTTGGGACTACAGGCGCGTGCCACCACACCCAGCTAATTTTTTAGTATAGACGGGGTTTCACCGTGTTAGCCAGGATGGTCTCGAACTCCTGACCTCTTGATCTACTTGATCCAGCCTGCCAAAGTGCTGGGATTATAGGCATGAGCCACCTCGCCCGGCCTTTTTTTTTTTTTTTGAGACAGAGTTTCACTTTTGTTGCCCAGGCTGGAGTGCAATGGCATGATCTCGGCTCACCGCAACCTCCACCTCCTGGGTTCAAGAGATTCTCCTGCCTCAGCCTCCTGAGTAGCTGGGATTACAGGCATGCGCCACCATGCCTGACTAATTTTGGATTTTTTGTAGAGACGGGGTTTCTCCATGTTGGTCAGGCTGGTCTCGAACTCCCGACCTCAGGTGATCCGCCTGCCTCAGCCTCCCAAAGTGCTGGGATTACAGGCGTGAGCCACTGCGCCCTGCCAGTTAGTCGTTTCTTATGTGTTAGATGCATTTAACTTTGGAATGTTTTATCCATGTATATGTTGCAGTCATGTGATAAATAGAAAACTCTTCCTTAGGAATTCCTCTAAAAAGTTTTTCTGTTTTCAATGACCACATTTATCTTTTCCTAGCTCTTTCAGACATCTACCATCCTTTTGATTTTTGGTCCTGTCTGTGTCCCTTTCTTCCCAACTAAGCCTCCATTGTTCATGGATCACACTGCAGCTAGTTAGTGTAGAAGCGTTAGAACATTACTGGTATGGACTTGAGAGTCACAGACCTAGTTTTATGTCCTTATTTCTGATCAGCTCTGTGACTGAGCAGTTACATAAACCTTTGTGAGCCTCAGTTTTCCTCAGTGAAATGGAGATAATACCTACTCTGCAGCGTTGTGGTGAGGAGGGAGATAGAACTTTAAACCATTTAGTCCAGTGCCTAGCACATGGTTAATTTTATCATTTGGTTCCAGAGCTACTTTTATCCCCAGATGCTGTTGGCCCTTTCAGCCTTCCACTTTGTATGTCTAGCAGAGGAAATGTCTAGGTATAAGCTAGAAAGGGTAGCAAGGGGTTCTGGATTCCTCTTCCAAGAAAAGGGCAGGTGAATGGGATAGGGCTGTTAGAGGCAGACCTGGGATTGTATAGAGGTAGATCAAACTACTTCTTGAGGTTAATTAGTTGTCAGTTGAGCAAAGGTCATTGACCAAGGGCAAGTGAGGGTCAAGTTGCTTGTGTTGCAGGGTGGGGTCAAAGAAACCTGTCTCTGGATTGTGACAGATTAAGTTAAAGGGAGTGTTTGTAAAAAGGATGTAAGGCTAGAGAGAATAGGAGGAAGTCAAGGAAGCAGTACAATGAGAATCCTTAAGAGCACGGTCTGGATTTGACTGGGTTTGAGCCCTGGCTCTGCCACTCACCATCCCCATAACCTTGAGCCAGTTATTTATTCTCTCCAAGACTTAATTTTTATTTTATTTTTATTTTATTTGAGATGGAGTCTCACTGTGTCACCCAGGGTGGAGTGCAATGGCGTGATCTCGGCTCACTGCAGCCTCCGCCTCCTGGGTTCAAGCGATTCTCCTGCTTCAGCCTCCCAAGTAGCTGGGGCTACAGGCATGTGCCACCACACCGGCTAATTTTTGTAGTTTTAGTAGAGATGGTGTTTCACTATGTTGGCCAGGCTGGTCTCGAACTCCCGACATTGCAATCTGCCCACCTTGGCCTCCCAAAGTGCTGGGATTACAGGAGTGAGCCACTGCGCCCAGCGACTTGTTTAATTTATAAAATGGGACAAAAGCTACCTACTTAATAGGGCTGTGAGATAATGCATATAGCATACTTAGAACAGTGACAGGCACATGTTAAATACTTGAAAAATTTATTACTATTAAATCCAGCTGAGGGAAGAAAGAGAAGACTAATGCAGTGGAGGTGAGCTGTTCTGTGTACAGCTAACTGACAACATCTTCACTGGTTATCTTCAAAGAAAAAGAGTCAATAATGGGCTGCATTATTTATAGATGTTCTAATACTTCTTGGTGTGTTTGCTTATAAAAACAAATAATGATGCTTTCCTGTTTCTCTGTATTGGGAAACAAAACTTATAAAAAAAGGTCTAACAGGTTAGTTGCCACTTGCAACTTTTGTCATTGAATGATAAATTGTGGCCTGGTTTTCTGTATACATAATTTCTGTTGATGAATTCCACTGTAGATTTTTCTGTTTTTTTCTATCCTTTTTGTTCTGTTTTTGCAGACTTCCTGGTTAATCACTTATTTCAGCAATGTTTACTACTTCTAAAACAAAAAGGATGAATGGTATGCATCAAATATAAGTTGATGAGGCATGGATGGAATTAATTTTAATGAGAACTCTCAGAGGCCTGAAGTTTGTTTAATTAAGCCTGTACAAATTCTGTCATGCCTTTCACATGTCATATGTTTTCATCTCTTGAGCATTAAGTGAACCCTTTTAGGTTAGTATCTGTGAACTGCTAGGTTTAAAAATTTATTTTTCAGTACTCTTGAGATAGCATCACAGAAATCTTTTTGTGTTCTCCCTAATATTATGGTAGCCACCATGGTACAGATGCCTATATGTTCTGTATTTATACTGAAGAAACCATGAAGAGAGAATTATCCCCCACCCTTTTTTTTTTTGAGATGGGGTCTCACTGTGTTGCCCAGGCTGTAGTGCAGTGGTGTGATCTAGGCTCACTGCAACCTCCACCTCCCAGGTTCAAGTGATTCTCCTGCCTCAGCCTCTGAAGTAGCTGGGATTACAGGCACCTGCCACCATGCCTGGCTAATTTTTTTTTTTTGAGACGGAGTCTCGCTCTGTCGCCCAGGCTGAGTGCAGTGCCATGAGCTCGGCTCACTGCAACCTCCGCCTCCCCAGTTCAAGCGATTCTCCTGCCTCAGCCTCCCGAGTAGTTGGGACTACAGGTGCGTGCCACCATGCCTGGCTGATTTTTTGTATTTTTAGTAGAGACGGGGTTTCACTATGTTAGCCAGGATGGTCTCGATCTCCTGACCTCGTGATCCACCCGCCTTGACCTCCTGAAGTGTTGGGATTACAGGCGTGAGCCACTGCACCTGGAAAATTATCCCATTTTATAGATGAAGATAACCAAGGCTTAGAAGCATGTTCAAAGTGACATGCCAGTAAGTGGGAGAGCAAAAATTTGAAAATTGGATTTTGATTTTAAAATCTGTGCTTTTAAAAACTAGGCCACCAACTGTTTCTCTAATACTCAGTAAATCAGAAGACTGCAAAACTGACCCTCTGCAAGGTAGCCAGGCTTGTTTATTGCCTGCTGCTCACACTAGTCCCTGCCCTCACTTTACTGTCTAATTTTACTGAACAGAATCATGGGTGTAAAGCCTTAACTTGAATCATCCAATTTAGTGGCTCTAGCCAGTATTAGAATTTATTTTGTTTTAAATTATGATTAAGTAGGTTTGAGCTGGAACCCAGGAATCTATGTTTTAATCGGCTCTACATGTGATTTTTGACAGTCTGATAGGTTTGGGAACCATTTCAATTTAGTTACATGAATCCCTCCTCCCAAAATCCTGTTTTATTTTCCTGACAGGTAGTCATCTAATGTCAGATATCCATTTGTGATAGGAACTCACTGTTACATTAAAACATTGTAATGTGCAGTTAGTTACAGTGCTGTTTTTCTATAGAAGTAACCATGGATTTAAATAATTTCTTTGGCCAGATTTTTATACTCCTTAGGTTTTGGCATCGAGGGCTCTTGAATCTTCTCTGAACCTTGCCTTCTTCATGTGTAAAATGGGTATATTGTTATCTACCTTGAGGGATTATCAATAATTAAATGAAAAAATAAACTGTCCTGTCTGGAAAGATTCTTGAATGCCTTCAAATAGCCTTTTCTTATAGTTCCCTTACCATGTCAGTCTATTCTGAAACACTCTCATGTCTTCAGAGTTCTAGTTAGAAGTGTGGATGTGATAGAGGGCTCCTAGATAATTCATTTTGGGATTGTTAGTGCCAGAAATAGGTTATCATTTTGCCTCCTCATCAGCATACTTCTTTACCTCTGGCTTTTTCTTTGGACAAAGTATATGATAGACACCTCTTATGGGTACAGATAAGCCTGCATTTCTGGAAATTCAGCTTTACTCCTTAGAGTTTCCACTAATAACTTGAACCCAAAACAAAACAAATGATCTGCAGGAAGACTTTAAAAGAAAAAACCTTCTTAGATTATATAGAGACCAAAGTAGACAACCAAAGAAAATATTCCATGTCTCTTTCCTATCCAAGGGGAGAGATAGGTAATGGGTGAGTGTTGTCCATAGAAGAGGATAAATGATCAAGTGCAAGGCTGGAAAAGACTGCTCAAGACCCTGAAAATAATCTCTCATCACTGTAGTTTGACTTGGTTTGGTTGTTGAGTTGTATGCTTATCTTGCTTTTCTTAACCAAAGCAAACTTGATCTGTTCTTTAGTATTAACTTAGTTTTTTTTTTGTATGTGTGTGTGTGTGTGTGTGTGTTTTTTTTTTTTTTTTTTTTTTTTTTTGAGACAGTCTCGCTCTGTCGCCCAGGCTGGAGTGCAGTGGCGCGATCTCGGCTCACTGCAAGCTCCACCTCCCAGGTTCACGCCATTCTCCTGCCTTAGCCTCCCTAGTAGTTGGGACTACAGGTGCCCACCACCATGCCTGGCTAATTTTTTGTATATTTTTTAGTAGAGACGGGGGTTTCACCATGTTAGCCAGGATGGTCTCGATCTCCTGACCTCGTGATCTGCCCGCCTCAGCCTCCCAAAGTGCTGGGATTACAGGCGTGAGCCACCGTGCCTGGCTCTTTAGTATTAACTTAGAACATGAGCTGTGTTTCCCTTGAGGCTCAGAGTACTAAGAAGAGTTTGTAGGTGATAGTTTCCTGAAGGCTTGAGTGAAATGTGGTGAAATAATACTTTTTTCTTTACTTAGTTTGTGTTAGAGTTCTAGTTTCAAAATGTTTTTGAATCTAACATCTTGAAAATACTCCTTTGGGTTAAGGTTTCTTCGTGTCAGTGCTTTTCAAAAGGTAATTTTCGTACTTTGGACACATTAAAAATTTTTTTTCCTTTTTGCCATTATCTTCATGAATACAACTTAGAACACATTTTTATTTTTAAATTTTGAGATGGAGTCTTGCTATGTCGCCAGGCTGGAGTGCAGTGGCGTGATCTTGGCTCTCGGCAACCTCTGCCTCCCGGGTCCAAGCAATTCGTTGCCTCAGCTTCCTGAGTAGCTGGGATTACAGGCACGCACCAGCATGCCCAGCTAATTTTTGTATTTTCGGTAGAGACAGGGTTTCACCATGTTGGCTAGGGATCTCAGTCTCCTGACCTCATGATCTGCCTACCTCGGCCTCCCAAAGTACTGGGATTACAGGTGTGAGCCACTGCGCCTGGCCACATTTTTATTTTTAAAAAGTGTATCCAATATATGTAACTTACTGGTCAGAAATGTTAAAGGTAGGCCGGGCGCGGTGTCTCACGCCTGTAATCCCTGTACTTTGGGAGGCCGAGGCCGGTGGATCACGAGGTCAGGAGATCAAGATCATCCTGTCTAACACGGTGAAACCCCATCTCTACTAAAAATACAAAAAATTAGCTGGGCATGGTGGCGGGTGCCTGTAGTCCTAGCTACTCGGAAGGCTGAGGCAGGAGAATGGCGTGAACCCAGGAGGCGGAGCTTGCAGTGAGCCAAGATTGCGCCACTGCACTCCAGCCTGGGCAACAGAGCCAGACTCTGTCTTAAAAAAAGAAAAAAAAAAAAGAAATGTTAAAGATATCCAATACATTTTCATTGAAATTATAGTCACCCTTTGGTTTTTCAGGAAAATGATTCGTTTGAGTTCTTAACTGTGGTCTTTATCGTTTGCACTCAGGAATTCCAGACCAGCCTGGGCAACATAGTGAGACCCCATCTCTTAAAAAAAATTTTTTTTTAATTAGCTGGGCATGGTGGCAAGTGTCCTAGCTACTAGGGAGGCTGAGGTGGGAGGATTGCTTGAGCTCAGGAGGTCGGGACTGAAGTGAGCCATGATTGCACCACTGTACTTCAACCTCGGCAACAAAGCAAGACCTTGTCTCAAAAAAAAAAATTGTGGTCTTTCTCTGGGGCGGGGTGGGGGGAACATCTCTGTTCGTTTGACAATAAGGTTATTGGGTGGAGGGTAGAGAGCAAAACCAATTAACTTGACTCGTCCTTTTAAATTTACTATTTTAGTTCCTTTGCGAGAAAGTCACTCTGCAATTACATTGCATTATAGAGTATTAGGGAAAATGATGCAATTTAATTAATTATGGAGACTTGTATTAAACTTAATGTTACCAAGTCATTGTTCTTTTTTTTTTGAGATGGAGTCTTGCTCTGTCATCCAGGCTGGAATGCAGTGGTGTGACCTCAGCTCACTGCAACCTCTGCCTTCCAGGTTCAAGTGATTCTCCTGCCTCAGCCTCCCAAGTAGCTGGGATTACAGGTGCACACTACCATACCTGGCTAATTTTTGTATTTTTAGTAGAGGTGAGGTTCCACCCTGTTGGCCAGGCTGGTCTCGAACTCCTGACCTCAAGTGATCTGCCCACCTTGGCCTCTCAAAGTGCTGGAATTACAGGTGTGACAAGTCATTATTCTTAATGAAAAGAGCAGGATCAGCGCAGTAGCTCACGTCTGTAATCCCAGCACTTTGGTAGGCCAAGGCAAGAGGATTGCTTGAGCCTAGACATTCGAGACCAGCCTGGGAAACATAGCGAGACCCCATCTCTACAAAGCAAATAAATAAATAAACAAATAAAAAGAAGGACTGTATGCTGTTGGGGCTCTCTGTAACTTTCATTCATGTCATCAATCCACAGCAGGAAGCAAATGATATGGTGTTAATTTTATGAAGTAATTTTATGTATTGTCTTGTTTTTGTTTTTATTTTTAGGACCGGAGTAGGCCCTATGATACTTTTAACTTGCACTCGTTGGAGAACTCCTTAATGGATATGATAAGGACTGATCATGAGCCTCTGAAAGGTAAACACTACCCTCCCAGTGGCCCACCAATGAGTTTCGCTGATATAATGTGGAGGAATCATTTTGCAGGTTAGGAATATTCATATGTCCATTTCTTGCTTGGTGTTTTAAGCAAAAATCAGCTTTTTAATAATTTTGATTTTTCTGGTTTGTTTTTTGTTTGCTTGTTTTTGTTTTGCTTCTGTAAAGCATTGTGGAATGTATTTAAAGTTGATTTTTTTTAACCTGGGTTCAGCTACCTATAATAATCAAGGTGGATTGTTATCAGTCATGTCTGGCAGGAGCATGAATTGGGTAGCTGAGGTTAGTCACATTAGGAGTTAATAGCATGAGACCAGCAGCCAGGTTTTCTGGGCTTTGTGCATTTGGAATCCTCAGCTGAACCGGGATAATTCATTTAAGTCCATGTATATATACTGCAAGGAGCTGTGAGAGTTAGTAAAGCAGTCTTCAAAAATTGCTTCAGAAAACTGCATATAAAGGACTTCTATTTTATTACAGCCTAATCCCCTTCCTAGTATAGGAAGTATCACCACACAGGCTTAGGGGCAGCTAGTGACCCTTTGCAGTCTCTGAGGCCAAATCACAAGAAAAATATCTTAAAGTATATAAATGTTTTGGGTTAAATATAAGGCAGAAAGTCTCAAAGTTAGCAATATTAGGACTTCCTGTTTTTACAGCCTGTGTAAATTCAGGATAGATGTTGGTGTTTAATTCATAATTACAGATAGTTCTTTTTATGGGTTATAGGACTTTTTAGATACCTTAAGATATTTAAAAATACTGTAATGCAAATTACCTATGGAAATATCCATTATACTTGGGTTAAGATCTAAATTTCCGAAAACTGTGAAGAGGTAGCCATGGGGATGCCCATCTTGTATGAACCATTATGTCTTTCAAAATTGTGAGAAATTCAATCCCCTCCGGTTCTCTCTAGGCCCATATTATAGTGTGAATGACTGTGAACACCTGATGCTCATTTCCTCAAGCCACACCAGAAATCTCTTTCATCATTTTCTTGTCACACTCATGATTTTCTTCTGCTTTCCTCATTTTCCAGTGAAAAGAAAGTAGTCAATAGGTTATAAAGAAAAGAAGGGGTTTTTGGGGAAAGCGAGTTTATTTATTTTTATTTTTATTTTTTATTTTTTTGGGACAGTGGAGTGCAGTGGCACAATCTTGGCTCACTGAAACTTACTCCTCCTAGGTTCAAATGATTATTCTGCCTTAGCCTTCCAAGTAGCTGGGATTACAGGTGCCCGCCACCTCGCCCTGCTGGTTTTTGTATTTTTAATAGAGATGGGATTTCATCATGTTGGCCAGGCTGTTCTCAGACTCCTGACCTCTAGTGATCTGCCCACCTCGGCCTCCCAAAGTGCTGGGAGTGCCACCGCACCCGGCTGATACTTGCATTTTAAGGAAAATATTTTAAAAAGTTTTTGACTTTAAAAAGTGGAGAAAATTATAAGAACAAAAAGGTAACTAAAAAATAAAGATTGTGATGATGTATTATTCGTCTAATTCTCATATGATAAGCATTATCCATGCTTCTATCAGATCTTTGTAATTTATTGCTAGGCCTTGACTTTAGACTCTTAGGTTGTTTCCAGTTTTTCCTCCATTATTAGGTAATGCTGCCATGGATGAGTTCTTGCACATAGCTTTTCCTTAAGGTAAATTAATAGTGAGAGTCTTTGGGTCAAAAAGAGATAAACATTTAGGTGGATTGAGCTTTAAGAGAAGGATGGTAGGCTAGAGGACCTGCCATGTGGCTTCTGTATGAGTCTGTTCGGAAGCACTTCCCTCTACTATCTGGTTTTTCCTCCTCCTTTTTTTTTGAGATGGAGTTTCGCTCTTGTTGCCCAGGCTGGAGTGCAATGGCGTGATCTCGGCTTACCACAACGTCTGCCTCATGGGTTCAAGCGATTCTCCTGCCTCAGCTTCCTGAGTAGCTGGGTTTACAGGCATGTGCCACTACACCCAGCTAATTTTGTATTTTTAGTAGAGACAGAATTTCTCCATGTTGGTCAGGCTGGTCTCAAACTCCTGACCTTAGGTGATCCACCTGCCTCGGCCTCCCAAAGTGCTGAGATTACAGGTGTGAGCCACTGCACCCAGCCTCCTCCTACTTTCAATATCCTTTACTCCCACTTGAACATGGGGAACACTATTTTGAGGGTCTCAAAACTCAAGTACAGGGTAACTGGATTTTTGTTGGTTTTTTTGAGACAAAGTCTTGCTCTTGTCGCCCAGGCTGGAGTGCAATGGCGTGATGTTGGCTCACTGCAACCTCTGCCTCCCAGATTCAAGTGATTCTCCTGCCTCAGCCTCCTGAGCAGCTGGGATTACAGGCACCTGCCACCACTACCAGCTAATTTTTGTATTTTTAGTAGAGACGGGGTGTCACCATGTTGGCCAGGCTGGTCTCGAACTTCTGACCTCAGGTGATTGCCCGCCTTGGCCTCCTAAAGTGCTGGGATTACAGGCCTGTGCCACCCTGCCTGGCCCCAGAGTAACTGGTTTTTGTATGTTTGTTTGTTTTGGTGTTTTTTTTTCCTAGAGCTTAATTTCCTTTGTTTTTCAGAAAAAAATACATTTTTACTCATTATAAGAAATCCAAATAGTATGTAAAAGGATGAAAAGGAAAGTAAAAAAGAAAAAAAAATCACTGGAGGCAGGGCATGGTGATTGCTTGAACCAGGGAGTTGGAGGTTGCAGTGACCGAGATTGCGCCACTGTACTGCAGCCTGGCGACAGAGCGAGAGACTCTGTCTCAAAAAAAAAAAAAAAAAAAAAAAATCACTGGAGACTCTCTACCTAGAGGTAACAAAGGTTATTATTTTTATTAACATCCTTCCAGATATTTTATATTCTCCATATAGGAGATGAAATTTCAACTCAGTCTTTCTGACTTTGCAGTCAGTGAAACCTGGGTGTGAATTCTGTCTCTGCCTCTGGCTGCCTATTAATCTGGATAAATTAACCTCTTCAAAGCCTCAGTGTTCTTATTGTTAAAATAAATTCCCTACTTCATAGAGTGAGTGCGAAGATCAAATAAAGTCCCTGGCACTAGAAACTGCTCAAATGTTATCCACAATTTTTTGCTGGAAGTAGTATGGTATCCTTACAGTACTGACTTCTTTCCAACTAGACTGCAGCTAAATGTTGAAATTTTTCAGGTGCAAGTTGTCAAAATTTTATATTTTTCATAAGTAGTGATTATTGAAGGATAAACGTCTTACCATTTTCAAAGCCACTTAAAGGAGAAAGGAAAATAATTTTTTGGTTATTTTGGTTTTCCAATTGTAAATCTGAATGATGTAAAAAATATATAATAAAATAGGATATCTAGTACTTTAAGATGTACTTGAAGAACATGGTAAAAATATGTTCACAATAATATTTTATCTTAGAAATGTATTCAGTAAAAAATCTCTTTATTCAACTATCCTCTTGATTCAGGGGAAAAAAGGATTAGCATGGGAGATAACAGAATAGGAAGTTTAGGAGATAATGAGACTTCTGTTTTAGTAAAGTAAATAAGCTTTAATAGTTTTTTGGTCATGTATTCAGTTTACCAGCCTTGAAAATATTTGTAGGAAATTTTAAAAGTTTCTCTATTTCATCCCCCATGATAAAAATTATATAGAAGAAAAGCTGAATTGAACTTTCTTCACAGCACACTGAAAAATATCTTCTATAGCATTAATCAGATCACAGAATGCATATTTAAACAAAAATTTGACTAATTTATTATTTATTTATTTTTTTTTTTTCTGAGACGGAGTCTGGCTCTGTCGCCCAGGCTGGAGTGCAGTGGCGGGATCTCAGCTCATTGCAACCTCCGCCTCCCTGGTTCAAGCAATTCTCCTGCCTCAGCCTCCTGAGTAGCTAGGATTACAGGCATGTACCATCACACCCGGCTAATTTTTGTATTTTTAAATAGAGACGGGTTTCACCATGTTGTCCAGGCTGGTCTCGAACTCCTGACCTCGTCATCTGCCAGGCTTAGCCTCCCAAAGTGCTGGGATTACAGGCATGAGCCACTGCGCCCAGCCGGACTTATTTATTTATTTATTTATTTATTTTTTGCTTTTTAAAGATCCCAAACTACGTGCTTGGCTGTAACGGAATAAGGTAATAATCTCCTGGGTTTTTTTTTTTTTTACTATGTCTTACATATACTTTTCCTTTCGTTTGAGAGAATGCCTCAGAGATGAGAAAGGAGGCTTTTGAAGAGGGTAATACTCTAATGACAGCTGTTTCTTATTTTATTTATTTATTTTTTTTGAGACAGGTTCTTGCTCTTTCACCCAGGCTGGAGTGCAGTGGCACAATCTTGGCTCACTGCAGCCTTGACCTCCCAGGCTCAAGCAGTCTTCCTGCCTCAGCTCCCTAAGTAGCTGGTACTAGAGGCACAGGCACCATGCCTGGCTGATTTTTTCTATTTGCTGTAGAGACAAGGTTTCACCATGTTGCCCAGGCTGGTCTTTAACTCCTGAGCTCAAGCAATCCTTCCACCTCAGCCTCCCAAAGTGCTAAGATTATAGGCATGAGCCACTGGCCCTGGCCCTGTTTCTTATTTCTTTTTCTAAGTACAGAAATCCTTGGGTTGGCAGATGTAGTAGGAGGGAGCAATTGTTCTCTGTTCTCATTTCTAGTGGATTGAAGGAAAATGCAACTCTCTTCATAACTATGAGGATTAAGGGGATTAATCGTGTTGAGAGAGGTGGGGTAAGAGATAACGAAAAAGATTCATCCCTATTATCTTCTTTATAGCTGTTCCTTGACTTTCTACCTATGATGCAGGTTCACTAAGCTCCTATGGAACCACTCTGAAAACTCATGGTCATCAGGTCAGGTTTGATTAATCATATTCTCCCAACTCTAGAAGGATAGTAAGGAAATACCAACTATAGCACATTGAGCAGAGAAGTAAGATCGTATACCCTAACTGGGGAAGCCCAGTATAGCAGGCATCTTGGCAAAAACAGGGAGGAGTTACTTTTTCTTCATCCCATGCAATTTCCCTCTTACAGCAGAAAAATAGTCCTGGCTGACTATCTGGGGTTCGTGCCTAGTAAAACATTTTTATGTATTTGAATTTTCTCTTCCCTCACCATTCATGGAACTGAGATTTGAAAAGTGAAAAGAACAGGTGTCAGTTGAGAACTGTTATTGAAAGCTTTGCTTATCAAAAGTATGCTGAGAATGTCTAGAGAAAAATAGCTTATCTTTCAGTAATAGTGCTTTAAAGCAGATAATGCCACCCCTTTGGTGTTAAAATGGAAGAGATAATGCCACCCCTTTGGTGTTATAGAGGCATTTTTCTTTATTCATCACAATTTAAATTTAGTATTGTAGAGCCTTTCACAAAATTTGTCCCCTCTTACGGAATTTTGAGGTCTTCTTATTTTAGAAAAATATGCCTTCATTACATTTTATTTGCTTGTTTGTTCCAGAAAAATATACTGTCTCTTTATTTACTTCTGTGGCTTGAATTATTGCTCAGTTCTATTTTTGTGTTATTTCCCTTGATAGCCCATATCTGTTTATCTTGTTTGAAAGTTAGCAGATTACACAAACTGTTAGGGGGCAGGTTCTAAGTCAGCAAGAAGTGATGGTTCTTGTTTTGTACATTCTTGGGGGCAGAGACAGTAAGTAGAAACTGAGTGATTTGTATAAGTACCCTCCCATTAATTTGTGTAATCATCCTTTAAGCATAGCATTTAAATTACCTGAGTTTTTAGCGGCCAGGCATGGTGGCTCACGCCTATAATCCCAGCACTTTGGGAGGCTGAGGCGGGCAGATCGCTTGAGGTCAGGACTTCAAGACCAGCCTGGCCTACATGGTGAAACCCTGCCTGTACTAAAAATACGAAAATTAGCCAGGTGTGGTGGCAGGCGCCTGTAGTCCCAGCTACTCAGGAGGCTGAGGCAGGAGAATCGCTTGAACCCACGAGGTGGAGCTTGCTTTGAGCCAAGATTGTGCCACTGCACTCCAGCCTGGGTGACAGAGCGAGACTCCATCTGAAAAAAAAAAAAAATCACCTGAGTTTTAAAAGATAAAGATGATGATGATTATTATTATTTTGAGACAGGGTCTCACTGTGTAACCCAGGCTGGAATGCAGTGGTGCGATCTCAGCTCACTGCAGTCTTCACCTCCCGGGCTCAAGCTCTTCTCCCACCTCAGCCTCGTGAGTAGCTGGAACTGTAGGTGCATGCCACCATACCCACCTAATTTTTTTTTTTTTTTTTTTTGTATTTTTTTTTTTTGGTGGAGACAGGGTTTCGCCATGTTGCTCAGGCTGGTCTCTAACTCCTGAGCTCAAGCGATCCGCCCACCTCTGCCTCCCAAAGTGCCTGGATTACAGGTGTGAACCAGTGCACACCAGGCTGGGAATTGTGATTTAATTGTTCTCGAGTACAGTCTTTATTAAATGAGGAAACAGAGGCACAAAATGTTTAACAACTTGCCAAAAATTACCCGCTATTAGTATGTGAATAAACTAGGATTTGACCTCAGGTCTAAGCTCACAGGTTTTGATTATTGGTTATTTGGAACATATTTAGAATATTATAGTATCAAAGTTTTATCATTTCCTTAAAACAGATTAAAAAACAGTTTACTATATTTTTACATATCACAGTATTACATTTTTAAGATACTTTTCTAAAGCAATGTCTCTCTAACTTTATAGAGAAAGTTAGTGGGAAATAAAACCCAGTAGAATATGCATTTTACCTGGTAAGTCTTTCTGAAACGTGGCACTAACATTCTGTTACATGAAGCTTTCTGAAGTACTTGCCTTTTTCGAGCAAAGGGAGTGATTAGAGGAAGGTACAGCAGTTGTTCCCTATCTCATAACATATTGTAGAAGTAAAGAGATGACTTTCGTAATCAATTATGAATTAATGCAAATTTCAGTTTTTATTTTGAACTCATAAAAGCATGAGTTTAGTTGGATTCTGAAACTTTGAATCATGATAGACATAGTTTTTTTTTATAACTAGTGTTTTAAATATGAATGTGAATTGAGCTTATGGGACTGTGATTTTAACAGAACGAATAACCATATGTAACCCTATTCTCCAACCTCTCCCTTCATCCCCTCTCACCCCTATTTATCAGATCCTGTGCAGTGGGGAAAGTGGGACACAGTCTCAGATTTCCACAGCATCATTTAACTTAGTAAAACCAAGTATGCCTTCCAGTTTTTGAAATCTTATATTTTACACTATACTTAAAAGATAGCTAGCTGACAAGAACAATTTAAAAATAGCAGACCATGGACAGGTGACGAAATGTCACGCTGGCAACACCAGACTACATTATACAAAAATCATCAGATGTCACGCACTTGATTCTATTTTCACAGCTGATTAAACAGCAGTATTTGTTGGACAAAAGGAAGAAAAAAGAAATGGCCTCTTCTGAATTTGGAATCAGTTTTTCTTTTGCTGTTACATATTTTATTTTCCTCCAAAATTCCTTAATAACTGTAAAACTTAAGATATACAATGTATTAAGTTAAAAAATTATGAAATAATTTCAATTTTAGAAAAGAAACCTTTACACATATACACTCCCTAACGTGGAAGACTGTAAATCAAAATGTTAACAGTGCTTATCCTTGGTGAGCTTGTTTTCTCCATTTTTTTGCATTATGTGATTTTTCTCCAATGAAAATATATTGCATTTTATAATCTAAAAATTACTTTTGGAAGAGGTAAAGAAACCAGCTTAAAGATGCTGTGAATGATTTTACTTTAAAAAATTACATTATTAGTTGGGGGAAAAATTAGATTATATTTAGATAATTGATTCTGATGGATATGGCCTTCTCGACCCAGAGTGTCTTTTCTTTTCTTTTCTTTTCTTTTCTTTTCTTTTCTTTTCTTTTCTTTTCTTTTCTTTTTGAGACAGAGTCTTGCTCTATCTCCAGGCTGGGGTGCTGTGACACGATCTCGGCTCACTGCAACCTCCACCTCCCAGGTTTAAGCGATTCTCCTGCCTTAGCCTCCCGAGTAGCGGGGACTACAGGTGCATGCCACCACACCCAGCTAATTTTTTTGTATTTTTAGTAGAGATGGGTTTCACCATGTTGGCCAGGATGGTCTTTATCTCTTGACCTCTTGATCCGACTGCCTCGGCCTCCCAAAGTGTTGGGATTACAGGCGTGAGCCACGGTGCCCAGCCTGGAGTTTCTTATAAAATCTTTTGTTGCTCACTTTCATCCAGAGACCTGCTGAAGTCAAAGAGGTCAAAGAATTAAAGAGAATACCAAGAAAGGTAAAAAGTGTTCTGCTTTTCACCAATTAGTGATACCTTCAATCTGCAAAACACTGCCTAAGGCTCTTGTTTTACTGCATCATAAGAAAGTTTAGGTTGGAAGTAATCAGCGTACGATAGAGAATAATAATTTGAAAACTACCAAGCTTCCTTTCAGTTTCATCTTTCCAAGCTGAAAAGTTCTAGGAGCTTATGGAAAGGGTCAAAAAGGATCCATGTAGGTATGTTTAACTTCTGGAGGACAAAAAGGGTACCCCTTTACATTTGGGAAACTAAGTAGTTATAGGAACATGTAAAAACTTTATTTGATATAGTGGTTGTAAACTACATAATTCTTTACCGTAAATGGTAGACACAGGAAAGAAAAGAAGTCAAATAAGGATCAGCTAAATTTGGGTTTGCATGATTTCCTTGATAACCCTTTATTATTATTCTAGAAATATTTAGGGAATATTGCTAACTTTTTAGATAGCACACCCTCCTCTAAATATTCCTTGGTTAAAGTTTGAAAAGATCCTCCATATATGCGATTTCCTTAAGTTCTGATGGGCAGTGATTTTGAAGTCTTGATGGGCTTTTAGGTAGACTTTCCAGTGACTGGCTAATCCTTGTTATATTTGAATACCCCAGAAAAGGATGAAAGCTGGTTTAGAGTAAATCACATATAGTTTTCATAGATATTAATATTTTTTGATAATGAATCCAAAAACGATGGTGAGAACATTGAGATAGCTAGTTGAAATGAGAATATACTTTCTCCCTACTGAGTCAAAGCCTTGTTCTGGTGACAGTTTTTCCTATTATAGGTTCTGATCAAGGTGGTGGTAGGAGATAACACTTGTTGCCGACTATAATTTTCAGGGACTCTAAAATGACTTAGGAACTGAAAAAACGTAAGGCACGTAGAACAATTATATATAGATACAGTACATGTATCTTTTAACAATGGGGTAGTTTTTGAAATTCCTAATAATTAGCTTCTAGTAAATATGAAAACATTTATGAAATCTATAAAAAATAGATGGTTCTTTTAGATTTTACTCATATGGCTTTTTAATAGAAAACATGATCTAATCTAAGAAAATAATTTTACTATATTACAAATGCTAGCAAAATTGTCTCTGCAAAACCGGAGAGAGATGAAACATTTTTTTCCTAATAAGGTTTGAAATGATAAAAACTAAAAATTTTCATTGAAAGCTCTATAATGCTTCATGATAAAGTTAGAACAGTTTTATCAGAATCCATCAAATTCTAGTGAATTTTCTTATTTATGGATGTATTTAAGATTTTCTCATTCAATACATGCATACACACCAATATAAGTGATGCTTCACTTGCGAGGGTTTTGTTTTTCCCTGCCTCTTTTTTTTTTTTTTTTTTTTGAGATGGAGTCTTGCTCTGTCGCCCTGGCTGGAGTACAGTGGCGCAATCTCGGCTCACTGCAACCTCCACATTCCGAGTTCAAGTGATTCTCCTGCCTCAGCCTCCCAAGTAGCTGGGATTATGGGCATCCACCACCACACCCAGCTAATTTTTGTATTTTTAGTAGAGATGGGGTTTCACCATGTTGGCCAGGCTGGTCTCTAACTCATGACCTCAGATGATCTGCCCTCCTCGGCTTCCCAAAGTACTGGGATTATAGGCATGAACCACTGTGCCCGGCCTTCCCTACCTCTTAATATGAAATGACCTTTTACAAATTATCGTAGCCTGGGAGGCAATAAGAAATCAGGATGGTCCTGTCTAGGCAAAAACTTCATTTGCTTAGGAATTCATGATTCTCCCTTTTTATTTAACGCAAATGCCCTGCTTTGTCTACTGTGATGCTTTCCTTTTGGGCAAAAAGAACTTAATAATGCTATTTGCCTCCAGTCCCCTGTAACGGAGTTTACCATCAAATGACGACTGACTCTTTTGCAATTATGTAATATAAAACTGTGTATGTTGTAAAAATCAATCATTTTAACCTTATCTCCAGCTTTTTCTGTATACTTTCTCCCCAAAATACTGTTGACATTTATTTAAACAATGGTAGTGAAATAAGATTAACATTTTTTGAGAATTTCATGATAACCCTTGACATAATTGAACATTAAAACCTTGCAGAGCCAAGTTTATAGATATTAGCTTTACACAAAAGCATTGTTTCAATAACTATTTTGTTGAAGGAATTTGGTCAAGAAAGCTTTCTAAGTACATTTTTTTTTTTTTCATATAAGACTCTCTCAAATTTTCCTTTTGGTACATCTACCTCCTTGTCCCAAATAATTAATGAAGAAAACATAACAAAAATGTCTGCATCTTCCATTCTTGCCCCTAGGGGCCATTAGTTGAAGCATCTGTTTCTGACTTAACATCTTATAGACCAGGGGTTGGCAAACTTTGTGAAGTGCTAAAGAGTAAATATTTTAGGCTTTACGGGCCACATGGTCTCTGTCACATATTGTTCTTTGTTTTATTTTTGGTTTGGTTGTGTTTACAAGCCTTTCTAAATGTAAAAATGATGCTTAACTCAGAGGCATACAAAAACAGGAAGCCAGCCGTGTCAGCAGACGTTTGCAACTCCTGTTATAGACTTAAGGATGAACATGTGGAGATTAGCATTATATTCAAGGTCATATCACTAGTTAGTGTTAGGGAGAGCCACCAGAACCCTAGATTTTTAGGCCAATCATTTTCCCCCATTCTGTCTCTTTTATGAATTTTACCATCTTCCTTCTGGTTGCCATTCTGATTATTATATTGCATTTTTGAGCCACTATGAAACCTCTCTTTTTATTCTCTCTAAGCTTCAAATTTATATACTTGTTTGAATCTTTTTTTTTTTTTTTTTTTTTTTTTTTTTGCTGCTTGAATGGAAGGGCAGTATAAATGGTTGTTTAAATAAAATGTTTAATCCAAGGAGTTGGCATGTTTAAATTGGAATGCAGGAGATGTGTTAAATTTCAGACTATTATAACAGAAGCTTCTTTTTTTGTTTTTTTTTATTTATTTGTTGTTGAAACTTTGGCTTTAAGACTTTTCATGTGTATGTTTTATGACTTAATTTTTAAAACTGTTGTAACTGCTTTGGCCTTTGATAGCATTGTTATAGATTAATCTGTTTTAGATTTTTGTAATGTTTATATTTTAAGATGTGTTTGAAATGATTACATTAAACATTCTTTTTGCTTAAAATTATTTTATTTTTTAGGACGCATGGGGATAAATTTCCATCATCCAGGAACAGATAATATTATGGCACTTAACAGTAAGTCTTCATATGAAATATTCTATTAAATTAGCAGTCAAGTTTGCAGCATGTAGTTTCTACATTCTTGATTGTTGGTTACATTTTAACCTTCCGCTGAAAGGAGTATAGACCATTGTTCTGTACTAGTGGTTCTCAAAGTGTGGTCCCTGGACCAGCAGCATCAGCATTGCTTGGGAGCTTATTAAAATCTCAGGCCCCATGACAGGGCTATTGAATCAGAAACTTAAGGATGAGGCCCGGAGGTCTGTATTTTAACAAGCCTGTATGTGATTGTGATTCAGGCTAAAGTTTGAAAATTGCTGCTTCAAACCAGGGTTGGCAAACTATAGCTCTGCAAGCTGGATCTGTTTTTGTAAATGAAGTTTTATTGGAATATAGCCACACCCATTCATTTATGGATTGTCTGTGGCTACTTTTGTGCTACAAAGGCAGAGCCACAAAGGCCAAACTATTTACCGTCTGACCCTTTACAGAAAATGTTTGCCAACTCCTGCTCTATACCATTGGGTTGGAGGAATGAAGGAGGTAGGTGAAGGGAGAGAGGAAGTGGGGTAGAGAATGTAATGTGAATGAATAAATCAACTTATTTATACATAACTCAGAATTTTTTCATGGTGGTAGATAGCCAGGTATTTCAAGCTGGACATCCAGGGGTCTCCCATTAGTGGAATTTGCATGGTATATGTGTCAGCAGCTTTATAGGTTTGAAACAGTTTTGTCAGTATAATTGTTTGATCAAGTTCTAAAGCAGCAAAAACTTACTAACTGGAAAGTCATTATATTAATTAACACCAGAAGAAATAATCTGGGTGGCGTCAGCTCTCCTTCCTAGTGTCAATGGATCAGATACCTTTGCAGAAGAACAGTCTCTAAATGGAAATTGTTCATTTTCAGAAGGACCTATATAAGCCATTGAATCTTTTAGACTTTAAGTTTTCTCCTCTAGTAAATGAGTGATATCAGATTGTCCCCTCTCATCTTCCCAGATATACAAGCTGACTCTCAATACACATGGGAGACATACTGGATAAATCTAGGGTTGTGTACAATATTATTTCTTTCCCTCTTGCTTGAGTAGGTATGTTGAATGTCATTGGAGTTCTTTAGAACAGATTTTAGGTTATCTCTAAAATATATATTTCACATCTCCTTGGTTCTGACATGCAACCAATGAGTACGGCTGAGAACCACTGGCAGTGCCTGATGATGCAGGTCCTAAGCCTCTCCATGCATATTTTTTTCTAGATTGCTAGTATCCGTGCCTTTTGGCAGGGTTAGGGGGATGGTCTTAGAGACAATAAGAATTCCAAAGTATCTACCTCTAATTTTCTAACTTCTAAATGAAAGGTCACTTTAAATGTAGATTATGCTGCCTCTAACTTTTTTTCTACTGCGATGGGAATTAATAAACATGCTTAACTTGCTGAACTTGAGCAATAATTAATTGTGAAAAGACTTCAGTTAGATTATGGGATTTAAAGTTGAATGTAAAAGAAAAGAACAGTATGGTAGTGTGTCTGCCTGAAGGAATGAGTGTGTATCTCAGAAAAGACCTAATTGACATGATGTGAATCCTCTTCTGCAAGAGGGAGAGGATATAGTTTGTGATTTTTTGTGGGAAAAAAATGGAACTAAAAGACATTTTTCTTTTTAAAAACTTTTTATTCTCTTTGGTTTGATTTTCTTTAATTCTCTGCTTTTAAATCCAAGATTTCATTTATGCTCTTTCCATTTTGTTCATGTTGTGTAATCCCCTGTTTAGCTTCAATTTCTCCAATCCTTGAGAGAAGGGGGGTGATTAGGTAATCTTAATGATTGTTTTCAGCATGAAGATACTGTTATTCTGTAATTTTTTTTAAGTACCAAAACGGCCATTTTGCTGATACCTATAACAAATGTTGATGAGTTACACATAGTTGCAACAGATATCAGAGTGCATCAATCTTTGAATGTCTCTGTGGTTGCTGCCCAAGGTCAAAGAACCTTGTTGTCTCCTTAAAATAAACCATACGAACAACCAGAGTTTGATGTTTACATTACCTACCATCAGTTTTCTTTCAAAGTTGACTCCAGCTTGAGATGATCAGAACAAAAATATCCTCCATAGTAGGTACTTGTGGGACCTGCCGGCTTCGACAGATTTGCTGGGATAAACCTTGTTTTCCTTTTTGTACAGTTGATCCCAGCCCATCTGGTGACTTACATATGTAGCATATGCACAAACACACACCTATCTATTATTTTTGTCTTCTTTTTTAAAATATGTATGTATTTTTTATATTTTATAGAGATAAAGTGTTGCTATGTTGCCCAGGCTGGTCTTGAACTCCTTGCCGCAAGCAATCCTCCCACCTCGACTTCCCAAAGTGCTGGGATTAAAGGTGTGAACCACCACACCTGTTCTTTCTTTTTATGCCTACCATTTGTTGCCCTAACACTTTTTGTCCGTGACTGGTCTATCCTTCTTCCTTTCTGTCAACCTTCATGTAGGAATAATTGAGATCGCTGGGCGCGGTGCCTCACATCTGTAATCTTAGCACTTTGAGAGGCCGAGGTGGGCAGATCACTTGAGGTCAGGAGCTCAAGACCAGCCTGGCCAACATGGAGAAACCCCGTCTCTACTAAAAATACAAAAATTAGCTGGGTGTGGTGGCGCATGCCTGTGATCCCAGATGCTCAGGAGGCTGAGGCAGGAGAATCGCCTGAACCCAGGAGGCAGAGGTTGCAGTGAGCCGAGATCACGCCACCGCACTCCAGCCCGGGTGACAGAGTGAGACTCCATCTAAAAAAAAAAAAAAAAAAAGGAATAATTGAGAAGAAGTAACAAATCCTGAAACATTGTTAATTCAGAATTGTGATTATCGAAGGGACTAGGTTGAAGTTGAGCTGTATTTTCGGAAAAGAAGGGATTGGCTAAGAAAATTATAGCAAATTGAGACAGTTTAAATTTTTTTAAAAAAGAAAATGCGAGTCAGTTGTAGTTCTTTCTTTCTTACCCTTTTTTGCTATGTGAAATTTGTGCTTCCTAGGTCTCTATGGAAAGCTGCCAATCATTATGTTTCCCAAAAAATCTTCCATCCTTTTTTTACTTTCTTGACTTCACCAAAACCTGTCTCCTAAAGATATGGCCTCAGTTCTCCTGACTTTATGGGAAAGATAGATGTCATAATATACATTCTTCTCAGTACTACTTTCCAGCTTTGAATTGGCCAAGTTCCCGTTTTTTGGTGTTCCTAGTGCGTGCCCTCCAGTTATACCTTCCTCCAAGAATCACCACTGCTGACATCATCTAGAAGACAGAAAATGAAGCTTAGAAGAGAAAGATAGGATACCACTATGGAAGACAAATAAGAGTTACCAGTAAACCTTCAGACATTTAGGGTGTGGAAAAATTGGCGAGGTTTGTGTAAACCAAAGAGTCTACTGATTTTTCCTGTTCAAGACCATGAATCTATTAATAGTAAGAATTGGCAGGCCAGCCTTTATGGAGGAACCCAAGAGGCACATTCCAAATTTTGGCCTTTCTCAAAATATTAGGTCCTCAAGTATTACAGAATATAGAAGGGGAGGTAGGGGGAAGAAACTCCAATCCATCAGTAAGACCTGCCACTTGTCCAATATTTCCAAAATAAAGTTAGTTCTGAGGCAATATACCCCTTCTACTTAATCAGGTAATATATTTTTTCCTAACTGTTTAATAATTCTGCCCATTTTATTTTAATCTTCCTTACTTTTAAACAAAAACACTCGACGTTTGCATAATGTATTTTAATTTTTCCCATTGGAGAAGGAGGCTGCTAAGAGTTCTTCTAGCTACATATGTGGTAGTAGTTCTACCATCCGTATTTTTCTAATACTAATAGTAGCTTGTGTTTCCTTTTTCTTTTTCTTTTTTACATTCTAGGTCAGGGATGTCCAACCTTGTGGCTTCCCTGGGCCACATTGGAAGAATAATTGTCCTGGGCCACAAATAAAATACACTAACACTAATGATAGCTGGTGAGCTTAAAAAAAAATCTCATAATGTTTTAAGAAAGTTTACAAATTTGTTTGGGCCGCATTCAAAGCCGTCTTGGGCCACATGTGGCTTGCGGGATGCAGGTTCGACAAGTTTGTTCTAGGTGTAGAGTTGGTTTAGCATTCGTGGTCTTGTGTAGGATTGATGCCTAACTTGGTGACTTTTCCTCTATTATGCTGATCCTTAGAAAAGGATACTGGTGCCTCCATGATTCATCACATAAACCAAATTTATGTTCAAATTAATGTTCAAAATCAGCATGCCTGGTCTTTACTCCATTTGACTGGTCAGTTCCTCTTTTTCCAAGTAGAAAATGGGCTTGGGAAAACAGATAAATATCGGAAAGTTGCTTGATAGGTACAAAAGCAGAAACTGGGAATAGTGTTTCTTAAGGAATAGTATCATTCAGTTCTAGGAAGATATCTTTGAAGCAGGCTGGAAGGCATGTGAAACTTGAAGATGCAGCAATGAATTAGCAAAGCCAAAGGCCTCATCTGGAGTTAGGTAGATCCCATTCCCTCTTTACAAGCTATATGGCCTTGAGGCCACATTCTTAACTCCTCTTTGCCTCAATTTCTTCACCTGTAAAATGGAGATAGCAATCAGTAAAGTGGTTATATATATATTTTTATAAAGCTTAGCATAGTGCCTGATTTGTAGATAATGCTCATATGAGCTGCTATTGTGAATGTTTGCAACAGGCTTATTATTACCTTTAAAGATCTTTCTTTCTTTACGTATTAGTTTCAAAAATATAAGTTTATCTCACATTGGTTACATTTAGGTGGATGCTTTCCTGATAGAATTTAAGACAGCACACCTGTAAGTCATTTGGTTACATTTATTTACTTATTTGGAGACAGAATCTCACTCTGTTGCCTAGGCTGGAGTACAGTGGTGTAATCTCGGCTCATTGCAACCTCTGCCTCTTGGGCTCAAGCGATTCTCCTGAATCTGCCTCCCGAGTAGCTGGGACTACAGGCACACGCCACTATGCCTGGCTAATTTTTTGTATTTTTAGTAGAGATGGGGTTTTGCCATGTTGCCCAGGCTGGTCTCGAACTCCTGAGCTCAGGCAATCCGTCTGCCACGGCCTCTCAAAGTGCTAGGATTACAGCTGTGAGCCACCACGCCCGGCCACGTTTAGATAGGTGCTTTCCTGATGGAATTGAAGACAGCACACCTGTAAGTCATCACATAAGCTAGCATAGCTGTATTGAGATGTGGTTCCATTTGTTTTTGTGTGAATCTTTTTCTCTGGATGAAATACTTTCTATTACTTGACTTTGGAACATGCAAACGTGCACTGTCTTTGGATCCTACTGGCCTTTCTCAGTTGTTAAATATCTTGTGATGTTGGCACTTTAAAAAGTGTCACACGCTGCTGTTTGGAATGTATTAATAAAATGATACAGCCACTTTGGAAAACAATTTGACAGTTTCTTGCAAAGTTAAACATACAACTATCATATGATGCAGGAGTTCTCCTGGGAATTTACCCAAGAGAAAAAATGAAAATGTATGTCCACACAAAGACATATGTGCGAATATTCAAAGCAGCATTGTGGATAAACAAATTGTGGTACATCCATACAATGGAATACTACTTGGCAAATAAATAGCAATGAACTATTAATACACGCAGCAACATAAATGACTGTCAAAATAATTATGCTAAGTTAAAAAGCTAACAAAAGAATACATACTAGATGATCCTGTTAATATAAAATTCTGGAAAATGTAAACTAATCTATTGTGACAAAATACCACAACTTCAAGAAAGGAATTTTTGTAGTAACATTGTCTTCTTTTTTCAGAGGACAAAATTGAGGGCTTAGATCTTGGAGAAGTCATGTGTAATGATGGCATCTAGTTGAGCAAGTTTCTGAATCTCCTTAAGCCTTTGCTTGAAAACCTGTAAATGGGCAGTTAGGATATTTACTCTACCTCATTGTTTTTGTGAGATTCAGATGAAGTAAGGCACACGTACAAATAGGGTATTATTACTGCTACATTTGGGAAGTAGGAAGCATAGTCTTACCCAGAGAAGATACTTCTAGAGAGTTAATTTTTCTTTTTTTGAAGATCATAGCTTTGTAATATAACAGAGATTCAATATTGTTTAAATTAAAAGTTTTCCTGCCATTCCTTTTCCAAGATCTTTGATGTAATTAGAGTCTGTTACAAGTTATAAGGAGATAAATTAGAATTTTGAAGTACCACTTCCCTTCTGACAAGGAAAGATGATTGTTTACCCTCACTCTTCCTTATCAAAGTTTGTAACTTTGCAAAATTGAAGATTCCTAGAATAAAACCTAAGTAGTTTGAAGACTTAAACTTTTGATATCTTTCTTCTTTTTCTGTATCTCATGAATTGATATATAAACATTTTGATATCTTAAGCCAAAAAAAGACACTCACCTCTTTAGAAGCTCTGAGGTCATTGATTGTTAAACAATGTATACATAGCTGATACACCAAGAAACTTGGAACTTTAGGTTATTCTGTTTTCTACATTTTCCTCTTATTAATGCCTTGAAAACATTTTAGAAGGTTTTGCTTATATTTCTATTTGAACTGAGGGCTGCCAGTGCATTTGTGGAATCAAAAGAGGCAATGTGAAAGGGCATTGACATGAACATTTGTGTTGGGCAAAGACCCCTGTGTGGCTGCAGAGCCTCCTCTTCCCCCTCCCTTTTATCCTCTGCTGGGAGTGAACTCCTTGGGGAGAGGCTCAGCTGAGAGGAAGTGGCAGAGAGGGAGCTGAGCACATGATGCCAGAATGGGAATAAAGCCAGCTTTGCTAGAATTCCAAATGGCATTTTCCAAAATTTGAAGAACACATTGTTGTTTCTGTTCACTGTGAGTGGATATAAGTAAATAATTTCTTGGTAGCATAAAAAAGTATAGTAAAGGAATTATCTTGAGATTCTCAGATTAAAGACATTTTGTCTGAGAATTTTTAACTTTTTGAAGACAAGATTCAGATTTTCTCTTTCTGTCTGAACAGGTTTCTATCTGAACAGGTTTAGAAATAAAACTAATATATGGTTGTGCTATGAATACATTGTAAAGGATGGCTAATTTAGAAATGAAAAAATTAGAAGAATAAGTAATGTTCCATGACTTCCAAGTACTCAAATTTCAAACCATTCTAGTTGGATGCTGCACATGAACATGGTAAGGGACCTAAGAGATTGTTTTGTTTTGACTTTCTCATTTTACAGACTGGAAAGCTGAGATTCAAAAGGCTGTAGGAATTGGCCAGGGTGATATGGAGCTAGGAGCAGAGCCTCTTGCCTCCTGGTTGAGGGTGGTACCTTTTGCTTTAGAAACTTAATTGTTAAGAGTAGTTACATTATTATTATTATTATTATTATTTACTACCTTAACACAAACATGCAAATTCGGTGTCTTTGGGAAAATAGTTTCTCTATTATTATTATTTGTCACCTTGTTTATGCTCTGAATGCTTAGTAAATTCTCTTTTCCTGAAAAATAGAATGGTAAACCTAGTTTACATGGCCTGATATTGAATATTGTCAATAAGTGAAGTCTGAAATGTTCTTGACTGACTTTATTGCATTTTGGAAGAAGTTCTTTGTATTTGTGAATGTGTCTAAAGTGACAGTATTGGGTAGTTCTAACCAAATAAGGAAGATGCAGAAAACTGAAAATTTACTTACTTTTCCCTGTGGACTTCCCTGTTTTCTCCACTTGTATAGGCAGTGGAAACTGGACTTCACATTTACAGCATTCACCCCACTTGTAATTAACTATTTAATGTTGGTGTTTTTCTTTAATGTGTATGTTTCAAGAGGGCAGAGACTAGCTTTTATTCACAGTTGGTCCCTGGCTTGACGTATAATGCCTGGCCTGTTGAATACGCACTCAATATGGGTGATCAGAAGAGAGAGAAGGAGGACTGGGAAAACATCTCAGTGTGACTGTGAAAAGCACAGTCTAACAGTCTTAGAGAATATCCAGTCCACCTTAATTTCTTCCTAAAAGATGTGCTTTAATTCTTCCTTTTGAAAGATGGTTATAACACATATAGATCTAGCAATGAGCAGTTTACGAAGTGGTCTCACAGACCTCTGTGCTTTTGTAATGCTTACTATGGTTTTTCCAGAACATGGAAAAAAATCCACTTTTCTTGAGCACCAACTTTACCCCAGGACTATTCTCTTATCCAGACAAAACATGGCCATATGATAGAGTAGTGTGTGAAACTGAAATGCAGTTTTTTTCCCCCTTTCAACTTTTAGGTTCGGGGGGTACATATGCAGGTTTGTTACATGGGTAAATTGCATGTCAGCATGTTGCTAATGTCATACAGCCAGCAAATAGCTGTATAAAGTTTAGACACACAGATTATTCTGCCAACCAGTTCCTAATCCCGTGTGATTTTTACTCTTTTGGATTTTCCCAAAAGGTCACTTGGGTTTCATTTAACTCCTTTATAACTATTAAATAAATGATACTTTATTGATTGTGGAGAGTCAGTATACTTCCACACATGTTCAGTGTTACTTTCAGAACATAGTCTCCTTCAATAGCAGCAGGAATTTTAAATGCCTTCTTTTCTTCATTACCCTCCACACACATACACTTTTGTTATATGAATAAAGTTTTGTGTTTTTTTTGTTGTTGTTGTCTTGTTTTTTCAGCTGAATATAGTAGAAACAGTGCAGTTTGAGGTAGGGAGGCAGACAGATCTGAGTTTAAACCCCAAATCCATCACTTATTTGCCATGTGACCTTGTGGCAAGTTACCTGTGTCTTTTATTTTTTATTTTATTTTTAAAATTTTTTTGTAGAGACAGGGTCTTGTTATATTGCCTAGGCTGGTGTTGAACTCCTAGGCTCATAGGATCCTCCTGCCTTGGCCTCTCAAAGTGCTGTGATTACAAATGTGAGCTACTGCACCGAGCCTGTGTCTTTTATTTTAAATGGACACTTTAACCCCTCTTTACAAATGGTAAGGTTGTGTAGTGCTCCTAATACCATATCTGGCAAGAAATATACACCAAGGCTGGGTGCGGTGGCTCACGCCTGTACTTCCCAGCACTTTGGGAGGCTGAGGCGGGTGGATCACCTGAGGTCAGGAGTTCAAGACCAGCCTGGCCACCATGGTGAAACCCCATCTCTAGTAAAAATACAAAAATTAGTCAGGCATGGTGGTGCATTCCTGTAATCCCAGCTACTTGGGAGGCTGAGGCAGGAGAATCGCTTGAACCCAGGAGGAGGAGGTTGCAGTGAGCCGAGATCACACCACTGCAGTCCAGCCTGGGCAACAGAGTGAGACTCTCTCTGGGGAAAAAAAAGGAGTACATACCAAACAAATGTTAGTCTTTGTTTCTTCCCTATTCTACCCCCCTTCCTTTGTTTCCTTTTGGGTTCACACTAATTCTCAACTCTAGTTATACAATCAAAACAGGAGCCAAAATAGAAAACACCCATGCCTGAGAGACTGTAATTTCATTGGCGTAGGGTGAAATCTGGTTGGGGGTGGAGGGTGGGCAAGGGATACGGAAAGGACCAAAATTAGATGTGTGTCTATCTTTATTTGAGGATGAACGAATCAAGTAGTATCGGGACTATGCTGTGCATATCGTAGTGTTCTTTCTTTTCCCTCAAGACTTGGTCTGCTTTTATTGTTCCCTGAAGTTTTCCCAAGTCCAGATCAGAAGAGGAAGGTGTTTTTGAAGGATCAGGGCAGGGCCGATATGAATGAGCAGCTTCTCCATGCTACTGCAGCCCTTCCGAAATGTCCAGGTCAATTCCTTGTCATAACTTTCTTCTGTGAAGGAACTCTCCTTCCCACATGAGAGGAGCCTTGTTGATAGAGAGAAGACAAC
The DNA here is from genome assembly GCF_028858775.2 of Pan troglodytes. Taxonomy (NCBI): domain Eukaryota; kingdom Metazoa; phylum Chordata; class Mammalia; order Primates; family Hominidae; genus Pan; species Pan troglodytes. The sequence goes on along the minus strand of NC_072406.2, from coordinate 104,411,592 downwards.
ACTGACCAACGGGCCCAGCCTTTGGTTCAGCTTAGGCTCCTGAACACACCAGCACCCATTTTGTTTACTTTCTCTTCTTTCTGTATTATTCCTTATGTTATTTGGGAGTTCAGAAATGTAGAACTAGCAAGTATTGGCTGTCCTGAACAGTGTAGGAATTGAGTCTTTATATACAGTTGTAGAAATCTCATGAGATTTTTGGCATAGTGGTTCAAAGAAGATGGTTTGTTGAAAACAGATGCCAGATATTTGAGTGTATACCACTGTAGTAAGCAATTTCAGACCTGAATTGGACAGATTGATCAGTATAAAATACAAAATACTCTGTTATGTGATTACAATTCTTAGAACTTTCTTCTTTCTTTCTCTCTCTTCCTCCTTCCCACCCTTTCTTTCTTCCTCTCTCCCTCCCTCCCTTCCTTCCTTTCATTCTCCATCTTTCTCTTTTTTTCCTTCCTTCTTTTCTCTTTCTTTCATCAGTTATTGTTTCATTTAGCAATGTGCTACTGAAATAAAAGCAAGGTGGTTATTAATTATTCTTAGTGGAATGCTGTCAGGTCACGAGTATGAGGGTGCGTAAACATCACCTGATGTAAGTGGGTGTGGATGCCCACTCTCTCCAGTAAGGTATAGCAGTATTATGTAGAGGAATTCTTTACCGAGGTTTGTTTCCAGAGATGTCTTGTCTGATATATACATTTTTAATTATCTTTTTCTGTTTTGATGAGGAATTTAGGAAATGAACTTGGAAATTCTAGAGTGATTACTTTGATAACATGTTATATATTGAGAAGTTGTATTAGTATCTTATATGTTAAATGTAATTTAGAAAGTAAATTAATACTAAGTATGTGGGGACACTGAAATGTGGTATAGCAAATCCTTGAGCTTGCATTTTGTACAAGACAGGAAGAAGAATAATAGAGGAAATGGACAATGTGGACTAGGGGTTTCCTAGGGAGTAGAAGAGACTAGATGTCAAGGCATGCAGGTATCAAGATTTTTATACTCTCTGAATAGGTGCTTACTTGTAATGATAATACTGGAAGAGTAGGTTGAATTGGGATTACTGGAATGTATGGGTCTGTTATATGGAATAGTGAGAATGAGGATCTGAAAGATGGTTGGGGCCAAATAATGAAGGGCTTTGGATGCTTCATGAGAAGCTTAGACAGACTAGTATTGTCTTAGTGGAAATTAGGTTTATCCAAAGGAGAATATTCAGGCTGATATGGAATATGGAAAATGATTTCTTACGAAGAATATTGAATTGACTAAAAAGAGTGAATAAAAAAGATAAAACCAAAAGGTGCTAAAGTAATGGCCCCCCAGTAAAAGTGGGATTAGGCTGGGGTCTGTGGGTAAGAACAACAGGAGAGTGTAAAAAAGAACTTTGTAACAATAAGAATGGTCCTACCATGGAGTATACAGATCTTTGGTTTTCTAGTTGTGTTCTATGGAATGCCAACATCCAAGAAGGTACTTTAAGTGCCACTGTGGGAGAAGGATACCCAACATTTGGGGCCATGGGTCCTTGCCATGCTTGAACTTGAACAGCCTTGCTTTAATACATTGTCTTTACTGGGGGAGAGAAGGCTCTGCTACTGTATTCACCCATTCTCACACTGCTATAAAGAACTGCTTGAGGTCAGGTGCAGTGGCTCACGCCTGTAATCCCAGCACTTTGGGAGGCCAAGGCGGGTGGATCACCTGAGGTCAGGAGCTCGAGACCAGCTTGGCCAACATGACGAAACCCTGTCTTTACTAAAAATACAAAAATTAGCTGGGCATGGTGGCAGGCATCTGTAATCCCAGCTACTTGGGAGGCCAAGACAGGAGACTCGCTTGAACCTGGGAGGTGGAGGTTGCAGTGAGCCGAGACTGCACCATTGCACTCTAGCCTGCGCAATAAGAGCAAAACTCCATCTCAAAAAAAAAAAAAACAAAAAACAAAAAACGACAACAACAAAACCTGCTCAAGACTCAGTAATTTATAAAGGAAAGAGGTTTAGGCCAGGCACGGTAGCTCACGCCTGTGATCTCAGTACTTTGGGAGGCTGAGGGCAGGTGGATCACCTGAGGTGAGGAGTTTGAGACCAGCCTGACCAATATGATGAAACCCCATCTCTACTAAAAATACAAAAATTAGCTGGGTATAGTGGCATGCACCTGTAATCCCAGCTGTGTGGGAGGCTGAGACAAGAGAATCGCTTGAACCTGGGAGGCAGAGGTTGCAGTGAGCTGAGATCGCACCATTGCACTCCAGCCTGGGCAACAAGAGCAAAACTCCATCTCAAAAAAAAAAAAAAAAAAGGGCAAGAGGTTTAATTGACTCACAGCTCTGCATGGCTGAGGAGGCCTCAGGAAACTTACAATCATGGCAGAAGGGGAAGCAAACACATCCTTCTTCACATGACAGCAGGAGAGAGAAGTGCCAAGCAAAGAGGGGAAAGCTACTTATAAAACCATCAGATCTCGTGAGAACTCACTTCACTATCACGAGAACAGCAGCATGGGGGTAACCAATCCCATGATTCAATTACCACTCACCGGGTTTCTCCTATGGCACATGGGGATTATGGGAACTACAATTCAAGATGAGATTTGGGTGGGGACATAGTCAAACCATATCAGCTATTTAGAAAGAAGTTTGAAAAAAACACACTAGAATAGGCTGAGAGACTTGAAGCAAGCCTCTTTATTCTTTTATCTCATACTTTTTATCTCATAATATCTTTATTAAGGTATTCTAGCAGAACCAGGTAAAAACACTTTTCTGTTAGCTCCAGAAATAAATCCTGTTTTGCTTAAGATACCTGTAGGTTTCTCTGTAAGATATTGAAAGCAGTGAAACAGAATGTTGCAAAAGTTCAGTTGGTGAGAATACAGGATATATTTTCTTATGTTCCTAATAACAACTAAATTTTCTGACCAATCCACAAAAGTACCTATAGGCATGTATCATTTTATTGTGCTTCACTGTATCATGCTTCATAGAATTATGTTTTTTATAAATTCCAAGTTTGTGGCAACAGTTGTGCTGTTTTTCTAGCAGCATATGCTCACTTTTTTTCGGTATATCATGTTTTGTTAATTCTCACAATATTTTAACCTTTTTCGTTATTACTATATCTGTTATGGTGATTTGTGATCAGTGATCTTTAATGTTACTATTTTATTTTATTTTATTTTTTTTGAGACAGAGTCTCACTCTGTCTGCCCAGGCTGGAGTGCAGTGGTGCAGTCTCAGCTTACTGCAACCTCTGCCTCCCGGGTTTAAGCAATTCTCATGTCTCAGTCTCCCGAGTAGCTGGGACTACAGGTGTGCGCCACCACGCCTGGCTAATTTTTGTATTTTTTAGTAGAGACAGTGTTTCACTATGTTGGCCAGGCTGGTCTCAAACTCCTGACCTCAGGTGATTCACCTGCTTCGGCTCCCCAAAGTGCTGGGATTACAGGCCTGAGCCACTGTGCCCACCTTGATGTAACTATTGTAATAGTTTTGGGATGCCATGAACTGCACTTGTAGGAGATACAAACTTAATTGATAAATGTTGTGTTCTGTCTGCGCCACCAGCTGGCCATTCTACTGTTTCTCTCCCTCTCCTCGGGCCTTCCCATTTTCTGAGACACAACATTGAAATTAGGCCAATTAATAACCCTAAAATGGCCTCAAAGTGTTCAAGTGAAAGAAAGAGTTGCACACCTCTCACTTTTAATCAAAAACTAGAAATGATTAAGCTTAATGAAGAAGGCATGTTGAAAGCTGAGACAGGCTAAAAGCTAGGCCTCTTGTGCTAGTTAGCCAAGTTGTGAATGCAAATGGAAAGGTTCTTGAAGGAAATTAAAAGTGTTATTCCAATGAACACACTAATGGTAAGAAAGCGAAATAGTCTTATTGTTGCTGTGGAGAAAGTTTTAGTGGCCTGAGTAAAAGAACAAACCAGCCACAACATTCCCTTATGCCAAAGCCTAGTCCAGAGCAAGGCCCTAACTCTTTTGCATTCTGTTAAGGCTAAGAGACGTTAAGAAGCTGCAGAAAAAAGCTAGAAGCTGGCAAACGTTGGTTCCTGAGGTTTAAGGGAAAAAGCCGTCTCCATAACATAAAAGTGCAAGGTGAAGCAACAAGTACTGATGGAGAACTACAGCAAGTTACTTACCCAGATTTAGTTAAGATAGTTGGTGAAGGTGACTACCCTAAACAGCAGATTTTCAGTGTAGGTGAAACAGCCATCTATTGGAAGAAGATGCCATCTAGGACTTTCATAACGAGAGAGGAGAAGTCAGTGCCTGGCTTCAAAGGATAGGCTGACTCTCCTGTTAGGGGCTAATACAGCTGGTGACTTTGAGTTTAAGCCAATGCTTATTGACCATTGTAAAAATCCTAAGGGCCTTAAGAATTATACTAAATCTACTTTGCCTGTTCTCCACAAATAGAACAACAAAGCCTGTATGACAGCACATCTGTTTAACAGCATGATTTACTGAATATTTTAAAACCACTGTTGAGACCTGCTGCTCAGAAGAAAAATACTTCTTTCAAAATATTACTGTTCATTGACAGTGCACTTGATGGAGATGAACCGGACAGTAATGTTGTTTTCATGACTGCTAATACGTCATCCATTCTACAGCCCATGGATCAAGGTATAATTTATACTTCCAAGCCATCTTGTTGAAGAAATACATTTTGTAGGCCAGGTGTGGTGGCTCATGCCTGTAATCCCAGCACTTTGGGAGGCCGAGGAGGGTGGATCACCTGAGGTCGAGAGTTTGAGACCAGCCTGGTCAACATGGTGAAACCTCATCTCTACTAAAAATACAAAAATTAGCCGTGCATGGTGGTGCACGCCTGTAATCCCAGCTACTTGGGAGGCTGAGGCAGGAGAATCACTTGAACCCGGGAGACGGAAGTGGCAGTGAGCCGAGATCATGCCACTGCACTCTAGCCTGGGTGACAGAGTGAAACTCTGTCTCAAAAAAAAAAAAAAAAGAAAAAGAAATACATTTTGTAAGGCAATACTTGCCATAGATTGTGCTTCCTCTGATGAACCTAGGCAAAGTTGAAAACCTTCTAGAAAGGATTCTTTATTTTAGATGCCATTTAGAACTTTTGTGATTCATTGGAGGAGGTCAAAATATCAACATTGACAGGAATTTGAAGAAGTCAGTTCCATTCCTCATGGACAACTTTGAGGGGTTCAAAACGTCAGTAGAGAAAGTCACTGCAGATACAGTGTAAATAGCAAGAGAACTAGAAGTGGAGTCTAAAGATGTGACCAAATTGTTATAATCTCATGATGAAACCTGATGGATGAAAAATTGCTTCTTATGTACAAGCAAAGAAAGTGGTTTCTTAAGGTAGAGTCTACTTGATGAAGATGCTGTGAACATTGTTGAAATGACAGCAAAGTATTTAGAATATTACATACATTTAGTTGATAAAGCTGTTGCAGGGTTTGAAAGGATCGAATCCAGTTTTGAAAGATATCCTACTATGGGTAAAATGCTCTTAAACATTGCATGCTACAGAGAAATATTTTGTGAAAAGAAGAGTCAATCGATGTGGCAAACTTCACTGATCTCTTTTTTTTAAGATATTGCCTCAGCCACCCCAACCTTCAGCAACCACCACTCTGATCAGTTAGCAACAATCCACATGGAGGGAAGACCTTCCACCAGCCAAAAAAAAAAAAAAAAAAAGAAGAAAAAAGTGACAACTTGCTGAATGCACAGATGATCGTTGAGATTTTTAGCAATAAAGTATTGTTTTTTATTTTATTTTTAATTTTTTCGAGATAGGGTCCTGCTGTGTCACCCAGGCTGGAGTGCAGTGGCATGATCATGGCTCACTGTAGCACTCAGCTCCTGGCCTCAAACAGTCCTCCCACCTCAGCCTCTTAAGTAGCCGGGGCTACAGGTATGAGCCACTGTGCTAGGCAACAATAAAGTATTTTTTAAATTAAGTTATATATATTGTTTTTTAAGACATAATGCTACTGTGCACTTAATAGACTACAGTATAATATAAACATAACTTGTATGTGCTAGGAAATAAAAAAAATTGTGTGACTTGCTTTACTGTGATATTTGCTGTATTACAGTGGTTTGGAACCATAAGGCTGTAATATCTCTGAAGTATCCCTGTATTTTAATTCATAATCTAACAGTTCTAAGTGTAATAATTAGTGGAAAACAATAATGTTGTGATAGTAATAATGAAATAAAATTTAAAAAAGAAAATTGGGGTGAGAAGTTTATTTTCTTAAATTTTGGATTGTGCTGCTGAAAAACAGGATAATGGAGGCTGTGAAAATTCTGAAGAGAATTTCTGGGTACTTTCAAGGTCTTTATAGATTTGAAATACTGATTCTTCAAACTTAGTGCTTAAGAGTAAGGGTTTTTCAAATGTTTACCGACTGGTGAATGGATAAATTGTAGTTTGTCCATACTATGAAATACTACTCAGCAATAAAAAGAAACAAAATACTTATACATGTAACAACATGAATTAATCTCAAAAACATGCTAAGTGAAGGAAGTCAAACATATTGGTTTCATTAATATGAAATCATAGAAAAGGCAAACAAAACTATGGCGAGAAGGGAGATTAATGCTTTCCAGGAACCATGAGTTAGGGGAGGGGGTCAACTGCAAAAGCACACAAAGAAATTTTCAAAGGTGTTGAACTGTCATATCTTGATTAGAATGGTGGTGGTTATATGTGTATATATAATTATCAAAATTAATCAGATCGTATAAAGTGGATAAATTTTATTGACTGTAAATAATACCTTGAGTTAAAGTAGGTGCTTTAGAGCCAGACTAAACCTGGATTCAGTCCCAGCTCTGCTGCTTAGTAGCTGTATAACTTTGGGCCAGTCATCTTCTCTGGACCTTGGTTTGCCCATCTGGAAATGTGTATAATGATAGCTGCCTTGGGGATTAGAAGACGTACAAGTACTTAGCATATGCCTGGAACATGATAAATTATCAGTAGGTTATTATTTTACTTTATGATCGTCATTCTCCTTTATAAAATATCCCAGTAATGCTAGTATTTTGCTTATCAGTCATTAGTATTACTTTTTAGGTTTGCAAATACAATGGAAAGAAGATTTTTCTGAGAAGAATGTGTAAGAGTAAAAGAGAAGGGAAGGAAGGAGTTTTAAGACATCCAAATGCTTAATGTATACAAAACAAAAACAAAAATAAAAACAAATACTTACTGTGAATGTAGCAGATGAATATATATCCTTCCCCTTCAAGCATCTTTTTTACCTGCTACTTTCATATTGTTCATGGAGAAATTGATCTTTTCAATTATAACTTGCCTAGTTTGAGAAATGCTATCAAACATCAAACATTGGGTTAAAAGTATCTTATCTGCCATTATAAGTCAAAGATTATAGGAGGAGCATTTAAAGACAAACCCCAGCACTCCTGCTGTTTAAGAATTTATAGTCTAATGAGGGAAAGGGGGACATTTTGATTCAAACTTTAAGGTCTTAACCCATCTTAAGTGAAATTTTTTTCTATGACTAATACTCCAAGGGAAGCTGAAAGGGAACATTAGATGTTTGAATAATTTTATGATGCCTACTGAAATGGTGATTCAAAAAATAAGTTGCAAGGTGTTTCTTAAAAACTGATTTTATCACAAGGAAAGTAATTTTTTTTTTTCGCTCTTGTTGCCCAGGCTGGGGTGCAATGGCTCAATCTTGGCTCACTGCAACCTCTGCCTCCCGGGTTCAAGCGATTCTCCTGCCTCAGCCTCCCGAGTAGCTGGGATTACAGGCATGTGCCACCATGCCCGGCTAATCTTGTATTTTTAGTAGAGACAAGGTTTCACCGTGTTGCCCAGTCTGGTCTCGAACTCCTGACCTCAGGTGATCCACCCGCCTTGGCCTCCCAGAGTGCTGGGATTACCGGTGTGAGCCACTGTGCCTTGCGGAGCACAGGGGATTTTTAAGGCAGTGAAACTATTCTATATGATACTGTAACGGTGGATACATGTTACACATTCATCAAAACCCATGGAATGTACACCAAGAGTGAACCCTAATGTAAACTGTAGACTTTGGATGATTATGATGTGTCAGAATAGGTTCATCAGTTTTTACAAATATACTATGGTGGGGGATGTTGATAATTGGGGAAGCTATGCAAGTGTGGGGCTAGGGGGCGTACACGAAATCTCTGGGTCTTTCTTTTTTGCTGTGAACCTAAAAAGGCTCTAAAAATATAAAGTCTCTAAAAAACAAACAGCAGAGCATAACATGCCCTTCCCTTGGGGAGTCATATGTATAAGAATGCAACCATTAAAACTTAGTGCAGGCCAAGTCATAAGGAATAACAGATGATCTATTTTAGTGTTGCCTCATGTGCCCAGCAAAGTACCATGCCATTAACATGAGAGTGCTGTTGACAGTGTACTTGTCACTGACCATACAAATCCACTTTTGGAATAATTCTTGTATTTCCCCCTGTAAAATACATGTACCATTTAATTTTTATTCTGATGGATTGGAAATAAGTATTTTTTTCAATTTTTAATTATTCAGGTTTATGATTTAAAAGCTACAAAAATATTAGTACTGTGGATTTTCTGCATTATTTTTATAACCAATGAACTAATCTAAAATATTTGTAATGTTTCATTTTTAACTATTCAAATACAAACAGTACACAAATCATAGATACATAATATATGTATCTATGATTTAATAAATATATTGCTCAATGTAGTATCACAAATTGAGCTCACCCATGTAACTAGTACCTGGATCAAGACCAAAACATTACTAATACCCCAGACTAAACCCTTAGGCTCCTCTCTGGTTACTATCGCTAGCCAAGGGTAATACTACTCTGATTTCTAAAAATTAGAGGTAATTCGTATGGGCTCTAAATTGCTTAATATATATGAAACAGTAAAAAAATTCTCTCTCTTAAAAAAAAAAGAATTCTATCTCTAAGGCTGGTAATAGTTGATAATTGAGAATTAAAGTTCTTAGAGGGAGTAGATAGACCTTTGAAAGAATATTGTATCTTGTTATATCTGGTATAAATCCATCTTAGCATAGATAGGATATTAGAAAGATGAAATAAGTCACATTACTCCCTTTTTAAAAATTTGGAGTCAGCCGGGCACAGTGGCTCATGCCTGTAATCCCAGCACTTTGGGAGGCCACAGCAGGTGGATCACAAGGTCAGGAGTTCGAGACCAGCCTGGCCAATATGATGAAACCCCATCTCTATTGAAAATACAAAAATTAGCCGGTGTGGTGGTGCACGCCTGTAGTCCTAGTTACTCAGGAGGCTGAGACAGAAGAATTGCTTGTACCGGGAGGTGGAGGTTGTAGTGAACCAAGATCATGCCACTGCACTCCAGCCTGGGCGATACATGTGAAGTATTTTGAACTGTTCCCGGCACATAGGAAGCACTCATTAGCTGCTATGATAATCACTATAACAGGACCAAGGTAGTACATAATAAATTCCACAATGAATGATAAAAACAAATCTAAGCCACTGGGCGCGGTGGCTCATGCCTGTAATTCCAATACTTTGGGAGGCCAATGCGGGTGGATCACCTGAGGTCAGGAGTTCGAGACCAGCCTGGCCAACATGGTGAAATCGTGTCTCTACTAAAAATACAAAAAATTAGCTGAGCAAGGTGGCAGGCACCTGTAATCCCAGCTAGTCAAGGGGCTGAGGCAGGAGAATCGGTTGAATCCAGGAGGCAGAGGTTGCAGTGAGCCGAGATCATGTCATTGCACTCCAGCCTGGGCAACAAGGGCGAAACTCTGTCTCAAAAAAAAGCCAAACCAAAACAAAATGAAACAAAAAAAAATCTAAGCATCTCAGATAGATCACTACTTGATATTGGCTACCTATCCCATATGCCATCCTGTCTCTCTGATATCAGAGTTCCCAACCATCATGAACCAATTTACAGTCCCAGCACTTTGGGAGGCCAAGGTGGGCAGATCCCTTGAAGTCCAGGAGACCAGCTTGGGTGACATGGTGAAACCCTGTCTCTACAAAAGATACAGAAATTATCTGGGTGTGGTGATCCCAGCTGCTCAGGAGGCTGAGGTGGGAGAATCGCTTGAGCCCATGAGGCAGAGGTTGCGGTGAGCAGAGATCTTGCCACTGCACTCCAGCTTTTGTGCCAGAGTGAGACCCCGTCTCAAAAAAACAAACCAACAAAACTCCCAGGTAGGTCTTTTGTAACTCTTCCTCTGTCCCCAATTCAACATGCTGCCCTCCACCCCTAAGCCTGTCTAGATCTATTAACTTCATCTATATTACTTGGATGTTTAGTGGTTGAAGACTTGTGTGAACAACATTCTTGTTTATCCTTTATGGGTGTTAATGTCCAATGAGTCATTTGTACCTTAGTATTGCAATCAGATTTGTTTTCATTGGGTATCTGGCCAGAAATCAGATATAAGGGGAAAAAAATGAGTTTGTTGTTTGGGAGAGAAATAAGTAATTTTAAAATGTGGAGTATTTCCTTTCTCAATAAAGATTTTTCATTGGGTTGTCAGGCAGCATAACATCATTGGGGATGGGAAGAAGGGACAAAGAGACAAGTGATAGGATGTCAAAATTTATTTCATCTTTTTTGAAGTGTTATATTAATCCATCCATATAATTATGGATGAAGCAAATTTGGGGGAGGGATCAAGGTAGGAAGCTACCTACCATTTATTATACTTTTTGTAACAAGAGGAATTCAAGGTTCCAAATAATAAACAGTATAAAAGTCCCTTAAATTGTTTTTGGAATGCATCCCCTTTCGTAAATTATGTAAACAGTAATAGCTGTGTAAATTCAGAAGAGATTTTTTTCAGCTGGGCGCGGTGGCTCACCCCTGTAATCCCAGCACTTTGGGAGGCCGAGGTGGGGATCACTTGAGGTCAGGAATTCGAGACCAGCCTGGCCAACATGGCAAAACTCCATCTCTACTAAAAATACAAAAATTAGCCAGGCGTGGTGACCAGCACCTGTAATTCTAGTTACTTGGGAGGCTGACGCAGGAGAATCACTTGAACCTGGGAGGTGGAGGTTGCAATGAGCCGAGATCGTGCCACTGCACTCCAGCCTGGGTGACAGAGTGAACGAGACTCCATCTCAGAAAAAAAAAAAAAAGATTTTTTTCATTGAGGGTTGTAGTACAGGAGGAATCAGGGAAAAAAATAGAGCTTGAGCTGGATAATCCTTTCTAATATTTGAGTAGTGGGAAAGTGAAGAAGTTAAAGGTGTGGAGTGAGGGCAAGTCTGATGCCTGAGGAAAAGTGGAAAGTAGTAGAAAATGAGATTGGCCTAGTGGTATTTCAACTATCCGGCTGAAAAGTCTGAATTATTTTCCTATGGAATAAATAGTTTTTTTGTTTGTTTTTTGTTTTTTTTTGAGACGGAGTCTCGCTCTGTCACCCAGGCTGGAGTGCAGTGGCATGATCTCGGTTCACTGCAACCTCCACCTCCTGGGTTCAAGCAATTCTCCTGCCTCAGTTTCCTGAGTAGCTGGGACTACAGGTGCCCGCCATCACGCCTGGCTAATTTTTGTATTTTTAGTAGAGATGGGGTTTCACCATGTTGGCCAGGATGGTCTCAAACTCCTGACCTCAGATGATCTGCCCACCTTGGCCTCCCAAAGTGCTGGGATTACAAACGTGAGCCACTGCACCCAGTCAGAAATAGTTTTCTTTAATGCTTAATATAATACACCGTAAATGTAACTCCAAATTATCTTCCTTTTTCAGTATAAGCTAGTTGTGTGACATTTCACAGTTTTGTTTATTTTTTTACTTATTTATTTTGAGACAGAGTCTTGCTCCGTCGCCCAGGCTGGAGTGCAGTGGCGTGATCTCAGCTCACTGCAACCTCTACCTCCAAGGTTGAAGCAATTCTTCTGTCTCAGCCTTTCAAAGTGCTGGGATTACAGGTGTGAGCCACCGCGCCCGGCCAATTTTTTGTATTTTTAATAGAGATGAGGTTTCACCATGTTGGCCAGGCTGGTCTCAAACTCCTGACCTCAAATGATCCTCCTGCCCTGGCCTCCCAAAGTGCTGGGATTACAGGTGTGAGCCACCACACCCAGCCTGTTACACTTTTAAGAAATGGATTAAGCTCTAAATCATTTTTTAAAATAGAACCTGAGGTTTCAAATTTGAGAAACTTTCCACTCTGAAAATCATTCTGCTTGACAGGATCTTTTAGTGATACATGATACCACAGTCTAGCTCTATTAAACAATGTAACAATACATTCTATAGGGCTGGAGTTTTAAAGAGGAAGAAAACCTTTAAAGCACTGTATTATTAAGCATGGCCTGAGGTGGACCCAGTGCCTTAGTCTCATTTTACTTTTGCAGTTCATTTTATAGATCAAAAAGATATTACATTCCCCCATCTGTAATACTGAGTGGAAAGTAAATGGAGAGAGTAAGAGAAGCTTTACTGAAAATTGTGCAGAAACACATTCTGTAAAGTAACAGCTAGTTGTATATAAAATTTCTATACATTTTTCAGGGGAATCTATGAAGAGAGAGAGTGTGTGTGTGTTTGGGGGCAATGTGTGTATAGTAAGAAATTCAGAGTGACCACCGCATGGTACAGTTTTTAGTTATTTATAATGAATAATTTTTTCTTATCTGGTGGTAAGATAAAGTACAAATGAAGATTTATAAATCAGTTTTTAAAGTACTCTATGTCTGATATAGATAATAGGCTCCAATATAAACCCTCATAAGACTTCTGAAACATCCATTGTATCTGTTCCAGTGGCTGCCACATCCAGTTAAATTTCTTTTTAAGATTGTGATTTAGCCTGTACTTCATAAAGGTTTTTTAAAAATATATAGTGTTTGCAGTCAAGTTGAACAGTATCTCTCATCAATTGAATAGTTCCAAGAATACATAGAAAAGCTTTATGTGAATTTTTTTTTCATTTCTAAATTCACCATTTTGATACAAATACCCATGGTTTTCTTCTATGTTTACATGCAGCCAGGAGCTATGGGCGGAGACGAGGTAAATTTTTTTTTTTTAAATGAGATCTTTTGCTTGCCAAATTGTGAGTAAATATGAGTGTGTTTATGTGTGTGTGTATTTATACCTGTGTGTGTGTAAAACAATAATTATCATATGGTGTGATGTTCTATCTTAATTATTTTAGCAAAATAATTTATCACTTTCATTAAAATTATTTTTTTGTTGTTGGTAATTTGTTCTTTTAATTATAAAAAAGATATAGCAAAGACTATTTCTCCTTAAAGTTTTTTGTTATATGGTTTATTGTGAATAAACATGAGGAAATAAAGGCCAAACATATATATTTTTCTGCCCTGTATTCATTGTGTTCTTTTCATACAACTTAGAAGGCAGAACTTGGGTTTTGGAGGGCAATTCTTCATCTTATTAGGTTGGCTGGTGATTTTTTTCTGTTATATTCAGAGTCAGATTTACCCCGGAAGTAAATGAAGCTTAAGTTTCAGAGCCTCTCACTTGCTTGGACCCCTTCCAAAGTCTATGTAATTTTTGTGTTCTTTTCCTTAAAGAGGGTCCCCAAAATAGGCTTTAGTCCCCATAAAACCTGCATTCTCTCCTGGTCACACCCAAACAAAATAATACAACTTTCATTTGTGTAATGCTGTAACTGTTCTAAAGCATTTCCCATATCTGTAGTTTTTTCAAATAATTTTACGAAGTAGCTAGGAGAAGCCGGATGTAGTAGAAAGCATATGGGACTTAGGGTCAGACACGTAGGTTGTAATCACTGACTTATCATTTAGATTTGGTATGCTCATCTGTAAATTATGAGGTAATAAAACCAGTCTTGTCCTACTTCAGAGTATTAGTAAAGTTCTAGTTAAAAAAACAGGGAAGTGAAAAGCTATCCATGTAAATTAAAAGTATTCCACAAATATAAGTTACTTTGGTGCTCATTTGCAGAAGCTGAAGGAGGAGTCGTAATTTACTTGCTGTGTGACCAAGTTAAAGCCAGAGTCAAGATCACAATCTGTGTCTTTTGGCTCTTTATTTGCTAATGTTTACCATTCATCAGGCTGTCTCTGACTTTGTAGTTGAGTCATGAAGAGAAGATAATGATGCTAAATTCATAGTATTTTATTATGTTTTAAAAAATATTGAAAATATTTTCTGCCTATGCTTACCCAAACAATACTTTTATCATTTATTTCACAGCAAATATTTGTTGAATGAGTGACTACTGGCAGAAGCTAATATATATGTACAGTGGATCATACAGTCCTTTTGCTTTTCATCATCATCATGTGTAAAAACGTTTGTGTAAATGATTATTTTCTATCCTTGGAAATAAATATCATTAAATTTTATTGCCTTATTTTTAAATTTAAAAAAGTTAAAGCCTAGAAATAATGTTATTAAGACATATTTTGTACCATACTTGTTTCATGTTGCTAGAAAAATGATCACTGTCAGGAAAGAAAAGGAAATGGACTGTTTTATGTAGAAAATAGACACCATCTGGAGAATAGACAGCAGGGCCTGGCTTTTCCTCTTCTCACGTACTAATCAGTCACCAGATCTTGTCAAGATTTTCCCTCTAGTTTTCTCAGGCCTTGTCCTTCTCATTTCTGCTATTTTTATTTCTCCTGTTCCATTTCTACAACTTCATCTTTCTGAAACACCGCTTTGTGTCATCCCCATTCTCAATTCAGGGTCCCCATGATCTGGCTTCTGCCTCTTTCACCAACATCATTATCTTCATTTTTCCCACTTCATCTTCCCCTGACCAATCTATTTGCTTTCCCACTCTCTGGCCATATAGGTCACCCTTCCTCTCATCTATGTATCTAAGGACTATCCTTATTTTACTAGTTCAAACCTTACCCTTTCCAGGAAGCCTTCCCCAGTGGCCTTGCAGACAGTGTTTTCCTCTGATTCTGCTGTCTTGCATTCTTCCTGCCTTTTCTGTATGCCCTGATTCTTCATCTGGGATAAGTTCTTTGAGGATAGTTGTCTCTAGTGCCTAACACTGGGCCCTACGTAGCGTTAGCCCTTATTAAGTGCTTATTGATAAGGATTAATTTGAAATAACACCCTACATTTATGCAGAGCAGTTTGCCATCATATTTTTAAAAATTATCTTATTTTTATAAATAATAGCATATTAATACTATACATCAAGAATATAAAGTCGCCTATAGTTTCTAAGCTTCTGAAAAAAATACTCATCCTTTTTTCATTTTACTTTCTCCATATCTGTTTGTGAGGTTGATTTTATTGTTCTCAAAAGTCACGATCTTCTTTGTATGAGGTGCTACACTAAATATTTCCTAGAATGACTTGGTGCCTGCTCTTGGTCTGCAGTTTGATAGGTGTAAATGAAGAAGAGAATGATGAGAGAGAGAGGAAGAGAGACAGAGAGAAGTGCAAATGCTAAAAGACGAATGTTGCCTTTCTGTAATGAAAAAAGAACGGACAGAAAATGTTTTGTCCATGCTTTCAATAAGTCTTTCATTTCCAAAGCTGAAAAAGAAGTCATCTTCCTTAAATGTAATGATATAACCATATGGGATGAAGCGTGTCTAGATCGCATATCTAGAACACTTATTCTCTGAGATGTATTCATTTGAGCCAACTCTGCATAGTATACTTCTGATGAATTGGCAGACTTCCTCATGCTTATTTTTTCATGTGAACAGGGATTAAATTAATGTTTGATCCCTTTCCTCTAATTAACATTTAGACTTGCCCAAAAAGAATAAAAATTAAGCTTGCTGATGTATGTTACTTCCCTCTACCTATGATTAAGGATAGAACTGGAGCTATAACTTATTTTCTATGTGTTACATAAACATGTTGGTAAACTTTTTTCTTTTTTTGAGACAGAGTCTCACTTTGTCGCCCAGGCTGGAGTACAGTGGCATAATCTTGGCTCACTGCAACCTCCGCCTCACGGGTTCAAGTGATTCTCCTGCCTCAGCCTCCCAAATAGCTGGGACTACAAGCATGCACCGCCATACCCGGCTAATTTTTGTATTTTTAGTAGACATGGGGTTTCACCATATTGGCTAGGCTGGTCCTGAACTCCTGGCCTCAAGCCATCTGCCCATCTCCCAACATGCTGGGATTACAGGCATGAGCCACCACATCTGGCCATGTTGGTAAATTTTCTAGGAACAGAAATAAAGGGAATGTAATATATGTGAAAGTTTTTAGTTCTGTCAGCAAGAATTTGGCCAGTGGACTTTTACACCTCTCCTGATAAGTGTGGAAAAGTTTCCTGGGATGAGTAGAATTTCAGGACCTATTTGGATAATGGAATAGGAATGGGAAGCAAGACACTCTAGTATGTGTTTCTCCTTAGAAGAAGGCTTAAAGATGAGATTGCCATGACCAGAGGCTTGGAGTACATATCTCTGAGTGTATGCTGTGGGACCAGCTGGAGAGGAGAAGCTGGTAGTAGGACGATCTATGCTGCCTTAATGAATGTTTTTGAAACAGGCGGTGAAACTCCTGGACACAGATATTGTCAGGCTTTAGAAAGAGGGTTTTATGATAAAGTAATGAAAGCAGGGGATAACTTGAACATCAGCTCAAGGCTTGGATGAGGACATTGAAGGTAGACTCTTAGCAAACCAAGTGCTTCTAGTAATGTAGTTGAAGCAGTAATAATGAGAAATGAGAAGAATGACGTGAAAGAATAAGATTTGAAAATAAATATCAATTACATATAGTTTAAAAATACCCAATTATATTTCCCATTTATATCTATTTTGAATTTGTTCCAGTAGACAAACCTTGATTTCATTTGTGGAATAAGAATCACACCAAAGAATCTTACCATTTTTCTTTGGGAGTGTTCTGCCTTTGATAAGCTTTAATATGTGTCCTCCTATACAACTGCAACCCCTGTTAGAAACTAGTCTACCAGGTAGTGTCATTTAAGACTTTTGCCTACACATTTAATATATGCTGTGCTTTTCATTTCACATGAAAATGAGTTTTTATGCTCTCCATGAAACTATTGTCCATAAGTAGACATGTTGGCTATGCCAGTATTTTTGATGTTTAGCAGAATTTCTTAGTTATAGAGCAGTAAGGAGAATATGAAAAGTCCTTTTAACAATGCAAATGAGAAAATACAACTAGTCTACCAGGTAGTGTCATTTTGGATTTTTGCCTACACATTTAATATATATTGTGCTTTTCATTTACATGAGTATGAGTTTTTATGGTCTCTGTGAAACTCTTGTCCATAAGTAGACATGTTGGCTATGCCAATATTTTTGTTTTTGTTTTTTGCTTTTTGAGATGGAGTCTCACTCCATCGCCCAGGCTTGAGTGCAGTGGCGCAATCTTGGCTCACTGCAGCCTCCGCCTCCCAAGTTCAAGCAATTCGCCTGCCTCAGCCCCCCAAGTAGCTGGGATTACAGGCACGCACCACCATGCCCGGCTAGTTTTTGTATTTTTAGTAGAGATGAGGTTTCTCCATGTTGGCCAGGCTGGTCTCGAACTCCTGACCCCAGGGGATCGCCTCGGCCTCCCAAAGTGCTGGGATTATAGTCATGAGCCACTGCACCCAGCCCATGCTAGTATTTTTGATGTTTAACAGAATTTCCTAGTTATAGAGCAGTAAGGAGAATATAAAAGGTCCTTCTAACAATGCAAATGAAAAAATACAAAGAATGATTAGAGTTACTGTTGTAAATGTACTCCTGCATATATTTAGTTCATAAAAAATATATTGATATTAATGGGTTGCATAATTGATAACAAAAGTTCTAAAATCCAATCAAACAAACTCGTGTGCTGAGTTAAAGTTGAGTATTTCTGTCAAAAGCCTGCTCGAGGGAAGAGAGATCAGCTATTCCAGGGAGACCATGCTAGAAGCACGCCATCCTGCTAATTCAAACCCAGTTGTATGAGCTTGCTTGTTTAAAGGTATGGATGATTCTAGAATAAAACATGGACGTGAATCGGAGAATTTTCTGAATGTTCATGGTTGTAATATCTGAAAATGTTACTGCTCATAGTAATAGGAAAATTTGAGCACAGATGATAGTGAGGGGAAGATGACTAGTTTTTCACTTTATTGGGAAGTTAATCTGGGAGGGGCCAAAAGAAAGACTGAAGGAGGGATTTTCTGGGCCTTCCACCCAAATTTTACTCATTAAGTGTTTGCATACCTATACTGTACTAGACTCCAGATGTGGTCTCTGACACTGTTCAGTGGTCACTCTTGTAGGGAGAGAGACAATAAATAAGTGAAACGAATATATTTATTCTTAACAGTTGTGATAAATACTAGGCAGAAAAGAATAGGGGAGTCCCTCTAAGGTAGGGAGGTCACCTCTGAAGAGGTGATATTTAAACAAACTGAAAGGATGGAGAGATAGCTATCTAAAACTTTTTGGTATTAAGGAATTTTTAAATATATACAAATGCAGACTAGTTTAATGAACACCAATATATCCATCATCCGCTTCAATTATTATCAGCATTTTTGCCAGTTTTGTTTCATATATTCTCTTCCCTTTTTCCCCGGGAATATTTTAAAGGGAATTTCAGATATTATAAGACAGATAGCTAGTTTAAAAGGGGAAGGTGGAAGGAACTGCATTTGTAAAAGGCTTGAAGCAAAGTACAGATACATGCTACAACATAAACCTCGAAAACATTACACTAAGTGAAAGAAGCCAATCTCAAGAGTCACGTATTTGTATGATACCATTTATATGAAGTGTCCAGAATAGACAAATCTATTGAGACAAAACGGAGATTAGTGGTCGCCTAGGGCTGAGAGGTTGGGGGAAAACCAAGAGTGACTGCTAATGGATTAAATGGATCAATTGTGTGATATGAGAATTATATTTCAAAAAAGTCGTGTTTCTTTAAAAAAAGGCTTGAGGCAAGAAAAGACTTACTTTGAGGAAGCCTAGAATGACTGATGCTTGGTAGGTGATGGAGGAGTATGTCTTAAGATGAGTTTGGAGGAAGGAAAGAGAATCTGATCTTGCTGGACATTAGCTCCTGGTAAGGATTTTGAACTTGGTCCAAGTACAAGAGGAAATCTTTGAAGCTTTAAAGCAAGGTCAAATGATTGGATTTATGTTTTTAAAAGAGCATGTCTGGTTGCTGTTTGGAGTGAAGTGAAAAGAGAATTGGGTTGCCTTGTTAGGAGGTGATGTCAGGCATGAGATGAGGATAGTTAGGATAGGGTGATGGCAGTGGAGTTGGAGAGAAGTGAACAAATTAAAGATAGATCTTGGAGAATGGGATCAACAGTAGTGTTTAACAGATGGTGTCAGGTTGCTGAATTAACCTTGGAGGGTAAATAAGAAGGAAGGCTCAAAAATGATTTTGAGATTCTGGCTGGAGTGATTGGGTGAATTGTAATGCCACATATTGAAATGGGACTGGGAGAGAATAAGTTTAAGGTAGATATCAAAAGTTCACTTGTAAACACATTAAGTTTGTGATGCCTAAGAAATACCAGATATTAATATGAAGTAAATCTATTTTTAGGTAAGATTTCTGTGTAATAAAAGGGATTCTCCTGTTCCCGGGGATCTGAAATCCTGTCATCTAGTTAAACTCTCTCATTATGCAAATGAGACCATAAGTGAAATGTTTTTTGTTCAAAGTCACCTACTGGACACTAGGCTGGAACCTATCTTGACTTCTAGGGAATATGTATGTATTTTATGAGGGAGTCATGCCTCATAATTCCTTTTTCTTAAACCCCCAAAGTGACTGATTTCTGAGCTACTTACAAGACTAAAATGAAAAGAGTCAGGCTTGGAGTAGAAGTGCTGGGCCAGAGGTACCCTGGAGCTGCTGGAGTGATGGCAGAGGCCTTGGTGGGACCTCAGAGGTGAGGTCCCAGCAGCTTTCACAGCATAGCTTGGCCAATGGGCTTTTGTTTTTCCATCATTTGCTGAAGGAAAGGGAGCCTTCTGGGGAGGAATTATCTTGGACAAGCCTTCCATGCTTAACTAATGCTTTGCAAGTCTTCTATTTGGCACTTTTCCTGCAAGCTTGTTTGGTTTTAAGCCATCTCCACATTCAGAGATGATTTGTCCAATTACTGGACCAAAAACTAATTATAGATAGTAATTGAAATAGATATCAGAGAACCAGACCATTGGTTGAAAGCCAAATGGCCAACTTGCAGCATTTGAGAAACCTTTCTCCTGCTTTTATTGAAATATTGAATATACATATTTTATGTGGCAGTATCATGGTGTTCTAAAGCAGGTTTATATCCTCCTCACATAGAAATATATTTTTTGATAAGTAATGTGGCTTGCTTAACACATTTTGGTCTTGGAAATATTTCCCTTAAAAAAAAGAAATATGTTAGAGAGATGCTAGTTAGTGAAGCAAGACTTCTCCTGGGGCACAATTTAGGTGCAGCCTCTTAAATTTTCAGTTTCTAGTAACACATGTCCAGGAAATAAAATTTTACCGACTTCTCAGGGATGATTTGTTTTGGAGATGGATTTATGCCAATCAAATGAATGCATGAATACCATCCTCACAAGGGATTACTGGACAAATCAGAATACCACTGTTTTCTCATGGAGCTGGTTGCATATGGAAATAAAATCTCAGTAGCTGACTGTCTACTAGCTCAAGAGTCACCCCTTCACAATTGCAGAGTCCTGAATTTATTAACGGAATAGTCCTTCAGGAGCTTATAATAAGAGCAGAGGGGCCAGAAGCAGTGGCTCATGCCTGTAATCCCAGCACTTTGGGAGGCTGAGGCAGGAAGATCACTAGAGCCCAGGAGTTCAAGACCAACCTGGGCAACCTAGTGAGACCCCATCTCTATATTAAAAAAAAAAAAGAGAGAGAGAGAGAGAGAGAGAGCAGAGGGAAATAGATTATTTTCAAGCTCTGGAAATACCACGTGAACCATTCTGTCCCCTGGAGGAATAATCCTACGTAGTATGATAAAGTCCTCATATCGCCTGTTGGTCTGCGCTGGGTAAATACTACAAGCTCTTACTCTACCATTCTGTCTTTTAAATCCTTTCTGCAGACTTTTTATTCTGCCAGCACTTCAGGCAGTCATGTTACAGTAAGGATGATTAGGTTATAGATTTTACATTCCAGTGTTGAGAATATACTTTCCTTAACTTGATTGAACTTGGATATTTCCCAGGGCTGCATATACTTCACACAAAATATCTCTTTCAGTGGCTGCCTGTAGCAGACAAATAATCTTCACATCAGTGATTCTTAAACTTGAGCATAGGAATCACTGGGGAAATTTGTGCAAATACAGATTTTCAAGCCTGACCCCCACAGATTCAGATTAGTAGATCTGGGGGTTGGGTTCTCAGACCTATATTCTTAATTATTACCCACAGTTAGAGAAATATCATTTATGTTTTAGTTCTTAGCAGTTTCATTTCCAAGGCCAACTTTATTTTATTGCTAACGTCTATCGTACTCTAAATACTAATAATAAGACAGAGGTTTGGTTTTAAAACCTTGGGAAATTTCTTAATTACCCATAACCACTTAATAAAACTGTCCAAATTTTTACAACTCTTGATTTTCTTTTCTTTGCCAAAATACTCTGAGCTATGGTTATGTTGGCCATGCAGAAAATTCTTTTTGTGCCAGAATGTCTTCCACATCTGCTTCTTCACTCTTTCACTGCTCTCGTTCAAGACTTCCTCATGTCTCATCTGGACAGTCACAGATTTCTTCAGACTCTCACCTCATCCACCCTCTCCCTGAGTTCAAAATGTTGGAAGTAATAGAAGTTATGGTAGGATTTTGGTTAGAGGATAACATGGTCATAGGTATCTTAGAGAAGTCATTCTGACAGGACAGAAGATGGATTAGGTGAGAATATCATGGTCTCTATGGAGTTAGTGTTGTTCAAAATAAGCCAGTATTAGAGCTGGGCACAGTGGCTCACACCTGTAATCCCAACACTTTGGGAGGCTGAGACAGGCAGATCACTTGAGGTCAGGAGTTTGAGACCAGCCTGGCCAACACGGCGAAACCTTGTCTCTACTAAAAATAGAAAAATAAGCCAGGGAAAAATAACCTCCCCAGTAGCTATAATCCCAGCTACTGGGGAGGTTGAGGCAAGAGAATCCTTTGAACCTGGGAGGCAGAGGTTGCAGTGAGCCAAGATTGTGCCACTGCGCTTCAGCTTGGGTGACAGAGCGAGACTCTGTCTCAAAAAAAAAAAAAAAAAAAGCCAGTATTAGAATAAATATTAAATTCAAAAAATGGGAAAATAATTTTCCATTTTGTAATATAGAACATTAATGCCTGACCAAATAAAAGCAATAGGAAAAGTCTCAATTTTCTAGGACATGGTTACATCTCTGCCATTCTCACACCTGTGTATTGTGTTTCATCATAGATTTGCAGCCACATGCCTTTGCACTTACTGTTTTCCTTCCCTGGATGCTGCCTCACATTTAACATTTTTGATGTGCCTTTTATGTGACCTAATTAGGGCAGGAAGATACAGTGGTGAACAAGATTAAATTGGTCCCATCCTAATAGAGTTTACAATTTAATAGGGTTAGGGAAAGAGATACTCAATAAAAACGCACCCAAATGGTATAATGGTCCTTGGGGAAAGTGTTAGGAAGGAAGAATACAGGGGGCTGTGTGTGGATAGAAAAGGGAATCTAACCTAATCTAAAGGCTTAGGAAAGTTCAACCTGAGGAAGACTTTTCAGCTGAGACCTGAAGAATTAATAGGAATTAATTAGGAAATTGGAGAGTTGAAAAGGGTATGTTTGTTTTAGGTAGAGGGAACACATTGTCCTTATGGCTAGCAGCAAGGAGGAATAATCGAAAATACGAAGGAGGTCTGTGTGATTGGCAGTTAGTGAGCAAGAAGGAGAGGCAGCAACTGTGACGTAGAAGAGGTGTGCAGAGGCCTTGCAGTTCACAGTTATGTTTTTGTACTTTATCCAAAAAGTAATGGGAAATCATTGAGGGCTTTCAAGGATGGGGTGAGGAGTGTGCTTACATGTTCAAATTAATGTTTGAAAATGGTACCTTTGGCTGTTTTGTGGAGAAAGCATTGTGGGGTACGAGGTAGAAGTCAGTAGACTAAACAGACTATTTACTCTGCTTGAATTGGCAGGACTTAATGAGAGATGGATTTGACGTGGAGTATAAGAGAAAGGGAGATGTCAAGGATGATTTCTAGGTTTCTGGATTGAATCCAGTGTGGATAATCAGCATTTTTATTGAGATTTTAGGGAATATTAGAGAAGGAGCAATTTTGGAGGGAAAGATCAAAAGCTGTTTTGACAGTACTTGCTCTGTGGCTTCTTGTTCCTTTACTTCAGAAACTCCCACTCTGACAAGATTCTGCTCAAAATTGCCCTCCTGTGAAAATACTCTAAAAATCTCTCCCCGCCAATCTCCAGGAGGGCAGTAAGTTGTGTTCTTGTGTCACTTGGTAAAGTCTTCTCTTAGCACATCTCTGTTTTATAATTATTTATGTACTTGCCTGTCTCCCCCACCAGACTGTGATTCCTTTGGCAAGGAAGTATCTTATTTGTTCGGTGTCACTGAAATATGGGTGAATATTTCCTCAAGTGTTTTCTACTGAGTTTTGTATGGTAAAGGGTTCCTTTAACATCTGGGTAATGCTGGAGTAAGTTAATGTTGTTTTTTTTGAGACAGGGCCTCACTCTGTCACCCAGGCTGGTGTGCACTGATGTGGTCTCAGCTCACTGCAACCTCTACCTCCTGGACTCAAGTGATCCTCCCACCTCAGCTTCCCCAGTAGCTGGGACTACAGATGTGCATCACCATGCCCAGCTAATTTTTGTATTTTTTGTAGAGACAGAGTTTCACCATGTTTCCCAGGCTGGTCTTGAACTCCTGGACTCAAGTGATCCACCTGCCTCGGCCTCCCAAAGTGCTGGGACTATGGGCATGAGCCACCATGCCTGGCCAGTTAATGTTTCTTTACTGTAGAACTTTTCGTAGCCTTTTATTTTCTGAGGTGGAAAAGCATAACGTATGCATTATTTTCCCAGATTATTTCATTTCCCCTTCCCCAGCTCTCGTTTTCTGAGTATCTAATGTTACTAGTGTTGAAGGTAAGAGGTGGGTTTGGGAACACTCACTGGGAAATGCTGATTTGCGCATGTGCCTGACACTGAGTAGGCATGTAATTCACTGAGTGTGGGCTATGGAATAAAGCAAACCTGTCAGCTCTAGGAGAACGTCACTGGATGTCTTTGGAAAGCTCTTTTTGCCTATAGTTGCTGCAAATCTATTTCTTTCACCCCCAGTGATCAAAACAAACATCAAGGGATGAGAATTTACTGTCTATTGTTTGTTGCTGCCAGGCTAAAAAAGATGGGTGGCATGAGATGACAGATTTTGTTCTGTTTCTTTATAGCTAAGCTGGGGAAAACTGAACAAAAAATTATTTGGTCTTTTTATTTAACTCCTAGCATTAAAACAGTGTCTTTTTTACACTACCTGGGTTGTTCACAAAATAACCAGAGTTATATTAATAACTTTAACTTTTTTGTAAAAGAAATACATGTTCAGTATTTTTCTAAGGGCTATTTATATTCTGTTTTAGAGTTGGCTGTTGTGACACAAAAACCTAGGTTTCAGGGAAATAAAGATAGTATAGACTAAATGGGGAAGACACTGCTCTTTTTTTTTTTTAAGAGTATATTAATTTATTTTAGAGGGGAATTTTCCTTTTTTCCCCCAAAAGTTAGAGTACTCTAATGGTTCATTTTTAGAGTGGAACCTAGTGGAAAGTTTTACTAGGAAGTCACTGACTCAAACAGGAAATATATTTGATTTTAAATTTAGATTTTATTTTGTAATGCCAAATGACATTATTGTGTTATATTTACTGCTGGTAAATTTACTGCTGACTCTAACTGCTGGTATCTTTCTTATAGTCATGTGGATTGGGTAGGTACTTTTGCTCTACAAACTTTATTTGGCTATAGAGTTAATGAAAATAATTCTTTTTTCATTTCTTTTCGTATATTTTTTGAGTGATATAAAATGTAGCCTAGATTAGTAGGGTTAAGGGTTTCATAACCACATCCACATTTATACTCCCACATCTTAAGTTATGTGTTTTCATTTACTTACCCTGTCCTTTATTATTGCATATGTTTATTTCCAAATTAGAGTAGCTTGGAATGACAAGGAAAACTTGATGATCTTTAGTTCCGCTATTAGAAAAGAAGTTATCAGCCTCTGTCACCAGTTTTGTATTCCCTTGGCTATCAGGACCACTCTTTAGAACTAAACCTCTGAGATTACCATAAAGAGCAGATAAAAATCTATGGATAGAGATTACTTTGTCCATTTATTTTAAGAAATGACTAAAGAAAGAAAAAAACATAGCTGCTGAATATACTCCTAGTAGCTATGATAGAGACTGAATGAGTAAAATGCAGTGATTTTTTAGCAAGGAAACCACTGAAATTTTGATGCTTTTTTTTTTTTTTTTTTTGAGACTGAGTTTTACTCTTGTTGCTCAGGCTGGAGTGCAATGGCACGATCTTGGCTCACTGCATCCTCCACCTCCCGGGTTCAGGTTCAAGCGATTCTCCTGCCTCAGCCTCCTGAGTAGCTGGGATTACATGCATGCACCACCATGTCTGGCTAATTTTTGTATTTTTAGTAGAGACGGGGTTTTGCCATGTTAGCCAGGCTGGCCTCGAACTCCTGACCTCAGGTGATGCGCCCACCTCAGCCTCCCAAAGTGCTGGGATTACAGGCATGAGCCTCCATGCCCACCTGGATGATTCTTTTTCTTTAGTTAGCAATCTGGTCATCCCAAGGCTGTGCCTACCCTTACACAAAAATGATGATAAAAAGTTATCTGGTAATATTCAGTCCTGTTAATCTTGGAAAAACCACAGCTCAGGACACCTTTTTTTTTGTATGCTTCTCTCTGCACTTCGGGCTTCTAATAGAGCATTTATTGTCCTAGAAAATCATTTTAATTATAGAAACTCCCACATTTGTTTCAGGTCGATCTTCTCTCTTTCCCTTTGAAGATGCCTTCCTGGATGATAGCCACGGTGATCAGGCCTTGTCATCTGGCTTAAGTTCTCCCACTCGCTGTCAAAATGGGGAACGAGTAGAACGCTACTCTAGAAAGGTGTTTGTTGGAGGACTTCCTCCTGATATTGATGAAGGTACTATGCATTCATTAATGATTTTGCAAAGGCTGAGTTTGTTCTTTGTGTGTTCTGACCCTGCCTCTCCTCTCCAAGTCAACTTTAGGACATCTATATCTTAGTGCATAGGAGGTGAGACTATTTGGTGGATTAGAAAGTGGTAGTCTATTATTTTACTAAGTACTTCATGTTACATTATCTCATTTAATCCTCATAGCTATCTAATAAGGGATATCCTAGCATCTCCATTTTATAGATAAGGAAACTGAGGATCAGAGAGAAATAATTTGTTCAGGGTTATATAGCTGATGGTGCAGTTGCAACTCAAATTCAATTAGATTCCAGAGCTTCTGCTCATGTGCATCACACCAAACCATCTCACATTTTAATATAAATACTGGCCAGTGCAGTGGTTCACGCCCGTAATCCCAGTACTTTGGGAGGCCAAGATGGGAGGATTACTTGAGCCCAGGGGTTCAAGACCAGCCTGGGCAACATAGCAAGACCCTGTCTCTACAAAACAAGATTAGCCGGGTATGGTGGTATGTGCCTGTACTCCCAGCTACTTGGGAGGCTGAGGTGGGAGATCACTTGAGCCCAGGAGTTTGAGGTTACAGTGAGCTATGATCATACCACTGAACTCCAGCCTGGATGACAGAGTGAGACCCTGTCTCATAAGTAAATAAATAAATAAAAACAAATACCTATTAACAAAAAGCATAATCCACCTCTTTAAAAGAATGAAGATGAATTAGAATCTTTCTTAATAATAGTTTTGAGATGCTATCAGTCCAAAAGTGAGTGTTCACTTATGCCTAAAGCCAGTTTATTTTAGCACACGGTAAGTTGTCAATAAATATTTGTTGAAAGGATGAATGAAATAAAATTGTGACAAAGTTAACTTAAGCAAAAAACAACTCTAGTTCCAGTAGGCTTTGGGTCTGATATAAAAATACTGTCTGATATTCTAACAGTCTTGTTTTTCTAGCATTTTTCTAGCTATGACACACTTCAAATTTATCATGATTTCCTTTTTTCATGGTGACAGGAGAAAAGTCTCAAAAAGTGGTTTTATTTTAGACTAACTACATTAAAGTTATACATAGCTGAATGCTTATTTTCCTCCAAATTGTTCTTGTATTCATGTTAATCTCATCTATTGATTAGATTATCTTCAAGACAATTTTTAAGATCATGGCTGAGAGAGTGGTACCCTAAACCTGAGTAGGAGCCAGGTTATAACCTCTGCTTTGAGTCATATGTCAGAGGGAAAATATAAATGTATTGATCTATAATTTTTGATATATTTTCTATATAGGGTATGTAATATGTAGTTATTAAAGAGAGCATTGGCCATCAACATTTTCTTATCACCCAATAGAATTACCTACTTATTGCCCCTACTCCTTACCAAAAGAATCGTATCTATTTCTTAAATAATCTTAGAGGTTCCTACAAGTGAAACCATATTTTAAATATTTTCTGTACCTTACTTTCTTACTAAAATCAGAGAACATTCCTATTTTTAGAATCTTTCTATTTGACATAGAAGTCACCTTAGTTTAATATGAGATACTTTTCTTCCAAATTCTTTATGTCAAGTTTATTGGCAGTGAAAGGAAATGAATTATAGTTAGAAACACACTTTGCATGATTAAAAGTGAATAACCAAATGTACACCCAAGCAATGGTATTTCACTTAGTAGGTTTCACTTCCGTAAAGATGCTATAGAAAACAACCCTCAAAACATTTTTTTAAACTAAAAAGACATGTTTTGTGCTCTTCTGGTTTTCTGATTGCAATATTTTTTTCTCTTTTGCTAAGATTCTTTCTTTGTTTTGTAGATGAGATCACTGCCAGCTTTCGCAGGTTTGGACCTCTCGTAGTAGACTGGCCTCACAAAGCTGAAAGCAAGTCTTATTTTCCTCCTAAAGGTAATGCTCTTAAAATGTTTCCACTGCTTGCCTGTTGGAGAGATAGCATGACAGTTCAATAAAAGGCAGCCTTTTAACTCTTGAAATAGCTGTTGAATTTTTTCCCCCAATTAGGAAAACATTTTAATGTTGATCATCCTTTTGTGTATTATGTTTCCACTTAGAGACTCTTCCCCTGAAGCACACTGATTGTTTCATGACACCCATTTTATTGACAGTGAGACCCTGGGAGTCTGTTGTGGATGAGCCTCCTGCTAATTTTCATTATTTTGAAAGGAAAGATCTAGGGTTTTGAGGAATGTCAGCAATGGTAAAGGAAAAGATTATTTAGGGTCAGATTTTATTTGTATTCCATAGCCCTATGGTTTTATAGATCTTGTAAACCCCAAACCTGGGAAACCTAGTGGCTAAAGAATGGCATTGTACAAAATTATCTTTAACCACATCTGTATATTAAGTGACTTAGCCTGTTTGGGAGCAGAGGGCAAACTAGCAAAAGACACTCCATATGACCCTGCTTCCCTGATTTTTGGGGAGGCTCATTTGATAATTTATGAGTGCATGAAAATATATTGCTTTGTTCATAGTTTGTCATTTCTGCAGAATCTAGGGAACTTTACTGGTGATATTCATTTGGGTGTGTTCCTAGATTTATATAGAAGAATGTTTTGGGTTAAAGGTTTTGTTTGTGTTACATTCTGTAGATATGTTTCAAGGATACATTTCATTTCAGAAAAATGGCTTTTTGATATGTATTATTGTGTAATATTACTCAGCACAAAAAGATGAAGTGAAAATACTTGTCCTTCCTGTGCCTCATAAATGAATCAAATTATAGCTTAACCTGAGGAAGGCAAGTGGCTTCCTTTTATGTCCGGTTTGTTAGGTTTCATTGTCAGTTGTACTTCTCCAATTCTCACTCTCTTCATAACCCACAAAAATAAGTTAATATAGAGGGCTGTTGCTTGTTCTTTGTTTTTTTTTGTTGTTGTTTTTATTTGTTTTTTTTTTTGAGACGGAGTCTCACTCTGTCGCCCAGGCTGGAGTGCAGTGGCGTGATCTCGGCTCACTGCAAGCTCCGCCTCCTGGATTCACGCCATTCTCCTGCCTCAGCCTCCCGAGTAGCTGGGACTACAGGCTCCTGCCGCCACGCCCGGCTCATTTTTTGTATTTTTAGTAGAGACAGGGTTTCACCGTGTTAGCCAGGATGGTCTCGCTCTCCTGACCTTGTGATCCGCCTGCCTCGGCCTCCCAAAGTGCTGGGATTACAGGCGTGAGCCACCATGCCCGGCCTTTTTTTTTTTTTTGTATGTTTTCTTATCAATTATTTATTATAACCATATGAATAATTCCAGTTATTATTTTTATTTCAATAACTATTATTTATTATTATTATTATTATTATACTTTAAGTTTTAGGGTACATGTGCACAATGTGCAGGTTAGTTACATATGTATACATGTGCCATGCTGGTGTGCTGCACCCATTAACTCATCATTTAGCATTAGGTATATCTCCTAATGCTAACCCTCCCCCCTCCCCCCACCCCACCACAGTCCCCAGAGTGTGATGTTCCCCTTCCTGTGTCCATGTGTTCTCATTGTTCAATTCCCACCTATGAGTGAGAACATGCAGTGTTTGGTTTTTTGTCCTTGTGATAGTTTACTGAGAATGATGATTTCCAATTTCATCCATGTCCCTACAAAGGACATGAACTCATCATTTTTTATGGCTGCATAGTATTCCATGATGTATATGTGCCACATTTTCTTAATCCAGTCTATCATTGTTGGACAGTTGGGTTGGTTCCAAGTCTTTGCTATTGTGAATAGTGCCACAATAAACATACGTGTGCATATGTCTTTATAGCAGCATGATTTATAGTCCTTTGGGTATATACCCAGTAATGGGATGGCTGGGTCAAATGGTATTTCTAGTTCTAGATCCCTGAGGAATCGCCACACTGACTTCCACAATGGTTGAACTAGTTTACAGTCCCACCAACAGTGTAAAAGTATTCCTATTTCTCCGCATCGTCTCCAGCACCTGTTGTTTCCTGACTTTTTAATGATCACCATTCTAACTGGTGTGAGATGGTATCTCATTGTGGTTTTGATTTGCATTTCTCTGATGGCCAGTGATGGTGAGCATTTTTTCATGTGTTTTTTGGCTGCATACATGTCTTCTTTTGAGAAGTGTCTGTTCATGTCCTTCGCCCACTTTTTGATGGGGTTGTTTGTTTTTTTCTTGTAAATTTGTTTGAGTTCATTGTAGATTCTGGATATTAGCCCTTTGTCAGATGAGTAGGTTGCAAAAATTTTCTCCCATTTTGTAGGTTGCCTGTTCACTCTGATGGTAGTTTCTTTTGCTGTACAGAAGCTCTTTAGTTGAATTAGATCCCATTTGTCAATTTTGTCTTTTGTTGCCATTGCTTTTGGTGTTTTAGACATGAAGTCCTTGCCCATGCCTATGTCCTGAATGGTAATGCCTAGGTTTTCTTCTAGGGTTTTTATGGTTTTAGGTCTGATGTTTAAGTCTTTAATCCATCTTGAATTAATTTTTGTATAAGGTGTAAGGAAGGGATCCAGTTTCAGCTTTCTACATATGGCTAGCCAGTTTTCCCAGCACCATTTATTAAATAGGGAATCCTTTCCCCATTGCTTGTTTTTGTCAGGTTTGTCAAAGATCAGATAGTTGTAGATATGCGGCATTATTTCTGAGGCCTCTGTTCTGTTCCATTGATCTATATCTCTGTTTTGGTCCCAGTACCATGCTGTTTTGGTTACTGTAGCCTTGTAGTATAGTTTGAAGTCAGGTAGTGTGATGCCTCCAGCTTTGTTCTTTTGGCTTCGGATTGACTTGGCGATGTGGGCTCTTTTTTGGTTCCATATGAACTTTAAAGTAGTTTTTTCTAATTCTGTGAAGAAAGTCATTGGTAGCTTGATTTTTTTTTTTTTTTTTGAGACAGTCTCACTCTGTTGCCCAGGCTGGAGTGCAATGGTGTGATCTCGGCTTCTGCAACCTCCACCTCCCGGGTTCAAGCAATTCTCCTGCCTCAGCCTCCTGAGTAGCTGGGACTACAGGCTTGTGCCACCACACCCGGCTAATTTTTGTAATTTTAGTAGAGACAGGTTTTCACCATATTGGCCAGGCTGGTCTTGAACTCCTGACCTCATGATCCTCCTGCCTTGGCCTCCCAAAGTGCTGGGATTACAGGTGTGAGCCACCATGCCCAGCTGAGATATTTTGATATAGGCATACAGTATGTAATAATCACATCAGGGTAAATGGGGTATTCATCACCTCAAGCATTTATCATTTCTTTGTGTTATAAACATTCCAATTATACTTTAGTTATTTAAAAATATACAGTAGATTATTGTTGATTGTAGTCACCCTGTTGTACTATCAAAGACAAGATCTTATTCATTCCATCTAATTATGTTTTTGTACCTATTAACCATGCCCACTTTTACCCACCCACCCCCACCTTCTTTCCAGCCTCTGGTAACTTACATCATTCTATTTTCTGTCATCATGAGTTCAATTGTTTTGATTTTTAGTTCTCACAAATGCATGAGACAATGGGAAGTTTGTCTTTCTGTGCCTGGCTTATTTTTCTTATCATAATGTCCTCCAGTTCCATCCATGTTGTTGCAGATGACAGGACTCTTTTTTTCGTGGCTGAATACTACTCCACTGTGTATATGTACCACATATTCTTTTTTTTTTTTTTTTTTTATGTGTGTGTGTGAGATGGAGTTTCACTCTTGTTGTCTAAGCTGGAGTGCAATGGCACAATCTTGGCTCACCTCAACCTCCACCTCTGGGATTCAAGAGATTCTCCTGCCTCAGCCTCCCGAGTAGCTGGGATTACAGGCATGTGCCATCATGCCTGGCTAATTTTGCATTTTTAGTAGAGATGGGGTTTCTTCATGTTGGTCAGGCTGGTCTCGAACTCCCAACCTCAGGTGATCCACCTGCCTCGGCCTCCCAGAGTGCTGGAATTACAGGCGTGAGCCACCGTGCCTGGTCACGTACCACATATTCTTTATCCATTCATCTGTTGATGAATGGATAAAGGTTGTTTCCGAATCCTGGCTATTGTGAATAGTGCTGCAACAAACATGGGAGTACAGGTATCTCTTCGATATACTGATTTCCTTTCTTTTGGTTATATATACCTAGCAGTATGATGGATCATATGGTAGCTCTATTTTTAGTTTTTTGAGGAACCTCCACGCTGTTCTCCATAGTGGCTATACTAATTTATATTCCCCCCAACAGCGTACAAGTGTTCCCTTTTCTCCACATCCTCACCAGCATTTCTTATAGCCTGTCTTTTGGATAAAAACCATTTTAACTGTGGTGAGATGATATCACATTGTAGTTTTGATTTGCCTTTTGCTGACAATCAGTAATATTGAGCACCTTTTCATATATCTGTTTGCCATTTGTATGTTTTCTTTTGAGAAATGCCTATTCAGATCTTTTACCCTCCCTTTTTTTTTTTTTTTGCCTCAAAAAGTGACGTTTATTCAAGGAAAAAAATTACAAGATGTCCATCCCTTGGCTCTCTTTCCTTCCGCCTCCTGCTGCTCCTCAGTTTCCCAAGAATGAATCCTGGCTGGGGCTAGGTAGCAGGATAGCCCCTCAGATGAGGTCAGCAACATTGAGGGCCGTCACCTCAATGGAGGTGTTGTATAAGGTCTCAGTTTCTTAAAGAGTCCTCTTGTCTGCTTCTGTTACCATGTTAATAGTCACACCCTTATGGCCAAACCGTCCACCTCGACCAATTCTGTGGATACAGTTTTCCCTGTTGGTGGGAAGGTCACAGTTGATAACTGAAGAAACCTGCTGCACATGAATGCCTCTGGCTGCGGGTCAGTGGTAATCAATACTCTGTGAGAGCCAGAACAAAACTCCCTCATGATCACATTTCATTCTTTTGTTCCATATCTCTATGCATGGCAGAGACAGTGAAGTCCCAAGCATGCATCTTCTCAGTGAGCCAATCCACTTTCTTCTTTTTTTTTTGAGACAGAGTCTTGCTCTGTCACCCAGGCTGGAGTGCAGTGGTGCGATCTCGGCTCACTGCAAGCTCCTCCTCCCGGGTTCATGCCATTCTCCTGCCTCAGCCTCCCAGTAGCTGGGACTACAGGCACTTGCCACCATGCCCGGCTAATTTCTTTTTGTATTTTTAGTAGAGATGGGGTTTCACCATGTAAGCCAGGATGGTCTGGCTCTCCTGACCTCGTAATCCGCCCGCCTTGGCCTCCCAAAGTGCTGGGATTACAGGCGTGAGCCACTGCACCCAGCCGAGCCAATCCACCTTCTTTCCAGTATTGATGAAGATGACTGCCTAGGGTGACAATCAGGGTTTCATACAAACCACACAGTGTGCTCAGTTTCCACTCCTCATGTTCCACATTGATGTAGAATTGGTGGACCCCCTCCAGGGTCAACTCTTCCTTCTTGACAGGAATCCAAATGGGGTCCCTCATGAACTTCTTGGTCACCTCAAGCACATCAGAAGGCCTTGTGGCTGATAGCAAAACCACCTGGGTGTTGCTGTTGAGCTTTTGGAATATGTCATAGATTGAGTCCTTGAATCCATGGCTTAACATTTCATCAGCTTCATCCAGTACAAACATCTTGATGTATTTGGGAGACAGGTATCTCTGGTTAAGCATATCAGACATATGGCCAGGGGTACCCACGATGATATGGGGAACTTCCATCTGTAGTTTCTGCACCTCAGCATGCACGTTGGTGCCCCCAATACAGCCATGACAGGAGGCACCCATGTAGTCTCCTAGTGTCATGACCACCTTTTCTATCTTTTGAGCCAATTATCAAGTGGATGCTGGGACCAAGGTGTGGGTAGCCTTCAGATCTAATTCAATCTACTGCAGAATTGATATGGCAAAAGTGGCCATTTTCCCAGTCCCAGATAGGGCTTGAGTGATCACATCATAATCCTTGATACAAGAAGAATGGCTCGCTACTGGTTGGCAGAGGACTTCTCAAAACCATAGGCATAGATGCCATGGAGGAGGGATTCCAAGAGGTTCATATCATCAAAACTGTCAACAATCTCATTTCAGTTTCTCTCAATGATGCCTTCAGGCTCCATCTCATCAGGACCATTGTCTCTGGATCAGAAATACTCATTCTTGGCCGGGCGTGGTGGCTCACGCTTATAATCCCAGAACTTTGGGAGGCTGAGGCGGGCAGATCACGAGGTCAGGAGTTCGAGACCAGCCTGGCCAACATGGTGAAACCCCATCTCTACTAAAAATACAAAAATTAGCTGGGCATGGTAGCCCATGCCTGTAATCCCAGCTACTCAGGAGGCTGAGGCAGGAGAATCACTTGAATCTGGGAGGCAGAGTTTACAGTGAGCCGAGATCATGCCACTGCACTCCAGCCTGGGTGACAGAGCAAGACTCCGCCTTAGAAAAAAAAAAAGAAAAGAAATACTCATTCTCAGGCATGATCCTTAGAAACTCTCTTTTGCCCGTTTTTAAATCAGATTATTAGTTTTTTTTCGTATTGAGTTGTTTGAGCTCTTTATATATTGTTATTAATCCCTTGTTAGATTGACAGTTTGTAACTATTTTCTCCCATTCTGTGGGTTGTCTCTTCACTTTGTTGACTGTTTCCTTTGCTGTGCAGAAGCTTTTTAACTTGATGTGATCCCATTTGTCCATTTTGCTTTGGTTGCCTTTGCTTGTGGGGTATTACTCAAGAAATCTTTGTGCCCAGACCAATGTCTTGGAGATTTTCCCCTATGTTTTTGTTTGTTTGTTTGTTTGTCTTAGTATTTCTTTTAGTAGTTTCATAGTTTGAGGTCTTAATTTGAAGTTTTTTTTATTATTATACTTTAAGTTCTAGGGTACATGTGCATAATGTGAAGGTTTGTTACGTAGGTATACATGTGCCATGTTGGTTTGCTGCACCCATTAACTCATCATTTACAATAGGTATTTCTCCTAATGCTATCCCTCCCCCTGCCCCCCACCCCATGACAGGCCCCTGGATGTGATGTTACCCGCCCTGTGTCCAAGTGTTCTCATTGTTCAATTCCCACCTATGAGTGAGAACATGCAGTGTTTGGTTTTCTATCCTTGTGATAGTTTGCTCAGAATGGTGGTTTCTAGCTGCATCCATGTCCCTGCAAAGGACATGAACTCATCCTTTTTTATGGCTGCATAGTATTCCATGGTGTACATATGCCACATTTTCTTAATCCAGTCTATCATTGATGGACATTTTGGTTGGCTCCAAGTCTTTGCTATTGTGAATAGTGCCACAATAAACATACGTATGCATGTGTCTTTATAGTAGCATGATTTATAATCCTTTGGGCATTTATCTAGTAATGGGATCACTGGGTCAAATGGTATTTCTAGTTCTAGATCCTTGAGGAATTACCACACTGTCTTCCACAATGGTTGAACTAGTTTACACTCCCACTAACAGTATAAAAGCGTTCCTATTTCTCCACATCCTCTCCAGCATCTGTTGTTTCCTGACTTAATGATTGCCATTCTAACTGGCGTGAGATGGTATCTCATTGTGGTTTTGATTTGCATTTCTCTGATGACCAGTGATGATGAGCATTTTTTCATGTGTCTGTTGGCTGCATAAATGTCTTCTTTTGAGAAGTGCGTATTCATATCCTTTGCCCACTTTTTGTTGGGGTTGTTTTTCTCTTGTAAATTTGTTTAAGTTCTTTGTAGATTCTGGATATGAGCCCTTTGTCAGATGGACAGATTGCAAAAATTTTCCCCTATTCTGTAGGTTACCTGCTCACTCTGATGGTAGTTCCTTTTGCTGTGCAGAAGCTCTTTAGTTTAATTAGATCCGATTTGTCTATTTTGGCTTTTGTTGCCATTGCTTTTGGTGTTTTAGTCATGATGTCCTTGCCCATGCCTATGTCCTGAATGGTATTTCCTAGGTTTTCTCCTAGGGTTTTTATGGTTTTAGGTCTAACATTTAAGTCTTTAATCCATCTTGAATTAATTTTTGTGTAAGTTGTAAGGAAGGGATCCAGTTTCAGCTTTCTACATATGGCTAGCCAGTTTTCCCAGCACCATTTATTAAATAGGGAATCTTTTCCCCATTTTTTGTTTTTGTCAGGTTTGTCAAAGATCAGATGGTTGTAGATGTGTGGTGTTATTTCTGAGGCCTCTGTTCTATTCCATTGGTCTATATATCTGTTTTGGTCCCAGTACCATGCTGTTTTGGTTACTGTAGCCTTGTAGTATAGTTTGAAGTCAGGTAGCATGATGCCTCCAGCTTTGTTCTTGTTGCCTAGAATTGTCTTGGCAATGCGGGCTCTTTTTTGTTTCCATATGAACTTTAAAGTAGTTTTTTCCAATTCTGTGAAGAAAGTCATTGGTAGCTTGATGGGGATGGCATTGAATCTATAAATTACCTTGGGCAGTATGGCCATTTTCACAATATTGATTCTTCCTATCCATGAGCATGGAATGTTCTTCCATTTGTTTGTGTCCTCTTTTATTTCGTTGAGCAGTAGTTTGTAGTTCTCCTTGAAGAGGTCCTTCACATCCCTTGTAAGTTGGATTCCTAGGTATTTTATTCTCTTTGAAGCAATTGTGAATGGGAGTTCACTCATGAGTTGGCTGTTTGTCTGATATTGGTATATAGGAATGCTTGTGATTTTTGCATATTGATTTTGTATCCTGAGACTTTGCTGAAGTTGCTTATCAGCTTAAGGAGATTTTGGGCTGAGATGATGGGGTTTTCTAAATATACAATGATGTCATCTGCAAACAGGGACAATTTGACTTCCTCTTTTCCTAATTGAGTACCCTTTATTTCTTTCTCTTGCCTGATTGCCCTGGCCGGAACTTCTAACACTATGTTGAATAGGAGTGGTGAGAGAGGGCATCCCTGTCTTGTGCCAGTTTTCAAAGGGAATGCTTCCAGTTTTTGCCCATTCAGTATGATATTGGCTGTGGGTTTGTCGTAAATAGCTCTTATTATTTTGAGATATGTTCCATCAATACCTAATTTATTGAGAGTTTTTAGCATGAAGGCTGCTGAATTTTGTCAAAGGCCTTTCCTGCATCTATTGAGATAATCGTGGTTTTTTTGTTGTTGTTGGTTCTGTTTATGTGATGGATTATGTTTATTGATTTGCGTATATTGAACCAGCTTTGCATCCCAGGGATGAAGCCAACTTGATCATGGTGGATAAGCTTTTTCATGTGCTGCTGGATTCAGTTTGCCAGTATTTTATTGAGGATTTTCGCATCCATATTCGTCAGGGATATTGGTCTAAAATTCTCTTTTTTTGTTGTGTCTTTGCCAGGCTTTGGTATCAGGATGATGCTGTCCTCATAAAATGAGTTAGGGAGGATTCCCTCTTTTTCTATTGATTGGAATCGTTTTAGAAGGAATGGTACCAGCTCTTCTTTGTACCTCTGGTAGAATTTGGCTATGAATCCATCTGGTCCTGGACTTTTTTTGGTAGGCTATTAATTATTGCCTCAATTTCAGAGCCTGTTATTAGTGTATTCAGAGATTCAGCTTCTTCCTGGTTTAGTCTTGGGAGGGTGTATGTGTCCAGGAATTTACCCATTTCTTCTACATTTTCTAGGTTATTTGTGTAGAGGTGTTTATAGTATTCTTTGATGGTAGTTTGTATTTCTGTGGGATCGGTGGTGATATCCCCTTTATCATTTTTTATTGCGTCTATTTGATTCTTCTCTCTTTTCTTCTTTATTAGTCTTGCTAGCAGTCTATCAATTTTGTTGATCTTTTCAAAAAACCAGCTCCTGGATTCATTGATTTTTTGAAGGGTTTTTTGTGTCTCTATCTCCTTTAGTTCTGCTCTGATCTTAGTTATTTCTTGCCTTCTGCTAGCTTTTGAATTTGTTTGCTCTTGCTTCTCTAGTTCTTTTAATTGTGCTGTTAGGGTGTTGATTTTAGATCTTTCCTGCTTTCTCTTGGGGGCATTTAGTGCTACAAATTTCCCTCTACACACTGCTTTAAATGTGTCCCAGAGATTCTGGTACATTGTGTCTTTGTTCTCATTGGTTTCAAAGAACGTCTTTATTTCTGCCTTCATTTCGTTATTTACCCAATAGTCATTCAGGAGCAGGTTGTTCAGTTTTCATGTAGTTGTGTGGTTTTGAGTGAGTTTCTTAATCCTGAGTTCTAATTTGATTGCACTGTGGTCTGAGAGACAGTTTATTGTGATTTCTGTTCTTTCACATTTGCTGAGGAGTGCTTTACTTCCAACTATGTTGTCAATTTTGGAATGAGTGTGATGTGGCGCTGACAAGAACGTATGTTCTGTTGATTTGGGGTGGAGAGTTCTGTAGATGTCTATTAGTTCTGCTTGGTGCAGAGCCGAGTTTAAGTCCTGGATATCCTTGTTAACCTTCTTAACCTTCCCCCATTTGTCATTTACTTTTTGACCCTCTTTAATGTTTTTTTGTAGTACTAACATTATAAATTTTTATATAGGTAAATTTATTAATGTCTTCTTTGTGTTTTCTGAATATTTATGACATGCCTTAAAAGATTTTTCCCGCCGCAAGACAATAAGAAAATACTACACATGTTGTTTTCTTTTTGTTGTTGTTGCTTGTATTACTTTACTTTTGACATTGACATCTTGTTTTGGTCTGGAATTTATATTGGAGTAAGGCATGAGAAAGGATCCAGCTTTATTTTTTCAGGTAGCTTGACAGATCCCCCAGTTTTGTTTATAGGCTGGCTAGTCCAATTTTTTCCGCATCGATTTGAGTTCTTAGAATTGAATATTGATTGGGAGGTCATCTCTTCTGTTTCTCAAGAAATGCACAGTTTATCTAGAACTACTTGCTGCAGTATGTAGCTAATGAGCACTTGAAATGTGACTAGTTTGACTTGAGATATGGTTTTACGTGTAAATATACACTGCATTTCAAAGGCTTAGTTTTTTTTTTAAATGTAGAGAATCTCATTAATAATTTTATTTGCATGTTAAAATAACTTTATGGAGATATTGGATTAAATAAGATATTAAAATTAACTTCACCTGTTTCTTTTTACCTTTTAAAATATAGATACTGGAAAAATTTTAATTACATATGTGAGTCATATTACATTTCTGTTAGACAGTGCTTCTCTAGAACAAGGGTCAACAAACTACCTGTTTTTGTATGACCTGTGAGCTTAAGGATTTTTTTTTACATCTTTAAGGAATTATATGTGGCACACACATCTCTTTACAGAAAACATATGTTGACTCCTGCTCCAAAATAGCCCACAGAATTGCTCATTTTGCTTTGAGACATCCGGTGACAAGGGAGGCAGTTTATTTCAGAAGTCTTTATATTTGTAGGCCTAGTTAGTTATTACATGTTTCCCTCTATTGTGTCAAATGCTTCCCTGCAATCTTTACTCCTTAGTCAACGATGTCTTATAAAGTAAGACAGAATAAGTCATCATTGTGACATCTAACTCTAGGTACTTAAAGGACTATCAGTTTCTCTTTCCAAGCTAAATATTTTTATTTTCTCACTTATATGTTATGTCTAATAGTTTCTGGGTCAGCATTCTTCTTTTCTGCCTTCTTCGTGTATCTGCCATATTTTACAACATCCTACTTAAATTGTTAACTGAGAATTGAAGAGAATGTTAGGGTTGGTCAGAGCAGTACGGAGTTTAGCACCTCTACAGCCTCCATAGATAGCTCTTGGTACACTCCAAAATAACAGCATTAAATATAGAACTATAGTACATTAGTGCTGGTGCCCTCATTTTATAGCTGAGGTTAGGTGTTGAGATGGACCAGTGAGAGCTATGCCAAGAACAGAATCTGATTTCCTGATTCTGGTCCTCAGGCTTGCATCCTCAGAGAGCAGATTGCCTTCTTGGTGATTGGGGTCAGGGAAGAGAAATAATTATTAGACTCTTGGCTCCTGTTGTGTTTTGCTCTCAGCTAAAGTCTGAAGGTTGATGACCTATTTGGGCAGAGCCTAAAGATATTTGATGTTATTCCAATGTTAAGAATATCTACATTGTTCACCTCAAACTGTTCAATGCCTTCTTAATAATACCCCCTCTTGCTGATAATAATTTTTCTTAGGTCACGTCACATTGGCCATTAGGTAAAGTTTGTTTGGCTGTATTAGGCTTGTGTGTAACTAGAAAGGAAAACATGAACCATCCACTATTCAGCCCTTTAGCCTTTCTCAGATAGTGTATACGTAGTGAAATAGAATCATCTGTTCATGCAGCAAGTTTACCTTGGTGCAGATTTGAAGTAGGCTTTGTAAAAGCATGACCATTTTCAGTGGATTGTTAAGAGCTTAAAATCCACATAGATAGACCTCAGTTGGTGGCAAAAAAAAAAAAAAAAAAAAAAAAGCCACATAGGGAAAGAATGGCCAGGTGGCCAGATACATGGACTGTCTCGTTGCATGTTTTTGAGCTAGCAGAGTGGGAGGCCATGCAGACTTCAGCTCTTTCAGCACAAGGGCCATTAAGACATTTAATGACCCATTGAGGATATACAGAGCCTTATGGATCAGTTTGTCTGTGGACCACAAGTAAGGAAATGGTTGCCCTTAGAACACCACTGAGACCATGGAAGGCGAAGGAAGGCATAAAAGTCACAATGTTTGTTTTCATGACTTGGTCCTGGACCTCACAAACTTATAGTCCTATGGGGGAGATAAGAAATTAATCAGATAGTCACAAAAGTAAACATTATTACAAACTGATAAGTTCTCTGAAGGAAAAATAGAGTGCAGTAGAGACTCTAAAAAGGGGGCATCAGTTTAGATTGGGAGTATGGAGAGAGCTTGTTTGAGAAAATGGCATTTAAGCAGACCTGAAAATTGAGGAGTTAGCTAGAACATGTAGGGAAGCAAATTCCAAGCAGAGGACTATCATGCAGGGAGAACTAAGTATGAAAAAAAGGCTTCAGTGCCTTTGGAGAAATGAAGGAAGTGTGGCTGTAATTTGTTTTTTGTTTGTTTGTTTGGAGACAGGGCCACACTCTGTCACCCAGGCTAGAGTGCAGTAGTACAATCATGGCTCACTGCAGCCTTGACTTCCAGGGCTCAAGCAGTCCTCCTGCCTTAGCCTCCTGAGTAGCTGCACTCACTACCATGCCTGGCTTATTTTTTATTTTTATTTTTTGTGGAGACAGAGTCTTGCTCTGTTGCCTGGGCTGTTCTCAAACTCCTGGGCTCAAGCGATGCTCTCACTTCAGCCTCCCAAAGTGTTGGGATTACAGGCGCGAGCTACCATGCGCAACAGGGATGTTGTGAGGTAGAAGAAAAATGAAAGAGCCTTGAAGGATTTTTTTTCTCCTAAATTGATCTAGTCTCCCAGAGAGAGTAGATATGAAGGCCCTCTTGTCAGTTACATGATCCCAGTATTTTCTATTGTTATTCTAATTGTAGACCTTGGTATTATAATGAAGTAGTAGAACCAGAACAAAGCAATCTGGTTCTCTTTGAACATGTTATTTTATAAACAATAAGAATAATCCCAACAGAACAGCAGAACCATCCCAGCAGAACCAACCATCATTTTTCTATCTCCTTCCAGTCTTTTTGTTATGTAGGTCATAGGGGTTTGTTATACAGATTATTTGGTCACCCAGGTATTAAGCCTAGTGACCATTAGTTATTTTTCCTGATCCTCTCCCTCCTCCCACCCTCCACCCTCCGATAGGCCCCAGTGTCTATTGTGTCTGTTGTTCCCCTCTATGTGTCCATGTGTTCTCATCATTTAGCTCCCATGTATAAGTGAGAACATGTGGTATTTGGTTTTCTGTTCACTACTTTGCTAAGGATAATAGCCTCCAGCTCCATCTGTGTTCCTGCAAAGGACATAATCTTGTTCTTTTTAATGATTGTGTACTATTCCAT
This sequence comes from Pan troglodytes, assembly GCF_028858775.2. Lineage (NCBI taxonomy): Eukaryota > Metazoa > Chordata > Mammalia > Primates > Hominidae > Pan > Pan troglodytes. Next base: position 104,369,582 of record NC_072406.2, on the reverse strand, counting down.
GGTATATATGTACCACGTTTTCTTTATCCAGTCTACCATTGATAGGCATTTAGGTTGATTCCATGTCTTTGCTATTGTGAATAGTGCTTCAGTGAACACACATGTGCATGTGTCTTTATGATAGAACGATTTATGTTCCTTTGAGTATATACCCAGTAATGGGTTTGCTGGCTCAAATGGTAGTTGTTTTTAGGTCTTTGAGGAATTGCCACACTGTTTTCCACAATGGCTGAACTAATTTACACTCCCACCAGCAGTGTATAAGCGTTCCTTTTTCTGTGCAACCTCACCAGCACCTGTTATTTTTTGACTTTTTAGTAATAGCCATTCTGACTAGTGTGAGATGGTATCTTATTGTGATTTTGATTTGCATTTCTCTAATGATCAGCGATATTGAGCTTTTTTTCATGTTTGTTGGCTGCATGTGTGTCTTATGAAAAGTGTCTGTTCATGTCCTTTGCCCACTTTTTAATGAAACTATTTATTTTTTTCTTATAAATTTGTTGAAGTTCCTTACAGATGCTGGATATTAGACCTTTGTCAAATGCATAGTTTGTAAAAATTTTCTCTCACTCTGTAGGTTGTCTGTTCACTCTTTTGATAGTTTCTTTTGCTATGCAGAAGCTCTTCAGTTTAATTAGTTCCCAATTTTCATATTTTTAAAGAGGCCACCTTTCAAGGAGTTTGTACCATAACTGACTTGCTTTTTGGTCATCTAGGCCAAGCTTATCCAATCTGTTGCCCACAGGCCACATGCAGCTCAGGAAAAATTTGTATACTTTCTTAAAACATTATGTTTTTTATTTTTGCCATTTTTTTTTTAGCCTATCAGCTATCAGTGTTACTATATTGTATGTGTGGCCCAAGACAATTCTTCTTCAAGTGTGGCCCAGGGAAGCCAAAAGATTGGATACTTCTGAAGGGTTATTAGAAGTAATGCTTCTCTTGACATATTTTTGTACATGGCCTTCTCTTTCAGATTATTTTCTGTAGGATAAATTTTGTGAAGGTTACTTAACCACAGTTAAAATAAATGAAAATATTAATGACTCCAGATTTGTTATTATATGGCTTCCCAAAGCAATTTTCTTTATGAAGTTTTTGCTAATTTGGACATCTGTATCAAATGTTGTGCTTAGTTTCAAGTCAGATAAATGGTACATTGTGGTTGTGAACTTACCTTTTTGCTTCTGTGTTTGGTGTATAGTGCACCCCTGAAGAACCCAGGGGCCACATTGGTATGAGTCTTGTACTTGAAGTGTTTTAAGTCTTTTCCTCTTAGGTCTCATCTGTTGAATTTTGGGTGTTTTCTAACATTAGCTCCTATCATTCTCTCCCTTACCCACTATGGCCACACTGACTACTTTGCTATTCTTTGGACAAGACAACTGAGGCCTCTGGGGGGCCTTAGTACTTCCTTTTTTCTGAAGCCCTCTTCCCCCATTTCTTTTTTGTTTGTTCATTTTGAGACAGAGTCTCGCTTTGTTGCCCAGGCTGGAGTGCAATGGCACAGTCTTGGCCTACTGCAACCTCCACCTCCTAGGCTCAAGCTATTCTCATGCCTCAGCCTCCCAAGTAGCTGGGATTACAGCTGTGTGCTACCACACCTGGCTGATTTTTAGTATTTTTTAGTAGAGATGGGGGTCTCACCATATTGCCCAGGCTGGTCGTGAACTCTTGACCTCAGGTGATCCACCTGCCTCGGTCTCCCAAAGTGCTAGATTTACAGTCGTGAGCCACCACACCAGGCCTTCCCCCACATTTCTAAATGGAGCACTTTCTCACTTAGACACTGCTCAAATGTCTAGCCCCTATATCCACTTTTTCTGTATTCCTCTTACTCGCATTTTCTGTCTACTTACTTATTTAGTTAGTAGAGATAGGGTCCAGGCTGGTCTTGAACTCTTGGCTTCAAGCAATCCTCCTGCCTTGGCCTCCCAAAATGCTAGGATTACAGATGTAAGTCACCATGCCTGGCCAATTTATTTCTTTTTTACCCTCATTTTATTTTTCTTTAAAATGCTTATTATGACCTGAAAAATTAGATGTGTTTTTCTGACTTTTTTTCCAGACTGCAATGTAAGTTTTATGAGTGCAGGGAATTTTTTATATTTTGTTCACTGCTCAATACCAAGTACTTTGCATACTTGGCTCAGTGACCTTCAGGTATCTATTAGATGAATGAATTGTATCCTGGCAAATGATGAGTTCATTACTTGATCAGAGAATAGAACCCACCACATTTTAGAGGTGGAAAGTTCCTTAAAGATTATCTCATTCTAGTGCAACCTTTATTTTAGACTGAGACTGAAAGAGGTGAAGTATCTTTTCATAAGAACACACATCTTTTGTTAGACAGAGTTGAACCTGACAGACCAATAGTTTATACTATTTTACCTGGTGGATAATAAAGTTATTTTTATTTGTTTTGCTCCTCTGTATGATTGGTGGAAAAGGAGGACAGGTTTAAGCTATATAATCTGATAGATAATGCTGTTATTTACAAGGCTGGATTTTATATTAAAATTAGCATCTTAAGCTATATGACCCAAGGTACATTTTAACATTTGAAAACGAAAGTGGTCCTTGGCTTTTTCCTGAGCCTTTGTATTCTGTTTGTCATACTCACATAGCTGGAGTATTTCCAAAGAGGTGGTTTAGACCGGGGCTGTAGGTCTGAGCTGCCCTTTAGCCATAACTTAACCATGGAATTCTGCCTCGTGGATGATGCCACACTATTTCTGGACATGGGTGAACTGCTTGGTAGTTGAGTTATTTGACTGCAAGGATAAGTTCTTTTGTGCTACCTCAAATCAGGGGTGTGGTTATGAGTGACAAGGGGAGTCCAAGAACAGGAGCTATAATATAACCAGGTATCATGGAGGCTGTACTAGGGTGTGGCAAGCTGCAGGGATTTGAACAGTGAAAGTTACTAATTATCCATTGTAATCTCCCACAATTGTCATGACTCAGTTTGTATAGTTTTCATATTTCTAGTTGAATTCCAGAGAGAGGGAATTTGATTGACCCAGTTCATTTTTTAACACCTAGCTGTGACATAGGTCATCCTAATGATAGGGCCCTAGAATCCTTGACTACTTAGTAAAAGAAGTTCTAGGGCCAGGTGTGGTGGTTCATGCCTGTAATCTAAGTACTTTTGGAGGCCGAGGCAGGTAGATCACTTGAGCCCAGGAGTTCAAGACCAGTCTGGGCAACATGGTGAAACGCCATCTCTGCAAAAAGTACAAAAATTAGCTGGGCATGGTGACATATGCCTGTAGTCCCAGCTACTTGGGAGGCTGCGGTGGGAGGATCACCTGAGCCTGGGGAGGTAAAGGCTGCAGTAAGCCGAGATTGTGCCACACTACACTCCAGCCTGGGCAACCGAGTGAGACCCTGTCTTAAAAAAAAAAAAGAAAAAAGTCTGTTTCCTTTAGCATGTAGCTGTGAATGTGGCCACTAGGAAGATAAGATGGACATGACAAGCTTGATGATAGATAGCATAACCTCCCTCATTGCCCACTGGGAAAATATTCCATCTCCAAAGTTGCTGTCACTGGAGCTACCAAAAAATACCTGTCCACCCTGAGCCTTCTACCCCTTGTTCTGCACTAAGAGCTGATCCTGATACTGCAATAGCCTCACCTCTCATAGTGGGACAGAGAATATGGGCCCAGGGAAAGGAGCTGGCATCTGCTGTGCAATGAGCACAGCTGTGCTACCACTGTTGAGGCCTCTTGGGCAAAGGCAATGATGGCAGCCAGCTACAGATGTTGTACATGAGTTTGGCCATCTGACTCTGAAACTGATTTCAGAAGCCAATGATGCTGGCAGTGGAATGGAGGAAGCTGTCATTCTCAGCTTACTTGGGCAGCTTACAGTGTCAGCTTCAGCAGTCTAGGGGCACAGGGTCCAGGTGAACAGAAATAGTAATAGGCACACAGCTTTATACAAGAGTGACCAAACCCTTGTGCACTAATGATTCCCACCCACTTTTAGAAAAGTTTGTATTCCTGAATGGCTATTTCTGCTGGTGATTCTATACGTCCTCTGCACTGGCTAGGCTGGCTTGCCCTCTGGTGCTCTTGACCAAGGTCATGTAGTTGTGGAAGTTTATGCAATACCAGCATGGTTTGTGAACCTGGCACAAGCCAGGCCACATACTATTCAGTTTGAACACAAGCCAGCTAGCTAAGGAGATCCTGCTTGAGGAACAAGGAAGAGGAATCTACTTTGAGTGGGCAAAAACAGGCCATTGTGGAGCTGCAGTGGGCTGCAGTGTAGCATTTATTTCTTTTTCCTTCAACTTGTCTAAATCTGGCTTTGGAAAGGAAAGTTTTCAAACTTCACATTTTTTCCCTTGTAGCATAACTTGAATGGAAATAAGTCAGTGTTGTTTTAGGCCAGATTCCAAGTTTTTCCACCTTCTGAGTTACGTAAACTGATCAAGTTGGGAAGCCAAGGGTTTTAGCCTGTATTTAACCTTTTGCAGTTCGTCATCTTTTGAGTAACATTCTGTCTTCTTTCAAAAAAAAAAAAAAATCAGGTCCTGGCTTATAGTGCTCACACTGTTTGGTGATTTATGAACCCTATATTTTAATATTTTACTTGATTGTGATTTTCATACCCAGGAAGGATTTTCTTGTAAAAACATGGAAACTGCATTGTGTGATAGCAAGGGTGGGCTTTTTGTTTTGTTTTGTTCTGTTTTGACAGATGGAGTCCATCTATCTTTGCTTTTAAAAGCTTAGCACACTCTCAGTTTACACTTTTATTAACACTTGTCTCTTCAGCATTGTATTGAAGATGAACTATAAAGTTAGTCTTTGCTTTCAAAGCATTTACAGTTTGAGGGACTGTACAGAAAGAAGTCATTAGGAATATATAGTCCACAGGACAAAGCTTGAGCAGCCACGTAAATAACAGAAACATCTTGTTCAAGGTCACCTAAGTACACACTGTGCTATGACCAGGCAGAGGTGATGGGATGGGGGGAAATGCTTGTTTAGTTCAGAGAAGTCATAACTCCTCCTGATGAGAACTTTTATTGAGGAAAAAATAGACTTTAGGAACTGAAATGGAAGGTGGAAATTTGGCAGACTGAGGCAGAGAGGATGTTTTAGAAGAGGATATAGCTTGGGTTGGGACTTGCTGACAGTAGTTAGATAGGGCTAAGGCTGTGAGCAGGTGAGACCAACAGAGGATATGTTAATTGCAGAGTTAGGAATGGGAAGCCAGCTAGGAGGGTCTGGTGAAATTTTTTGAAAACTGAGAGCAAAGACCTGGGTTGTCTTTCAAAAGAGAATGGACCCACTTCAGTCTTGAGAAGAGTGGCACAGAAAAAACTCATTTGAAACAGCATTAAGAACTGATCAGAGGAATGTTAAAGTCCAGGGAGGAGAAGAAATTAAGACTATCAAAGCTCAGGCAGTATATGCACAAGGCCAGACTAAAGCTTCATCTGTCTGTAGGAGAGCATCACCTGGATTGAAACAGAGTTCCCCAGTTGTTTGCTGACTGAGGGAGTGTAACAGGCAGTGGGGCGTAAGCTAGGTTTGTGGACTCAGATGTGGGCATCAGCATTTACTAGCTATATGACATTGAGCAAGTAATTTAACCTTTAAGCCTCAGTTTACTTATCTGAGTTAATACTACTCGTTGGGTTGTTAAGAGGATTATGTGAGGCAGTGCGTGAAAGCACTAACACAATACTTAGGCTTATTAGGTGTTGAATAATCTTAGCGTCCTTGCCTGTGACTTAAATGTAATGCTCAGTAATCATTAAAATTACCCAACGAGTTTGACCAGTTCTCTCCCACACCCCCAGTCTGGTCTCAGTTTCCTTGGTCAGGTGCTTGTTTGAACTGACTGTGACTAGAACTGACAGATTGGCAGACTTCACAAGGACCTCTTTATATAGGGAATGTGTGATTATGTAAACAGCAGATTTTAAGTCCAAATGCCCCAGGTCACTGCCCTGGACTGCAAGACTTTGCTAAGAACACAGGAAGTAGATTACCAATTTTGAACTCTGAGGTGGTTCTACTCTGCCGGCTTGTTTTCTTGTCCATTCCCAACTATTCCCACCCCTGCTGCCAAGCAACCAACCCACAAAGAAAGTTACTAGTGTCGTAGAAAACACAAAACAGGCTAGAATCAAGTCTCAGCCTCACACAGTAAATATTGTTAAAGAAATATGTTTAGTTCTGAATCTAAGCGGAGTGTTTAGGAATCCGTGCACTTAGGCAGTATCTATCTGCAGAGCTACCTCTACATTTTAACTTAGGTTAGTTGTTTCCCTTGGAATGTCTTCTCCGTGTTTTCAATGTTTTCACCTATGTTGTACCATTAAGGTCTGGTCCCTGTGCCACCACCTACAGAAAGCCTTTCCTGATTTCTCTATTCATGTCTTCTCTGAAAGTGATCTTTCTTCTTTCTGTGAAGTCCAACTTTTAAAAATATGTTTACAAAAATACTTCTTAGGATCATTAATGCATTGTTCCTAAGTCAGAGTTCTCTGTGAATTTATTCTATACAATCTTCTAGTGCTAGTATATAAACTCCTTAAGAACAAGAATTTGCTCATGATAGTAGTCCCCAGCAGTGTGTAGATTACATAAGTGTTGAGTAAATCTTGGAGATCAGGTATCCTCATTCAAGAGGAAAATGAATAAGAGATCCAGTTCAGAGACCTACAGTGAGTGCTCTCCGCTGCAGGCAGGGATTGATGAGCTGCTTCAACTCTTACCACCCACCACTCTCAATCCTATATTCTAACTAATGAACTCTGCTCACCATTGTCCAAGTGAGTTGACCCTTTGGCCTTTCCATGCCGTGGCCTGTGCACCTTCCTGAACTTGGAATGCCTTTACTCTCTGGAAAAGTAATCAGCCTCTGGGTCAGATATGGCCTTTGCTCTTTGGTGTTCCCTGACGTTTGGACAAATCTGCTCCCTTTTTTTCTCCCCAGTGTCCTGTAGGACATACCTCCAACATAGTGCTTTTAATGTTGCTTATTAGTTATTTACAGTCTGATTTTTTCTGGATCAGGGTTCTTCTTTGGCTTGTTCATCTTTGCAACCTCAGTACTTAGCATCATACCTGGCATCTCCTAGATGTTTTTGGTACCCTTGAATTGAATCCAAAAAAAGTCTCCTGAGGCAAACCAGATAAGTCCTCTGACCTGAAAGCCAAAGTCAGAGAGAATGTTTGGGACAGACTGCCTGTGCCAAAAAAAGTCTGAACTCAGGCAGCTCTGGCTAGAGCAGTGCCCTTTAGGTTTCTCTAGGAAGGTCACTGGTAATAGGAAGCTTGATTTTGTGAGAGGAGAGAGCTGCCTGTCTGTCCAGGCCATGGACCTTTCCTTCTAGGGTTGGTCTCCATCCAAAACCAGCCATTCCTTGGTCTGCCATTTTATGAATGCTGCAGTGGTTCAGGATACAGCTCCACAAGCTGAATTTTTTTTTTTTCCATTTGTAGTTGGTACTTGAAACAAATACATCACTAATAGTATTAGTTGATTTTAAGAACTGTTGATTCCTTAAAAAAAAAAAAAAACCACATCTCTTTTTAGAATGGGAGACCTTGTAGTTTTTTTTCTACAAATTTTTATTTAAAAAAAGTCAAACCTACAAAAAAGCTCTAAGAATAATACAGTGAACACCTATATAGCTTTCTTCTAGATTCACCAATTGTTAGCATTTTGCCACATTTTTGCGTGCATGCTCGCTCACGCGCTCTGTCTCTCTATTATATATATAATATATTATATTAATATGTTATATATTATTATATTATAATTATATATATTATATAATAATATATTAATATATTATATATTAATATATTATTATAATATATAATATATATAATATATATTATTATAATATATTAATATATAATATATATTAATATACTAATATTTTAATATTATTAATAATATTAAATAATTAAATATTATTAATAATAATATTTATAATAATAATAATATATTAATATATTATATATATATGTGTGTGTATTTCCCCAATAGCCATTTAAGAGTAAGTTGTAGGCCGGGCGTGGTGGCTCATGCCTGTAATCCCAGCACTTTGGGAGGCCGAGGCGGGTGGATCACCATGTCAAGAAATCAAGACCATCCTGGCCAACATGGTGAAACCTCGTCTCTACTAAAAATACAAAAAATTAGCTGGGTGTGGTGGCACGTGCCTGTAGTCCCAGCTAATCGGGAGGCTGAGGCAGGAGAATCGCTTGAACCCAGGAGGTGGAGGTTGCAGTGAGCTGAGATTGTGCCACTGCACTCCAGCCTGGGTGACAGAGCAAGACTCCATCTCAAAAAGAAAAAAAAAAAGTAAGTTGTAGGCTGGGCACAGTGGCTCATGCCTGTAATCCCAGCACTTTGGGAGGCTGAGGCGGGTGGATCACCTGAGGTCAGGAGTTTGAGACCAGTCTGGCCAACATGGCAAAACCCCGTCTCTACTAAAAATATAAAAATTAGCCAGATGTGGTGGAACTTGCCTGTAATCCCAGCTACTTGGGAGGCTGAGGCAGGAGTATCACTTGAACCCAGGAGGCAGAGGTTGCAGTGAGCCGAGATCATGCCACTGCACTGCAACCTGGGCAACAGAGTAAGACTCCGTCTCAAAAAAAAAGAATTGTAGACTCTCATTCCTAAATACTTCAGCACATATCTCCTGAGAACAAGAAATATCCAGATTGTTTCAATAATGTCCTTTACAGCAGTTTGTTTTCTTTTGTTTTTTGTTTTTTGTTTTTTTTGAGACAGTCTCGCTCTGTCACCCAGGCTGGAGTGCAGTGGCGGGCGCAGTCTCGGCTCACTGCAAGCTCCGCCTCCTGGGTTCTGGCCATTCTCCTGCCTCAGCCTCCCAAGTAGCTGGGACTACAGGCGCCCGCCACCACGCCCAGCTAATTTTTTGTATTTCTAGTAGAGACAGGGTTTCTCCGTGTTAGCCAGGATGGTCTCAATCTCCTGACCTCGTGATCCTCCTTCCTCAGCCTCCCAAAGTGCTGGGATTACAGGTGTGAGCCACCGCGCCCGGCCTAGCAATTTGGTTTTTTGTTTGTTTGTTTGTTTTTGTATTTTTAGTAGAGACAGGATTTAACCGTGTTAGCCAGGATGGTCTCAATCTCCTGACTTCGTGATCTGCCCTCCTCGGCCTCCCAAAGTGCTAGGGTTACAGGTGTGAGCCACCGCACCCGGCCTAGCAATTTGGTTTTTGTTTTTTTTTTTTTTTGCTTGTTTTTTTTTTTTTTTTTTTTTTTGTATTTGTAGTAGAGACAGGGTTTCACTGTGTTAGCCAGGATGGTCCCTATCTCCTGACCTTGTGATCTGCCCGCCTCAGCCTCCCAAAGTGCTGGGATTACAGGCGTGAGCCACCGCGCCCGGCGCAATTTGTTTTTTTTTTTTAATCCAAGATCCACTCAAGAGATACAACAACTTGCACTTAGATTTTTTTCTTTAATGAGTACTTTAATTTAGTTTCAGAAAAAAATGGTGCCTGACTTCGATGAGAAAGCATAAAATTAAGAGGGTTTTCTGGAAATGCAAGAAAAATAAGTAACCTTTAATATGTTCAATGATAATTTTCTGGATCTTCCTCTTGTGTCAATAGCTATATATATTTCTTCCTCAAAGCAGCTGCTCTAAGAACTAACTAGCCCTCTTTATCTCCCTCTAGCTGGGATAGACTAATTCCCCTCCACCCTCACCTCTCTTCTTTGAATAACACTGCATAGGTGTTAATGGCCTGGGCTCTCACCAATGAACAGAATTGTCCTTTAAGCCAGCAACCCACAGGCAGTGGGACCCAAAGCCTCACCCCCAGTCCCCAGGGCAGAAGCCACAGAGCTGGTATTGTCTCTACTGTCTCAGGAAGAAGGAGCCAAAAGCTGACCTTTGGCACAAATCAAAGCCCAATATGGAAAGAGAATAACTACTTCTAGTCCCAGAGTAGGCAAGTTGTGGGCAAAAAACGGGAATTTTTGCAGTCACCCCATCTTTAGAAACAAGGGGAAAACCAGACCCTTTTCCACTCTTATGGTCTACAAGGTACTCTACTGCTCCAAGGGGATCTGAAAGTGCAAAAGGATCTAAACAAATAAGGAGAACTTTTCCCAGGCTGGAGATAAGAGTGACAAACAGAAAGATGGGTGAATGTAATAATGTGTAGGAATGTGATGCTGGGAACCTCCGTTCTTCATATGGCTGCCAGCCCTACAGAGGACAACACAGTAAGAACCAGGACAGCCACTCCAGACTGGTATAGCTGGGGAATCTTCAGGCCTTTTCCTAGGTCCCACATCAAGTGTCAGACCCCATTCCAGGTATAATACATGAGAGGGAAGACGAGTGCAAACTTAGCTGTGTGGATCAGTGCTGGCCCCAGACACAGGGACTTCACGAGCTCCAAATAAGACTCAAAGTTCCCAGGGAGTAACAGGGCTGACATGCCAAAAAGAGAGGCCCCTGCCCTCAAAGCAGTACCAGTGTCACGGTGGCAGATGGCCATCGCCATGGGAAGAGACCAACTGTAGATAGTGACGTGGGGAGATACAGGACGGTTTAAACCTGTGTTCTTATTCCAGAACCGCTCCATCTCTTGTTTGGCTGTGGTTCCCAAAGGAACAGCATTTCTGATACAGAGCTGAGGGCTAAAGTGGGCTCGGAGGCAATGTCGACCAACATGTCTCAGCAAGAGTGCAGCCATCTTGGGTTCCACATTTAGTTGTTACATCTCTTTAATCTCCTTTAATTTAGACAGTTCCCTAGGCTTTTTGTCTTTCATATCATTAGAAGAGTTCATGCCCATTGTTTTATAGAATATCCTTTAATATAGTTTTTGTGGGCTTTGTAGCAATTATATCTACATAGGCCTTAAATTATAGGACTAAAGCACAGGGTGACCACTTACTGCTATTAAAACAATGTCAGGCTGGGCACGGTGGCTCACACCTGTAATCCCAGCATTTTGGGAGGCTGGGGCGGGTGGATCACCTGAGGTCAGGAGTTCGATACCAGCCTGACCAACATGGTGAAACCCCGTTTCTACTAAAAATGCAAAAATTAGCCAGGTGTGGTGGTGCGTGCCTGTAATCCCAGCTACTTGGTAGGCTGAGGCAGGAGAATCACCTGAACCCCGGAGGCAGAGGTTGCAGTGAGCCGAGATCGCACCATTGCACTCCAGCCTGGGCAACAAGAGCGAAACTCCATCTTGAAACAAAACAAAACAAAACAAAACTGTCAAATGGTCATTGTCATAAGGACATTTTAAAGGCAAGTTCTGTATTAGGGATATTTAAAAGTTTACCTTGCCATTTTTAGATGAGGTGGTATAAATTAATGGGCTCTGGAAACTGATCTGGTTTAATTCCAGATTTCATTCCTGGGTTTTAATTTGAGAATTCCCTTAACCTCTCCAAGCTTCATTTTCCTCATCTGTAAAATGGTAATAATAACAACTGTATTTACCTCATAGAGTTACTGTGAGGATAAAATGAGCTAACATGTAAAATATTTATTAGCAAAGTGCCTAGAACATTGTGAGCATTTAGTACCTGATAGTTGTGGTAGTAGAGTTGTTGATAATTTGTACTAGGTATCAAATATTAAAAAAAAACATGAAAAATTATGTATTTAAGAGATCAGGAAGCTTTGTTTTTGAAAGGTAGCCAAGAACATTTTGGAGGTTGTTATACTTAATGTGTTCTCAGGTATTAAAAGAAAAAAATCACTGCTGGGCACGGTGGCTCACACCTGTAATCCCAGCACTTTGGGAGGCTGAGGTGGGTGGATCATGAGGTCAGGAGATCGAGACCATCCTGGCTAACACCGTGAAACCCCGTCTCTACTAAAAATACAAAAAAATTAGCCGGGTGTGGTGGCAGGCACCTGTAGTCCCAGCTACTCGGGAGGCTGAGGCGGGAGAATGGCTTGAACCTGGGAGGCGGAGCTTGCAGTGAGCCAAGATCACACCACTGCACTCCAGCATGGGCAACAGAGCGAGACGCCTTCTCAAAAAAAAAAAAAAAAAAGTCAGCCAGGCATGGTGGCTCATGCCTGTAATCCCAGCACTTTGGGAGGCTGAGGTGGGTGGATCATGAGGTCAGGAGTTCAAGACCAGCCTGGCCAAGATGGTGAAACCCTGTCTCTACTAAAAATACAAAAATTTGCCAGGTATGGTGGCAGGCACCTGTAATTCCAGCTACTCGGGAGGCTGAGGCAGAGAATTGCTTGAACCTGGGAGGTGGAGGTTGCAGTGAGCTGAGATCGCACCACTGCACTCCAGCCTGGGCGACAGAGCGAGACTCTGTCTCAAAAAAACAAAAAGAAAAAAATATTTTAATTAAATTTACACTTCACACACCTGGCCAATGAAATGGAATTATCCTAATTAAGTTTCTTCCCAAACCTTGGTGTTCCTTTTTCTCCCAGAAAATTGCATTGATCAATTTAGGATTGTTGAAAAAAAATCCCTCAGTGTTCTACCCTTCTTCCCCAACCTGTTTGGCATCAGTGGGAAAGCAAGGAATTTTCGGCCATCCATTCTACCTGTAACTCAGGGTTGTGTTGGTGACAGTGACTAGGAACTGTTCCTGTTCCCTCCAGAGCCCTGTCTGCTTTCATAGACTGGCTTGGAGCTGAGGGCCTCTCATAGCTTGCCACATCACTGAAGCCCCCACATACTCCTCAGGTTACCATTTCTGAAACTGGAAGAGTTTTATAATCATATTATCTGTTACTGGGTCCGAGGGCAAGAGAGAGCAGAGGAAGTTGATAATTTTTTGGCCAAGTTTTTTTTTTTTAAATACCTTTCAAACTAATAGAGAAGCTCTGTTTGTAGGCATAATTGGTTTTTACTTTAAAATATATTAAAATCAGAAAATAATACTACATCTGACATTCTTGTGGGGGAAATGGCTAATCATATATGAAAGCAGATATTCAGTCACTTTATTGTTTGTTTGCAGTAATATTCAGCCTGTCATTCAAGTAACTTTAATTAGGGCTTTTCTTCAGTATCTAGGTTACTTCTCTTTATTCACCAAATGCTTGCAAATGCAAAATAGAAAGTGCATATTATTAATTTGAATTCTAATGTTTGTAATGAGACCATATGCAAAAACTCAACTTTAATTTTATCTATTACAGAAATAATTGAAAATGCAGTAAAAGAAAAATCAATACTCACATGACTTCCTAGTTTATGAAACACCTTTTTATACGTTATCTTACAGCCTACATCTCTGTAAGGTAATTGGGACAAATATTTGGTTTCTTCATTTGACGGAGAAGAGAGCCAAGATTCAGAAATGTTAATATTCAAGTTCATGGTTCCACCACTTACTGGGTGATCTTGAACAAGTCACTTAATCACTCTGTGTAATTTCCTTAAATATAAAGCAGAATTCAAAATAGGGCTTACCACATAGGGTGTGTGTGAAGATGAAATGAGTTAATGTCCAGAAGGCGCTTAGAACAGTGTCTGGTGCATAGTAAATCTCAACAAATGTTAGCTATTAGCTGTTATTATCACATAGCTACTAAATGTTAGGACTTGTACCCGAATCTAGACCTTCTGTCTCCTAGTCCAGAACACTTGCTAGTACCATGTGCAATTTACCTTTTAGTAAATCATTGATTGAATTTCCGCCTCACATTGACCTTGTTATTCTTGAAGGGATCTTCTTCTACTTTGTTTACTTTGACTTTAAATTTCTCAAGATCAAAAGGGAAATATGTTCGAAAGATTCTTCCTGATTTTAAAAAATCCTCTGATTTCTGTTGTCATCTGGGTTTGCTTGACCTTGAAGTATCAGAAGGTGTTTTAGCAGGTGAAGATATCATAAAGTTGTTTTCAAGAGTGATTTTGGGTGTTTCCGGTGAATTCTGTTTTGGTTGGAAGGCCTAAAGTGGGAAGTAGAGTTAGAAGAAATTGTTGAACTACAGCCCAGATTTTGGGGGTTGGGGGGAGTTCAGCCATGTCTCTTATCTACAGTGCTGAGAGAATATTGCCATTACAGAAAATGGCAGCTTGGTGACCTCAGAGTAAAGATAATTGTTTTGACACAGGATTATTTATAGTAAAAGAGCCATCCTGAAGAAATTGGTAAACTGTTATGGACCATTTCCTGGGAAAGGAGAAATTGTTTATAGATATTTCTCTTGATAATAGTATTTGTAGCAGGCTTTTACTTGTGACTCCCAGTTGTTTTTACTCTATCTACTGCCAGTGTAGATATTTTATGGCTGTGAGATGGGCCTAAGTGAAAATCTGCATGCTTTTGTGGGAGTTGCTCAGCTGCTGTAGGGAGACAACCGCCTTTTCTTTGGATGCCCAAGGTCAATGCAAAACTGGATTTGATGTTGAAGATTGCAGAGGGTGGGCAGTGATGTGAAGGAAAAATGGAGTCAGCCAGGAGGCCTTCTTGAGGCAAGGAATAAGAGAAAGCCCCAACTCACTGGGCATTCCCTATCACCAGGCCTTTTTGATGTGTACATAATACAGTATATACATAGATGGAGTACTCTGACTGCAGGGTGTTCAATATGCTTATGATCTTTGTGGATATCTGTACCAGTATTTAACTTGGTAAGAGAGGAGGTTTGAAAGAACCTGCTGAGACCTCCTCTTTGTGATATTTGGACTTTTTAACCCACCTTATCTCTAATATTATCTTTAGTAAGTAGAATTAATGTTCTCATATTAAGTGAAAACACTGAATTTTTAAGATTCCCTGGCACCTGGTGATAGTTCAATACTGTTTGCAAAAGAGGATATGAAGAAATGATGTATGTATTGTCTTTTCTAGTTTTGCAGTCAGGTTTTATTTTTCCTGACTAGCCATCAACAGAATCTTCTGACCTATGCAGCATGAGACCAAAGCCCAGAAAACAGCTCTGGGTCCTAAAACCTTGGCAGTCTCTCTCTTGCAACTACATGGCTGCCCATTCAATTTGGTGCCTTTTCCTGTGTGTTAGTTTCTGCCTGCTATGCTAGGGAGTGGCTGGTCTTTTTTTCTGCTATATTTGCCTGGATGCTCTGTATAGTAGATGGGGAGTTGGAGAAAAGGCTAAAAACGAATAGCCATTATCCATTGCCACTGTCATTACATGTTGCCCAGGACTCCAGAGAGCTTTGCTTCTTAGCCAGTTGATTATGAATTAAACACCTCTGATGTGTGAGAATCTTCTGTATGTGGGGATTCTTATCCTTCTCTGCCATTTACATTCTTCTGATATGCAATGTACCAGAGAAGAACTGTGTTGATGATGGTTTCCTTTGAGGTTAGTAGCAGAGTTGGGAGTTGAGGAATGACAGCTGAGAGATTTAGCAAAGCTAGCAGGGTTGTAGAGAAGTTGAAAGCTTAGACTAGTTCATGATGGGCCTTTGCTCAGTAGTCATTTATGAATGCCAGTGTGGCCACAAGTGCCACAGGTGGCCCCTTGAATATCTGTTGCTCTCTTTAAAGTCTTTGCTGATTCTCCCAAGTTGGGCCTTTGCTCCTTGTGATTTCAGTGACACATTTTGTCCCCACTTATCTCCCTCAGCTTTGTAGTGAGTAGTTAATTGTCTAAATGTTTGTTTCATCTACTTCATAAGTTTCTTTACAAGAGGAACCTGGGGCCGGGCGTGGTGGCTCACACCTGTAATCCCAGCACTTTGGGAGGCCGAGGCAGATGGATCACTTGAAGTCAGGAGTGTGAGACCAGCCTGGCCAACATGGTGAAACCCTGTCTCTACTAAAAATACAAAAATTAGACGGATGTGGTGGCGGGCGCCTGTAATCCCAGCTACTTGGGAGGCTGAGGCACACGAACTGCTTGAACCCGGGAGGCAGAAGTTGCAGTGAGCCGAGATCATACCACAGAGATTGTGCCACTACACTGAGATTGGGTGACAGAGCAAGACTGCATCTCAAAAAAAAAAAAAAAAAAAAAAAAAAAGAGGAATGTGGTCTTGCTTATTTTAGTATTCTCATAAACCATGGATATGTCCCGCTTGTATCAGTTACTTGGTAAATCTTATGGAATTAAACTGAAAAAAACTGGCTGTGTCTATGGAAATCCTGCAGCTAATGTCCATTTTTCTAGACCTACTGTACTCTGCCAAGAGGGTATCTCTTAGAGAAGCAGAGCACCATCATCAGAAATAGCAGGCAAAAGCACACCAGCTTATTGTTGGCCTTTTTAAAAACTTTTTTGAAGCTTTTTGTGTGTGTGTGTTTGTGTGTCAACAAAGCTTTGTTAAAATATCATTCACATACCATACAACTCACCAATGTGACATGTGCATGTCAGTGGTTTTCAGCATGTTTACAGAGTTGTGCGATCATCAGCACAATCAATTTTAGAAAATTTATCATCCCAAAAAGAAACTCAGTGCCTATTCCTTCCAGCTTCCCCATCCTAGGCAGCCACTAATCTATTTTTTGTCTTGATAGATTTTCTGGTTCTGGACATATTTTGTCTGGCTTCTTTCACTTAGCATAATATTTTCAAGGTTTATCCCTGTGGCATGTGGCCAGCCTAGAGCTTTGTAGAAATTGGAAAGCAGGTGGTGCTTGTTTCCTGGCTACTTGTTAGTTGTGGCTAAGGCCAATGGTGAGTCCACCTGCCCTCATTAAGGATAACCAGATGTATTTAGTGGAAATTCCATAGATGTGTTCTAAACTTGCTCCTGTGAGTAATTGTAAAAATTAAACAAGGTAATATCAATGAGCACCTAACTTCGTTCCTGGACAAAGTCCCTTTGTCCCACTTGAACTTCTTAGATTTTAGTAAGAATTTGCCAAAATGAAACAACAGATAATTTGTAATTGGTACTTTGAGTTTAATGTACTGATTCTTCCTCCACCCTTTTGTTTTTGCTCTCCCCAAGGCTATGCCTTTCTGCTGTTCCAAGAGGAAAGCTCAGTACAAGCTTTGATAGATGCCTGCCTAGAAGAAGATGGGAAACTCTACCTGTGTGTGTCAAGCCCCACCATCAAGGACAAGCCAGTAAGTAATACATGGCCAGCTGTTGCTTTTCCAGAGCACATATGCTATTGGAATAGCTGACCTCCTCTTTCTGATAATGGAAATGCTGGTAACTAGGATCCTCTTACCCAGCTTGGCCTTGCTATGCAGTAGAGTTGGACTTTCGTTGGTGATGGGAAACTAACAACAAATTACTCAGTATTTCATTTTATACCTTTGGGACTGTGTGTAAACAAATATGTCCTTGTCTTTCACTTACAGCTCTTTTAAGCTAATTCCTATTCAGAAATTCTGAATCGAGGTAAATAATGCTCTTAGCGGTTTTGGCAGCTGGTTTCCGTCATTATTTCAGATCAAGAATGGAGTTATTTATTTTTGAAAAAGGTCATAATTGTTGATGTTTATGTGCCTCTGAATGCAAGGCATTGTGCTGGGTGGTACCCACAGCTAGTTAAATAGAGCCTTCTGGGTCAGGAGCTTACACTCTAAAATGGATAGTTTCAACAGAGCAGGAGAGGAGAAGGGCAGAGAACGTGGAGCTAAAACCATAATACAGAGTTTGTGGTTAAGAGTTTGTGGCTTCTGAGCCAGAGTATGAATGAGTAAGTCACTGGATAAGGGAGGAAGATTGTGTCCTTCCTCTGGCAGAAGAGCTATCAGTGGAGAAGGGGCAAGATCATGTTCAGAGCAGAATAAAAGAACTTCGTTTATGTGACAGAAGTAGGGATCTGTGGGAAGTTGGCAGGGGTAGGGTGAGGTGAGTTTGTGTGTCAAGGCTTGGTGCTAGATGTGGCAAATAGAGTAAAAATACGACACAGAGTGGGCAAGAGCCCAGAGCTGTATATACCACAGGGCCTGCAGCGGCCTTTGTATGACTAGCACTGGAAATGTAGGGCCTACTTAGCAGCTAGGTTTATTTTCAGAAATGTGCATGGGGAAATAGTTGGATTGAATATAGAAGTTGGAGTGTTGACTCTTGTATTTAAATATCTGCTTGGCTTTGAATAAATCATCTAATCCTTGCTGAACTGTGGTTTCCTCACCTGGAAGATGGGAAGAATAATCATTCTTCCCTGGGTTGTTGAGAGGCTCAGATAAGAGGAAAATGAATGTGAAAGCATTTGGTAGAGGTCAGATACTTGTACAAATTTAACTGGCTAATGTTGTCAGTCCTACATAGGATTCAATAGAGCAAGATTAGAACTCAGCTATGTGGCAATATCTGTTGAGAAGGATGATGACATCTTTAACAGGGTTTACAACTGTTTGCTAAAAAATGATGTTGAGACTTGGCCACCTATAAAGGGGAGAGTGCAGCACTTAAAGCAGAAGAGAGAACTACTAAAGAATGGGGATATTGAGAGTATTCATTGGAGAGTAAGCAAATGATGTGGAAAAAGAGGCAAGGATTTTAGCCAGTATAAAAGTGCCACTGTAATTTTCAAATTTGGAGGCTGTTGCCAAATTTTGGAGTAGTATGAGTTTGGAAAGTCTGTACCCAAAGAAGAAACAAGTCCCCCTCCACACACACAAAAATTCTGTACCTGGCCAGGTACAGTAGCTTACGCCTGTAATCCCAGCACTTTGGGAGGCCAAGGCGGGCGGATCACGAGGTCAGGAGATCAAGACCATCCTGGCTAACACGGTGAAACCCCTTCTCTACTAAAAATACAAAAAAATAGCTGGGGGTGGTGGCACGTGCCTGTAATCCCAGCTACTTGGGAGGCTGAGGCAGTAGAATCGCTTGAACCCGGGAGGCGGAGGTTGCAGTGAGCCAAGATCGCATCATTGCATTCCAACCTGGGCGACAGAGCGAGACTGTCTCAAAAAAAAAAAAATCTGTACCCAATTTGGTAGGATCAGATATCTGAGAGGTAAATTCGCAACCTCCAGAGAGCCTCTGCTACTGGCATGCCAGTTGGAGAGAAGCTGGAGTGAGCTAGGAAGGTTTAAGGTCACACACTGTAGGAGAGGATTAGAAATAAATTTTTCTACATAAAAAGGTAGAGGGATAGTAGTACATGTTGAAATAGTTATGTCCATGCAGGTTAAGAAGCTAGAGATGAACACGCAGAGTTTATATACTTTGGAAGAATCATGTCACTGGCTCTGTAGGGAAGGAGAATAATATGCCTTGTGGGACAAGCCTTCAGCTGGACAGGATGTCTCTTGAGCAGGGAGTGAGCAGCAGTAGGGGTCAGATGGAGGTGTTGTGGTGACAATGCCATTACTCTTGAGTGTTTTCAGTAGAAACACATGTATTATCCTTGGATTGAAGGACTTTTGAAAATAATTAGTAGAATTAATCTGTTTTGGAAATGTTTATGGGGAAACTAGCTTTCACTGTTTGTGTTTTGGCAAATTCTGCCTTATTACAGTTTTCATTTTCTGAGCTCAAGTGCAGCAGTTTTATTGTAGCTTGGTGAATTCTGAATGGCGACTGCCAATCACACATTTCTTTGACCCAGGCATACTCAGAATTTCCAGCATAAACAGTTTTAGTAAAACTTAGGATAGGAAACTTAAAAGTCCCCAAACACCTGCAATTTTAATGAACTGGATCCTATTTTGGGTTCTACTCTTTTGGCTCTATTTTTGAAAACTTCTCTTACTTGGTTTTAGCTCCACATCTACCACCCCACCACCACCCCCTGCCTCATTTATGCATATGTCCCTACCTAGGTTCTGGTACATTCCACCTCATTGTGCATGCTCCCATGAGGGGAAAAAAAGTAAGAACTGTGTTGAACCTTTGGAAGTAAATGAGGACCTTGGCAGTAGCTCAAGGCAAAGTCAACCTTTGGTGCTCACTCACCAAACTTTTTTTGAGCCATGGTGCTTCCTTGCTCCCAGCTTTTGGCTTGGCTAGCCTTTATTTTCTACCTTTCGGGATCCCAGTGCCCTTGTTCTGTTGTTTCATTTTTTCTGACCCTCCCTGGATTTCTTCTTGGAAATACACCATGTTCTAAAATGACCTTGCAGATTTTCTACCCTTTATCTTTCTTTCTCATCGTTTCCCCTCAAACTCCTGTTCCCTTTGGAACAGATTAATCAGATTGTTTTTCTAATGCAGAACCTGATAGTGAGGTCTCCTTTTACCCATCTTGTCCAGGATCATACTTGCTTTTTTTAACTCAAATGAATTCCAAATTTGTGGATTTCAGGTTGTATTAGGGAGATATTTTTCATCAGTGACTACTTCTTATTAAATTACTCAACTCAGACTATTCTGTGTATAGGTCTGGTCCTGAAAGATTGCAGAAGGAACTGTATTTATGGCCTAATTAGTTGACTTCCTCAGTTCCAAAGAATGGGAAGACAAATTGGCAAGAGCAAGAGGAGGTATTGAGGAGCTTCTAGATCTATGATTTTTTTTTCCTTCTCCAGTAAGAGGAGTTTCATAGCTCAGGTATCCCAGGCATATCAGAAGACAGCTGTGTCCATGTGCAAGGGTTCCAGTGAAGCAGGCAGACATTGTGCACAGTGGTCCCTCTCATCAAAGTGACTCTATTTTTTGACTGTATTAATAGATTGAACCTGAAGGTTCAAGACAGCAAGCTAATAGAGCAAGGGACCTAGAAGGTCTAGCAGAGATAGGGGCTGAAAAAGAGTAATCTTGAAAAGAAGGTGGAGAAGGAGCTATTTAAGGTTCTAGAACATGTTGGCCAGAGATGTGGGATAGCAAACACCTTGAAAGGATTATCAGAGGAGTTTCCTGCTTCCTGCTCCTTATGATTTATTTATAGCATGACTACAATTTCTCTATATCCTGAAATACAACAGAGTGATTTTGCTATAAATTTAAAAACCATATTACCAAACTAAAGTATGCTTATGTGGGGATCCATTCTTTACGTTATTGCTCAGGTAATGTGGTCATCCACTTAAAACTTGAAAAATGAAAATCGAAAAGAATGGTAAGAATAAGGAATCTGGAAATAAAGGCCAATTTAATTCTTTAGTTTTTAATTCTGTCCCATGTGTCTGTCATTCTGGTGTTTCCTCCTCCCCCTGTTTGTATATGAGTGGGATCTGTAGCACTTTTCATTCACTCCTCTTTGGTTACAAAAGCAGTCCAGATCCTTTTCCCAGCTATTTAAGACCTTCCCAGTCTGGCTTCAATTTTTTTTCAACTTTGCCTTTTTCTGCTTTCCTTCTGAACCCCATATTTTAACCAAACAGAAATATCTATGCTCTCATCTTGATTCCTTTCTTCCTTCCTTCCTTTTTCTTTTTTTCTTTTTTCTTTCTTTCTTTCTTTCTTTCTTTTTTTTTTTGAGACAGAGTCTTGCTCTTTTGCCTAGGCTGGAGTGCAGTGGTGTGATCTCAGCACACTGCAACCTCTGCCTTCTGAGTTCAAGTGATTCACCTGCCTTAGTCTCCCAGGTAGCTGGGATTACAGGCATATGTCACCACACCTGGCTAATTTTTGTATTTTTAGTAGAGACGGGGTTTCACCATGTTGGCCAGGCTGGTCTCGAACTCCTCACCTCAGGTGATACACCCGCCTTGGACTCCCAAAGTGCTAGGATTACAAGCGTGAGCCACCGCACCTGGCCTCCCATCTCAATTTCTAATTCCTACCCTTAAAGACTCCTTACAAATGCCATCTCTTTCATGAATCCTTCCCTGATCACCACATCATGTATCGTGAATGTTACCTATTATCGTAGCTATCTCCATCCCTATCTAGAGCCATCTTTTTAAAATGGTGTGCCTTCCTTCAGACCATGTTTGAGTACCTGCCGTGGTCAAGGCACAGTACTGGTTACTGTGAACCAGAACGTACTGTGAGTTGATATAAAATCTTGTGTCCAAAAGTTAATTAAATGGTAATGAGGGAATAGCCAAAAAAAAAAAAAAAGGTTAATAGTATAATGCATAGATAAAATAAGTATAGGCTGGGTGCAGTGGCTCATGCCTGTAATCCCAGCACTTTGGGAGGCTGAGCTGGGTGGATCACTTGAGGTCAGGAGTTCGAGACCAGCCTGGCCAACATGGTAAAATCCTGTCTCTATTAAAAATACAAAAATTAGCCGGACATGGTGGTAGGCGCCTCTAATTCCAGCTATTCGGGATGTTGAGGCACAAGAATCGCTTGAACCCAGGAGGCAGAGGTTGCAGTGAGCCGACATTGCGCCATCGCACTCTAGCCTGGGTGGCAGAGTGAGACTCCATCTCATAAATAAATAAAATAAAAATACAAAAATTAGCCAGGCATGGTGGCAGACGCCTGTAATCCCAGCTACTGGTGGGCTGTGGCAGGAGAATTGCTTGAACCCGGGAGGCAGAGGTTGCAGTGAGCTGAGATTGGGCTGCTGCACTCCAGCCTGGGAGACAGAGCAGGACTCAGTCTCAGAAAAAAAAAAAAAAAAAACCCCACAAAACAAGTATATAAATACACAGTATCTATAGAACCTAGCACATAAAAGGTTCCCAAATATTTGCCAAAGTAACAAAGATAAAACAAAAGAATAAGACACAGATTATGTACTTTGGAGAGTTCATCTATACCTAGAATGATGAAAGAAAACTTCCTGGATGAAGTGTCATTTGAATTAGGCTTGAAGGATGAGGAGAATGTGGAGTTGGCCAAGAGAAGGGTGGAAGTATAGGGAATAAAAATTTCAGAGAAAGGCAAAAACATGAACACAAAAATGGGAAATGGTGTGACATGAATGGAGAATATTTAGGTTGGTTAGATGGAGCACAAATATGTGAAAGGGAATAGAGAGAAATTAAATTGGGCAAAATAGATAGAGACTAAGTTATAGAACACCTTGATTGTCTCAGTCCTTCATTTGTGATGTGTTTACTACAGGTATTTCATTCTTTGCTTAGTACCTCTTAACACATAACTATAATTTTATCTTGGCCCATTCGAATCTGGTTTTATATGCCCACATCTTAGAATTCATGGCTAAGCCATATCAGCATGTGTGTCATATCCCACCTCGGAAATCTTTAGCATTTCTCATCTTGATTTATTTATTTGTTTCTTGAATTCTTGGTCTAAATTGTGGTTTGGGGCTGGGCACGGTGGCTCTTGCCTGTAATCTCAGCATTTTGGGAGGCTGAGGCAGGAGGATTGCTTGAGGTCAGGAGTTCGAGGCTGCAGTGAGCTGTGATCACACCAGTGCACTCCAGCATAGGCAACAGCGAGACCCCTGTCTCTCTAAAAAAAAGAAAAGAAAAGAAAGAAATCATGGTTCGGACACCTTCCATCATAGGAATTTCTTCAAAGAAGGAATTTCTTTTCCAAAGTGAGAGACATATCTCCTATTCATTATACATTTGATTTTTTTTTGCCCTGGGTCTCTGAATCTGCAAATTGGTCCAGAATTTCTTAGTGCTTGAATCTTTGGAAGCTGTATTTTTTTTTCAGGGAGGTCTAAAAAATGTTGCATTTCCAGCCGGGCGTGGTGCCTCACGACTATAATCCCAGCATTTTGGGAGCCAAGGCGGGCGGATTATGAGGTCAGGAGATCGAGACCATCCTGGCTAACACGGTGAAACCCCGTCTCTACTAGAAATACAAAAAAATTAGCTGGGCGTGGTGGCAGGTGCCTGTAGTCCCAGCTACTCAGGAGGCTGAGGCAGGAGAATGGTGTGAACCTGGGAGGTGGGGCTTGCAGTGAGCCGAGATCGTGCCACTGCACTCCAGCCTGGGTGACAGAATAAGACTCCATCTCAAAAAAAAAAAAAAAAAAAAAAAAGTTGCATTTCCATTTTACTAAATGGTAGCTAGTGGACAAAATAGCCAATGCCACCCCTTAAGGGATAATGTTCAGTGTTTTCCAGAGTGTGTTCTGAAGAATACTTGTCCCATCAAAGACTAATCTCTTGAGAGGATCGTCGACAAAAGGTTTCCTCATAATGGTAATAGGTGTCATTTTTTGAGCACTTACTTTGTGCATTGTATATCCATTTTGTCTTTTAATTAAAGTTTCCTTAGCCAAAATCATTTGAGAAACATTGATATATTAAGGTTCTGAGAAGTCTTACAATATATACATTTGTGTAAAATTGTTTAATCCAGCATTTTACATACCTGCTTTGGGGATGATACTCGTGCAGATTCCTGTGGAATTAGTATTCCATGAAGCTCATTCAAAGAATAGGCATCTTCCCAGGAAAAACTTAGGTAACCTGAACTTTTATGTGTACATTCCTCTCAAGAGTTTTAGTAATCAGCATGCCAGTAACAACATCCTTGTCCTAGTACCATGGAGCTGAAAGTTCACATTTATGTAGACATTGGACAAAGTTGTCTGGCTGGAGTACAAGATTGCCTGAGACTGTGAACCTGAAAGTTAAAATAGCTGGATACAGTGCTAGTTTCACTGCTAACTCATTTTTCTCAAGCTTTGCTAACTGCTAGTTTTGTTAGTAGGTCCAACAAATGTCCATTGGTCATTTCTTGATGCATTGCAAACAGGCATAAAGAGTGGAGAAAAAAGAGTGGTTAATCACTCACTAGTAAAAATTCATGTTGACTTGTCCAGGAGCCTATCTGGAAGCTGTGACTGGTGGCCAGTAGCCTGGAGGACAGGGAGCCTTGTAGGCACACAACATGATTGTAGTAGAAAGAGTACATGTAGACTGTTTTATAAACCTGGAGTTCAGTTCCAAGATGACTTCACTCTTCTGATCCTTAGCTTCCTTAGCTCTAAAGTAGGGATAATTTTTAGAGCATATGGTGTGGTGCTGTTTAAGTGTGACTGTAAAATGCCTAGCACAGTAGTGCAATATAAGTGCTCAAAAGTGCTTTTTCTTTCAAAAGGGAATCAGCTATTATGTTTATGCTTTCTGAGTGACGAAGCAGCATCAACAGTCATGATGAACACTAGATAATTCTGATCATTGAGTGGGTCTCACCTAGTGGCATCAGAAATTTGCATTCATTAAGCCCAAGACCTTGGGCATCCACTGGTGACCAAAATATACCCTATTTTCCTACCCCTGGAAGGTAACTTTCAGTGGAGTGAGGAGAGTGATCTGGGAGCTGTAGAAGAGCAGCTGCTGGACATGTTTTGTGACACCAGTGTCAGCACCTCAGGAAAACATTTGTTTACACACCAAACGTGCACAGAGCACTCACTAATGGTTAGGCACTGTGCTGGGCAGTTGGGATCCACACAAATATATGGTTTCAGCCTTAGAGGATCTTAGAGTCCAATAGAGGGAAATAGACATATGACCAGTAAATGACCTAAGGAGCCACAGATGCTCTGAAAACCTGAAAGTTAAAATAGCTGGATAGAAGTATTAGAGGGAGTAGTTGTGACGGGGAGAGCGCTCAAAGGGCAGAGTACGCAGATGTTTCTGAGGCAGTCAGAAAAGCCTTTAGAGAGGTGTTGACTTGAGTCTTCTGAGCATAATATTTAATTGATAATGGCTTTATTAAATCAAATATAGTGCAAAGATATACATAACCATTTTCATGGGGCAGTTTATGCATGCTGTATTTCTGCACTGAGTGCCCTTATGAAACAGTATACCGAATTGTTCGAATTGTTCATCAGTAACTGAAGGTCCCAAAGGAGTTGTAAAGCCTGTAGCTTCCTTGCATCAGATAATAGGCTCTGCAGCCTGGTGATGGGGGCAGGAGTTTCCTTTTTGTACCTGGACTGTTTCCTAAACCTGAGGGTGGACTTGGAGCATCCAAGGAGGATGTGAAAGAATTTCCTAGGGTTACTTTTGGCTCCCTGTCTAGGAAGAATCCTGGCTATTTTGATGAAGATTTTCTATTTCTACTTGGAGACTACTTGTATCTAGGGAATGGGAGGAATAGTCTGAATGTGAGAGTTACAGCTTTTTGCCTCGAGGCCTGACGGAGGTCTGACTGAAGCCCCCAGAGCTACCCAGGATATAGTCTTACTAAGGCTAAAGACTCTGATGAGCTGTTCCTTTCTCTCCACTACCCCCAGAAGATGCAGGGAAGGCATCTCTTCCTCTTCAGCACTTGAGAATAATAGATAGCATCTAAACTCCTGAAATTGGCTGACCTATTTGTTAGGGAGCTATGTGGTCAAAATTATGTTGAAATGAGATGCCAATATCAGTGTGCTGTAAAGAGTCTAAACCACAATTATTGTTGTGGCTCTTAGTTTTGGTGATTAATAATAAACCAACTCCTTATGCCATGGAAGAGATAAAGATGCCTCACAAACCACAAACTAGTTTGTTTGTTTATTTATTGAGACAGAGTCTCGCTCTGTCACCCAGGCTGGAGTGCAGTGGCATAATCTCGGCTCACTGCAACCTCTGCCTTCCAGGTTCAAGCGATTCTCCTGCCTCAGCATCCTAAGTAGCTGGGATTTCAGGCACATACCACCACGCCCAGCTAATTTTTGTATTTTTAGTAGAGATGGGGGGGGGGTTTCACCAAGTTGGCCAGGCTGGTCTCGAACTCCTGACCTCAAGTGATCTGCCTGCCTTGGCCTCCCAAAGTGCTGGGATTACAGGTGTGAGCCATCACACCCGGCCACAAACTAGTTTATTTCTGATATTGCTGGGGCAATCCAGTCATTTTGTGAAGTCTGTGATGCTTAAAATAGAATTGCTGACAGCTGGGGTGGGTCTGAGTTCATCACCACTACAACTGAGCTGTTGCAGCTGTATGTCAGCAGACCTAGGTTTAGCTGACTCATCCTGGCTATTAGGATGAGCTGGGGTGCTGCTTCTTGTTGGGGAGAGCAGTCCTGATGGTTCTGCAGTATTGTTTTTCCAATTTATGTAGACTAAAAGGATTGTAGGATTGGGGAGAGAAAAATGGAGACTTTTTTCCTAAAGAGCTTGAGTTTGAAGGGTACTGAAAAGAGGAAAAGGAAAAAAGAAATCAGAGTATGGGGGAAGTAGCTGAGCTCTGAACCAGGTCCTTTTTGGGAAAAAGAACATACAGCTTTGAGGGGGGTCTTTGGTCAGGTGGTTTCCCGAGCTGGCCACCTGATTGCACTGTTGACACCGAATGGTTTGCCATTTGGAACTGCCTTGAGATGAACAGATGAAAATGAAATCCTATGCAGTAGGATGTTCATGTGATGGGTGTTGTAACCTAAAGAAGGGACCATACAGAGTGAGATGTTAAAAATGAGCTTGACGATATGTATAGGTAGATGAATATCTAAATACTAAATTGTAACTGAGAGAACTCTAGCTGTAGGGATATGTGGTTATGTTGAGAAATTTGAAGTCTTGAGGTTTGTGTTAAAAACTGTTCTTGGCCGGGCACGGTGGCTCACGCCTGTAATCCCAGCACTTTGGGAAGCCAAGGTGGGTGGATCACGAGGTTAGGAGATCGAGACCATCCTGGCTAACAGGGAGAAACCCCTTCTCTACTAAAAATATAAAAAAATTGGCTGGGCGTGGTGGCGGGCACCTGTAGTCCCAGCTACTTGGGAGGCTGAGGCAGGAGAATGGTGTGAACCCGGAAGGCGAAGCTTGCAGTGAGCCGAGATCGTGCCACTGCACTCTAGCCTGGGCTACAGAGCGAGACTCTGTCTCAAAACAAAACAAAAAAACAAAAACCATTCTTATTGGCTGGGCGTGGTGGCTCATGCCTGTAATCCCAGCACTTTGTGAGGCTGAGGTGGGCGGATCACCTGAGGTCAGGAGTTCGATACCAGCCTGACCAACATGGAGAAACCCAGTCTCTACTAAAAATACAAAAAAATTAGTGGGGCGTGGTGGCGCATGCCGGTAATCTCAGCTACTTGAGAGACTGAGGCACGAGAATCACTTGAACCTGGGAGGCAGAGGTTGCAGTGAGCAGGGATCGTGCCATTGCACTCCAGCCTGGGCAACAAGAGTGAAACTCTGTCTCAAAAACAAAACAAAACAAAAAAAGCCTATGTTTTCTCCTTGCTGCTGGGGGGAAACAAATATGTTTTCTCCCTGTGGCAAGGGGGGAAAACAAAAACAAAAAATTGTGTTTTCTCTTATCCTGTAATTAAATTAGATACAACAAAAATGTTTTCCTGAGACAAGGGCTGGTTCTGTCGCCCAGGCTGGAGTGCAGTGGCTTAATCATAGCTCGCTGCAACCTCAAACTCCTGGGCCTAAACTATCTTCCCACCTTAGCCACCACATCTAGCTAATTTTGAAAAGGTTTTCATAGAGACAGGGTCTCACTATGCTGCCCGGGCTGGTCTCGAACTCCTGGCCTCAAGTAGTCCTTCAGCCTTGGCCTTCCAAAATGCTGAGATTATATAGGCATGAGCCACCATGCCTGGCCAGAAATGCTTCTTTTTTTTTTTGAGACGGAGTTTCACTGCCCAGGCTGGAGTGCAATGGCGTGATCTCAGTTCCCTGCAACCTCTGCCTCCCAGATTCAGGCAATTCTCCTGCCTCAGCCTCCCGAGAAGCTGAGATTTTAGGCACCTGCCACCACATCCAGCTAATTTTTTGTATTTTTTTTTTTTTTTAGTAGAAATGGGGTTTCACCATGTTGGCCAGACTGGTCTGGAACTCCTGACCTCAGGTGATCCACCTGCCTCGGCCTCCCAAAGTGCTGAGATTACAGGCATGAGCCACCACGCCTGGCCAAAAATGCATTTTATATTTAATTTTAACTAAGAGGTTCTGGTCAATTGTCAATGAAATTTTCATTTTAGGAAATGATGTTATCATATAGCATTCTGTTTA
Source organism: Pan troglodytes (assembly GCF_028858775.2). NCBI lineage: Eukaryota > Metazoa > Chordata > Mammalia > Primates > Hominidae > Pan > Pan troglodytes. Next base: position 104,340,941 of record NC_072406.2, on the reverse strand, counting down.
AAGAAATAATGCATAGTAGAGGTCAGGCACGGTGGCTCATGCCTATAATCCTAGCACTTTGGGAGGCCGAGGTGGGCAGATTGCTTGGGCCCCTAAGTTCAAGATCAGCCTGGGCAACATGGCAAAACCCTGTCTCTACAAAGAATACAAAAATTAACTGGGCATGGTGGCGCATGCCTGTACTCCATGTACTACTGTACTCTAGCCTGGGTGACAGACTGAGACCCTGTCTCAAAAAAAAAAAAAAAGACGAAAAGACCCATATTGCATGTCTTGTTTTTCCTAGCCCTTGACCTAATCGTATCCCTATTAATGACCTTTAGTTTTAAGTAGGATGAAACTTTAGTTTTTATATGGAGCTATAATTATTTTACTCTTTATTGATAAAAATTTCAAACTGGGCTAGGCATCGTGGCTCACGCCTGTAATCTCAGCACTTTGGGAGGCTGAGGCGGGCGGATCACTTGAGGTTAGGAGTCTGAGACCAGCCTGGCCAACATGGTGAAACCCTGTCTCTACTAAAAATACAAAAATTAACTGGGCATTGGGGCAGGCGCCTGTAATCCCAGCTACTCGGGAGACCAAGGCAGGAGAATCACTTGAACCCGGGAGATGGAGGTTGCAGTGAGCTGAGATTGCACCACTGCACTCCAGCCTGCTTGACAGAGCCAGACTCCATCTCAAAAAAAAAAAAAAAAAAGAAAAAAAGAAAAATAGTTAAACTGGTTTGGTAACATATCTTTTATACAGTTTAGCCAGAAAACTTTCAGTTCTTTGAACAGCTATCTAATGTTTCAGTTTAGTATACTCTTAATCATTTAAAGTTAAACTCTATAGAAGCGAACTTTTCAGAGCAATAGCAAGAAATAAGTGAGGAAAAGGCCTGGGACGGAGTGAAGTTTCTGAAAACTTCACACTGAGGCGGTTGAATCACCTGATTTCGAGACCATCCCGACCAACATGGAGAAACCCCGTCTCTACTAAAAATACAAAATTAGCCAGGCGTAGTGGTGCATGCCTTGTAATCCCAGCTACTTGGGAGGCTGAGGCAGGAGAATCTCTTGAACCTGGGAGGCAGAGGTTGTGGTGAGCCAAGATCGTGCCTTTGCACTCCAGCCTGGGCAACAAGAGCGAAACTCCGTCTCAAAAAAAGAGTAAGGTATAGTAGGGCAGAATTATTGGAAGTGTAGGTATTAATAGGTGTCATGCAAAAAATGGGGTCTATGGAAATAATTTTAGAAATGCTGTGAGTTAAACAACATTGAACAGATTTTTTTTTTTTTTTTTTTTTTTAGGCAGAGTGTCACTCTTGTTGCCCAGGATGGAGTGCAATGGCGCGATCTTGGCTCACCGTAGCATCCACTTCCTGGGTTCAAGCGATTCTCCTGCCTCAGCCTCCCAAGTAGCTGGGATTACAGGCATGCACCACCATGCCTGACTGATTCTGTATTTTTAGTAGATACGGGGTTTCACCATATTGGTCAGGCTGGTCTCAAACTCCTGACCTCAGGTGATCCACCCACCTTGGCCTCCCAAAGTGCTGGGATTACAGGTGTGAGCCACTGTGCCTGGCTGAACAGATTTCTATAGAATTTCTTAGAGCCTTTAATTAAGTACGCTAATGGGTGCCATGAAACTCCAAGAAGGAGAAGATAATCTATAGTTTTTCCCCAACACTGCTTATCTGGCAGACCAACCCTAGGGACCCATGTTCCACAGAACACACTTTGGGAAACCTTGAAAAGGAATATTAGTGATTTCACTACTAACTGTTGATATTATTAATGTTAAGTTCTTTTAGATTTCTTGAAGGCTGATGTTAAAGTCACTATATGGTATAAATTATTATATTTATACCACTCAGCACTGTGTTTGGTTTTTGTCTTTATTCCTAAAAAGATTTTGCCTTTGGAGATAAGCAGTTATATGAAACAGAAGATAAGAATTTAGAAGATATGTAATTCAGCCAAAAGTAGTCCTCAGGAGAGCTTCCATAGGAATACGTGCTTTAGAGAGAAACTAAAGAAAAATGATTTTTGTATTTTCTCTCATATGTGCTAATGGAACAAAACATTCCATCATTGTAAGCTGTGTGGTAACTAAACTCTTCAAGCCAAAGATCATGGACTGGGTGGGGCCCATGGCATAGATCTGGTCTGCAGATAATTTTATTTAGCCTGTATAGTGACTTTTAACATTTGAATTAGTTCCTATTTTAGAATCTTGAAGTTTCACTTAAAAATCTGAATTTCTAGCCACTCTTGAAAAATGGAAAAAGTCTGACAATACTTAGGCAAGTGGTAACTACTTGCTGGAGCTGAGAAGTAGTTTACTCCAGTGTGTTACTGCCTGCCTGCTAACCCAAATGTGGCTTGACATTTGCACTACCTGTCTGACCCTATGGTCATTTGAGTTTGTGTGACCCCTACCATGAGGACATGGCATGGCCCAAAAGCTGGTGCTTCCCAAAGGATACTGCAGCCCCTTTTTAAATTTTTATTTTATTTTGAGACAGGGTCTCACTCTGTCACCCAGGCTGGAGTACAGTGGCACGATCTTGGCTCACTGCAACCTCTGCCTCCCAGGTTCAAGTGATTATTCTCCTGCCTCAGCTTCCTGAGTAGCTGGGATTACCGGTGCCTGCCACCACGCCCAGCTAACTTTTGTATTTTTAGTAGAGACAGGGTTTTACCATGTTGGCCAAGCTGGTGTCGAACTCCTGACCTCAAATGATCTGCCCACCTTGACCTCCCAAAGTGCTGGGATTACAGAAATGAGCGACTGCACCTGGCCAGCAACCTCTTTTTAGAGTCACCTTTACCAGAAAATGTGGTCAGGCTGCTCCAGGAAGAAGTGCTGGAATCATGTCAGGATAATTTCAGGGAATCTTCACTATTTCTGGGTGGCATCCTTATACTTGTCCTCAGGATGCTGAGGCTTTTACTGCCCCTATAGTGCCTACTTGACAACATACTGGAAGAATTGTTTCACTCACACACCTTCTTTCTCACACACAGTCACAGAGTTAGCCCTATACAGTTTTTCCTAGGTTTGCATAAGGGATTAGTTCTAGGACCCCCCTCAGATACCAAAATCCATGGATGCTCAAGTCCCTTACATAAAATGACGTAACCTATGTGCATCCTCCCATATACTTTGAATTGTCTCTAGATTACTTATAATACCTAATACAATGTAAATGCTATATAAATAGTCGTTCTACTGTAGTTTTAAAATTTGTATTATTGTTACTGTTATTTTTGTTTTGAAATATATTCTAGGCTGGGCATGGTGGCTCACGCCTGTAATCCCAGCACTTTGGGAGGCCGAGGCAGGTAGATCACCTGAGGTCAAGTTTGAGACCAGCCTGGCCAACATGGTGAAACCCCATCTCTACTAAAAAAAAAAAAAAAAAATCAGCCAGGTGTGGTGGCACACTCTAGCTACTCAGGAGGCTGAGGCAGGGAAATTGCTTGAACCTGGGAGGTGGAGGTTTCAGTGGACTGAGATTGTGCCACTGCACTCCAGCCTGGGCGACAGAGCAAGACTCCATCTCAAAAAAAAAAAAGTTTTCTATTTGAGATTGGCTGACCCTGCCTTGCAGACTCAGAACCCACAGATAGGGAGGACCAGTTTTGTATAGAGAGAGGAAATTTATATTGAATTAGGACAGAATTCTAATTTCATCTATTCTCAAAAATAATTATTAAAGAAACAAAGATAATTAAAAAGTGGTTATTTTATTTATACTCTTTCCACAGAATATTTGAATTAGCTTATAAAGTATGATATTACAATGAAGTATATATATTATATATATACGCAATATATATATACACAATGAAAAAAATACATATATATATATAAATCAGGACCAGAAAATACATCCAAACAAAGAGTAAGTCCAGAAGGATAGAACATGGATATCAGGACCTGAGGTCTGGAGAAACAGGCCTTGTGTGAGAATGGGCTTAGATTTAAGAGAGAAACCAGAGTGTGAGTGCAACTTTTCATACAGATAGTACCACAATATTATTTTTTGCTTAGTATTTAGAGTGTGTTGATATTGTTCTATGTTGATTAATTCTGCATCTATGTTGATTAATTCTGCAGAGGTGACAGCTCTGAGCAACTGTTTTCTGGTGGCAGCTGGGAAATGTAGGTTTCGTGAATAGGGTTAATCAGCACTGTGTCTTGAGCCCTCTTCCTATATTTTTACCTAATCTGCAATGCCAAGAATAAAGGAATGGGTTGTGTGCAATGTGATGAAGTGAGATCGGGGGCTGGGGAGTGGGCAGAAAAGGCAGTAGGCAGTAATGAAAGCTCTCAGCAGGAAGGTTTGAGATCTTTTGCAGAGTTCTTTTGAGCAGTGGTAACCTACAGCTATTGATAAAAGGCTGTATTTCCTGTCTCAATTAATTGAACATGAAAGCAGACCACTGGATACTACACAAGAATAGTTTTCATTTTTAAAATAAAGTGATCTATGATCAAACGCAATTAACATAAAGTGATTGGAATTACCTTACCAGGTCCCGAAGCTGCCTTAACTGCTTTATTAGGAATGAGATTAGAAGAGACATTATGTGTAGAAAAAGATACATCTCTGTGTGTGTGTGTATGTGTGTGTGTGTATGTGTGTGTCATTAGAATCCTTGTTCTCACAGTGTCAGGAAATTATTGTGTATTAAATGAAAAAATTAGTAAAAGGCAGTAGGTCCTCATGAAGGCATTTAAAAGTAATGCTTTATGGTATTAGTGAATCTGCCTTTGTAGTAAATGTCAAGGGAATGATAATTTAGTCAAACAGACCAAAATTTACATGGAAAGAACTGCATTTTTTTTTTTTTGAAAGAGAGTCTCGCTCTGCCGCCCAGGCTGGAGTGCAGTGACGTGATCTTGGCACACTGCAAGCTCCGCCTCCCAGGTTCACACCATTCTCCTGCCTCAGCCTCCCGAGTAGCTGGGACCACAGGCGCCCGCTACCACGCCCGGCTAATTTTTCGTATTTTTAGTAGAAACGGGGTTTCACCATGTTAGCCAGGATGGTCTTGATCTCCTGACCTCGTGATCCGCCTGCCTCGGCCTCCCAAAGTGCTGGGATTATAGGCTTGAGCCACAGCGCCCAGCCAGAACTGCATTTTTTTTCATGCAATAAAGGTGGAGCGAATGTCTACATGTGAACAGTATTGTAAACAGGTCCAAGTTTTCAGGGTCTGGGGAAGAAATGGAGATTTTGTGATTTTGTGTCTTCTGGCTAACTGGTGAGGGCAACAGTGTCATAAAAGGCGAAAAGTGGCCGGGCACAGTGGCTCGCTCCCGTAATCCCAGCACTTTGGGAGGCCGAGGTGGGCGGATCCCTTGAGGTCAAGAGTTTGAGACCACCCTGGCCAACATGGCGAAGCCCCGTCTCTGCTAAAAATACAAAAATTACCCAGGTGTGGTGGCAGGTGCCGGTAATTCCAACTACTCAGGAGGCTGAGGCACGAGAATCACTTGAACCCAGGAGACGGAGGTTGCAGTGAGCAGAGATCATGCCACTGTACTCCAGCCTGGGCAATAAAGCAACACTCTGTCTCAAATAATAATAATAAAGGCAAAAAGTTAGGTGAGGGTGAAATTTGTAGCAATCTTAAAGAATGTGTAGACTGGCCAGGCGCGGTGGCTCGTGCCTATAATCCTAACACTTTGGGAGGCTGAAGTGGGTAGATCCCCTCAGGTCAAGAGTTTGAGACCAGCTGGCCAACATGGTGAAACCTTGTCTCTACTAAAAATACAAAAATTAACCGGGCATGATGGCGGGCACCTGTAATCCCAGTTACTTGGGAGGCCAAGGCAAGAGAATTCTCTTGAACCTGGGGGGTGGAGGTTGCATGAGCTGAGATTGTGCCACTTCACTCCAGCCTGGGCAAAAAGGGGAAACTCCATCTCCAAAAAAAAAAAAAAGTGTAGACTGTTTCTAACTGAGCAATTCCAGTTTTAAAATTAATTCAAAATGTTTTGAAAGTATAATTGCCACAGGTGCTACCTTTCAAGTGGAAGTACTCCTGGGTATAAGCCAAGCCACATAAGAAATTATCACATATGTTTCTTCGCATTAAGTATTGATTTCTGAGCAAGGGGGAAATGAACAATTCCGTTAATACTAAGGAAATGAAAAGTCAACTTTTTTGTTTTCTATCTTAGTCATTCATTGGTGGAGGGGAGGGGGAATGGCATGTTCCTTGAGGACAGATACCAGGTTCCCTTTCTGCACCCAGCCCGCTTCTCAGAGCATATTGGCTACCTGCGTAACTGGTTGGTTTTGAGACCGTGCAAAATTTGCCTTCTGGTGTGGGAGGATGTTTTTGTGTTTTTGTTTTGTTTAAGCTATTCTTTGATAATATGTTTTAAGGTTTTGTATATAAAACCATGTACATAAAGGCTCATGTTTTAAGGTTAAAATTCTAAAGAAATACCTTATTTTTTGCTTGTGATAAAATAGTACAAACTATGGGCACTAAGTCAGAGTCCCAGTTAAGAAAAATGACCAAATAGAAATATGCCATAAAGATTTCTTTTTCTGCTTTTAAAAAAATTTACTGAAACTTTGAAGCTTGCCTTTATTTAACCAGCCTCATTTGTCAAAATCAGATAAATCCAAAAGAGGTAATTCTCTCTCTTTTTTTTTTTCCTGAGACAGTCTTGCTCTGTCACCAGGCTGCAGTGCAGTGGCGTGATCTCGGCTCACTGCAACCTCTACCTGCTGGGTTCAAGCGATTCTCATGCCTCAGCCTCCTGAATAGCTGGGACTACAGGCGTGAGCCACTACACCCAGCTAATTTTTGTATTTTCAGTAGAGACAGGGTTTCACCATGTTGGCCAGGCTGATCTCGAACTCCTGACCTTAAGGGATCCACCTGCCTCAGCCTCCCAAAGTGCTGGAATTACAGGTGTGAGCCACCATGCCCAGCCAGAGAGTACTCTTTGTGCTTTATTGTTATCTTTGGTAATTCTATGCTAACTTGCTGCATGTTCGTCTGTATTAAATCATATTGCTGAAAGATATGTTTGAATTTTGGAGGGTGATGAGAATTAAAAAGTCAGACATGGAGAATTTTTAGAAAATACTCCAGATGTACTTTAGATGAACTCTTAAAACAAAGTGGTGTACTGTGACACGTTATAAACAGTCTCTATCATGTGTTAAGATGAATCTGATTCAAAATGCAGACTCTGTCTCTAAAAGCCTGCCTTAAAATAAAAAAACCACAGGCAGAGGTGGTTTCTGATGGTTTCATGGTATATGTCATATGTCTAGAGTGCTGAGTACAGTACCTGTAAGTAGATTCCCCAAGAGTTCTATTGAAAGGTACTTAATGCAGATTACGTTAACTAATTAACTGGATTTTGTTTGGGTCATGTTCATTGTGAAATGCACAAATCAGTGGGTTTGTCTTTAGTCATCTTATTCTCATTTGGGGTTGATGGAAATGAAGTAAGGACCAAGTAAACGACTTTTTTTCAGGTGCAAATTCGACCATGGAACCTAAGTGACAGTGACTTTGTAATGGATGGTTCTCAGCCTTTGGACCCCAGAAAAACTATCTTTGTTGGGGGAGTTCCACGACCCCTTCGAGCTGGTGAGTGGAAATAGTAATACCACAACAACAAAACCAACAACAACAAAATCCCCAATGCCTTTAGTCTTAAATATTTTCCAGGTTTCCAATCAGCTATACATAGTCTCCAAAAAGAAGGCTGTCATCATTTTCACTGAGCTTTTTCAGGATTAAAGGTTTTCTCCCAAAATGCTCTATTTTGTTATGGTGCAAAAGTGAATTTCATTAAACAGTTATGTTGACAAAATGAATTCTATTTAGTGCTTTCCTATTTAATCGCTTATATAAAAAATAATAACACATTTGGCAATGTGCATTCTTATGCCAGTCAGCATTGTTATGTATGACAGAAATCTTTTTTAAAGCTTCCCTGTTGGTTTTTTTTTTAAGTTCCTTTCCAGTGATGAAATAATTGTGCTGCTGGATTTGAGCAGAATCATAATTGACTGGAGAGTTTTAAGTGTTTTTGAACTGATGGCTTCAATACATATTTAAATCCAAAGACAAATCCAATCAGCTGTACATCAGCCTCCTAATAACCAGTATTAATGCCAGTGGAGTATAACAAAATTATTTCTAAGATCTAAGTTTTTGAAGCACTTAGAATAATTAAGTTTATTTTTTTAAAGTAAGACAAAAAAAGTTACTGTTGCCACTGTGAAAGTACATTTCTTTTGTGTTATTTATATGCACATAGACTTAGTTCTACCTAAAATTAAAACAAAAAGCAGAGATCATTAAAATCATGTTGTGAAATGGAATTATAAAATGTAACCTAACGTTATTTAGCTGTATTACTTTCAAAACTTAATTCTGAAAGTTCCTCAACATTTGTAACATATTTATCCAAATCCCAACTCCAGCCTACACCTAAAAGATAACTTTAGACCTATATAAAGACATTCATAATTTCATTTTGAAGGACTTTTAAACATATTTGTTCTGATTGGGTCTTATTTTCTTCATTCAAATGGAAAACTGTCAAATGAAAGATAGAAAGCAAAACAGCAGAGATGCTCCCCTTTTATCTGCAGTCGGAGAATAAAGTCTAAGAAGGGCTAATTCAAACGTGAAAAGCATTATGAGATGGGGGCAAATGCAGCCCTTTGTAAACTGTGCTTTTAAAAAAATGGTGGAGGTGTTGTGAAATATTTCTGACTTTTTCTAACTAGTGTTATATTTAGGAGTGGAGAGGGACAGAAATCCTTTTCCTTATTTTACAAATGGACAATCATTGCTAGTATTCTAGCTATTCCTTTTGCAACTAACTGCAAGCACAAATTAGTTTTTTTGTTTGTTTGTTTGAGATGGAGTCTCGCTCTGTTGCCCAGGCTGGAGTGCAGTGGCACGATCTCGGCTCACTGCAACCTCCGCCTCCTGGGTTCAAGTGATTCTCCAGCCTCAGTCCCCCAAGTAGTTGGGACTACAGGTGTGTGCCACCACACCTGGCTAATTTTTGTATTTCTAGTAGAAACAGGGTTTTGCCATGTTGGCCAGGTTGGTCTCGAACTCCTGACCTCAGGTGATCCACCCACCTCAGCCTCCCAAAGTAGTTGGGATTACAGGCGTGAGCCACCACGCCCAGCCACAAATTAGTTTTTATGTTCTAGCCCCTTTCCTTTTTTTCCTAGATAGGAATCTGAAAAAATATTCTGAAAAAGCCCTATAGTTATAAAAATAACAGAATTGGCTGTAACTTCTTATGTCTATCTAAGTCACAGACATACAAGTTTATACATTAAACTTCAATTTGTATTATTCACTCTTTATTCTTCCTGTTTTAATGATTTGGAAGGATAGGTAAGGGCCTGTGTATCATTTTTCTTCTGTAAATCCTGTGAAGATACCTTTTCCAAAAGGTTGCTGTATGATCACACCAACACTGCAAGAAGTGAACCCCTGGGCGTGAAATTATATTCTTTAACATTTGGTATCTGCAAGATGCCACAAATTCTAGGATTAAACAAGAATTATATTTAGTTGTCTAGTAAGAAATGGGATTTTGTGTTCCCTGACTAGATACTATATTATACCTTTCATAATTTGAAGTTCCTTTTTTTTTTTGAGACGGAGTCTCGCTCTGTCACCTGGGCTGGAGTGCAATGGCCCGATCTCAGCTCACTGCAACCTCCACCTCCCGGGTTCAAGAGATTCTCCTGCCTCAGCTTCACGAGTTTTTGGGACTACAGGCGCATGCCACCATGCCCGGCTGTTTTGTGTTTTTGGTAGAGACAGTGTTTCACCATGTTGGCCAGGCTGGTCTCAAACTCCTGACCTCATGATTCACCCGCCTCGGCCTCCCAAAGTGCTGGGATTACAGGTGTGAGCCACCGTGCCCAGCCAAAGTTCTCTTTTTTTTCAACTAAGCTAAAATTTTTTGTTTTAAAATGTTTTGTTTTTATAGTTATGTGGATAGTAATCTAAAATCACTTGAATTATTGATAGGGTTCCTCCCATGCCAACACTTCCCTTAAGCATAGCTAGTTTCTAGGTGGCAAAGTAATCTATATTATTGTCTTAGAATTTTACCATTCATCCCAAGACTTCTAGTTTAGAGGGCCATGTTATCAAGACAAAAAGTTAACATCTGCAACTTTTATCTATAATCCTAGGAATTGGGTTTCTTTGAAACACACTGAGCTTTGGGAACTGATGTATACCTTGGAATAGAAGACGTTTTTTAAAGGAATTCATTGTGACTTTGCTAGACAAGCTGAAGTTGAATACAGTACAGTTCACTTGAATGATAAACATTTATTGAGCATCTACTGTATTACTGGCACTGAGAAAATATGTGTCATGCAAAACTGAATATCCCACTATCATGTTAAAGAGGTAATCATTTACAGAGAGTCAAAAGATTTCAGAAGAAAACAAATGTGTTTATAGAATGTGAACTCAGAATTAACTGGAGACCAGATTATATTCTTTAACATGATTTTCAAATTTGGTTTTGAAATGCTTTAGAGCATTTTTTATTATTTCCAAGGGATATTCTAGTTATGGAATTTTGGAAAGTCTAAAACTATTTTAAGCATTTTTTTTTTTTTTTTTTTTTTGAGACGGAGTCTCGCTCTGTCGCCCAGGCTGGAGTGCAGTGGCGCGATCTCGGCTCACTGCAAGCTCCGCCTCCCGGGTTCACGCCATTCTCCTGCCTCAGCCTCCCGAGTAGCTGGGACTACAGGCGCCCGCTACCACGCCCGGCTAATTTTTTTGTATTTTTAGTAGAGACAGGGTTTCACCGTGTTAGCCAGGATGGTCTCGATCTCCTGACCTCGTGATCCGCCCGCCTCGGCCTCCCAAAGTGCTGGGATTACAGGCGTGAGCCACCGCGCCCGGCCTATTTTAAGCATTTTATGTAGACTGATCCTGGACTAGATATGGGTGTCCCTACTCAACAGGTGTGATTTTAGATGTCCAGGTGGATTTTTACCTTATTCAGGGCCAAAAAGTATCCCTTAATATGTCACAGTGACTAAAATGTTATCACTGAAGTGTTATTCCTTTGGATCTTGTGAGTTTTTTTTTTTTAATCTTTGATATTTCCTCATTGTAAGACAAGGACCAATATCACTGATAGTTATTCTGAATACAGGCCTTATCCCTTTAAACAGAAATATACAAACACCTCTAAAGAAAAAAGGCAACCTATTTTAAGCAGTATTGTCCTGAGTTTCTGGTTCTTTGATAAACCTTCTTTTTAAAAACTCAGGTTGGACCAGCCTGAGCAACATGGTGAAACCCTGTCTCTACAATAAATACAAAAATTAGCCAGGCATGATGGCACACGCCTGTAGTCCCAGCTACTTGGGGGGCTGAGGCAGGAGAATCACTTGAGCCCAGGGAGCTCGGGGCTGCAGTGAGCTGAGATTGCATCAGTGCACTCCAGCCTGGGTGACAGTAAGACCTTATCTCAAAAAAAAAAAAAAAAAAAAAAAAAAAAAAAAAAAAATTAGGTTGGAAAAAAATCACAGTCCTAGAAAGGAAAAGAAAAGCAAAGCTGAAAATGGGAAAATATCAGTGGAAAATTTAGATGAGCTTACTCATTGCCTGATTGTGGGTTTTTCTATGTCAAATAATACACATTATTACTGTCTCTTCCTTTCATCATTCCCATCGGTGACAATAGCAAACCAACAATGGTTTGCCTGAAGTCTCCTGGTGTTTATCAGATCTTGTTTTCTTTCTACTCCCCACCTCACCCTACCCTCACGTTAGGAAAGCCTGTAAGTAGACTCACCGTGCCACCATGTGGCTAAAGCTCGCATATTCTTTAGAGTCAGTACAGGGTAATGGGCAGTTTGATTCTCCTCCTGCTGCCACCTGGAAGTACAACACGTTGCCACTCTGCTTCATTCACGTAATGTGAATCTCCATACAGAAATAGCCCTGTTGCATATCTCTGTGGCATTAGGACCTCTCCAGAATGCATATCTCTTCACTCTGACAGAAAATAAGTGCCAGACTTGGGGGTTATGATATCACCAGGAAAAAGTAGAGAGTGAGGTATGTGGTCTCTGTACTCTTCCCCAGTTGATTAACATGAGTATTCCTCTGATCCCAAATTTCTTGGTTTTGGCATCTGATGGAAGGACTGCCCCAGTGACCAAGCTTTTGGATCCATTCATTCCCAACCTTGATCAGGCTGGAAAAACTTTCAGTCTTTCTCATTAGAAGCATATGAACTGTTCTTGACTTCATGACTTCCTTAGGCCCTGCAAACAGATCAATCTTGAGAGAGTGCTCATCTGAATCCCCACAACCTACTGTTTTCTCGTTCATCTTTTGGTTCTGTCTTTCCTAACAATTGCTGTGATAATTCCTTCCTTTCTTTTTTTCCCCTACCAATATTCTGGGATGAATCCTGAAATTTCTTTCTCTGCCTTCCCCACCTGCCCTGACTGTTGTGAGGATGGTTTTTCTGTGGGAGGTAAAAATTTGTGAAGTAAATATTCAGAGATATATGGCATATATCTAGAGAACATATATCCTGAATTTTTCTAAGATCATTTATTTCAGACATTTTATATAAACATTTGATAGTTCACATGTATTAGAAACCATATCCTGATTTGTGATTTAGGAAACAAGAGTATATTATAACCCTATCCTTTATTGTTGTTTTATGATATGGTTGCAGGCAGAAACCATCCTGTATCAAGTTTTTCAACAGTAGAAGCTTTTTCACCATGTCCTAAGTTCAGTATGGGTTGTCCCGGATAAACTCCAGATTTGGCATACTGACTTGATTAACTGTATTACCTTTAGGGATAAGGGTTTTCCTAATGTTAGTATGTGTTTGTGTCCTCCCTCTGCACCAAAAGCAAACCCTCATCCAAAGCTGATGTCAAACTTTGCCATATCAGTGGCAGGCTGTGTGATATTAGCATAAAACCAAAATAACACTGCAATGAATTGATACTTATAGAGCATAAAACCAGGCCAACTTAAATGTTAAGCAGAGATTCACAGGGTGGGAGAGGGGCAAGAACCCTGGACAAAACTAAACATTTGAATACCACTCTGTCCTCAGCAGTGTGCCCAGAGCTCTCATGGATGTTTAATTCTCACAATGACCCTGTGAGATTGTAAGTGGTAGACTGCGCTTTCGAGATGATGAAGCAGAGTTCAGATAGAGTAATTGGTCTTTCTCAGGTCGAAAGAAAGATACTTTATTAAGCTGAGATCTGAGATGTTGTCTCAGTAACAGTAGTAACAGTCTACTTGGTACCAGTGCACTCTGTCTGATTTAATTCATTGTTCATACCATCTATTTGAAAATATTCTTAACTTCCCAACATATCTGATGCAGAGCAGAAGCTTATGAGCACATTTCTTCCACTTGAAGTGTGTGAATTGCCCTTGAACCAACTTGACAATTGTGGTAAACCTAGAAAGTCCTCATCAAGTTTAATCTTCCTTTCTTTCAGAAGTCAAGACCTCTTTGATATCTTAAGGTGCCCTATGCCTCTTGCCTATCTGTTTTGTCCTTATTTCCAAAGAGAAGAAATATGGATTGTAGATTCGCAGTTTAGAATCTGTAGAGACGAATGTGTTATTTTCCTCTGGAATCCTCATTTCTACTCTATCTCATTTGGCTGTCCAGTATCTCAGACTCACATGTTGCCTTAGCTGGCTTTGAAATGTATTATAATTAAATGATATAAATAGGGCCCTAAGGTGAAGCAGGGCTGGGAGGAGTCATCATGGGTTTCCTCTCTGGTGAACTAAAGACCCTTTCACATCTTTGTAAAGAATCAGGAGCAGGCCAAGCACGGTGGCTCACGCCTGTAATCCCAGCACTTTGGGAGGCCAAGGCAGGTGGATTACCTGATGTCAGGAGTTCAAGACCAGCCTGGCCAATATGGCAAAACCCCATCTCTACTAAAAATATAAAAATGAGTTGGGCGTGGTGACTGCACTCCTATAATCCCAGCTACTTGGGAGGCGGAGGCAGGAGAATCGCTTGAACCCTGGAGGCGGAGGTTGCAGTGAGCCGAGATCGTGTCACTGCACTCCAGCCTGAGCGATAGAGCGAGATTCCATCTCAAAAAAAGAAAAAGAAAAAAGGAAAAAGAATCAGGAGCAAATCCAAGGAACCATAATTGAAGCTTATATTCAGATTCAGAGATGTAGTCATCACAATCCAAAGGAATCCATGGGGATGCTATGCTCCATATTGCTGCAGTATTCTAGTTTGCCCCTCCAGTCTGTGGCACAGTGACGCTCATCACAAGAGCCAGCATGTGGATTAGACTCATTGTGTTGCTGCTACCGTGGAAGTTGTTCATGAGACAACTTAAGTTGTCTTAGGATCACAGAGCATCTTGTCCAAAGTATGGTATACCCTTGAACCATAGCTATTAGACCTGCCATCTTCCCACCATGACGAGACAGACCCATGAGCACTGTCTGGATGGGAAAGAAAATAAAAAGTAGTTTGGAAAGTCTCGACTTCCTCGTGGACTATATACCTATTTTCACCTCTGTGTGAACTCTGGATTCCTTCGCCTCTATGCCCTGCTCTGCTACCCTCATTTTCCTCAGGTTAAATGTTAAGAACATCCTCCTGGGAGCTACTTTGTCTCTGCCCTCTGCAGAGGATGGTTTCAAATGAGGACTAGAAATTCTGTTTAGTACTTAAATGAGTTCATTTAAGTATGCTTAAGAAGTATGCTGAATGAAGACTCACTGGTTGAGCAAAAGACCAAATATGAACAGCAGTTGTTTGACTATTGTTTACTTCCCTTCAAGGGTGGTCATAGTATTAGACTTTCTGTAGTTAAAATACAGATGAGGCCGGGCGCGGTGGCTCACGCCTGTAATCTCAGCACTTTGGGAGGCGAGGCAGGCGGATCATGAGGTCAGGAGATCGAGACCATCCTGACTAACACGGTGAAACCCAGTCTCTACTAAAAATACAAAAAATTAGCCAGGCGTGGTGGCGGGCGCCTGTAGTCCCAGCTGCTCGGGAGGCTGAGGCAGAAGAATGGTGTAAACCCAGGAGGCAGAGCTTGCAGTGAGCCAAGATTGCACCACTGCACTCCAGCCTGGGCAACAGAGTGAGACTCCGTCTCAAAAATAAGTAAATAAATAAATAAATAATAAAATACAGATGAGGGTAGAGAGGGAGATGGGAAATTTTCATACTCTTCTCCCAAAAACCTCTTCTTAAGTCACCTTGGTTTCTTCTAGCTTCTCAACAAATTGCCCTTCACTTAAGTGAGACCTAATCAACTCAAATGTCTGCAGACTTTTTGGTGGCCAAAAAAGCAACTACATATAAGTTCATAAATGGAAATTATTTATTTATAATTGGTTGTCATAAGAGCATAAGCAGATGAGGGTTTCTGTTTCCTATCAAAAGTACTTAACTGCCAGCAACATCAGTCACGATCTAATCCTTGGAATGTGCAGATGATTTCAAGCAGATAGATTCACAAAGTAATGGAATGTTTGTGCTTCTCTGGCATCATCAGGAGATCCTGAAGATTTTTTTTTTTTTTTTTTGAGACAGAGTCTTGCTCTTTCGCCTGTGCTGGAGTGCAGTGGCGTGATCTCGGCTCACTGCAAGGTCCAGCTCCCAGGTTCATGCCATTCTCTTGCCTCAGCCTCCCGGCATCTGCCACCACGCCCGGCTAATTTTTTGTATTTTTAGTAGAGACAGGGTTTCACCGTGTTAGCCAGGATGGTCTCCATCTCCTGACCTCAAGATCCGCCCACCTTGGCCTCCCAAAGTGCTGGGATTATAGGCGTGAGCCACCGTGCCCGGCGATCCTGAAGATTTTCTGGAGACCACTGTGGTGTAGAAAAATCTGTGGTTACAGTAACTCTCCTGCTTAGCTGGAGTTTCAAACTTACCACTCATGTGCCTTCTTTCTAAATCAGGCACTTTATTGAGTCCTTCCTATAGTGGAAGACAAGTGCCATTCAATTCCTTGCCAGCATTCTTTTCCTGGCCATTCACCAGGCTTAGAGATTGTTCCCTCTCTTATTTCACTACAGAGGAAGCCTTGTCTTTTGAAAATTAGTATTTAATTTACAGGGTCCTGAGGTTACTTATTTCATTAAACCCATTCAACCAATAAGGGAAATTCATTAATGACTGCAATTAACAATTAATTTTGCCTTCAGTTTCTTGGTCTCTGTTACTGCAGTAACATTAGCCATATGAGGAGATTCTCAAACCATCAGAGGTTGTTGGGATGAAGTATAAGGACCTCTAATATTCAGGGTTATGCACACAATTCCTGTTACATTGTTTGAGTGAATGTGATTCCTGGATCCTGCCCCAAGACTGCAGTCAGCATCAACTTGGCTTTAACGGACAATTCTCCCTTGGCTGATATGGCTTAGTAATTCTGACCATAGTGGTATAATTGAGATAACTTTTTGCTGCTCTGTCTTTAATAGCACTTACTCTTAGGCTTACTTATTACTAGCTTATTTTCTCACCTTCTGAAAATTACTAGTTGGTTGTAGGTTGTCCTTCCTATTAAAAATAGGCACTTAGAAAACAGTCACCAATAGGCAATCTGGTATGTAAAGAACTTTTGGAGAAGTGTAAACGTAGCCTCTCTGATGTAGCAACACAGTTTTTCTTACTGCCTCAGCAGTTTCATAGTACAGAAACCAGTAATGCTTGGCTTTCCTTTTGTTCATAGACATCTAGTGGAGTTCTTATACTATTCAGCCCTTCACCCTTTGTACATTCTGCAGAACTCTTCTCCTAGAAGAGAAGAGTTGTGCTGCTCTCCATCTCCCCAGATACTGATTCCTGTGGAGATCTACTATGTGATGATCTTTGCACATTGGCTGTGGCCCAGGTCATTGTCTGTCTTCCCTGTCTTCTCCTTTCCAAATACCATATATAGGTGTTGAAACAGGTTCTTGGGTCACTTCCCAGGGGTAGTGCTGAGTCTTTTGGACTTATATTATGTGAGTAGCCTAAAAGGAATGGTCATACCTGGAGAACGTGCTGTCCACTATCAAGTAAACAATTACCTTCAGACAATCTGGTATGCAGGTAAGTGCTACATGTTTTTCTAATGGTACCTTTATTGTTTTGTAACTATACCAGTATAAAGGCATACTTAGGCCAGGCATGGTGGCTCATGCCTGTAATCCCAGCACTTTGGGAGGCCAAGGCTGGAGGATCACTTGAGGTCAGGAGTTCAAGACCAGCCTGGCCAACATGGTGAAACCCCATCTCTACTAAAAATACAAAAAATTAGCCAAGTGTGGTGGTGCATGCCTGTAATCCCAGCTACTCGGGAGGCTGAGGCAGGAGAATCACTTGAACCGGGGAGGTTGTAGTGAGCTGAGATCACACCACTGCACTCCAGCCTGGGCAACAGAGCGAGACTCTGTCTCAGTAAACAAACAAACAAACAAACAAAGGCATATTTAGAAGAAATGTGACAAGGAGTACAGGCCAGACCTCTGGATCTGTAGCAAGGTACAACATGGGTATGTTTTTACTATTTGTGTGGCACCTTAGTGCTCTGTGGTAGGTTGTAAGTGCTCAGTAAATGTTTATTGTGGCTATTATCATTACTAGTATTATTTAGAATTCAATGGGAAAGGGTAGTATGGAGAGTTCACAGTTGGGTTAGAATATACTCTAAAATCTTTATTTTTTTAAATTGTGGAGATTTACTTTAAGGCTATAAACAAATTGTCTCTAGTTAAAACAAGCAGTTAGTTAATCCTTTCTATAGCTTAGTCCTAATATAGTAGTGTGACACTAGTAATTGCTTTTAGTCTTAGAGGTTAGTAAGTAGGACTGTTTCTTATTAACTTGTTAGGGCAGCATGAAATGCCTTGCCTACCCAGGGTGCATTCCATTGGACTAAGCAATTACAAATTAGAACAGGATTACTGGTAGTTCATTTCTTCTATACTACTGCTAAAGTTCTGATTATATAAATTCTTGTGTGTATGTTGTAAATTCCTAATTTTTTTTCCATTTTATTTCAAAACACCCAGTGAGGACCTTCCCTACTTGAGTTGTAAGACTGGTGTGGACATTCTTCATGATACTTAACATGGGTTTTCCTTTTCTTAATTACATTGCATGATCTCTAAATAATTCTTCCTTCTCCTGGGCAAGAGTACCTCCCAGATATTTATACACATCCATGTTTTGTTTTTTTTTTTTGCAGTTGAACTGGCAATGATCATGGACCGTTTGTACGGTGGTGTCTGCTATGCTGGCATTGATACGGACCCAGAGCTGAAGTACCCCAAAGGTGCTGGCCGCGTGGCATTCTCCAATCAGCAGAGTTACATTGCAGCCATCAGCGCTCGTTTTGTGCAGCTTCAGCACAATGACATTGACAAACGGGTAAGCACCTACTTAGGGTGAAACTGCTATGGGAGAGAAAAGAAGTTTGTTATGTAGTTTCCTGGGAAGAAAGGCACCTTATGATCATAAGTGACCAGCTCTGCCTTGCATGGCATTAGTCCATGAATCCATCTAGGCTGCCTGAAAAAGAGAGCACTGTTGATATTTAAGGCATTAAGGAATCTTCTGCCTCACCCATCCCCAGAGTGATGTTACACTTATGAAAATAATCCTGCAAAATTTAGCATACCAAACTAGTGCTGTTCAGAAGATGACACTGACAGTATGTTAGCAGAGGTGGAGAGCTAGTGACCTGCTTGACCTACACAGTGCTCTTAAACAACAAAGAAACTTAGATTAACATTTAAACATTCAGGAGTATGTATGAGATGTTGAACTTCTGGTTTGAAAATTGCCAAATGACCGGGCGCGGTGGCTCACACCTGTAATCCCAGCACTCTGGGAGGCCGAGGCGGGTGGATCATGAATCAGGAGATCGAGACCAAACCATCCTGGCTAACACGGTGAAACCCCGTCTCTACTAAAAATACAAAAAAAATTAGCTGGGAGTAGTGGCAGACACCTGTAGTCCCAGCTACTCAGGAGGCTGAGGCAGGAGAATGGCGTGAACCTGGGAGGTGGAGCTTGGAGTGAGCCGAGATCGTGCTACTGCACTCCAGCCTGGGCGACAGAGCGAGGCTCCGTCTAAAAAAAAAAGAGAAAATTGCAAGATCATACATTGTGGCAATCATTGGCGTCAAATAGCTGCTTTTCCCTTCAGTCTCCTCTTCAACTCATTCTGTTTCTCCTGCTTCCACCATATATGCATATGCCTTACCTGCCACACTGTTCATTGGTGTTACCTGCCTGCCCTCTAGAGACATTAAGAGTGCTACCTCTGATGTAAAGAGGGGGCATGAAGTAGAGTTTTAGGCAGTTGGTGTACTTAATAGTTTTGCAGATTGGCATGAGTTTAAATTCCTTGAATCCCAGCTTTGCCACTGTTTGGAATCTTAGGGGTATGGAAGGCAGTAAGAGCCAATCTGGACCCTGTATTAATAAATGAAAAGAGCATGTAGGAGAATAGCACCAAGCCTTTTTTTTGAGACGGAGTCTTGCTCAGTCACCCAGGCTGGAGTGCAGTGGCGCAATCTTGGCTCACTGCAACCTCTGCCTCCCGGGTTCACGCCATTCTCCTGCCTCAGCCTCCCGAGTAACTGGGACTACAGACGCCCGCCATGATGCCCAGCTAATTTTTTTTTTTTTGTATTTTTAGTAGAGACGGGGTTTCACCATGTTAGCCAGGATGGTCTCGATCTCCTGACCTCGTGATCCACCTGCCTCGGCCTCCCAAAGTGCTGGGATTACAGGCGTGAGCCACCGCGCCTGGCCGAGCACCAAGTCTTGAACACCTGCCTGTGCAACTGTGCAGTGACTATTAATTCTTCTAGTAAAGAATGTTCTTGGGGCATCACTGGACTATAATTAATAAAGTAGTAAATCTGTTCTATATGAAGTTTCACTTAATATCCTCTACAGTCAACTTTGACTAATTTTGTGTAGCAGGCAAGTTTCTTAGGTAAAAATTTTAACTGGTGATGGATTTTTCATATTCAGGATTATATTTTGTTAAGACATGTATCTGATCAAAAACTACAAGAGCCAGGGCTTAGAATAAATATTCTATTTGCTACTTCACTGAGCTTCTTAAGAGTAAGTGGTAGTGGTTTGGTTTTTAATTAAAATGAATAAAATAATTTAGAATTTTGAAACATTCTTTAAATTCATGGAGATTCAAAAGTGTAATAAAGATTCAACTCCATTCCTGGTTTTTAAGTACCCATAGCAATCTGAGCATGGGTACCAAACTGAACTCCATGCGTTTTTAAGTATCCATAGCAATCTGAGCATGCCCTTTTGTAACTGTAAACCCCCACAAGACTGTAAGCTCCACAAAGATGGGCATGCTGTCTCATTCTCTGCCTGATCTCCAGTATTTACCCATTGCTCAATTTAGTCATTGATGCTTGATAAACCTTTGTTGAATTAACACATGGTGCTACTTGGAGGGTTCTTTTAACTTCTGCTGCTGTTGCTGGTAGACGTGCTTGTGCCTGTACATTTGCGAGTGAGTCATGTACCAGATTCCATTACATCGAGACCTCTATCGCAACCATCACTGGCGAACCTAGGCAATGAACTTAACCTGAAGAGCTTTGGGTTCTTATTTATATGGAAGTAGCTTTCTTTTTTCTCCTCTAAAGCCAGAACTAGTGACTGTACAGGAAGTAGGTCCTGGAAATAATAAAACCTGGAGGAGGCCTCCATTTCCCCATGTTTCTACCTTCCCTTTGCCTCCATTCTACGGACCTCCTGGCCTATTTCTTAGTAGAGGGAGATATGCTTGCCCCAGGGATTTATAGTAGTCATTGAGCCCCTGTAAGAATCATAATAAATTCAGATATATTTGTTTTGTTGCCTACCGCTATTCTCACAGCTACTGCGAGGCTCAGGCCCTCAGTATTTCTTCCCACAAGATTAGAACTAAGTTAAAAAGGAGAGAAATGCCTTTGCTTTTGTTAGCATGATTGTAGAACATGCTATGAAAATGTGTTTGGAACATCAGACTTCTCAGGGCTCAGGAAAGCCATTGACTTTTCTGCTTGCTATAATTGGGTTAACCATATACTGTTTATATCTCAGAGTAGTCCTTGGTAAACATTTAAGGTAGCAGCCAGTTGTAGTGGAAAGAGTAGGGAATTTGGAGCAAGAACAGATTCCAATACATTTAAACCTTTGCTGCTTCAATCAGTCACTGTCAAGTCCGAGCAAGTTACTTAAGGCCAGAAGCCTCAGGTCCTCATCTGTAACTCCTTCCTGGGGATGGTCTGAAGATTAAATGAAATTTTACTTCTCTTAAGGCAGGTCAAAAGGTATTTAACCAGCAAGTATTCATCTTGCTACAAATGTACTTAATATTTATTTTTGTTAATATTATATAGCTTGAGTTTTAAAAGTTGCTCTGTTGAAGAAGTAGCAAAAAGGTACACTGGTTAGTGAAAACAGCACTGGTCCCCAGTCAGATGGCCTGGGTCTAGATCTGGTCTTGTTCTCCTTGGGATTATATGACCTTGGGCGGGTCACTTAAATTCTGAGCTTCGGTGTACAGTGAAGGCAATAGTAATAGCCTTGGGCATCCCATGAGATTGGTGAGAAGCCTGGAAGAGAGATTATTCAAGAAAGCAGTATGTACACTGTGTATGTGTATGGTGGGACTGTTGCAGTGGGCACAAGGATGCTACTTCCATGTGATATTGGAAAAGGACCCAACAGTTTCTTCAGTGCCCTGGGGTGAGAGTCATCTGAGTGGGAATACTGGAAGTCATTGAAAGTGGCAAAGTCCCTACTCTCCCTTTTTCCCCTCAGGGACCAGCTCCATCTTCTTCGTTTGCCCTGACCAATATGGAGATCTTTTCCCCTCCCCTTCACTCCCCTCCCCTCTCCTCCCATTTTCTTCCCCTCCTCTCCCCTCCCTTCTCCTCCCATCCTCTCTCCTCCTCTCCCGTTTTCTTCCCTTTTCTTCTCTTTTTGTGACAGGGTCTCACCCTGTCACCCAGGCTGGAGTGCAGCTTCAACCTCCTGGGCTCAAGTGATTTTCCCACCTCAACCACTCCAATAGCTGGGATCACAGGTGCATACCACCATGCATGGCTAATTTTTTTGTATTTTTGGTAGAAATAAGGTTTCACCATATTGCCCAGGCTGGGCTCAAATTCCTGAGCTTAAGTGATCTACCTGCCTCAGCCTCCCAAAGTGCTGGAATTACAGGCTTGAACCACTGTGCTCGGCCCAACATCCTTTCTTTAATATGAGAGACGCAAGCCAACTTCCATCTTGAGTTGGGCTCTTTTTCACTGTTCATCTGTGAACATTACATTCCCTTCCCCCGAACTGTTACTCTGTCCCCTTCATTTTCTTCTTGCTTAGAATATAGCCAGTAGTACTTTATTTTATTGCCTCTGGCATTTTGAGCTTCTGTTAAGTACACCTTTCATAGGTACATTTTTAGGTTCATTCATGGGTTTTATTTTTATTCATCTTTCTCCTAAAGCTTACATTTAAGCTTTCCAGAGAGCTCCCATTTCATATAAGCACTTTTTTATTTCCTTAGCTAATGCCCTTTTTCTTTTTCAGAAAAAATGATCATCCATGATTGTCTACAGAGAATTTCTATCACTAGGCAAACCTTGTTTCCTGAATAACCTCTCCAAGTTTTTAGTAGTAGTCTCATATCTCATAGAAAGGTTCTGAAACTTGCAGTGCTAAAAGTCAGGAGCACATGTCCACCTGTGTAAACAGTCCCTTTTCCTTGCTATTACAGATTCCAAGGTGCCACAGTCATTTCCTTCCTCCCTCCCTTCTTCCTTCCTTCCTCTTCCTTCCTTTTCCTTCCCCCTTTCCTCCTCCTCCTTTCTTCTTTCTTTCCTCCTCCTCCGCTTTCTCCCCTCCTCCTCCTCTTTCTCCTTCTTTTTCTTCCTTCCTCCTTCTTCTTCCTTCTTCTACTTTGAGACCTTTATTTACTTTCCCATATCAACAAACATGAGTAGGCCAGGCACAGTGGCTCATGTGTATAATCCCAGCATTTTGGGAGGCCAAAGTGGGAGGAGTGCTTGAGCCCCGAAGTTCGAGAGCAACCTGGGCAACATACGGAGACCCCATCTCTACACACACAGATTTTTTTTAAATTAGCCAAGTATGGTGGCACATGCCTGTGTGATTCCAGCTATAGGGAGAGGCTGAGGAGGGAGGATTGCTTGAGCCCAAGAGGTCAAAGCTACAATGAGCTTTGATCATGCCACGGTACTCCAGCCTGGGCAACAGAACAAGACCTTGTCTCAAAAAAATAATAATAATAAATCATGGATTATTATGTGATGATTATGTAGTGGCTAAGTCTTATATCTCCTCAGGAAAATACAGTACTATTGAGTGCTGTGGACTCTATAGAGAACTTCAGACTTTGGTCATAGCATTCATCTCCTTCCTTCTGATGGGAGCCCAGAGTTGGCTTTAAACCAATACCTTGACTATTTTAAGTAGCATCAACCTTTATTACCTTTTTACTCAAAGCATCTCCTTTGCTGTCTGCATCATTATAAATATAGATGCAGTGAATTTTTAAAACTAGAGATGGCATTTAAGGGTCACTTACTTGCTGTTTGCAGCCCTTATCCCTTAAGGAGAGTGGGAGGGGGTCACCTGCAGGGCAGCAATGCCTGACCATCAAGTGAGACAATTCATTAAGTGTTGGAACAATGAAAGCAGTAGGGCCATATGAGGTGTATCCCCTCAGGTTGCAACTTTCTTGTATACAGTGTGGAAGGTACATGAAGAAGAAATTAACTGGTATATCTCCTTTATCTCTTTTGTATCCAACCAACTTTTTCCAAAAAAGATATCTCTTTTGAGAGTTTATATGTTTATTATTGTTGCTGTTGATCTTTGGCGAAGCTTTTATATGGAGTGTTTCATGGGAGAAATACAAGCTTTATAGATTTGATTTCTTCTCACCATCTTAGAGACTTTTTGGCTTGCTTATGAATAGAAAATATGTCAGTAGGCAACATTTGTATTATTTAATTTATCTTTGTTATCCTGTAGATTTGGTACTTTTATCTCTGCTGTCATTTCACTCATCCATAATCTCATGGTCTTTAAGGAAGAGGTGTTTTTGTTGTTGTTTGTAACAGCTTTATTGAGCTGTTTTATGCTATTCACATAGCATACAATTCACCCAGTTAAAGTGTACAATTACATGTTTTTTAGTATATTTACATAATTGTGTAGCCATCACAATCAGTTTTAGAACACAGAGGTATTTTTTTAATCATCCCGTATTTCATGTCTTAAGAAACATAGAGGTGTTTTAATGTACAGCCTTTAAGTCTGCAATAAGAAGATCAACTGCATAATAACAATAGTGGAATGGTGGTAGGGGATACACTTTATTCTCTGTAATTATTCAGCTCATAATATAGAGAGGATCCTACTTATTTAACCTGTGCTCTTCAAAGTTACAGGAACAAAGTAGCCCAGGCTCTTGGGGGAAACTTCTGAGCCCTGCTATTACTGTGATTAGAGTCCCTCTTGTTGGAGTAAGTTGATAAATCTACACATCAGCAACGTTTTGCTGTGGCATGTCCAGCCACGGGAGGACTAAGAGAAGTGGAAGAGGCTTCTTCTACTAGGAGTTCCTCACAGAGCTGCTATGATCTTAATTCTGTCACTTTTGCTCAGGAGTGTGAATGGAAGTGCTTGGCACACAGCAGGCACTCACTAATGTGCAGAATCAAGTAGGAGGATATATAGGAGGGTAAGGACTGGAAGCAGCCATGGAGGCCTGGATACTAGACATCTAGAGTCATCTCTCACCTGGACATCTAGCATATCTTCCCCTATGGCTCCCCAGTTCACTTTTATCCCATCTCCAAGTCATTTTTTACACAGCAACGAGAGCGAGCTTTTTATACTCATAATTTAATCATGTCTTTTCACTCCTTTAAACCTTTTGATAATGTTCCACTGCCCTTGGGATAAAGGTCAAAGTCCTTAAAATTGCCTAAATGACCCTTCATGTACTATGTACTTCTGCCTTACCACTCACTTCTCCCTTCCTTATCTTGAGCCAGCCACATCTGGCCTTTTCCCCTATTTCTCAGGGTCATTATACATACGTTGCCTGGCTAATACCCACTTTTCCTTCAGGTCTCAGCTGAATTGTGATATTTTTAAGAATCCTTTCTTCATTGGAGCTTATACGTCCCCAATAGATTGTTGTCATAATACATGTCTACCATTTATTTGTAGCATTAAATGCCAGTATAATGAAATAATGCTTTGTTTAGTGTCCATCTACTCTGTTAGATGATACAAATTCAGGAGGGTAATAACTGTCTTTCAGTGTAACTACAGTATACACAATGCCTGACACCTAGTGGACACACATTAATTATTTTTGAATTAATGCGTGAATGAGTTATTATAGTGAATGAATGATGATTGAGAGGTGACCCAAGAGGCCAGACACAGTGGCTCATGCCTGTAATCCCAGAACTTTGGAAGGCTGAGCTGGGAGGACTGCTTGAGGCCAGGAGTTTGAGACCAGCCTGGGCAATGTAGCGAGATCTCATTCTCTTAAAAAAAACCATTTTTTTAATTAAAAAAAAAAAAGTTAAAAAGAGAGGTGGCCCAGATGGGAAGACCTTTTAAACCATTCTTTCACATATCCAACTGTCCACCAGAGAGCACTTTGCACAGCTTTCTTTTTCTACTTAGTTAAGGACACTCTAAAGAAATTTAGATTTCGCTGTTCAGAATATCAAAAGTGTTTTTTGGCACTTATAATACACCCAAGTTGGACTTAACTTTAGGCATGACCTGGTCCAACCCTCTTTGTTTTGCACACAGGAGAATCTAAGAGAGGTTTGGAAACTTTCTCAAGATCCTTGACAATTGAGGGCAGAGCTGTCTTTTTTGGACGCCCTTCCTGAGCCTTGCTGCTCATCCAGGGGCTCGCACCTATAATCCTAATGTTTTGGGAGGCTGAGGTAGGAGGATAGCTTGAGGCCAGGAGTTCAGCTTGAGGCCAGGTGTTCAAGACCAGCCTGGGCAACATAACAAGACCCTCATCTCACCAAAAAAAAATTTTTTTTTTAATTAGCCAGGTGTGGTGACACATGCCAGTAGTCCTAGCTACTCGGGAGGCTGAGGCAGGAGGATCTATTAAGCCCAGGAGCTTGAGGCTACAGTGAGCTATGACTGCACCACTGAACTCCAACCTGGGTTTCGCCACGTTGGCCAGGCTGGTCTCAAACTCCTAACCCTAGGTGATCCACCCACCTTGGCCTCCCAAAGTGCTGGGATTATAGGCATGAGTCACTGTGCCTGGCCTCTGAAACATTTTGTTGTAAATGACACAGATAGGGCCAGGCGCACTGGCTCACACCTGTAATCCCAGAACTTTGGGAGGCCAAGGTGGAAGGATCACTTGAGGCCAGGAGTTCAAGACCAGCCTGGACAATATAGTGAGGCCCAGTCTCTACAAAAAATAAAAAAAATTAGCGGTGCATAGTGGGCACATGCCTATAGTCACAGCTACCCGGGAGACTGGGATGGGAGGATTCCTTGAGCCCAGGAGTTTGAGGCTGCAGTGAGCTACGATTGTACCTGCCTGGGTGACACAGTGAGACCCTATCTCAAAAAAAAAAAAAAAAAGACAGAGATTCATGCCTTAGTTTTTACTTCTAAGGAAAAAAGTCATTAGCATCTTGAAATAAATAAATAAAGGCTTACCTTATGGCTCATGTTTACTAGTTATTGGCTGATTGGTAATTTGTCCCTGTGTTGACAATGTCAATGTTGTATGATACTCAGCACATAATTCTCAGCATTTCTTCTGCCTCCGCATACTTGAGGTGTATGTTACACTCGTGCATAACAGAGGCTCCCTAGAACTCTAATAGAGTGGGGCAGTCACAGGCATGATCATTAGTATGTAAGTGGGGGATACATCCCATACTCAACTCTGTCCCCACCTCCTAGAGAACCATTGCTGTAGTTAAACAAAACAAAACAAACAAACAAAAAAAAGTACTGGCTTAGGAATTCAGAGATCTGGGTCTATTCCTAGCTTTTTCCAATCATGGTATGATCTTGGGCAAACTGCTTAACCTTTAGAGGCTTGATTTCATTATCCTGAGGTAATAAGAACACCAGCCTAACTACCTCACACTTTATTGCGCAGATAAACCATGACAGTTGAAGAAATGCTCTGGGAAGTTACTAGGCTGAACAGGCAGATGTTGATTTGTATTATTGCTGAGCCTGGCCTATTTAAATTGTGCTATGGCCTAATCATACGTCCAAAGGCTAATTGTTGGCTCTTTTTTTTTTCCTTTTAAAGTATTTATTCAGTTCCATTAAGTATCCTTGATATAAGGAAAATGAAATAGTTGAAGTTGATACTTTAAAAAAGGTTAACATAGGTGCCAATCTGTCAACATTCTGGTTGGATGTTAGTCAAGACATGCATGTAAAGACTTAAGTTCCTTTTATAGATGTAGACAACTGGGTATGTTTTTTCATTTAAAGGATCGAAGGCTTTTTTCATTTCAGTCTTGAAAGTGGTATTTTTACCAGTATCTTTTCGATACTGAAAAGATTTTGAACCTGAAATGAAATACAGGTTAGGATTAAATTTTGCGTATATTCCTTTGAATGGTGTTTCTATAAAAAACTGAGTTTAAAGTATTTAAACACAATAAGAGCCAAAGATGGCACCTGTACACATTCTTTCTGTTCTAGTGGTATTTTTAGAAGTGATGCCAAATGAACTCTTAAGATGTAAAAGCTTTGCTAAATCCAGTTTTTTTAATGTAATGGAAATCTAGGTCATTTACATATGAAAGATTTTTTGTAGTATGAAAATGAGATCATTGAAAATGGGTAATTCTTTTATGTGGCTGGTCTTGTATTGTCTACTCTGTGTGGTCATGAGAAAAAAAATTTTTTTTTTTTTTTTGAGATGGAGTCTTACTCTGTTGCCCAGGCTGGAGTGCAGTGGTGCGATCTTGGCTCACTGCAACCTCTGCTGCCTGGGTTCAAGCGATTCTCTTGCCTCAGCCTCCCGAGTAGCTGGGATTACAGGCGCCTGCCACCGTGCCCAGCTAATTTTTTTTTGTAGTTTTTAGTAGAGATGGGGTTTCACCATCTTGGCCAGGCTGGTCTTGAACTCCTGACCTCGTGATCCACCTGCCTCTGCCTCCCAAAGTGCTGGGATTACAGGTGTGAGCCACCGCTCCCGGACAGTCATGAGAAAATTTTTAAAGTGTAGAATCAGTTGAATATCCCTTAGCCTAGCAAAAACATATGACTTGATAGATATGAAAAATTTGTTTATAAAAATCTGGGGCAATTCCTGCTGCCCCCCAACACAACCATTGTCTAGCTCAGCTTGGTCATGTTGTCCGCTAGAAATTTGTAAATCAGATCTTTACAACTTTAAATGCATCATGCAGTAGACATTGGTTATAGTTTCCCAATACATCCCATAGAAATATTTTTACTAGTAGAAAGGATACTAGACTAGAATCAGCCAATCTGGGGTTTTAGTCTTGACTGTATCACTTATTATATAGCTTGAAGGAAGTGTGTGTGTGTGTGTGTGTGTGTGTGTGTGTAAATGAAAGTGTTTTTGAAAACTGTAAAGCACTCTGTCAGTATACGATAGCACTGATAACACATTATGTCAAACCATGGATGACTAATATTTGAACTCTTCTGGAAGATGCTTATTAAAAACAATCTAATTGGAATTTCAGGTGATAAAGGGAGTTAAATATTTCAGGCAAAATCGGGGTAAAGTTGGTTGATTATTTGAGTTTTTTTTTTTTTTTTAAACCTGTCACTGACTTGAAGCTTATATATGAGTTTTTTATTTTTATTTTTATTTTTGTTGTTGCTCTTGTTGTTTTGAGATGGAATCTCATTTTGTTGTCCAGGCTGGAGTACAGTGGCACAATCTTGGCTCACTGCAATCTCCACCTCCTGGGTTCAAGTGATTCTCCCACCTCAGCCTCCGGAGTAGCTGGGATTACAGGCACCCACCACCAAGCCCAGCTAATTTTTGTATTTTTAATGGAGACAGGGTTTCTCCATGTTGACCAGGCTGTCCTTGAACTCCTGACCCCAGGTAATCCACCCTCCTAGGCCTCCCAAAGTGCTGGGATTACAGGTGTGAGCCACTGTGCCCGGCCATATCTGAATTTTTTAAACAGAGGAAGAGATCTCAGAAGGCAGGTCTTCTCTACCCATATTCTAGGGAAAAAGTCCCTACAATTAGTTCCTCTATGTTTCTTAAACTATGCTCCATAAAACATGAGTCTCCTGGGATTTTATTATCTATTTTATTTAAAAAATTTTGCTGAGTCAAATGAGTTTGGAAATGCTTGTTTAAAGAAAGGCTGGTTTATTCTATGACATATTATAATCTTTCATATACTAATCTTCATTGTGAAGACCCAAGAAGGAGGCAATATGCAGTTTTTCACAAATTTGTTTCGATCATGGAAAAATGTGTCATTTCTTGGAAATAATGTTTTAGAGAACCCAGTTGAGAAAAACACTGTGTTTGCAGCTTCTTTCCTTCTTTCATGCTCAAATTCAGAAGCTTAGTAAGCAGTTGATTGTTTTTCCCTTTCTCTTAGTCCCTTTTTTTCCAAATGTGTCCCATCTACCATGTATTTTATATCTACAGAGGGTTTCGGACAGGGCAAGGAAATAGCAACTGCATGTCCATGTAGTAGTGGGGCATTGACATTGTGGTTGATATTCCCTTTAGTATTTGTAATTCTTTATCTTTTGATTATTTGAGATTATCTGTCATATCTAAAATGTCTCCATATAAGAAGGAAAAATCGTTGTTGCAATCAGTATACCATTGACAAAGTGTTCCCGTGACTCTATTTTAGCTTCATGTTGGGAACCAGAGCGACTTTTAGTTTGCCAATTTTGGACTTTCTAATACTTTTTATTTAAAGAACATTGTAGCTGGCACAGTGGCTCATGCCTGTAATCCCAGCACTTTGGGAGGCCAAGGCGGGTGGATCATTTGAGGTCAGGAGTTCGAGACCAGCCTGGCCAACATGGTGAAACCTCATCTCTACTAAAAGTACAAAAATTAGCTGGACGGTAGTGGTACATGCCTATAATGCGAACTACTCAGGAGGCTACGGCAGGAGAATCACTTGAGCCTGGGAAGCGGAGGTTGCAGTGAGCCGAGATCACACCATTGCACTCCAGCCTGCGTGACAGAGTGAGACCCTGTCTCAAAAAAGGCATTGTGATAGCTAAGCACAAAATATTTGCTTTGAGTAGCATGTTCTTTAGAATAGTCAATTTTTTATTTAATGACCTTTTATCCATTGTACCATTCTTTGCAAGTACCTTAAGTACTTAATATATTTAATCTCTTTTTTTCTCTCTGTGTTTAGTTGACACATGTTGGGCATTTACTAGACTACCAAAGGCTGTATATTTTTAGCCTACACGAAGATTAATATGACCCATATTTCCATTAGGAACCATACTAACAGAAATGCTGATAATACTGTACTTTGTTCCTGACCACAGCAGGAATATATACAATGACTCAATAGCAAAAGAAGTAAGGATGAGATGACCTGTTCTCAGACTATTTCTACTCCTATCCTTAGTTGGGATTCATACAACCCAGCCTTTATCTTGCTGCTCTTAGTGGTCCCTGCCTGACCTGGCTTGAAAGCTTCCTAGCTGTGTCTATAGCTATGTTTGACTTGACCCTAGAGGAAACAACACTCAGAAGTGAGTTCAAGTATCATCTGAACTAATCCTACCTGGGCTTATTTTGAAGTACTGGGAGTCTCAGAGCCCTTGACTAGAAATAGTTTTTTTAAAGGGAGTTTGGGTTATCTAAAGGAAGGTAAAGATCTTTGAATGGAATAGAACCTTTTGTCCAGGCTCTCCTTCCACGTCCTGACTTCTGACTCTCCTGTCCTCCTCTGTTCTTTCATGTCTCCTCCCTTGGACTTGTGATCATTTTTAATATGAAAACTCTTTACAGTGATTTAAATATTCATCTTTCCTGCTCATAGTTGAGTGTAGAGGTTGTTTATGAGATAAAGAATTGGAAAAAAGTCCATTGCCTTTTTTCTAAATACTTATCTCAGTAGAACATTCAGATTCAACTCTAGAAGTCAGGTGTTAGAAGTAAGTTAGCAGTCTTTTGGTGAGTGCTTATTCCTACTTGTTGAAATCCCTCATAGGCTAGGGGAAACAGAGGCCCATGAGGTTGTGTTATAGCCAGGGTGCTCTGCATCTCTATACCCTGAGGGGGTGATACCTTGATAGTTACGCATTTTACATTTTTAACGATTTTCTTGCCCTTTGTTCACCATATGACACTAGCACTTGGTTTTGGACTGATTTATACCCATACCTCCAGCCCCATTTCCAAGCAGCATAGCAGGAAACCAGACTGTGCCAGATACTGTCAGCCCACCCCTCTGTGTTTCATGAAAACATTATCTTAAGGCTAAACAGAGCAGCCCTCATAGAACTCTTTGCACTCCATAAACATATGGCAGAGGCATTGACACAGAAGCCCTGCTATGGGAAAATAAGTAAGTTCTTAAACTGTGGGAAGGGCACAAAGGTAATTTTAAAATCTTTCATAACCCTAGCACTTGAGAATGTGAAAAATGGTAAGTCTCATCCTTTGTAAGGTAAAAACAAAATAAAATCCCAACTGTTTCCCCTCTGATTTTTAAAAATCTACCCTAGATTGCTTCTAAAATTAATAACTGTGGATTTGCTATATCTGAGACTTTTGTTGGTGTGGAAAAGCTGTTTTCACATTGCCACTTTAATTTTATCTATTTTTATTTATTTATTTTTTTGAGATGGAGTTTTGCTCTTGTTGCCCAGGCTGGAGTGCAATGGTGTGATCTTGGCTCACCGCAACCTCCGCCTCCCAGGTTCAAGCAGTTCTCCTGCCTCAGCCTCCTGAGTAGCTGAGATTACAGGCACGTGCCACCACGTCCAGCTAATTTTGTATTTTTAGTAGAGACGGGGTTTCTCCGTGTTGGTCAGGCTGGTCTTGAACTCCTGACCTCAGGTGATCCGCCTGCCTCGGCCTCCCAAAGTGCAGGGATTACAGGCATGCGCCACTGCGCCCAGCCTGCCACTTTAATTTTCTTTCTTTTTTTATTTCGTTGAGACGGAGTTTCACTCTTGTTGCCTGGGCTGGAGTGCAGTGGTGCTATCTTGGCTCACTGCAACCTCCGCCTCCCAGGTTCAAGAGATTCTCCTGCCTCAGCCTCCCAAGTAGCTGGGACTACAGGCATGCGCCACCATGCCTGGCTAATTTTGTATTTTTAGTAGAGATGGGGTTTCTCCATGTTGGTCAGGCTGGTCTCGAACTCCTGACCTCAGGTGATCCACCCACCTCGGCCTCTCAAAGTGCTGTGATTACAGGCGTGTGCCACTGCGCCTGGCCACCACTTTAATTTTCTAGGCATCTGTCATCTGCTTTCTAAACAACAGCATTCCAGCTCATAGTTTTTTTTATTAATAAAATTTTTTATTTATAAAAAAATAAATTTATTTATTATTTTTATTTTTATTTATTTTTTGAGATGGAGTCTCGGCTGTGTCACCCAGGCTGGAGTGCAGTGGCGTGATCTCGACTCACTGCAATCTCCACCTCCCAGGTTCAAGCAATTCTCCTGCCTCAGCCTCCCAAGTAGCTGGGATTACAGGCACCTACCATCATGCCCGGCTAATGTTTTTTTGTATTTTTAGTATAGATGGGGTTTCACCATGTTGGCCAGGCTGGTTTCTAACTACTGACTTCAAGTGATCCGCCCGCTTCGGCCTCCCAAAGTGCTAGAATTACAGGTGTGAGCTATCGCGCCCAGCCAAAATTTATGTTTAGACATTCTTTGTATTGTCTGCTGGTGGAGGCCCTGCTTTAGCGACCAGAAAGACACCATATTTAGTGGGAATATTAATGAGGTTACGGTGGTTTTTAGGCCTGGCTAGATGTACTGTATGACACATGCCAAGAAGATTATGATCACATTATGTTTAAAACCTTTTAGCACACCAGATAAATGGGCTTTCCAAGAAGCTATGTTGCTCCAGATGTTAGGAGATGGCCTAAGTCAGCCAGGGCCCTTTCATGGGGTGCCCAGGTTCACATTAAGACCAGATCTGAAAACAGGGACATTTATACTCAACCCTTAATTTTATTTATTTACTTATTTATTTATCTATCTATCTGTCTATCTATTTATTTTTGGAGATGCTGTTCAGGCTAGACTTGAACTCCTGGGCTCAAGTGCATCAGCCTCCCAAGTAGCTGGGATTACAGGCACACCTCACCATACCCAGCACAACCCTTAATTTTTAAAACATTTTTCCCTTAAATAGTTCTAAAACCAAGTTTTTAGTGCTGCTCTTTTCCTAGCTATTGCCTAGTATATTTTTTAAAAAGGAGAACTTTGATACATTATTACTGATCTCTGCTTGATTTGACTCTAAAGAGTCATAGTTTCAGGATTTTGGCTGAGCTGACTTTTTTTTTTGAGACGAGGTCTCACTCTGTCACCCAGTTTGGAGTGCAGTGGTGCAGTCTTAGCTCACAGCAACTCCTGCCTTCCAGACTCAAGTGATTCTCACACCTCAGCCTCCCGAGTAGCTGGAACCACAGGAGTGCACCACCACGCCTGGCCAATTTTTTGTGTTTTTGATAGAGGTGGGGGGGTCTCAGCATGTTGCCCAGGCTGGTCTCGAACTCCTGAGCTCAAATGATCTCTGCGCCTCGGCCTCCCAATGTGCTGGGATTATAGGTGTGAGCCACTGCACCTGGCCGAGCTGACTTTTTAAAGGACAGGCAAAACCCAGGTGTGAGTTCAAATTATGACTTGAACTGATTCTAAAAGGGCTCATGTTAAAGCACTGAGTCCCAGATGTACTCTTTAAATGAAGCTATTGTAGTTTAAATGTAATTTATTAAACTTATTTGAGGTGCTATGTTCCCTTAGATTTTCTCAGACCTCAGGAATGTGTCTAAAAAAAACAGTGAACTGGGGTTGAAATTTTCCTCTATTGGTCAGAAATAATACTCATTTTAGAAATGCTCTTTAGCCAGGTGTGGTGGCTCATGCCTGTAATCCTAGCACTTTGGGAGGCCAAAGCGGGCAGATCACTTGAGGCCAGGAGTTCAAGAACAGCCTGGCCAACATGGTGAAACACCATCTCTACTAAAAATACAAAAATTAGCCAGGCATGGTGGCACATGCCTGTAATTCCAGCTACTCAGGCGGCTGATGCACGAGAATCACTTGAATCCAGGAGATGGAGGTTGCAGTGAGCCAAGATCACGCCACTGCACTCCAACCTGGGTGACAGAGCGAGTGACCCTGTCTCAAAAGTAAAATTAAAAATTAAAAAGTAAAGAAATTCTCTTCTCTTGATTGAGTCATATATTTGCAACCTTCTTAACTAATACATTGATTACCCAATATGGGGGACATTATCTATCATGGCAGTGAGCTCTGGTTATCTTGTGTCTAGACTTAGCTCTGTTGTGTTGCCTTTAACAATTGAAAATGTTGTGTCAACAGCTTGCTTATGTTATCAGTTGATTTCTCACTTCTCTTTATCATTGATAACTACTTTGTATGGTCTGATTTCTCGAAGTAACCTAGTGAGTTAAAAAAGAAAAGTTCAAAGAAACTAAATTCCTCATTACTGAGGTATACCTCTTTAATGAATATAATTCATTCCTAAGAGCTATCAGAGTATTTCTGAAACACACGGTATATTGAGCTCACATTAAACAGTGACCACGGGACAGCCTGTAGTTGGTGGAGTTTCTACTTCTGATCCTGGAAATGCTGTGGATGTCTATGGCCATATTATAGATGTCTCTATTGTGAATCATGGCCTCCTTTCAGCCAGCATAGTGTAGGATCTCCAAGTGAGTCAGGTCCTTCTGACAATGTCATGTCCTTCTAAAGTGAGGTGCTCAAAATGGAAAGCCAGAGTTGAGGTTTCTTACCCAGAGTACAGCTGGCTATTCCTTTCAGTGGTCTAAATATTTTGCCTCTGTTGATAAAGCCTGACAATGCAATGGCCCCTTGTAGCATTTGGCCTAAATCTCTGGGTAGTCTGGAGAGAGACAGAAGGTACTCACTCAAGTCCCTGTGTCCAGTAGTTTACCCCAACAATGTGATTATGAGAGCCTCTCCTTTGAAGCCAGAAGAGGAACCCAACCTCAGAGCTAATGTTTTCCATTCAAGTAGCCCCCATACTACTTCTCACCTACTCTTATCTTCTGGGTTCTCTGAAATCACCACTGGAGCCAGTATTCTCTGGATTGACCTCTGTTTGCTAGATTTCTCTTAAGCACAGAGGTGCTCATGTCATTATCTCTTTCCTCTGATATAGTATGGCAACTCTACACATCTCTTCTGCCCTTCACACCCATGACCTCGAGTTCATTGTTTTCCTTCTTATGACCTGCAACAGATCCTTAGATTAGGTTTGTTCTTTTGTCAGCCTCTTCATATTCCTGATTCTTTGAGTTAAAGCCTTGCTTGATGTGCTGCTTAACTACATCTTCTTTACACTTTGACTTACCAATTTTTTGCCAATTTTTTTCTTTCTTTCTTTTTTTGACCCAATACTACACTTTGGCTGTGTGCTGCCAATTTTTCTGACTAGATACCAGCCTTAGATTTATTCCTATTAAATTATATCGCTTCACTTTGCTTCTTTTTCCAGCTTGTCTACTTTGATTCTGTTATCTGAAATCCTTGTTTCTACTTGCCTTCTAGTCACTCATAAGCATGCTTTACATGCCTGAGGATAACTAGATATCTGACTGATTTTTTTTTTTTTTTTTTGGATACTGAGTCTCGCTCTGTCACCAGGCTGGAGTGCAGTGGTGTGATCTTGGCTCACTGCAACCTCTGCCTCCTGGGTTCAAGCTATTCTCCTGCCTCAGTCTCCCAAGTAGCTGAGACTATAGGTGCACGCCACCACACCTGGCTAATTTTTGTATTTTTAGTAGAGACGGGGGTTTCACCATGTTGGACAGGATGGTCTCAATCTCTTGACCTCATGATCTGCCTGCCTTGGCCTCCCAAAGTGCTGGGATTACAGGCGTGAGCCACTGGGCCCGGCCGGTGTCTGACTGATTTATTTGGTTGTTCCCACCACCAAAGACAGACTGTAACAGAGGCCAGTCTTTGGCTGTCCTTAATAGAACTTTTAGTACATAACTCAAACTTAGCCTGACCTTGGCCAATGCCTCCTTTCTATTACTACAACTTTTGAGGTCTGAGAAGGAATTCTGCACCTGCGAATAGTTTACCGTCTCCCTAGTGTCTATTCTCTGCCACTAAGAGTTGTTTAGCCATTGCTTTATTTACTTCAGGAGGTCAGTTTTTTGAGTAATAACAAAATGACTGCAGACGGAAATATTTTCTCTAGCTTGTTAGAAACAAAGCAATTAAGCATTGAGATCAGTTTGTTAAAAAGTATGGCTTTCTCTTTGTCTGTAGCATTCTAAATATATTATTCCCTTTACCAACTTCTCTAGCCACTCATCTAAGGCTCCATATCAATCCATCTTATCCTTAGTGGTTACAAGCTCATCAGTAAATTACATGTATTCTTCAGCGTCTTTGGGTATAGTCATCTCCATTAGTCTTATGAGTAGGAATCTAAGTGTCTCTCCATAGGTAGTTCTCATCTCCTTTGCCTGCAAGGCCCTTTGAAACAGAGGTTCAGCTTAACGATCTGATCAGCTCTGCATGGGACTCTAGTATTTGAGCTTTAATGGTAATATAGATCAGTAACGTGATCTCACCAGACTGGTATGTCCAAAGTATCATAGGTTAATGATATTCCAGGTAATCGTAGTGGTTAACAGATAAGCCGGTTTTTATTTTGTTATGTATTTGTTTGTTGGGAAAAATAGAGTTAATTTGGATAATCTACTAAAATATTAGGTAATAGTATAGATGGGACTGGGATATGGCAAAAACCACAAATGGTTTGGGAATGCTTTTCAGAAACTGTTTTATAGAGCATAAGTTATTTTAGGAAAGAACTTTGTATTGGTCTACAATTCATTTCAGTTTTAATAAGGTGGCTGACAAGGAACAGGCACTCCATAAATACTAGTCATGTGGGTGAATCCACTTGACCCAAAATAATCACCCTTCAGTACGAGCCAACCTAAACACCCATCTCCTTCATGCAGCTACTTCTCTTTTGTTTTTTTGTTTGTTTGTTTTTGGTTCCTTATGTCCTTTTATTCTTTAACAATTTATTTTATTTTCTATTTTTGTTGGCAATTTTAGCTGGGATTATAGGTGTGTGCCACCATGCCTGGCTAATTTTTTTTTTTTTTTTTTTTTTTTGAGACAGGGTCTCAATCTGTTGCTCAGGCTGGAGTGCAGTGGTGTGATCTCGGCTCACTGCAACCTCCGCTTCCCAGGTTCAAGTGATTTTCTTGCCTCACTCAGCCTCTGGAGTAGCTGGAATTACAGGCGCCACCACCGCACCTGGCTAATTTTTGTATTTTCAGTAGAGATTGGGTTTCACCATGTTAACCAGACTGGTCTCAAACTCCTGACCTCAAGTGATCCACCTGCTTCCACTTCCCAAAGTGTTGGGATTACAGATGTGCACCACTGTGCCAAGCCAAATTTTTATACATAGTGGGTGTAGATAGTAGATATTTTGATATAGGTATACAATGTGAAATAAGCACATCATGGAGAATGGGGTATCCATCCCCTCAAACATTTATCCTTTGACTTACAAACAATCCAATTACACTCCTTATTTTAATATACAATTAAGTTATTATTGACTATAGTCACCCTGTTGTGATATGAAATAGTAGGTCTTATTCATTCTTTCTGATTTTTTTGTACCCATTATCCATCTCCATCTCCTGCCCCACCACAGCTTCCCACTACATTTCCCAGCCTATCCTTCTACTCTCTATGTACATGAGTTCAATTGTTTTGATTTTTAGATCCCACAAATAAGTGAGAACATGTGATGTTTGTCTTTCTGTGTCTAGCTTATTTCACTTAACATAGTGATCTCCAGTTCTATCCATGTTGTTGCAAATGGCTGGATCTTATTCTTTTTTATGGCTGAATGGAACTCCATTGTGTATATGTTCCACATTTGCTTTATCTATTCATATGTTGTTGTTGTTGTTGTTGTTGTTGTTGTTTTGAGACAGAATTTCGCTCTTTTCGCCCAGGCTGGAGTGCAGTGGCGCGATCTTGGCTCACTGCAACCTCCACCTCCCGGGTTCAAGCGATTCTTCTGCCTCAGTGTCCCTAGTAGTTGGGATTACAGGCACCCGCCACCACACCCAGCTAATTTTTGTATTTTTAGTAGAAACAGGGTTTTACCATGTTGTCTAGGCTGATCTCGAACTCCTGACCTCAGGTGATCCACTTGCCCTGGCCTCCCAAAGTGCTGGGATTACAGGTATGAGCCATCGTACTCGGCCCATTCATCTGTTGATGGACACTTAGGTTGCTTCCAAATTTTAGCTATTGTGAACAGTGCTGCAACAAACATAGGAGTGCAGATATCTCTTCGATAGACTGATGTCCTTTCTTTTGGGTATATACCCAGCAGTGGGATTGCTAAATCATATGGTAGCTCAATTTTTACTTTTCTAAGGAAACTCCAAACTGTTCTCCGTGGTGGTTGTACTAATTTTCATTCCAACCAACAGTGTACAAGGGTTCCCTTTTCTCTACATCCTTACCAGCATTTGCTATTGCCTGTCTTTTGGATATAAACCATTTTAACTGAGATGAGATGATATCTCATTGTGGTTTTGATTTGCATTGCCCTGATGATCAGTGATGTTGAGCACCTTTTCATATTCCGTTTGCCATCTGTATGTCTTCTTTTGAGAAATGTCTGTTCAAATCTTTTGCCCATATCTGATTGGTTTATTAGATTTTTTTCCTATAGAGTTGTTTGAGCTCCTTACATATTCTGGTTATGAATCCCTTGTCAGATGGGTAGTTTGCAAATATTTTCTCCCATTCAGTGGGTTGTCTCTTTGTTGATTTTATCCTTTGCTGTGCAGAAGTTTTTTAACTTGATGTGATCCTATTTGTCCATTTTTGCTTTGGTTGTCTGTTTGTTGGGGGGTTTTGCTCAAGAAATTTTTGCCAAGACCAATGTCCTAAAGATTTTTCCCAGTGTTTTCCTTTAGTAGCTTCATAGTTTGAGGTCTTAGATTTAAGATTTTAATCTATTTTGATTTATATATATATTTTTAGACAAGGTCTTCCTCTGTCACCCAGGCTAGAGTGCGGTGGCATGATCTTGGCTCACTGCAACCTCCACCTCCTGGATTCTCGTGCCTCAGTCTCCCAAGTAGCTGGGGTTACAGGTGTGCGCCACCACACCTGGCTAATTTTTTTATATTTTTGGTAGAGATGGGGTTTCACCATGTTGACCAGGCTGGTCTCAAATTCCTGACCTCAAGTGATTCACCCACCTTGGCCTCCCAAAGTGCTAGGATTACAGGAGTGAGCCACTGCACTCAGCCGAGGGTTTTTATCATGAAGGGATTTTGAATTTTATCAAATACTTTTTCTGCATCAATTAAAATGATAATATGGTTTTTATCCTCCATTCTGTTGATATGATTGATTTTTTTTTTTTTTTTTTTTTTTTTGAGGAGTCTCGCTCTGTCGCCAGGCTGGATTACAGTGGCGCGATCTTGGCTCACTGCAACCTCCGCCTCCCGGGTTCAACTGATTCTCCTGCCTCAGCCTCCCCAGTAGCTGGGAGTACAGGCACATACCACTATGCCCAGCTAATTTTTGTATTTTTAGTAGAGACAGGGTTTCACCATGTGGGTCAGGCTGGTCTCAAGTTCCTGACCTTGTGATTTCTGATTTTATTTATTTGAATCTTTTCTTTTTCTTAGTCTGGCTAAAAGTTTGTCAGTTTTGTTTAACTTTTCTATTGTCTTTTTCATTTCAATTGCATTTTATTTCTACTCTGATCTTTATTATTTCTTCTATTAATTTTGGGTTTCGTTCTCCCTTGTGTTTCTAGTTAAGTTTCATCATTAGATTGTTTTTTTGAAGTTTTTCCCCCTTTTTGATGTAGGCTTACACTATAAACTTTCCTCTTAGTACTGCTTTTGCTGTATCCATAGGTTTTGGTATGTTGTGTTTTCATTATCATTTGTTTCAAGAAAATTTTCAGTTTCCTTCTTAATTTCTTCATTGACCCACTGGTCATTCAGGAGCATATTGCTTAATTTCCTTGTATTTGTTTTTTCTTTGTTTTGTTTTGTTTTTTTTTTTTTTGACAGAGTTTCACTTTTGTCACCCAGGCTGGAGTGCAATGGCGCAATATCTCGGCTCACTGTAACCTCCACCTCCCAGGTTCAAGCGATTCTCCTGCCTCAGCTTCCAGGTAGCTGGGATTACAGGCATGTGCTACCATGCCTGGCTAATTTTGTATTTTTAGTAGAGACGGGGTTTCACCATGTTAGTCAGGCTGGTCTCAAACTCCTGACCTCAAGCGATCCACCTGCCTTGGCCTCCCAAAGTGCTGGGATTACAGGCGTGAGCCACTGTGCCCCACTCATGTATTTGTATAGTTTCCAAAATTCCTTTTGTTATTAATTTCCAGTTTTATTCCATTGTGGTTACAGAAGATGCTTGATATTATTTCAATTTTTTTGAATGTTTTAAGACTTACTTTGTGACCTAACATATGATCTATCCTTGAGGATGATCCGTGTGCTGAGGAAAAGAACGTGTATTCTGTAGCTTTTGGATGAAATGTTCTATAAATATCTGTTAGATCCCTTTGTTCAATAGTGTAGATTAAATCTGCATCTTTCATCAATAAAGATGTTTCTTTATTGATTTTTGGTCTAGAAGATCTAGCCAGTGATGAAAGTAGGGTGTTGAAGTCTCCAGCTATTATTGTATTGGAGCCTATCTTTCTCTTTAGCACTAATATTTGCCTTCTATATCTGGGTGCTCCAGTGTTGGGTGTATATATATAATTAATTTATATATATATATATGTATTTTTGAGATGGAGTCTTGTTCTGTCACCCAGGCCAGAGTGCAGTGGCACGATCTCAGCTCACTGCAACTTCCACCTCTGGGGTTTAAGTGATTTTCCTGCCTCAGCCTCCTGGGTAGCTGGGATTACAGTTACTTGCCACCATGCCTGCTAATTTTTTTTGTATTTTTTAGTAGAGACAGGGTTTTGCCGTGTTGGCCAGGCTAGTCTCAAACTCCTGACCTCAGGTGATCCACCCACCTTGGCCTCCCAAAGTACAGGGATTACAGGCATGAGCCACTGTGCCCGGCCCGATATTTAAAATTGTGATATCCTTTTGTTGAAGTGACCCCTTTATCATTATATAGTGACCTTTGTCTCTTCTTTGAGTTTCCTCAGCACAACTATTTTGAATTCTCTGTCTGAAAGGTCACATATCTCTTTTTCTCCAGGATTGGTCCCTGGTGCCTTATTTAGTTTATTTGGTGAGGTCATGTTTTCCTGGATGGTGTTGATGCTGGTAAATGTTCTTTGGTGTCTGGGCATTGAAGAATTAGATATTCGTTGTAGTCTTCACTGTCTGGGCTTATTTATACCTGTCCTTCTTGGGAAGGTTTTCCAGATATGTGAAAGGACTTGGGTGTTGTATTCTAAGCTGTTTCTGCTTTAGGGGTCACCCATGCCCAGTAATGCTGTGGTTCCTGCAGACTCATAGACGTGCTGCCTTGATGGTCTTGGGCAAGATCTGGGAGAATTCTCTGCATTACCAGGCAGAGATTCTTGTTCTCTTCCCTTACTTTCCCAAACGAACAGTCTCTCTGTTCTCAGCCACCTAAAGCTGGGGGTGGAGTGACACAAGCACCCCTGTGGCCACCACCACTCTGACTGTGCTGTGTCCGACCTGAAGCCGGCACAGTACTGGCTTTTGCCTAAGGCCTGCCATAACCACGCCCTGGTTACTGCCTGTGTTCGCTCAGGGCCCTGGGGCACTACTATCAGCAGGTGGCAAAGCCAGCCAGGCTTGTGGCTTTCCCTTTAGGGCAGCGAGATTCCCCAAGCCTCTGGGCAGACTCAGAGGTGCTCTCCGGGCATCTGATTGTACTTAAGTGGAAAACCTTAGAAGTCTACCTGGTATTCTATTGTATTGTGACTGAGCTGGTACTCAAACCACAATTGCAGTCTTTCCCACTCTTCCCTCCCCTTTCCAAAGGCAGAGGAGTCTTACTTTTCAGCCACCGCCACCCCAAGCCATGAGAAGTACTGCCAGGCCGTTAAGGCCCTAGGGCTCTTAAGTCAGCTCGTGGTAAGCACTGCCTGGCCTGCAACCCATATTTCAGGGCACTAGGCTCCCCTCTGGCCCAGGGCAGGTCCAGAAATGCCATTCAAGAGTCAAGTCCTAGAGTTGGGGACCCCAGGAGGCTGCCCAGTGCTCTACCCAACTGTGGCCGTACTGGTACCTGAAGCCAGCAAGTCTCAGAGGCTCACCCAAGGTCCTGAGTGTCACTGCTGGCTATTCAGGGCCCAAGGGCTCTTCAGCTAGCAGGTAATGAATGCAGCCAGGACTGGGTCCTTCCTTCAAGGCAGCGGGTTCCCTTCTGGCCCAAGGTGTGTCTAGAAATGTCACCTGGGAGGTAGGGCCTGGAAAAGGGACTTCACAACTCTGACTGAGCCCTATCCTTCTGTGGCTGAGCTGGTATCCAAGATGCAAGACGAAGCTCTTCCCACTTTTTCCTCTCCTCTCTTCAAACTGAAGGAAGAGGTCTCTTTTGGAGCCATGAGCTGTGCAGCCTGGGGTTAGGGCAGGGGTGATGCCACCACTCCCTTGACTGATGTCTCAGTAGTCCACGTGCCCCCCGAATCCACTGTCTCTGGGCCTAGTTCAGCACTAGGACTCACCTAAGTGTTGCAGTCCTTATGGCCTAGACGGACTTTCAAGCTGATTTAGAGACACAGAGCACTGTAGCCCACAGTGGCGAGGTTTGGGGGAACTCAATTTCCCACTGCTGGAATCAGAGATTCCCCTCAGGCTTGGGCTGGTTTAAATGTGTGGTGATTCGGGACTATTTTTCTGACTCCTCAGTGCTTCTTTCAGCAATATGAAGATAAAACCAGGTACTACGAGGGCCTACCTGATTTTTGGCTCTTCTAAAGGTATTTTTTTCTGTGTAGATAGTTATTAACTTCCTGTTCTTGTGGGGCATGGGTCGGGTGGAGGTTGATGGCTGGAGACTTCTATTCTTCCATCTTGCTCTGCCTGTCTTCTGTTGATTTTAGTCCAGAAATACTGTTTGACTGTTGCTGTTTGAGAGGTCGTAGTAGCTAACTTGCACATCTGTGTTTGTGGAGCATCGTGGTGTGTGTCTTGTTTTTGGGCAAGCCTCTGCTCTTCAGACAACACCTCATGAACAGGTGCAGGAGCAGCTCTGCAGGGACAGCACCCTCGCTCATCTGGAAGACTGCCCTCTGGAAGCTTTCAGGAAAGGCCTGTGAGAGCACAGTCACAATCCAAAAGCCACGTTCTTTGTTTATTCTTACTATTATTACATATATATTTTTGAGACAGGGTCTCACTGTGTCACCCAGGCTGGAGTACAATGACACAATCTTGGCTCACTGCAGCTTCTATCTCTTGGGCTCAAGGGATCTTCCCGCCTCAGCCTCCCAAGTAGCTGGGACTACAGGTGCATACCACAACACATAGCTAATTTTTTTGTTGTTGTTGCCCAGGCTAGTCTCGAACTCCTGGGCTCAAAGGATCCTCCTGCCTCACCCTTCCAAGGTGTTGGGATTACAGGTATGAGCCACTGCACCCAGCCTAATTTTTTTTCACCATATTAAGAGTCATATCTATTGGCATTTAATGTTCAGCTCTTCACAAACTTGATTTTTCTAGCTTTCTAGGCAAAACGAAAATGATGGGAAATTGCAAACTTAAAAGAGGTGTTTGGAAGGTGTTTTAGATATGATAGCAGACCACCAGCTTTTGAAGGGGGCCGACAGAAAAAGTGAAAACTCTCTACTGCATTGTATTACTTGGCATTCCTTATGAAGAATGTTCGTAATGTCTCCTGCTTAAGAGGGGGTGGGGGACTAGTACATTTTAGCAAGATTTTCATCAAAAAACATCAACATTCAAGATATGTTGGCACCAAAAAGGAGAAGTGCCTGGTTTCTGGAAGAATAACTTGAGGTATATGTTATTCCCTAAGAGAGCTGGTAAATAAGGCATCACTCTGTGCCTCTGGCCTCGAGGCAGTTATGAAAACCTTCATGACACATCTGAAATACTGTGTAGACTAGATCCCTCAAAACCCTTCAGGCAGTAAGGAGCATTGTTACCAAGCTTAGTTGGAAGCCCAAATAGACAGAAGGTGCTGTTTTATGAATACTGCATTTTCAAATATCAGCACAAATGTATTACATGACCTTACGTATGTTTGTTAAGCATTTTACAGCTTGCAGTAGGTATTTGTATCCATCATTCCACTTGGTCCTAATATCCCTGTGTAATGGAAATCTCTTC
Source organism: Pan troglodytes (assembly GCF_028858775.2). NCBI lineage: Eukaryota > Metazoa > Chordata > Mammalia > Primates > Hominidae > Pan > Pan troglodytes. The sequence goes on along the minus strand of NC_072406.2, from coordinate 104,296,279 downwards.
TCATCAACTGATGGAGCACTAATTAAGTCTTTTTCATGGCTGCATGATATTCCATGGGAATAGATAACCCACACTTTATTCAAGTGTTTCCCTGTAGGTAGACATTTACTTTGCTTCTGATTTTTTGCCATTGTGGACAAGTCTTGCAATGGATATACTTTACATATGTCCTCACATCTGGTGGCTCTATTTCCAAGCATTGGGATTACAGCAGGAACAATATCCAACTGTGGGATTCTTGGGTCGAAGGGTATACATATTTTTAATTTGAATAATTTGCTAGTTTGCTTTTCAAAAATGTTGTAGCAGGCCAGGTGTGGTGGCTCACTCCTGTAATCCCAGCACTTTGAGAGGCCAAGGCAGGTGGATCACCTGAGGTCAGGAATTTGAGACCAGCCTGGCCAACACGGTGAAACCCCATCTCTACTAAAAATATAAAAATTATATTTGGGTGTGGTGATGGGCGCCTGTAATCCCAGCTACTTGGGAGGCGGAGGCAGGGGAATCGCTTGAACCTGGGAGGTGGAGGTTGTGGGAGGTGGAGGTTGCAGTGAGCTGAGATTGCGCCATTGCACTCCAGCCTGGGCAACAAGAGTGAGACGCCGTCTCAAAAAAAAAAAAAAGATGTAGCAATTCATATTTCTATCAGCAAATGATGAGAAATAGTTATCAGTCTTTTAAATGTTTGCCAGTCTGATGAGAATAAAATGGCATCAGTTTTTCTCCTGACTACGAGTAAATATGAACATCTTTTTTTTTTTTCTTTAAGAGCCAGGGAAACAGTATGCTGCTCAGGCCAGGCTTGAACTCCTGGGCTCAAGTGATCCTCTCACCTCAGCCTCCTGAGTAGCTGGGATTGCAGCTGCTTCCCACCACAACCAGCTAATACAAATATTTTTATGTGAATTGTCTGTGAATTCTTATGTGAATTATTCTCTATGCATTTCCCCATTGAGTTGTATATCTCCAAAGAAGATATACAAATGGACAACAAGCACATGAAAAAAATGCTAAACATTGTCAGTCATTAGAAAAATGCAAATCAAAACCACAATAAGATACTATTTCGACCAGGCATGGTGGCTTACGCCTGTAATCCCAGTACTTTGGGAGGCTGAGGCAGGCAGATCACCTGAGGTCAGGAGTTTGAGACCAGCCTGGCTAACATGGTGAAACCCCGTTTCTACTAAAAATACAAAAAATAAGTCGAGTGTGCCAGGCATGGTGGCTCACGCCTGTAATCCCAGCACTTTGGGAGGCCGAGGCGGGTGGATCACGAGGTCAGGGTATCGAGACCATCCTGGCTAACACAGTGAAACCCCGTCTCTACTAAAAATACAAAAAATTAGCCAGGCGTGGTGGCGGGTGCCTGTAGTCCCAGCTACTCAGGAGGCTAAGGCAGGAGAATGGCGTGAACCTGGGAGGCAGAGCTTGCAGTGAGCCGAGATCGTGCCACTGCACTCCAGCCTGGGCGACAGAGCAAGACTCCATCTCAAAAAAAAAGAAAAAAGAAAAAAATTAGCCGAGCGTGGTGGCGCACTCCTGTAATCCCAGCTACTCGCGAGGCTGAGGCAGGAGAATCACTTGAACCTGGGAGGCAGAGTTTGCAGTGAGCCAAGATCGCACCACTGCACTCCAGCCTGGCGACAGAGTGAGACTCCATCTCAAAAAATAATAATTAAAAAAATAATAATAAAGTTAATGATGTTTCTTTTCTAAAGTTTTAGGAAAGGAAAGTGGGTGAGAACGTGGTAACTTTTTTCTTTTTTTGGTTTTCAGTCATGCAGCTTTGCTTCGTTTAGATTTAAAAAGGTTCCCTAAAGGGCTATGATGAAAAGTTGTCTTCTATTGAAGTTTCCAGTGTTGGGGGGAGATTAAGGCAACAGAGAAAGTTCCAAAAATAAAAAAGCCCCAGTTATTATAGTAGCTTCTTAACACCTCAGCTGTGAGTCCCTTTTCCTCTCCAGTCCATGGTATGCAATGTTGGGGTGTTAGTCTCAGGGAGCTGTGTCATTACGACACTGAGGTGCACAGCCTCACAGCAGCATCTCCCTTCAGCTCCTCCCATATTCATTGTGCCTCTTGCCCTCGGGCCTGGCTTCAGCCACAGCATCTCCCACAAGGATGTGCCTGCCTCCTCCTGCTTATGGCCTTTGTCCTGGCTGCTTCCTCTCCCTGCAATGTTCTTCTTTGCCTGCATTGTCAGATGCTGCCCGGCTTTCAGGATTCAGCTCATATGCTTTGACGTGCACAGCCCCTCTTAATCCTCCCCAGCACCCTTTGATGTAAACACTGTTATACCCATTTACAGATTACACAAATGTGTGTGTGTAATGTGTTTATGTGTGTGTAAACATACCCATTTTACAGATACAGTGATAGAGCAAACAGAGGCACAGAGATTTTAAGAATTTGTCTAATATCACGCAAGATGTAAATCAAGGAGCTTATTCCAAAGCCCATGCTCTCAACTACCATCCAGTATCAGCAGAGTTGAAAGCAGCGTCTGATTGAGACATACGATGAAGCTATAGTGTAAACTCTCAAAAGCAAGACATGTGAGGAAGCTTTGCTAAACCATTTTTCTCTGTTTTTCCTCTTTGGGTCCAGGTTGAAGTAAAGCCATATGTGCTGGATGATCAGATGTGTGATGAGTGCCAGGGCACACGCTGTGGTGGGAAGTTTGCCCCGTTCTTCTGTGCCAACGTCACCTGTCTGCAGTATTACTGTGAATACTGCTGGGCGAGCATACATTCCCGAGCCGGGCGGGAGTTCCACAAACCGCTGGTGAAGGAGGGAGGCGACCGCCCTCGTCACGTCCCGTTCCGCTGGAGCTGAGCCACGGGCCGACCCAGCCACAAGTACTGGAGTAGATAACAAGGAGGGAAAAGAGAGGGCACTGCCTCAGGGCTTACAGTGTTCTGGAAATCTGTGCATTCGTTCTCGATTTTTAAAGAAGAATTGGGTCTTATTATTATTATTATTATTATTATTATTTACAGTCATATTACTGAACTCAGTGTCCAGTATAATGCAGAATTGCAGAGTGTAGAATGGTACTGATTTGCACTTTGATTCACACCTTTGTCTGCTTGGTACCTTAATTTTTTATACCTGATTTGTCACTCGTGACAGTATGTAGACTGCCATTCTCATCAGCGGCCGTCAGGCTACTGTCTGTGATTCTTTTGTTTGTTGTTGTGGTGGTGTTGTTCTGATTGTTTTGAACTGGAGCATGCACTTATTTTCAGAAACTTAGAGAGTTGCCCCTAGGACAAGACTTACCAAAGGTAATACTCGTGAGTAGGTGGCAGATGTAGCAAAAACTTCACAACAATTCAGCAATCATTAGCTCGGGTCACTTAGAGTAAGGATAACCCTTCATGAAAATAAGCCTTTAGTTGCTCTCTATTTTGACTTGTAAGGATACCTCATAAGCTGGATCTTTTATTTTTCCTTCATGTTTGATTTTTGTTTTGCCGAGGATTTTGGTTAGATCTTTTAGTATTATGTAAATTTATGCTGCAATAGCTTTTGCTGCTATTAAAATGGTATTATTAATACCATAATACTCTATTCAGGCTAGGATATCAATTAAACACAAAAACCCAACAACACACTTTTGTGATTTTAGGGATAGAGTCAGCTGCCGAACGGAGATCAGAATAGACTTCAGAAAGCTTCGGTGGAAGGTCACTATTTCTGACTGCATGTTTACTTAATCAGGTTGCTGCATGCAATAAATTTTATATCCAATGTCTAGTATAAAACGTTCCCACAATGCACAAATTAAGAATCTATATAAGCTATAAAAATACTCATTTTTTTAAAAAAGTTTTTTTCATTCAAAGAATTGGTAATTGACCGGAGGAAGGCATGCCTCAATAAATGGAATGCTCTGAATGGGAAGAGCCCATAACAGAATGACCTATATTACAACCGATATAAAACCTAGGTGTAGGATATTCTTCAAGCAAATTTGTGGATGGTAGATGAAGTACTTTGCGGTGCTCTGTTATATATTGTGAAATTTATTTTATATAGTAAAGTGATTATGTCTAACTGTGATCAAACTTAACTGTTTAAAGCCTCTGTCAGACATTAATGAACTTGACAGTTCATAACTGATATATTATAAACTAACACATGAGCTCTTAGTTACAATCTCTTAGTGCTTGCACCATTTTACATAGCTTCAGACCTTGTCCAGAAAACCAAAGAGCTCATCTTAGCTTACAAACACTAAGAATATATACAGGATATAGAGATAAGTTGTCAGATTGACAAACTAGGCACATTTTTAAGAAAGTTGTGTAATGGTGATGCTAAAGAAATGTCTGTACAAAATAAGATGGCCTGGGCAGAGTTGGTTGTCTGAGTGAGAAACTAACTACTTAATTCCCTGGATTTATCCTGTTAAGCTTGAGTAGAATGAAGGCCTACTAGCACTAGCGTGGTCTAGAGTGAAGGCCTGCTAGCACTAGCGTGGTCTAGAATGAAGGCCTGCTAGCACTAGCGTGGTCTAGAGTGAAGGCCTGCTAGCACTAGCGTGGACATTTTTCTAGCATTCACCCTTGGGCTGCAGATAGTAATATATAAACACACACAATGATTGCAAGACTATGTAAATCTTTTTTTAATCTTCTTCCTATGTTTTGGAATTCTGGGGACAATCTGACTGGATATGACACTGCAGAATAGATTTAAGTCGCTGTGTTTTCTGTGCTGTGATGTCCTTGTACTGTCTTAAGTTAGTGTTGCTTGTTTTTGTTTTGTTCTCCCATGTTTAGTTGCAATTACTGGCTCTCAAGCTATAGTTTGTTTTCAAAAAGGAAAAACAAAATAGTTTTTTACTGGATTAAAAATGCTTATTTTAGAATCCTCCCCTTTTTGAGGCTTTTTGGTAATAATTGCTTTTTTCCAGCCCAGGTGTGGTTTTGTTTGTTTTTTTCTATGTTTGTGGGTTTTTTTTCATCTGTACAAGAAATTTTGTTATGCACTACTACTTTTTGTATTCTAGACAGTTTTCAAAAGTTGGCAGATTTTTTTTTTTTTTTTAAGGAAAAAGGCATGCTTTCTGACTGACATGATCTTTTGCAATACCTCAATTTTGAAATATAGGAAAGAAAATGATATTTTCTAAGTAAGTTTATTCAGAAAAATATATATTAATTTAATTCTGCAAGAAAATGATTTAACAGATGGGTAACTTTATTTTTTTCATGCTTATTTGTGTTTTTTGAAAATGAAGAAGTTAGAGCTTTATAACTATAATATTAAAGATCATATCTAACCTACAGAAATCTACCTAATTATGTGAAAGAAGCAAAACTTTTTGAAGAAGCACCCCTCTTTCATGTATTAAAATAACACTGAGATTTTTTTAAAAGCTGGAAGATTGTACAGCATAAAGCTAAAGTGAAGGCAAAAAACATTGTCCTGAAGAATAGGTTACAAAAAATAAACTCCATTTGGTGCTGAAAGTTGTGAATAGATGGTGGAAACTACTTTCCCTTAATTTGTATATTTCTAATCAAGTGTTGATTGTGCGCGACTGACCAGGATTGTGAAAGAGTTCTTCTGTTTGTATTTTTTTAAAGAGAACTTTTTTAGTTTATTAAATTATAACATGTTCCCTTTTGTTTTGTAAATAAATGTGCCCCCAAGTTGTTAATGTTATATTAAAAGAGAGGGTCCTTCAAAAAAATTATTTTTTAAAACACAGAGGTGTTCTGACCTGCAACTTGACTGGGAAGCCCCTGGGTAACACAGGTCCTGCTGTGGCCTTTCCTTGGTGTGACACTTGAACTAGTCGATTTTTTGAAGGCTATAACCTAACCTCGACTATTTGTTGTTATGTGCAATACTGTTTGTACTGTTTGTATAAAAAATAGAAAAAAAAAAAGAAAAGAAAAAAGGCATAAATCTTTATTGCAGATTTATTTTCATTGCAAACTTTAGACATTGTGATTCACTGAAATCATTTTTCTACTGTCAAATATGTACCTTTTCTTCATGCTGGTATTTTTTCAATAGTAATGTAGCCTTTGTACTGAGACAAATTTTCATTGTTATTTTTAGAAAGATTTTTTGCTAAGAAAAAAATTAAACATATTTACATATTTTTCATTTTATTTCGTATTTTCTTTAAGGAGTGCTTTCTCAATCATTAATAGAGTTGTTTCTGGGAGGGACTTTCATATCTGGTCAATGTCATAATATTATTTTGTATTTTTATTGGAATAAATTAATTTTATGATGCTAATTCTTTAAAAGTTTATTTTTTTCATTTTCAGTTATTTTTGAAGCTAAAACCTTTGTAATATTGTTACTAAAGTGTCTAGTTTTTTGAAATGCAAAGCTTTATGTATTAACTTGCTGATGTGGTTTACAATAGTGTGACAACGATGAAAATGGTTGGTTATGTAAAGTGATTGGAAATGTAATGGATAATTGGGTAATAAAATGACAGAATGAGCAGAACATGTGAGATTTTGAGAAGCCTTTTCCTTTATCACAGTGGTTTAGTGTAAGACTAGGGATGTCACAGTGCAGTTCTCTAGGGATGTCACGGTGGATTTATACAACACCAGGTGCAGCCAAACCTGTGGCCCTGAGAATGAAGTCACCCAACCGAAGTACCACTGGGTTTAAAATCTGGCTAAGTCAACAGAATGTTTCATTGCTTTTTCCCCTCTAACTCTTCATTATGTCGTGTGTGTGTGTGTGTGTGTGTGTGAGAGAGAGAGAGAGAGAGAGAGAGAGAGAGAACCTGCCACCAACTGCTGTCCTTGTGTGAGACAGTGCCTTTCTCCCAGGCCGAATCTTTTATGTGCACTGACAGTGGTGATATCGGAGTCATACAGGAAGTTGCTAAGAGGACACGGCTTTCGTGGTGTACTGCAGACCTCACCTGCAGGGTCTCACTCATGCTGCCTCCCTGTAAGGCTCAGTTGGTGGCACTGAGGAAGCACACTCGGATGTCACCACTGTCTGTGGACCCTGACTATGTGTCGGGTTGCATCTTCCTCCACACCCATGCCTGCTTCCTGTTCTGGTGCCCCTTGCCTTTCATTGTGGCAACTGCGTGCATGATCTGTCTGCCTTTCTGCTGCTGCTTTTCCAACACCCTCCTCACCTGGAAGCTGGGCAGTTAAGGCACAGTCATTAATGTATCATTGCAATAGCACCTACAGTCAAAGCAAAAACTACAACTGCAAAACTGGTGTTGCGTAAACAGAACAGCCAATGACTTGCTCCAGATAGATGATATGTTTCTACTAGTGGTTGATGGCCTCTTTCAGCTCCATCGCTATGGAGGCGAGGTTCATCAATAACTCAGAGAAACTTGTGTCCAGAGTTGGTCTTGGGTATGCTCTATGTATTCAGTTTTGTAAATAATATATAGATTAGATCAAGTTGTGATGTAAAATTTTAACTCAAATTGGGTACTACTGGTTGGAATTTTACATTAACTACAAATAAATGATTAGGAACAGAAGAAAAGAAATCGGAAAATTCTTGCTTAGTGGTATAAAGATTATGCTTAGATTTCTGCCTATATCTTGTGTTTTATAGCTTGTTAGTGAGGCATGGGCTAATGCAGAATGTACTGCATTTATGCAATTAGCAAATAACTGCTAGTTTTCATTTTATCTATTATATTAGCAACAAAAATGGCATTTAACTGGGTAAAGCTCCTACCTAAATATTTGAGTATTGTGACATCTCTACTTGCAAGGTTTGAGTGAAAGATTAGTCACAGATTAGTGAAAAAAATGTATCTTTTTGTTAAAACTGGCTTATTTGAATGGATTGTTACTTTTCACTAGCTTGTATGGTATGTCAGCTAACATTTGTTTTTTTTTTTTTCTTTTATAATAACCAAACTTCTCTATCTCAGCTGCAATAGTGTTCCATCTTACCACAGAGTGTTTTAGAATTAATGCTGTTGACTTTATACCCCAAAATGGGTCAAGAAGTGGCTACATGATTAGGGGATGTTTAAATTTGTATGACGACAAAGTTAATTGCAACAAGTAGAAAACTTGGGTGCTAACACAGGATAACTTCTGCTCTTTTTCTTTCCTGGATATAGTTCTGTTGGGGTATAAAGTATTAGGTATTTGTATTTTTTGCTGTCAAAATAATGGACTTAACTTTTAGAGTGTTCACAGCTAAGATCTCTGTATTTGTTTTTCAACTAACAACTAATTTTAAATGTATTGTATCTTTTATTACCTGTTCTCTTAGATTGTTTTTTGCTAGTAACCCTTACTCAGCTTCTGCCTTTGGGGCTTGGACTAATATTGCTTGTATGGAACTACAGTACTGTGACTAAACATGGAGCTCAATGCAGCTACTGCTTACAACTGCTTAAACTTTGTAGTTTGGACTTCATTTTTTTCTGTAATAACAACTTATTAAATCTAGTTGTATGAAGTACTGACACTTGTCATCCGTTGCATTTGCTGAGGAATAACTTGGAGTATATGGTTCACATCTGGGAACATTGGTGCATTCCAATTTGCTTAACTCTTTTTTTTTGACAAATCCCTTTAAAGCAGACTAAGTACAGCAGAATTCACCCTTTCTCTGACACAAGTAACACTCGTTTATGAAAAACATGCAAGTATATTTGCAACAAAGTATTTGTTGACACATGTGAACACACCTTTTTAGAGGTGCAGTTGGGTTTTTATGCCAGACTTGCTACATGAAACCAATTCTCAAAATCGCAACCAAAACAGTGGAAAGGTAGGTGTGCCACTTCGCTTTATCTTTCACACCTGGCTCTCCGATTTTTCAGAAAATGCGTCTTTTAAAAATCCCTATCGATTTTGGGTGTGCTAGAAGCCATGTACTGACTAATCCATTTAGAAAACGGATCACAAGTGGCTGCACCAGCGAATCCCCTGCGGGGCCTTCAGAACAAGCAGGGACCAGCGTCCCCCCAGCCCGGTCCCCGAGACAGATTCACTTGGGTTAGGCTGGGGTCTGGCCACAGGTATTTTTCAACTCCCCGGCGATCACCCCCATGATAGGAAACCGCTGTGTCGGTGCCTCAGGCCCATGCAGCGCCTTCCTACGGCGGTCGAGGCCAGGCGCGCCCAGTACGCCTGGAAGAGGACGGGGCCGCTGAAGAGCCGCTCTGCAGAGCGACGTGGAGCGGCTGGGGGCGTCGGGTCTTGTCTCAGGCTCCCTCCCAGGCCGCCCCACCCATAGTCTCCTGCCCGCACCCTTTCGGTCCCCGCTCCAGGTCCCACGTTCTGCCCCTCCCGCACCCAGGGGCCCTGGCCTGGGCGGTGGCGCATTTCCTCCTGGCCGCAGCCCTGCAGGTAAGCTCACCCGGGCCGGTGACCCGCGCCCCTCCGTGCCACCGGGCCTGAAGGGCAGCTCAGGGCCCACCCTGGGGGAGTCGCTCCTGGCTCTGCGCGAGGCTCAGCTTTGCACGTTGCTCTATTCAGCACCAGCTTTCACCTGGCAGGGAGCAGGTGCCCCCTATTCATCTAGGGAAACCAGGAGGCTCAGCCCTTGTGCCGCTGGGATCGGATGGAACGTTTGGAGCTCTCTGGTCCCTTTGGTCCCCCTCCCCTGGCCCAAATGGAGAGAAAAATGTGTTTGAGCCCCTTTTAAGTCTGCTTTTATTAGAAATAATAACATACATTAAGGCCACAATTGGAATCCTACTTTCAGACGGCCGGTCTGACTAGGAGCACACATTTGTCCCTTGATTTAAAAAAAAGAAAAAGAAAAAAGGTTCTGATGTCCTAACTGTTGGTGTGAAGACGGACTAGGTAAGTAAATGGTGCCATTATGACTACTAGTGTTTATTTCTAGCGGGGAAAATCAGTCGGTAGTCCTGGCGTTCCCTGTGCCTGAAGTCTGCAGCAGCCCCGCTTGCTAATTGCATGGCTGTGCGCGACAGGCCCCATGAGGTGGCCAGAGGTTATGTCTAAGGTCCCGGCTTTACCAAAAAGAAAACTCATCACCAGCAGCACGGATGGACATTAAGCTTTAACACTGGGCCGTGGTGATGTTTCACTAGACCTTTGGCACATGTATGTGAAGCGATATTCACATAAGCACTCCCACGCTGGAGTCAAATTTTAAATATATGATTTTAAAAATATTTTAACGAGAACTGTTCTACAAAGGGTATTGATTAACGGGGTGAGGAGAGTAATGGGGTGAGGAAAGCCCAAATTGGTGGGTCCTACTGCCATTCAAAGGATTGTCAGGAGGAAAAACTCTTTCCTCTACCAGCTAAGTTTGATTGGAGGTCTGCTAATTAACTAAAAATTAACAAAAGACAAAGTTGATCCATACGCACATGGAAGTGCACAAAAGTGGCTTCTTCCTCCATAATTAGAGATAGGGGGTTATATAACCAACAATAAGGGAAAGAGGGGGAGCTCTCTCATAGAAAAGGGCATCTATGGGAAGATCAAGTGGTTTCTTTAGGAAAGACAAATGAGTTTTAGGAGACACGAAAGTTTCTGGCGATGTTTGTTTATGCAGTTGCCAATGGTCTCCATCCCTTTTCTGCCCACTAAAGCTCCCTGGGAGGGGATTTATGGCAGCTTCACTCTCAGAAGTTTCTGCCTTTATTCGGATAAAGGAAGCTCTGAAAAAGCTCACTTTTGCATCTGTTGAATCTCAAATGTCTTTAGTTTAAAATAATATTTGGCCGGTGCTGTGGCTCATGCCTGTAATCCCAGCACTTTGGAAGGCCGAGGTGGGTGGATCACTTGAGGACGGGAGTTCAAGACCAGCCTGACCAACATGGTGAAACCCCGTCTCTACTAAAAATGCAAAATTAGCTGGGCGTGGTGGCATGCGCCTGTAATCCCAGCTACTTGGGAGGCTGAGACAGGAGAATTGCTTGAACCCGGAAGGTGGAGGTTGCAGTGAGCCAAGATGGCGCCATTGCACTACAGCCTGGGCAACAAGAGCTAAACTCCGTCTTCATCATCATCATCATCATTATCTTCATATCAAGTCTGGGGTTCCAAGTGGATCCCCACAAGCTGGAGTGCTGCTGGTCACTGAAACGTAACTGAAATTTATCTGTATTCAGTCCCATTACATAGTAGTATGAAGGGAATAAAATTGAGGTTTGGGCATTGTTTGTATTTAGATAAAGAGGACTTTGCTGTAACTGCAAAAGCACTCATCTCAACGTTTAATTCTGGCCCTCAAGGGTCAGCCCAAGTCATGTCATTTTCTTCTTTGCTGTTACTGGTCAAACCTTTGGGTAAGCTGGTTTGGGCTCAGCTGTTAAGTTTGTTTGTTTGTTTGTTTTTTGAGATGAAGTCTCACTCTGTTGCCCAGGCTGGAGGCTGCAGTGCAGTGGCATGACCTTGACTCACTCCAACCTCTGCCTCCAGGGTTCAAGCGATTCTCCTGCCTCAGCCTCCCAAGTAGCTGGGACTACAGGCACCCACCGCCATGCCCAGTTAGTTTTTGTATTTTTAGTAGAGACAGGGTTTCACCATGTTGGCCAGGCTGGCCTTGAACTCCTGACCTCAGGTGATCCACCCACCTTTGCCTCCCAAAGTGCTGGGATTACACGTGTGAGCCACCGCACCTGGTCTCAACTGTTAAGCTTAAGGGAAACATTCAACTTGTCACCTTTAGTGCAGGCCTGAACCAAATGACTCCCTTTGTAAGTGGAAGCAAAACTCCCTTGGCAAGTCTTAGTCCCTAAAGTGATGAGTTGTGCACCTGGTCTCTTTTTAAACAGACAGGGTCATTTTGCTCAATTTCATTACTTATCATTAAAACCAAAGTGCAGCCAGGCATGGTGGCTCACGCCTGTAATCCCAGCACTTTGGGAGGCAGAGGTGGGCAGATCACCTAAGGTCAGGAGTTCGAGACCAGCCTGACCAACATGGTGAAACCCCCTCTCTACTAAAAATACAAAAAAATTAGCTGGGTGTGGTGGCGCATGCCTGTGATCCTAGCTGCTCGGGAGGCTGAGGCACAAGAATTGTTTGAACCCGGGAGGCAGAGGTTGCAGTGAGCCGAGATCGCGCCGTTGCACTCCAGCCTGGACAGGAGCAAAACTCTGTCTCTAAATAAATAAATAAACCAAAGTGCAATTCCAGTACATCCCCCACTAGAATGACTAACATTTAAAAGACACAAAATGCCACGTGGTAGGGAGGATCTAGATAAGTACTGGTAAAAGTGGAAGGTTATATGTTTAGTCCATTTTCTGCTGCTGTAACAGAATACCAGAGACTGGGTAATTTATAAAGAAAATTGTTTCTCGCCGTTCTGGAGGTCAAAAAATCCAAGAGCATGGCCTTCTTTCTGTGTCATAACGTGGCAGAAGGGCAACTGAGCACTCGAGACAGGGAGAGGTACCAGCGGCCAGACTTGCTTTGTAACAACCCACTATCATGATAACTAAGTCACTCTCTAGATAACAACACTAATCCCTTTATGAGGGCTCTGCCCTCACAACCTCATCACCTCTTAGGTGCCATCTCCCAACACTGTTGCACTGGGGATTAAGTTTCCAACACATGAACTTCTGTGGGCATACATTCAAACCACAGCATGGTACAGCCATTTTGGAAAACATTTATAAAAACTGAATTTGTCTATATCCTGTGACCCACTTTTTCACTCATTGGTGTATGCCCACCAAAAATATGTAGTATGTTCAAAAGACATGTACAAGAATAATCACAGCAGCAGTATTTGTACAGCCCCAAACTGAATGCCATCCAAATGGCCTACAGTATTAGAATGGATACATTATAGCATATCCACATATGGAATCCTACCCAACAGGGAGAATGAAGATCTACAACATGCCACATTACAGAAAGATCTCACACATTTAATGTTGGTCAAAATAAGCCAGACATAAAAAGAGTACACAGTGTATGATTCCATTTATATAAATGTGCAAAGGAGTAACTGCAAGGGGGCTTGAAAGCAGCATCTAGAGTGCTGGTGAATTTCTTGAGTTGGGTGTTGGATATACAAAGTGTGTTCACTTTGTGAATATTCATTGAGTTGTACACTATGATCTGTGTACTTGTCTGTAAGTTTCAATGGAGCACTAAAACCAAACAAAACAGGAGCCCTGTGAAAGTTAAAGCAGATATTGGACAAAATGGAATTTTCTTCCAAGCAACCTTCATATAATTCACTTTTTATACTCCTGAAAACCAGATTTCCTTTCTGGCTTGTCATTGCCACCAGCTGCCTACCCAGGCTGGCCTGTTTTCCCAATCACCCCAACTTCAATTTCCTTGCTCCCAGTTTTATTCTCTCCCCACCTTCAGGTTCCTTTCTGTTCTTCCTTAAGCATACCAACATCCTAGAGGGGTTTTTGAAAAAAAAGTTTAGACAATCTGGGAGAAGGCATGGAGTAAAGAAATAAAGTTAAAAATTTCATCCATTAATCTCTGCAGTTGATTCTTGAGTAGTGAGCATCAAACACTGAAAGCTAATGACTCCTGCAGTACTACTGATTTGCCTACACAGCATTTTTTTTTTTTTTTTTTTTTTTGAGATGGAGTCTTGCACTTTCGCCCAGGATGGAGTGCAATGGTGTGATCTCGGCTCACTGCAACCTCTGCTACCTGCCCCCCCTCCCACCCCCCACCAAGGTTCAAGCCATTCTCCTGCCTCAGCCTCCCGAGTAGCTAGGATTATAGGTGCCCACCACCGTGCCTGGCTAATTTTTGTATTTTTAGTAGAGACAGGGTTTTGCCGTGTTGGTCAGGTTGGTCTTGAACTCCTGACCTCAGGTGATCCACCTGCCTCGGCCTCTCAAAGTGCTAGGATTACAGGCATGAGCTACCATGCCCAGCCTATACAGCCTTATTTAACATCCAAGATCTATGGGCCCCACTTCTACATTATAGTCTGAGTAAACATTAATTTTGAAATAGATTCATATACAGTTGTAAGAAATAAGAGCGATCCCATGTATTCTTTACCCAGTTTCCTTCTAAAACTTGCAAAACTGTATTACAGTATCACAACCAGAATATTAACATGGATCCAGTAAAGATACAGAACATTTTCATCACCGCAAGGAACACTCAGGTTTCCCTTTTACAGTTACACCCACTTCCCTCCCATTCCACCCTTCTTTACCCCCGGCAACCACGAATCTATTCTCCAGTTCTGTAACTTCCTTATTTCAAGAATATTATATAAATGGAAATAGCAATATATAACCTTTTGGGACTTTCATTTTTGGGCATAATTATCTGGAGATTCATCCCATTTGTATGTATCAATAGTTCATCCCTTTTTTATTGCCAAGTGGTAGTCTGTGGTATGGATGCACCAGTTTGTTTAACGATTTACTTGCTGAAGGACATCTGGATTGTTTCTAGTTTTGGGCTATTAAATAAAGCTGCTATAAACTGTCATGTACAGGTGGCTGAGTGAACATCTCTTCATTTTTTTCTGGGATAAATGCCCAGGAGGGCAACTGCAGGGTCATATGGTAGTCTGAAGTTTAAGAAAGTACAAAACTCTTTTCTAGAGCAAATCTACCATTTCACACATCCACCAAAATATGAGTGATGCAGTTTCTCTGAGTCCTCATGATTTGGTATTGTCACTACTTTTTATTTTGGTCATTCTGATAGGTGTGTGGTAATATCCCAATGTGGTTTTAGCTTCTATTTCCCTAATGGCTAATACTGTGGAACATTTTTTCATGTGCATATCTGCCATTTTTTATATCCTCTTCAGTGAAATGTCTCTATATCTATCTATTTTCTGACTGGATTGTTTTTATCATGTGCTTTTTTTTTTTTTTTTTTTTTTGAGACTGTCGCTCAGGCTGGAGTGCAGTGTCATAATCTTGGCTCACTGCAACCTCACCTCCCGGGTTCAAGTGATTCTCCCACCCCAGCCTACCCAGTAGCTGGGATTACGGGTCTGTGCCACAACACCTAGCTAATTTTTTCTATTTTTAGTAGATACAGGGTTTCACCGAGTTGGCCAGGCTGGTCTCGAACTCCTGGCCTCAAGTGACCCACCTGCTTCAGCCTCCCAAAGTGCTAGGATTACAGGTATGAGCCACCGCGTCAGCCCCTGTGACTATTCTTTTTTTGTTGTTTTTTTTTTTTGAGACGGAGTCTCGCTCTGTCGCCCAGGCTGGAGTGCAGTGGCACGCACCCACTACCACGCCCGGCTAATTTTTTGTATTTTTAGTAGAGACGGGGTTTCACCGTGTTAGCCAGGATGGTCTCGATCTTCTGATCTCGTGATCCGCCTGCCTTGGCCTCCCAAAGTGCTGGGATTATAGGCGTGAGCCACTGCGCCCAGCCAATTCTTAAGTTATTTTACAGAGCAATTTAAAAGTGCTCAAATGGTACCGAAAATTGATCAGATAGTACAGAGTTCCCCCAGAGCCTCTCAACATCCTTCCCCCAGTTTCTCCTATTATTAACATCTTCTGGCGTTCGTGTGGTCTTTTTTTTTTTTTAAATATAGCTGTGCTTGGAAAAGTAACAGCTAAAATGTGGTACATTTTTAAGGATCAGCAATTGTTTCATATGGATACATTATTATTAACATCCGCAGTTTACATTAGGGTTCACTCTTTGTGCTGTACATTGTTGAGTTTTGACAAATGCATAATTTAACCACCATTATATAGTGTCACACAGAAGAATTTAACTGCCCTGAAAACCCCATGTGTTCCAGCTGTTCATCCCTTCTCTCTCCTCTGGACCCCTGGACTTTTGACTGTCACTATAGTTTCAGCCTTTTCCAAAATGTCATGTAGTTGGAATCACACAATATGCAGCCTTTTCAAACTGGCTTCTTTCACACAGCAGATGCATGTAGGGTTCCTCCGTGTGTTTTCCTAGATTCATTACTCATTTCTTTTTAATCACTTTATAATATTTCATTATATGAATGTACCTTTTTTAAAAATCCATTTACCTACTGAAAGACATCTTGGTTGCTTCTTGTTTGGTGCAATTATGAATAAAGCTGCTATAAATAGCCATGTGCTCAAGTTCTTATGCTCTGACAAATATCCATGTGCAGGATTTTGTGTGGTTCTTCTGCTCTGACAAAATAAATATCCATGTGTAGGATTTTGTGTGGACGTAAGTTTTCAATTCATTTGGGTAAATATCTATGAGTGCTTGACTGTATAGTAAGACCTTGTATTGCTTTGTAAGAAACTGCCAAACTCTTCCAAAGTGGCTGTACCATTTTGCATGTTTCTACCAGCAATGGGTTCCTGTTGCTCTGTATCCTTTTCAGCATTTGGTATTGTGTTTTGCATTTTCACTGTTCTAAGAGGTGTTTAGTGGTATCTGGTGGTTTTAATTTGCAATTCCTTAATTATATGTGACATACAGCATCTTTTCATATGCTTATTTGCCATCTGTGTATCTTATTGGGTGAGGTGTCTGTTCAGACCTACTGCCAATTTTTTAACTGGGTTAATAGTTTTCTTTAAAGACTCAACTCAAATTTTTGCAAAATTCGGATACAAGTCCTTTATGTGTTTTACAGATAGTTTTCTGTTTGTGGCTTTTCTTCTCATTCTATTGACGATTTTTTTTTTTTTTTTTGAGACATAGTCTTGCTCTGTCGCCCAGGCTGGAGTGCAGTGGCATGATCATGGCTCACTGCAACCTCTACCTCCCGAGTAGCTGGGACTACAGGCATGTGCCACCATGCTCGCCTAATTTTTTTATTTTTTACTTTGTAGAGATGGGGTTTTGCCATGTTGGCCAGGTTGGTCTTGAACTCCTGCCCTCAAGTGATCCGCCTGCCTTGGCCTTCCAAAGTGATGGGATTACAGACGTGAGCCACGGCACCCAGCTTAGCATCTTTCACTTAACAGTTATTTTCTTTCACAGATGGTGTCTTTGGTGTTGTATCTAAAAAGCCATCACTAAATCCTAGGTCATCTAGATTTTCTTGTATGTTATTTTCTGGAAGTTCTATAGTGAGGATTTTTGCATTTATGTTCATGAGAGATATTGGTGCATAGTTTTTCTTTCTTGTAATGTCTTTATCTGGTTTTATATTAGAGTACAGTAGTCCACAATAGTCCCCCCCGCTTATTGGTGGTGAATATGTTGACCCCCAGTGGATGCCTGAAATCACATAATACTGAACCCTATATATACTATGTTTTCTCCTATACATACATGCCTATGATAAAGTTTAAGGTTTAATTAGGCACAGTAAGAGCTTAACAACAACTACTGATAAAATAGAAGAATTATATTGTTATGCAAATGTGGTCTCTCTCTAAATCTTTGCCATACCCACCCTTCTTGTGATGATGCAATGATAAAATTCAATGAGGGGAAGTGAGGTGAATGGTGTGGGCACTGTGATGTATGTAGCCTTAGGCCACTTTAACCTGATGATATTAATACCTCAGGGGGATCATCTGCTTCAGGTGATCCTGGATCGTCAAGCTGTAATGGTGTTGATGGCTGGATGTCAGGAGCAGACAATATCAGCCACCATGGGTGGTAATGTATACAGGTTATGAATATCCTAGACAGGATTATTCACACCCGGGTGAAAGGGAGCAGGATGGCAAGAGATTTCATGAAGTTACCCAGGATGGTGCTTAAACTTACAAATTGTTTATTTCTGCAACTTTCTATTTAATACTTACAGACCACAATTGACCACAGGTAACTGAACAAGAGGAGGCCAGGCACAGTGGCTCATGCCTGTAAACCCAGCACTTTGGGAGGCCGAGGCAGGTGGGTCACCTGAGGTCAGGAGTTTGAGACCAGCCTAGCTGACATGGTGAAACCCTGTCACTTCAAAAATTAAAAATACAAAATTACAAAATACAAAAATTAGCTGGGCATGGTGGCATGCACCTGTAATCCCAGGTACTTGGGGGGCTGAGGCAGGAGAATCACTTGAACCCAGGAGGCGGAGGTTGCAGTGAGCCAAGATTGTGCCACTGCACTCCAGCCTGGGTGACAGAACGAGACTGTCTCAAAAAAAAAAAAAAAAAAAAAAAGAAGGAAAGAGCAACCATGGATTGGTGGTGAGGGAGATGCTTCTGTAATGCTGTCCTCATACAACGAGCAGGAAAGAATTCCTTTGGCGTCTATCTTCTGGAAGACACTATAGAGAATTGATATCATTTCTTCTTTAGATGTTTGGTAGAATTCATCTCAGTCTGGAGCTTTCTGTTTCAGAAAATTGATTCAATTTCTTTAGTATATATGGGCTCAGATTATCTATTTCTCCTTGTGTGGATTTTAGTAGATTGTGCCTTTCAAGGAACTGATCCGTTTCATCTGTTGTCAAATTTGTGGGCAGAGTTGTTAATCCTATTCCTTTATTATCTTTTGAATACCCATGTTCTCAATAGGGATGACCTCTCTGATATGAGCAATGTCTTCTTTTTTCTTTGTTAGCCTGGTCGGAGATTTATCCTTTATTGATTTTTCTTTTTCCTATTTTCAACGTCATTTTTTTTTGCTCTAATTTTTATTTTTCTCCTGTTTGCATTAGTTTTATATTACTCTTCTTTCTCTAATTTCCTAAAGTGAAAGCTTAGGTTTTAGATCTTTCTTCATTACTAACTGCATTCAATGCTATACATTTCTCTCAAGTGCTTTTACCACATCCCATCAAGTTGTATTTTCACTGTCTTCAAAATATTTTTAATTTCTCTTGAGATTTCTTCTTTGACCCACATGTTAAACCCCCAAATATTTGGAGATTATCCGGCTATCTTTCTGTTAATTGATTCGTAGTTTAATCCCATTGTGTCTAAGAGCATACTTAAGTTTGTTGAGGTGTGATGGACCAGAATATGGTCTACCTTGGTCAATGCTCCATGTCAGCTTAAGAAGTATGTTTACTCTTCTGTTGACTATTGTTCAGAAAATCCTTAGGATTTTCTGCCTGTTAGATCTGTCAATTATTGAGAGAAATGTGTGAAGCCTCTAATAGCAGATTTATTTCTCCTTGCAGTTCTGTCCATTTTTGCCCCCACATATTTGGATGCTCTGTTGTTAGGTGTGTACACATTAAAAATTGTTATTTTCATGGAGAATTGGTCCCTTTATTATATAATGCCCCTCTTTATCTCTAATAATTTTGTTATGAATTCTTTGAGCTATCCCAGCTTTCTTTTTGTTAGCAGTTTTCTCGGTCTCTTTAATTTTTTAATTGAAGTAAAAAAAATAAAATTACCTTAACCACTTCTAAGTGTTCCATGAACATGGTACATCTATTTTTGAAGGTCTTTTTGATTTATCTGTTGTATAGTTTTCAGCAGACCTTTTACATATTTTGTAAAACTTTTATCTACTTCCTGGATTTTGTTGCTTGCTAAATCACTTAATTCTAGAAGCTTTTTTGGTAGATTCTTTGGGATTTTCCACCCGGTCATGTTGTTTGTGAATAAAGAAAGCTTGCTTGCTTTCTAATCTGTATTGTCTTCATATTTTTACTGTTACCATACTGGCTAGGATCTAAGGTATATTGTTGGAGCACAGAAAGAGGACAGTATGTATGATTTCAATTTCTTGAAATTTGCCAGAAGTTATGGCTCAGCATAATGGTCACTTTGGGTCCATGTTGCCCATGAGCTTCCAAAGAGTGTAGAATGTATTCTGAAGTTGTTAAGTTTCTCTCAGCTAGGCGCAATGGCTCACACCTGTAATCCCAGCACTTTGGGAGGCCGAGGCGAGTGGATCACCTGAGGTCAGGAGTTCAAGACCAGACTGACCGACACGGTGAAACCCCGTCTCTACTAAATACAAAAAATTAGCCAGGCATGGGGGCGCATGCTTGTAATCCCAGCTACTTGGGAGGCTGAGGCAGGAGAATCTCTTGAACCCAGGAGATGGAGGTAGCAGTGAGCCAAGATTGCACCATTGCACTCCAGCCTGGGCAACAAGAGCAAAACTCCATCTCAAAAAAAAAAAAAAAAAAAAAAAAGTCTCTCTCTCTTTCTGTCTCTATACACACACACACGCACATATATACACACCTATATATGTGAGTATAGATATGAGTCAATTAAATCACACTTGTTCACTGTACTAAAATTGTCTATATCTTATTGCATGTTTTCTTCTGGTCCACTTGTTTTATTGAGAGAGGTGTGTTAAAATCCCACTATGACCTTGGACTTGTCCATTTTTTTTTGTAGTTTTGTCCATGTTTTTGAAGTGCGTATTAATTTAGAATTGCTTTATTCTCCTGGTTAACTGAATCTGTTTTTTTTTTTGGATGTATGTTTGTTGTTGTTGTTGTTTCTGAGACTGAGTCTCACTCTGTCGCCCAGGCTGGAGTGCAGTGGCGCGATCTTGGCTCACTGCAGCCTCCGCCTTCCAGGTTCAAGTGATTCTCCTGTCTCAGCCTCTCAAGTGGCTGGGGACTACAGGTTTGCAGCACCATGCCCAGCTAATTTTTTGTATTTTCAGTAGAGACAGGGTTTCGTCATGTTGGCCAGGCCATTCTCAAACTCCTGACCTCAGGTGATCTGCTGGCCTTGGCCTCCCGAAGTGCTGGGATTACAGGTGTGAGCCACCATGTCTGGGCCTGAATCTGTTATCTTTAGGAGATACCCTCTACTCCAAGTAACACTTTTTGCCCAAAGGCTACTTTTTCTAAAATTAATGTAACAATGCCAACTGTTGGCTGCAGTATCCTCCTTCCTCACTGGTCTTTGAGTTTCTCCCACTGTGTCTAGTATGTAGTAGGAAACAATCAGTAAATGTTCATATGACTGACAATTTTTATTCTTAAAATGTGAAATAACCATATGTGATTGTTTTTGTACAGCCATAAACAATATTTTGTTTTTGATCTTCATCTAAATGGACTCAAAGTATTTTTAAAAACTCACTGCTGTTTTGAGATTCAACAATGTTTTATTAGTTACTCATTGACTCTTACTGCTCTATAGGATTCCCATTATATAAGTAAACCCCAGGAGCTCTCATGCAGTCCCATACCTTAAAATACTGTCTTCTAAATTTCTCTCTCTAGTCTTGACCTTTTGAGTTCCAGACTCTTATATCTGCCTACCTACTCTGTATCCTTACTTTGATGCATCTAACAGGCACCTCATATTTAACATGAACAAAACAGAATTCTTGACTTCCTACTTTCCACCTCCACCCATCCCCTAATACTCCCTTTTCAGTCTTCCCCATCTCTCCCATAATACATATACCATTTACCCAGCTGTACCAGAATCAAAACTAAGATGGAAACACATGTGGTTTTATGTTGAGGCACAGCAAGGAGGACATACTGACTTGATTGGAGGTAAACATAGTGGGATATGACAAGAGACAAAGTCAGAGGGATGGGCAAGGGCCACAACTTGTAGGGCTTATAGTAAGGAATTTTGATTTGGTCTGAAGATGACAGGACGACACTGGTGGATTCGGCAAGTAAGAAGACCAGTAAGATGACAGTAGTCTAGGAGAGGCAAGGTGGTGGTGGGAAAAGTTGTAACCAAGCGAGTCATAGAGAAACGCCACACTTTGAGACTAATTCAGGAGTCCTTTATTAGCCGGCGACCGAGAGACGGCTAGCGCTCAAAATTCTCTCGGCCCCGAAGAAGGGGCTAGATTTTCTTTTATACTTTGGTTTAGAGAGGGGAGGGGGACCCTAGCTGTAGCAATCTTACAGAAGTAAAACAGGCAAAAAAGTTAAAAAGACAAACGGTTACAGGAAAACAAACAGTTCCAGGTGCAGGGGCTTTAAATTCATCACAAGGTGATAGGTGTGGGGGCTCTGGGTGATATCTGCTGGACACAAACGCGGGGGCTTTAGAGTACTATCACCTGAGCAAATTCCTGGGCACTGTGGACATAGCTTGCTTGCCACAGTACCTTATCAGTTAATTGCACTCTTTGATGTGCTGGGAGTCAGCTTGCACAAGTTAAGTCCTTGAGGAAGGGGGTGGGTAAGGAGCCCTTAATGTCTTGCAAATGAAGGAGCCAAATGGAATCCATCTGGCATTCTCAGCTAAGAGAGAGTCAATCAGGTTAATACAAGTTACGGTATCACAGAACTACAGTAGTAGCAGTGGAGATGAAGACAGGTGAAGAGATTTGAAATATATTTTGTAGCTAGAGATGGTAGAAACTGTTGATGGATTAGATGCAGGGGCATAGAGAAAATAGTCCTAAGAGTGACTTGTCTCTGTTGCCATGATCTCCCTTTCCTTCTGGACCTCCTAACAAGATTCTCTTGTTCAACATTCCGGTTCACAAATTCTCTCTTCAACTGTGTGTAAAATGCATTGAGAACTGTTTCTCATTTATTGGTTTTCAAATGTCTAATCTTTCATAATATTTTCCTATCTATGATTTATTTTATTTGTACTTCTTAAAGAATTCTACTTTTATCTGCTGGCTTTTCCTCCTGTAGATGGTATGTATGTAGGCTTAATCTTTCCTTCTATGATACTCCTATGGGACCCTATTAGAAACTCTCCCTAAAGGGCAGTTTTTGTATTTGTTTCTGCTGGGGTGCCAGAATTGATTTTATTTTCTTGACTTGTGGTTCTTACAGTATAAAACACTTAGCATAAACCCAGACCTTACACTTACACCCATGGTAAAGGCCTGGGATTCTGATTTCATATAGATAACTTTGTGTGTGTGCTCACGGATCTAGTCCTACTTGAATATGTGATCTCTTTGCAGATTTATGGAGGGGACTAATTCTCTTGTCTCTACATGGAAATTAGGATCTCAGCCCCTATATTTAATGGAACTTCACTGGTTTTAGTGGATTTATTATAGATTCATAGGAACCCTTTCTTGAAGCAGGAGGTACTTTGTATCTCTTTACAGATGGTGGTTGAAAGTGCTGTGTATAGGCTGGGCACAGTGGCTCACGCCTGTAATCCCAACACTGGGAGGGCGAGGCAGGTGGATCACCTGAGGTCAGGAGTTCAACCAGCCTGGCCAACATGGCAAAACCTTGTCTTTACTAAAAATACAAAAATCAGCTGGGCATGGTGGCAGGTGCCTGTAGTCCCAGCTACTCAGGAGGGCTGGGGCAGGAGAATGGCTTCAACCCTGAAGGCAGAGGTTGCAGTGAGCCAAGACGGCACCACTGCACTCCAGCCTGGGCGACAAGAGTGAAATGCCATCGCAAAAAAAAAAAAAAAAAAAAAAAAAAAAGAAGAAAATGCTGTGTATAAAGAGGAAACATTTTCTATTAATTGATATAACTCAAGTTTTTGTTTTATTGATTCACTTGATGATTCACTTGAGTCCTCTGGCATCTGATAACAGGTGTACCTGCAATCAAGTTCACATTATTATTATTATTTTTGAGACAGGGTCTTGCCCTGTCACCCAGCTAGAGCACAGTGGTGAAGTCGTAGCTCACTGCGACCTCAAACTCACCTCAGCTTCCTGAGTAGCTGGGACAAGAAAAGCATGCCACTGTGCCTGGCTAATTTTTGTATTTTTTTGTAGAGACAGGATCTCCCTATGTTGCCCAGGTTGGTCTTGAACTCCTGGGCTCAAGTGATCCTCCTGCCTTGGCCTCCCATAGGCATAAGCCACCGTGCCCAGCCCAATTTCACTTTAGACTCCACTGGTGCCAGCATGGGAGGTCTGCAGGACATAGAAGATTCTATTAGGATTAAATATTTAGAACAGATGTGTGATGGAGTGCTTGTTACTTTTGTATAATTTCTATTATGTTCGAATTCCACTTTTGTCTATAAGTGATCACATTCTCAAATAGCTTCAGTGGAATATTTACTTTTGAATAAGTAAGTTCATATAAACCATCCAGAAGGAATAAGGCTATACCAGTTCAATCAGTCCCAACATCAAAGACTTTTACCCTTTCACTAGAATACTTTTTGGAGAAATGTTTGTAGAATAAATAAGCATATACAATAAGCATATATATGAGTGAATATATGAAACAAAAATTATACCCAGGCCCCCAAATGTTAAGATTTTCCTACAAGAAACCCAAATGATAAGACTAATAATCTCTGAATCTATATTTTTAACAGTTTGCTATTTCCTATCATAAAAACACAAAAACCAAGGGAAGTAGTACAATGGATATCTATGAACCCAATTCCCAGTTTAAAATAGTTAACATTCTATCATGCTTGTTTGACTTCCCACACCCATACATTGAAAAAACTACCAAATCATCACATCCATAAAATTGACAGCAGTTCTTTAATATCATTCATTACTCAGTTCAATTCTCCACATCTCTTCATTATTCTTAAGATGTACTACAATGACTGGGTCATTTAATTAAGAATACTTAGTTCTTACCTGTTTACATGTTTTCTTTTCTATGGAAAAGTTGGAATGTGTGATTTACTATTTTACAACTCAAAAGATTATTTTAAAAATGTTATAGCCACTCTAAGTTTTCCTGTCAGCCCTGACTCCTGTTTCCCATTCAGAAGCAACCACACATCATTTTTCTAGTCATCCTTCTAGAAATACACACCTTTTGATTAAACTCTCAGAAAGTTTAAACAGCCTAAATATCTGACTTCTAGCTCTATCTGACATTTCAGATTGGGAAAAAGTACTAACTTTTATGGTGTGATTTCTTTTGCCCCTTCATAGCCCTTTAATGATATATTGCTCTGTACTTAGTCTAAGAAAATATCAATTACTATAAGCTATGTTAAAGAGCTGGTTTATGGAACTAGCAAATAAATAGTTAATAAAAAAATATTCAACTCAAATATACTGAAATGTTCTTCTACATAAAGTTTTGAGTTAAAATCCTAAACAATGAAAAAAAACCTGTATACCTGAATAATCTTTTGCTCTTTCTAGTGACCATTTCCTACAAATAACACACAGTTGCATATATTTTACAGTTTCAATCTTATATTTATTCTCTTGTGGAATGCTAGGTTTAATGTTACAGTATGGTTGTCAAAGCTAATGAAATGTGACAAATGTCTAAATGCTGCAGAACAGTATAATTTTAATTAAACAAAACACCTGTTATTGTACAGCTGAGGTCTGATGGTTGTTAAACTGATGCCTATGTGTATGGCCAGCCACAAACCTTGGGGATGTTTATTACCTGTACATATATATACAAATATATCCCATACATATGTATGCACACAGGCATGTATTAATTTATGCGTGAAACTTATAAAATTATATATACAAACACATACATGCACATCTATCTACATATACCTACCCTCACCATTGAGTAATCAGCCTCATGCCCAATTATTATTGCTGCCCAGTATAACTACATGATTTTAGTGCCAATACCAGGCACCTTTTTGGGTGCAGGATAGGTACATCTATGCATATAGATATGCATATTCATGTATGTTTGTGTATATAAAGAAATTCTCTCTCCCTTTTATGCTTCAGCCATGCATTACTACAATAAACAGTCTTTCCACTGTAGGTGTTGGAATTCTAAACAGTGTAAAATCTACTTCTGGAAAACTGTATATGTTCATAGTTACAAAAAATATATTATATATATGATTGAAACCTATTGAGTACATATGTTATTTGAATCTGGCTATATCGTAGCCATTAGATAAATTAAAAAAACCACCCTCTAAATAGGATGTTATGGTAGCCTTAAATATACCATTACCTGTATTTAGAATAGTTGATATTATATCTTAAAAGTTGAAAAAATGATGTTAAAGATTTGAAAAACACTATGCATCTGCATTAAATATATAAATGTTTCCACCAAGGGCCCGATTAAATTCATTGTCTGACATTTTCATATTCTAAGACTGACCAATATCATAGTCATTATTCTTATATTCTTAAAATTATGGCTCATTAAGGCTTTTATAGAAAAAAAGCCCTATTTTAAATCAATTATAAAAACAAGTTCTATTTAAAAGAAAAAACATATACAAACACTAAAGTACTCATGGATATCATCCTGTACAAAGTGACTAAAGATAGGAGGCCTGTTCCCATTAAGAACACCTCCTGGTAGCACAAATAAACCTGGTTTGGTTCCTCTGCTCTGCAGCTTTTCAGCATGTAAAATTTAAACCATTTCACATTAACATTTAAATTTAATACAGTGCAAATATTTGAGAATAACTTGTTTCCCCCAGTGAAACAAGAGCTAGCATTATGCTGAATATTCTCCAGATCTATTTACACATTGAGTTAAAAGTTCACCATAAACTTAGAAATTTGCTGAATATCAGCAGAAATGTAACTGAACTAGCAGCAATTGCATTTACAATATTTGATAGTTACTTGAGAGAATGCATAAAATTTTCCAGGCTGTACTCTGAATCATACTGCTCTTGATCCCAAAGATCACTCAGGTTTTCAAGAATTGATTTCATACTTGCTTTCCCAGAAGTAGAGGTGTCAGCTTTTTCTGCTTTGCCATCCTTAAGAAAAATTGGCAAAAAAAAAAAAAAAAAAAAATGAGAGGTTAACTTCACAAATTGTATTTTCCTTTAAAATCACACTTGTTTCTAATACAATTATTCAACAGAATTGAGTACTTCAAGTGATGGGGAAATTCATGATCTCCAAATACATTTATTTGTCAGTTTTTTATTTGGAAAGAACTTCAAAATTATGGAAGAATTATAAGAACATAACAAAGAACTTATTTGCTTTATCATTCTCTCTCCCCATTTATATATGTGTATGTATATATGGATGTCAGAAATATAGTTAGATATCAGTTTTTTCCCTGAACAATTTGAAAGAAAGTTGTAGACATCATGTCCTTTTGTCCTTTGAGAGGAATCAGCATGTATTCCTAAGAACAAGAATATTCTCTTACATAACCATATAAAGATCAGATTAAGGAAATCTAACACTGATATTAAAATGTTCTAATATACAGTCTGTTTTCAAATTCTGCCAATTGTCTAAATAGTGCCTTTTATGGCAATAGGCCATTTCCCTAAAATATCCCTCTGAGCCCAGTTCTGGTCACTGAAAGTCACCCATAAGAAGATTCCTTCAAACAGAATAAAAGCTATTTGAAGACGGCTATGCATGTTTCTTTGAGCCTTCTTTTTTCTATGTTAAACATGTCTCATTCTTTCAACTTTATCTTGACTTTCAATATGACATGATTGAAGAACCTGCCTCCATTCTGGCCACCAGGGACTTAATTTGTTACCATTTAAAATGTAGCTCCCCAAACTAGACATATGTCAAATGTGGTTTAACATACACATAGTATGGCAGAACAATTTTCTCTTACTTGAAAGTACACTTCTGTTATTACAGCTAGTTTTAATCATCATATACCCCACCATAATTTATACTAAGTATGCAGTGGATTTTCTGAACCTATGTAGGACTTTAAATCCAACTATATTGGTTTTACAATATTAGACTCACTAATATTTCCAAGTGGTGCATCCTTTTGATTATAGATTGTTATCTGATGTATTAGTTCCATCATCTGCAATAACAATGGCTACTATTTATTGAGAATCTACACTAGATATCCTTTCTGACTGCTTACATATATTATCTTACCTCACAACCATGTAGTAAAATAGGTATAGAAGCTCAGAGAGATAATCTGCCTAAGGTAACCAGTTAACAGGAGGCAGGGCCAAGAACTCTCACCCATGAGTCTTACTGACTCCAGTGATAAGCTGTGCTTTAGCAGAAAAGGACTAAGGAAAGAAACCTTGTGGCAAGACACTGAAGACATCAATGAAAAAAAAAAATCAAAACTTCACACATCCCCTAGTATGCTGCAGAATTTATCTAGGCACCAAAAATTCCCTCCAGTGGTGATCTCATGGATACTAAAGTAAACGCATTTTGCTGCTCCTTTAATACTTTCAACTTAGGAGTCACAGGAAGCCTGTGACTCAAAGATACAACAAATTGTGTCAGTTCTTTACCTTATCAAGAGTAAACAGATCAAGAAGCTGATCAGTCCCCATGCTCTGCAAACTAGAATTCTCTTGGCTAATAACAGTATTCGCTATGTTCATCTTGAATTTCTGCAACCCCATTATTTTTTCTTCCAATGTTCCTCTGGTTATCAATCGGTATACGTTAACCACACGTTTCTGGATAAGAAAAACAGTTAAGCAACCGTAACACATATTATGCTTTGAGGTTCCAACGAGTCAGAGGGCTTGTAGACTTGTACTATTTTATACTACCTAATTAGGGTTGGATTTTTATTTTGTCTGGCCACATGAGCTCAAAATGTGTGCAGCAATCACAGAATATTAGGGATGAACAGTGATCCAGGTTTTCCTAAGTGCTAGCACCTCATTTAATGCATGAGGAAGTGATATCACAGAAGAGTTAAGTGATCGTCCAAGGTCATAACACATGTATGTTAACACCAGAGCAAGAACTAAACCAAGGTTTCCTATCTTTCTGGGGGAGTATATTTTCATGCACAGGTTAACATC
Source organism: Pan troglodytes (assembly GCF_028858775.2). NCBI lineage: Eukaryota > Metazoa > Chordata > Mammalia > Primates > Hominidae > Pan > Pan troglodytes. The sequence continues at coordinate 104,267,886 of NC_072406.2, read as the reverse complement.
TGTGAGGTAAAACTGACTTTTACCTGCCCAATACGATGGGCCCGGTCCATGGCTTGTAGATCTCGCATAGGATTCCAGTCATGCTCCACAAATACTACTGTGTCAGCGCCTGTCAAATTAAGTCCCAGGCCACCAACGTGAGTGGTAAGTAACAGAACGTCTATAGATGGGTCATTATTAAACCTAAAAGTAGATAACAAAAATAAAATTAGTCCATTCCTAAGTCCTATAACAGAAACTGTTAATAAAAATTAAAGAGCACAAATGAAAATGCTGCTTTAAAAATCCACAATAGGGATACTTACGTGATCATCTGAGAAAAATATCCTCTCAATATGTATAACGTTTTTAGTAAAAGAGGGCATTCCAAAGCTAGTCAGGAATTTCATAAATACAAAATAAGGCAAACTGCATTGAATTTAGTAACATCAGGTAAGGACTAACTTGCAAAAATATAATTAAATGCTAATTATAATTAAGATAAACCCAACTATGAACCTTTAAAGTATGGGGACAGAGAAGTGTGAGAACAGGCTAGACTTTCATTCAGGGAAGACAGAAGGTGAGAGTGTTAGGGTTGCTACTACTGTACTAGTCCTAGAAGACACTGACAAAGGATATCTAGTAACTTCTAGGAAAAAGAAAAAACTAACATTAAAAATAGCAGCTACCAAGCTACGATTTATTATCCTTACTACAAGTCAAGCAATAGTCTTTGTACTTTATATGCATTATTTTATTTAATTGTTACAATAGCTCTATAAGGGTATTATTACCAATATCCCTATTTTAGAGAGACTGAGGCTGTGTGAATGATAAACAGGCTCAAGAGAACACTGCTTAAATAGCAGAGCCAGGAGTCAAACCTGAGCCTGTCGGCTTCCAAAGTCCCTCCCCGGGTCTCTAACTTTATTGTGCCTAATGATCTCTTAGGGATGCTTGTTTTTTTTTTTTTTTGAGACAGAGTCTTGCTCTGTTGCTCAGGCTGAAGTGCAGTGGCCCAATCCAATCTCTGCTCACTGCAACTCTGCCTCTCGGGTTCAAGTCATTTTCCTGCCTCAGCCTCCAGAGTAGCTGGGATTACAGGCATGTGCCACCACATCCAGCTAATTTTTATATTTTTAGTAGAGACAGGGTTTCACCATGTTGGCCAGGCTGGTCTTGAACTCCTGACCTCAAGTAATCCACCCACCTCGGCCTCCCAAAGTGCTGGGATTACAGGCATGAGTCACCGCGCTTGGCTGGGATGCTTGTTAAAAATGCCTACTCTTGAAGTCAGCAGCTCTGGGACTAAGCAGAACCTAGGAATCTGCATTTTTTTTTAAAAAAAAAAGCAACCACTGAGATTTTAAAAGTAGAGGCTGCAGACCACATGTGAACACTGCACTCACCAGTTCTGCTTCCTAGCTGGGCCAGATTCCAACTTGTTCTCAGTGCACAAACAGGGATTAGGATGAAGATTTTAGCTAAGCCACTTGTTTGGTTCCTCTCACCCTAATTCTCCCAAAAAGGTAAGGGGGAAAGTAGTCATCCTTACTGTTGGTTGATGCCTTAAATTTCTTTCATGCTCTTCAGAGTGCTTTCCTATTATAGTCACACCCTTTTCATACACTAAGCAAATAATCTATTCGATTATATTTACGTAGTTCTATATTTAAAAAGGGGTTTATTTGGGGTGAATTACACAATTAAAAAAACGCATTTGCAGATATTTAGCCAATGAAAATATTTCATGGGGCAAACTTCTATGTAAGTAATAATATATTTATTTATGAATAAGAGTCTTAGAAGCCACTTACCGGGAAACAATGGAATGCCTCTGACCAGGAGGTATGCTGCCATCTAATCTCAAATAAGTGACAGAGGGCAAGTGAGGTTTGAGGAGATCATGCTCTACTATATCAAGCATGCTTTTCAGCTGACAGAAGATCAGTATCCTGTGCTGGGCCACAACAGACTCTGTGCCACTCTCGGAAGTGCTGCCATTTCCCAAACCGCAGTCCAACAGCAACTTAGGAAGAAAAAAAAAAAAACAAAAAAACTACATAAGCGTTCAATAAAAGCAGAAAACTAATCTCACTGTGACATTCCTCTCTGTGGCAAGAAAAGGTTAAATGTACCTGAAATCTGGAAAGCAGATTAGCACTTTGGGCTGCAATCTGTCACCCTGCAGCACACTGAACTAGTTTTTGAGGTGCTCAGGCTTAGAGCTCCCTGATCACCTCTTCAGAAGTTTTCATTTAATTTTTTTTATAGACTCAAGATCTCACTATGTTGCTCAGGCTGGTCTTGAACTCCTGAGCTCAAGTGACCCTCCTGCCTCGGCCTCCCAAAGTGCAAGGATTATAGGCATGAGCCACCACACCCGGCCCAGAAGTTTATCTAATAACAAACCTACCTTCCTTTTCCTCAATCCTTGAGACTAAAGCCTCAATAAATGTTTATTGAAAGTAATGACAAAGAAGATGCCGCAGACAAACTGGTTCCTAAAGGGTTATTCAATAATGTATGAAGAAAACAATGGAGTAGCCACATTTGGTAGAAAAAATTATAGAAAAGAAGCATTTAGCTAGATTTGGATTCTTGACAAGACAGCTTATTACTCTATCTGTAGACCAAGATCTTTAATGGCAGAAACCACATTTTGCTATAGATCATTTATACTTATTCCTAAAGTGGTTCGGTGCCTTCCACACAGCAAGTGTAATTAATAAATGAGCGAATAAAATCCAAGAGAATCATGTTTAGATCAATTTGACAAACAGTATACCCAATAGTACTCTTCTTCATCCATAGTATTTGAGCTATTACTGAACTCTGTTCAAAATCTAAGAGCTGGGCCGGCAGTGGGGGCTTATACACCTGTAATCCCAGCACTTTGGGAGGCCAAGGCAGGCAGATCACTTGAGGTCAAGAGTTCGAGACCAGCCGGGCCAACATGGCGAAATCCTGTCTCTACTAAAAATGCAAAACAGCCAGGTGTAGTGGCACGCACCTGTAGTCCCAGCTACTTGAGAGGCTGAGACAGGAGAATTGCTGGAACCCTGAAGGCGGAGGTTGCAAAAACAAAATCTAAGATCTTTTTTTTTAGAGACAGAGTCTCCCTCTATCACCCAGGCTGGAGTGCAGTGGCGTGATCTTGGCTCACTGCAACCTCCAACTCCTAGGTTTGAGATATTCTCCTGCTTCAACCTCCCGAGTAGCTGGGATTACAGGTGCCTGCCATCACGCCCAGTGAATTTTTGTAATTTTAGTAGAGATGGGGTTTCGCCATGTTGGCCAGGTTGGTTTCGAACTCCTGACCTTAGGTGATCTGCCTCAGTCTCCCAAAGTGCTGGGATTACAGGCGTGAGCCACTGTACCGGGCCAATCTAAGATCTTCATGCAGGATGATTTCTCCTTTCTACTAACAGAAGTTACTCAAAACACCAAAAGCTCTGATAGGAAAGATAACCAAAAGGCCATCCAGGCAAACTCCAAACTCAATGTAAAACACTTAGGGTGTTGTACAGAAAAGGACACTGTTTTCCTCAGAAAGTCCTCTTCGTAAGGTTGAAATTTGGAACCTGGATTTTAGGAGTCTTCCCATCAGTCCCTAACTGGTAATGATAGTTTACCGTGCCTAAACTACTGCGCAAATAATATGATTTAGGCTGAAACCTGCCTTCTGAGGGTCTGGAATTTTGATCCATGCTAGGCAAAGGGAGTATATGTGACCAGCCCCCAGTAAAAACTTTGGGTACTGAATCTCTAATAATCTTCCCTGGTAGACAACATTTCACATCTATTGTCACAATTCAATGCTTGAGGAAGAACACATGTTCTCATTCTTCTACCTAACAGCCCTTTAAGTTTGAGATTTTTATTATATAGTAGCATATGGTATACTAGGGAGACATTCCTCCAGATAAACAAGTCTGATCGATGTAATTATCCCTACATCTTGCCCTTAAATCTGCGATCAAATTACTATTCAAGCTGTTTCTTTTAAAAAGCCCTATCTAAGGTGTCTCAGGAGAGACGTGACTATGTGGTACCCAGTATAAATAATGTATATTAGCTGGGCATAGTGACTCATGCCTATAATCCCAGCACTGTGGGATGCTAATGTGGGAAGACTGCTTGAGGCCAGGAGTTCCAGACCAGCCTAGCCAACATAGGAAGATCCCATCTCTAAAAAACAAAACAAAATTAGCCAGGTGTGGTAGCGCACACCTGTAGTCCTAGTTACTTGGGAGGCTGAGGTGAAAGGATTGCTTGAGCCCAAGAGTTTGAGGTTGGAGTTATGACCACACCACTGTACTCCAGCCTGAGTGACAGGGTAAGACCCTCTCTCTAGGAGAAGAAAAAAAAAGTGTTATAAGTGTGACATCCTATACAGATCCCATAAGAGTTCCAGAGAGTGAAATTTTATCAGAATGTCTGTGTCATGCACACTCAATTATCTCAGTTCCATAGGCAGCAATGTCAAAACCTTAAAGATAACCAGTTATATTAAGAATATCCAACTAGGACTTCTCCAAGTCCATACTCACCAGACATTCTTCCTAATGTAATCTTTCCCTGGTGCAGCTATCCTACTGAATATGTGGACATATCATTTGACATAAGTATCTCTGTCTGGTAGCAGAATTGATACTCTGGTATTCTCACTAATCTATAACCCAAGTCTGCTCTGAGAGACTGATCGAGTTCAGGGCCTTGAAAAGTTGATTACTAGACTCTAGCAAATATTTACCAAGGCCATCTAATAATGGGTGTTTGAGAGGTCAGCTGACACCCCAGAGAGCATTTCAATTTTATCTTGCCCTAACTTCAGCATAGGCTAAATTACCCGTTTTTTCAATCATTCCTCATATTAAATGGCTTCTAGATGTTTTACCATTTTGATCTTCCACTTGTAGTGGTCAAAACTATAAAACTCAAAATTTGGGCCAGACGCGGTGGCTCACACCTGTAATCCCAGCACTTTAGGAGGCCCAGGCAGGCGGATCATGAGGTCAGGAGAGCGAGACCATCCTGGCTAACACGGTGAAACCCTGTCTCTACTAAAAATACAAAAAAAAATTAGCCGGGCGTGGTGGTGGGCATCTACAGTCCCAGCTACTTGGGAGGCTGAGGCAGGAGAATGGCGTGAACCCAGGAGGCAGAGCTTGCAGTGAGCCGAGATCGCGCCACTGCATTCCAGCCTGGGCGACAGAGCAAGACTCTGTCTCAAAAAGAAAAAGAAAAAAAAAAAAAAACAACTCAATATTTGTTCTGACTAGTATGAAATACAGTGAAACTATGATGCCCCCATTTTGGCCGTTATATAGTTATTAATCCCAGCCAAGATCCTATTAGTTTTATTTACTGGCAACTAATTCACACCGTTCTTATAGTGAATTTGCCATCAAATCAAACTCAACTTTGCCTCATATAAAATATTTGCTAAGTCTCACAAAGTCAAAATACACCTAAGTGTTTTCTTTTAAAACTGACTCTGCTTATCTCCATTAATTTCACCTACAGTTTTAGTTCTTCATTTCAGCCTCCTGGAATTTTTCATTCTAGCTTTGGCAATATTAGATACTTCTCCCAGTACTACTTGCTGATAAACATGTTTCTACCAACAGATTTTTAGAAAGCAAGTAAGACTTCTCCTCTAACTTCACAGCATATACATATTTAGATTTAAAAAATAAATTTATCCTTCCTGAGACAGAACCTTCACTCTGGCTGAAAAGAACCAAGAAAATGGATAAGAAGGCTACTAGAAAAGTCTTCCGTGAGGACAGCCAGAAAAAATCTGGGCCTCTTTAAGTTGCAGACTTCCTAAGCATCTTAATTCAAGATGTGTCAGGGTGACAAGAAGCACACTCTAAAGTAAGAGATCAATGTAATTAGCAACTGCTGGGAAAAAAAAAATCTGTAAGAACCTATGTAAAATTCAAATATGGATGAAATTCAATTTTTACTTTGAAAATAGATCTAATTAGAGGATTCCTTGACTAAGTATATCTTACAGCTTTACCTAATATACTAGCTATGTTAGGAAAACCATGAACATTTTATATAAAGACCTACAGCAAGGTTTGGTCAAACAAGAAAACCATTCCATATATCTAAAGGTAACAATCATTCTTCAGTTTTACAGTGTGAAAGTTCATAGTCCATTTTACGTTTAGTGATGTAAGGATACATATTTGGATATATATGCCAGATACACTATTAGATAACATTTTCCACACTAACCTATGTGGAATCTAAAATCTTCATTCATTAGTTGTTCTCAATGAGCTTTAGGCCAGAATAACTACTGACCACAAGCTAAAACAATTACTAAAGTCTAGATTTTACAATAAAATCTTCATTTATAAGGGTAGTTAGAACTAAATGGCATAGTGCTAACATTTTGGTGCTTGAAAGTGTTTCCCTTAGTCTTTTGAAATCCTAGAATTTTTAAAAATTAATTTTTAAAAGCAACACCAAGAGGGTGACATCAGCAAAATGATAGAGTATGCAGTTCCAAGTAAAATAAAGAAATCCACATCGACATGAATTATAAACTGTTTAAAGACAAAGAGAATCTTGAAAGCAGCAAGAAAAAAGCAAATGATCATGTAAAAGGGATCTTCAATAAGATTAACACCTGATTTCTCATCAGAAACCATGGAAGACATTATCAAGAAAGTAAAAAGATAACCTATAGAATGGGAGAAAATATCTGCAAATCATATGTCTGATAAGGGTTTAATATCCAGAATTATAAAGAATTTCTCGGCAGGGTGTGGTAGCTCATGCCTATAATCCCAGGGCTTTGGCAGGCCCAGGTGGGAGGATCGTTTGAGGCCAGGAGTTCAAGACCAGCCTGGGCAACACAGTGAGACCCCCATAAAAAAAAAAAAAAAAACCAGCAACAACAAAACAGAACTTTCACAACTCAACAAGGCGAAATAAGCCAATCAAAATGGGTAAAGAACTTGACTAGACATTTTTCTAAAGAAGATATGGAAATGTCCAATAAGGACATGAAAAGATGCTCAACATCATTAGTCATTAGGGAATAGCAAATCAAATCCACAAGGAGTTATCACTTCATACCTAGTAGGATGACCATAATTAAAAGAAATCAACAAGTGTTGGCAAGGATATGAAGAAACTGGAACCCTGGTACATTGCTGGTGGGAGTGTAAAATGGTGTAGTCATTGTGAAAAAAAGTTTGGCAGTTCCCGAAAATGTTAAACATAGAAATGCTATATGACCTACCTATTCCACTCCTTAGTCTCTAGCCAAAAGAACTAAAAAGAGTAACTCAGATAGATACTTGTAAGCCAATGTTCACTGCAGCATTATTCACAATAGCCAAAAGGTGAAAACAACCCAAGTGTCCACTGACACAGAAATGGATGAATGAAATGTGCTATATCCATAAAACTGACTAATGAATAAGCCACAAATGACAAATATTTTATGATTCCACTTAAATGAAATATTTAGAACAGGCAAATTCATAGAGAAAGTAGATTAGAGATTACCAGGGGCTAGAACAAGGGAGAATGAAGAATTATTGCTTGATGAATATAGAGTTTCTGTTTGGGTGGTGGAAATATTTTAGCAGTAAGATAATGCTGATGGTTGTACAACATTGTAAATATAATGCCTCAGATTTACACACTTAAAATGGTTAAAATGGCATATTTTGTGCTGTATATATTTTAACCACATTTTTACAAAAAGCTGTATCAAAAATTTAACCAAATTTAAAAATAAATGGTAAACACAGTAGTAATCTTTAAGAAAAGCAAATTTACCAAGAATTTATATTCCTGGGGTACAACACACATTTAGCACTTAAAAGACATACATACTTGTTTCAAAGCTGAGAGCTTAGGGGCATGTTGAATATCATGTAGAGAAGAATTCTGAACTGCCAGTTTTTCGGCAGTGGTCTTGAATTCTGGATGTTGAGGTGTTAAGACTAATGCTGGATGGTTGCACAGTTTACGTAAGTACTGTAATGCCTTCAAGAGGAAAAAAAAGTATATATGAGTCAATTTCGCATATCACAAATATTTTTATCTCTGTATCTTTCCCTATGCTATTTCCTATGCTGTTTAGAATGCCTTTCTCCCTCTTCTTGCTCGGCAAACTTCTACTCATTCTTCAAGAACCAGTTCAAATGTCTCATTTGAGATTCTTGTGCAGTTTCTATGCGGACATTTACAACGCGTATAAATTGTACTGTTTATATCTGTCTCCCCCACCAGACAATGAGCTTCCCATGGCAAATTGAGCGTCTTAGTTGTTTTCTTTAAAACCCTTTCCCACTCAAAGTACCTGGTAATGCAGACAGATGCTTCTGGAACCAGGGATCATTTTGGATACAAAAGTTGCTCAAACTTCAGTGAGTGTAAAAATTTCTGGCCGGGCATGGTGCCTCACCCCTGTAATCCCAGCACTTTGGGAGGCCGAGGTGGGTGGATCCTGAGGTCAGGAGTTCAAGACCAGCTGGCCAACATGGTGAAACCTTGTCTCTACTAAAAATACAAAAATTAGCCAGGCATGGTGGCATGTGCCTGTAATCCCAGCAATTCGGGAGGCTGAGGCAGGAAAATTGCTTGAACCCTGGAGGTGGAGGTTGCAGTAAGCCAAGATCATGCCACTGCACTCCATCCTGGGTGACAGAGCGAGACTCAGTCTTTAAAAAAAAAATTCTTGAGGACCTTATAAACCTGAAATTCTCTCCCTTCTACACATTATTCTGATTCAGTAGATGAGAGGAGGGGAGCAGGGAAGGGGACTGTCTCAAGTGGTTGTGTTTGTGAAACAGAACCTTATATGGTCTCTTCTCTGATTCAGCCACACTTTCTCTTCTGCCTCTTACTTGGCTTAAGATTTGGGTCTCAGCCTTGGCACACAGATGTTTTCTTAGTAAGCTCCATTGGCAAGGCTCAAGACAGTGCTGAGCACTAGGATTAAAACTTGTGGGAGAGGCCAGGTGCAGTGGTTTGCACCTATAATCCCAGCTACTTAGGAGGCTGAAGAGGGAGGATCACTTGAGGCCAAAAGTTCAAGACCAGCCTGGGCAACATGGTGAGACCTTATCACTAAAAAAGTTTTTAAAAATTAGCCAGGTGTGGTGGTGTGCACCTGTAGTCCTACCTACTTAGGAAGCTGAGGCTGAGGATCGCTTGAGCCCTGGAATTTGAGGTTGCAGTAAGTTATGATCCCACCACTCCAGCCTGGGCAACAAAACATGACCCCTTCTCTTAAAAAAACAAAACAAAACAAAACAAAAACTAGATCTTCACAACTACCTTTTCCTTCTTATATCTTTAAAAATGCTACAGTACTTAATCTATTAGCAGGAGGTTTTCTGTGGTGGACTATTCAAGAGGGAAAGATAAAGTGACACTTGCCACCTCTTTTTGCTATTCTCTCAAGCATATGAGGCATGATCTGACTTGAGACTTCTGTACTTTTTGTATCCTCTGCCTGGAATCACTTCCCCCCATACACCTGCATGACTTAATCCTCCTTCAGATCTTTGCTCAAATGTCACCTTCTCAGTGAGGCAGTCCCTAGCCCCTCGATTAAGAAACCACAACCTACCCTGGACTCTGATATACTATAATCACATTATCGGCTTTGTCTTACACATAATATATACCTAAGTATTTTTCATCTCTACAAGGGAAGGAGTCTGTTTTATCTGCTGTTTTAAGTAATCCCAGAGCTTTGAAAAATTACTGCCATGTACTAGGTGTTCTAATATTTTTTGAATAAAAAAGCAAAACATTCTCTATTCTAAAGCCCTTCTTTTCATGTAATATACAAACATATATTGCATTTTATACATTTAATTTTAATATTAAAGTGCTTATTAAGATATATTAAATAGGTATTTTAACTTATTTTCAAGAATGTATACATAATATTGAAACAAATATACATAGATCCATATTTTATTATTCCATATAAAAAGTGCCTCATTAAAAATCATTCTTCAACATTTAAAAAGTGGGATGGGCCAGGCATGGTGGCTCATGCCTGAATCCTAGCACTTTAGGAGGCCAAGACAGGTGAATCACTTGAGGTCAGGAGCTTGAGATCAACCTGGCCAACATGGCGAAACTCCATCTCTACTAGAAATACAAAAATTATCCAGGCATGGTGGCGCACACCTCTACTCCCAGCTACTCAGGAGTCTGAGGCATGATAGCTTGAACCCAGGAGGCAGAGGTTGCAGTGAGCCAAGATCATGCCACTGCACTCTAGCCTAGATGACAGAGTGAAATTCCATCTCAAAAAAAAAAAAAAAAGTAGAATGTAATCTATACCTGGAATACGTGGCCTGTAGCTTTAAGCTTTGGTTTTTCAGTTTCTTCAGAAAGTGTAGCTGAAGAAACTGTTTCATCAACATCACACTTGGCACGAGACTTAGCAAAATCTTCATAGAGCTGAACCTGTAAAATGGCCCCCGTGGGAGAAGCTTTAAGTATATTTATTTTCAATTGTTCAAAACACATAACCAGCAAAGGCCAATAACAGCAGTAATTTAAATCAGCCCTCATTAATGAAAACAAATTGTGATATCTCTAATTCACTATAGGAATTACAGGTTATCCACTCCATCTTGGTAAATTCCTTTAAAATTACATTTAGAAAACAAGTATGAACACATTAAGTTCGGCTGCTAAAATATGAAAAATACAAGTCAAATAGTCCAAGACTCAATTTTTCTACTGTTCAAGAAAATAAATACATTACCAGTAAAAGAAAATCTTAGAAAAATTGAGTCTTAAAAAAGAAAAAAAGAAACTCTTAGAAGTAAATGAGAAAAATCTTCCTTAAATGAAGTTACATGATCAAGACCCTGTATGTATGTTTCAAGACACCAAATTTTACAAGCATGTTACTGCTAGCCTAAAAGGGGAACATATGTCAAGTTTTAAAGTACTACGCTGGGGTCTGGGTTCCTATCTTGTACAAGCTAAAATAATGTGAAAGAAAAGAAAATCTAGAGAGCTAAAGGACAGAAATCAGACAATAAAAAATCTGTGAATGCTAAACAAAGCCAAAATGCCATTTCTCTTTGGAGCTCGCTTTCTCTAGATTGATTACTTAAATGCATTTTATGCCTATGTTACAGCACCACAACCAGTAAATCACCACAGATTTTTTTCACATGACATCTTTTCCTTATTGTACCTACTTTAAGAAGTCTTCATTTCATTACTTCAAAAATATATTCCTTTCAAGAAATATTAATTTTTGCAAATGAAGGAAGAGGGACCTGAGAGATGAGGCAGATAGTACAGAAGAATCAAAGAACTCTCAACTTCTTATCCTGCCCAAGTTGAATAGATGAATACCTGTTAACAGGTTAACCATCTATACAATGGAGGGGGGAAAAGTAAGTTTCTGGGTATGTATATCTCTTATTCATTTGACCGTAGTGAATCAAATCCTAATAGTAAGATAGATTGACACATACAAACCTAGAACATAAAAAAATTTTCAAAGAGAAAATTCTGACCCAGAGGCCATGTCTTACTAAGACAAGGAACAGTTTCCATTTAGTTCTTAGAAAAGTACAAGGAAAGGCTCACAATAAATTCCTTTAATAATGGTCTTTATGTACAAAATCAGAACTGTGCAGAAGGCAAAATTTATTTTGAACATTTTTAGGTAATGAAATAATACTTCAAAGGGAATGAGTGAGGTCCCACTGACCAAGGTTTAAAACTCAGCTCTGATACATACTCATGCACTGCACAAGGACATTGAGGTCAACAATGGACTACATATAAAATGGTCATCCCATAAGATACAATATTGTGTTTTTACCATACCTTTTCTATGCTTAGATATACAAATATAATTGTGTTGCAACTGCCTACAGTACTCAGTACAGTAACATGCTGTACAGGTTTGTAGCCTTGGAACAATTGGCTATACCATCTAGGTGTGTGTAAGTACACTCTGATGTTTGCACAATGACAAAATCACCTAATGATGCGTTTCTGAGAAATCACCCATGCCATTAGCACTGCACAATTGTGTATTAGCTCTATGACCGTAGCCAAGCTACGTAACTTTTCTGAATGTCACTTTATTTGCAAAAATGGGGATTAATAATACCTATAATGTTGTGAGGACACCATGACAACATTCAGAAGCAGATTTTTGGCCTTTATAAACATTGGCTTATTTCCTTAGCAATTTAATACCTTGCAATCTTTTCAATTAACTAGACACAAAAGAAAGCAACTGTAGGCTGGGACGGTGGCTCACACCTATAATCCCAGCACTTTGGAAGGCCAAGGTGGGAGGACTGCTTGACCCTGGGAGTTTGAGACCAGCCTGGGCAACACAGCAAGACCCAGTCTCTACAAAACTTAAAAAATTAGCCGGGCATGGTGATATGTGCCTGCAGTCCCAGCTACTTGGGGGACTGAGGCTGGAGAATCACTTGAACCCAGAGGTCGAGGCTGCAGTGAGCCATGACTGTGCTCCTGCACTCCAGCTTGGGTGACAGAGTAAGACCCTGTCTCTTAAAAAAAAAACTTAAAAAGCAACTATGATACTGAATTTTGTTTTAATGCTATATTCAAAATGCATACACTCAAACTTATATCCACATCATTTAGGCTTTATCTGCATCTGATAAAGCCAAAGGCTAAGCCCCTTTATTCAATAGTTTTGTGGCTCATACAAAACAGTCTGCTAATAAACATACCACTAACAACGATAAACACGAGATTCCTAACCTGGAGAGGACTAAGAGTACAATAATAGTCTTGAATAATTTTAGGTGGAAGATCCTGCAAAACATCTTCTTTCATTCTTCTCAAAAGAAATGGTAGTACTTGGCGGTGCAGCGCATCCATAGCAAGAACACCTGTTAATAGTTAAAGAGAAAATGGCTTCAAAAAAGTTAAGAATAAATTATATTCACTTATACAGGGTTATAATTATATCTCTTTCATACCTGCTTCTTGCTCTCGACTGGAGCTTCGAGCATCCCTACTTGCTAATATAGGTTTACCATATCGAGCAGCAAACTGGCGTTCAGTACCCAAAAATCCTGGCATGAGGAAATCAAATAATGACCACAGCTCCAAAACGTTGTTCTGTAAACAGGAACACCAATTATCTTTTGTACTGGGATTATTTCCTTACAACTAAAAAATGTAACATTAATGAAAGCCCATTATTATAATCATATAGATGAGAGATTATCACTATATTTTTAGACATATGGTGTAAGTCTTTATTTTAGTGTGTAAAATTCAGGTCAGTATCCTTGGAGAGAATATTCTATCCTATCTGGGGGAAATCCTCAAGTCTCCTTCCCTAGAATAAGCCTTGGTCCACAGTGTTATAATTTACTGTTGGCATTTATGAAGTACTAAATAGAAGAGCAGAAAGATAACTTTCTGATTATTTTGACACTCAACAGCAAGATTTAAGGAATGTGGCCAATATCACCATTTCATCATCAACAACAACAAAAACCTATTAGAATTTGGTTATAAGTCAAGCCCACTCAGTATTTATGGGCCACAATGCAAAGACACAGATTCTTTCCAATTCTACCATCGAAGTTTCATGGAAAAAAAGAAAAAGAAACCAGCACTTTTTCATTTCAGACGCTTTCCTGATAGGTGCAGGTCCGCAGGTACCCTTTTACCCACCTTCCCCTTTAAGAATCCCTCCTCATCCTGCTCAGTGGCTATCCTCTCATTTGGACACACTTCTAATCCTACTCAGGGCCTCTGCCCCCTGACTCTGGGCCACCATGGCTTTTGTAAGGAAGAGGAAAAGAAAGGGCCTTTAAAAAGCAAACAACTAAAAACCAAAAAACTTCTTCCGATGTCTGAACCAAGTAAAAGCAATAACATACTTTAAATTACTATGATGTTTCCATATAACTTCAAATTGAAGCACAATAAATCTTGATAATTCAGCCTAAAGAGGCTTTTTTCCCTTTTAATTATATTTTTAAGCTTTTTTTTTTTTTTTTTTGAGACGGAGTCTCACTCTGTCACCCAGGCTGCAGTGCAATGGCACGATCATGGCTCACTGCAACCTCCACCTCACGGGTTCAAGTGATTCTCTTGCCTCAGCCTCCTGAGTAGCTGGGAGTACAGGCGTGCGTCACCATGCCTGGCTAATTTTTGTATTTTTAGTAGAGATGGGGTCTTGCCACATTGGCCAGGCTGGTCTCAAACTCCTGACCTCAAGTGATCCACCCGCCTCAACCTCCCAATGTGCTGAGATTACAGGCATGAGCCACCATGCCCAGCCTTACATTTTTAAACTTTTGATAAATTTAGAAAGGCTTGTAATTATCTCTTGCAGTTATTAGAATCTGCAGTGTTTACTTAATGAACAGAACACTAACACTTGTGGCCCCAGCTACTTGGGAGGCTGAGGTGGGAGGATTGCTTGAGCCCAGGAGGTGGAGGTTGCAGTGAGCTGAAATCACACCACTGCACTCCAGCCTGGGTGACAGTGAGGCCCTGGGAGGGGAGAGGAGGGGAGGGGAGGGGGGGAGGGGAGAGGGGGAGGGGAGGGGATGGGGGAGGAGATAGAGGGGGAGGGGAGGGGAGGAGGGGAAGGGAGGGGAGGAGGGGAGGGGAGGAGAGCAGGGGAGGGGAGGAGAGCAGGGGAGAGAGGGGGATGGGAGGGGAGGGAGGGGGAGGGGAGGGAGGGAGGGGGAGGGGAGGGAGGGAGGGGGAGGGGAGGGAGGGAGGGAAGGAGGGAGAGAGAGAGAGAAAGAGTAGGTAAGTACATAGAGAATCATCAGTTTTTAAAGTTGGAAGGAATCTTAGAGGTCACACGGTGTCTACTTCTCTACTGAGAATGATTCAAGGTCTTCCCACCAAAGTTTGCTATCCAAGCTAGATGTGAACATTTGCAACCAATTCTTCTGGAGGACAAGATAATTTCTCAAAAGTATCTAAAGATACATACATACCTATCTCCTTCCTTTTACAAAATAAACTTCTACAATCGCTTGCCTTCAATTTCCTCCTGACATCAGGTATTCACACTTCCACTATATGATGATTCACCTCTGACTCAGCTCTAGCTTTTCAATGCTAAATCAGATTGCAGTGTACTACTACGGAAGCAGAATGGCCAGTGTGGAGTAGAGTCTGATTTTTATGTCTTTCATACTTTTGACACAAGATTTCTATTTATATAGTCTAAAATTACATTTTAAAAATGACTTTTAAAACCTGGTTTGTTTACCAATGAACCATTAAACAGGCAATAATTATATACTGGAAAATTATCATTACTATAACAACAATAAAAAATCTTCTTTAATTCACTGCCAAATACCAAGCCTACCCTCCACCTGGCAAACATGAAAAATAAAAATAGAAATAATTAAAAATAATAATAATAAATAATTACCTGGATTGGTGTTCCAGAAAGAATAATCCTATAATTAGCAGTCAGTTGTTTTACTGCTTTTGACAACTTTGTTTTTCCATTTTTGATGACATGGCCTTCATCAAGAATGCAGTAGTTAAATTTAATATTTCTAAGGGAGAATAAATAGAAAATTTTACAACTTTTGCTGTATGTCAGGAACTATATGAAGAATCTTTAAAGTGGGAAAATATTAAGAGTCTTCAAATTTGATATTAATTTTTCTAAAAAAAAATTTAATTCTTACCTAAAGAAATCTATGTCATTCCTCACAACATCATATGAAGCCACTATTAGATTGTGCCTTTTTACTTGGTGCTGTAACCTTTATTTAGAAATGAATAAAATTAGAAAACAGAGACCCTGAAAAGTTCTTAATAGCTACCATTTGTATAAAGTGCTTTCAATCTGCCCACTAAGCCCAGCATTCCCTTCTGCTTACTCTACATACATGACCCTGAAGGGCTACTCTTCTGATGATCTGGCTGTGTTGCCCTACTCAGTCTGATTAGAAAAGAGATGAACATCAGACTGAAAATATGGTGGACATTTCAACTTTATTTGCCAACATCTCTTCCTTAGGGGCACTATTCCTTTCTCACTCCATGTTGTTCTAGGTGATGTGGGGGAACTACCAATCATGTGTCCCCATAATCACCAAGGAAATGAAGCATTTGAACCAGGTTAAGCTATTCACAATATTTAATCCCCTAACCACAAAGGTTGTTTTGGGAGCATGACCCAAACAAGGCCAGTCAGTCATCTCCAGTACTGATATATTCATGAGAGAGAGGGAAGATCTGTTTACTACAGTTGCCAAGCTAAGAGAATATGGGCCAGAGACTGCCCATTGTCATCTTATCTACCAACTGTAGACCGAAGCCCAATAGTAACAATAAGTTATGTAAGGGGAGGAAGAGTGAATGAGAGTAATCTAGATGGGCCTGAAGCAACAATCTGCCCCTGAAATTCTCAA
Source organism: Pan troglodytes (assembly GCF_028858775.2). NCBI lineage: Eukaryota > Metazoa > Chordata > Mammalia > Primates > Hominidae > Pan > Pan troglodytes. Next base: position 104,251,477 of record NC_072406.2, on the reverse strand, counting down.
GTTAGTGAATTAATGAATTTTCTGTTTGCTTAAGCTAACAGAATTGAATATTGAGAACTGAATATTGAAACTGAGAATTGAGTTGAATTTCTATCACTTACAAATGAATGAATTCTATCAAAGAGGCACTATAGTAAACTGCTCAAGAGTGCAAGTTTTTGAGCTGACTGTATTCAAAGCCTCACTCTGTCCACTTAATTAGCTGAGTGACCTTGGACCCAGACCCCATGCCTTAGACTCCTTATTTGCAAATTGGAACAACAGTATTCCTACCTCATAAAGTGACTGTGAGAATACATAATGCACAATTTTTTGTTTAGTTTTTTTTTCAGTCCTGCTCCTTCTATACATAATACACAATTTTACATAAAAGAAAAGCTGCTTAGAATAGTGCCTGGCCAGTAAGTGCTCAAGATAAAAACTAAAAATTTTAGTAACAACATTATTTAATAATAATATTTGCTATTATTAACACAGGAGTACAGCAAATCTATGGACTAATCTGCAACTATGACTATCCAACCTTTAAAAAATCAATGAGCTGAAATCAATGAGCTTCCACTTGAAAAAATTTACAGTTAGGAACATAAGAGATGTATTAGTTAATAGGGAAGGGGTAAAGCTGAAACAATGCTAAAATTTAGTGCAGCCATGACTGCAGCGGCAGCTAAAGCAGCCATAGTGGAACAGAAGTACTTCTGGGGAGAGGGAAGGAAAGGGAACAAAGCAAAGGGGAACTCTTTTTTATTTAAGAGAGGGGAACTCACTATGTTGCCCAGGCTGGCCTTGAACTCCTGGGCTAAAGCAATCCTCCTGCCTCAGCCTCCTGAACAGTTAGGACTACAGGCATGTTCCCCTGCACATGGCTCAAAGGAGAGCTCTCAGGAAAGTGGGTAGAAAATGAGAATAAAACAGAAGCACCAAAAAGATGCTATGGTCACAGACTCCCAAAAGGGGCATACAAAATGGCTTTGGTTCCTGATAGTTCCCCAGCTCTAGGAAAGCTCAACTTATTGTACAATGGTTAAAATTCCTCAATTTTGATGAGCCTCACTGATTATATCTTCCCAAAGTACATTCACTTTTCATAAGTGAAGTTTCTATGTCATACAACCAAAAGAGCTAATTAGAATTCACTTTAATAAATGTTACTGTTCCTTATCTTAATTACAACAGATGAAATATTTTGTTATTGTCATACAACTCTTACCTTATTCTTTCAGTGGGAGGTCCAGTGTAATGCAACGGATTGAGATATTCTCTAGAGCAAAATTTACCTACTTCATCCACCCAATGGCCTGTTAATGTTGGCGGACAAACCACTAAGGAAGGAAGTGGCATACATTCTGCTAATTTTGATCTTGCATATTCCTGGGCCCTTTACAATAGCAAAACACAATAAATTAACCAGCTTGTTTACATTTCTCCAAATCCGGAAACCTTATTTTAAAATAACATCTTAAATTACCTATGACAATGATCTCCTGCTAGAATGCAGATGGACTGTAAAGTTTTTCCTAAACCCATGTCATCACACAGAATTCCATGAAGTTTATACTTATTAAGAAATGCTAACCAGTTCACACCATCCTGTTAGAGAGAAAAATCATAAATGTGAATACATGATAAATTTATTTTTTCTTATAAAAACATTTTCTTATAAACAACATGTTTGCACAAAACAAAAATATTTCTATATGCAAAAGAGAAATAAATGGGTATAAGACACTAAACACAAGATTTTACTAAATCGATTTTACAAAATGCTTTAAGGCCAGGTATGGTGGCTCACATCTCTAATCCCAGCACTTTGGGGGGCCAAGGTGGGAGGATCACTTGAAGCCAGGAGTTCAAGACCAGCGTGGGCAACAAAATGAGAACGCTGCCTCTACCAAAAAAAAAAAAATAGCTGGCCATAGTGGTGCACATGTATAGTCCCAGCTACTTGGGAGGCTGAGGTGGGAAGATGGCCTGAGTCCAGGAGTTTGAGGCTGCAGTGAACCATGATTCTGCCACTGCACCCCAGCCTGGGCAACAGAGCAAGACTCTGTCTCAAAAAAGAAACAAAAGCCCCCCCCAACAAACCCACAACGCTTCAAGGTTCATTTGAAAGGAAAACTCACTATTGTGTAAAACTTACCTGCTGATATTTTCTGAGTTCAGCATTGATTGGTACTGGAATTTTATAATTTTCCAATTTTTTCCCATCTAACAATTGCTCCAAAAAGTGTCGCTCCTTGGCTTTCAATTGGATTAATTCTGCTGACATGTTTGGAGGGTCTGGAATGCCTGCCTAAAATGATTTTTTTAAAGTTATTAAAAACTACATACTCACAGTTTTCATTCTTAGATCAAATAAACACAACAAAACAAACACACAGAAAAAAGAATTCTGAAAATTGTACAAAGACTTGAAGACAAATCAGGTTAAAGAAATTGACAAGCATTAAAGGTGCTACAATTAGTCTACTAGTAAATACATATGGAATATCTGAAAGACCATAATCTACAACTTCATTTTCCCACACTTTGCATTCTTTGATAAAGAGGCATATAAAGTTGCATAGTTTAATTCCGAATTAAATGCCATTACTGGCACTTCTCAATTTTAGTGTTCTGATACCCTAGGGTATTAGTTCTCAAAATGTGGTCTGCACGACCCCTATGGATCTTCTAAGACCTTTTCAACTATTTCATAATAAAAGAAAAACATTATTTGCTTTTAATCACCATGTTGATATCTGCGTAGATGTTACAAAAGTTACCATGGAGAAAACTGCCTGTACCTCTGAAAGAATCAAGGCAATGGCACCAAAATGTGCTAGTAGTCATATTTCTTAGAACTATACATTAGCATTTTTTCAAATAGCCAGTGTTACTTAAAAATGTCCTTGATAAGCGAGGCGTGGTGGCTCGCACCAGTAATCCCAGCCCCAGGACTGCAGGAGGCTGAGGCAGGCGGCTCACTTGAGGTCAGGAGTTCAAGACCAGCCTGGCCAACATGGTGAAACCCTGTCTCTCTACTAAAAATACAAAAATTAGCTGGGCGTGGTGGTGTGCACCTGTAGTCCCAGCTACCCCACGCTGGCAGGAGAATCGCTTGAACCTGGGAGGTAGACGTTGCAGTGAGCTGAGATTGTGCCACGGCACTCCAGCCTGGGTGACACAGCGAGACTCCATCTCAAAAAAAAAAAAAAAAAAAAAAAAAAAAAGACAAAAAATACCTTGATAAAGCAGTAAAAATGATCGATTTTAATAAATCTCAACCCTTTAATGCATGTCTTTTTTAACATTCTGTGAGAAAAAAACTGAATTCTGCTGCTTATCAAAGTACAATCTGTTGAGGAGCTGAACTAGCCATTTAAAAAAAAAAACCCCAAATATGAAGTCTTTAATACTCCAAGAATTTCCTTGACAAACTCAGTAGTGTTTATATTATATATCCATCCTGGATGTACTAACTGTATGTTCTGTTGGTGGTTGATGTTTCATATTCTTAAAATAAAGATTTATGGGTATTAAACTTGGAAACACCAGAAAATAATTATTACTTTTCTTTAGACAAACTGTGCCCAGGAGAAAGAAAGTATATTAACATAGCCATTTTTTAATGGAACAACATTTTACTTGAAAGGACTGATAAACTGTGGGTATTCCGACTTTGGTATTTGGCTGACATTTTCTCAAAAATGAACTTGTCACTTAAAGGAAAACAACTCACATTAACTTGTTGTCACTGATAAAATTCATATTTTCAAGAGAAGCTGACAGTTTCCAATAAAAACAATTTTATGCTGTTGATAATAAACATGATTTTTAAAATATTATATAATGAATTGTGTCCACCTGTGGAAGATTTACGTAACTCAATGAACCAATATTTTCCAAATGACTGATGCATGATGTTACAAAACATGTATGGGTAATAAAAGATCCATTCAAAAGTATAAGACATACTTACCTGGCAGGGGAGATACCATGATCACAAAAGTGTAAGACAACCAATGAATTTCAATGTAAGAGAGTATGAAACATTCATTGATAGGATTTAGATTCTATATTGCACATAACACTTAACAAACTTTCTCTTTTTGAGTTCTGGTATGCTATCAGATAAAATAATATCTACAATTATTTGAGAAGGCTGTCAAAATATTGCTCCCTTTTCTAACTATCTCTGTGAGGCTGGACTTCCTTTACATATCCCTGGGCCAAAACAACATATTGCAACAGACTGAATGGCCAAGCAAACGAGAATCCAGTTATCTACCATTAAACCAGAAATACTGGCCGGGTGTGGTGGAGGATTGAGCCCAGGAGTTTGAGACCAGCCTGGGTAACATAGCAAGACCCCATCTCTACAAAAAATTTTAAAAAATAGCCAGGTGTGGTGACATGGGACTGTAGTCCCAGCTTCTTGGGAGGTTAAGGCAGGAGGATCGCTTGAGTCCAGGAGAGGCTGAGGCTGCAGTGAGCTGTGATTGTGCTGCTGTCCTCCAGCCTGGGTGACAGAGTGAAACCCTGTTTCAAGGGGAAAAAAAAAAACCCAAAAAACAAAAACATAAACCAGACATAAAAAAGATCTGCAATAGTATAATGCAATGTCACTCTTCTCACTAACACATTGTTTTAGAAAAGTTATTTTCATCAAAAAAGTTAATTATGTTAACATGTAGGTTTGTTATTTAAATGATTTAAAAATTTCCCAGTTTTAGTATCTATTACAGAAAATATAATAAACAACAGCTCTTTGGTGTCTTCAATTTTTAAGAGTGTAACAGGGTCCTGACACAACAATCTATGTGAAAAAAGAAATCAAGAAAACAATCCCATTTACAATAGCAACAAAAAATAAAATAGGAATAAATGTAAGGAGGTGAAAGATCTATACACTGAAAGCTATAGAACATTAATGAAAGAAACTGCTGGGGACAAAAATAAATGGACATAAATATGGAAAATAAATGTTCTTGGACTGGAAGAACTAATATTGTTAAAATGTCCATACTACCCAAAACTATCTATAGATGTGATGCCATCCCTAAATTGCATTGAGGATCCCTAATCCCCAAAATTCCAGTGGCATTTTTTACAGAAATAGAAAAAGCAATCCTAAAACTCATATGGTTCTCTATTATCCCTCTGAATAAGCTTTCTATAAAAACAAAACAAAAAAAAAACTCTTGTGGAACCACAAAAACCCCAGATAGCCAAAGCAATCTTGAGCAAAAGGAACAAAGCTGGAGGGATCACACTACCTGATTTCAAAATATACTACAAAGGTATAGTAATCAAAACTGTATGATCTTGGCATAAAAACAGACAAAGACCAATGGAACAGACTAGAGAGCCTAGAAATAAATGCATGCATTTACAGTTAATCTTTGACAAAAGAACACACAAGGGGAAAGGACAGCCTCTTCAATAAATGGTGTTGGGAAAACTGGATATTCACATGCAGAAGAATGAAACTGGACCTTTGTATCTTACACCAAGTTCAAAACTCAGGTCACGATCAAAAAATTAAATGTAGACTGGAAACTATAAAATTACTGGAAAAAAATAAGAAAAAAGCCTTTTTGACACTGGTCTGGACAAATTTTTTGGATACGACTCCAAAAGCACAGGAAACAAAATCAAAATACAGGCCAGTCATGGTGGTTCACCCCTGTAATCCCAGCACTTCGGGAGATTGAGGCAGGAGGACTGCTTGAGCCCAGGAGTTTAAGACCAGCCCGGGGTAAACAGAGGGAGATCCCATCTCTACACAAAATAAAGTTAGCTGGGCATGGTGGCACACACCTGTAGTCCCACCTACTTGGGAGGCTGGGGTGGAAAGATCACTTGAGCCCAGGAGATCGAGGCTGCAGTGAGCCATGATCATACAACTGCACTCCAGCCTGGGCAACAGAGTGAGACCTTTTCTCAAAAACAAACACCCAAAACAATCAAAACATAGGTTGAGCATCCCAAATCCAAATATCTAAAACATTGTTATTTCCAGCATTACAAATGAAGGAAATGCTCATTGGTGCATTTCAGATTTCAGATTTTCAGATTAGGGATGCTCAACTGGTAAGTATAATGCAAACATTCAAAAATCTGAAATCTTAAATACTTCTAGTCGCAAGCATTTCAGATAAAGGATACTCAACATATATAGACAAATAGGACTGCATCAAACTAAAAAGCTTTCTGCATAGCACAGGAGACAATCAACGGACTGAAGAGACAACCAACAGAATGGGAAAAATTATTTGCGAACCATAAATCTTGATAAGAGGTTAGTATCTAAAATACAAAAGGAACTCAACTCAACAGAAATAAAATAAGATGTAAAAATGGGCAGAGGATCTGAATAGGTATTTCTTAAAAAAAAAAATACAAATGGCCAGCAGATAAATGAAAAAATGCTCAACATAAATCATCAGGGAAACACAAATTAAAACTGGTATGAGATATTACCTCAGAACTGTTAGAACAGCTATTATTAAAAAGACAAAACGTGTGGAGGAAGATGTGGAGAAACAGGAACCCTTGCGTATTGTTGGTGGGAATGTAAATTAGAACAGCATTATGGAAAACAGTATGGATGTTACTCAAAAAATTAAAAATAAAACTACCATATAATCTAGCAATCCTTTTGGTTATATATCCAAAGGAAATGAAATCAGTACACTGAAGAGATATCTGTACTTCTGTGTTCATTGCAGCATTATTCACAATAGCTGAGATTTGGAATCAACCCAAGTGTTCATCTATGTGATGAATGGATAAAGAAACTGTAGTGTATCTATATATAACTGGATACTATTCAGCCTCTAAGAAGGAAATTTTGTCATTTGTGACAACATGAATAAACCTGGATGACATTATGCTAAAGGAAACAAGCCAGGTACAGAAAGACAAATATGTGATCTCACTTATATGTGGAAATCTAAAATGTCAAACTCATGGAAGCAGAGTAGAATAGTGGTTACTAGGTGCTTAGTGCGTGGAAGGGAGAGGACTGAGGGGAAATGGATAGATGTTGGTTAAAGGGTACAAAGTTTACATAGAATGAATACATTCTGTAGATCTGTACAGCATGGTGACTACAGTTAATGATAAGTACACTTGAAAGCTGCTAAAAGATTAAAACTTAATTAAATGGGTTTTCACCAAAAAAATGATGACTGTATGAACTAAGGTATATTAATTGGTCTGATACGTTTCAAAACATCATGTTGGACGCCGTAACTTTTTTTTTTTTTTTTTGAGACGGAGTCTCACTCTGTCGCCCAAGCTGGAGTGCAGTGGCCCCATCTCAACTCACTGCAACCTCCGCCTCCCAGGTTCAAGCGATTCTCCTGCCTAGCCTCCTGAGTAGCTGGGATTACAGGTGCGTGCCACCATGCCCAGCTAACTTTTGTATTTTAGTAGAGATGGGGTTTCACCAGTTGGTCAGGCTGGTCTTGAACTCCCGACCTCGTGATCCACCCACCTCGGCCTCCCAAAGTGCTGGGATTACAGGCGTGAGCCACCATGCTCAGCCACATTTTTTTTATTAATAAAAAATGAAAGACTAAAAAAGTAATGAGACCAAAAAATTTGAGAACTACTGCCCTATGATGTCTCTCAACTTAACAAATTTAAAATTCTGGAAACAGAATTTCAATTAAATCTAATTAAAATATATATTCCACACAACACTAAAAATAGCATTAGGGCAGTGAGGTATGTAGATTGAGTCTATTTTCAAAGGTTTTGGAATTAACTTTATCTGCTAAGAGAAAAACTAACATTTCAGAACATCTAACAACATAATGATAATCGTTAAAATAAAGTCTTTCTGCACAACGCTTTACAAATACCAAAACCTTCATATATTTATCCTCATGGAAATTTTAAGAAATGACAAGACACAGGGCCATATAACTAGGTCCATTCCCTAACAATGAAACCCTAAACCCAAGTGTTACGAATATGGTTTCAGTGCCAGCAACCCCTCGTGAGTGTCCTTCTCACTCCAATGTCCATAAAAATCAGCAAAAGTTACTAACAGTGCAGGGAATTAGAGCCTCTATAAAAATCACTGGTTGACATTCCAAGATTCTTTGACAACATGCATTTCAGAAAAGTAGACGATTTTTTCTATGAAGACTTAACAGAGACAATCAAAATAAAGAGGAACAGGAATGAACTTAAATGACATCATTCTTGTTTCTATTGCTATGTATCTTCAAATTCACTAATATTTTCTTCCACAGTGTCTAACCTGCTATTAATGCAATCCAGTGTGTTTTTATTTATAACTGCATTTCTCATCTCTAGAAGTTCAATTTGGGTCATTCTTATATTTTTCATTGTGCTCTTCATCACACTCATGCTTTCCTCCTCTACCTTGAATATATGGAGTGTGTGTGTGTGTGTGTGTGTGTGTATATATATATATATATATATGGTTTTTTTTTTTTTTGAGACAGGGTTTCACCATGTTGTCCAGGGTGGTTTCAAACTCCTAAGCTCAAGGAATCCGCCTGCCTTGGTCTCCCAAAGTGCTGGTGTTACAGAGGTGAGCTACTGCACTCAGCCTTGGAGTATATTTTAATGTCCTTATCTATTATCTGGGTCTCTTCAGGGACTGTTTCTGTTGACTGTATTTTCCCCCAGTTACTGGACATATTTTTGGGCATGGTAATTTTTTGGTGAATGTCAAACATCTGAAGTTTTATGTTGTTGGGTGCTGTATTTTTTTTTAATTATCCCTTTAAATATGTTGAGGCTTTTTTTTCTGGGAACTATTTAGTTTAGCTGAAATTAATTAGAACCCGTTAAGGCTTGCTTTTAAGCTTTATCAAGGAAGATCCAAATCAGCCTTTTGTCAAGGGCTAACTTGGCTCTATTACTGAGGCAATATGCTTCTAAGGACTTGATGCTCAGTATGGTAGAAGGTCTTGTTACTCTTACTCTGCTTAGTGGAAATACAAACTATTCCCAGCCCTGTGTGAGGTCTGGAAATTGCTCCACCTACTCCTTTCCACAGTGATTCTTTCCCCAGTCTCAAAGATGTCACAGTACATGCAGATGAATACTCAGCCAAAGGCTTGGGAGAACCCCCCTGTGGACCTCTGGAGCTTTCTCTCTGTGCAGCTACCTCCTGTCTGTGCAGTACCTACCTTCAGGTACTCTGTTTTGCTAATTCTGTCTTAACTCTTCAGCTCAGCAAGACTACTGGGCTCTCTTTGGGTTTCCCTTCTCTGTGCTATGGCTCCAGACAATAAGCTAGGGCACTTCATTTGTTTTGTTTCTCTCATGGTTCACTATCCAGTGCTGCCTGTTGTCCAATGCCTGAAAACCACTGTTTGGTACATTTTGTCTGGTTTTCTAGTTAAGGTAGGAGGATAAATCTGTTGCCTGTTTTTCCATCATGGGCAGAAGCAAAATCTGTATCATGTTCTAGTAATTTTCACAACTATCAAAGTGAGTCTTACTAATCTTTTCTCAATACCTAAAGTTCAAAATCTCTTTTGTCAATCTGTTATCAAGTACTGTTATTTTTCCTTAAGAACAAACAAACCGGGTGGCTCATGCCTGTAATCCCAGCACTTTGAGAGGCTGAGGTGGGCGGATCACCTAAGGTCAGCAGTTCGAGACCAGCCTGGCCAACATGGTGAAACCCTGTCTCTACTAAAAATACAAAAAATTAGCATGGTGGCCAGCACCTGTAATCTCAGCTACTAGGGAGGCTGAGGCAGGAGAATTGCTTGAACCCAGGAGGCAAAGGTTGCAGGAGCCAAGGTCACACCATTGCACTCCAGCCTGGGTGACAAGAGCAAAACTCCAACTCAAAAACAAACACACAAACAAACAAACAAACAAAAAACAACCAAGAAAACCCCAAAAGACTACTGCTAAGCATTAGAGTTTAGACCCTTTATCACCTCACAGTGGATGTGAGCTCTATTTTGGCGCACTTTCAATTCTAATCCATATTCAAATGGCTATTAAACTGATTTTCCTAAAATACTACTTTCAGCTGTTAGACTAATTTTCCTTAAAAACAAACAAAAACTGCGGTCATCATCTCCTTTGTTTAAAGAACACATAATAGCTTCCCACTGCTCACTTATTCCAAAGCTAAGAAAGGGCCAAGGAGACTAAGTACAACCCATTTGGTTTAAAGGTGGGATGAAGATCTTGGAGTTAAAACAATCTGAGTTAAAATCTAGGAAGCAGAGGATGAAAACAATTCTGGAAATGACACCTAGGTATTTTGATACTGTGGTCTAGTGTCTTTGTTGTTGCAGTGGTAATTTTTTTTCACACTTTTTTTAGTGTGAGGTAAAATATACATGTAGAGAAATAATCTAAGAAACAGTTTAGTAAATTATAAAACAAACATCTGTACAACCAGATCAAGAAAAATACCCCTGCAGTCACCCTAGAAGATCCCATATGCTCCTTCCCAATCATAACCTTCTCTCTCCTTTCCTCAAGAGGTAATGATTTCACTGACTTTTATGGTAATTTCTTTATTTTTCTTTATACCTTTATCACCAAGTTTCTTTTGCCTGTTTTTGAATTTAATAAAAAAGGAATCCTATGTTAAAGATTTATGAATATTACTGTATGTGTCTGTGGTTTGTCTTCTTGCAGTATAACAGTACACGATTTACATATCTACTATCCATGATTATGTGGGTGATTTTCAGTTTCAGACTACTATAAATGATGTTATATTCTTCGCCAGGTGTGGTGGCTCACGTCTGTAATCCCAGCACTTTGGGAGGCCAAGGCGGGAGGATCACCTGAGGTTGGGAGTTTAGACCAGCCTGATCAAAAAGGAGAAACCCCGTCTCTACTAAAAATACAAAATTAGCAGGGCGCAGTGGCGCATGCCTGCAATCTCAGCTACTAGGGAGGCTGAGGCAGGAGAATCGCTTGAACCCGGGAGGCAGAGGTTGCAGTGAGCTGAGGTCACGCCATTGCACTCCAGCCTGGTTGCAACAAGAGCAAAAGTCCGTCTCAAAAAAAAAAAAAATCTTGAAAATGTGTTGAATTCTCTAGGTGTACATGTAGGATGAATTTTTCAGGTCATTAGGCTGGGTAGCTTCAATTTTACCAGATATAACCAAACTGTTTTTCAAAGAGGCTATCCTATTTATAACTCATTATTTTGCTGGTAGGAATGTCAAATGATACAGTTACTTTGGAAAACAATAAGGCAGTTTTATAAACAAAAAATTAAACTTACCATATGACCCAGCATTTCATTCTTAAGTATTTACTCAAAAGAAATAAACACACACATCCACGCAAAGACTTATAAATGCAGAGCAGCATTATTCATAATAACTTAATTTTTTTTTTTTTTTTTGAAAGGAAGTCTCACTTTGTCATCCAGGCTGGAGTGCAGTGGCACCATCTTGGTTCACTGCAACCTCTGTCTCCCAGGTTCAAGCGATTCTCCTGCATCAGCCTCCTGAGTAGCTGGGATTACAGGTGTGCGCCACCACGCCCCACAAATTTTTGTATTTTTAGTAGAGACGAGGTTTCACCATTTTGTATTTTCAGTTGGTCAGGCTAATTTCCAACTCCTGACCTCAAGTGATCCACCCACTGTGGCCTCCCAAAGTGCTGGGATTACAGGCATGAGCCACCTCACCCAGCCCGTAATAACTATTAATAAAAGCTGGTAACAATCCAAATATCCATCAACTGGTGACAGGATAAACAAAATGCAGTATGTCCATACAATGGAATACAATTCAGCAATAAAAAGGAAGTACTTATACATGTTAACAACATGGATGACATGCCATACCTACTATTTCCTGAATTATTCCTGGCTCTTTCTGTGTTTCAAGCCACTTCAGTTTCCTGCATTGGCCACACATTATTTGTGCCCCCATGAATGTACTCCGAAATACTCCAACATGATCCTTCTAGTCTTCTTTTTCATACTCCCACAGAGACCTCATTTGCTTTTTACAGTCTTAATTACCATCTCTCAAATTTATCTTTTGCCTAAACTTTAGCCCACAGTCTACACCTAGATGTTACCAGAAAAACTTAGGAACAATTCTATTTCTAGAAAAGCATTAGTAAATTTTTTTTAGGAATCATAGTGTCTGATTTCTTGTTTTACTTAAATTAAAACTCTGTGTGTTAAAGGAAAAAAGTACCAATTAAAAGCCTAAAAATCTTAATTATTGTAATATAAACATTTTTGAAATAATGCCTTCTTTTTTTAGCCTGACATGTTCTTTAACAAGTGTTACTTTTGTTTTCTTTCTTTTTTTTTTTTTTTTTTGAGATGGAGTCTTGCTGTCGCCCAGGATACATACAGTGCAGTGGCACGATCTCAGCTCACTGCAACTTCTGCCTCCAGGTTCCAACAATTCTTGTGTCTCAGCATCCCGAGTAGCTGAGACTACAGGCACACACCACCATGCCCAGCTAATTGGTTTTTTTTTTTCTTTTGTATTTTTTTTAGTAGAGACAGGGTTTCACCCATGTTGGCCAGGCTGGACTCAAACTCCTGACCTCAGATGATCCACCCACCTCAGCCTCGGAAAGTGCTGGGATTACAGGCATGAGCCTTTGTACCTGGCCCTAAAAAGGGTTACAATTATTATGGATCAAGTTATAGAAAACATTATGTCTATAAAGCAAGTATCTTTGACTTACCTCAAGTGGCATGAGTCTAATTAGCGTTGCAAAGCACTGCGTGGCCATGAATCTCACACTGTCTGTCTGATCACTCATTCTTCCTAATACAGGAACAACTAAAAGGACAATATATGGAACAATACCAACATCTAGTTGTTCCATTACACCTGAGTAAGTGATTAAGGAAATTCTGAAATGGTTCCAAGACAGATGTTTTCACAAACAAACTGATACCAAGATTTTAACTTTTTAAAAGGCTCACCATTTTCTCATCTGTATTATGAGGGAAAAGACTGACCCTCCAGGCCTATGATTCAATTATAAAAGTATCTGCCCATTTTGTTGCTCCTTGGAAAATATTATGTAACCTTCTCATGATTAGGAATATAAAATTATGTTTTTCTTCTGAGGAAGGCTGGAGAAAGCTTTACTAATAAGATTTTTTTCATAGAGAAATTGCTACAAGCGTCTGGAATTCCAATGTCAAAATAAAATAAGTCACATTGTAAGTAAAGGAATATAACTGAGCGTCACTCAAAGATTAATTCCAAATTTCCCACCAGGATCTTGACAATCACCAGCAGGATATAGTGAGCCTAGTAAGCGCAGTTCTCCTGTAATCTTCAGTATTTTTGAACCAGAGTTTCTACTGATTTGATCTTCATCCATCTTTTGTGCTCTGTGAAATATCTTTCAGATACTTTGAGTTAAAGAATGTTAGCTGCTGCCATACCCTTAGCAAAGGGCTTGCCTGTATATTTCTAATTATCTAGTATAATATGGTCATTTGTAAACCCAAGTAATGAACAAACTTTAAAAACATAAAATGTTTATAACATAGGGACTACCTATAGAATACCTGATTAATAAGACACTGATTATAAACAAATCACTTACTAGACATATAGTTCATAAAGTACATAAAACTATTTTGCCTATTAAAAAGATGTTTTAAAATCAGTAGCAATTTTCCAAACTTTCCACATGAAAATTTTTATCATAAAATGCAAATCAGTTTGTAACACATTTGTAATAAAATACAAAAATATTTCAAAATAAGATGTAAAAAGAATAGGCATTTTTTGGAACAAGGCAGGTTATTTATGTGCATATTAGAACACATCGATTTCATTTTAATTATCCTTAAAGTGAAATGAATATAATTCCTGAACAGTTTGTCAAATGAAAAAGGATACAGGCAAGTGCTTCAATTGCACCCTCTTGTTTGACACTGTCATCAATTGCTCCCAGCCACGGAAGAACCTTCTCCAAAAAAATATTCATTGTTTCCATGGTAGCTATTTTGCTCATGACACCTACACAACGAGCAGCCATGTGCCTCACTGCAGTACTGGGGTATTGAAGGCACATATAAAGATGTGGCAAATGCTGGACCAACTAAAAACAAAAAGTTAATGGCAATTAGAATTATTAGGAAATACTGTTTAATATGTAACTATAATAGCCCATACTCAGGAAAGTTTTCAATATTCTAAGTGACTCTAAAAATATCTCCAAATACTTCAAAACATTACTGCCAAAACATTCTCAATAGAAAACTAATCCAAATACAAATTAATGTATTACAACTCTTTCAAAAAGAAGGGAAAAAAAGGTATAGAACCTCTCCTCTGCTCATATCATCTCTTAGGCATATAGGAACACTCAGTTCTTTCCAAAATTAACAGGAAACAAACCAAAAAGTACTTGGCAAGATTCTCCTACTGAAGCTGGAAAACAGCACCACACATCACCAGCTCCCTCCAAATTTGGTAGCACTAATTTAGATTTAGGTACATAATTTTTATTCAGTGGCTTGAGTGTTCCTGATTTTATTCTAGCACCATACTTTGGTAGGTATTGTCCACTGTAGCTTCCTGGCTTACCATAGGTGTTATAATCACAACAGCATCACATTATTAAATGTCTGCTACAAGGAACACCAGAATTAATGCTGATGAGAGCCAGGTATCTGTTCAACAGTTTGATGTGCCTTACAGTTCAGCTGAATGCATGTTGCTAATTATGAAGATTAAGAGCGTACAGATGGACTCTACTTTTTTTTTTCCTTCTTTTTTTTTTTTGAGACTGAGTCTCGCTCTGTCGCCTAGGCTAGAGTGCAGTGGCACGATCTTGGCTCACTGCAACCTCTGCCTCCCGGGTTCCAGTGATTCTCCTGCCTCAGCCTCCCAAGTACCTGGGACTACAGGCATGTCCCACCACGCCCGGCTAATTTTTGTATTTTTAGTAGAGATGGGGGTTTCACCATATTGGCCAGGCTGGTCTTGAACTCCTGACCTCGTGATTCACCCACCTCGGCCTCCCAAAGTGCTGGGATTACAGGAGTAAGCCACCACGCCCGGCCTACTTTTCTTTACTAACAGTAAATCAGCAAAACTTTTAACAAGTAAAAGGACATACTTTATTACTATGTACAAAAAAAAAAATCCATTCTTCTCCACCCTCTCATAGATTCTCCCTTTTGTGTTAAATAACAATAGAGAACTGGGCTAATACCCTTCAAAATGGGGTAAATTGCAGACAGCTTCCTATTGCAGAGATATGAAAAGAATAATATTCTTTTATGAAAAAAAACAGATAATTCTCTATTTTCCTCCTCCCTCTGTCCTAATTCTTTTGTAAGAAACATTTTAATAGTTTTTTTAAAAAATCCCAAACCAGTGTTCTATCTTTGCCACTGACCAGCTTCACCTTAGGCAGGTGACTCCTTTCACCTTTGTACTTATCTAGGAAACAGATTTCATTATATATGCTTTTCCTTTCTTGGAGCTGTATTATTAGGATCATCTGGATGAACAGGGCTGCAGTTTTCTTTCCTATTTACATCTGGCTCCTGTGCCATCACAGTCCTTTCCTCAATGCCCCCACACTCTAAGCTTCCAGGTTGGGTTTTCTATTAAATTCAAGCAGCCTGGTCTACATCAAAGCCCACAGGAGTTGCACTGTTAGTAAAGGAGGAATCTAGTTATACCACAGCAAAGAAAAATGCAATTAATAAGGATGACATCAAAGTTGTACCTTTCAAACCTTAAGACTTTTTAATAAGACCACTTGTTTTATTTGAAAAAATATTACACTTGCATTAGTTAGTTACCAAGGGATGAAGCTCAGAATCCATTGAAGCTGCTGCTGTTTCAAAAACCTGCAGAGAATTCACCAATTCTTGAGCAGGGCTATCTCCCTTATCCAGGAGGGATTTTCCATCTGTTAAAATATATTGTCTGTATTATCTGGCAAATAATTTTTCAAAATCTAGAGCACACAAAAACTTTTAGCACTTTTTCAGCTAGCATAGGAGAGTCAATTTTGCTTCTTAGTGTTAAAATTAAATGCCATGACCTTAATTTAAGTGCTGGGGTACTACATGTAGAGCAACCAAAGAACTTAAACATAGTGATCCATTTCAAGTATCTCTTTAAAAACAATTTTTTTTTTTTTTTGAGACAGAGTCTCGCTCTGTCATCCAGGCTGCAGTGCAGTGGCATAATCTCGGCTCACTGCAACCTCCACCCCCAGGGTTCAAGCAATCCTCCTGCCTCAGCCTCCAGAGTAGCTGGGACTACACGCCCAGCTAATTTTTGTATTTTTGCTAGAGATGGGGTTTTGCCATGTTGGCCAGGTTGGTCTCAAACTCCTGACCTCAAGTGATCTGCCTACCTGGGCCTCCCAAAGTGCTGGGATGACAGGCATGAGCCACCACGCCCAACCCAAATATCTCTTTTATAAAATAAAGGTGTGTGTTTTTTTTAAACCAAGTTTCCATTTTAAAACTTACCAGCTGGTCTGGAATAAACAGGTAGAGGCATAGAGGCATTTTTATTTTATAAGGATATATTCAATTAATAGACATTAAAATTTGTTAAAAACTGGACTCATAAAAATATGTGTATACCAAAATTATTTATGTCGATTGTATTCCTCAATGGGCCAACCATAGCATCCCAGAGATGTGGCAACTTCACTGCCATTTCACCACCAAAATGCTTTACTATAGTTGTCAAAGCAAATTCAGCTCCTCTCCGTTGTACCAGGTAAGGCTTCTGGGCCTTAAAATTAAATGTTAGATAAAAACAGAATTTCAGAAAAAATCATAATACATTTAAAATTTTAACAAAAGAATTTAAAAGTCACCATCTAAGAATTCATAATGTTATCATTAACCAAGTAAGCAATTATTAGACATGTTTGTCTCAATTATAAACATTTCCCAATAATTAAATTTACAGGGGCCTACAACACCTAACTAGATTTTTGTGTCCAAAGTAAAACACTTTTTTGGGGTTGAGGATAAGGAACAGATGGATATGTGCTGTTTCTAGAGATAGTCCTAAGTGACATTTTTTTTCCTCCTTCTCTCTACCTCAAAGAAACTTGTCAGCTAGAGAGAAGATAGATGAAGTGATGTGTCCTTATTTACATTCACTTAAGGGATAGTACAAGATCATCTGTTTAAACTAACCCCAAGATTAATAATTCTTATTCAGCAGTAATTACGGTCCATAAACCTGTCCCCCCAAAAAGATATTAATATATATTTTTAAAATTATGTTTAATTGGAGGAATAACTATGCAAACTAGAGATATAAATATCAAAATCACAGTAAAATTTTTATTACAATTATTATAGGGAAATATTGTCAATGAAAAAGACTTTACAGGATGTTTTAAGGGAAATATAGATAGATAAGCTGTTGATTTTAAAAAGAAACTTAAAAGGGGTCTATATTTTACAGAAACATGTCTTTTAGTATTGATGGTTTACTGCTGAACTGAGGTAAATTCCTATGCCTTGCATTCCAAAGAACTAACTAGAGCATTCATTCTATTGCTAATAATGTGACTGTCAGATTTTCAAAACAAAACACTTTTTAAAAACCACTGGTTGTTAAGACTGTACGGTGTAACAGGTGGACCAATGGGAGATAATGGAAAGTCTGAATAGACCCTCACACATATGAAGCCATTAACAGAGGTGCCATTATAAATCAGAGAGGAAAGGATTCAATAGTGGGATAACTGGCTGTTCATATGAAAAATAAATTTAGAACCCTACCTCACACTAAGCATTTAATAAATATCAAACTGACTAAAAAAGTCAGGTGGGTTGCAATTATATGACATTTGTGCATTGAAAGGACAGAGAAAAGTTAGCTTTCACTATTATTGAGCACCTTCTCTACAGTCACTGCTATAGGACTGAATTAGTTTACAAGGCTGTCTTGCCTAGGAAGATAAAGTTAAGCTGGTAAAAATTACAAGAGACATGAGATATTTGAAGGTTGCCATTTTTCTGGATCATATTGTTGGAGTACTCCAAAAATTAATCCCATTTCTTTACTTAAAAACAGCTCTGGAAGCTAATACAACTTAGTTCTCAATTTGTAAGTCAGATATTTGTTTAAAAATCAAAGCATTCAAAAAAAAAAAAAAACTACTTACCTCATCAAGTTCAACAAGAATATTTCCACTACTTCCTGCAGGAAGATCTGCTATTTGAGCTTTTACTGCTTTGGGGGTAGGACCTCGCCTACTTGTGATAGCAAAGGCAGCTTTCTGGTGCCTGTAGAGTGTAATTATACCTCTGTGCTTGGTGACAGTATGGTGCATTCCATCTTTTTCTGAGGTGGATCCTAATAAGAAAAAAGTTAAACAACGTTTTAATCATAATATTGGTGATACCAAATGTTTTCGGCTCCATAAGAGATAAAACATTTTTAAACTATGTCTTTTAGGCCTCAACTTTTATAGGCCAATGACATTTTCCTTAGACAATGAAATGGCAATAAAATAGTCTATTTGCATAGGATTTATACCTAATACAATCCAGGTTGCAGAGCCATCTGAACAATGAGAAACAGCACATGAAAAAATTATCGTGACTTCAGTTAATGTGTTTGTGTGTATATATATATATACACACATATATATATAATATTTTTTTTCTGAGACAGGGTCTTGCTCTGTTGCCCAGGCTGGAGTGCAGTACCACCGTCTCAGCTCACTGCAACCTCCACCTCCTGGGCTCAAGAGATCCAATCCTCCCACCTCAGCCTCCTGAGGAGTTAGGACTACAGGCACACACCACCACACCCAGCTAATTTTATATTTTTTGAAGAGATAGGGTTTCACCATGTTGCCCAGGCTGGTCTCAAACTCCTGAGCTCATTCCATCTGCCCGCCTCGGCCTCCCAAAATGTTGGGATTATAGGCATGAGCCACCATGCCCAGCCTATTAATTTTTTGTTGTTATTTTTGAGATGGAGTCTCACTCTGCCACCTAGGCTGGGGTGCAGTGGTGCAATCTTGGCTTACTGCAACCTCCACTTCCCAGGTTCAAGGGGACTCTCATGCCTCAGCCTCCTGAGTAGCTAGGATTACAGACGCACGCCACCACGTCCGGATAATTTATATATATATATATATATTTATATATTTATATATTTTTTTGAGACAGAGTCTCGCCCTGTCGCCCAGGCTGTAGTGCAGCAGTGCGATCTCGGCTCACTGCAAGCTCAGCCTCCCAGGTTCACGCCAGTCTCCTGCCTCAGCCTCCTGAGTAGCTGGGACTACAGGTGCCTGCCACCATGCCCGGCTGATTTTTTGTATTTTTAGTACAGACGGGGTTTCACCATGCTAGTCAGGATGGTCTCGAACTTCTGACCTCGTGATCCACCCGCCTCGGCCTCCCAAAGTGCTGGGATTACAGGCGTGAGCCACTGCACCCAGCCTAATTTATATATTTTTTTTTAGTAGAGATGGGGTTTCACCATGTTGACCAGCCTGGTCTTGAACTCCTGGCCTCAAGTTATCTGCTCACCTCGACCTCCTAAAGTGCTGGGATTACAGGCATGAGCCACTGCCTGGTCCCTGGCCTATTAATTAATTAATTAATTATTATTTTTTGAGACGGAGTTTCACTCTTGTTGCCCAGGCTGGAATACAATGGCGCGATCACAGCTCACCGCAACCTCCGCCTCCCAGGTTGAGGCCATTCTCCTGCCTCAGCCTCCCGAGTAGCTGGGATACAGGCATGCACCACCATGCCCAGCTAATTATATATTTTTAGTTGAGATGGGATTTCTCCATTTTGGTCAGGCTGGTCTTGAACTCCCGACCTCAGGTGATCCGCCCGCCTCGGCCTCCCAAAGTGCTGGGATTACAGGTGTGAGCCGCCGTGCCTGGCCTGGCCTATTACTTTTTAAAAAATTATTGTGCCTAAGCATAACGAGAAATATTAAAAAATATCTCAAGCAAGTTCTCTTTAAAAGCAGAGTCACCATGAATTAAAAAAAAAAATTGGTCACTGCAAAATGATGCTGCCTTATATAGCAATGGACCAGGAGGGTAAGAGGGGGGAGAATGACCCCAATGTATTTTTAAGATGTTAATATTCAAAATGTCCACCTTTCTTCTTCTAGTTCATAAACATATTTTTCAAGATCTATGCTGCACCAAAGCTGTAAGTCTACTACATTTCAAATAATTTGTTTCCCCAAATCTTGCTAACAATCACACATACAAAAAGCACATAGGACTGAGTCATATGAATAAAACACTGGTCTTTAAGACCTGCCTACAGAGGGCAGTTCTCATTTTCCATATAAATTCTCCAAGTGAAAACAAAAAAGTTGGTTAAGTATTATTTACTAAAAGTACTAAAAGTTCACTAATCTCATAAAACATGCAGTAAATTAGGGAAACGAGAGATTTTATAATGACTTTTTCAGTCAATAGGGTTGCTCCTTTGGTTAAGGGGAAAAAAATTCATTAAATAACATTTGATACAATTACCTTTTCTAGCTTGATACAGTAAACCATATAATGATGGTTTTGAAGGCAAAGGTAAGGGTGAACACCTGTCTTACAGATTTCAGTCACCTTATATCAGCTATCAGATCTTCCATGAATGGCTTTTTTGAACTTACAGGGTTGTGACTGGTAAGTATTATGTGCAAATTCATGTAACAAAGAGTTTTGTTATAATCAAGCCTTTTCTCTCAGAATGGGAAAAAACACTAACATGAACTGGATTTGTGCTTAAATTATACCCATAAGTAAACAAAAACAAATTTAAAAGGTTATTTCTCTACCCCAAATAAAAGTTTAGGTATATACCTTTAGAATTTTCCTGGCCACTTTGTGTTGGTACTGGACATGTGACACAAGGAGTTAGATATGGGTCCACACAAAGTGAGCTACAGAGGTTTTTAATAATTTTTGAATTGGGACAGGGCGTCCTTGTTGTGCACTGCTGAAGGAGTTTAGCTATGCACTGAGCTGCATAGTTTTGCACTAGTGTATTCTCTTCTTTTTTAATTGTCTCCATTAATGGTTTTATGATAGGATTTAATTTCTCCGGAAGCTGCTGCAAGCTCACAACTGCACAGGCAGCAAAAGTATGCACTCTCAACTGCAACACTTGCCACTCCTGGTTGGTCTCTGTAACTGTCATTTGGACCTGCTGTCGTTTACTATCTAACTGTTGTAACACTTGAGGATTTAAATCGAAAGATGATGTGGCTTCATTAAAAACAGTAGTGACCTATTAAAAAAAAAAGAAATTAAAAATCATTAATCATATCAACCCCAAATAGATTGTAAGCTCCTAAAGGGTAGACAGCAAGCTTTCTGTTTCAATTTTGGTTTCCACAATATGTAATATTGTTTTAGTACTCAGTAAACTAATGTCTAAAACTTCCCAACTAAATTTTATTTTAATCTGACTAAAATTTAACATTAGCATTATATTCTTTAAGAAAGACATTCTCTTGAGAAGAATAAAATTATCTAACCTTTAAATATGTCTAAATGACTTTGAGGAAAATCACATTTAACACCCACAGAATACTTTGGTGAAACAAGAAAGCTACAGGCAAATATAAACTAACTGTTCATGAAGGAATTCCAAAACTCACAAACTTCTTTTTGGGAAAAATATTCTTTTCAACTCTAAAACTCATGAAAACTTAAGAGTGGCTGTTTACTAAGTGGCTAAGTGTTGCTAATTGAATCATTCTCATTCTTTCTTTAACCTCCCTTCTGGTAGAAATGCCCAGGCAATGGAAGAAGGAAAAGAAACAAAACAAAACAAAACAGAACAGAACAAAATGGTGCAGTTATCATTCACTTAATTACCAAGAGCTATCTAAGGCTACAGGACTGTTGTACCAGACTACTTTGCAAGCCCCATTGAAAGACTGTTCAGTCAGTCTTTTTTTTAACAACTTTATTCAGATATAATTTGCATACCATAAAAACTACCCATTTGAAATGTACAATGTATAAGATTTGAAACAGGGTTACAATGCTAAAAGTTTAAAAACATTGTCCTAAATCCCCTATGCTCATGTCACTTTTCAATGACTGTAGACAACTGAGGAAAAGCCTCAGTTACCCCCAAATTAATTCAATCATTCAACCAATATTTATTAAAAGATAAATAAGATATAATGTCTTAATATGCTCAAAAAATGCAGAGACTAATGTGGGAGAGATATAAATAATTAAGAAAATGTAACATATAACTGAGGTAAGTGCAAGTTGCTGTGGGAATACAGAGCACTCCTTATTCCTTCTTAGAAGAAGAGATTAGTGGGAGACTTGTCAGAGGAGGATAACACTTATGCTTGGTTTTTAAAGAATAGGCCAATTAGGGATTATAGGGACATCTTGGCAAACAAAGTGAGGTAGGGAGTGGAAAACAGGACACTGTCTGTGGAATTGAAGTTTATCATAGCTTGAGCACAACACACAGAAAAAGAGATGAACTCTGGATAAGCACAGAGGGTTAGGGATGGGGAATTCCTGGCAAAGGAAATAGAAGCTCGGGCCCAGAAGTGAGAATGAGCAGAAGTGAATGAGTGTAGCGTACTTGCGCAAGAAGAAAGCTAACTGGGCGTGAGTGGAGAAAGTTTGAGAAATAATGAGGAGATAAGAGATAGAGCATTTAGAAGAAAGTGATGAAAAGAAGAAAGATAAAAATGAAAAAGCAAGGAAAAGGAAAATAATGTTTTTAAGCAGGAGAGGGATGTTCAGGGTGGCAAGTCTAGCACAACATGCAGAATGAAATGGACCAGAGGCTGCCTGGAGCCCTAGAGATGAGTCAGGACCTAGATATAAAGTACTAAGATCTGACTGGGCTCTGATAATGGAAATAGAGAAGAGATTAAACACGAGACTTTCTTTTTTTTTTTGAGACCAAGTCTCACTCTGTCACCCAGGCTGGAGCGCAGTGGCGTGATCTTGGTTCACTGCAAGCTCCGCCTCCTGGGTTCACGCCATTCTCCTGCTTCAGCCTCCCGAGTAGCTGGGACTACAGGCGCCCACCACCACGCCCGGCTAATTTTTTGTATTTTTAACAGAGATGGGGTTTCACCGTGTTAGCCAGGATGGTCTTGATCTCCTGACCTCATGATCCACCCGCCTCGGCCTCCCAAAGTGCTGGGATTACAGGCGTGAGCCACTGCGCCCGGCCTAAACACACGAGACTTTCTGAAAGAAAATGCTGACAAGATTTGTGACTGGAATAAAAAGAGTATCTTTGTCAAAAAAAAAAAAAAAAAAGCCAGTTTTTGTTGTGTTCAGTGTGAAGTGACAGTGAGATATTTAAGTAAAAATGCCTAAAAGAAGAATGTAAGAAAGACTGAGAGTAGACAGCACACAGTACCTGGGTAGGAACTAAATCATGAGAATGGTGCAAGAGACAAAGATTGCAGGGAAATGTCTATATTTGGCAGGTAACAGGAAAACAGGGATTCAATGAAGATACAAAAGGCAGTGGCTCCTTTGAAAACTGCCCTTCCCTCAAAAGTCTCTTAGAGAAAAAAAAAAGAAAAAAAGTCTCTCCCAGAGATTCTGATATTTATGCTTATCTTCTAGCCCAAGTCAAAACAACTGAAGAGTAAAAGATCTGAATAAGCAAATCTTAAAGAAGGGGCCATTTGATGAGCTTAAAAAAGGAAAGTTCCCAGAAATAGTAGGCAGGGAACCTAGACTATAAAGAAAATTTGAGATTTAATTCCAGACAGGCAAAAAAGTAGGGAGAGGAGGCAAAAAGGAAAACTTACAGAATAACAACACTCGGGAAAATAACTTTATAAAAGAAGAGAACCCAGGGGGAAAAAAACAGCAATTTTAGCTTTCTCTCCACAAGTGAGAACAAAAAAATTCAACTATATTATTTTTCAACTAGAAATGGGGATAAGAAATGAAGATTACTATTTTCATGGGGACCAACACAAATGAAGTGACTCAATTTCTGATCCTATAACTCAAAAAAGGAAGAACTCATATATACTACACCTAACCTCATGCACTTACTAAGTACAATGCTGCTGTAATGAAGCATGGATGCCAGCATAAGGAAAGACAAATACATTGAACAAATGGCCCAGATACACAGCATACTTATATAACTTCAGTTGGTTTTTGACAAAGGTGCCAGAACAATCCAATAGGGAAATGAAAGTATTTTCAATAAATAATGCTGGAAAAATTAGATATCTGTAAGAAAAACAAACCTCAACCTCTACTTCATACTATACACAAACATTAATTCCAAATGAATGATAAATCATAAAAACTAAATGACAAAACTTCAAAAGAAAACATATGTGAATACCTTTGCCACTTGGAAAGTTAAAAAAAAAAAAATTACTGAAGTCACACAACATAATAGCCATGAAAGAAAACAACTGATAAATTAGAATTCACCAAAATTTAAAATATCTGCTCATCCAAAGACAGCATTAAGAGAATCAAAAGGCAAACCACTCACTGCCAGAAAATATTCAGAAAGCATCTACTTGACAAAGGATTGGAATCCAGGATACATAAAGAACTCCCACAACTCAATAACAAACAAACAACCTAATTCAAAGTAGACAAGATTTTGAAAAGATATTTCAGAAAGGAAAATATACAAATGATCAATAAAAAATTAGAAAGTATTCAACATATTAGTCATCAAGGAAATGGAAATTAAAACCACAATAACACTATCACACAATCACTAAAAGAACTGACCACATCAAATATTGATGATGTGGAGCAACCAGAACTCTCACATACTGATGGTCAGAGGGTAAAATGATACAATCTCTTTGGGGGAAAGTCTGTAGTTTTTTCTAAAACTAAACCTACACCTATCGTATGATTTAGCAATTCCACTCCTACATATTTACCCAAGAAAAATGAAAGCAGATGTCCACAAAGACTTGCAGAAGAACGTTTATAGTGACTTTTTTCACAACAGACAAAAAGTGGTAACAGCCAAAGTGTCCATAAACGGGAGAATGGCTTAAACTAGTTGTGGTATAATAATACAATGAAATAAAACTCAAGCAATAAAAAAAAATAAGTTATTGATATGTATATATATATATATATATATATATATATATATATATATCACAGATTAGTTTCAAAAATACCATTCTAAGAAAAATCCTTACACCAAAGAGCACAGTGTATGATTCCATTTACATGAAATTCTAGAACAGGCAAAAGTAATGTATCTTCGGGGGGGAATTAGAATAATGGTTACTTGGTGGCAGGGAGAGGCAGAGATTACTGGGAAGTGGTGATGATAATGTTCTGTATCTTGACAGTGGTTCAGGTTTCATAGGCATATGCATCTGTCAAAATTCACCAAATGGTCCACCTAAGATTTGTGTGCTTTAGCACATAAATTTTTCCTCAGAACAGCAAAAAAAATAAACAAATACTGAATTTTAGTTAATTATATAAAATCCTGAAATATACTGATATCTGAAACTTACTTAGAAACGCATTTAAAAAAACTGCCCTGGATGGATTCATGGTTGGATAGAGAGGTAGGCAGGTGAATACATATGTGATAAAGTAAATTAGGTAAAATGTTAACTATAAAATCTAGCTGTTAAGTATGAGTGTTATGTAATTTCATCACTTTTTCTATATGTTTGAATATTTTCATTATAGGCTGAGAGCAGGAAGAAGTACTCAGGAACTTGTAGAAGCAGTTTTTTCTATACTCTGCAGTGTTAAGCAAAACTGAAATGACAAAATATAATAGCTTTTTCTAATAAAGGTGCATTGATTTATCAGAATTTTGGTTTAAAAAAATCCTTTGTTATTCTCTTATTTCAAGAAAAGCCTATACAATGAAATAACCTTTCTCAAGGGTAGAGACGACAGGCTACCAAGCCACATCCAGACTCAAGAAATTAATGTGTTTTTGTGATAAACATGTCATGACAAATTTCTAACCTATATTTCATGTTCTCTCTCTAATTAAGAAAGTTATTTCTTTACTCACCAAGTCACTAGCTTGATCTATTGTTAAAACATTGTTGTTTACTCGATTACCAACTTCAATATGTACATCAGCTAATGATGATATAAGTTGTTTACATTCATTCTGCATTCGTGTGAATGGAACGGCAATTTCGTCATAATATAAATGTTCTGAAAGGATATCAAGTAAACGTGGCTGCACAGCTAAGGTAACAGCTTTACACTCCTAAAATACAACAGAAAACAAATAGGGTAACTGTATGAACATTAACTTCATAGATACAGAAATCGTCATTTGTAGACTACCAAGTTCTAAATTCTTACTTATACTGAATCTATATTCTGTTACTTCTCCAAACAACAGTTAATTGCACAGAAAAAAAGGTATTACATCCAAATTATTGTAAAATTTTAACATGAATGACTACAGAACATGTACACAGAACTATTACAATTTCATTTTCTACCTATCCAAAGTTTACACGTGTATATATATCACAGATTTTAAAGTGTATTATGGTAAAAAAAAAAAAAATCAGTCAGAAAAGAAATCTATCAAGCACTAATTAAAAATGTTACTTAAAAACTCATTATTAGATAACAGTTGAACCCTAAGCTTCACATGCCATACTGTAAAAGTGGATATAAATTTTAAAAGCTACTTATCTATCCCCAAATTTAACTAACCCTTCCCACTCTCTCTGGTTGTTGCCTGCCCCAAACCAACAGGAAATGGCCTCAGTGGTGAGCCATGAGGGGTTCTGTGGCATCTCAGTTATCAGCCTGGGCTTCACAGAGTAAGTCCATGAAGCTCTGTGAGTGTCCAGAAACCTAACTGTCAACACTTGCTGCTAAGTCTGAGAGGCACAAAAACATAGCATCACTGCCTCTCCAGCACACCAACTCCTGCCTAAAAACAGATGAGCTTTGCTTCTTTCCAGAGGCCAAGCAGGGGTGTCAGTTGCAATGGAGCATGGCTCAATTACTTTTAGATACAGCTTTGACAAACTGCTAAGAGGCAGTAACAAGTAACTCTCACAGCAAGTGCAGACAGTTAAATTTCCAGAATTCCAGTCAATGGAATAAACAAAGCCAGCAGAAAGTTTCTTTGATTTACAGAAGTATGTCTTATACAAAATCATACATCTCCCTAGAAGTTAACAGTTAAAGAGGCTGGAAGGGAATGGTTTATTTGGAAACATGAAGATTTTGGTTTAAATACAGAGATGTTATTCTTCCTGTGACCAAAAATTCTGCCTTTGCTACTACCCACACAGATGGATCTCTAATACTCAAAGCCTCATCCTTTGTAGTTTTCAGTGATACCTGAGTGACATATAGAGGAATGGATGACCAATAGTTTCTGGACTACTTTCACATATACGCGGTTTTTAATAGGGACATTTCTTAATAGACTGTACAGTCAACAGCAAATATTAAGTATGAGCATAACTAGTAGTTGGAAGTATGAGTAGGGGTTCTAAGACAAAAGTCCAGAGTTAAAAGTAAATGGGAGAGAAATAATGTTCAATATAATTTGGACACTTTTCTGTAACTCTTGGATTTTTATACATCGAAAATTTTCACTTTTCTGTTGTAAATAATCCTAACAGCTAATGGAAATTGGTTTACTTAATTTGTCTTTATTACTTTTGGGGCAAAATCTTACCTTTTGTAAAGCAGCCCATTCACAGATTACCAAAGCTACACTAATCCTCTGTAAAGCAGACTTGGAGTTCAAATGGAAGAGTAGTAACTGGCCCAGGGATTCAGCTGGTTTAATTTCTTGAGTTACCACATTTACACCTGGATCACAAATACAGCAACAAAGTGCTCCTAACAACCTAAGAGGGAGAAAAAGGAAGTTACTATAAGAAATTACTTGAAGTAAAGTTTCCCCATACTTCAGGAAATTTTTTCAATTTCCTATAATTACTTGAAGCAAAATTTGGCTTTTTGAAGCCATAACTTTTCCCACAGAAGGTATAATGACTATCTTGTCTTCATAAGAAGATATAAATCCTATTTTAAAGCTTTAAAATAATTAGAAGTATTTGCTTACTCTAATTTTTCCTTAGGCTATAATTAGTGTGATGAAGGAAGGAAGGACTGATGGAGACAGCAGAGGAATCTTCTGTTGGTTAAATAACCTTTGAAAGCCAGACTTGTAAATGTATGACTACCTGACCCTTAATGTACACTCACTTGGCTGCCATCATTCTGGCCCGCATAACTACAAAATCCCTGGTGGCTGGGTCTTCCATGATGGTGTCGGCACCTGCAATATACTCCTGAAGTACTTCTTTATTCTGGCTTTGGCCTTGGCGCACCTTACCACCTGTTTTTTCCTACAGAGGGAGGAAAAAAAAAACAATAAAGATTAACCATTAAAACTGAATAGGCAACAACAAAAATATGATATTTTTAAAATAATCCCAGTAAAATACAGTTCTTTTCACAAAATTTTAATGGATAAACATTACTATTCATTTTGTCAGGGTCCTAATAAAATAACGGTTTCTCCTTACTTATGTTAATTAAATCACACTTAAGGCAATACAGATTTTTTAAAATATGGTTACTGTATTAATAATTAGATGATGAACACACAAATACACTATGTCCCTCTACACTTACCTTGGCTCTAGCTTTTACTTCTAGCAACATATTTAAATCGATAGGTAAATGAGAAGGCTGCATCATCAAGCAAAGCCAAGCACCCATCCATGGGCAAGCAGCTGCTACCACATACTGAACTGAAGCCTTACTCAACAGTTCCATCCAAACCTGCAGGGTAAAAGGGGGACAAGAAAGTGAATTTTTTCTAATAAAAATAAACTCTAACACTTATCTTTAGGAATACTGAGGTTTTTTTAAGTAGGAAATAGCACAGAGATTAATTTAGAAATTCAATATAGAGCCTTATTTTGAAATACAGTACTGTTTTCTAATAGGTTTGTGCACTAAAAAAAAAGTCATGCAAAGGAAAGTTTTTTTTTTTTTAAAAAGAACACATTCTCTTTTAAAAAAAACATGCCTATAAAAGCAATACAAAATTGTCAAAATCTCAGTAAGTCACTGAAACAAATCCTTTGCGTATATCATAAGACTCAATATTAATGCAGTCCTATATTCAACACACACTTAAAAATAGCTCCTAATATTCTCTGCTAAACTCAGAGGTGGTAATAACCTAGTATAAATTTAAAACAGTATAAGTTTTGATTCATGATCTTACTTAATAAGGATAAGGTACCTTTCCTGATGCCTAACATTTAATGGGCTAGGACCAGCCTACGGCAAGATCACCACTGTTAATCCAAGGTTGTTAACAAGGAGTCACTTTAGAGGCCAACAATTCAAGAGTAATTTAACAGATTATAAAGGTACAAAAGTGCAATTTCCCCCCATAAATGCTATTAAATCTATCAAACGGCTCCTCCTTTAATGATTCTAACACATATGATCACTCTAAGTAGGGAAAAAAGTATAAGTTTCAACAATAATTAGACTCTATATTACCAACAGATCCTAAAAGATACTTTGCAGGATCTATAAGCATACTGATAAACAGCAAGATGAGGGCTAGAGAAAAGCAATCTTTTCCTCATTTCATTTTCTGTATTGAGGCTATCAGAAAGTGCTTAAAACACCTGTGTAAGTCACATAATAAGAGGAAGAAGCATGGCCAATCAAAACTTAACTATTACATGCTACATGTAAGAAGCCTAGTTCTCTGTCTCATTATGCAGATCTCCAGACTTTTCAAATCTCCATGAGATATGAATGACCAACAGAACAGCAATTATGAAAAATTTTAAAAATCTACAAAAGTTACTAGGAAAAGGAACACAAATACATTTGCTGTGTACCTTGTGAATAAGGTCCAGAATTTCCTGGCTGCTTTCCAAAACACAGAACTGAAAAATGTGTCGGAGCATATCAGGCAGTATAGGTATAAGCCAAGATGAAGAGTTCTGAAAACAAAAACAGAATTAAAAGCTGTAGCATATAATTCTTGGATGTTAGCTTACCTGAAGAATTATATGTCAAATAGCAGAAGTACTACCATGAAAAGATTGCATGGTTTCATTAAAAAGGCTAAACAAGTGATAAACTTTGACAAGATTTTGAGGCAACAAACACCATATTTATTATATCAATGGTCTGAAGAAATAACAACATATAATCACTGGGAAGCTGGAAAAAGTCTGATTATCATTAACAACAATTCTGCCTCAAAGTTGAAATCATCCTCCATATGGAACCATCCTCTAACCAGCAACATCTCTCTGGTTATACCATACATCACTGCTTTGTCAAGAAAATCTATAAAATAATCAGGTTACTGCTGTTGTGCTAGATGATCAGAGTTTAAGTTCTATATGCTCACCAATAATCCAAGTAATGAATTATACTATAATATCCAACCTAGAAACTTCTACTTGGAGTTCACTACAAAATTAAGGTAAAGGTTCTTAATCTATTTTGGGTCAGGGACCCTTTAAAACTCTGATGAAAACTATGTACACTATGTTATCAGAAAAACATATAATTACTAACAATATTTCGCTTCCAAGGTTCAGGGATCTCCTAAAGCCTGGGTTACAAACCTCAATTTAAGGAATTTCCTAACAATTCAAAGGCCCACCCAAATCAAGCAACCAAATAGTGCTTCACCAAGTATCTAATGTGTGTCCAGAAATCCCAGAATAAGGAATCCCAAACTGTCTATTGCTATTCAAACAATTACAAGCTCACTGGATAGAAATGTCGATCAGAGAAATTCTACTAACTAGCTCAAAGTACCTAACAGCCCCTGCCCTCCACATGACTTTTTTTAAGCACTAAATACAGTGTTTTTAAGAGAAATTTGGAAATTTTAACTGAAATTGCAGAAATCCACAGGTTCTAGGGATAATAAATGTTTAAGTTAGAAAGCTACCTATAATTTGTAGCCAATGGAAAACTAATGACAAAGGTAGGACCAGGGTTTTATGTTCTCAACATGGTTTGAAACAAGTTTTAAAAGGGCCACATGACTCCTCAAAGAGGTAAAAACAGAACTGCCATTTGACCTAGCAATTTCTTTACTGGGTATATACCTAAAGGAATATAAATCATTATATCATAAAGACATATGCATGAATATGTTCACTGCAACACTATTCACAAGAGCAAAGACATGGAATCAACCTAAATGCCCATCAACAGTAGTCTGGATAAAGAAAATGTGGTACACATACACCATGGAATACTGCAGTCTTAAAAAAGAACAAGCTCATGTTCTTTGCAGGAACATGGATGGAGCGGGAGGCCATTATCCTTAGCAACCTAACACAGGAACAGAGAAGTACATATTCTCACCTGTAAGTGGGAGCTAGCTGATGAGAACACAAGGACACAAAGAGAGGAACAAAAGACACTGGGGCCTACTTGAGGGTGGGAAGGAGGGAAAGGATCAGAAAAAATAACTACTGGTTATTAAGCTTTAGTACCTAGGTGGCAAAATAATCTTAAAACAAACCCCCGTGACATAAGTTTACCTACACAGCAAACCTGTACATGTACCCATGAACCTAAAATGAAAGTGAAAAAAAAAAAAAACAAGCCATAAATCATCCATTGGAGGAGCATTCTCACTACTTCACTATGTCTTAACTCTACTTTTCTGATAACATAGGACATTTCATTGGATAGAAATGTCCATCAGAGAAATTCTACTAACTAACTCAAAGTACCTATCAGCCCCTGCCCTCCATATGACTTTTTTAAAGCACTAAATACGGTGTTTTTAAGAGAAATTTGGAAATTTTAACTGAAATTGCAGAAATCCACAAGTTCTAGGGATAATAAATGTTTAAGTTCTAGACAAAGAGAAAGAGAAAGGGAAGCTGGGAAGAAAAAAGTTCTTATTTTCTCACTGGAGGGAATTAGGGACAATCTTAACAGAATTAGGAAAGCTATAACAGCAATAAGCAAATAATTTGGTGTTACTCTTCCATAATGTCTCTTAATTTCTGATTTTCCCCCCAAAATATTTACCAACTCTCTTCCCTGACCCTCAACCCCAACACTGGCAATCCAAGCAGTTGCCTGTAGGTCCCCAAAAGTCACATCTATAGAGGAAGATTTCCCCCCTATATTTATGACCAATACATGTAATATAAACTGTAGTTGTCTTCTCAGGCTACAAACATCATTACTCTACTAAATTCTACTTTATAATTATTAAAAACAGCCAGAGAAGGAAAGGATACATGGGTAGAACACAGGATTTTTAGGGCAGTTAAACTATTCTGTGTGATACTGTAATTGTGGATACATGACATCATGTTTGTCAAGCCAATAGAATGTATACTACTGAGGGTGAACCCTAAAGTAAATTATGGACTTTGGTTGATAATAATGTGTCAATGCAGGTTCGCTGACTGTAACAAATTAGTACTAGTCTGGTATGGAATACTGATGGTGGGGGAGGCAGTGTTGAGGATGGGGGATGGGATATATGGAAACTGTACTTTTCCCTTCAATTTTGCTGTGAACCTAAACTGCTCTGAAAAATAAAGTCTAGGCAAATAAGCATATGAAAAGATGGCCCACATCGTATGTTGCCAGGAAAATACAAATTAAAACAACGATGAGATATCACTCTATACCTGTTAGCATGGCCAAAATCCAGAACACTGACAACAACAAATGCTGGCCAGGATATGAATCAACAGGAACTCTCACTCATTGCTGGTAGAAATGCAAAATGGGGCAGCTATTTTGGAAGTTTCTCACAAAAATTAAAAATACTCTTACCATCCAGCAATTGTGCTTCTTGATATTACCCAAAGGAGGCAAAAAAGTCCACACAAAAATCTGCACAAGATGTTTATAGCAGCTTTATTCATAACTGCCAAAACTTGGAAGCAGGCAAGATGTCTTCAGTAGGTGAATGGATAAACAAACTGGTACAACTAGACAATGGAGTATTATTCACTAAAAAGAAAATGAACTATCAAGTCATGAAAAGACACAGAGAAATCTTAAATGCATATTACTAAGTGAAAGAAGCCAATCTGAAAAGGCTCCATACTGTATGATTCCAACTATATGACATTCTGGAAAAGGCAAAACTATGGAAATGGCGTTTCTTCCTCTGATCTGCCTTCCGGAGACTCAGAATAAGGAGAGTTGATGACAAACAGAAATAAGACTATGGACATTTCACTGTACCTGAAAATGAAGGTTAAACTTCTAACCATCTATACCCCCCTTCCATGTTGCCCTCCACCAAACCAACTTCCTGTCACTTATTAATTTAGTGCCATTCTGCTCTCTCCTGCCTCCAGAGTTACACATACTATTCCCTCCTCTGACTCTTACCCTTATTTTCCCCTGGCTAAATTCCACCTACCCTTCAGGTTTCAGCTTAAACTTCACTTCTAACATGATGCCTTCCCTGTCCATCACCCATCTCATTTAGGATCCAATAGTGTCTTCTACCTCCCATATCAGTTACCTCATTAAGTTATTCTTGTTTAATTATTTGTCTTCTCCTGTCTAGTCTCCTATTTTAAGCACTACAGGAGAGCAAAGGCCTTGTCTCTTACCACTATCTAGAAAATTGTTCGAGCACATAGCAGGCACTTAAATAGTTGCTGAAATCCATCCTGGCCACTGGAAATGATCCAAATTCGTATCATAAGGAATAGCTGCCAATATGCAAAATTTCCCAAAATTGTGATACTGTAATATAAGAAATTTTTTTTCAGCATTTTGTCCAGGGTCTTAAAAAGAAACGTATTTGATCTTCATCCCCAGCTCCTGGCACAGAGCTCCTAAAACCCAAAGAACTTCCTGAGTGATAGGGATTATTCATAATAACCATAATCTAGTTTGTGCTAACGAAGTGACTCTTGGGAGGCCCCAAGATAGCTTCAGAATGGGGGCTGGTTGCCAGAGGAACTAACTATGTGATTAGAGGGCTAAAAAATTTCAGACTGCCTCCTGCTCCCCACCTCCAGAGCTAGAGGGGTTGG
This sequence comes from Pan troglodytes, assembly GCF_028858775.2. NCBI lineage: Eukaryota > Metazoa > Chordata > Mammalia > Primates > Hominidae > Pan > Pan troglodytes. The sequence continues at coordinate 104,217,497 of NC_072406.2, read as the reverse complement.
AGATTAAGTTAATCACCTCACTAATGGCTAATAATTCAATCAATCATGACTACATAATAGAGTCTCCATAAAACACCTACATTTATGGGTTTATGGGTTGGTGAGTGCACAGAGGTGCTGAGGGTGGCATGCCTAAAGAAGACATGGAAGCTCCACGTACCTCATCCCCATACCTTGCCTTGTGCATCTCCTTCCAACTGGCTGTTCCTAAGTTGTGTCCTTTATAGAAAACCGGCAATTGTAATTACCAGTTTAACAGTCTGAGTTCTGTGAAGCATTCTAACAAGTTATCGAACCTGAGGAGAGGGTCAGGGGAACCCAGTTTACAGATGGTAGATCAGAAGTATGGAAGGTCCAACACTTGCAACTGGTATCTGTTGTGCGACTGAGCTCTCTAACTTGTGGGAGCTGACACTAATTCCAGGTAGACTGTCAGAAGTGAACTGAATTGTATGATACCAAGTTGGCAACCAGGGAGTTGGATAATTGGTTGGTGTAAGGAAAAAACCCACAAGTTTGGTGTCAGGAATGTTGTATTGTAAAAATGGCTCAGCCATAGATCCCTAACTGGCAGATTTGGCATCTCAGGTGGGATAAGATCTTGTCTGTACCCTTTTGTTACGGTCCCTCTTTTATCTTCCCACAAAATGGGTACACTCAGAAAAATGGAGCAATCTGAGCATTACCACAAACACCTGATTCTTGCCTACAGGCCAATTCATCATTTCTACCAGCATATCAAATGCTCTCAGACTGCAGGGAAAAAGATCAGGAGAGAACCTATAAGTTGGTGATGAATCACACTGGGTTCTTTCACTAATTTTACTAATTTGCTCTGAAACCCTATTGTGATCCACAGCCAAAGGAAAAGAAAATTTCCATATCAGACAGTTTATAATGCCTTGTTCTATTCATTTCTCCAACCAACATTTATTGAAGGTCAGCTAAATATTTCAACTTTGCTCTCTCCTTTTCATAGTTTTATAAAATCTGGCAATACCCAAATACGCTAGCATTCTCTAAGGCCAAAGTCTTAGTTCAGGCTATTCTTTTGGTCTTTGTTTCCTACTTATTTGTGTATGTTAAATTTTCTAACATTCGAAATTATGCTTCAGATTCCAACTCAATCTCATGTATATCTTCATGTAGTAACTAAGCTTGCCTTTCAAACAAAAGTTAAGGTATTGGTAACTGAAATTTTGGAATGACTCACAAAGTGACTGAGATGCAATGGAATGGAAAAGTTGACCCAGTCAGTAAAGAAGGCAAAATAGGAGATTCATGTCTAGGAGTTTGTCTGGCAACAACAGTTACCAGTTACTAACACTAGTTAATCTGGATATTTCAGTAGTTCACTGATAGACATATATATTAATAGGTATACTCTAGCACGTACAAACACACTGGCTAAAGAGACAATATAGAAAGGACAAACAAATGGTAAATTCCTTCACTTTGATTACCAAGCTGCTAGTTTAGCAAAAAAAGTTACACCTTGATTGTAAATCATTATGAAATAAAACTAGTTGTTTTTTGTTTTGAGACAGAGTTTCACTCTGTCACCTAGGCTGGAGTGCAGTGGTGCAATCTCTCGGCTCATTGCAACCTCTGCCTCCCGGGCTCAAGTGATTCTCCTGTCTCAACCTCCCGAATAGCAGGGATTACAGGCACCCACCACAACTCCTGGCTAATTTTTGTATTTTTAGTAAAGACAGGGTTTCACTGTGTTGGCCAGGCTGGTCTCAAACTCCTGACCTCAAGTGATCTGCCTGCACTGGCCTCCCAAAGTGCTGGGATTACAGGAGTGAGCCACTGTGCCTGGCCATGGTTTTTCTTAAGAGTACCTAGTTCATGCTCCTCAAGATGCCAAGCTTGCCAATTCTTTCACATCTTAACATCACAGAAGAAGGCACACTGATTAAACAATATATTTTCACAAATGCCATGGTATGCCACAGGGAAGTATAAAGGAAATAATGTTTCAGAGACAACTGTATTAACTGTAGTTTTATTTAAGGACATTTTAGAGATGTGCATGCCAGCACACATACTTATAACGGATGCCTTTTAAAAATAAGGACATCTCCCTTATAAAATCTACTGATTTTACAAAGCAAAACAAAACCAAAAAATTACTAAAGATAACCAGGATAATTTCAAGGAAACAGAAGCATCAATCTTTACAACGCAGTAACACACTGAGCTATAGCCAAGTCTGACCTTGAAAAATTACTTTAGAATTATTGAGGTATAGCTTGAGAAGTTAGAAACTGAAACCAGGACACAGCTACTAGTAATTCAGGTGAGTTTCCTTTTCTCACTTTGTAGTTAAAATGACTCCACATGCAGAAGTGGGAAAGCAATTAGACACATAATTATTTTGTCCCCATATAAAATTTAGTTAAAAGCTGAAAGCCAGAATAAGATCTGAAACTGAAGTGAGCTGCTTATATGAGCTTGGGAAAGTTTCTTAATCTTTGATTATCAGTTCTCTCATCTGCAAAACAGGAATGGCAGTAGCCACCTCATGTAAACTGCTTAGCACAGTTCCTAGCATAAAGTAAGCCCTCAACAGCTTAGATTATTATTATCACAATTAAATATCATTCCTATACCCCAGAATAAGGAAAGAATGCTCAGAATGGAACTACTAATTATTCTTTTAGTATCTGTACTATTATTTATACTTGTATAGCATTAACATTTTCAAAGCACTTTCATATACATTATCTCACTTGATCCATGTAACTCTGAGAGAGGCTAGAGATAATCACCAGAGAGGGTTAGACAAATCTGACAAAGGTCATAAATTAGCAAATGATAGAGCCAAAGTTAGAACTCAGATCCTGTCTATTTAAGGGATCTTTTCATTATACCATTGAAGGGGTAACAACAGTGATAAAAAGCTCTATTTAATGGCTCTTTACATTATGATTGCTTCCATAAAGGATTGCTGACTAATTAGGAATACTTAACAACACTAAGAAATCAAAGGCAAGGAAGCAGCTCAGAAAAAGGAACACAAATTAAAAGTGAGAGTGGATTTTTATTATCACAATAGGTCAATGATCTTTCATCCAAATTCCCTGGAGCCAGATGTGTTTTGAAACTCAGAAATTTTTCAAATTTTAGAATAATGAATTGTATACAGTGTATATTATATAATATCTCCAATACAATACCAGTAGCACCTGAATAAAATATATTAATATTTCTGCAGCAAAATGTGTGAATAGGCACATTAAGTGGGATAAAGACTAAACAGTTTCTCTTCAGAATGGTCAGGTTTTGCCACCAAATTAGTAGTTTTATAAATTGACCCAATTCACAATAAGCTTTGGCTTTCAAAGTTGCAGGAAAGGAATCATGGAACTGCACCACAAAGAGTTTGCACACAGCTATAAATTAATCAATAAGTAACTTTCAGGCAATTTGTGGAGAGGAATACAATAACAGATAAAAGCATCAGAGATGGTTTATTCGTACAGCTTTTCAGAAAGCAAATAATGGGATCACAAGATTAACAATAAAAATTAAATGAGTTTTCATTGCATAATGACGACTTTAAACAATGATTTAGATAAAACAAGTTACAGAAGTTGGAAATGCTTTGTCGCACTAGAGATTTGATTTGTCTCATGAGAGAAAAGGTACAGAGAGGAAGAAAGGGAGCTAAAATTTAGGAAGGTGACAGTGGGAGGGAGTGGGGGTAGGGGAGCAGGGAGCAAGGAGTCATGTCCAAAGATACTTTGGTCAAATGAACATGATTACACTTAGGATACAGGAGTGGATTTAGAAAATGTTCTTGATTCCAGAGTATACATTAGGAAATATTAGGGGAAAATGTTGACAAGAGCCAAGTATTAGAAAACCAAGAAAGACAGGAATTTAATTCTAATATAGTGGTAGGCGATTACAAATTACTAACCAGTTTGTGAGTAACTGAGGCTATGGTCCCCCAAATCCTTCTGAAACTTAAATTCTTTCCTTTTAGAAATACTATGACCATGTAGAAACAAAAATTCCAAAGTTTAAGGAGCATACTGGAGAAAGGATGATAATTTTTATGAATACACAGAAGGCAGAAATAGGTAAATTAGAAGATAGGATTATAACTTAATTTTAATTTTTTATTACAAAAACTTGAAACAAGACAAAATTATAAGAAATGTCAATTATGGATGGTGTAAACATAAATGAATGCTGTTTCATACAATTCCCTGCTCTTTTCTCCATTAAAAAAAAAAAAAATCCCAAAATTTAAAAAAAGGAAATAGGTGGTAGTATTAAGAAAAGCTTCCTGAAAGGTTTGGCTTTGGGCTGGGCACGGTGGCTCCTGCCTGTAATCCCAGCACTTTGGGAGGCCGAGGCAGGTGGATCACCTGAGGTCAGGAGTTCAAGACTAGCCTGACCAACATGGCGAAACCCTGTCTCTACTAAAAATACAAAAATTAGCCAGGCGTGGTGGCGCATGCCTGTAATCCCAGCTACTCAGGAGGCTGAGGAAGGAAATCGCTTGAACCCGGGAGGCAGCGGTTGCAGTGAGCCAAGATCATGCCATTGCACTCCAGCCTGGGCAACAAGAGCAAAACTCCAACTCAAAAAAAAAAAAAAAAAAAGTTTGGCTTTATACCATTATTTGAAAACACAGAATGAAATAGCCAATAAAAATAGTAAAGCATGTATGTGGGGACCAAAATCAGAGCCTGCTAAGAATCAGTGATTAGTGCCATAGCCATAGTCTTTGGTGGTGAGGATAATAAACAGCAAGGATCAGGGCAGTGACAAAGCACAAAATCTGGAAGCACCAATATTAAGTTTCATAGACAGCATCTCTTTCAGTAAAGAGATACGCTGAAGATAAAGGCTAAACACAAGTGAAATTTCATGAATGATGCCATTGAAAAGTTATGAAAAATAATAGAAAAAGAAGCTAAAAGCATAATCAACACAAAAGGATACAGGAAACACAATAAACGTTAAGACTCCAACAAAAAAGGACCACAAACATGTCAGAATAACTGGAAGAAAAATATGGAAGCAGAATGTTTTAAAAGTCTAAAGGGAACAGACTAGAAAAGCACTTTTGTTCAAAACACATTCTGTATGCTTGTCTAACTTGAAATTGACATATTCAGTAAAATGTCTGTGAAAGTACATATCAAAGATACTAAATATGAATCAAAAAGAAGTGAGGGAATACTAGTTTTTTTAACCACATCACCTAATCTTCCTGACCTTTCAGCTTAGTTTATCTTTTAATGCTGCTGTCTGACATCTCTCACATACTGGTCTTCTGTTATTTAACTCTTTGTAGAGGTTATTAAACTCACCATGTAATATAATAGTCTTATAGCAACCATACTGTAAACTTTTCCAAGGTAAGAAACATGTAGGATGATATGGTTTGGCTCTGTGTCCCCATCCAAATCTCATCTTGTAGCTCCCATAATTCCCATGTGTTGTTACAGGGACCCAGTGGGAGATAAGTGAATCACGGAGTGGGTCTTTCCTGTGCTGTTCTCATGACAGCGAATAATTCTTACAAGATCTGACAATTTTAAAAACAGGAGTTTCCCTGCACAAGCTCTGTCTTTGCCTGCTGCCATCCACATGGACGTGACTTGCTCCTCCTTGCCTTCCACCATGATTGTGAGGCTTCCCCAACCATGTGGAACTAAGTCCAATTAAACCTCTTTCTTTTGTAAATTGCCCAGTCTCAGGTATGTCTTTATCAGGAGTGTGAAAAAAGGCTAATACACAGGATTTCTTTTATTTCCCAGAAAACCCAGCACAGAATCTCACACTAATTTACTTAACAAACATTGAGGGCCCATGCTTAAGAGGTGGCTGACATGCCACAAATTACATACAAAGACAATGGCATTCTGGTATAGGAAATGATAAAGAGTCATATTAAATGATAAAGAAATGAAGGCTAGTACCAAAGCCTTCATTTATGAGCCAGCAAGGGCAAATTCAAAAGGGAAAAAAAAAAAAATCCCTGGACAAGAAAATCAACATCAAAGAACACAGAGATGTTTTCACAACCAGGAAATTTTAAAAGCCGATATCCATAATCATTGAGGGACTAAAAATTGGAAGGCGAATTTTTTTTTTTTCTCAGACAGGGTCTCGCTCTGTTATCCAGGCTTGGCAGTGGTGCAATCTCGGCTCACTGCAGCCTCTGCCTCCCAGGTTCAAGCAATTCTTGTGCCTCAGCCTCCCGAGTAGCTACGATTACAGGCAGACACCATCATGCCCAGCTAATTTTGGTATTTTTAGTAGAGACAGGGTTTCACCATGTTGCCCACGTTGGTCTGGAACTCCTGGCCTGAAGTGATCCGCCCGCCTCAGCCTCCCAAAGTGCTGGGATCACAGGCCTGAGCCACCACGCTGGGCCTGACGGGGATTTATAACAATCTTGGGATCTTATTTATAGCAAAAATTTTAGAACAAGGGAGGAGGTATTACAAGACTAACAAAAGTGAGAAATCACAATTGACAGCAGAGAGGAGATAAAAATTAGGCAAAAGCAAACCGAAAAAGAACAGTTCAATTACTGCAAACAGTGACTCATGTATCTCAATATTCCCACAGTATGCTATAATAAACAGTATAAAAACTAATAACCAACAAATAATATTGGTGACTGATTCACCAAAAAAAAGTTAGCTTATGTTTAATATACTTTAAAATGATGATCTACTGTGGCAGTCATTTTAATAGCTAACTTTTTTTTTGTGGCAAAAAAAGTATATTTCAGTTATTTGAAAATTTCATTTATACAGAATACCTTATTTTCTAGTAATGTAAAGTTGGTATTACTAATAATAAAGTCACAAGTTAAAAATAGCCTGCAGGTGGCTTGATCACCTAATAAGGAATAAAAGGGCTTTAAAAAACAATATGAAACTGTATCTAAAATATACAAAGAACTCTTAAAATTCAACAATAAGAAAACAACCCAATATTAAAATAGGCAAAAGACTAGCTTGGGTAACCTAGCAAGACCTCATCTCTAACAAAAAAAAAAAAAAAAAATTTTTTTTTTTTAATTAGCCAGACATGGTGGTGCGTGCTTGTAGTCTCAGCTACTCAGGAGGCTGAAATGGGAAGATCACTTGAGCCCACGAGTTCAGGGTTGCAGTAAGCTATGATCACACCCATGCAACAGTGTGAGACCTTGTCTCAAAAATAAAATAAATAAAAATAGGCAAAAGCTGAACAGACACCTCACCGAAGATGAGAGGTAGATGGCGAATAAACATATGAAAAGATGCTTAACATCATGTATCACTAGGAAACTGCAAATTAAAACAACAATGAAATACTACTACACACTTATAAGAATGGCTAAAACCCAAAACACTGACAAAAAATGCTGGCCAGAATGTAAAGCAATAGGAACCCTCACTCATTGCTGGTAGAAACACAAAATGGTACAGCCACTTGGAAGACAGTTGGCAGTTTCTTACAAAAGTCAACATACCCTTACCATACAATTCAGCAGATACGCTCCTTGGTATTTACTCAAGTGAGTTGAAAACTTAATGCCCACATAAGAACCTGCACGTGAATGTTTCTAACAATTTTATTCACAATTGCCAAAAACTGGAAGCAATTAAGATGTCCTTAGAAGGCAAATGAATAAACTGGTACAGACAATGGAGTATCATTCCGTGATAAAAAGAAATGGGCTACCATGACATGAAAAGACATGGAGAAACCTTAATTTCATATTGCTAAGTGAAAGAAGCCAATTTGAAAAGGCAGCATACTATATGATTCCACTATGTGATATTTTGGAAAAGACAAAATTAAGGAGACAGTAAGAAAGATCAGTGGCTGTTAAGGGTTCAGGGACAGGGAAGGAAGGATGAATAGGTGGAACACAGGGGATTTTGGGGATAGTTAAACTACTCTGTATGATACTGTAATGGTGGGTACATATTATTGTACATTTGTAAATGTACAATATGTACAAAATGTACAGAAGAGTGAACGAACCCTACTGTAAAGTGTGGACTTTCATGTATCAATATTGGCTCATCAGTTTTAATAAATGTACTACACTAATGCAAGATGTTAACAATAAGGGGAACTATGTGTGGGTAGTAGGAGGGATAAAAGGGTATTCAGGAACTTTCTGTACTTTTCCTTCATTTTTTCTGTAAATCTAAAACTGCTATTAAAAATAAAGTCCATATATACAAAAAGAACGATATGAAGAGAAAAAATTTGGTAACTTCAAAGGGTCTACATAAAATGAATTTAAGAATTCACATTTAGGCAAAAATCATAAAAATAAAGCAAAAATGAAATGAAAATTAAGAACAACCCATGCCAGCTGTCGTATCAGCCCATGCTTGATCAACTGAGAACTGTAAAACAGACCTGACAGTTGTTCTCAGAGATTTGGATTAGACAAAATCAAAACGATAATGCCAAACAAAATTTACAGATGTTTATTTACAGAAGTTCAACAGAGTATCATGCTGCACATTAAAGCAAGTCTACACAAAATGTTCCTAATTCACATGAGAATCCACGGTTAGTGAACACAAAAGAGGCACTTATTCACTACTTAGTCACTATTTTTAAAAAATGATTGGCCCAAACTGTAGTACCTACTAACTGCACACTAGAAAACTAAATTTCTTATTGATAGTCCCCTAAATCTAGGTATTTTGTTTGACCTATAAGGTTATTTTAAAAATGGGAATGTGAAGCCTTTTATAAACAGGGCAAGGACTCCTAAGCTCACCACAGGCTCCATTTACACACTGTTATTATCTGAATGATCTCTGTAGACATTTCAACGTGACTCCTGAAGTATACTATCCTTGAAAATAGCATGCTCTTAAGATTGAAAAATCTTTAAATAAAGGCAAGAGCCTGGGAATTCCTTGGTAAGTCTTTAAGAGTTGTACTCGAGACCTTCAAATGTAGCCTTCTCACCTGGGCCATGGGTTCTGCCAGTCACCCAACTGTCAGCCACACAGACAAAGAGCATGCAAAGACTATATAACAGGTCTCTGACAGGAAGAGACTATTCAATCAATCACTCATTCAACAAACATTTACTGAGGACTTCCTATGTGTTAAGCATGATTTCAAGTGCTGAGAATACAACCTAGAACAAAATATTAAAATATTTCTGCTCTTACAGTGATTATATTCATCTACATGGTTACCATACCACTAGGCCCAACATTGTCCTGATCTTTGGATATACAGCAAGGGTAAGCTAAAGACCAGGTTTATTTTATAAAATTAATTTATATAAGTTTCAAGACTGCTATAGTTATCAGTTCTTACCTGGTCCTGTGTTGATAATAACGTAAACAGAGTTTCCAATGCTGCTCTTCGAACTGATGATATAGTGTGATGCAAAAAAGGCCAGACACGTGGAACTAAAACTGTCAGTGACTGTTGAATACTAATAAAGAAGACACAAATTAATCTTACTTATTCTAAGTTGTAACTCTGTAGATACATTATCTAAATATTCTCATGGGATCTAGTGATGCTGACACCATGTGACTTTTTTGATGAATAAATTCTTAAAAGATAATACAGTTTTCATATGAACATTCATGTAACAATGTCATTCACAACTGTTATCGTAGCAACAGAAGAGCCAGAGCAAATGCAGTCAAAACGAAGGGTAGAAATACTAACATCAGGTTCTTCTATGGCACTAATGCTATGAGTCACCTTTATCAAGTTAGGACTTTCCAATATAATTGTTCTTAGGAAAATGGGACATGTATCCTAGCTGGTAGTCAGCCTACATGATCAGGATTGCTAATCCTTACTTCTTCCCCATGGCTAACCCCAATGGGCAGATACACATAATTTCCATCTCCCTTTGGGGCCATCTCTGTCACATATCAAATGAGCAAGTGGTGGTATGGTAGCAACTTTGACATTTATTATCCTGGTATAGTATTACTAAGTTAGGAAAACTCAAATTTCTTCCTTCTCATAGATTAAGTTTTAAATGGGGAAGCAAACAAAGCCAAGTCTAGACTAACTTGGGCCACAGGATTCCTGTCACATTCATAAGTCATTTGTAAAAGTTACCTGCAACTAGGAAATAATTCATAAGCAGCATTTGAAATATATGGCTCCATAGAAAAAGACATGAGCAAAAAATAATATGCCACTGTATTTGGTCTTTTGTGGTTCCTCCCAGGAGGCCTATCTTTTAACACTATTTTCATTACTTGCAGGTTTGTATGAACACCACCTTCTTGTATTTATTTTCATATTTAGCAAATTTATTTATAAAATTCTAACTTAAACACAGGTACACATAGACATAAAAAAGACACAAAACACATAAAAGCATTATAACAAAGTCTTGTTAAATGTCTAACTGTTCATGCTCCAAATAACATGCTACATTTCTTCTTACATAAACTAGAAGAAAGTATCTGCCAAGTATCACAATATATGAAGCAAATTTGAAACAAAAAAGACGTAAAACTACATTATTTCACATTGAATTAATAGAATTTTCACTATATTCTTTTTTATATTATCCAGTTTTTCTGACACCATCCACTAGGCCCATAGGCCAAATCAATTCCACCCATTTTTTTTTTAAGTAGAAGTTTTATGTGTACACAGGCACGTTCATTCTCTTATGTATTACCCATGTACAGCTGTTTTCACACTACAGTGACAGCTTAGTAGTTTTGACAGACAGACTGGCTCACAAAACAAAAATACTCACTATTTGGGCCTTTGCAGAAAAAGATTACCAATCCTTGATTTACAGTAATGAAAAACCCCTTCATCTTGCAGCTTAAAGAGGGCTTTCACATAGATTAACTCATTTAGTTTGTACAGCTTTCATTAGTAATAGAAACATCGAAAATTAGGAAACCCCATAAATGTACTACCACTTCAATTTTTCTCTTCTTTTGCTTTTATAGGCACTTATTTTGCTATTCCTACTTATAGGCTATCCAACTAATCTAAACTTAGCATTAAAGTACTTCCAGTAGGTCAGTATTATTTGAAATATTTTCTACTTTTTTTATACATCTATGGGTTTCATGGGAAATACTCATAGAGCCAGAAACCACATATAAGCATTTATATGAACATTCACTGAACGCCCTCACTAGGACAAGAAGAGTAATTTTCCCATCTGTGAATTTTTTAAAGTTGCATAATAATTTTTTCTTCTCTGTCTCTAAGGACACTTATCTCTAACAATATTCAAGGGCCAGTCTAAAAGGTAGGGAATATGTTAATTCGCTGAGCTGAGATTCATATATCAGGACAGGAAAATTGGTGACACTAAATTTTTGATGTATGTTTTTGGCTTCACTTCATCTCTGCCTTTGGACATTATATTACATTATTATGTATTTCCTTCATGATAAGTAATTACTGAAATCAAGAACAAGAGTTGAAGACATGAACATTACAAAAAAAAAGTTCACAGAGGGGCAAGTTTTAGAAAATATAAAGCTGATGTTCGATGATAATTCTGTTAACTAAATGTTACTAAATAAAGCTAAAATTCTACCTTCTAGGGCTAGAACTGGAAATACTATTCAATGATTATATTTCTAAGTAAACAATTATAAGACGAACAAGACAATGAATTATATAACTGAAATATCTCAAGGGTAAAAAAAAATGATCTTTGTAAGCTGCTGCCCAGATGGCTAGAGTAAAAAAGACAAGGCCTTCTGAAAACGGTAGTCTTTGGCATCTCCAGCTTAAATAATATTATTCTTAAAGGTGCTAAAATATTGTATGTTTAGGCTGAATTATCTCGAAAGGTATGTAAAGACTTTTTACTTTATTCCACTAATTAGAAATAATTACCTGCATTGTTGGACCTGAGGATAAGTTAACAAGGATGAAAGGAGAGTCATAATACTATTTGTTGAAGCTGTTAGATCATCTAATTCCAGAAGAGCATCCCACAATGTATTTATAATGAAGGGTACCTATAAGATCAGTTTTCAAGAAAAGTTATCAATTTTGCACAAAATACTCACAAACCCTGCCAAATTGTATCCCAGGGGTCACTACTGATTCAACAACACATGCAATTCCAATGACCTTGGACGGTGTCAATTTTGAGTAAAGTTAAGGAGGTCACACTATTTGCCTTTAACAATTCTCTATTCCTTCTTTTTAATGCCATTCAATTCTACTTTGATACTTCCCTGCCTGACCAGACTCATAATGGGTAGAATTCAGAAAATAAGAGCCACAACTATTTTATGTAAAAAACTTAACTGTGAAAACAACAGAGCATCGAGACACAAGACATGTTCTTCTATGTAATTTTACTGCATTTAAAATGGTACTAATCATCATTTTAAAAATTTAGTTTTTAAGCTCTTAAAATACTGCTTACTGTACTTCTAACTTTGTGTTCTGATTTTGATAATAAGGTGGAAAGTCAGCCAGATCTTTTAAAAAGTCATTTCAAAAAATGAGACTAGAGGGGTGGGTGTGATGGGTCACACCTGTAACCCCAGCACTCTGGAAGGCCAAGACTGGGAAGATCTCTTGAGCTTAGGAGTTTGAGACCAGCCTGGGCAACATAGGGGGACTCTCCCATCACTACAAAAAATAATTTTTTTTTTTTTTTTTTTTTTTTTTTTTTGAGACGGAGTCTCACTCTGTCATCCAGGCTGGAGTGCAGTGGCGCGATCTCGGCTCACTGCAAGCTCTGCCTCCCGGGTTCACGCCATTCTCCTACCTCAGCCTCCTGAGTAGCTGGGACTACAGGTGCCTGCCACCATGCCTTTTAAAAAATCAGCCAAGGCACAGTGGCATGTGTCTGTAGTCCCAGCTACTTAGGAGGCTGAGGCAGGAAGGACTGCTTGAGCCCAGGAGAGTGGGGCTACATGTCATCCACTGCACTCTGGCCTGGGTGACAGAGTGAGACCCAAGAAAAGAAAGAAAATGTTATGTGTATATATAGATTACACAGCACTTATTAGTTAATAATTAATACTAATTAATAATTAATAATGAGAGGAGGAGAGGAGAGACAGGGAGGGAAGGGGAGACTAGATTTTAAAAAAAAATCCAAAAACTAAAATCAAAACAAACAAAAATCCAATATATCTAAAAACCAGGAGTAAAATTAGGAAGAAATGGCTGCATTCTTCTCAAGGAAGTTCCCTATATATTATGTACATGAAGGGAAAGCAGACAAATGGATCCAATTCACTCTTCCAAAGTACAATATATAATCAAGATTGCATGCATCAGAGGGCTGTTGTTAAAAAAAAAATTGAAGATGAAGGAGAAAAATGTACACAATGTATTTTCTAATACTCCATATCCCAAAAGAAAACAAGCTCTATAGTAAGAAACTGTAAAAATATTTAATTTACCTTTTGTGTCTGAAGATAGACAAGGCTTTCTACTACAGGCACTAATGATGCTGCAGCAACAGCTCTGACATCATCATCAAGATCCTGGAGTCCTTCAATTATTCTAGTTAAAACTTTAGGCAATAAAGTATTAATTACATCCTGTAAAACAGTACATGAAAATAAATTAATTGTCTATTCTACAGTTACTGTGCTTAAACATTTTAAAATTTAAATTTGCCACATGACAGCTAAATTCCAATATTTATAGTCATGCACTGCTTAACAATGGATACATTCTGAGAAATACATCAGGCAATTCTGTCATTCTGTGAACATTATAGAGTGTACTTACACAAACCTAAACAGTATAGCCTATACCACGCCTAACTATGTGTGTGACACAGCCTATTGCTTCTAGGCTACAAACCTGCACAGCATGTTACTGAACTGAATACCATAGGCAGCTACTAACAAAATGATAAATATTGGTATATTTAAATACAGAAAAGGTACAATTAAAGTACAGTATTATAATCTTATGGGACCACCATCATATATGTGGCCCATCATTGACTGAAACATCATTATGACTGTACCTACTAAAAAACAACCACATAAACAAAAATGTAACATCAATAGAAGCCTAAGTAATCCCATTTGAAAAAGACAAGGGCATCAACTACTTTATTCAATGAGACATAAAACATCAAAACATGTTTTATACGTAAGACTATGAATTCTCTGTGTGAATACACACACACACAAACCCCTCTGCCAGAATCCTAGCCTCCATATCTCATTCAATGCCACCGACAACCAAAAGGAAAATGAGAGAAGAGTGAAAGAAAAGCCATACCTTCCCACTTCTCATTATTCCAATTTAATGTCTTTTCATTTCCCCCAACAGACCAGGCCCCAGACATTACTCCTGTGATCATATACTAGGAATCTCACTGAGAACTGGTCTCACTACGAAATAGGGATAATATTTCAAAAACCAATAAGGTGCTTTCCATTTCCATATAAGTCTATTGTTATCTACAGAGGCTAGAGTGCAGAACACAGAAAAAAAGGTTTTGTTTATGGGGGTAAGAGGGTGGCTGCCAAGGGGAGAAGAGAACTAAAAGGGGCAGGAAAAGCAAGGAAGGGAGCAGAGGGAGAAAAGAGTTGGACAGAGAGTTCAGGTCTCTCAGCAGAATCACGAATGCTTTGTTATTGGCAGTTAAAGAAAGGAAAAAAAAAAAGACAATCTTAGAAAACTTCAAAAGGCCTTTGAGCTTGCTTTTTGAGACAGAAAGGGAGGTTCCAATCTGTTATACAGTGAGCATGGGAAGAGAAGAAAAGCTGGCACAAAGCATTAAGTAGCCATAATGGATAGTGAAATGCCTATATAGGCCAATGCCTAACACCCTGACAATGCTGATCCCAACTGGAAAGTATTATGGGAAATTAAACTGGTAAGAAAAGGTCCTGGTCTCTCTCTAGCTCCTCATTCATAATCTCTCCTTTACTTCCACGTCTCTTCTTTTTCGTCAACACTCACTCTTTGCTGACCCATTATGTTCAGAGTCAAGACAACTATTTGTGGAAGTCCCTAATTCTGTCACTAGATCTATGGTGGAGAAGCAGGGAGAAGGAGAAAAGAGATGTTTTACTGGCATCTCATATTGGAAATCAGAATCAATTTTTCCACAAAAATATTATGTGTATATATAGATTACGCAGCACTTATTAGTTTAGTAAAGGACTTTAGATATATTTATATATGAAATAGGCTTTTGTGGGCCAATCTAAGAACTGAATTCCTAGCCAGAATATATCAGAGTTTTTAATAACCCACTAAGGGAACATAAATGTTCCTGAGTAGGGGACTATGTGCATATGCAGGTATTTTCATCCTAGATGATGTATAACATTACACTAAACACTGTTCTATAAGACATGCCATTTAGTTTCTAGTTCTAGTACTAACCTTAACTAGTTTTGTGACCATCAAGGCATCTAATTTTTCAGAACTTATTTCCCTATATGAAAATAATCAGACTACATGCATTTTCTTCTTCTAAGCTTTGTCATAAAGGATTAAAAAAAAAAAAAAACTGACAGTTTATGTAAAAAGTACATGACCATACAGATTGTCTGCTTTAACCTTTGATGTCTACTCCTGTATGTATACTGCATAACTTGGCACCATGTTGTATAGCCCTCAGAGCATGTATTCAATATTTAAATGAGTTAAAACAGTAAAACCAAATCATGAAGAGCACTGAATTAACTGTAGCAATGGATTAAAAAGGAAAAATAATCTTTGAACTTAAAGAGCAAACAATGTAACTAACCATCTTTTGATTTATACTTAAATTCTTATGAGCGCCACCTATCTCTATGACACTGTCTCAAGACGGCAAATCTTGGAAGACTGGCTTCTCTGTAACAGTAAGAATCTACGGCCATTTCGTCTAATTAGTGAAAATATACTATAAGGGGAAAAAACTCTCCCACATAAGCTTCAAAACTTGAAATATTTACCTGACGGACTGCCAAAGCATATTTTATTCCCAGCAGACCACCATGTCTAACTTCCCATTGTTCTTGTGTAAGTAATTTTAGCAGCACATCCACAGTCTTATGAACTCCTGTTTCGTTCATGTGTTTTAAAACCACACCTAATGTTTGAGCACAAGTTTCACGAACTGGTGCCACAACCTACAGACAAAAAAGGAAGAAAACTCATATTTGCAAAAAACATATTTTGTAGAATTTAAAATTTGATTGGGCAAAGCCTCCCTTAAATGATACTTACTTCATCAGAAACAAAGTCTCCAAATCTGTCTAATGCAAAAACACAAAGGAGTCTAATAACCAAGTCTTCCAACCACTCTTGATGCTGCTGAATCATCTGTTAAAATATAATATATATATATATATATACACACACACACACACGCATATTTTTTTAACATAATTTTTTAAAAAACAAAGATCACACTTTGTACTGGGGACTTGGGGGACACCTTAGGTCCAAAATCAAAAATAAAATATGGGAACAGATTTTAGCTGTAGGAACAATAACCAAAAAGTAGAATAGTCCCAATTAATGTCTTTAATATTAAACATATCTCATATCCCCTTTGATCATTAATTCAATTCAGATATACTATATCACAATTCTTAAAATTCATGGATTGTATTATGTTACTCGCACTCCAAGAGAAATTAAGAAACTAATTACTTAAGGTTGTTCTCATATCAAGCACACCGGTCATATATCTATTATTTATACTATTACCAGTGTCTCCAGGCAATACCAATTATGTTGCTCACTGACCTCTCAACTAGCCTCTTATTCATCTTACTCTACTTTTCAATCCATTGTATGATATTTACCTTTTCATATCTCTTCCTCTTATTTACCTCTCATTCCTACTTCACGGCACATACTCGTTACTTCCCTACATTGGAAAAAGATGCCAACTATTAATACTTGGTGATAATTGTTGCATTAATACACTTACCTCTTCTAAAGTGCTGTCACCCATTTTACCACCACTTTTCCCATGAGCTTTAAGAATTTCCCTAAGTCCAGTGCCTGCACCATGTCGAACCTGAAAAGAACGAAGAAGCAAATGTCAGATGTTAAATGTTTAAGAAACAAAGTTTGATTTTTCTTCTATACGAAATAGGGATACTGTATTTTTAAGAAATTAGAATAAACTAAGTGGAACTTTACAAGAATGTATTTTTCTTCAACTATCTAAGAAGAATTACACATATACATTTCAGACTGCTTTTAGTTATATGGAATTTTTTAAAAATCAAGCAAGAAAACAGCTATTCTAAAATCCTTTTGAGATATAAATCCACATTGCTTTCACTCCCTTATCCTCTACCTTCATTCAGCACTATCCACAGCAAGAGAGAGGAAAGAAAGTATCGTATAGTGTTTTTGTTTGTTTGTTTGTTTGTTTTTTGAGATGGAGTCTCACTCTGTTGCCCAGGCTTGAGGGCAGTGGTGCAATCTTGGCTCACCGCAACCTCCGCCTCCCGGGTTCAAGCGATTCTCCTGCCTTAAGCCCCCCAAGTAGCTGGGATTTCAGGCGCCCGCCACCACGCCCGGCTAGTTTTTCTATTTTTAGTAGAGACAGGGTTTCTCCATGTTGGCCAGGCTGGTCTCAAACTCCTGACCTGAAGCGATCTGTCCGCCTCAGCCTCCCAAAGTGCTAGGATTACAGGCATGAGCCACCACGCCCAGCCCAAGGTGTTCTTTATAATCCCAACACATGTATTTTCAAAATATGTGCATCAAAACTAAGCTCCAGGCTGGGCGCGGTGGCTCACACTTGTAATCCCAGCACTTTGGAAGGCCCAGGTGAGCAGATCACTTGAGCTCAGGAGTTCAAGCAAGACCAGCCTGGCCAAAATGATGAAGCCCCATCTCTAATAAAAATATTTTAAAAAGTAGCCGGGTGTGGTGGCACGCACCTGTAGTCCCAGCTACTCAGGAGGCTAAGCCAGAAGAATCGCCTGAACCTGGGTGGCGGAGGTTGCAGAGAGTCAAGATCGTGCCACTGCACTTCAGCCTGGGAGACAGAGTGAGACTCCATCTCAAAAAAACCAAAAAGCGAAAAACCTAAGCTCCAAAGCTACCAATGATAAGTGAGTGCCAAAAGAAGACAATACAAATAAAATGTCTTATGATTAATGCATCACTATACCCCTGGGGATAAATCACCTTTCTTTGAGAAGGTGAGGCTACTTTCTGCAGTGTCATCTGGAAAGGAAAAGAACAAGCTATTGACACTGTACCCACTTCTTAAGACCCCATGAGTTATGACTTGAGTAACTTTAAATAGAATTACACCAAGGAAAGGCAACTAAAAGGTATTCTAAATAAATGTTTTTTAAATTACACAGAGGCCAACAGAAGGGAGAAACAATGGTTTGAAACTACCAATCCTCAACTTCAAGCAGAGGAACTTCACTCTTCTCTTCTACACATTGGGAACTGTTCAAGATGTTCTCTAAAGATTTCTGAGGCTAAAAAGCTGGCTTGGAAACTACTGCTCTTGATCAATCAAAATTGTCCACTTCCAAAGGAAAGGAAGTATTTTTTTTACTGCCTGGGAGAGATATGCAAGCCTTTGGATTATAATTGAAAGAACGAAAAGAAATAAACAATTCACTAAAGAATATGACTGAAGGATATGAAAGGTGAAAATCAATTTATAGTTTTCTATTTAGGTCAATGATATGACGTGCCCTGAGTCCTGAGACAAACAGAGAAGAATAGGGACTCTGACAAAGTATATTGCTCTTGACATTGTTCCCTTCATTAGCACAGAAAATAGAGCTGAGAAAAACTGTAATGAAGAAATCTTACCTCCCAGGAGGGATTAAAAAGGTCATTGCAAAGTTCTTCACAAAAGCTTTCCAAAGGCCATTCATTTGTCTGAATAAGAAAAACAGAATTACTACTAGTTCAAAAGGTCTATTTTATGCTAACAATTTAAGTAACTTAATAAATGTTATTTGTAGGTCTAGTAGTAGCAATCAGGCTTTTAAAATTTTAATTTTTTTAACTAATTAAGATATATTTTTACTAATAAAATTTCTCTCAATAGACAGATTATTCAATACTTTCAATGATATATTAGTTTGAAAAAGATTTATAAGCAATTTTTTTTTTTTTTGAGACAGAGACTCGCCCTGTAGGCCAGGCTAGAGTGCAATGGTGCAATCTCAAGTCACTGCAACCTCTGCCTCCTGGGTTCAAGCGATTCTCCTGCCTCAGCCTCCCAAGTAGCTGGGATTACAGGCACGTGCCACCATGTCTGGCTAATTTTTTATATCTTTAGTAGAGACAGGGTTTCACCATGTTGGCCAGGCTGGTCTCAAGCTCCTGACCTCGTGATAACGCCCGCCTCGACTTCCCAAAGTGCTGGGATTACAGGAGTGAGCCACCGCTGCTGGCCCAAAGATTATAAGCAATTTTAATGGATACTTTAGAGTCTTTCAAGAGTACCTCTTCAATTAAGGAAGAGCTGTCTGGAATATTATCAATCAAGACTTTGGAATCATTTGCAGACTGATTAATAACAACATTTGCTATTTTCCGTCTCTTTTCTTCTGGCTCCCCATCAGTGCTATCATTGCTAAAAAATAAAAGTCACCATTTAGAAAATGAATAAAGCGTAATGTGAACCACAATGAATGAAATGAATAAAAGATAATGTGAATCACAACAAATTTAAAATAATCCATCATTTAAACAAATGTTTTACACCATATTCTGCTTATATGATTTACTTAAAATCCCATGTATCAAATGACTAACTGCTTAAAATTTTTTGAGCAAAATATATTCTAACTACACTATAGGTTGGTGAATTCTTTTTTTCAAATTGGATCTTGAATTTAATAGGCCATTTTTCCGTCCTCTCTACAATCAGCTCATCATCTTTTTTATAACCTGCATATAACCTGCATCTGGTCCAGCATAACACTAACGTTTTTAGGCTTTTATATACTAGAGAAAACTAATATACTGAGCAATACAGTATAATCTTACCAGTTCTTGAAAAATATGGAGAGAGAAACAATTGACCAATGAAAAAAGGATATAGAAAATTTGAGGAAATGTTCTATTATGACTTAAAGACCAAAAATTTTGAGGCTAGCCTAATATTGGAAAGGAGAGGACAAGTCAAACTACTTTTATTCAGCATTTAGAAAAGAAAAACTTAGCACATTTTAAAGCATATACAGCATTATTTTCTATAAATACTTCTCCCCTCTCTCCATCTTAATAGTGAAATTTATTTGGCCAACCATTTTTTCTATAAGGTGATAAAAGAAATCTGAGCCTCCCTCTCATTTCCTATTACTCTTCCCTTAATTATCTCCACATCTAGCCACATTAGTAGGTCACCTTAAGTCCCTGAACTTGTTAGGCATGTTTCCCCTTGCAGGCATTTGTCCTTGTAATTCCCTCTATTTGGAAAGCATAACATTTTCTTAAACTATTTAAAACTATTGAAACTTTTCCTAGATATTCACAGGACTAGCACTCTCATTTCTTTCAGATTGTTACTCAAAAGTCACCTCTAGGAAGCCCTCCTAGACCTTCCTATCTAAAATTTCAAACTCTATACCCCAAAAATATTTCACATGTTCCTTCCCTGTTTTATCTTCTTTTCCTTAACGCTTATCTGTATTTTATATATATACACACATATATACACACACACTGTATTTTACTTATTTATTTCCCATCTTTCTTTCCCTCCAGACTATAACCTCCGAAGGCAGGAATTCTTCTCTATTTTATTCACACATGTCCTCAGGGCCTAGAACAATACCTGGCAAATAGAAGGTATTTAATAAATGTTTGTGAAATGAATGACTCATGAACTCTGAAAAATAAAGTCGAATATTTCCAACATTCAAATCTTTGGCTAAAAGTGCTTGTATGAATAAAAACCAGTAGAAAAACGTATTAGGTTACTATATGATCTTAATGAGCTGTTAACTTTTAAAAAATCTTGTCATTAACAAGCTGAATAAAAGGTTTGCAGTTAAAGATTTAACCTCAAGTATAAATTTCTACCAAGTATATGTTTATTATTTATCCCCCTTTGTGCCTAGCTTTTAAACACTAAACACTTTTTAGCTTTATGTGAATACATATAACAAAAAGCTCTGTCATTTGCAAATCCTATTTTCCGAGGCTTTTTATTAATTCAGCATTTATGCAAACATTTCCTGAGCACCACTAAAGATTCTTATTTAACAGATCTGAGTGGGACCCAAGAATACACATTTTTGGCCAGGTGTGATGGCTCAAGCCTATAATCCCGACACTTTGGGAGGCCGAGGAAGGAGGACCACTTGAGCCAAGGAGTTAGAGACCAGCCTAGGCAACATAGGAAGACCTTATGTCTACAAAAAATTTAAAAATTAGCCACACATGGTGGTTCACACCTGTAGTCCCAGCTACTTGGGAGGCTGAGGCAGGAGGATTGCTTGAGCCTGGGAGTTTGAGGCTGTAGTGAGCTACGATCGAGCCACTGCACTCCAGCCTGGGCGACAGAGACTGCATCATAAAAAAAAAAACCAAAAAAAAAAAAACCAGCATTTTTTTTTACAAGGTCCTCGAAGAGCACCTGAAGGAAATAGTTTTGAACCACCCTTTGAGAAATGCTGCTCCAAGCCATGCATAGATGATCACTTTTAGTAACTTATGAAGAAACAGAGGACAGTGACTTTACCCACGGAGTTCTTTTCTTCAACAGGACTACATAAACTAGCCTAGATTATCATTGGCTATTTAGCATAGCCCCAGCTTAAGGCACAGGTGAGGTAATATCGTGACAATACCTCCCACTTTACCAAGGGAGTATTCTTAACTTGTGGTCCTTAGACACCTCTCTGATTTCATTCTCTATCACTCTCCTGTGCACTCATCCCAGTATAGAAGGCCATACTGCCCTTCTATTTGTTTCTTGATTATTCCATGTTTAAGGCATTTAAACTTGTTTCTTCTGCCTGGAATGCTCTCCCCTTTGGAGATCCTCAGCCCTCATTCAAAACTGATAATTAGTAGGAAAAAAGTCTGTACATGTGGATTTTTCTGGGGAAGTGGTCTCAGTTCCTAGTAACAATGAATACTCTCTGACAATTGAGTAAGAGAATCCAAACAGTACTCCCCAGCTAAATATGTCAGCAGAATGTTTCTATAAATCAAGCAGACACAGATTAAAGCCACAGAGCCCTCTTGTTTTAAGTGAATAAGCAAAAAAAGATTACTACCTCTTCTCATTAGTTTCCACTGCATCCCTGGATCTCTGTTTTGCAAATAACTTGGCCATTCTTTTAGCTTTGTTCTTTTGTCTATTGCTCATTCCTGCTCGAAACTCTGAGTCAATCAATTCAGCTGCCTGAAGAGTCTAAAAGAATAAAAGAATGCTGAGTTGGAACTTTTGAAATTAAAATAAGTACCTATAGTCTCAGCCTCAGAAGAAGACCAAGTCTATAAATTTCAGTATATATACATGGATCACATTCTTTTTTGACAGGCTCACACTCTTTTGTTGTATGACTGTACCATAATTTCAGTCTTTTCCTCCCTTTTCTCTATTATTCCAACTCCCAACAGATACACATATGCTTCTTAACTTTTTTTATGCTACATTATGAGGCACAAATGTATGATCCTAACCCACAGAGAAGGCCTTGAAGAGGTAAGACTTCAAAATAAAAATAATATCACCAAAAAGTTATGAGAATAAATGTCAATAGAAGAAACTGATCATCACCATCTGCTGAAAAAAATAAATAAATAAATTATAGCCTTAAGTGATTGGTCCAGCATGCTACAGTCCAACTTAGCTCATATGCCCCTTTCCTCTTAACTACTTACTGTCTACTCTTTTTGCTCTTTTCCATTCACAGAAGACACTATAAAGTCTGTGTGTTAGATTTTTAAGCTCAAGCCTAAAAATCCCTTCTGTGCCTAACCATAAGATTCAACTGAAATTCATACTTCCACAAACAGTTAAGGTCACTGGTGTGGATGTTCTGCTGCAGTCTTGATCAAGAACCATGGGCACATATATAAGCAATGCAGCTGTAATGACCTATGGCAACGATGAACCTCAAGCAACTTCCCCCAAAGGTCCATGATATATAAACCTGGATTTTGCAAACCCCAAATTAGTGTTGCCTATCCCGCACCCAATTAATCTGATCTGTATAGCCCACTTTCTAATACACCTGCCCATTCATTTTCTTACACCATGTTCAATTACCCATACTGTGATCATATTATTGCATTTTTATTCTCATTTATTTTATTCTATTATCCTCTTTATCTTCTAGTTACATCTTACACTTTCCTTTCTACCCCATTTCCTTCTGTTCCTTTCAGGGTGTTGCTGTATTCTGGCCTCTTCATACTCTCTTTTTTCTCTCCTAGTATCTGCCTTTCTACCCCCTTGTCTGCAGAAGTTACTCATCATCACTCACACCCCCAACCCTAAAAAATACACTTTACAAATTCTAATGGTTTAAAGTGCCATTCGTATAAAGGCAAATAGAACCATTCTCCACTGAAGCAAAGGAAAAGACCAGGAGAATGACAAGACAGGAGATTCATAATTGCAAAGCAGGAATTTTTAATGCGGCCCATGGACCCCTAAAAGAATACTGGGGGTCAGGTAAAAGAGTACTGAACCGCTTGAGATGTAGTATCTCATATGTGCATTTTTCCGAAGAGAGCCACAGCTTTTACTAGAGCTTCAAAAGAGTCTGTGGCATAAAAAAAGTTAAGAAGCACAAATGTATCCACTGGGAACTGGAATAGAGGAAGAGGAAGAAAAGAGTGAAATTACGGTACAGCCACAAAACAAAACAGCATGAAGCTGTCCAAAAAGAATGCGGTCAATCTGAATATACTGACACATTAAGCTGTATGAAGTGAGAAAAGGTAAACATGGCTTAAAAGGAATATATATATACACACACACACACACAAACACACACGCACACATATACATATATACACACACACAAACACATGCACTTGGTACACAGAAGTTTCAGAAATGATGCACAAGTAACTTGAAAATGGTTGTCTATGGGGCATGAAAATGTCTGTGTCCTGTTGGCAAAAAACTTCCTTTTAATTCATATTATATACCCTTTTTCGGTTGTCTTATTTCTCACTTATAAAAAAAAGAATAAATCATAACACTAAACACTTCTACTATCATATCTGACTGTAACAGCCCTTATTATCTCTCACTCTCCCAAAAAATTACTTTTCCCTACATCAAAGAACATACCAAAAAAAGAGCAATTGCAGCAATTAGAATCTTTCAATACCAGTAGTGCCTAAAAGGTCTACTACAACTTAACAGTCCAGTGTCTGGGAGGTAGGTTGAGCATCTAACTCTATAGAATCTGTCATCAGAAATCCAGTTAAAAAAAGATGCTAAATTATGGTGGCACTAAGCAGCAATGAACAGAGCTAAGTATAACATTTTCTTAAACTATAATTACATAAACAAAATGAAGCAAACCCTTTGTATTATTACTTGCAATCAAATAACCAAACGTTTTACCTACAGGTTGTTTGTTAACAAAGGATGCTGAAGTTGGGGTATAATCCAAATCCTCATCATTGAAAAGTTCTTCAGTACTCATTCCAATTGCTTCTCCCATATTAAGGCCAAGTTTCTTCTGTAATAATTTTCGTTGGCGTGCTATCCTCTCTTTAGGATCCACTTCACCTTTCAACAGAAAAGAAATACGTTTTCTCCAAATCAGTTAAGAAGTTTTCTAATACGTGCACATCAAACTCTATCAAAATAAAAAAATACACAAAGCATCCCTTCTGCCAATAAAACCAACCATATTCATTCATGATCATCTCATAAACTCTGTTACCTAATCACATTGGAAAATAGTGTTCTAGTTAACAAAACATTCTGGGAGTTTTCACTGAGATTCCCGCATTCCCCAACTGTTAATTAGTAAATATATATAAAATAATAAGATTCATTCCTGGGCCAGGTGCAGTGGCTCACACCTGTAATCCCAGCACTTTGGGTGGCCGAGGTGGGAGGATCACTTGAGCCCAGGAGTTTGAGACCAGTCTGGACAACGTAGGGAGACCCCATCTCTATAAAAAATAATTAGCAGGGCATGATGGTACACACCTGTAGTCCCAGCTACTCCAGGAGCTGAAGGTGAGAGGCTTGCTTCAGCCCAGGTCAAGGCTGCAGTGAGCTGTGATCAAAACACTGCAGTCCAGCCTGGGAAACAGAGTGAGACCCTGTCTCAAAAAAAAAAAAAATACATCTCTATGGAAACAAATCAATTTTATTTTATAGCTACACCTGTACCTCCTACGAAAGCTCTCACTGGGCTAAAAAAACATCTAGATTTTGCTCAACAGTAAAAGGGCTCAACAAACAAATGCTTACTCCAAGTGTAGCCGTTATGTATTCTGAGCTGATACAGCCCTAATATCCCAAATAATAAAGAGAATAAAAGTAGACAGGTTTTTAAATGTCTCAAGTAAAACCCTCAATCCTTCGGTGCAAAACAGACAAAACAGAACATACCAAAGGGCATTTAAAAATAAAAATTTGCCCTTAAAACAGCTAAGCTGTAAAAGACAGTTATACCTTACTGAAAAAAATTTGATATTTTAAAAACAATAACGATCTGCTTCTAATAATGGCTGAGTTAGTTCCTATCGGACTAACCCCCTGCACCTAACAAACTGGCCAAAACAGAAAAAACAAACTACCTAAAGGCACCAGGAAAAAAAAAAAAAGGCATTTACTTAGGGGAATTGTCAGTACTTAAAAAGATGGGAATAGCACTAAAAGCTAAAACCTACAAAAGCGAAAAGCTACAAAAAAAAAAAAAAAGTTTCCCCTTTTTGTAGCTTTTAGCCTGAAGATAGAGCCAGTACATGAAATGCGTGGCAGCTAAAATTTGAATTAAAAACCTAGTCTTCTTCCCCCCCCCCCAACAAAGGACAAGGTCTCTCACTCTGATACCCACGCTGGAGTGCAGTAGGTACAATCATAGCTCACTGCAGCCTCAAACTCCTGGACTTAAGGAGTCCTCCTGCCTCAGCCTTCTGAGTAGCTAGGACCATATGCATGTGTCACCATTCCTGGCTAATTTTTTTTTAATTTTTAATTTTAGAGATGGGGTTTATTATGTTTGCCCAGGCTGGTTTTGAACTCCTGGCCTCAAGCAGTCCTCCTGCCTTGGCCTACCAAAGCTCTGGGATTACAAGCGTGAGCCACTGCACCTGGCCAAAACCCACAATCTTTCTGGCTTGGCTTGAAGAATGAGAAGAGAGTTAGGGGCCATTACAATCCCAGGAAGTTAGAAAGGGAAAACCCCAAAAGAAAGAGAGCCAGAGAGAAGAGGGCCAAAATTCTCTGTAAACTCAGCCCAAATCTCTGGTTGACCTATGAACTATGCATGCCCAGAGCAGACTCCAAACAATGCAGCTAAAGCTAAAATCTAAAAAGCTAAAATCTAAAAACCTAAAATTGAGATTTGAGCTATTGTCCAGAGCAAAGAAGAATGAGTTTGAAATTTTGAGTTCCACCAAAGTAAATGTCTGCTAAAACAAGCAAGCAAAAACAAGCAAAACAATCTTTGGAAGAATGTAACAGAATCTAGTCTACACCGCATAACGTTCATAATGTGCAGAATAACTGACAAAATTAAAAGCAAAGAAAAGAAAATGTAACCCATTTTTAAAAGAAAGATAATTAATGGATACCAACTCTGAGATGTCTCAGATGTTAGAATTAAAAGGTTTTATTTAGGGTTTCTGTTTGTTTTTTGAGACAGGCTCTTGCTCTGCTACTCACGCTGGAGTGCAGTAGCATGGTGACAGCTCACTGGAGCCTTGTCCACCTAGACTCAAGCAATTCTCCCACCTCAGCATCCTGAGTAGCTGGGACCACAGGCATGCACCACCACACCCAGTTAATTTTTTATTTTTTGTGGAGGTGGGGTCTCTCTAGACTGCCCAGGCTGGTCTCAAACTCCTGGGCTCAAGACATCTTCCCACTTCGGCCTCCCAAAGTGCTAGGATTACAGGCCTGAGTTACTGCACCCAACCAGAATGCAAGATTCGTAAGCAACTAATATAACAACGCTCAATGTAAAAGAAGATACTGTCACAATGAATGAAAGATAGGATACCTTGGTAGAGAATCAGAAACTATAAAAAAGAACCAGGCTGGGTACAGTGGCTCACATCTGTAATCCCAACAGTCTGGGAGGCCGAGGCAGGAGGATCGCTTCAGCCCAGGAGTTCAAGACCAGCCTGGGCAACATGGCAAAATCCCATCTGGACAAAAAATTTTAAAAATATATAGAATTGTACACTTTAAAAAGGTGAATTAAATAATGTGCAAAATATGCCAATATAACTTTTTTTTTTTTAATAAAAAAGAAGTTCTGGGGCAGGCATAGTGGCTCACACCTGTAATCCCAGCACTTTGGGAGGCCAAGGTGGGAGAATCGCTTGAGGCCAGGAATTTGGGACCAGCCTGGGTAACATAGCAAGACCCCCATCTCTACAGAAAAAAAAATAAAAAATTAGCCAGGCATGGTGGCACGTGCCTGTGGTCCTAGCAAGATGGGAGGATTGCTTGAGCCCAGGAGTTCAAGGGTGCACTGAGCTACGATCATATCACTGAACTCCAGCCTGGGCAACAGAGTGAGATCCTGTCTCTAAACAAATAAATAAATAAATAAATAGTTCTAAAACTGAAAAACATAGTATCTGAAAAAAAAATTTTAAACCACTGGATAGACTTAACAGCTTAATGGAAGATAATAGGACAAAATGCAAGTGAACTTAAAGATAAAGCAATACTGTTCTCACTCATAGGTGGGAACTGAACAATGAGAACACTTGGACACAGGGGGAGGAACGTCGCACACCGGGGCCTGTCGTGGGGTGGGGGGATGGGGGAGGGATAGCATTAGGAGAAATACTTAATGTAAATGATGAGTTAATGCGTGCAGCAAACCAACACGGCACATGTATACATATGTGACAAACCTGCACGTTGTGCACATGTACCCTAGAACTTAAAGTATAATAATAAAAAAAGATAAAGCAATACAAAGTACCCAATCTAAAGAACAAAGAGAAAAAAGATATAAAGAAACAAAAGCCCAAATATGAAATTAAGAAAACAATTCTATTTACGATAGCAACTTGTATTCTGTCAAGTATAAAATGAAAAAAATTAAAAACTAAATGAAAATGTTCATGCATCATAAGAGTAAATATTGTTAAAACACTAATATTTCCCAAATGTATACAGAGATTCAACAAAATTGCTATAAAAATCCCAGCTGGCTTTTTTTTTTTTGCAAACATTGACAGACTGGTCCTAAAATTCATATGGAAATGCAAGAGACTCAGAATAACCAAAACAATCTTGAAAAACAGGAACAAAGTTGGAGGCTCATGCATCTTGATTTCAGAACTTACTACAATGCAACAATAACTTAGACAATGTGGTACTCGCGTAAGAATAGACATCAATGGAATAGAATTAAGAGTCCTGAAATAAACCTATGTGTCCGATGGTCAATTGATTTTTGACAAGGGTTCCAGAGCAATTCAATGAGAAAGAGAACAGTATATTCTACAAATAGTGTTGAGACAACAGGATAGCCACATGCAAAAGAATGAAGTTGGACCCTTAACCTCAAAACATATACAAAAAAAACTCAAAATCAATAAAATAACTAAAAACTAAAGCTATAAAACTCTCAGAAGAAAACAGAGGTAAATGAGCTTGAATTTGGCAAGTTTCTTACATATAATACCAAAAACTTGAGAAACAAACAAAACAATACAAAAAAATTGGACTTCATAAAAATTTAAAACTTTTATGCTTCTTACCACAGAGGAAATGAAAAGATAACCTATAGAGCAGTAGAAAATATGTGTAAATCAGGCTGGGGGTGGTGGCTCATGCCTGTAATCCCAGCACTTTGGGAAGCCAAGGCCGGTGGTTCACCTGAGGTCAGGAGTTCAAGACCAGCCTGGCCACGACAGTGAAACCCTATCTCTACTAAAAATTAAAAAATTAGCTGGGTGTGGGGCAGGCACCAGTAATCCCAGCTACTGCAGGAAGGAGCCAAGGCAGGAGAATCATTTGAACTCAGGAGGTGGAGGTTGCAGTGAGCAGAGATCACACCACTGCACTACAGCCTGGGTAATGGAGTGAGACTCTGTCTCAAAAAAAAAAAAAAAAAGAAAAGAAAAGAAAAGAAAAAGAAAAAAAGGAAATGCGTAAATCACATATCTGGTAAGAAGCTTGTATTGAGAACATATACTCTTACAACTTATAATAAAACGGCAAATAACACAATGAAAAACGTGCAAGTTATATGAATTGACATTTCTCTAAAGAAGGTATACAAATGGTCAATACATGAAATGAAGTTCAACATTATTGGACATCAGGGAAATGCAAATCAAAATCACAATGAGATATCACTTCACACCATTAGTACAGCTATAATCAAAACATCAGATAATAAGTGTTAGGAAAAGATGTTGAGAAATTGAATGTAAAATAGCAGAGCCACTTTGGAAAACTCTGGCAGTTTCTCAAATGGTAAAATACAGTTACCATATGAGCCAGTAATTCCACTCCTAGGTATCTACCTGAGGGAAATTAAAACATACGTCCAAACAAAAACTTGTACATGAATTTTTACAGCAGTATTTTTCTTTCTTTCTTTTTTTTTTTTTTAGACAGAGTTTCGCTCTTGTTGCCCAGGCTGAAGTGCAATGGCGCGATCTCGGGTCACCGCAATCTCTGCCTCCCAGGTTCAAGCGATTCTCCTGCCTCAGCCTCCCAAGTAGCTGGGATTACAGGCATGCGTCACCATGCCTGGCTAATTTTTGTATTTTTAGTAGAAATGGGGTTTCTCCATGTTGGTCAGGCTGGTCTCAAACTCCTGACCTCAGGTGATCACCCGCCTTTGCCTCCCAGCAGTATTTTTCAAAACAGATAAAAGGTAGAAACAACCCAAATGTCCATCAACTAATGAAAGGCTTTTACAAATTGTGGTATTCATACAATGGAATATTATTTGGCCATAAAATGAAATACTACCACATCATATCCATTAGGATGGCAACTATCAAAAAACAGAAAATAACAAGAGTTGACAAGGATGCAGAGAAACTGGAACCCTTGTGTACTGTTGGTAGAAATGTAAAATGATGCAGCTGTTAGGGAAAACTGAATTGGCAGCTCCTCAAAAAATTAAAAATAGAATGACCATCTGATCCAGCCATTTACTTCTGGGTATATACCCCAAAGAACTGAAAGCAGTAACTCAAACAGATATCTGTACATCCATGTTCACAGTAGCATTATTCACGACAGTCAAAATGTGGAATAAGCCTGTGTCCACTGATGGATGAATGGATAAACAAAATTTATATACATACAATGGACTATTATTCAGCCTTAAAAAGAAAGGAAATTCTGTCCTATACTACAACACAGATGAACCTTGAGGACATCAACTTAAGTGAAATAAGCCCATCACAAGAAGACAAACACTGTAGGATTCACTTACATGAGGCATCTAGAGTAGTCAAATTCATGGAGACAGAAAGAATGGTGGTTGCCAGGGGCTGGGGAAAGGGGGAAATGGGGATTTGACGTTTAATAGGTAGTTTCAGTTTTGCATGATGAAGACTTCTGGAGACTGGCTGCACAACAATGTGACTGTACTTAACACTACTAAACTTAAGTTTTAAAAACGGCTAAGGATGGTAAATTTTTTGTTATATATATTTTACCACAATTTTAAAAACCTGATACATCCCTTAACAGTAATAAAATTTAGAAAAGAAAAAAAAGTACTGATATACACTGTCATACAGATGAACCTTGAAAATATTCTCTTAGGTAAAAAAAACCACCACAAAAGACCACATATTGTATGATTCAATTTACCAGCCACATGCCATTTAATGATGAGTACATTCTGAGAAATGTGTCATTCAGTGATTTTGTGGTTGTTGTCAACATCACAGTGTGCTTACACAAACCTAGATCATAAAGCCTACAACACAGCTACACTGTATGGTATAGCCTGTTGCTCCTAGGCTACAAACCTGTATAGCATGTTACTAAATACTGTAGGCAACTGTAACGCAATGGTAAGTATTCATATATCTAAACATAGAAAAGCTACAGTAAAAATACAGTAATATAATTTTATGGGACCACAACTGTATATGCAGTCCTAGTCTGTTGCTGACTTAAATGCTGTTATGTGGTATGTGACCAAATATAAAATGTTGAGAATAAGCAAATCTAAAGAGACCAAAAGTAGACTCATGGTTGCTGGGAAGAGGAGGGAAGGAAGTAAGAGGATAAAAGGGTGATAGCTAAGGATATGGGGTTTCTTCTTAAAGTGACGAAAATGTTCTAAAATTGTGGTGATAGTTACACATACCTGTGAGTATACTAAAAACCACTGAATTGTATACTTTAAATGATGAATTGTATAATGTATAAATTATATCTCAATAAAGCTGCTTGAAAATTTTTTTAAAGATTGGTCTACCCAGGAGGGAAAAACACTAGGCATCCAAAAGACTGCTTGATCACAACCCCAATACACTTACACAGAGCCTAAAATTGGTCCTCTCATTAAAGGCGAAGCCCTATTGGGGGAAATAATCTACACAACCAGCTGCAAAGGAAACCCAGACCAGTATGTATATTAATCATATATGGTGTCATTAATATATATGAGGGGACAAACACAGATCAACATTTAAAGAAAACCTAACTACAGGGTTTTAAACAAGCACTGTTCAGCAAGCTGTGACTTACTAGCACTAAAAAACTGAGTTCCCAAGAAACTGCAGTTCCCAATCCTGGTTACATATCAGAATCACCTATAGGACTTTTCTTTTTTCTTTATTTGGAGACAGAGTTTCACTCTCGTCACCCAGGCTGGAGTGCAATGGCCATGATCGCAGCTCACTGCAACCTCCGCCTCCCGGGTTCAAGCCATTCTCCTGTCTCAGCCTCCAGAGTAGCTGGGATTACAGGCACCCGCCTCCACACCCAGCTAATTTTCATATTTTTAGTACAGACAGGGTTTCACCATGTTGGCTAGGCTGGTCTCGACCTCCCGATCTCAGGTGAACTGCCCGTCTCGTCCTCCCAAAGTGCTGGGATTACAGGTGTGACCCACCACACTGAGCCAGGCTTTTCTTTGAAATACAATTACCTAGACTTCTTCATAGATCTATGAAATCAGAATATGGCAAAACCAAAATATATATAATTTTGATCTCTGATAATGTCCATGAATACACTAGTAAAGTTAGTAAACTTACTATTTAGTGATATAAATGAAAAGATTTTGAAGAGTTTTACCTCCATTATTAGAAAAACTATGCTTTTCCAAAACTTAAGCAAATTATCCTCTTAATTCTCTGCAAAAATAACTAGATCTTTTAATAGAAACCATACTAAACAAGATGAAATGAGTATTTGACATTTTTTATGATAAAAAAGTGAATATATTAATAAGCCTCTAAATGACGATTAATTAGCAGAGTGTTATTCTCTTTTGTTTTTTACTCAAAAATGCAAATTATTTACTTACAAAAATCCATTTAAAACATCAAGGTTTTTTCCCCACTCCAGGCCATTATCTTGAATGGCCAAAACAGTAATTTTATATTCAGATAGATTCTGTAAGTTTAAAAATATTAGGACAATACCTATCCCGGTATTTTTTTCTTCTTATTTTGAGACGGAGTCTACCTCTGTTGCCCAGGCTGGAGTGCAGTGGTGTGATCTCGGCTCACTGCAACCTCCGCCTCCCAAGTTCAAGCAATTCTCCTGCCTCAGCCTCACGGGTAGCTGGCATTACAGGCACTCGCCACCATGCCCGGCTAATTTTTGTATTTTTAGTAGAGACAGGGTTTCGCCATGTTGGTTAGGCTGCTCTCGAACTCCTGACCTCAGGTGATCCACCCACCTCGGCCTCTCAAAGTGCTGGGATTACAGGCGTGAATACCTATCCAAGTCTTATTTTTCACTCTTAGTTTTTGCGTTGGACACCAGCATGAGTAAACCCAATAATATCAGAAATATGTGATAAAAACAAAACAATCAATCTCTCAAATTTCCAGAATTGTGAAAACATTACCACAATCTATACTAATCCTGATTTTATAATATATTAAACTGGGGCTCTTGCGGAACACTTTATAATTTCCATACTACATAATAAAATTGTTGCTGAAATATTAATATGTATCAACTAATGATGCACATATTCACTTAAAGGAGAAAAAATACTCATATTGTAGCTTTAAACCAAATACTGCTGGGTTACCTCCCATTCATAGCATCCCCCGCCACCTGCAAACTTCAGTTAATTTACATTTCATGACATGTTAGTTTACGTGTGACTAATGAACAGCATACCAAAGTGACAAATTAGTCTGAAAAAAAAATTTTAGACTTTCTTCTCAGAACCACTACAGACCTGATTTTTCATCTTGGACTTCAAATTCGGCACCAGCAGATCCCAGGAGTGATGCACCATGTTGTAACAATCTACATATATCAAATCTGTCAAAATTCAATCGCTCTGTAGTAGGTGAATCTTCCATCGAACTTTCGGAAGTAGGTTCTACATGAGGTTTAAAAATATTAATTTGACCATATAGCCAAAGTGTGGAATGAAAGAAAATAGCATATCATTACTTGGGTTGCATGGGTTACACACACACACACACATACACACACACACACACAAACTTTTTTTTTAAGAAGTGAGGTCTTGCTCTGTTGCCCAGGCTGGAATGTAGTGGCATAATCACAGCTCACTGTATCCTCAAACTCCTGGGATCAAGGACTTCTTCTGCCTCAGCCTCCAGAGTAGCTAGGACTACAGGTGCACACAACCATGCCTAGCTAAGTGTTTTTTATTTATTTTTGTAGAGACAAGGGTCTCACCATCTTGCCCCAGGCTGGTCTCAAACTCTGGGGCTCAGGCAATCCCCTCCTGCCTCAACTTCCCAAAGTGCTGGAATTTACAGGCGTAAGCCACTGTACCCGGATAGTAATATTTTGAGAAAAGTAAAAGTGGAGTAAGTAGAAAAACTACTGTGGGTTTATGATCAGTTCTTAGTTATCTGTGAATAAGTTGGTGGTTCCTTTTCCACAGACCATCAGATGTTAGTGAGTATATGTGTAACTGTGTCCAACCACAAAAGCAAAATGTTATTTATATAAAGAAATTGCATTCCCATGTTAAAATGTATATGTTAAATATCATGCTGTCTCTACTTACTGTTAGAGTTTAAAAATACTAAGGTAACAGCATGAGTTTATTATAGTGCTCAGTTAGAAGACAAAAATATTCACAGAATGTATTCATGAATAAGGCTAATAAGAATCATCCCTCCCCATACCTGAGGAACAGGCTGAGCCACAAAGCAACTATGCACTCAACAGGACTCAGTTCCCATACTCTGGGCAAATAAGAATCTCCTGGTAACTTGCTAAAATCACATATCCATGTGAGGTCTAAAAACATCTATAAAATGTTCTGTATTCCTTCCTCCAAAAGCTGTAAGTTATACATGTTAAAATATAATTACTTACTGACTTAATAGTTTGTTTAGCTGGCATCTGCATGAAATTCATCTGTAAACTAAAGTATAACTGCTTAACTTAAAAGGAATTTCTATTAGTATTTTAAGTTTTCTAGTGATGATAAGCAAATTCATTTAGTAAAAATTTTAAAGCTAGTTAAAAATTTAA
Organism: Pan troglodytes; assembly: GCF_028858775.2. Classification (NCBI taxonomy): domain Eukaryota; kingdom Metazoa; phylum Chordata; class Mammalia; order Primates; family Hominidae; genus Pan; species Pan troglodytes. The sequence goes on along the minus strand of NC_072406.2, from coordinate 104,182,741 downwards.
TGCTAGCTTAATGCTAGTTTTTTAAAAAAATTAAGTCTTTTAAAAACGGAACTAAGTTGTACCATCTTTACATACCAAACTAAGTGGGGATAACAAGCTGAAAAGTAAAAGGCTCTTTTCTAAAACAAGTTATAACTTCTCTAGTCACACATTTCATTTAATGAGAGAAGACAAATTAACAAAATAACTCAAAATAACAGGTATCAGCAAATATAAAGCAACAGTTTTAGGCAAGCTAAGACTTATGATAAAAGTGATGTTATTAAAGGGAGTTGAGGCCGGGCACAGTGGCTCATGCCTCTAATCCCAGCACTTTGGGAGGCTGACGTGGGCCTCAGCTTGAGGCTAAATCATGCTTGAGGCCAGGAATTCAAACCCCGCCCCCCCGAGCCTGGCCAACAAAGCAAAACCCAATCTGTACTAAAAATACAAAATTAGCTGAGCATGGTGGTGCACACCTGTAATCCCAGCTACTTGGGAGGTTGAGGCACAAGAATCGCTTGAACCCAGGAGGCGGAAGCTGCAGTGAGCCAAGACTGCACCACTGCACTCCAGCCTGGGTGACACAGTGAGACTCTGTCTCGAAAAAATAAAATAAAATAAAATAAATAGAATAAAACAAAATAATAAAATAAAATAAAAGTCAGTTGAAAACGAATCTAGTTGTACCATTAAATTTTGATTTAATTAAAATGTGCAGCTTTCCAGCTTTTCAAAAGCATGTAACTTGTTTTTAAATGTCATTACAGGCAATCAGAACACATTTTTTCCCACTACAAAAAATCCAAAAAAAGGCACATAAAAAACAAGACTTCACATTCCAAATATCCATATATAATTGTGCTTAAATGTAGAAAATAACTACCCTATACTATTCTCCCAGCAACAAGAAAAAAAGACTTTCAAATATTTACACTGTACTGATTTAACTTTTTTTAGAATGTCAATTACTTGAAGGGAAGTAATAACCCTTGTAAATCAAGCATACTATAGAATTTGTAATTTAAAATGTATACAAAAACATTTTCTATATCCAGTAGTTTTTTTTTTTTATGTGGTGAAAAATCACCTTATTCAGTATCATTTCCTGACAAAGCTGTACCTAAAAGCGTGGAAATTAAGACTTTAAAATTGAAATTATTAAAATACAAAATGCATATTATAATTAATTCTACAGTTAGGTTTTTACTTAAAACTACTTTCTCCACTTAAAAGCACCTTGTCTGGTTCTCGGCACTGGATTCCACTCAGGTACATTTTTCACTATAGCTTCAACAGCTTGTCCTGCTGCGATCCGCGTATCCCAATTTGCACTCCTTAAATATATCAACACCTTAAAAATTATAAAGTAAAAGTTACGTATACAAAAATATTGTTTGCGCAAGGTAGCCAGAACAGAGAAATACAAATTTACTTGTTATTAATGTGTAATTTGGCAGCCATCCAAATACATATAAAACACCTTAGAATTATTAAATTCATTTACAAGATTCTATCATTCAGAGAAAAATCACTACCACCTTAAAAAGGGGATTTAAGAAACCTGTGGCCAGGCACAGTGGCTCACACCTATAATCCCAGCACTTTGGGAGACCGAGGTGGGCAGACCACCTGAGGTCAGGAGTTCAAGACCAGCTTGACCAACATGGTGACACTCCATCTCTACAAAAAATACAAAATTAGCCAGGCATGGTGGCACACGTCTGTCATCCCGACTACTTGGGAGGCTGAGACAGGAGAATCACTTGAACCCGGGAGGCAGAGGTTGCAGTGAGCCAAGATGGCGCCACTGCACTCCAATCTGGGCAACAAGAGCAAAACTCTGTCTCAAAAAGAAAAGAAACTTGTAATAAAAGAATGTTTAAGTGCATTTTAAAAATAACACCCATTTAACATACTAAAAAGCAAAGTACATATTATTCATTAAGTCCCATTACTTAATACAAAGAATTGAAAGTTATAAAAACTCAAGTTTAGTATGGTTGTAAGATATAAGATCAATACACAAAATCAATTGTATTTCCACACATTAAACAATCTGAAAATGAAATTAAGAAAACCATGCCATTTACAGTAGCATCAGAATGTAGAAAATACTTAAGAATAAATTTATCAGAAGCAGTGTATGACTTGTACAATGAAAACTACAAAACACTAAAAATATTGTTGAAGAAATTAAAGATCTAAATAGACACCTTGTGTTCATGGATTCAAAGACTTCAGATTGTTACAACAGTAATATACTATAAATTAATCAAGAGATTCAACACAATTCCTATCAAAATCCCTTTTTTTTTTTTTTTTTTTTGCAGAAATGGAAAAGCTGATCCTAAAATGTATATGCAAATGCAAGGGACTCAGAATTACCAAAGCAATCTTGAAAAAAAAAATTTAGTAGACTCACACTTTTTTTATTTTTATTTTTTAGAGATGGGGTCTCAGTGGTACCCAGACTGAAATGCAGTGTCTTAGTCACAGGTGCAATCATAGCACACTGCAGCCTCAAACTCCTGCCCTCAGACAATTCTCCTGTCTCAGTCTCTTGAGTAGCTGTGCCTATGGGCATGTACCACCATACTTGGCAACATACACTTCTTGACTTCAAAACTTTCTACAAAGCAACAGTAATCAAGACAGTGTGGTACTGGCAAAATGATAGACATACGAATCAGTGGAACAGAATTAAGAGTTCATAAATAACCTGTGTCTATGGTCAACTGATTTTCAACAAAGGTGTTGAGACAATTCAATGGAGAAATAATAGTCTTTTCAACAAACGGTGGTGGGATAACTGGAAAGCCACATGTAAAAGAATGATGTTGAACACCCAGCTCATTAACATACACAAAAATTAACTAAAAAACCGACCACAGAACCCAAAAGTAAGAGCTAAAACTATAAAACTCTTAGAGGAGAACTTAGGGGTAAATCTTTGTCACCTTGGATTAGGCAATGGTTTCTTAGATATGACACCAAAAGCAGAAGTGATGTTCAAGAAAGTAAAAAGACAGCTCATAGAAGAGTATATTTCCAAATCAAATACCTATTTCCTAATCATATACCTTTGTATAGTTTGGATACCTTGTATATGAAGAACTATACCATATGAAGAACTTTCGCAACTCATAATGATAACCCAATTTTTAAATGGGCAAGGGATCTGAGTAGACATTTCTCCAAAGAAGATATACAAATGCATTGCTTCTCTGCTTTTTGGCTAAGATCAAGTGAAGACATACAAATGAATAATAAATACATATACCTGATATCATTAGTCATCAGGGAAATGCAAATCAAACCCCTTCATATCCAGCAGGATGGCTATAATCAAAGTCAGTCAAGAAGTATTGACAAGGATGTGGACAATCTAAGTTCTCATACACTACTGTTGAAAACATAAATAATGGGACCATTTTGGAAAATAGTTTGGCAGTTCCTCATAAAGTTACCATATGGTACAGTAATTCTACTCTCAGGTATATATATACTCTGGAGAATGGAAAAAAAACCTCCAAAATTTTGTACACAAATTTTCATAGCAGCATTTTTCATAATACAGTAGCCAAAAAGTGAAAACAACCCAAATATTCATCAACCAAAAAATCAGTAAGATGTACACATGTATATCCACATGGTGGAATATTATTTGGCAATAAAAATGAATATACATGCTACAATATAAAAACATTATTTTGAGCAAAAGAAATCAATCACAATAGATTACAATTCATTTTATATAAAATGTTCAGGATAGGCAAATCTTCCTATAAAGTTAGTTTAGTGGTTGTCGAGGATCTGGGCATGAGTGAAGGAGTATTGAAGAGTGACTGCTAGTAGGTATGAGGTTTCTTTTTGTGGTGATAAAATGTTTTAAAATTAGAGTACGGTGATGGCTGCTGTACACCATGTTAATATACTAAATACCACTAAATTGAAACTCATGGTATGTAAATTATATTTTAATAAAGCTGTTTAAGAAACAAAACCGGCCAGGAGCGGTGGTTCACGCCTGCAATCCCAGCACTTTGGGAGGCCAAGGTGGGAGGATCACGAGGTCCAGAGATCAAGACCATCCTGGCCAACATGGTGAAACCCCCTCTCCACTAAAAATACAAAAATTAGCTGGGCATGGTGGTGCACGCCTGTAGTCTCAGCTACTCGGGAGGCTAAGGCAGGAGAATCGCCTGAACCCAGGAGGCAGAGGTTGCAGTAAGCCGAGATCGCGCCACTGCACTCCAGCCTGAGACTCCGTCTCAAAAAAAAAAAAAAGAAAACAAAACCAATGGGCAACAGGAAAACGCTGACAGCCGAGGAAAAGGGAAAGGAAAAGGGAAAGACGGTGAGACAGTGCTAAAGGCAAACTTTGCCTCTTTGGGAATGATTTGATGGTAGCCAATATGCTGAGGTCTGAGTGAAGAAGACCAGAACTCACTGGGAAGGCTGGAAAACTTTTCTCAGTTCAGCACAGATGAGGCCTGTTCATTGTTTCACAGTTTCAGGTCATTCAGTCCTCCATTTCTTCCCTTGGGCTAAGGAGAAGAAAGGTGTTGCCTCTCTCTGTCACCAACTTACACACGAATACTGCCTAATATGCATCCTTCTTCATTCTAAGAACGTGGAGCCTGTAGGTATCAAATCACTGTCTCTCCATCTACATCCTAGTTAGAAAGTTCTGATAATATCTAAGTGGGAATTATGTTGGAAAGAGAGTCACTGTTAGTCCTTGTGGTAGCAACCACACAGTACAGATGTGTATGCTGAGAAAGGGCTTAGAACTCCCACTCATACTCAACAGAGATGGGCAGATGAGAATGAAAAAAGGGGGTCAAACCGAAAAGAGAGAGAGATCCTGAGGCTCCCTATATCTGGGCAATCATATTGCTCCCCTACCCTATCCTGTATCTACCTCCCCAACTCCCCTCCTCCTATACAAAGCACTCCTGCTTTACTCTGCACATCAGGAAATTAAATGTGTAGAATTTGCCACTTATTACCATACAGGTACACTTCAATACGCATACAGAGTTTAGTAAAAATACAGCAGTTGCTTAAGGGAAGAAAATGGACTAGGATTATGAAAACACTGATACACCAAAGCAGAAAGCCTCCATTTTCAAACAGCTGATAACTTAGAATGTAACAAGACTCCAGCTTCTCATGTATTTCAATCATTGCCCATGAGTACTCATCCATTTGAAGACTACCAACTATGATATAATTATTAGTCATTAAGAACAAGTTAGACTACTAACAAACCAGATAAACAACTTAGTTTATTACCAAACTGGGACAGATTTAAATTTGTGCCACAGGCAAAAGGATCTATACTCAAATCCCTTAAGCTACTAAACTTGATTTAAAAAAAAAAAAGTTTAAGTCTTGTGACCAGAAAAAAAAAAAAGAAATAGCAAAAATGTTTAAAAATTAAGATGATGTTTACCTTTATTTTTGTGTTCCTATCCATGAATAAGTCTCTACAATTGTATTATGCTAAAAGAAAAAAAAAAGTTCTTACTTTAGACAGGAGATTATTTAGTTCATGGGGATGAAGCTTCACCACTTCTCCAAGTTGCTGTGCAGCAGCTTTTCTTGTAACAGGAGTAGTGCCAGTATCCAGTAAAATAAAAAGGCGATCTAGCCTGAAATAACAAAAATACAATGGTTATTCTGAAATGATTTTCCTCGTATGTACAAGTTTAAGTCAATAAACGTACTGAGCAGATGCTATGAATGAAGACCTACGCTAACATAAATGAGCCCCGGAAGGACATTATGGTGAAATAAGCCAGACACAGAAAGATAAATGCCGCATATTCTCACTCATAAATGGAAGCTAAAAAGTCGATCTCATAGAAGTCAAGAGTGGAATAAGTGGTTACTAGCAGCTGGGAAGGGTAGGAAAAGCAAGAGGGATGGGGGAGGCTGGTTAACTGTCTATTTACAGCTAAATAGAAGAAACAAGTTCTAGTGTTCTGTGGCACTGCAGAGTGACTAAACAACAATTTACTGCATATTTTCAAATAGCCAGAAGAGAGGCATTTTGAATGTTCCCAACACAAAGAAATGATAAATGTTTAAGGTGAATAATATGCTAATATGATCATTACATTGTATATGTGTATGAAAATATCACACTGTACCCCCATAATAATGTACAATTATCTGTCAATTAAAATAATACTTTTTCTAAAATTGCAAAAATAAAAATAAAAGTGACCTATGCTAGGACTACAAGAGATGCCTAATCTCTACTCTTAAGGAACTTGCTACTGGGGTTGAAGGGAGCAGGTAAGTCAAGTACAATAAGATACATGGCAGAAAAAAAAGTACAAAGTGCTTTGAGGATTATGAAAGAAAGGAGCGAATATTATATCCCCAACTATGTAATACTGAAAAGGCTTCATAAAATAAATGGTGTATGAGATGGATCTTAGTGGTAGAAAATAATTTTAACACTGGTGGAGATTAGGTGGTGAAAGGGAAAGGGGAAGAAATACCTGGAAGAAGGAAAACAAGAACACAACAATAAGAGAAGGGAGAGTATATTTAGGGAAATGAATAACAGTTTGGTTGCAATTCAGGGTACACTTAAGAGAAGATTGGGAGATACAGCTACAGAAGTAGCTGGAACCCTACTGTGGAGACCTTTTAATGAACTTGCAACCATGAAGGTCTTGGGTCAAGAAACTAATGGAACTGAAACTATGCTTTAGGAAGATTAATCTGGCAGCAGTGTGATACATGAAGTAAAATGGGAGGAAACTCAGCTGGGCGTGGTCATGTCTGTAATCCCAGCACTTTGGGAGGTGGAGGTGGGAGGATCACTTGAGGTCAGGAGTTCGAGACCAGCCTGGCCATCATGGTTAAACCCCATCTCTACTAAAAATACAAAAATCAGCCAGGTGTAGTGGCATCCACCTGTAGTCCCGGCTACTAGGGAGGCTGAGGCAGGAGAATTGCTTCTGAACCCGGGAGGCAGAGGTTGTAATGAGCTGAGATTGTACCACTGCACTCCAGCTTGGGTGACAGAGTGAGACTGTGTCTTTAAAAAAAAAAAAATTAAATCAAAATAGATTAAAGTCTTAAATCTAAGACCTCAAACTATGAAGCTAGTCATACAAAGAGAGTAATACAACACAGTTAATTTCTAATGACATTCTAAAATTAATTTACTTTACGCATACACTATACACAGACATATCCAATCTTTTGACACCATATTTCTCCTTCCTCATTCAAGGCTATCTAAACACTTGCCTTTACCCATTCATTCACTGGCTTTTGCTATAGGATTGGTGAACAGTCAGTCAGACAGATAGTAGGACCAAGAAAGGGGAAAAAATGGTTTCTTGACCTACTTTTGTCTTGATACCATCCCCCTTCTATCCTTATTCAATCATCCTTTCTCCAATATCTCAAATCAGTGTTACTAATCCATTCCCTTCTTCCAATATGCAGAGCTCTCTCTCTACTGAGAAAATAAACTGCTTGATCTCCACTCTCTAGAACACTTTAACTGCCAAGCATCTTGAACAAGTGTTTAAAATATTATTTCCTCATCATACACAATTTAATCCATATAAATCAAGGTTCCATCTTTCTATACCAAAATACCACACCTGAAGGTCACCAATGAACTCTTAGGCTCCAAATCCAATAGTTTTTTACAAGGTCAATTTTTCTTGACTCTTCTTTGACAGCTGCGACCAGCAAGCACCCCATTCTTACAATACTTTCCTTCCTAAGTTGCACATTATATTACCCTGTTCTCCAAACTCTTCTTTCCTTAGTTCTCCTATGCTTAATACTCTTAATATGAATATCAGGAGAATACTCATATTCAATCCTTGACTGCTCAACTCTCATCAGTTTCTCCCTGAGGAAACTGTATACTGTTATTTGTTTAAATTATATCCAGAACAAATATTCCCCAAATCCAGGCCATCTGAGAGTGCCAGTTTCACACTCCCAACTGCCTTGTCACCCTATTGCCAGATTAACTTCCTAAAACGCCCCCTGAATAAATCACTACCTTACTCTAAAACTTTCAATGGCTCACACTTACCTACCAGAAAGTAATCCAAAACAAAAAGTATCTCCCAAATGTGGGTATTTTTGGTTTCCACAATTTTGCCTATACTGTTTCCTCCACTCAGAATGTCTCTCACACCCCTTCAAGCTAGGGTTACAGTGGCTCACCCCTCCTCAAGGGGGTGGTTTCCTGGCCAGTTTCTGCCAGATCCCCAGAATGGTCACTGGTTGGGGTTGCAGTGGGTACATACTCTGCCTCACTGCAACAGCAGGCAGCTGTGCAGATATAATGTCCCCATGTGTGAGACTGGGAACTGTTGGTGGGAGGCACAGCTGAGAATATGGGTATATCACCTGGAATTTAACCAGATACACCCTAGAGGTGATCTTCGGGTGTGCCTGAGCTTGCTTCTCTAACAAGAGAATAAAATGTGCTACAGCAAACAAATAAAGTATTTTTCTCTTTGTTCAACTGTTCAGCTAGCTCCCATCCAACAGGATTCAGCTGAAGTTCTTCACCTTCTTGAAACCATTTCAAACTACTATGCAACAGAGATTACTTCCTTTTCTGAAACCCACATGAATTCTCATCTTGAACAGCTACTTAAGTATTTATTATATTTTTTTGTGGCATCTCTCACATTAATTTGTCACATGAGGTCTAATTTTCCTCATTAGGCTTCATCTCCTTCAATCATTCTTTTTGTCTCGCACAACACTTTGCACAGTATTCAAATATTTGTTATGTAGTTGACATTTACTGTAACTAAAACTATACTTAAGGAAAAGTTCAAGTTTCTTGGGGACAAGTTTAAGAACCAACTTTAAGGAAAGAAAAAATATTTTATATTACCTTTTTTTTTCCTGCTTCCTTTGAGAAACATCCTTAATCTGTGACAGCAGTTTTACATAAAAAACCAGTTGGTAATGTAATGTTTCAGTAACTGAGAAGATCAGCACAGCAGTACTTCAGCATTCTGAATGAGGCAGTTACGCTTGTACCAAATAGCAAGCTGAAAAATGCCATGCAATAGGCACTGTATTCCTTCAATAATTTCCATCCTTCCTAAACTTTTCCTTTGGTCCTCTGCTACCCAGCTTCACTTAGAACTCCTGCCCAAAGACCTTAGACTCCTCTCTAACCTAATTGCTGATACTGTCCCACAGCCACACAATTCCTCTTGCCTCTCCTTTTTGCAGATCCTTTTATCCCAATGCTATGTCAGGTCACCTCTGCTCTCCCACCAGCCAAATGCCCTGAGGGTAGCAGATCAGCTCATTCTCTCATCCATTCCAAGGCTGTTTATCCTTACTTCTTCCACTTTGGATGGTAACCAAAATTGCCTCCCTGAATAGAGGATGGAGACACAAGAATGCTTCTTTGATTCTCTTGACTTAAAGCCACTTTCGTAGTTCTCCATTCCTCTCTTCAGGACAGCAGATTGGACACCACATAAAAGGAAGAACAAAGAGATGAGCAGACAAAGATCTGACAAGAGGGCAGTCTGACCTGTTATCTCAGGATAGCCAGCTATGAGGCAAGCAGGGTAAGCATCAGGGCCAGGCCACAGTGGAAAAGGCTGGTACAGTGAACTGGTGGGGAAGAGGAAAAGAACGTGAGACAGAGTCAGTATTATGTTGGAGGGTAGACAGGGCCCTTGGTGAGGGAGAGGTCTGAAGGAAGCTAGATGGTCAGAAGAGAAGGGAAAGTTAAAAGGAGGGCTGACTGAGGGAACACAGAACTTACTCCCATACTACTTTTGGCTAAAACTTCTGTTGCACACAGCTAGCAGGAAAAAGTAACATTCTTCATTCTCTGAAGGATAGACAGACAGATGGAGGAGACACAGGTAACAGATGTCAAGTTGCATGGAAGGTACCAAAGACTATAGAAGATAAGTAAAACATAAGAAAATTATATTTTGTAATATCCACTGGTTATAAATTTATTAAGAATAAGAAATCTGGCCCATTTTCAATCTGGATGTCAATTCCGAGAAATAGCTAAACAAGATATGATTCATGTAACCTGTGATTTCAGGCAACTGTTCTAAAGACTGCCTAGAAAAAGGAAAGAGTACATAGAAGTTAGTAGAGGTTATGCTAGCAGTTGCAATCTAACCCCTCTCCTCTCCAGATGTTTGCATTATGTTAATTCATAACAGTAAAGCCATAAAAATAAACAGAAAGAAATGTCATGCATTTTAAACAATAAAACATGTCCTAGATTACTACATCATAGTTAATAAACAAATACATACTGTATTTCCACTCTAAAACATCTCGGGAGGGGAGGGGCAAAAAGCCTCACTGATATTTTCGAAATAAATTTAACCTCTCTGATAAATTAGGAAAGGTCAACTGACAGAATACCTCAAAAAGACAGCTTTGTGGCCTTAACTAAAAAAGCATGATCAGTCAAGAGTAGCCATTTAGTTATACATTTTTTACACGTGGCAAAAGTACAGTAAAATTTTAAATATAGATGATTTGAGTGTTTACTTTTCTGTGTTACTCAGGAAATAAGGAAAGATAATGACCATTACTTAGTATAGTGTACAGTGTGTACTTAATACGTGGAACTTAGTACAGTGCACATATTACCATTAAGGTCAAAAGAAACAACTTCCAACAAATTCTCTAGTGTTTTTAAACATATACTTTCTAGGTCATGTTGTGGGTAATTTGAAACTATGTTAATGTTATGTTGTTTTAAACATAAAGATATCACACAGAACACTAAGAATCAATATGAAGGTGTGAAACCATACCAAAGCCAGGTGTAACGGCAGGTGCTTGCTAGGTAAGTTACCCCACTCTACCCTGGACCATAAACTCCATGAGAATGGACAGTACAGTTTTTTTCTCTGCTATACCTCTAGCACCTATAACATAGAAAGCACTCAGTAAATATTGGTTAAATGAAGAATGGTGAAAATGTACAACCAAGCTATGCTATTTCCTTCAAGACATTTTTTTCTACCCTCCATCCCTGATCGAACAACCTATAGCCTCTTGCATGACTTTATCTTAATGACAAAACATAGTACATACTAATCTAGGTTCTTTAGCAGAAGTATGGGTGGTTTTAAAACTTCTTATTAATACATATTATGTATTAATATGTAAAATTCATAATACATTTTAAAGTGTATTTTTAAATGGTTAGAACAGTCTATTTTTATGTGTGTGTCACAATTGAAAATTTTTTAAAATAATAATTCAAACTAGTACCTTGAGAAATACGCCAAAGAAATAAGGAGGAATTTACCATTGGGATTGAAATGGAAAAGCTTTGATTAATGCCTCTTCTACTTTTTCTAGTTTATCTCTAAATTTTTAAAGTATGAGATATTTGATGAATTATAATTTACAATAGTTCCTTCTGTCATCTTATAATGGATTGAAATTAACAATAAGGGCCAGGTGAGGTGGCTCATGCTTGTAATCCCAGCATTTGGGAGGCCAATGTGGGAGGAATGCTTGAGGCAGGAGTTTAAGACCACCCTGGCCAACACAGAGAGACCCCATCTCTATTAAAAAAAAAATTATTAAAAATAAATTAACAGGGAGGAATAAGCCTAGAAAACCTGTGTTGTCCTTTATTGGTAATTAAGGTAGTTTTTTCTACATTAACATTTTCCTGTCCAGGACCCACTGAACGTCCCCTACATCAAGAAACTTCCTTTTATTTGACAGAATAGGCCTGTTGAAACAATGTTGCTCTGAAGTATCAACAGTGCAAAGAGAAAATTAACAAAATTGAGCAAAGGTCTACTATATGTAGCAATTTGTTTCTTCCACAAGAGGATGTGTTTTTGTTTTTTCTGAACCCTTTCTGAACACTGTAACATTTTCAAATGCAAAGATATGTGAGAAATCTAAGGTATGGCTTTTAAAACAGTCATGTTATAAGTACTGTCTAGACATTTTAGACATGACCTTTACAGCACAGATCGCTGAGGGAAAACTATATATTTCTGAAACTTTCTCTAGCTGATTAAGGAAAAACTATGTTCCTATTAACTAGCCAATATACAATGATCAGTTCCATTAATTGTGGCATAAACAGGCAAAGGTAGCAAAAACAAGCTGTTTAAAAAATTGTATTAAGTCATGGTTCCCAACACAGCTACAGATTCCCCACCAATGAATAAACCTAACCCAGGTGCAGTGGCTCACACCAGTAATCCCAGCACTTTAGGGGCAAAGCCACGTGGATCACTGGAGCCCAGGAGTTTGCAACCAGCCTGGGCAACATGATGAAACCCCACTTCTACAAAATATACAAAAAAAATTAGCCAGGCATGGTGGTATGCATCTGTGGTCCTAGCAACTGGGGAGGCTGAGGTGGGAGGATCACTTGAGGCCGTGATTGTGCCACTGCACTCCAGCTTTCCAGCCTGGAGGACAGAGTGAGACTCTGCCTCCAAAAACAAACAAACAAACAAACAAACAAAAATGCCAAAGAAATCCATCTCAGGTTGCTTTTTTTGGGGGGGGGGGGGTGGGGGGGATGGATTCTTGCTCTGTTGCCCAGGCTGGAGTGCAGTGCTGCGATCGCAAAGGTTGCTTTTACTGTTGGTGGCAAAATCCCAACTAAGTAACACATGATAATGAGAAAAAGCCCCATAAAGCAAAATAATGGTGTTCAAAAATATAACACTTATTATTTAAATTATTCACAAGAAACACTGAAAGCCTGTAACATACACTAACTTGTTTTTTGCTGAGGTTGACTTTGTGGAAGCAAGTCAAGTAGCTAGTGAATGACTAGCTGACTTTCCGGCATCCGCATCTTAAGGACAACATTGTTCTCTACTCCTACATTTGGATTTTGGGTCTTTTACTAAGGGTTTAAAAGAGTCATATCATTTTCCAGTGATATTTCACTGGATTTGACAGAGAACTTCAAATGCTATGATTGTATTTACAATTTTAGAGAGTAACAAAGTTATTTTTGCAAGATGTAACTCAGCTACAGATCAAGAGTTGGCCATGCATTTCATAATCTGCCACATTCTTACAACTGAAAGTACAGTAAAACCAAGCCTATTAAGCAGGGTCTAAAACATTTGACCACATAAAATACATCATATCAATTTTGCATTATAAATGGCCATGCTATCACAGAATTTACTATATTATAAACTTCAAAAAATTATTCTAATTGCCTTCCTGTAGGAGATAGCTTTAAAAAGAAAAAAAATTCCGATGATTGTTAAAATTAGAAAATGGCCAATATTAAAAAGCTATAGTGAAAGTTTTCCTTACTGCAAAAAAAAAAAGAAAAAAGGCAGTTAAACTCAAAAGTACTCACCGAAAAACACTGGAAATAGTCTACTATGCACAAATTACGGTAAAATCATACTCCTACAAATGTAGGAGTAGAGAACAATGTTATCCCTAAGATGCGGATGCTGGAAAGTCAGCTAGTCATTCACTAGTTACTTGACTTGCTTCCACAAAGTCAACCTCAGCAAAACAACAAATTAGTATATGTTACAGGCTTTCAGTGTTTCTTGTGAATAATTTAAATAATAATTGTTATATCTTTGAATACCATTATTTTGCTTTATGAGGCAACTCATATGGCAACTCAAAAGGTACCAAAGCAAGAAGCAACATCATTCATTCATTTTTTTTTTTAAATGTACTGAACACCCACTAGGAGCCAGGCATTCTGAGCATGGAAAAATCAAAGACACATTTCCTTCTCTCAGAGTTTATGTTAATCTAGCAAGTAAGAGAAAAATTAACCAATTACAAAATATAAATATTATGACTGATAGGAATACGTATTGGTGCAAATAGCTCAGATGAAGTAAAACCAGAGAAAATGTCCTGAACAAGGTGATATATAAGCTTAGATCAAAAAATTAAGGCAGGTGGATCGCCTGAAGTCAGGAGTTCGAGGCCAGCCTGACCAACATGGAGAAACCCCATCTCTACTAAAAATACAAAATTAGCCGGGTGTGGTGGTGCATGCCTGTAATCCCAGCTACTAGGGAGGCTGAGGCAGGAGAATCGTTTGAACCCGGGAGGTGGAGGTTATGGTGAGCCAAGAACGCACCATTGCACTCCAGCGTGGGCAACAAGAGCAAAACTCTGTCTCAAAAAAAAAAAAAAAAAAAAAAAAATCAAACAAAAAAACACACTAAGGTCAGAACTAGCCATACCTGAGATGGGGCTAAGAAGTGTTCCAAAGATAAACAGTAGGGGTAAGAAAATGAATTCTGGGGAGGGTGGAGGATAGAAGAGAGAAGAAGGTGAAGGGGAAGTACAGAGAAGTTGACACAAGATGAATCTAAAAAGATGACACAGGAACCAGATCACAAAGGACCTGGTAAGATATGTTTGTTTGAGAATGTGGACTTTATCCTAAGGCAATAGGAAACAACTAAAGGTATTAATTAGAAAGATGACCATGTTCATGTTCAAATCTTCAAATCAGTAAATAATATGACTGAAGCGAAGAACAGATTGGAATGAGATGCCATGGAAGGCAGGAAAAGGAGAGAGGCTCCTGTCTTGTACTAAACATGTCCAAATACCAAATACATTGATACATAAACTTAATATGAGATTTATCAGGTGATACAATGTTTAAGGGGATGAGTACTTCCTTTCCTAGGGTTGAGTGTGTATTTTCAAAAGATTGGATGTAGCTTTACAGTGACAAAAGGGAAGCGTCTCTCTAAAGGTGTCTTGGACTAGAGATGGTGGCATGTTCTAGGATTGTGGTAACTGGTATAGAAAGAAAAATGATCAGCTGGAGAAAGATTAGAAAGGCAGAATATACAGGATTGGATTTGGTAACTGGCTGGACATGGGGTGTGGGAGGAAAAGGGAAGTCAAAGAATATTCTCAAATTTCTTGACCAGACAATTGAGGGAATAATGGTACTAACTTACTATTTCCCATCTGTTGGAAATTCTGGTGGAAATGTCCTAAAAATATTACAGTTTCTCTTCAGTTATGCATATGAAATAAACAGTGCAAAAAATATTTTAGATTTGATTTTAGCATATGATTTTTATCTCCTGGGCTATTTTCCACCTATTTTACATAAAATAGTATTAAAATGAGTCTGCACCAACAGGAGAGAAAGGAAGCTTAGTTAGCACAGAACTGTGCTTCGTGCATGGAGAAGGCCAGCTTGAAACTAAAATTTGCCATTCAAAGAAATCCACAGGTGAAAAAGTCAAGAATTGACACTATCCCCAAAACACACAAAGTGTCTCAAAATGTTTTCCTTGGGCTTACTACTGAGCCCAAGGAAACTAAGCACAGAAATAGCTCTTTCATAAAAACATGACAGGCTTTTAAAAAAGTGAACAAGAAAAAAATCTACAGAAAAAGAGTGCTACTCTTTGAAACACAACATCCAGAACAAAAGACGGTACCTTCAAAACCCACTCAGTCATTGAGAAATATTAACTGTCCTAAACTTCCGTAAAGAGATTAGTGTTGGCTGGGCGCGGTGGCTCACGCCTGTAATCCCAGCACTTTGGGAGGCCAAGGCGGGCGGATCACGAGGTAAGGAGATCGAGACCATCCTGGCTAACACGGTGAAACCCGTCTCTACTAAAAATACAAAAAACTAGCCAGGCGTGGTGGCGGGCGCCTGTGGTCCCAGCTACTTGGGAGGCTGAGGCAGGAGAATGGCCTGAACCCGGGAGGCGGAGCTTGCAGTGAGCCGAGATCTCGCCACTGCACTCCAGCCTGGGCTACAGAGCCAGATTCCTTCTCAAAAAAAAAAAAAAAAAAAAGAGATTAGCGTTGCCCGAAAATTAGGTTCTTTTTAAACACTTTCATTTTGTCTTTATAAAGCTACATCCAATCCTGTGAAAATACACAGGTTGCTCTAAGAAAGGAAGCACTCATCTATCTCCTTAAACACTATTACCTGATAAATGTTATATTAAGTTTACATATCAATGCATTTACAATGTATATATTCATGCATTTATATGGGAGGTAACAAATTAGAAGATACACCTTTCTATATTTGCAAAAATGTAAAATGTCACTTGTATTCTCTCAAGGCAGTTTTATTTTTAAAAAAATTTCCTCACATTGCATAGATTATAAAATAAAAATCAGATGCCCCATACTACGGTACCTAGCAACCCCCTTCACCCAACTCCCATGGGCTTCTCCCACACACTACTTCATCAGTCATCTAGGGAGTCTGTAAGGAATGGGTTATCCTTTCCCTTGCAAAACAGATAAAACTTGTGCACTTAATAAGCTCAAAGAATGTGTTCAGTTAATTATAAAAAAGAATGAAAACTATTTGTTTTCATCATTTATTCCTTCAGTCTATATGGTAAAAGAATCCAATTCTCATTAAAAGTTACCATATCAACTCTAAGGAACTTGGTGAATCCATCCGATCACTATCACAGAGGAACTATCCCTTAATTACATGTACAGAGGGTCACCAAATTCCGCTTACAAAAGCTTTCCAACCATTCTATCATACCGGAGGAAAAAGTAATGTTTCTCCTATAGCTATACAAATAAATGTCGTTAGTTTTTCTATAGTTTTCCTGGGCTTTCCTGTTGACAGGCAGTATTTCAAAAGAATATAAGATTTGTGATTTATCTTCCACGCCTTAGTTACGGAAAATGATGCTAATACGATAATTGGCTTAAGGTTACAACGCTGACGTTGGAATGTTTACTGCCAAACAAAAGGAGAAATTATACTTAATTTTAAAAAACATCTCAGGAAAGAACATACCCCTAAAAACGTAAATTAAAACTGGTAACATAATTAGACGGTCTCTTAGATAATAGTAATTCAGGCTTCCCCTCCATCGACAGTAACTACCAAGTTTTCCCATGAAATGGAGGTTAGGGACCAGCCTTAGAATACTGAGAAAGATAAGAGACTCCCCTAGAATCGAAAGAGGGAAGAGAAACCAGAGAACAGAAACATGGTGAGGAAAGAGAAAAAACAGCTCTAACGTGCCAAGGGGTCTATTAACAAGAAAAAGGCATTATTGAACCGATTTACCCAGGAGTAACCCGAGCCCAAACCCCCGCCGACCACGGGGCGAACTCCGAAGTCTACTGAAGAAAGCTCCAGAGCCCAGTGACAATGAGAACCGCTCTTCTCTAGGAGTGGGGGCTCTAAGAGGAGACCATGCCTTCCTTGAATCGCCTTCCAGTTTGCTCGTCAGGAGCAAGACCCACCTGGAGACCGCCATGGCCGGGCGCCGGCGGTTCGGGGCTCCCCGCGACCTACGCGCCGCGCAGCTGAGGCGCTAGTTTCCAGAGAGCTGAGCGGCGCAGGCCCAGGCCGCGGAGCACAGGGGAGCGGCCGGTGCGGCGTGGGGCGTTCCAGCGCAGGCCCTCGGGCATCTGCCCTGCCGCCTACCCAAGCTCGTCCCCGCGGCGGCCGGTAAGCAGGGGTCCAAGACGGTAGCGGAGGCGGCAGTCCTCCGACCCGCACGACTTCAAACCGGGTACCCTCAGCTCCGCTCTTTGCTGACGCGGGCGTCGGCACGCACAACTGAGCGTCAGCGCGCCGGAAGTGACGTAAGCTCACCGACAGGAGCTTAGCTCGGCGCGAGCGCTTTCGGTTTGGTGGCACGCGCCTAAATAAAAGCGCTTTGTGCTGATGTGGAGAGGGTGTCTAGTCTTAAAACTAGGGAAGGAGGTGAAGTAAGGGTCCCCTCATTTGACAGAGAAGGAAAAAGGCAATTTAGTCCAAGTCCTGGAACTTCGAAAGCTTGGTTTCTAATTCCACACTACCCAGATTCTGCTTCCCACCGTACTGCATCTAGGAAGCAAGATCAGAAGGACGTTAACATACTCTTGTCCAGGTGGTGAAGCCAGTGGGAGGAGTGAAAGCAAAAAGTCGCTATGACACTGAAGAAATGGCTCAGATGTTTGTCATTATTTGCCAGAAGTTCTGCCTAGGTATTGGAGAGAAGGTCTTCTGACCAACGATTTTGCCAAGTTTGATTTCTCAATTGTTTATGTTGTTTGTACCATCATTTTCTCAGCCAGCCAGATTTGAAAACTACCATTTTTAAATTTTTGTTCCTTTGGTGGACTTATCTGGCTTTTCAATATTTTTAAGTTCATTAGGCTTTTAAACACTTCTGCCAGGCCCTTATCATCTGACACTTGATTTTTTTTTTTTTTTTTTTTGACCGAGTTTCGCTCTGTCGCCCAGGCTAGAGTGCAGTGGCGCGATCTCGGCTCACTGCCAACCTGCGCTTACCGGGTTCAAGCGATTCTAAATGTGCCTCAACCTCCCGAGTAGCTGGGAGGCACACGGGCCCCACGCCCGGCCAATTTTTTGTGTTTTTTAGTAGAGACGGGGTTTCGCCATGTTGGCCAGGCTTGTCTCCTGCTCCTGGCCTCAAGTGATCTGCCCGCCTCGGCCTCCCAAAGTGCTGGGATTACAGGTGTGAGCCACTGCGCCCGGCCCTTAAACTTGATTTTTATGCTAGTAGTCAAAATAATATTTCTCCAATTTTCAGTTCAGCCCATTTTATAGGCCAACAGATTAATCTTCAAAAAACCTCACTGCTTTTTATCATGTCGCTCCTATGCTTATAAAGCATGTCCATTGGCTTCTCATTACCTGAAGAGGCTATGTCTCAATCCTTGAGTCTGTTTTTCATCTGTAAAATGAGGCTAATGAGAAGTACTGCAGAAGATTGTGGGAATAAAATGAGGTCATGAATCTAGAAGAGCTTACAAGAACTTTGTAAACCATAAAGTAGTATATATGTATGTAAAGAGAAAGAAACTAACAAGTACCTGCTGTGTGCTGGGCACATGACATGCATTATCCATATAATTTGTAGGGAAGCCTTGAAAAGTTAGTTTTAATCTTCATAGACAAGGAAACTAAGCTCAGAAAGGTTAAGTAATTTGCCTCAAGATTCAAGCTAGTAATAATATTTATTGTCCAGTCATTCAACAAATGTTTGTCACCTCTCTGTATCAGAAACTCTGCTTGGCGGTGTTTATGCTATTAAAATATAATCAAGTTGATGTTCAAGATATCTTTACATTTTCACTTTAGTCACCTACTTGCCTCATCAGTTTATCTCCCACCATTCAATAACAAGCAGATACTTTTTACTGATCGTGTACAGCAATCATTTAGCCAAAATTAAGCACCTACCATATGAGAGACTGGAACTTCTGAAGAAACCAGAACAGACAAGGTGCCTACTCTGGTTGAATTTACATTAAAAGGAAAGGAAAAAAGAAAATAGATAAACATTGAAAATATATTTATGTGCTATGTAAAGAGAATGATGGAATTAATGGTATGATTAAAGACCTACTCTTACTGGGTAAATCAGGGAAAAACAGGATTAGCTTAAGCTGAGCCCTAAATGACAAGAGGTAGCTAAATGTGTGGCAATCTGGGAGCCTTCCAGGAAGAGGGTATACGTAGTGCAAAGGCGTAAGAGAAGTCTGCTCTGTTGGGAAATGAGATGGGAGAAGTAGAAAGGGATCATCGTAAGGAATTTGGACTTTGCTCCATATGAAGTAGAAAGTCATAGAGTTTTAAGCAAGTGAGTAAAATGATCTTAGTTATATTTTTTAAATCTTTTTATTATCAGATAATTGGGTATATAGTCTAAATGGCATTAGAAGAGAGGAAAGGACTGGTGGTGTAGATTTGTAAAGGATAGTGTAATAATCAAATATATTGATATTGGACCGGCTTGTTTTTAAATCCTTTCTCACCACACTGAATCGCAGTGTCTCCAGGGGGAATTTTAGAACCTCTCTAAGCTTCATCTGGGAAATGAGGATAATAATAGTACTCATAGGGTTGTGGTGATGATTAAATTAATGCACATAAAACATTTAACCAAGTGACTGCCACGAGAAGCCCTCAAAAATATTATTAACTACATTGCTTACTGTTTTTGTTAACAATGGAAACTTGAGTAAGTGGCAACTTCTAGTCTCAATTTATTCAGCTGTGAAACGGGGATAATAATAGTACCAGTTCACCACCGTTATCTATACCAGTTCATTACCCCTGCCAGATTTTTTTCTGAGTTAAGAATTATTTAGGTTTTGAAAAGAAATCCAATGAATATACCTTGTATTATGCAGCATCCCAACAGCTTGTAGGGCAGTACTCTATAATCAAATATATTTATAGAGCTGCAGCAAAATGTATGACTAACCATACTAAGAGGAATAAGTAAAAGACTATAGATAGGCATATGCCAGTTCAGGCCAGGATTTGCTGCCAAATATATATATTTTGAGATGGCATTTTGCTGTTTCCAAGGCTGGTCTTGAACTCCTGGGCTCAAGCAGTCCTCCCATCTCAGCCTCATGAGTAGCTGGGACTATAGGTGAGTTTTTAAAAGTGTGGTTTTCAGACCATTTTCAATTTCAGAATTGTAAATAATAGATCATGAACCTGTACTTACAGAATTGTCATAAGGAAGAAATGGGTTCATACATGACACACTTAGAAAATACTAAGTATTAGCCAGGTGTGATAGTTCATGCCTGTCATCCCAGCACGTTGAGAGGCTGATGTGGGAGGATCGCTTGAGCCCAGGAATTCGAGACCAACCTGGGCAACATAGGGAGACCTCATGTCTACAAAAAAAAATTTTTTTAATTAGGCTGGGTGCGGTGGCTCATGCCTGTAATCCCAGCACTTTGGGAGGCCAAGGCGGGCAGATCATGAGGTCAGGAGATGGAGACCATCCTGGCTAACACAGTGAAACCCAGTCTCTATGAAAAATACAAAAAATTAACCGGGCATGGTGGTGGGCACCTGTAGTCCCAGCTACA
The DNA here is from genome assembly GCF_028858775.2 of Pan troglodytes. Classification (NCBI taxonomy): domain Eukaryota; kingdom Metazoa; phylum Chordata; class Mammalia; order Primates; family Hominidae; genus Pan; species Pan troglodytes. Next base: position 104,161,903 of record NC_072406.2, on the reverse strand, counting down.
CGGGAGGCTGAGGCAGGAGAATGGCGTGAACCTGGGAGGCAGAGCTTGCAGTGAGCCAAGATCGTGCCACTGCACTCCAGCCTGGGTGACGGAGCAAGATTCCGTCTCAAAAAAAAAAAAAAAAAGCCAGCTGTTGGTGGCATGTGCCTATAATATTGGCTACTCAGGAGGCTAAGGTGGGAGGATCCCTTGAGCCCAGGAACTTGAGGCAACAGTAAGCCATGATCATGCTACTCTACTCTAGCCTGGGTGACAGAAGGAGACCCTGTTTCAATGAAAAGTAAAGACTAAGTATTAAATAAATATTAACTATTATGATTAACTATTTTAGTTATTATTATTTATAATAATAACTAAATGTACACCATTAAGTGAACAAATATTCACATTATAGGAGTTAAGGAAGGAGAAGTGATAATGAAAAAGCTTATTTAGTGAAATTATTGCTAAAAAAACCTTTCAAGTCTTGGGACAGATATAGAGAGGCAGATTCATAAAACTGAAAGATCCCCCAATAAATACAGCCCAAAGACATCCTCACCAAGGCACATGATAATCAAACTGTCAAAATTTAAAGAAAAATAAAGAATTTTAAAAGCAGCAAGAGAAAAGTGTCAAGTCACATATACGGGAATCTCCATTAGACTACCAATAGATTTCTCAGGAGAAATCTTATAGGCCAGGAAAGAATAAGATTATATATTCAAAGTGCTGAAAGGAAAACAAAAACAAAAACAAAAACAAAAAAACCTGTCAGCCAAGAATACCATACCCAGCAAAGCTGGTCTTCAGAAATGAAGAAGAAATAAAGTTTTTCCCAAACAAGCAAAAGCTGAAGAAACTCATCACTACTAGGTCTGCCCTACAAGAAATGCCTAATGGAAGTTTCTTTCTTTCCTTTTTTTTTTTCTTTGAAGTCTTGTTCTTGTCCCCCAGGCTGGAGTGCAATGGCACAATCTTGGCTCACTGCAACCTCCGCCTCCTGGGTTCAAGCAATTCTCCTGCCTCAGCCTCCTGAGTAGCTGGGATTACAGGCAACTGCCACCACACCTGGCTAATTTTTGCATTTTTAGTAGAGACAGGGTTTCACCATGTTGCCCAGGCTGGTCTCAAACTCCTGACTCCAGGTGATCCACCTGCCTCGGCCTCCCAAAGTGCTAGCCTTTCTTGCTTTCTTCCTTTCTTCCTTCCCTTCCTTCCTTCCTTCCTTCCATCCTTCCTTCCTTCCTTCTTTTCTTTCTTTCTTTTTTTGACAGGGTCTTGCTTTGTTGCTGGAATTCAGTGGCACAATCATGATTCACTGCCACTTTGAATTCCTCCCAAGTAGATGGAACTATAGGCATGTACCACTGTGCCCAGCTAATATTTATTTATGTATTTATTTATTATAGAGATGGAGTCTTGCCATCTTGCTTAGGCTGGTCTCAAACTCCTGGACTCCAGTGATCCTCCTGTCTTGGCCTCCCAAAGTGTTGAGATTATAGGTATGAGCCACCATGCACAGCCATGGAGTTCTAGTATAAACAAAATGATGATAATAATTATTATGAATACAAATGAAAATATAAAACTCACTAGTAGAGATAAATATATAGATAAACCTAGAATACTCCAGTACTGTACTGGTGATATGTAAAGCATACATATCTCTAGTATAAAGGTCAAATGTCAAAATGGTCAAAAAAATAACAAAAGCTACAATAAGTTGTTAAATAATATACAATATAAAAAGGTGTAAATTGTGACATCAAAAACACAAATTGTGTAGCTGGGCATGGCATATGCCTGTAAACTCAGCTACTCAGGAGGCTGTGGTGGGAGGATCACTTGAGCCTAGAAGTTCAAGTTCAGTCTAGACAATGTAGCAAGACCTTGTCTCTTAAAAAAAGAAAGAAAGAAAGAAAAAAAACAGTATGTAGAGGAGAAAAGTCTAGAGTTTTTGCATGTAACAGATGTTATCAGCTAAAAACAGTTGACTATAACTATAAGATGTTTTACGTAAGCCACATGATAACCATAGCAGTTATGCAAACAATAAAGAGAAAGAAAACAAAGCTTAGTACTACAGAGGATTATCAAATTTTTTTAATTAAAAAACAAATAAAGGTGCTACAAAACAACCAGAGATAAACAAAGATGCTAAAAAACAACCAGATATAAAATAACAAAGTAAAAATAGTAAGTCCTTCCTTTAATAATAATCTTGAATGTAATTGGACTAAATTCCCCAGTCAAAAGACATTGAGTTGCTAAATAGATTTTTAAAACAAGACCCAACTATATGCTATCTACAGGAGACGAATTAAGCTTTAAGGATACCCACAGGCTGAAAGTAGAGAAGAAAGAAGGTATTATATGCAAATGGTAACCAAAAGACAGCAGGGAGGCCAGGCATGGTGGCTCACACCTGCAATCCCAGCATTTTGGAAGGCCAAGGTAGGAGGCTCGCTTGAGCCCAGGAGTTGGAGACCAGCCTGGGCAATGTAGGGAGACCTCATTGCTACACAAAAATTTAAAAATTAGCCAAGCACGGTGGCATGCACCTGTAGTTCCAGCTACTCAGGTGGCTGAGGCAGGGGGATTACTTGAGCCCAAGAGGTCAAGGCTGTGGTAAGCAATGTTTGTGCCACTGCACTCCAGCCTGGAAAATGGAATGAGACCCTGTGTCAAAAAAAAAAAAAAAAAAAAGCAGAGCTTGCTATACTTACATCTGATAAAATAGACTTTGAGTCAAATCCTGTCACAAGAGACAAAGATGTTCATTATTTAATGATAAACAGGTCAATCCATCAAGAGGACACAATGAGTGTAAATATATATGAACCTAACATTGGAATACTTAAATACATAAAGCAAATATTAATGAACATAAAGGGTGAAACAGACAGCAATACAATAATAGTAGGAGACTTCGATATCCCACTTTCAACAACTGATAGAGCAACTGAACAGAAAATTAATAAGGAAATACTGGACTTGAATTGCACTTTTGGCTGAATGAACCTAACAGATATACAGAGAACTTTCCACCCAACAGCAGCAGAATACACATTTTTTCTCTAGTGTACATGGAACATTCTCCAGGATAGAGCATATGTTAAGCCACAAAACTAGTCTTAACAAGCTTATAAGGTCATATCTAGTATTTTTTCAGACCATAGAGGTATTAAACTAGAAATCAATAACAGAAGGAATCTTTAAAAATTCACAAGTATGTAGAAATTAAGCAACATGCTCTTGAACAATCGATGGATCAAAGAAGAAATCAAAAGGTAAATTCACAAAAATCTTGAGGCAAATAACAATGGAAACATAACACATCTGCAGCAAAAGCAGTTCTGAGAGAAGTTTATAGCAACAAATGCCTGCATTAAAAAAGAAAATCCCATATAGTTTAACATTATGCCTCAAGGAACTAGAAAAAGAAGCATAAACTAAACCCAAAATTAACAGAAGGGAGGAAACAATGAAAATCAGAACCGAAATAAAACAAATAGAGAACAGAAAAACCGTAGAAAGAATAGAACTGAGTTGGTTTTTTGAACAAATAAATAAAATTGATAAATCATGTAAGAGATAAAGAGAAGACTCAAAAAATCAAAGTGAAGAAATTACAACAGATGTCTTAGAAATAAAAAACAAGATTATAAGGGACTATTATGAACAAGTATATGCCAATAAATTGGATAACCTAGAAAAAATGGATAAATTCCTAGAAAAATACAACCTACCAAGATTGAGTCAGGAAGAAATAGAAGGCATGAGCCGACTAATAACAAATAAAGAGATTGAAGTAGTAATAAAAAACTGGGAGCAGTGGCTCATGCCTGTAATCCCAACACTCTGGGAGGCCAAGGCGGGCAGATCACCTGAGGTGAGGAATTCGAGACCAGCCTGGCCAACATGATGAAACCCCATCTCTACTAAAAATACAAAAATTAGCTGGGCCTGGTGGTGGGTGCCTGTAATTCCAGCTACTTAGGAGGCTGAGGCACAAGAATTGCTTGAACCTGGGAAGCGGAGTTTGCAGTGAGCCAAATGAGCCAATGCAGTGAGCCAGTGCACTCCGGCCTGGACGACAGAGCAAGACTCCATCTGAAAAAAACCAAGAAACGCCGGGCACAGTTGCTCATGCCTGTAATTCCAGCACTTTGGGAAGCCAAGGCGGGTGGATTACCTGAGGTCGGGACTTCAAGACCAGTCTGATCAACATGGAGAAACCCCGTCTCTACTAAAAATACAAAATTAGCCGGGGTGGTGGCGCATGCCTGTAATCCCAGCTACTCGGGAGGCTGAGACAGGAGAATCGCTTGAACCTGGGAGGCGGACGTTGCAGTGAGCCGAGATTGCGCCATTGCACTCCAGCCTGAGCAACAGCAGCGAAACTCTGTCTCAAAAAAAAAAACCAAAAAAACAAAAAACCAACAAAAAAACAAAAAACTGCCCAACAAAGAAAAGCCAAGCCCAGGACCAGATGGCTTCACACTGAATTCTACCAAACTTTCAAAGAAGAATTAATACCAATGCTTCTTAATACAACTCTTCCAAAAAATAAAGCTAGAGGGAATATTTCCAAATAAACTTTATGAGGCCATCTTCACTTTGATACCTAAGTGAAAGATATCACAAGAAAAGAAAACTATAGGACAATCTCTCTGATGAATATTAATGCAAAAATTTTCAATATGATATTAGCAAGCTGAATTTAACAATACATAAAAAAGATCATACATCATGACCAAATGAGAATTATCCTAGCCATGCAAGTCTGGCTAGGATAAGTGTAACATATGCATATCAATCGATGTGATAGATTTAACAGAATGAAAGATTAAAAACCACATGATCATCTCAATTGATTTGGGAAAAGCATTCAATAAAGTCCAACATTTTTTCTTGATAAAAACTCACAATAATTTAGGTATAGAAGGAAAGGTCCTCAACATAATAAAAGCCATTTATGAAAAACCCACAGCTAACATATAATATTAGTTCTTCATATAATCAATGGGGAAATACTGAAAGCTTTTCCCCTAAGATGTAGTAAAAGACAAAGGCAAGGATGCCCAGTCTCACCACTTCTATGTAACACGGTACTAGAAGTACTACCACGAGCAATCAGACAAGAAAAATAAAAAGCGTCCAAATTATAAAAGAAGTAAAATTATCTCTATTACAGATGACATTATCTTATTTTTAAAAACTTTAAAGATTTCACAAAAACCTATTAGAACCACTAAATGAATTGAGTAGAGTTTCAGGATACAAAATGAACATACCAAAATCAGTAGCATTTTTATACACATAATGACCTAACAGAAAAAGAATGCAAGAAAACAATCCCATTTATGATAGGATGAAAAAGTAAAATAAAATAAAATACTTATGAATAAATTTAACTGACTGAGGTGTAAAAATTACACTGAAAACTGTAAAACATTCATGAAAGAAATTGAAGAAGACACAAATAAATGGAAAGCTACCCCATGCTCATGGATTAGAAACATTAATATTGTTAAAATATCCATACTACCCAAAGCAGTATGCAGATTCAACACAATCCCTACAAAAATCCCAGTGCCATTCTTCACAGAAATGGAAAAAGCAATCCTAAAATTTGTATGGAAACATAAAAGACCATGAATTACCAAAACAATTCTGAGAAAGTAAAACAAAGTTGGAGGCATTACACTTCCTGATTTTAAATTATATTGAAGTATATAATCCCAGCACTTTTGGAGGCTGAGGCAGGAGGATTGCTTTAGCCCAGGAGTTTGAGACAAGCCTGGGCAACATAGTGACACTATGTCTCTATGAAAAGTAGAAAAAATTATCCAGGTCTGGTGGCACATGTCTGTAGTCCCAGCTACTCAGGAGGCTGATGTGGGAGGATTGCTTGAGCCCAGAGTTTGAGGCTGCAGTGAGCCATGATCATGCCACTGCCTTCCAGCCTGGGCAACAGAGCGAGACCCTGTCTCAAAAAAAATTATATTATAAAGCTTTAGTAATCAAAACAGTAATGGTACTGGCATAAAAACGGACACATAGAACAATGGAACAGAATAGAGAAGAAATAAATTCAAACATATATGGTCAACTAATTTTTGATAAGAGACACAATGGGATAAGGGTAGTCTCAATAGTGCTGGGAAAACTGGATTTCCGTATGCAAAAGAATGAAATTTGATCATTATCTTACACTATACAAAAACATCAACTCAAAATGGATAAAGAACCTAATTGTAAGACCAGGAACTATCAAACTCCCAGAAGAGAACATAGGGGAAAATCCCCTGGATATGGACCTTGGCAATGAGTTTTGGACATCACACCAAAAGCTCAAGCCACAAAAGCGACAATAAATAAATGGTACTACATGAAACTAAAAAGCTTCTGCACAGCCAAGGAAACAATCAACAAATAAGTGGCAGCTACAGATTGGGAAAAAATATCTGTGAACCATATATCAAATAAGGGGTTACTGTCCAAAATTTATAAAGCACTCATACAACTCAATGGTAGAAAAACAAATAACCTGATTTAAAAATGGGCAAAAAGACCTGAATACACATTTTTCCAAAGAAAACATGAAAATCACCAACAGGTATATGAAAGGGTGCTCAACACCATTAATCATCAGGGAATTGTAAATCAAAACCACTATGAGATACTACCTCACACCCGTTAGGATGGCTATTACCAAAAAGTCAAAAGATAAATGTTGGCAAGGATGTGGGGAAAAGGTTGTACACTCTTGGTGAGAATGTAGATTGCTACAGCCATTATGGAAAACAGTATGGAGATTTGTAAAGAAATTAAAAATCAACTACTATATGACCCAGCAATTCCTCTTCTGGGCATATATCCAAAGAAAATGAAATGATCACCTCATAAAGATATCTGCACTTTCATGTTAATTGCAGCATTATTTACAATAGCCAAGGTATGGAAACAACCTAAATGGGTAAACAAAATGTGGCATATACATACAATGGAATATTATTCAGACTTAAAAATGAAATAAATTCAGATACATGCTATAACACAGATAAACCTTGAAGACATTGTGTTAAGTGAAATAAGCCAATCACAAAGGACAAATACTGTAGGATTACACTTACCATAAGATATCTAGAGTGGTCAAATTCACAGAGACAGAAAGTAGAATGATGGTTGCCAGGGGCTGGGGGAAGGGAGGAATGGGTACAGACTTTCAGTTTTGGAGGACGAAAAAAAGTTCTGGAGATGGATAGCTATAATGGTTGCAGAACAGTGTGAATCTTTTTAATGTCACTGAAGAGTACACCTAAAAATAGTTAAAACAACAAATTTTATGTTATGCATATTATGCCACAGTTTTTTAAAAAATAACTCCCCTTTTCTGATATTGCATAATATGTCTATGTGCCCTTACTTTTTACTCTGGGAACAGTGTTTGTGACAGCGAAGCATGGTCTCTGGAGTATCTCTTAATTACAGCTTTCAGATAATAAATTTTTTTATTGCAATTAGAGCATTATGCCACAAGATGTCATTCTTTCATTAAAAATGGTACCAATTCGGTTCAGTAGTTGTTAACAAAAAGTAATGCCAAGGCAACAGACAAAAGCCTGGGATTACTCATCCATGCTTCACACATACAAAGACAGTTTTCTGGGAAAGAAAGGGCTTCCAAGTGTGAAATGTATTAATTAGCTACTCTTATTTTTGAAACTTGTTAATGTTTCTAATCTTCATAGGTACAAATTGGTTTTCATTATAAGTTGAATTGGTGTAATTCTTTTTTTTATTTTTATGTTTTTTGTTTTTTTGAGAAAGAGTCTTGCTCTGTTGCCCAGGCTGGAGTGCAGTGGTGTGACCTCGGCTCACTGCAATCTCTGCCTCCCGGATTCAAGTGATTCTCCTGCCTCAGCCTCCCGAGTAGCTGGGATTACAGGCGTGCACTACCATGCCCAGCTAATTTTTGTATTTTTAGTAGAGATGGGGTTTTGCCATGTTGGCCAGGCTTGTCTCGAACTCCTGACCTCAGGTGATCCACCCGCCTTGGCTTCCCAAAGTGCTGGGATTACAGGTGTGAGCCACCATGCCCAGCCTGAATTGGTATAATTAAAACATAACTAATAGTAAAATACAAAGACAAAACATAAAGATCACTGATCACTGAAAGATGTAAGTGGTTTTATCACTAAATGATGTGTGAACCTGGACAAGTTATCTAGTTTCTCTGATTTTACCAGAGTGTTAAAAACTTCCTTTCTGAAGTCAATATACATTGCTATATATTTAATATATACTACTATATATTTAAACATATTCTTCTAATTCTAAAGTATTTTGGTTTTTATAGTAGTAACAAAACTATAATTGTTCAAATATAATACTAACAGGAGTTCAGTAATAGAAAATGCTATATGCAAGAGGACATTAGGAAATATAATAAGAATTCCTGATATCTTGAGGAAGTATTTAAGTAAAATATTTACTTGTGTAAAAAAATTACAGTCAGAGGTATAAACTTCTGCAATTAAAAAAAATCACATTTATTAATGAGAACATTTTTAAAAGATGATGGAATATTCTGAAGTTTTAAAACAGCTTTGCTAAGGGTCATTTCTGTGTGTCACTTTATTTCTTTTTATATAACTATAGTATATTTAAACAATAATGCTGTCTTTTATAAGGGTTTGTCTATTTACCTATTCTTTACTCAGACATTGATGTAGACCTTGTCAGATTATTCTGAGTATTGTTAACAGTGCCTTTTTGATGGAATTCACACTTTTTGGCTGTCAACTTGTGCCATATACACACAAAATTTTGTGGAAGGCAGTTTTAATTTTTTGAAGAATATCTGTCAAAATTTAAGAAAACAAATGTATAAAATTCCATTTTTTCCAGTGTTTAGCATTTCTAGTAAGCAGTGAGGTTTTTTGTTCGACATACAGTGATGATGGCATTATTGACAAGCTATACATGAGACTGCAGATTATACTGAATCATGTTAAATGTACAGAAATAAAATATTAGATTTATATCAAATTTTCGCATTTGAACCAGTGGGGAAAACCCCACAGAAATCAGTAAGTTAACATTTCAATGTCTTTCTTATTTGACTAAGTGGAAAGAGAGTCTTTAAAATGTATAACCTGCCATTATGTAATTTGGTTTCATTTTATTCTACCTGTTGTGTGAATTTAGTATATTTAATTTACTTTGTGTTACTCTTTACATACTGTTTATTTTTGTTACAGTTTTTAATTGAAGATGGACTCTGAAAGTGGTATAGGACCAGTGTCTTATTAATATCATTAATATATTAAGAGGAGCCACACAAAACCCATGACAAAATGAATGGAAATATTCTTTCTAAAAATTTAGAAAATTTTATCCTTTTGCATTTATTATGTAAAATTATTTGTTTTACAATATCAAAATTTTTCATTTAAAGAAAAAAATGCCATGAAACATTTGAACTGATGAGCCACAGAACTTCAGTTGAAATTTTTTTCACTTTTTAGCATGCTAAATATACATCTCAGTTTAAATATTCTGTTTAATGGCCATTTATAAATTCAAGCACTACCACTGGTCAGTTTTGTGTGATAGAATAAAAATATGTTACCTGCAGTGTAAGTATAGCACACTGTCAAATTCTTTTCCTTAAGGTGCACAGTAAATGTACAGATAGTTATAGGCCACTGTTTTGCAATGTAGTACATTTCTAATCTATTATTCCTAACCTATTATAACTGTTTGCAGAGAGAAAATAATTGAATTTTTCTAATAATCTGTAAAATTATGCTAACTTCTACAAGTAGGCTTCTAAATAAAATTTTTAAAAAGAGCAAAAAAAAAAAAAAAAGAAAGAAAAAACAGCTTTGCTTGGTCAGCACTTTGAGAGGCTGAGGCAGGTGGCTCATCTCAGGTCAGGAGTTCGATACCAGACTGGGCAACATGGTGAAACCCCTTCTCCACTAAAAATTAGCTGGGTGTTGTGGCAGGCGCCTGTAATTCCAGCTACTGGGGAGGCTGAGGCAGGTGAATCGCTTGAACCGGGAAGGCAGAGGTTGCAGTGAGCCGAGATAGCACCACTGCGCTCCAGCCTGGGTGACAGAGTGAGCCCCCGTCTCAAAACAAACAAACAAACAAACAAACCAACCCCCGCACACACACACAATCCCCCCCTCCAGAAAAAGCAGCTTTGCTTAAATGTAACATTTTCAAGATTCAAGAACACATTCATTCTCTCTCTTTTTTTTTTTTTTTTTTGAGAGGCAGTCTCGCTCTGTCCCGGGTTCAAGTGATTCTCCTGCCTCAGCCTCCTGAGTAGCTGGGATTACAGGCATCTGCCACCACGCCTGGCTAATTTTTGTATTTTTATTAGAGACGGGATTTCACCAGGCCAGGCTGGTCTCACATTCTTAACTATTATACCATTTCAATTGGTAATCTTACCGTTCAACTACTATAATACAAATAATTTTTTTAAACTTCTAATTTTTGGAGGACCCTTATAACTGATTTCTAATACCTAAAAATAATAAAAAGCCCAAATGTCCACTCCTGGGTGAACTGCTGGGCACTATTGTATGTTAATAAACTAGGATATTATATTTTTATTAGTAGTAACAATTATTAAGATTGAGAGTCTTAAGAAAGGCTATTGGAAATAATAGGTAAAAATGTAGAACTCAGAATATGAGAAATAGAATGTAAATGATATAATTGTGTAAAAAATGCCTAGTTTAGAATACTGAAGTTTGTTTTTTTTCATTTTATTTAACTTTTAAAACTTAGATCTTTTGTTTAATTTTTATTTTTTGGATGGTTAAGTACATGAAAGAAGAAAAACTTGGTTAATTTTGCCTGATTATTTTAAACATTGGAAGCAAAATACAAGGTTTGTATTTCATACTACAGGACCGCTTCCATCATCCATCTGGAGAGACAGAGAGAGAGAGGGAGAGAGAGAGAGAAGCGCGGCGGTGATAAGTCTCCCAGTGTGAGAGAAATCGGGGAGGGGCGAAGAAGGGTAGGCCTCTTCTGTTCCATTGATACCACGTTCATTCACAGGGAGCCGGCTAAAACAGACTACTCCCCCGTGCAGTCGTTCCCTCTACCCTAATAAGGCTTTGGCGCCTCTCCCAGAACTCGGTAAGTTCAAAGTGTAGTAAAGTGCATGTTTCCAAGGAATCATCTGAAATGATTTTGTAGATAGTTTATTGCAGGTTGGAGAAGGAAGAAAATGAAGGAAGGGGTAGAGGGGGCAATTATCACGCATCGTTTTGCTATCGTATTTGCAAGGGGAAGAAAATGTCAATGCATACACGGTTTGAAAGTGATTATTTAGACAGTAAGCAGTTTCCCCAGGAAAGCTCCTCAGAGGGTCTCCTCGCAGGCTGCAGCTTCTAGAAAGTCTGCGGAAGAGTAGTTCGCAGGTGCATGTGTCTGGGCGAAGCGCTGCGCGTGGCTCAGTTGGTGGCAGTCTCTGCCTCTGTCCGCAGGTCCTGGGGAATGCTCTTTGCCTGGTCCAGCCCCGACAAACGTGGTCTGAGAACAGCGGAGCGCGGAAACCGCGGAGCATGAGTCCTCCGAGGCTGCGAGCGTCGCTGTCGCCGTCGCTGCTGCTGCTGCTGAGTGGTTGCCTCCTCGCGGCTGCTCGGAGGGAGAAAGGGGCGGCTAGCAACGTGGCGGAGCCGGTCCCCGGGCCCACTGGCGGCTCCTCGGGTCGCTTCCTCAGCCCCGAGCAGCACACGTGCAGCTGGCAGCTCCTGCTGCCCGCCCCGGAGGCCGCAGCGGGCAGCGAGCTAGCGCTGCGCTGCCAGAGCCCGGACGGGGCGCGCCACCAGTGCGCCTACCGCGGGCATCCGGAGCGCTGCGCAGCCTACGCCGCTCGCCGCGCGCACTTCTGGAAGCAGGTGCTGGGAGGGCTGCGCAAGAAGCGGAGGCCCTGTCACGACCCCGCGCCGCTCCAGGCCCGCTTGTGCGCGGGCAAGAAGGGCCACGGCGCCGAGCTGCGGCTAGTGCCCCGCGCGTCCCCGCCCGCACGCCCCACCGTCGCGGGATTCGCGGGGGAGTCCAAGCCCCGGGCCCGGAACCGGGGGCGGACCCGGGAGCGTGCGCCCGGCCCAGCCGCTGGGACCCCGCCTCCCCAAAGCGCACCGCCCAAAGAAAACCCCTCAGAGAGGAAGACCATCGAGGGCAAGAGGAAGGCGGCCTTGGTCCCCAACGAGGAGCGACCCATGGGGACCGGGCCCGACCCCGACGGGCTGGACGGGAACGCGGAGCTCACGGAGACCTACTGCGCTGAGAAGTGGCACTCCCTCTGCAACTTCTTTGTCAATTTCTGGAACGGCTGAGACTGCCTGCCGGCTTAGGGAGGGTTGATGGGGGAGGCGTGGGGAAGGGAAAGCTAAGGGCGTCTTAGACCGGGGGGTACTGTGATAGAGATTGGGGAGAAGTCCAGGTTCTCGAATGGGGGTGGGGGCAAGGGTAAGGGTGAGATGCTTGGGATGAGAGTGTAAGGGGTATGGAGAATCTCTGGGATAGCAGAGAAGTTAAAAATTTTGAAAAGTCTCAGTCCTGATTAAGAGCAGGAAAAATAATGGAAACAGAAATAGGCGTACCTTAAATGTGCAAAAACTGGAGACTGGGGAGAGAAATCGATGCAGAGAGAGGCTGAGAATAAGGGGGAGATAGAGTGTCTAAAGTGATGTGAGTCCCATGTGGGGAGGGGGATGCAATGTTTATTGTTTAACATTTCTATTAAATGCAGCCATGAGCAATTGCCAACCTGAGCCAGGTTGAATCAATGTCTTCTCACTTAATCAGCTAACAAGACTGCAGACTTTTTTTCCATTTCTGAATTGGTATAAACTTGGATGCAGCGTGGTGGGTGTCATAGATAACCTCTATAGGGACAGAAGCCTCACAGGTCAAAACTGGCTCCAAGGAAAGTTTTGCAGAATGATTTCCTTTCCATTCTTTTAGAAGAGCTACTTTTTTTTTTTTTTTTTTCCCTGACGGGGTCTGGCTTGCCCAGGCTGGAGTGCGGTGGCTAGTCACAGGTGTAATAATAGGCACTGCAGTCTCCAACTCCTGGCCTCAAGGGATCCTCACATCTTAGCCTCCAGAATAGCTAGGAGTAGGAGTAGCTGGGACTACAAGCATGCACAGCTGCACTTGGCTTAGAAGTGCTACTTTATTTTTATTTTTGAGACAGGGTCTTGTGTCATCCAAACTGGAGCAGTGGTGCAATTATGGCTCACTGCGGCCCTGACATTCCAGTCTCAAGTGATCCTCTGCCTCAGCCTCCGGAGTAGCCGGGACTACAGGGGTGTGCCACTAGAAGTGCTACTTTTTAACGAAATGGTGACTAATGTTCTGGAACTTTCCCATTAACCTTCTGCATTTAGAAGGAATTATAGATGTTGAGTGCTCCAGTAAACAGTGATTCTCTTTATATCTGATTATTTTTTTTAAAACAGCTAAAATGTAAGTATGTATCTCAGAGTCATTTTGACCATTATGGAAGTTGTATCTCTCTGTTTCATGTAACTAATTATTAATATATTTCATTTTTAGTGTGATGTAATGAGAGACTGTGTGTGTATGTTAGGTGCTCAATAAAAACTGTATGGTTAGATTTAAAGAAGTGGCAAGGCAATGGAAATTCTACCTGCATTTGATCTACTTCCAAGTACACCTTGAATTAAGTTCTTAAACACATCTTGAATTGCTGGGAAAAGACAGAAACTAAGAAGTTGACATAAAGCCAGAGTCACAAACTGGCAGCCACCTGGCCTTATCATTGTTCTATTTGATTTGCACCCTGGTTCTCTTTCTTTTTCCCTTCCTCCCCACCTTCCTCCCATCCATTGTTGAATCTGTGGATGCAGAGCCCACGGATGTGGAGGGGCAACTATATATATATATATATATATATATTTATATATATATATATATATATGTTTTTCCATTATATATAAAAATGTGTGTGTATGTATATATGTGTGTGTGTGTTGCAACCACTTATTTGGGAACTTGAAGTTAAATCCTCATGGTCATTCCCTTAACAAGGTGAGATCGCTTTATTCTGAATATTTTGGTCCTCCATTTGAAGCATACCATTGCATACTATATTAAAACAACAACTTCATAGTCCTTGCACCCTAAACACCTATGATCTCAACACAAAATTTGTTCATAATCAGTTAAATTCTAATTCTTCAAATAAGAGTAAATCATTACTTTATTATTCTCAATTCTACAAGTTACATATGGTGGCAGACTATAAGTATATAATATATTTACTTACATGATCCCTACCTCCTGGTATTCTCACCTCTGTGTATTCCCCTTTCTTTGATTATGCGCAGGGCCTGTGAATTGCTTGTAAGCATGGTGGGTACACTATCACCTGAAAGATGTATCTTAGTTTTCCACATTCTGCTGATTGAAAGAAAACCCTGGGTAAGTTCCAATCTTGCTATTCAACAGGACAAGGTTCAAGGCCAAAACAAGAGTCCCAGAAAAGGTCAAGCTAGAAGCAGCAGGGAGTCAGGCCAACCGGAGTAGAAATGAACAATGGAGGCTCTAGGGAAGAATCAATTTCCTTGCCCTTTCCAGCTTCTAGAGCTGTCCACATTCCTTGGCCCTTGGTTTTCTTCCATCTTCGAAGCCAACTATCATCTCATTCCAACCTCTGTTTGTTTTTTTTTTTTCAGACGGAGTTTTGCTCAGTCGCCCAGGCTGGAGTACAGTGGTGCGATCTCGGCTCACTGCAAGCTCCACCTCCCAGGTTCACGCCATTCTCCTGTCTCAGCCTCCCGAGTAGCTGGGACTACAGGCGCCTGCCACCACGCCCGGCTAATTTTTTGTATTTTTAATTTTTTTAGTAGAGACAAGGTTTCACCATGTTAGCCAGGATGGTCTCGATCTCCTGACCTCGTGATCCGCCCGCCTTGGCCTCCCAAAGTGCTGGGATTACAGGCGTCAGCCACCGCGCCCGGCTCCAACCTCTGCTTTTATCATCACATCTCCTTCTCTGACTCCCTCTTTCTTGCCTCGTTCTTTTTTTACTTAAAAAGACGCTTATAAATACACGGGGCCCATTCAAATAATCCAGGATAATTTTTCAATCTCAAGATCAGTTGGTTAGCCGACTTAATTCTATCTGTAACCTTAATTTCCCATTGAAATCTAATGCAATTTATCCCAATATATTCACAGGTTCTGGGGATTAAGATGTCAACACCGGGCAGGGGTGGGAGAAGTGGGGGCGGGGGGGGGGGGGGGGAGGTGGGAGCATTATTCTGCTTACCACAAGTGGCTACATCCAACAACGTAAACTCCAAAACAAAGGAAAAGGATAAAGAGGGACATTATATAACGAGAGAAGGATCAACTCACAAAAAAGACAACAATCCTAAATGTGAGTGTACCTAACAGTGCAACAAAATACATGAAGCAAAAACCAATAGAATCGAAAGGAGGAATAGATAAATTCGCTATTTTATGTGGAGACTTCAACATTTCTCTTTCAGTAATAAATAGAAAAAGAAGATAGAAAATCGGTAAGAATATAAAAGACCTGAACGATACTATCAACAAACTTGACCTAATTGACCTTTCTGGAATACTGTATCCTATAACAGCAGAACAGCAGACTACACATTTTCAAATATGCACGGGACATTCACCAATATAGGCCATATTCTGGACCATAAAATGAATTGTAACATATTTAAAATAATTTAAATAATACAAAGTATGTTCTCTGACCATAAAGGATTTAAGTTAGGAATCAATGAAAGAAAGAGATTTGGAAGTTTTCCAAATATTTAGAAATCAACATACTTCTAGATAACCCATGGGTCAGAGAGGAAGTCATAAGGGAAATCAGAAAATATTTTGCACTGAAAAATGATTCTTCTGCCTAGAAGTTTTAAGATTCTCTTCTTTAGGTAGGATTTCATTGTTTGCTATGAGATGCCACTTTTCTTTGAAATACTATAGTGTTTTCAAAATGAGATACCCAGCCAACGAGGTCATGAAATCCATTTAGTGCATTAAAAAAAAAAAAAAGGACAAAAGAAAATAGAATACAGGCCGGGTGCACTGGCTCGTGCCTGTACTCTCAGCACTTTGGGAGGCCAAGGCGGGCAGATCATGAGGTCAGGAGTTCGAGACCAGCCTGACCAACATGGTGAAACCCCATCTCTACTAAAAATACAAAAATTAGCCAGGCATGGTGGCGCGTGCCCATAATCCCAGCTACTCAGGAGGCTGAGCCAGGAGAATAGCTTGAACTGGGGAGGCGGAGGTTGCAGTGAACCAAGATGGCACCACTACACTCCAGCCTGGGCAACAGAGGAGACTTCGTCTCAAAAAAAAAAAAAAAAAAAGAAAAGAAAAGAAAATAGAATATAAAATGTCAGGCCGGGTGCGGTGGCTCACACCTGTAATCCCAGCCTTTGGGAAGCTGAGGCAGGCGGATCTCTTGAGGACAAGAGTTTGAGACCAGCCTGGCCAACAAGGTGAAACACTGTCTGTACTTAAAATATAAAAATTCGCCTGTAATCCCAGCACTTTGGGAGGCTGAGGCAGGCGAATCACCTGAGGTCAGAAGTTCTAAACCAGCGTGACCAACATGGAGAAACCCCAACTTTACCAAAAATACAAAATTAGCTGGGCACGGTGGTGCATGCCTGTAATCCCAGCTACTTGGGAGGCTGAGGCAGGAGAATCGCTTGAACCTGGGAGGCAGAGGTTGTGGTGAGCCAAGATCACGCCATTGCATTCCAGCCTGGGCAACAGAGCGAGACTGCGACAAAAAAAAAAAAAAAAAAAAAAAAAAGAAAGTGGCCGGGCGCGGTGGCTCGTGGCTCACGCCTGTAATCCCACCACTTTGGGAGGCCGAGACGGGCAGATCACCTGAGCTCAGGAGTTTGAGACCAGCCTGGCCAAGTGGTGAAATCCCGTCTCTACCAAAAATATAAAAATTAGCTGGACGTGGTGATGGGGGCCTGTAGTCCCAGCTACTCAGGAGGCTGAGGCAGGAGAATCACTTGAACCGGGGAGGTGGAGGTTGCAGTGAGCTGAGATAGTGCCACTGCACTCCAGCCTGGGCGACAAGAGTGAAACTCCGTTTCAAAAAAAAAAAAAAAAAGAATATAAAATGTTGGCCTGGCACGGTGGCTCATGTCTGTAATTCCAGCACTTTGGAAGGCCAGGGCGGGCAGATCGCTTGAGCCTGGGAATTCGAGACCAGCCTAGACAACACGGCAAAACCCTGTATCTACAAAAAATTTAAGAAAAAAAAAAAACAACTTTTGCTAGGCGCGGTGGCTCACGCCTGTAATCCCAGCACTTTGGGAGGCCGAGGCCGGCGGATCACGAGGTCAGGAGATCGAGACCATCCTGGCTAACACGGTGAAACCCCATCTCTACTAAAAATACAAAAAATTAGCCAGGCTTGGTGGCGGTCGCCTGTAGTCCCAGTTTCTCGGGAGGCTGAGGCAGGAGAATGGCATGAACCTGGGAGGCGGAGCTTGCAGTGAGCCGAGATCACGCCACTGTGCTCCAGCCTGGGTGAAAGAGTAAGACACCGTCTCAAAAAGAAAAAAAAAAGAAAAAAGAAAAAAAAGACTTTTGCACTAAAGGAACATAGGACATATCAAAATTTGTCTATTGTAGCTAAAGCATTACTTAGAGATAAATATAGAGCATTAAATGCACATATTAGAGAAGGTAGTGGCAGAGCTAGAACAGAAGCCAGCTCTCCCCAGGCTTTCTACGATACAGCATTGCAGGCGTTTCAGGATGAGAGTTTCTTCACGGCTCTTGGTGGTAAGCTGCCAGTTATTCACCCCAAATCTAGTCTTACCTTTTTTTCCCTGAGTGCATGCCACCTAGCCAGATACATTTTCTAGCCTTTCTTGCAGAGAGGTGTGATAAAAATGACCAAATTTTTTCCAAATGCAACTTCAATTTCAATGTGCTTTAAAAGATATTGCTTGCCTTGAACTTTCTCTCCTTTCTCCTCTCTGAGAGGTGGGACTTAGATGCTCTTGCAATTCAACTTTAACCACGCAGAGGAATACATTACCCTAGAGGATGACAGTGTAACAAGATGGAAGGAATCTGAGTTCCTGAACAACCTGGTGGAAAACTGCCTCACCACTCTGCATAGGCTAGACCTTTATACGAGAGAAAAGCAAAATGTACAATAAATACTCATTATTTGTGGATTCTGTATTTGTGATTTTCCCTACTTGCTAAAATTTATTGGTGACTCCAAAAGCAATACTCATTGTGCCTTTGCAATCATTGGTGGATACACACCTGCAGAGAGTGGTGAAAAATTTGTCATCCAACATGCTTGTTCCCAGCTGAGGTCAAAGAAGGCATCACTCTGCCTTTTTGCTTCAGCTCTAGTACTGTAAATAAGTCTCTTTATCATGGTTTATTTAGAGCCACATTTTTTGCACTTTTGTGCTCTTTGTTAGTAATTTCTCAGTTTAAAATGGCCCCCAAACATAGTGCTAAAGTGTTATCTTGTATTCCTAAGCACAGGAAACTGTGATGTGCTTTAAAGAGAAAATACATGTGTTGCTAAACTTCCTTCAGGCATGAGTCACAGGCATGAGTCACAGTGTTTAACGTTAACGAGTCAACAGTATATATTAAGTAAGGTGTCCTTAAACAGAAAAACCCATAAAACAAATTGTGATTGAATGGTTGATGAAAAATATTGTGACCAAAGGCTCATAGGAACCTAATCCTGTATATTCCCCAGGAGCAGTGGTTCTGTATTTGCTAAGTCAGTGTTCACACTGACTTTACAGAACATCACTACTGCAAATAGTGAGATTCAACTGTATTTCTTATTTAAGCCCCTGTATTCTGAGATTATCATTTACCTTAACTAATATAAGATTCTAGTGCAGTTCCTGTTAGTCAAAAATACTGTATTTATTGATTCTAAGGTATACTTTGTATCATCAGTGTCCCCATACTGCACACTCAGAAGGGGGTAACTGGAGTTTAATGAAGAAACTATTTACAAGAGTATAGAATAAAGGACTGTACTGGGGTGAATAGGCCTCCAAAGATCCACATCCTTCTCAGAACCCCAAAATGTGACCTTATATTGAAATAGGGTCTTTGTAATTAATTAAGATCAGGTCATACTAAAGCAGGGTAAGCCCCAAATCCATTTTTGACTGGAGTCCTTATAAGAAGAGAAGAGACACAGAGGGGGAAGGCCATGTGAAGAAGGAGGCAGATACTGCAATTATGTATCTACAAGCTGATTAATGCCACAAATTGCCAGCAACCACCAGGACCAGAATAGTCTTAGGAAGGAGTCTTCCCTAGTCTTCATGCAGAGAGAGCATGGCCTTGCTGGCAGCTTGATTCCAGGCTTCTAACCTGCAGAACTGTGAGAGGATAAATTTCCCTTGGTTTAAGCCATGTGGATTGTGGTACTTTGTTAAGGCAGCCCTAGGAAACTAATTCAGGGGCTAATAAGTCACAGTGGGACACCTCGGACTGTAATAGGGAGATGATATTATCAGCCCTGGACCCAAAGCAGGAAGGGCAGGAGTGGCTTCCAGAACCCAGAGAAAGAGAGAGAGATCGAACTCAGAACTGTGGGGGAAAGGGTCTCTCAACAGGAACTATAGTCTTAGGTACCTAAAATGCAACCATTGTCAAAACCTTGGTCTATAGGGAGGGACCCAAGAGAATAAATACCTTAAGCTCTCTCTCCAGCTACCCTCCGACCTTCTGTTTCCCCTTTCCATGGACTGAACCTGATTAGAAGCCAGAGACAAGGGCATCTGGGTGCTACAGTGCTTAGTGGTCAGCCTTCTGGGCCCAGAGCAGGGTAGATGGAGAAGGGTGGAGAGTGGATCTGTAGGAACAAAGACTATTCGGCGCATGTTTCCTCCCTCACATTTACATCTGAGGTCATCTTATAATCAATGGCATGTCATCGTTTAATTGGTAGTGTCTTTGTTTTTTGTTTTGATACAGAGTCTCACTTGCTCACCCAGGCTGGAGTGCAATGGCGCAATCTCGACTCACTGCAACCTCGGCCTCCCGGGTTCAAGTGATTCTTGTGCCTTAGCCTCCCAAGTAGCTGGGACTTCAGGCATACGCCACCATGCTTGGTTAATTTTTGTATTTTTAGGAGAGATGGGATTTTGCCATGTTGGCCAGGCTGGTCTTAAACTCCTGACCTCAAGTGATCTGCCTGCCTTGGCCTCCCAAAGTGCTGGGATTACAGGTGTGAGCCACCACACTCGGCCAATATCTTTTTACTTCTTAGTGCTACATTAAAAATGGCATGTATTATAACTGATAGAGTCTCAGGCTCAATAAAATACATTAATAAAAGTAATGTTGGTTATTCAGGATTGACAGAAATATAGACATATGAGACCCTGTTCTCTGTGTCCTGTCCAGGGAAGGGAACAGGAGTAATAAGTGAAGAATATTAACAGTGCAACTCAGATGACAAATGAATACTTTACAACTGAGTATGTACAGGCTTGGCTGATCTGTTGAGGACTGGACCAGAGGGTGTGCCCATGGCCCATAGCATGAATATGACACTGGACCAGTATCACTGCTGCTCATTTCTGGTCAGACTATAGCATTATGTCCCATTCTAGGGCAAAGAGAAATATAGAAACTCTGAAGAGTATTCATAGGAAAGCCACAAAGATGTAATGTCTTTGAGGAAAGGTATATCGCAGTGGGCCCTCTAGGAATCAGCTGGCAGGAGGTACAGGGGGAAATGACTGTAGGGGGGAAAGGGAAGAGGGAGAGAACCTGAGTCAGGTGCAGGACAAGTAGGAGGAAGGAGGATAGGGTAGGAAGAAACTTAGCTCTGTGCAGCTCAGAAAATCTCAGCTGTGCTAGTGGGGACACCCAGAACAGAGACTGCTCATTGGAGGAGGCTCACATTGGACAGGGCTCATTGGACAGGAATGACCTGGTTCTAGATCTCCCATGAGCACAGTCATTGGCTGGGAGTGTCCCAAAGAGACTATGCTCTTGGTGAGAATACTGTGGTGGATTCTGAAGTTGCTGCTGCCGGACATGGTCAGCTAGCTACACTCCTCACAGAGGCACTCGCTCAAAGGGAGATTTGAGCAGTGTACTCCCCAGCGCACTCCCCATAGCTACCACAAATGATTAAAAACAGACTAAAGCTTTGGTTTGGCTGGGGCATGATTTGGGTGTTTTTTCCTCCCATTATCATAAAAATGATTATAGGCAAATTCTACTAAGAGTATGCGTGATGGAGACCAACATGCATGAGTTCAAATCTTGGTATTACCACTACCCAGCTCTGTGACCTTGGACAATTCATTTCATCTTTTTGAGCCTCAGTTTTCTTATCTGTAACGTCGAGTTGTTGAGAGGATTAAAAGAGATGCTCAGGTAAAGCTCAATGTCTGGCATGTTGTAAGCATGTAATAAATACATCGTTAGGGCTCCAATTTCCTTTAGTATACCAATAAAGACATCTAAAGGTAATTTTCAGTCTTAAAGAGCACATATGCAAAATGGTGATCAGCAACTCTCCATCTCAGCTGGGGGCAGCATAAAAAGAAAGAAGCAGCTGGGTGCGGTGGCTCAAGCCTGTAATCCCAGCACTTTGGGAGACCGAGGCGGGCGGATCATGAGGTCAGGAGATCAAGACCATCCTGGCTAACACGATGAAACCCCATCTCTACTAAAAATATAAAAAATTAGCCTGGCGTGGTGGTGGACACCTGTACTCCCAGCTACGTGGGAGGATGAGGTGGGAGAATGGCGTGAACTCGGGAGGTGGAGCTTGCAGTGAGCCAAGATCACGCCACTGCACTCCAGCCTGGGTGAAAAAAAAAAAAAAAAAAAAAGAAGAAGCAAGAAATCTGTAGTTATAGAAGAGAGAATTGTCTGATGATGAGAGCTATACACAGTACTCCTATCCC
Organism: Pan troglodytes; assembly: GCF_028858775.2. Lineage (NCBI taxonomy): Eukaryota > Metazoa > Chordata > Mammalia > Primates > Hominidae > Pan > Pan troglodytes. The sequence goes on along the minus strand of NC_072406.2, from coordinate 104,139,911 downwards.
TAATGTGGAAGCATGTGGGCTTGTAAGACCTCCTTCCATGTGAAGGACTTGAAAGGAGATGAGACTGCATCTGTCTAGGAGTTCATATGTGGTCTCGCAGGCGAGGGGACCACAGCTGACCTCCCAGGTCCATGGCTTTCTTATAACTTCAAAGAACAATTTTCTTTCGTTCCTGACTAAAGAAGCTGTAATGCTTACAGCTGCAGGGCTTTGGTGAACTTACCCCGAGTTTTGTCCCTCTTGTGACCTCTGGTTCACCACATTCAAACTTTTCCCCATTATAAAATTTAAAAGCAGCCATGAAAGCAGGCCACAGTCCTCCTCTCCCTTTTAAAGCAAGATGCCTACTTTGGCCATATTAAAATTACTGAGCGGTTGTCATATACAGACAAGTAGTTTAAAATATAATGAAATATATCATTAATAATAGCCACACAAGCTAAAATATACTGAATCACTCAACAAGAAATATGCATGAGGTATATGAAGAACACAGAAATACTTCTGAGAGCAGAAAAAAAGATTCAAATAAATGAAAACATATGGATTTATTATGATGATTATTAGATAAGAAACCTTAGTGTTTAAATAAGTGTCAATTCCCTCTGGATGAATGTATACAATTAAATATGGTTACAATAAAACAATACCAATAGGATTTTGAGAGTGTGAGAACTAGGCAACCTGACTCTAACGTTCCAATGGAAAACCTAGGTAAATTGGGAGGCTGGAGGGATGCAAAGTTGTATGTTTCAGAGACTGAGAGGAAAAAAAAGAATGCTTTCATTAAGGCGTACAACATAAAATGGCTAAGTACAGACTCTCCCAAAGAAACATTGACAATACAGTGAAAAACAACGTAAATGGCCTTGGGGGGCTGTTTCTAGGTAGCCACGGGGACTCTCTGTAAAAGACCGGAAGCTTGGAAACAACACTTCAGTTGATAGTTGCTGCCTTTGAGCTGGGTGGTCATGTGATCGTGGTAGGGCTGAAGACCCCAAACCTTTGATCCATATGTTCTTTGTTCCCATGCACAATGATTACAATGAGAAAGATTATCCTCCGAATCAAGACAGGGATAAGGCCCTTGTGCCTTGATTTTAAGATGTGCAGAGAGAGGTGAAAGAAACACTGCCAGTGTGGAATCCCCACAAGGGTGAGATGTCAAAGTTGATGCTTAATAATGGGTAGGTATTCCTTGGCTATTTTACAGGATAAAAATAGTTATCAGCATTCAGAGGCAGCTATTTACTCTCCTTTCTCCTCCTCCTCCTTCTTCTTTTTTCTTTTGAAATGGAATCTTGCTCTGTCGCCCAGGCTGGAGTGCAGTGGCACAATCTCTGCTCACTGCAAGCTTCTGTATTACTCTGTTTTCATGCTGCTGATAAAGACATACCAGAGACTGGGAAGAAAAAGAGGTTTAATTGGACTTACAGTTCCATATGGCTGGGGAGGCCTCAGAATCATGGCGGGAGGCAAAAGGCACTTCTTACACGGCAGCAGCAAGAGAAAATGAGGAAGATGCAAAAGCGGAAACCCCTGATAAACCCATCAGATCTCGTGAGACTTATTCGCTACCACAAGAACAATAGGGGAAACTGCCTCCATGATTCAAATTATCTCTCACCAGGTCCCTCCCACAACAAGTGGGAATTAGAGGAGTACAATTCAAGATGAGATTTGGATGAGAACACAGAGCCAAATCGTATCAGCTTCCCACTGCAGGACTGGCATCAATATCTGGCTCCTTCACCGGTGATGATAGTGGGCACAACTCTCTTCATTGGTCAGAATCTCCTTTGCCTTCTGCGGTTTCTGAACAGTCTCCATTGCTTTGGAATTTTCAGATGCTTGTTGGGGTGGCATTCCACAGCTCTGAACTTAAATTCTGCCAGGATTTGTTCAACAGTTCTGGTGCCTGGGAAGTCCAAGATCAAGGCACTGGCAGATTCAGTGTCTCATGAGGGCCTGCATCCTTATAGATGGCTCTCTTCTCATTGTAACTTCACAAGGCGGAAGGGGTGCTTTAGCAGCATTTAAAAGGCACTAACGTTGTGTGCATGAAAGTGGCTGTAAGGTCAGTTTTGATACATATTTCATCAAGATGTGACATCCCCAGCCAGATCCAGAAAATATTGCATGCAACCTTTGAATTATCCCAAAGAATTGCATGGCTATTGACACAGCTGAGGCCATGTCTCCTGAAATAAATTCAGACTATGCACTGTGCTGTCCAATAGGGCAGCCACTAGACACATGAGGTATTGAGCATTGGAAATGTGGATAGTATGAAACGAGATGTGCTGCAAACATAAAATACACACTAGGTTTCAAAAGAGGAATGTAAACTATCTCATTAATTAAAAAATATTAAAATATAATATATGTATATATATGTATGCTCTTATATATATGTGTGTGTATATATGTGTATATATATATATCTCTCTTAAGATGGAGTCTCACTCTGTTGCCCAGGCTGTCGTGCAATGGTGCAATCTCAGCTCACTGCAACCTCTGCCTCCCAGCTTCAAGCGATTCTCCTACCTCAGCCTCCCGAGTAACTGGGATTATAGGCACGCTCCACCATGCCCAGCTAACTTTTGTATTTTTAGTAGAGATGAGGTTTCACCATGATGGTCAGGCTGATCTCAAACTCCTGACCTCAAGTGATCTGTCCACCTCGGCCTCCCAAAGTGCTGGGATTACAGGCGTGAGCCACCACGCGCTGCCAAAAATTTAAAAATATTGATTGCATGTTGAAGTGGTAATATTTTAGATATATTAGATTTAATAAAATAAATTGTTAATCTCACCTGTTTATGTGTTTTTAGTGTAACTACTTGAAAATTTAAGGTTGGGCGTGGTGACCCATGCCTGTAATCCTAGCACTTTAGGAGGCAAGATGGGTGGATTGCTTGAGCCCAGGAGTTTGAGACCAGCCTGGCCAACATGATAAAACCCTATCTCTACAAAAAATACAAAAATTAGCTGGGCATGGCTGTTCATGCCTGTAGCCTCAGCTACTTGAGAGGCCAAGGTGGGAGGATCACCTAATCCAGGTAGGTTGAGGTTGCAGTGAGCCATGATCAAGCCACTGTACTCCAATGAGATCCTGTTTCAAAAAAAAAATGAAAAGAAAATTTAAAATTACATGTGTGGCTTGCATTATATTTCTGTTGGACAGTGCTAGTGTAGAGCACAAAGAATGCTTCTGGATTTTTGGCCAAAAGTCTGGATGTACATTTTTCTCTTTACCAAAGGTGTTAGCACCATTATAAGCCTGCCCTCAGCAATGTTCTAAATCAGTGCCTACAACTAAAAGGTTTGCTTCTTTTTTCAATTCTTTAGGCAACAGGTTTTGAGTCAAAACCTGTACTTTTTACCATAGGCATGAAACTAATGAAACACCAATTTTGATTTTCTTGTTTTCTTCTGCCAGTTCAACATACAAAGAATAAGTGTTAGTTGTTCAACATGCCTTTTGTTCTTGTTACAAACTAGTTGAACTGAGTATCACTTTCTAAAATTATATGTATGATTTTCAACCTAAATGCCCATCAATGACAGATTAAACAAAGAAAATGTGGTACATATACACCATGGAATACTATACAGCCATAAAAAGAATGAGATCATGTCTTTTTCAGGGACATGGATGGAGCTGGAGGCCATTATTCTAGTGAACTAACGCAGGAACTGTAGGGTCCAGCTCTATGGGGCTCAGCAGGTGTTCTCCCCGTGTGCAGAGACGAGAGATTGTAATAAATAAAGACATAAGACAAAGAGATAAAGAGAAAACAGCTGGGCCCCGGGGACCACTACCACCAAGATGTGGAGACCGGTAGTGGCCCCGAACGGCTGGGCGTGCTGATATTTATTGTATATAAGACAAAGGGGGCAGCGTAAGGAGGATGAATCTTCTAAGTGATTGAGAAGGTGAAGCAAGTCACATGATCATAGGACAGGAGTGCTTTCCCTTTTATGTAGCTGAAGGAGAGAGAGAAGGCAGCATACGTCAGCATTTTCTTCTATGCACTTATAAGAAAGATCAAAGACTTTAAGACTTTCACTATTTCTTCGACCGCCATCTACTACGAACTTCAAAGAGGAACCGGGAGTACAGGAGGAACATGAAAGTGGACCAGGAGCGTGCGCATTGAAGCACAGCACCACAGGGAGGGGTTTAGGCCTCCGGATGACTGCGGGCAGGCCTGGATAATATCCAGCCTTCCACAAGAAGCGGGTGGAGCAGAATGTTCCCTGACTCCTCCAAGGAAACGAGACTCCCTTTCGCGGTCGGCTAAGTAATGGGTGTCTTCCCAGACACTGGCATTACCGCTTGACCAAGGAGCCTTCAAGCGGCCCTTATGCGGGCGTGACAGAGGGCTCACCTCTTGCCTTCTAGGTCACTTCTCACGATGTCCCTTCAGCACCTGACCCTATACCCGCCGGTTATTCCTAGGTTATATTAGTAATACAACAAAGAGTAATATTAAAAACTAATGATTAATAATGCTTATGATAATGATTGATAATTATCCATGATCATCTCTATATCTAATTTGTATTATGACTATTTTTATTCTAACTATTTTCTTTATTATACTGAAACAGTTTGTGCCTTCAGTCTTTTGCCTCGGCACCTAGGTAATCTTTCGCCCACAAGGAACAGAAAAGCAAAACCACATGTTCTCACTTATAAATGGGAGCTGAGCGATGAGAACACATGAACACAAATAGGGGAACAACAGAAACTGAGGCCTTTTTGAGGGTGGAGAGTGGGGGGAGGAAGGGGAGCAGAACTATTGGGTACTAGGCTTAGCACCTGGGTGACTAAATAATCCACACAACAAGCCCTTATGACACAAGTTTACCTATATAACGAACCTGCACATGTACCGGCAAACCTAAAATAAAAGTTAAACAAAAATAAATAAAATTATATGTTTTTTTCTCCTACTTTGTTGTCCATTAAATTAATAGTTTCATTTTGACTTCTTCATCCACATGGTAATCTTTTATTATTTCTTAACTATCTTCCATGTTTGGCTGTTCTAGTTTTAGCTTTTTAAACCATTTTTACTAAATCTAGAAATTTCCCATTATTTCTGTAAATATTGTGCTGTTAATACCATGAAAAGTGCCATTGTGTTTGGCTAAGTATTGAACATTTATTATTATTTTAGGAATATTATATCAATGTTTTTTATATTGGCTTTTAGTTGTTATTGTGGAATACTGTCAATTGCTGTTTATTCAGCTTTTTTTTTTTTTTTTGCAGTTCCAGTGATTCATGTGCTCCTTTTATGCACAAGTGATAGTCATTTTCCTTTAATAGAGAACCTAAATGTGTCCTTTCACAAGTCTCTTCACTGGCCAAAGCTAATCATGAAGATAGTTGTGAAACATGAGAGTAGCTGCAGAACTTCGGCTTTGTGCTTAGCATATAAAAATGTCTAGTTTCTCCATCTGAAGGAATTTTGATGGAAAATGAAATATTAAACTTTCTGCCAAGCTGGGTGCAGTGGTTCACACCTGTAATCCCAGCACTTTGGGAGGCCGAGGCAGGTGGATCACTTGAGGTCTGGAGTTCAAGACCAGCTTGGCCAACACGGTGAAACCTCGTCTCTACTAAAAATATAAAAATTGGCCGGGTGCAGTGGCTCACACCTGTAATCCCAGCATTTTGGGAGGCTGAGGCCGGCGGATCACGAGGTCAGGAGATCGAGACCATCCTGGCTAACATGGTGAAATCCCGTCTCTACTAAAAATACAAAAACAAAATTAGCCGGGCGTGGTGGTGGGCGCCTGTAATCCCAGCTACTCGGGAGGCTGAGGCAGGAGAACGGCGTGAACCCGGGAGGCGGAGCTTGCAGTGAGCCGAGATCATGCCACTGCACTCCAGCCTGGGCGAGAGAGGGAGACTCTGTCTCAAAAAAAAAATATATATATATATATAAAATATGTGTATATATATTATATATACGTAGATATATGTATATATTATATATACATGTATATATGTATATATTATATATACATGTATATATGTACATATATATACATATATGTATATATTATATATACATGTATATATGTACATATTATATATACATATATGTATATATTATATGTACATATATGTATATATTATATGTACATATATGTATATATTATATGTACATATATACGTATATATGTATATATGTGTATATATACATATATGTGTGTGCGTATATATATATGTGTGTGTGTGTGTGTGTGTGTATATATATACACATATATATATATAAATTAGCCAGGCATGGGGGCACGCACCTGTAATCCCAGCTACTTGGGAGGCTGAGGCAGGAGAATCACTTGAATCCTGGAGGCAGAGGTTGCAGTCAGCCAAGATGGCACCACTGCACTCCAGCCTGGGCCACAGAATGAGACTCCATCTCAAAAAATAAAAAAATAATAAAAGTTGTAATGCAAGAATCTACTGCATTCCTAGTATCAGAGAGGAAGGACATGACAAGTTTACCCTTTCTCATTCCCAAGGATTTCTGCCGACCAAGTTCATCATGCTCTGGTGTAATTCAGTTGCCAACATCGGGAGCAGTCACCTGCAGTCCCTTTTGTTTTGAGAACATTGGACAAGAAATATGGAGAAGCATTTCCCTGGGGACTAAACAGTATGGCCAGGTCGTGTTGTACTGGCAGACCCAAGCCCTCCCAAATGACGGGCGAACTTTTGTGCTCTTTAATATTTTTTTTGTAAATGTGTTTGTGATATGCAGGACCCTCTCCAGAGCATGCTCAGGCAGTGGCCCTTCTCATCTGGCCATAAGGGTAGTACTGCTCCTCTTAAGAGCTTGTGCTACTGTCATGAGCATGAAGGATGCACACACACTGACTCATTACCCTTGTGCAAGGTCACCTCTGACCTTTACTGCAGCCTTTTCCCAGGCACCAACCCCTTAGATAGGGCCAGGAAGCCTGGAACTGGCACTGACTTAAAACAGAGAGGAGCTGTATTCTATCCACATGCCTAAGAATGAAATCTCCAAAGGCCACTGCTTTGTTTTCCAACTTGTATGAAATCTAAATAGTGCTCCAAAATGAAATCCTTGTGCCTCCAGAATTGTAACACATATACTTGTTTTAATCTTTATCATAAAAGCAAAACCAAACAAAACAGAACAAAACAAACAAAACAGAACAAAACAAACAAGGAAGAAACAGCCAGGCATGGTGACTCACACCTGTAATCCCTGCACTTTGGGAGGCCAAGGAGTGGAGGATCACTTGAGGCCAGGAGTTCAAGACCAGCTTGGGCAACATAGGGAGATCCTGTCTCTAAAGAAATAAAAAAATTTTAAAAATTAGCCAAGTGTAGTGACATGTGCCTGTAGTCATAGCTACTTGGCAGGATCACTTGAGCCTAAGAGTTAAAGGCTGAAGTGAACTATGATCATGCCACTGAACATCAGCCTAGGTGACAGAGCCAGATGCTGTCTTGAAAAAACAAAAAAACAAAAAAACTCAACAATAATAATTCCTATCATTTTTTTAAATTTACAAAGCATTTTTTGTACATCCTCTTCTTATCTACCTCATGTGATGGCATTTTGTGAATGAGAAAAGAGGTTCAGAGACATTCAGTGACTTCTCCAAGGACACAAAACAGAGCTGAAACTTGAACCAAGGTCTTTCCAATACAGCATAGCTGTCTCATCATCAGGCCATAGACCTTGAACATCCTCCACCAAATACTTCAGTCCTTTAGTCTCTGTTAATCCGTTGTTTCTGCTCAGCCAGAATGCCTTTCTACCAGTCCCAAATTCATAGCCTTCCACATGCATCAGAGCTTCTGCCTTAATGAGGAGGAGCCACTCTCCATGCTTTTGTTAGACAGAGGGGCCTAATCCCTTCCATCTTTGCCTGCAGACTCCATCACGGTAACTCTGGCTAACATAAAGATGTGCCTGATGAATCATCACCTTCTTTGTAAGATGATGGTGCCAGCCTCTATGGGCAGACCCAAAGTCAGTTCATGATGATGCTTAGACCTGTCTACCACAAAATGAGAAAAACAAGGACAATATAGTGAATTTTGGTAGCACTGAATTGATCAGATTAAGGATTATTCTTTATTCTGTGATTATGTCCTTTTTTTTTTTTTGCAGGGGTGGAGGCAGGTGGGTTTAAAATATCCTTTTTTTTTTTTTTTAATAAAATGATGATGCTAGTATTATAGATGGTAGTTTGAAAAGTTTAATGTCTTCACTTGGCAAAGTATCAAAGTGGCAACCTTATGTCTTTCCCCAAAATGTCTTAGAAGGTTTTATTAGTCTTGGAATTCTAGACATCTGAGAACTACTGGCTTGGGGGATGATTTAATATTTTCTGACTCCCTAGAGTGTCACCAGTGGTGTTCTATGCCTCAGTGAGGTAGTAGCTGATATGGGTTTCCTAAATGACATTTAGTGAAAATATTGGCCTCGTGCTTAATATAGGCACATGAGTGTCACCACTTTCTACCAAACGACTTATGAAAATAGTGGCACAGCAAAGTAATCTGATGTATGGAAATACCTCCCAATTTTACAGGCTCTTCACGTATTAAATAAAGGGAGGGCTCTGGAGAAGCTAAAAGTCTCAAAGGTAGTATGTCGTACTGAGCAGGGATCCCCAACCTCCGGGTTGAGCTTGGCCTGTTAGGAACTGGGCCGCACAGCAGGAGGTGAGTGGCCAGCGAGTGGGCATTACCGCCTGAGCTCCACCTCCTGTCAGAGCAGCGGAGGCTTAGATTCTCATAGGAATGAGAACTGTTGTGAAATGTGCATGCGAGGGATCTAGGCTGAGTGCTCCTTATGAGAAATTAACTAGTGCTTGATGATCTGAGATGGGACAGTTAGTTTCATTGTCTTCCACAAAACCGGTCCCTGGTGCCAATAAGGTTGGGGACCACTGAGAATGTAGTCTATGGAGTCAGATAACCAACGTTCAAGTCCCAGTGATGTCTTGCCATGTCACACTTAGGAGACAAATTACTTATCCTAAGTCTCAATTTTCTCATCTTTAAAATGGAAGTAATACTAATGATGCTAACTTTATAAGACTGTTCTGAGGATGACATATGTATAAAGCACTTAATATAGTGTTTGCTGTATAGCTAGCACTTGATAGACATTTGTTATAGATAGGCGTGGAGAAAAAGGCAATGGGGTTAGAGGGAAAGAATTCCGAGGTCCACATATGGGATAAGAAGAGCAACAGGGCTTGTGAAGATTTAAATTTTTTTTATTTTTATTTTTGAGAGGGAGTCTCGCTCTGTTGCCCAGGCTGGAGTGCTGTGGTGCAATCTCAGCTCACCACAACATTCGCCTCCTGGGTTCAAGTGTCCCCTGCCTCAGCCTCCCAAGTAGATGGGATTACAGGCACCCACCACCACGCCCGGCTAATTTTTGTATTTTTAGTAGAGATGGAGTTTCACCATGTTGCCAGGCTGGTTTCAAACTCCTGACCTTAAGTGATCCACCCGCCTCGGCCTCCCAAAGTGCTGAGATTACAGCGTGAGCTACCACGCCCAACCTAAAAATGTTTTTAATTGTCATCTAACAAGAGAAAAGAGAATGGTTAGGCTGGGCGCGGTGGCTCACGCCTGTAATCCCAGCACTTTGGGAGGCCGAGGCTGGCGGATCATGAGGTCAGGAGATCGAGACCATCCTGGCTAACACGGTGAAACCCCATCTCTACTAAAAATACAAAAATTAGCCGGGCTTGGTGGCGGGTGCACCTGTAGGCCCAGCTACTCAGGAGGCTGAGGCAGGAGAATGGCTTGAACCTGGGAGGCGGAGGTTGCAGTGAGCTGAGATCGCGCCACTGCACTCCAGCCTGGGCGACAGAGCAAGACTCCATCTCAAAAAAAAAAAGAAGAAGAAGAAGAAAAGAGAATGTTTTAATTTGGGTTTGGGCAGGGCTGTTGTAAAGCAGCAGAAAATCATCAAGATCTAAACGGGAGGTAAGAAAAAATGAAAAGACTAAATGTCTTTATTTATGGGACATTTGACTCTGGAAGAGAAATCCTGGGAAAGGGGGTTTTGTTGCATCAGACCCCCGACCAGGGAAGCAAATTTGGTCTGCTTAGGAAACCTACATTTTTTTGTGTGTACCAGAAGCTCAGCAACAAATAATTTCCCTCAAAAGCCTGGTTTTTAAATGTGCTAACTAGACACAGTTCTAGAATAACTACAGCCCCCAAATTTAAATTCCAGAAATATGCTATACAGGCTGAAAATAATTAAAATTTAAAACAAAATTATCATAAAAAGCAAATAACATAACGAAATGCAATCCATGAATCTTTAACATATTCTGGATTAAAAAAAAAATTTTAGTTAAAAGGCATTTTGGGAAAAATAAGAAAATTTAAATGAGGACTATATTTTAGGAGATATTAAATTAGCGTTGATTTTCTTAGGTGTGATAAATGGTGTTGTTGGTACATAAGAAAATGTACTTATTCCTAGTTGCTGCATGTGAATTATTTTGGGGCAAATTGTCATGAGGTCTGCAATTTCCTTTCAAATAATGCAGGAGAGAGGAATCTCTCTATACAGACAAAGGATAGAGCGAATAGGGCAAAATGCTAAGAAGTGAATTTAGGTGAAGAATCTACAGGTGTTAATTGTATTACTGCACTACACGTTCAACTTTTTTGTAGATTTGCATATTTTCTACGTTAAAAGTTTGGAGAAAAGCTAACTGGATCGCGCCTCCACTTACAAATATAAAAAAGTCTTATCGAAGGGAAGAAAAGTGAAAGAGACAGGGTTCTGCTTCGGTTTCCCCACGTGCAAAGGTGTGGAGGAGGCTGCAGTTTTAAGCGCTTGCCTGGGCGCTGGCTACCTTCTTCTGGCCTCGGTGCGGTGACTTCCAGCAAGGGAAGCCACCTACGTTGCACTGGCTTCGTGGGCCCCACGATTATCTTAAAATGTTTTCTAAATTATTTGAATTGCGATGAGACTATGTGGTTCTGGGGAAGGTAAACATGGCGATTAAATAGTGAGATTTTTAAAAATAACACCAAAAGAGTCACGCGTGCACGTGGAGGAATGTGAACGTGGCGAGTGGCAGCACCGCCCGCGGGGAGATAGATGCTCCGGGCACCGGTGGAGCTGTGAGGGCTCCGGGCTCCGGGCGCTGCGCGATGCTGCGATGCTCCGGGCGAAGCTCCGGGCGCGCACAGGGTTAACGCCGGGCGAGGGGACTGCGCGTCCTCTGCCCGCCCACATTCCTCCGCTGAATGGAGGCGGTGGTCTGATGCCGGTGGGGTGATTTCGCCCCTCGGCGTCCGACCTTCCCACTGGCCAGGCCCGCGCCCCTCCCGGGCCGGCCCTGAGCTCCACAGTCACGTTACCTTCCCCGCTATTCACGCGGCCCTGGGGTGTTACAAAGAGAGACATTAAGAAGTCTGTGGGCATCGCAGGGGCCCGGAACGTGGGGACAATTACCGTGGCTCTGAAGGCCCCTGTCTCCCAGCCTTGTAATCTGACCCCTTCGATGATGTTACAGGGGCCCCTCTGTTTGCAGATTTGTTTCTTTGTCTGAATTTTGGCAATAAAGTGAGCTACAACTTCAGAAATGTGTGTGTGCCCTTTCATTAAATCCGCATTAACCAAACAAAAAGGAGACACTTTCATTGATTTGCCTTTGTCTAATTTATGAAGCATATTTTACAAAATATAAACCTTTTTAATAATAGGGAGAAAATCAGGTTTTAGGTCTATGGAGACCTAAAGGAAAATACATGTTTTCACAAATAATGCTCCAGAACGAAGTCTAATCATTTAACCTTCTCTTGAGATTAACCACATTGTGGGATTTTTTATTTGACAGCTTCAGCTGGCACTATTTTTTAAAAATCTTATAAAATATATAAAAAATAAAAAAGAGGCCAGGTGCGGTGGCTCACCTGTCATCCCAGCACTTTGGGAGGCCGAGGTGGGCGGATCACCGAGGCGGGCGGATTAGGTGGGCGAGACCAGCCTGACCAGTGTGATGAAACCCCATCTCTACTAAAAATACAAAAATTAGCTGGGTGTGGTGGCATGCCCCTGTAACCCCGGCTACTCAGGAGGCTGACGCAGGAGAATCGCTTGAACCTGGGAGGCAGAGATTGCACTGAGTAGAGATGGTGCCATTGCACTCCAGCCTGGTAACTAGAGCGAAACTCCATCTCAAAATAAATAAATAAATAAATAAATAAAATAAATAAAATAAAGCATAAAAGAGGCCAGGGGCAGTGGCTGACGCCTGTAATCCCAGCACTTTGGGAGGCCAGGTGGATAGATGGTTTGAGGTCAGGAGGTCTAGACCAGCCCGGCCAATGTGGGAAAACCCTGTCTCTACTAAAAATACAAAAATTAGCTCGGTGTGGTGGCGCTCACCTGTAATTCTAGCTACTGAGGAGGATGAGGAATGAGAATCGTTTGTGCCTAGGAGGTGGAGGTTGCAGTAAGCTGAGATTGCCCCACTGCACTCCAGCCTGGGCAACAGAGCAAGACTCTGTTTCAAAAGAATAAATACATTAAATTAAAAGAGTGTAAATGCTTCACTTTTATTACATGACTCAATGACCATAAAAATTAGAGACAGTGTGATTAAGTGGGCGTCAGTCCATTTTATGTTGCTATAACAGAAAACCCAAGACTGGGTAATTTATAAAGAACAGAGATTTATTTCCTACAGTTCTGGAGGCTGAAAAGACCAAGATCTGGCAACTGCGTCTGGTTGGCTTCCAGTGTGGGTCCCATGCGGCATCATCACATGGCATAAGGCATCATAGGGCAAGGGGGGTGGGGGTGCACTGAGACCCAAACTGGCTTTCATAACAGACTTACTCTCATGATAACTAACCCACTCCTGTGATAACCCACTAATCTATTCATCCATCAATGGATTAATCCATTCATGAGGGCAGAGCGCTTCTGACCCTAATCCACCTCTTAATATGGTTATATTGGGGATTAAGTTTTAACATGAATTTCAGAGGGGACAAACATTCAAACCATAGCAGCATGCAAAACAAAATGACATTTATTATTACTAGAGAAAGTAAATTAGCATGCACAGAAAGAGTGAAAGGAAATGTCCAAGGAGAATGTGAATTTACTCCTTCAATTAGTACTTCAAGGGCTCATGATGAGCCAGGCTCTGGAGAATGAGCGGGCCATTGGTCCTGCCTTCAGGGATGTCCCATTCAACCAGAGGAAGAGTGTTGAGTCAAGTGGCCCATATCACCAAGGCCAAGTACCAGGTGCTGCAGGAGCCCCTCAAGGAGCGATACTCCACGGGTTCGGGGTCACAGCTGTGTGAAGACGGGGGAAGAAGGAGAATTCCGGCAGGTTTCCTGAAGGAAGAAATGCTAAACTGAAACCTGAAGAAAGAGCGGAAGTTAGGCCAGTGGGTCTCCAACACTGCTGGACGTTGGAATCACCTGGGGAGCTTTAAAAAACTCCCCACAATCAAATCATAATGTCTAGCGTGAGAGTCTGGGATCAGAATTTTCCAAAAAACATTCCAGGTGATTCCAATGAACAGCAAAATTTGGGGAATTACTAAGGCAAAGGGAGGGAAGCTAAGGTTTTTAGGTTTTCTCAAGGAAAACACTTGGCCAGCAGGCATGGTACAGGTGCTAGGATATAATTGTTCTTTGATTCGTCCTTCTGCTTCTCACTGCCCTGCCTCTAGTAAGCACTCAGGAATGTTTACTGATACTGGAACAAAAGCTAATAAAAATTTAGATGTATCCAAAAACCAGGCCTTCCTCAAGAATGTCTTTTAGCACTCACTGTTGATGAGTTAGGGTCTAAAATTTATAATGGCAGGCTCTCACAGAAGGACATAAAATCCAGCATTTTGACAGCTAGGGGAAAAAAATCCCTCTTCTCTCAATTCCTGTTCTCCATCTTCAGTCATTGCTATAATTGTAACTTCACAGGCAACCATCCAAGCAATTTTGTTTCTATCTTCAAATGGCTTCCCCCTCTTTATTAAAAAAAAGCGCAAGGCCTGCCAAAATTCAGAGTATTTTAATTATGAAAGGTCAAGAACAGCCTAAACAAGAGGCCACAAAAGAAAGAATATTCCTGCTGGTGAAGGGAGACAAGGTATGGGGGCTGGAAGCAAGGGCCCTCCCTCTACCCGGGGGCCACATTTTATGCCTGCTGCTCTCAGAGAGCAGGATTTGCCCATCACTGTCTCCTGGCTAAGCACACTTTGACATTCTGCTCTGTAATGTACCTTGGCATGAAATGGCCTCTGGCAATTTATCTCCTGCTTTAAATGGTAATTTCAAGCCTACAGGGTCTTTAAATGGGAAACGGGAAAGAAAACCTCTTTTAATCCAGGCTGAGGCAGCCTGCATTTTCATTAGCTCACAGACCACAGGGTAGGAACTCCTTTTCTAGGAGAAGACGGGTCTCTGACATTCTAAGAGATCCATTGAAGCTCAGACTAAGAACATGATGTCACACCACTCAAGCAGCGCCCCAGGGAGCAACATCCCCACGTTGGCTCTATCTTATTATATTCACCTCTAGGGACCTTTACATCTCTCCGTAGGAAAGCAGGAAGGGAAATGCAAAATGGATTCTGTCTTATTGGTCCTCCCCTGAAGCACTAGGTCCAACTGTGACCCCATGGGATTAGCAGGGGGAGTTTTGTGACTTAGATTCAAGCCACAAAAGCTCTCTGAAATGCCGGAGACTCCACGGGGACCAGGCAGGGAACGGGGTGTGGCCGGAGAGGACTTTTCTATGCCTCTGAAGCCAACCCGTAATGCATGATCAGCACAAAGCCCTGAGCAGTGGAAGCTGACCTAACATGACGCAAAGCCTGTTGACAAGGAAGCAGAGCGTGTTTCGTGGAATGTAAGTGTGGGTTTTGAAGCAGGCTGTCCAAGTCTCGCTGGGAGCTGTCGCCGAGCCCTGAAAATCAGTCAGGCTTTTCCAAATATCTTTCCTCTTGGGCACAGTGAGGTCACACCTCCTCACATTTATATGCAGTTTCTAATCTGCCAAATGTTTTCACAGACATTACCTCATCTGAGCCTCTTAGCCCCTCTTCCAGTCGCCAGGGCATATGTGATTATTCTCCCTCTTTTAGCAGCATGGGAAACTGAGGCTCAGAGGGAGTAAATGACATGGGGGGAAAGAGCTGCCCTCTTGAGCCCAGAGCTGACTCTAAAGTGCTTTCTATCCACTGGAATTCTTCAAGTCTGGGCTGAATGTTACTTGTATCTGAACCACCAAGGAAGTTCAGGAAAAATATAGATTTCTGGGCCCCACTCTGACCTTCTGAAACTGACCCTCTGGGCAACACTCAGGAACCTTTTTTTTTTTAGAGATAGGGTCTCACTCTGCCACTTGGGCAGGAATGCAGTGGCAGGATCATAGCTCACTGCAGTCTTGAACTCCTCCTGGCCTCAAGCAACACTCCGGCCTTAGCCTCCCGAGTAGCTGGGACTAAAGGAGCAGGCCACTGCCCCCAGCTTATTAAAAAAATATATATATTTTTTGTGGTACAGATGGAGTTTCACTAGTTGCCCTGGCTGCAGAAGACTATTTTTAACCTGAAGATTCCCCAGCCGATTCTGGTAAGAATCACTTTTGGTAACTGAAATATATAAGTCAACTTTATATATAAGCCAAAAGCCAGCCTCATGCTTAAGGGAAGAACATTAGAAACATTTCTTTAAAGTCAAGAACCAGATAAGACTGCCCACCATCACTATTTAACATTGTTCTGCAAATAGTAGCTGATGTTATTAGTCAAGAGAAAAAAAAAGTTTAAAAAATTTAAAGGATAAAGTAAAATTATTTTTACTTCCAATTCAGATATTATCTGAACAACCCAAGAAAATCAACTGAAAAACCATCTCAAACAATAAAAAAATTCAGTAAGATGGGTGCATATAAAATTAATAAATAAAAATTAATAGCTTTCCTATTTATACATAAAAAGCAGTTATAAGATGTAATGGAAGAAAATATTCCATTTATAGTAATAACAAAAAATATATACCTAAGAATAAATGTAACAATGAGAAGAATTGTTACTTAGAGACACTATTATTATTATTATTATTATTTTGAGACAGGATCTCACTCTGTTGCCCAGGCTGGAGTACAGTGGTGAGATCTCGGCTCATTGCAACCTCCACCTCCTGGGCTCAAGCAATCCTCTCACCTCAGCCTCCTCAGTAGCTGGGACTATAGGTGCGTGCCACTACACTTGGTTAATTTTTGTTTAAAAATTTTTTGTAGAGACCAGGTCTCACTGTGTTCCCCAGGCTGCTTATATACTATTCTTGTACAGAAAGATTTAATAATATAACTTAATTTCTTCCTAAATTAATATACAAAATTTTCATGACCTAATAACATGTCAACCTATTTGAGGGATGAAGTGTGAAATTTTACAAACTGATTCTAAAGCCACTATGGAAAAATACATGTGTAAGGATTCTTTTTTTTTTTTTTTTTTTTGAGACAGAGTCTCACTTTGTTGCCCAGGCTGGAGTGCAGTGGCACAATCTCAGCTCACTGCAACCTCTGCCTCCCAGGTTCAAGTGATTCTTCTGCCTCAGCCTCCGGAGTAGCTGGGACTACAGGCGCTCTACCCGTCAATGTGATGGTATTTGGAGATGGGGCCTTTAGGAGGTAATTAGATTTAGATAAAGTCATAAGGGTGGGGCCCTCATGATGGGATTAGTGACCTTGAAAACAAGACAACAAGTTTAAGATCAGGGTGCCAGCATGACCGAGGTCTGGTGAGGACTTTTTCCTGGCTTGCAGACAACTGCTTCTCACTGTGCCCCTTGACATAGACGAGGAATTAATTTTTCTTTCTTTCAATCATGAGGGGTGGACCCCCCTCACAGCATGTTAGGGCATAGTGAGAAGGCAGCTGTCTGCAAGCGGGAAAGAGGATCCAGAGTGATCCTGTTGAAGCTTAAGTCAAACTATGCCACTGCTTTTGCTCACAACCCTGCAGTGGCTCCCCATTTCACTTAGAGTAAAAAGCTAAAGTGCTAAAAATGCCTAGCTTGATCCTGGGTGACCCATCTTTGCATCTGTGACACGATTTCCCACTCTATCCCACTCCAGCCTTCTCCAAGCACACAGGCAGGATCCCCTGAGGGCTTCTGCAGTTGCTGTTCTGTGCGTAGAATGCTTTTCCCCCAACACTCCCCACGGCCTACTCCTCCACTTCCTTTACAGTTGTTCAGATGCCACCTTCTCAGTGAGGCCTTCCAAACCACCTCATGTTAAATTCCGCTGCACCAGCCCCTTCTCTCACAGCTCACTCCCAATCCTCCCCACCCTGCTCTATTTTCCCCTATATCACTAATCACATTCTAAATTCAATATAATTTACTTACTTGTTTTTATTGTCAGTCTTCCCCCAACTAAAAGGTAAACTTCACAAGGATGGATTCCACTGATGTAGCCCCAGTGTCTAGAATAATGCCTGGCAAATAGAAGGTGTTCAATAAAACACCCGCCAGGTGAGTGAATGGGCTTATATGGTCTTTACTCAGTTCTTTTAAAGTCTGTTCATCATTATATGGAGGCAGCAATAGCTAACAGTGCACTACCAGCAATAATGATAACCACAACATAGTTATTTATCAAATGCACTATCAGCAACAACAATAATATCAATAATCATAGTTATTTTTGAAATTTACCACCACTAATAATAGTATCAATAACAGTTATTTTTCAAACTACACTATCTATCAAAAATCGCAATTGGCATGTATCACATCCCTGTACTATGAGCCAGATAATCCCACATAGAAGATATTATTAAATCCATTTTCCAGATGAGGACACTAGAGCTCAAGGGTTAAAGAAACTTGCCCAAGGCCCAAGGCCAGTAAGTGGAGGATCTTTTCTGATTCCTTTTTCCACTGTGTTTGGAAACTCCTAAATGTGCTGGGCTCCTGGCATGCAGTAAGTCCGCCCTGAGGAAATAGGAGTCTTTGCTCACACTCTGTGGGAATGTCATTGGTTGCCTGTACAGAACTGCAGAATGGGTGGGTCTTTCTTCAGTTTTTCTGGTACTTCCAGTCTTGGACCATGTGGAATCACCACTCCCTCCCCACCCCTGCCAGCCTGCAGATTCGGTCAGAGGAGATTTCTGTCCCTAGAGGCAGAAAACTGCTGCAACTTGCCCTCCAAGAGGTGTGGACCAAAGAGGAAGCTGATGAAAATCTAACTGCCTGCCTCAATGTCTCTTGAAATGGATGCTCCAAAGGATGTTTTTACTTAGAATCCCTAATCAGCCGATTTTTAAACAGATTGATTTGAGGAACAGATGGACTCTGGATGAAGCTGTAATCCGGAGGTTGCCACTGATTTCTGTTGACAGTTTTAAACCCCACCTATTTGTCAACAGTGGGAACTCTTCTAGGGGAATGCTCTGTTCCTGAAAGAGAAGAATGTTTCCATTCTGACCACCGAATAAAGAGAGAATGGATCTAGGCAGGAGTGATTTGACTGAAGTTAAATAGGTTTTAATATAAAAAGGCTAGCAGATTCCAATGGAAGTGAATACAGTTGATCTGTATTTACACACAGGGATTAAGCAAACTAATCCGATGGGAGTCTGTGCCGGCGATTGTTTGGGAGCAAGATAGATCCATCTGCGTGTAAAGAATTGTGAATGAATGAGGATCTATGGCTCAGTGGGCGGGGGGGCATGGGGGAGACCACCAGTCTGACTAATCAGACATTCACATTTCCCACTGTTTTGTTCTATTGTATCCAAATGTGAGAAGCTGCTCTCCAGTCCCCCACATACAAAGCTCTTTATTGGACTTTATTGTGGCATGATCCCGGCTGCTTTACTCCAACTGCCAGCCTCAGAAGGAGTTTTGCTTGATGGTGTCTGGCAGCTTGGCTTTGCTTCAGTAGATTTATGAGCTGTGAAAGATGGTCAGATTAACACCCTAAGCGTTCCTGATAGGATTAGAGGCCTGCATTAGCATACCACCCTGAAGTACCACACTATCTCTGTGTCTTCCCAGCCCTTCTGGGTGGGGTTTGGAGAGGGTAAGTGGGAGGTGATGCCACACACCCCTCTTCCAGCTGGCAACACAAAGGGTCACCATGTGATTCCAGATGATGTTATTTGGCATTTAACATCTAATGGCAGTGGCTCCCAATCAAAAGAACTGAACTGAAGTGGTGAATGCATCCCTTTTCAGGGCTGGATGCCCATCCTTGCTCTCATGGAGAGAAAGAGCCGTCTCGTCTTTGGGGTGAGATTGACAATCCAACTACCCTAACCAGGACTGGAGTGGACCTTAAAATATCCATTTAAGTCATAATGATTACTGATTGTTCTGATTATAATGGTAACACATATTTATTGTAGAAAATTTGGAAAATGATGAAAAATACAGCAAAGTAAAAATCACCCATCATCCCATTACTTAGAGATAGCTTGCCATTAACATTTTGGTGTATTAATTTATTGATAATCTGTTTTCTATGCATGTAGACAGGTGATTTGTTATTTTTGCTTTAACAAAGTGGGATCATATTGTTTATCCTAAATCTTTTAATATTATATCCAATACATTTTAATAAATTTCTTCTGCTGGGCGCGGTAATCCCAGCACTTTGGGAGGCCAAGGCAGGTGGATCATCTGAAGTCGGGAGTTTGAGACCAGCCTGGCCAACATGGTGAAACCTTGTCTCTACTAAAAATACAAAAATTAGCTGGGCATGGTGACGCATGTCTGTAATACCGGCTACTTGGGAGGCTGAGGCAAGAGAATCACTTGAACCTGGGAGGCAGAAGTTGCAGTGAGCTGAGATCCAGCCACTGCACTCCAGCCTGGGTGACAGAGCGAGACTCAAAAAAAACAAAAAACTTATTTGGAAAAGGTTATACAATTAATATATTACTGTATATTATATATTTACTATATATTATATAATGTATATTATATATATATATATTTCTTTTTTTCTTCTTGAGACAATGTCTCCCTCTGTCACTCAGGCTGGAGTGCAGTGGCATTATCATGGTTTACTGCAACCTCTGCCCCCCAGGCTCAAGAAATTCTCTCACCTCAGCCTTCTGAGTGCTGGGACCTGAGGCACACACCACCATGCCTGGCTAATTTTTATATTTTTTGGTAGAGATGGGGTCTTGCCATGTTGCCCAGGCTGGTCTCTAACTCTTGGACTCAAGTGATCCACCCTCCTTGGCCTCCCAAAATCTATTTGGAATTTATTTTAGAATATGAGTGAAGTAAGGATTTGACTTAAATCACACCTGGAATTACAGATGTGAGCCACTGCGCCTGGCCTATATTTCTTTTTATAATAGAGATAAGGTCTTGCCATGTTACCCAGGCTGGTCTTGAACTCCTCCTGGGCTCAAGCCACCCTCCCACCTCAGCCTCCCAAAGTTCTGGGATTACAGATGTGAGCCACCATGCCTAGCGTTTTTTTTTTTTTTTTTTTTAAGGGTCAGGGTCTGGCTCTGTCTCGCAGGCTGGAGTATGGTAGTGCGATCATAGCTCACTATAGCCTCAAACTCCTGGCCTTAAAGTGTCCTCCTGCTTCAGCCTCCTGTGTAGCTGGGACTATAGACAGAGCATCATCAGCATGCCTGACTAATTTTTTGTTTGTTGCTAGAGACAGGGTCTGGTTATGTTGCCCAGGCTTGTCTAGAACTCCTGGCCTCAAGCTTTCCTTCTGCCTTGGCCTCCCAAAGTCCTGGGATTACAGGTGTGAGCTACCATGCCTGGCCTAGGGAAGGTTATTTTTAATGGGTGCATAGTGTTCCATCATATAGAATAAAATATCTCAATTTAGGTTGCATTAGCCAAAGTAATGGGTTTTACTTTAGGGGACAACAGGCATAAAAAGTGTGTACCATGTAAACAAGATGCAGTGTTAAGACTCCTTCCCTGAATTTGCATTACAGGTGATGCTCTGTCTGCAGTCCCAGCTACTCAGGAGGCTGAAGCAGGAGGATCCTTTATATATTATTAAGTTATAATAATAATTAAAATATGTGTTATTATTACAAGAAGAAACAGTGACAATTATTGGAACAATAAAAAATGGTATTTCAAATGAATGGGAGAAGAATAAATAATATAATAAGTGGTTCTAATACAAAAGATTTAGGGAAAAATTAAAATTAAGTCAAATCTTTACTTCACTCATATTCTAAAATAAATTCCAAATAGATCTAGGAGTCAAATATTTAAAGAAAAATAGAGCTAGGGTATGATGAAGATGAATATTTATATGATCTCAAGATGAGGACATATAGAAGAACATGAAAATTAAGAGATATGATTAAATAAAAAAATTTTAATTTGATATGTAAAAAATACATAAATACGGCCAAGTGCAGTGGCTCACGCTTGTAGTCCCAGTACTTTGGGAGGCTGAGTCAGTGGATCACAAGGTCAGGAGTTCGAGACCATCCTGGCCAATATAGTGAAACCCTGTCTCTACTAAAAATATAAAAAATTAGCCAGGCGGGGTGGTGTGCACCTGTAGTCCCAGCTACTCGGGAGGCTGAGGCAGAAGAATCGCTTGAACCCGGGAGGTGGAGGTTGCAGTGAGCCAAGATCACGCCACTGCACTCCAGCCTGGGCAACAGAGAGAGACTCCATCTAAAAAACACAAACAAACAAAAAAACCATAAATACAAAATAGACCAAAATTATGACAATAAAGATATTCGACCTTAGAATTAATGAAATTAATGAAGGTTAAAACAACTTAGTATCAATTTTATCTGTCAAATTAACAATTTTTTTTTTTGAGGCGGAGTTTCTCTCTTGTCGCCAAGGCTGGAGTGCAATGGCATGATGTTGGCTCACTGCAACCTCTGCCTCCCAAGTTCAAGCGATTCTCCTGCCTCAGCCTTCCGAGTAGCTGGGATTACAGGTGCCCGCCACCACGTCCGGCTAATATTTGTATTTTTAGTAGAGACGGGGTTTTACCACGTTGTCCAGGCTGGTCTCGAACTCCCGACCTCAGGTGATCCACTGGCCTCGGCCTCCCAAAGTGCTGGGATTACAGGCATGAGCCGCCACTCCTGGCCAACAATTTTTTTTTTTAAAGAATGATACTCTGTTGGAGGTGCTAAAAAATTGTACTCTTATATACTACTGGTGGGAGTGTAAATTGAATTCCTCTGTAGGGGCAACTTGTAAATCTACAAATCATAAAATCATAAAGCAGCATTTCCCAGCCCTCCTTTTTAGATATTAAAATAAATAAATAATATTAAATATTGTCTATCATGTAGTATTGTAGATCAATTTATCCAAAGATCACCATTAATTTTCATAGCAAACCTATGTTTTATATACATAAATCTATAATGATGCCCATTTTACAGATGAGGAAATGGGGGGCTAAATATTTCCAAGTTTTATGAATTTCATTGTCCTGACGCTGTTTCCTCTCTGTTTTTCTCATTCGGTTTGATTTGGCCCAAATGGAGATAATGTTAATAGCATTAACACTGCCCCACTCACAAATAAGGCTTAGAGAAAAATCTCTTGCAGCTGCCTTTTCAAATCTTCAGTGACAACCAGAGAGAGTGTGGAAGGAGTGACACTCTGTACTGGGAGGCCCATTGACTGAGTCACATCATCACACCACATACTCTTGGGTCCTGTTAAATGAAGTAACACCCCAGCATAGGGGCAAGGGATGACTGGGGTGGTAGAAGGTTCTATATGTAGTTGAAATTTCATAGAACCTCTAAGGGATGGAGTGAAGCCAAGAAATCCAAAACCCAGTGTGTGAAATAGGTTGGAAAATACCTTCTTATTCTCTAGGAATCTTACCATCAAGGTAGTTCATCCTGTCTCATGGACTATGCCATGTTCTAATATTGGCAGGAATGTATTCCTGCCACTGGATATTTCTTAAAGTATGTATTTGGGTTTGTCATCTTTTACTTTCAAGGTTAAATTTTTGTCTTTGTTGTTTGTGGTATGAAATGGGTTTTCAGTACCCTAGTTCCTAGCCTTATACTCATAGGAAATAAATTCAATTTTTATGATTCAATTAAGGACTATTGCCCAGGAATCATTTAGATTGTATCATTAAATAGGAGGTTGCCTGTAAATCCATTCTCTTAAAGATTCTAATGACAGCCAGCCATTAGAATTTAAAAAATACTGTTGCTTGGGCCTCACTCCCAGAGATTTTGATTCAATCAGTCCAGCATGGACTTAGAGTATTCCCAAGAATTTCTAATATGCGGCCAGAGTTGAGAGCCGCAGTATTTGACTCCTTGTTGCCTTCTCTCTAAGGCTGCTGGCCCATGCAGACAGGAACCATGTTGTCAGTCTTGTTCATGACTGTCTTCCCAGCATTCAGCCTAATGCCAGGGACATTTGTATTAAATGAATCCAATAATGCCCTTGGAGTTCATGGATTAAAGCAGTGAATGGCAGCCTGTTTAGATCCACCACTAGGTTTCAGGGGGGACTAGAGGCCCTGAGAACTGGTTTGAGCCAAGCTTGAGAGTAACTGGAGGAGACAAGATAAACACGTGATGAGCAACCAGGGGATTTTAGCAAGGGTTGGGGGCAGACTCAGCTGGCCTTGAGTGTGAGAAGACAGAGTCCATGTGAAAGGCAATTCTTTATCCCCTGAAGGATGCTGGAATGTCAATTGTATGAGGAAAGTGAGAGGTGAGGCCAATTAAGAGCTTGCAATAGAGGCAGAAGTTGGTTAAGGCTGAGGTGCCATTGGGACACCCATGTTCAGAGCTGTGCTTTTGTTTTTCTATAATTCTAAGCACAACATTGTGCTATAAATCAGAGAGTTCTGGTGGCTACGGTAGTGTTTAAGGAGGAGGCCCAGGGACGATTAACGAGAACTGGGAAAAAGGAGTAGGTAGGGGAGAGGGGAATAAAAAGTTAGCATGCAACAGTTCTGAAGCCAGAGGGGAGAAATGTTGCTGAATTGGAATTTCTGCAAGTCACTATTTGAAAGGACAAAGGGAGGCCCAAGGGCTGGTTTCTTTAGAAGAGTGTTTGTTTTGTTTTGTTTTGTTTTTCTGGTCCTGAAGCAAAATCCTAATGGCAGTGCTTGGTGGGAGGGGAAGCCAAAGTGTAATTTTAATGTATTTGTTGGTTTTAAAATAAAAATTATTTAATTTTTGAATACGTATTGCTTTCATAGTTCAAAAATATTAAAGTATAAACAGGTATTCAGTAAAGTCTCTCTTCTATCCCTATTCCCCATTTACACCCAATTTTCCAACATTTAGTAAATACTGTTGTTTGTTTCTAGTATATCCTGCCAGAAATTTTAATACATATATGAGCACATATAATTATATGTATATATTTTAACCTCACCTTTAAAATTCATATTATATCCACCATCTGCATCTTCTATTTTCTTTTCTTTCTTTTTTTTTTGAGACAGAGTCTCACTCTCTTGCCCAGGCTGAAGTGCAGTGGTGTGATCATAGCTTGCTGCAGCCTCAAACTCCTGAGTACAAGTGATCCTCCCACCTCAGCCTCCTGAGCAGATGGGACTATAGGTGCCTGCCACCATATCCAGCTAATTAAAACAATTTTTTTTTTGAGACAGGGTCTCCCTATGTTGGCTAGGCTGGTCTTGACTCCTGACTTCAAGCAATCCTCCCACATTGGCCTCCCAAAGTGCTGGGATTACAGGCATGAGCCACCATGCTGGGCCATCTCCCTTTCACTCAATGTATCTTGCGGATCTTTTCACACTAGCACATAGAACACATCCTCAGCCTTCTTTACAACTTTACAAATGCAAGGAATTCCATCTTGTGAATGTGCCACCTTCTATTTTACCAGTATCCTGTTGATGAACATTGACAATGTTGCAAACATTACCAAAAAAAAAAAAAGAAAGAAAAATAAAAAAATGTTTCCGCGAACAACTATATGATCATGTAATATTTCTGTGTGAGCAAATATGTAGGATCAATTCCCAGAAGTGAAATTGCTGGTCAAAGGGAATGAAGGGGGAAACCAAAGTGTAATTTTAAAAAGTGAAATGCACACAGTACAGAATTCAAAAGGCAATAGAGTGAAAAGCAAGCCTCCCTTCCATCCCATCCCCTGCCATGCCGTTTCCTTCATAGAAGCAACCAGATTATCAGTTTCCTGTGTATTTTCTCAGAGATTCTTTTTTTTTTTTTTTTTTTGAGGTGGAGTCTCACTGTGTCACCCAGGCTAGAATGCAGTGGTGCAATCTCGGCTCACTGCAACCTCCACCTCCTGGGTTCAAGCAATTCTTCTGCCTCTCAGCCTCCCGAGTAGCTGGGACTACAGGTGCGCACCATCACGCCCAGCTAATTTTTGTATTTTTAGTAGAGATGGAGGTTCACCATATTGGCCAAGCTGGTCTCGAACTCCTGACCTCATGATCCACCCGCCTTGGCCTTCCAAAAGTGCTGGAATTACAGGTGTGAGCCACCGTGCCTGGCCTTTTCTCAGAGATTCTATGCATAATCAAATATACATGAGTTTTTTTTTTCTTCTTCTTTTTCTTTGAGACAGGGTGTTGCTCTGTTGCCCAGGCTGGAATGCAGTGGTGTGGTCACAGCTCACTGCAGCCTTCAGGGCTCAAGTGACCCTCTCACCTCAGGCCCACCTCTAGTAGCTGAGGCTACAGGTGAACACCACCATGCCTGGCTAATTTTTGTTTTAAATTTTTTGTAGAGATGGAGTCTCATTTATGTTGCCCAGGCCGATCTTGAACTCCTGGGCTCATGTGATTCTCCTGCCTTGGTTTTCCAAAGTGTTGGGATTATAGGAATGAGCCACTGCCCTGGCCCTTTCTCTTCTTGTTCTGTTCCTTCTTTTTTCTTCTTTCCTCCTCTTCCTCCTCCTCCTCTCCTTCTCCCTTCTCCCCCCTCCCCCTTCCCTCCCCCTCCCCTCCTCCTCCTCCTCCTCCTCTTCTTTTTCTTACAAATGGTAGTATACAAGACATTTTGCTTTATTTTTCTCTTGACAATATATCTTAAAGATACTTGCAGGTCAGTATAGTGTTACTTCAATCTAAAGGGGAATTTTCTAATCATACTCTAGTGTGGTACAGTTGTAATCATTCTTTTTTTTTTTTGAGACGGAGTCTCGCTCTGTCGCCCAGGCTGGAGTGCAGTGGCGCGATCTCGGCTCACTGCAAGCTCCACCTCCCGGGTTCATGCCATTCTCTTGCCTCAGCCTCCCGGTAGCTGGGACTACAGGTGCCCGCCACCACACCCGGCTAATTTTTTGTATTGTAATCATTCTTTTAAATTTGTTATCATCCAGCTAGAAAACAATTTAACGTCAGTCTGGGATTCTCGTAAACTCACAGACTGAGAGTTGGAAGAACTTGTAGAGGTCACATCTGTTTCTATGATGTGTATAATTTTGGGGTTTGCAATTTTTATTTGCATTTCCTCTCTTGAACTATGATATGGGGAGAAGAAAGATAAATCAAGAAGGTAGAAATTGAAATGAAGCCTCATGTGCTCTGCACAATCTGACTTGCTAAGTCCTGGTGGATTCCTGGAATCTGTCACTGGGCTCCTCACAGCTCTCCTATCCTTTTCAGCCTTCACCTATTTTACACATTGGTTTTCAGCATAAGATTTTGTTAGGAATAAGGACTTGGGTCAGCTATACTCCCTTGGATTTCAGAAGAGGGTAGTGATGGCCAGAAAAGTTGAGCAACTTGTTCAATTCACCCAACTGCTAGAAGTAAGACCAGAACCTGAGTCTACCAAGCAATTCCCACATCTTTGTCTTCTCACGCCAGGGTTTTTCTCCATTCAAATTTGCCTGACAGGTGCTCCACCTTCTTAGGACAGTTAACGGAGGGTTTAACGAGCCCCTCTAGATGACATCTGTGCATGTTATCACCACCTGAACCCAAAGAACTGCTTAAAAAGTGGACATTCTGGGCACTCTGGCAGAACCACTGGGAGAGTGTTAGGGGAAGGAGGCAAGAGGTAGACATCTGTCTTTTCCAGCAGCACAAAGGTCCAATTGGTACAAGGCCAAGAAAACACCAGATCAAAGAGCTCACAAGAATGGTGAATCAAAACAAAATGCTCCTTGTCTAGGTGTGTTGCATGGTAAAGTTTGTTCCTGACTTAACAATGTTTAGACTTAATGATTTTTCTTCTTTACTGATGGGTTTACTGGGATGTAACCCTATTGTAAGTCAAAGAGCTCCTTACCACTTACAATGGGATTACGATTTCTACTAAATCATTAATCCTAACTCATTATAATTTCTATTGAATAATGCTTTTGTGCCATTCTTAAGTCAAGAAATTCTAAGATGAACCATCATATCACTAGCATTAAATGCATGTTTGACATACAATATTTTCGATTCACAATGGATTATTTGGACCTAGCCCCATGGTAAATCAAGGAGCAACTGTATAAATATTACGTCTGAAGTATCTATTTTGTGTGTGTGTATATATATATATTCTTGTATACACAGACTCACACACACACACACTATATATAGAGTACACACACACTATATATATACACACACACACATATATATAAGCACACACATATATATATATATATCAAATTTAGATGCCTTTATCAAATGCCTTTCAGAATTCAGGGGGATTGTTGTCTAATTTTTGCCCTGTCAGCTACTGATAAGGTGAATTATATTATTATTTTTTTTTTTTTGAGACAGAGTCTCACTCTGTCACCCAGGTTGAAGTGCAATGGCGCAATCTCGGCTCACTGCAACCTCCGCCACCTGAGTTCAAGTGATTCTTCTGCCTCAGCCTCCCAAGTAGCTGGGATTACAGGCATGCGCCACCATGTCTGGCTAATTTTTTTTTTAATTTTTAGTAGAAATGGGGTTTCACCATGTTGGCCAGGCTGGTCTTGAACTCCTGACCTTGTGGTCCACCCACCTCAGCCTCCCAAAGTGCTGGGATTACAGGCGTGAGTCGCTGTACCCGGCCTATATTATTTTCTAGGGGTGAACCAGCCTTGCATTTTTGGTATAAAGTCCAACTGGTCATTATGTATTAGTTTTAAAAAACAGCTTTAACATTTCCATCACCCGAAAGTTCACTCATATCCATTTGCAGTTTATCTATATTCCTACTGGTATTATTCTGTTAATGTTGTGCTAGATTTTGCTTGCAATTATTTAACATTTTGTGCATTAATGTCCACTCCTTTTTCTCTCACCTTGTTGAAGTTTGATATTAATTCTATATGTATTTATTAAAAAACTGGAAACTGTCTACACTCTTAGAACAGTTTAAATAACATTGGAGTTATCTATTCCTTAATGTTTTGTAAGACTCTACCATGAAACTCCCTGGGTCTGGGAATTGTTTGGGGATAGCTCTTTGACAGAATTCTTTCTTTCTTTTTTGGCATCTGGTTTGTTTAGACTTGCTCTCTTTTCTTGGGTTAGTTTTAGTCATTTGTGTTTTACTAGAATATTACCCTAGGTATTATCTCAGTTCCCAAATTTATTTGTATGGAGTTGAGCAAAGCGGTCTTTAAAATTTTTAAACATTTTTGTTTGTATTTGTGGCTACTTCTCTATCAAAACTTTTTTATATTGTAGATTTCTGAGTTTTCTTGATTATCTTACCTATTTTATTCCCTTAAATCGCTAGTTTTTACATTTACTGCTTCTATCTCCAAAGTTGTGTAAGAAGGAAGGCCACTCTGTAAGGAGGGGTGACCTTTTAGTGAAGGGGACAGCTAACCCAGGGATTCTCACCCAGGGCGATTTTGTCCTCCAGGGGACATTTGGCAATGTCTGGGATACTTTTGGTTGTCACAAGGGGCAGCTGTACTATTTGCATTTAGTGATTAGAGATCAGAGATGCCACTAAACATCCGACAATGCACAGAATAGCCCCAACAAGTAATTATCTTCCCAAAACGTCAATAGTGCCAAGGTTGTCCTGAGACTGATCAGGATGGGAGCTGGGAAATACATGTTTGAATTTCACTCTCTTCCTAATCACCCTCCAACATCCGGCTGATACTCCCCTTGGGTTAAAAGGGGAAAGCCAGAGAACAGGGAATCTGTCCATGTAGCCCATCAAGATTAGATTTCTGGGGCAAAAAGGAGGCTGGAGAACTGTGAAGAGTGGAAAGAGAAGATAGTCATTATATAAACATTGTGATCAGTGTCGTGTTCCTTCGTATAACTCGTGGAGCCGCTGAGCAAGGGTTTCTCTCCACACCTAGATGTCGGAGGAATTTCTCATTTTACCAGTAATGCCAAATGGATTTCAAAAGCACTCACACCAACAGCAATGTATGGGATCCAGATCCGAACACTTGCATTGCTAAGTTTTTTACTTTTGTCAGTTCTAGCAGGTATAAAATGGTACCTTATGGTACCTAGTTTGAATTTCCTTGATTACTAATGAGGCTAAGCATTTTTTGATGTTTATTGAGTTTCCCACTTTGAGAAACGCTTGTTCACACGCGCCCCCCGCCCCGCGTTTTTCATTTTTTTCTTGTAGTTTTTAGTATATCCTGAATATAAATTATTTGCCCTTTATGTGCTGCAAATATTTTCTCACACTTTATGACTTGTCTCTTTACTTTCTTCTTAGTGGCCTTTGGATTAACAGATGCTTTTAAACTTAATACAGTCAAATTTACCAACCTTTTAGGGTCAGTGTTGTTTGAAGGTCACTTAAAAAGTTCCTCCTTGAATGGCATGAACCTAGGAGGTGGAGCTTGCAGTGAGCCGAGATCGCATCACTACACTCCAGCCTGGGCGACAGAGCGAGACTCCGTCTCAAAAAAAGAAAAAAAAGTTCTTCCTTATCTCAAAGTCATAAACAGTTTCTTATATTTTCTTTTAAACTTTTAAAATATTTTGCTATTCATATATGTCCTATATAAAATCTATGTGAAATTTATTTTTGTGTATATATCCAGATATGTATTTTTCCATGTGGATTACCAGCTGTCCCATTACAATTTATTGAATAGTTCCTCCTTTCCTCAGGATCTATAATGCTACTCTGGTATATAAAAAGCCCTTATAAACTCTGTTCAACTGGTCAAAGACTCTACACCTATATCAATATCACACTATCTCAGTTACGACAGCACTAATTCTATTCTTCATCTCTGGTTCTCCTGCTTTATTTTTCTTCTTCAGGTGCGTCCAGGATACTCTTAACCTTTTACAGATATTTCCTGTTCACCTGATTCTTTGACATATTTTTGGGGGAAAAAAGTGCATGAGTCACCTGCTATTCTTATTTTTATTCGACTGGTTCATTTGTATTACCTTTCTTCAATCTTTACACTTCGATTTCTACTCTTTTAGTGATTATCTTTGAAAATTTAATATGCATACTTGACTTAAAGTCTAAATTTCATCAGCGTCTTAAAGCTTCTATTTCCCATACTATTGTCAACTAGTACTTTCATTCCACCTTGTTTTAAAAATCTCAAATCTATTACTTGTGTATTGCAGACAATGCTTATTATAGTGCTTTAAATAGTCCTGTTATAAAATTCAAAAGGAATAAAAGGATATACAGTTTAGTCTCTTTCACATCTGATCCCAGTGGCACTGAGGTTTCCTTCCAACAGTTCACGTGTATCCTGAAGGAATTTTATTCATAAACAAGCAAATGCATGTTGTACTTTTTCCTACGTATACAAATAGTAGCAAATCATACAGATTGGTCTTGAATATTATTCCTTATCGGTTATATTATTTCAGCCTTTTTACTGACATGTTTGCCGATTTCTTTGTGCACTATGCTTCTTGCATCCTGCTCTTTTGGATTCAACTGCTTTCTTTGCTAAAGAACAATCTACTAGATCTCTCAGCAAAAGAGCAGATGCATTTTTCATCCTCTTTTTTAAGTACTAGTTTATCTGTGTATAGAATTCTAGGCTAACAGTAGTTTCCTCAGCACTTCTAAGTTATTTTATCTTCTGGCTTCTGTTGCTGCCACTGATCTGCTGTCAGTGTATTAATCCTTTGTCTTTTCTAGTAAATATTTTTTTTCTTGTCTTTTGATGCTCTGCAGTTTCACTATGTCTAGTAGCAGACTTGCTTTTATTCATCCTCCTAGGTGTTTCTTAAGCTGCTGCTTCTTTAAAGATTCATATTCTCTATGAATTCTTGGGTATTTTTCAAGTCTCTTCCCTCCCCTATTCTTTATGTTGTATCTCCTCATTCTATTCTGTCTCCTAGCCCTCTGTATTTCCCATCTCTTCTCTCTGTGCTACAATCTGTGTTTTCCACTGTATCTTCTAGTTCCCCAATTCTATCTTCAGATATGCCCAGTCTGTAGTTTAATCTGTTTGAGTTTTTAATTTCTAATTATATATAGTTCTAAAGACTTACTTTTTCGAAGACTCTGCCTTCTTCACAGCGTCATCTTAATGGTTTTAATGATTTCTTTTATTCCCACCCTCAACCCAATCATTTTAAACAATATTTACTTTACTACTTTGTGGGAGGTGCTAATCCTCCAAGATTGTCTCTACTGATTTGTGCTTACAATACACTGTTTTGGATTTTTGATGAGTTCATCTGAGTGAGGCTTTTTTCTAGACAAATATGATGCAGACTGGATTATGGGTATGTCTGTCTGTGTGCTCATATCAGTAATTTTTAAACAGATTCCTGTGGGTTAGGGATTTATATACTTTATATTTTGAGCTTCTTAAGATTTCATTAGAATAAAGGAATTAGTGGCTAATACATCTTGCAGTTTTAAAATTCTATGCTCTATGTTTCCGTGACAAGTGGGAAAACTCAAGCCATTAATTCTGGAATATTCAGGGAAATATTAATTATAATAACCAGTTACTGGCAAGTACAATGCTTAGTAGCACAGATAGAAAATCATTTATTACTTTCAACAACCTTATAAAGTGTTATAAAAATCTTAAAAGCTACATAATTTGTTCAAGATCACAAAGATGGTGAGGGGTAGAATAAAAATTAAAATCCATATACATCTGACCTTACAGCCCAATCACTTAATCACTATTTATTCACCCAACAAAAAATTTACTGAGGAACCCTATGTGCCAGATATGCTAGGTGCTAAGTCTACTGGTATACAAAGCAGATGTGAAACCTTTCAAATTATCTGTGAAGGATCAGTTTCTTTCTAAGTTTCCAATCCATTGCAGGCCAATATTTCAATTAAAAATAAGAAAAATAAATTACAGCAATGTCTTGCTATAAAAGTTTTTAAAAGTTTACCCTTACTTTTTGTATTCATATCTCCATGGGCTGGTAACAATATCAGTTTGCAGACCAATCCCATCGGCAGATCACACCTTTGTATAGTGCTGCTTTGTAGTATGTGGGCATACTGCTTTGAGGGGCTCTGTATATATTTGTGTTACGGAAATGACAGCTGTGGGTGGGTGACAAGGTGGAGACATCACTTCTAATAATAATGGCTTTATGTGAAGAGCAGTAAGTATTTTAGGTCATAGCCTGTCTAAACTAGTCAGCACAAAAGGGCAGGAGGTGTGGAGACACAGGAGACAGGGAAAGGCATATTACAATTTAATTTTATAGAAGTCTGACAGTTCTCCTGGTGAAAAATGAGTACCACCACTACTTGCTTCCTTTGTCACTCTAGTCCTGTAATAGGACAGCAGGTAAAGGCACAGTCAGGAGTACTGACTATAAGAGCTCTGGGAAATCTGCATGCTTTCTTGCCTCATCAACCTGCAAACAACTGGATCACAATAAACACCTGAGACTGGCATGCATACTTGAAATAGCAGCAAATACTTCCATATTACCCTAAATGAAGCAGGAACACAGAGCTGCTGAAATGTATTTCAAAGCCAAAAGACTTAAGAATTATTTGCACCATCATTCTCTTATTATGGAAATCAGGGAATTGCTCACACACAAGGAAACTTAACATACTGAAGTCTAATATACATATGCGATTACTCTTTCGTTTAATAGCAATAAATACCACTAACTTTGAGATTTGGAAACTTATTAAGAATGTTTTCATATGACACAGAAATAAAAATATATTCCTTTTTATAAGTTAAGAAGATTAATTTCCCAGGAATGAGCTTTAAGGTTTATCAGTTGTGCTGAATAGACTAAATGTTGAAAGCATCTCACAGCTACTTTCATTTTAATGAGCAAGTACAGCTACAATATTCAATATTTCAAACTTCAAACTGCATTCTTTATCACTATTAGAATCAGAACTACATTGTTTTCCTGCAATTGTGGTTTATTGTAATCTTAATTCATTTTCTCAAAGACCATTCAACACATTTATACTATTCCAGTAATTACCATGCTACCCAGAAAAACAAGTGAACAGTTTTATTAAGAATTAAATGAGGGTATGGAATGTGATACAGTACAAGTAAGACACTGAAGATGGGTATAATAGTACTACTTGCACAAAAAGTTAAATTTCACTTCAAAAAAAAAATCACAAGACAAAAGAAAAAGCAATTCCATCATTATAAAGTAAGCTATTTCATGCAACGTACTAATACTCCCCCTCCCCCCAAAACCCCAACTTCCCAACAAACAAAAAGCTATCTGAAAATGCTGCCATGCTAACATATGAACCACGGTATATTCATTCATGGAAAAACACACTCATTAAGCAATGGATTAGATAAAATAACACAGTTTGCAGTATTGTAAACTCATAGACCACAATGATTTCACATGAAAAGCAATTCCAGATTCACTCATAGGGTGAGTAATATGGGCTACATAGTTGAGAGATAATGTAAATATAAACCCCATTAATTCTCTCATTATCTTCTAATTATAAAACCTGGAAGCTTAGATAATCTGAAAAATTCATATAAAATTTGGCATACTCCACTTGTGTTCCAAGAAATGACTTTCGGATATTTGTAATTATTAGAGAGCTGTATAAAAAGCACTTCAAGATCAGGATTTGACTTCTTAAATAATGATCATAATTTACATCACAGAAACAACTCCAGAAATGCATTTACTCTGATTAACTCTTACTCAGGACAAGGAACATGATTTTCTAGCACTTTATGTACAAGTTACTGCAAAGGGCCAGTTAATTTACAGACTGAATAAAACATAAAATAAAGGTGAACTGGTACAGACAGTGATGGGGGAATGTCATTAAGTGAGTAAAGATCTTTCCTCGACTTTGAAGGGAGCTAGAGTCAACAAATAAAAGAGATTGCCAAGCCATAATGGATGTATGTCTCTGTAACAAGATGCTTAAGCATGCTTCCTGGAAAAGAGTTTTATATTAGAAAATAGGAATGGCATTTTATGGGACAGCATTTCCTTCTATAGCTGCCAAACTGAGCACAGGCCTGGTCACCATATGGTGCACAAACTGACAGCATATTTCCAATTGGGCATAACATCATGGAGAGAAAACCCAGGAGCAAGAAGCACCTGTTTCACTGCACTTGCCCATTCAGGAGGCCTGGAGGGGACTGAGACAACTACATTTTATAGTACTGGGTTAAGTTTACCCATGATGTATAGATTGGCTATAAATATAGCAATAAAACCAAGTAAAAAGAACAGGAAAAAATATACTTAGGATAAAAAACTACCCAGTCCTGTTTGTGATTTTTTTTTTCCCCTTTAGATTTAAGGTAATTAGAATAGATTGGGAAATGATTTAGGATTACCCTTCCCACCCTGGAAATGTAACATCCTACTTATGTTCCATGAAAAGAACACAATAATTGTTCAACAGCAAGATTTAGTTTCTCTAAAAAACAGGAGCACTTTGTTCTAATTTTCACAGAAGGACTTCAGAAAATTTTCCAACATGAAAGCTAGAAATTGAGGCCAGTAAAGAAGCTTCTTTAGTAATCAGGACCTATCATAGTTAGAGCTCTTTGGAATGTGTCTCATACATACAAAGGTATCACAAATTAAATCTTCAGCATATTCATAAGTTCTTAAATGAGAAAGATTTCTAATGACAGATAAAGGCTCCCATCGGCAAATTAAATCTGATAACTCAATCTTTCCCAACTAACAACTGAACATAGCCTCTGGAATCAAATGTAAAGATCACTCAATCATGACGATGTAAGATGAAGTATAGATGAACAATACATATGAAAAAATTTTGTAAACCGCTGCAGTTCTAAAACAGATTTATATTACAAAGCAATGTAAATAAATATTGGGCTAGTACAAAAGCTCTTATTTACAGTTTTACAAATGAAATTGTATTCAGTGTAAATGCTGTGTTTTAAAGAACACAGTATTGTATTAGTAAAATGAGTTCTGTTGAGGGCATTACAGTTTGTTAGAATCAATGCATAACATATAAAAGGTTCAAGTTAACTCTGTTTATAATTTAGTACAGACAACCCAGTTTAACCTGGAATGGCATCTGTTAAAGTGCTGAAAAAACAGGAAATATTTAGAAAACACTGTACATTATTAAAGCTTTATCAAGTCAGAATGTTAAACTTCGTTCACATTTTTATCCTTTTGCCACAGGCCTGTGGGCAAGATGATTTTTTTTTCAGCAAAGGAGTAAAACGTAGAGGCCACTGCTGCTTTGATGATTTTAGGTTCAGTGGAATTAGTTTCTTAAAATAACTATTTATCCATCAACCATACCTTCAGGCCTCATAATCTGGTAAGTAATTAAATACTCAGGATAAGCCTGGAAGAGAAAGATAAATTCAAATAATGGTACAAAAATTTTCTTGAAAGATAAACAGACTTTCCGGAAGTATTCCTAATCTTAGGGAGGAGGTTCTAAATTACTGTTGTAGATCAGAATCATCTAGGGACATTTTCTCAAAACATCTTTACCCTGAGTACAGTTCTTCAGATTTTCAATCAGCAAGTCTAAGATGAATACTAAGTTCATAAGTATCAGATAAGACTAAAATCATGTCTGATTTTAGTAACTGAGGTGATTCCGATACCTACTCCCAGTTCACAACACTGCTCTAGAACTACTTTTGGCTCTCACTGAGAGCAAAACACAATTATATACTTCTTTGCTATGGACAGGCTGTTAAATACAAGATTTCAATTATTTATAAGAGCTAAGAAAAATCCGGAATGATTGGCGAAATTTGAATAAAGTCTTCTTGTTTTTAGGAAATTTACAATTGAAATAGTTAATGGTAAAGGGACATGCCCTGCAACTTACTCTCAAACAGTTCACAAAAAAATAGGTACACACACAAGGAAAGTAGGAGAGAATGGTAAGAGTAAAAAAGAGAACAAAATATTAACATTTAGGAAATCTAGGTAAAGGTTATAAGACAATTCTCTTTACTATTTTTGTAACTTTCCAAATCTGAAATTATCTCCAAATAAAATTTTTAAAAAATCCAGTTAAGGCAATATGTCTTGTCAATTCAACAGATTAATAAAAAGTTAAAGTATGCCTCCCTAGCATTTTTGAAGATGAACAAATAAAACTACATTACCTGTTCTCCTCTGTAAATAACATATTCAGCTAATGCTAGGCCATTTACACTGGGCCTACCAGTGACTGAGTGATGACCTGGAGGAGAATGTGCCATTTTCATTGCACTGAACTGCAGGAAAGACTTTCCCAAGGTTACCCGGCAAAAGAGCAGCTGCCTATAAAACGAAAAGGAAAAGATCACCCTGAAGTCAAATTTGATACATAAATATGACAATGTGTGGACATGGCATAAGTTTTAAAAAATTATTTATACATAAATACTTACAATTGTTTTTATCATTTCACCCCTAAAAGAACTTTTTAAGAATGTCTTCTATTACTCTTATTAATGAAATAATTTGTCAATTTAGTTAGTCCTTATTTTAACTATAAAATCTGAAAAATGTAATAACCTTATAGAGATACAGACTCTACCACCTTGTTTGTATCTCAGCAAAAAACAAAAGTCACTGGCCAAGTGGGAATGAGAAGGTTTAGTGGACTTCCATTAAGTGGCTTGCAAAGCTGGACACATATCTAATTAACTCCAGTTGATTTTACCTTCAAAATATATTTGAAATCCATTTACTTTTCTTAATTCTACTGTCACTATTTAAAGTCAAATCACTGAAATATTCACCTGGACTATGACACAATGGCTTTCTAAACCAGTCTTCCTGTTTCTTCTGTAATTCCTGTCCAAACCTTTCCCATCCAAGTAATTAAAACAAACAAAAATTAGATCAAGTCACTTTTCTGCTTAAAACCTTTTAGAGGCTGTCACTGTACTTGGGAGAAAATCCAAATTCTGTACAATGGCTCCAATTTCTTGAATCTCATTTTATGTTCATTATGCCCCATGCACATTAGTTTTCTTTTCTTCACAAAGGCCAAACTTGCTTTATTAATGGTCCCCATCCATAGAATTTTCTCCACCATTGGAATGGTATCTATTTTACCACTCTTCCCCTGGCTGATACCCAATTTTCAGACTTCAGCTGAAATGTTACTTCCTTAGATAGGAAGTAAACTGGTGGTCTCCCCTCACCACCAGTTTCAGTAGATTACCCTCTCACTCCTCTCAGGCATGTGACTAGCCTTTCTTAGTTTCAAACAACCTTTTAGTATTAACGTCATTGTTTCTTTTTAGAAGATAACAGGAGATTTCAGTAGACCAGTTGATGGTTCTATCTTCCAAAGAAGAGGGAGGTATTAGAATGTTGCTTATTACTAATAATCAGAACTATTTAGCCTTCAGACCATATATGACAAATAAAAACAGCAGTGTTCAATTTACAGGAAATTACATGCCTCCTAATTTATGATCTAAAATAGAAGTGAGTGGGACGTCATACATAGGAGGGCCTACTGTGTACTACCTATGCAGGCCTAAATTTAGAGGGGTAACAGTAAGAACAAAACAAACACAAAGAAAGAACCTGTTTCCCTCCATGACTGCAATTCTTCAGCTCGGAAGCCCTTTGAAATCAACTGGGAAGCTTTTAAAAATTCTAATATCCAGATCATGCCCCAGACCAATTAAAAGAGATTCTGTGAGGGTGGGACACAGGCATTAATAGTTTTTTAATATTCCCTGGGTGATTCCAATGTGCTGCCAAAGTGCAAAGTACTGCTCTAGGGGTTTTTTTCTAGATCAGTGGTCAGAAATACAGTGTCACATCTGGGAACTTGGTAGAAACTCAAATTCTAGAGTCCCATCCCAGATCTACTAAATCAGCAACTGAGAAGGTGGAGCCTAAGAACCTGTGATTTAAACAAGCCACCTAGGTGACTCTAATGCATGCTAATGCTTGATAAACTACTGCTCTGTATATTCAATAAGCAGTGCCCTAACTGTTGAATAAATCTCAGGAATTAATCTTACTGGATTTTTCAAGTGGCATTACTTTTTGCCTATAAGGATTTTATAAGTTAGGGACAAGTTACTTAAATGATTTTTAGCAAGTGAGTTAGAACAGGTAATTAAAAGTGGAAAAAAAAAGTGCAAAGTAGTTATTTGATTATTATTTCCTTTCAAAAAGGATCAATGTTTTAATTTCAAGTTCTTATAGTAATATTGCAAATTGAGGATTAGGTCGTATCACAGTGGAAGAGAGGCTCAGGCACTGCCATCAAATAATTAGATTTGACAAATAATGCCATTTTAGCATTTGAATACTAGATTTTTAGAGTCCACAGAGTCCTACAATACTCAAGGGCTACAATAAAGCCTCTTTCATGCCTAATGTTACTTTCTACTCAGTATGCTTTAAGGCACCAGATATTCTAATGATTAAATTAGTCAAACAGGTCAAGTGCTTAAATTATAATTGGCCCATACGGATCATTTAATAAATATTAGCTATTATTATAATTGGTGAGAGGGCCAAAAGCAATCTAAAACATGCCTAGCTTGCATTCCTAAGACTGTCCAACATAATGCTTTGCCCTCAAAAATGCAACTAGTTCTTATCTGATTACCACCAAAATAAATGAGAACAAGTGATCTCTTACCTGTGGCAAATGTAACAAGATCTGTCTTTGTGAACTGGACACCCAGTACCTCCTCCAATTCCATATACATATTGATTGCTTTTGGAAGAGTTTTCAGCAAAATAAATGCCAGCTCCAAACATACCACCTATGTACGCATGCCTTTCATCAAAGCCTTTGTGGATAATTGCATTCACAAAAGGAGACCCTGAAACACATATAGATGGGTAACAATAATTTAAAATTTATCTTAGAATAAAAAGTAAAAAACTAGTTTCTTAGAAACTGAATTCTTAAATATATAGCCCAACCATAATAAAGCCAAAACGAAAAAGGGTAACAAGTTAACTGTCAGCCAGCTATTTTAGAATAAAGAACTGCTAACATCAACTAATGTTTCTAACAGAGTGCTGGTTTATGTGCTAAAATAAGGACACAGATTGAACTAGAAAAACAGAGTACTTGAAATATCAATGTAAGAGTTACCAAATGCCAGACTGCAAATCCATAAAAATCTAAAACCAAGAGGCTCATAATTCACTTTAGATAGCAAAGCTAAATGCAATTAGGTCTTAGAATGATGCCTATGCCTATGTGCTTTTTTGAAGATATCAAGTGGCCCAAGTAGACCTTCACATTCTTTTTTTTTTTTAATTTTTTTGAGATGTAGTCTCGCTCTGTGGCCCAGGCTGGAGTGCAGTGGCATGATCTTGGCTCACTGCAACCTCTGCCTCCCGGGTTCAAGCAATTCTCCTGTCTCAGCCTCCTGAGTAGCTGGGACTATAGGTGCACACCACCATGCCTGGCTAACTTTTGTATTTTTAGTAGAGACAGGGTTTCAACATATTGGTCAGGCTGGTCTCAAACTCCTGACCTCAGGTGATCCACTCACCTTGGCCTCCCAAAGTGTTGGGATTACAGGCGTGAGCCACCGCACCCGGCCCAACTTTCACATTCTTATTCTCTTTCTTATACCTCTTCTCTTCTATCCTTCCACTTCTGCCTTTCATTAATTACGATACAAGATTCTATCTGCAAATGTGGTGCTTTCCCTCACCCCCTGCACATTGACTTCTCTCTCCTCTTTCCTTGGGAGTGGAGTAGAGTGGGGGATGGAAAAAGTCAAAAAACCACAGCTAATTCATTTATCAAGATCACATTTCCTTTCCACAGACAGACAGGAAAATATACTGAATTCTACTTTACAGAAATACAGATGAATAGAATCATTTTTTGAATTAACTTGGGAAAACCAAAATTATTTATATTACAAATTAGAAAAACCATATTATAACCATCAATTAACAGATAAATAAATATGCTCTGTGTCAAGAGATTATCATGATAATTATTTAGGGTTTTGGAATAAGGAGTGCAACATGTTTAGATTCTGCACATGAATCCATTCTGTTACAGCCATTCTCCCAGGGTATTATGAAATTTACTGTGTTTTAGAGAACTTTACAGGTCTCTAAAATTTTTTTGCAATCAAGGACAAATGAAGAAACAGACTGGAACTACTATGGGTAATGTACTTGAAGGCCTCATAAATACTACATTAATATGTTTAACCTTGCTAAAATTTGAAAGACTAATCAACACCTGCCAGCTTATAATACAAAAAAAGTAGAAAATTCCAAGAAGAATAAGTAATTGTGCTTTCAATTCTCAATTCTATGGTTTCAATTCTACAGTCATCAGAAACCTCTACAGGTTCAAGAACAATGGCTCTTTTCAAATTGTGTGGGTTTGATACTTAGAATCAAAATCAGAATAGGATGTACACCTTCTTCTGAGGTGATTCCCAGGTCTTATTTTTAATTCAATCAACTAGTTAAAAGGAAAACACAAAATTTCCTAGAGAGACCATAAGCAAAATTTACTATTTAAAGAAAAAAGGAAAAGATAGTCAACACTCTCATTTCTATTTTTTATTGTGGTAATCTTATTTAAAAACAATCCATTATAAAATACACAAATTCAAAAGAAGTTGAAAATATAAATGTGAAAGTTACAGAAATAGTAGGTTTATCTTAAAATACTGACATAAAGAATATACAGTCTTATTATTATTTCATATCTGAACAAAAAAACTATCCTAATGTGGAAGACAGTGGTAGAGTCGGTGGGGAGGAATCTTACCATGAAATAGCATTCGTTCATTGGCATGGTTGTGGTTTTCTTCAGAAACTTCTTTTCTCCGGTGAGTGTATCTTTCCCATAGTTTCTTGTTACAAACCTTCTGAATCTATAAAAAATAAACCAGAAAAATCAAATCTTTAGGAATTACTTACTGACTTCTTCATCTAAACCAAACATGGGACATACATTTAGCTAGAAGGTAGGCAAAACTGTACTCTGAAATATAAAATGTGTTATTTTAATCAACTAAAAATACTTTGTCCCAACCATAAAATTGGAAGTATAGCTACATTTTGGAGATTAAACAAATTCAAAGAAAAAAAGGCCATATGTGAAGGTCAGGAATACTGTTAATTTATTAAAACACTTCCATTCTCATTAACTTAAAACTATTACAAAAACACCTCCAAATCAGACATGCCGAGTTTTTTCTGTATAAAGTACTAGAAAGAGAAGAGTATCCTTTTTCCCCCAATGTATTTGTCTGAATTCCATATTAATCTGTTTTAAATTAAGAATATTTGAAATAGCGTCCCCCACCCCTCAACACATACACAATTACTCCCTCGACCTTCTGATTCAGAAAATTTTTGTCCGCAAAAGATTTTAAGGTGGATATCAGTCTCATTAGGAGTATTTCTAGGAACAAAATTCACAATACTAGTGTTGTTTCTTAGCTGTGTTTAAAGGTGCTACAGCCCCCTGCTGGTTCCTAGAGCACACCTGGAAGCTGATGGTTTTAGTCTTGGCTCAAATAATGCAAAATATTGCCACAGATGTAATCAAGGACCGTAACTGTCACAAATAGATCTCATTTATGCATTAAAAAGGAACAACAACAACAACAACAAAAAACCCGTTTCATCACTGAAAAAATTTTTATTACACAACGCATGAAAATACCTTTATTAGAGGAAGAAAACTGTATCTTTCTCAAATCCAACTACTTTAGAAATCAAACACACAATCTCTCTCCTGCTCTCACTCCTAACAAAACTCCATACATTTTGTTAATGCTTGTAGACAAAGTGGACTTGACTGAAATGTACCTGTAGTAGGCATGTATTTGTCTGATTACATATTATACTCATAGTATGTTATGAAACAGTAATACAATACAGCTGAAAGATTTGATACTGTTCACAGTTTAGCATTTGTGTATTAGAAAGGCATTTGTCACATTTTAATTCTGTCTTATTTTTACAATTATTAGGAATATACTGCATCAATGTAGTTAATACGAATTCATTATGCATCAAGTATGGTGTGCAGTTTTGATTACTATAGTTCAAGAAAAACATAATGTTGAAAAAGTTCCTAAGAAGAGTAACTGAAATCAGTAAGACAGCAGTCACTAAATGACTCAAAACATTTTTAAAATATATTTTTTTGGAAAAGATGAAGAGAGTACTATTAAAGTTTATAAAAAGATAATATATTTGGGGACTTTCAGAAACCTGTAGTCAATCAGGATAAAAAAATAAGCATTGTATGACTATAAAGATGGTATCCGCCACAAAAAAAATTCAGCTTTGTTACAATAGAGTACTTTAACAGTACTTTATATAAAGTATTGAACCTATAGTATTTAGCATTACCCCAAGATAAAGCATAACCCATAAACTTGAATATGTTCAACAAGAATTGAATTATTATCCTTTATTAAAAATAGCACAGGGATTTGGAGAATATTAACCTTCCAAGGGTATCCTCTTTCCCAAAATAGTCTCTGATGCCAAGTCAAGGACTTACCAGGCTAGACAGATTAGATTCTTATGAAAGTTACTTATGGCTTCAGGCTTTGAAAACGATGGTCTCAGAAAACTTTACTTTCACTAATTTATTACCTTGAGAATATTGTATCTGTTGAAGATTCCACCTGCATGACCTCCATCTCTGTGCTCTCGAACTGTACTTTGCATCTGTCAGAAAAATGGTTTGAAATATATGTGCATTAGCATTTGTGTTATTTTCTGATTTGGGGAACATGGTTCTTGACTCGTCTGATTCTATTTTTGAGAATACAAAACAGGTTTTAATATTTTTGTTATTCAAAGAATATGAGGGCTGGGCATGGTGCCCCACTTTGGGAGGCCGAGGCAGGTGGACTGCCTGAGCTCAGGAGTTCGAGACCAGCCTGGGCAACATGGCGAAACCCCATCTCTACTAAAACAAAAACAAAAACAAAAACAAACACAAAAAACAAAGAATATGAGTCTTATAAATTCATGAGTAATATTTTCTAGAGTAATATTACTCTAGTAATATTAGATAATCAGCTTGAAAACAGATTTTATAGGTGAAAATTATATAATGCAAACTAAAGGAAGAAAAAGAAACAAGAGGATACAAAGTGAACTAAATATATACGGCGAACCTACTATTGAAGTTATATCAACATACCTCTTCCTCCACAGACTGAAACTCTTTATCATCAGGAGACAGATCTATAAGAATTGTTCCACTACCAGAGGTGTTCAAAGTTAA
Organism: Pan troglodytes; assembly: GCF_028858775.2. Taxonomy (NCBI): domain Eukaryota; kingdom Metazoa; phylum Chordata; class Mammalia; order Primates; family Hominidae; genus Pan; species Pan troglodytes. The sequence continues at coordinate 104,096,294 of NC_072406.2, read as the reverse complement.
ATATGGGTTAAGACCTATGAAACAAAATTTGAAGGTAGAAAAATAAATTGCCAATAAACAATGAACATCAAAACCAAAAATAACCACCTAATTTTTCTGATTCTTACTACCAATTTTTTTTTTAAACTTTTTTTTTAAACTTTTTTTTTTTTTTTGAGACAGAGTTTCACTCTTGTTGCCCAGGCTAGGCTGGTGTGATCTTGGCTCACCACAACCTCCGCCTCCTTGGTTCAAGCGATTCTCCTGCCTTAGCATCCCGGGTAGCTGAGATTACAGGCATTCGCTACCACGACTGGCTAATTTTGTATTTTTAGTAGAGACGGAGTTTCTCCATGTTGGTCAGGCTGGTCTCGAACTCCCGACCTCAGGTGATCCACCTGCCTTAGCCTCCCAAAGTGCTGGGATTACAGGTGTGAGCCACTGTACCCGGCCGCTTACTATCAATTTTAAAAACATTTCATAGTGTGATAATTTAGATATTTAGAAACGATGAAAGTACAGAGTTCCTATGTACCCTTCACCCACTTTCCCCTAATGTTACCATTTTATATAACCATAGCACATTTGTCAAAACTTATTAACTAAATTATAGATGTCATTTTTTCACTAGTTTCCCCACTTATGTCTTTTTTTTTGTTCTAGGATCAAAACCAGTACACATACCACATTGCATTTAGACTATTACTTTTTGACCTGACAAGTTATAAGGGGTTTTATGGAAATATTTCAGAAAATCTTTCTCTTATCTCCTATTCTTAATGAGTTTGTAACACATTTTCTTCTTCAAATTACTTTCTTTACTAACTACGCAGCCCTTTCAACATTTAATCTCTTTCTTCTTTGTAAATATGAGGAAGAATTATGACAGAAACTTGCATAGCCTCAGGTAATTTTAAATCACCCTAGAATGAGAAATCCACAGTTTACCACCTATTGAATGTATATTCTGTCCCATAATAGATTGTTTACCTCAGCAATGAATTTGTGTGTCTTCCAAATGTCAATGATCAAGATAATCGTATCTATTTTTCTATCTTTATTCTTATAAAAGCTTTTAAAATGGAATTTTAAACAGAATTTTCTAATTCCTTTGGTGTATTTGTAGCACAACTCTCTCCTTTAATCTCTACAACAATATCTCCAACACTGCTGTTTTCCCATGTAGGGGCCAAATCCTTTACTGCTGGGTTAGTGCATGGAAGTTTGTCTCTGGAGATGAAGAGCACTATTCTGGTTCAAAGCTATGGTCTGAAGAACAGGACTACTACCAACATGCCAATGCTAATAAACACTTACAGAAGTGGCTGAACTGCAATAATCTTTAAGGATTATGAAGAGCATATGGAGAGTATTTTACAGAATAAAGACTGTGACAAATGCTTGACTGAGGCATCTGCAACATATACAAGATGATATTTATCAATACTGAAAGATCAGTATGGTACTAGTCATCTATTGACTTGATGCATTGAATGATAGGTAAGGCTGTTAAGTCAGCATGATAGATTGTTAGAAGATCATCACAGGCAGCTACCAGTTCCACTTTGCAAATCAGGTGTAAGTACAGAATCCCCGTTGGTTGACTAACATCAGGTTGGGGGAAAAAAAGAGTATTGGCTTTGAATGAACATAAAGAAGATGGTAACTTTATGTAGTAAAGTAACCCTGATATACTAGATCAGACACAGCATTTTGTCTCATGACGTTTCTTCTTCATATAGGAATGAATGTTCCTATCCAAGTGGAGCTGGATGTATCAGAGTGACTACAGGACCAGAGGTGGCATGGAAGTACTTCTGCCATTTGGAGGCAATGTATCCATTTCTGTCATTGAGCCTTTCAGCTTTTCAGTGCAGTCCTAATAGCTATGATATGTTTAATATACAAATACTGCCTGCTTTCCTTTTCTACTCTGCCTCTTTCCTAAAAGACTCTTGTTATCCTGGTACTCCAACATAATTGTTATCATACCAGATCAGTATTATTCCAGTAGAGTTACAATGATGGTCTACAACTGAGGGTTCTAGTTTCTCATTTTTAGTGCTAATTATATTGTATACTAATATTTCAGGAAATCATGGACTTTCCCTCCTCTTTATCTTACAAAAATTTGTCCTCTATACTAGAAACAGCCAAGAGCATATTGCACTTTAAATATCTTATCCTAGTCCTTATCAGGCAGTAAAATACATCTACCTTTAATTGAGCTTATTCTAAAATACCAGTTTAAAGTATTCCTTAGCTTGAATCATCTACATTTTTAGAGGTGCTCTTATTTCTTCAGAGGTGGACCCCATCCTGGCTAGCATACATTCTTCCCTGAAAATACCTTCATTTTTACTGATGGAGGTTTCTCTTTAACCCCAGGTGTACAGCCAGGACGTTCAATTATTGGATATTTTTGACCCCAAGATAAATCACTCCCTCAGTTGAACAATAAAGTTAAATGTGGTTTTGACACTTAAAACAATTCACCTTTTTATTTTTATTTTTTGAGACGGAGTCTCGCTCTGTCGACCAGGCTGCAGTGCAGTGGCGTGATCTCAACTCACTGCAAGTTCCACCTCCTGGGTTCACGCCATTCTCCTGCCTCAGCCTCCCGAGTAAGTGGGACTACAGGTGCCCGCCACCACGCCTGGCTAATTTTTTTTTGTATTTTTAGTACAGATGGGGTTTCACCATGTTAGCCAGGATGTTCTCAATCTCCTGACCTCGTGATCTGCCCGCCTCGGCCTCCCAAAGTGCTGGGATTACAGACATGAGCCACTGAGCCTAGCCAAAACAATTAACCTTTTTATTTTTTTATATTATTTATTTATTTTTTTTGAGATGGAGTCTCGCTCTGTCGCCCAGGCTGGAGTGCAGTGGTGTGATCTCCACTCACTGCAAGCTCCGCCTCCCGGGTTCACGCCATTCTCCTGCCTCGGCCTCCTGAATAGCTGGGACTACAGGTGCCCACCACCACGCCCGGCTAATTTTTTGTATTTTTAGTAGAGATGGGGTTTCACCATGTTAGCCAGGATGGTCTGGATCTCCTGACCTCGTGATCCACCTGCATCGGCCTCCCAAAGTGCTGGAATTACAGGCGTGAGCCACCGCGTTTGGCCACAATTCACCTTTTTATACCCAGACCTGGTATAAAGTGTTAACATCTGCTGAATAAATGCAATTTGCATTTTCCTTAAGCACCAACATTAAGGAGAAATAAAAATATTATTCAACTTTGTTTTGTTCAATTTCCTCAGTTGCAACATTATTGCTTTCCAGTATTTTCATCCCAAGCGCTTAAAATTTTATCTACATAAGAGACCTACTATAGTACTTTAAGGGTTAGCCTGAACACTTAGTTATTATCTATTATATTACCATAAGAAATGTGATACCTAAGTTTCAGACCTTTAAAATAATACAATTTAAGAGCCAGAATAACTTCAGAAAATAATCTCAAACTAACTTCCTTATTTTCAGGAGCTAAAACAATTCCCAAATTTCTGAATGGTCCAGAAATTTTACTTAGGTTCACATCATTAACAGCAGCAGCTCAGTAAGTTTAAGTCAGTAGCACAGCTAAGACTTAATCCCAGTTTCCTGAATCCTAAATTAGTATTCTTCCTATTAAACAGATTCTCTCATACATATTTTTAAATTATAACTTAGTACACTGAGGGTTGCCTTTATGCAAACTGTTAAACTGACAACAGCAATTATTAAAATAAAATACCTTGTTGTCCGGAGATAAGTCTCTCGACTCCTTTAATTAGTTTGTGCCTATGTCCATAAGCATTGATTCCAATCTCCTTCAGCTCCTTGTGCCCCATCTCAACTAATACATCCAAAGTGATCTTACAAAAGAGGAGGAAACTACTTAGAATGCTTACTTATTTGGTGGACATTCATATATTGGTGTTTTCATAATATGTAAGATTCACACATTTACTCCAGATTATTTTAAAAATTTCTAAAAATATTATTTCCATTTAGCATAAGAACCTGAGCAGAACTAAAATGCAAAACAAAAAGGCGCTTTCAAATTAACCACATTCAGGTATTCTATTTTATCTTTTCCATAATACTTTTCTACCATCACTCTACATCCAACCCTATTTATATAATGTCTTTCAATGGTTCCTGCTGAGTCTGGACTATGCCAAGTGGTACTTCTGCATCACTGTTCAAAGTAACCCTTTTACCTTTAATACAGTAATACACTATGGCTTCATGAAATTGAAGCCATTCTTTAAAATCCTGTTTTACTTACACACGTTCCATGAAGCATTCCCTGATGAGCCTAGCTCACGGTAATCTTTTCCTTCTTCAAATTTCTGTTTTTTTTATTTTTGAGACGGAGTTTCACTCTCGTTGCCAAGGCTGGAGTGCAAAAGTGCAATCTCAGCTCACTGCAACCTCTGCCTCCCGGGTTCAAGCGATTCTCCTGCCTCAGCCTCCTGAGTAGCTGGGATTACAGGTGCCCGCCACCACGCCCAGCTAATTTTTTGTATTTTTAGTAGGGAAGGGTTTCACTATATTGGCCAGGCTGGTCTTGAACTCCTGACCTCAGGTGATCCACCCGCCTCAGCCTCCCAAAGTGCTGGGATTACAGGCATGAGCCACCGTGCCTGGCTCCCTTCTACAAATTTCTAAAATCTATGCTAAAACTTGAATTTTCATATGGTTTTTTTTTGTTTGTTTTTGTTTTTTTGAGACAGAGTCTTGCTCTGTTGCCGAGGCTGGAGTGCAGTGGTGTGATCTTGGCTCAATGCAACCTCTGCTTCCCGGGTTCAAGCAATTCTTTGCCTCAGCCTCCCGAGTAGGTGGGATTATAGGTGCCTGCCACCATGCCTGGCTAATTTTTTTGTATTTTTAGTAGAGACGGGGGTTTCACCATCTTGGCCAGGCTGGTCTTGAATTCCTGACCTCAAGTGATCCACCCACCTCAGCCTCCCAAAGTGCTGGGATTACAGGCGTGAGCCACTGCACCCGGCCATATGTTCTTATTCTAATTCCATAACTACACTGAAAGTCCCTTAGAGTGCAAATCTACAGTAACATTATTTTCTGAACAACAACAAAAATCAGTAAATGTATTCTGACAGAGTACTTTAAACTGAGACTGCTTAGAAAAGCCCAGATATGGCTGGCATATTCATATACCTTCCCATAGCAGCTAGAAAAGTGTCAGGCTTGAGAGAGAACTGAATAGACAGTGCTCAAGGATAACTTACTTCAAGAACTGAATAAGCTAAACTTTCCATTCAAGAAAGCTACTTTACCATTACTACTCGAGTCAACTGTGTGTGAATAAACTAAATGGAAGTTTCAAGGTCAAGCCAAATTAGAAGGCTGACTGATGTCATTTCTTAAAAAACATTCTCCCCCAATAGCTTACATGGTTCAGCTCATTTCAAGTATGTTCCAAATTTTCCTTGAGTTTCCATAAAACACTAATCCAAACAATATGATTTATCTACTCACCTGTTCTCTCTCAAATATATCCATTAGGTGCTCAAGTCCAAGATTCCTTACGAATTGAGTTATGCTAAAATCTACTCCTGGAACTGGGAAATAAAAAAATCCAAAACAAATGGAATTTCACATCAGAATAATGTATTTCATCACTATAACAATAAAGTCTTGTAATGTTACTATATATGAAGAAAATAATATTAATAGCCACTTAGGATATAATACTGAACAAGAGAAAGCTACAAAATTTCAACATTAGAAAAAAGCTAATCAATGGGGCAGTCTCAGTACTCTCATTTTTATTTTAAACTTTGTTTTAAATTGCATCTATATTTTTAAAACCAGTTTTCCTATCTTTCAGGATGTAAGCTACTTCACAAAAAAGTTTATGAAAACAAGCTCCACACTGTTGCATAAGGTGGGATGAATTTTAACAGAAAAGGTTTACATCTAAAGAGCAGATTAAGGGTGGGGGGCGGTGGCTCACGCCTATAATCCCAGCACTTTGGGAGGCCGAGGCGGGTGGATCACCTGAGGTCAGGAGTTCAAGACCAGTCTGGCCAAAATGGTGAAATCCCATCTCTACTAAAACTACAAAAATTAGCCGGGCATGGTGGTGGGTGCCTGCAATTTCAGCTACTCGGGAGGCTGAGGCAGGAGCATTGCTTAAACCCTTGAGGCAGAGGTTGCAGTGAGCCGAGATCGCGCCACTGCACTCCAGTCTGGGCGACAAAAGCAAAACTCCATCTCAAAAATAAATAAATAAATAGTAGGTTAGTAGCACAAGACTCTTCAACTGTCAACTTGGAAGGAAGAAAGCAATACAAGGTTAAACCTTTTTAAGGCTATGTTAACTAATTTGATACTAATACCTTGTATTTAAGGTTAAAAATGACTTTTTAGCATCCCAAATGACAAATACGGGGCTACAATACCAGTTAGAAAGTTATTTTTGTAGAACGTCTCACCCTCCTTTTTCTCCAAACTGGAAGCACCCTCTGTTCCACTTGAACTAACTACTGAAGACAGTTCTGAAAAACTCCCAGATAAGTTGTCAAGACTGCTGGCTGCAGAAAGGCTTGATGGGCTAGATGGACCTGAAGAGAGAGCATCTGCAGTGGCTCCTGGGCTTCTCACACCATTGAGCACTTGAGGCTTGTAACAAGAGGGCAGAGCAGATGGGGGCATGGCTGCTGTCAGAAGAGCGCTGACATCATCCGCCTAGGGTACGTGTCAGAGACAACATCTGCCATAAGCAAGTTTTAAAATGCTATTATACCTAATAAAATATATTTAAAAATATGAGAAAACCCAGCAATTTGTGCCAGGACTATCACAATGGAGGATTATTCATTTTAAAAAGTGAAGCAAACAGGTTAATACAGGTCAAACATCCCAAATCTGAAAATTTTAAAATGTTGACGTGAAGCTCAAAGGAAATGTTTATTGGAGCATTTTGGATTTCAGATTTTGGGATCGGGGATGCTCAACAGTAAGTATAATGCTTGAGTATAATATTTCAAAATCTGAAAAAAAAATCCAAAAGCCGAAAACACATCTGGTTCTAAGCATTTCCGATAAGGGATATTCAACCTGTATCCAGCTAAACTGTTATTAAAATATAAGACATAACTGAGAACATCTCTTCCAAAACACATATTGTCAAAATATAATTTAAATATGGCAAAGCATGAACAAAACCCTAATTCTGATATTGTGACTGAGAAGCACAACGAATTACAGAAATATCAATTTTAAAAGGTAAGAGATTTTAGTCCTATTGTAGTTACTCTGAAAGAAGTAATTCAACCTACACAAAACTTTAGCAAACTGAATTGTTTGTATTTCCTGGAAAATATTCAGCAATGTATTTGTTCCTTAAAACTGAAAGTTTTTTGGAGAGGAGGTGGGTAGAAAAGATAATCATTTTAATCAAATCTGCTAGAATGGGGCCGGGTGCAGTGGCTTATGCCTGTAATCCCAGCACTTTGGGAGGCCGAGGTGGGTGGATCACTTGAGGTCAGGAGTTTGAGGCCAGCCTGGCCAACATGGTGAAACCCCATTTCTACTGAAAATACAAAAATTATTAGCTGGGTGTGGTGGCGCATGCCTGTAATTCCAGGTAGTCGGGAGGCTGAGGCAGCAGAATCATTTGAACCTGGGAGGCGGAGGTTGCAGTGAGCCCAGATTGTGCCACTGCACTACAGTCTGGGTGACAGAGTGAGACTTACGTCTCAAAAAAATAATAATAAATAAAAATTAAAAAAAATCTGCTAGAATGGAAAAAAGTCCTCACATTTATTGGTACATTAATTTGTTTAATTTGTAATATGTACTCTTCTTTCACAACGTTCAACTAATATTCAGCAAGGAATAAATCAGTACTTGTTTCATAGTCATTTGTTCTGGCTATTCCAGTCATCACCTTTCTCTTCCCCCAGTCTATGCATTCCCATTGCACTCACAGTTTGTAAATGACATTTGTTTGTAATAATAGTACCATTTATTGAGTGCTTTTTATGTAGCTGATACCATGCCAAAGACTTTAAGTAAATTACCCCATTTAATTCTCATACTAACCAGATATATTTTACCTCTATCTATAGATGAGGTAACTAAGGTTTAGAGGTTAGGCAGTTCATAAGATTGTACAACTTAAATCGTGCAGCTGGAATTCTAGGCCCAGTCTGTCTGACTCTAAAGCCCCTGTATGTTCTCTACAGCATTTTGCTTCATTGTAACTTAATTGTATCTGGTCAACTAACATATGGGTGGAATGAATTCCAAATGTTCACTTTTAAGGTAACTTGGAACTAGAAAGATATTTCCCTGAAGAGATAATGTTGTAAATATGGCTGGGTTGTTAGCTGACTGAGAAAAACCTACTTAAGCACCAATGCAGCTGAACTATCTCAGTTTCTTATTGTAATGTGGAACAATGTAATCTTTCTCAGTAGAAAGCAGTCTGCAGAAAAGATTCCCCTTCCTTCTCATCTCAAAAAGAATTCCTTCCTCCTTTCTTTCCACTGCTCTAGTCAATGTCCTCAGTGGTAGAGGCAAGAGAGGCATCTGCTTCAGTGCCCAAAGCAGAGGTGGAAGGTTCAGGAAGCTCCTACACCTGCTCCATGCTCCGGAGAGAGGGGAAGGAAAACAGGACCTCCACAGGAAAGTGGATAATAGACTTGTTTCATGAACAGTTAAGGTAGGGTGAGCAACAAGAACTCTGGGATGAGGCAGTGTGGGAGGAAAAGGAATCTCTACTGGCAGCAGGCTTTGTGGCTGCACCTTGGGGGCAATGTTCCCAGTTGGGGCCGTGTGTAAGACCCATGGTCTGTACCATCTGCGCTGTATGCACTATAAGTAACAGCATTCTCTGAGGGCCTGGGTCTGTTTAGTTTCCTAACTAACGTAAGCAGTTATATCATGTACTTCTTTTTCCTATTTCCAAAATACTCAGTATATAATAACTGATTGATAATTCTATTCTACAGAAGGATAATTATATTACTTTATAATTCTATTATATTTTAATACTAAAGAACTCTTACATTAAAATCAGGCTAAAACCCAGATTTTGCCATTCACATTGACTATAAAGACATTTTATAGTAACATCAAGTGAATTTTAACAAGTCAGAAAAGCACTGAGATTTTTCAAAAAGCCCATCACTTACTGAAACTAAATCTAAAGGTGTTTGTCCTTCCTGATTTTTAAGAGTCGGGTCAGCTCCATGGGCTAGCAACAAAGCACAAAGCTGTGTTCGTCCCTTTTGGGCTGCTTCGTGCAAAGGTGTGAAAGCCCATTTGTCCGTGGCATTGACACATGCATTATACTTTATTAGTAGAGCTGCTACATCTACATGCTGTAAAAGAAAATACCCGTTACAGTCTGAAATATTATTTTGTCACACTTTACTTTCTTAAAAAGAAACTAGTTATGTACCTACTTCCACATTTTCAAACTTACTCTGGAAATGAAAAGAAAAACTCTTTCTCCCCAACATCACAACTTATGGGTAGCTGATTAAAAATTACAGTGGACATTTCAGTAACTTGAGAAACTATCTAGAAAAGAGTTAAGAATTCTATTTAGCAGGAAACTAGACTAATATGACTTCAATAATTTCTAATTTATTCAAATGTTATAACTACTAAATGTCAATTTATAAAGCAGCAATCTTCCTCAATTATTCAAACTATACCATTGAAGATGGTCAATTTTGAATGTCACATTGGACTATGATAAGTCAGGAACAATGCATCTGAATCTGTACAGATTCCATCTACCCCGTTGGTGCCCCAGTGGATTTTCTGGGTACCAACAAATAAACACAATCACCAACATCTCACTGAAAATAAGAGACAGGTGTTAAGGCAGATAATAAAACAAACAACAATACGCCACATATCACACAGCAAGCTTAGAACAGATTCAGAACCGAAATTTGGAAGTTATTTAACTTCTTTAGTTCTGCCACTTACTTCTCTGTAAAATGAGAACATCAAACTACATTCCATTTGAGCTGCAATACTGACTTTCACTTTAAAATTCCACAAATTTTTAAAGGTAACACGGAAGAACTTACCCCGTAAGATGCTGCATTATGTAAAGGAATAAGTCCTCCTTTGTCTTGGGCATTCACATCAGCTCCGTGTTGTAACAAATACTCTGCAACTTCTAAATTATTATAACCAGCTAATTTAGAAAAGAAGTAAAATTACTTTACTTGTTTTTTCTTTTTTAGTCCTATGTCATAATACTTCCACTTGTTAACATAAAAAAGTCATTACATGTATACATATATATATGTATTTATAAGGCACAGACATTACTGAAAACATAAAAAAAGAGATTTTGTATAAATCTGAAATAGCTCATTGGACTCTATTAACAATTTACCTTCTGGAAAACATTTCCCCCTTGCCTCAAGTTGGAAGCTTTTTGTGTTATCAATTAGCTTTGTAGATTCCCAAAATTATATTGACTGATTTGCTTGTATCTTTCCTATGAAAACCTTCCTACCAAAGTCTCTGCCTTCATGGGTGTTACATACCACTTCTTGAACTCAGGTACATGGGTCTCAGAGGCTGCAAGTCAAAGGTCTGCAATCACATACAAGTCAAACCAGAGTGGGTCTCAGAGTCCTCTTCCCCAGAAGGCCACAAGAGCATGCTTTTTTGCTAGAGAGAACTCAGAGGTACACATCTCTGCAAGTCTAGTAGAGGAACTTAGGTGCTGTTAAAGCCATGAAATAAAACTTATTTCTATTATAGTTTTTATCCTTTTGCTAAAGGATTTAAAGCAAAAGAATTTAAAAAGATCAAGTAAAGAAGAATACAATTATAAAACTACCATAAAATATTACATTAATCTAAAAGTCTTTCTAGGTCTCAAGGTATGGTATTTAACACTGCAGAAGTGGACAGAAATATTTTATGCATACAAATTATTTGTGACTTACAAAGACAACTTGGACACAGTAATGTTAAGTGTTCTAGATAGGCTACAAGAAAGATATAAAAGCTAACATAAATATGCACAGCACAACTTCCAATCAGAGGTCAAGTCATATTTTGTCTTGCATGGACTAGAAACTCCTGATAGCCAGTGGAAGTAAAGCTTTTTCTCACCATGTTAGCATTTGTGGCTTATCACTTCCAAAATACTTGAAAGACACATAGAGTAATTGGTTTCTTTGGACAGTGAGGTCTCAACTTACATGGAGTGAGAATTTAAAGGTAAAAATCATGTATAACACCAAGCTATAATACAAGACTGAAATGAACATCATACATTTCCGTCTCCCACATTACACGAAATGGCAGAAATTTTGCATTATTTTTTCTTGCTTTTTATACCATGTTTAAATCATGTATATTTAGACAAACTTGTATGAGTCCACTGTGTCTATGATGGAACTCCACTGAGGTATTAGCTATAGCTCAGTGATTTTAATGATTTCCTAACATCTGTAATGCAGCTGAAAAAGCTGTACTGAAACCACAATATATTGTATATTTGCACTGAAAACAAAGGTACACTGTGCCAGTTTTATGAGTGAAACCTTAAAACAAATGTCACGAAATGAATTGTACCCTGCAAAATTCTTATGTTGAAGCCCTAACCCCAGTACCTTAGAATATGACTCTATTTGGAGACAGAGCCTTTAAAGAGCTAAAAAAGTTAAAATGAGCCCATTAGGGTGGGCTCTAATCTAATTTGACTGGTTTCCTTAAAAGTAGAGACTAGGACATATAGAAAGAGACACCATGTTCCAATGGAGGACACACTGAGAAGGTAGACAGCTGCAAGCCAAGAGGGGGTTTCAGAAGAAACCAACTCTGCCAACACCTTGAACTTGGACTCCTAGCCTCCAGAACTGTGAGAAAACAAATTTCTGTTGTTTAAGCCACCTGGTCTTTGGTATTTTGTTATGAGAACTCTCACAAACCAAAACAACAGATAACTTTGGTGAGAGGCTTATGTAACTTCTGAGAGTCTTGAGATTTTTTTTTTCCCTGCTTGTGCTTAGCAGCTACCATCAGGAAAAATAGAAAGCTTTAGCTTCCTATAAGGAAGGCTGGCTCAAGTAGGCATATTTTTCAAAACTTGTTTACCAAAGGTGATACCAATAAAATGATTACCTGGAATAATGATTCCCAAAGCACATGGGGACTGGCAGAGCCTACTTCAATTGTTCTTACTGAATGTAACATACTAGTAATAAAGTGAACTCGAACTCAGCTAATAGCTTCAAGTACAGTTGTCCTGTACAAATATACTAAAGAGTATAATGGTGGCATTAGAAGATACTTGATTTGAATTTTTATTTATTTTTTGAGACAGGGTCTCACTTTGTTTCTGGAGTACAGTGGCACAATCAAGGCTCATTGCATCCGTGACCTCCTGGGCTCAATCTTCCCACCTCAGCCTCCTGAATAGCTGGGACTACAGGTGCACACCACCACTCCTGGCTAATTTTTGTAATTTTTTATAGAGGTGTGGTTTTGCCATGTTGCCCAGGCTGCTCTCAAACTCCTGGGCTCAAGCAATCCTCCTGCCTTGGCCTCATAAAGTGTTGGGATTACAAGTGTGAGCCACCGTGCTTGGCCTGATTTGAATTTTTAAAGTTTCGTTACAGAAAATATTTTACCTGGGTAAAATGAATCTCAGATATTACCAGCCTAAATCTGTGAAACTTCATTCACTTACCTGCTAAATGTAAAGGTGTTGAATGTCTGCCTTGGGTATCGCGGCAATTTACATTATCAGGAGAAGACAACTTCTTCACTCTGGCTAAACAACCCTTCTTGGCAGCATCTAGCAAAGCTGCATCTCCCCTAAGCAGATCTTGAATATCTGTATCTCCATCTTTAACAAGATCCAAAGGAGTATTTCCATCCCTGTTTTTTTTTGTAGGGTCTGCACCATGCTAGGCATGTGAAAAACAGAAAAAAAGGGGGAAATGGCTTAAATGTGCCTTTGGTCAATGAGAAAATAGTCAGTGTAACTACATCAAAGAAAAACTAAATTTATATTGAGACTCTACCTTGAAGGTTAACATCACTGTTACTAATGTTTATACAAAGAATTATTATAAAAAGAATACAGAGGCAGTTAAATATTATTGGATTTTTTTAATGCATTAATGTCAAAATTTTAAACTACATTCAAAATAAAGTCATATTTCATTAAAAATTAACTTGCATGTTATACTATTTTTACTTTTCATGAACATTTAAACAAAGTATAAATCTCTGTATTCTTGTTATTGTAAAATATCCACTGGTATCTGTACTGAACCAGTATCATCCATTTTATCAATGCTAAATAAATCTGGCTTGTAAGTAAATAATTCATCAAATATTTTTATATTTGATGAATATAAAAGTACCAAAGAGAAAAACTAAAAATAATAAGAGAACTATCACATGATAGTTGGCTCTAGACAAAAATAACTCTAGGTGCTAGTAAACATACTTGTGGATTAAAATATAAAATGTTTATTATATTTATTCTAAAATCTAGGTACAGAATTAGGTAACATTGCTTCCCATCGCTTACTAGTTTAAGTTTATACTAGAATTATTTAGAAAACCATAAACATATGCTATGTAATTCATACTGTTTACAGTTAAGTATTTAAATATACCTGGAGCAGAAGTTTGCAAATTTCGTATTTTCCTTTTGCTGCTGCTTCATGTAAAGGTGTAAATTTCCATAAATCAGCTACATTAACTACTGCTCCATGTTTAACAAGAAGTTCTGCAACTTCATAATGTCCATAAGAACATGCATTGTGCAAAGGTACAAGGCCTCTGAAAAGTAATAAATGAACAATAATGCCACAGAAGAATATGTTTTAATTTAAATAATTACATATAACTGATGAAAGATAATTCTTGAACTACATAAGGAATTATACTGATTATACTTTGTAGAACCTAAATCTATTTAAGGCAGAAATAAGTTCTTTTTTGGTGAGTCAGGGGAGAACATTTAAAAAATGTTTTAAATGCAGAGACTATAACATTCATCCATATATGCAACGTCTAGAATTGTATATTTTTAATAAAAAATAACTTCAAGATAAACTGGAAGAATTAAAAAACCCTCCATGGAAACTGAAAAATTTACTACATTAAAAGTCAATATCACACTAATGTTATAATCTCCTTGGCCATTATAAAATTCCCAGGCATTATGCCAATAAAGTCTTTATATGAATGCTAACCATATAAAATCTTAATTGAAATTAAGAAGCTCTATTTAATATTTAGGCCAATGTTAGGAAACAGGCTTTCTTGAAAAATAAAACATATTATATTTCCAGGTTTTCCTAAAAAGGTCAAGTAAAAGTAAGGAAGAGAGTCCATAACAATCATTGGCATTTACCCTTTATCTTTAGCATGCACATCAGCTCCATGCTGTAGCAGATATTCCACCACGGACACTCTGTTATACCCAGCTGCAAAATGAAGTGGTGTAGACTGACGCCCTTCAATGTCTCTGCAGTTGACACTCTGAACAGTACACAGTTTCTGAAGGACAAAACACAACATACATGATACTACATCTACATATTGTTATTTCTTGTTTCAAGTCATTTAGTAGGAATTTTCAAAGTGTCTGACTTATTTTCTTGTCTCATTAAATCAGTATTCTCAGAAACTATTTAGTATTCTTATTTCACCTTGTCATTTACTGGGAATCCCTCTGGTCCTCTCATCCATGCCTTTTTTTTTTGTCTTATTATTTTCTTGAGACAGAGTCTCACTCTCTTACCCAGGCTGGGGTGCAGTGGCGCAATCTCAGTTCACTGCAACCTCTGTTTCCTGGGTTCAAGCAATTCTCCTGCCTCAGCCTCCCGAGCAGCAGGGACTACAGGCACATGCCAGGACACCTGGCTAATTTTTATATTTTTAGTAGAGGCGGGGTTTCACCATGTTGGCCAGGATGGTCTCGAACTCCTGGCCTCAAGGGATCCTCCCACCTTGGCCTTCCAAATGCTAGGATTACAAGTGTGAGCCACCGTGCCTGGTCTCACGTATGCCTTTATATTCTACTTTTTCTAACGCTCAAGGGTAAATTTTATCATTACCGCTACTATATATATATACAGGTAAACTAAGTGCCAATCATCAGCAAGTGTAACTTGCATTTTGTGGCAAATATACATAGAGGTACATGAGATTACGGTAGTACCAGCATTACCAAGGAGCTTATTAAGAATTCAGAATCTCAGATCTCTATCTACTGAGTCAGAATTTGCCCTTTAACAAGATCCCTAGGTAATATGGAAATACATTAAAGTTTGAAAAGTACTCCTTTAGAGCAGTGGTTCTCAAACTTTAATGTGCATTGGGTCCAACCCTCAAATTTTCAGTGTAACTGGTGTGGAGCCTAAAAATCTCCACTTCTAACAAGTTCTTGGGTGATGCTGATGCTGGTGGTTCAGTAACCATACCACTCCATGTGGAATGAAATAACTAATAGAATGCTGATGGTTAGGCTGAACGCGGTGGCTCATGCCTGTAATCACAGCACTTTGGGAGGCTGAGGCGGGCAGATCACTCGAGGTCAGGAGTTTGAGACCAGCCTGGCCAACATGGCAAAACCCTGTCTCTACTACTTGGGAGGGTGAAGCAGGAGAATCGCTTGAACCTGGGAGGCAGAGGTTGCAGTGAGTTGAGATCGTGCCATCACACTCCAGCGTGGGTGACCAACCCAGACTCCATCTCCAAAAAAGAAAAAAGGAAAAAAAAAATGCTGATGGTTTATACAGTCCTGGGGAGAATTAAGAAAACAGTCAATTTTCTGTGCTCTTTGGTTCAGAGGAGGAAGTGTAGTTATGAAAAGTATCAAAGTTTGGGCAAGAAAAGCAACATAGATAATAAATCAGAGTGCTTAAAGAGTCAAAAGAATATATCTATCTTAGGCCGGGCACGGTGGCTCACGCCTATAATCCCAGCACTTTGGGAGGCCAGGCGGGTGGATCACCTGAGGTCAGGAGTTCGAGACCAGCCTGGCCAACATGGTGAAACCGTCTCTACTAAAAATACAAAAAATTATCTGGGCGTGGTGGCGGGCGCCTGTAATGCCAGCTACTCGGGAGGCTGAGGAAAGAGAATCGCTTGAACCCGGGAGGTGGAGGTTGCTGTGAGCCGAGATCGTGCAATTGCACTCCAGCCTGGGCAACAAGAGTGAAACTCCATCTCAAACAAACAAACAAACAAACAAACAAAAAGAATATATCCATATTAGTAAAAACTCTTTCCCCCTTTTTACTAACCTACTCCCAAAACAGGGATAACCTAAGCTCAATAAAATAAAGGAGCCTACTATCAGTGGGTTTACCTCAAGGGGTTTAATCATTGTCCTGGTAAAAAGCTCTTCTGTGCTTCCCAAATAAGATCTGGCTAGATATACAGATTCAGGGCCCCATTCAAGAGATGGTATTTCAGTGGGTCTCAAGTCAGGTTCCTAGAAATGACTATTTTTAACACGTGTACCAGGTGCTGCTTGGTTTGGTAGTTATCACAGGCCATTCTACTCTTTACCTGTCAGTTTAATTTTGTCCACTCTGAGATAGGTTTTCTAATAGCATGTGTCGAATAAAGTATCCAGCCTGGTGGATTATCAGTGAACAAACACAACTGAGCACAACAGTTAAGTGTTCATTAGGTAATACGCAGATGTTCTTGTCCCAGTGATTCGTACAGAGCCATCTGTCTGGAGGTAGATAAGAAGAATGGCTGATGGAGATAAATGTCCATCAAGTGATTTTAAAAGCAGAGGGGAGGGAAGAAAGCCTGATGCCTAGCACAGGTTTTCCTGAATCCAATGGCATTACTGAGTTCCCTAAGTCCATTTCCTGCCCCCCAACTTCATCTCCTCTTTATCTATCCCCTCCTCTGGACTCCCTCTATCTTTATAAAAACAAAGTTTAGTCTTTAACATGTTTACTAAATATAGTTTTATGTTCTTTAATATATGTAAGAGAATGAGCATTTACAATTCTGTATCTCTCCCTTCCCACAAACAGCAAAAAAAAAAAAAAAAAAAAAAAAAAAAAAATCAGCTAATTGCTTTCAACTTAATTTTCATGTTTCCTGAAAAAAAAAATTAGTTCACAACCTTTTAACTGAAGTAATTTGTATTTCCACAAGTCAGTAGTAATAGAAACAAAATCCTCCTTTCGATATCCTATTAGCCTCCTACTTAAGGGAATGAGAATAATGAGGATCAAAATAAAAACATGTCAAATAATAAAACTGCATGATAGTTGCATTTTTCTGTGAGAAATGAATTTAGAAAACAAATCTGAAGTTATCTGAGATGTCTATACTGTCTCAGCCTCCCAAGTACCTGGGATTACAGGTGCATGCCACTACGCCCAGCTAATTTTTGTGTCTTTAGTAGAGACGGGGTTTCGCCATGTTGGCCAGGCTGGTCTGAAACTCCTAACCTCAGGTGATCCACCCGCCTCAGCCTCACAAAGTGCTGGGATTACCGACAGGCGTGAGCCACTGGGCCCAGTTTTACATACATATTTCTACAGCAAGAGTCAAAACAGTAAGAAGGGTTACTCTGGGGAAGACTCTTGTCGGAGAAACAGGTAAGAGCTGAAGTTGCAAGCCCTGGGAAAGAGAAGTGGCAACATTGTATTTATTATTATACTAAGCCCTGGATCCCTAGAGGTAGATGGGGTAAAGAAATGAAGAAATCAGAAGAAATCTATAGACAGAAGTGATACACTGTTTTTCCCCTTTCTTGTTTTATGTGTCATACGTAAACAGTAATATAAAATAATTTGATAAACTTTATTCTGTTAAAGGGACAAATGAATAGGTTCTTCAAGCAAAACCCATTTGGTATTACCCGAATTTATTTATATTTGTGAATGTAATATTCACTGGGATGCAGGTGAAAGTGAAGTCTTTTTCTTTCAGTACTTAAAGCTACTCATTTGTAGAGAACAATTAAGATTGTATTATTGACCTTTTAAGGCAAGGCCCATACAAATAAACCAGGCTCTTCATTATAACAGTACAGATTAAATAACAATGTCAAAATAAAAACCCAAAGTTAACAGAAACGTAACACTGTATCTTACTTTTACAGTTTCGACATCTCCAGCCTTTGCAGCTTCCAGCAATTGTCTGTCTGCCTCTGAATTACCTAATGAGATACCCTCTAAAAAAGAGAGAGAGAGAGAAGAGTGACTAACCTCTATTTGGAAGATGGAACCAAGCTTTATGGAAGGCATCTCATCAGAAAGCAAAGTTCTTTTACAATTTGGTAGATTATGTACGAGATCTCCATGGTAGTAAGGGGGGTGAGGGTTGGGGAGTGAAAAATAAGATTCTCTTAAAACTCTTTGAAATACAACACATATAAGCAAAATATGTAAATGTGTATAATGATTATAAAATGTGATGTAAGCAATATAAAGGAACATAAAGGAGATGACTAAAGATGGCCTGCTCTATAAGCAAGCCATTGGAATGGTGCAAAAGTATTAAATTAAGACAGCAAACAGAAATCTAACTGTGGTTCTGTCATTAATTAGCTATCTGAACTGGAACAAGTCACTGGAACTTCCTGGTTCTCAGATTTTTTCAGTTCTAAAGACATAAGGTAGACTAGTAGAAATGTAACATCATTTCCAGGTCTGAAATTCTAAGTTTACAGCTCATTTAAAGTGTCAGAAAAGGAAAACATCTACCTTGCACCTTAGAACAAAGTAAACTCCAGATGGATTAAAGATGTAAGTATGAAAAATTAAACCCTAAAAATACTAGAAGAAAACGGGGGAATATTTTCATAACATGGAATAAAAAAGCTTCTTTGAACAGTACATCAAAAGCAGCATCAAAAAAAGAAAATTGGTATTTGGAAAAATATGTCAGGTAATAACAGCATTAAACAAGAACAAAATGGGAAAAAACCAAACTGTAACATGCATCTTTTAAGAGAATATATTTGAGGCTACAGTGAGCCAAGATAACGCCATTGCACCCTAGCCTGGGCAACAAGAGTGAAACTTCGTCTCCAAAAAAAAAAAAAAAAAAAAAAAATTACACACACACACACACACACACACACACACACACACACACGGTGTTCTTATGAAAGGAGAACTTTGAAACACTTCAACAAATGAGCTAAAGACATGAACAAGAAATTCACACATACAAAAAAGAGACATGGTTGGCTGGGCGTGGTGGCTCATGCCTGTAATCCCAGCACTTTGGGAGGCCGAGGCAGACAGATTACTTGAGGTCAGGAGTTGGAGACCAGACTCGGCAACCTGGTAAAACCCCGTAACTACTAAAAATACAAAAATTAGGCGCACTCTCAGCTACTCAGGAGGGTGAGGCACGAGAATCACTTGAACCTGGGAGGCAGAGGTTGCAGTGAGCCAAGATCGCAGCACTGTACTCCAGCCTGGGTGACAAGAGTGAAACTCCATCTCAAAAATAAATAAATAAAATAAAATAAAAATTAAAAAAAAAAAAAAAAAGAAAGGCCGGGCATGGTGGCTCATGCCTGTAATCCCAGCATTTTGGGAGGCCAAGGCAGGGGGATCACAAGGTCAGGAGTTTGAGACCAGTCTGGCCAACATAGTGAAACTCTGTCTCTACTAAAAATACAGAAAGTTAGCCGGGTGCGGTGGTGTGCACCTGTAATCCCAGCTACTTGGGAGGCTGAGGCAGGAGAACCATGTGAACCCAGGAGGCAGAGGTTGCAGTGAGCTGAGATCGCACCATTGCACTCCAGCCCGGGCGACGGTGCGAGACCCTGCTTGGAAAAAAAAAGAAAAGAAAAAAGAAAAAAAAGAGAAATGGGCAATAAACACATTAAAATTATGTTCAAACTTACTCATAATCAGAAATGCAGATTAAATATCATTTTTTTTCCATCTGCTAGTAGGCAGAGAGGAAATGGAGAGCTACACTGATGAGACTTTTATAGTTAGCATTAAAATCTATTACTTCTGTAATTCACACATGCGTATTCACTCAAGGAAAATATTAAGAATTGTAACATCTAGTGCTGACAGAAAATAGGTGCTTTCATATATTCTGACTGTAAAATGCTAAATACCAGCTTTCTATTAACAGAAGATAATTTGACAATTATATGCTACCCTTTGACCTGGAAATTCCACTTCAATAATTTATTGTAAGAAACTAGTTGGAAAGGCAAGTAAAAAGCTATATGTAATGGTACTTAGCATAAAATTGACAAGACTTTACATTCTATCACTAGCCAACTGAATAGGACCAGTGTTATTATCCCAAAAATTGACAATGAAATCAATGTGTGATGTATGGGGGAAGTAATGGGGATCTTGAAAACAGTCTTGTAAGTTCACAGTTTTGGTAGATTCCAGGAGGTTGTATCAATCTGCTTTCATCTGTTCAAGCAGTGTTTCTCAAAACGTGGTTCCCAGAACAAAGGCATAAAGATCATCAAGGATTTACTGTTAAAGACAGAAAAGCTTAATCTATTACATTTTTCTCATCTGAGCTTTCAGATGTCAAAGCTACTGCATCAAATTCTAATAAAAGTAGAGATGTAGACAAAAATACTTTATAATTTATGGGACCAGATATCTGGGCTGAGATGTTTCATCTATGCCAAGTGTGTAGATATTTGATCTAAATCTTCTAAGACGTAATGAATATGAGTGTATTCAGTTGCTAAATGTTTCAATAAGCCAAATAGTTGGCTACCTTATACAAATTCTACCTGCCTTGAATATGTAGGATCTAAAAATTCCTTTCTTTAAAAATAAATAGCAACCATTTTATCTTACTCTTAAAACTTTCTTGATAAAAACTTGAAAGCCATCTATTTAACTTAAGAAACTGGGCAGAAAATGCTACTGGAACAAAAATCATAATTATCACTTAATGACATTTGGGGACTGAGGATATTCAGCTGATTAAAAGTATAATAACCTAAGAAGAAATAAACAAAAATTCTCAATTTTTCTTATTACCAACTCCTACCTATAACACCTGATATGTGAAAAAATTTTAAAGGTTAATTTAAAAAAATCAATTTCATGGAAGCATGTAATACCTTGGAGGAGTTGCTGTACATTTTCATTTCCCATCTGTAAAGCAGTAAAGCCCTGAAGGGATATAATGTTAGGATCACACCCGTAGCTCAGGAGTAGGCGGCAGGTTTGTAGATGACCACAATATGCAGCTCTGTGTAGAGAAGTCTGACCAAGATTATCCAGAGCATTAACCTTAACAAAGCAGAAAAAATTGAAATTAGCCCGCAATGCAAAATTTAAAACCATACAATCATGTATTTAACACTTTTTACTACTTTTAAGTCTCAATTCTTTTATGAGGCCTATTATCCAATGCCAAAGCAAGTATTTTTGCTCAAATCTAGAGAATAAATTTACCAAGTCATGAAGGCTACTATCAGAAGGAAGACTCAATTTTGGGTTAAATGCAAGATGCTGAATAGTAGTTGTGTTTATCATTAAAGCATTCACAGATATTTAGAGCCAGACACTGCCTAAGAAAGTTGAACTCATCTATTTTTATGGATCTCTAAAGTGTAGAAATGTAAAGCTTAACCCCGAGATAGACAATAGTAACAAAGCCAGAGATAAATTAGCATTAAAATGCTTATTTCTATAGGCTTAATCTTCTCCCTTATTTATTACCTAAAATATATAGATACACATACTATGGAATAGTCACATAGTGGAATACTCAGCAATAAAAAGGAACAAACTACTGATACATGGATGAATCTCTAAAACATTATACAATGTGGGAAAAGCCTTACACAAAAGCGTACATTTTGTATGATTCCATGTATGTCAAGGCCTAGAACGCACTTTTATGTCAGAAAAAATAAAATGGTTATCTGTCAAAGTGGAGACGGCCTGGGACTGCGCATTACTTCTGCCATGAGATAATGTTCTATATCTCTACAGGAGTTTTGGTTACATAGGTGTATATACTAGTCAAAATTCAGCAAATATCCATTTAAGATCTCTGCATTTCACTGCACATTTTACATCTAAAGAAAAACTGTAAACAAAGATTAAACTCTAGTTGATGTGCATGTGGAAGTATTTAGGAGGAATAGTCTGCAGATTACTTTGAAATGTGTGAAAAAATAAGATATATTGGTGGATGGAGGAAAAAATGGAAAGATATGTAATAAAACACTAGAGTAAAATGTTAGTAATAGAATCTAAGTGGTAGGCAGGTATTTTCTGCAAAATTCTTTCTACTTGGTTATATCTTTGAAATTTTTCACAATTAAAAAAAATCACCTGTAAGACTCCACCAACGTTATCCCTACCTCCCTGCTATGGAAATAATTCTTCAACATAGCTAAGAAATTAAGTTCCTCAGTAATCAATCCTGTGGACACTAGTGTGTTTTGAGACACTGACCAATTCATATTCATGGAATCAGATAATATGTGAATGTGAATATAATCAAGACCTCAATGAACCTAAAACTAGAGTATGAATAGCTGTCTCCATGCTTACAGGGCCTGAAAAATGGATTTAAAATGCTTAGGACAATCAAACTATTTATTCACATACCCTAACTCGCTGAAATGTGAAAAATACCCACTTAAAAAAAAACAAAACTATTTGGGTACCACTTTGTGTTAGGATTAGGGTGACCACTTGTTCTGCTTTGCCTAGGACTTTCCTGGTTTTAGCACTGAAAGTCCTGTGTTCCCAAAAAACCTGAAGTCCTGGACAAAACTGAATGGTTGGTCACCCTAGTCAAGATTGTTTCATTGAGTGTCACAACTCTAATTCAATATGTATCCAGATATTCTTCAAGTAATGTACCACAAGTATGAAAACAGCAATCAACAAACAGATATAGAACAGAGAGACAAGATATGCCAAGCAGTCAAGCAGAAATAAACTTTATTTTATTCAATACGTTACAATAGGAAAGATCAAGATTATACATTATCAAGAATTCCCCCAAATCAAAGAGAAATTAAGACACAGAGAGGCAACACAAAAAGAAATTGGAGAACTCTAAATCGTTCCTTGAATGAATGGAAACTCAAGAAAGGACAGTAAGAATAAACTATTCTGCAAATTTCATTTATGGAAGCGCTTCAGGGGCCATCCAAGGAGAAGAGCGTCTATTCCTCTCCCTTCATCTACAGCACATCTATTCTTTCTCTGTTATAGAGTATACTGAATTTCAACTAAAGATTTTGTTTGAAGGAGGCAAGGATCTGTGGCTAAAAACTGTAAAAACTGCTGAATTAGGTGACTACTGTCATCTCTTCCAATCTGAGATGCTATGTATATCTTTTACTGAGTAGTACTTTTAAAAGTTTCTGGGTAAGAGATGATTTCTAGCCTTGATGAAAGCATATTTGGTGAATAAAATGCTTTGTGCACAAATGCCAACTAAAGAACAGTAACTTACCAACATGGGGAGCTATTATGTTTTTAGTCAAATTATTTAAATAATATATTTCCTTCCGTTCAAGTCCTTTGGCTTAGTTACAGAAATAAGAGGGTAAAACAAAAACAAAAACGGTGGTTGGGGTAAATAACAGAAGTTATCATGACAACCAAGAATTAGAAGATATGGGTGAGAAAAGACGATTAGAAAAGATGATAGGTCAGAAAAGTCCTTAAGAATAACTTTAACCTGTGGGCTGTGGTTAAAAGGAATGGAGGAGGGAGGACATACAGGAATAATGTGTATCTGAATAAACCCATAGATGTTCTAGCAAAAATTAGATATAGAAAAGGTTACCTGCAGGACAATTCTTAAGCATAGATTATAAGGAAAAAAAAAGTAATACTTATGAGAAAGTAAATAGTTTAGGAAGTCAGGCATTTCACCTGCTAAATAAAAAATAACTCATTGGATTACCAAAGATTACCAAAAAGGAAGTATACCTTTGCTTCATGTTTCACCACTACTTCAACAACATCATTATGAGCTTTCTCAGATGCCACGTGCAGAGGAGTCAAGAATCTTAGAGAGAAAAAATCAGCCAGACAGTGAATATATTTTCCAAAAGAGTAAAATCTCAATAATATTTAATCATTAAATGTATACTTACTCTTTAGTCTTTTCATTGATGTTTGCTCCTTTTCTTAGCAACAGTTCACATATTTGCTTTCTTTTGGGATATGGAGATGCAGCAGCACAATGCTAAATAATTTAAATTGCAGCATTAATCAAGGACTATACATAATTGATTTTAAGAACATTCGTGTTTCCAATCAAGAACAATCAAGTAGTTATTTAATCTTTTTGTTTTACTTTTGACGCAACTTTGCTCTTGACTTTTGATTGAATTACAACAATTACCAAATTCTGACAGAACCTGAAAATCCTACCTATCAGATAATATCTATTATTAAATATTCCAATCAAACTTTACAGTTGTCCTGTATCTTTGAAAAAGCTAGCACTGGTGTGATGAAAACCTTAATGTGACCAATATTCTTTTCAAAACTGTTTCCAAGTAGCATTGTGTTCATGCAATATTTTAAAGGTTAAGAAAACACCCTTGGCAAAGGTTGAGGTTTCTTTACATGAAGAAATAACAGAATATAGCCGGGCACAGTGGCTCATGCCTGTAATCCCAGCACTTTGGGAGGCTGAGGCAGGCGGGTCACCTGAGGTCAGGAGTTCAAGACCAGCCTGGCCAACATGGTGAAACCCCCTCTCTACTAAAAATACAAAAATTAGCCAGTCGTGGTGGAACGTGCCTGTAATCCCAGCTACTCGGGAGGCTGAGACAGGAGAATCACTTGAACCTGGGAGGTGGAGGTTGCAGTGAGCTGAGATCATGCCACTGCACTCTAGCGTGGGCGACAGAGCAAGACTCCATCTCAAAAAACAAAAAAAGGGAAATAACAGAACACTCATCAGCTCTGGATTCTGTTTGGTAATAGCACTGATACAGCTGATCAGCTGAGCAGTATTTATATCTCTCTCAACTAGTTGCTTCGGCAGAATAAGGAGCATGCATTACCTCTGCAAAATCAGTGGTGGAAAATGATATAATCTGGAGTTTGAGGCTGCAGCATCTCTATCTATGATGTATCCAGGAGGAAAGGAGACAGGAAGTAGAGACTTGCCAGTTATAAGCCTAAGCCTAATATCTGCACAACAGGTGTTCAATAATGTCTGAATGATACATGACTAAATCAATGTATATATGTTAAATTAAAACTGAAACCTGAAAACCTATAGAATAAAAGTTCTGGGTAATTTTTCAGCTAAGTTGCTCTATACATCTAAAAACACAGTACACATGAAATCTGTTCTTTGATTTTAACCTGTTGTTAATCAATCATAAAGCTTATCAGATCCTCATGACTTTGCTGCAGATCCATTCTTTGATGTTGCTGTCACCAAAATCATTCCTTTACCCTAAATAAAACCAATTCTAATTGGAGAACATAGTTCCTTTGGTAGGTTAAGGGTAATCATCCCAGGACACCTATCATGAGAGTGCAGAGACCAGACATGGTTTTTTAAAGACTTTTTTTAAAAATCACATCCACCTCAAATTACACCCTACTCCTCTGCACCATCTTGGAGCAGGGCCTGTAAATCTCTGGGAACCTGTAAGAAACTGCTACTGCACCATAACTACGCACCAACACAACTCCTAGTGTGTTTTAAGGTTAATTACAAAAACGAGTTGCTTAACAGTAGTTATGACCAGAATTTTCCATGTCAGTCTTTCCATGTTTCTTTGTACAGTTTTAATGCTGTTGTGGTTTTAATTTTGTACTAGCATTTCTTATTAGTCTACAGCTTTGCTATTTTTTTTTTAAATTTAGAAGTTTCTTACAAGCAGTAAAAAGGTCCAAAATGCTTTATAGGTAGGTTTCTACATAAATTTCATAGTTTACATTATGGCATAAGGAAAAAAACTTCTCATAAAAGATATTAGGTAAGTAAGGCTACCATCAGTTAAATCTGCTTCTACACACATTAACTTACTTATCTTCTCTCACCTGAAGCACATTCTGCAACTCACGCAACAGGATTTACTTTCTTCCTTTTAAATTTCTACCTTTAAGTTTCTTTTTTTCTACCTTTCAATTTTAAGGTAGCCCCTGATTTTACCATTCCCTCTCTTATCTTTTATCATGTATCCCTATTAGCTTCCAAGATCTTTCCTGTTTTTCCTTAGACTTCTCTACTTACATCTACTTTGTCATAGTTCCACAGTTATTATTACCTCTATCAGGGAAGTAACCTCTAAAATACTTTATTCACATTCTAGATCTAATTTTGAAGAAGGAAGGGACTACACCAAGTGTTTTCATCTGGATGGTGGTATTTATTTTATTTTTCATTATTTTCATTGGGTTCCAAATTTTCTAACCTAAGCATTCATTTTTATAACCCCTAAAAAGGCAAACTATATGTATCACTTATGATAATAAAAGCATTACATATAATACATGTCAGAATATGAATAATTTTTTTTTTCTGAGGATTCTGGAACTGATCATAGCATTGGCTTCTGCAGGGTGAGGTTGTCTATTTTTTGGTACTGTTTAAATTTTTAAAAAATATTTGTATAGGCAGTAGTTTTTTAAAACTATAGACTCAAAAAAATGCTAGTTCTAAAAGTAGGATATTATGATTAGTTTAGCATGTTCTTGGTTATTGTATTTTAAAAACTTAAATCTGAAACATTACCAATGCTGTTTCATGTGTTTGAGGATGCTTGAAATTCACCATTTCCAGAGAGAGATGTTTTTTGATTCGAGTAACATCAGCTTCTCGTGCAGCTTGCAGCAACGAGTGGCCTTTAAATTCATCTAGATGAAGAAAAAGCATTTACATGTATAACGAGATCAAATTGAAAAGGCTTATCTAAAAGACATCTAGTATTTTCCTTGAAATTATTTTCAAAATAAT
The DNA here is from genome assembly GCF_028858775.2 of Pan troglodytes. Lineage (NCBI taxonomy): Eukaryota > Metazoa > Chordata > Mammalia > Primates > Hominidae > Pan > Pan troglodytes. Next base: position 104,069,393 of record NC_072406.2, on the reverse strand, counting down.
CTTCCAAAATAGCCAGATTGAGGCTCTAAAGATATTCTCCAAATTTAACCCCTGAAAACAGACAGTGGTACTCCAGTTCCCCTAAGTTACGGTGCAACTGTATAGACATATGGCCTCAAGAGTATACATAGGTTTAGCCTACGGCAGATTCATGGTCTGTTTTAATTCGTAATTCATTTTGGGATATCTGGAGTACTACAATATCTTCCTAGACTGGAGAGGTTTTAGAATATTTCAAGCACAAAATTTTTCTCTGTAAAGAAATAGTGATCTCTACACTGACATCGTGGCTATAGCAGACAGCTTTGCTCAAACCATCAGGGAACTGGGAACTAGACAAGTTGGATATTTGCAAAAGCCACCTATGATGATGAAAAAATAAAAGAGGTTTTCCTTAAGATTCTCTTTTACTCATCAGACTTGTGGAACTACCAATCATTCTTTATTATTGCAGGATAATATAAATCCAATATAAGTTGCTTACTTGTATGCACTAATACCATATCCAAACTAGGTGGTTATTTCTCACTACATCTACTTCAGCTATAGACAGAAAACCGAACTTGGCCCAGGTGCCAACAATATCAGACGTTAAGATCTGGAGACTGTTTACAAGATGGCAATCTTATGAAGCTTTAACTTCACAAATTCATAAGCTTCACAGATTAAACAGAAAAATCATATCAAAGATGAAAACAAAACAAATGCTTTCATTTCAAAGGCATACCATCTAATAAGTCTAATACAGCACATATAAAAAGCATATAACTTGACTTGAAAAAATTAATACAAACATATTTTCTTTTCATAGCATCTTAAGTAGAAACTTCCAAATTATTAAATATGCTAAACAACAGTGGATGCCCATGGTTAAGAAAAACATTCTATTATTTAAACATTTCTAAAAACAAACAGGAAAGAAAAAATGTCCAGTTTATTGATATAATATCCTACCTGAACATTCATAATTTTATACTCACATGCTAATCTTTCTTTTAACTGTGGTGTGGGAGCCAAGTCTATAGCACTTTTATTGTGACAATTGAGCAGTGTTGGGTCTGCACCATAACTTAAGAGAAGAGAACATACTTCAACCCTGTTCTTAGAAGCTGCCTCATGAAGAGGAGTGAATTGCCACAAGTCCATTGCATTTACACAGGCACCATGCTGGAGAGCAAAAAGCATATATTTAATGTTCAATTTTTAAAAGAATTCAGAATTATTCGTACTGTGTAATTTAACATCATACAGGCTAAACCAGGTTATGTTCCCAAAGTTCACTTTTTGAGCCAATTATTTCAGAATGAGTATACATTTTTCCCAATGGAAAAAACAGTAGCTGATTGCTAGCCCTACCAACAAGGGTCTACTTAACTTTTCTACTTTTAAGAACAGTTACGAACGAAGCTTTAGATTTAACCTGCATCTCTTCCAAGAATGAATGCTCCTCTTGCGGTATAGCTGACATACAGTGAAACATACAACTTTGATGAATTCTGACAAATGTATATATCTGTGATACCATCACCCAAATCAAGATACAAGACACTTTCATTACCCCAGAATGTTTCCTCATGCTCCTTTTATAGACAATTCCTGCCCCCATTCTGGCCACATATTAGATATATCTGTTCTTCAATTTCATAAAAATAGAAGAATATAAATTTCTAACGTATGTACTTCGTCTAGATTCTTTCATACATATAATGTTGCTGAGATTCATTCATGTTGTTGCACAAGTAGTTCATTTTCATTGTTGAGGAGTATTTCACAGTATACATATATCATAATTTGCTTATTTATCATCCTGTTAATGCAGATTTGGACTGTTTCTAGTTGGCTGGTTGAGTATCTCTCAACTGAAAACCTGAAATGCAAAATACTCCAAAATCCAAAACTTTTGAATACCGACATGACGACACAAGTGGAAAATTCCACACCTAACCTTATGCACACAAACTTAATTCGTGCACAAAATTATTAAAAATGTTATATAAAATTATCTTCAGGCTATGTGTATAAGGTGTATATGAAACGTAAGTGAATTTCATGTGCAGACTTGGGTTCCATCCTCAAGATTTCTCATTATGTAGTATATATGCAAATATTCTCAAATCCAAAAAATATCTGAAATCTAAAACACTTCTGGTCCCAAGCATTTCAGATAATGGATACTCAACCTGTGTTACAAATCAGCTATCATAAACATTTCTTTATGAACATATGCTGTCATGGTAGATATATGTTTAACTTTATTAGAAACTGTCAAAGAGTCTTCTAATGTGGCTATCGCACTTTATGCAGCCAGCCACCAGCAACATTTGAGTTCCACTGCTACGTGGCAACGTTTGAGTTCCAGTTGCTACATATCCTTGCTAACACTTTGTATTGTTAGGCTTTTTAATTTTAGCCATTTCCAAGTACTGGAGTTGGCTAAGTATGGACCACTGAAGTCAAACTAGTTTAACCAATCAAACACAAATTTCCTTCTACAGCATTCAACTAAGGTGAACCAGCTTCTTACTCTTTCAGTATTTTTGACAATGGGGAGCTAATTTGCAGCTAACATGGCTTTTTATAATTACTAGAGAACTTCTGTTGTTACAAAGCTTTCTTCTATATTAAGTTAAAATATGCACTTTTAACTTTCATCTATTTGCCTTTGGAGCAAAAGACATCATAAAGGGCACTCATCTTTCATATCAGATGGTTTCCACTTATTATCGTGGTGGCCCTCAACTAAATATACTTTAGTTAAAAAAATTCATTAAAAAATAATTGAGGCCAGAGGCAGTGGCTTATGCCTATAATTCCAGCACTTTGGGAGGCTGAGGTGGGTGGATCGCTTGAGCTTAGGAGTTCAAGACCAAACTGGGCAACATGGTGAAACCCTATCTCTACAAAAAATAAAAAGATTAACATGTGTGGTGGCACCACAGCTGTAATTTTAGCTACTTGGGAGGCTGAGGTGGGAGGATCACCTGAGCCCGGGAAGGTTGTGGCTGCAATGAGCCATGATTGTGCCACTGCACTCCAACCTGGGTGGCAGAGTGAGACCCTCTCCCCCCGACCAAAAAAAAACAAAACAAAAACAACCAAACCAAACCAAACCGAGAGCCTAAAATCACAGATTCCAGTGTGGTTTGGGTGTGCAGAGTACAGTGCATCCATGATTATATTGCTTGCAATACTATTCTACTATTGGCCCAAAATTATGACAGCTTAAGTTGTCACATTATAATTTATACTTAAATTGAGTTAATGGGTCATTTAAAAACTCTGTATTATTGTTTAAACAAGAAGTAAACACCAAAGTATTTTCTCCTCTCCCATCTTGTTCTTGTGCGACTTATTTCGTGAACTTAAGTGTCCTTGCTGAGCCCCATTAATCTTACTGGCTTCACCCAAAGCTTAGAGCCTGGTGAGATGGTTTTGAGCCTTGATTCTATCAACTTGAATATTAGTTATCCTTCCCAGCTTCATGTTAGTCTGCAAACTGGATAAGCATTCCTTCTAATTTTTTATCAAGTCAACCATAAAAGTGTGCACCACAATAAAGATAAAGATAGAAACTTCAGGCCCTACTGGAGGTTCCAACAGTCCCTTCCAAGCAAAGAAATATCAGTCAACACTCTGCACAGTGGTTCAATTAATTATGAATCTATCTGACATAATTTTTCCCTCCATTCTAGCCAGATCTGTCTACTTGCTTCCTAGTATTCAGAGATTATGAGGAAGAATGTTAAGAGAATTCCCTGTTATTCTTGTGCCTGTTAGAGCCAGACCTTCATTATTTGAATGCTTTGTCCAGGGATCGTGTCTTAGTGCCTTCCATGGCTAGCAAATGCCCTGGTCATGGAAAGCAGTCACTGGGTGTTTGCTGTTAAATGCCAGCTTCTGGTAGCCAAACTATTTAGGCAAGTGTTGCCAATTGACTCAGCACTGCTCAGAATCTGCATTCTCAATCCCTATCTACTTGCTTTCTCCTGACTTTGCTTAACTTTACTATCCTGGTAACTACTTACATCCTCACGTTAGCTAACTCCCTCTGTAGGTATGACCTCTAGTCAGCCTTTCATTCTTATTTAGTAAAATACTAGGTCTTAGGAAAATACCACTCAGTTGTCTTTAAGTCCAAGTGCAATCTGTTTGATGTTTCATTCTTATCCATAGCAACTTTCAAATGTTCTGCTGGAGTCAAGATTCAGTTTTACAAGAAGCAAAAGCATTACTGTTACAAATGTATAACATTACAGCCACATTATAAGTTTAATATGCTACTCAGAGTATCTAATTATTATTATAAAGTTGTTTCTATGGGAAAACGTATTTCATAAGACTCAGGCCCGAAAGGAACCAAAGAGGCACTGGAAACAAGTGTCCTCTTTCTCTTCCCGTAACAGCTGCTGAAAGTGGGGAAAAGTGCTGAAGGAGTAGAATGGGTGCAGGGTAACAGAAGTTAAAAGGTATAGGTAACATCCTGGGATCCACTTCCAAAGATAATATATATCTTCTACTCTCATCTAAAAGGGATCAAAATAGGAAGTTTTGGACTGGGTGTGGTGGCTCACGTCTGTAATCTCAGCACTTTGGGAGGCTGAGGCAGGCAGATCACTTGAGGTCTGGAGTTCAAGACCAGCCTGGCCAACATGGTGAAACTCTGTATCTACTAAAAATAGAAAATTAGCTGGGCATGGTGGCACATACCTGTAATCCCAGGTACTTGGGAGACTGAGGCAGGAGAATCGCTTGAACCCAGGAGGCAGAGGTTGCAGTGAGCTGAGATTGTGCCACTGCACTCCAGGCTGGGAGACAAAGCAAGACTCCGTCTCAAAAAAAAAAAAAAACCAAAAAACCAAAAAAACAAAAAAAAAAAGTTTCTTCCTAGTCTTGGGAACCTGTTTGTTAAACAGCTGTTGAGCATACTGGAAGAAGTGAACCTTACCAAATCGGCCAGCTCCAACTCGAAGTACAACTGGCAAATCTTGCTATTATATCTGGTGGTTTTAACAAAATATGATTCACTAAAAACTGCTTCTTAAAGTTTTGAAACTTCACCTTTAGCTATAAATTATGGAATCACTTCATCTGCTATTCTACATGATTTTTTTTTTTTTTTTTTGAGACAAGGTCTCACTCTTGCCCGCGCTGGAGTGCAGTGGTGCAATCTTGGCTCACTGTAACCTCCATCTCCAGGGTTCAGACGATTCTCCTGCCACAGCCTCCTGAGTAGATGGGATTTCAGATGATGCGTCACAAGATGATGTGTAGCAAGATGACAGTGCTACTTTACATTTAAAAACATATGGTATCCAGGCTGGGCATGGTGGCTCATGGCTGTAATCCCAGCACTTTGGGAGGCCGAGGCAGGTGGATCACTTGAGGTCAGGAGTTCAAGACCAGCCTGGCCAACATGGTGAAACTCCATCTCTAACAAAACTTAGCTGGGCGTGATGGCGCCTGTCTGAAATCCCATCTACTCAGGAGGCTGTGGCAGGAGAATCCTTTGAACCCTGGAGGTGGAGGTTGCAGTGAGCCAAGATCGCACCACTGCACTCCGGCCTGGGCAAGAGTGAGACCTTGTCTCAAAAAAACAAAACAAAACAAAACAAAACATATGGTATCTCAAAAATCTCAAAGCAGTCAAATGCTGAGCTATCAGTCACCTATATTTTATAATGCTTATAAATACTTCTACTGTTTTAAGCACTAAGAACACAGAAAATAAAAAGAAACCCAGACATACTAATGTATTTCAAGTTATTTTATATAACTCTAGAAAGTAATTAGGAGAGTACAAGAGCACTAACCTTGACCAAAAGTTCAGTTACTTCATAATGACCATAAGAACAGGCATTGTGTAATGGTACCAGATCACTACAATGAGAAGGGGGGGAAAAATCCTGTTTCAGTATAGATTTCTTAGGCCTAGGGAAATTTATAAATTAAAATTTATTTAATTACTTATACTTAAATAGCAAATGGATGTGATGTTCTAATAAAAATGTTCAAAATTTAGTAACATCCATTTGAACCCTAAGTCCTAAGAATTTGAACTCCCAAGTCTCTTTCAAATCCATGTTCCTTTATACTTCACTGCTACTGCCACTGCCTTAGTTTGGGCCTATGTTATTTCTCCCCTGCATTATTGAAATAGCTCCCACCCCACTTTATGCTCCAAGCTGAGGCAGATTTTTCTAAAAGGTAAGTCTAAAAGGCAGATTTTTCTAAAAGGTAAGTTTCACCATAACTCTGTGCTTTCAAGAGATGGTTCCAACTTATTAACGTGGCACACGCAATTATCTGGCTCCCTCTCTAGGCTTACCCTTCAATAATGGTATATTAAACTTATAATTCCCTGTATGCCTCTACACATACTGTTCCCTGGGTATAGATTTCCCTCCCTCCTTTGTTCTGGCTCATTTCTACACGTCTTTTCCAGACTTAGCTCAAATACTGGCTCATTTTTAAAACTTTTTTGAGATCCTTAATAAGCTGAAACCCAATTCTTCCATGATGGGAATGGAGGAAGAACTTTCTCTATGGGAAGATACGGTGAAACTTTAAAATCTTGACTTCTATCTTGAAGCTTTTCCTTCTCGTTTGGGATAACTCACTAATATGTTGCCATAGCCACCATCATGCCAAACTCTGGTAAGGGATGGTCACCTGTGATTTAGTCTTTAGTTCTATGAGTCCTCTCTTTAAAGGTTCATGGCTTTCCTTACTATTTCTGAATATATGATTCTTCACTTGCCTGAGCACCAATTTTGTTCCTAACTACCTACTAGATGCTACCACTATGTTCCTGTATCACCCCATTAAACTGAGAGTTCTAGGCCAGGCGTGGTGGCTCATGCCTGTAATCTGAGCACTTTGGGAGGCCGAGCCAGGTGGATCACCTGAGGTCAGGAGTTTGAGCCTGGCCAACACGGCAAAACCTTGTCTCTACTAAAAATATGAAAATTAGCCAGGCGTGGTGGTGTGCACCTGTAATCCCAGCTACTCAGAAGCCTGAGGCAGGAGAATCACTTGAACCCGGGAGGTGGAGGTTGCAGTGAACCACGATCGCGCCACTGCACTCCAGCCTGGGCGACAGAGCAAGACTCCGTCTAAAAAAAATAAAATAAAATAAAAAACACAACAAACAAATAAAAAAACTAAGAGTTCTAGAAGTCAATTCAACATTTTCCCTCCAAACAATTTTGCCTCCTGTATTTCGTATGTGTATCACTGGATCTAACTCATTCAGAACTTGAAATGTAGTTTTCCTTTTATTCCTCGCTCATTGTATCCATTCAACAAATCTTATCCATTCTTACACTGCAATATCTCTTGCATCTATGCCTTCATTTTCATTTCTTCTGCCACCATTATTATGGATCCTGATTATGCTTAAACCTCTAGAATGCTCACTTTCCTAATTGCTGCTTTTGCTTCTAGTCTCCTCTCTCTCCAATGTAGCCAACACATTGCTTTCAAACGCACCTCCTATAACTTCTTTTAGAATAATCATCCCCTTTGTTTCAGATCACAGGGTGAACTCTGAATTACTTAGGCTAAATACCCAGTCCTCCAAAACCTGGTTCTTACCTATTTCTCTAATCCTAAACTTCATTTGTCTCCTGTGTGAATCATCTGCTCCAGCAAAGCTAGTCTAGTCACTGTTTTTTAAATGTGCTTTAACGTTTGCTGTAGCAGCCCCCACTTATCCCAATTGTCTTACAGACTAATGTCCCGCAAACTCTGCTTTCTTGAATTGAGACTTGACTTTACAGTCCAGGTCAAGTCACACCTCATTCTGAGGGATTTCCCAACCACTCCAGTCAACCATCACTGAGAGTTCCCTCCTGGGAACTCCTGCAGTGCTATCCCTCTCTATGACTCAACACTTGGTAGAGACCTCATTGTATTCTTAGGTATCTTTTCATGCCCTCTGAAGTGTAATGTAAACCTTCTATGAGCTGTGGGCTTAAGGTTTTATAATTTCCTGCGCCCTCAGAGCAACCTGTACATTGTAAAAGCTCAATATATATTAATGTTATTTAGTAAAAAATATTATTTTTCTAAGGTTACAAAGATTGTTTTAAGAAGAGGGTAACATTTAAAAAGTCCTTGTTTTTGTTCAAATGCTTACCCTTTATCTTTAGCATGGACATCAGCTCCATGTTGCAGTAACAGCTGTACAATCTTTACTCTGTTATATCCTGCCGCCAAATGCAATGGAGTTGACTGAAATATTAATCGAATATATTAATGAAATTCAAATAATGGTTGAATAAAATGTGTGAGAGGGAAAAAACCCAAATATAAAACCAGAAAATCCAATTATAACTTCGCTAAGTAGTTATCAATTTGGTTTTACAAAATCCAACATATATATTGAAGGCATAGTATACAAGTTTATAAATTCACTATTGCATATAGGAAGCAAATAACTGTTTATCATCAATAAAGTTTTACTAGGCTTAAGAATTTGAAATACTGAAAATACTGAAACACTTAAAACATCAGCACTCTCTTCAAATATGTTTCAATTTATCATAAGATAAACACATCTTTATCTTCATGTTACCAGGAGATAAGCACAAACTCAGTTGCAAAAGGAAGTACCTTTCTGCCATCACTTGCGTGGCAGTTGACATTTAATGGTGTGAGTAGAGCCATCATTTTTTCTTCATTGCCACTCCTAGAATACAAAAAAAGTATTAGTAATTTGCATTCCTCATCAGATGTTCCTCAAGATAAGTACTGTAATCATTAAAAAAAAATTCTTTTTAAAGTTTGCTTACTGTAAAAAAAAAAAAAAGAAAAAGTTAATGGTGAAGTATTCCTGTCACATATTTATAACATTAGTACGTACCTGGCACTTTCTAAGAGTTCATCTTTCTTATATTCACCTGTGAATTAGAAAAAAAAAAGTATAGAAATTAAAAAGAAAAATTAATGAGTTTTATGCAAAAAGATGCCCAATGAATTATAAAGTAGATAAATTTGGAAACAAATTTCCAATAAATGGAAAATAGTTCATTAACAGAATATTGTGTAGTTTAAAAATATTTGCATGAAGAGCAAACATGAAATACCTTTGCTATGGGATTAAAAAAAAAGATTCTATTTTATATAATGAAAGGCAACCTCAACTATATAAAATCAATATGCTCAGGAACAGGAAAGCCCAAAAGAAAATATACCAAAATATTAACAAAGTTTATCTTGGGTCATAAGTTATTGGTGACCTTTCCCTTTTTCCCTTCAAATTTCCTAAAATGAGTATGTTATTTTTATAACAGAGAAACAAAATGTATCTACAACTTTGTTCCAAACCTAAAAATGTCCGGGTGTATTGGCTCATGTCTGTAATCCCAGCACTTTGGGAGGCTGAGGTGGGCGGATCGCTTGAGCCCAAGAGTTAGAGACTAGCCTGGGGAACATGGTGAAACCCTCTCTCTACAAAAAATACAAAAATTGGCTGGGTGTGGTGAGGCACGCCTGCAATCCCAGCTACTTAGGAGACTGAGGTTGGAGGATCACCTGAGCCTGGATAGGTTGAGGCTGCAGTAAGCTGTCACTGTGCCACTGCACTCCAGCCTGGGCGACAGAGTGAGACCTTGATACACACACATGCACACACATACACACCCCAAAAGCAAAACCCTAAACAAAACAAACAAAACTCAATATACCAACATTATAGAAATGACAAAAGAATCTATAGCATCACTGATTAAACATAATCATTAACATCTTTATGAACCTAGATTTTTTGACACAAATATCATGTTTATTTAATGCTACTTTAAATATATACAAATATAAAAAAGGATTAACTATGAACTCTTTATTTTTCTTTATTAAAGGCTTTACTTTTACAAATGAATACAAACAAAACTATAAAACCAACAAAATTTGAATTAATATGATTTGCTGAATGACATCCAAACCCACAATGTGAATTGCATACTGACTGCCAAGGCAATGCTTCTTTTGAGGCCCAAGATTTAAAAAACAAAAATAAAAGCATGGAATAACATGGACTAGTGAAGGAGAAAATGAACACTGATTGATAGTCACAATAACAGTGCACACTTCTAGAAGTCTTTTCATGAAGAAGTCTTCTCATGAAGAAGTCTAAATTTTCTCAGCAATGGTAGAAGAAATATCACAAAATCCAGGCACAAAGCTCACAGCAAAGCCCCTTTGGCTCTTGACTTTAGATTAGGTATGATTCTAGTCATCACAAGGTAGGTAAGAATCTGGTAAACAACATGGCTGAGTTGCTAAGAGGAAAGCACACTGACAAGGGAGATAATATGTGAAGTGGATACAACTCAGGAAAGCTTGTCAATCTAAACTATAGCCTTATGCATAGCAATAGGTTCCAAGGACATAAATATGTAACAGCAGAGTACAACTAGCATTTGCTTCATGGTACTGAAATGAGTGTGCCTAGAATCCTCTTCTGAAAAGTTAACGGAATGGCCAGTGTTTTTTGAAAGGATTCCATCAAAATTAAAATACATTAAAAAAAATAGTACAGCTTGAATATCCCTTATCTGAAATGCTTAAGACCAGAAGTGTTTTGAAGTTTGGGTTAGAAATACTCAACCTGCATGTAAAGGGCAGGCATAAGTTATCTGAAAAACTCAGGGGTATTTTTAAAATGTCCTGAATATACTAAAGCAACATACAATTCACCCTCACCCCCAATAAGGCAACAATGACATACTTAAACAGCAATTAGAAAATAAAAAGAAAGCTTTATTTTTCTTAGAGGAGAATCAAATGTCAGCTATCTAGACGTAGAAAACGATAGCTACTGAACTGACACTATTTTAAAAATCTAGCTGAGGTCATTAATCATAGGAGGCAAATTTCCTACCTGGCAAGGTTGTTCTTTACAGGCTTCCTGGAATAACCAGAGTATACAGACTTACCAGTAAGCACTGCTTTGGCAGATGGATCTGCTAAATCCAATGCTGTCCTTCCATCTGTATTTCGGATGGTTGGCTCAGCTCCATGCTGTAACAGCACTGCAAAATAGCAACACTATTTTGAAGTTCAATGGTAATCTTAACAACTTGATTTTAGTAAATCATTTTCTCAAGAAGTCTGGTCCAGCAAAGTCTCAAAGTTGTTTAAAGACCTTTCATATCTTGTCAGAATGGGAATGTTACATTTTAAATATAAAAATAATACATAAAGTATTCTATTACTTAATGCATTAAAGACACATTAAATAAGTTCCCCCTCAGTTCAATGTAGATTTTCCTTTGCTATTTATATAGCTGGTGACAAGTGACTAAGGATAGATAAGAGTGTGTAAGGGAAAAGGCAAGTGTGCTTAAAAGCTTGTTTTCTCATTCCAAAAGAACACTGCTTATGCTAGAAAGACTGTTCATCATGACAGAAATAAAATGTCTAAAGCTATAGATAGCCTGGGAACAGAGATATGTAGGATTTTTAAGAAAAAAAAAAAAAAAAAAAAAAGAAACACAGGTAAATTCTTTTTTAAAAAACACAAAAAACTGAATAGCTTCCTTATGCTTTCAATAAATTCTGTAAGGTCATCAGTCATTATCTTTCTATTCTTCAGGAAAGCTGAATAATTAACAGGAGCCTGCTTGTATTTGTCCACTATTGATACCATAATACAATGCACTTGTAAGGTGCAAGGTAAAGAGTCTAAGGAGTGGAGTAGGTACATTGAAACCGAGGTGCAAATTACTCCTTACAAGGACAATTTTTCTTTGGAAAAATGTTAACTGAGGGATATATAAATAAGGGTTGCTAGCTGAGTAGTTAGTTTTTTCAGGTTAATTACACAGAATTTTAAGTTAAAATCCAAATACCCTTAGTAGGGCCAACCTACCCCAAATCAAAACTACTACATTATAATTCAAGGCACATAAAAAGGGAAGTCTTGGCTGGGTGTGGTGGCTCACGCCTGTAATCTCAGCACTTTGGGAGGCCGAGGCGGGCAGATCATGAGGTCAGGAGATCGAGACCATCCTGGCTAACATGGTGAAACCCCGTCTCTACTAAAAATACAAAAAAACTAGCTGGGCATGGTGGCGGGCGCCTGTAGTCCTAGCTACTCGAGAGGCTGAGGCAGGAGAATGGCGTGAACCCGGGAGGTGGAGCTTGCAGTGAGCGGAGATCACGCCACTGCACTCCAGCCTAGGCGACAGTGCAAGACTCTGTCTCAAAAAAAAAAAAAAAAAAAAAAGAGAAAGTCTTGTGTTTTGCTCTGTACTGTATTATTATTTGTATTATTATGAAGCTATTCCAGTATACTCTCTAAATAAGGAGCTGGAGGAAGACAGGCAAATATGTGCAGAAAGGAAGCTCAGCTCCTGTTCTTTGATAGGGTGAATTTCCATTCTGCTCTACTCCTATATATACCAGTGCTGTTCAACAGAAATAAAATGTGAGCCACATAAATAATTTAACATTTTCTAGTAACTACATGAAAAAAAGAAACAGTTCAAATTAATTTGAACAGATTTCACCTAATACATCCAAAAATTCAATATTTACATTTATATTATAATCAATATAAAATTAGATATTTTACTTTTTTTTTGTACTAAGTCTCTGAAATGTGGCATGCTTTTTCCCCTTAGAGTACCTCTCAATTCAGACATTGCAAGCCCTTAGCTACCATATTGGATAGTGCAGATTATAACTATATTTGGAAAACTCTACATTATTCAAACTAATTAATTATATGTCTAAGATTCTGAGGTACCAGAGTTGGGTTATGTGGTAAAAATGATGTATTTGAATGTAGGGCAGGAACAATTTAAGACAACATACAGAAAAGGAGAATTGGGCAGAGGTAACTAGGAAATCCATTTCACATCTTTATAAATGACCTCATTTAAACTAAGCTGGTGAAGTTGACATAAATAGTGATTTGGGATGCTGGGGACCATGAGGTCCAACTTAAGTCTAGCATAGAACACCTGGACTTTCTCTAGTGCACTGAACTGGCTTTCTATCTGTTAAGGATTTCAACTGTCCCTGTTTTACATCAGGAAATAATGGAGTTAAGGTGGCAATGAGTCCAAAATCCTTGAATCTGTTTGTCTCACAAAAGTAAATACCAGGTTAATACAAATTCTCAAAAAGCCTTCTCACATACTGTATATTTTTCTTACTTATCCTGCCATTTCTCTCCTATAACCCTATAATTCAGTAGCATCATTTCTCACCTAGGTTACTTTACAGTTTCCTAACTGGTATCCTTGATGCCATCCATCCTACCCAGTCCCCTACCAGATTACTCTTCATAAAATACAGTCATGTGTCACTTAATGACAGGGATATATTCTGAGAAATGCATTGGTAGGTGAGTCCGTCATTGTGCCGACACCAGAGTATGCTTACACAAACCTAGCTGGTACAGTCTACCAAACACCTAGGCTACATGGTATAGCCTACTCCTCCTAGGCTACAAACCTGAACAGCATGTTACTGTACCGAATACTGCAGGCAACTGTAATACAATGGTAAGTACATCTGTAACTAAGTATGTCTAAATATAGTATAAAAGATAAGAAATGGTATATCTGTATAGGACATTTACCATGAATGGAGCTTGCAGGATTGGAAGTTTCCCTGAGTGAGTCAGTGAGTGAGTGATGAGTGAATGTGAAGGCCTAGTATATTATAATACATTACTGTAGACTCTACATAAACACTGCACACTTAGCTATGTAAGTTTATTTTTAAAATATTTTTCTTTCTTCAATAATTAACTTTAGCTTACTGTAACCTTTTCACATTAGAAATTTTTAAATTTTTAAAGGCTTTTTGACTTTTGTAATAACAGCTTAAAACACAAACACTATGTACAGCTATACGAAAATATTTTATGTCTTTATTCTATAAGCTTTTCTCTATTCAAAAAAATTTTTTTTTTACAACTTTTCTGTTAAAAACTAAGATACAGACACACATATTAGCTAGGCCTACATAGGCTCAAGATCATCAATATCACTGTCTTCCACCTCCACATCTTGTCCCACTGGAAGGTCTTTAGGGGCAATAACATACAGGGAGCTGTCATCTCCTATAATAATGTCTTCTTCTGGAACACGTCCTAAAGAACCTGCCTGAGGCTGTTTTACAGTTAACTTTTTTTTTTTTAATTGCTGAGTATACTCTAAAATCACAATAAAAAGTATAGTAAATATATAAACCAGTAACAAAGTTGGTTATTATCAAGTATTATGTAGTGTACATAATTTTATATGCTATACGTTTATATGACTGGCAGTGCACTAGGTTTGTTAACCCAGCATCACCATAAACACCTGAGTAATGCCTCGTGCTATGAAGTTAGGACTGCTACGAAGTCAGTAGGTGACAGGAATTTTTCAGCTCCATTATCATCTTATGGACCACCCTTATGTATGTCATCCATTTTGAAATGGAGTTACGTGGAGCATGATTGCATACTATGTACTCTTATCACAGTGTTCCCTTCCTCAAAAAATATTAAATATTCTACACTGCCTGCACATACTAATATTAAGCTCCTTAACCTGGTATTTAAAGCTTTTTATAGAGAAATCCCCACCTACCTTTTTAACCCTTTCCCCACTGGAAAGACTTTCCCTTTCTCACGGAAAGACTCCAGGAAGTAGGGCCTTGACTTGATCCTGCCAAGTCACTGTGCTCATTATCCTCTTAACACTCTCTGTTCCCTTCCACCATGCCTTTATCTGGCTCTTTGTGTATTTTCTCTCCCAAGAGAATGCAAGTATAATAGGCACTTTGTAGTCCATTCTCCAAAGAAATTTAGGCTCAGTACTACACACAAAAAGACACTCAGTAAATAGTAGTTGATTAAATCATGGGATGTTCTTAAATATTTAAATTCAGCTTGACATAATTTGATGATATGAACAGATTAATTCAGTTCAGATTCAGAATAGTTACAACATTAGTAAAAGTCGGAAAAGTAAACAGTCTTACCAATGCAAACATCAATCTTTCCTTTAATTGCAGCTTCATGGAGAGGAGTATAATTCCAATTATCTCGAGCATTGGGGTCTGCACCATGTCGCAAAAGGAGATTGACTACTTCAGCATGACCAAAAGAGCATGCATTATGAAGAGGAATAAGGCCCCCATCATCACGTGCTTGGACATTTGCACCATTCTGAAGCAAATATTCAACTACGTCTTTCCGCCCAAAACCTAGATGAAAACAAATTGTCCACACGTAAGTTCAACAAGGAAAAGATATCAAATTAGATAAGTACCATCCATACTAAAATGTTTCAGGTGGAAAATTAATAACAGACTCAACAATTCAAGAACTAATTAATGGAAAGGTGATCAGAAATATATCAATAACTAACCTTAATGATAAAGCCAGAGGGACTCTCCACTAAGCAGCAGTGGTACCTAAGCAGCGCCTTGGGTGGTACTACTACTACTAACCTCAAAGAAAGAATACAAAATAAGTGACTGAAAGCTCAAAGTTCAAATGTTTCTCACTCTACAATAGAGTTCTGCATATTTAGTATGTATACATTTTCAGATGTTCAAAGTATAAAACTTAAATATGTAAATCACAACCTTATGATACAGTGACAAAACTCTTGCTAGAATTCCTTTCCCACATCTATCTCACAGAATGTTTCTGCTAAACTGGGGGACTACGAGAAGCAACAAAAAAAGATCCGCTCACAGCTAATATTTGTCTATGTAGTGAGACACAGAGAGATAACCTCAGGCAAAAGTATGAAATCCAGTGTCTTCAAAGGAGTCCCTACTTTGCCACTTGCAAAACGCATATATAACTTCTTTCCATGTAGGAGGCCTCCTTTAGGTACCAACATTCCACAGTTCTGCTCAACTGCCCCCAAATCAAATAAAACAAAAAAAGTCTGGTAATTTATTTATACTGGTTTACAGATCTAGCACCAATGAGTTTCAATCTCTTATCATTCCCATATATTAGTACTTAAAACCTTTTTAAACCTAGCTTTGAAATGACAAGGCTTTCAGGCATATGTTAAAGCAGATGGAGTGGTCTACAATGTGTTTGGGTAGAGAGAAAGGAACTGCTCACTCTTCTGAAATTTTCTCCATTCTATTCTTTTTTTTTTTTTTTTGAGACGGAGTGTCGCTCTGTCGCCCAGGCTGGAGTGCGTGGCACAATCTCGGCTCACTGCAAGCTCCGCCTCCCGGGTTCATGCCATTCTCCTGCCTCAGCCTCCAGAGTAGCTGGGACTACAGGCACCCACCACCATGCCTGGCTAATTTTTTGTATTTTTTAGTACAGACGGGATTTCACCATGTTAGCCAGGATGGTCTCGATCTCCTGACCTCATGATCCGCCCGCCTTGGTCTCCCAAAGTGCTGGGATTACAGGCGTGAGCCACTGCGCCCAGCCCTCTATTCTATTCTTAAAGCCACCAAGTCTGACTGTAGTTCTTCCAAGATGACCAGCAATGAGAACAGATAAGAAAGTAATGGTACAGTCTTTCTAAGGTCGATGCCTGGGGTTGGCCTGGTTGCAGCTGATGGAAGAGCTAAAGATAGTTTAAAAGATTAACTATTTTTGTTTTGTTTTAACATTGCTGGGCTCTGTGGTCACAAAGATGAGTATCTTTGTATCTTTGATTCTTCCTCCTCTCAAAGAGCTCATAATTTAAGATATGAAGATTTTAAATTTCAATACAATATAATTGCTATGTATATATAAAGTGCTACTAGAGCTCAAAGAAGGGAACTCCTAAACTAGGGGAAAGCAGAGAACGGAAAAGACTTACCTAAGGCAATTCCAGTGATGACACCTGAGCTGAAAGCATACAGAAAAATAAGGGATGATTAGGAAAATGAGGAGGGAGAGGTGAGGGAAAGGAGATAAGCAAGGAAGGGTCCTGCAGTCCAAGCAGAAGAAACAAAACGTACACAGACATGGAGGTATGAAAGAATAAATGCTTGGGCTGGGCGCAGTGGCTCACGCCAGCAATCCCAGCACTTTGGGAGGCCCAGGTGGGCAGATCATGAGGTCAGGAGTTCGAGACCAGCCTGGCCAGCATGGTGAAACCCAGTCTCTACTAAAAATACAAAAAATTAGCTGGGCGTGGTGGCGCGTACCTGTAATCCCAGCTACATGGGAAGCTGAGACAGAATTGCTTGAACCCGGCAGGTGTAGGTTGCAGTGAGCCGAGATCACGTCACTGCACTCCAGCCTGGGGGTGACAGAGTGAGACTCCATCTCAAAAAAAAAAAAAAAAAAAAAAAGAAAAGAAAAGAGAGAAAGAAAGGAAAGAAAAGAAAAAAGAAAAGAATAAACAAATGCTCCATAACAGCCAGGACACAGAATGCCAAAGTGGGCAGATGCTAGATCAGGAGTATGTCAGGCTGGCTGGGCGCGGTGGCTCATGCCTGTAATCCCAGCACTTTGGGAGGCTGAGGTGGGTGGATCACGAGGTCAGGAGATTGAGACCATCCTGGCTGACATGGTGAAACCCTGTCTCTACTAAAAATACAAAAAAAAAAAAAACCAGCTGGGCGTTGTGGCAGGTGCCTGTAGTCCCAGCTACTTGGGTGGTTGAGGCAGGATAATGGCATGAACCCGGGAGGCAGAGCTTGCATTGAGCCGAGACCGGGCCACTGCACTCCAGCCTGGGAGACAGAGTGAGACTCCGTCTCAAAAAAACAAAACAAAACAACAACAATGAAAGGAGTATGTTAGGCTAAGGCAGCACCTGGCCTTTGTCCCATAAATTAGTGTTTTTCAAACGGTTTTCAGATAGCAGGGTTTTTTTTGGTTTTGTTTTGTTTTTTGAGACAGAGTCTCACTCTGTCACCCAGGCTGGAGTGCAATGGCGTGATCTCGGCTCACTGCAACCTCTGCCTCCCAGGCTTAAGCGATTCTCCTGCCTTAGCTTCCTGAGTAGCTGGGACTACAGGTGTGCGCCACCATGCCTGGCTAATTTTTTTGTATTTTTAGTAGACATGGGGTATTGCCATGTTGGCCAGGCTGGTCTCGAACTTCTGACCTCAAGTAATCCTCAGCCTCCCAAAGTGCGGGGATTACAGGCACGAGCCACCGCACTGGGCCCAGTCAGATTTCAATTAGATCTTATTTAAGATTATAATAAGTGCAGGTCATGTTTACTGCTAAATACCCAATGCCTAGTACATAGTTGGCATTCATAGAACTGCAAATTAATTGAATAAAATAAAAACTATTCTGGTTGAATCCTCCTTCTTCCCCTCACAAAGACCCAAAAGAAAATATTCCTGTATCCCTGAGCACCTCTTAGAAACAGTTTGAAAAATACTGCTACAACACATCATTAGTTACAGAATGATGTGTTTAGGGCAGTGACTATTTGCCTTTTTTTTTCTTTAAAGAAAGATCACCTTGGCAATTGCGTGAATAAATGAATCAAATGCAGAGACAGGCAGTAGATAGGTCCTTAAGGTTTTAGAATGCTATGTGCCATAGTCTAGGTGACAGATGATAAGGGCTAAGATTAAGACTGATTTGGTTAGGATAGTATACCCACATGGTTCATGTGAACACCATAGGTAATACTCACATGGCTGGTGAAGCCTTCCTCCCACCCCTATTCCCAGCTTCCCAGTTCCCTTCCTTCTGGTTACCACTTTTTTTCACATACGTTGAAGTTATTTTATATACATGCAAGCAAACATCTGCTAATATATATCTTTAAAGATAGTGTTTACATCTTCCTTTCTTAAAAAACATCTATTATTAATAATATCCCAGAAATCAACTCCTATCAGTATTTTATATATTTTCTTGATTGGGAGTATCAAAATGTAACTAGTTCCATTCTCATACATAGTTAGGTTGTTTCCAATCTTACTACTATACACACTACTGCCAAGGTTTTTGGCCTCAGTAATGGAAGAGTGAAGTTGCCATCAACAGCAATGGGGGCAAGGCTGCAGATGAAAATAGGTTTGTGGCAGAAGATGAAGAGTCCAAGTTTTAGACATGTCATATCTCACTGAGGGCTTATTGCTTCCTCTACCTAATTTCTAAATATTGGGATTCCTCAAGACTCAGTTCTCTAACCTCTTTTTAGATAATCTTATCTGATCCCATGGCTTTAAATACCACCTAGATACACAACCCTCAGATTTAAATCTCCAGTCTACACTTTTCACCCAAATTCCAGAATGTTTACTTAACATATTTCCTTCTGGATATTTTAAAGGTATCTCAAACTCAACACGTTTCCAACTTCTATTTCCACTGACATTACCTTACTCCAACCACTATCACCTCCAGCATAAGCTCCTGCAATGTCTCCCCTAAATAGGTCTCTCATTTCCACTTGTCTCTAGTGACCTTTTAAAAATAATAATATCACAGCCCTGTTTAAAATAATTCCTTGGCTTCCCACTGATGCTCTCAGAATAAAATTCAAACACTCTACTATGGCCTTAAAAGCTCCTTCATGAACTGGCCCTCAACTTCTTCTCTAATTTCATTTCACACGATTCTTCCCTTTCCCAACTATAATATACTTTCTTTCAGTTTGTCAAGTATGTCAGCGACTTGGTACATGCCACCCTTCTGCTTGGAATGCTCTTCCCTTGCACAAAGCATCCTCACTTCTACTCATTACCTGGTTTGTTTAAATGTCACCACCTTAAGAAGGCTATCCCTGATCATCCCATCTAAAATAGTCCCTTCTGCCCATCCACATTTTTTCCTATCTTCACACCATTTAGTTGGTCTATCTCCCACCTCCTTCACTAGAATGCAAGCTCCATACAACAGGGATTTTTGTCTTTGCTGTTCATAGCAGTATTTGTCACTTATTAAAATTTGTAATTACTGCTTTACTTATTTTCTAGACTCTTTTTTTTTTTGAGACAGAGTCTCGCTCTGTCCCCCAGGCTGAAGTGCAGTGGCCCAATCTCAGCTCACTGCAAGCTCCGCCTCCTGGGTTCATGCCATTCTCCTGCTTCAGCCTCCAGAGTAGCTGGGGCTACAGGTGCCCGCCACCACGCCTGGCTAATTTTTTTTGTATTTTTAGTAAAGGGGGGGTTTTCACCATGTTAGCCAGGATGGTCTCGATCTCCTGACCTCGTGATCCGCTCGCCTCGGCCTCCCGAAGTGCTGGGATTACAGGCATGAGCCACTGCGCCCGGCATTTTCTAGACTCTTAGTTCCATGAAGGACAAGAGCCATGTGCATCTTAATTCATCACTACTTCTCCAGCATCCTTTAGAGTACATGGTACAGAGCAATTTGTTGACATTTGCTGAATTAATGTATCACAGTATATGAAAAGGAGTCTGAGAAGTAAAGCTAAGAAAGAATGGCATTGCAGAAGCCAAGTAGGAAAATGTCAGAGGG
Source organism: Pan troglodytes (assembly GCF_028858775.2). Classification (NCBI taxonomy): domain Eukaryota; kingdom Metazoa; phylum Chordata; class Mammalia; order Primates; family Hominidae; genus Pan; species Pan troglodytes. Next base: position 104,049,019 of record NC_072406.2, on the reverse strand, counting down.
GAAGGTCAGCTCTTGCTGTCATTAGCCCTGACTTCAGCCTTCCTTTCTGATCACTTCCTGGGCATTGCTGATCACACTGTCCTCCCCAAGTAGGTTTTCTACAGTTGCCCTAATCTATGGTTCTGCTATCCCAACCACTTAGCACCCACCTGCAGGAAGTGCTTTTAGAAAAAGGCTTCTTAAATTGGAGAGTAAGAGAAAAAGAATCAAAATAAAGAAAAACCTGTAAAGCTACCTCTATAAAGTTATTTGATGTACCCAAGCATTTTAGAATAAGGATTACTATTCTTCAGCAGTAATAAGCATATCTGAAGTAATCAAAATGGTGACTCACAGGCTAACTCCCCCAGAAAGGAGAGTTAGATGTGCACAGAAATAGCTGGAGTAAAATAACTAGCTGTTATGAGAGACAGTGTCAACTGGGAAGATATCTGTCCCAAAGGATTGGTGATCTAAAGGAAGGTCAAGTAGTAGCCTTCTGTCAAAATAAGGCTGGAAAGAGAAGAGGGTTGCATGAAATCAGAGTTAAAGAGAAAGACATAACTGAAACTGAAGTTTTAGCTGAGGCGATCGATATGGGTAGAATGGGTAAAGTGATTACATCCACATAGTTACCAACATTCCAAGACACAGACTTCTGTGTCAATGTCTGTATCAACATGATTCCCTAGTCATTAAGATGTCTGAAACCAGTCTGGTGACTGATAGTAGAGGTATGATTTTACAGTCACACTGTAAGGACTACAATATGTGAGTGAATGTAATCTGCTATGCTGAGACAGTAGATGAATAGTCTGAGATTTTAATGTTTGAAGCCACATCTTGGGCACTTAAAGGAAATTATTTGGAGGCAGTCAATAGGTAGCTATGTTTAAAAAAAAAAAAAAAAAAAGCTGCTTGGAGTTTGGCGAAATCTTTAGATTGAAGATACTTCCTGGCTGGGCACTGTGGCTCACACCTGTAATCCCAGCACTTTGGGAGACAGAGGTGGGTGGATCACCTGAGGTCAGGAGTTCGAGACCACCATAGCCAACATGGTGAAACCCCGTTTCTACTAAAAATATAAAAATTAGCCAGGCGTGGTGGTACATACCTGTAATCCCAGCTACTCGGGAGGCTGAAGCAGGAGGCAGGAGAATTGCTTGAACCTGGGAGGTGGAGGTTGAAGTGAGCCAAGATCGCACCACTGCACTCCAGCCTGGGCGACAAGAGTGAAACTCTGTGCCTCACCCCCCCAACCCCCAAAAAACCATACTTCCCAAACTGAGGAGTAATCCTTGATAAAATCTCTATTGTTATGGTCTCAAGAATAGTTCAAAGTACTTCTGTTAAGCACCAGTTTCTGGAAGAAAAAATGCTCTGCAGGGTATATTCTGATCATGTTCTCACTGGCCAGGTAGAACATGAATAGGCATATCATCAGAGTCAATGTAAATCTCCATATTCTAAGGATCTCTTTATGAGGAACCAGAAGCCTAAATAAAGTTGGTAGTCATGGCTGCTCAGGACACACTGTAGTTTATTTTGTAATTATGGAACAGCACTCAACTTCAAACACTGTTCTACTTGTGAAAATTCTGATGAAACCATACACAGAGTATGAATCTACTATATAGTACTTACAGTGAAGCAAAGCAGGCCTATCTGTAAAGTATACTTGTTGACCACATTAACCATGTGTCAGTTAATGGCAGGTATTGTGTCCTGTTCATTTCAGTTTACTCAGGGACAAGGTCAGTGTCTGGCATATAGCAGGACTTGACAAACATTTGTTTAATGCATGTCTAATACTCTGCTGGAATAGGAAAGGATCCTCACAAAGAATATGGTGTTAATGATTTGTGAAAACAGAGAAAAGCAGCCTCTTGTCAAATTTATTGCTTATCTAGATGCCATCAGTTTCAGCAACTCCAGGTACTGCTTGCTAACTATGACTATTGTTAATAATATCACATTTTGCTGCTACACTGGAAACATGCTTTCATCTGAATGGTCTCCCAAAAGCTGTGAGGCAGTCAAGTTCCTACAGAGAAACCAACTTAAGACTCTTAGGAAGTTTAACTAAATGCTATCCCCCTCCTGTCTTTCATAGTCCAAAGGTGGGATTAATCACTGATAACACAATTGGTCCCATATGAGATGGTGATGTCTTGCAATATCTAAAGGTAGGCTATCACACAGGGTTTTGTCCAAAGGCAAAGTTCTGGAAAAATGTCAACAAATGCCACAAAACAAAGCTCCTGTAGTCTGGGAGATTGGAAGGTATAATCAAACAGCCTTCAGCTTTCAAGCAACCTTTAGCCAGGACTCTCAGTGACACATTTTTTCTGAGGAATGTCATTTTAAACTTCTCATTTACTATTTTGTGTTACAAGGTTTCCCTCTGTTGCCCAGCCTAGAGTGCAATGGCGCAATCTCGGCTCACTGCAGCCTTGGCTCAAGTAATCCTCTAACCTTAGCCTCCCAAGTAGCTAGGACTACAGGCCTGCGCCACCATGCCTGGCTACTTTTTCTATTTTTTTGTAGAGATGGGGTTTCGCCATGTTGCCCAGGCTGCTCTTGAACTCTTAAGCTCAAGTGATACTCCTGTCTTTGCCTCCCAGAGTGTCAGTTCTGTGCCACCATGCCCGGCTCATTTTTCTATTTTTTTGTAGAGATGAGGTGTCACCATTGTTGCCCAGGCTGGTCTTGAACTCTTGAGCTCAGGTGATACTCCTGCCTTTGCCTCCCAGAGTGCTGGGATTACAGCCTGTGGCACTGTGCCCGGGTCTCATTTACTATTAACTTTAGTTTGCTAAGATCCAGAAAATTATTTCCCACATATACTTCTTAAGAACGAAGAATACAAGGGAGAGGACTTTGCCCATCTCAACTTGGGATAGACATACTGTCTGGCCAGATTAGTAGAAACTTGGAAAAGAACGCCATGGCTTCTACGGTGATGAAATTTTGACCATCTGAATGGGGGTACACTGAAAGGAGTACTCCAAACTCTTGTTATTGAAGTCAACTGTCTACCTCCAAATCCAGCAAGAGCTGAGGGCAAAGTTATAGCTCAAAGTCTTGATAATACATTGGGAGATTTGATAAGTCAAGAAAGATGATGAATTCCTAAATAGACTGATCTTTATTTGACACTAGGGTTTCCTGCTGATGTATGATTTATCTCCCATAGCAAAAACCAATCCTGAAAACAACAATCTATAACTGTAGTTCTAGGTGAAGAGTGTTGGATAAATTTTGTGCATCTCTTATAACTATGATGTTGGCCTACAGCCAAAGAAGAAAATGTTACTGAGAGGTTATTGGAGGTCTCCAATGGTTATCATTTTGGGAAAAGATATGAATGGCAATCACAAAAGCTAGTATATCTTTGGTAGCTGAGCAGCTAAAGCCTTCAATTGGAGGAATCATCCCACTTTCTTGTACTAGTGAGATTATAACCTGTTGGTCGAACTAGGCTGAAATCCTCTCTACAACATCTCTGAAAAATGCCAATCCAGCCACTGCTTGGATACTTCCAGACAGTTCGATCGCTAAATATTGTTAAAGGTTGTCTGACCCCTTGTAACCTTCCACCTGCTGGCCTTAGTTTCGACTCCCAAAGCCACACAAGTAATATCCACTCACTCTTTGTGATTCTTCCACATATGTGAAGACGATAACATGGTATAGTCTTCTTTCATCTCTAGAATAAGCAGCACTAATTTTCGTATCTATGCTTGTGCAATAAATTCTGGATGCTCTGATTCCACTTTCCTCCTCTGAATAAAAAAATCCCCTCTTATATTTGATTCACACAATTGAATATAATAATCCAAGTCCGGTCTAACTGGTCCTATGTATGTGGTTCAGTAGCATACTCATACTAACAGTAACATAACATACTATAAATATAAAATAAGTGTTACCTTGTTTAGCTAGGACTCTACAATGCAAGCTCCTACCTCCACTCCAAGAGTTCTAAGATTGTAAGGAATGCCACATATTTCTTTCATTTCTATGATGGGCATCAAGATAACTTTCTCCCCAAGTTTGTGTCACCTCCTTTACTTTTTAGAAATAAGTTCACAGAAGCAGAGTCTTCTTTACTGAAATTTGCTGTTTTCTAGGGCATTAACTGTCAAGAATTTCAGATACTTTTGCTTTTAGTAAAATTAGAGCAACAGCCACCCTACCACCAACTTGCCTCTACAAATTCTGCTGTGTTGGAAAAAAATCATTCCTGGCCGGGCGCAGTGGCTCACGCCTGTAATCCCAGCACTTTGGGAGGCCAAGGCAGGCGGATCACGAGATCAGGAGTTTGAGACCAGCCTGACCAACATGTTGAAACCCTGTCTCTACTAAAAATACAAAAATTTGCCGGGCGTGGCAGTGCGCACCTGTAATCCCAGCTACTTAGGAGGCTGAGACAGGAGAATCGGTTGAACCCGGAAGGTGGGGGTTGCAGTGAGCTGAGATCGTGCCGCTGCACTCCAGCCTGGGAGACAGAACTAGACTCCATCTCAAAAAAAAAAAAGAAAAATTCCTGTCTTGTGTATATCTGTGTATGGTGGGGGGCAGTGGCAGGCGGACTGAAAAGGAAACAATTTACAGAGTCATTTTTCTCCTAAGGAATTACTTCTTAAATAATATTTATCTAGATGAAAAGTATGCAATCTAGTTCAGTAATAAAAAAACACCTAGTAGAAGGAAAATTCCTGTTTATGCTGACTATCTTCTTCATTAACAGTATTTAACTCTCTTGGTGCTAGCAACGGATTATTCTTTTAATTGAACTAACTTTTGGGGATGAAATTAAAGCAAATGTTTTCTAAACTAATTTTCATTTTCTGTGGTCTGCACGAATCTCTCAGTCCTAATATTACTTGGGAATCAAAACAAAAAGACAAAAACATGCCTCCCCTAATAAAATCTCCAAAGTTTAATCAGCTAAAAAAATTTTAAAATAATGATGTCCCCCATCACCTCCAATAGCTCACTCTATGACTGAAGTACAAACACAAGAAACTGCTTGATCAGGCAGTTACATAATACCACCACCTGTGTTGAACTTCCAACAGTATGCTTGCAGGCACATTAATATGACTGATAACTCACTACCTACAACAGATTATAAAGTGCATTCTCCATATATTAAGTGAAAAGGTAGCTGGATGCACTTAAAAAGCTTCTCTCTGATGAACCTAAAATTCAGGTTAAATTTACAAACCCAATTTTTAAAAAAGTTTCTCATATGATTGAAGTGCAGGACTTCAAAAGCTCTGGTTGAATGAAGAACCCCCACTTCATAATTTTTATTACTCCCTTTTTATACCTTTAACTCTTAATCTGATAACCTATACCTGATAATTTGGGTAAGTTGTGAGGGGTGGGTTGGTTTCCAAAATATTAAGTCTTCCAAACTTGAACAAAATGAAACCTATGTAAAAAATATGCTTTGAAACGTTGGGACAGAACTGAAGGTGGGAAGGCAGAGAAGGAACAAGGTCACTGAGGATCTAATAACATAATCTTACACCTCTAAATATTACTATTTTCAGATATGAACTCACTAATACACCAAATTCTTGAAAGGTAGCAACTAAGATCTTTCTTGGTTATTTTTATCCCACAGATCAAGTGAACAGAATCTAAGTAACCCTACCCTTTGGCTTATGTATCAGTTGATCGTGACAGTTTGCCAAATGAGTTGTTTAAATGTTGACTACATGGTCAAACAGGACAACCTAAATTAGCTGAAGAACGGCAGCACTTACCACCGAAATTTCGGGCAAAAAGGCTAACTAGGTGTGTTTGACCTAAGTATTCTTCCTTCTCTTTCCATTGCCCACAAACCGTTTCTAGTTCTCCCACCTGGGTTCCCTAAACTTTCTTCTTTTTAAAAGACTCCCCAATGGAAATCCAACAAAGGTGCAATTGATCAAAAAAGCATACCTCCTGGTAGTATTTACATTTAAAATCTGGAACAGGTTAAAGCGAACAAATCTCCAATTGGTAGAAAGCGTAAAAGTAGTATCTGTGAAAGAGGAAATATTTCTCACTGCTCCTTTTCTCTTCATCAATCTAGCCCCAAAAGAACAGGAGTACTTTAAAAGGTATTCCTCGATTTTTCAAAAAATTGTTTTAAACAATCATGAAATACACAAAACAAAAAACCAGGATTGTCAGAGGTAAGAGGAGGTACTCCCATTTTCAATCACGCATGACTCACCTGAAGTTAGAAACAGTCATCATCTTTCCTACAAGTGAAAAGCATGCATGCTTTATGGGAATACGCTGAATATCCCATCTATGGCTCTTTTAAATTTTTCGACTAAATTTAATATGCTTAAATCATAAAGTGAACCTAATAAATATTAAAATAATGTAATTCAAAGGATCTAAATTTCAGAATGAAGCAAGGTTAGTCCCAACTTAAATTCTAGATTCAAGCTAAAGGACTTGCACTATCTTTTCTCTTATACTACCACTTTCCAGCCCAACTTGTATGTGTGTGTGTCTAAGGCTTCCCGCACCCAGCCTAAGTCAGGTTTCAGTTCTCCCAAACTTGCCTATTTCCCGTTCTAGTCACTCCAGAAACTTGGTAATGATTGGCTATTCTGATAAACCAATTAACGCTAATGTGTCAACGTCCTATTAAGCTACTCCTCCTAAATTACATCCTTGTATTTTACAAAGTCCTTCAAGACCTTAACCCAAATGGAACTTGCAAGAACGAAAAATTTTGGAGGTAACTGACCTTTTAAATCATAAGGTCTATCAACTACGTCCCCTACTCTTTCTTGTGTGTAGAGGCCTTCTAGGGTAACAAGACCGGAAGTTGGTACAAGTATTGTTGATACTGTAAAACAAAACAAAGCCAAAACCCCAAACCACCCCCCACACCTGGCAAAAAAACCAAACCAAGACAAAACAAAAAACTTCCAGTGAGTGTGGCACGCTCACCCTACCCCTAATCTCCTTAGTCCCCACTGGAAGAGAGCGAGATCACCAGGACCAGAGTCCTGGAGAAAGGTCGGGGGGCGGAGGAGCACTGGTTTCAGACCTGTGGGCCCCGGCTGCGCAGGTGGGGTCTGGAGCGAGGCGAGGGGACGCTGGCCCCGGTTACCTGCGGCGAAGTGCAGCGGGGTGGATTTCCTGCCCGCCGTGTCGCGGCTGTTCACCTTCTCAGGCGTCACCAGCCTCTTGACTCGTTCCACGTCCCCGTTGCGGCACGCCTCGAACAGCTCTCGGGCGGCCGGCTCCACGGCCTCGGCCGCCGCGCTCGCGCAGGCCGCTCCCCCGCCGGCGCAGCGGCGACCCGACATGATCCTGGCCGCCGCCACAGCCAGCAACAGCGCCAGCAACGGGAGCAGGAGCCCCGGCCCCGCGAGCAGGAGGGCGAGGCCCCCCGGAGAAGACGCGCTCAGGGCCCGGGCCGCTTGGCTCCCTGCTGTCACCGGATCCGGCGCAGTCCCATGGCCGCGCCCACGCGCGCCCCTCGCTGGGCTCCCTGCCCCCCGGCTGCCCCGCGGCGACGGAGGCAGCGCGAATCCGCCGTCCGGGTCCTGAAACGACGCGGCGGCGGAAGCTGGCAAGGCCCCTCCTGCCAGCTCCGTCCAGCCCCGGGAGCGCACGTGACGTCGTCCCGCGCGTGCGCAGTGGCCGGGCACCGGCTGGGCAGGTTTCGGCTAGCGAGGCGGCGCGAAGGGTTTGTGGGAAATGTGAGGCGAGAGGCTTCGGCGGCGGGAGAAGGGGCTTCGTCCTACCGCCATCTTTGCGGTGGGTTCTGCTGAAGCCGAACGATCCTGCATATTGTGTTTTTTGTTGTTGTTGTTTTAAGCCCTGGGCTTTCCAGGCTGAACTTTCTCACTACCATTACACTGAAAAAGAGCCCTTGAAAGTTTTGCTCGGATCTTGCACATTCTTTTGGAAGTCTTACTGTGGAAATTGTCCGTGTTTTCAGCTTCCACATCCCTTTCTCCTGGGAGATTTCTTTTCCGTTTTTTTAACTTTGTCCCTTTTCTTTCCTCCGCAACTGCTTTGTTGTTGTTGTTGTTTCTTGTAAACCACTTCTCAAAAGTGAACTAGTTGCCGTTTAATAGAAGTTTGGATGAACTGCCCCCAAAATAAAGGAAATCCGAACAGTCATGAAAGTTGACTCCAATTGGAGGGATGGCTCTCATCAATTACTCTTTCCACAGTAAGTTATTAGCTCAGGATTGATTAGAGGAACTTTTTGTAAATCAATATTGTACCCGACATGCCTAAAGTTTGGATACACTGAGCATACGCATCTCCAAGAAAGTTTTCTGAGTTATAATCTTTTTCTTTGACCAACAAACCAAAGAAAAGCATATAATTGATTTTCATGCTTAAGATACTGGTGTAGTTTTACACGATAATTCCCCACTACACCCCCTTGTCTTAAACTGAAAGAAAGGTATGCCTATACATACATTTTACTTACAGAAGATGATACATGTTGACCTTTGCCATTCTGAAAAGCATCCCCCCCCAACCTCCTACCTTAACCTGTTTTTCAGGAAATCCAGTTTTTGTTGGGGAGTGTTGACTCACTACAGTGCTAAAAGAGGATGTACACTTTGAGCATTTTTATACATATGAAATTGAAGTTATGGTGCTTATCAATAACATGAACATGCATGAACGAACCTAGGACTAGAACACTACCAATATGATTGCGTTTATCATTTTTCTTCCCATAAATCTGCTATGGTGATCTATGATCAGTGATAAGTTGAAATCACTGTTGTAATTGTTTTGAGGCACCACAAACCACACCCATAGAAGACAGCAATCAATCAATAAATGTATATGTTCTGACTGCCCCACTGACAGGCTACTCTGCCATCTCTCTCCCTCTCCTGGGGCCTATCTGTTCCCTTAAACACAATAATATTGAAATTAGGCCAATTAAGAACTCTACAATGGTTTTCTAGGTGTTCAAGTGAAAGGAAAAGTTGCGTATCTCTCACTTTAAATCAAAAGCTAGAAATGATTCATCTTAGTGCAGAAGGCATGTTGAAAGCTGAGACAGGCCCCCTTGCACCAAACAGCCAAGTTGTGAATGCAAATGAGAAGTTTTTGAAGGAAATTAAAAGTGCTACTCCAGTGAACACATGAATGATAAGAAAGTGAAACAGACTTACTGCTGATACGAAGAACGTTTGAGTGGTCTGGATAGAAGATCAAACCAGCCACAAGATTTCTTTAAGCCAAAGCTGAATCCAGAGCAAAGCCCTAACTGTCTTCAATTTTGTGAAGGCTGAGAGACCTGAGGAAGTTGCAGAAGACAAGTTAAAAGCTAGCAGAGGTTGGTTCATGAAGTTTAAGGAAAGAATCTGTCTTCATAATATAGAAGTGTAAGGTGAAGCAGCAAATACTGATGTAGGAGCTGCAGCAAGTTAACTAGAACAGGGGTCCCCAACCCCCGGCCCTTGGACCGGTACTGGTCCCTAGCCTGTAAGGAACAAGGACGCACAGCGTGAGGTGAGCAGAGAAGGTGCGGGGCGGGGGATGGAGGCAGGGTGGGGATGGGCGGGGAGTGAGCATTACCGCCTGAGCTCCACCTCCTGTCAGATCAGCAGCAGCATTAGATTTTCACAGGAGCGCAAACCCTATTGTGAACTGCACATGTGAGGGATCTAGGAATTTGAGGCTGTGGTGAGCTGTGATCATGTCACTGCACTCCTCTACAGCTTGGGTGACAGAGACCCTCTGAAAACAAACAGAAAAACCAGCTTGAATGGATGAGGAGTTACTTCTTATGGAGCAAAAAAAAATTTTTTTCAGATGGAACCTACTCCTGGTGAAGATGCTGTAAAAATTTTTGAAATGACAACAAAGAATTTAGAATGTTACTTAAACATAGGTGATAAAGCAGGAGCAGAGCTTGAGAGATAGGCTCTATTTTTTTGTTTGTTTTGCCATTAAGTTTCAACACCCAAATAGACTCTGATTTTGAAAGCTCTGTGGGTAAAATGCTATCAAACAGCATTGTATGCTACAGAGAAATCTTTTGTGAAAGGAACAGTCAATCGATGTGGCAAATTTCATTTTAGCTTCTCTTAAGAAATTGCTACAGCCACCCCAGCCTTCAGCAACCATTATCAGTTAGCAGCCCTCGATATCATTGCGGCAAGACCCTCCAACTGCAAAAAGATGACAAGTTGCTGAAGGTTCAGATGACTGTTAGCATTTTTTAGCAACAAAATATCTATTTTTAATTTTTAAAATTGTTTGAATTTTTAATTTTTTGGGTACATCACAGGTGTATATATTTATTGGGTATATGAGATATTTTGATACTATCACTCAATGCCTAATAATCATATCAGGGTAAATGGGGTATCAGTCATTTCAAACATTTATCTTTTGCATTACAAACAATTATACTATTTTAGTTATTTTTAAATGTACAATTAGATTATTATTGACTATAGTCACTCTGTTGTGTTATCAAATAATAGGTTTTATTCATTCTTTCTAATTATTTTTTGTACCCATTAAACATCCCCCACCCACTTCACTTCTCAGCCTCTGGTAACCATCATTCTACTATCTCCATGTGTTCAATTGTTTTAATTTTTAGCTCCCACATAAGTGAGAATATGAAAAGTTTGTCTTTTTCTGCCTGGTTTATTTCACTTAACATAATGATCTCCATTTCCATCTATGTTATTGCAAATGATAAGCTCTCATACATTTTTATGGCTGAATAGTACTCCATTGTGTATATGCACCATGTTTTCTTTATCCATTCATCTGCTGATGTACACTTAGGTTGTTTCCAAATTTTGGCTATTGTGGACAGTGCTGCAATAAGCATGGGAGTGCAGATATCTCCTCAATATACTGATTTGCTTTCATTAGGGTATATACCTAGCAGTGGGATTGCTGGATCATATGACAACTCTATTTTTAGTTCTTTGAGGAACCTTCAAACTGTTCTTCATAGTGGTTGTACTAATTTACATTCCCACTAAAAGTGTACAAGGGTTCCCTTTTCTCCATATCCTTGTTGGCATTTGTTATTGCCTGTCTTTTGGATAAAAGCCAGTTTAGCTGAGATGAGATGATATCTCACTGTAGTTTTGGATGAGCAAAGAAAATGTTTTTTACATTTCTCTGATGATCAATGATGTCAAGAACCTTTTCACATGTCTATTTGCCATTTGGGTTTTTTTTGTTGTTGTTTTTGTTTTTTTGAGATAGAGTCTCACTCTGTCGCCCAGGATGGAGTGCAATGGCACGATCCCGGCTCCCTGCAACCTCTGCCTCCCGGGTTCAAGCGATTCTTGTGTCTCAGCCTCCCGAGAAGCTGGGATTACAGGCGCCTGCCAGCATGACTGGCTAATTTTTGTATTTTTAGTAGAGATGGGGTTTCACCATGTTGGCCAGTCTGGTCTTGAACTCGTGACCTCAAGTGTTGTGCCCACCTCAGCCTCCCAAAGTGCTGGGATTACAGGCATGACCCACCGCGCCCTCTTCTATTTGCCATTTGTATGTCTTCTTTTGAGAAATGTCTATTCAGATCTTTCACCCATTTTTAAATCAGATTATTAGACTTTTTTTTTCCTTTTGAGTTGTTTGAGCTCTTTATATATTCTGGTTATTAATCTTTTGTCAGATGAATCATTTGTAAATATTTTCTCCCATTCTGTGGATTGTCTTTCCACATTGTTGATTGTTTCCTTTGTTGTGCAGAAGCTTTTTAACTTGATGTGATCCCATTTGTCCATTTTTGGCTTGGGCTGTTTGTGCTTCTGGGGTATTACTCAAGAAATCTTTGCCCAGTCCAATGACCTGGAGAGTTTCTCCAGTGTTTTCTTTTAGTAGTTTGATAGTTTCAGGTGTTAGATTTAAATCTTTAATCCATTTTGACTTGACTTTTGTATATGGTGAGAGATAGGGGTCTAGTTTCACTCTTCTGCATATGGATATTCAGTTTTCCCAGCACATTTATTGAAGATGGTGTCCTTTCCTCAATATGTGTTCTTGGCACCTTAGTCAAAAATGAGTTCACTATAGATGTATGGATTTATTTCTGGGTTCTTTATTCTGTTCCATAGGTCTATGTGTCTGTTTTTATACCACTACCATGCTGTTTTGATAAGTCAGGTAATGTGATTTCTCCAGTCTTATTCTTTTTGCTCAGGATAGCTTTGGCTATTATGGGTATTTTGTGGATCTGTATAAATTTGAAAAATTTTTTTTCATCAATGTTTTTTAGTTTTCATTGTAGAGATCTTTCACTTCTTTGGTTAATTCCTAGGTATTTAATTTTATTTGTAGCTATTATAAATGGGTTAATGGGATTACTTTCTTGAATTCTTTTTCAGATTGTTCACTGCTGGCATATATAAATGCTTCTGATTTTTGTATGTTGATTTTGTATCCTGTAACTTTACTGAGTTTTGTTTTGTTTTTTTTGAAACAGGGTCTAACTGTGTCATCCAGGCTGTAGCGCAGTGGTATGATCAGGGCTCACTGCAGCCTCAATCTCCTGGGCCGAAGCAATCCTTCCACCTCAGCCTCCTGAGTAGCTGGGACCACAGGCATGCACCATCATGCCCAGCTATTTTTTTTTTTTTTTTTTTTTTTTTGAGATGGAGTCTCCCTATGCTGATTCTGAACTCCTGGGCTCAAGCAATCCTTCTGTTTTGGCCTCTAAAATGTTCAGATTATAGACATGAGCAACTGCAGCCAGCCAGCATTACTGAATTTGTTTATATGTTCTAAAAGCTTTTTGGTAGTCTTTAGAGTTTTCAAAATATAAGATCATATAATCTGTAAACAAGGATTATTTGACTTCTTCTATTCCGGTTTGGATACTCTTTATTTCTTTCTCTTGTCTTATTGTTCTACCTAGGACTTCCAGTACTATGTTGAATAACAGTGGTGAAAGTGGACATCTTTGCAGTGTTCCAGATCTTAGAGGAAGGTCTCTCAGTTTTTCCCTATTCACTATGATGTCAGCTGTGGGTCTGTTGTATATGGCTTTTATTATGTTGAGGTATGTAACTTCTATGTCCAGTTTTTTGATGGTTTTTTATCATAAAAGGATGTTGAATGTTACCAAATGCTTTTTCAGCATCAGTTGAAATGATCATATGCTTTTTGTCCTTCATTCTGTTGATATGATGTATCACATTGATTTGTGTATGTTGAACCATTCTTTCATCCCTGGGATAAATCCCACTTGGTCATGATGAATGAGCTTTTAACGTCTTGTTGAATTCGGTTTACTAGTAATTTTGTTGAGGATTTTTGCATCAATGTTCATCAGGGATATTGGTCTGTAGTTTTCTTTTTTTGATGTGTTTTTCTTTTTGGTATCAGGATAATACTGGCCTTGTAGAATGAGTTCGGAAGTATTCCCTTCTCTGTTTTTTGGAATAGTTTGAGTAGGATTGGGATCAGTTCTTCTTTAAATGTTTGGTAAAATTTAGCAGTGAAGCCACCAGATCCCAGGCTTTTCTTTGCTGGAGGATTTTTTATTATGGCTTTGATTTCATTACTTGTTATTGTTCTGTTCAGGTTTTGGATTTCTTTATGATTCAATATTGATAGGTTTTATGTGTTTAGAAATTTATCCATTTCTTCTAGGTTTTCCAATTTATTGGCATATAGTTGCTCATAGTAGCCTTTAATGTTCCTTTGAATTTCTTTTTTTTTTTAATTTTTTTTTTTATTTTTTGAGATGGAGTTTCACTCTGTTGCCAGGCTGGAGTGTAGTGGTGCGAACTCAGCTCACCGCAAGCTCCGTCTCCCCGGGTTCACGCCATTCTCCTGTCTCAGCCTCCCGAGTAGCTGGGACTACAGGCGCCCACCACCACGTCTGGCTAATTTTTGTATTTTTAGTAGAGACGGGGTTTCACCGTGTTGGCCAGGATGGTCTCGATCTCCTGACCACGTGATCCACCCGCCTCGGCCTCCCAAAGTGCTGGGATTACAGGTGTGAGCCACCGCACCTGGCCGCGATCCTTTGAATTTCTGTGGTATTAATTGTAATGTCTCATTTTTCACTGCTGATTTTATTTGAATCTTCTCTCTTTTTTTCTTAGTCGGCTAAAGATTTGTCAATTTTGTTTATCTTTTCAAAAAAATCAACATTTTGTTTCATTGATCTTTTGTGTTGCTTTCTTCATTTCAATTTCACTTAGTGCTGCTCTGATCTTTATTGTTTCTTTTCTTCTTCTAACTTCAGGTTTGGTTTGCCCTTGCTTTTATAGTTCTTTAAGATGCATCATTAAGTTGTTTATTGGAAGTTTTTCTACTTTTTTGATGTAGGTGCTTACAGGTTTATATTTTTCTTAATACTGCTTTTGTTTTATTCCATTATTTTTGGTATGTTGTATTTCCATTATCATTTGTTGCAAGACATTTTTCAATTTCCTTCCTAATCTCCTCATTGGCCCACTGTTCATTCAGTTGCATAGTGTTCAATTTCCATGTGTTTGTATAGTTTCCAAAATTCCTCTTGTTACTGATTTCTAGTTTTATTCCATTGTGGTTAGAGAAGACAGTTGCTATTATTTCAATTTCTGAATGTTTTAAGACTTGTTTTGTGGCCTAAGATATGGTCTATCCTTTAGAATGATCCATTTGCTGAGGAAAAGAATGTATATTCTGCAGCCATTAGATAAAATATTCTGTCAATGCATATTAGTTCCATTTGGTCTATAGTGCACATTATGTCTGATATTTCTTTGTTGATTTTCTGTTTGGATGATCTATGCAATGCTGAAAGTGGGGGTGTTGAAGTCTTCAGCTATTATTGTATTGGTATCTATCTCTCTAATATCTGCTTTGTATATCTGGGTGTTCCAGTGTTGGATGCACATATATTTACAACTGTTATATCCTCTTGATGAATTGACCCCTTTATTGTTATAAAATGACCTTCTTTATCTCTTTTTATAGTTTTTGTCTTGAAAACTATCTTTCAGTCTGTATGTGTCTTTATATGTGAAGTGTGTTTCTTATAGGCAAATTGTTGAATTTTGTTTTTTAAATCCATTCAACCACTCTATGTTTTTTGATTGGAGAGTTTAGTCCATTTGCTATCAATGTCATTGACAAGTAAGGACTTACTCCTGCCATTTTGTTATTTGTTTTCCGGTCTTTTCCTCCTTTTCTTCCCTTCTTCCTATCTTGCTTTTAGTGAAGCTGATTTTCTCTGGTGGTATGATTTAATTTCTTGCTTTTCACTTTTTGTGTATTCATTGTATGTTTTTTGATTTAAGGTTACCATGAGGCTTGCAAATAATATCTTATAACCCATTATTTTAAACTGATGATAACTTAACATGGATTGCATAAACAAACAAAACTAAGAAAAACGCCACACTTTAACTTTGTTCCTCCTTTTAAAAAAATTTTTTGTTGTTCCTATTTATACCTCATTGTACTGTCTTGTAAAGTTGTTGTAGTTATTATTTTTGATCAGTTCATCTTTTAGTCTTTCTACTTAAGATATGAGTATTTATACATCACAATGACCCTGTTATAATATTCTGTGTTTTTCTGTGTACTTACTATTACCAGTGAGTTTTGTACTTTGGACGATTTCTTTTTTTTTTTTTTTTTTTTTTTTTTCAGACGAAGTCTCGCTCTTGTCCCCCAGGCTGGAGTGCAATGGCGCGATCTCGGCTCACTGCAACCTCTGCCTCCCGGGTTCAAGGAATTCTCCTGCCTCAGCCTCCCGAGTAGCTGGGATTACAGGCGCCTGCCACCACGCCCGGCTAATTTTTGTATTTTAAGTAGAGATGGGGTTTCACCATGTTGGCCAGGCTGGTCTCGAACTCCTGACCTCAGGTGATCCACTCACCTCGGTCTCCCAAAGTGCTGGGATTACAGGTGTGAGCCACCGTGTGCGGCCTCAGGTAATTTCTTATTGCTCATTTTGCTCATTAACATCCTTTTTTTTTTTTTTTTCCAAATTGAGGAACTTTCTTTAGCATTTCTTGTAGGACAAGTCTGTTGTTGATGAAATCCCTCAGCTTTAGTTTGTCTAAGAAAGTCTTTATTTCTCCTTCATGTTTGAAGGATATTTTTGCCAGATATGCTAATCTAGAGTAAATGGTTTTTTTCCTTCACCACCTTAAATATGTCATACCACTTTCTGCTGGCCTATAGGGTTTCCAGTGAACAGTCTGCTGCCAGGAATATTAGAACTCTTTCTTTTCTTTTCTTTCTTTCTCTTTTTTCTTCTGCTTTTAGGATACTTTCTTTATCCTTGTCCTTTGGGAGTTTGATTATTAAATCCCTTTAGGAGTCTTCTTTGTGTTAAATCTGCTTGTTGTTCTATAATCATCTTATACTTGAATATTGATATCTTTTTCTAGGTTTGGAAAGTCCTCTGCTATTATTCCTTTGAAAAAACTTTCTAGCCTTATTTCTGTCTCTACCTCCTCTTTAAATTCAGTAACTCTTTGATTTGCCCTGTTAAGGCTATGTCCTAGGTCTTGTAGGTGTGCTTCATCCTTTTTTATTCTTTTCTTTTTTGTCTCTTTTGGCTGTGCATTTTCAAATAACCTGTCTCCAAGCTCACTAATTCTTCCTTCTTCTTGATCAGTTCTGCTGTTAAGAGACTCTGATTCATTCTACAATATGTCAATTGCATTTTTCAACTCTAGAATTTCTGCTTGATTCTTTTTAATTATTTAAATTTATTTGTTAATTTTATCTGATAGGATTCTGAATTCCTTCTGTTGAATTTATCTTGAATTTCTTTGTTTCTTCAACACACTATTTTGAATTCTCTGTCTGAAGGATTACATATCTCTGTCTTTCCGGGATTGGACCCTGGTGCCTTATTTAGTTTGTTTGGTGAGGCCATGTTTTCCTTGATTCTTGTGAATGTTTGTCGGTTTCTGAGCACTGAAGAGTTAGGTATTTATTGTAGTCTTTGCAGTGTAGGCTTGTTTGTACCCACCCCTGGAAGGGTTTCCAGGTATTCAAAGAGACTCGAGTATTGTGATCTAAGTTTTTGGTCACTGCAGCCATATCTGCATTAGGGGGGACCGCAAGCCCAGTAACACTGTGGTTCTTGCATATTCACAGAGGGACAATGTTGGTGGTCTCGGATAAAATCTGGAAGAATTCTCTGGATTATCACGCAGACACTCTTGTTTTTTTACTTCCTCCCAAACAAACACAGTTGCTGTATCTGTGCTGAGCTGCCTGGAGCTGGGGGAGGGGTGACACAAGCACCACTGTGATCACCACCGCTGGGACTGCACTAGGTCAGACCTGAAGCCAACATAGCACTGGATCTCACCCAAGGCCTGCTGTATCTACTCACTGGCTATTGCCTATGTTTGCTCAAGGCCCTAGGGCTCTATAGTCAGCAGGTGGCAAAGCCAGTTAGGCTTGTGTCCCTCCCTTCAGGGCAACGAGTTCCCCTGGACCCTAGGTGGGTCCAGAAATGCTGTCTAAGAGCCAGGGTCTGGGGTTGGAAACCTGAGATATGTACCTGGTGCTCTATTCTACTGCAGCTGAGCTGGCACCCAAACCACAAGACATAGTCTTTCCCATTCTTCCCTCTCCTTTCCCCAGGCACAGGAGTCTCTCCCCTCAGTCACCACCAGCACAGGCCCATGAGGAGTACTCCCACACTACCATTGATGTTCCCTTAAGGCCTAAAGGCTCTTCAGTCAGCTATAGTGAATGCTGCCAGGCCTGGGACTCACCCTTCAGGGAAGTGGGTTCCCTTCTGTCCCAGGGTAGGTCTAAAAATACCTGCCAAGAACCAAGGCCTGGAATCAGGAATCCCATGGGCCTACTACCTGGTGCTCTACCCCACTGTGGTTGAGCTGGTATCTAAGCTGCAAGACAAAGTCCCTATTACTCTTCCCTCTGCTTTTCGCAGGCAGAAGCAGTCTCTCCTTTTTGTCATCACAGCTGTGAATGTGCTGGGTCACACCGCAGGCCAGCACATCTGAGAGTCTCACCCAAGGCCCATGGTGTGTTCTACCTGGTTACCGCTGCTGATTATTCAGGACCCAAAGGCTCTTTAGTCAGCAGGTGGTGAATCATGCCAGGCCTGAGTCCTTCTCTTCAAGGCAGTGGATTCCCTTCTTCCCAGGGTGTGTCTAGAAATGCTGTCTGGGAGCTAGATGCGTTAGGACTCTGCCTGGTACCCTATCTTACTAAGACTGAACTGGTATCCAAGTCACAAGACAAAGTTGTCTTTACTGTTTCCTCTCCTCTCCTCAAACAGAAGGAAGGGGTCACTTCTGAAACTGCAAACTATGCTGCCTGGGATAGGGGGAGTGGTGGTGCAAGCATTCCCTTAGCTACCTTGGCTGTGCCTCACTAGGTGCATGTCCCTCCATGTCCACTGGCTCCAAGCCCAGCACAGCACTATGACTTGCCTAGGAGTTGCAGTCCTTGTCGCCTAGACTGCCTTTCAAGTTTCCTTAGAACCCCATGGCACTTTAGCCCATGGAGGTGAGGCTTGCAGAAACTCAGGTTCCGACCCCTGGGATGGGTGATTTCCCTCTGGCTAGGGCTCATCTCAGTGCTGCCTCTGTGAGTGTCAGCTGAGTTCTGCACAGTGTTGGCAGCACTAGTTCCAATACAACATCCTACAATTGCTGTGCTCTTCCTGACCCCCAAGCACACAGATTCTCTCTCTGTGCAAGAGATGGGGAAGGGGTGGTGTCAGCAATTTAAGACTGTCTTTCCTACCCTCTTCAGTGCCTCTTTCAGAGATGTGGAGTTAAAAACCAGGCACTGTGATCACTCACCTGATTTTTGGTTCTTAACGGAGGTGCTTTTTTCTGTAAATAGTTGTTGAATTTGGTGTTTTTGTGGGGAGAATGATCAGTGGAAGCATCTATTCAGTTATCTTGTCTTGCCTCCTCCAAAATATTTTTAAATTAAAGTATGCACATTGGTTTTTTTTTAGACATAATGCTATTGCACAGTTAATAGACTGCAGTATAATGTAAACATAACTTTTATGTGCACTGGGAAACCAAAAAATTCATGTGATTTCCCTTTATTGTAATATTTGCTCTATTGTGGTGATCTGGAACCAAACTTACAATATCTCTGAGGCATGCCTGTACTTAAAAATGGTTAATACAGAGCCTGGGCGAGATAGTCTTTACAAAAAATATAAACATCACCCAAGTGGGGTGGTGTGTGCCTATAGTCCTAGCTACTCAGGAGGCTGAGATGGGAGGATCTTCTGAGCCCAGGAGTTTGAGGCTGCAGTGAGCCATGATGTCACCACTACACTCCAGCCTGGGTGACAGAGTGAGATCTCTGTCTCAAAAAAAAGAAAAAAAAAAAAGAATATGGTTTAAAAAGGAAAGCAAATAAAGTCAAGTATATTAGCCTGTTTGTGCTGCTATAACAAAATCCCTGAGAGACTGGGCAATTTATAAACAATAGAAATTTATTTCCCACAGTTCTTGGACTTGGCTGGGAAGTCCAAGAAGATGTTGGCAAGATTGGTATTTGGTGGAGGGAGGGGAGTCGGGGGAGGAGAAAGGGATGGTTGGTTAATGAGTACAGAAAAAAAGAATGAATAAGGTCTAGTATTTGGTAGCACAGCAGGGTGACTATAGTTAATAATAATTTAATTTTACATTTAAAAATAACTAAAAGTATAATTGGATTGTTTGTAACACAAAGGATAAATGCTTGAGAGGTTAGATACCCCATTTTCTATGATGTGATTATTACGCATTGCATGCCTGTATCAAAATATCTCATGTATCTCATAAATATATACACCTACTATGTATCCACAAAAACTAAAAATAAGAAAATAAAAAGATTGATGTCTGTTGAGGGCTGCTTTATGCTTCCAATATGGTGCCTTGTTGCTGCATCCTCCGGAGGAGAGGAGCACTGTGTGAAGGTGGAAAGGCAGAACAGTCCCTTCAATCTTGAGCTCTTTAATAAGGTGCTAATACCATTCAAGAGGTTAAGATCATGACTTAATCACCTCCCAAATGCCACACCTCTTAATATTGCAGCATTAGGGATTAAGTTTCAACATGAATTTTGGATGAGATAACATTCAAAACGCAGCAATATCTTTTCTTATGTTTATGGTCTATTTGTATTTCCTTGCAGTAAAATGCTTATTTTTCTTTTGCCCATTTTTGTGTTATGTTGTTTATCTTTTGCTACTGATTTGTAGGCATTTTGTATCTATTTTGGATATTAATCTTGTATCAGTTGTATGTGTTGAAAAATATCTTCCCCAAGTTTATAGTTTGTTTTTTCACTTCCCCAGTGAAAAGATGTCTGAATTATAATATAGCTAAATTTGTACATCCTTTAATCAAGTTTATTTATGAATTCTCCCTTACCTCAAGGTTGTAAAGATATTACATTTTCTTCTAAAAGTTCAAATTTTTGCTTTTAACATTTAAGTTTTTAATCTTTATGGACTTGATTTTGGGTTATAGTGTGATATTCAATTTCTTTTATTTTTTCCCCAGGAGAATAACAGATAGTCCTCATAGCATCTAGTAAGTGTTTTCTCATTTAAGAAGGAAGCTGCAGTGCCACATCAAG
This sequence comes from Pan troglodytes, assembly GCF_028858775.2. Classification (NCBI taxonomy): domain Eukaryota; kingdom Metazoa; phylum Chordata; class Mammalia; order Primates; family Hominidae; genus Pan; species Pan troglodytes. The sequence goes on along the minus strand of NC_072406.2, from coordinate 104,028,469 downwards.
CTTCCATATAGACTCTATTTCATTCCACTGATTGATCTATAGATTCTTCCTCCTACACCATACTATCTTAATATTGCTTTATAATAAGTTTTCCTACCTGTTAGGGTAAATCTTCCACTATATTCTTCTTTGCTTTTCTTGAGATTTTGATCTTCCATATAAATTTTGGAATCAGAGGCTCAAGTTCTTTGAAAACCCCATTTGAATGCTGATGAGACTTGCACTGAATTTATAGTTCACTATTGTGATTTTAAAGATATTGAGTCCTCTCATCATTGAACATGGTATATCTCTTCATTTATTTTCTTCTTTAAAGAATTTCAGTAAAGTTTTACAGTTTCCTTCATACAGGTCTCACACATCCTTGTTTTATTGCTATAATAGTAAAAAAAAAAAAAAGTATGGCTTATCAAACCAGTGTAAAAAGATATTTTTGAAGCACTTTGATACATTTTAATTTGTACTGGATAGTAGATGATATTAAGGTGTTAGCATTAATTGGATTAGGTTATATGCTAAAATCATGTTCATTATGATAAAAATAAAAGGCCTTTATTAGAAACTCATATGCATTTACTGGTAAGGTGACATGACATTTGTTTAAAATAGTTCATATGACATAATGTCACTATTTTTAGTTTTAAGTTGTTCATTAAAAAAGTTAAGGGAGATGAAAGAAGAATGGCCAAGTGTTGATAATTGTTGAAGTGAAGCTGGGTAATGGGTATGTGAGAGTTCATTATGCTATTCTCCCAATTTTTGTGTATATTTGAAAAGTTGTATAATAAAGACTTTAATATTATATTTTTGAATTATTTTTGCTGAGGTGTAGAGATTATATATATGGAAGGGAAGGGATTGTTTTATTGATATGTACATATATATATATAGAGAGAGAGAAAGAACCATTTTGCCAAACTCTCTCATTGTTTCCAATAATTTGTCTATTGTTTTGGGTGTTCTAGATAGTCTTATCATCTGTGAATGTGAATATGTGGAAAAAATTTATCCTTTTCCAACCCTAGGCCTTGCTGGGTTGGCTAAGACCTCAAATATAATATTGAGTAAAAGTATTAATGTTGGGCATGCTTGTCATGTTCTGGTTTTTTAAAAGACAGCTAAGTTTCACTACTAAGAATGATGTTTTTCTTTTTTTTTTCTGTTTTCTTTTTGCTATACCGAGACCCTCACTCTGTTGCCCAAGCTGGAGTGTAGTGGTGCTATCATAGCTCACTGCAGCTTTGAACTCCTGGGCTTAAGTGATCCTTCTATTTCAGCCTCCCTAGCAGCTGGGACTACAGGCATGTGCCACTATGCCCGGGTATGATGTTTTAAAAAAAATTAGCTTTGGTAATGTTTTAGTAGTTATGAAAAGATGTTGAAGCATAATCAGATGTTGAATTTTATTAAATGCTTTTCTTCTTTTTCTTGTTTTTGTTTGTTTGTTTGTGTTTTTTTACGATGGATTCTTGCTCTGTCACCCAGGCTGGAGAGAGCAGTGGCGCCATCTTGGCCCACTGCAACCTCCGCCTCCTGGGTTCAAGCAATTCTCCCCTGCCTCAGCCTTCTGAGTAGCTGGGATTACAGGTGTGTGCCACCATGCCTGGCTAATTTTTGTATTTTTAGTAGAGATGAGGTTTAACCATGTTGGTCAGGCTGCTCTTGACCTCCTGACCTCGCGGTCTGCCCGCCTTGGCCTCCCAAAGTGCTGGGATTACAGGCGTGAGCCATCGTGTCCAGCCTAAATGCTTTTTTCTACACTTACTGAGATGTGTTTTTTTTTTGTTCTGTTCACATAATCAATTATGTTTATGGATTTTCTAATGTCAAACCAATCAATAATTTAAACTTTTTCCACAAAGTAAACAATGCGCCCAAAGAATCATTCAGAAAAATTCTACCGAACTGTCATTGAATAGATTATTCCAATCTTGTTCAAACTTCCAGAGACTAGAAAAAGAGGAAATACTCCCTAAGTCTATGAAGTTAGTATAACCAAAGCAGACAAAGAAAGAAACAAGAAAGAGAAATTACAGGCCAATTTCACTCATGAACATAGGTGTAAAATTCCTGAATGGAATACTAGCTAACAGAATCCAGAAAAGATTGTGTGGAACCAGTGGGTGCTTGCAGCAAACACCCCAAACAAACAAACATACAACAAATAACTCCAGGGGTACTTATACATATAATTAAAGCAACTATAGGACTGACTCTGACAAGTAGTTTTCTTAACTTTAAACAGAATACTTTCCCTTGGCAACATTTATTTTTCTCTTCATTATAAAGGGAATTGAACAGCTTGGACTTGGAGACAGTGAGTTAAAACAGAAATAAGAAGGCGGCAGAAAAAGACTACCAGATTGAAATGTGTTGGATATTCATATCCACCCAGCACCTCAGAATGTGGCCATGGAGGATGGAGACAGAGATTGGAGTGACGCATCTTCAAGCCTAGGAACACTAAGGATTGCTGGTAATCACCAGAAGCTGGAAGAGGCAAGAAAGTGTCCTTTCCTAGAGCCTTCAGAGAGAGCGCAGCCTTGCCAACACCTTGATTATACGCTTCAAGCTTCTAGAATTGTGAGAGAATAAATTTCTGTTGTTATAAACCACCTAGTTTGTGGTCTTTTGTTATGGCAGCCCTGGGAAACTAATAAACATGATAGTACTGGGAAGTGAGATGCTGCTGTAGCAAATACCTAAAAATGTGGAAGTGGCTTTGGAACTGGGTAGTGGGTAGAGGCTGGGAGAATTTTTAGGTGCATGCCAGAAAAAGCCTGGGTTGCCTTGAAGAGACTGTTGGTAGAAATACTGAAGTTTAAGGGGCTTCTAGTTAGGGCTCAGAAAGAAGGAAGGAGAGCTATGGAGAGAGCTTCTATTGTGTTAAGGCATATATATATATATTACCACTAAAAGAATGTTTCTAGAAATATGAGCAATAAAGGTGCTTCTGGTGAAGTCCCAGATATAAATGGGGAACATATTCTTGGCCACTAGAGAAAAGGCAATCCTTGTCATAAAGTGGCAGAAAACTTGGCTGAATTATGCTCTACTGTTCGGTGAAAAGTAGAACTTGTGAAAGAAGAACTTGGATATTTGGATTAGGAGATTTCCAGGCAAAGTATGAAAGGTGCAGCCAGATTTCTCTTTGCTGCTTACAGTAAAATGAGAGAAGAAAGAGATACATTGAGAAATGCACTGTTAAGGAAAAAGAAACCAAGAGTTGATCATTTGGAAGATTCTTATGCTATCCAAATAGCATGCTATGAAAAAAGGGCTAAGGTGTAGCTGGACAGCTGTTTGCGATAGACATTAGGTGTGTGATTTAGGGATCCAGTCAACCATCTCAGTAACAGCCTGCAATAAAGATGGGGTTATCCAGGAAGGACCCATGGAGCACCTTCATGTCTAACAATGTAAGACTCCTTGACATTCATGAAAGACTTACAAGGTTTTTGAGAATTTTATACCAGCAGAAACACTGCCAGCCTGGACTGAAAGGGACAGAGACAAGACAAAATGAAGGAGGAATGACTTTTGAGGGCAGAGCCATGAAGCAGAGGTCAGAGAGAAAGGAGTTCCTACCTCAGAGAGCCCAGAGGACATAGCATCAAGCCACAAAGGATTACTCTTAGGCTTTGAAACCTGAGGGAATTTGCACTGCTGCGTTGTGAACTTGCTATAGACAAGTAAGTCCTTCATTTCTTCCAATTTTTTAGTTTAGGAATGGGAATGCCTGGCCTATGCCTGTTCCATCAGTGTATTTTGGAAGCAGGGAACTTGTTTTCTAGTTTCACAAATCTGTGGATGGAGAATAATTTTGCCCTGGGATGGACCATACCCAGAGTTTCACCCATACTTGGTTTAGATTATATAGATAATGATATTTGGAACTTTACTGGTGGATGTTTAGGGGAGATTTTGAATTTAGAGCTAATCCTGGAATGGGTTAAGACTTTTGAGGATATGGGGATGGGGTGAATGTATTTTGTGCCTGGGATGGGTGTGAGTTTTGGGGAAGCAGAGGGCAAACTTTACTGGGTTGAATGGCGTCCCTCCCAAATTCATATCCACCTGGAACCTCAGAATGGGACCTTATTTGCAAATCAGATCTTTGCAAACGTAATTAAGATGTATATTAAGATGAAGTCATATCAGATTAGGGTGGGCCCTAAATGTAATCACTGCATTTAGTGATTACATTAAAGGAAGAGGAGAGGGCACACAGGGAGAAACTCATGTGAGGATTGCTGGCAACCAGTAGAAGCTAGAATAGGCAAGGAAGAATTCTGCCATAAAGTGTTTCAGACAGAGCATGGCCCTGCTGACACCTTGATTGGAACTTTTCATTGCCATAAATGTGAGAGAATGAATTTCTGTTGTTATAAACCACCAGGTTTATGGCACTTTGTTACAGCAGCCTTGGGAAGCTAATAACACTGTTAGTTGTAGGAAACACTTGTCAAACATAGGAACCTGTAGGATTGAAAGCTCATCAAAGGCTCACAAGAAAACAACAGTCTAGGCAAGTGGATTAAATGAACAAGTATTAAGGGAATTAAAGAGGTTTCTAAGTGACTTCTACTCATGTGTGATGTTGTAGGAGTTTGGAAATAACACAACTGTACAACTGATTTAATGAGGAAGCTTTGGTTTGGCATTTAACTTGCTACCTAATGGGAACTGATTACATGTCTATTTATTTTTTCATCATTTGTATTCCTTTAAGTTTTCTTGATAAACAAGGATGATATCTTTTATTTTCAATGGCTAGGGTACTTTTAGCTATTTTATGTTCTTGGAAGAAATTCTAGCATGTTTTGTTATTGCTAAAGCTGATATAGAAATACATTCTGATGATACTTTGTAAAAACTTTCATATTTATTTATTTTCACAAAATGTTGCTATAAACTTGAAAAATAGAGGTGAGCAGAAAGGAAATATAGAGCAACAAAGGTTAAGATACACGAACATACATTAACGTTTGTGTCACAGCATGTTGCTTCAGGAAGAAGAGGTGGAGATACAGTTGAAGAAGAGATGGAGACTAGTGTGCAGGCCATTTATTAGGCAGTGGTCTTGGGATCAGCACTTGTGGAAGGGAGGGAAAGAAAGCAGAATTGGGTAGAGGGAGAAGTTGAAATGTAATCAATTAATCAACCTGATGACAAGCTCTGGATCTGGGATGGCCCTTCAAAATTGTCCCTAGCTGAAGCAAGAACAGGCACCTCTCAATCATTGTATATGAGCTACTCTTGGAAGGAGGTATCATCTTGGACCTCCAGTTTTCTTTTGCCACAGCAATCCCCAAAGAGGACTGAGAGCTGAGGAGTGTCTTCCTGCAGCACTTTAGCAGCTGGGGGAACAAATCTTCCATTCCTGAAGAAGAAATCTGGGTGGCATATTGCAGCATCTATCACATGTAGATACAGAAAATTGAGTCAGTCATAGCCCTCAATTGATGGCACTTTATCACTATTGTTTCTGCAATATCCCCTTTCTTTTCTTTTTTTTCCCATTCAATTGACTCCCAGACCCATTCTTCTTCCCTGACATGTTTGGTATATACCCTTGGATATGTGTGTATCTTTGAAAAATATATAATACTGTTTTGTGTATTTATGTGTTTAAATTTACATCAGTGGTATTGTGCTATAGTTTTTTTCCCCATTTTCTTTCAAAATTACATCAACGATATTGTACTACTGCTATCTGTAATTCTGCTCGTTGCTTTTTTCGATCAACACTATGTTCTTGAGGTTTATCCGTCTCATTGTACATTCATCTAGTACATTGCTTCCAGATGCTTCATTTTTATTTACCTATCTTTTTGTTTTGTTTTGTTTTTGTTTTTTTCCTAGGCTCTGGGGTGTTTTTATATTTACCTATCTTTTTAAGTGATGAATACCAAAGTTAACCCCAACTACCATAACCAATGTTTGTACATGTTCCCTCTAGGTGAAAAGCTTTTAAAAACTGGTATTTCTGGTTTAAAGTGTATTCATGTATTAAGCTAACTGCTATAACTCCTGAAATATCAGTGGCTTAACATAATAACAATTTCCCACTCACATAAAGTCCAACTGTCAGCAGGGGCTGGGGCACACTCCATGCAGTCATTCAGGAACCTAGGCTGGTGGAAGCTCTGCCATCTTTTGCTGTGGTTTTAGGTGTCACTATCCAGCCAACTATGAGGAGAGAAAGTGAAGGAATGATTGGTGGATTTTTACAAGCCAAGCCTGAAAGTGGTGTATAATCATCACTCTTTCCACATTCCATAGGCTGAAAGTCATAAAATTGCACCTCACCAAAACAGAGGCTGGGAAATATGGTCTAGCTGAGCGTCTAGGAGAAAAAAAATAGGTTTGCTGAATGTCTGGCCAATTTCTGCCATAGTTCACTCTTCTGGTAAATAGCATCGGTTTTACTCTTCTTCCCACACATAAGATACACCTTATCTTAAGAGTGACTGCTCAAAGTATCAGTCAGTGCATCCAATTCAAGTTCTAGGATTTCCTAGTGATACACAGTTATTTCAGTCATAGAAGTGGCTTCTTGTGGTCAAGCCACCCATGAACTAAAGAGATAAATTATTTGCACCTATTCTCATTCTTACTTCCACATACCTAATACATTCATTAGGGACAGGGCTAGATGGCTACAATTAAGAATTCTTAACTTGAAAAGAAAAATAATGGGAGACACATAGTAACTGCTGGTTCATTACAATGATAAAATCCTCTGAGGCATGCATTGTGAATTCCTCTTAACTGGGGTGTGGGCTAATTTGTAATTAGAGCTGGGTTCTACTCCCTTTGAGGCATTCCCTTATCCACTGTTTTTCATGGTTCTTGGGTTTTTCCTGCCGGATGTTCTTCCTTGTCTATTTTTCATGGCCATACCTGAAGAGGTTGTTGAGGAATATGTCCTTGGAGACTGCACAGCTTTCTGAGCCTGCTTTCAGCTATGCAAATTTCAGAACCTGACTTTTTTGTTTTGTTTTGTTTTTTGAGACAGAGTTTCCCTCTGTCACCCAGGCTGGAGTGCAGTGGTGTGATCTTGGCTAACTGCAACCTCCGCCTCTGGGGCTCAACCGGATTTTGTGCCTCAGCCTCCCAAGTGGCTGGGATTACAGGCATGTGCCACCATGGCCAGCTAATTTTTGTATTTTTAGTATAGATGGGGTTTTGCCATGTTGGCCAGGCTGGTCTCAAACTCCTGGCCTCAAGTGATCCGCCCGCCCTGGCCTCCCAAAGTGCTGGGATTACAGACGTAAGCCACCATGCCTGGCCTGTGTTTTTTGTTGTTGTTGTTGTTTGCTTTTTTGTGACAGGGTCTCACTATGTTGTCCAGGTTGGTCTTGAACTCTTGGCCTTAAGCAATTCTTCTACCTCTTTCTCCCAAAGTGTTAGGATTACAAGAAGGTCATTTTAAGACTAGACTAGTCAAAAAAATTTTTTTTAGTCCAGATTCTGTTGTTGACTCCATTTGTTAGTTTTTGTTTTTGGCAAAATAATTCCTTCAAAAACTTAATAGAGTTCTGATCAATTTACTTCTAGTCAATTCCATATGTCTGTAACCACACCTAAATTATTTGATAAATGTAATTCTAAAACCTGATTCATTTTTGCTTTCTTGCCACCATGCTTTTCTTAATGGCAGCTTCTGATCGTTGCATTATATTCGATCATATGCTTATATAGTTTCCTTATCCATTACTTTATAAAAGGACATGTAAGTTTTCTCCAACTCTTAGTTACCACAAACAACTGCAATGAATATCTTGTGTATGTCTCCTTGTATATCTCTACAACTGTTCTTTGGGGTAAAAACTCATTAGAGGAAGTGCTACATCATAACATTTACACGTATTTAATGCTATTAAATACTGCCTATTTAATGTTATTAAATACTGCCATACTGTTCTCCAAAATGGCAGCACCATTCCATCCAACCATAAGACAGTTTTCTAGTATCCCCACCTGCACTTAGTATTATTTAATAACATAGTAAGTGTAAGATGGTCTCTTATTGTCTTAAATCACTGTGTGGATATGTCAGTCCTCCCCTGACTAATCAATAAAAGCAATTCTAATTAAAATTTTAGAATTTTTGAGGAAATCAAACTTTTTCTAATATTTATATAGAATAATTAAGGAGTAAAAATTAGGAAAGTCAATTTTATAAAAAAGGGCAGAGAAAGGAGCCTAATCTACAAGACATGAAAGTATATTATGGAGTTATAATAATTAAAACTTATGTTTTTGTCAGAGGAACAGGAAACTAGACCGTTGGAACAGAATTTACTTATTTATTTTTTTGAGACAGGATCTCACTCTGTTGCTAAGGCTTGAGTGCAGTGATGCGAACTTGGCTCACTGTAGCTTCAACCTCCTAGGCTCAAGTGGTCTCCCACTTCAGCCTCCCAAGTAGCTGGGACTATAGGCACGTGCCACCATGCCTGTCTAATTTTTTTGTGGAGATAAGGTCTCACTATGTTGCCCAGGCTGTTCTCGAACTGCTTAGCTCAAGCTATCCTCCTGCCTAGTTCTCCCAAAGTGGTGGGATTACAGGCGTGAGCCACTGAGCCCAACCCTGGAACAGAATTTAAAACTCAAATAGACCCATGGGTATATGAAAATTTTGTAAATAATAACAATAATAATGTGGAAGGTAATATTATTTGTTTACAATCTTCCTTCCTGGCCCCTGCCATACTTTCATTATGGACAAGCTTCCTGGACCTAAATGTTTATCTCTCCCTCCCCACTCACTCTATACAAAAATAAACTCAAATGGATCAAAGACTGTATGGCAGGTACACCTGGCAGCAATAACTTAAGCATACCTTAAGAATAACCCTATGGTTTAAGAATGTATGTTCAGACTTCTGAGCTAAGGAACCTGGGAACAGCCAACCCACAGATTCATTCCTTATCTGTGAGGAACATCTGAACCCTCTGGGATATCCTGTGGAACTCAGGTAGCGTAGGGGATCAAGGTACTTTGTTTTGGGTTAAATGAAGGTTGCCAGGTGGAGATTGCTAGGGGAAGGGTGCTACGTGAAAATGCTATATACACTGCATGCTTTTTATAAGCAGTTGTGGTTCTCCTGCCCAGTCCATGGCCACCGGACTGCCCTGTATATAAGTCTTCTCAATAAGCCCTATGTCTTGTTCACTGGCTCTGGGCCTCTTCTTCAGTCTCTGTTGACTGAAGTCAGTAAGGGTCTGGCATGACAAAGACTTAAATATGAGACCAAAACTATAAAACTAGCTAGATAAGAGGAAAAAGTTCTAGTGTTCTATGGTACTGTAGGATGACTATAGTTAACAATAATGTATTACATAGTTTCAAATATCTAGAAGAAGGATCTTGAATGTTCCCAGCACAAAGAAATGATAAATGTTTGAAATGATGGATATGCTAATTACCCTGATCTGATCACTATACTTTGTATGTATCAAAACATCACTGTAGGCTGAGGTGGACGGATTGCTTCAGCCCAGGAATTTGAGACCAGCCTGGGCAACATGGTGAAACTCCATCTCTATTAAAACTGCAAAAATTAGCCAGGTGTGGTGGCACGTGCATGTAGTCCCAACTACTTAGTCCCAACTACTCCAGAGGCTGAGGTGGGAGGATGGCTTGAGCCTGGGAGGCAGAGGTTGCAATGGGCCAAGATCATGCCACTGCACTCCAGCCTGGGGGATAGAGCCAGACCTTGTGCTGAAAACAAACAAACAAATAAACAAACAATCACTATGTACCCCATAAATATGTATAATGATTATGTATCAATTAAAATACATAAAAGATAGAGCTTATGAAAGGAAATTGAATTGAGAACTAGGGATTTGAGATTAAGGAAAAAGCTAATAATTACATTAAAAAATTTAAAAAGTGGGGTTTAACATGGATAAATGATGATAGCTTGCTAAGAAATTAATATTATCAACTCAATTCTGTACATCTGAGGTAAAAAAAGCCTCTGCTAGTAATTCACTGAACTATACCACTTTTGGAAAGAATTCCACTTTTATAGTTTGATTAAGTCGTCTATACCAACATAAAATAAATTTAACATTTTTGCTTCAATCTTGAATAAAATTTGTTTTCAATGTATTTTATTAATTGTACGTTTTGTTTTTTATTTTGCATATTTATTTTTCTCATTCATTTCTTGATAAAGTAGTCCAATGACATATTCTTTTGTTAATTTAAATTCATGTTTTCCCATAGGGCACACTAATTACTATACAGTTTGGATTTAAAGTCCATGATATACCTGATGAAAAAAACGAGAAACTCTCTTATTTAGCAGTCTAACTTCCTGAACATAATCAATAGCTTCATCGAAAGGGAAGATCTAAACTCTGTGGTTAGGACTTCTACTTTTAGCCAGGCAGAGTAACTTATGGCAGAAAAATGCACCCTTTAAGAAAAAGTATAAAAATTGGATTTAAAAAAACCCAAAAGCTCTTTATGGGTATTGGGAAGCTGCTAAGGCAATGCAGAACTTGAGAGGTCAAGATTCTGGAGAGATGAGAACCATGGAGAGCTGAAAGGACATTCTGCAGCAATGTTTTACCATGGGGAGTTTCACAATTCTGGGCTCAAGGAATGTCGCTGAAAACCCAGTAAAGGGCCTGGGGAAAGGGCTTTTGCTGGAAGGCAGAGTAGCCATCAGAGCATTTGTCAATCCTGTGGGTGTGAAGAAATACATATTGTAGACTGGAGGGACAGAAAGCTGGGCCCAGCAATTGACCATTTTTTTTGTTTGTTTTTTGAGACAGGGTTTCCCTGTTGCCCAGGGTGGAGTGCATTGACACAATCACAGCTCACTGCAGCCTCAATCTCCGGACTCAAGTGATCCTCCCAATTCAGCCTCCTAAGTAGCTGGGACTACAGGCACATGTCACCATGCCTGAATAATTGTTTTATTATCATTATTATTTTTTGTAGAGACGGGGTCTCCTTATGTTGCCCAGGCTGGTCTCAAACTCCTGAGTTCAAGAAATCGTCACACTTTATGCTGGGATTACAGGATTGAGCCACCATGCCCAGCAAGGTGGTTTTGTTTTGTTTGTTTTTGTTTTTTTTCCATTTTGCTGAATTCTGAAGCTGTAAAATTCAGGAACCTAAGAAGCCAGGCAAAGCAGAATGGAGTTCCTGGCAGTTGCACATGGCTGAGGAGTCAAGGATTAGAGTTCAGAATGTGACATGGGGGCTGGAACCTGGAGAAGTCCCAGGCTTTTAGTTGGAACTTAAGCAGCTATGCTCTAGAGTGGTAGTAATACAAAGGTAGAAAGAGGCTGTGTGCAGTGGCTCACACCTGTAATTCCAGCAATTTGGGAGGCTGAGGTGCTTGAGGCCAGGAGTTTGAGACCAGTCTGGGCAATGAAGTGAGACCCTGTCTCTACAAAATATGCATAAAAAAATTTAGCTGGACATGGTGGCATGCACCTGTAGTCCTAGCCACTTGGGAACCTGAAGTGGGAGGATTGCTTGAGCCTAGGAGTCTGAGCCTTCAGTGAGCTAGGATTGTGCCACCGCACTCCAGCTTGGGCAACAGAGTGTCTCTAAAATAAATAAATAAATAAATAAAGAGGTGGAAAAAGCCTTAGTAAAACTGCAGCCTAACTTTGAGTTAGCTCAGTTCCTGATTGAATTGAAGTGGCTGGTTCTAATTCTACCTACCTATCAGAGGAAAGGGTGAGCCCTCTCTGGAGATTCCTTCATCATCCAAAACTTCTGTAATTTTTCAGAGAGTATCTGACTGTCAATCAAAAAGTATCAGGCATACCAAGAAATAGGACAAAATGACAGAGAAAGAGAGAGAGGCAGAGAGCAAGAGAGAGGGGGAGAGAAATCAGACAGGTGATCCAGAATTATAGCTGTCAACAAATATTTTAATATGACTATAATAAATGTATTCAAGAAAATAGAGAAAAATATGGAGAAAATAGATTAAGAAAAAAAAAAGAATTTCACCAGGGACAAATGGGACATAATGAACAGGTCTGACATATATGTAACTGGGGTCCCAGCAGACTAGGAAAAACTGGGAAAGAAAATGTTCTAAGATGGAAAAAGAAAGTGCAAAAAAAAAAAAAATGAAGAGTAATGAAAGAGTTAAATATATGGGTATATATGAATGTATTTTGACTGTATAAAGCAACAATAGTAATGCTGTTTAAAATTTAAAACATACAGAATTTCACCAGGTCTGGTGGCTTATGCTTGTAATCCCAGCACTTTGGGAGGATGAGGTGAGATGATCTCTCAAGGCCAGTTCAAAACCTGCCTGGGCAACATAGTGAGACCCATCTCTACAAAAATTAATTGGGCATGGTGGTGTATGCCTGTAGTTCTAGCTACTCAGGAGGCTGAGATGGAAGGATCACTTGAGCCCAGGAGTTTGAGGCTGCAGTGATTCATGATCGTGCCACTGCACTCCAGCAGCCTGGGCAACAGAGCAAGACACTGTCTCAAAAAAAGGAAAACAAAAGGAAAAATTTAAAAAATGTAAAATATATAAAATTGAGTATACAATAACAACAAAACAAAAGACAAGATATGGTAAATGGAGTTAAAGTGTTCTAAAGTACTAGCATTGTCAGGGAAGTGGTAAAAAAATTTTTTTAGGCTGTGTTATGGTTAAATTGTGTCCTCCCCAAAAGGTATGTTGAAGTCCTAACCCCAGTACTTCAGAATGTGACCTTATTTGGAAACAGGGTCATTTCCAATGTAATTAAACTAGAGATGAGGGCATACTGGAGTAGAATGACACCATAGAGTAGAAAACAGCCATGTGAGGACAAGAGATACAGAGAGAATACCATGGGAAGATGGAGGCAGAGATTAGATTGGAGTGATGCACCTACAAGTCAAGTGTATTAGTCAGGGTTCTCTAGCGGGACAGAACTAATAGGATAGATGTATATATAAAAAGGAGTATATTAAGGAGTATTTACTCACATGATCACAAGGTCCCACAACAGGCTGTCTGCAAGCTGAGGAGAAAGGAAGCCAGTCTGAGTTCCAAAGCTCAAGAACCTGGAGCCTGATGTTTGAGGGCAGGAAGCATCCAGCACAGGAGAAAGATGTAGGCTGGGAGGCTAAGCCAGTCTAATCTCTACATTCTTCTGCCTGCTTTTTATTCTGGCCACACTGGCAGCTGATTAGATTGTGCCTGCCCAGATTAAGGGTGGGTCTGCCTTTCCCAGTCCACTGACTCAAATGTTAATCTCCTTTGGCAACACCCACACAGACACACCAGGAGCAGTATTTTGCATCCTTTAATCCAATCGAGTTGACACTCATTATTAACCATCACACCAAGGAATGCCAAAGATTGCTGGCTGTCATCAGAAGCTAGGAGAGAAGCATGGAACAGGCTGTTTCTCAGAGCCCTCAGAAGGAACTAAACCTGCTCACATCTTGATTTTGGACTTCTAGTCTCCAGAACTTTAACATTTTTGTTGTTATAAGCCACTTAGTTTGAGGTAATTTGTTATGACAGCCCTAGAAAAATAATATAGACTGTAATAAATTGCAATATTTAGGCTAATCACCAAAAGAACAACTAAAAAAGTAAAAGGAATTAATAGATGAAAAATAGAATAATATTGCATTATTTAATTAAATCCAAAGGAAAGTAAGAAATGAGAGAAAAAAACTCAGTTGGGTGAGATATATAACAAGTAGTAAAATGGTAGACATATTAGTAATGATATTTTATATTTCTTATTATATTGTATTAAATGTAAATGGACTGAACAATCCAATTAAAAGATTGTCAGAAATTGGATAGGAAACAAAACTCTGCTATAGCTGCTTGTAAGAAACATAGCTTGATATAAGAACATAGACAGTATAAAGTAAATGGATTAAAAAGTATATCATGCAAATTCCAGTCAAAAGAAAATGAATGTAGCTATATAAATATAAACAAGAACATTTTAAGGCAGGAAATATTACTAGAAATAGAGAAACATTTAATGATTTTGAACAGGTGTGCTATAGATTGGATGTTTCTGTTCCCCCCTCAAATTCCTCTATCGAAGCCCTAATCCCCATTGTGATGGTATATGGAAGTGGGGCCTTTGGGAGGTAGTTCATGAGGTTGGAAAGTGGAGTCTCATGATGGGATTAGTGCACTTATAATAAGAGACATGAGAGAGATGATCTCTGTCTCTGCCATGTGAGGATAAAAAAAAAAGCAGCCATATGCAAATAAGAAAGAAGGCCTTCACAGACAATGAATGTGCTGGTACCTTGATCTTGGATCTCCTAACATCCAAAGCTGTGAGAAATAAATGTTGAATGTTTAAGTCATTCAGTCTAGGGTATTTTGTTATAGCTGCCCAAACTGAGTAAGACAGGGTGAATCCTTTAGAAAGATATAACAATTTTATACCTATATACACCCAGTAAATGGTTTTAAAGTATATGAAGCAAAAATCTTACAGAACCAGGAGAAATAGGAAAATCCACAGTCATTGTGGGATGCTTTCACATAGCTCTCTCAAAAGCTGGTAGAACAAGCAGACAAAACATTAGCAAGTATATAGAAGATCTGAACAATATGATTAACAAAATTTAACCTAACACACTATGTAGAACATTACAGCCAACAACAACAGAATATGCATTCAATTCAAGTGTACGTGGAACATTTATTAAAATTGACCATATGCTGAGCCATAAAGTATACATAAAGTTTTCAAAGGTTTAAAACCATACAGATTGTGTTCTCTGAAACAGTGAAATCCAGCTAGACATCAATGACAGTTAACTGGAAAACCCTCAACTGTTATTAAATTAAGCAATATAATTCTAAATACATTAGAGCTCAAATAAGAACTTGGAAACTAGATAGTATTTTGAATTGAATAATAACGAAAATATAACATTAAAACGCATAGCTTCTACTAAAGCTGTGCTTATAGAGAATTTTACAGTTTTAAAATGCATACTATTAGAAAATAAGGAAGGTTGGCCGGGTGTGGTGGCTCACGCCTGTAATCCCAGCTCTTTGGGAGGCCGAGGTGGTTAGATCACGAGGTCAGGAGATTGAGACCATCCTGGCTAACATGGTGAAACCCCGTCTCCACTAAAAAATACAAAAAAATTAGCAGGGCTTGGTGGCGGGTGCCTGTAGTCCCAGCTAGTCGGGAGGCTGAGGCAGGAGAATGGCGTGAACCTGGGAGGCAGAGCTTGCAGTGAGCTGACGTCACACCACTGCACTCCAGCCTGCGCAACAGAGCGAGACCCTGTCTCAAAAAAAAAAAAAAAAAAAAAAAAAAAAAGAGAAAGAAAAGGAAAAAGAAAAAGAAAAAAAGAAAAAAAAATTTATCTAAAAGAAACCTAGGAAAAACCCAGCAAAATAAATCTACAAAAGTAGAAGGAAGTAAATAATAAATGTAAGAAAAGAAATTAATTCAATAGCAAACAAGTGCACAATAGAGAGAACCAACACAACCAAAAGTGGGATCTTGGAAAATAATAATAAATTTGACAGGCCTCTAGCAAATAAATCAAAGGGAAAGAGAGAAAGAGGGAGATAGCATGAGCAAATGAGAGCAAGCAAGCACACAATTCCAACATCAGAAATGAAAAATGGACATTTCTACAGATTTTGTAGGCATGAGAAATATAAAAAGATGATATTAAACACAACCTGCCAATGTTGTATAGACTCAAAGCTACTAAATAAGTTGCTTCTGTAATTTAAAACCTTCCCATAAAGAAGTATTCAGGCCCAGATAACCTTATGGGTGAATTCTTTCAAATATTTAAGGAAGAGGCAACACTAATCTTACACAACTTCCTTAGAGAATATAAAAAGGTAAAATACTCCCAACTAATTTTAAGAGGCTAGCATTACCTTAGGACCAAAGTTTGAAAATGACATTTAAGAAATGAAAATTATACGCCAATCTCTTTCAAAACCAGAAATGGAAGAATTCTAAACAAAATGTTAGCAAATTGAATTTATCAATGTATAAAAATACAATAATCATGACCAAATTGGCTTTTGTTGAGGTTGGTTTGACATTTGAAAATTAATCAGTGTAACTCATCACATTAACAGAAAAAATGAGAAAATCATATGACCTACTTATTGGATACAGAAAAAGCATTTGATGAGGCAAAGAATAGTTGTGATAAAAACTCTTAGCAAACTAAGAATGGAAAGAATTTCTTTTATCTGAGAAGGAGTATTTACAGAAAAACCTAAAGAAAATATAATAGTGAAGAGTAAAGTATTTAAAGACATCCCTTTGAGATGGGCAATGAGACAAAGTTCTCTTCTATCATCATTTCTACTCAACATTTTATTGGAGGTCCTATCCAGTCCAAAAAGGCAAGAAAAGGAAGAAGGAAGCTCACATCAGCTCAGATGACATGAGTGTGTATGTAGAAAATCAAGAGTTCATGAGCTATTAAAATTAATAACTGACTTTAAGCAAGGCTGCGAGATACGTGATCAAAATAAAAAAAGTAATTTGTATTTTATATACCAGAAACAAACATTTGCAAGTGAAAATTAAAAAGATAAAATGTACAGTTGCATCAAAACCATCAAATAACTAGGAATAAATATAATAAAACATGGGCAAGATCACGTCAAAAAATTACAAATTATTATTGAGATAAATTAAAGATAACCAAATTAGTAGAGGGATATAGCAAGAATTGGAAAACCCAGTATTGTAAAGATGTTTGTATCAGTCAGGTTTCAATCAGAGAGGCAGAACCACTAAGATAAGATAAACAAATAAATACACTTACGCATCTCATAACAAAGTTTTGGTCAATGACAGACTGCATATACAATGTTATAATGGAGCTGAAAACTTTATGCTGCCTAGTGGTGCTGTAGCAGTGGTAATAGCGTAGAGCAAGCATATGCTCTTTAAATATGTTTACATACACAAATATCATTGTGTTACCAATTCCCTGGAGTATTCAGTACAGTAACATACTGTACAGCTTTGTCGCCTAGGAGCAATAGGCTATACCATATAACCTAGCTGTGGAGTAGGCTGTACCATCTAGGTTTGCGTAAGTACACTCTATGATATTTAAACAATGAAGAAATTGCTTAATGACACATTTCTTAGAATGTATCGTCATCATTAAGCAACTCATGACTGTACACACATAAATGCAATGTGCGCACACACACTATATATATATATATATACATAAATATAAACACACGCATATGTATGTATGATTTGTTATAGGAATTTAACCTTGCACAATATAGGAGCTGGTAAAACAGCCTCTATAAGGCTGTTGTCTCTGTGTCCAATGCTGGACCTTGAAATCTGTATGACAGACAGTTGAGAAGGAAAGAAGGATATTAGGGGGTAGAACAGAGGCAGAACCTGGATCAGCTTAAGTCTCATTGCCTCTAACCTTGGTGATGTGGGTGTCCAGCAGGAGAAACTAGTGCCACTTGCTAAGGAGTTGGAGGGGTTGAAAGAGGATTCAGAGTAATTTGGAGCAATTACAACCTGACTGTTGTTTCCACACCGACAAAGGTAAGCCAAGAGATTAGCTACAATGTACATGAGCTATAACAACGCCTGCTCTGACGTGAACATAAAAATTATAGCTGCTACTTTACTTCTGCTCTCCAAATCTCTTGCAAGAAAGGCCTCCTATGGTCCACCCTAACCAAAAACCATCAGGGAAAAGAATTCTGGGAGATACAGTATTGCCTAGCTAAATCAATCCATCACAAAACAATTTTTTCCAAATGAATTTATTGGTTAATTCAATTTTAGTTAACAGTCCCAGTAGTTGTTTTTGTTCCTCCTGTGGAAATTTACAAATTTATCCTAAAATTCATCTAGAAATGCAAAGAACCAAGAACAGTCAAGACAATTCTGAAGAAGGCTGAGGACTTAGACTACCAGATATCGTGACTTGTTATATTGCTAAAATAACAAAGCTCATGGGCCTGAGGATAGACAAATAGACCAATGCAACAGAATAGAAAATCCAAAAACAAACCCACAATATATGCAGTTATCTGATTAATGACAAATATGAAACTGTAGTATAGTAATGAAATGAAAGTCTTCAATAAGTGGTGCTGGGACAATTTGATATCCATATGAAAATGAATTTTTACCCTGCTCTCACTCAAAAGCAATTGCAGACATATTAGATATAGATATAAAAGGTTAAGTAATAAAACTCTGCAGGAGCATAGAGGCGATGTCTGAGAAGCAGGATCTAACACAGGAGCAGACAGAGAAGCTGCTGCAGTTTTAGGATCTAACTGGCATAGAATCTATGGATCAGCATCACCATACCTTGGAACAGCATAACTGGAACATACAGGTTGCTGAACAGGACAGCTTGAATGAGCAAGATGGTGTATGGAGTGTTTTCAACCCACCTCCATCCCCACCCCTGCAGGTTAATACAGCTGACCACAGGATCTACAGCTATGTTGTCTCAAGACCACAACCGAGGGGTCTGCTTGGATGGGGTTATTACTTGATAATGCTTCCATTCCAGTCTACCTATTACACAATACTTGATATATTTAGGTTTGCCCTTTGTTTTATATGGCTTGACCTTCGCAGCCAGATCACTGACCCTGTTGGGTACATTGTTTCATTTATGCTAGCGTTTGAATAGAAATATGGGAGGGCACACCTTGTCTTCTAGCCCAGAACACACAGCCAGGCACTTAATGATGCCAAGCTGGAGCTTCGCTCTTTGGTTTATCTTCTTGGAGATGATCAACAGGTCTCTGATAAGTTTTGTTGCAACACAGTCTGTGAACCCAAAGTTATTTCACTAAAATTCTTTCTCTAGGATGCTCTTCTGGGCATGCTCTACAAACAAATCTGAGGGATACAGGATCTTGCGGGCGTTATGAGAGAACACCTATCCATTCCTGGCCATGGTGATGCTGAAGGATCAGCGGATGACTGTGGTGGGATGGCTAGAAGGCCTCCTTCAACTGGATGACCTCATTAACCAACTGACATCTATCATGGATACAAACCAGACTTACCTGGTGTCAGAATGCCTGGAAAGGGAAGAAAGAAACCAGACCCAGGTGTTGAGACAAAAGCAGGATGAGGCCTACCTGGCTTCTCCCAGGGCTGACCAGGAGAAAGAAACGAAGAAATGGGAGGAGTGGGAGCTTAAGCAGCAGAAGGAGGAGGAGGTGCAAGAGCAAAAGCTGGCAGAGAAGAGATGGTAGCAGAATTTACATGAGGAAAATGAAAGGAAGTTGGAATGCCTGCCCCTGAAATTTCCCCGATGACCCTGAAAATGTCAAGATTATCTTCAAATTACACAGTGATTCTCAAGTAGAGAGATGATTCCACTTTTCACAGTCTCTAACAATAATCCATGACTTCTTATTCTCCTTGAAAAAAAGCCCTGAAAAGCTTCCAATTGAAGCCAATTTTTCCAGGCAAGTGCTGCCCAATTTCCCTATGCTGCAGGAGGTTGGACTCAGCCATACAGGAGTTCTGTTTGTTTAGGATCTAATAGACAAATGACATTTTTTCTTCCTCTCCCCTCCTACTCCCATCCCTAAACGAAACAGAAAAACACACAAACAAACAAAACAGAAAAAAAAAATGAGAGAGAAATTCGTATTATTATTATACAATATATTTTTTAAAAGACTGCTGCATCCAAAGGAAGGATCAGAAGCCATGTTGCCTGCAAGACATCACAACCTGTTTGTGCGTACACAAGGTTAGCAATGAACGTACGAACTCAGCAAGCTCAGCTTTTCTCGATGGCCTCTGCACATGCACCATCCAGTAAACAGAGACTCTTCCCCTTCAACTCATCCATTGTCCCAACTGGGGAGGGGGACATTCCCACTAGTTCTCATTGATTCTTGGTTTTATGGAAAATAAAGTGAAAAACTTCCACCAACCAGCTACTTGCAGCATCTTCTGAGGACTTGCTTCTCCCACCTCTGGAGAGGAGAGGGAAGAGAAAGTACACAGCAGAGATGTTCCTTGAACTGCCACAATTTATGAATAATTTTGTTTCTGTTTTGCAATGACCAAGGGGGCTGAAAAAAAGTTCCAAGAAGAAGGCACAGATGAATATATTCATGAAATTGGAATAGGCAATGATTTTCTAAAATTATTTCCATAGATTTAGGGGGTATAAGTGCAGTTTTGTAACATGGATATATTGTGTAGTGGTGAACTTTAGGCTTTTAGTGTACCCATGACCTGAATAGTGAACATTGTACCCAGTAGGTAATTTTTCAACCTTTACCCCCTCTGCCACTCTCTCACCTTTAAAAAAATTTATTTATTTATTTATTTTGAGACAAGAGTCTTACTCTGTCACCCAGGCTGGAGTGCAATGGCATGATCTTGGCTCATTTCAACCTCTGCCTCCTGGGGTCAAGTGATTCTCTGCCTCAGCCTCCCAAGAAGCTGGGATTATAGGCATCTGCCACCATGCCCAGCTAATTTTTGTATTTTTAGTAGAGGTGGGGTTTCACCATGTTGGCCAGGCTGGTCTCAAACTACTGGCCTCAAGCAATCTGACCGCCTTGGCCTCCCAAAGTGCTGGGATTATAGGCGTGAGCCACCGTACCTGGCCCCTCTCACCCTTTGGAGTCTCCAATGTCTATTATTGCCCTCTGATGTCCATGTATACCTTCTGTTTAACTCCCACTTAGACGTGAGAACATGCTATATTTGACTTTCTGTTTCTGAGTTATTTTATTTAGAATAATGGCCTCCAGCTCCATCCATGTTGATGCAAAATACATGATTTCATTATTTTTATGGTTGCATAGTATTCCATGGTATATATATGTCACATTTTCTTTATCCAATCATCTATTGGTGAACACTTAGACTTATTTCATGACTTTGTTATTGTGAATGGTGCTGCAGTAAACATATGAGTGCAGGTGTCTTTTTGATATAATGATTTCTTTTCATTTGGGTAGACATCTAGTGGTATTGCTGGTTTGAATGGTAGTTCTATTTTCAGTTATTTGAGAAATCTCCATACTATTTTCCATAGAGATTGTACCAATTTACATTCTCACCAACAATGTATATGCATTCCCTTTTTGTCACATTCTCACTGATATCTGTTTTTTGACTCTTTAATAATAACTATTCTGACTGATGTAAGATGGTATCTCATTGTAGTTTTAATTTGCGTTTCAATGATGACTAGTGATGTTGAGCCTTTTTACCTGTTTGTGGGCTGCTTGTAAATCTTCTTTTGAAAAATATCTGTTCATGTCTTTTGCCCATTTTTAATGGGGTTATCTATTTTTTTCTTGTTGAGTTTGATTTCCTTGTAGATTCTAGATATTAGCCCTTCGTCAGATGCATAGTTTACAAACATTTTTTTTCCCATTCTGTAGGTTGCGTGTTTACTCTGTTAATTATTTCTTTTGCTATATGGAAGCTTTTAGTTCAATTAAGTCCCATGTGTCTATATCTGTTTTTGTTGTATTTGTTTTTGATGACAGTCAGAAATTCTTTGCCTAGGCCAACATTTAGAAGAGTTTTTCTGAGGTGTTCTTCTAGGATTTTTATAGTTTCAGGTCTTATATTTAAGTCTTTAATCTATCTTGAGTTAATTTTTACATATGGTGAGAGATATGAGTCCAGTTTCCTTCTTCTGCATATGGTTATTCAATGTTCCCAGAATCATTTATTGAAAAGTGTGTCTTTTTCGCAGTGCATGTTTTTGTTGACTTTGTCTGTTGTAGATGTAGTTTATTCCTGGTCTCTGTTCTGTTCCATTGATCTATGTGTCTATTTTATACCAATGTCATGGTGTTTTGGTTAATATAGCGTCATAGTATAATTTCAAGTCAGGTAAGGTGATGCTTTATTCTAGCTTTGTTCTCTTTGCTTAGGATTTCTTTGGCTATTCAGGCTCTTTTTGCATTCCGTTGGAATTTTAGGATTTTTTTTTCCCTAATTCCATGACAAATGACATTGGTAATTTGATAGGAATTGCATTTAATATGTAGATTGTTTTGGATAGTATGATCATTTTAACAATATTGATTTTTCCAATTCACAAGCATGGGATGTTTTTCCATTTGTTTGTGTCACCTACAATTTCTTTCATCAGTGTTTTGTAGTTCTTCTCATAAAGATCTTTTACCCCCTTGGTTAAATGTATTTCTAGGTATTTTATTTTATTTTTCTAGCTACTGTAAAAGGGATTGAGTTCTTAATTTGGTTCTCAGCTTGATTTTATTGGTGGATAGACATGCTGCTGATTTTTGTATCTTGATTTTGTATCCTGAAATTTGACTGAAGTCATTAATCAAATTTAAAACTCTTTGGAGGAGTGTTAGGATTTTTCTAGAGATAAGATCATATCATCAGTGAACAGAGATACTTTGACTTCCTCTTTCTAATTTGGATGCCTTTTATTTCTTTCCGTAGGTAGGATTCCACTACCATGTTGAATAGGAGTGGTAAAAGTGGGCATCCTTGTCATGTTCCAGTTCTTAGGGAGAATGCTTTTAGCTTTTCTATATTCAGTGTGATGTTGGCTGTGGGTTTGTCATATACGGCTTTTATTATTTTGACATATGTTCCTTTGATGCCTAGTTTGTTGAGGGCTTTTATCATGAAGAAATAATGAATTTTATCAAATGCTTTTTCTGCATCTGTTGAGATGATCATGTGATTTTTGTTTTTAATTCTGTTAGTGTGGTGTATCCCATTTATTGATTTGTGTATGTTGAACCATCCTTGCATCCTTGGAATAAAACCCATCATGATGTTCTTTTTGATGTGCTGTTGGTTTGCTAGTATTTTGTTGAGGATTTTGCGTCTATGTTTATCAGGGATATTGGCCTATAGTTTTCTTTTTTTGTTGTGTCCTTGCCTGGCTTTGTTATCAGGGTGATACTGGCTTTGTAGAATGAGTAAGGGAGGATTCCCTCCTCAGCATTTGGAACAGTTTCAGTAGGATTGGTACTAGTTCTTTGTACATCTGGCAAAATTTGGCTGTGAATCCCTCTTGTCCTGGATTTTTGTTATTGTTGTCAGGAGATTTTTAAAAAATTACTGATTCAATTTAACTCCTTGCCATTTGTCTGCTCAAGATTTCTATGTCTTCCTGGTTCAATCTTGAGAAGTTGTATGTTTACAGGAATTTGTCCGTTTTCTCTAGGTTTTCTAGTTTGTGCACATAGGGGTGCTAATAGTAGTCTCTGATGATCTTCTGTATTTCTGTAGTGTCCATTGTAATGTCTCCTTTATAATTTCTGATTGTGGTTATTTGAATCTTCTCTATTTTTTTCTTGATTAACCTAGCAAGGAGTATATCAGCCTGTTTACCTTTTCAAATAACCAACTTTTTGTTGATCCTTTGTTTTTCTGGTCTCAATTTCTCTGATCTTTGTTATTTCTTTTCTTAGGCTAGATTTCGGTGTGGTTTGTTCTTGTTTTTCTAGTTCCTTGAGGTGCAACATTTGGTTGTTAATTTGAGATCTTCCTGTCTTTTTGATGTAGGCAAGCTACAAACTTCCTTGTCAGTGCTGTCAGTGGGGTGTTGAAATTCCCCACTATTATTGTATTGCTGTCTATCTCTTTTCTTATGTCTAGTAGTATTTGTTTTATGAATCTGGGTACTTTGGTGTTGGGTGCATATATATTTAGAATTGTTACATTTTCTTGTTGAATTCTTTTATCATTTTATAATGACCTTCTTTGTCTTTTTTTCCTGTTGTTGGTTTAAAGTCTGTTTTATCTGATGTGAGTATAGCCACTACTGCTTTCTTTGTTTTCTGTTTGTGTGGAATGTCTTTTTCCACTCCTTTAATTTGAGTTTGTAAATATCTTTACCCATTAGGTGGGTTTCTTGTAAGCAGTATTTGGTTGGATTTTATTTTTTATCCACTCTTCCAGTGTATGTCTTTTAAGTGGAGCATTTAGTCCATTTACATTCAAGGTTAATATTGATATATGAATTTTTTTCCCATTATGATGTTAATTGTTACCTAGTTGCTTTGTAGTCTCAATTGTGAAATTGCTTTATAAGACCCGTGAGCTTTATACGTTTGTGTGCTTTTATGATGATGAGTATTGCCTTTTCATTTCCATGTTTAGAACTCCTTTGAACATTTTTTGTACAACTGGTCTAGTGTTGATGGATTTCCTTAGCATTGACTTGTCTGGGAAATACTTTAGTTATTCTTTATTTATAAAGCTTAGTTTAGTAGGATAAAAAATTCTTGGCCAGCAGTTCCTTTTTTTGGAGATGGAGTCTTACTCTGTCGCCCAGGCTGGAGTGCAGTGGTGTGATCTTGGCTCACTGCAATCTCCGCCTCCTGGGCTCAAGCAAGTCTCCTGCCTTAGCCTCTCAAGTAGCTGGGATTACGGGTGCACACCACCATGCCTGGCTAATTGCCAGCAGTTCTTTTCTTTAAGAGAACTGAAAATAGGACCCTAATCTCTTCTAGCTTATAAGATTTCTGCTGAGAAGTTGCTAGTCTGATGAGATTTTCTTTTTTTTTTTGAGATGGAGTCTTGCTCTGTAGCCCAGACTGCAGTGGTGTGATCTCGGCTCACTGCAACCTTCACCTCCTGAGTTCAAGTAATTCTCCTGCCTCAGCCTCCCTAGTAGCTAGGATTACAGGCCGCACCACCATGCCTGGCTAATTTTTGTATTTTTAGTAGAGACGGAGTTTCACCATGTTGGCCAGGCTGCTCTCGAACTCCTGACCTCAGGTGATCCACCTGCCTCTGCCTGCGTCTGCCTCCCAAAGTGTTGGGATTACAGGTGTGAGCCACCTCACCCAGCCGGGATTTTCTTTATAGGTGATTAGTTGCCTCTCTCTTGCTGCTTTTAGAATTTGTTCCTTCACACTGACTTTGGATAGTCTGATGACTATCTGGGCAAAGATTTTAAAAAGAGGACCTAAAGAATGTGCTAACCATAAAAGATAAAATTAATAAACTGAACTTTACTCATCAAAGATAATGTTAAGACCATAACTGGTCAAGCCCCAGAGTAGAAGATAATTATAATATATTTATATCTTACCACTGACTCACACAAATTAATAAAGAAAAGAGGCCGGGCGCGGTGGCTCACGCCTGTAATCCCAGCACTTTGGGAGGCCGAGGCGGGTGGATCACGAGGTCAGGAGATCGAGACCATCCTGGCTAACACGGTGAAACCCCGTCTCTACTAAAAATACAAAAAAAAATTAGCCGGGCGTGGTAGCGGGCGCCTGTAGTCCCAGCTACTCGGGAGGCTGAGGCAGGAGAATGGCGTGAACCCGGGAGGCGGAGCTTGCAGTGAGCCGAGATCGCGCCACTGCACTCCAGCCTGGGCGACAGAGCGAGACTCCGTCTCAAAAAAAAAAAAAAAAAAAAAAAAAAAAAAAAGAAAAGAAAAGATAGAAAATAGGTGTTTTTTTTTGGAAACAGGGTCTTGCCCTATGGCCCAGGCTGGAGGGAAGTGGTGCAATTATAGCTCACTTCAGCCTCAAACTTCTGAGCTCAAGCAATCCTCTCAGCTTGGTCTCCCAAAGTGTTGGGATTATAGGCATGAGCCATTGTACCTAGCCTGAAAATATTATACAAAATGAAGAAAAGATTGGAACATTCTTAACCAATAAGCATATAAACAATTTCATTAGTTTTCAGGGAAAAGCAATTTAAAACTATAATGAGATATCACTATATACCCACCAGAATGGCTACTGTTTAAAGGACTGACAATACCAAGTGCTGAGGAGGAAATGGAATAGTGGAGTTCGTATCCTGCTTGTGGGAGTGTGGATTGGTACAACTACTTCAGAAAATTGGCAGTATTTACTAAAGCTGAACATATGCAAATGTCATGACCCAGCAATTCCACTTCTAAGTATATGCTCACT
The DNA here is from genome assembly GCF_028858775.2 of Pan troglodytes. Lineage (NCBI taxonomy): Eukaryota > Metazoa > Chordata > Mammalia > Primates > Hominidae > Pan > Pan troglodytes. The sequence goes on along the minus strand of NC_072406.2, from coordinate 104,002,565 downwards.
CAAAGAAATGCATACACATATTGATTCAGTGTATATATAGAAACTTCATAACAGCACTATTCATAATAGCTCCAAACTGGACACCACACAAATGATCATGAATAAGTAAGTTGTGATACATAGCAGTGAAAACAAAGTAGATGATTCTCATCAACACAATGAAAAGCCAAACAAGTGGGATGAGTCATATAAACTTCAAAACAGGCGAAAGCCATCTCTGTGGTATTAGATGTCAGAATAATGGTCACCACTTCGGTGAGGTGATTAGGAACGTCTGGGCGGCTGGTAGTGTTCTAGTTCTTGATCTAGATGCTGGTTACTTGGATGTAACTAAACAAATAGCAAATAAAATTTAAAAAGGTAAAATATACAATTGCACAAAAACGTTTATGTTAATTTCACTTTGCGAACATCAGTCAAGCTATATGCTTACAATTTGTGCACTTTTCTTTAGTTTTGTTATACCTCAATAAAAAGTTTACTGAAAAACAACCAACCACCCAACCAATCCTCTCTGAACTTGGTGCTGAATTTTTGTACTAATCAAATAACAAGGAATCAAATACTAAGGAAATAACAAAACATGTGAGTGGAAGAAACAATTTCCTTGATACAGTAGAAATTGTAGCTTATAACAAATTCTATTCAATGTATCATATTTTAACTTTAAAATCCCTTTATGACCTAGAGAAAGGTGTGAAACAAATTCCAAATATAAGTAGTGATAGCCAATCTCTTTTCTTAAATATTAAAGAACACAATTTTTATAACCAACAAGTAACTTTTGATCTGAAAATATAAACAATTACACTGAGATAATTTTTATATATGTCTTTCAGTCTCCAGGGCAAAATTCCTTACATCTTTTAGAAAATTTTCAGCCTGAAACAAATAAAATTTCTCTCATTATTTTCTAGAACACATTACATTTTTATCATATTGACTTTTTGCAATGTGGGGGTGAACAAATAAAGTAATACATGAACATTTTGTAGGAGTGAGGCTATTAAATGGCTGCATATATGCTTGCCTCTGTAAAAGGTAAGCTTTAAAACTTGCAAACTGCTGCAAGTTGGCATAGCTCTTACAGTTCTTGGTAAAGACAGCCATCTAGTGGAAATAGTTCTATTGACTTTTGAAGGCTGGCAAATAGAATGAATATGAACCCTCAGTTCAACTTAAACTTCAATGTTGGTTTAAGGCTTAAGAAGAGGTAATCCATCTTAACAGGACATTTATAAAGTTTGGGGCACACGTCATAATTTGCATTTGGAAAGTATTTTAATAATGTTCACAAGGTAAAATTCATTCATTTTCGTGAACTAATTATGGACAACATGTTAATAAAATTTCAACTAATTCTAAAAAAAAAAAAAAAAAAGGAGAGGTATTAAAAAAAAGATCCAGTATTTGGATGCTCCTTGTCTTGTGTCCAGGTCTGGAACTGGGGAGGGAGTGTAGGTTGTGGGGTAGGGAAAGAAATTGGTACTTTGGTTTAGGGAGGAATAGAGTGCCATTAGAATAAAGAGAGCGCTGGACTCAAATATGCCTTGCTTTGGACTGTATTGAATGCTCTCTCTAGGTGGCAGAAAGAAGACAATTTGGTAGGATAGCAGGAAGTTGGTTTTGTTTTGTTTTTTAATGTAAGCTGAACAACCATGCCTAGTTGTGGTGTAGGAAGTTTAGTTAGTTGGTAGCCATCAGCTCAGTAAGAGTTCTAGAATAAGTATTCCTTTAAGTTGATGGTTTAAATAACTAGAGCCTTGCAATATATCAAAAGTACACTACAGGCTCTGATTATGAGAAGGAATGGTATAAAGCAAAGAGTCTGAATTAGAACTGTGAAGACGTGAGTTAGGTATGCTTCTGGTGTGTATAATCTTATGACTTTGCTTATTTTACTTACCCGAATTACACTTTTCTTATTTATAAAAACTGTAGAGTAACAAAATCCACTCCAATGACTTGTGCCCAGGGAGAGAGCAACTCTCTTTTTTTGGTTTGTTGGAGTCAGTTGTGATTTAGTGATACCCAGAGACACCTAGTAAAATTCTGTCATTATGGCTTATCATTAATGTGTTTCTCTAACTTTTAACAGGTTTGATGATGGATGCCCTGAACTGTAGGTCAGGTTTTAAATGCAGACTTTTTCTTACCTTTTATGTTCTTCTAAATTAGAAAATGCTAATTCATAATTGTAAGTCATTAAAAGAGCAAATATTTGAAGGCTTTGTCAGATAGTTTTGGACTTTTGAGTTGCATATTAATCCAGAAATTGTGGAGAGATTTTTCTCTGCGCAGCACATTTGGTTCTCTTCTTGTTCAGATGCTGATATTTCAAATGTTTCAAATATTTGAATGTCTAATAACACTCTGCTTGTGTGTGCATCTAAGAAATGTTTCTTGATATTCTGTTGCAGTGTTTGGTTGTAGTTTTAAAATATGCTTTTGCTCTATCCATAGCTAGTATTCTATCACTACCAAATTATTGATACAGTTTCCATTTCACATCACAGATGGACACAAAATAGATGTTAAACATGTTCTCTTCCTCTGTAGCATGCATTTTCAGTGGTAAACACATAAAGTCATGAGGTCCTTCCTATATCAGGGTCCCCAATCTCTATGCTGTGGAATGGTACAAGTCAGTGGTCTGTTAGGAACTGGGTTGCACAACAGGAGGTGAGCAGCTGGTAAGTGAGCATTACCAGTTGAGATTTGCTTCCTTTCAGATCATTGGCAGCATCAGATTCTCATAGGAGTGCGAACCCTATTGCAAACTGTGCATGCAAGGGATCTAGGTTGCATGCTCCTTATGAGAATCTAATGCCTGATGATCTGAGGTGGAAGAGTTTCATCCCGAAACCATCCCCCCATCCCCATCCGTGGAAAAATTGTCTTCCGTGAAACTGACCCCTGGTGCCAAAAAGGTTGGGGGCCACTAATCTATATAATATATATAATGTTAAGAGGTTGCCATGGCTTGAATATTTGTCACTTCCAAAACTCATGTTGATATTTAATCCCCAATGTGGCAGTATTGAGAGGTAGGATATTTAAGGGGCAATTGAACCTTGAGGGCTCTGCTCTTATGAATGGATTAATCCATTTATGGATTAATGGATTAGAGGGTTAATGGATTAATAGGTTATCATGGGAATGGAACTGGTGGCTTTATAAAAAGAGGAAGAGAGACCTGAGTATAGCGCATTAACATGTTCAGTCTCCTTACCATGTGATCTCCTGTACCACCACTGGGCTCTGTACAGGATTCCCACCAGCAAGAAAGCTCTCACCAGATGTGGCCCCTTGACCTTGGACTTCTCAGCCTCCAGAACTTAAGAAACAAATTCCTTTTCTCTATAAATTACCCCGTTTCAAGTATTTTGTTATAAGCACAGAAAATGAACTAAGACAGAGGTGACTCATCATTTCAGTGGTTTTGAGCAACTATGTAGAATGAAGTACATTCTAGCACAGATATGTGATAGTAATTACCTTCCACATAGCTATATTTCAGATACTCAGAGTTCAATAGTGTTATTTGACAAATTTTGCTAATAGCTCATTATGCTTTCTAGAAGAAAAACATCAATTTCATTGATTATGGCTATTACTACAAACTTCTTACCAATACTATAACTTATACCTGTTTTTACTGTAAGGAATGAAACTTTGAATGATGTTTCTGTAATTCGGTCTCTTTTGTGCCTTTTGTAATCAAGATTCCTCAATTTAAGACTGGAAAGCATTATCTTGTGCATATTTGGTTACTGGAGAGATCATGGTGCTTTAACTGAAAATGACCCTAGTATTTCAAAGTCATAAACCATTTGATGAATTTTCATAAGAGATAATGTTCTGGAGACTAAGAGCAAATGGCTCATCAGTTCTCAAAAATTCTATCTTCAGATGCCAATCATCATACTTATGGAACTTGTCTTTTAAAGCTTCTGTATGGAAAAATTACACTCAGATGTACCTGAACCAATTCTAGTTCTGTACTCACACTATAGATTTGTGATACAATTCATAATGGTAATATTTTTGTTATAATTTTAATCACTATTTTTATACCTTAATGAACCACTGTTGAGCTTCAATGTATGTTTTCAAATCAGGGATATTACTCAATATAATAGAAAAAATTGCACATTTTACAAACATAAAAATTAATGCCATGTCATGTTTAAAAAGTTAGTTTTTTAAAAATTTATTATTATTATACTTTAAGTTTTAGGGTACATGTGCACAATGTGCAGGTTAGTTACATATGTATACATGTGCCATGCTGGTGCGCTGCACCCACTAACTCGTCATCTAGCATTAGGTATATCTCCCAGTGCTATCCCTCCCCCCTCCCCCCACCCCACAACAGTCCCCAGAGTGTGATGTTCCCCTTCCTGTGTCCATGTGTTGTTCTCATTGTTCAATTCCCACCTATGAGTGAGAATATGCGGTGTTTGGTTTTTTGTTCTTGTGATAGTTTACTGAGAATGATGATTTCCAATTTCATCCATGTCCCTACAAAGGACGTGAACTCATCATTTTTTATGGCTGCATAGTATTCCATGGTGTATATGTGCCACATTTTCTTAATCCAGTCTATCATGGTTGGACATTTGGGTTGGTTCCAAGTCTTTGCTATTGCGAATAATGCCGCAATAAATATACGTGTGCATGTGTCTTTATAGCAGCATGATTTATAGTCCATTGGGTATATACCCAGTAATGGGATGGCTGGGTCAAATGGTATTTCTAGTTCTAGATCCCTGAGGAATCGCCACACTGTCTTCCACAATGGTTGAACTAGTTTACAGTCCCACCAACAGTGTAAAAGTGTTCCTATTTCTCCACATCCTCTCCAGCACCTGTTGTTTCCCGACTTTTTAATGATTGCCATTCTAACTGGTGTGAGATGGTATCTCACTGTGGTTTTGATTTGCATTTCTCTGATGGCCAGTGATGGTGAGCATTTTTTCATGTGTTTTTTGGCTGCATAAATGTCTTCTTTTGAGAAGTGTCTGTTCACATCCTTCACCCACTTTTTGATGGGGTTGTTTGTTTTTTTCTTGTAAATTTGTTTGAGTTCATTGTAGATTCTGGATATTAGCCCTTTGTCAGATGAGTAGGTTGCGAAAATTTTCTCCCATTTTGTAGGTTGCCTGTTCACTCTGATGGTAGTTTCTTTTGCTGTGCAGAAGCTCTTTAGTTTAATTAGATCCCATTTGTCAATTTTGTCTTTTGTTGCCATTGCTTTTGGTGTTTTAGACATGAAGTCCTTGCCCATGCCTATGTCCTGAATGGTAATGCCTAGGTTTTCTTCTAGGGTTTTTATGGTTTTAGGTCTAATGTTTAAGTCTTTAATCCATCTTGAATTGATTTTTGTATAAGGTGTAAGGAAGGGATCCAGTTTCAGCTTTCTACATATGGCTAGCCAGTTTTCCCAGCACCATTTATTAAATAGGGAATCCTTTCCCCATTGCTTGTTTTTCTCAGGTTTGTCAAAGATCAGATAGTTGTAGATATACGGTGTTATTTCTGAGGGCTCTGTTCTGTTCCATTGATCTATATCATCTATATCTCTGCTTTGGTACCAGTACCATGCTGTGTTGGTTACTGTAGCCTTGTAGTATAGTTTGAAGTCAGGTAGTGTGATGCCTCCAGCTTCGATCTTTTGGCTTAGGATTGACTTGGTGATGCGGGCTCTTTTTTGGTTCCATATGAACTTTAAAGTAGTTTTTTCCAATTCTGTGAAGAAAGTCATTGGTAGCTTGATGGGGATGGCATTGAATCTGTAAATTACCTTGGGCAGTATGGCCATTTTCATGATATTGATTCTTCCTACCCATGAGCATGGAATGTTCTTCCATTTGTTTGTATCCTCTTTTATTTCGTTGAGCAGTGGTTTGTAGTTCTCCTTGAAGAGGTCCTTCACGTCCCTTGTAAGTTGGATTCCTAGGTATTTTATTCTCTTTGAAACAATTGTGAATGGGAGTTTACTCATGATTTGGCTCTCTGTCTGTTGTTGGTGTATAAGAATGCTTGTGACTTTTGTACATTGATTTTGTATCCTGAGACTTTGCTGAAATTGCTTATCAGCTTAAGGAGATTTTGGGCTGAGACGATGGGGTTTTCTAGATATACAATCATGTCGTCTGCAAACAGGGACAATTTGACTTCCTCTTTTCCTAATTGAATACCCTTTATTTCCTTCTCCTGCCTAATTGCCCTGGCCAGAACTTCCAACACTATGTTGAATAGGAGTGGTGAGAGAGGGCATCCCTGTCTTGTGCCAGTTTTCAAAGGGAATGCTTCCAGTTTTTGCCCATTCAGTATGATATTGGCTGTGGGTTTGTCATAGATAGCTCTTATTATTTTGAAATACATCCCATCAATACCTAATTTATTGAGAGTTTTTAGCATGAAGGGTTGTTGAATTTTGTCAAAGGCCTTTTCTGCATCTATTGAGATAATCATGTGGCTTTTGCCTTTGGTTCTATTTATATGCTGGATTACATTTATTGATTTGCGTATATTGAACCAGCCTTGCATCCCAGGGATGAAGCCCACTTGATCATGGTGGATAAGCTTTTTGATGTGCTGCTGGATTCGGTTTGCCAGTATTTTATTGAGGATTTTTGCATCAATGTTCATCAAGGATATTGGTCTAAAATTCTCTTTTTTGGTTGTGTCTCTGCCCGGCTTTGGTATCAGGATGAAGCTGGCCTCATCAAATGAGTTAGGGAGGATTCCCTCTTTTTCTATTGATTGGAATAGTTTCAGAAGGAATGGTACCAGTTCCTCCTTGTACCTCTGGTAGAATTCAACTGTGAATCCATCTGGTCCTGGACTCTTTTTGGTTGGTAAGCTATTGATTATTGCCACAATTTCAGATCCTGTTATTGGTCTATTCAGAGATTCAACTTCTTCCTGGTTTAGTCTGGGGAGAGTGTATGTGTCGAGGAATTTATCCATTTCTTCTAGATTTTCTAGTTTATTTGCGTAGAGGTGTTTGTAGTATTCTCTGATGGTAGTTTGTATTTCTGTGGGATCGGTGGTGATATCCCCTTTATCATTTTTTATTACGTCTATTTGATTCTTCTCTCTTTTTTTCTTTATTAGTCTTGCCAGCGGTCTATCAATTTTGTTGATCCTTTCAAAAAACCAGCTCCTGGATTCATTAATTTTTTGAAGGGTTTTTTGTGTCTCTATTTTCTTCAGTTCTGCTCTGATTTTAGTTATTTCTTGCCTTCTGCTAGCTTTTGAATGTGTTTGCTCTTGCTTTTCTAGTTCTTTTAATTGTGATGTTAGGGTGTCAATTTTGGATCTTTCCTGCTTTCTCTTGTGGGCATTTAGTGCTATACATTTCCCTCTACACACTGCTTTGAATGCATCCCAGAGATTCTGGTATGTTGTATCTTTGTTCTCGTTGGTTTCAAAGAACATCTTTATTTCTGCCTTCATTTCGTTGTGTACCCAGTAGTCATTCAGGAGCAGGTTGTTCAGTTTCCATGTAGTTGAGTGGTTTTGAGTGAGATTCTTAATCCTGAGTTCTAGTTTGATTGCACTGTGGTCTGAGAGACAGTTTGTTATAATTTCTGTTCTTTTACATTTGCTGACTAGAGCTTTACTTCCAAGTATGTGGTCAATTTTGGAATAGGGGTGGCGTGGTGCTGAGAAGAATGTATATTCTGTTGATTTGGGGTGGAGAGTTCTGTAGATGTCTATTAGATCCGCTTGGTGCAGAGCTGAGTTCAATTCCTGGGTATCCTTGTTGACTTTCTGTCTTGTTGATCTGTCTAATGTTGACAGTGGGGTATTAAAGTCTCCCATTGTTATTGTGTGGTAATCTAAGTCTCTTTGTAGGTCACTCAGGACTTGCTTTGTGAATCTGGATGCTCCTGTATTGGGTGCATATATATTTAGGATAGTTAGCTCTTCTTGTTGAATTGATCCCTTTACCATTATGTAATGGCCTTCTTTGTCTCTTTTGATCTTTGTTGGTTTAAAGTCTGTTTTACCAGAGACTAGGATTGCAACCCCTGCCTTTTTTTGTTTTCCATTTGCTTGGTAGATCTTCCTCCATCTTTTTATTTTGAGCCTATGTGTGTCTCTGCATGTGAGATGGGTTTCCTGAATAGAGCACACTGATGGGTCTTGACTCTTTATCCCAGTCTGTGTCTTTTAATAGGAGCATTTAGTCCATTTACATTTAAAGTTAATATTGTTATGTGTGAATTTGATCCTGTCATTATGATGTTAGCTGGTTATTTTGCTCGTTAGTTGATGCAGTTTCTTCCTAGTCTCGATGGTCTTTACATTTTGGCATGATTTTGCAGCGGCTGGTACTGGTTGTGCCTTTCCATGTTTAGTGCTTCCTGCAGGAGCTCTTTTAGGGCAGGCCTGGTGGTGACAGTATCTCTCAGCATTTGCTTGTCTGTAAAATATTTTATTTCTCCTTCACTTAGGAAGCTTAGTTTGGCTGGATATGAAATTCTGGGTTGAAAATTCTTTTCTTTAAGAATGTTGAATATTGGCCCCCACTCTCTTCTGGCTTGTAGAGTTTCTGCCGAGAGATCAGCTGTTAGTCTGATGGGCTTCCCTTTGTGGGTAACCCAACCTTTCTCTCTGGCTGCCCTTAACATTTTTTCCTTCATTTCAACTTTGGTCAATCTGACAATTATGTGTCTTGGAGTTGCTCTTCTCGAGTAGTATCTTTGTGGCGTTCTCTGTATTTCCTGAATCTGAATGTTGGCCTGCCTTGCTAGATTGGGGAAGTTCTCCTGGATAATATCCTGCAGAGTGTTTTCCAACTTGGTTCCATTCTCCCCGTCGCTTTCAGGTACACCAATCAGACGTAGATTTGGTCTTTTCACATAGTCCCATATTTCTTGGAGGCTTTGCTCGTTTCTTTTTATTCTTTTTTCTCTAAACTTCCCTTCTTGCTTCATTTCATTCATTTCATCTTTCATTGCTGATACCCTTTCTTCCAGTTGATTGCATTGGCTCCTGAGGCTTCTGCATTCTTCACGTAGTTCTCGAGCCTTGGTTTTCAGCTCCATCAGCTCCTTTAAGCACTTCTCTGTATTGGTTATTCTAGTTATACATTCTTCTAAATTTTTTTCAAAGTTTTCAACTTCTTTGCCTTTGGTTTGAATGTCCTCCTGTAGCTCGGAGTAATTTGATCTTCTGAAGCCTTCTTCTCTCAGCTCGTCAAAGTCATTCCCTGTCCAGCTTTGTTCCGTTGCTGGTGAGGAACTGCGTTCCTTTGGAGGAGGAGAGGCGCTCTGCTTTTTAGAGTTTCCAGTTTTTCTGCTCTGTTTTTTCCCCATCTTTGTGGTTTTATCTACTTTTGGTCTTTGATGATGGTGATGTACAGATGGGTTTTTGGTGTGGATGTCCTTTCTGTTTGTTAGTTTTCCTTCTAACAGACAGGACCCTCAACTGCAGGTCTGTTGGAGTACCCGGCCATGTGAGGTGTCAGTCTGCCCCTGCTGGGGGGTGCCTCCCAGTTAGGCTGCTCGGGGGTCAGGGGTCAGGGACCCATTTGAGGAGGCAGTCTGCCCGTTCTCAGATCTCCACTGCTCTCTTCAAAGCTGTCAGACAGGGACATTTAAGTCTGCAGAGGTTACTGCTGTCTTTTTGTTTGTCTGTGCCCTGCCCCCAGAGGTGGAGCCTACAGAGGCAGGCAGGCCTCCTTGAGCTCCACCCAGTTCGAGCTTCCCGGCTGCTTTGTTTACCTAAGGAAGCCTGGGCAATGGCGGGCGCCCCTCCCCCAGCCTCGCTGCCGCCTTGCAGTTTGATCTCAGACTGCTGTGCTAGCAATCAGTGAGACTCCATGGGCGTAGGACCCTCCAAGCCAGTGCAGGATATAATCTCCTAGCGCACCATTTTTTAAGCCCGTCGGAAAAGCGCAGTATTCGGGTGGGAGTGACCCAATTTTCCAGGTGCCGTCTGTCACCCCTTTCTTTGACTAGGAAAGGGAACTCCCTGGCCCCTTGCACTTCCCGAGTGAGGCAATGCCTCGCCCTGCTTCGGCTCGCGCACGGTGCGCGCACCCACTGACCTGCGCCCACTGTCTGGCACTCCCTAGTGAGATGAACCCGGTACCTCAGATGGAAATGCAGAAATCACCTGTCTTCTGCGTCGCTCATGCTGGGAGCTGTAGATCGGAGCTGTTCCTATTCGGCTATCTTGGCTCCGCCCTCCAAAAAGTTAGTTTTGATGAACTTCATTTACTTAATTTTTATCTAAGATTAGTATAGTCCTTGTAGCATATATGAAAACTTAAAAAAAAACCAGATTGGCCTTTAAAACTGTAGTGGGATTTCTGTGAAAAGAATAAACCAAACTTCAAATTTGTCAAATGTACGTAAACAAAATACTTTTAGCATTTTTTCCCTCTGAAATTGCCGAACTGCCTCTAGACTACTTGAATGCTAGTTTGAAAATTTTTTTCATAGATTCTGGGAATTTTAACCCCATTGATTTTGGATAGAAGAATATAAAGAGCATTGGCTTTTGAAGACAACAGGAATACATTGTGAATGGGAATCTTTGACACTGAGATGTTGAATTCTTGGTGATAATTCCCTTGAAGCAATTCAATTGCTTTTCTTTGAGAAAGATTAGACATCAGTTATATTGGAAGCCCAAGTATCTACTTTTACTTTTATATAAAGAAAATAGTTTAAAAAAATCGTACCGCTTCTTCAAAAGGAAATCCTCAGGATGGATATGTGTGTGTGTGTATGTGTGCATGTGTTCAGGCACAAATGTATGTTTAAATTTTTTTCAGTTCTTTATTGAGGCTTAGTTTATATAAAAGTAAAATGCACCAATCTTAAGTGTACAGTTTGATGAGTCTACCTCTATATATCCCTGTGTGAACACCACCCAAATTAAGATAAAAACATTTCTATTATCCTAGAAAATTCTCTCATACCTCTTCTCAGTTAATCTCCCTGCTGTCCCCAACCCAAGGTAACCACCATAGATTTCTTTTGCCTATTCCTGAATTTCAAATAAATATATAACATGTACTTTTCTGTGCCTGGCTTCTTTTTTTCACTGTTGTTTTTGAGACAGGGCCTCACTTTGTCACACAGGCTGAGTGCAGTGGCACAAAAATGGCTCACTGCAGCCTCGACTTTCTGGGCTCAAGTGATCCTCCCTCCTTAGCCTCCCAAGTATCTGGGACTACAGGTGTCCAGCTAATTTTATGTTTTTTGTAGTGATGAGGTCCAGCTAATTTTATATATATATTTTTTGTAGAGATGAGGTCTTGTTATGTTGCCCAGGCTGGTCTCGAACTCCTGAACTCAAGTAATCTGCCCACCTTGGCCTCCCAAAGTGCTAGGATTTCACGTGTGAACCACTGTGCCAAGCAATTGTGTCTGGCTTCTTTTGACATTCACAGCAAAATGTCTGTGAGATTCATCCATGTTGTGAGCATCGGTAGTTCATTCTTTTTCTTGCTAAGTGGTAGTCCACTGTATTTACATGGAATAGCAATCATCATCTCCACAAAAAAAATAAAATTAGCTGGACACCTGTAGTCCCAGCTACTTGAGGGGCCAAGGAGGAAGGATCACTTGAGCCATTGTATTTACATGGAATACTACCATGGAATACCACTCAGCAAGAAAAAGGAATGAACTACTGATACTCACAACATGGATGAATCTCACAGACATTATGCTGGGCAAAATTTGTTTATCCATCCTCCTGTGGATCAAAATGTGGGTTGTGTCCAGTTTTTGCTATTATAAATAAAACTCCTATGAAGATTTGTGCGCAAGTCTTCATATAGACCTATATTTTCATTTTTCTTGGATAGATGCCTAAAAGTAGAATTGCTGTGTTGTAGGGTTAATACTATCAGAAACTGCCAGTTTTTCAAAGTGGTTGTACCATTATATGTCTCTTTTCTTTTTTTTTTTTTTGAGACGGAGTGTCCCTCTTCCGCCGGGTCTGGAGTGCAGTGAGTGGCGCGATCTCGGCTCACTGCAAGCTCCGCCTCCCGGGTTCAGCCATTCTCCGGCCTCAGCCTCCCCAGTAGCTGGGACTACAGGCGCCGGCTACCACACCCAGCTAATTTTTTTTTTGTATTTTTAGTAGAGACGGGGTTTCACCATGTTAGCCAGGATGGTCTCGATTTCCTGGCCTCGTGATCTGCCCGCCTTGGCCTCCCAAAGTGCTGGGATTACAGGCGTGAGCCACCGAGCCCTGCCTACCATTACATGTTTCTAATCAGCAGTGTATGATCTGCATTATCTTCAACACTCGATATGGTCAGTCTTTTAAATTTTATCCATTCTGTGTATATAATGGCATATATTTAAATACGTAAAAATTTGTTACTTTAAGAAATACTGCATTTGTGTTTTTGTTTATGCATTAGTTTTTCATTTTCAAAATATATTGGTTATAGAAATGCAATATTTTTGATTTGTTATTGCCTTATTCCTAGAAATAGCCTGATTGTTGTTTGAATGCATAGTAATTTTGGGATATATCCATATATCCACATATTATATATAATGTATATATAAATGTGTTAACTAATATGTTCACCATCAAGGATAAATATAACTATAATGGAGTCAATACATGTAACTGTGAGGTTTTCTAAGAAATAATTACTTTTATTATTTATTTTCTTTTAAAAAATTATTACTTTTGTCTTTTGAAACAATTATTATTTTTTTTTTTGAGATGGAGTCTTGCTCTGTTGTGCCCAGGCTGGAGTGCAGTGGTGTGATCTCAGCTCACTGCAACCTCTGCCTCCTGGGTTCAAGTGATTCTCCTGCCTCAGCCTCCCTAGTGGCTGGGGTTACAGGCGCCTGACACCATGCCCGGCTAATTTTTTGTATTTTTAGTAAAGATGGGGTTTCACCATGTTGGTCAGGCTGATCTCGAACTCCTGACCTCAGGTGATCTGCCCACCTCGGCCTCCCAAAATGCTGGATTACAGGTGTGAGCCACTGCACCTGGCCCTGAAAGAATTTTTTTTTTATTGATGCTTAATAGATATACAGAGTCTTGGGGCACATATGATAATATATTCATAAATTTGTAAAGATCAAATCAATGTACTTGGGACAACCATTACCTTAAATATTCATCCTCTCTCCTTCATATTTGAAGTATACCTTTGGGGATACAGTATTACTGAATGGCAGTTTTGTTCTTTCAGGACTTTGAAAATGTCATTGCACTCTCTCCTGGCCTGCATTGTTTTTGTTGAGAAGTCTGTCGCCTGATGAATTGGAGCTCATTTATATGTTATTTGCTTCTTCTCTTTTGCTGCTTTTAGGATCCCCTCTTTTATCCTTGACCTTTCAGAGTTTGGTTATTATATACCTTGGGGTAGTATTATTTGGGATGAATGTGTTTGGTTTTCTCTGACCTTCCTGTATCCGGACATTTTTTTTCTTTTTAAGTTTTGGGAAGTTTTCTATTTCTTGAATAAGCTTTTTACCCCTTGCTCTTGCTCAACTCCCTCTTGAACACCAATACTTCTTAGATTTGGTCTTTTGAGGTAATTTTCTCTATCTTGTAAGTGGCCTTTCCCTTTTATTCTTTTTTTCTCCTTTGACTATGTATTTTCAAATAGCTGGTCTCTGAGCTTACTGATTCTTTTCTCTGCTTGATCCATTCTGGGGTTGAGAATCTCTAATGGATTTTTCAATTCAGCAAATGTATGTCTCAGTTCCAAGATTTCTGTTTGATTTTTAAAATTATTTCAATCTCTTTGTTAAATTTCTCTGATAAATTTCTGAATTGATTTCTGTGTTATTTTAGAGCTAGCCAAGTCTCCTTAAAACTGTCATTTTGAATTCCTGGTCAGAGAGTTCACAGATTGCTGTCTTGCTAGGGGCAGTCACTAGTTCCTTTCTTTGTTCATTTGCAGAGATCATGGTTCCCTATTTCTTGTGGGTGTACATCCATGTTTTTGCATCAAAGGATTAATTATTTATTCCAATCTTCTCTGTTTGACTTGTTTTGGTTTTTATTGGGTACACCTGCTTAGAGATTCTTTTTCTTTTTCTTTTCTTCTTCTTTCTTCTTCCTTCTCCTTCTCTTTCTTTTTCTCTTCGAGGCAGGGCCTTGCTCTATCACCCAGGCTAGGGTGCAGTGGTGATCATAGTTCACTGCAGGCTTGAACTTCTAGGCTCAAGCAATGCTCCTGTCTCATTCCCCCGAGTAACTGAGACTTACAGGCATACACCACCATGCCTGAATAATTTTTAGACATTTTTCCTAGAGTTGGGTTTCTGCTCAGGCTCGTCTCACACTCAGGTTCAAGCGATAATCCTGCCTCAGCCTCTCAAAGTGCTAGGATTACAGGCATGAGCCGCTGCATCTGGCTGAGTAGAGATTCTTTACCACTAGGTCACTGCCGCCTTTGCAGCTCTAGGTGGCACCTTAAGCCCAGGTTCACCTCAGCTCTAGTAAATGATGGGAACAATGACGGTCCAGAATCGGGGAGGTATCAGAGAGGGATATCCCGGCAGTGTAGGAATGCCGGCCAGGGGTTTGTGCCCTGGGGACCTGTGGAACGTACCTCCTACGGCATGGTGCTGTTGAATGGCCGGCCACTCTAAATTTGACGCCTCCTTCAGCTAAATTACAGAGCATAGTTTTCAGGACCGGGCATAGCATTCCCATCTCCACCTTTTACTGTCTGTCCTCAGGGATATTTCTTCCTTCAGGCAATTGCAATGCTTCCTGTGCGTTAAGGCAGGGACGGGCCTCCTGCCAGGGAAACCGAGTTGATGGGGAAGCTGGTTGTCCACTTGAGCTCACTTTTTGCAGTGTAGAAACCATGAGTTGGCAGGAAATTTTCCTTTCTTTCTTTTCTTTTCCTTTTTTTTTTTTTTTTTTTTTTTTGACAGTGTCTGGCCCTGTTGCGCAGGCTTCAGTGCAGTGGCGCGATCTCGGCTCCCTGCAGCCTCCGCCTCCCGGGTTCTAGCAATTCTCCTCCTTCAGCCTCCTGTGTAGCTGGGATTACAGGCGTGCACCACCACACACAGCTTAATTTTTATATTTTTAGTAGAGATGAGGTTTCACCATGTTGGCCAGACTGGTCTGGAACTCCTGGCCTCAAGCGATCCGCCTGCCTAGGCCTCCCAACATGTTGGGATTACAGACGTGAGCCCGCGCACCCTGGAGAAAATTTTTATTTACTTATTTATTAATTATTATTTTTTATTATTATACTTTAAGTTCTAGGGTACATGTGCACAACATGCAGGTTTGTTACATATGTATACATGTGCCATGTTGGTGTGCTGCACCCATTAACTCGTCATTTACATTAGATGTTCCTCCTAATGCTATCCCTATTCTGAAATAGGAAAAATTTTCTATGCGCTGGATGTCAGACAAAATGGAGGGATGGGCTTTGTGGCTGTGGAAGTCTGATTTCCTCACCATCTGCTCAGAGTTGTTTCACTTCTCTGTGGCCTTGGGAACTGTCTCGTCTTTCCATCTGAGTTCTGGGATATTGCTGATGATAATCTCGGTGCTGTACATTTGTTTTTTGTTTTCTGCCGTGGGGAGTGAAGCCACCTTGCTTCTACATCACCATTTTTGAACCGAAAGCCTTTTTCCTCTCCAGGATAGTTATTTTTAATAGCACATAATTTTTCTTATGTTCCGTTATCTTTATAAGATCATGAATTGTTCTAGAATTTTAGGAATGAGTTAAAAGATCTTTAACTAAAGAATGGATTTTCTTTTCACTATCAGCAAACTTTATACAGCAAAAATAAAAATCATGTTAGTATTTTTTAGGGGATAACTTTGGCTTTCCAAAAGTTAACTCTTGAAACTTTTATTCTAAACTAAAAAATTTTGGTTTGTTAATTTTTTGCACTAGAGATGGCTTTTGATGTAGTAGTTTTATCTTAAAAAAAAAAACCAACAAACAAATCCAAAAAACAGCTTTATTAAAACAGGTAGGTGGAACTTTTTCTAAACACTATTTAACTATGATGCAGCCAAGCTTTTTAAAAGTAATATTTACAATTTTCGTGATTTTGTTATTAAAGCAAAACAAAACAAAAATGAAGATTGTATCTCTAAGCTCATTGCTCTAACTGGTTTGATTCTCTATCTAGAATCTCTGTTCATGGCTGAGTCAGCAATCTCATAACAAGGCCCTTTGTGTATACACCTTTCCTCATAGCTTTGGCTGCCTGTGTGGGAACTCACATAAGAATGTTCATTTCAGCATTCTTTATGGTGGTAGATGGATGAATGCCCTCCTGAGTGCCCATCACTAGAAAAGTGGCTAGGTATAATTTGGAGATTGTATACTATGAGAATAAGGGAAAAAATGAGAAGCAGCTAAATAGATACACATCTGACAATATAGATGAACTTCAAAGCATAGTGCAGAAGGGAGAAAAGATAAATAGAACGATATATAGCACAATGCTATTTAAGTAAATTAAAACTATCTTTACCTTTATGCAAAACCATGTGTTTTGCAAGAATACTTACAAGCAAAAAGATATGAATTTAACTCATTGGCATTTGATTTTGGACATATCTGACCTATAAAATCTCACTTTTGAATTTGCTTTTGAAAAAGAGCTGTGAGGGACTAATTTATAACAGATTTTCTATTTTTTTCCCAAACCACAATAAGAAACAAAGAACACCAAGCCCCAAACCAAATAAGAAATAGAATAAGAAGTTAAATGCGATACATTACACAATACTATTTATATCAATTAAAATTATATGCATACAAAACAGTGTATTTTTCAAGAACATCTATCAACACAAATCAATGTTCAACTCATTGCTGTTGAGGAATGGAAGGAATACTCACATCCCTGTTGGCACATAATATTAAGCATGGAAATTTAGCGATGGGGAGTGTGGGAAAGGGGTTTGAAGGAAATTCACTGGAATCTAGGCACTGAATTAGATATTTCATATATATTCTCTCATTTAATCCTCACAACAGCCCTGTAAGAAGAATTATCTCTGCTTTACAAATAAGAAAACTGAGACCCAGAAAAGCTAATTGTGTTCCTAATGTCACATAGCTCTTTAGTGGCAAAATTGGGACTTAAAATCTTGAGGCATTCTTAGGGAACAGATTAAAAAAGTCTTGGTTATGCTTGAATCTGTGTGACCTAGTTCTCACACAAGACAACCAAGGCTTAAGTAATACTGATGGTGGAAATTATTTATTGTTTTTGTAGCTTGGTATTTTGTATTATATTCTGAGATCGTATGGAAAAATGAAACCTAGAATCTAAAAATAACTTGTGCTTAGAAGCATTACTTTTTTTTCAGTTCTTCCAGCTTTGTGGTACTTTTCCAGGGTCTTTTAAGACATATTTGTTACTCTTTAACTGTGGTAAAAATAGAAAAACTAGTGGTCTGATTTGTACATAACATGCTGCAATCAAACTAAGGTCTTACTCTCCAGTTAGTTACTCATTAAGTAGAGCATATGATAATCAGAAATTTGACTTTGGAATTGATTAAAGTTGAAGCTGGAGCTCTGGATTGCCTATTAAATTCATACCATTGATTCCAGGAGAAGAGAGTTTATAGTAGTTCATTTTTATTGTTTATTATAATGTGATATTGGCATAATGACAGCATGCAAACTTCCAAAATGAGTTTCCTAAGAAAAATGTTTACATTTCTTCTTAAAAGCACTTTATTTTTTCCAGTATTGTCACTTGCCTTTTTAAAAGCCATTTATAATGAACATTAAACACATCTATATTTAGATTTATAAAGAAATAACCTGTTGAGTCAAATCCTATTCATATTCAGTTTTTATATGCTAAACTTAAAATCTCAATTATAAATTACTAACAATTCAGTTTAATGTTTTTTTAAAAAATTCTATTGTTCAGGTAGAGGGCAGGAAAAATGAGGCCAGCCTACAGAAAAGGGAAAATGAGGAATTGCAGTGTTTACGGGTGACAAAAAACATCTTCTTTTAATTAAGAAGAAGGGAAAGAATAGATAAAAAAGAAAAAGAAAAATAAATATTGGAATGACTTGCCATTGGGAAGGAAAAGAAGGGAGTATAAATTTGGCTCTTGCCTTGTTAAAAACTTTTTCAAAAAATGAGGTGTCTTGGTAAATGTGTGGGTGCAAACTGAGAAACAATCAGAAGTTTGTTATATTTAGATGTTATATTTCCAATGTTACAAACCCATCCTGGAAAAACTTACTCAATATGTTCTCTGCCAAAGACATCAGCTAATAACGGCAGTAAAGGAAACAGGCAGTGTCCACATTTGGAGAAGAATATAGCTTCCTTTTACATCATGGGCTAGCATTCTTTTAAAATTAGGGTGCCAAAGTTCCTACTCCCTTCCCTTTGGCATGTTAGAGGCAGCTCACAGAAAGGGTCTTAGGCCTTAGTGATTTCCAAATAGGGAGGGAGAAGGATAGCCCACTAACACCAAAGTAGGGGAAGGAGCATGCTGGCTGCCAGTTTTTGTCACTGAGGTGGGTAGCAGACTGTCATAGTCAGCAGGAAGGTAGGGATTTGTTGGCAATGAATTTTGATATGGCATGAGTGCTGTTGGTTGCCAAACTACATTCTGATTTAAAACACATATTTTTGATCCTCAGCAAGATGGTTGACTAGACACAGCCAGGCGGAACATGTGTCACTGAGGGACTGAAACATCAGGAAGACCAGTACACTCCAAGCAGATATCTGGGGGGAGGGCATTGAGACAGACACAGACACTAGGCTGAAGGGGGAGTGAGGAGTGGCTCGCTCTTGTCCTGAACCTCTGGAATCCTGGCAGCAAGAGACCCCACGACCCCCACGGACACTTGAGCTGGCAGGGAGAGCTGCTTAGAGAGGTGGTAGGAGCAGGACTCCAGACTGTGCAGAGCCCAGAGGGTTTGGTGAGGAAACGTCTGCAGTGGGGTATGGCCAGGGATGCCCATCCCCCAGGGTTTGCTATGCTCCCCTAGGGGACTTAAGTCTTAGGGGAACTGTCAGACCTGAATAGAGTGGGGCGGTTTTGCTCATGAGACAAGGTCAGTTCAATCTGAGAACCCTCCTGTCTGCTGCCCACTTCTGGGACTCCAGTCTGGCTATATTTGCTCGCAGTTCAGCCTCGGATGCACAACTAGGGTGACTCCTGGGAGCCCACATCATAGCACCTGCACTGGCAGATCACATCTGACCATCAGAGAGCTCCAGCAGAGCAGCCCCCACTGATGCACATCAACCCACCCGTGCCCTCCCCCAACCGCAGCCTCCCCTGTGCCACTTTGCTGTCATGAACTTGCCTATGGCCGCACCCCCAACTGCTTTGCCGGTGTGTGTGTGTGAGTGGACCTTGCCTCCCCTCCCCTGCCAGCACAGGTGTGCTTGCATCCCACTGCACCACTGCTGCTGTTGTGAGTGGACCTCACATATCCACTGCTGCACTGCTATTGCCAGTGTGAACATGCACTCAGAAGCCAGTGTGGCCCCATCTTCCAACCAATGCTGCCATTGCTGCTGGCATGAATGAGTGCATAGAGGCTGGCAGTCCTGTGCAGGCCAGCACCCTGCCTTGGCACCAACACCACCACCAATGTGAACACACACATGGATGCCAGTGGTCCTGTTCCTGACTCACACTGCCATTGCTGTTGCTGTGAGTGCATGTAAAGAGGCTGGCAGCCCCATGCCTACCAGAGCTCCACCCCAGCTGACAAGTGTGCACCCTGCCATTCTGCTGGTGCTGCTGGCACATGTGAATGAGCACAGATCCTGCTGTCACCAACCTTATGAAGTGCTTTGGCTGGTACCACCCATTGGGGTTATTGTTGCCAGCAGTCCAGGAACACATTGGTCCCTCTAGTGCAGCAGATTTCTACCGTTGAGGGGCCAGAGAACAAAGCCAGGGCCCAATAGCAGCCCTCCAGAGTTATAGCACACAACCCTAGAATGCTGACCTGAGACTTGGCCCCCTAAAATCTTCCAGAAATGAAGCCAGTTGACTGAACCCACCTTATACCACAATTAACCCCCAGGGGGTTAACTGTTTCAAAGGTAAAAACAAAACAAAACAAAACAAAAACTCACCCAAAAGGCAGCAACTTAAAAGACTGAAGGAACATCAGCCCATGTAGATGAGAAAAAACCAGTGCAAGAACTCTTATAACTCAAAAACCAGTGTCTTCTTACTTCCTAATGACTGTACTAGTTCCCCAGCAATGCTTCTTAACCAGGCTGAAATGGCAGAAATGACAGAAGTAGAAATCAGACTATGGACAGGAATGAAAATTATTGAGATTCAGGAGAAAGTCAAAACCCCATCCAAGGATTCTGAAGAATACAATAAATGACACAGGAGATAAAAGATGAAATGACCATTTTAAGAGAGAACCAAACTGATCTGATAGAGCTAAAAAACTCACTGCAAGAATTTCAGAATACAATTACAAGTATTAACAGCAGAATTGACCAAGCTGATGAAAGAACCTCAGAGCTCAGAGACTAGTTCTCTGAAACAATTCATTGAGACAAAAATAAAGAAAAAAGATTAAAGAAAAATGAACAAAACCTCTTAGAAATATGGGATTGTGTAAAGAGACCAAATCTAGAACTCATTGTCGTACCTGAAAGAGAGGCAGAAAGCCAGCAACTTGGAAAACATATTTGAGGATATCATCTATGAAAAGTGTTCCCACTTCACTAGAGAGGCCAACATTCAATTTCAGAAAATGCAGAGAACTCCTGTAAGAAGACACAAGATAACCATCCACAAGACACACAGTAGTCAGATTCTCCAAGGTCAAAATGAATGAAAAAATGTTAAAGGCAGCTAGAGAGAAGGGGCAGGTCACCTACAAAGAGTACCCAACCAGGTTAACTGTTGTTCTTTCAGCAGAAACCCTACAAGCCAGTTGAGATCGTGGCCTGTATTCAGTATTCTTAAAGAAAATAAATTCCAACCAAGAAATTCATATCTAGCCAAGCTAAGCTTCATAAGTGAAGGAGAAATAAGATTCTTTTCAGACAAGTGAATCCTAAAGGAATTCACTAACATGAGACCTGCCTTGTAAGAGGTCCCGAAGGGAGTGCTAAATATGGAAAGGAAAGACAGTTACCAGCCACTAAAAAACACACTTAAGTACATAGACCACTGACATTGTAAAGCAACCACCTAAACAAGTGTGAATAATGACCAGCTAACAACATGATGACAGAATCAACTCCGCATATGTCAATATTAACCTTGAATGCAAATAGGCTAAGTGGCCCAATTAAAAGGCACAGAATGGCAAGTTGGATAAGAAAGCAAGACTCAACAGGATGCTGTTTTTGAGAGCCCCACCTCACATGCAATGACACCCATAGGTTTAAAGTAGAAGAATGGAGGAAAATCTACCAAGCAAACAGAAAACAGAAGAAAGCAGAGGTGGCTATTCTAATTTCAGACAAAACAGACTTTAAACCAACAAAGATAAAAAAGACAAAGAAGGGCATTACATAATGTTAAGGAGTTCAATTCACCAAGAAGACCTAACTATCCTATGTATAAATGCACCCAAAAGAGGAGCACCTAGGTTCATAAGGCAAGTTCTTAGAGACCCATGAAGAAACTTAGATAACTACACAACAATAGTGGGAGACTTCAACACTCCACTGACAGTATTAGACAGATCAGTGAGGAGAAATTAACAAAGATATTCAGGACCTAAACTCTACACTTGACCAAGTGTACCTAATGGACATCTATAGAACTCTAACACAAAACAACAGAATATATATCTTTCTCATATGCACATGGCACATACTCTAAAATTGACCACACAATAGGACGTGAAACAATCCTCAGCAAATTAAAAATCCTGAAATCATACTAACCACACTCTTGGACAACAGTGCAATAAAGATAGAAATAAACACTAAGAAAAGTGCTCAAAACCATACAATTACATGGAAATTAAACAACCTGCTACTTTGTGGTAAACAATGAAATTAAGGCAGAAATCAAGAATTTCTTTGAAACTAATGAGAATAAAGACACAACAAACCAGCATCTCTGGAACACAGCTAAAGCAGTGTTAAGACAGAAGATTTTAGTGCTGAATGCCCACATCAAAAAATTTGAGACATGACTGGGCATGGTTGCTCACACCTGTGATCCTAGCACTTTGGGAGGCAGAGGTGGGTGGATTGCTTAAGCAAAGGAGTTAGAAACCAGCCTGGGCAACTTGATGAAAACCCATCTCTACACTCCCCCCTAAATGTTAGAAAAATCTCAAATTAACAACCTAACATTACATCTAGAGGAACTAGAGAAAAAAGACCAAACCAACCCCAAAGCTAGCAGAAGACAAGGAATAACCAAAATCTGACTTGAACTGAAGGAAATTGAGAAACCAAAAACCATACAAAAGATCAATTAATCCAGGAGTTGGTTTTTGAAAGAATAAATAAGATTGATAGACTGCTAGCTAGACTAATAAAGAAAAAAGAGAGAAGCACCAAATAAACACAATCAGAAATGACAAAGGTGACATTACCATCAACCCCGCGGAAATACAAAAAACCCTCAGAGACTATTACAAACACCTCTATGCACACAAACTAGAAATCTTAGAAGAAATAGATAAATTCCTGGAAACCTACAGCCTCCTAAGATTGAACCAGGAAGAAATGGAATTCCTGAACAGACCAATAATAAGTTCCAAAATTGAATCAGTAATAAGCCTACCAACCAGAAAAAAACCAGGACCAGATGGACTCGCAGCCAGATTCTACCACGTGTATAAAGAAGAGCTAGTACCATTCCTACTGAAACTACTCCAAGAAATTGAGGAGGAGGAACTCCTCCCTAACTAATTCTATGAAGTCAGCATCATCCTGATACCAAAACCTGGGAGAGATACAGCAAAAACAGAAAACTTCAGGCCAATATCCTTGATGAACTGAGATGCAAAAATCCTCAACAAAATACTAGCAAACTAAACCCAGTAGCACATCAAAAAGCTAACTCACCACAATCAAGTATGCTTCATCCCTGGGATGCAAGGTTGTTTCAACGTATGCAAATCAATAAATGTGATTCATCATGTAAACAGAACTAAAAACAAAAACCACGTTATCATCTCAATAGCTGCGGAAAAGGCTTTCAATACAATTCAACATCCTTTATGTTAAAAATCCTCAACAAACTAGGCATTGAAGGAACATACTTCAAAATAATAAGAGCCATCTATGACAGACTCACAACCAACATCATATTGAATTGGCAAAAGCTGGAAGCATTCTCCTTGAAAGCTGGCACAAGACAAGGATGCCCTCTCTCACCACTCCTATTCAACATGGTATTGGAAGTCCTAACCAGAGTGTTCAGGCAAGAGAAAGAAATAAAGGGCATCCGAATAAGAAGAGAGAAAAGCAAACTATCCCTGTTTGCAGATGATAAGATTCTATACTTAGAAAACACCATAGTCTCTGTCCAGAAGCTTCTTGATCTGATAAACAACTTCAGCAAAGTTACAGGATAAAAAATCAGTGTACAAAAGCAGTAGCATTCCTGTACACCAACAACATCCAAGCTGAAAGCCAAGTCAAGAATGCAATCCCATTCACAATAGCTGCAAAAAGAGTAAAATACCTAGGAATTCAGCTAACCAGGGAGGTGAAAGATGTGTGCAATGAGACTTACAAAACACTGCTCAAAGAAATCAGAGATGACACAAACAAATGGAAAAACATTCCATCTCATGAATTGAAAGAATCAATATTGTTAAATTCATCATACTGTCCAAAGCAATTTACAGATTCAATGCTATTCCTATCAAACTACTAATGATGCATTATAGAATTAGAAAAAACTATTTTAAAATTTGTATGGAACCAAAAAAGAGCCCGAATAGCTAAGGTGATCCTAAGCAAGAAGAACAAAGCTGGAGACATAATTTTATCCACTTGAAAATATACTACAAGGCTATAGTAACCAAAAGAGCATGGTACTGGTATAAAAACTGACATATAGACCAATGGAACAGAATAGAGAGCCCAGAAGTAATGCTGCACATCTGCCACCATCTGATCTCTGACAAAGTCGACAAAAATAAGCAATGAGGAAAGGACTTCCTCTATTCAAGAAATGGTGCTGGGATAACTGGCTAGCATATGCAGAATATTGAAATTCGACCACTTCCTTACACCATATACAAAAATCAACTCAAGTTGGATTAAAGACTTTAATGTAAAATCCAAAACTCTAAAACCCTGGAAGGCAACCTAGGCAATCTGAACATAGGACCTGGCAAAGATTTCGTGACACAGATGACAAAAGCAATCATAACAAAAGCAAAAATTGACAAATGAGACTTAATTAAACTAAAGAGCTTCTGCACAGCAAAGGAAGCTACCAAAAGGGTAAACAGACAACCTTCAGAATGGGAGACTATGTTTTCAAACTATGTATCTGACAAAGCTCTTATATCCAGAATCCATAGGGAACTTAAACATGTTAACAATTAAAAACAAACAATCCCGTAAAAAAGTGAGCAAAAGACACAAACAGACACTTTTGAAAAGAAGACATACATGTGACTAACAAGTATATGAAAGAATGCTCCACATCAGACTTTAACACCCCACTGTCAACATTAGACAGATCAACGAGACAGAAAGTTAACAAGGATATCCAGGAATTGAACTCAGCTCTGCACCAAGCGGACCTAATAGACATCTATAGAACTCTCCACCCCAAATCAACAGAATATACATTCTTCTCAGCACCACATCGCACTTATTCCAAAATTGACCACATAGTTGGAAGTAAAGCACTCCTCAGCAAATGTAAAATAACAGAAATTATAACAAACTGTCTCTCAGACCACAGTGCAATCAAACTAGAACTCAGGATCAAGAAACTCACTCAAAACCGCTCAACTACATGGAAACTGAACAACCTGCTCCTGAATGACTACTGGGTACATAACGAAATGAAGGCAGAAATAAAGATGTTCTTTGAAACCAACGAGAACAAAGACACAACATACCAGAATCTCTGGGACACATTTAAAGCAGTGTGTAGAGGGAAATTTATAGAACTAAATGCCCACAAGAGAAAGCAGGAAAGATCTAAAATTGACACCCTACCATCACAATTAAAAGAACTAGAGAAGCAAGAGCAAACACATTCAAAAGCTAGCAGAAGGCAAGAAATAACTAAGATCAGAGCAGAACTGAAGGAGATAGAGACACAAGAAACCCTTCAAAAAATCAGTGAATCCAGGAGCTGGTTTTTTGAAAAGATCAACAAAATTGATAGAACGCTAGCAAGACTAATAAAGAAGTAAAGAGAGAAGAATCAAATAGACGTAATAAAAAATGATAAAGGGGATATCACCACCGATCCCACAGAAATACAAACTACCATCAGAGAATACTATAAACACCTCTATGCAAATAAACTAGAAAATCTAGAAGAAATGGATAAATTCCTGGACACATACACCCTCCCAAGACTAAACCAGGAAGAAGTTGAATCTCTGAATACACCAATAACGGGCTCTGAAATTGAGGCAATAATTAATAGCTTACCAACCAAAAAGAGTCCAGGACCAGATGGATTCACAGCTGAATTCTACCAGAGGTACAAGTAGGAGCTGGTACTATTCCTTCTGAAACTATTCCAATCAATAGAAAAAGAGGGAATCCTCCCTAACTCATTTGATGAGGCCAGCATCATCCTGATACCAAAGCCGGGCAGAGACACAACAAAAAAAGAGAATTTTAGACCAATATCCCTGATGAACATCAATGCAAAAATCCTCAATAAAATACTGGCAAACCAAATCCGGCAGCACATCAAAAAGCTTATCCACCATGATCAAGTGGGCTTCATCCCTGGGATGCAAGGCTGGTTCAACATACACAAATCAATAAACATAATCCAGCATATAAACAGAACCAAAGACAAAAACCATATGATTATCTCAATAGATGCAGAAAAGGCCTTTGACAAAATTCAACAACCCTTCATGCTAAAAACTCTCAATAAATTAGGTATTGATGGGATGTATCTCAAAACAATAGAGCTATTTATGACAAACCCACAGCCAATATCATACTGAATGGGCAAAAACTGGAAGCATTCCCTTTGAAAACTGGCACAAGACAGGGATGCCCTCTCTCACCACTCCTATTCAACATAGTGTTGGAAGTTTTGGCCAGGGCAATCAGGCAGGAGAAAGAAATAAAGGGTATTCGATTAGGAAAAGAGGAAGTCAAATTGTCCCTGTTTGCAGATGACATGACTGTATATTTAGAAAACCCCATGGTCTTAGCCCAAAATCTCCTTAAGCTGATAAGCAATTTCAGCAAAGTCTCAGGATACAAAATCAATGTGCAAAAATCACAAACATTCTTATACACCAATAACAGACAAACAAAGAACCAAATCGTGAGTGAACTCCCATTCACAATTGCTTCAAAGAGAATAAAATACCTAGGAATCCAACTTACAAGGGATGTGAAGGACCTCTTCAAGAACTACAAACCATTGCTCAACGAAATAAAAGAGGACACGAACAAATGGAAGAACATTCCATGCTCATTGATAGGAAGAATCAATATCATGAAAATGGCCATACTGCCCCAAATAATTTATAGATTCAATGCCATCCCCATCAAGCTACCAACGAATTGGAAAAAACTACTTTAAAGTTCATATGGAACCAAAAAAGTGCCCACATTGCCAAGTCAATCCTAAGCCAAAAGAACAAAGCTGGAGGCATCACACTACCTGACTTCAAACTATACTACAAGGCTACAGTAACCAAAACAGCATGGTACTGGTACCAAAACAGAGATATAGACCAATGGAACAGAACAGAGCCCTCAGAAATAATACCACACATCTACAATCAGATCTTTGATAAACCTGACAAAAACAAGAAATGGAGAAAGGATTCCCTATTTAATAAATGGTGCTGGGAAAACTGGCTAGACATATGTAGAAAGCTGAAACTGGATCCCTTCCTTACACCTTATACAAAAATTAATTCAAGATGGATTAAAGACTTACATGTTAGACCTAAAACCATAAAAACCCCAGAAGAAAACCTAGGCAATACCATTCAGGACATAGGCATGGGCAAGGACTTCATGTCTAAAACAGCAAAAGCAATGGTAACAAAAGACAAAATTGACAAATGGGATCTAATTAAACTAAAGAGCTTCTGCACAGCAAAAGAAACTACCATCAGAGTGAACAGGCAACCTACAGAATGGGAGAACATTTTTGCAATCTACTCATCTGGCAAAGGGCTAATATCCAGAATCTACAATGAACTCAAACAAATTTACGAGAAAAAAAACCCATCAACAAATGGGCAAAGGATATGAACAGACACTTCTCAAAAGAAGACATTTATGCAGCCAACACACACATGAAAAAATGCTCATCATCACTGGCCATCAGAGTAATGCAAATCAAAACCACAATGAGATACCATCTCACACCAGTTAGAATGGCAATCATTAAAAAGTCAGGAAGCAACAGGTGCTGGAGAGGCTGTGGAGAAATAGGAACACTTTTACACTGTTGGGACTGTAAACTAGTTCGAGCATTGTGGAAGACAGTGTGGCGATTCCTCAGGGTTCTAGAACTAGAAATATCATTTGACCCAGCAATCCCATTACTGGGTATATACCCAAAGGATTATAAATCATGCTGCTATAAAGATATATGCACACGTATGTTTACTGCAGCACTATTCACAATAGCAAAGACTTGGAACCAACCCAAATGTCCATCAATGATAGACTGGATTAAGAAAATGTGGCACATATACACCATGGAATACTATGCAGCCATAAAAATGATGAGTTCATGTCCTTTGTAGGGACATGGATAAAGCTGGAAACCATCATTCTCAGCAAACTATCCCAAGGACAGAAAACCAAACACTGCATGTTCTCACTCATAGGTGGGAATTGAACAATGAGAACACTTGGACACGGGAAGGGCAACATCACACACT
Source organism: Pan troglodytes (assembly GCF_028858775.2). Taxonomy (NCBI): domain Eukaryota; kingdom Metazoa; phylum Chordata; class Mammalia; order Primates; family Hominidae; genus Pan; species Pan troglodytes. The sequence continues at coordinate 103,974,545 of NC_072406.2, read as the reverse complement.
GGGGCCTGTTGTAGGGTAGGGGGAGGGGGGAGGGATAGCATTAGAAAATGTAGTACATATATACCATGAAATATTATGCAGCCATAAGAAAGAATGGGATCATGTCCCTTGCAGCAACATGGATGGAGCTAAGTGAACTTACACAGGAACAGAAAACCAACTGCTGATTGTTTTCACTTCTAAGTGGGAGCTAAACATTGAGTACATACTGTCCCAAGGGAACAACAGATACTGGGGTCTACTTGAAATTGGAAGGTAGCAGGAGGGTGAGGATTGAAAAACTACCTATCAAGTGCTATACTTATTATCTGGTTGATGAAATAATCTGTACACCAACCCCCATGCCGTGCAATTTACCTATGTAACCTGCACGTGTACCCCTGAACCTAAAATAAAAGTTAAAAAAAATAAAACACATATTTTTGAGTTGGTGATGAGGTGGTAGTGGTGCTGGGTATAGGGGGAGGTAAGAGAGTAGGTGGGGATGGTTGATGTCTGACCAAATGAATTCTTGCATCTTCCCTTGCCTGTTAGGTAAAGACTTTGCAAGGTGTAATTGGTCAAAATTGGTGAACTCCTGCAGAACTTCAAAAAAGAGGATTTGTTTATTTATTGATGCTGACTATAGGGTCTTACTGTATAGCTTAAGCTGAAATGTATCTTTGGCCCAATAGATTGCTGATAATTCTTGAAACATTAAACATTTATATTCAAACATTCATCTGCACATTGGTCATGTAAACCGGCAGGTCAGGGTTCTGTACTCTTTCCATTCAACAAATATTCATTGTAGTCTTGCTTGTGAATAGCAAACTTTTAGTCCTATTAGAGAGATAAGCTATAACCCATATAAAATATTAAAATTCAAATAAATAATTCAAATAAAAAAAGACCCTACTGTGGTCTGAAAATGTTTCTTGGAGAAGATTGGATTTTGGCTTGGGATCTCTGAAGATTAGGAGGAAAGAAGACATGCATTCTGAATGGTTAGGGCCTGACTTAACCTTTGGAAAAAAATTTATGAGGTACATATGTCTTATGTAATTCAAAATAAAATAATTGTAATATTGTAAAACATAAAAATTGCATGCATGATGAAATTAAAACAGTTTATTGCAGATTTTCTGGTTGTAAAATTTTGGATGAGTCTATTATAGTTGAATTCCACCACCCACTCCCCCTTGGCTTATTTTCTTAAGCATTTATTTCCTCTATTGAGGCATCCAACACTGGAAATAGAGAGATTCATGACTTAGAGGAAATAAGAAATAAGAGGGCAATAAGGAGAACTTTTTCCTTATTGGTTTGTTTTTGTTTGAACTGGAGGGTTTAGATTAAAAAATAGTGGGAGATAAATTCAGTGGATTGGTGTAATTGGATTTTAGCCTTTGAATGTTAACTAGATGAATATTCTGTGATGGTAATGAGAATCCATTAAAGATTTTACAGTGTGTGGTAGATTTATTTATTTATTCATTTTTTAATTAAAAAAAATTTTGACTCTGTGCATATGGTTACCCAGAGTGTGGTATATTTATAAGAGCAGTGGTTTAGTTTATGATACTTCTACATTAGTGAAAAGATCAGATAAAGGAAGATTGGAGGGGGATGAGACTAGATGATGAGCAAGGAAAATACTGATTAATTTTTTTTTGTTTCCTTATCCTTCCTGTAATTCACTCTGCCTCCAGGGTTATTTCATCCACAAATTAGTTGGGTTTGTTGCTTCCTTTCTCTTCTCCTTTTTCTTTTTCTTCTTCCCTCCCTTTTTATACCCAGAATGTTCTACATAAGGAAAAACACATTTGTCCTCACAAATACATTTATAAATAAAATAATTGAATTAGTTAGGATATCATTTGGCTTCAAATAAAGGGAAATCTAAACTAACAATAGCTTAAACCATAAGAACATTTATTATTACTTAATAGGAAGTCTGGAAATGGGCAGTTCCAGATTTATTTAATTGCTCAATGATGTAATCAAGGACCAGGGTCTTTCTATCTTTCTACTCTGCTATCCTCTCTGGGTTGATTTTTAGTCTTCATGCTGTTCCCAGTGGAGGGTCTCAATGAAGAATTGTCCAGGTCCTTGGCATTTTGAATAAATAATTTAACAAAACACACAAACAAAGTAGCAGAGGAATGAAACGCAGGAAAGAAGCAGTGAAAGCAGGAATTTATTAAAGTGAGAAAGCATTCCGCAGGGTGGGAGTGGGCCTGGGCAAGCAGCTCAAAGGCCCAGTGATATGGTTTGGCTGTGTCCCCACCCAGATCTCATCTTGAATTGTAGCTCCCATAATTCCTGTGTGTTGTAGGAGGGACCTGGTGGGAGATAATTGACTCATGGGGACAGTTTCCCCCATACTGTTCTTGTGGTAGTGATTAAGTCTCATGGGATTTGGTGGTTTTATAAGGGGAAACCCCCTCACTTGGCTCTCACCTCTCTCTTGTCTGCCACCATGTAAGACGTGCCTTTAGCCTTTCACCTTTCACCATGATTGTGAGGCCTCCTCAGCCATGTGGAACTGTGAGTTCATTAAACCTCTTTTGCTTTATGAATTATCCAGTCTTGGGTATGTCTTTATCAGCAGCATGCAAACAGACTAATACACCCAGTTACAAAGTTTTCTGGGTTTTAAGTACCCCATTTGAGGTTCTTCTCAGCTACCCCTGATCTGTATGAAGGATTTGGTCTATGGCTAATTGAAGGGTGAGGTGAATTGGCACCCTATGCAGTAAAGGGATGGTCCCTGCTTGGTGGCCAGTCCAAGGCACTCTCCCTTTCCATCTGAGGTATGGTGGAAGGGGGAAGGTTGCAGGGAGAGTAGCCTTGATCCTTTGCTACTCAGCTAGGGAAAATGGGGTTTTTCCCTTTTGGTTTAGCTTTAGGAAGTTTGTGTTAATTGGCCTTAGGTTTTCTGCTGCCAGACCCAGGGGTTTTCTTTTTGATCCAGCTTTGTGAAGTCAGCGTGAATTGGCCTTATATTTCCTGCCGCCACACCTTGGTGCTTTCTCTTTTAAGAAGTTAGGACAAATTAGCCTTAAGTTCCGTGTCACCAGATCCTATTTGCCTGCCTCAATACATGTCACTTCATTGTTGCAAGATAGCAGCCACAGCCCTGGACATTATATCATCACATCTGCATTCCAAGAAGAAAAGAAGAGACAGGTACAAAACAGTAGTTACTTCCAAGACTCTCTTTTTATTTCAGAAAGGAAATCCTTTAGTAAACTTCCCCTTACACCGCATTTGATGAAATCAGATCACATGTCTATTGTACAACAATTGATGGCAAAATGGAATGAGATTACCATGATTGGTTTAAACCAGTCATGATTCATTGCTTGGGACTGAGTTAGATCAATGGCTCTATGCTTACTTGAACAAATCAGAATTTTATTGTCATTTAAGTGGGGCTTAAGTGTTGAACAAAATTTGCCATAACCATTAACTTGGAAAACGTAGAGGAAATGGCAAAGAATGGTAACATAGTATAACTCAAGTTTGGGCAGAGGTCTACCAGAAGTTTATTAATTCAGCAAATACAATTATTGAGCTCCTCTTGCGTGTCAGGCACTTTTAAAAAATGCTAGGAATGTACTGGTAAATAATAATTTATGTTTGTTGTATTTGTGCTGGGGACAATAAACATTTATACTATATATTTAATATAAATGTTGAATATAAAGTCAAGCAGTAATGTATTCAGTAATGTAAGGGAAGGTGAGAGTCAGCATATGATGAGCGACATGTTTTTTTAGATAAAGCACTCAGGAAAGTCTCCTCTGATAGGGTGATCATTGAGTAGAGACCTGAACAAATGAGGGGAAATGTGTCTGGAGGGCGACTGCTCCAGGCAGAAGGAACAATAAGAGAGATGTGATTGGCATGCTTGAGAAACAACAAGGCCGGCAATGCTTAAAGTAGGGTGAGCAAGTTGGAGGGTGATACAAATGCTGATGGTGATGAGATAACCAGAGGCCAGATCATGCCAGGCCTTGTAGATTATGTTAGGAAGTTTGTATTTTATTCTACTAAAAGAGATTGGAAAGTTTTGAGTAAAGGAGTGATATCATGAGGTTTATATTTTTAAAAAGATCACTTTAGTTGTTCTCTGGAAAATAGATTGTAGGGAGGCAGGGATGGAAGCAGAGAAACCAAATAGGAAACTATTACAGTGGCCCAAGCAATAGATAATGCTGGCTGAGATCAAGGCAGTAGTGGTGGAGGGGGTGAGAAATATTTGATATTTGGAGTATGTTATGAAAGTGAAACAAATAGAATTTGCTAATGGATTAGATGTAGGGTGTGGGAAGGAGAGAGGAGTCATGGGAAACTCCAAGTTTTTCACTTAAGCAATTGGGAGAATTAAGATACCATCAATTGAAATTAAACAGTAGGGGAGGAGTAGATTGGGAGAGAAAAATAAACAGTTTGGTTTCCTATTTTAAAAATTTGAGTTCATATTAGGTATGTGGCAATGTCCACATAATATTTTAAGCACTCTATTCTTACCAGCAAGTCATCATGCACACCTATTATAATATTTCCCTTTTCTGGCTCAGTGGTTTGGACAATCAAAATATGGGCAGAAAGGAAGAAGGTTAGAAGAGAAATATTTAAGAAATGACATCATGAAAATTGGAAGAGAAAGGCAAGGTTGGAAGGCAGGGAATAAAACGTGGCCAACAGTAGGGATGGAGGTAGGGAATTGAAAAGGTGAGAATTTGCCTTTCTAACAGCTCGCAGGTATGTCGATGTTGATATTACTAGCTTGCAGACCATAGTTTGAGTAGCACTGCTGTGGACATAATACTACGTTTACATATTTTTAGCTGCAAGAATAGTGGCATATACAGAGAAGCATTTATTTTCCTTATACAATAAAAAATCTGAATGTAGGAAGTTCAGGGTAGGTGTAAAAACTCCATGATACCATCAAATTGCCAGGCTCCTTCTATCAATTCATCCTCTGCATATTGGTTTGGTGCCTCATGGTTGCAAGATGGCTGCTGCTGTTGCAGACTTTTTATCTATGATCTAGGGAAGGGGTAGTGCTAGTTACATCTGCCTTATTTATCAGGAAATACTTTCCCAGTGTCTTATTCAGACAAAACTATTTATTTAGCTATCATTAGTTGCAAGAGAGATGGGTGAGTGATTATTTAGCATTTCTAGCTTCTAGAAGCCTAGGAAGAAAAGGTAGAGATGGTTGCCAAGTGAGCCAATCTCCTATAATGACTGCAACATAGTTATTAAAAAATAGCATATGCCATACCATTGATGACTGAGTTTGTCTCAGCACATGTTTAGTCATTCCCACCTCATGCACTCTGTTCTTAGGGTACCTCTTTACTGGTTTTCACTTGGTGATTTAAGCCTTCTATGGACTTTGCAGTTGCTGAATGTGCATTATCTAATCAATCGATTTCTGGATAGTTTCAAGGTTGCTCTTCTGAAAAAGGTAATTGATTTTATGGAAAACTGGGCACTCTTATCTTACATAACCACTTCTTTTTGCCTGAAATGTTGTTAACATAGACAGCTTTGGCACTATCCTTGAAGCCAAGTTAGAGAATCTGTTTTTTTCATTTCCATTCCATAGTGGGAGATGGAGTTAATTTGGTAATATTTTCAGCAGCAAAGTATGATTCCAGGGCCAGTAGAGGGTTATTGCAGAATTTTCTATTCGTGGGCTGGGCGCGGTGGCTTATGCCTGTAATCCCAACACTTTGGGAGGCCGAGGCTGGTGGATTACCTGAGGTCAGGAGTTTGAGACCAGCCTGACTAACATGGTGAAACACCATCTCAACTAAAAATACAAAAATTAGCTGTGCGTGGTGGTGTGCACCTGTATTCCCAGATACTCAGGAGGCTGAGGCAGGAGAATTGCTTGAACTCAGGAGGTGGAGGTTGCAGTGAGCCAATATTGCACCACTGCACTCCGACCTGGATGACAGAGAGAGACTCCATCTCAAACAAACAAAAAATAATGTTCTATTTCTAATTCTTTTCCACATTGTAAAGTGTTGGTTTGAGAAGGTAGAAGCAGATCTACCCTCACCTTCCTAGAGAGAGAACTATTCAAGTGGGTTCTTAATTAATTCTCTAATTTTAATTGACCCTGGCCATGTGAGTTGGAACATTTGGCTAAATGAGGAAAGCATTTAGGACTGGAATGCTACATAGTCTAGTAAGTTTCCTCTTTCAACAACATACAACTGTTAAGCATGTATCAATTCACTGAGTCAACAACTATTTTTTGACCACCTACTATGTGACAAATTCTATGCTAGGTTCTGAAGATACAGTGGTAGTCAAGAAATACACAGGTCCTGAGGTCACAGTCTAGAGGGGAATGTAGTTAACCAAATGGACAATTACAATGCAGATCTAACCTGGAATGGAGGGAGATATTGAGGAGATTTCCTGGAGGAAGTGATGTCTAAATTGAGACACAAAAGACGAGTAGGGAGTAGTTAGGTAAAGGGAGGGAGTGGGAATATAAGAAAGGAAGAGTGTTCAGGTAGAAGGAACAGCATGTATGAAGGTCCAGAAGGGACACAGAGTATTGGCTTGTCTAAGAACCCCAAGAAGTTCAATGGCACTGTTTGTCAGGTGTGAGATAGAGGTACAGTATCCAGCGGGGAATAAAGAAGCAAGTACTGAGATCTACCAGGGTGGAGAGGCAGCAAGGGTGGTGGAGAAAAGAGTTATAGAAATGAAGCTTGAGCTGAATCTTGTTCATTAATGCAGTCATTGAAAACACACAACTCCACACAAGATCATGTGCCAGGTGCTGGCAGAGTGCTGGGTCTAAAAGTGATGAGCCAAACAAATATTCCCTGGCACCTGCCCTCATGCATTGTATGACATAACCCTAGTGGGAAAATACACTAGAAATAATCACATAAATAGGTACATAGTAGTGGTCCCCAACCTTTTTGCACCAGGGACTGGTTTCATGGAAGACAATTTTTCCATGGGTAGGGGAAATGATTTCAGGATGAAATTGTCCCGCCTCAGATAATCAAGCCTTAGTTAGACTCTCATAAGGAGTGCACAACCTGGATACCTCGCATGCGCAGTTTACAATAGGACTGGTGCTCCTACGAGAATCTAATGCTGCTGCTGATCTGACAGGAGGTGGAGCTCAGGTGTTAATGCTGGCTCACCTGCCACTCACCTCCTGCTGTGCTCCTCCATTGCTAACAGGGGGTTAGGGACCCCTGGTATATAGTATGAACCAAGGCAAATTCTATGAGGGCAAAGTACAAGATGATATTATAGTGAGATCTAACTTAGATTGGGGGTGGTGGTGGCCAGGGAAATTCTCTTTGAGGGAGTGCCATTTAAATTAAGAACAGAAGGATAAATAGACAGGCTAAGACTCATGGAAAGTGGTTCAGTAAAGAGAAAAACATGAACTTCCTGAAATGGAAAGAATTTGTATGTTTGAGGACTTGAAAGAAAAGTAGTTTGGCTGGAGGAAAATAGGAGGTCTGGGAGGTGTGAGATGAGCTCAAAAATGTACAAGGAGCTAGATGATATAGTGTAATGGTGAGGATTCCGGATTTTTATGCTAATTTTAATAGGAAGACACTGAAGAGTGTTGGTCAGATTCACATTTCAAAAATATTTTTCTGGCACCTGTGTGATGAATGGATTGGGGAGGGGAAGAGTGGAAGTGAGAAGATCAGTCACAAGGCTGACGGTAGTTGATAAGGGAAGCAAAGATGGCTTGGAGTGAGTTTGGGTTTAAGGTATATTTTGGAGGTAGAATCAGCAAAAACTGTGATGGGTTAGTTATGGGGAGTAAGAAAGAGGGAAATCTCAATGATGACTTCCAGTTTTCTGGTTTGACAACTAATTTGATGGAGGTGTCATTTATTGAGATGTGGAAGATAGCAACACCAGGCTTGGATGGGGCAGGTGTAGAAATAATGAGCTCTGTTTTGTACATATTAGATGTGAGAAGCTTATAAGCCACCCAAGTGGAGATGTCAAGAAGGCAGTTGGTGACATGTATCTTGAGGCTGGGAGAGAAACCTGATTTGGAGGTAAAAATCTGGGAGTTAGTAACATACAATTGATGAATTAGTGAGAATGAATGAGATCATCTAGTATAGAGCGAGAAGAGTCTTGAATGAGGACCTGGGATAGTTCCATTCTTCAGAGGTTGGAAAGAGAAGGGAAACAGGAGGATGAGATAAAGCAAGCAGGAAGGCAAGGAAGAAACTAAGGAGACTGAAGTTTCATGGAAATCAGAAGAGTGTTTTGATATGAGGATGCAGTTGTTTGAGAGGCTTAGTAAGACAAGGATTGAAAGTGTCTATGGGATTTGACAACCTTAGTAGGAAAAGTTTTTCTAGCATGGGTGAGTAAAAGGGACAGACGGGAGATGTGGGTATAGATTAATAGATTAAAAAGTGAATGAGAGTTGAGGAAGTGGATCGAGTTTGTAGACATGCTTGCAAATGAAATTATCGTCTTTAAGAGTAGAAAAGCAAGTTTATTAGGGGAATGTAGTGGGATTTGTGGGGCAATGTAGAGTACCCTATTGAAATTTCTGGTCAATAATTTAAAGGGACACCAGTCTGCACAGCTGTGTGGTTTCCTTCAGCAACATCAATTGTTTAGGGGCACACACATTGATGGTGGAGTTCAGGCTGGGATTCTGCCATGTGGAATATTTGCCTGTGAAGTTGAGTAGAAAAAGTGAGAGTTGGTGAGCTTGTGGAGGTTTGGAATAATGTTGGAGTGGGAAGGAATAAGCGTTCTGAGTAGAAGAAATAGGTGCAGGTTTGAGGAGGAACTGGGAGAGATAAGGCTTCAAAGTTTTGAAAAGAGGAAAAAATTGTCACCTCTTTTATGAACTTTCCATTCATATTCTTTTCTTTCTTTTCTTTTTCTTTTCTTTTCTTTTTTTTTTTGAGATGCAGTCTCGTTGTGTCGCCCAGGCTGGAGTGCAGTGGCGTGATCTCCGCTCACTACAACCTCTGCCTCCCTGGTTCAAGCAATTCTCCTGCCTCAGCCTCCTGAGTAGCTGGGATTACAGGGGCGCGCCACCACACCCAGCTAATTTTTGTATTTTTAGTAGAGATGGGGTTTCACCATGTTGGCCAGGATGGTCTCTATCTCCTTACCTCGTGATCCGCCCACCCAAAGTGCTGGGATTACAGGCGTGAGCCACTGTGCCTGGCCTAATGTCCTTTTCTTATTGGCCATTGTCCTTTATATATTAATAATCTGAACTTTTTGTTGGTCTCATTGTAATTATTTCCTTTGTTTTTTTTGTATACATGTTTATTCAGTCTTGTTTGTGGCCAGTAGAAATTAAACTTTTAAAATGTCAAATTGATCCATCTTTTTCAAACCTTCCCCTCTCCATTTTCCTCTGGAGCTTATAAATTCCTTTTTAGAGATTGGGTAAATGTTAATGTATATTTTATTCCTCTAAGGTTTAATTTTTTCATATGCAATTTAAAAAAACGTTTCGACTGGGCACAGTGGCTCATTCCTGTAATCCCAGCACTTTGGGAGGCCGAAGTGGGCTGATCACTTGAGGTCAGGAGTTTGAGACCAGCCTGGCCAATGTGGTGAAACCCCATCGCTACTCAAAATACAAAAATTAGCCGGGCATGGTGGCACATGCCTGTAATCCCAGCTACTTGGAGGCTAAGGCAAGAGAATCACTTGAACCCTGGAGGTAGAGGTTGCAGTGAGCTGAGATTGTGCCACTGCACTCCAGCCTGAACCACAGAGCAAGACTCTGTCTCAAAAACAAACAAACATTTTATTTGGGCCAGACACAGTAGCTCATGCCTGTAATCCTAGCACTTTGGGAGGCCGAGGTGGGTGGATCACTTGAGGCTAGGAGCTCGAGACCAGCTTGGCCAACATGGCGAAACCCCGTCTCTATTAAAAATACAAAAATAAGACAGGCAAGGTGGCGGATGCCTGTAATCCCAGCTACTTGGAAAGCTGAGGTGGGAGAATCGCTTGAACCTGGGAGGTGGAGGTTGCAGTGAACCAAGATTGTGTCACTGCACTCCAGCCTGGGCAACAGAGTAAGACTCTGTCAAAAAATAAATACATAAATAAATAACTTTTTATTTGGAGATAATTGTAGATTTACATGCAATTGTAAGAAATAATACAGAGAGATCATGTGAACCCTTCACCCAGTTTTTCCCAATGGTTAATACCTTACAACACTGTTAGTACAATATTACAACCAGGAAATTAATATTGATAAAATCCAGTGACCTAACTCAGATTTTACCAGTTTTGCCAGTATTCATGTGTGTGTGTATTTAGTTCTGTGTGATTTTATCACTTATATGCAATTTTTAAGTAGTTTGTGTATAATGATGGTCTAAATTGCCTTTTTGTACAAGAAGCTGAGAAATAGCATTATTTTTGACTAATTCCTTTTTATATCCTTTATCATTTCTTGAATTGATATATATATGTATATGTGTGTGTGTGTGTGAGTGTGTATTTAAAAGTTATCTATTCTCACACATTTTGGTCTATATACATTCTGATTTTTTTCTGTGTGTCTGTATCTGTGTCTAAGTCTACATTTATATTTATACACACACACAGAGTGAGAGAGAGAGAGAAGAGAGAGAGACAGAGAGAGATTTAAAGAGATTTAAACAATACATTCATATGGTTGGCTGTGTATCAGTCAGGGTCCTGTCAGGAAATCACACTGCAAGGATCATTAAAGGGAGTTTAATGGAGGGGCCATTTACAGAGGTGTGGAACAGGGGTTAGGGGAACCAGCAGGTGTGAAAACATCCAGGGTCTAGATATTGCAGGAAGCTTTTAGCATCCTAGTCCCCTGGGCTTAAATAAGCAGGGCAAGGGAGTTTTCACTGGAACCTGGTGAGAGTTGTTACTGTGAGGAAGGGGCCATTTAACAGGAACTGTGACTTTAGGTAGAGGACCACAGGTATGGCAAACTATATCTCAAGTGGGAAATAAAAAATTTCAATATCTCCCACTTCCTGTCTTGTTGGTGCCACCCATTGGCTAAATGCAACAAAAAGCCACTTTTGCAAATACTTAGTATTATTATGCTTTTATAGGTTTGCCTATTTGACAGATAAAAGTCTCTTTGTCTCAACAAAATCTTAGTCCCATTATTTTAATATACACTGCTTAGATTAATAGTAATGCTATGTTTATTCTTTGTCTAGTCATCATTTGTATTTAATGCACAGTTAATTATTTTGCATGTTTTCCTAATGAGGCACATTATTTTGTTAAAGACCTTTTTATATATGAGTAGCCAGCCCTTTTCCTGTCATATACATTATATTTTCCTCCCCCCCCCCAGGTTTGCCTTTTCTTTTTTGTTTGTGATATTTTCTGTTATAAAGAAGTTTAAAGGTTTTTATATTGTTAAAATTTTTATATTTTACATTTTGATTTATTTTGGTTTGTGCTTAGAACACCAGTTGATTTGAAATGCTACTATTATAATACCCGAGGATTTTCCTGGATATTAAATTCTGTTCCTTGAATCTGCCTATGATTACCCAAATTCCAGCCTAATATTTACATTATGGTGGCTTCTTAGTACATTTTATTAGTTTGTTGGATACCTTTCCCCACATTGATTTTTTTCTCAATACTGCTGCTTTTTTATGTATGTTTATTCATGTAGATGAAATTTTGAATCAACTCAAATTGAAGAGAAATCCTGTTGGCATTTTAGTTGTCATTGTGCTGTTTGGATTAATTTCTAGAGAATTGAAATTCAGCACTGAGCCTTCCCTTTCCAGAAACATGGACTATCTTTCCAGTTTTCCTAAGTCTCAATTATGCCCCTCAGTAAAGACTTGTAGTTTTCTTCATATTAGATCTGCATATTTATTTTAAATGTATTCTTAAGTATTTTATGTTTCTGTGATTACTGGTATATATGAAAACCATTATTTTAGCATACATTTTGCAGCAAACCACCTACCTCCTGGAGTTTCTTTCACTAGTCTTTCACTGGACTTATTTTAATCTATTCTAGTAGAAAATCAGTTCATCTATAAATAATGACATTTCTATCGGCTCCTTTTAAATATTTATTTGTTATTTATTTAATTCAACTAGCTAGAAATGTCAGATTAATTTTTGAAAAACCCAAGCCTGTGGTAATAGTGAACATTCTTGGCTTTAATGGGAAACCATCTAGTGTCTTAAAACCATCTAGTGTCTTACCATTAATACCATTCTGAATATCAGTTTGAGATACCTTTTTAAAATCATTTTATGAAATATTCTTCTTTTAGAATTAAAAATGTTAAGTGAAATATTTTTATTTCAATTAATTAACATAATTGATCATATTAATATATTTTCTGTATTATATAATCTTTTAAAAATATTAAAAAATTCTTTTTGCATAGAGATGAGATCTCACTCTGTTGCCCGGGCTGGTCTTGACCTCCTGGGCTCAAGCAGTCCTCTTGCTGTGGCCTCCCAAAGTGCTGGGATTACAAGCATGAGATGCCATACCCAGCAAAATTTCTAATGTTTTATTTAGGATTTACAAAACAGCTTTATTGAGGTACAATTGACATAAACTAAACTGCATCTATTTAAACTGTAAAATCTGATGGGGTTTGACATATGTATATAATTGTGAAATCAATAACATTATCAGGTCCAAATATTTCTTCATCCTTTAAATTTTTTTATTTTGAATTTCTTTTCTTAAATTTTGAATTTCTATGAATACATAGGTGTACATATTTATGGGGCAGATGAGATGTTTTGATACAGGCATGCAATGTGAGATAAGCACATCATGGAGACTGGGGTATCTATCCCCTCAAGCATTTATCCATTGCATTACAAATAATCCAATTACACTTTTTAAGTTATTGTAAAATATAGAATTAAATTATTATTGACGATAGTTATAATCTTTCTCTCCTCACATTCTTCCCCATGTCTCACCCCCAGGCAACCATTGTTTTGCTTTCTGTCATCGTAGTTTTCAATTTTTTAGAATTTTCTATAAATGTAATCATACAGCATAAGGTTTTTGGGGGGTCTGCCTCTGATGTGGTTTGTATCTGTCTCTACCCAAATCTCATGTGGAATTGTAATCCCCAGTGTTGGAGGTGGGGCCTGGTGGGAGGTGATTGGATCATGGGGGTGGGTTTTCCCTTTGGGGCTGTTCTTGAGTTAGTGAGTGAGTTCTTGTGTGAGCTGGTCATTTAAAAGTGTGTGGCATCTCCCCTCCTTTCTCTCTCCTCCTCCTGGTCAGTCATGTAAGGCATGGCTGCTTCCGTCATGATTGGAAGCTTCCTGAGGCCTCCCTAGAAGCTGAAGCCGCTATGCTTTGTGTGCAGCCTGTAGAACTGTGAACCAATTAAACCTCTTTTCTTTATAAATTACCCAGTCTCAGGTATTTCTTTATAGCAGTGTGAGAATGAACAAATACGGCCTTCTTTCATGTAGCATAATTATTTTGAGATTTTTCCATGCTGTTGTATGTATTGATAGTTTATTCCTTTTTTGCTAATATTACATTGTATGGATATATCGCTTTTGTTTATCCATTCACCTGTTGATGGACATTTGAGTTTTTTCCAGTTTTTAGCTATTACCAGTAAAGTTGCTATGAACATTCATATACAAGTCTTGGTATGGACATATGTAGCACAACCTTCACATTTTATGAAGAGAAAACCAAAGTTCAGAAAGTAAGTGCCTGCTTGAAGCAACTGCTAAGTGGCAGAGCCAGAACTCGGAAGGTGCTGGACTGACCTCTTGTCTGGTGATCCTCCCACAAACCCCAGTGTGGAAAGACCAGTGAGTGGCACAACATCAGTTGGAATAGGGGTTTATTTTAGTATCCTCACTAGGCCAAAACTTTCTTTCTTTCTTTTTTTTTTAGACAGGGTCTGGCTCTGTCGCCCAGGCTGGAGTGCAATGGCATGATCTCGGGTCGCTGCAACCTCCATCTCCTGGGCTCAGGTGATTCTCCCACCTCAGCCTCTCAGGTAGCTGGCACTAAAGGCATGGGCCACCATGCCCAGCTAATGTGTGTAATTTTTTTTTTTTTTAGTAGAGGTGGGGTTTTGCCATGTTGCCCAGGCTGGTCTTGAACTCCTGGGCTCAAGCAACCCACCCACCTCAACCTCCCAAAGTGTTGGGATTACAGGTGTGAACCACTGGGCCTGGCCCATAGTTCTTTAATAAGTCTTGAAATCAGTGTTAGTCCTCTAACTTTGTTATTTTTCAAAGTTGTTTTGGCTGTTCTAGGTTCTTTGCATTTCCATGTGAATTTTAGAATTAGCTTGTTGATTTCTAAAAAAACTTCTGGAAAATTGATTGGGATTGCATTGAATCTATAGACCAATTTGGGGATAATTGGCATCTTAATAATATTAACTCTTCCAATCTAGGAACATGGTATATCTCTCCATGTATTTTGTTCTTTAATTTTTTTTCAATGTTTCATAGTTTTCACTACACAGGCCCTTGACATTATTTGTCCTCTACATCCACAGATTTGTTCTTCAAATATTTCATTTTTTGGTGCTATTATAAATAATATTGTTTCTAAAATTTCAATTCTGATTTTTCATTGCTAGTATGTCCAGAAATAAAATTGATTTTTATGTATTGATCTTGTATCTTGTAACATTTAGACTCACTTATTCATTCTAGTAGCTTTTTGGTAGATTCCATCAGATTTTTACAGACAAACATACCATTTGTGGATAAAGACAGTTTTACTTCTTCTTTTCCAATCAGAATGCTTTTTATTTCTTTTTCTTGCCTATTGCACTGGCTAGAATTTCCAGTACAAGGGTAAATAAAAGTGGTAAGAGTGAACATTCTTGTCTTGTTCCTGATCTTAGGTGGCAAACATTTAGGCTTTTACCATTAAGTTTGATATTAGTTGCAGGTTTCATAGATATTTTTTATTGTGTTGAAGAAGTTCCCTTCTATTCTTAGTTTGCTGAGTATTTTAGCAGGAATGAATGTTGGGTTATATCAAATGCTTTTTATATGTTTACTGAGATGACTTTTAGGTTTTTAGTTTGTTTACATGGTGATTTGTGTTAATTGAATTATGAAAGAAAATTTTCCAAAAATATACTTCTGTGTTACAATTTTCAAATTTTATGTAAGATCTAAAATCTCTATTTATATCTTAAATAATTATATATTTTCACTTTTATTTAGGTTTTAACATCAAGTTTATACCATCTGGTAAAATGAATTGGTAAAAATTTCTTCTTTCTCTGTACTCTTTAGCATATAAATTATGTATTCCTCTTTAAGATTTGAAAGAAAAAAAAATCTGTGAAACCACATGGGACTGTAACCTGGTATCATTGGGGGAATATATTTTGACACATTTAAAAATTTCTCTCTTTGGTTATTATTCTATGAAGTTTATCACCTTTTCATAGAAGATTTTGTAGTATACATATTTCCAGAATTGTTTTGTTAATAGAGACTTTAAAAATTTATCTACGTTTGTGTCTCCTTTCTCATTTCTTATATTGTATGTTTGTATAGATTCTCCTTACCTTGATTAGACTTACCAGAGGTAAGTTTTATTGGTCTTCTTTAAAAATAAACCATCTTGGATGGGCATGGTGGCTCATGTCTGTAATCTCAGCACTTTGGGAGGCTGAGGCGGACAGATCACTTGAGGTCAGGAGTTCGAGACCAGCCTGGCCAACATGGTGAAACCCTGTCTCTACTAAAAATACAAAAATTAGCCAGGCATGATGGCAGGCGCCTGTAATCCCAGCTACTTCGGAGGCCGAGGCACAAGAATAGCTTGAACCTGGGATGCAGAGGTTACAGTGAGCCAGGATTGTGCCACTGCACTCCAGGCTGGACGATAGAGCGAGACAGTCTCAAAAAAAAAAAAAAGAAAAAGAAAAAGAAAAAGAAAAAAGAACCATCTCTTAAACTATTTAATACTTTAAATTGTTTTATTTCTGCTGTCAGCTGCTGTATTTTTTCTTTCCTCATATTTACCTTGAGCTTATCTTGTGGCTCTTTTTATGGCTCCTTGAAATGATGTGTATTTAACTTATTTTTATTTTTTTGTTTGTTTAATTATAAATACTTGAGACTTCACATTTCCTTCTGAGTACTTTTCTGAGGAAAAGTTTAGATAACTAATGTTTTACTTATTTCCTAAAGAATTTTTAACTGCAGTTTTATACTCTTTTTCTTTTCCAATCTACTTAAGATGGTGTTTTATAACCCCAAATTGTTTATTTTTTGTTCATTTTAAAAAATTAATTGCTAGTTTATTAATTGTATTGTGGTTAGGAAATGTAAACTGTACAATTTTTAGTTTTTAGAACTTATGATTTTCTTGTTCACTAGGATGTGATATAGTTTAAAGTTCATGAGATACAAAGTGTGATATATATATTTATTAACACAAAGTTTTAATTATACTTTTATAAACTATGTTTGCTTTTGTTAATTAGATCTATTCTGAAAACAGGGGTATGTTAAAGCCTATTATAGTTCTAATTTTTCACTTTTCTCTTTATTGCTAGCAACTTTGGCTTTATCTATTTTGATGCTATGTTATTTGGTGCATGATAATTCATACTGTATTTTCGGTATGGCTCCTTTTTATCTATCTAACATGACCCCCTTTCTCATTTAAAAATTCTTTTTGGCATAAATACTGTTTTGTCTAATATTAACATAGTGAGGGTCCCAGATGACCTTAAAATTTGTTTCAGACATTTTTACATGAAGCTGACTAACCAGTAAGATCAGGCATGTCTTTTGCTACAATGCCTTTTGCTATGTGAATGGTTGCCTTCCATTGTTTCCAGCAGTAATATAACATGTTTTCTTTTGTATTTTTAAATTATTCCAATGGGAGTAGATAAGTGAGTAGTAATCTGATTCCCATATCAGACTAGAAACCCCAGCCTCCAGGCTTGGTTTTTTGTGTAGCCCATCCCCTGCATGGATCCCCAAGCATCTTTCTAAAATGCAAATCTAATCCTGTGTCTCCCTGTGTTAGTCCATTCTTACACTGCTGTAAAGAAATACTCGAGACTGGGGAATTTATAAAAGAAAGAGGTTTAATTGACTCATAGTTCCACATCCCTGGGGAGGCCTCAGGAAACTTACAATCATGGTGGAAGGCGAAGGGGAAGCAAAGACCTTCTTCACGTGGTGGCATGAGAGAGAAGTGCAAGCAGGGGAAATGCCAGATGCTTATAAAACCATCAGATCTTGGAAGAACTCACTCACTATCAGGAGAACAGCATGGGGGAAACTGCCCCCATGATCCAATCATCTCTCACCGGGTCCCTACTTTGACCTGTGAGGATTATGGGGATTACAATTCAAGATGAGATTTGGGTGGGGACACAAAGCCTAACCATATCACCCCCAAAAGGCTTTAGTAACTTGAGGTTCTTCTTTGTGTCCAGTATAATACTCCTGACCACTCCAGACTCATGGCACTCCGGTTGCCCTGAATACATGGCCCTTTCCTGATGCCTCACCTTTGCACAGGCACTTGTCTCCTTCTGGAGTGCCTTTTGGCGTATTTTTCACCTTTAAAAACAAAGTCCTCCTAAATTCCATTCATCCTTGATCCAAGTCAACTGTATTTCTGGATGGAACCCTCCCACTTCCCCCAGGCACAGTAACTTTCTTCCTTTTCTGTATTATCATGTTAAATGGTTTATGCCTCTGCAGCAATGGTTAAAAGTGAGGACCCAGGAATTAGGCTGTTCTTAAACTAGCTGTGTTACCTTGGGCAACCTAACCTTACCAAAACCCCACTTCACAGGGTGGTTGTGAAGATTAAATGAGAAAATGCATGTAAAGGGTTATATAGTGCGTGGCACATAATAGATACTTGGTAAATGTTAGCTTCACTATTATCATTCTGAATTTTCATCTATCTGCTTTTATATTTCTATGTCCTTCACTGTCCCGTGAGTGCCTTCAAGGTAAAGGCTCTATCTTAGTCACCTTTGCATCCTCCAATGCCCAGCACAATGACTAAATAATCATTTGTTAAATGAATGATTGACCTCCTACATACTGCACTTCTGTGTTTGGGGAGGCAATCTTCCATCACATAAAACTCCCACTCTCCCCTAATTGCACCTCAGCTGAATGTTCAACTCCTGAATAAGCAAGAGTTGACATTGCTTTAAGAAATAATTGTAGCATACTTAAAAGATCTGTGGTTTTCCAGAATTCAGCAGTTCAAATTTAGATGTGTTGTCCACAAAACAGCTGGAAATGTTTATTTTCCATTTTAAACATGTAGTTTATGGTGAAACATACAATTAAATACTTGGAAAAATGCAACATGGCTTATTTAATTATTGGCATGAATAGATGGAGCATTTCATAATAATATGGCAACAGAATAGAAGTCAGTTTTTTGATGAAAGGCACTATTTTGATACAAACTATAAATAAATATGCAGTTCTCCCTAGTTGAAGATTATACCACTTGGTGTTTGGTTTGACTGATTTTTAAAGGAGCAGTACTGGGTTTAGGATAAGCTGCCCATACTCTTTTATCCATATTAAAAATAGTGAACATAATACTAATAAAAATAATAGCTGCTGCTATGTACTGTATGCCTACTATGTGCCAGACATTGAGCTAATATTTTGCATTTGTTAATTTTTGTTATGACAACAACCTAGCAAGGCATATATTATTATCTCAGTTTAACAGATGAGGAAACGGAGGCTTAGCAGGTGTATTAGTTTCCTGTGGGTGCTGTAACAAATTACCACAAACTTGATGGTTTAAAACAATAGACATTTATTCTCTTACAGTTTTGGAGGTCAGAAGTCAGACCTCAGGGTGTCAGCAGGGCTGTTCCTTTTGGAGGTTCCAGGGGAGCATCCTTTCCTTGCCTCTTCCGGCTTCTGGGGGCTGTTGCATTCTTTGGCTTATGGCCGCATCACTGCAATCTCTGCCTCCATCTTCATACTGCCTTCTCCTGTGTGTGTGTGGTGCCTATTCTCCTTCTGTCTTTCTTATGAGGTCACTTGTAATGGCATTTAGGTCCCATCTGGGTAATCAGGATAATCCACTCAGACCAAGATCCTTAAGAACTCACACCTGCAAAAATTTACTACATACGGTAACATTCACAGGTTCCAGGGATTAGGATGTGGACATATTGTTGGAGTCATTATCAGCCTACTTCAGTAGGATTAAGAAACGTGACTCAAATTCATAACCAGTAAGTGGCAGCTGTGAGAGCTGAACCCTAATCTATTTGACTTTAGAGTTTGTAGTCTTTGCACCATTTCTCAAAGTAGGCATTTGTAAGATAGCTTTCTTATCAGGAAGCAGTGATAGGCAGTGGTGATGGGACAGAGACAAAAGAGTTCAGAAGCAGGGATTCACCCGGCAGCGGGGGAAGCAGTGTGGTGATCTATTTTCTCTTTGTTTCAGTTTCTTTATTTAAAATGGTAACTCTCCAGAAGGACTGCATAGGAAGAGGGCCAGATCCTCTGGGGAGATTCACTGGGTCTTACCCAGAGTGTTTCTAATAAAAAAGCCAAGTGTCAGGAAGCCTCTGTGGGGACCCTCGGTTTTGGCAGGCAGGCAGCGTTCAACATCCAGGAGGACTGAGAATCACAACAGAAGAACTTGTGATTGTGGTGGCTGAAATGATCTTATAATAATCCTTAATGATATACTGTTTTTCTCCCTGATCCTATTTTTTGTTTTCTATAAGGTATGGTTTGGCCATAAGGCCAGAAAGATTTCACAGGCCTGAACAAAAATTCTGCCAGGAACAAAGACACTACGATTGTCTCCTAATGTTTGGTTTGGATCATTAACTAAGCCAGTGAGTATGAAACTAGAATGTTTTTCTGCTTCAATTCACAAACTCTACACAGATCCCAAAGGGTGTCTTATGGCCTGGTTGTCATCTTGCTGTGTCTAGTAGAGCTGATATTAGGAACACATGCAAATTTAGATTCTGTTTGATTTTTAAAGTAATCATGTCACAGTTTCCAGAAAAAAAGTTGTTTAAAAAGCCCATATTGTGAAGAAAGTGAAAATATGTCAAATTAGGTACCATGTAGATGGAAATAGTCAAAAGGAAATAACTTAATTTGAAAAGTCACTGCTCTCAACTTTAGGTAGTGTCAGTTTTAAATAACAGAATGTTAAAAAGAAAGCCTGGAAAAAGGTACATATGCTATTTATAAAATAATAGTACAACAAACATCCATCTCCCCTTTCCTGGCAGAAATGGAAAGGTCACAATTAAGTAGAAAACCATTGTGTAACTCCGGTGGAGAAAAGCAGAGAGGAATATTTTTATCTTACTATTGCCAAGGACTAGCCATTTTTGGATCAGTCATTCCTGATCAAAACCAAAGACTTCAGAAAATTAGATATTTAACTTTTACTAGCTATAACAAAGAGCATATACAAAAACAAAAACTTGGGGACAATTTATAAGCTTTTAATATTTAAACCTTTGCATAATAGTTAAAAACCTTTGGATAAGTCATAGACATATGGTTTTCAACATTTTATTCTGAAAGCTTTAAAGCATATAGAAACGTTGAAATAATTTACAGTGGGCATCTGTATACCCACCATTTAGATTAGGGGTTGGCAAACCCTAACTTGGCCTGTGGGCCAAATCTAGTTGCTTGCCTGTTTGTTTATTTGTTTGTTTGTTTTTGAGACAGAGTCTTGCTCTGTCGCCCAGGCTGGAGTGCAGTGGCGCAATCTCGGCTCACTGCAAGCTCTGCCTCCCGGGTTCACGCCATTCTCCTGCCTCAGCCTCCTGAGTAGCTGGGACTACAGGCGCCTGCCACCACGCCCCGCTAATTTTTTGTGTTTTTAGTAGAGACGGGTTTCAACGTGTTAGCCAGGGTGGTCTCGATCTCCTGACCTCGTGATCTGCCCACCTCGGCCTCCCAAAGTGCTGGGAGTACAGGCGTGAGCCACCGTGCCTGGCCCACTTGCCTGTTTTTGTAAATAAAGTTTTACTAGAACATGACCTTTCTCGTTAATTCAGATATTGTCTCTGGCTGCTTTTGCACTACAATAGCAGGCTTGAGTAGTTTCCACAGAGACCGCAAAGATTAAAGTACTTAACAATCTGACCCTTTACAGAAAAAGTTTGCCAACCCTGATTTAAATGATATAGTTAACATATTGCTGTATTTGCTTTATCGCCTATCCATCCATCAGGCCATGATAAACTTATTGTTAACAGTGAAAAAAATATAAGATAGTCATTTGGTGGTCAGACTCATTCCTGAAACAGTTAAGGATTATTACTATAAGTAAAAATTCCAAGAGAAAAAACTAAATTCAAAAACGGGAAAAATCACTTGACTTTGCTATTTGTCATTATCATTAGGCTTATTCTCAGCCATCATGTGTAATAACATTAGTTACAATGTTAGATGCAAAAACCAGATTAACTGAATTTCTGAATTTTACTTTATTTCTGCTTGAATTATATTGATTTATTTAGGTTTTCATCTCTCAAATTGGAGTACTTAGTGGCTTTTTATCAAGGTAATATTTACATTCCAAGAGACACACTTCCTCAAAAAATTGGGTAAAATTAGGTAAATTATTATTTATGAAAATTATTATATATAATATGTATTATATTATAAAAATTAAGTGAAAATGAGTAAAAACTAAATTTTAATTAAAAAAAATTTTTTTAGAGACAGTTAGAGGGTTTTGCTATGTTGGCCAGATTGGCCTTGAACTCTTGGCCTCAAGCAAGCCTCCCACCTTGGCCTCCCAAAGTGCTAGGATAATAGGCATGAGCCACTGCGCCCAGCCGTTTTTTACACTTGAATAGTATAAATATATATTGTTGGTTAGTTGTTAATGAAATTGATTTGTGTAGTTAGGAGTGTTACCATTTGTGTATTAAAGTCTAAAAGAACTAAAAGAGTCCTTTCTATGCTGAAGACAGAGTTAGAGTTCTAGGTGTTTTGGGGAATGTGAAGATGGATCAGACCAAGAGTCTGTCCTCAAAGCATATAGTTGAGTGTCAGCATGACTACCGTAAGACAGAGCAGAGAGTGTTTCTATTCAACATCGTAAGAGTACTGTAAGTGCTGGGGGAACAGAGGAGAGGTGAGACTTATGTTTTATTCTCCTGGATAGGTAAGTTCCTGAAAGAAACAGCATTTGATATGGGTCTTTGAAGACATTCAGAAATGAGGGGAGGAAAATGAAGAGCAGTCTTTGAGAAGTAAGATTGGGAGAACATTTGCAAGCATTTGGCTTTTTGGTGGAATATACAAAGCTTGTGAAATTTAAACACACTTATGAAACCCGTATAGGGTTTTCATTATCATTGGCTCCTAATGACCTGTAATCATGTGACAACTTTTAGTAAAACAAACAATAATCTTATGACATTGTGGTTTACTGGAGGGTAATTGCTAATCATTCTCTTCCTGCTAGCACATTAGCTGGTTAGGTTCTTGGCAGTGATACAATTTAAACAATCATTTGCCATGTAGTACATTCAATGGCTTAAATGAGTTAATGCAATCTCCAGTAAAGACATTGCTATGAATATGTCTTAAGAAAACATTAAAAAGTGTAGATAAATATTTAAGTGTGAAGATAATCATATTAGTTTGGTGCAAAAGTAATTGTGGTTTTGCACCGGCCAAATAGTATTATTTATATGAAACACTGAAAAATATACCCATGTTTAATGTAGAGGGACTGCTAAATAAATGATGATACCGCAGTGTAATAAAATGCAGGTCATAAGTATTAGTTTTTTGATACATTGTTAATGATACAGGAAATGATAATGGTCTAATATTTCAGGATAAAAGCCATATACAAAGAGATAGCTTATAAAATTGTATAGCATGTGCCCAATTTGGGATCTAGTACTTACTCTTAACAAAGGAATTTCACCTGAGGAAATAAACCACAATAATTTGGGAAATGAAAAAATAAGAATAAGAATTTTGCCAAGATAATGTATGTTTTCCATATAGGAAAATATATTTAAAAAATTTATCCTGGGTTCTGGTGACATGGCTGACTGAAATACCACCATATTATCTTCTTTCATCACTTCCAACACATATAAATATAAGACAAAGTATTACAACAAAAAATTTAAATTTTAAACTTACAACGAAGTGGGAGAACTCTCTTGGTGCAAAAAGCAATGAGGAAATGTGAAGCCAGCTGTGTAACTTCATGAGCCGATGCCACAGTGGCTCAGGAAGATATGAATCTGGAAGTAGACCCATGAGACTAGTAGCTAGGGATTGAATGTCTGTTTTCATTTGAGGACAGGAGGTGTGGGCTTGGACCCTTGTAAGACAGGAAACTAGTTCTGAGAGCTAGAACACTTAAATGGCTGCACTGTAGGTAAAATAGAACTAGAAGCAGTTTGTTTGCTTACTCAGGGAAGTGATCCAAAACATCTCTCCGCCTTAGAGAAATCAGAGACCCAGCTTGTGTCTTGTGTGAGCGGAATTCACATTTATATTTACCCAAGTAGTCCTAGAATTCTCAAGCTAAGAAATAACATAAACATAGGTAACAACCCAGTGCAACTTGTGGAAGCAAATACCAAACCTCTCTGTAGCAACTCTTCTATAACACAGGTCCCTCCTACCTACCTCCCACTTGCCCCCTGACCAAATCCCTCCTGGAAATACGCTCACAGTAAAAAATACAAACCCATAAGGAAGAAATACTCCCAGAGGGAGAGTTAACAGACCAAATGGAATGAGTAACCCACATATTTGAGATCAGTGAGCTAAAGGATACTATAAAAATATGTTTAAAATGATAAAATACATAAAAGGCAGCACCCCATGGCCAGTCAAGCTGACACGTAAAATTAACGGTCACAGTCTTGAACCCAGACTGGTGTGTCAACTCTGCACTCCAGGCTCCTCTACTCAACTTAATCATGGTAGTGAGAGGACTCACCAGGAAAGTAGAAGGTGAAGTCTTCTGAAGGGACAGAAGAGAGGGCCTGTTTTTGATGCTGCTACTATCTGGATTCTGGTATGAGGAATTACTTGTATTTTCAAAAGAAATGGGCTAAGAGCACATTGACTACAATGGACTTAATAAGGTCTTTGAAAGGTGCAGTTTTTAGACTCCCTTATCTAAAAGACCCATACGTCAACAAGGCTGTCTAACCTTTAATTATTTAGTTTTTAAGACTTAAATAATTGAAATGTTTAAGGAAACAAACAAATAAGACCCAACACTCATTATGCTCTTTTGATTATGTCATTACTCTGGAGCTTGACCTCATTCCTTTCTTGGATTATACCCTTTTGGGAAAAGTGTATCCTCACGGGTAAGAAAGTGTGCCACCAGGAAACCTCTTTTCCTTTTCCCCAGTCACATCAGTTCCTTGCACTTGACCAGCCTGATGCTTCAACAGGATGAACTGAAAGGAATCTCTGAATGACAAAAAGGGACACAAGAGTAATCCACTTAGAAAACTTCAGGCACAGTTAATCCTCCAAGAATGACCTCAAAGTAAAACAACAAAACAAACAAGCAAAAAGAAGTGAGAGTTTTTTGAAAACATTTGTTGGTCATTACAATCTTTTGCACCTAGTAATTTACACGTGCCATTTGTTCACACAGTCAGTTAATAGTGCCAGTCATTGCTCAGCCACTGGGCATTTACCAGTGAAGAAAACAGACAAAACCCCTGACCTCGTGAAGATTACTCTGTAATTGGGCTGGACAGAAAAGAACTAAAATGAATAAGGAAATTTTATAGATGTTAAAATATGATAAGTGATATCTAGAGAAATAAAGCAGAGGGAGAATTTGCTATTTTAAATAGACTGCTCAAGAAAGGCCCCACTGAGTAGGTGATATTTGGGCAAAGACCCAAAGGAAGAACTGAGAGAATGAATCATGCAGATATCTGAGCAGAGTATTCCAGGTAGAGGGATCTGCGAGTGTAAAAACTGAGCACAGAATCTATGATGATTAAAAAAAAAAGAATATGGAGGACTTATAATAAAATGCAACAGACCCTTGTTCCATCCTTTTTTCTGGCAGCATCAATGCCCAAAGGTGATTGTCTTATTTCTTTTTAATTGTTTCTGGTTTTAGTTCTGTCACTTACTTCCAGATCCTAATTAATATACACATATATCTCCATCTTGATTTATCAGTTTTAAATGTTATCTGTTAACCTCCTGCATCAGATGAGGATTTTGCTCATATCATTCTGCCTCCTCTCCTTATTCCATCCTATATTTGATAGATATACATGAGTTTTAGTCATGACATTAGCTACTACTATTATAACTTTAATGCACTCAGACTTCTATTTCTGGTTCCATTGATTTTGTGAGGAAAGAACTGCTGCAATAGGGGAGTGCAGACAGATCCCTGGGGTTAGGCAAAGGTCAGAGGTCTGGACATGGGCACAGAGTCCAGAGCCTTTGAAGAGACACACAGAGTTCAAAGCTGCTCAGCATCTGGATTGGCCTCCAAGGACAAAGATGATGAAATGTCAGTACCGTTGATGAAATGTGAGTACCATTGGTCAAAGTGCAAACTGAGATTAAGAGTGGGAAGTTCAAGTGGGCTTGGGTCTGGTGTGGGGGACCCATTCATGGGAAGACTAGAGTTTAAGGATAAGAAATTTGAATATCTGGAGAGACCAAGGTACTGGGCTCTCTTCCATGAGCTGAGAAGGAGTGCTCTCCTCATGGCAAATTCTAGCTCTTGGCTGAGCAGCTTTGAACTCTTGCATTTTTTGCCATTAAAAGCAATGGCAAAAACCTCAATTACTTTTGCACCAACCTAATACTTCCTCTGTTCTGCTCTAAATTCCAAGAGGGCTGCCCTGTACACCGCATTTCCTAAGCTTCTTTGCCAACTGGCTTCTGTCTATGTTTTATCCATGGGGAACCCAGTGGGGAAGTTGGAGAAAAATAGAAAAAGAGAAATCAGAGTATTCCATTTCCTATTTCTCTGATTCAGAGGGTGTCTTGAGTTTCTAGTTTCTGTCCTGTTGCCCTGGCTTCTGGATTTTGATAATATGGTTGTAGCAACCTCCTGCTGTTGTGAATCCCTGAATTATCTCATTTTCCTTTGTTTGGCCTCTCAACTTTTCCAAAACATTTTTAACTGGTTCTCTAAATTAACTTACCTCCATGGAACCACCTGGCATGGGCTCCATTTTCCTGAGTGGACCCTGATTAATATATGTTCCAAACACTGAAGACATTTTCTTATTACTGAAATAAACCTACTGCTTCCTAATTAGTTAATAAAGATAGTACTACATTTTAGGCTGATTCCTTATGATTATTAATATTTTTTAAAGCCTTAACCTTTATTTTCCTTCCTTTCAGTGTTGTGTTTTCACACATGATTATTGTCTAGTGCCTCTGACACACTCTAGCAATGGCACCTCAGAAAAGAGGCTGGACACTTTGACTTTGGTAACTGCCAACCCAGATGGAGTAGGGCTAATGGTGATATGCAGAAAAAGTGTTCTTGAACATAAGGACGATTTAGATGTAAGTAAATCATTTGAGCATATGGCATCTACCTAGCTGTTCCTGGAGATAAAATTGGGGAACTGTTGACTAAAATATGAACCCTATAATTACAAAAGACTACCAGATAACTAGTGAATTAGCAACATAATTCATATCTATTAGGAAGTTCCAGAGAAATCATGGCAATTATGGGCTGGTAAATTATTTTCACAGTAATTCTGGAAGGTACAACATTTCTGGAAGATAATTAGGCAATATATATCCTAAATCTTCAATGTGTTTAACTGCATTTTCACTGCTAGAAATTTATCCTATAAAAAAATGGGTTTATGCTTTCTCATTCCATTTCATTACAGTCTAATTTCTGACTGAAAGAAAAAAATTCACCTATATCTACATCAAAAGAGACTTCATTAAATATATTAAGATATATCTATACAATAGAATAATACACAGTAATAACAATGATGTGTAAGAATAATAATGATATGGGGAAATGTCTATGATTTATTCATAGGTAAAGTAGCAAGTTAGGTGATTTTCTTTTTTTCTATGTGCTTGTCTCTTTTTTTAATAGTCTAGAATAAGTTTATTTTATAGATAGGTAAACAAAAATGAATATTATAAAACTTGCCTTGAATTCTAGTTTTAAAAGTCAGCAACTGGTGGTTTTTTTTTAACTTGATAATTATGGAATAGAGGACATGTTTTGTCGTGGTAGCGAATCTCATTAGAGTTAAAATACCCAGGGTTTCACTGTACTAGGAAACAAAGGGTAGGGCAAAAAAGTGACTCTGTTGCAGATAGAGGTTTGCAAATTTTGTTAAGCATATATTTTTCCAAATCATTTTATTAAAATTTGAAAATCTAGTAACCAAATCAGCATGGTACTGGTACCAAAACAGACATATAGACCAATGGAACAGAACAGAAGCCTCAGAAATAACGCCACACATCTACAACCTTTGACAAACCTGACAAAACAAACCTTTTTGACAAATCTTTGACAAACCTGACAAAAACAAACAATGGGGAAAGGATTCCCTATTTAATAAATGGTGCTGGGAAAACTGGCTAGCCATATGCAGAAAATTGAAACTGGACCCCTTCCTTACACCTTATACAAAAATTAACTCAAGATGGATTGAAGACTTAAAAGTAAGACCTAAAACCATAAAAACCCTAGAAGAAAACCTAGTTCAGGACATAGGCATGGGCAAAGAGTTCATGACTAAAACACCAAAAGCAATGACAACAAAAGTCAAAATTGACAAATGGGATCTAATTAAACTAAAGAGCTTCTGCACAGCAAAAGAAACTATCATCAGAGTGAACAGGCAACCTACAGAATGGGAGAAAATTTTTACAATCTATACATCTGACAAAGACCTAATATCTAGAATCTACAAGGAACTTAAACAAATTTGCAAGAAAAAAAACCCCATCAAAAAATAAGTGAAGGATATGAACAGACACTTTTCAGAAGAAGACATTTATGCAGCCAACAAACATATGAAAAATGGCTTATCATCACTGGTCATTAGAGAAATATAAATCAAAACCACAATGAGATACCACCTCACGCCAGTTAGAATGGCGATTGGTTAAAAGTCAGGAAACAACAGATGCTGAAGAGAATGTGGAGAAATAGGAATGCTTTTATACTATTGGTGGGAGTGTAAATTAGTTCAAACACCGTGGAAGACAGTATGGCGATTCCTCAAGGATCTAGAACCAGAAATACTGTTTTGACCCAGCCATCCCATTACTGGGCGTATACCCAAAGGATTATAAATCATTCTACTATAAAGACACATGCACACAATTGTTTATTGCAGCACTATTCACAATAGCGAAGACTTGGAACCAACTCAAATGTCCATCAATGATAGACTGGATAAAGAAAATGTGGCACATATACACCATGGAATATATGCAGCCATAAAAAAGGATGAGTTCATGTCCTTTGCAGGGACATGGATGAAGCTAGAAACCATCATTCTCAGCATACTAACACAGGAACAGAAAACCAAACACCACATGTTCTCACTCATAAGTGGGAGTTGAACAATGAGAACACATGGACACAGGGATGGGGAACATCATACACTGAGGCCTATTGGGGGATGGGGGCCTAGGGGAGGGATAGCATTAGGAGAAATACCTAATGTAGATGATGGGTTGATGAGTGCAGCAAACAACCATGGCACGTGTATACCTATGTAACAAACCTGCACATTCTACACATGTATCCCAGAACTTAAAGTGTAATAAAAAAATTTGGAAAACTACATATTACTCTCATAAACCATTGTTATTGACATCTTCTTGAAATGTTTCCCAGTCCTTTCTTTGACAGCATGAAAGTTATAATGTACCTTTGAATTGTGTCTCTTCATTTAACACTGTATTGTGAGCATTTCTGTGATTTGGGATTATCACAGCATAATGACTGCAGAGTATTCCAGCAAGGGGGACAGTCACAGAGTGCTAATTTAGTGGTGGGACTCTCTCATGGGTCAGCGCTATGATGAGACAGCACATTCCTTAGTGACCTGGAAGAGGCCTCACTTCTGGTTCCCCCTGGCTGTGTGGTAAATAATAAGCTAAAGGTGACCCGTTGAGGAGGTATCTTGCAAACTGTGTTGTGTGACAGGGCAGGAACACAGTGGGTTGATATCAGCTTGGATGTGAGGTTCTGCCCTCGATGTGTGTTCAGTGACCCAAGGAAATTTGTCATATGATCAATGTTCCAGGAGGGACGCTGCTCATTTCTTCCCTCTGCCTGGATTACCATTGCTTCCTCTTTCTGCTTGAGAATTCATCCTTTAACTCCCAAATGGCTAGAGTCATGTTCCTCTGCCCTGTGCACCTGTGAATACACTTTCCTGTTATTCAGGGGCTGAACTCTGTTCCCCGTCTCCTGATTAATATGTTGAAGCTCTAAACCTCAGTAGCTCAGAATATGACTGTACTTGGAGATAAGGCCTTTAAAGAGTTAGAATCATTAGAAGAATTAGAAGAGTAGAGTTAGAACCAGGTTTTTAGGATGGGCCCTAATGCAATATGACTGGTGCACTTGTAAGAAGAGGGGATTAGAAAACAGACCCACACAGCCAAAGGATGACCATGTGAGCACACAACCGGAAGGCAGCCAATTCTCAGGACGAGGAGAGAGGGTTCAGAAGAAGCTAAACCTGCCAAAACCTTGATCTTGGACTTCTAGCCTCCAGAATTATGAGAAAATAAATTTCTGTTGGTTAAGGCACTCAGTCTGTGGTATTTTGTTGTGGCAGCCCTAGCAAGCAAATCCACAGATGGGAGAGAGGACTAATAAATGGGCCAGGTATGGGCATTTATGGCAGCAGAGTAGCACTTAATTCTTGGCCTCCCTCTCTGACCACCTTACTTCATTTCTAAAATGGAGCATTTGGATAAGATGACCCATCTGCAAGGCCCCTTTCAGCATTGACATTCTAAGCTTCTGTACATCATTTGATTTTCTGTTAGTTATTTCTTATGCAGGTTAAAGCAGCACCCTCTCAATAGATTTGGCTCCCGTGTGATCTGTTCTTATGCAGCCAGAGTGTTTGCACAAATCTGATTCTATCACATTAACATTCTGCAAGGGCTGCCCATCTCCTTCAGTGTGAAGTCTGATCACCTCAGCATGGCCCACATGGCCTTTCCTTACCTGGTCCATGCCCTTCTCCAGACCTCGCTTCTCCATCCTATCCCGACCTGCCCTCCAGCCATGCTCAACTGTGAGGAACTCGTAGTTCCTCAACACACCATCATCTCTAACACTCTGTGTCTTTTCATGTGCCACATTTCCTGCCTAGAATGTTCTCCCCTCTCCTCCATCTTGGTTAGTTCTACTCACTTTTAAGAACCGGCTCAGGCACTTTCTTCTTGGAAGCCTACCTGCCCCATCTTTCTTCTCTTCCACCCTCAATCCATTTGGATTAAGCAGCTTTGGATCCCTTTAGCTCCATCATAGCCTTGATCACACTATTGGATAAAGCGGGGGTTCCAGTATTTGGTGCACATGTAAGTACCCTTTGAAAAGAATGCTGATTATAGCAAGAAATAGGTCATATTGGAGTCTCTAAATTGGAAGAGTTGGTATTGCTTGTCAGAAATTTGGCCTAAAATCAAGTCTTAAAGAATACATGAGTTAGAGGGCAATGTGAGGCAGTGAGTCAGAAAATACGCAGACAGCAGATTTTCTATCAATTTGCCAAACATTTATTGAGCATTGTTAGAAGCATGGCTTAGTGCTGGGCAGAAATTGGGACTTAACACTGAGATGCCACTATTCAGAGGAACAGTAGCGAGTTAGAAATGGCCTGATCACCCTTGCCCCCTTGGGAAGCGAGGGGCCAGGTAGAGAAGAGTGTGGGGGAAGGTCAGCCTCCCAGGTGTGGGTCCCAGGGACTGAGACTCTGGAGGAAGTGCTATTTACCTGGAGCTTCCAGTGTTCTGAATCCAAGGTTTGCACCAAGACAAGGAAGAGATCTGCGGCAGATATTAAGAGATAGAGCATGCAGCCTTGGGGTTAAAGAAAGGGGGTGGTTGGGCAGGTACAACTCAGGAGACCCAAGTTGAATTCCTGCATCTGCCACTACTAGTTTTATGACATTGGGCAACTTATTTAATAAATTAATTAATTTTGAACTTCTATTTTTTAAATCATGAGAAAACTCATGTCTACCTTGCCTGCTTCTCAAGATTTTTGTATCAAATGAGAAATTGTCTATGAAAGAACTCTGCAAGCTACAAAACCTGGGCACAAGTAAGACGCTGTGAATGAGAAGGGTCCATTCTGCAAAGGGGCAGGCACTGGGGCCGTGGCCTTCCTCGGCCTGCAGGGGCAGGCAGAGAAGGGGTTGCTCTTGGCCAGAGGGAATACGTGGGCAGATCCTGGCAATGGGCACTGGCAACAAAACTAGGGTTGCTGGCATTTATGAGCATCCATCTCAGGAATGACATAATTGGGCTGGGAAAAGTCCAGGGGAGAACTAAGTGCTGAAGGGAAAGGAGCACGTTCTGGGAGAGAATACATTGATGGGATAAGAACTCCCCCTCATAGAAAGAAAAAGCTTGAGACTCCATGAATGAATTCAAGAGAAGTGTTAAGTCAGCAATGGTAAAATAGAATGGAACAGTAAAGAGGTAAAGTTCAGGAGGGATTTAGATGTTCATGGATGATAAAATCGAAATGGATTATTGAGCAGCTTGGAGGACATCTAGGGTAAATTACCACCATGCAGTCTCTGTTATGAAGGATTCCCAAGCTTTTTCAAAATAGCCTTTTGTTACCTCTTGTGAGCCTAGGGTTGGATAGCTGCTAAGTCTGATGTCTATTTTTCAAATTCTATTCACTAACAGAAGTTTTCTGCAATGCTTAGTGCATCTGTAATTTCTACTGTAATATCTGTAATTCCTGCTATGTGGGAAGCTCTGTGAGGACAGAGATTAGGCTGGTCTTATTCACAGCTGTACCCCAATGCCTGGCATGGCTCCTGGCATATATTGGTACCTAGTCAGTATTGCAAATTGAATGCTGTTTTCCCAAGAGTGGCTATTGGGATCCTTCTTGTCCAGAGGAGCTGCCCCTTGAGGACTCTGGCAGCCAGGGCTGGCAGAAGAATTCTAACATTTCCAATGGAGATGTTGGGGCTGGAGTCTGGCTCCATGAGCTTTGCCTTGAACCATCCACGCTGTACACTCAGCGGGTCTGCCTTGTCGCCCCATGTCTGACTCTCATTGTTTTCAGGTCCTGCTTTCTTTTGCCCTGTTTGTGGTGTTGGAACCTCTGTTTTCTGTTTATGAGCACCAGTGTCTTTTCCTGCTCAGGCTGCCATAACAAAATACCATAGACCGGGCAACTCAAAGAGTAGACATTTTTCTCACAATTCTAGAGGCTAGAAGCCTGAGGATTAATTAGGGTGCCACGGTGTCAGGTTCTGATGAGGACCCTCTTCCTGGCTTCTCACTGTGCCCTCACATGATGGGGCAGGGGAGAGAGGGAGGCAGAGAGTAACCTCCTGGTGTCTGTTCTTATAAAGGCACTCATCCCATCATGAGGGCCCCATTCTCAATACTTCATCTAAACCTGTCTCACGACTTCATCTAAACCTAAGTAACTTCCAAAGGTCCCATCTCCAAATACCATCA
The DNA here is from genome assembly GCF_028858775.2 of Pan troglodytes. Taxonomy (NCBI): domain Eukaryota; kingdom Metazoa; phylum Chordata; class Mammalia; order Primates; family Hominidae; genus Pan; species Pan troglodytes. Next base: position 103,941,824 of record NC_072406.2, on the reverse strand, counting down.
TACAGGAGTTAGGGCACCAACATATGAATTTTAGGGGGACACAATTCAGTTCATTTCAACATAGTCCATAAATCTCTAAGTTGATGGCCTGTCTTCTTGGATTCCTTTCTCAGTCATCTGACTTCTCGGATCTAGGCATTTGCAAATGTCTTCCTTGGGAAGCCCTAGTGGCTCAAGCCCTAAGCCCAGGTTTGGGGGCAGGTGCTGCTTTCTCCCTGGCCTTGGGGACCAGGGGTTTGGGCATTATTCTAAGGGTCCATGGTCCCAGGGGCACCAGGGCAGCAAGGAGAGGAGAATGAGCAGAACCTAAATCAGTCACTTCTCTTTGCCTGAAGAAGGAGCTGCCCCGAGGACAGATGCTCACTTGATGAGAGTGGGGGGCTTCTAGAGGACCATTATCTGTCCTGGATCAAGCGCTATCTTTCCAGCAGCATAGCCACAGCTATGTGTACAGCCTTCCCCTCCCATACAGCCAGATGCCCAATTTGTCTGGGTCTCTACAAGAGCTAGAAATCATTGTGGGCCTGTGGGCCACCATTGTTTTGGGGAGGCTGTGAACAGAGATTCTTAGTGCCCTCATCAATAGGGCCAAGAGGTTGGTAATTGTTTTGTTCCTACAAGGAGCCTCACATATGAAAGCTATCATGGGCTCCTGGACAACATGCCCCCACACAAGCCTGCCCCTGGCAGAATGCAGCAAGACCCAGTCTTAGGCAGAGCCTCTTGGGGTCCAATTGCCCCAGGAGAGCTGGGCCTGGCCCATGGCCTATGACTTGGCCTGGAGCTAAGCCATCCTCTGTTGGTTCCACAAGGGCCTGGCTGGGATGAGCTGTCATGGACCCCCAGGTTTCTGGTGGGAAAGGAGGTTGGCCGCTGTCTGCATTTACTCATTGGTTCTCAAATCAGCGCTGTCCTCACTAGGGCCTTACGCAGCCTCAGCAGAGGCCTGGGACTCTGGCTGCTTGCCTGAGTTCCTGCAGCAGTAGGAAAACTTCATGGCCCTGGGCTTCAAGAAGTTTTGTCTCTAAGGTATCTGAGTAGGAGAAGAAGGCTACCAGACAAGGTTGATGGCAGCCCAGCAGTGCTTGTGGTCTCTGCCTGGCAGGCGCATATTTGATTGTTCAATGAGGAAAGGTCTCCCCAACTCCAGAACCGGAAAGCGAGCAATGATAATAATAAAATAATAAAAGATGAACATTTATCAAGTATTTCCCATCTGTGCCAGAAAAGGGCATCTTGTACTTGATACTCTGACTAAAGTCACCAGTATTGACCTCTGTTTTATAGGCAAGAAAACTGAAGCACAGCTGTGGATTAGTAACTTGCCAGGGGTCACGCAGCTGAGTGAGAGGCAGGGCTAGAACTTGAACAGAGGCAGCCCATGCTCTTCCCCACCATGCTACCCATCCTGGTCAGAACACTACCCTGGCCCTGCTCCTCGAACCCTCATACTCTTTCCTCCTTATTGGAATGAATTGTCCTGGGCAATCTTGGACATAACCACCTTCATAGAAACTCAGAATGGTGTGTATTTGAGCAGGCCGAGGCTGAGTTCTTGGCATACATCTTTTCCCTGTGGATGCTCCAGAGTGTCCCAAGGTTCTGGAATGTCAGGCTGTGGGCTATGCGGTAGCTTCTGCAGCATCTCACACTTCCCCACTGTGCAGCTAGACTGGCTCAGGGATGGTAAGTGCACCTTGCCCCAGCCAGGCCCGAGCATCTGGGATGTCAAAGGCACCTGTTCCCAGTCTGGATGAAAACATTTTAAAATGCTACTTGTCTTCAGATTTCTGACCAGAAAGGTTCTATATTCTTGCCAGTGGAATGTGAGAGCATCTCTTCCTAAATACTTTGCTAGTACAGAATGTTATTTGAAAAACATAACTATTAAAACATATTTCATTATTATTTTGATTTGCATTTCATTATTATTAGTGAGGTTAAGCATTTCTCCTGTTTATTAACTGTAACATTTCTACTTTTTGTACATTAGCTATTTTATGTCCTTTAATATTTACATTGTTAGTGTTTTTCTTACTGACTTACAGAAGTTCTTTATGTATCAAGAATATTGTTTCAGGGCTGGGCACAGTGGCTCGTGCCTGTAATCCCAGCACATTGGGAGGCCAAGGCAGGAGGATCGTTTAAGGCCAGGAGTTGGAGACCGGCTTGGGCAACATAGCCACGGCCTTGTCTTCTGAAAGAAAAGAAAAAAAGAATATTGTTTCAGACCAGAATGAAGAGTTAGCAAAATTCTAAAAAGTTTTAAAAAGAATATTGTTGTTTCAAATACTTTTCCAGCTTGTGATTTAGTTTTATCAATGACATTATTTTGAAGTATAGTAATTAAAAAATTAAATGGAAACAAATATATTCATTATAATTTTTAAAATTTAATTTTTAAATATATAATGACATAATTTTACATATTTATGGGATACAATATGATGTTTCAATGCATGTATACATAATATAATGATTAAATCAGGGTAGGTAGTTACCATATCTATCACCTTAGACATTTATCATTTTTTTGTGGCGACAATACTCAAAATATTTTCTTCTAGCTATCTTGAAATATATACTGCATTGTTATTTGCTATTGTCTTCCTGATGTATAATAGAACACAAAAATGTATTCTATCTAACTATAACCTTGTACCCATTGACCAGCCTCCCCCATCATCCCTCTCTCTTCCCTTCCCCAGCCTCTGGTAACTACTATCCTACCTTTTACTTTTAAGGAATCAACTTTTTAAGATTTCACATATGAGTGAAATCATGCAGTTTTTGTTTTTCTGTGCCTGGCTTATTTTACTTAACACAATGGCCTCTAGGTTCATCCATGTTGCCACAAATGACAGGATTTCATCCTTTTTTATGGCTAAATAATATTCCATTATATATATACATACACCACATTTTCTGTATCCATTCATCTGTAGATGGGCATTTAGGTTTATTTCATATCTTCACTTTTGGGAATAACATTGGAATAAACATGGGTGTGCAGGAGTTATTGCGATATACTGATTTCATTTCCCTTGGAAATATACTGAGTAATAGAATTGCTGGATGTATGGTAGTTCTATTTTTAATTTTTTGGGTAATCTCCATATTTGTTTCCATAATGGCTGCACTAATTTTCATTTCTACCCACAGTGTGTAAGAGTTTTCTTTTCTCTGCATCCTTGTTAGTTTTTTTTTTTTGTCTTTGATAATAGCCATTCTAATTGGGGTGAGGTAATGTCTCACGGCAGTTTTAATTTGCATTTCTCTGATGGATTTGTGGTTTTGAGCATATTTTCACAGATCTGTTGGCCATTTGTATGTTTTCTTTTGAGAAATATATTTTCAGGTCTTTTGCTCATTTTAAAATGAGATTATTTGGGTTTTTTTTTTCTGCTATGGAGTTGCTCAAGTTCCTTATATATTCTGGATATTAATCCCTTGTCAGATGCATAGTTTGCAAATACTTTCTCCCATTCTGTAGGTTGTCTCTTCACTTTATTGTTTCATTTGCTGTGCAGAAAGTCTTTAGTTTGATGGATCTTATTTGTCTATTTTTGCTTTCCTTGCCTGTGCTTTTCAGGTCTTATTAAAAAAATTCTTGCCCAGTCTAATTTCATGAAATGTTTCCCCTATGTTTTCTTCTAGTAGTTTCATAATTTTGGATCTTACATCTAAGTCTTTATGTTTTTTCCCATTGTTATGTTTAGAAAATCATTTCCCAGCCAGCAATATGGCATAATCACCTATGTTTTAAAAGTTTGAATTCTACATCTTTTTGTGATCCATATAGAATTTATCTGTGCATGAGCTGAGGCTCAAGGCTGACTTTTCCCCAAATAGTTAATTTCTAAACTGCCATGTATTTGATAATTCATGTTTCCCACTTGTTTGTGATGCTTTCTTTATTATATACTAAATGTTTTAGAGCTTGGTGTACATTGCTGGATTATTTACTCTGTTTAATTGATCTGTGATAATTTCTGTGCTAAGACCACATTAACTTATGTCAGCTTTATAGTATGATTTCATGGCTAACAGAGTAGAACCTTCTCGCAACAGTTCTATTTAAAAAATTTTGCAGCTGATGTTTCTTGTTGATTCTTTTATATATGTTTAAACTTTATTTGGCCAAAATAAAAAAAAATCCAATTGAATTTTGCTTGCATATAGGGGAAGAATTGACTTTTAAAAAAACTAACCAGAAATAGCATGCATCTTTTTAAAATAAAATATTTGATATATCTCTCAATAATATTTTTTATTTAGATATTTTTGAATGAGTAAATGAAGCAGTAATTTGGCTTCCTGAAGTGATGAATGGAGTGTGGAAACAGAGTTTCATTGAGTATAACAAAAGACTTGGTGAATGAGTTCTTGGAGGTCTTGGGTTGTATCTTACTTTCTTCTCTAAGCACTTTTCCAAAATTACCTGACTGATCCATACCTTACTTGTTTCTCTGCTTGTGACTCCCAAGATTACCAACTTTGCTGCTCATATCACCAATATAGCTTTTCCTCAGACCTTTAGTTCTTTGAATGTTGTCATCTTTTCCAATCCCAATGCAGAATACTCCCTTGGCTGTGCTTTCAGCTCTTAGGTCTCGTTATACGTTCATGGACTATCTTGGGTAATGTTTTTCCAGGCTTAACCAGGCACCTGGAAACATCCCACCTCTATTCTGTTCTATATATGCTCACTCGCTGTGTCCCAAACTCATGGGTTATACCTGAACAAACAAGTACAAGTACAAGTCAACCAAACAAGGATGAAAATGACCTTGTATCCTTTACCTTTTCCAATAAAACTTCTCTATCAGTACCTGCATGTCCTACCTTCTTCCAGTAGGAGGTGCTGGTGCCCTCTATTTGTAGACAGTTTATCACTTACTTGGCTCAGTGTGGAATGAATATTCCTGCCATAAACCTGTAATATACCTGGACACCTGAATGTACACAGAGACAAACAACTCTCTCTATGTTCTTCTCTAGTTCATTGACTAGCTTTCCAGCTCCCTGCTGACATTGGAGTTAGAAAAGGATAATAAAGTTGTCTATTATTAATAATATGTATTGAGTTTCAAATGTATAACAGATGTCTCATATCACAAGCTAGAGACATTTTATTTATCTGATATGGTTTGGCTGTGTCTCCATCCAAATTTCATCTTGCATTGTAGCTCTCATAATTCCCATGTGTCATGGGAGGGACCCAGTGGGAGGCAATTGAGTTATGGGGGTGGGTCTTTCCTGTGCTGTTCTTGAGACGGTGAATAAGTCTCTCGAGATCTGAAGTGTGTGTGTGTGTGTGTGTGTGTGTGTGTGTGTTTTCCAACAGAGTCTCGCTCTGTTGCCCAGGCTGGAGTGCAATGGTGCGATCTCTGCTCACTGCCTGCAACCTCTGCCTCGTGGGCTCAAGCAATTCTCCTGCCCCAGCCTCCCGAGTAGCTGGGGTTGCAGGCGCCCACCACCACACCCAGCTAATTTTTGTAGTTTTAGTAGAGAGGGGGTTTCACCATGTTGGCCAGGCTGGTTTCGAACTCCTGACCTCGAATGATCCACCCACCTGGACCTCCCAGAGTTCTGGGATTACAGGTGTGAGCCATCTTTCCCGGCCCTGATGGTTTTATAAAGGGGCGTTCCCCTGCACGCACTCTCTTGCCTGCTGTAGTGTTAAGATGTGACTTTGCTCCTCCTTCACCTTCCATCATGATTGTGAGGCCTCCCTAGTGCTGTGGAACTGTGAGTCAATTACACCTCTTTCCTTTATAAATTACCCAGTCTCTGGTATATCTTTATTAGCAGTATAAGAACTAACTAATACATCATCCAACCAAACAATAATACTGATCACTTTGTAAGAGAGAAAGATGAAGAAGAGATAGTTCCTATGTACAAGTAATTTATTGTTCATGTAGGAGACAAACAATTTTATAAAAAACTATAAGGCAAGGTAGAGAAAGAAAAGTCCTATAAGAGAAGTAAGAGTGCCATGGGGGTTCAGATTACTTCCATTTAGGGTGATCTAAGACAGTTTTATGGAGGAGACAACAGGTGTATTGAACCTTCAGGGCTGACTATTCAGGAGGCAAGGATTCAGGAAAGCACCAAGCTTGTAGGAAGAACAAGGCATGGTTTGATCTGAGTAGGATGAAGGAAGAATGAAGGAAAATGGGAAAGAAGCTTAGGCATGGCAGTTTGACCACATAGGGCAAAACTCTAAACAAAAGCATCGGTTGTTTGGTTTAACTTTTGCCATAAACATCTGAAATCACATAAATGTTTTTGCCCTAGCCAGAAGTTCTCAGAAGGCCAGAACAGAGGATCAAATCTATATCTTTCTGGAAAAGACATTTCAAGGAAACGCAGCTCTTCACTTCTCTGTCAGGAGCAACTATGAACAGCAAATACCAGATACATCATCTTAGCTGCTTGGACACAAATAAGCAAAGAGAGGATGAAAATTCTGGCCAAACCCACCAAATAAAAGAGTGTGTGTATGTGGGAGAAATAAGCTGCAATGATCTGCGATTGGTCCACTAGCTTGGGATGGCCTGATTGGGTGGAAGTTCAATGGCTGTGGAGAGGCACGAGGATGGAGACTAGGGTCATTGACCAACCATCAGCATAGTCTTAATTAAATATTAATATTACATTGAGAAACAGTGGCTAATGGCATTCATTATAGTGACTTTGCCCAGATGGTTTCTGCTAACACAAAAATTGGACTGGTCTGAAGGACTCTATTGAACATTTTTGTACTTTTAAGTTTCAATTTGATCTTAAATTCTCTGGGGTTAATGGCAAGATTGGGTAGAAGTAATGCAAAAATTCCAAGGAACAAATGCATAATGGAAATGGAGAAACTAGCCTAGACTTGGTGAGTAGACTAGACCATGTACGTAAGTGTTGATTAAAACGATTTATCAAATCAGGAAAGAAATGCTAGGAAGGACGAGAAAATGCCAGAAAGATAAAGACTTTCCAATTTCTGTGCTCACAATTACTCAGGTTATGTTAGACATATAAAAATAATAAATTGTTCCCTACGATCCTAACGAAGTGTTATAAGAAGGAGGCTGATGAACAGGAAATGTTCACTTAGTCATCCATTGCCCCATTTCGTTCCTGGGAACTACCGAAGCAAGCTAATTTTTCTTTCATATATGTTCACTTGTTTTTGCTTTAATAGATGAAAAGTTATAGAATATTAAAACTAGATCATTTGATATCAATTTATTCATTCATTAATTTAAATGGATATTTACTGACTGATGACAATGTACCAAGTGCTGGGTATTCAATGGGATAATCAGATCACCCAAAGGGGCTTACACTCTAGTGGGGAGCACAGACTAAGAGCAAGTAAAAAGAAAAATCCATAAATCAAATGATTACAAACTCTATTAAGTTATGAAGGAGTCAAACAATGGGCTGAAACAGAGAAAAAGGAGCTCAGAAAGGGAACAGAGGTGCGGAAAGGTGAAGGGGCCTACCGCAGGTCACCACAGTTAGTGGCAGGGCCAGAACCCCCATCTCCTAACTGCTAGGATCTTTTGACTATGTGCTAGGATCTTTTGACTATGTCACGTGTGTTGTCTGCTTTGACATAGAATCTGCCGTCTGTTCTCTGGAAATCTGTGTGGATACTGGATGATGTCTTGGCTGGTTTCTAAAAGCAGATGGGAAGACTGAGTAGGGGGAGAGGAGAGGTTTACAAGCTGGAGGTGTGCTACGTGCTGCTACCTGTCTCTAAACAACTCACAGAGACAAGTCACAGCAAACTTTTAGAGGGCATTGCCCTGTCCTGGAAAAGACCTATAGTGTGATGTAATCCTTAGCAATAGAACATGTATGTAGGGGGTGGGGAGGGGCTTGCTGCTTTCTCTCCCACCTCCATGGAAATCATCTGAGATCCCTACTGGTCCCCCTCTACTTACTGGTTTAGGGAGAGTGGCTTGTCAGCATTTAGATTAGGCAAAGCTAAAATCATAGTGAATAGGCCTCTAGTGCAAGGAAGGTGTGGTTATGAATAGAGAGGTTGGGTGGGTAAAGAGAAATTTCACAGCCTGTAGCATTTTGTGAAAGAACAGAAATTGTGTTTTCACCATAACAGAGTGGAGTGGTATTTCTCTAACAATGAGAGTTTCCACTAATGAATATAGTGACTTTGCAAATGATGTTTTTAAAAATACAATGGCTGATCCCAATAGAGTGGGAGCAGAAATAAAAATAAAAAAATAAAAAATACAATGGCTAGGTCTATTCCTTCTGGGTTTCCAGCTTTAGGCATATGGTAGATGAAACTTCAAGGATGAAGGAGTAAGACAAGAATGAGTTTACTGGCTTCAGGTTGTGCCCTGGGGAGTCAGCAGGTTCTATGATGTCATCTGAGCAGAATGAACAAAGATGAGTGACGACCCCAAAATGGGAAAAGGTACATTTTGTAGGTTAGATTATTATTTCCAATGATTCCTTCCCAATTCTTGATTGGCTCCCTGTTATAATATTATACCTCTATATGCCTTGCCACGGCTTTGTTGACACTGTGGAGGACAGGGTATATTCCCTGCTCCACTGATATTGATCTTGGCCATGTGACTTGCTTTGGCTAGTGGAATGTTAGCAGATCTAATGTGTGCAGTGTGCACACATGTAGCTCCCAGCTCCAGAATGAGGAAATGTGTGTAGAGCAAACCTGAACCCAACTTGCAATTTGGAACCAAGGCTCAGCCAAATTGCTGCCTGAAGCAGAGCTGCCCTAGCTGAGTGAGAAAAATAAATGTTCATTGTTGGAGATTGGATGTGTGTGTGTGTGTGTTTTGCTGTGCACCATTATTATAGCAATAGTTGATTAATACAGTAAACGTGTGGAGCAGGCAACAGATATCAACTGGGGCAACCACAGTCTGGAATTCACTTATTTATCATATGTGTGCTAAATTGCCCCTTTTGGCAAGCCTTGTGCTGGGCTTGGAGCATCAAATGAAAATAAATAGCATGGTCATGGCTGGAGGGGCAAAGACAATCTAGTAACATAATAGACATGTAACAGACAATGCCAACGCACAAGGGTGATAGCAAGGCTGTGTACGGTATGTTCTGGCCACAGAGCATGCCTGGAGGGACTTGGAGAAAGTGACACAGAGGAGGACATTTGGATCAGGTCTTCAAGGATGACTAGGACTTGATCAGGAGGGAGGGAGAAAAGAGCACTGCAGGCCTGGGGAACAGTGCAGAGGCAGGGCCACTGGAGAGTCTCTAAAAGGGAAAGCAGCCCAGTGTGGTTAGAGAGAATGGAGGGGAGTGGCAGGAAATGAGGCTAGAAAGTTGGACTGGGCTGTGTTGGAAGGGCCTGAGACTAAGGAGTGAGGACTTTATTTAGTAGCTTTAGTTCATGGACTTTTAAAAGGAACTCTCTGAGATTTTTAAGCAGTGGATGATGCAATCAAAGCCATGCTTTAGAACAGTGCTTTGTTTTTAACTTTTATTTGAGAGTTAGGGGGTACACGTGCAGGTTTGTTACAAAGGTGTATATATATACCTTTGTAACCAGGTGTATACATATATATGTACACGTATATATGTACACATATATGTGTACATATATATGTACACATATATATGTGTATATATATATATATAAAATTTTTTATGTTTTTTGAGACAGAGTGTTGCTCTGTTGCCCAGGCTAGAGTGCAGTGGCACGATCTCAGCTCACTACAACCTCCACCTCCCAGGTTCAAGCGATTCTCCTGCCTCAGCCTCCCAAGTACCTGGGATTACAGGTGCATGCCACTACGCCCAGCTAATTTTTGTGTCTTGGGGGTTTCACAATGTTGGCCAGGCTGGTCTCGAACTCCTGAACTCAGGTGATCCACCTGCCTTGGCCTCCCAAAGTGCTGGGATTACAGGCATGAGCCACCGTGCCTGGCCTACAAAGGTATATTGCATGATGCTGAGGTTTGGGATATGACTGAACCCATCACGCAGGTAGTGGACATAGTACTACTATGGTTTTTTTTCAGGTAGTTTTTCAGCCCTTGCTCCCCTCCCTCTCTCCCCTCTCTTCACTAGTAGTCTCCAGTGTCCACTGTTACCACTTTATTAGTACCCAATGTTTAGCTGTCACCTATAAGTGAAACATGCAGTATTTGCTTTTCCATTTCTGCCTCAGTTCACTTAGGTTAATGGCCTCTAGCTGCATCCATGTTGCTGCAAAGGACGTGATTTCATTGTTTTTGTATGGCTGTAGTACATGGTGTACATGTATCACATTTTTGTTATCCAGTCACTCTTGATGGATACGTGGGTTGATTCCAAATTTTTGCTATTGTAAATAGTGCTGTGATGAACATATGAATGCATGTGTCCTTTTGGTAGAACAATATATTTTCCTTTCGATATACATCTAGGAACGGTGTTGCTGGGTCAAATGGTAGTTCAACTCTTAGTTCTTTGAGAAATCTCTAAATTGCTCTCCACAGTGGCTGGACTAATTTACATTCCTACCAAGAGTGTATCAATGTCCCCCTTTCTCTCCACAGCCTCATGGATTTTGTTAAACAGTCAAAAAATAACAGGACAGTGTTTCTTAGGGTGTGTTCCCAGGACCAGTAAATTGTTAGAAATGCAAATTCTTGGTCCAAACCTACTAAACCAGAGACTCCAGAGTGGGCCCAGAAATCTATGTTTTAAAAAGCACTCCAGGGCTGGGTGCAGTGGTTCACGCCTGTAATCCCCACACTTTCGGAGGCCGAGGTGGGTGGATCACCTAAGGTCAGGAGTTCAAGACCAACTGGCCAACATGGTGAAACCCTGTCTCTACTAAAAATACAAAAATTAGCTGGATGAGGTGATGGATGCCTGTAATCCCAGCTACTAGGGAGGTTGAGGTAGGAGAATTGCTTGAACCCAGGAGGCGGAGGTTTTGGTGAGCCGAGATGGCACCACTGCACTCCAGCCTGGGCAACAACAGCAAAACTCCATCTCAAAAAAAAAGTACTCCAAGTCTATGTTTTAAAAAGCACTCCAGGTGATTCGGATACATGCTAAAGTTTGAGATTCACTGCTTAGGACAATTCTTTTTCAGCTGTCAAGAGTCTGGAGTGAGGGCCTCATGCTGGGAAGAGTTTCTGAAGAGCCACAGTAGAATCAGGGGCACCTCCCTTGAGGGTAAGGAAATATGAGAGATTCTAACCACTCATCTGGCCCCAGAGCAACAAGATCAAGGTGGTCAGGGTGTAGGCAGTATAGGCATTCATCCATTCACTTCTTTATTCATTTGCTCAAGAATCCTTTCTTGGCAATGACTATGAGCAGGTGTTGAACTGGGTCTGGGAGATAGAATTCTGGAAAAGAGGATGTTGTTGCCCTGTGAGGGACTCACATCTAGTGGCATCAGCTCTGTTCTGGGTGGAGCAAGATTCCAAATGCTTACTCATCTCTTTCTCTTTTCCTTTTTCTTTAGAGGTTAATGAGCATTAAATTTTTGATGAACATCAGGGTCTTCAATGAAGAGGATGATGATAATTGCTATCATTGATTGAGCACTTACCATGAGCTAGACCCTGATCTAAGATCTTTGTGGCTGTTAAATCTTCACAATAGCTCCATGAGGTAGATCCTACGATTATCCACATCGTACAGATAAGTGAATCAAGGTACGTGGAGGATAGCATTCTGTCTACTTTCCTACAAACCATTAAGTGCAAAAATGGGATTTGATCTCAGCTGGCCACCGTGCTGATGACATCTTTCAACCTGCTGGGCTAGCAGGATATTGAGAATTCCAGGAGAAACGAGGTAAGTAGTATATTGTAAGAGGAGAACCTTGGAGGGCACAAGGAGAAAACAGCTTCATTCTTTTCCCCACCATGTGCTTGAACCTGCTCCTTGGAACTAGTTCCCCTCTGCCCTCTGGGCGTGTCTAGGGCAGGTCCCCTGATGCTTCTAGTCACCTGTAGATAATAAAAAGTTTTCCAGTTACTTATTGTCACAAAGATAATCTCATTTCAGTAAAAAAATATCCATTCATAGGTGTTAATCAACACTTTAGATTTCACTTAAGATTCTTCTTGCTGGGCCTGGAGTAGGGCAGGGCTGGCTTCCTCTAGACTTCCTCACCTTGGTCCTCCACCCTCAACTCCTGCTACTTTCTCCATAGCTCCAGCTACTCACTAGGAGAGGGAATAGGGAGGACATGTCAGGGACAGGAAAGGTCAAATTTGACTGGCACCAATGTCATATGGTGATGGATTCTGCTGGCTGTGGCGGATGATTCAAGCTGACTCTGGGCTCGGGGGAATTTCAAAGCCGATCTTTTTGGAGCTGTACTTGTGGGTTCTCTGGAGGCCTACACTGGGAACATTAGACTGTACTGCCTGTGTCATGCCTCAGATGCATGTTCTCTGTGACTGTTTATGTTTTTTCCCTCAGCTCCCCAGAATCCTGGGTCCTTTCCCAGCTTAGGTTTGAAGCCCCCTCCAGGCCAGTTCTCTCTCCTGAGCAGTCTTCTGGTTCACAGAGAATATTCATGTATCTTTTGTCCAAAAAACACTGGGAATACTGGTGTGTCTGCGCTCAGCCACTCTTCCATTCAGTTGCTCTGGCTACTGGCTGCTGCCTTTCTGCTTGAGATGGCTTGGCTATGTCCCCACCCAGCCAAATGATTTTATAAGGGGTTTCCCCTTTTGCTTGGTTCTCATTCTGGTTGCCTGCCGCCATGTAAGACTTGCCTTTCTCCTTCTGCCATGATTGTGAGGCCTCCCCAGCCACGTAGAACTGTGAGTCCATTGAACTTTTTCTTTATAAATTACCCAGTCTCAAGTATATCTTTATTAGCAGTGTGAAAACAGACTAATACACTGCTTTTCCAATATGCATCAGATTAGTCCACTGTGTTCACTGCCTTCTGCAGACTCGATGAACACATGTCAAACCCTCTAAGTACGATGGGAGGAAAGTACCTAACTCTCTAACAACTTTTTGTAAAGAAATGCTTCAATTTCCAATCATACTTCAACCCCAATCCTTTTAGATCTCAGAGGTATATGAGGGATAAGGGTAATAAAACCGGGCTAGCCATGTCCTTTGCAAGTTTTGCTTGGTTGGCGTCAGCCACTACCAAGACAGAAAGAGTCCCATGAAAGATCCTTATTATTGTTATTATTATTATGAATTATGCATTTCTTATGATTCCCTTAAGAGCTCCCTTTTCATACCCTTTACTCCCAAGGACTTGAGAGCTCTTTTATTTGCATTTAAAGAGAACACTTCAAGAACTTGAGAAGTGTGTAGGCTGAGCTGTTTATTTATGGTTTAAAATTGTAGCTAACAATTCATTAAAGGTGTATCAATCTTTAAAATTGAGATAGGAAATAAAATAAGAAAAAAAGGGGCATAACCTCATCAAGGTTATCCTAAATGTGGTGGGGCAGAGATCTACTAACACACTGTATTGATTCACTGATACCCTAAATCAATTTTGTATGCCCCTCCCCTGACCCTGACTTCTCTGACAAACTTCAACAGACAGCCACAATAGCAAGATTCATATACCTTTTCCTGAATGAGGGAGAAAAGGAAAGTGAACCATATGATATAAATTTTTGAAGGGAGAACTAAGGAAGGGAATAGGGACAGAGCTCTACCATATGTTGTTGGAAATCTGATTTAAAGTTTCCCTAGCAGTCGGAAATGGGACTAGGAATTACAGCACTTTTTCATTTAAACTCCTAAATTGTGCAAGTTCTAAATTTGGGATTTCTACGAAGCCCTTCAGAAGGACTGAGATACCTATATTTTTCTACCCTTAGGCTCGCTAAAGAAATATGAACAATCTAAAGAGCAGAATGTACTTCATTTTGAAGTAACAAAATTACTTATTGTTGATGTGTAGTCATTTAAAGCATTAGTATTGATTAAACAATAAATTAACTTAGCAAATAATTACTGACTCCCTAATATGTTGCTTACACTGTATTAGGGGATTGAGAATACAATGATGAACAAGGAGATTTACCATCACAGAATTTTATAATTTGCCATCAGGAGTCAGATAAATAAAACAGCAGTTAAAATGTGTTGTGATAAAGGCAGAAGTCCAGAGAAGGATAGGACCACATAAGCAGCCCTTAATTCTGTCTGGGGCATGGTGGTAGTGCCAAGGAGGCTTCTGGGAGGAAGTGACATTTGCACTGAGGTCTGGAGGGTGACGAGGAGTTAGTTAGATGCAAAGGAGAGATGAGTATTCAAAGAATACACACACTAAAAAATGTAAATAAAGGAGGCCCATTTGAGATGTAGAATTCTTTGATCACCAAAATATAAACTAGATCTTCCAATGCAAGCATATTTTTTTTCTAAAGTATTTGGGGGCAATGAAGAGGTAAAGAACAAAGAGCCAGATTGGCATCCAACGTCCCTAGAGATGACGTGGCAACCTCACTGTGCTTGCACATGGTGGCATCTGTCTCTGATCAATAGCTGCTCTAATGGGAACAGGCATGCCCCAAGGCCCACTGGGAGTGGGATCTTTTGCTGACAGTCCTAAAAAGGATGCCAACCCAACAGACATAATCTAAGGAGTCAGAGCAGGAGTCAAACTTGAAGATGGAGATGCTCTAAAACCCTGTTGCCGTCCCCATCTTCAAGGAGGGGTAGGTAGAGTGCGAGTGTGCCTAACTCTGCATTTTTCCTATGGCCCCTGCTGACTTCAGTTTTGGAAGATAAATATGCATTACAAGAGTTAGTTGAGAAATACCTAGCTCTATCTTTCTAGAACATTTGTTAAGAATTCCAGGTAGCCGCCCCCCCGCCAAAGTTTCAAGTATCATGAGTCAAATAGAAGGTACTCAGTAAATGTTCATTAAGTCAGTTAATTAACAGGCAAGTTTGCTCAAAGGCAGAAGGCTTATTGCAGATTGGATGGTGTTTGGGGCCTTGCTGTCACTCATCTTCCTGCAGTCTCCCTTTGTCTTTCTTCCAGCTCTCTCTGCTGAGCTGAGTCAACACCTGCTCATCCTTAAAGGCTGACTGCAAATTTTTCAAGGATTGCAAATCCTTAAAGGCTTTCTACAAATTCTCTATGCAAAATGGGAAACCCCCTCCTCCAGGCTCGTGCAGCGCTTGTCCATGCCATGACCTACTTTCCTAACAACACTGTACTGGAGTGATTTGTCACTGTGTTTGTTACCTCCGTTCGAAGCCCTTGTGTGCCTCATTCAGTTCCGTTTCTACAGTGCCTAGTGTGCCTTCCTGGGGAGGGTTAACAGTTGTGTTGTGAGTGATTAAATCCCACTGTCCATATATCAAATACTAATTGTACACAGTGTTTTCCTCCAGCATACTTGGGATCATAATTCAACACCTCTCAGCACCTTGGCCGAGGTGCCCTGCACTTCCCTCCCGCGCCGATGCTGCCATGCTTTTGGAGGGGCTAGGATAGGGCTTGAGCCCTCAGAGAGCCTTGGCATCATGTTATTAGGAACAGAGAAGCTCTCACTCATTCCTTAATTGGAGAGATTTGAGTTGAGGACCTGACATGGCCAAATAAAGAGTGCCTCTGCAGCATAGAGAAGGCTCACACACGGGGCTCTATGATTGTTTTCCAGAAGTGTGTTACTTTTTTTTTTTTTTTTTTTTGACACAGAGTCTCACTCCATGGCCCAGGCTGGAGTGCAGTAACATGATCATAATTCACTGCAGCCCCAAACTCTTGGGCTCTAGCTATCCTCCTGCCTCAGTCTCCCGAGTAGCTGGGACTACAAGTGCGTGCCACTACGCCATGCTAATTACATTTTTTTTTTTTTTTGGTAGAGATGGTTTCTTGCTATGTTGCCCAGGCTGGTCTCAAACTCCTTAACTCAAGCGATTCTTCTGTCTTGACCTCCCAAAGTGCTGGAATTACAGGCATGAGCCACCATGCCCGGCCTGTGTGTTACTTTTCTCTAGAGTAAGAGCAATCCTTGGAAGAAGAAAGGCTGTTTCTAGCCTGACCTAAAGCCTTTTAGAGACTCCTGAGATACTAAAAAATGATGAAATGTCAAGTGTTTCCATGCTAAGAGGTAGATGCTTTTAATGAGTAACATTGCAGTGTGATTGTGCTATTAGCAAGGATTTATTTTTAAAAACCCTTACTTCAGAGGATAGTGATTCAGCATGGGGACACTGGAGGCTGGACAGCCTGAGTTCAAATTCTGGCCTAGCATTTATTAGCCATGTGATCTTGGGCACATGATGTGGTCTTTCTGTACCTCAGTTTCCAATCTATAAAATAGGCATAGTAGGATCTCCTCATAGGGTTTTTGTGAGGGTTAAACGTAAGTCTTAGAGAAGTACCTAGATTCTTACAACAGTTTGCACTATGCAAGTGTTAGTTGTTATTATTGTTGTTATTGTTTTAATGTACTCCCAGCAGTGTCATCTAGTTGACACTGTTGAGTTTTGTCTTGAATGCCAGTTTTTTTCACTCTTGTCAGGGTATCTCTATGGCTATAAGTTCTTTTTGCTGATAATTTCAAAATTCTAAGTTTAAGGCCCTTTGTGAGCTGAGTCCTGGGTCAGATGGTATCTTGGCACCCCCTTGTGAAATGGGATGCCTGCCTCTGCTTCTGAGAGTGGTAGGGATTCCACTTCAAATCTTCCACTCAAGGGAGCGCTCCCTCCCTGCCCCCAGTGGCATACAACCTCAGGAGTAGGGCTGTGGCTGGGCTTTCGGGATGAAAATTCAGTGACTAAGGTCAGGGTGGTGAGGGTGAGCCTCCAACAAAAGCTGCAGACACACTAGTTGTTGGATTCAATCATTCAGCTGATCACCAGGGTGTGACTCTTTCTTTCTCTTTAAATGTCAGATTCTGTTCTCCCTCCTGCTAATATTAAAAGTGATCGTGTGTCCAATTGGCACAGAACAAATTTTACATTGCTAACAGGTTCCATGGCACAATGCAAAGGGCCCATGTATCAGTACTTGCAGTACCCACAGAGGGCTGTGGTAATCCCTTTCCCTATATATAGCTGTGACTGTCACCATCCAACCTGTGGGTGGTATGCTGTCGCCACCTGCATACCTTACAGGATTCATGTGTCACCTAACAGCTTCCCGCTGCTGCCCTAGCTAAAGCCTGGTATGTAGGAAGAGTGGCACAAAACTGGCATGGAAGCTGAGTGAGTGGGACTCAGGGCACAGACAGGGAGGGGTGTCCTCTCCTCCAAGGTCACACTGAGCTTCGTGGTGACCTTGGCTCCTACCCCATGGTCAGAGCTTTGATGCTGGCACCAACACCCCAATTTAGATGCCTGCTCTGCATCCTGCCAAATCTTGGCCACATTCCAGCACCACCAATTATCTTGCCTAGCAGCAGTGAGGCGGCAGTCACAACGCAGAAGTGTGTGGGCGGCTGTTCTGTGTTTCTAGGCCTGTGCTACTGGGGAGCATTCCTGCAAAATCCCTGCCACTCTTCACCCAGTGGCAGGGGCAGTGGCACCTTGGGAGCTTAAAGGCATGAAGTGCAAATGAGAGGAAGGCATTTAGTTTTGGCAAAACATTCCAAATCATTACAGTGGCTGTGAGGAGAAATTTTACTGAAGCCTTCTGGGGGGCTGGCGTGCATCATTAGCTGCTGGCAAGCATGCCATTACTTTATGCCTCGCAAGCGTGGGCCCCTGGAGAGGTTTGGGCGTAGGATGCCCATTGATTGAGTTATTTCTAGGGCAATTATATTCCTGGTTTCTCTTCCTGCAGGAAAAAAATTACCCACGTCAAGGTAGCACGTTTGAGCGCCCTACATTTCTAATGTGTTTTGCCTGGAGCAGACAATGAGCCTACCCACCACCTGGTGAGGAGAGATGGGTGGACAGGGGGCAGATGAATGTGTTCAGCTCCCTCAGCCTCCAAGCTGGAGCAGGCAGGGCATTTGGCCTTGAAGTTTTCAAATTTCTAACTGGGAAGGGCAACATTTAAAATTTTTGCTGTGACTATTGAGAAAGACCTAAGTAAAAAAAAAATTCTCCTCTAGCATTTATACTCTGCATATAATCAGGAGAAATTCTCTAAAGAAGTGGCTTCCAAACTGTGTTTTTAAATTGGAGGGATTTTTTAGAAAATGTGAAATCTTATGCTGCATAATGTACAACAACAACAACAACAACAACAACAACAACAACAACAACAACAGGAAGCCCTCCCTGATGGTCATAGAAGCTGCACCAACTCTTTCTTCAGGTACTTGGAGGTGGCGCCACAGATTTCCAAC
This sequence comes from Pan troglodytes, assembly GCF_028858775.2. Taxonomy (NCBI): domain Eukaryota; kingdom Metazoa; phylum Chordata; class Mammalia; order Primates; family Hominidae; genus Pan; species Pan troglodytes. The sequence goes on along the minus strand of NC_072406.2, from coordinate 103,923,561 downwards.
ATCCATGGTGGTGCCAAACCCTCTCTTTGGTTTGATTTCACAGTTATCCCCCTTATTCCCAAAGTTTTCCTGATTTAATCTCCCAAATTTGCAAGGGGGCCTTGTCTTTGGGGCAATCAGGTGTCATCAGTGAGTTTTGACACAGAAGCTCCAGAAGCCTGGGCATTTTATTCTGCATGATTCCAGCGGTGAGACATGGGGTGCATGGAGATCTGAGACTCCTCTCCTCATCTGACTTGGTGATGGCCAGTGCTTGGCAAAGCTTAGTAATTTGTTGAATCATCTGTTATTCAATACATATGCACTGCACACCTTCTTTATGCTGCCAGCATCCCAGATTGAGCTCACAGATCTTAAATTCTCAAGTGGGAAGAGAAAAGAAATAAGGAGACAAACAAGCCGACAAAAATGATTATTTCAGTTAGTGATAAATACTATGAAGAAAATAAAGTAGGTTAATGGGATAGAGAGAGATTGACAGGTCAGATGGAGTTGGAGATGGGAGCTGGGGAGTCACTCTTTAGATTAGGGCTCAGGGAAGGCTTTACTGAGGAGTAACATTTAAGCTGAGACCTGAATGGTGAGAAGATATCCAGCTAACAGAAAGCCCGTGGTATTCCTGGCAGATGAAGCAGCAGGTATAGCCCATGAAGGGGAACATGCCTGGCTTGTTTGAAGAGCAGAAAGCTGGCTAGTGTGACAGAGACCTTAGGGACCTGGGGGAACAGTGGCACAAGATGAGGACAGAGGCAACATAGAAGGCCTCATCACACAGGCCAAGTCTAGGCATTTGAGTTTTATTCTAAGAGTAATGAGACTGCATTGGAGGATTTTAAGGTTTTCTCTCAGCTGAGCCTCATTCCCTTTTTTCAGTGTGTGCAATGCAATCATATCCAAAAGATGTGCAAATTTAGTATTGCCACCCTGTTAACAACTAAAACCTACAGCTTCAGCACCATAAGATGGTAAGGAAAGAAAGGAAAAAAAAAAAACCACCCAAAACCAAACATAAAAACAAACAAAAAAAACCCCCACAGCTACCTCAATTGGACAAAATAATGGGATCCTAAAGAAACCACGAATGCTAGAATTTATTCATTTGACAAATTTTGTTGTTGATACCCAGTCTAGGCTTTAAGCGGTGTGACCTTAGGCAAGTCACTCACTTATCTTTGCCTAACTTTTCTCATCTGTAAAAGGGGGAGAATAATAGTACTTCTCATATAATGTTGTTTTGAGGATAAAATGTTTGTAAAATGTGTAGATCACATGGTAAACATGATATGTGTTTGCTATTATTCTATATGCAAAGGCACAATTGACTGATACATTTGTTCATCTATTTTACAAATATTTCTTGAGTACCTGTCATGTGCTTGGTGCTGTACCAAGTGCTGAGATGCAATTATGAGCAGGCCAGACTTTGTCCCTGCCTGGCACCTGGCTTCTTGCACCTTACTCTATGTGACAAGAGGCATGTGGTTGCTGAGGAGGGACCCACCAGCTTTGGCCAATGTATGCGGAAAGGGGCAAGGAACGGTACAAGGGTTGCTTTATTACACCGGGAGCCACTGGGAGTCCAACCCAGGTCCTATCCCCTAGAAGGCCCCCTGGAGTCTGCAGATAATATTCAAATATAAAGAGAATTTCCTTGGAAGAACCATCTGGTGGCAGTGAGCATGGGCACCCATTGGGTCCTCAGCCTCTGCTGCCATCTAGTTAGTTGACATCATGTTATCACTGAGTGCTCTTAAATCCTAAGTCTTGATTTAGACTGGGTACTCAGGGAAGGCTTTACTGTTTCTCAGCTCTAGTCTTTTGCTCCTGGCTTCTGCTTCAATTGGTATCCGAAACAAATAGTACTATTGCAGTTCATTTGGGCTGCTATAACAGAATGCCACAGACTGGAGGCTTATAAGCAGCAGAAATTTATTTCTCACAGTTCTGGAGGCTGGGAATTCCAATGTCAAAGTGCCTGCAGATTTGGTGTCTGATGAGGTTCATTTCCCCGTTCACAGATGGTGCCTTCTAGCTGTGTCCTGACATGGCATAAAGAATAGAGGCTCTCTGGTGTCCCTTTTATAAGGGCACCAATCCCATTCATGAGGGTACTGCCTTCATGACTTAATCTTACTCCCCAAAGGTTCCACCTCCAAATACCATCACACTTGGGATTAGGTTTTAACATTGAATTTTGAGGGCACACAAACATTTAGACGTAGCAAGTAGTATCTCTCTTCCCAACTTAGGCATGGCCACCAGGCATGTTCCAATAGAACAGTATCAGGCATGGATATGTGGTGAGCCAAATTAGCTTCCCAAATGACAGCAGGAGTTACTTGCAGGTTCCTAACAGTCTAGACTCAGACAAGTTATTGTTATTTTAAAATTGCACCAGTTCCTTGATTCATAGTGTTAGAGCAGGAAGGGTCAGAGAGCTCACTTGAAGAAAATCACCTTACGGATCTTTCTAAATGACAATGATTCTCACATTACTCCCCCTTGAAAAGTGTTCTGCAGCTCTTCATAGCTTTTGAGGTGGTCTGGACACCTTAGTGCCTGGTCTTCATGATGTGGTTTCTCTATACTGCAGTGACCTGGCCCCTTCATATCTTCTCCCCCCTAAATTTCCTACCAAACCTCACTACTTTGTTCTCCCAGCATGCCCTGCTTCTCTCTCTGCTCCCCCTGCCACCCCCTACCCAGATTTATTTTCCCAAGGACACCTAATCAACTTGGTATCGTCTCTTCCAGAAAGTCTTCCTTCCTCCCTCAACATTAGATTGTGCTCTCTGGACCACAGCACTCTGCACACTGTGTAGGCTGTCTCCTTGGGTGCCTCTTTTAGTAGGCCTGGCCTCCTACAAGGAAGGTCTCACCTCTTCATCTCTGTATTTCCCCTGGGCTTAATAAATGACTGTTAAGTGAATAAGTAGTGAAATATGATAACTATTTTCTAAAATTCTTATTGCAAATAAGTACATTCCTGTTTATCACTTCCTATGTGTCAGTTTTAGGGTTAGAGGAAAAAATAGTCATTATTCCTATAAAAGGCCTTGGAACTCTTGTGTGGCTTATTTTTTGCTGTGATATACCTTTCCGTATATCAGATGGTAATTGATTCTCCTTTCTCTGATGCACCCTCAGTATCTTATGATTACAACTATTTTGAATGTCCAGTAGGGTTGATTTTTCTAGTTTTTTTTTTTTTGAGACAAGATCTTTCTCTGTCTCCCAGGCTGGAGTGCAGTGGCACGATCTCAGCTCACTGCAACCTCTGCTTCCTGTATTCAAGCAATTCTTGTGCTTAAGCCTCCTCGGGAGCGGCTGGGACCATAGGCACGCACCACCACGCCAGTTAATTTTTTTTTTAATTTTTATTTTTTAGTAGAGATGGGGGTTTCACCATGTTGGCCAGGCTGGTCTTGAACTCCTGACTTCAAGTGATCTGCCTGGCTTGGCTTCCCAAAGTGCTGAGATTACAGGTGTGAGCCACTGCGCCTGGCCTATTTCCCCAGTTTTTTGATTGGGCTTGAACCAAAAGGAGTATTAGAAATGTCTTGTAATTAGGTAAGCATAACAGCTTTCACTACATATAACAGAAACTACATATAACAACAATACAACACTGGCTTAAACAGAGAAATTTATTCTTCTTCCATATAAAAGAAGTCTGAAGGTTGAATGCCATCTTCCATTTCCTTGCAGTGAGGCCTTGGGTAAGTTAGTAACTTCGAAATCCTTCAGATAGCTGTAAATTAAACTAATAATATTATTACAGGGCTTTTGTGAAGACACAATGTGAATGTGAACTAATAGTATTATCACAGGGCTTTTGTGAAGACACAGTGAAACCCTGGCCTGGCACAGAGTAAATACTCAATAAATGTTAGAAAAAAAATGACAACTATTATTTTATTATTACTGCTAGTTGTTTGCTTTATCAGCCCCTTTACATTTGCTGCTTTTTAGTAAATTAATAAATGTCCAGATTTGTGTAATTTTCAGACATTAGCTGCAGGCATCTCTCTGACACCATGTACTGTAAACAATTGTTTTAAGTGTTCTGTTATGAACCCTGACACAGCAATATCACATCGTCCTGCCCTCAAAGAATCCTTTAGAGGCAGTGCTTCTTGTGCAGAAATAAGACTTTTGCAGGAATCAGAATGGGGCCAGCTGCCTTTGGGCCATACTCCTAGGGCCTATAGAAATAACTACCATTGGCATCCATGGTCATGGGTTACGTGTTTCTGGAAGATGGCGTCCATCATTTCTTTTGATTTGAATTTGACAATTAAAGTAAGATGGCCCAGTGGTTAATGATTCATCTGGATAATGTTTTTAGACAAAGTATACAAAGGTAAATTCACTTTCTTTGTCTTGTCTAAGCTCTCCAGATTGAAAAACCTGAGATAAAGCATGTATGTGCTATTTCTATTAGAGCAGGATGAAGGGACAAAGGAAGAGTGGCAGGCAGGGAGGGAGGGAGTCAATAGGAGGGTGTGTTGCCAAGTTGGTCACTGCTAATTGTTTGATCCCAAGGGACCATCACAACTGTCTTCCGAGAAGCCAAATAAATTGTGTGTCAGAATAGTCCATTGGAGAGAAGAAAGAGCAATCTGTTCATTGATTCCTGTCTCCCACTGGTCAAAGGTTTTTCCCATAAGATGTTAACTCCTCCATACTTTCATTTTGCACATGCACAGGTGCCGGGGAGGTGTCATGGTGCCCCAGACCTCTGTGTCAAAAGAGAACCCCCAGAGCAAGAAACAGGAAACATCGAGTGCAGGTAAGGCATGCCCTTTTTACCTATGTGAAGTTGCTCAGAGCCTAATGTAGTATTGGTCTCTGCAGCAGCTGGAACAAGGGACAGGTGAGGCTGAGAGAATGTGATGTGGCCTAAGGAGTATCTGACAATTCATTCAACAAGGTGTTATCACAGACCTGCTATTTACCAGGTAAGGTGATAAGAAATGTTGATGCAGAAGTGACCAATACAACACAAGCTCCACACTCAGGGAACCCACTGTTTTTGGTTGTAAGCTTAAAAGTACACAAGTATTTAAAATAAGGTCTGTTAAAGTAAGTGCTCAATAGTTATTTGCTGTTATTAGTTTTATTTGTGGCACTGTTGGAAATGAGTAACAGAGCTCCAAGATATCTCTGTTGGTGACCTGCTCATAAGCCAGGGCACAAAATGATTCCATGATTCTTAAAATAATGTATATTTAATATATGCTTATCAGAAATTCAATAATAAGCACCATGTTTTACCCTAAATATGTCAATTTTTAATCCTTAGAGTGCTAAAATGGCAAAAAGAATAGAACACCTGAACAGATGCCAAAGGTCTCAAAAGGGAGTTGAGTTTTAGGAAACTGGCTGTAAGTCATGTGACCTTATTCCCCTAAAAAAAAAATACCTTACAGAACGCAGCTGATTCTCACATTTGTACTGATTGGTTGAATTTTGCCAGGAGAAGGATGTGAATTCAAGTTTAAATTCAGAGCTTCTGTTGACTTAAGAAAAATAGGGTATGTGCCCCCTTCTATCTTCCTGTTGTATGGTGCAGAGTCTACCGATGGGAATACGCCTAGCAAAGAACTTCGTTTATGGAGTCATCTAGACCTGGATTCAAATTCTGGCTTCACATTTTCTAGCTATGTGATCTTGGACAGGTCACTTAATCTGTTTTAAATTTTCTTATTGATACACAAAGGTTGTTGCGAGGATTAAAGGAGATATGTACAGTACTTAACATAAGGCTACTTACTGATAGAGTTTGAGCTCCATAATAATTAGCTCTTATTAGTTTTATTTTGTGCTAACAATGCACAATACATCTGTTAGCTCCTTTCTTGGGGATTTCTGCTATATGTTCACAAGCCAGGATGAATGGTTGGGAATGTGAAATGGTTAAAGTTCAGCTGTAACAATTGGACAAACAATATTGACTTAAACATGGTAGAAATGTATTTCTCTTTTACTTTAAAGTCAGGAAGTAGGCTCTTCTTCATGAAATCCCCAGAAATTGGCACCTAGTCAACTGTGTGGCCTCCATTTCCCAGTCATCTCATGGTCCAATATGGTGGCTCTAATTCTAGCCATCAGATTTTCATTCCAGCCAATGAGAAGGAGGAAAGAGATTGAATAGGACAAAGAGTGATGCCAGCTATTTCTTTAAGAAGGTGCTGCATGAACTTCTGTTTACATCTCATTGACCAACATGTAGTTCCATGGTTTCACCTAGCTGCCAGGGAAAATGTATTATTCTGGGTAGCTGTCCAGCTAAAATTTTTATTACTATGGAAAAGAGGGAGAATGGACAGTAGGGGCCAATTATCAGACGGTCACAGAGAGCCATTTTCTGGGGCAGGGAGGCTTTTGGGAGTCTGATGGAGCTTAATGACACAGGGAAAAGTAATGATTAAAAGTAGTTGGTGTTTGATAAATTTGATCTTATTAAGAAAATATCATCCAGAATTACTCTAATACTATAAGGAGTTCATCCCTGCTTGCTGACCAGCAACCCCTCAATGTATCGTCCACTGCAATGGCACTGGCAACATGTGACAATAGAGCATTTGAAATGTGGCTGGTCCACATTGAGATGTGCTGTAAGTGTAACATACACACTAGATTTTGAAGACTTAGTATAAAAAGTGTAAAATAGCTCATTTAGCTTTATCATGCCTACATGTTGAAGTGATATATTGTCTGTATTGGATTAAATAAATTATATTATTAAAATTAATTTCACTTGCTTATTTTTACTTTTTATTTCTTTTATTTTATTTTTGAGACAGGGTCTCGCTCTGTCACCCAGGCTGGAGTGCAGTGGTGCGACCTCAGCTCACTGCAACCTCCACCTCTTGGGCTCAAGCCATCCTACCACCTCAGCCTCCCAAGTAACTAGGACCACAGGTGTGCAACACCACGTCTGGCTAAATTTTTGTATTTTTTTTGTGGAGATGGGGTTTCGTCATGTTGCCCAGGCTGGTCTCGAACTCCTGGACTCAAGCGATCTGCCCACCTCAGCCTCCCAAGTGCTGGAATTACAGACATGTGCCATTGCCCTGGCCTGTTTTTACTTTTTAATTTAAAATTATATATGTTGTTTGTGTTATATTTTTACTGGAAAGCACTGACTGTCCTAAGTCTAATAGAGTCTGTGTCCTCAGAAAGCAGGTTCTATATAGTCCTGAGAGGGATCACTCTCTAAATGACTGATTAAATGGATGACAAATTCTCTAACATGGGATTCAAAGACCAAGATTTTGGTAACATACTTGGAAGTGCTGTCTGAGGGAGATGGTTCTGTGTTCCTTGCTCTTGATAGGCTTGTCCCCATCGGGGACAGATCTCAATGTCACCACACCCAAGAGCATCTGAGTGGACTCCACCTTGTGCTGTGGCTCTGGTTCAATGAACCATTCTAGGATTCCATTTTAGGATTACCTTCAGCATTTCTATGAATATTTTCCACATAGTGAGAAACTGGCTAATATTGCAAGTGATCTCCTGGGGAGGGGTGACATGTCTGAGCTTCAACTTAGAAAACTGGAATGTTAAGGAAATATATTTGCCAATCTAGTCTGTGTATTTTTATTTCTCTTCCTGTCAAGGATCCCTAATTATCCAGGATGGTGATTCTAGTGGCAGCATCAGTATCACTAGGGAGCTTGTTAGAAATGCAAGTTCTCAGGCCCTATCCCAGACCTAATGGATCAGAAACTGTGGTGGGGCCCTGTGGCTCATGCCTGTAATCCTAGCACTTTGGAAGGCTGAGGAGGGAGGGGATCCCTTGAAGCTGGGAGTTTGAGATCAGCCTGGGTGACAAAGTGAGATGGCATCTCTACAAAAACTTAAGAAAAATCTCCAAAAAATTAAAAAAAAAAGTTGGCTGGATGTGGTGGCACATGCCTGTAGTCCCAGCTAATCAGGAGGCTAAGGTAGGAGGATCACTTGAGCACAGGAGGTCAAGGCTGCAGTGAGTTATGATCGAGCCAGCCCTGGATGTTTTAACAAGCCCTCCAAATGATTTGATTTAAGTTAGTTTGAGAACCATTAATTTAAAGCTATAGTTTTCTTGCCACATGTATCTTCACCCCCATAAGGCATATTCAGTATATTTTTAAGTTAAAGGGTCATCCTGTTTAATGCTGTATATTATGAGGAGATATACCATGAGAGGACAGCGTATGCAGGAATTGTTACTTCTAGGCTGTAAATAAATGTGATATTACATTTCTTGCTGGTTTCTAAGTCAGTAAAATTTGGTAAGAAAAATAGTTTTGAAAAAAATCTAAAAAAATAGAAGCAATGGAGGCTGTTTTTTGGGTTTTGAGTCTCCTTAGCCCACCTCACCCAAACCTCACTGCTGAGTCCCACTCCTGGGTTTCCTGGAATTCCACCCTGGAAGCGGCCATGGCTGCGAGCAGCCAATCTGTCCATGCTCTACTTGCTAGCTCTGGTCGCCACTCCCTCTTCCCATCTGCTTACAGCCTCTGCTCCTCATCTCTCCACTTCCTGTCCTGATTCCTATCTCTGAGTGGCATTCTCTAAACTGTACTCAATTTCACTTTTAGTCATCGTGGGCAGTTTCCTGCTGCAGGGCCTTACCCATTCCTAATCTCTTAAGTCTGTCCTCAACTCCACAGATATTCAAACTTTGTTCTCCTTCCAAGGCACAGATTCTATAACTCCGCTCTTGAAATTTGATATGTTATGACAGGTTCAGCCAGTAGCAGCAGCAGCAGCAGCAGGGGAAATGTCTGGCACCATCCATCACTAAACACTTGGGAACACAGATGGCAGGTGCAAACAATGGCCGATATCCCTGCTTGCTGACCAGCCACCCCTCAAGCCCACCCTGGGGGACTGACCTTTGCCCCAGAAACTCTTAGTGTTCTTGAGTTTCTTGAGCTGCTGATGGAAAGTGCTGCCTCCCCAGCCCTCCTGCCAGCAAGCCTTCTTGCCCTTTGGGACAGGGATTAGGTAGGATGGGTGGGGTAGGGATGGGGTATTAGTGGATCTGAAAACTGATGCCATGGCTTTTCCAGCTCTTTCGTGACAGGCATCAACAATGTGTGCGGCATTTTAGAGTTTACAAACCACCTTCAGGTAGCATCATTTACAAAGCCACTCTAAGCGGGTAGCCAGGAGTTACCATCATCACTGTTTTACAGATGAGACAGTGGAGAACCGGAAGGTTGCCGTCTTTCCCCGAGGGGGCTCAAACAATAAAAGCAAAGTTGGGCTTGTATCCAGGTTTATGTCAACTTGACCTTTAGTTTACCAACTCCACCTTGCTAAGTGGATAAAATCTCACACTAATGAATTCCAAAGGGCCTCTCAACGGCTTTGTTCAGTGAAGATTTGACATAGTAAATGCATTTATGGCAATCACATTTGTATTCAGTTTACGAATAGCAGTCAAATCCATGACTTTAGGTAATCTCTACAATGACCTTATGTAGAAGCGTTTTTATTCTTGTTTTACACATGAGAAAACTCACACTCAGGAAGGATGAATAACTTGCTCAAGATTACACAGCTACTGAGTATCACAGATGAGTGTCAGTTTTCCTCACAATAGAACCTCTATCCACGATGTACAGCTCCCCTCTGCTATGAATTCTAAACTGAAAAAAAGGGAGATGAACATAGTGAGGCAGGTTTCCCAAACCTTTCTGTTTAGAAACATAGATGCTTGGGTTTCTCCCGTATCCTTCCACAAAGTCTCCCACGCTCTAGGGGTGGTAGCAGGTAACCCAAGTGATGCTTCTGATTGGCTGAGGCTGGGAAACGCTGCTATAGGGGAAAGCTGCACGCAGAACACTGCAATTTAGTTTCCTCCAAACAACTCAAGTTTTTCATATGGAGTGTTTCCTTTGGATGGGTTTTTTGGGTGGGCCTTTGGGGAGGAAATCATCGGGAGGACTGTGACCATTAGATCTTTTCAGGCCTGTAATCCCAGCACTTTGGGAGGTGGAGGTAGGAGGATTGCTTGAGCCCAGGAATTTGAGACCAGCCTGGGCAACAGGGCAAGACCATGTCTCTACAAATAATAATCATAAAAATAGCCGGATGTGGTGATGCCCGTCTGTGATCCCAGCTACTCAGGAGGTTGAGGTGGGGGGATCATTTGAGCCCAGGAGTTTGAGGCTGCAGCGAGCCGGGTTCATGCCACTGCACTCTAGCCTGGATGACGAAGAAAGACTCTGTCTCAAAAATTTATTTTTATCTTTATTTTTAGAGATGAGGTCTCGCTCTCTCACCCAGGCTAGACTGGAACTCCTGGGCTCAAGTGATGCTCCTACCTCGGTCTTCCAGGTAGCTGGGGCTACAGGTGTGCTACCGCTCCTGAATCCTTTTCTTTATTCTTTATGCACAATTTCTTATTCATCAGATGTTTGACTTCCCTGTATAGCAACATGACTCTACTGAAATTTCATCTGGTGAAACACTGACCTTGTTAAGATAATGTTAGATTCAAATTGCATCCTCTAAGGGCTAGCCACATCTTTCATCTTGCAAATTCCATGTAGTACCATGAGTTACAACTGTTCTGAAAACAGACATCAGTTGTTAAATTGGTTATTAAATTTTTTTGTCAAGGATTCTCATTGTCAGAAGACTCTAGAATCTTCAACCAGCATCAGCATCATCTGAGAGCTTGTTAGAAAGGAAGCAGCTCAGGTGCTGCTTCAGGTGTCCTGAATGACAAACTGCATTTAACAAGATCCCCAGGTGATTCACATGCACCTTTAACATTTGGGAAGCAGTGTTTCAGAACACCTTTTCATTTGGTTACATACAGTTACAACTTGCTATCTCTCAAGGGAGGTTCTTAAAATTTGTTTTAATTTGAAATTCAGGGGGTTACATGTGCAGGTTAGTTATAAGGATATATTGCATGATGCGAGGTTTGGGCTTTTGATCCCATCACCCATAACGTGAACATAATGCCAAATAGGAAGTTTTTCAGTCCTTCTCCGACTTCCTCCCTCCCTCTCCCACTTTTGGAGTTCCTAGTGTCTATTGTTCCCATCTTTATGTCCCTGTGTACCCAATCTTTAGCTCCCACTTATCGGTGAGAACATGCATATTTGGTTTTCTGTTCTTGTGTTAATTCACTTAGGATAGGCCGGGTGCAGTGGCTCATGCCTATAATTCCAGCACTTTGGGAGGCAGAGGCAGGCAGATCTCTTGAGATCAGGAGTTCAAGACCAGGCTGCCCAACATGGTGAAAACCCGTCTCTACTAAAAATACAAAAATTAGCCAGGTGTGTTGGCGGGTGCCTGTAATCCCAGCTACTTGGGAGGCAGAGGCAGGAGAATCGTTTGAACCTGGGAGGCAGAGGTTGCAGTGAGCTGAGATCGTGCCATTGCACTCCAGCCTGGGCAATAAGAGTGAAACTCTGTCTCAAAAAACAAACAAAAAAATTCACATAGGATAATGGCCTCCAGTTATTATGGTTGTGTAGTATTCACAGCCACCATCGACAACCACTCTTCCGCCTTCAATGCTGGGGCTGTGAATGGTTTATGGTTTGTAGTATTCCATGGTGTATATGTAACACATTTTCTTTATCCAATTCACTGTTGATGGTCACCTAGATTGAGTCCATATCTTGCTATTGTGACTAGTGCTGCGAAAAACAAATGAGTACAGGTGTCTTTTTGGTAGAGCAATTTATTTTCTTTTGGGCATATACCCAGCAATGGGATTGCTGAGTAAAATGGTAATTCTACTTTTAGTTCTTTGAGAAATCTCCAAACTGCTTTCTACAGGGGCTGAGCTAATTTACATTCCCACCTACAGTGCAAAAGCATTCCCAGAGAGGTACTTTACATTTGTTTTATGTGGTCCTCACAACAACACTTCAGGGAAAGTATTATTATCCCCAATCCCCAAAGAGGAAACTGGTTTTAAGAGATTTAATCACTCGACCAATTAGTAGTTAATGGCTGAAATGGAATTAAAACTAGATCTGTCTACTCCTTAAAACATTTGCCTTAATACGTTTTCTTTCTTTTGTTTCTCAAGCCTCTTTATTAAGTCAGTTTCCAACCCCCGGCAATGTCTCCAGGTCTCTTTGAAGGTGGCATGGTAAAAAAGCAAACAATAAATAAGAAACAAAATTTTATATCAAAGTATTGTGAATAAAAATTGTAATTTGTTTGTGGGAATGTAAATTGGTACAACTATTATGGAAAACAGTATGGAGGTTGCTAAAGTAGTTAAAAATAGAACTACCGTATGATTCAGCAACCCCTCTACTGGGTATGTATCCAAGGGATATGAAATCAGTGTGGTGAAGAGATATCTGCACTCCCGTGTTCATTGCAGTACTATTCACAATAGCCAAGATATGGAATCAACTTAAGTGCCCATCAATGGATTAATGGATAAAGAAAATGTAACATATATAAACAATGGAATACCATTAGCCTTAAAAAAAAAAGGAAATCCTGTTTTTTTTTTTTCTGTGACAACTGGATGAACCTGGAGGACATTATGTTAAGTGAAATAAACCAGGCATAGAAAGACAAATATTACATTTTCTCACTTACAGTGGAGTGTAAAAAAGGTGACTTAATAGAAGCAGAGAGTAAAATGGTAGAGGCAAAGGAAGGCGGATTGAGGAGATGTTGGTCATATGACACAAAATTTTAGTTAGGAAGAATGAATTCAAGAGATCTAAGTGCATCATGATGAAAAAAGTGTATTAAAATTAAAAATCTGAAACAAATATATTTTTTGTGTATGCATTTGTAACACATGACAAAAATGCTGACAACTCTAATATATAGAGTGTTTATACACCAATAAAAGCACTTTCATAGAAAAGATAAAAGACCAATTAACATGAAGAGCCTCACTAGCAATAAAAAATATAAAGGAGAGATATCTTTTTCGTTCCCTAAATTGGCAAAGATTTAAAAGAAAAGATAAAACCCAATGTAGGTGAGAATGAGGGCAATAGATCCCCAAATTTTCTATTATTAAAAATGGTGTTTTAGAAGAATACTTAATGAAAGGGAAAGATGCTTGCCATATATTAGTAAGAAAGGCATGTAGAAAATGTATACAATTACTCTCTGCTCCTCCCGTAAGACAGACAGCTGCATCTTGTCATGCAGCACCAGCTGTATCCCTGAGACACCATGGTGAAGGTGAAGACCAAAGTAAATGGATTTGGCCATGTTGGGTGTCTGGTCACCAGGGCTGCTTTTAACTTTGGCAAAATGGATACTGTCACCATCAATGACCCCTTCGTTGACTTCAACTACATGATCCACATGGTCCAGTATGATTCCACCCATAGCAAGTTCCATGGCACCATTAAAGCTGAGAATAGGAAGCTTGTCGTCAATGGAAATCCCATTACCATCTTCTAAGAGCGAGATCCCACCAAAATCAAATGGTGTGATGCTGGTGCTGATTATGTTGTGTAGTCCACTGGCATCTTCAATACCATGAGAAGGCTGGAGATGTCTTAGAAGAGGGAGCCAAAAGGGTCATCATCTCTGCCCTTTCTGCTGACACCCCCTTGTTCATGATAGGCATGAATCATGAGAAGTACAAAAACAGCCTCAAGATCATCAGCAAAGCCTCCTGTACCACCAACTTCTTAGCCCCCCTGGCCAAGGTCATCCGTGACAACTTTGGCATCATAGAAGAACTTATAACCACAGTCCATGCCATCACTGCCACAGAAGACCCTGGATGGCTCCTCTGGGAAACTGTGGCATGATGGCCATGTGGCTCTCCAGGACATCATCCCTACATCTACTAGTGGTGCCAAGGCTGTGGGCCAGGTTACTCCTGAGCTGAATGGGAAGCTCATTGGCATGGCCTTCCATGTCTCCACTGCCAACGTGTTGGTCATGGACCTGACTTGCCATCTGGAGAAAGCTGCCAAATATGATGACATCAAGAAGGTGGTAAAGCAGGAATTGGAGGCCCCCTCATGGGCATCCTGGGCCACACGAGCACCAGGTTGTCTCCTCTGACTTTAACAGCAACTTCCACTCTTCTGCCTTCAATGCTGGGGCTGGCATTGCCTTCAACAATCACTTTGTCAACCTCATTTCCTGGTATGACAATGAATTTGGCTACAGCAACAGGGTGGTGGACCTCATGGCCCACAAAGCCTCCAAGGAGTAAGACCCCAGACCACCAGCTGCAGTGAGAGCATGAGAGGAAGAGAGAGGCCCTCAGCTGCTAGGGAGTCCCTGCCACACTCAGTTCCCCACCACACTGAGAATCTCCCCTCCCTACAATTTCCACACAGACCCCCCTGAAGAAGGAGGGGCCTGGGAAGCCCACTTTGTCATGTACTATCAATAAAGTTCCCTGCACTCAAAAAATTAATTAACTAATTAATCAAAATGTATTGAATACTAACATTATGCTAAGGAGAGTCAATTCCTGCTTGTTTTTAAAAATATAATTCTTCATCATTCAACTTGAAATTACTGCCCTTGAAGAGCTAAACTCAAATAGGAGAAACTGACATTTTCCTCCTCAATATTTTAATATGAAAAATTTCAAACATACAGAAGAGTTAAAAGAATTTATACACCACCTAAATTCTACAGTTAACATGTTGCCACATTTACTTTATCACATATCCACCCCCCATCTCTCCATCAATCCACTTTTTTTTTTTTTACTTTGCAGAATTTCCAAGTAAGTTGCAACTATCTGTATACCTCACCCCTAAATGCTTCAGTATGAATATCATTAACATGAGTTCAATCTTTGTTTATGGTTCTTTTAAATTTTTGGGTTAGTTGTCATATAGTGAAATGCACAAATATTAAATGTGCCATTGGAGGGATTTTTGTTGTTGTTAGAGATGTGATCTCACTATGTTGGCCAGGCTGGACTCTGACTCCTAAGCTCAAGGAGATCCTCCTGCCTCATCCTCCCAAGTAGCTGCGACTATTTGGCACCATGCCAGGCTTTGGAGGAATTTTAACAAATGTAGACATCAGTGCAATCTAAATTTCTATCAAGACATAGAACATTATGAAACATTATGAGAACTTCTCTCTTCTTCCTTCCCAGTTAATCCCTGTCCATCTGCCCCTCTACCCAGAGGTAGCTTACCACTGTTGACTTTTTAAAGAGATACATAAATTATTTTTGGCTGTTCTAGAACTTAAAACAAGTGGAATGATACAATTACGATATGTGCTTCTAAATGTAAGGCTTTGTTAATTTAACATAATGTTTTTGAGATTCATCTATGTTATTTTGTGTATCATTAGTGAATTCTTTTTTATTGCTGGGTAGTCTTCTGTTGTGCAAGTACACTATAGGTTGTTCATCCATTTTCCTGTTGACAATACTTAGTCTGTTTCCAGTTTTGGAACATTTTGAATAAGGCTATATGTATATTATTTTCTTTTTGTGGGCACAGGCTTTCATTTTTCTTGGGTAAACATTTAGGAGTGAAATTGCTGAATCATAAGGTAGGGGCTACATTTAATTTTAAATGAAACTGCCAGACTATTTCCCAAAGTTATTGTGCCATTTTATACTCCCAACAAGATAAGAGACTTCCAGTAGCTCCCTATCTTCATCAACATTTGGTATTTTTGGTCTTTTTACTTTTAGCCATTCTAATGGGTGTCTTTTAGTATCCCACTGTGATTTTATTTTGCATTTCTCTGTTGACTTAATGTTGAATGCTTTTTTATGTGCTTATCAGTCATTTGTATATCTTTGTGAAATGTCCATTCAAAACCTTTTGCCTAATTAAAAAATTAGATTATTTTTATTATTGAGATGTAAGTTGTATTACTGAGATGTAAATGTAAGTAAGTGCTTTTGTCTGATATGTCTTGTCAATAAGAGAAATTGATTTTAAGGTAGTGAAAAAGATTTCCGGTAATGTGGGAGAGGAGAATATTGCTTAGAAAATCAGCTTTTCCCTGAAGCTTAGGGAAAAGTGATTTCTACAGAAATCACTGCTGAACTTTGCTTTTACCTAATCAGTTAGTCTTTGTTTCCCAAATTGGTTTGTTACCTCTAATTTGGAGATAAATAGTAGTTTTTCTTTGACATCGAACATGCCATTAAACCTGGATTGTTGGTTGTCCACCTGACTGGTTCATTCAGTTTGCGGTCTCTCTTCTGGCCACTATAGTAGTGTCTGCCTGATCTCTTCATTTGCCTCTAAATATCCCTCACAGTCTACTTTCCATATAGCAACTATCATGCCACATTTTAAAAAATGCTCAAAATTCCCCAGTGGCCTTCCATAGCTCTGAGTTTATTTCCCATCCTCTTTGGCTAACTCACTGACTTACTCAGCTTGCCGTCTTTGGAAATTCCAAGCATGCCTCTGTCCCAGGGTCTTTGCTGTTAGTCCAAACTGCATCATTTTGTAAGCTTCCCACTATTTTGCAGACCTTGGTCAAAGTGAAACATTTCACAAGGGTTTGGGCCTTGAGAAACATCATGCCTAACCACCTGACCACAAGGCAGACAAAGGCCCAAATCCCAGGCCAGGTGTGGTGGCTCATACCTATAATCCCAGTACTTTCAGAGGCCAAGATGGGCGGATCACCTGAGGTCAGGAGTTCAAGACCAGCCTGGCCAACATGGCAAAACCCCATCTCTACTAAAAATACAAAAATTAGCCAGATGTGGTGGTGGGCGCCTATAATCCCAGCTACATGGGAGGCTGAGGCAGGAGAATCACTTGAACCCGGGAGGTGGAGGTTGCAGTGAGCTGAAATCATGCCATTGTACTCCAGCCTGGGTGACAAGAGCGAAACTCTGTCAAAAAAAAAAAAAAAGAAAGAAAGAAAGAAAGAAACATCCCAATCATAGCTTGCTGGACAAAGGTCCAAGGAATATCACGATGACATCCCACCTGAACAAGGGCCAGAACCACCTCATCACAAGAACATCTTATCAGTATCCTGCCGGGAAGCAAGCCCTACTGCCCAGACCCCTCCTACTCATACCTATAAATTGTCCCAGCCTGTAAGCAGCAATGGGCTCTGGCATTAGGCTGGTCCCCCACTTCTGTAGGTTTTATGCTGGACGTAAAGTCTGAATTTGCTGTTGAGCTGCCCTCTTACTGTGTGCGTGTCTTTCTTTAACCCTCGCCTTCCCTTCAAAACCTAACATTTGCACTAGCTTTTCCTCCATAGCATGCGTCTAATCCCACATACAAATGTATTTCCATGGCACACCCCTCACTTCATTCAGCTATCTTCAAATATTACCTCTTTGGAGAGATCTTCACTAACTACTCATAAACTAGCAAAGAGAAACATTCTTCCAAAGTCTTTTTATCTCCTTACTCTACTTTACTTTTTTCATAGCACTCATTTCCATCTTTACCTGAATATTATCATTGAAAAATTATATTTGTTTATCCCCCCACCCTACTAGAATATAAGCTCCTTGAGGACAGGGACTTTGTTCACTTTATTCTTCACTCTGTCTTCAGAATCTAGAATTGTGACTGACACATAGTAGATACTCTACATAAATAGTTGTTGAATGAATAAGAAAAAAACTAGATCTGAATATCATTCAAACCAAGAATTCCATAACTTAGGGTATGGTGGGTGGCTTTGGAAATCCAGCATTGAAGACAATGAGGTGCTATTAGACAACGCACTTCTACCTGAAGGAAGCCCCAAACTTAGTTGCCAAGCAACCACTATTAGCATATAAACAAATATTAAAGCACACATCATAAATAAAATAGCTAACAAGGCAGTTTTTCTATACCCAACCAGGCATTTTCTTGTTATTGTTCAATATACTTGAGTCAAAAAGAGATGCAACTAGTTATTTCTTGCTATAAAAGAAAAAAAGGCCACAAGTTGTTTATTGCCAAGAAGAATAACTCAATTGCAATTTAGTATTTGGAAAGTGTCCATCTAAGCAAGCCAGAATTTTCATTGATTTTTCTTTTCTTTTTTAGTTTTTCTTTTAATTAAAGACTATTTTTCAGAACTGGTTTAGGTTTACAGAAAGTACAGAGAGTTCCCATATACCCCATTCCACTTTCAGTTCCCCCTATTATCAACATCTTGCATTGGTGTGGTACATTTGTTACAAATGAAAATCAATAGAGATATGTTATTATTAACTAAAATCCATAGTTTACATTAGGATTTGCTCTGTGTGATGTACAGTTCTATGGGTTTTACTAAGTGACAATGTAATTCACTGCCCTAAAAATCTGCTGTGCTCTAACTCCCTTTCCTTCTGTACACCCCTGGCAACCACTGATCTTTTTATCACCTCTATACTGTAGTTTGGTTTTCATTTTACTAATTAAAAAAGTGGTCCTCGTAAATGGGAGAGGAGTTGAAGAGAAGTAAATGACAAAAAACTGAAGGCGTTCTGTCCATGTAATTCTCCATTGTATCTTCTGTATCTAGAATAGTGACTCAGGGATAATTCAATATAACCTGTTTACATTTTAACGTATATCCTTACATATGTGATTACATATATGTATATATATACACACACATATATATGATCATATATATTCTTATATGAGGGGTCTTCAAAAAATCATGGAAAATGTATATTATGAAAAAACCATGGATGCATTTCAAAATGTTTTTGCACTAAAATAAAATCACAGTAAATTGTTGCAGTATGTCTGAACAGGATCTAGCTTGAGGCATTAAGAAGGATAAGACATTAATTTGAAATGATTCCCTATCAGAACAGATGATTTCTACAAAAATTGAAGCAAGAACAAACGCCGAATTTATAGTGAAGCTTGGGTGGAAAAATGGTGAAATTACTGATGCTTTATGAAAAATTAATGGGAACAATGCCCCAAATAAATTATTAGTTTACAAATGGATAACTCATTTTAAGAAGGAATGAGACTGTTGAAGTCACGTGAAGCCCACGTGACTGACCATCCATATCAATTTGTGAGGAAAAGATTAATATTGTTCATGCAGTAATTGAAGAGGACTGATGATTAACACCAGAAAACAATAGCCAATACCATAGACATTTCAACTGGTTCAGCTTAAACACTTCTGACTCAAGAATTAGAGTTGGGCAAACTTCCAGTCAATGGTGCCAAAACCACTGTCCCCAGGTCAGTTGCAGACAAGAACAGACCTTTCAATGGAAATTTTAAACAAGTGGGATCAAGATCCCGACGCATTTCTTCAAAGAATTGTAACAGGAGATGAAATATGGCTTTACCAGTATGATCCTGAAGACAAAGCACAATTGAAACAATGGCTACCAAGAGGTGGAAGTTGTCCAGTCAAAGCACAAGTGGATCAGTCAAGAGCATAGGTCATGGCAGAAGTTTTTTGGGATACTCAAGGCATTTTTCTTGTTGACTTTCTGGAGGGCCAAAGAATGATAACATTTGCTTATTATGAGATTGTTCTGAGAAAGCCAAAGACTTGGCAGAAAAACACCTGGAAAGGTTTCACCGGAGTCTTTCTGCACCATGACAATGCTCCTGCTCATTTCTCTCATCAAACAAGGGCAATTTTTTGGGAGTTTTTGTGGGAAATCATTAGACATCCACCTTACAGTACTGATTTGACTCCTTCTGACTTATTTATGTTTTCTAATCCTAGAAAGATCTTTAAAGGGCACCCACTTTTCTTCAGTTAATTATTTTAAAAAAAACACATTGACATTGTTAAATTCCCAGTTCTTTAAGGATGGACTATATGGCTGGTATCATTGCTTATAGAGTATCTTAACCTTGATGGAGCTTATGTTGAGAAATACAGTTTGTATTTTCTATTTTTATCTTTTAATTTCATTTTCCACTAACATTTTCTTTTCTTTTCTTTTTTAAGAGACAGGGTCTCACTATGTTGCCCAGGCTAGTCTCAAATGATCCACCCACCTCTGCCTCTCCAGTAGCTGGGATTACAGGCACACACCACTGCACCCAGATTCCGTGAACTTTTTGGAGTCCCCTCATGCATACAGTCTCATATGTATGAGAGGATAATCCATTTATACCAAGATTTTTAAAATGTTAAATATATTTTGGACATCCTGCTAGGCACTTCATACATACCATTTTCAAATCTTCACCCTGTCCCCTAAACCCTGTCAAAACTGAGAAATTACAGTTAAGCTCAAGGTACTTTTTAACTTCCTGTTGGAATTTATAATCTAATAATAACAACAATAATAATGAACATTTGTAGTTTGCAAAAAAATTCTCACATAAATGATCTTATGCTCACACCAATCTTTTGAATTATTATTTGCCACGCATGGTGGCTCATGCCTGTAATTCCAGCACTTTGGGAGGCTGAGGCAGGTGGATCATTTGAGCCCAGGAGTTTGAGACCAGCCTGGCTAACATGGCAAAATTCTATCTCTACAAAAAATACAAAAATTAGCCAGGCATGGTGGAATGCACCTGTGGTCCCAGCTACATGAGAGGCTGAGGTGGGAAGATTGCTTGAGCCTGGAGGCAGAAGTTGTTGTGAGCTGAGATCATGCCACTGTACTCCAGGTTGGGTGACAGAGTGAGACTCTGTCTCAAATAAAATAAAATAAAATAAAAAATGGAATAATTTTTAACTTTATTTCACTGTGAGCTTAAGTGGCTTGTCCTGGAAACAGATCTAGTTTTAAGTTTTCTGTCGCCAAATTCTGCACCCTTGCATTATTGATTAACACAGCTTGTGGCAAACCAAAACTTTTTTTCCCCCTTGTCTCAATGTTTAACCATGTCATCTGCATTTTAAACTTGTGCAGTTGTTTAAGTTCAGTAATGTGCATACTTTTCTTTCAATGAATATTCAAAAATATTTACTTAGCAGCTATGATTCTCCTGGGAGCTTTGTTTACATTGATAAATAAGACATATTTTGTCTTTGCTCTTGTGGGGCCTAAAGTCTGTTCAGTTTACATTCGTTTGGTTGTCTAAGTTACAGTGGTGAAGGCTTTTTTGAGTTCCTTTTCACCATTAAGCTATTAGATTCACTTTTGTACCATTTGCACATTTGGAAACCATATTTTATGTTTTCATGGAAGTCTTGGATCTTTATGTCAAGTCCTTTATTTTCTTTCTTGATGGATTTAAAGAAGAAAGCTAAAGATGGAGTTCTCTTTGGGCAAGGTTGTTCAACAAGTTTTGTAGCTGCCTAACATTTCTTTGTCTTGTTCATAAGGATATCATGAAAGACTTTATAAAATGATATTCCAAACATGTAGGTCACTGTAGACATCAGGAAAAACTGTCACATGTCAGTTTTTCCTGATGTCTAGTGGTTAAATGCAGGGATTCTGGAGCCCAGATCCAAATCATGGCCCTACCAGCTATTAGCTGTATGATCTCTGGCATGTTACTTGATTTCTCTGTGCCTCAGTTTTCTATGTTTATAAATATATTTATACATTTGAAGTTTATTAATTAATTGTAAATTGATAAATCTCAGTAAATCTGAAAGTCTAAACAAAATAGATGATTTTCTAGGAAAATATAAATGAGTAAAATTGGTACAGGAAGATATATAAAAAACTCAGATACACCAAAAATGACAGAAGAAATGCAAAAGATTGTTAAAATTTTCTTTTTTAAGGAAACAAAAACCTACTTAAATTGTTTACAATGGAATTCCATCTAATCTTCAAGGAAGAGTTAATTTCTATGTTAGTCAAATTATTTCAGACTCTGAAAAAGTATGGAAAGTTCCTCAATTAATAATATGAAACAAGCATAACTTTAATATTAAAACCTAATATATATATATCACAAAATGCTTCTGTAGTTCAACTTATGACTAAACATGAAAAAATTCTATGTAAAACTTTAGCAAGTCCATTTGAAAAATAAAAACAAAGTTGGAAGACTTTCATACTACATGATTTCAGACTTACTGTGAAGTCATGGTAATCAAGAATGTGTTATAATGAGGCCTGGTGCGGTGGCTCATGCCCGTAATCCCAGCACTTTGGGAGGCCGGGCGGATCACCTGAGGTTAGGAGTTCAAGACCAGCCTGGCCAACATGGTGAAACCCAGTCTCTACTAAAATACAAAAATTAGCTGGACGTGGTGGTGCATGCCTGTAGTCCCAGCTACTCGGGAGGCTGAGGCAGGGAGAATCGCTTGAACCCAGGAGGTGGAGGTTGCAGTGAGCCAAGATCGTGCTACTGCGCTCTAGTCTGGGCAACAGGGCAAGACTCCATCTCAAAAGAAAAAAAAAGAAGAACACGTTATAATGGCAAAAGGATAGTTTTATAGAACATAGAATAGAATAGAGACTCCAGAAATAGACCCACACATACTTATGTACAATTGAATATTGACAAATATGCAAAGGAAATTCAATGGAGAAAGGGTCATCTTTAAAAAAATGGTGCTGGAATAATTGAAACTCCATATGTAAAAACAAGGACAAAAGAGTAACAAGAACAACAATAACATCTTAACCCTTACTTCACATCTACGAAGATACTAAATCAAAATAGATTATAGACAGAAATGTGAGAGCTAAAGCTATAAAACTTCTAGGAGAAAATATAGGAGAAAATCTTTGTGGTCTTGGGTTAAGCATTTGAAAGACATTAAGTAAATAAAAAAAGGAAAGCACAGACTAAGAGAAAATATTGGTAAAAAATCTGTTTAACAAAGGACCTATATCCTGAATATATAAACAACTTTTGCAGCTCAATAATAAGTTGAACAACCCATTGACAACATAAAATGCTGGTGACGAGTTGGAGCAACTGGAACTCTTATACCTTGCTTGTGAGAATGCAAAATAGTATAGATACTTTGGAAAAGTCTGTCAGTTTCTATAGTGCTGAACTTATCAGATGCCCCAGCAATCTAACACTTAGGTATTTACCTAAGGAAATGAAAGCATTTGTCCACAAAAAGACTTATACCTAAATTTGTACAGCAGACGGATTTCTAATTGTTTTCAAAAACTGGAAACAAAAAGTCCAAAAGTTTACCCACTAGTGAATGGATGAACAAATGGATGAACTCATACAATACAATACTATTCAACAGTAAAAAAGGAAAAAAAACTCTTGATATATGCAACAACATGGATGAATTGCAAAAGCATTATGTAGAGTGATAAAAGCCATTTGTAAAAGCCTACATATTGTATGACTTTATTTAGAGTATGACATTCTGGAAAAGGTGAACCTCTAAAAACAGAACTCAGACAAATAATTTCCAAGGATTTGAGGTAGGACAGAAAATTGACTGTGAAAGGGTATGAGGAAACATTTTGGTGTGATGGAAATGTTTATATCTTTATTGTGGTGGTGGTTATATGACTGAATATACTTGTCAAAACTCATCAAACTATATACTTCAGAAGTATGATTTTTACTACCTGTAAATTATTCCTCAATAAACTGGACTCACAAAATTTAGTAGTTCTAGTAGTCGTGTTGAAAGAATAATAGACCCCAACTAAGTGTATTTTAGGAGTGCCAGAAAGGTTTGCCATTAGGAAGTCCAACAATATAATTCCCTACAGCAACAAATTAAGGGGAAAAATGATGTAATCAATAAATGTCAGAAAAGGGCTTGATACAATCAGCAAAAATGTTAATTAAAATATTAAATATACAAAAGAAACTCTTACAAAAATATACCAGGAAACATATACAAAAATAATCACAACAAAAAACTGGAAACAACCCAAATGCCCATCAACAGGAGAATGGGTAAGTAACTTGTGGTTTCACACAACGTACTATTACATGGCAGTCAAAAGAATAGCTCACAGCTACATATGAAGATATGGATGAATCCTGGCAATAGAATATAGAGTGAAAAACAGAAGTCCTCAAAGGTTACTGTAGCACAATACTGTTTTTATAAAATTAGGAACAACTAGAGGACTTCTGTTACTGGCCATCAAGGTGTTACTTACCTACCTTAAACTGGACAAAATATCAATTGTCTTTAGACATTGGCAACAGGCATCACAGGACTGTGATCCCTTAGAGAAGGGAAACAAATGAGGCTAACCCTATAATTGTCCTGGTTTTCTGCCTGGAGGCACGTTCTGGATCACAAAGCAAAAAGTGGAATCCCAGGCAGAACATGGTAGACTCACTGAGTTGAGACAGAGACTGAAGTTCAAGTAGTCTAAAGCGACTGGAAATTGTAGGGCAGAGTTCTGGAGAGGAGGAAGCTATGTAGAAAAAGCCCTCCAGAAATCTGCATGGCGCTCCCTGAGTCTTTGCTGAACACTAAGCCTTAAATGGGTACAGTGAAACTCTATGAGGCATAGGCAAAGAGCTGAAAAGGTTCTAGAGCTCACACAGGACTGGGATCACTGAGTTCCCATAGGCCAGGGTTGAGAGTTCTTGTTGATCATTTGGAGCATTCACTAGAGACCCTAGAATGGCCATAGCTTTTTTTTTTTTTTTTTTTTTTTTTTTTTTGAGACAGAGTCTCACTCTGTTAACCAGGCTGGAGTGCAGTGGCCCCGTGGTCACAGCTCACTTCATCCTTGACCTCCCAGGCTCAAGTGATTCTCCTACTTCAGCCTCCTAAATAGTTGGGACTACAGTCATACACCGCCATGCCCGGATAATTTTTAAATTTTTTGTAGAGATGGAGTCTTCTTATGTTAACCAGGCTGGTCTTGAACTTCTCAGCTCAAGCAATTCTCCTGCCTGCCTCAGGCTCCTAAAGTGCTGGGATTACAGGCATGATCTACCTTGCCTGGCCACCATAGCTTTTTAATGGGCTAAATTATCCATAGAGTGAAGGCTACTATAGACATGCTCTAACAAATCTGGCAAACAATTGCCTTGAACCTCAAATAAATTTTCTTTCTTTCTTTCTTTCTTTTTTTTTTGAGACGGAGTCTCTCTCTGTCTTCCAGGCTGGAGTGCAGTGGCGCGATCTCGGCTCACTGCAAGCTCCGCCTCCCAGGTTCATGCCATTCTCCTGCCTCAGCCTCCTGAGTAGCTGGGACTACAGGCGCCTGCCACCACGCCCAGCTAATTTTTTTTTGTATTTTTAGTAGAGACGGGGTTTCACCATGTTAGCCAGGATGGTCTTGATCTCCTGAACTTGTGATCCACCCGCCTCAGCCTCCCAAAGTGCTAGGATTACAGGCATGAGTCACCGCCCCCGGCCAACCCCAAGTAAATTTTCTACTTACCAGAACAATGCCAAACACTCTTTAAGGGAAGACAGTATAATTTAGTAACTCAACAACTTAAAATTATAATGTCGAACATCCAATAAAAAATTGTTGGCCGGGCGTGGTGGCTCACGCCTGTAATCCCAACACTTTGGGAGGCTGAGGCGGTCGGATCATGAGGTCAGGAGATCGAGACCATACTGGCTAATATGGTGAAACCCCGTCTCTACTAAAAATACAAAAAATTAGCCGGGTGTGGCGGCGGGCACCTGTAGTCCCAGCTACTCGGGAGGCTGAGGCAGGAGAATGGCATGAACCCAGGAGGCGGATCTTGCAGTGAGCCGAGATCGCGCCACTGCACTCCAGCCTGGGTGACAGAGCGAGACTCCGTCTCAAAAAAAAAAAAAAAAAAAAAAAAAAATGTTAGACATGCCAAGAAGGAAAATAAGACTCATAACCGGGAAAAAAATCAGTCAATAGAAACAGACTCAGAAATGATAGGGATGATGCAATTAGGAGACAAGAATGCTAAAACAACTAATATAACTATGTTCAAGTATTAAAGAAAAACGTGAATGCAGCAAGGAGAGAAATGGAAGATACAAAAAAGAGCCAAATGGAATTTCTTGATACATGAAATTTAAAAATTACTAGATGGGATTAACAGCAAGTTTGACACTGCAGAAGAAAAGATAACAATGCATTATAGGCTTTATAATATTTCTAGAAGTAAAATGTGCAACAACAATAGCATAAAGGATGCGAGAGTGAAATATACATATACTGTTAAAACATTATATTTTTTACACTATAAATTGGCATAATACTATTTGAAAGTGTACTGCAATAAGGGAAAGAAGCACAATGTAAACCCTAGAGCAATTCCTAAAAAAAAAAAAAAAAAACCACCAAAAAGCGTGGGAAATAAGCATTTAGTTGAGATAAAATTCTTTAAAAATACTCAATTGACTTTAAGGTAGACAAGGAAAGATGCAAAAAGGAATAAATATGCTAGACGCAGTGGCTCATGTCTGTAATCCCAGCGATTTAGGAGGCTCAGGCAGGAGGATCACTGGAGCCCAGGAGTTCAAGGTTGCGGCAGTGATCTATGATCACGCCACTCTAGCCTAGGCGACAGAGTGAAACTCCATCTCAAACAAACAAACAAGAAAAGGAATAAATAACAGATGCAACAAATAAAAACCAAATCTCAAATGGCAGATTTAATTCCTACCACACTAGTAATTATATTAATAAAAACGATCTAAACACTCCAATTAAAAGGAAGATTTTTGTCAGACATGATTTAAAATAAAACCAAGTCATACCCAAATGTATACTTCTGCAAATAGCCCACTTTAAATATAAAGACACAGGTTAAAAGCAAAAAGATGAAAAAAGATATACCATGAAAAGATGAATCTTGAAAAAGCTTGTCTGATATATCAATATCAGTCAAAGTAGACTTTAGACGAGAGACATGGTATCTACGAAAACATAGCCAACTGCATACCTAATGTAATATAGGTAAAAATAGTCCCTGCTTTTGTGTCTGTAGGTACAAGTAAAGGCACCTATTTTTGCTTCTCAACTGCTTTGGTGATTCCCTATCCTTTTTCTAGAAGCATGGGGAGTGCTATGCTTTGAATGTGTCCCCTCCAAAATTTGAGTGTTGAAATGTAATGGCCAAAGTGTGAGGATTAAGAGGTGGGGCCTTAAGAGGTCATTAGGCCATGAGGTCTCCTTCTTCACCAGTGAAATTAAGGCCCTGATAAAAGAGGCTTTATGCGGGGTTTGATTGACTTGCCTTCTGCCTTCCATCATGTGAGGCCACAGGGTTCCGCTCCTCTGAAGGACGCAGTAACAAGGCGCCATCCTGGAAGCAGAGAATAGCCCTCGCTAGACAGCAGTCCTGGTGCCTAAAGTTTGGATGTTCACAGTAATCACTTTATGTGTTTATCTCCACTGTGTAGGGATTGTTTTTCTCTGTGCGCTGCTAACCAGCTAAGGAGTGTGAGATTATTCTTCTGCTCAAAGACATTTGATCAGAAGTTGGTTTAAAAAAACTCACAGGTTCTGTCCAACTTTAGGAAACTATGAGTCTATTGTCTGGAGAGATGCCAAGATGACAGCTCTGAATCATCTTTGTAAGTATTCAGGAATAGGAGTCTACCTGGATGTGGGTGGAAATAAATCATTGCAGCTGATAGATTAATTTGTGCCACTCCAGAATTAATAATCGAGTGCATGAAACCTTTGGATCTTTCATTATTCAACTTTCCCATGTGCATTTGCATTTTCGGACAACAGAATAACAGAATCTTGGCATTAGCATGAAACTTCCTTGCCATTGAGGCTGACCTCCCACATGAAGCATTTCTGCCTTTAGTATCTCTGACGTATCTTCCAGGCTTTGCCTGAGCAAGTCCAATGAGCAAACTCCTGCTAGTTTTCCAGTCCAACTGGACAGCCTAGTCATTTGAAAGGCTTCCCTTATAGTGAATCAAAATTTGGGCTTTACCACTTTATCCACTGGTTCTAGTTCAGCTTAGGAGCCACACAGAATTCATCTTTCTCTTCCACATGTGAGTTCTACAGATCTATTAAGATACATCTTGTACATTCTCCTAGATGTCATAGGCCATCTCCTCCAGTTCCTTTGACAGCGTATGGAACAATCCTCTTGTCCTATTTCAGATTTCCTGTTTGCCAGTGATACCCCTTAAATGCAGTATGCAGAATATACTACTTTCATATTTAATTATAACTACCATTTACTGCCAGGCACCTTAGTTATAGATGCTTTTCATGTATTGTCTCACTTAATCCTCCTAAGAATCCCAAGCAGGTGGTTCTTATTGTTTTTTATTTTATAGATGAGGAGTCTGCAGTTCAAGTAAGTTAAGTCACTAATGGGATCAAGCTTATGGAGCAGTGAAGAGCAGGACTGGGTGTAACAGCTTCCAAAACCTACAACTCTCCACCACTATGGTTATTTTACTACCTAATGAGCTACTTATAATCAATAGAAATTGAATTTCTTTTTTCTGCTCTTCAGGCAGTGTACATAGTGCCTCGGTTAATGTTGAATGTCATCCAGAAGTCTAGTGGCTGTGAGATAACTGGCTCTGCCCTGGCTGGAGGGCCCAGTGGTGTGGTCTAAGCAAATACTGAGGGGAACTCTGTGACTCATCACTAGTTGAGTCCCTTGATGGCACATTGCAGGCATTCCAGTGTTCATTCATTAATATACTGCAAGTGCTTACTTGAAGAAAGTAATTGTCAGGGAATGGCCGTTGGGAAACTACGGACAGGCGCTTGGGGTAATTGACGGTGAGTCAGACTTAGATTGCCCTTTTAATAAAAAGATGATACAGGCTAAGCAGCAAGGATATGAAGCAGAGGGTGGTGATGCTATTGGAGATGAATTGCAGTGCCTCAGATTTCAGAGGAGGGAGGAATCGTGTTCAAGAGTGTGGGGAATCTGGCAAAACTTTGTTGAGGAGGTGGCATTTGAGCTAGTTTCTAACTTTCTCTGCTTTAGTTTCATACTCTGAAGATGATATTTGAATTGTTTCTTATCTCATTGGGTTGTTACCAGCACCAAATAAAACAGTTTGAGGGAGTGCTTAATACCTGTCACTTAGTAAGTCATCAACAAAGTTAACTATTGCTATTTCAGGGGCAGTGTTAGGTCAGGATCAAACACAGGGTCTTGAAGGTATCCAGGCCTGGGTTCAAGCCCAGTGTGGTGTGATTATGAGCACTTAACAGCTCTGAGCCCAATTCCTCATCAGTAAAATGGAGTGAGTGACAGTACCTCCTTCATAGGTAGGCCAATTATATGAGCTAATGCTAACATAATATCTGGAAAATAGTAAGTTGTCAGAAATTGTTAGCTATGGTTACTTATTATCTTTTGAGCTAGTCTTGGAGGATGGTTAGGATTTGGGTGAGAGGAAGAACATTCCAGATAGATAGTGTACCCCAGGCACAAGGTGTACTGCAATTGGTGAGGCAGTCACTGCGATTGGTGAGGAGGTCACTGCAGCTGGGCAATATAAACTCCATGAGGCAAAGAAGAGAGTGGAGAGAGCCCGGTGGTCTTATGTGCATGACGTTGAAGATCTTGCTGGGCTTCTGTTGCTCCCTTGTCCCTCCTAGTTCTGTGTCACACCTCTGTAGCCAGCCTCAGATTTTTCCACTGTGGCTCATCATTTGCCAACTTTGTGACTCTAATTGCCTCATAACCAGACTCCCTTTCTCCTCTTGCACCTCTTCCATCTCTTCTCTACACAGAAGCTCTTAGAGTGATTTTTTTTTTGCATTTTAAAAATTTTTATAGATTTAGGGGATACAATGCAGTTGTGTTACATGGATATATTGTGTAATGTCTGGACTTTTAGTGTAGACATGACCCAAAGAGTGTACATTTAAAAAATGCAAACTTGATCACCTACCTCATCTGCTTAACCCCTTCAGTGGTTTCCCATGGCATTCAGGGCAAAAATCTAAAGCCCTTATAATAGTTTAAAACTTTCTGAATGATCTAGCTTCTTATTTGCCCTTGTATCAGTCAGCATTCTAGCAGGAAGATAGCATAATCAAAATGGGTAATTACAAGGGTGTGGACAGGATCTGAGAAAACTGACAAGAGGTGGTGCAGTCCCCTGTGGGTAAGAGCTCAGGGATCTGTTATTACCTCTTAGTCTGTAGGAAAAGTGGAGAGAGCCATTGCAGGGCCCATGGAGCAGCTCCACAGAGAGGACCGCCAGATAGAAGCCATGGCCATAGGTAGAGGAGTGAAGCCAACCATAGCCACCTGTCAGGGTGGAAGCTGGGAGAATAAATACTTTGATTTCATTCTCCTCCTACCCTCTGCTCTCTTGCCAGGGCCTCTTGTTGACAGAATCTAACCAGAAGCTAGAAGGCAGGGAAGGCCATCAATATAGTTCATACAGGCACAAAATAGGTTGTAAGTGTGTGGCAAATGCATCTGGAGGGGCAATTGGAAGTCTCTAGTAGGCCCTTGTATAGTTTCTCTAAGGTGCCATGTACTTCAAATATGCGGCTTCTTTTTGTCTCCCCATACTTTCCCCTTCACCTAGGGATGCTTGCTTTCTTCTACTTTTAGTCTGCATATCACTCACTCACTGAGCAAGCCTTCCTTAATGTCCCTCAGTTTAGGTCATCACATGTTCTCATGGCATCCTCTAGTTATCTTTTGATATGCTTATGAAAATTGCATCATAATTAATTGTATAATTATTGGATTAATCATAGTTTCTCTGTTAGCCTGAGAACATAAGACCCAGTGGTCTTTTTTTTCCCACAGTATGTGGGAAACTATTTCCTCAGCCTTGAGAACAGTGGGCTTTGTAGTAGAAGACCAATAAATATTTGTTAAGTAATTAAATACCTAATAGTCATATAGTCCAATCTTTAAATTTCTCCTTATATGCTACCAAACGTTGATTAGAGTCAGTCTTCCTAACTTTAGGAGTGAACTTGACACCTTAGTGAGCAAATAAAGCAAGATAGTTCAATACTTTTTTTAAAAATTATATTTAAGTTCTGGGATACATGTGCAGAATGTGCAGGTTTGTTACATAGGTATACACGTGCCATGGTGGTTTGCTGCACCCATCAACCTGTCATCTACATTAGGTATTTCTCCTAATGCTATCCCTCCCCTTGCCCCCCACCCCCTGGAAGGCCCCAGTATGTGATGGTCACCTCCCTGTGCCCATATGTTCTCATTGTTCAGCTCCCACTTATGAGTGAGAACACGCGGTGTTTGGTTTTCTGTTCCTGCGTTAGTTTGCTGAGAATGATGGTTTCCAGCTTTATCCATGTCCCTGCAAAGGACATGAACTCATTCTTTTTTATGGCTGCATAGTATTCCATGGTATATATATGTGCCACATTTGCTTTATCCAGTCTATCATTGATGGACATTTGAGTTGGTTCCAAGTCTTTGCTGTTGTGAATAGTGCTGCAATAAACATAAGTGTGCATGTGTCTTTATAGTAGAATGATTTATAATCCTTTGGGTATATACCCAGTAATGGGATTGCTGGGTCAAATGGTATTTCTAGTTCTAGATCCTTGAGGAATCAATCGCGCAACACTGTCTTCCACAATGTTTGAACTAATTCACACTCCCACCAACAGTGTAAAAGCGTTCCTATTTCTTCACATCCTCTCCAGCATCTATTGTTTCCTGACTTTTTAATGATTGCCATTCTAACTGGCATGAGATGGTATCTCATTGTGGTTTTGATTTGCATTTCTCTAATGACCAGTGATAATGAGCTTTTTTTCATATGTTTGTCAGCTGCATAAATGTCTTCTAAGTGTCTGTTCATATCTTTCACCCACTTTTTGATGGGTTTGTTTGTTTTTTTCTTGTACATTTGTTTAAGTTTCCTGTAGGTTCTGGATATTAGCCCTTTGTCAGATGGATAGATTGCAAAATTTTTCTCCCATTCTGTAGGTTGCCTGTTCACTCCGATGGTTGTTTCTTTTGCTCTGCCGAAGCTCTTTAGTTTAATTAGATCCCGTTTGTCAATTTTGGCTTTTGTTGCCATTGCTTTTGGTGTTTTAGTCATGAAGTCTTTGCCCATGCCTATGTCCTGAATGGTATTGCCTAGATTTTCTTCTAAGGTTTTAGGTCTTATGTTTAAATATTTAATCCATCTTTAGTTGATTTTTGTATAAGGTGTAAGGAAGGGGTCCAGTTTTAGTTTTTTGCATATGGCCAGCCAGTTTTCCTGACCCCATTTATTAAATAGGGAATCCTTTCCCCATTGCTTGCTTTTGTCAGGTTTGTCAAGGCTCAGATGGCTGTAGATGTGTGGAGTTATTTCTGAGGCCTCTGTTCTGTTCCATTGGTCTATATATCTGTTTTGGTACCAGTACCAAGCTGTTTTGGTTACTGTAGCCTTGTAGTATA
The DNA here is from genome assembly GCF_028858775.2 of Pan troglodytes. Classification (NCBI taxonomy): domain Eukaryota; kingdom Metazoa; phylum Chordata; class Mammalia; order Primates; family Hominidae; genus Pan; species Pan troglodytes. The sequence goes on along the minus strand of NC_072406.2, from coordinate 103,891,471 downwards.
GTTTGAAGTCAGGTAGCGTGATGCCTCCAGCTTTGTTCTTTTTGCTTAGATTGTCTTGGCTATACAGGCTCTTTTTGGTTCCACATGAAATGTAAAGTAGTTTTTTCTAATTCTTTGAAGAAAGTCAATGGTAGCTTGATGGGGATAGCATTGAATCTATAAATTACTTTGGGCAGTATGGCCATTTTCACAATATTGATTCTTCCTATCCATGAGGATGGAATGTTTTTCCCTTTGCGTCCTCTCTTCTTTCCTTGAGAAGTGATTTGTAGTTCTCCTTGAAGAGGTCCTTCACATCCTTTGTAAGTTGTATTGCTAGGTGTTTTATTCTCTTTGTAGCAGTTGTGAATGGGAGTTCACTCATGATTTGGCTGTTTGTCTATTTTTGGTGTATAGGAATGCTTGTGATTTTTGCACATTGATTTTGTATCCTGAGACTTTGCTGAAGTTGCATATCAGCTTAAGGAGATTCTGGGCTGAGATGATGGGGTTTTCCAAATATATAATCATGTCATCTGCAAAGAGAGAAAATTTGACTTCCTCTCTTCCTATTTAAATGCCCTTTCTTTCTCTTGCCTGACTGCCCTGGCCAAAATTTCCAATAATATGTTGAATAGGAGTAGTGAGAGAGGGCATCCTTGTCTTGTGTCAGTTTTAAAAGGGAATGCTTCCAGCTTTTGCCCATTCAGTATGATATTAGCTGTGGCTTTGTCATAAATAGCTCTTATTAAGAGACACATTCCATCAATACCTAGTTTACTGAGAGTTTTTAGCATGAGTGGGGTGTTGAATTTTATCGAAGGCCTTTTTGGTATGTATTGAGAAAATTGTGTGGTTTTTGTCATCAGTTCTCTTTAAGTCATGGCTTACGTTTATTGACTTGTGTATGTTGAACTAGCCCTGCATTCCAGGGATGAAGCCAACTTGATTGTGGTGGATAAGCTTTTTGATGTGCTGCTGGATTCTGTTTGCCAGTATTTTATTGAGGATTTTCACATCGATGTTCCTCAGGGATTAGTGGACTGAAATTTTCTTTTTTTTTGTTGTGTCTCTGCTAGATTTTGGTATCAGGATGATGTTGGCCTCATAAAAAGAGTAAGGGAGGAGTCCCTCTTTTTCTATTGCTTGGAAGAGTTTCAGAAGGCATGGTACTAGCACCTCTTTGTACCTTTGGTAGAATTTGGCTGTGAATCTATCTGGTCCTGGGATTTTTTGGGTTGGTAGACTATTAAGTACTGCCTCAATTTCCGAACTTGTTATTGGTCTATTCAGAGGTATGACTTCTTCCTGGTTTAGTCTTGGGAGGGTGTATGTGTCCAGAAATTTGTCCATTTCTTCTAGATTTTCTAGTTTATTTGCATAGAGGTGTTTATAGTAGTCTCTGATGGTAGTTTGTATTTCTGGGGGATCGGTGGTGATATCCCCTTTATCATTTTTTATCATGTCCATTTGATTATTCTCTCTTTTCTTCTTTATTAGTCCGGCTAGCAGTCTATTTTGTTAATCTTTTCAAAAAAAGCATTTCCAGGATTCATTGATTTTTTGAGGGGTTTTTCGTGTCTTTATCTCCTTCAGTTCTGCTCTGATCTTAGTTATTTCTTGTCTTCTGCTAGCTTTTGAATTTGCTTGCTCTTGCTTCTCTAGTTCATTTAATTGTGATGTTAGGGCGTTGATTTTAGAACTTTCCTGCTTTCTCTTGTGCGAATTTAGTGCTATAAATTTCCCTCTAAACACCACTGCTTTAGCTGTGCCTGAGATTCTGGTACGTTGTGTCTTTGTTCTCACTGGTTTCAAAGAACTTATTTATTTCTGCCTTAATTTCATTATTTACCCAGTAGTCATTCAGGAGCAGGTTGTTCAATTTCCATGTAGTTTTGTGGTTTTGAGTGAGTTTCTTAATCCTGAGTTCTAATTTGATTGCACTGTGGTCTGTGAGACTGTTATGATTTCCATTCTTTTGCATTTGCTGAGGAGTGTTTTACTTCCAATTATGTGGTCCATTTTAGAATAAGTGCAGTGTGGTGCTGAGAAAAATGTATATTCTGTTGATTTGGGGTGGAGAGTTCTGTAGATGTCTATTAGGTCCACTTGGTCCAGAGATGAGTTCAAGTCCTGAATATCCTTATTAATTTTCTGTCTCATTGATCTGTCTAATATTGACAGTGGGGTGTTAAAGTCTCCCACTATTATTGTGCAGGAGTCTAAGTCTCTTTGTAGGTCTCTAAGAACTTGCTTTATGAATCTGGGTGCTCCTGTATTGGGTGCATATATATTTAAATAGTTAGCTCTTCTTGTTGCACTGATCCCTTTAGCATTATGTAATGCTCTTCTTTGTCTTTTATGATCTTTGTTGGTTGGTTTAAAGTCTGTTTTATTAGAGACTAGGATTGCAATCCCTGGTTTTTTTTTTGCTTTCCATTTGCGGGGTAAATCTTCCTGCATCCCTTTATTTTGAGCCTATGCATGTCTTTGCATGAGAGATGGGTCTCCTGAATACAGCACACTGATGCTGTGCTTTATTCAATTTGCCAGTCTCTGTCTTTTAATTGTGGCATTTAGCCCGTTGACATTTAAGATTAATACTGTTATGTGTGACTTTGATCCTGTCATGATGATGCTAGCTGGTTATTTTGCCCATTAGTTGATGCAGTTTCTTTATAGTATCAATCGTCTTTACATTTTGGTATGTTTTTGCAGTGGCTGGTACTGGTTTTTCCTTTCCATATTTAGTTTTTCCTTCAGGAGCTCTTGTAAGGCAGGCCTGGTGGGATAAAATCCCTCAGCATTTGCTTGTCTGTAAAGGGTTTTATTTCTCCTTTGCTTGTGAAGCTTAGTTTGGCTGGATATGAAATTCTGGGCTGAAAATTCTTTTTTTTTTTTTTTTAAATATTGAATGTTGGCCTACACTCTTTTCTGACTTATAGGTTTCTGCAGAGATATCCACTGTTAGTCTGATGGGCTTCCCTTTGTGGGTAACCCGACCTTTCTCTCTAGCTGCCCTTAATATTTTTTCCTTCATTTCAACCTTGGTGAATCTGATGATTATGTGTCTTGGGGTTGCTCTTCTCAAGGAGTATCTTTGTGGTGTTCTCTGTATTTCCTGAATTTGAATGTTGGCCTGTCTTGCTAGGTTGGGGAAGTTTTCCTGGATAATAACCTGAAGAGTGTTTTCCAACTTGGTTCCATTCTCCTTGTCACTTTCAGGTATACCAATAAAATGTAGGCTCGGTCTTTTCACATAGTCCCATATTTCTTGGAGGCTTTGTTCATTCCTTTTCATTCTTTTTTCTCTAATCTTGTCTTCACACTTAATTTCATTAAGTTGATCTTTAATCTCTGATATCCTTTCTTCCACTTGGCCAATTCGGCTATTGATAATTGTGTATGCTTCACAAAGTTCTCATGCTGTGTTTTTCAGCTCCATCATTTATGTTCTTCTCTAAACTGGTTATTCTAGTTAGTAGTTCCTGTAACCTTTTATCAAGGTTCTTAGCTTCCTTGCATTGGGTTAGAACACGCTCCTTTAGCTTGGAGGAGTTTGTTATTACCCACTTTCTGAAGTCTACTTCTGTCAATTCATCAAACTCATTCTCCATCCAGTTTTGTTCTCTTGCTGGTGAGGAGGTGTGATCCATTGGAGGAGAAGAGGTGTTCTGATTTTTGGAATTTTCAGCCCTTTTGCACTGGTTTTTCCTTATTTTCGTGAATTTGTCTACCTTTGTCTTTGATTTTGGTGACTATCAGATGGGGTTTTTGTGTGGACATTCTTTTTGTTGATGTTGATGCTATTCCTTTCTGTTTGTTAGTTTTCCTTCTAACAGTCAAGCCCTTCTGCTGCAGGTCTGCTCGAGTTTGCTGGAGGTCCACTCCAGACCCTATTTGACTGGGTGTCAGCAGTGGAGGCTGCAGAACAGCAAAGATTGCTGCCTGTTCCTTCTTCTGGAAGCTTCGTCCCAGAGAGGCATCTGCCAGATGCCAGCCAGAGCTCTCCTCTATGAGGTGTCTGTCGACTCCTGCTGGGAGGTGTCTCCCAGTCAGGAGGCATGGGGGTCAGGGACCCACTTGAGGAGGCAGTCTGTCCCTTAGCAGAGCTCAAGCACTGTGCTGGGAGATTTGATGCTCTCTTCAGAGCCAGCATGGAGGAACATTTAAGTCTGCTGAAGCTGCACCCACAGCCGCCCCTTCCCCCAGGTGCTCTGTCCCAGGGAGATGGGGGTTTTATCTATAAGCCCCTGACTGGGGCTGCTGGCTTTCTTTCAGAGATGCCCTGACCAGAGAGAAGGAATCTAGAGAGGCAGTCTGGCTACAGTGGCTTTGCAGCACTGTGGTGGGCTCCACCCAGTTTGAACTTCCCAGTAGCTTTGTTTACACTGTGAGGGGAAAACCTCCTACTCAAGCCTTAGTAATGACAGACACCCCTCCCCGCACCAAGCTTGAGCATCCCAGGTCGACTTCAGACTGCTGTGCTGGCAGCAAGAATCTCAAGCCAGTGGATCTTAGCTTGCTGGGCTCCATGGGGTGGGGAGAGGGGTGGGGAGGGGATCCGCTGAGCTAGACCACTTGGCTCCCTGGCTTCAGCCCCCTTTCCAGGGGAGTGAATGGTTCTGTCTTGCTGGCATTCCAGGTGCCACTAGGGTATGAAAAAAAAAAACTCCTGCAGCTAAGTTGGTGTCTGCCCAAACGGTCACCCAGCTTTGTGCTTCAAACCCAGGGTCCTGGTGGTGTAGGCACCCGAGGGAATCTCCTGGTCTGTGGGTTGTGAAGACAGTGGGAAAAGTGTAGTATCTGGGCCAGATAGATTTGTCCCTCACAGCACAGTCCCTCAAGGCTTCCCTTGGCTATGGGTGGGAGTTCCCTGACCCCTTGCACTTCCTGGGTGAGGCAACGCACCACCCTGCTTCTGCTTGCCCTCCATGGGCTGCACCCACTGTCTAACCAGTCCCAGTGAGATGAGCCAGGTACCTCAGCTGGAAATGCAGAAATCACCCGCCTCCTTGTGGTGGCTGCAGGTCTCGCTGGTAGCTGCAGACTGGAGCTGTTCCTATTCGGCCAGTTTGCCTGGGAATCAAGAAATATTTTTGAGTGTCTATGATTTTCTAGGCGTTGATAAGGGTAAGGGATACAGAGATGGATGATATTTGGTGCCTGTCCTCAGTGGGGCATAGTCTCATAGGGGAGATTGTTGCATAAACAAGTAAAAACATGGAGTGCTACAAAAGCTATCCTAGCTGTCTAAGCAAATTCATCTCTGGAGTACAGATAAAAGAGCAGGGCATTCTGTCTCTGTCTTAGGGTTGGGGGAAGTTTAACATTGGACATTTGAGCCAGACCTTGAAGGATGGATATGGTTTGGCCAGGTGAAGGACTTCCAGGGAGATGGAACAGTGGAAACAAACAGGAGAACATAGCACATTAAGGGAGGGACTTAGGTGACCCATGTACTTTCCACAATTAGAAGTGTACATTAGCCAGTGGAATTTTCCAGGAAATTTTAATGTCAGTGGTGATCTTCCACAAGCAATAATATGAGAGGCAGAAAGCAAGGAGACATTGGAAAACAGGAGAGGAAGAGGTATTTGAAGGCCCACAAGGAAAAGGGGAAGTTGGAAAATAGCCAGAAGTAGCAAAGAAGACTCAAAGGATGACAAATGGTTTATATATTAAAATAATTCCTGATGAGTTATCCCTTAAAAAAACCCAAGTCTCCATCAGTCCTGGTCTTGGTGTTTGACTTATGATCTGAAAACAAATCTGTCATGTCCTAGGACAACTTGTGCTTTTGCTGAGGTTCCTGAGTCTGGGGCATTGGGTGGTTTGGTTGGCACTGCTCTGTGGTACTTTTGAAATAACATTTCCCCCGACTGCCAACTTAATAGTACACTATCCTTATTTAGAGTTTTTGTCAATACTCCTCTTTAGACTGTTTCTGAAAGCATCTTTTGACAGTTCATGGTCTTGTCACCTGCTGATTCACCACATTCATTTCACATCACATCATTTCACATCGTTTCAACATCATCTTCTCAATTTCTGTGCAGGATTCTGAAACCAGCAAGTATTTTTCGTAACTAATATATACAATTTACCCAACAGGCGTGTGTTGTTTGTGCTGGGTATTGTGCCCAGTGTTGGAGAAACACAGATGAATAAGACATTGCCCTTACCCTCAGGGAGCTTACAGTCGAATGGAGGAGATAAACACAAACCAGATTTTTATAAAAGTAGATGGTAAATGAAATGATAAAAATAGTCACAAGGTCTTATGGAAAAGACAGAGGAAAGTCCCTGAGTTGGTGGAGGGAGGGCATGAAAGGCATCCTGGGCAGGTGACATCTGAGCTGAGCCTCAAAGAAGGACTGGGCATTAGTCAAGCAAAGGCAAATGGAGAGAGGATGCTCCAGGTGGGATGGGCACTTTGTGAGTACAAGTAGGGATAGGGAATGACAAATGAAAATGAAGTCGGTGAGACAGGCAGAGATTCTGGAGGACTATGAATGTCAGCAGTTTGTTTCAGTTGTTTATTTTTAGTAGATTGAGATTATGGGCAGCCATAGTAAGACTCTGTGGTCAGAACTACATTTTAGACACTTTGTTGGTTGTGAGAAACATGCACCTGAGTGACACAAGATAGACTGGGAAAAGCTGGTTCGAAGGCTATTACAATTCAAGTGAGGGATGATGAGTGACAAGGGAGTGGAGAAGGGGACATCGATTTTCGGAAGTAGTAAGAAGGTCAAAGCAGGTAGGACTTGGTGATTGATTAAATATGGAGGTGAAGAAGACAGAAGTGTCCAACAAGATGTTCATGCTTAGATCCTACTTTAATATCTGTGAATGAAGCAGCTAACTACTCAGATAAGGTATACACATGAGGTTAGGTCCTGGCTTGGAAGCCTGACCCAATTACTTAATAATTGTGAACCTTCTATAGTCATTCAGCCTTATCAGGTCTCAGTTTCCCCTTTTGCAAGATGAAATCAGAGGAGTGGCTTCACAGAGTTTTAATGAAGATTAAATAAAGGCTATGAAGGCAATTGTAAAGTTGAAAGAGGTAATCACGTGTAAATGTTATTGCTCATGTGTTGCCACTGTGATTTTGACCAATTGGATCTTGCATTTCTGTTTGTAGTTTGCAAAATAATAACTTCTTCCAGTATCAACTATGAAGAAGACTAAATTTTGTAAATAGCATTAAAACTTTGAATTTGGGGGTGGGACAGAGTAGAAGCAAGATAAGATAAAGTGATACCTAATCATCTTTTGCCCTGTTTTAAGCAATAGTCCTCTGTTCTTCTTCATCTTCTTTTTTTTTTTTTGATATGAAGTCCCGCTCTTGTCCCCCAGGGTGGAGTGCGATGGCATGATCACGGCTCACTGCAACCTCCGCCTTCTGGGTTCAAGCAATTCTCCTGTCTTAGCCTCCTGAGTAGGTGGGATTACAGGCACCTGCCACCATGCCCGGCTAATTTTTGTATTTTTAGTAGAGACGGGGTTTCACCATGTTGGCCATGCTGGTCTCGAACTCCTGACCTCAGGTGATCCACCCGCCTCCGACTTCCAAAGTGCTGGGATTACAGGCATGAGCCACCGCACCTGGCCCGTCTTCTTTTTAATTTAATAGCATTTAACTTAAAAAAAAACCCATTAGATTGTAGTCATATTGTAGCAGTGATTATATCATAAAATATGTAAAAGGACTGAGCAGTGGTAGATTCATAGTTTGTTCTTAACATTTATTTTCTTTCTTCTTTCTTCAGAAAGAAAAATTTATTTTAATCACCAGTGGTTTGAGCTCCAAATTTCTGTAACAAAGAAAACTCAACAATGTGTACAGGAAAGCAAGACCTAATGCTTTTTTGCTCAACATCATCACTTTTGATTATTGGAAGTTTTTTTTTTTTTTTTTGACAGGGGAAGTAACAGCATTTATCTCAAATAATTGCCAGTTTTACTAACTGACTTAAGAGTTTAATAGTTGTTCATTTAAAAAATTAATACCTTGCTAATAGACAGCAATAAGACTTGGAGAAAGTTGGCTTTAAAATGTGTTTTTCATGGACACATAGAGGGGAACAACAGACACTGGGGCCTACCAGAGGGTGGAGGGTGGGAGGAGGGAGAGGATGAGGAAAAATAACTAATGGGTACTAGGCTTAATACCTGGGTGATGAAATAATCTGTATAACAACTCCCTGTGACATGAGTTTACCTATATAATAAACCTGCACATGTACCCCTGACCTTAAAATACGTGTTTTTAAAACTGTGGCTGACATTCTAGAGAATTTACTACACTTCAGACAAAATATTAAAGCCCTAGTAAAAATAGTTGACTCAGTAGGATCTGGAAAATTGTTAATCCTCTCCAACTTTCCCCAGTTGGAACTTTCAACCACTTACCAGCCATTTAGCAGCTAAACAGAAACAGTTCTCTGATAGACACAAAGCTCTGACTTCGACCAGATCTGCTTTTTCTCCTCATGGTTAAAGGAGAAAATACAGCATTCCAGTTTAAAAGAAAGGAACAAAGAGTTCTGAACATCTTGTGGAGCGAGTAGTTATTAACAGTTATGTCCAGAGTTAGGAAAAAGTTGATGTGATATGTTTGTGTGTGTGTGTGTGTGTGTGTGTGTGTGAGGGGAGTGGACTCGTAGAGGAGGAGAGGTTTAATTTTGTCATATGAGAAAGAAAGTGTTATGGTACCTTACAAATGGGGGACTTGTTTTCAGTCTGGACTCCTCTGCCAAAGGGTCTTCAAAACCCCTCCAATAGCTAAGTTCACAGCTGAGTCCAGAAACCAGATACAGAGCTAAAAAATAGACTACTCAGGACAATATGAATCTGGTGAGTAAATAGTGGCCTAGGTAGGCAGAGAGCCTCTGCATCTCATAGGCTATTGGATTTTCAAGTAAAAATACAGATTGCAAAGTCACGATATAAATATTTAGTAAAAAAAACTAGAGGTGCACATCCCTGCCCAGATAGAACAATGAGAACACACACAAAGCATCCAGGCCCACCCAGTGCTGACACATCCCATCAGCTGTACCCATGAAGAGTTTTCTCCTGCTTCTTAGAAAGGAGGAACTTGAGATAGGAAAGAATGTGTACTTAAGAGTATACATTATGCTGGGTGTGGTGGCTCACACCTGTAATCCCAGCACTTTGGGAGGACAAGGCAGGCAGATCACTTGAGGTCAGGAGTTTGAGATCAGCCTGGCTAACGTGGTGAAACCCCATCTCCTCTAAAAATACAAAAATTAGCTGGGTGTGGTTGCACACACCTGTAATCCTAGCTACTCTGGAAGCTGAGGCACGAGAATTGCTTGAACCCAGGAGGCGGAGGTTCTAGTGAGCCAAGATCACATCACTGCACTCCAGCCTGGGAGACAGAGTGAGACTCTGTCTCCAAAAAAAAAAAAAAAGAGTATATTTAATACATTGTCTCAGTGAGTTTTTTCTCACTGAGTAATTGCCCCAGTACTTTTCTCTATCCCGTAAGTCCTAAGTTAAAAAGAAAACTCTTCGGCTAGGCGTGGTGGCTCACGCCTGTAATCCCAGCACTTTGGGAGGCCGAGGCGGGCGGATCACGAGGTCAGGAGATGGAGACCATCCTGGCTAACATGGTGAAACCCTGCCTCTACTAAAAATACAAAAAAATTAGCCAGGCGTGGTGGCGGGCACCTGTAGTCCCAGCTACTCGGGAGGCTGAGGCAGGAGAATGGCATGAACCCAGGAGGCGGATCTTGCAGTGAGCCGAGATCGCGTCACTGCACTCCAGCCTGGGCGACAGAGAGAGACTCTGTCTAAAAAAAAAAGAAAAGAAAACTCTCTAAGTCACCCAAATTACAGCGTGCAGGGCAGTTGAACCAGGCCAGCCATCCTTTTGCAGAATTCCCTCTTGAGATGCTTTATTCATACATGTTGCTGTGCCATCAAAGCACAGTAGTCCCCCTCCACAGAGGTGTGAATAAAATAATTTCTTCCATACATCCTCCCAATCCTCCCACCCCACCCTATATGTCTAGCCAGCTGCCCTTTTATTGAATAAGCCGTTCTTCAGCGCCTCTTATGAGAATTACCCACTGTATCATATATATGAAATTCTGATATGTAAGTAGTCTATTTTATGAACTCTTTCATCTCACTGATCTGTTTCTTTACACACACACCAATTCCAGTTTATTTTTTAAACTTTAACTTTATAACAAATTTAAGCTGACAGGGCTAGTATCTCCTCATTTTTCTTTTCAAAAATACTTTTTCTTCTTATTTTGATTTTTCTGATGTTGAAGTTTCCTATGAATTTTCGTACATTTTGGCTAGTTTCTAATTCTCCCCCTGAACAAGTCGTCTCTTTCCCATCTTCCATACACTCACATTAAAGCCTTTAAAATGCCCTTCAGTAGGTGTTTTAATAATTTCTGCATGGATTATTTCTAACTTACATGTTTATTCACCCTAATCTTTCGATGAATACAGAGAAACTGCAGCAACTTGATGGAACTATCGACACAAAAGCATGGTACCTCCCCCACAGTCAGATTGTTATTTTATTCTCTGCTTATTTCATTTTGTAGTACTTAGATCTCTAATTTTGTTCATGATAATCCAGCAGATTTTAAAAAATGTTTACACTTAAGATTCTCTCTCTTGGCCTGGCACAGTGGCTCAAGCCTATATAATCCTAGCACTTTGGGAGGCCAATGTGGACAGATCACTTGAGGCCAGTAGTTGGAGACCAGCCTGGCCAACACGGTGAAACCCCGTCTCTACTAAAAATACAAAAATTAGCCGGGCGTCATGGCACATGCCTGTCATCCCAGCTACTTGGGAAGCTGAGGCAGGAGAATCACTTGAATCTGGGAGGTGGAGGTTCGAGATAGTGCCGCTGTACTCCAGACTAGGCAACAGGTGACAGTCTGTCTAGAAAAAAAAACCTCTCTCCTTTGACCTCTCCTCCTCTTGCTCCCCAGCCAGAATCCTCACCTTTAGCCAAATTCTTCTCCTTGTAGTTACTCAATAAGTCCTGGTCCTCTTTGGCCATCCTGACCCCCAGAGGCCTCTCCTTTCTCTAAAGTCCTAAAGCATGTGTAGCAAATGTGTGTAATATTCACATGATCCATTTGCCACTAAGTCAACCTGATACAGTTATAGCATTCTTTTTTTTCATCCGCCCTCCCCTCTCCTTTTCCCCACCTCACCTGAGATACCTACATGTTTCAGGCGGCGTCCTGCACTTTCTTTTCTTTTCTTTTCTTTTTTTTTGAGAGGCGGTCTCACTCTGTCACCCAGGCTGGAGTGCAGTGGCGCGATCTGGGTTCACTGCAACCTCCGCCTCCTGGGTTCAAGTGATTCTCATGCCTCAGCCTCCCGAGTAGCTGGGATTACAGGCGCCCACCACCACGCCCAGCTAATTTTTTTATTTTTTAGTAGAGAAGGGGTTTGACTATGTTGGCCAGGCTGGTCTTGAACTCCTGACCTCAAATGATCCGCCCACGTCAGCCTCCCAAGTGCTAGGATTACAGGTGTGAGCCATCTCACCCAGGCCTGCACTTTCTTTAACCCCTTATTTTGCTAACAATTATGCTTTTCCACCACACCTAGACCATTCTCTACTCTTACTGGACTATTTTACAAATGGGGTTTGAGGTAAAAACTAAAAAATTTCCAGTAGTGAAAATTATACTTGAAAATCCCTTTAGTGCAAACGGAATGGCTGGTAGCATAGTCTACTTGGCAACAAGCAGATTTGTTAGTCCTTTCACTTCCCCACTTGCCTCTGGGAATATGCCCTTTGAGTGGAACGGCGGGGTGGCTGGCACCGTTTCAATGGTGATCTTATTTGCTCTCTCATTTGCTGAGCCACAAAGTTGTATTCTAGTCATCTAAATGCCCTAAAGATGATAGCACATCATATTTAAGTTCTTCCCATTTTCCTGGCCTTCCCAATTCCCGCTACCTCCTTGAAGCTTCCACAGATATTCCACAGCGAGCCTTCTCCTTTCAGGATCTCTCTGGCCTTCGGAGCTGCTTTTTGGTCTTGGTAGCTACCAGTGTGGTGCTTGTCTTTTTCAGAGCAACTCACACACTAGAAGCGTGGATTCTAGAGGGGCTTGAAACCTGATCCTGTCACCTACTAGCTGTGTGATCTTGGACAATTGGCCCCTTCGATGTCTTCATGTTCTTCATCTGTGAAATGGATTTCTACCTCACCGGATTCTTATAAAGATTACATGAGTTAATATTTCTAAGTGCTTAAAATAGTGCTGAGCCCAAAGTAAGCACTATATGGTTTTCAGGTTGTATCCTTTTACTTAATATTGGAGTTCCTGTTGAATGTAGCTAAAGAAGGAAGAAGAAAATAGTGTACGAGAGCGCTTACTATTAGCTGAGACAAATGAATTGGCACCTTTTTTTTCTCCAAAATGCAAAACCTGCTCCTTTTAATAATAATTTAAAAAAAAACAGTTCTCAACTTCCCTGACTCTTTCACTGAAACTTCGTAAGTGATCTTCAAGATCACTTATGAGGTTTCTCTCAGTTACCACTAACTGTGGTTAAAGTACTGACATTTTTATATTAATAACTATGAGGCTGAATTCTCAAGTACTTTCTTGATTAGGCACTGAAAAAAGACAAGCTTGCAGAAAATGAGTTGGCAACTTGGCAACCCCCCCGGGGTGTTTTTCCAAAGGCAGCTCTCAGGCAACATGTTGAGTGAATGCTGTTAAGAGACCCACTTGTGTAAGCCCCACAATTATCAGCTCCTTGGTTAGTAGCTTCTTAAAATGTCCGCTGGGTATTCCATGAATTTGTTTTTCTGTAGTAGTGATTGTAACCTCCTCAAGGTCAAAGGATTATGACTGCTGAGACTTTGTAACCCCTGGCATGGAGCTGGAAATACTGCATAGCTCAATAATTTCCTGCTGATAGATTGATTGTTAAGATGGGTAGGACCAAGCAATGTTTAGATGCTGCCAAACCACAGTGGGAGAAATCCTATGAATAATAGTACAACTCCCCACAATTCCTTTCTACTTTGTCTTCATTGGTGCAACCCACAACTAAGAACACTGATTCCATCCTAGTTTCTCTCATTCAATAATGAAGGGGAGCAAAAGCTGGGAAGGAAACAGAAGTGAAAAGCCTGGATCATCCAGTTTAGAGGTTTATTGAGTGAGTGTTGAGTCCTTTTAGGAGAAAGCATGGTCTCCCTGAATTCCATTTGAAGGAGCTGAAAGGGAGAGTGACTTCTATGGCATTAGCTAACACCAGGGGGCAGGAGAGAAAGCTGTATGAATGGAACAGGCTGAAAGGGTGGTGTGAGTAAATGGCACAAGCATGTGAAAATTTCCACCACAGTTCTTGGCACCTAGCAGTACGCTATATGTGTTAGTTGAATCCCAGAGTTTTAACGCCCTTGAAAAATTATTTCTTAATTAAGTCGTGTATGTTCATTGTAGAAAAATTAAGAATAACAACAGAGCAGCAAAACAACGAAGACATTTTTAATCACTCATAATCTCACCATTCCAAAATGAACTGTTCACATTTCTGTAGAGCACATTCTGTTTTCTATGCATGGATACCTTTCCCTCAAAATGCGATCACCATAAATTGTTATTCATGTTTCTCCATAGTTTTAACTGGTAATGTTTACTATTTAGCTCAACATATAATCATGGGTAGAGGAAAAGAATACCCAGGGTTCTAGTTTTGGCTCAGACCTAGCCAGCCCCTGGCAAGCAGCTTGACCTGTCTAAGCTTTCAGTTCCTCATCTGTGAAATAAAGAGTTTGATGCCTATCACCTCCTTCTACCTCCATAATTCTAACCATTGATGGGTCATTAAAATAAGACAATATGGTGCAGCGGTTATTGCTCTGGTATCAGCCAGGCTCTAATCCCTGCTCTACCTGTGAGATCCTGGGCAGGTTTTTTTTTGTTTGTTTTTTGTTTTTTGTTTTCGAGATAGAGTCTCGCTCTGTTGCCCAGGCTGGAGTGCAGTGGTGCAATCTCAGCTCACTGCAAACTCCGCCTCCTGGGTTCAAGCGATTCTCCTGCCTCAGCCTCCAGAGTAGCTGAGAGTACAGGTGTGCACCACCATGCCCGGCTAATTTTTGTATTTTTAGTAGAGAGAGGGTTTCACCATGTTGGCCAGGCTGGTCTTGAACTCCTGGCCTCAAGTGATCCACTGGGCAGATTTCCTGACTATTCAGTGTCTCCGTTTTCTTTTCTCTAAAATGGGATTAATAATTGGACATATCACATAGGGTTGTTGTGAGGATTGAATTGATAGCACATAGTGTTTGGCACAGAGTAAAGGCTCAACAAGCAGCAGCTGTTCTCAATATTTTAGCTCAGGCACCAGGCGCCTTGAGGTGATAGAGTAAAAACTCTAGCTGAGAGATCAAGTAGAAACTTGGGAACTAGCCCGGGTGGAACACAATCACTGGGCATCGTGCTGAGTCTGTTCATTGGCACCATCTTACTTCATCCTCAGAACGTTACTATCTCCGTTTTACACTTGAGGAAACTGAGGTTAGAACTTGCCTAGATTCGTGTAGCTAGTAAGTGTCAGTCCAAAGACCTTCCAGCTAGTTTTGGTTGAGCTAAAGCGGCTAGAAGACCTGCCATTAGTTAGATATTTCATTTCAAAAATAAAACCCAGGCATGAAGTGCCTTTCCCAGTGATATTCAGTGTGATTTTTTTCTTCACTCTAATAATTTTAACAATTCCACTGTTTGACAGTTGTTTAAAAGACATAGGAATTTTTGTATATTTTAATTGACTAATGGATAGCTCAATTAGGGGAGCAAAACTAGGATGTGGGTTTTATAAAAATAATTTAGACTTGACTTAGACATTTAATTTTACAGTTGTAAATGATGGTCTAAAAATTCCTCAAACTAATCAAAATAATGAAACCTCAGCGAAAGTGAGTGGCTCAGAAGGCCCATGAAACATACGGCGTGATTTTTTAAATTTTATTTTAACATTTTGATTTCCACACCACTGCCAAAGGACGTCAGAATTCAGTAAGGGATTTGGGTTGACTGCTGCCTCTTGACCGGCTGTATGTGTGAAAAGGGTCATTTCACTTCCGGCTTTAGTGTTCCCCGCAGGGGAGAAAATTGAAGAATAGACAGAAATACAAAGTGTTTTTTAATTAAATGCCACCTTGGTGTTTTATGGGGTCGTATGCTTTCCTAACAACATTTGTTAGATAAGTTGGTAATTCCTGGCAGCTGTCTACTGTGTGGTGCATCTGTGAACTCATACTAATCGAAAAGCATGCAGCCAGTTTGGGATCGCGCAGGCTAAGGTGAGGGAGAAATGCGGATACACCGGGTAATGAACGATATAAACATTTCAAATGCGATACACATTCGGTTTGAGCCACATCTTCTGTGTGCAGATTCACCCGCAGTGACCCACAAAGCTATTCCCAAGTAACAGCCGCCCCAAGCCTGAGGCACTGGCGCCCCGCCTGGGCGAGGCTGGCTGCGCTCTCTCTTGGCCGGCGCCCGCTGCATGCGGTACGTGCCTGCCCGGCCCCTAGCCCAGGGTTCCCGTTACGCAGCTGGTTCCAGCTGGCCGCGGAGTCCCAGAGCCTCCCCGGGATGCCCAGCTAGCTCTCTGCACGTCCGGCCCCGGGGCGATCACGTTCCCGGGGCGAGGGCTCGCGCCCCAGCTGGGCGCTGGTTGGTCGCGCCATGGGGCTCGAGGCCCGGCGATTGGTCCCAGGGATCGGGTCACGTGCTTGGGAGCAGATAAGCGGCCTCTAGGCGCCGGGCCCTCAGTCTCTCCCAGCGACCGCCGCGGGGGCAAGGCCTGGAGCTGTGGTTCGAATTTGTGCAGGCAGCGGGTGCTGGCTTTTACGGTCCGCCGCCTCTCTGCCTAATGAGCTGCACCAGGTAGGTTCGTTGCAACTCTGCGCGCTAGGAACACAGGGGAACGCGCAGCTGTGGGGAAGTTGGGGGGCGTTTCAGTTCTACCATCTCTGGAAATGGACACCCCAGGGGGAGGACAAGTGGACTGACTGCGTAGTTGAATCTGGCAACCGAGAGGCCTTGGAGGTGTAGAAATTTGGCTCTATTTCTTAAGCAGAGCCTATTTTAGTAATCAGCATCTTAAAGCAGAAATTATCTTAACGTGAATCAGCTTGAGTTCGGATTTTCTCATGGATGCGGCTGTTCTTTTGGTCCTGCACAAATGTCCCAAAGACTCGGGCAGCTGAAGTGGTGAGAACAGCACTCTGACATTGCTGGTTAGGTGGTTTAGCTTGGAGGAAAAAAATTACAGGACGACGTTTGCATTCATTCGTCCTTCTTATCACAGTTTGCCATAGCAAAATCTCAAGAGTTTGAGCAAACGATTACTTTTAACTCTTGTCCAGGACTTAAAGTTCCAAGGAAATCACCCAAACTAAAACTGTCTTTCTATAAATGCAAAAAGTAAAAAAAAAAAAAAAAAAAACCTCCCGTAAAACTACTTTAAATAGCTTCTCCAGACATAGCTTAGCAGAAGACTTCTCTAAAAATCCTGCCTATTAACTATTATTAGACCCACAAATATAGCTTTTGCTTTCATTTGTTTGTTCTAAGTTTGCAGATCTCCCAGAAAAACCCCAGAGCTAATACAGTAAATTCTGCGAGTGTTATTACACACTTTTGTGATAATGACCACTTGCATACATGTTTAGAGCTGCTGTGAGGAGAGTTACTAAAGCCAGACTGAGAAATGTCGTGTACAGTATACACACACCTCTTACTTGTAAGGCTAAGATAGGGAAAAAAATCTTAATACCATAAGCTTGGAAATATATGATGAGGGCTAAAGGTCAGAGAAAAGTCTTCTTTGTAGATGCTTCTTGGTTTAATATTGCTGAGCATAGTCATGTTTAAAACTTTAAATGGCTTTATTGTCTTTCTACTTATAAATGTCTATTAGAAAATGCCAAAAAAGAACAAAAATGAAAATAGATAATCTATAATCCTATCACCCAGAAATAATAATTATTAAATTATTAAGAAAGGTGTATTTCCTATAGAGTTTTTCAATATTTATAAGTTTATATATATAAAATGTATGTTTTAAAGCACTCCAACTTTCAGGTAATCAGTTTTTCCACTTAAATGTGGACTTGTCATGGGCATCTCTTTAGGTGAATTATCAATTATATAGTTTTTAAGTGCATATGAATTGTTGGCTTGTATTTCAGTGGTTATTTGTGAAAAATAAGAGCATGATAATCAAAGTGCAAAGATGATTCTTTGACTTCTTCTCTAGCCTTCTCACTCTCAAAACTGTTGCATGTTATTTTTGTTTTTTTTTTTCAAGTGAATTACCTTACCAGAGAAGTGTCAATCAATTTAGCAGCAAAATAAGCCAATGTAGCCAGAGGGAGCAGAGGGTCTGGAACTGTGGCTCCTGAACCTGTCTGGTCATTAGAATCACCTGGGAAGCTTTAAGAACATACCCATCCCTTGGCCCTAGCCCCAGAAGTTCTGCTTCAGTAGTTCTGAGTCCCAGGAATTGGAAAGAAAGAAGAAAGAGAAAGAGAGAGAGAGAGAAAGAAAAAAAAGGAAGAAAGGAAGGAAGGAGGGAAGGAGGAAAGGAGGAAAGACAAGAAAGAAAGAAAATGAATTCCCTAGACATAGTGACCAGACAGGTTTGAGGACCACTGGTCCAGAACAGAGCACACAGTTCTCAAGGCTGCCTTGGAGATAATCAAATCGAACCCTTTTATTTCTCAGATGGGGAAACTGAGACCCCCATCACCCTCTAAGTGTTTTAAGCAATTAACAGCCTTTAGCCGGCCAAGGGTAGAGGTAGACATAGAAGATCTGATCACTTAATACTGTTCTCTTTTACTACATATGATAGCACCTGCCTGATATCTAGTGCACTGGCTATAATTCAGTCAGCACAAAAATAGTACATATGTATTTGGCACTGGGGAAGAGCATTTCCGATCCAGGTGATAATCCCTCTTCCTTCTGCATTCCAGAATGATCCAGGTTTTAGATCCACGTCCTTTGACAAGTTCGGTCATGCCCGTGGATGTGGCCATGAGGCTTTGCTTGGCACATTCACCACCTGTGAAGAGTTTCCTGGGCCCTTACGATGAATTTCAACGAAGACATTTTGTGAATAAATTAAAGCCCCTGAAATCATGTCTCAACATAAAACACGAAGCCAAATCACAGAATGACTGGAAGTGCTCACACAACCAAGCCAAGAAGCGCGTTGTGTTTGCTGACTCCAAGGGCCTCTCTCTCACTGCGATCCATGTCTTCTCCGACCTCCCAGAAGAACCAGCGTGGGATCTCCAGTTTGATCTCTTGGACCTTAATGATATCTCCTCTGCCTTAAAACACCACGAGGAGAAAAACTTGATTTTAGATTTCCCTCAGCCTTCAACCGATTACTTAAGTTTCCGGAGCCACTTTCAGAAGAACTTTGTCTGTCTGGAGAACTGCTCATTGCAAGAGCGAACAGTGACAGGGACTGTTAAAGTAAAAAATGTGAGTTTTGAGAAGAAAGTTCAGATCCGTATCACTTTCGATTCTTGGAAAAACTACACTGATGTAGACTGTGTCTATATGAAAAATGTGTATGGTGGCACAGATAGTGATACCTTCTCATTTGCCATTGACTTACCCCCTGTCATTCCAACTGAGCAGAAAATTGAGTTCTGCATTTCTTACCATGCTAATGGGCAAGTCTTTTGGGACAACAATGATGGTCAGAATTATAGAATTGTTCATGTTCAATGGAAGCCTGATGGGGTGCAGACACAGATGGCACCCCAGGACTGTGCATTCCACCAGACGTCTCCTAAGACAGAGTTAGAGTCAACAATCTTTGGCAGTCCGAGGCTGGCTAGTGGGCTCTTCCCAGAGTGGCAGAGCTGGGGGAGAATGGAGAACTTGGCCTCTTATCGATGAATTAAGCAACAATGTAACTGGTCTTGACTTGTCATATTCCCCCATGCAATCCTAGGTCTGTATTGCTCAATTTTAGGAAGCCTTTGCTACTCCATCAGTAGGTTTAGATTTGAGCTTTTGAGACCTGGCTATGGAAAAGAAAGACACTTGAGAATTTAGTGTTGGGGTCTGTACAGATGATGCTACCCAATTTGGCTTTGGAGGATCAAGTAACAGGTTGAAAACTATTTTTATAAAGGTAATACTTTTTCAGTTCCTTTCCTCCTTCCCTCTCAATCCACTAGCTTTCATGTTGGGCAAGGAAAAATTGAGGAAGGATGGCTGATGGTGATGGAAAGCTGTGTTAATGGTATGAGGAATGTGTGAAAAGTATACACAAAGGGCTCTGAAGCTCAAGTCAGAGGAGTGGGAGGTCTGATCATTGTTGGTGGAAAAACGTAAGGTTATTTTGTGTTTTTAAGTTGGTTTTACAATTCTTTCCTGGGGAAATTATTTCTGGAGGGGAAAAAGATCCATTCTACGTATCCTTGTGGAGAAAAGCTAAATAACCTTTAAGAATGTGGGTGGTATTGGAGAAAGAAGATGAATTATAGCTCTGGAGAGTCAAGATCTTAAGTGAAGCCTTTCTGTTCAGATGTGATCTATAAAAAATCATAATTTGGGGAAAGTTTAAGCAAATCTGGCTTTGTAGTCCTGATGTTATAAGTGACTTTGTGATCAAACTGTCAGGCTTGGGTTCTTGTTATAGAATGCTTGGTATAGAAAAACCATGCCATCATTAATGGCTAACAACACGTAGGGACTTCATGTCATGTCAAAGATAGCTCTTTGCAAGTGCCTTGATTAAACCAGAAAACTGTCATCATTTAACCCAGATATCTGAATGGTCATCCGGTAACTCATGAGTTTTTGGCCTCATAAGATGGTCCACTCTGTACACAGGCATTCCTCCTGCAATAATGCTGTATCTTTGAGACCGTTGTCAGTGTACACAACTCACATCCTTCATATTGAAGGTGACTCATTTTTCTGCACACTTTTTTGATGTGATGTTTGACGTGAGGCCCGACACTAGGATTCTCAATGCAAGAATCCAGTACCTTGCACATAGAAGTAGCAACCCATCCCTTGCCTATTTTCATCTTGCTGTTTTCTTTTTTTTTTAAAAATGGATGTGACTTGTTTTGAATGTTTTGTATTATACTTGTTTTTGTGTGTGCATAAATTCATTCTGTAGGATCTTAAGAAAAAGAGTCCCAGAATGTTGCTTCTATTATTGTGCACAACCATTGAGAGGTGTTACAAGAATGCAGTTAATTTTAACATGTGTGATGTGCCATGGTGGAAAAGTACTATCGGAATAACTCTGCAGTGACAGAATTTGAAGTTTGGCTAGCATCCATACTTTTCTACTGTAAATATTTCACTCTCCTCTAGCTATCCTTGATGAGCTTCTCGCTTTAAGAATAAATGTGTTTGATATAAGGCCTGAGTATATTTTCTTTCTCAAAGCCACAGTCAAATAAGAAACTCAACTGACATTCTCATTTTTCATTTAGGAACAACTGAGCAGAGTTAGTATGGACCAAGACATGGATCCAACTGAGGATATTCACAAGGCCCCAGTCTCATTAGTGAGCACACTTCCTACCACCTGACCATTAGGGCTGGAGAGCAGGGGCAATAACTTGAGCTGTTGCTACTACTTCTTCCCCTACCCTGACTGTCCTCATCTATGGTTTCTGCTCACACACACACAATCTGCTGGGTCAGGGTTATGTTGGAGGCCATGTCTCAGCTTTAAAATGGGGAAGGAGTTGGTGTGGGAAAGGTTGGAGTGGCTGCTACATCTTGAGCTACAGCACGTTCCTGAACGGGCAGAACTTCCAGCTGCACAGAGGGGCATAGGGAAGGGGCAGTAGGCGCCAGTCCTGGACTGAAGGGAGCAGCACAGCTCCTTGGGGTGAGAGGCAGCAGGTCCATGAACCTAAGTTGTTGCTCCAGTTCTGCCTAAAATCTGCACAGTGTATCTAAAGAAAGATCTGCACAGTGTTGACCAATCTACTAAAAAGGCCCAATTATGAAGAATAAACTTTTATCATATCATAGAATCCTCTATGTCAGAGCTGTAAACCACAGGCCTGCAGGCTGTATCTGGGTACAGATGTATTTTATTTGACACGGGATTTTTAAAGAATTTATTGCCATGATATAACCATCAGCAGACTACATTAAAAAATCTGGGTTTACTTTTTTTCCTAAAAAAATTGTAAGGTCTCCCCACATGGCAACAAATACATGAAGTTGAATAGTAGCTGTGCCCCTTAGATGGGGCATGCATCCTAGATGGGTCAAACTGCCTTGTTTTGGCCACAGTCTCTACCCATGCCTTCACTCTCTCACACTATCTGCCGAGCTCTGTAAGAGCTGGAATTTGTAGCCCCTATTTTGTTTCCTCTCTATTTATGCTGATGGTTTGGTGGACTGCCCTGTTCCCAAGGGATGGAGAAAAATCAAACTTGGGTCTGACAGGGACCTGGAAGACCATGGGGCTCAAGTGCCTAACTTTATAAAAGAAGAAACTAAGATCCAGATAGGTGAAGTGACTTGTTCAAGGTAGTGTGGCCAGGGTGAGCCAGCTGAACAGTGACTTGTCACTTAGTGTCCCTCCCTCTGCTTCACACAGCCTCCTTGAAATCTCCCATGGAGTTGCCCCTTCTCCCGCAGCCCCCTTCTTTCAGGAGAGCTATTTTCAGGCAGGCATGACCAGCTTGACCCAATTTTGGGGTGACCCTGGGCAGCTGATGAGGGAGGAGCTGGTCAAAGAGCAGGGTGTTCCTGGAGCTTTACTATCAAATAGAATTAACTGCATTTCACATCCTGATATCTCGCCTAATAGTAGAAGCAACTTTGCTTTTAAAATTTAACATGAGAGAATAACTTAAATTTGGAATGCATGATATTCTGTTCCAAAAAATATTAAGTTTAATTTAGTTATTTAAGGAAGGACTATTTTTTTTCTCTCTACATTGATGGCTCTCCTTTTAGTTCATCCCCAGACTGAAAGGATGGAAAACTCTAGGGTGGCAGTGAACTGTGCATCTTTATCAATGTGAATCCAAAAGTTCTGCACAAGTTTGAGTGACCCTTCAAGCTGCAAAGGGAGAATCTCTTCCTCAGCTTTCATCTCTAGGTTCCTCATAGAGTTTTTTGGCAGCTACTGGGAGCTGTAATCTGAAAAAACCCTCTCATTAGTGGGCAAGGATCCCAAACTCAAAGCAGTCCATGTGCACTGTTGCTGACTCCTGGCCTTGACTTTTCCCTCTTTTTGACAATGAGTGGACACCCATTCCTGGATTTGGATGGTCCCTCTAAGCCAGTGGTCCTTAACTTTGCCTGCATATCAGATTTAACTGGTAAGCTTTACAAAATACTGATGCCTCCCCCTGAACCTTATAAGATTTGGATTTAATTGGTCCAAGTCGTGGCCTGTGCATTGGACAGTTCTGAAAACTTTCCAGATGTTTCCAATATGCATCAAGTTTGAGGACCTCTGATTTAAGCTGTGTGAAGTGTTTTCAACTGTCCCGATTCACAGAACAGAGTCATGTAATGGCTCAGAGGATTCCTCCACCCACTTACACACACACACACACACACACACACACACACACACACACACACACACACTAAATAAAAATAAAAAATAAAATTAAAAATTAAATATTAAAAATAAAAAAAACAAAAACCAACCAGATGGTGAAATAGAGCTCCATAGTGATTAAAATTTGCTGAAGATTACAGAAATAGTAGAGCTTGGCCTACTGCCCCTTCTCCAATACCCCCAGCCCTGCCCGTACCATCTCCTGCTAAACAACCTGGACATGGACTTCTTAATTTTACTAATCAATTATCTCTTTTTCTCTTTTCTGATCTTTTGTGTATAGGAGTAGGTTAATGAGGAGGCTTTTTGGCACAAGTGACATGATCCCTTGACTCACGTATCTTCAACTACAAAGGAAATAGATTATCCTACAATACAAGATGCAAGGTAGAGTGTTTTCAAAGTTGGTTAAGTCAGTGGCTTAAACTCAGGTTATTTCTGTTTTTTTCATTTTACCATCCTCATTACTCTTTCTTTCTTTTTTCTTTCTTTTTTTGTTTTTTGAGACAGTCTTGCTCCATCACCCAGGGTGGAGTGCAGTGGTGCAATCTCAGCTCACTGCAACATCTGCCTCCTGGGTTCAAGCGATTCTTGTGCCTCAGCCTCCCAAGTAGCTGGGACTACAGGCACGCACCACCACACCCAGCCAATTTTTGTATTTTTAGTAGAGATGGGGGTTTCCCCATGTTGCCCAGGCTGGTTTCGAACTTCTGACCTCAAGTGATCTGCCCGCCTCAGCCTCCCAAAGTGCCAGTATTATAGGCGTGAGCTACTGTGCCCAGCCTATCCTCATTACTCTTGATTGTCCCTGTGCTAACTTCCTAATGATAAAATGGCTGCCATAGTTTCCAGGCATGTTAAGCAGACACAATAGCCCCACCAGGAGAAGGAGCCTATCTCTTCCTTGTGTCACTTTTTTTATGGGTGAATAAACCTTGTCCAGAAGCTTCTCTTATCCTCCACTGCAGACTTGCAGACTCTCCCCTATGTTTCACTGACCAGAATTAAATCATGGTTCTGTACGTGAACTAGTCTCTGCACAGGGAAATGGGACTTCATGATTGGCTCAGAAAAGTCAGGATTCCTACCCCACAACTGCCCACTCAATCAGGGGTTAGAGAAGGTCTAGCCTTCTGAAACACCAAGTCATTTAGTAGAAGAATACTGGGACTCCATCTCATGGCTCCCCTTGACACAGGCATTCATAAATTGTTGAGGCCCATTGTTTCAGCAGCAACTCAAAAACAATTATTCACAGGGCCAAGGTAATACGAGCCAACTTTTCAGTTTGTAATTAAGGATAGAATTGAGGTATCCAGAGAAGCAGATGAATCACATACTTTTCACATGTTAAGAAATTAGGTCTGGAGTCAGACAGAACTAGATTTAAATCTCTATCCCACCAGTTTTGTGGTGCAGCCTTCATCAAGTGACTTAATGTCTCCAAGTCTCAGTGTTCCTATCTTTAAAATGGGAACAATAACAATTCCTACCTCACAGAGTGATTATGAGAATAAAGTGAGATCATGGAGATGATGCGTTAACAAAGTATTTGGCCAATAGTATGTAATAAATAAATATGTATTGTCACTAATACTAATGATAAAAAGTTTCCCCACAAATTTTTCTTTTCACAGTGTTAATCTCAAATTTGAGATTCTTTTCTCAAATAAGGACTTAGTACTAATATTAGTATTCTGTGTTACTGATTGGGACAGTACAGTATCTGAATAGCACTGTAGGAAGAGTCACTCATTCATCCAACATATATTTATACAGCACTAACTATGTGTTTGGCACTGAATATATAGTGATGAACAAGACAAGACAAACATGATTTCTGCTGTCATGGAGCATGAGTGCTGGAGACATTTTCACATCTCTACCCTATCACTTCATAGTAACACCCCAGCTGGATAATTTTGGGTAAGTTGCACTATCACTCAAGTCTCAATTTAATCCTCTATGAAATGGGTTGATTATTTACAAGCTTGTTGTGAGGCTTAATAACAACAGTGGTGTATTAGTCTATTCTCATGCTCCTAATAAAGACATACCCAAGACTGGGTAATTTATGAAGGAAAGTGGTTTAATGGACTCACAGTTCCACATGGCTGGGGAAACCTCACAATCATGGCAGAAGGCAAAGGAAGAGCAAAGGGACGTCTTACAAGGTGGCAAGCAAGAGAGCTTGGGCAGGGGAGCTCCCATTTATAAAACCATCAGATCTCTTGAGACTTATTCATTACCATGAAAACAGTATGGGAGAAACTGCCCCCATGATTCAGTTATCTCCACTTGGCCCTGCCCTTGACACATGAGGATTATTACAATTCAACATGAGATTTGGGTAGGGACACAGCCAAACCATATCAAGTGGCTTATAATTATATAACCCTTATTACGTGGTCAGCACGATTCTAAGTTATAGCCTCATTTAACTCTCACAACAGTTCTGTGAGGTTGGTTTCTCTTATTAACCTCATTTTACAGTTGAGGAAACTGAGGCACAGGCAAGATTTGTGACTTGTCTAAGGTCAGAGGGTTAGTAAGTGTTGGAGCTAAGACTTGAGCTCAAACTTAAAAGTTTGTGGTCACAGCATTTACACTGTGATACTTCTCAAAACTCTTATTCATAGTGTACCTTTTAAGTATTTTGTATATTTGTATTTAACCCAGTTCTTGATATATTTGAGTTGACGTATACCATTTTATTATTTGTTTTGTATTTGACCCATTTGTTTATGTTCCTTTTCATTTCTGGTTTTCTTTTGGATTTTTTTGGTTATTCTATATTTTCCAGTTTATTAACTTATTAGTTACGGATTCTTTTCTTTTAGTGATTACCCTAGTGATTACAACACACATCCTTTATTCTTACAGTATAGTGAAAATGATCATTTTGACACCTTCTTTGATAAAGCTAGGACCTTAAGCACTTTACCATCCTCCTATCATTTGCATTTTTATTATATATTTTAATTCTAAATATACTTTAAGCCCCATGAGATAGGATCATGTTGTTTTGTTCAGTCACCATTATTTTTTTATTTGTCTGTGTTTTACTCCTTCTGTTATTCTTTCTGTATTTCTGTGTTTCCATCTTGGATCATTTTTCCTTTGGCCTGAAAAAAATCCCTTTAGTATTTCTTTGAATGTATGTTTGTTGGTGAAGAAGTCTCTCAGTTTTTGTTTAATTGAAAACATCTTCAGCTTTCATTATTGAAAGACAGTTTCAGTAAATATATATTTTTAGGTAGGGATTTAGGTGGAGGTTAGAAAATTCTCTGCTATTATCTCTTCAAATATTTCCTCTGTCTCATGTTCTTTCTCTTCTCTTTCTGGGACTCTGATTAGACATATGTTATATGTTTTCACTTTGCCCCACTGTCTTATCCTCTTTTCTCTATTTCCCACTCTTTTTTCTGTCTGGGCTTCAGTTCATATATTTGCTATTGACTTGTTTTCCAGTTCACATAGCCTTTCTTTGGCTATGTCTAATTCTGCTTTTAAATACATTCCTGCATTTTTTATTTCAGCTATATTTTTGAGTTAAAATTTTTATTTAGTTATTTTTTATAGTTTCCAATTTTCTGGGAACATCTTCATTTTTCATCCTTTTCCCCCCTTTCCTCTATTTTTCTTGGAAATGGTAATGATAGTTAATCTCAAAGTACTTGTCTACTAATTCCAAAATCTGATCTCCTGCGGGTCTGATTCTGTCATATACTTTTTTCTTGTTTTTTTTTTTTTCATGTGGTCTTGCCTTTTGGTATTCTAATAATGTTTGATTAAATGACAAGTATTATGTATAACAAAAGTAGATATTAAAAATTTCAGGGCTGGGCATGGTGGCACATGCCTGTAAACCAAATGCTTTGGGAAGCCGAAGTGGGTGGATTGCTTGAGCTCAGGAATTCAAGACCACCCTGGGCAACTTAGCAAAACCCTGTCTCTACGAAAAAAAAAAAAAAAAAACCCACAAAAATTAGCTGGGTGTCGTGATGTAGGCCTGTAGTCCCAGCTACCTGGGAGACTGAGGTGGGAGGATCCCTGGAGCCCAAGAGATTGAGGCTGCAGTGAGCTGTCATCATGCCACTGCACTCCAGCCTGGGTGACAGAGTGAGAGCCTGTTTAAAAAAAAATTTTTTTTTTCAAGAAAATAGATGAAAAGATAGAGAATTTTGCCAGATGTATAATCTTCCTTCAGAGAGTATCCACTCTTTCTTCTGCCAGACAGATTCAGGGCTGCTTGCCTCAGTCCAATCAGGGATTGAACTGAGTCAAGGCAAAGTTGCAGTCTTGGTAAAGCTAAATTTATCTTTGGTTCACCTCTGCTTCTAATCTACGACCTTCTAAAGCTGAGAGTTTGATGTTTGTGCCAGGGTTCCTCCTCCTGGAAGGTTTTGAACTCTAATCTTTGTTTCCTCAGCACACTGAGTCTGCCAGAACTCCACTCTGCTTTTCAGGCTTTCTGGTGAGCCTCTTAGCCTCCTTCCCTTCAGAGTTTGGCAAATATCTTGAGTGGAAAATGAGCTGAGTGTTAGATTCAGTTTTCTGTATACACCCTCCTCACCAGGATATTGACTTCTGAATTCTTAAGTTTTCTTCTTCCCTGCTCTATGAGGCCATCAATAGCTCTATCAATGCTATTGGCCCTCATCCCAGGCAACACTCAGCTTCTCAGCTTTTTGCCTTCCCAGAATCAGCAAATACATTCAGCTAAGAAAAAAAAAATAGCTGCAGTACATCAGCTCAACCTAACTATAAAGCCCTACTTATTTAAGTAGCTCTTTAATGCCTTTAAATGATTTTTTTGGTATTTTTTTCCTGCATTTTTAGTTGACCTATATGTTATTATTATCTTCCTCAAAGCCCCTCTCACGTTCAGAAGTGGAAGTCCATCAGATCTTTGATTCTCTCTATAGTTTCTGCTTATTTCAAGCCCTCGTTGTCTCAGAAACTCTCTAATGTCTTCAAAAAAGTTTTGGGGTATTTTTTTAATGGCTTCTAATTATTCTCATCAGGAGCATTAGTTTATTGCAAGTTACTTTGTCATAACCTTACCTGTTGTGTCTTAAATGAAATAACTTGTATAAAGCATTTAATCCAGTGCCTCATCCTATTCTAAGAAGAAGGGAATAAATATACTTTACTATTGTAAAAATTGAAGAGTATAACTAGGCTGGTAGCCTGGCTGGAAAACTATTTCACCTCTGCTCTCTAAAAGTACTCTAGGGATTATTCTAGTACCTAAAGAGGTGTTTGATAGCATCCTCAAAGTTATACCCTGTACAACATGACCAAGATGACTTTGGCCTTTAAAATTTAAAGTTAAAGTTTAGATTGCCTTCTCCCAAATCCTCCAGTACAAAACATCTAAAAAGGCTAGATAAAATGCGTTCTAATTATATCTTTAAAATTATTGACCGAGCTGGGAAGAGTAAGGATGGCCTTAAAGGCCTTCTCTGCCCTCCTAAATTAAAAGAAAAAGCAGGTCTTTAGAGAGGTAAACGTGTATCGAAGCTGGCACCTGTCCTGAAGTTGTTTGCTAATCCCCAGGTTACCAACATTTGTTTTTAACAGCTGTGACTGCTAAGGGGACAGAAGACAATGGATTAGGGCCCATTAAGGTGTGTGGGTGGGTTGGGAGCGTCACAGTTAATATCTAGTATAGCTAAGACCTAGAAAGGATACACTCTCAGTAAGAAAATAACATAACTTTTACAGAGAAATTCAACTAGGAAAGATGCCTGTCTCAATATTAGCTTTAGATATTAGGTGAGCGCAAAGTAATTGTGGTTTTTGCATTGTTGGGATTTACCATTTGATATTGGAATACATTCTTAGATAAATGTGGTTATGTTATACATCATTTTAATGGGCATTTCTCATTTTGTGGTTTTTTTTTGCTAATAACTTGTTACTTGCTGTGTATGTTTATTTTAGACTATGGAAATGATGTTAGACAAAAAGCAAATTTGAGTGATTTTCTTATTCGAGTTCAAAATGGGTTGTAAAGCAGCGGAGACAACTCGCGACTTCAGCAACACATTTGGCCCAGGAACTGCTAACAAATGTACAGGGTAGTGGTGGTTCAAGAGCTTTTGCAAAGGAGATAAGAGCCTTGAAGATGAGGAACATAGTGGCTGGCCATCGCAAGTTGACAATGACCAGTTGAGAGTGGTCATCAAGGCTGATTCTCTTACAACTACATGAGAAGTTATCTAAGAACTCACCGTCAACCGTTCTACAGTCATTTGGCATTTTAAGCAAATTGGAAAAGTGAAAAAGCTTGAAAAGTGGGTGCCTCATGAGCTGAGTGAAAATTTAAAAAATAGTCATTTTGAAGTATTGTCTTCTCTTATTGTATGCAACGAAAATGAACCATTTCTTGATTGGATTATGATGTATCTCAAAAAGTGGGTTTTATAAAACAACTGGTGATGACCAGCTCAGTGGTTGGACCAAGAAGCTCCAAAGCACTTCCCAAAGCCAAACTTGCACCAGAAAAAGTCATGGTCACTGTATGGTGGTCTACTGCCGGTCCCATCCACTACAGCTTTCTGAATCCTGGAAAAACCATTATATCTGAGAAGTATGCTCAGCAAATCAATGAGATGCATGGAACATCACAATGACTGCAGCCAGCATTGGTTAACAGAAAGGGCCCAGTTCTTCTCCACGACAACGCCTACCACACATCGCACAACCAACGCTTCAGAAGTTGAATGAATTGGGCTATGATGTTTTGCCTCCTCAGCCATATTCACCTGACCTTTCACCAACTGGCTATTTTCACTTCTTCAAGCACTCGACAACTTTTTGCAGGGAAAACGCTCCCACAACCAGCAGGATGCAGAAAATGCTTTTCAAGAGTTTGTTGAATACCGAAGTATGGAGTTTTTATGCTACGGGAATAAACAAACATTTCTCATTGGCAAAATATGTTGATTGTAATGGGTCCTATTTTGATTAATAAAGATATGTTTGAGCCTAGTTATAATGATTTGAACTGCAATTACTTTTGCACCAACCTGATAGATGGAAAAAAGCCCCAATCAATTCTTCCTAAAATTCATAACCACAATCTGGCCCTCTCATGGATTTACAACCTGAATTCATATTCTTTGTGCTCTGAAAAACCTCAAGCCCAGAATTTATTAAAAAATTGTTCTTGGTGGCTGGGCGCCATGGCTTACACCTGTAATTCCAGCACTTTGGGAGGCTGAGGCATGTTGATCACTTGATCAATATGGTGAAATGCCATCTCTACTAAAAAATACAAAAATTTTCCAGGCGTGGTGCACATCTGTAATCCCAGCTACTCGGGAGGCAGGAGAATAGCTTGAACCTGGGAGGCAGAGGTTGCCATGAGCTGAGACTGCACCACTGCACTCCGGTGTGGGACATAGAGTGAGACTCTGTCTCAATAAATAAATGAATAAGTAAATAAATAAATAAATATGGTCCTTGGTTGCAGTACCCAGGTGCTCGGTAAAAGCAAGCACACATGCTCTCTGTAAGAGTGCCTTCAGCCTAAGCCTCAAGGAATTTTCATGAAATACAAGCTCACACACAAAGCAATAAAAGGACAAATCTTTGAGAAAATGAATGAAGATAAAAGTGAGAACACTAGAATGGGAATTTTTTGTTAAATGTCATAACTATAGGTAATGCAGAAATGAAAAAATTAATAATAAGGAATTGCAAATAACTTTAATATATCTGAAAACTTAGATAAAATGGAAACATTCCTTAAAAAGTATATTGCATGAAAATAATCTCAGTAAGAAATGGAAAACTTGACTAGTCCTATAAACATATAAGATTAGTAGTTTAAGACTTGTAGTTTAAAATCTACCCACAAATAAAATACCTGGCCCAGATGTTTTTATAGATGTTTTGTATCAAACATTCAAAGGCCAAATATCTTTGATCTTATACAAAATATTTCAGAGTATATAAAAAAGGGGGGAACATTGTCCAACTTATTTATGAGTTAGCATAACCTTGATACTGAAATCTTACAAAAACAGTAAAGGAAAGGAAAATTATAAGCCAATCTTGCAAATAGGTAGATGCAAAAAATTTTTACCCAATAAATTATTAAAATAAATCCAATAATGTATTTTAAAATGTATTATGATCAAGTTGGGCTTATTCCAAGAATGTAAGATTGGTTTAACATTAGAACTTCAATTATGTTAATTTGCCACATAAATAGATTAAAGGAATAAAAACATACAGTCAACTCAATAAATACCAAAAATGTTTATAAAATTTCCTACTATTAATGAAAAAAATTCAAGCAACAAATAAGGAGAAACTTTCTTAGTTTGAAAAAAGGATATCTACCAAAAGGAAAAACAATTAAAGCCTGCTGCAAACATCACACTATGGTAAACGTTGAAACTCTTTTTAAGAGAAGGTCTTCTATTACTATCTCTTTAAAATATTATGTCAAAAATCTGAGCCAGTGGAGTAAAGCAAGAAAGAAATAAAAGTGAGATTGGAGGGAGAGTAATAATATTGGCATTATTTACAGATAATATGTTTGCCCGTTGTAGAAAACCCAAAAGAATCTATTACTAAATTATTAGAATAAATCTGAGAATTTAGCAAGGTCGTTGGATGTAAGATTATGGTAGTTTTAGCCACAATACGGCCCCCAGTGCTTCCCACCTTCTGAAATTCACATGTTCCTTGTGTGGTCTCCTCCCATATTGCACCAGCGTTGTTCTGTGTGACCAATAGAACACATCAGAAATGGTTGGTGTATCACTTCCGTGTCAGGTTATGAAAGACACTATGTGTTTCATCTTAGTTGTCCCGTCTCTCTCTCTTACTTAGATTCACTTGTGCTGGGGGAAGCAGCTGCATTGTAATGAGCAGCTTTGTCGGGGAGCCCCGCGTAATGAGGAACTGAGGCCCCTTGACAACCACTGTGTGAGTGAGCTGGGCAATGGGTCCTCCAGCCCAAGTCAAGCTTTCAGATGACTGCACCCTGCCTGACATCTTGATTACAACTTTATATGAGACCCTGAGCCAAAAACTCCCAGCTAAGCTGCTCTTAAATTTCTGACTTAAACAAACTATGAAATGATAAATATTTGTGGTTTTCAGCTACGAAGTTTGGGATGATTTATGGCTTAGCAGTAGATGACTAATACAAAGATCAACACCCAGAAGTGAACTGAATATCTTTATATAGGCAATAAACAATATATATGGTATATTTCTGTGTATATATACATTCTATATATATAATATATTATATATTCTGTTTATATATATTTATATTATTGCTGCTATTGCAAAATAGTCCTTTTATATATACATTATATATAGGCTATTTTACAATAGCAGCAATAATTATAATAATATAATTTCTTTAGAATAAATATAACAAAAGTTTCACAAGATCTTTATGGGAAAAAATCATAAAAATATATTTAAATGTTTTAAAAGAGCTCTACAAATGAAAAACTATTCCATATTTATGGTTAGGAAGGTAATATTACAAAGATATTTATCTACTACTTTATGCAATGCCAATTAAAACCAAGATACCAATGGGTTGGTTGTGTGTGTGTTTTTAAGAACTTGACAAATTGCTTCTAAAATTCATGTCGAAGCAGAAAGAGTCAAGAAGAGTCAAAAGCCTTCTAAAGGAAAAGAACATAATGGGGGACTTAGTGTAACAAATAAGATTTCACAAGAAATCTTAGTGTAATAAGATTTCACAAGAAATCTTAGTGTAACAAGATTTCTTATGAAATTATGTAACTAATTCAGTGGGGTGTATCAGTTAGCTCAGGGATGGACAAATTTCCAGTGAAACAAGATATAGAGCCTAGAAAGAAGCCTATCCATATCTGAAGACCTGGCTTATGACAGAGCTGGAGATGATGCTGAGTGGAAAGAAAATGAACTTCACAGTACTTGGCTCTGGAGCAAATGGTTATCCACGTGGAAAAACATGAAACCAGGCTCCCACCACATGTCTTGCACAGGAATCAGTTCCAAGGGATTAAATAATTAAAGATGAAAGGGAAAGTTATTAAAAACCTTTTGGAGATGAGTAGTCTTTTAGGACCTTGGAGTTGGAAAGGCTTTCTAAAATAAAAGAAAAAACACAAACCAAAGGGAAACAACTGATTGGTTTAACCACATTAAAATTTAAAATTTTGTTTTTTTAAAAAATCAAAAGACAACATAAAGTGAAAAGATTAGCAACAAACTGGGAGCAGCTGTAATTGACAAAGGAGTAGTATCCAGAATATATAAAGAAGTCCAATACTTAATAAGAAAAAAAACCTATAGAAAAACAAGCAAAAAGACTTGAGTACTCTTCACAGAAGAGAAAACATGAATGGCCAATAAACATATGAAAAGATACTCGACCTCATTTATAACTAGGGAAATGCTAATTAAAACTACAAGGAGATATTATTTCACATCTACCTGAATGGCAAAAATTTAAACATCTGTAAAAAGCAAGTGTTGGTGAGTTTGTGAGCAATGGGTCTCATACACTGCTGGTGAGAGTATAAACTGGTGCCACCACCACCATTTGGGAAACACTCTGACGCTGTAAAGTTGAAGATGCAGAGCAATTCTACTTCTATGTATATATCCTACAAAGAAACTCTTGTACATCTGTATCAAGAGATATATAAGTATGTTTATAACAGTGTTATTTGTAAAAGCAAAAATGGAAATCAACACAAATATCCACTGAGTAGACTGAATAAATAAATTCTATCATTTCAATGGAATACAAAATATAAGTGAAGATGAATGGCAGCTACTCCTACCAACATGAATGAATCTCACAAACATAAAATTGAGCAAGAAAGGCAGGTTGCAGAAAATATATACAATATGATTCATTTACATAGAGTTCAAAACCACACAAAACTGAATATACATATATATTTAATGAATATATATTTCATATATATGAAAATAATTAAGTAAAGCAAGGAAATAAAAGGTGGAACTTGGCCTAGTGATTACTTCTGGGTAGAGGGATGGAGGAAATTGGAGAGGGTTACAAAGGAGGATCCAAATTATTGCTAATAATTTCTTTCTTAAGCAAACATTTCTTTTATATACATTATATATTATTTTATATATTATATATTTTTATTATATATTTATATATAAATAAATATATATTTTATTAATATTTATATAATATATAATATATATAATATATAATATAATATATATAATATACTATATATAATATATACAATATATATATATTATATATATAATATATATATTATATATATTATATATATATTATAATATATATTATATATTATATATTATATATAATATATATAATATATATTGTATATATTATATATATATATATTTGAGATGGAGTCTGGCTCTGCCACCCAGGCTGGAGTGCAGTGGCGTGATCTTGGCTCACTGCAACCTCCGCCTCCCAGGTTCAAGCGATTCTCCTGGCTCAGCCTCCTGAGTAGCTGGGACTACAGGTGCGCACCAGCACGCCCAGCTAATTTTTGTATTTTTAGTAGAGATGGGACTTCACCATGTTGGGCAGGATGGAATCTATCTCCTGACCTCCTGATCCACCTGCCTCGGCCTCCCAGAGTGCTGGGATTACAAGCATGAGCTCGGCCATAAATAATATTTTATAATAGAAAATTATAAACAGGTTTTATTAGTACCTACAAGCACAGTAGAAATGTTTTCATTTGCATCCTATATGGGACTTTTCTTTTCCTATTTTTTTGGGGGTGGGGTGGGGGTGATTGCTTCCCTGTATAACCTTTAAGAATAATAAATTGTTTTGGAACATCTGGGATTTGAAAGCATTGTTCTGGCATCCTTTAGGATGTGGTTTGAATTCATGACAGTAGTTCATTTTTATGTGTTGTTTCAAACCTTCTTTACGATTTTGAGATGCCAGATTGCATCAAGTTGAGTCTAACATTCCATTGGGCTGTCACTGCTGTTGCAGACACGGAAATAAAGCCAAATCCTTAGGTGTTTCTGTGAAGGATCAGCTATTCTCTAGATTCTTAGTGCTTACACTTGGGCTTCTGGGTGACAGAAAGGTCAATCCTATTTAACATGGAAACCAACCTCCTTGGACATTCTAATTGGCACCATGTAATGAACTCCCCTTGCTGATACCACCACCTACAACAACAGGCACCTACACCACACTGCCTTTCTGACTCCTAGCACAGTATCCCAGCCCTTATTTATCTAAATGAACACCATCAAACCAGGGTGGAGACATCCTGCTGTCTTGGGAACAGTGTCAACAATTCCATTATATCACCATCTAGGTTTAGTGTGCTTGAAAACAATGATCAGGCCACACCTATGCCAAAAACTTGCTATCACAGCAACAAAAGATATCGATGCTCCATATCACAAAAGGATACAGTCATAACGATGGGCAGTGAGTGCTTCTGGCTATTTGTCAGTACAGCTTCTCACAGCCCCTCTGTCTCACTCATGCTCTGTCAATGGATTAATAGCTCAGGACAACTGTGTGTCCCATGAGTCAGAGGGGCTGGTGAGTCACATGCTTATGCCAATTCCTCCGGCAGATACTTTATCCCAGCCATTTATAATGCTGACCATTTATAATGCTGACCAGACTCAAAGTAACTAAAACCAGCTGTAACCAGAGACATGCACAGACTCAAGTGTCCAGTTATATACTCTGTTGGATGATATGACCTTCAAAATTAATCTTTGGGTAAGCCCAGTCTATAAACTGCTTGTTATATGTCTACTCTGGATTTATGATATACTCTCTTCCTTGTGGTAGCTGACACTCTCTGGCTCTGACTATTTAGATCATGTGAAATCTGACTTACCATCTAGCCAGGATCTTGAGCTCATTGCTACCAAAGTCCTGACTAACAACTTTAAAAAAATGGAAACAAACCCCCAAAGGAACTGCCTTGGTGGCAAATAACTGCACAGTTAGAGCTGCTGTGATGGAGACAGAGGTATCTGGAGGACTTTGGCTCCTGGGAGTTATGACAATCTTTGGTCCAGAGGGAATAATATCTTATAACCCTGTATTTATACATGGTATTAAAATGTCAAAGGCGAATTTTCTAGGTCTATTCTGTAATCTGATTCCAGGGCAATATGATCCCTTTGCTCTTCAGCTGACTTCTGTCTTATCAGCTATGTCAAAGCTTAAGTGTCACCTTCTCAGAGTGGTCTTCTCTGACTACCCCATCTAAAATAGGTATTCCCAGCCATTCTCCCTCATTCATTATTATTTTTTAAGATTTTATTTATGAATTTAATGTAAATGCCATGAAATATATGCAAAATTCATGAAAGTTATGAACAAAACATTAACACTACTCAAGTTTCATGTGGTTGAATTTCACCAATATCCCCTGGGTTCCATGGGAGGGATTTCAGCATAACATAATTATTTTCAGTTCAACGCAAAAAAAAAAAAGATTGACTGAGCTTCTACTATGTGGTAGGCACTGAATCTACAGAAGTAAGATATATTCCTGCCCTCTCTTTTCTCAAACTACACATAATATGGACCTTGTTAGCCTTTCTAATATGGATTGAAAATCTATGTGTAGGCCGGGCACAGTGGCTCACGCCTGTAATCCCAGCACTTTGGGAGGCCAAGGCAGGGGGATCACGAGGTCAGGAGATTGAGACCATCCTGGCTAACACGGTGAAACCCCGTCTCTACTAAAAAAAATACAAAAAAAATTAGCCGGGCGCTGTGGCAGGCGCCTGTAGTCGCAGCTACTCAGGAGGCTGAGGCAGGAGAATGGCGTGAACACGGGAAGCGGTGCTTGCAGTGAGCCGAGATCGCGCCACTGCATTCCAGCCTGGGCGACAGAGCGAGACTCCATCTCAAAAAAAAAAAAAAAAAAAGAAAGAAGATCTATGTGTAAGTGTAATTCTGTGTTTTTTTTTTTTTGTTTTTTGTTTTGGCAGAGTCTTGCTCTGTTGCCCAGGCTGGAGTACAGTAGCATGATCACAGCTCACTGCAGCCTCAACCTCTTGGGCTCAAGTGATCCTCCTACCTCAGCTTCCCAGGTAGTTGGAACTATAGGCATGTGCCACCATATCTGGCTAATTTTTAATTTTTTGTAGAGATGGGGTCTCACTACCTCATTCGTTATTTCATCAAGTGTTGTTGGGTGCCTGTGAGGTGCCTGGATCCCTCAGGGAACTTACGTTTACTGAGCATTTATTAATGTGACAGGCGCTATGTTAAGAGTTTTGTTTATATTTTCTCATTTCGTCCTATGAGGTATGTACTGTTATCATCACCATTTTACAAATAAGGAAGCTGAGGCACAGAGAGGTGAAGTAACCTGCCCAAGGTCACACAGTTAATAAGGGGCAGAGCTGGGATTTGAGATCCAGAAGTGTGATCCTGAGCATGGGCATTTCCTCTCATAGCACCCTGTTCTTTTCCTTTCTCACACATCTCATAATTAGAATTCTATGTAATAGGGTGTGAGTGAGATTTTGTTCTGTTGTCTTGGAATGGCTGCCATTGCCCAAAGGTGACCCAGAAAGTGCTAAGCACTCTGGTTTTCTAAAGAGAGCTCTTAACCAGCCTTCAGCAATGCAGTGGCAGAACTGGCCTTAATACCACCAACCCTGCCCCTGTCCTGGGTCTGTAAGGAGAAGTCTGGGCTGGAATAAGGGGCTCAGAGTTTTCAGCCTGGAGGAGGTACAGAGTTCCTTGTGAGCATATTCCCAGGAGCAGGACCAGGAACAGGGATTTTCCCTCCTCCAAGCCAAAGGAGAGTTGGGGGTGCTAAGGGGATCACTAATGTCATGTTTACTGGCTAGACATCTGCCTGGGCAGCAGTCCTGCTGTCAGCCCTGTCCCAGGAGAAGAGAAACATTGGGGAGAGAAGGCAGGGCTGAAATACGGTGTGGCCATGGCACAGGCTCCTTCCCACAGCTTGGCGCAGCAGGATGGTTAGATTTCCCATGCGTCAAAAGAATGCTGAGGAAGGTACTGGGCCTGGGCTGACTTGCTGTGCCCCCCTCTGCCCCCCGAAGATAGCCACCCTCTGGATGAGGGTCTCCAAGCAACAAGAGTTTGTGAGGTGGGCTACAAGTGCCAAGGGCTGGGGCCTGGGGAGGAAGAGCTCAAACACCCCTTCCCCTTCCCACCCCTGCCATGGAGGGAACTACGTCCTGATGAGGTGGGTAGAGAGGTGAGAACAGAGACAGAGCAGACCCACCTGGATCTATGCCAAGCCCCAGTGGCAGCAAGTCTTGGCTACTCTGGGAGGGCAGAGGGCTTGGGATCAGATCTGAGATGGAGGTTTAAACTGGTCTTGACTAAACTGAATAGCTGAAAGTGACAGGAAGTAATGGAAACTGTGAGATATTTTAAAGGGGAGGAAAGAGGAGGAGATGATTTGACATAGCAAGTCAAGGATAGTGGAAAAAAATGAAAACTACATTGTGTTTATTCTCTGTGGATTTGAAGCTTCTTGGCAAATTGGTCCATTTATTTAATTGTGTGTGCATTTATGAATCGTCTCTTTTAATCAGACTTTAAGTTCTATGAGAGCAGGACATGTGTGTCTTATTGACTGCTTTACCCACTTTACCTTGTATGGAGTCTGGCAAAATAAATGTTGAAGTGAAAAGTAAAAGACACCACTATAGGCATGGGGAAGCTTAATTGGTTATGAATCCTGGCATTCCAGATGTCTGACTAAACCCCCCCGGTAGATGCTGTGGAATCTTAGATGATAAAGAACTTTTAGGAAGAGGACCTCAGGGCAGGGGTGAAGAACACGTGCACTATAGCTATACAGACCTGGGTTCAAGACACTGCACCCCATACTCTACACTCCTGTCACATAACATAACATTAGAGCTTCACTTTCCTCCTCTGACATGCCTTGATCATGTTTACCCTTCAGGATTCTTGTGGAATTTAAGTGACATTATGCATGTAAAGGCCTCTGGATTAAAGGGAACTCTTGTACACTGTTGGTGAGAATGTAAATTAGTACAGCCATTTTGGAAAGCGGTATGATGGTTCCCGAAAAAATGGAAAATAGAACTACCATATGATCCAGCAATCCCACTTCTGGGTGTACATCCAAATGAATTGAAATCAATACGTTGAAGAGATATCTGCACTCCCACGTGAATTGCAGCATTATTCACAATACCCAAGATATAGAAATAACCTAAGTGACCATCAATAGATGAATGGATAAAAATTTTAGTATATATACACAACAAAATACCAGTCACCCTTAAGATAGAAGAAAATTCTGTTATTTGTGATGACAACATGAATTAACCTGGAGGACATCATGCTAAGTGAAATAAGCCAGGCACAGAAAGACAGATCCTATGTGATCTCACTTAGAATGTGAAATCTAAAAACTTCAAACTCATGGAAGTAGAGAGTAGAATGGTAGTTATAAGAGGCTGATAGGTGGGGGCAGATAGGGAATGGGGAAATGTTGGTCAAGGTGTACGAAGTTTCATTTTTAGACAGGAGGAGTCAGTTCTGGGGATCTGTTGCACAGCATGGTGGCTATAGTTAATAATAATATATTGCATATTTCAAAATTGCTAAAAGATAGATTTTAAATGTTCTCATCACAAAGAAATCGTAAGTATGTGAGTTGATGAGCCTGTTAAATTAGCTTGATTTGATCATTCTACAATGTATACATATATCAAAATATCACATTGTACCCCATAAATATGTACAATATTTGGTAATTTTGAAAATAGATAACGTGGCTCAAACCATAAGAAATTTTTGGAGTAGCCAACTTGAAACTTACAGCTTTAAGGCTAAGAACTTTGAGAGTGTGGGTGTGGGGTGCCCAATTCTATATACGGGAATGATGAGGAGAAGCTAAAGGACTTTTCAAGTGTGTGATGTAGGAGTCAGGTGGAGATTACATATGGGAAAAGGCTTTGCAAAACATGAAGTGAGGAAAAGTGTTCACACACTTATAGCCAGAACACTGCAAGAGTTAATAACGGTCCTATTGCAGGCTCAGGGGCCTATCGTTTATTTATAGAAATGCCTTGGGGAGTTACAGATGGGGAGGGAAAGCAAAGAATGTGTTTCTGTGCATGCGTGTGTGTGTGTGTGTGAGAGAGAGAGCGAGAGAGAGAGAGAGACAGAGAGAGAGAGAGAGAGAGAAATGTACAGGTTTAGCTTTTTCTGAGTTTCTATTTAACACACACCCCCTACCTTCTCCCTTCTCCCTTTTCTACCCCCTTATCTCCAGG
The DNA here is from genome assembly GCF_028858775.2 of Pan troglodytes. NCBI lineage: Eukaryota > Metazoa > Chordata > Mammalia > Primates > Hominidae > Pan > Pan troglodytes. The sequence goes on along the minus strand of NC_072406.2, from coordinate 103,851,559 downwards.
CTGTCTCAGTGTCACCTCCTCCGGCCAGTTCTTTCTGGACACCTTGTCTGTCCTTGAGCTATCATGTAATCCTTCCGGGCATTGCCTCAGCTAGGGAGAGCCCAGTCCTGGCAGAAGCCACCCTGCAAATAATTCACTGTGAAAGCTGGGCTTGTTCTCTTCAAAGGGTAAAGTGGGCTAACGAGAAGGGACGAGAGCGTCCCCTGCCCCACCTCCACTCCCTCACAAGTTCTCTTTGGAAACTACCCTTCCCCTTCCTGGGATGACCTCTGTCCTTAATGAAATGGGAGAAACAGAATGTCAAGACTTGTTTCCTTTCCAAATAAAAGAGGAACGCGCTGAAGTGCATTTTAAATGCTGTCTGGCAAGAGTGGCGAGTTGGGGGAAGGGAGGAGGCTGACTTGCCTTTCTTTGCTAGATATCTGGGCACTTGGCCCACACGCTCTTTCTCCGTGAGATTTGAAGGGCAATGTGTCATTCTGGGAGAAGTCTGCAGTTTCTCCAAATATAAACTTTGCTGTTCTTAGGGTCATCATGTACAAGGGCAGTTGTGTTCATAGAACATATTAGGATTTAGAGGGATAGATATTGAGTAGGAGACCCCAAAGAAGTTTTGGGTCAGATTCCTGCTCTACTCCAGGGCCAGGGCCTATGCCTAGGACAGTGGAAAATAAAAGGAGTGCTTAAAATATTGGGAGCTGTAAGGAGTTGAATGAAAGGAGCACCCTTAAGGGATAGGGTGTCTGGGAACAGCTTCTTAAGTGGCAATATGAAGGATGGGTGGAGTTTGGACAGACACAGAGGAAAAGACGGTGTTTCTGGAAGCCACAGAGCATGAAAAAAGGCAGGAGGTGGCAATGACTATGGTGTGGTGGGAAAGCAGAGAGAAATGTGGTTGGCCACAGTCTGGGGCTGTGATGAGGCTGAATGTAGCCAAATGATGGAGGTTGAGGAAAGTAGTCTTTTTAAAATTTAGGTAAAAGGGAGACAGACTGAAATTTGTCTTTCTCTGGATGCAATGCAATGTGAGCAGAGGATTAAAAAGTGGCCGGACGGCTCAGGGAGAGAGAGAGGTCAGTTGGGGGAGTCATCGTAGTAGCTCAAGTGAGAAGAGATAAAAACCTGGACTGAGGATGGCCAGTGAGCCTGACTGGATTAAGAGGAGCAAGGCAGCCCAGCCCCTCTGAGTGAGCTGCTTTTGTGGCCTTCTAGTACAGAGTGAGAAGAGGTTCTTGGCTGGGCTAGCTTGGCCATAGTTATCTAGGGACTGGAAAGTGGCTTTCTGCTTATGTGAATGACTTGTATGACAGTACTGGATGCAATGCGCTCTTGATGTTTCCTCATCAACTCAAGAGTATAGCGTCTGTGGCTGTTTGTTTCTAATTCTTTCTTTTGTAGTTGGCAGTGATGGCCAAGAATTGGAGGTCAGTGAGCATGCTTTTTGTTTGGCTCAGTGAGTGGGTTTTGATTTTTTATGGGAGATTGTATTCTCAGAATTTCAATTGCTAACTTTTTTTTCATTAGACAGGAGTCATGTATTTACTGACCTTTTTTAAAAGAGCCTGTGAAACAGTGATGATTTCTGAGCAGTCAAAATGGTGATGAAGAATTTGCATTTATTATTGTCATCTTGATGTGCTTATCTCTTTTTAATTTTATTTTATTATTATTATACTTTAAGTTTTAGGGTACATGTGCACAATGTGCAGGTTAGTTACATATGTATGCATGTGCCATGCTGGTGTGCTGCACCCATTAACTCGTCATTTAGCATTAGGTATATCTCCTAATGCTATCCCTCCCCCCTCTCCCCACCCCACAACAGTCCCCAGAGTGTGATGTTCCCCTTTCTGTGTCCATGTGTTCTCATTGTTCAATTCCCACCTATGAGTGAGAATATGCGGTGTTTGGTTTTTTGTGCTTGCAATAGTTTACTGAGAATGATGATTTCCAATTTCATCCATGTCCCTACAAACGACATGAACTCATCATTTTTTATGGCTGCATAGTATTCCATGGTGTATATGTGCTGCATTTTCTTAATCCAGTCTATCGTTGTTGGACATTTGGGTTGGTTCCAAGTCTTTGCTATTGTGAATAGTGGCGCAATAAACATAAGTGTGCATGTATCTTTATAGCAGCATGATTTATAGTCCTTTGGGTATATACCCAGTAATGGGATGGCTGGGTCAAATGGTATTTCTAGTTCTAGATCCCTGAGGAATCGCCACACTGACTTCCACAATGGTTGAACTAGTTTACAGTCCCACCAACAGTGTAAAAGTGTTCCTATTTCTCCACTTGATGTGCTTATCTCATATTGCATGCCTGTATCAAGACATCTCATGTACCCCATAAATATATACATCTACTATGTACCCACAAAAATTAAAAATGAAAAAAATTTTAAAAAGAGAGACAACTTCCTTAAGGACTTCCTAACTCAGATCCTATTTACTACTATTCTGCACACAATTCTAATCAAATTAACTTCTTGTTTTCTAGACCACAGAACAGTGGAGGGTTAGAAAGCATTTATATGTGTCAGGAGTCTCTCTCTCTGTATGTGTGTATGTGTGTTTGGTTATGGTGATGGCAGGCACAGAGGCAACAGTGAAATGGAATAGGTAATGATCACATAGATGGGGCAAGATGAAGCAGCTTTAAAAAGCTCAAGAAGCATAGCATCCTGGGACTATTGATTGAACCCAAATCTGAATAATCCACAAGGGCATTTCTGTGTGGTATAATCACTGAGTTTCACTGTGATAACTTTAAATTATTAAGAGAATGTTAAGTTATTTTGTTACTGAAACACCAGAGGTTTGGTCCAGGTCCTGCTGCTCACCACACAGAAAGCCAATCACTGAGACAACAAGTATTGCCAAGGAAGAAGGCTTTAATTGGGTGCTCCATCGGGGAGATGGGAGCTCAGTCTCAAATCCATCTCCCTGACTGACTAAAACTAAGGGTTTATGTAGCAGGGAAGAAATGTAACAATGTGTAAGAAAACAAGAACTAGGGAGAGGCAAGGAGGCATCTGGTGCCATGCTCTGGTGCATTTCAATTCTTTGATACTTTTTTTGAGAAGCTCTGAAGGAGGAAGGAACTCAGATAAAACAAATACAAGTTTTAAGCTTTAACAGCACAAGGGCCGATTTCTATGTTTATCAAAAAGAACAGTCTATGGGAGTATCGGGTTGGTTTCAATATTCTAGATATTCTGTTTAAGAATAGTGGGAAGGACACAACACTTTTTAGGAAGATTCCATCTTTATGAGGGTTAAGAAACTCAAATACTTTCAAGAGCCAGCAGGTAAAGTACATTAGTGAAGCAAATCAGGTGTATAATAGAAGGGGTGGCATGTCCAAAGACTCGGAAATTCAATTTAAAAAATAGTCAGTGCCAATTGAAACACATATACCAGCTAAGTTCAGTCATCAGGATGCTCCTGTGAGGTTCTTGGTCTAAGTGCTTAAATTTAAGTTTCAATGCTGGAAGATTTTTGGAAAGTCCTTAATGAGGAAGAATTTGCTTCCTAGATGTAAATAGCCTGGCCCTCAATCATAAATATTTGACAGGACCTTGTCTAGCAGAGAAAACATTGACCTTTCTGTTGTCTTTAATGTACTAGGTCACGAAGCAGAAGGATGAACTGAGTCATAAATGAGTCATTTCTCTTTAGGAGTCTCAGACTTAGCAAGGAGATTAACAAAACACATTGAAGAAATTCTTCATCCAATATCCTAAAACTTTTGTCTTCTTGAGAACAAACTAGCCCTTTTGAGACTCAAATGTCTCAAAGGGCAACTGGAAATGCAATCATTCCTTTGTCTAGAGAAATCCTTTCTTCTGAAATCAGTTATTTCTGACTTCATGTCAACTCTGACTGCACTGGGCTACTAGATATTAATGCTTCAAATTATATTTGCTTTGGGCAATCCAGAATTGCAGGAGAATTGAATGTCTCTTAGCAAATCCTTTGCCATATTTGGAGAATAAAAGAAGCCTCTGCCAGTAGAGCCTTCTGTAGCTATGGGCTACATTTATGATTTGTTTTCACTGTCACCAGTCCCAAAGCTGGGCTTCTTATTGGTTTTCCAGTAAGTTTATTTTCACAAGATCAGTATGTGTGTGGTGGGATCTGATAAGACTTTGCTACAGGAAAGAACAACATTCTGAAGTCTGACTTGCTTTTAGAAATCCTTGGTCCTAAGTCAAAGTTGGAGACAGATTTATATTTGGAGCTAAAAAAGACTAAATGAGACTTGGTAAACAAGCAAATGAACATGGAACTGGACCCTCAGGAGAAGAATTGCAGCTTTGATAAATGGCAACCTGATTTGGAAAAGAGATGCCTTTATTAAACAGTCTAGTAGCCAAGTGGCCTGAAATGAAGGGTTTGCAATAGGTTCCCAAGCTGACCACACGAGGCAGGGCTCTGAATTGCAATGGATTCTTTCATTTACCACTAAATTAATTCCTTATCAAAATAGTGCTTGCCTCTGAAAGAAGGTTTTCATACTGAACAGAGAATTTACTTGCAAAAATTTGTCAAATCTATTATACAGTCCTGGAGAATTTGCCCGTTAGGTCAATGGTACTGGTGTTTGAACTAACCTCGCAGTGCCTTAAACTCAGAAGGATTCAGCTTAACTTCGTTCCTTTTTGATCTTGAGATTTGGAGAAGCCACGGCATTGTTGGAATGTGTTCCATGTTTTTAATATAAATGCATGATTTAGTTTCCATCTTCTGATTTATGCTTTGGGGGTAACAGTACAACCTTTTACAAGTAACAGCTGTTAGGATTACAAACAGCTATTTGTCTGTGCTCATTGTGAGTTCACATTAGGAATGAGTTGAAACGGATAAACCCAAGGTATGCAGGTTTGGCAGCATTCTTGTTTGTCATTTATTAATCAAGGGGAGGCTGGTTTCCTGCTGTGGGTTGCAGCCCATTCTCCAACTTCTGTGCGGATGTAGGGGATGGGTGCTGATGATTGAGAAATGCAGATAATCCTTGCTGTGCATCCACTTAACAGTTACAGAGTGCTGAGTGCTGACTGTGTGCCAGGCACTGGCTAGCCCCCAGACATTCACAAGTGAGTACAGAAAGACATAGTTCCTGCCCTCAAGAAGCTCACAGTCTAGTGGGAGAGTCAGACATTAATCAGACACTCTCCTAGTAACTTGAATTATAAGCTGGTGTAGGTGTCACGAAGGAAAAGCCATTGGCGTTAGGAGGGCCCAGAAGGGAAACCTGACCTAGTGTGGGAGTCTCTGAAGGCTGAGATCTGAAGGAGGACACCCACCAGGAGAAACCAGGTAACCAGATGAAGCAGGAAGGGGTGATGCTGGGGATTTTCCAGTTAGAGGGAACAGCATCCACGTAGGAGTACCTGGCTGTGTAGAAAACTCCATCTTGTTTCATGGGAACAGCCTTCTTACCCATGGAAGACACCACAGCTTATAACACCTACCAAACTCCTACCTGTTGTCCAAAGACCATTTCAAAAGTTGACTCCTTTATGAAGCATTCCTCAAACCCCACAGTCAGATGCGATTATTTTCATGCTAGATCTTCTTTTATATACCTGATATAACATTGACAGGACCCTGTGTTTTGAATTTGAGAGGCAGAATAAGCCTATGGAGCTGGGCTCCCTGAGTTCAAATACTGACTCAGCTATTTATTTGCTGTGTGACCTTGGGCACGTTGCTTAACATCTTTTGTATTTCTGTTTTGCCCTTTGTAAAATGAGCATGTTAATGGTACTTTCCTCAGGTTTGCTGGGAGAGTTAATACATACAAAGTCCTTAGTTCAGTGCTTGGCACTTAGTGAAACCTCATTAATGTAACCTGTTGTTATTTAGTTCTGAGAAATGTCTATTTCCTGATTAGTTTTGCCAAGTGCTCAGATCTGGCAAGAGTTTAATGAGGAACTCCACCCATATCTATTAACATCTTGTCTAGTGTACATCCTGGAATATGGGGCTGCTTTCAATCACAGTGCCTCTCAAACTTTATGTGTGCCTGAATAACCTAGGAATCTTGTTAAGATGCAGATTCTGATTCAGCTGGTCTGAGATGGGGCCTGACCTGTATTTCCAATAAGCTCCCAGGCGATGCTCATGCAGCTGGTCTGTGGGGCACACACCGAGTGTCCAAAAATTGGAATAATCCCCGGGGTCATTTCTGCATAGTATAATCACTAAGCTTCAAAGTGAGAACCTGTCTCTGGAGGAAAGACAGGGGCCCATGGGAGGAGGAGGGGACTCGGTCTATAACACCTGCACCCAGGCACTGCACGGCATGATCTGCTTTTCACCTGCAGAAGCTGTTCAGTCAGTGTGAGGTGAATGTCATCAGCTGCCATTGGTGGTCTAGTGTTTGAGGACTTTAGTCAAGATTCTTCAGAGATGACTAGAGAGCAACAGTGAGAGAGGAAATGAGGGAGATTTATTTTAAGGGACTGTAGGGCAGACTGGCATGCTGTAAATTCAGAGAAGAGTTGATATTGAAATCTCTAGTCTGAGATTTGTAGGGCAGGCTGGCAAGCTGGAAACTCAGGCAGAATTTCTCGAGGCAGAATTCCTTCCTTCCCAGAAAGCCATTATTTTAGCTTTTGAGGCCTTCAACTGATGGAATGAGGCCTGCCTACATTATAGAGTACCTTCTGCTTTCCTTAAAGTCAATGTAATTGTAAATGTTAATCACATCTGAAAAATACCATCACAACAACATCTAGACTAGTATTGGATCAAACACTGGGACAGCATAGCCTTGCCAAGATGACACATAAAATTAACCAACACGAGGGCCAAAGAACATGGCCTGTTCCATGGCCTCAGATCATACCTTTCATCCCTTCCATGTCAGGATGTGGATGAACCCCTGGAAAGCCACCTCCCTTCTGGGGCAGATATTCTAAGGGGTTGGCCCCCACCTTGGGATTTGAAGGGTGGCATTAGCATTTGAGAGTTGCATTTGAGGTGGTTTGTGCTCTGTTATGCCCAACTTGGGCCTAATTAATGAACTCCTTTGGCTAAGTTTTTTAGTGAAAAACAAGAAGGTCACTCCAATTCAAACAGCTACCTACCTTGGAGTGCCAAGCACAGGGCTGAAAATTCAGATCCTGTTTACTGGGGGCCACACCACTGGATTGTAAGCAGCAGGCAGTTCTTTCCAAGGGGTCTTGGAGAGCTTCTAAGTCCCCTGCTGTGGTCTTGACTAATTCTGACGACAGAGAAAAGGGGCGAAAAATGCTCTGTGGTCCTCAGGGAAATGTCCAGTGAGCAAACGCCATGCCATGGGAGGGCAGTAACAGGCACATCTGAGACTTCACATTTGTCTTTATTCAGGTGTCCCCGGGCACTTTCCAGTCCATGATTTCATGTCGTTTTCAGTATAGCCTGGTGGGACAGGCAGTGCAAATGGTTAACTTCTGCTTTTTATCCTGATTCGAGGAAATGGTACCATCTTCTGGTGCAATCGCCTCGAGGTGGATGGCAGATAGGCAAGTGCAAGGCTGTGGAACCTGGCCGACTTGAGTTGGAATTCCTGCTTCACCCGTTACTATCTGAGTGGTCCTGGACAAGTTACCAGAACCCTGTGAGCCTCAATTTCTGTGTCTGTAGTAATGACCTTGAATGTTTGAAGTGAGGATTGTATCACATGGCTCAGTGTCTGTCATCCAATAGATGCTTGACAAGTGGGGGTAACTTTTTTTCCTAGGGAAAAATGTATCAAGGGGAAAAACCTGGGGAAGTCCTGAGGATCCCCCTTGAGTATTTTTATCATGACTGCAGTAGACATGCTGTGGGGTGCTGCCTGCCACCCCCCCAGCAGCCCTCTCTGGCCCTGCTGAGGCTCCTGGTTTGTACTGAGTGCCCTATCCTTAATTGCAGCTAGCTGGGTGAAGGAAGCCTGCTTGACCAGGATGGACTTGGATTCCTCTCTTGGGAATTTAGAATGGGGACACTGAGGGACTGAGCCATTGAGCTGTTGGGAACTGAGCTGAAAGGTTGTAAGGTCTTGGGAACTGAGGCAACTGTGATGACGACTGTGCACACTGAGGTAGTGGCAGGGAAGCCCTTAGATGGAGAGAATGGGAGATGTGAGAAGAGGTATAATGAGGAGAGATGGGTCATGCAGGCCTTGGAAGATAGAGCCATCGTTCTTAACAGCTTCCTGGTTCCCATGAGGCCAGGTGGAATCTTTCCTGCCCTTGGATTCCATGGGACCTGTATGATAATGAGTCAGCTGCCTTTTGCCATCTGGCTTGAGTGTGTATCTATTCCTCATTAGGAGAAATGAGGAGCAGAAAGACGAAGAAATGGGGGTTCTGAGAGGCACGATTACTTGATGAGCCTAGACGCCCAGGCCAAGGCTCCTGCTCTTGGCCGCCATGTCTGGCAAGTGCAGTTGTTACAATGGCCATTCTCTCTGGTCTTGGGCTACTAATAGGGAGTCCGTAGAGATAGGTTGGGGAAGGAGGTGTGGCCTAGGAGGGAAGATGTGGTGCTGACCCTGCCTGATATTTTCTCTCACTGACTCCTGCTTTCCCCATGTTCCATGCAGCTGCTCATCCAGGCTCCGCTCAGAGTTATGAAGGTGCTTCTGGTGTCTTCCTCCTTGAATTGGGCACTGGTTTGCGATGGCCCTGCCTATGTTTCTCTGAAGGGGAGAAGTTATTTGATTAGTGGAAATGGATCCCAGGGGATCTGGTTCAACTTGGCTCCCATCCAGTGAATTCATCTGGCTTAGAAGTCAGGTTTCCCTAACCTTTTGGACAAAATCAGGCAGACTAGGGCCTAAGCATAATAAAGAAAAACCTGGGGAGGTCTTGGGCACTCCCCCTTGAGTGTTCCAGAGTAGCTGGTCTGAGCTTAGGGCTCACCGTGGACATCATGGAGCTGGAGTGTTGCAGGGAGCCTGGGTACCACCTTAGACTTGGCTGTCCCGTGGGGTAGAATGTTGAACATCCCACTAGGCTAGAACTGTGCTTCCCAAATTTGAGGGCACTGAGGTGCTGACTACATCAGAACCACAGGGGCATTTGTTAACATACAGATTCATGAATCCCTTTTTCATTCACGATATACAGGATGAGGCCTGGGAAACTCTAGTTTTAACAAGTACCAGGTGATTCTGATAATCAGCCATGATGGAAACTGCCCTCACGTAGGTGGCTCATTAATGTCAGTCTTAGATTCTTTGAAATGGTCCTGCAGCAAACACCATGCATGAAAATTTCTGTAGTCTAATTCTTACCCTCAACATAGATGTTGTTATAGATTGAACTGTGTCCCTCTCAAATTCGAATGCTGAAGTCCTAACCCCCAGTACCTCAAGACTTGATCTTATTTGGAAATAGGCTCATTGCTGATATAATTAGTTAGGATGTATAATTACTAGAGTAGGATGGGCCCCTAATCCAACACGAATCATGTCCTTATAAAAAGGGAAAAATTTGGACACAGAGACAGACACAGACACATATAGAGGGAAGATGATATGAAGAGATACAGGGAAAGTGCCATGTGAATTATGCAGCCACAAGCCAAGGAACATCTGGGACCACCAGAAACTGGAAGAGGCAAGAAAGGATCCTTCTCTTATAGGTTTCAGGTGAACACAGACCTGCCAATACTTTGATTTGAGACTTCTAGCCTCCAGAACTGTTTAACAATAAATTTCCATTGTGCTTGGCCTTCTGGTTTGTAGTAATTTACGATGGCAGTCCCAAGACTCTAATACAGACGCTAATAATTTTTTAGTTTTTTTTACAATATTATTTTATTTTTTTAAGCCGACAAATAATAATTGTACATATTCATGGGGTACATAGTAATGTTTTGATACAAATAATGTATAGTGATCAGATCAGGGTAATAGCATATCCATCACCTCAAACATTTATAATTTTTCTGTATTGGGAACATTTGATATCATTCTAGCTATTTGAAACTCTATGTTATTGTTAACTATAATCATCCTACAATGCTGTGTAGCACACTAGAACTTATTCCTCCTATCTAGCTGTAATATTGTATTCTTTAACAAATCTCTTCCTCTACCATTCCCTCTGCCCTTGAAATTAATTGTTTAGTTTTGAATATCAGCTCTCTGCACATCATTCCCTTGTTCCACTGAGTTGATCTGCCTTACTTCTTGGGTGTGAAATGAAGCTTCCATAAGGCCTGGGTGTAGCCTGTGGGTGTGCCCTCTTTCAGGGGCAGAGAGTGGTGATTCACAAGCAGGAAATCTTCATTCCATGAGGAATGTGACAGTGCCTTATGACGCCAGTGAGATGCCAAAGCCTTAATGTAGAAAAGTCAGGTTGCTTATCCCTTTTATCCCTCCACATAAATCTGACAGACATTTTCAAAGGCCAACCATTTACTAATGTCTGCTGATGCTCTACATTTGGAGTTTGTGACTGTAGGTAGGACGGGAGCTCTTATGTCTAGCGTCCAGGTAAATTTGTAGCACAGGGGTTAAAAACAGGGCTCTGGAGCCGAACTGCTGGTGTTTAGATCCTACTTGCTGTGTAGTTTTGCCAAGTTGCCTGGTCCACAGGTCCTCACACTTGAGTGTGCATCAGAATTCTCTTCAAGGCTTGTTAAAGGCTAGATTGCCCCACTCCCAGAGATTGTGATTCAGTGTGGCTGGGGTGGGGCCTGAGAAATTTCATTTCTAACAAGTTTCCTGATGTTTATGCTGCTGGTCCTAGGACTAACACTTTGAGAGCTGCCAACCTTAGTTTCTCTAAGCCTCTGTTTTTCCATTTGTAAAGTGGGATTTGTGAGGTTGCTAATTTATAGAGTTGTGAGGATAAAGTAAGATGATGAATGTAAAGTGCTTAGCACATTGCTCTGTGTGAAGCTAAATGTTGGTGATCATTGGCTGTCATTAACATAAATTGAAGCCCTCTTCTGTGCTTGACTTGCTAAATCTTGCTAACATTCAAAGGAAATTCTAGATGGAGGGCAGAAAAATGTTACCTCCTTTTTTCAAGGGGTTTTCAGGGAAGTAAATTATCCTTCTGAAATCACGGGACACCTACTGCTATGCTGAGGTTGCATCTCTCATTGGCGCCAGTAGTTGGGCCCTAGAGAATGCCTTTGGAAGAGGTATGTTTAGAAAGAGAGGAGAGGGGTTGGGTCTCACCCTCAGATTCATCAAGCAGAAAGCCCTGACCATCATGCTTAGGAGTTTGTGAACATTCCTGCCCCCTGGACCTACAGTTGGCTGCCTCTGCTGCTCCATGCGGGCGGGGCCCTGCCCATCTAATCAGAAAACATTGCCTGGTCTGCGTCCTTTCCCACACTCCGAGTTAAACACAGTGGTTGTCCTGGTGTTCAAGTGTCAAGTGTTGGAACCCTTCAGAAGCCACCGTACATGTTTGTTCTGCATCTCCTCCAATCTGGGCAGAGCACAGAGATACAGACTGTTAATGGTTTGGCCTTCCTAACTCCATATGACACCCTGGCTCTGAGTCTTCTCATTAGCTCGGTCCTTGGGATTCCAGCTCTGCAAGCAAGACAGTTCATGTCGATAAATAGTGCTTTGTCTCGGAGATTCTGGCCCCATCGGAGGACTGGGGTTGTGCTTGGGAGCTGCTCTCTTGTTGCTAAGATTCTTGGACTTCATCCAAGTTCACAATTCCCAGGATGGTGGAGAATAGTTAATGATTATAAAGCTCTGAAAATGTATATGCTGGTTTCATTCCAATACCACTAAAAGGAAAAAAAACCTTAATTGCCAAGAGGACAGTATTTCTGGTTTTGTTTGATTTTTGTGTAGTTAAACTTTGAAGGCAAAAGTGAAGTCCTTTTTTGCATATGTGTTTTGTTAAAAGCTTCCCCTCTGAATGCAGTAAACTCTTCTTGAGCACTGACTGTGCAAAACAGCCGTGTGTGGGGTGGTAAGAAAAAGGCAAGCTTCTTCTAGTTGGAGGAGGTGAAGTGAGTATGACGTAAGGTGAAGCAAAAGGCTGCTGACTTTGGAGACAGAAGATGTAAAGACATCCTGTTTTCTGTCTTCATGTTTTAAAGTTCTTTGCCCAACACATGAATCATTTCCCTTAAAATACTTGCCTTCCCCTGTTGGAGGGCAACTTGAATCGTTGGCAGCTTCTAACTGTACCTTCCTGAAGCCAAATTGTCTCTGAGTTACCCTCCCTCTTCCATCCTCCTCCCCAAATTCTAGTTTAGCTCCCCAAGCAGACTCACTACTATAAGTTAATGGGAAAACTCATTTGTTTTCTTGCCTGCTTATTTGTGATATTTTTCTATCCAGCAACTTTCCCCTGATTATAGGTTTTAATTGTATACTTATTCACTGTCTCTCCCACTAGAATATATTATTCCTGTGGGTAGGGGCCTTCTCAGATAGTCTGACTTGGCAGTCAAATTGAAAAGGCAAAAATGAAATCAAAGGGCAATTATGTAGCATATTAGTCACCAAATCCAAGTATACTACAATTTAGGATTACACTTGGAAGTCTGAACAGTTTGTTTAGTACCAATAAAAGTAGGGCCTGCTTTATAGTTCTACACTGTGGGAAGTAAACTCATAACTTACCACTCTCCCCCTATTTTATTAGATAATGCTAGTTAGAAATTGGTTTTTTAAAAAATCGGGCTTTACAAAGCTGAACACAGTCTTTCTCATACAATCCATCAACCGTGCTCCCTGGTATGTGTCCAAATGAGTTGAAAACATTTTTCCTACATAAAATCTGCACACAAATGTTCATAGCAGCTTAATGCATTATTGCCAAAAACTGGAAGCAACTAAGATGTCCTTTAATAGGTGAATGGGTAAATAAACTTGTAAGTTCAGACAAAGAAATATTGCACAGAAAGAACCATCAAGCCACAAAATGACATGGGAGAAGCTTAACTGCATATTGCTAAGGAAAGAAGCCAGTCTAAAGAGGCTATGTGCTGTATGATTCCAACTATATGACATTCTGGGAAAGGCAAAACTGTAAAGAAAGTAAGATGCATGGTTGTGAAGAGTTAGCAGGGAGGTGGGGATGAATAGGCAGAGCACAGAAGGTGTTCAGGGCAGTGAAACTATTCTTTATTATGTTATGGTGATGGTGAATACATGACACCATGGGTTTGGCAAAACCCACAGAACTATACAACACAAAGAGTAAACTTGATAGTAAACTGCAGGCTTTAACAAATAGTAATGTATCAATATTGATCGATCAGTTGTAAGAAATGTACCACACCAATGCAAGATGTTAATAATAGAGGAAACTGGCCAGATGGTGTGGCTCACGCCTATAATCCCAGCACTTTGGGAGGCCGAGGTGGGCGAATCACTTGAAGTCAGGAGTTCGAGACCAGCCTGACCACCATGGTGAAACCCTGTCTCCGCTAAAAATACAAAAATTATCTGGGCGTGGTGGTGGATGCCTGTAATCCCAGCTACTCTGGAGGCTAAGGTGGGAGAATTGCTTGAATCTGGGAAGCGGAGGTTGCAGTGAGCTGAGATCTGCCACTGCACTCCAGCCTGGGTAACAGAGTGAGACTCTGTCTCAAACAAACAAACAAACAAAAATAGGGGAAACTGTATGTAGCTGAGGTGGGGTGGGTAGTGGGGGGCAGGAGGTGGTATATGAGAATGTTCTGTACTTTCTGTTCACTTTTTCTGTAAATCCAAAACTTCTCTGAGAAATAGTCTATTAAGTAAGAAACCCAGCTTAATTCATTTATTCACTTATTCATTTTTTATTTTCAAGAAACATTTATTGAGCACCTAAAAGGTGTCAGTCATGCTGGTCACTACACAGCCCACACACTTGAGGTCACCTATGGCATTTAGAGGGTGTACCAATGTTGTTTTTTTAAAGAAACTCAGTTCTCCACAAGGTTGAAATGGATAATGGCAAACATCAATGAACACCCAGAGGGGACTGTGGAAGAGGTCTCAGCCTTTGAGGATAAAGCCAAAGGCCATGAGACCTTTCCATAATCCATTCCTAATGATATTCAGAGCTCAGAAGCTTTTGCACATGGAAATATAAAGGGAGGAGGACTCTGCTACTGTTAGACACAATAATTATATCCAGGGAGAAACTGGGAGCAGAACTCAGGCTTAAGAAGCAATACATTTATGGCTTTTTCTAAATGAAAGTAACACAGCTCAAACACCCTGACCCTATTCTTCAGGTAAAGGAGAAATCCAACGTCAGCCACTAGTGGGGCTTCTTCCCTCTCTTGCATTGGAGTGTACCAGATTCCTGGTTCTGGGAAAATGTGGGAGGCACCCAAGCTATAGCTCATGGTAACTCCATTGTTGCCTTGCTCCTTTTGCTTCCCTGATGGTGTCTGGTGCTGTGATCTTCCACCATCTGCCCAACACAACTTATTGGAAGAGTATTGTACTAGTCTTGCTCTCCCTTGCAGATTTTAAGCCTATTGACCACAGGCTCAGCCACAGGGACCATTTCCATGGCTCAAGGCCATTGTGCTTAGTCTCGGCCATCTGGCAGTCACCTCATACCCAAAATCCGGGCTCTGTGGGACACTGCATGGGAACAGGGTATAGGACCCTGCCTCTCAGCTACCCTTGCTCCTCTATCCACCATTCTCTCCCTCCAGAAACTCTCCTTTACTTTCCTTAGCTACTTCCATTCCATCTTGTATCAGCCCAGTAGGGCTAGCTTTGGAAAACAAAAGCCCCTAAGCTCTCCATTGGTGCAAGAGAACCTCAGATTTCCTGGAGTAAAGGAATATAGGAGGAAGCAATAGGGGAAAAGAAAATGCCTTTCTTTCTTTCCTGAAAATCCTCCCCAAATACATTCCCCAGTGGGGTTATCCAGCCACACTGTAATTGCTAGTGGTGAGAAACTTAGCTGTCTTTATTTTAAAAACAATACCAATTTTCATGAAACACATATCAGTTCATGTCAGACTTCAGGCTCTGGGCCCTGGGCCTTCAGAGTATCAGGCATCCAGACAGTGGAGTCTTATGGACCTGGGGATGGTTCCAAAGTCAGCACAAAAGATTAAAAGCTTATGCAGTCAAAATTCCCCATGACTCTGCATTGGAAAGTGACCCTTTGCAGTATTTCACTCAGGCCGTCACAGAGATCTTATTTTTCAGCATTCAAACATTTCACTGTCTTTGGATGAGCACAAGATGAATTGATTGGCTTGCATTTAGAAGTCACGATGAATGAAAGATACCTTTGAACACAACAGTCACCTTTAATGTCATGTGAAGCTCTCACTAAGAGATCCCCAGGGGACCTGGCCCGTCTCCCTTCTCATATTTACTCAGGGGCATGCGTTCATAATGGAGTATAATGTTTGGTGGAGTCAAAGCATCGTTTTAAAGTCTCTCTTCTTCCCTCTCTTTTCTCTGTCTCCAGCTCCACTCCCCCAGGTGCATACAGTTTGCTTGGAATAGGAAGGAACTCCACTGTGCTATAAACACCTGCCTGCTCTGTGCCAAGCCCTGGGGGCGTCGAACAAGTCCTGCTCTGTCAGTATCAATTCCTGTCCTCTCCGACCTTTCTGTCGGCACTTTCTCTGGGCTCTCATCTCTGATTGTCCTTGGTGGCTCTTGCTGTTTTTTTGATTCCTAAAGTTGACTATATACCTTTCACTGTAGAACGTGTTTATTGATCAGTTAGGCCTTGGGGTAATCTGGCTTTGGCCCAGGCTCTGTTGAGAGCCATGCTATTTTAGAATTGATGATGATAGCCACAGACTCCCCTGCTCTGCTGTGATGCTGCAGGAGATCTTCCTTCCCAGTGTCCTGGGCCTGTTCTTACTGGCCTTTTTAGAAACTAAGTCTTTTCTCTGTATTTCCATAAGTTCCTGCCTCAGGACAAGTGTTTCTCTGCTAAGCACAATTTTGGACATCCTTTCTCAGTAATCTTCCTGGAGCTATAATAAACCAAGTTGTCTGATGCTCATTGATTTATCTAAGCTGGGAGAAGTAGGGGAATAAGGCTTTGCCTTAAGACAGCATTTGAATATTGACCCTGCCTCTAGTTGTGTCACCCAGCACAAATTCTTTAGCCTCTCTGAGAATCTCCAGAGACTCCACTGTAAAATGGAATTGCATTACCTACCTTGGAGGTTATTACAGGGAATAGAGTTAGACAAAAGGGCCGGGCAGGCACAGATCTTCAACACCTGTTAGCTGTTAACTATTACCTCATTCCGTGGGGGCAGGGGTGGGTTAGGTGAAATGTGGGACAGCTGCTTCTACTCAGAATGTTTGTAGCCATTGCTTCTCTTCCTTTGTATGGCTAGTCTGGTTTTGTTTTAGACCAAGGCAAAGTGCAGCGGTGGAGGCACACCTGGGCTCAGGTTCCCATTCTGCCACTCAGTTGATGCCACCCTTGGGTAAGTCTCTGGTCTCTCTCAGCTGCAGTTTTCTTATTTATAAAACGAGGGTAATATTTTCCAACCCCCTGATTATTGGAAGAGTAGGAGATAAGGTATGTAAAGTGGGCAGTTCAGTGCCTGCCTTGAAAATCACCACCTGATACTGGGTGTGCCCTCTCCTCTCAGATCATAAGTTCTTTGTGGGAAGGAACATGTCGGTGTCACTCCTGGCTCAGTGACTGGCATGACGAGAGGCCTCAGCAGCTAGCAACGGATCAAACAAATAACTTGTCTCTCCCTAGTTCTCAGAAGACCCTGTTTGAAGGCTGTAACATTAAAGTCCCGTAGCAATTTAAAAGATAAACAAACCCGAAATAGGCTCCTACGGCATTAAATAGGGCAACTTTCAAATGGGTCATGATGGAAAAAACAAAAATTTCAACTGTGTTATGTAAAAGGCTCACAGGACTTGGTTCACATAAGAAAAAAGCTCTGGAAAATTGTACTTGGGATTTCAAACCGAAGGCAAATACATCTGTGGTGAAAAAATATTACACATGATTTGCTAAAATTTTTTAGACAAAAACCAGCGTTTTAAATAAAAACACTATGATCATAGCATCCCTGTAACTGTTATTCTGGGACATAGTTTCCCCTTTTCCAAAGTTTGAGGTCTGGGCTAGATCTAGGGGCCTTGCAGGCTTTGACAAGATGTTTGGATTTTTCCCAAAACACAGAGAGAAGCCACTGGAGTTTTAAGCAGGAGTAGGCCGTGATTGATTTATGTTTTTAAAAGCCTGGACTTTTTCTCATTTCACCCTGCTACCCGATGACCGTTCTCCATCCTGCCTCCATTCTGCCTTCTGCACTATATGCCCCGTCGGTTTCTCTTTCCACACCATTTCTTCCCCAACCCAAGTCACTCGGGCCCACGGCAATGGCTTCTTCCTCTTTGCTCACAGCATTTGCTGGGATCTCATGCACACTCGGCCCCATGACATTGCATGCTATTATTAGCTTCTGCATATGTTAGTTAATGAATTAATTCAGCAAGCATGTATTGAACAGCTGCTGCATGTCAGGCACTGTGCTAAGGGCAAGGGATAGATGCAATTAGGACACGTTCCCTGCTCCCAAGTAGCCTGGAGTCTGGGAGCAGGGACAGCTATGTAAACAGTGATAAGCGTGGCAAGGTTTTTATGGGATCTGAGATAAGAGACCTCTAACCAAAGGGGGAGACAGAGAGGGTAGGGTGGGGAGGGTTAGGGGAGACTTCCGGATGAAAAAAGGTTGGGACTGAATCTTCAAGGCTGACTAGGAGTGGCAGGGAGGGGTGGGCGCAGAGGGGTCAGGTTGAGCAAAGGCATGAGGCAGAAACAGGTGAGGAATTGCAAGCAGTTCATTGTTGATGCGGCATTTAATGAAAGGCTGAGAAGCATAGGAGATACGACTGGAAAGCAAGGGAGAACAATGCAACACAAAACAAACACAACCCAACACCCAGGATGTCGCTGTTCAGATCCAAGGAATTCTGGATCTGAACTAGGGAAAAGCCCCAGCGTGGGATATAGGAGGCCAGAGCTGTTAGTCATTTATTTATTCATTGAAGTACCATCCTGGGGATACTGCAGTGAGCAAAACTGGAGGGGTCTCTGCCCTCAAGGAGCCTGAGGAAGCCCTTGGGAAAGAGCCCAGACCTAGCCTCAGGGCTTAGGAAGCCTCCCTGGAGGTGGTGTCCTCTGGTCAGTTCTGACAGTGGGCTTCATGGAGTTGAAGGGGTAGGGAGTGAGAAAGCCACCATGCAAAAGAGGTCATGGTGGCCCACCTTTCCCTTGACCCACCCCCAGCCTTCCAGGCCCAAGAAAGCAAGCCACAGATGTGGGCTGGAGAGGGGGGATGGAAAGGAGGCCAGAGAGAGGCCTACAGAGCCCTCCTTCCTGACTGTTTTGCTGCCTCCCCAGTCATCTCCTGGAACATGGGCCTGTTTTGTAAACATAGCAAGTCAGCCCAAATATGTGGGGTTTGGCTTTGGCTTGGCCAACCCAGCTCACTAAGCAAATAGCGAGGGATTCTTTCCCCCATTTCTTCCTAAACTAAATCTTCTCTGGGTGCATAATTTACAGAACGCCAGCAAACTGCAGTTTGGCATCCTTCCCAAGGAAGAAAAACATCTCCTCAGATTTTCCACATGCCCTCCCCATCCTGCGGGTCCAGTGCCAAGACTTGGCTGGGGATAAGGCTGCTGCTGCTCCGGGGAAGGGCGGCCATGGCGGAATGTGCCACCACCCCAGGGGAGAAGCATGGGCCAGAATTTCAGGAGATAGTGGGAGAGTGGGAAATAGGTGTGTAGTTGGTTGGGGGCAGGAACCTATGCAGACAGCAGCACTGCTAGGAACCATGCTGGCACCAGCAGACCCTGGAACAGCTCATTAATGTTGACAAAGCACCTTCTCATCTCATTTGATCTCCCAACAAATGCATGAGACAGGTAGAGCACATGTGATTACCCTTCCCATATAACCAATGAGTTAACAACTTGAAATTGGCTTGACCCAAGTTAGAATTCCATCTCTGCCATTATGTGACCTTGGGCAAGGCGTGAAATCTCTTGCAGCCCCCTCTCTCTATTAGGGATAATAATAGTACTTTCCCCAGGGTTGTGTTGAGGGTTAAATGAGATACTGTGAGCGAGGAGCCCGCTCCATGCCTGGCCCTAGCAGGTGCTGCCCTGGTTCTATTGTAATGGCTGGACAGGTTACCTGACTCCTCTGGGTACTGCTGGAACTGTGACCCAAGTGTTTTGACTTTCAGCACAGCCTTTTATATTGCCTCAGTCACCCCCATGTCCACCAGGCCACTCCTTACTCTGTCCCTTGTCCCTCTCACCTCCTCACTTCCCCCTCCTTCCTTCTCCCCCACACTCCCCCAGCAGAAGATATTGCAAGCTTTGAGGTTGCCCATGTGCTTTCAGCTCAGAGATCTATGCTGACAGCTGAGGGGTCTGTAAGTCCACCAGGGCAGTCCTTAAGTTGCCCTACTCTGTGGCAACAAGTGACCCTAGAAACTGCATAATGGGTGAAACTTAAGCTTCAGAACATGAGCCCCAGTTCACAGTCTGCCTGTTTCCTCTTATAGTCAAGGGCGAGCATCCAAATGCCCCTTCATTTATCATTGTCATTGCCACTCTGAAAGGTCAGAGCGCATTCCTCTCATTGCCTCCAGACACTTGGCTCTGGGCTGTGATTAGACTTGGAGGCTGAGCCTTGCATGCAGTCGGCACTTATGAATGTTTGTAGAGGAGGAGTCAGGTCCTGCCCTTGCCAGGGCCTGGAGGGTCTATGTTATGACAGCGTATGGAAAAACAGCATTTTCTCATCTTGGTCAGCTCAGTGGCTCCTTTGTCATAGACCCAGATTGTTTCCCTAATGAAAACTCAACAACTTTTATAACTGTTTCCTCTGCCCTCTTCCCTTAGAATTCTCAGGCTCATTGTTGCTTCCTTAAGGGCCTGTCTAACCATCCCATTGAAAGTGACTCCTCTTGCCCCACCCAAGGCACTATCTCATCATTTTTTTTTCATGCTACTTCTTACTGTCTGAAGTTATTTCTTTGCTTATTGTCTTTGTGACTACAAAGCAGACACCATGAGAGCAGGACGTTTCTTGTCGTGGTCACTGGTATCCCAGTGCCTGGCATGCATATAGCTGGAACACAGTAATTATTAATTTATGGATAAGTGAAGCAACCTGAAGACCATGGAGGTTCAAAGTCTTCATTTTGCAGACAAGGGAGCTCAGACCCAGAAAGCTTAAGAAACCTAGTGTCAATTCTCTTGTGCAGAGCCCTCTGCCATGAGCTCTTTCTCCAGGATATTCTTCCTCAATTCTGAAGGGCCTCTGGAACCAACATGTAATGGTCTGCTTTTCTATTCATGAAGGAGGACGATTTTGTGTCTCTGAAGAGTTACAGTGCAAAAATGTATCTGACAGGCACCCTAATAAGCCAATGGACAGTTTGCTCATTGGGGCTGAAAATGGAAAACACACAGATGTACATAAAACACGCTGAAAAGAATTTAACATGGACCCACTTGTGGGTAAGGATTGATTGCATAATGTGATGTCATCCTGTTGGATGTCAGCTAGCCAGGGAAACCCATAACTGGGTCATGACTATTGGTGTCGGGGGAGATGTTTCCCCTCTAGATTCTGGGGGAAGAATAAGAGGGCCGTGATGAGTCATAGGGAGCAGTGGGCTGGGAGGCTTCTTCATAGAGTAATTTGAGGATTAACTATGAAGAGATGCATAAAGGGTTCAGCACGGTACCTGCCCAGTAAGGGGTAGTTCTGTTTTCATCCCTAAAGATGGATGATTCTGGCTGAGGACTTATTTGCTTCTCTGTTTCACTGACTCCCACTAGTTTTCTCATATTTATCTCATGGGAGATGACAGGAGATGACTCATACCAAGTAGCAAAAAGAGCCAGCATGCTGGCTCCGGTAAAACGTTGTGTGGGGCAGTAAGGAGCTAATAATAATAATTATTATAACAGCTACTGCTTCACTTAATTTACACTTTTTATGTCCCAGCCAATGGGCTAAAAGCTTAGGTGTGTTACCTCAGTCATTTGTATGAGGTTGGAACTATTTTTGTCTTGCTTAACAGATAAGAAACAACCATTCAATCCTATGAGAAAGGAACTATTTTTACTCCTGTTTTACAAAGGAAAAAACGAAACTTGGAGTGGTCAAGTGGCTTGCCCAAGGTTACTTAGCCGGTAAGGGGCACAGCCAGAATTCCAGCTGTGGCATGTGATCTGACTCCAGAGCTCAGGTGTGAAAATACTTCCTGTACTGCCTCTCAGGAGGCTGGACGTGAGGGCTAAATAAATTAGAGGTGGTGGAGTTTTGGTGACTGTCAGTCTCGTGTTGTCTCTAGCCCCTTTGTTTTGTTAACCAGATATAGACAACACATGTCTAGTAAGAATATTGTCACAGACGAAAGAGAATGGGTTTTACAAGAAGACACCTGGGGCAGCATAAATGATTGCCATAGCCATGACAATCCAATGAAGTGAATTTCCAAGCAATAAGTGTTCTGTGCTCATACCACCTTGCACCTGAAAAGCATGCATTGCATTATTTGTATTCAATTAAATAAAAAAATATAAAAAATATACTGGCTCAGTGCCTGGCAAAAAGTAGGCACTTAATTGTAAGATACTCTCATCTGTACCTTTATTTCCCTAATGCCTAACACAGTGCTTGGCACGTAGTAGGTGCTTAATACATATAGTTTTTTTTTTTACTAGTAGCACTTAGTACTTAATAAAAATGACTATCAATGTTCCATGCTAAACATTTCAAGACAGTATCACTTCTGCCCCTTACACTCATTCAATGAAGTTGTGGTTAATAACCCCATTTAGCAATATGATTTCCTTTAACGGAAGGAAAAACAGGCATATGGAGGTTAAATACTTAGGATACCGAGCTGTCAAGCTGGTAAGTGGCAGAGCCAGGGGTTTAAGTGAATGGGTTATCAGAATCTCCTCTGATGGTTCCCATAGTGACCAGAGGAGATGAGTGTCTGTCATTCTCTAGGTTATCTGTGGGCCATAGCTTGAAGCTTACTATTTCTTAGATTCTTATTTCTTAAAAAAAAATTGTGCCACCTTAGCTTTCTACTATATCTATGGTTAATTCAATCTAAATTAATGTTTGAAGCCATTGACAAGTTTCATTACTTAAATCATGCTCTCCCCCAATCTTTGTGTTATCTTGATGCTTCAGAAAGATGCACCATGTTTGTCCTGTGGCTTCCCATTCTCCTGGCAGACCACCAGAGACATGCGCATTCTAGGTTGAACATGGGGCTGGGGGAACCTGGGAAGCTTCCTTAAACTAGAATTTAACTGGCTGGCAGAGGGAAAACTGGGACCTGGATCTTACAGCTCTTCTTCCATGCATTCCCCGCTCCTTACCCCAAATCTGTTCACACTTTATCCCTTGGTAATGGTAGAGCAGAGTGGTGGCTCAGTACAGAGCTTGGAATATATGAGGTTGTCAGTGGCAAATAAATGAATGAATAACTGAGTGGATGGATGAAGTCTGGTCAGTGACGGGCATCAGCATCCCCTTGGAAAGGCCAATGGCCTGAGAGAAGCCAAGGTGGGGCTTTTTATTGTGAAGGGCTACCTGGAGGAGGAGGCTACAGCCACCAAGGACACCTTAACCTTACCACCTCCACTTCTAGGTTTTAAGCTATTATTGATGCTGCTGTGATCACTAAATGTCAGTCAGTGAGGGAGCATCTTGTGCCACTAGAACTGGGCACTCATAATCAATTGGGAAGGTAATTTAGAGGGCCCTGGAGATTTTCTAGTCTATTCTTCCCATTTTATAGATTAGGAAATTGAGGCATAGAGAGGGAAAATGAATGACCCAAGGCCACATGGCTTGGTGGAATGTTCATTGCATATTCAATAGCCATTTCTTGCTCCTTATTCCTTCCCAGCAGAACCCCAGTTTTGATTGATATTGGGCATCCATGGTTTGATGGAAGACCTTACCCCTCTCTGTCCCTAGAGAATAAATCTTGGTTAGTTTGAGCCAATCATAATCATTTTATCCTCTTTGCCAGTGACTGGTTTGGGATGAGCATGTGGTTGAATTCTAACCAATGAAACATGAAGTGGGGTACTTTGGGGAAAGTTTTCCTCCATCTTAAAGAGCAGTGACAGTAAGGGCTGCACAATCTTGGTCTCTATGGTTTTAGAGTTTGCTGGATGAGGACAGGGTGCTTGATGTACTTGCAACCAAAAGAGTCACACCGAGGACAAATGCCGACACACTGTGGTTGGCCAACTTGCATGAAGAAAAGAACCTGAATCCATGGTGGTGTCACTGAGCCACTGAATTAACTAGCTCTGGAAATGTTCTACCTCTGGACTTCTTATCAAATGAGACAGCAGAATGTCTTTATTGTTTAAAATAGTTGACTTGAGCTTTCTATGATCAGTCACCCAATGCATCCTTATTGATACATATCACCAGGTAGGATCAGATTCCCAAATCAGTGTTTAGATGGCCCTTTGAAGTGGCTGGAGTGATCTCTGAGACCACCAGGAAGCAATAGAGGAAGTAAAGAAGTGTTTGGGATTATCCACTGGGTTGCGTCTCGATTGCTCCTGTAGAATATTAGAGGCTCCCAGGAAGATCCCACAGACTAGCCTTGGATTTGGACATAAACTTTGTAATCAGTAGAATTAGAATTGGCTTCTATATTTTAATGTTAAATATGATTTTTGCTTATTTATTTACTTATTTATTTTTGAGATAGCCCATGGAGCAGGAAACACAAAACAATGATTTTTACCCTCAAGGCTTTATTTTGTCACATAACACTAGTTGTGGCAGTTCCATGAAGACATTAAGGACTCGGACTCCTTACACATTATTTCCATGGTGTAGCCCTCACCCTCATGTCCAAGATGGCTGCTAGAGATCCACCATCACATCTATGTCCCAGACAGCCAAATAGGAAAGGTGGGAAGAATGTTACCCCTCCTTTGTTTAAAGGTTGCAATAAGATTATATTGTTTTCTGAACTGCTCCTCCTCATTTCTTCTCCCCTCTTTTCTTTCTCCCTCATCCCCAAATGCCAACACAGGGGCTCAAAGAAGAGCCTCCTACATTTCAGGTTAGTCTTTTGATATGTAAGTGCTCAATAAATGTTTGTTTCTGATGATGAGGGGAACAAATGACTCCCTTTGCATTCCAGGTTCTGGGGCAGGGCTGACGCTCCCCAGTGCCTTGCAGAGCCGGGCAGGAAATGATAGAATGGACATAACAGTTTGGTATAAGAAAAATGAGAAGTGGGCTAGGCGTGGTGGCTCCCTTCTATAATCCCAGAACTCTGGGAGGCTGAGGTGGGTGGATCACCTGAGGAGTTTGAGACCAGCCTGGCCAACATGGTGAAAGCCCATCTCTACTAAGAATACAAAAATTAGCTGGTCGTGGTGGCATGCGCCTGTAGTCCCAGCCACTTGGGAGGCTGAGGCAGGAGAAATGATTGAATCTGGGAAGGGGAGGCTGCAGTGAGCAGAGATCGCACCACTGCACTCCAGCCTGGGCAACAAGAGCGAGACTCCACCTCAAAAAAGAAAAAAAAAGAAAGAGAGAAAAATGAGGAGTGGTAGCAACCTTCCTGAAAGGAGGTACTGTTATTCAGCTGCTGCCAATTGTTGTCAAGAGGGAATACAAGTTCCATGGTATCAACTCTTCCATTATTCAACAGAAGCTGAAAATCTATATTTTAATGTAAAATATGATTTTTACTTGTTTATTTTTGAGGTAGGGTCTGGCTCTGTCACCCAGAATGGAATGCAGTGGCATGATCTTGGCTCACTGCAGCCTCTGCCTCCTGAGCTCAAGCAATCCTCCTCCTTCAGCCTCCCAAGTAGCTGGGACTACAGGTTCGTGCCACCACACTTGGCTAATTCCTAAATTTTTTGTAGAGATGAGGTCTCACTATATTGTCCAGGCTAGTCTCAAACTTCTGGACTCAAGTGATCCTCCTGCCTCAGCCGCCCAAAGTGCTGGGATTACAGGTGTGAGCCACTGCACCCAGCCTAAGTATAATTTTTAAATATTAGACCAACACTGCGTGTTTTTTGGGTTGGGAGTAAATCTTGAGGTCAAATGTTGTATTTGATTAGTTCAGCAGAATCTGGAATATAATGAATACTCAATGTTTATTGAATGAATACATTAAAGCTTTCCAGTTGCTTTTCTTCTCCCAGAAGATTGAATGAAACATGTGGAGCAACTGATAAAAGACAAAGGCACTCATGTCTTTGTTATATATTTGTTAGTTGTTCTAGTGTTGTTTTATTTCTCTCTCTCAAACTAGAGGCTAAGCACTCAAAGACAGAGATCTTATTATCCATCACACCAACCTCTTCCTTTTTAAGGAGAGTTCCCCAAAGTTCCATATTAGGCTTCCTCTTTTTTTTTTTTTTTTTTTGAGATGGACTCTTGCTCTGTTGCCCAGGCTGGAGTGCAATGGCGCTATCTCGCCTCACTGCAAATATATACGTGTATATATATACGTGTATATATATATATATATATATATTTCAAGAGAGAAACTCCTAAACCTTAGACCAACATTTTAAAAGAGTGGTTCAAGGACCGTTTACATCAGAATTACACAGGAAGCCTGCTAAAATAACCTCCATCTCCTGGGTTCAAGCGATTCTCCTGTCTCAGTATCCCGAGTAGCTGGGATTACAGGCACCCACCACCATGCCTAGCTAATTTTTGTATTTTTAGTAGAGACGGGATTTCGCCATGTGGCCAGGCTGGTCTTGAACTCCTGACCTCAGGTGATCTGCCCGCCTCGGCCTCCCAGAGTACTGGGATTACAGGCGTGAGCCACCGCGCCCGGCTTGAGGCTTCCTCTTATATCTCATTGGATAGAACAGTTATATTGTTGGAAACCTGGGACATTTAGTCTTTTATTGAGTTACAGTTGTTCAGCTAAAAGCTGGAGTTCTTTTACGAATGAAGGAGGAAAGGATATTGGAAAGCAGCTAGTAGTCTCTTTCACATGACCCTGAAAAGAAAACTATGGGATGCTGCAGTCAACAGTCACTGAATTCCATGCTATGGTAAATAACGTGAATTGTAAGGTGTCAATGCTAGAAGTGGTCGCTCATTTTACAGGTAGGACATTTGAGGAGCAGAGTAGTGAAGGGATTTATCCATGGTAACATGATAAGAGAAGCTGTCCTTCTAACTCTATCTTGTGCTTGATGTCTCACCAACTCTTGTTAATGTCTAAATCATAGCATTTAGCCCTCATTGATTCCTTCCTGCCATTGTGAGGCACCCAGGCCCTCTTACCTTCCCACCACCTTCTAAACTTGGCACCATCTCACCCTTTGCCCCGATCAACTCTTCACTAATGACTTTCTCTGTCCCTCCAGCCCAAAGTTAGCTCATCATTTTCATCATAAGGGGCAACTAGTATTGATTGGTAGAGGCTTCCAGGGATGATCTCTCATGGATAATTCTGAGGGCTCAGTGAAAAAGAGTACTGAGATTGATTAATGAGGTTTGCTGTGGTTGTTCAAGAAATGGTGCCTCTTGGGGCAAGAGTTCATCTGAGCCCTGGCTTCTTTCCTTTAGGGGCTATGAAAAAGCCCCTTTCATGGGCTTACCCTACAAGGTATCTGGCATTCACATAGAACAGCCCTGTTCCTATAAGCTAGGTGAACCTCCAGCCACACTGCAGCCATCGGGGAGTGGGCAGTGGTGTGACTTATCACATATCAGAAGCTCAAGGCCATCTATCACCAGGGCAGGCCTATCTGATCCTGTCTTGCATCAGACAGATAGCTCTTACAAACCTGAACATGTAAAAATAGACAGGATTAGGCTGTGACCAGTGCCCTGGAGTTACTGAGGCAGCCTCATAGTGAGATTGTAATGACAGCTCTCTCACAGGCCAGATGCTAAATATATCTTCCCCACAGTTACAAGGATGGTGCCAGGGAGCACACCAGCCACATGATCCTTCCTGGTCACGAG
This sequence comes from Pan troglodytes, assembly GCF_028858775.2. NCBI lineage: Eukaryota > Metazoa > Chordata > Mammalia > Primates > Hominidae > Pan > Pan troglodytes. Next base: position 103,824,597 of record NC_072406.2, on the reverse strand, counting down.
GGGAGAGATCCTGAGGACTTTGCTCTCAGAGTCTATTCCTGAATCAGGCTCAAGCCCAGAACAAGAATAGATTCTCCATGTCCTCGCCAACTGTCCTACCTGTGGTCTCCAGATGGGATACCATGTGTCACACCCTGACAAGCATGTAGGCAGCTGTGGAGGAGATGGCAGGACTCTTGGGCATGTCTTGAGAGAAGTCTTTGGGTCAGGAGGGCACATCTTCTACCTGCCTCATGGACCGTAGGAAAAGGAGGGAGCCTTGGGTTGGTGGTATTGGAGGGGAAAGGGCTCTGAGAGTACCCCATCTCCCCCTGCAAATCCACAGAAGCAGCCAATCTGATTCACTCCAAAGTGAATCCATGTTGATGACTTAGATTTGGTCATATGTGCCCCTTCCTTCCCTAACACTTCATTTCTTGAATAGCATACAGCTATTTGCCAGCTTAGCTAAAATTGTAACTACACAGGTATTGCAATAATGCATTTTTATTGTAAAAACCTTCAAGCAGCACTTTGGGAGGCCGAGGTGGGCAGATCACCTGAGGTCAGGAGTTCGAGACCAGCCTGGCTAACATGGTGAAACCCCGTTTCTACTAAAAATTAGCCCAGTGTGGTAGCACACGCCTGTAATCCCTGCTACTCGGGAGGCTGAGGCAGGAGAATCGCTTGAACCTGGGAGGCGGAGGTTGCAGTGAGCTGAGATCATACCATTACACTCCAGCTTGGGCAACAAGAGTGAAACTGTGTCTCAAAAAAAAAAACAAACCCTAAAAAATAAAAAACAAAACCTTCAAACAGTACAGAAGAAAGTAGAGGAAAATTAAAAACCCCCCTTTCTATTATTCTCTCTCCAATTCTAAGAAGTAACCTGTGATCATACATACTTTATTTTATTTTATTTCATCATGTTGGCCAGGCTGGTCTCAAACTCCTAACCTCAAGTGATCTGCCTGCCTTGGCCTCCCAAAGTGCAGGGATTACAGGCATAAGCCACTGCAACTGGCTGGTCATACGTACTTTCTCTGCACACATCATAGAATACATTGCAAAACACACACACACACACACACATACACAAATGAAAGTATGGTATAGAACAGTGTAGTGTAACATAGTATACAAGTTTACAGGTAATCATTCTAAGATTGCCTGGGTTCAAAGAGCTATACATCTTTGGTCAAATTACTTTGTTTCCTTGTGCCTTGGATTCCTCCTCTGTAAAATAAGGATAATGTTAGACTCTACCTTACAGGGTTATTATGAGGATTTGATGTTGAGACTTTAAACACAGTGACTAACACAGAGGAGGGGCTTGAGTCTAATTATTACATATGCAAATAATAAGGCCATGTTGGTTATCTATTGTTGCAAACAAATTACACCAACACGTAATGGCTTAACAGCAAAATTTTATTATCTTGCAGTTTCTGTGGATCAGGAATTTAGGAGCAGCTTAGCTGGGTGGTTGTAACTCAGAGTCTCTCATAGGGTTGGATGTTGGCAGGGGCTGCAGTCATATGAAGGCTCGACTGGGGATGTGTAGAATCTTCTTCCAAGATGGCTCACTCAAATCTGTTAGCAGGAAGCTTCAGCTTCTTGTTGCATGGATATCTCTGTTGGCCACTGAAATGTCCTTATAATGTGGCAACCAACTTCCCACAGAGTAAGCAATCTAAGATAAAGTGAATGAGGAGGAAGCCACAATGTCTTTTATGACTTTGTCTCTGAAGTTGCATACTGCTGCTACTACTTCATTCTATTCATTACAAGTGAATCACTAATTTTCAAGGGGAGATGGATTGAAGAGTTGTATGAAAGAATTTATGGACATATTTTACAACCACCACAAAGGTTATCTCAGACATACATTCTATTGTGTTCTATGTGTTGCTTTGCGGTTTGCTTTTTGTGCATATAAAGCTGCATCATTCTGTCTGACTGCCATATGGTATATTTCATTGTGAAGATATACCATAGTTTCTTCAACCATTTTCTGTTTGATGGGTATTTGGGTTTTACTTTTCTTTCTTTGAAGAAAGCAAGGGTCTAAGTAAGGGCCTAAGTGATCATCTAAGAAAAGGGTCACTGCTTAGAGGCTCACAGTCCGAAGAAAAACTTCTAAGTCTCTAATTCCAAGAAGTTGGTAGTGGTATTAGGGAGCAAAGAGACATTTAGATTTCAGGTGACGAGGTAGGTCAGAAGACCAGGACACATACAGACATGAAACCATTCACAGGAAAACATTAATATACAATACTGTCATCACCGATTCCAGAGAAGCTGTTGTTGCCTCTGGCCCTGGTTTTATGCTCCGCCTGAGTGAGGCATGCCTGGGAACCCAAGGAATGTCTTCAGCCTGATGTGCAGCTGGGATGGCCAAAAGTTTACAACATTAGACATCAAGCTTCAGTGAGGTCTCCTAATGCTGGTTTGAATCTTTCTTATTGAGACAGACAGTTTTAGTTAGCTACCTTTCATCCTTCCCTTCTCATCACATACCCCAGCCTCTTCTAATTACCCTGATTTTGTTTAGGATGGCAGTGGCCTGTCCTCTGAGGTTGAATTGTGATTAGTCAAAGTCAATGACTGTAATTCCACTCACCAGATATTTACATTTCCAGCCTCCCTCATAGCTTGGGGTGGTTCATGTAAATGTTTTGGGCAAGGCAGTCTAAGCAGAAGTCTGCCAAAGGACTTCTTGGAAAGCCTTTGCTTTCTGCATAAAATAATCAGATATGACTGGCACTCCTCTACCCTCTCATTTTGCCTTAAATGTAGATATACTATCTAGAGCTGTGGTCACCATCTTGAGACATGCAATTAAAAAAAAACTGAAAAGCCACCATGCTGAAGATTTGGGGTGGAAAGAAGGAAACACATAGGAACTTTCAGCTGCTGTAATAGCTATGGACTCTATACTCACGGACTTTTTGTTATGGAGAAAAATAACTCTACTTTTTAAAAAGGCACTGCTTGCTGGTTTTTCTGTAACTTGTAGCTGAGAGCATTCCTGATACATTTCCTGCTTCTTTTTAAGCTCTACAAGTGCAGATACTCTGTCTAATATGCATCCCATTGAATACCCAGTGCCAAGAAGTATGCCTGAACACAGACGATGCCTGATGAATGAATAAACTGAACTAATGAGTATCTTCTTAGGTACTAGGAGCTTCTCTATAAGAACATTGGCCTTTTGGAGAATCCTTTCTCCTGATCCCCAGACAATTTTCTTTTTCGATTCAGCAGAGGTGGTGCTTCCCTGAATCTGCAGACAGGTTTACAATACCTAGGCCATGGCAGAAATGTCTCTGCTATATAATATCCTTTAACTCAGTCACGGTTTCATCACTGGGAAACATAAACCAACAAATTACTCTATAAAAGCTAAGAAAAAATTTCTCTTCATCCTTTTCTAACTAAGCATGCTTGGATAGGGTTACAGTGAACTGGTCTTATATCAAATTCTGCTCAAAAGCAAACAGTGTTCTAGTAGAGGGAGACCAGGGAAAGCCTCACACTTGATAATAGCCAATGCAGGGAATGTTGGCTGGTACATTATCCAGGCGGAAGAATAATATCTCCTGGAAAGTGAAGTGGGTCTTTATGGAAGTGAAGAGAAAATATTTTAAGAGTCTCACTATTGATGTAAGAAGAGATTGAGTTTAAAAAAATATGAAAAGCATCATGAGTTTGTTGAATGTAATTGGACTCTTGTAGACAATTCTAGAACCAACTTCATGCCATGTATGGATGCAAAACAAGGGCTGAATTAACCCATAATCATCAGGCTTTTGACAAATATAAGTGGGGCTGGTAGCATCTTAATTTTCTGGTGTGTTATAGTAGAAAGAAGGTATTTTGGAATTCCTAGTTGGAATGCAATTTCCAGTTCTTACTAACTGTGTCACTCTGAGCCAATTACTTTCTCTGAGCTTTAGTGTCCCTCTTTGTAATACTACCTACCTGACAGGGTTGTTATGAAGATTTAAATAAAATCATACAGGCAAAATGTCAGGCATATAATGTTGCTTCTACTACTATCACTACCTCTGCTACCGCTACAAACACCACCACTACCACCACCACCACTACTACCCCTATTACTACTTCCACTGTTCCACCACCACTACTGCTACTGATACTACTACTACCACTACTACTATGATTTGTAATGCAAGAGACAAAGCAGGCTTCCCATCACTGTTAGCACTCTTCTGTGGTATTTTAAATATGGAAGACAAACCTTCTTTTCAATGAACTAGGAGGAAATAAAACCATAGACTCAAATTCCTTTTCCCTCTTGAAAACAAATCACCTTCCTTTGGGTTTTGGAAGGAACATCTGGCAGGTAAATTGGTCTTACTGCTTTAGGCCAGACAGGAGAAATGTTGTCTGCATCCCCACTGCCTGGTTCTGTAACTGTGTTTGGGATCTGAGGTCCTTGCAGGAGGCATGCAACATACCTATGCACTGTTCACTTTGCAGGACTATGAATTTCAGTTTGTCTTCTAGGAAAAATTTATGGTTTCCTCCCTAGTTCCCCCTCTCCTCTGAGTTCCTGAATGAAGACATTGCTTCCTTTACCACCTGCAGATGCTGTAGGGTACCATTTAAAGTCTGCTCACATGGTGGATGTGAGGTCAGCAGCATGACCAACGTGAAATGCTGTCTTTTGGCTCCCCTCTTCCCCAGCCAGAGGGGGCTTTCTTCACTGATGAGTAAAGTGATGATAAAAACAGTGCTTCTAATTGCTTTTTTTTTTGAGACAGAGTCTCTCTCTGTTGCCCAGGCTGGAGTGCAGTGGCATGATCTTGGCTCACTGCAACCTCTGCCTCCTGGGTTCAAAAGATTCTCCTGGTGGCTCAAGCCTGTAATCCCAACACTTTGGGAGGCCGAGGTGGGCAGATCACGAGGTCAGGAGATCAAGACCATCCTGGCCAACGTGGTGAAACCCTGCCTTTACTAAAACCACAAAAATTAGCTGGGCGTGGTGGCGCATGCCTGTAATCCCAGCTACTCGGGAGGCTGAGGTAGGAGAATCATTTGAACCAGGGAGTCGGAGGTTGCAGTGAGCGGAGATCGTGCCACTGCACTCCAACCTGGAGATAGAACGAGACTCTGTCTCAAAAAAAAAAAAATATTCTCCTGCCTCAGCCACCCGAGTAGCTGGGACTACAGGCACCTGCCACCACGCCTGGCTAATTTTTGTATTTTTAGTAGAGACTGGGTTTCACCATGTTAGCCAGGCTGGAGTGCTTCTAATTGTTAAGGAATGTTGCTATACCTTCCTTTTTCAAAAACATGTTTTCCTTTTGAAAATTATATTGCACTGTCATAATTAAAAATATAGATAAACAAAATGAGGAAAATATAACTACCTATAATCAACAGTGTGTCATCAGTATTAACAAACAATATGGATGCTTTCAGCCCCTTTCCTATAAATATTTATATACTTTATTCTCAAACTGGAATGTGATCACAATCCATAATACAGTCTTCAGCATATTTTCATTAATTGGTGAGAAATCACCAATCGCTTTCCACATCTTTCAATACTCATTCAGCAGCATTTTTAATAGCTCATAGAATTCTATGTTATGGGACATCATCATTTACTAGTTTATTTACCCAGTTTCCTGTTGTTGGACATTTGGGTTGTTTAGACTTTTTCCACCATTGCTAATAATGCTGTGGCGATTAACAGCCTTTGCACTCCTCCATGATTTTTTCCCCCCAGGGCTTATCAGATGATTCTCTGGAAAGGGTGTACATATTTTAAAGGTTAAAAAAACTCATGTCACTAAATGGCCTTCCCAGAAAGACTCTGTCAGTTTGCAGTATATGTGACAGCACCTCATACTTTTTAAGGTGCTGCTTCAGTGGCTTCTCAGCACAGCCCTGTGTGATAAGCAAGGCAGATATGATGACTCATCTTTTGGAAACTGAAAAAACTCAAGTGCAAAGAGATACCTTCAGGGAACTTAACAAAGTGAGTTGCCATAGAGAGACATTGAATGTGATAAAACAATTAAATGCTGGGAGACAGTTAACAAAACAAAAAGCTATGGTAGCTGCTCTGAAGCTCCTGAGAGAAATTAGGTCTCAGGGACAATTGTCTGTTATGTGTTTGGCAATCAAATCATGTCATCAGCATGCAGGAGAAAGCATACCTTTCTGTTTTCTGTCTTGAGAGCAAGCACTTGGGGAGGCAGGAGTCCAGCTCATCCAAGATTCCAGAATGGATAAGTGATTTAGCCAAGGCCACTCAGAGAGTTAGTGGCCGACTCAGAATGGAAAGCCAGGTCTCCTGACTCCCAGACCAGTGCTCTCTGACAAACAATGTGCCTCTCCAAGATACCTGGGCTCTGGCCATTGACCAAGTCACTCAAACTTCTGTAGTTGTCTAGACTAGAGCAATGATCTGGGGATCTTATTAAAATGTAGATTCTGATCCAGTCTGTCTGGAGTGGGGCCCGAGGTTCTGCCTTTCTAGCAAGTTCCCAGGTGATTCCTATGGTCCAAACCACTCTTAGAGTAGCAAGAAGCTAGAGATGGCTCAGGTTAAAGACAAGGCAAGTGACCTAGATAAAGACATGACTTATTGGCAAATAATACAGCATTTTAAATGCTGATGATGGAAAGGGTGTTCTTGGTTGTTAAGAGCCTTAAAATAAAGGTCTTGTCCCTCTTCTGCCAGAAACACCCTGACATGAGACCAAATCAACAGGCCAAAGGAAAGCCTAGGGCCATGGTGGCAGAGGGCGTTTCAGATACACCCACCAACAGCACAATTGGCCCCTTCATTGTGAGGAAGAAGCCGCAGCAAGGCAGCCAGAATAAAAGCCACTTTGTTTAACATTCCAAAGGCGTTCCCAGTGTCCCCGAGTCCTCATTAATTACCTGGAGAATTACCAAGGGGTTCTTGGACAGGATGAGAGCCTCCTTCCACTGCAACTCACCAACCCTCATGACACTTGGATGACGAAAAACAGCACTTGATGAGGTGAGAAGAGGAATGGAGCCAGGACACAGAAGCAGAAGGGCATTGACCTGTGAGATTTCCAATGCACAGACATGGCTTGCTCTTTCTCAAGCAGAGGCAAAGGATGTCGGTGCTATTGACAGTCCTGGGCATGAATCTTTCGGACTGCAAATGGTAAAGATTTTCAACACTTGGGGAGTAGGCCAGGGAGGGACGTTTGGTGCCATGGAGGAGTGATGGGACTGGGCCCAGGCAGGGCTCAGCCTTGGGCCAGGGAAGGAGCATTGTGCGTACTCACTTGTTTCTTCGGATTTGGAACCAGGAAATGCTGGCATTAAAGCTAGAACAACAGAATCACAGGAAAAGATCTTAGAGGTTACAGAATCCTGACATTTTAAAACCAAGCTCCCTGGAGCTCTACAGAGTCTATGTGAAGGTGTTTTAGGGACTGCTGTTTAGTGTGAGGTCTATGAGGATGTGGGGCTGCCCTTCCATTCTGGAATCCCTTTGTATCTGTCTTATACATTGGGACTCTGAATGTGATTTATTTCTGTAAAGGGTCTTGCACTTAAAAATTACTGTTTTGGCCCGGTACAGTGGCTCATGCCTGTAATCCCAGCACATTCGGAGGCTGAAGCAGGAGGATCATTTGATCCTGGGAGTTTGAGACCAGCCTGGGCAGTATAGTGAGACTACATGTCTACCAAAAATTAAAAAAAAAATTAGCCAAGCATGGTGGTGCGTGGCAGTAGTCCCAGCTGCTCAGGAGGCTGAGTGGGAGAATCGCTTGAGCCTGGGAAGCAGAGGTTGCAGTGAGCTAGGATCATGCCTCTGCACGCTAGCCCGGGTGACGGAGTGAAACACTGTCTCAAAAAAAAAAATTGCTGTTCTTTTCGGACCTGTTTATTTTATAGCTCAGAAAAGAAAGATGGCTTTTTAAAGACTTACAGCTCATTCGTGACATAACACTGTGCGTTCTCCCCAACAGGGTGTGGTGATACCAAGGTACTCTAGGTTAAACAAGACCCTAAACACCATGTTAGATTCTTTCCCCTTAGAGCAGACTACTTGTTTTGCTTCATTTTTGCAGTTTCAACCCCTCCAAAACTCAAGCTAATGCCCAGATTTCCAATATTCCAGTGACACCGTGGTCTAGAAAGAGGACTGGCCTCAGGTCTGGTAGCGGGATTTGCCTGTGTGGTGTGATATGTGTGGGCCTCAGCCAGCCCCCAGTAAATTCTCATCTAACAGGAATTCCCACTATGGGTTAGGCCAGCAGTTTTCAAATGAACTCAGGTGCCAGTGCAGCTGAGGAAAGAATTCTTGAGTGCTTAATTCCATCACACAAATGAGAAGCAACTTACCAAGTATGAAAGCTAATTGTATGATAAGCACACAGTAGAACATTTTAAATCACACATACTGTGTTAGTTGCTAAGACCAGTTGCACATATTTTGGTTCTCTGTATCCTTTGATAAGATATGGTCACATAATATGTTTTAGCCAAAGAAACCTAAGCAGAAGCTTTCAAAGTCAGTGTATGATCATCTTCATCTCCTTCCCTATGGTGCAGTGTTCGTGAAAGTCCACGATGAGGTGGAGTCTCTGTTCACTGGAGTCCCAGGGTTGCTATGAGGTGTACAACCCTTCTGCCAACCCACATCAAACATACAGTGTGGACAAGAAATACATTTTTGTTTGTTTAAGTAATATTTTGGAGTTTTGTTACCACAGCAAAACCCAGCCTATCCTAACTGATACAGACATTTATCAAAAATAAACCAATGAGCTGTTAAATGGGACATTACGGATTTTGTCTTAACTCTTTTCTTTTCTTTTCCCTTTCTTTCTTTCTTTCTTTCTTTCTTTCTTTCTTTCTTTCCTTCTTTCTTTCTCTTTCTTTCTTTCTTTCTTTCTTTCTTTCTGTCTCTCTCTCTCTTTCTTTCTTTTTTTCTTTCCTTCTTTCTTTCTCTTTCTTTCTTTCTTTCTCTCTGAGACAGAGTCTTGCTCTGTCACATAGGCTGGAGTGCAGTGGCATGATCTCAGGTCACTACAACCTCTGCCTCCTGGGTTAAAGCAATTCTCCTGCCTCAGCCTCCCAAGTAGCTGGGACTACAGGCCTGCACCACCACAGTCAGCTAATTTTTGTATTTTTAGTAGAGACAGGGTTTCACCATGTTGGCTGGTCTCGAACTCCTGACCTCAAGTGATCCGCCCACCTTGCTTCCCAAAGTGCTATATTATTCATCTCTAAGTTTGAAGGCTTGTACCAAAGAGCTATGTGATTGGAGAATTTAAAACTGTATAGGAAAAAATATATATATTAAATGGACAATGATTGTAGACGAACTGATGAAAGCTTATAATCTTACATGCATTAAAATAGACCACAAAGATGGTGCAACATATCATGACAAAATCAATATTTGATGCATGATAAATTAGTATCAGTGGAGTCTGAACCATTAATTTCTATTTATCATCTTTATCCAAAAGGACCTTTTGGGGATTATTCTCCTTCCCATGCTAAGAGGCTTCTTTTTTCTGAGTCTGGTCATCTATTTCAGACTCCATGTCTTTCTCATTCAATGACAAGAGGTGGCAGGCATCCATCTCGATTAGTCCTCGCTGGTACCAGAGAACTAAAATAATTTGGATTTTTGAGATTGAAATTATTTTGTGCAACCCATATTTAATTTTTCTCTCATACTGTCTTGTAGCTATACAACCCTAGCTCTTTTCATGCTAATGTCACACTTGCTTTTTATCTGGCTTTCAGCTAACTCATTGCCAATTCTAGTTCCATTTTCACACATTTGCATGGCTCTAAATAATTGAATCAGCCTCTAAGTCTTAATTCTAAATTTCCGAGAGAGACAGAAAGAGAATCAGATTGGCCCAGCTTGGGTCAGGTGTTTACAACTATAATTGATTATAGTCGGGGAGGATCACATGGCACATAAAGAGCAGGATGAAGGACATTAGGACTCTTAGGCACAAAGGAACTTGTATACTTAGCAGGAAATGTTTGTGGTTTCCAAAAAAAAATTTACATAAGCAAAAGACATATTCTTGAATTCCATGTGTGGATTGGAAGATGCTATTGTTTCATTTGTTACTTGCTTATTCTGTTGACTTTTAGCAGTCACTAGTGGAAAACAGCCATGCATGCCAAAAATATAAGAAAAATTCATTGGAGAACTTTAAGTAAAATGTTATCCACCAACTAATTTTTGCATAAAAAAAGATTTTTAAAAAGTATTTTTGTGGCCTAACACTTTGGGTTGGCCTGTAGAATATCATGAAGTACTGAGTTAGATAAAGAAGGAAGAGCATTATCTTCATAAGCCCCAAGTGATCATGAGTGTAGGGATAAAGCTGAGGTTCTGATCCTTTGTTATTCATTAGAATCATCAGGGGAACTGAAAACAAGATAATATCTTCACATACTCACCAGAATGGCTTAACAATAAAATTGATGATAGCAAATGCTGGTGAAGATGTGGAATAACTGGAACTCTCACACAATTCTAGTATAGGGGGTATAATTGGTACAATCACTTTAGGTAACTGTTTCACAATATCTGTTAAAAAAGAATGTAGGCATATGCAGTCACCTGAAATTCCATTCCCAAGTGTTTATTCAAAAGAAATGCATATAAGATGTTCATCAAAATATATCTACTGGAATATATACCATTTGTAATAGCCCCAAGCTGGAAACTACCCAAATGTCCATCAACAATAGAGTAGATACACAAATTGTAGTCACACAATGGAATATTATACTGCAATAAGAGTGAAAAAACTATGACCACACCAAACAGTGTGGATGAATCTCACAGACATAATTTTTGGCAAAAGAAATCAGATGTAAAATAGGACATTTTGTATATTCTATTTATATAAGGTACAAAAATAGACAAAAGTAATCTATATATTGGAAATCAGGGTAATGATTATCTTTCGTGTGAGTTTTAGGTTCTGGAGATCTTTTGTTTCTTGATCTGGGTTCATGAGTATGGAAATTCATTAATGTGTACATTTATAATTCACTTTTCTGTATATATGTTATGTTTTATCTTAGTCTGGGCTGCTCTAACAAACTACTTTAGACAGGGTAGTTTTTAAACAAGAGAAATTTATTTCTCACAGTTCTGGGGAGTGAGAAGTCTAAGATCAGGGTGCCGGCAGATTCAGTATTGGTGAGGGACTGTTCCTCATGAATGCCTTTTCTTCACGGGGAGAAAGGGCAAACAGCTCACTCAGGCCTATTTTATAGGGTTACTGTCTTAGTCCATGTACTGTTGCCTAAGGCTGGGTAATTTGTAAAGAAGTTTATTTGGCTCACAGTTCTACAGGCTGTACAAGAAGCACGGCACCAGCATCTGCATCTCGTAAGGCCTTAAGTTGCTTCCGTTCATGGGGGAAGGCGAAGGGGAGCCAGTGTGTGCAGAGATCACATGGTGAGAGAGGAAGCAAGAGAGAGGGGGAGGGGCCAGGCTTTTTTTAACCATCAGCTCTTGTGGGACCTAATAGAGTGAGAATTCACTCATTACCATAAGGATGGCACTAAGCCATTCATGAGGGATCCAACCCCATGACCTAAACACCTCCCATTAGGCCCCACCTCCAACACTGGTGATCAAGTTTCAACATTTGGTTTTGGGGGACAAACATCCAAACTATAGCAGTCATTAATCCCATTCATGAGCCCTCATGATATAATCACCTTCTAAAGGCCCCACCTCTTAATACTATCACATTAGTGATTATGTTTCAACATATTAATTTTATGGGGACACATTCAGACCATAGCATACTTTGATAAAAATCTTTTTAAAAATTAGTGATGTCTGGACGCCACTCTAGACAAATTGAATCCTCTGTGGGGATGTGAAGCCCACATATAATACTTTACAAAGCCCCCCAGGCAATCTTCATATACAGCAAGAGGTGAGAACTGCTGGTCTAGTGGAAGGAGCCTAGGAACAGGGAAACCTGGATTTAGATTCTGGCTCTGTTGCCAAATTGTGGAGTGGCCACAGGCAAATCACCTCCTGCTCTGGGCCTTGGTTACTAGGGGATTTAGCAGATGACTGATTCCTACCAGTCCTATAAGACATTACCATGACTCTGTTAGTCAAACAGATTAGTTGACATTAATAGGTTCTGAGGGGATATGATGGTTCAATTTTGTGTGTCAGTTTCACTGGGCTAAGGGATGCCTAGATAGTGAGTAAGATATTATTTCTAGGTGTGTCAAATGCTATTCTCTTCCAGAAAAGAATAGCATTTGAACTGGTAAATTGAGCAAAGTAAATGGCTCTCACCAATGTGGGTGTGGGGCAGGAGAATAGGGTCTGGAGGCAGGGAACCTAAGGCTGTTTCACATTGACTTCCTAGAACTAAATTGAAAGGAAAACCCTAACTTTCCACGCCTAAATAACAAAAGAACCAGAAATTACTTCCTTTGACTTTTTCTTGTGGCAGGTGGCAGATGGGAGATTGGCTGTCCACAACAAATCATACTAAGTGGGGGTTAAGTCTTTGTTTGCAACTTTGTAACTTCACTCCAGCCTCTGAATGGTTGCTGTCCACAACCAATCAGACTGATGGCGGGCTACCACTTCATTACATGAGGTGAGCATGAAGTGGCCAATGGGAAACTTCTAGGGGGTATTTGAACCCACGAAGATTCTGTATCTGGGCCCTTGAGCTGCTGCTCGGGTCCGCTCCCACACTGTGGAGTGTACTTTCGTTTTCAATAAATCCCTGCTTTCATTCTTGTATTGCTTCATTTATTCTTTGCTTTGCTGAGCTTTTTGTCCAATTCTTTGTTCAAAACACCAAGAACCTAAACAACTTGCAGTCACAACCCTCTATTGGTGACAAGTGGGCATCATCCAATCCACTGAGGGCTTGAATAGAACAAAAAGGTGGAAGAAGGGCAAATTTGCTTTCCCTTCTTCCACTGAGATGTACATTTCTCCTGCCCTTGGACATTATAGCTCCTGGGTCTCTGCTTTCAGACTGATACTAGGATTTACACTCTCCCTGACTCCATCCCCTCAATTCTCAGGTCTTTGGATTCAAACAGAATTACAGTATTGACTTTCCTAGTTCTTCAGCTTGCCGATGGCAGATGGTGGGACTTCACGGCCTCCATAATCGTGAGCCAATACCTAAAACAAATCTCTAAAATATTAAATACATCTATATATATTTTACTGGTTCCACTTATCTAAGAACCTTGAATGGGGGGATATGATGAAAAAACAGATTTGATGTGAAGGTGTGTGTCAGGATTATGCTCTTGCTGTTTACTGGCCCAGCAACACAATGGCATGTCTAGGCTGGGTGGTGTCAGAATGAGGGATGTACAGAGGATATGGGAACCTATCTTAGTTTCATTCACAATTTTTCCTGGAGGTGGAGCCAAGTGGAAATTAAATTCACTTTTTTTCAGTTCGACTTCATTATCCCTTTGGAACAGGCTATGAATAACCCAGGAAATTAAGTTGGAAAAAAATCAGAGCTTGATGGAATACTATAGATTATTTGGTTCAGGAGTTCACAACCATTTTAATGAGATCTCCCCCACTTTTCTCAAATTAAATTTATGCAGAATCAAATTTATACCCAAATAACAAAGACGAATGGATTCCCAGGAAGTTAGAATTTTCATTTTTTAGTGAAAAATATTTCTTGAGGAATCTCTAGTATCATAGAACAACTTATATGGTACAACTTTCCAATTTCATAATTGGGCAATTGAAGTTCAAAGAGGAGAAATGATTTGCCTCAGTCACGTATTAACTAGTGATAGAGACAGAAACAAACCTTAATGTTCTGACTCAGCGATTCTTTTACTCATTCAGCAAGCATCTGCTGAGCCTCTACAAGTTCCTAGAACTGTGCCAGGTTTGGGGGATCTGATGGTGAACAAGCTACAGTGAGTCCTGCATCTGTACCTTGTGACTGGGGTCTAAACTGATGTTTGTCACCTTCATCTCTCATTATCCCATGGGCAGAGTCTGGCTCTCCATAGTAACCCTTGGAATGGCATCTATGGCACTTGGTACAGTGGGACTCTATAGAGACTCTCTTCTCTGAAGATGGGATGGGGATAATTCAAGAAAAGCTTGGCTGCAGGCGGTGTTGATGTGTGGGAATGGCACCATTCCAGGTTGTCCATCACTGAAGGGTGTTACACAGGCTGGGCACCAATACCAAGAAATGGTTGAGCTGTACAGAGAGCTCCGAGTGACCACAGCAGGGCAGCACTCTCAGATCCAGGGTCATAGTATTTGGTTCTCCTGTGCTCAGTGGACGCTTCCAAAGTATGACACTGTGAGTCGTGTGGTGTAGCATAGCAGGTAATGGCGCTGTCTTTGGAGTTACTTGGTTTGCAGCCTGGATCTCCATTTTTTGGCTTTTTAGTCTTAGGACATGTATGTCGCCTCTCTGAATCTCATCTGTAAAATGATGACAATGGTTTTTGCCTCGTGGGGTTATTGTGAGGCCTAAATAAAATAAGCCATTCCTGGGACACAGAAAGTTAGCTATTCATTCAATAAATCTTTATTGTGGGCCTACTATGTGCCAGGTCCTGAGGATCTCATGATGAACAAAGTCTCTGCCTTCATGGGGCTTACATTTTAGTAAAGAGGAAACACAACAAACAAACAAATCATAACAATAATAGCTAACATGTATTAAACATTTTCTATGTGCCAGTCACTGCTCTAAGTATTTTCATGAATTATTCTATTTTTGTCCTCACAAAAATCCCTTGAGCTACATAAAATTATTACCTGCTTACAAATATGAAGCGGAAGCTCAGGGAGTTAGTAATTTGTCCCAGATCACACAGCTAGAAAGTGTTGAAGCCAGGCCTTGGATCCCAACAGACAATTAGACATCAAAGCTTGCTCTTAAGTGTTAGGAAGAAAATAAAGCCAGGAAAGAGGAAAGGCTGAGGGGTGTACCCATAGCGGGTAAGGGAGGCTAGGGAAGGACTCTGAGATGGTGACATGAAGCTGGGAAGGTCATAGTCGGCAGAGGGACGGGCTGATGCAGAGAATCCGAGGCAGGAATGAGCTAGACTTGTGTGGAGCTGCAGGAAGGTCAGTCTAGCTGGGTGCGGTGGTTCACGCCTGTAATCTCAGCTACTCAAGAGGCTGAGGCAGGAGGATCACTTAAGCCCAAGAGTTTGAGACCAGCTTGGGCAACACAGCAAGACCCTGTCTCAAAACAAACAAACAAACAAACACACACACAAAAAGAAGGCCAGTCTAGTCAGACTAGTGACCAAGGGGAGAAGGGTGTGAGAGGTTGAAGAGTTGTTAATATTGATTATTTTAACTGCTAGTAGTTTACAGCCACTATAATTATAGGTCTTGCTTCTCCCTTTAGCCTGTGAGGCAGGAACCTATTTGTGTGTGCCCACAGGGCCCAGCTCTATGCTGTGGTCATAGCAGGTATTTAATATCTTTTTGTTGTTGTTGGGAAAAACATGGGCCATGCTGAAAGCAAGAGAAGGCTTTGCATCTTGACCCTGTCACCGGCTAGCATGCATGGGCAGCTCACTTTCTCTCTCTGAATCTGCTTCCTTATTTGTCCAATGAAAAAGGTCACGTTTCCCTTTATAGAATTTTGTCAGAATTAAGAGAGATAATGTGTATATAAAATAGCCACCGCATTGTAGACGATCAATAATGATTACTTCTTAACCCTTCTCCTTCTCCTAATGCTGTGATCTCTTATCCTTAGAACCACCCACCAATCACTCCCAAGACATTTCTCTTTTAATTCCATGAATGGCTTGAAAAACTGGACCATCCTGACTCCCCAGATGATGTCTATGGACAAAAGTGTCCTCTCCCTTCATTGTCTGGGTTCCGTGGAAGCTTGGCGTCAACACGCCCTTAGCCAGTCCTTGCTCCAGGTATCCTTTGCAGGGACCACCTTGACAGCAAGCTAAGATTTCAGAACTGTGCATTGCTTCAAAGATCTCACTCTCAGCCCACAGATGCCAGCCAACTCAGCCCCAGGAAGGAACTGGGGGGACCTCTCACTAAGAGGAGAGCCAGGCTGCAGCCCTCCCCTGCTGGCTGGGAGCCCACCAAGGTGGGCAGTATAATTTAGCTTCCCCTCCCAACTGGCTCCTTATAAGAGACCTTGTGTTCCCTCTGCTAGACATAGGATTCTGATGTTAGCTCTGGGTCAGTTCTTTGATGATAACATTACCCAGGACACCCTCAAATGGGAGGCTACCTCTTTCACCATTGGTCAGTCACACTTCCAGTCACTAAAGGAAAGTAGGCCTTTTCCTTCTTTAGTCTGTGACCTAAGAGCTAAGACATGGCTCCTTGTTCCTCCATCCCCCTTAAACTAGTTTTGCAGTGACTCTTCTAAAGCATATGACCCAGAGCTAAATTTTACAACCCTGTGAGGAATTTCAGGGTATATGTGATGTGCAGAAAGGCAATTTGCAGGCATGCGCCAAAGTCTAGCTTGGCCCAGCTGTATGCATTCTACTCATTTCCCAGTCTGGCCAGCGAGTTTGCTCAGCTCCAGCTTTTGGTGAAACTGAGTCTTCTCTGGCTGGAGCTCAAGTTCAGGTCTTCCACAGTCACTAAGCGCTATTGGTTCCTTCTCCTGGATTCTGTACTCACTCACTTGGGAATCTGTAATATTTCCTCCACCAAGGCCACCTTAAGCCAGGGGAATATTTTACTGATGTTGAGTATCTCCCCTTCTCACTCAACTTAAAATAGTTATCTTTTCTACAGGCAGGTACCCACTTACTCCCAGACATACTTTTTTCTTTTACTTCTTCATTCAAAGAGGAATTTATGTTTATAAAACAATTGTATATTAAGATTATTGTTAGTCTCAGCAAAAACAGGAAAAATCCGCAGTGTTAATTGAACCTGACTACTTACCACGTCATATAGCAGTTGCTGTATAAATACAGCAGTTGCTGTATTTATGGAATTGAATTAATTTTTTGACGAATATATCAGGTTACATACTTTTCAGAAATCCAGCCCAATCCTTAGTGTGCATGTCTCAGCTAAGATGCTTTCAGCTTTATCACTTGCAAGTACTTCTGTCTTTTTTGAGAGAAGGTTTTTTCTGTTCCCCAGCCTGGAGCTCAGTGGCATAATTATAGCTCACTGCAGCCTCCAACACCTGGGCTCAAGCAATCCTGCTGCCTGAACCTCTTGAGTAGCTGAGACTACAGGCATGTGCCACCGTGCCTGGCTATTTTTATTTTTTTTTTAGTGGAGACAGTGTCTCACTGTGTTGCCCAGGCTTGTCTCGAACTCTTGGGCTCATGTTGTCCTCCTGCCTCGGCCTTCCAAGGTGCTGGGATTACAGGGGTGAGCCACAATGCCCGGCCAACTTGCTAGTACTTCTGTAGGAAGGCAGGAGACCCTTTTTCATAGTCCTTTCAAATGGAAGAGGTGGTAACTGGCTAGAGAGCAGAAAGAGGTAACAGTAATGAAGGCAGAGCTTGCGCTGCAATTTGAATAAAGTTGCAACCTTATTTATCATCCACCAGATTAACTGTAAGAGGGCAAGTGGGGTACTGCAGTGCCCTGTGCCGCCTGGCCTTCTAGTGTTCTAGCTGCAGGCCCAGCACACTGGCAACTGTCACACTGACTAACATAGACCAATATAGAATCCTCTAGCTTGGCAGGCTCTGGAGACAGAGGCTGTGGCCTTTTAAGCTTTGCATACCCATTGCCTGGACCTGGTACATAATTGGTGCTCAATAAGTATTTGCTCAATAAGTGAACAAATTGAGATATGGACTATATATATAAATGCTATAGGAATTTTAGAAGAGATATTATTGTGGACTTTCTCTAGACCTTGAACCTGAGATCGCTGTGCAATAAATTACTGGGTAGGAAACAACCTACAGAAACCACAACTTAGAGTAGAAACTGCCAGCATTCCTTTGAGAAGATGGACACATTGGGTTACCTTGGTTTATGAAGAGTTGCTCAAATGGTGTCTCTTAGTTAAGCAAATATAAGAAGACACCTATTGGTCTGGGAAAAAGATGTAATGGGGACTTATTTTCTTTTGTGGCTTAGCAACTGCTTCTCCCTTTGGTTTGCAGTGTGCAGAAGTTGGGTTGACTTGCATAAGAGGCTCAGGATTTTTCTGGGTAGGAAAGTACAGGAGCACAGGCTCCTTTTATGGAGTTTGGAAGTGAGAGGAATGTCACGAGTGTATCCTGGGGTAGCCAAGACCTTGGAATGATTGGCAGAAAATTACTCTAATGTCTTCAGAGTGGGAGTTACTGTGGGGGAAAAGGGTGTCTGGCTTTGTGACTTGGGCTTAACCCAAACCCTAATGATGATTGTGGGAGCCACCAGCATCAAGCTCTGGGCACATGGCACAGCATACAGGTGTGATTAGAGGAGCTGAAACCTGCAAACTGGGTCAGGACCCAGGCCAAGGGCATAACCACAGGGCAGACAAATGTCCTAAGCTAGCAAAGGCAGGGCTTCAACTGCATGAGGCAGCAGGAAGCAATGGCAGTAGTGACCAGATTAGATTTTTAAGTTGTCATTTCATTTGACAAAAAGAAGTCCCTGGAATTCTTATACAATTTTGAGAGAACAGAAAGAGGGAAACATAGTTCTAATAGGCACATATAGGACCTCCAAAAGTGAACTGAAAAACAAAGTGTGACTATGTTTGTATCCCAAGCTAGTGAAGTAGGTCATACCAATTACAGGTTGAGAAACAAAGGAACTTTGTCACACAGGAGGCACCAAATGAGCAGAGGGGTGGAGATGGAAATAAGTCTGCTGTGTGGTTTGTGAGGGACCCACAGTGAGAAGGGTCAAGTTGGCAGTGGTCAGATGGTCAGATATGAGCTTGTGTGGGTAAACGAATGATATGGTTTGACTGTGTCCCTACCCAAATCTCATCTTGAACTGTAGTTCCCATAATCCCCATGTGTCATAGGAGAGACCCAGTGGGAGGTAGTTGAATTATGGGGGCAGTTACCTCCATGCTGTTCTTGTGATAGTGAGCGAGTTTTCATGAGATCTGATGGCTTTATAAGGGGTTTCCCCCTTTTTGCTCTGCACTTCTCCTTGCTGCTGCCATGTGAAGAAGGATGTTTTTGTTTCCTTTTCTGCCACGTTTGTAAGTTTCCTGAGTCTGCCTCCTCCACAGCCCGGCAGAGAAAATTAAACATCTTTTCTTTAAAAATTGCCCAGTCTTGGGTATGTCTTTATAGAAGTGTGAGAACAGACTAATACAGTAAATTGGTAGCAGGTAGTGGGGTGCTGCTGTAAAGATACCTGAAAATGTGAAAGTGACTTTGGAACTGTGTAACAGGCAGAGGCTAGAACAGTTGGGAGGGCTCAGAAGAAGACAGGAACATGTGGGAAAGTTTGGAACTTCCTAGAGACTTGAAGGGACTCAGAAGACAAGAAGATGTGGTAAAGTTTAGAACTTCTTAGAGATTTGTTGAATGGCTTTGACCAAAATGCTAGTAGTGATATGGACACTAAACTCCAGGCTGAGGTGGTCTCAGAAGGAGATGAGAAACTTGTTGGGAACTGGAGTAAAGGTCACTTTTGCTATGCAAAGAGACTGGTGGAATTTTGCCCCTGTTCTAAAGATCTTTGGAACTTTGAACTTGAGAAAGATGACTTAGGGTATCTGGCAGAAGAAATTTCTAAGCAGCAAAGCATTCAAGAGGTTACAGAGCATAAAAGTGGAAAATTTGCAGCCCAATGATGCAGTAGAAAAGAAAAAAACCCATTTTCTGAGGAGAAATTCAAGCTGGCTATAGAAATTTGCATAAGTAACGAGGAGCCAAATGTTAATCACCAAGACAATGGAGAAAATGTCTCTAGAGCATGTCAAAGATCCTCACGGCAGCCCCTCCCATCACAGCCCTGGAGGAAAAAATGGTTTCTTGGGCCAGGCCCAGGGCCTTGCTGCTTTGTGCAGTCTTGGGACTTGGTGCCCTGTCCCAGTGTGGCTAAAAGGGGCCAACATACAGCTGAGGCCATTGCTCCAGAGGGTGCAAACCCCAAGCCTTGGCAGCTTCCACAGGATGTTGGGCCTGTGTGTGCACAGAAGTCAAGGACTGAGGTTTGGGAACCTCTGCCTAGATTTTAGAGGGTGTATGGAAACACCTGGATGTCCAGGCAGAGGTGTGCTCCAGGGGTGGAGCCCTAAAGGAGAACCTCTGCTAGGGCAGTGCAGAAGGGAAATGTGGGATCAGAGCCCCCATACAGAGTCCCCACTGGGGCACTGCCCATTGGAGCTGTGATAAGAGGACCATTGTCCTCCAGACCCCAGAATGGTAGATCCACTAACAGCTTGCATCATGCGCCTGGAAAAGCTGCAGACACTCAACGCCAGCCATGAAAGCAGCTGGGAGGGGGGGCTGTACTCTGCAAAGCCACAGGGGTGGAGCTGCCCAAGGCCATGGGAGGCCACCTCTTGCATCTCACGTGACCTGGAGGTGAGACATGGAGTCAAAGGAGATCATTTGGGAGCTTTAAGATTTGACTGCCCCATTGGATTTTGGACTTGCATGGGGCTTGTAGCCCCTTCATTTTGGCCAATTTCTCCCATTTGGAATGGGTGTATTTACCCAATGCCTGTACCCCTATTGTATCTAGGAAGTAACTAACTTGCTTTTGATTTTGCAGACTCATAGGCAGAAGGGACTTGCCTTGTTTCAGAGGAGACTTTGGACTTAGACTTTTGAGTTAATGCTGGAATGACTTAAGAATTTGGGGGACTGTTGGGAAGGCATGATTGTGTTTTGAAATGTGAGGACATGAGATGTGGGAGCGGTCAGGGGAGGAATGATGTGGTTTGGCTATGTTCCCACTCAAATCTCATCTTGAACTGTAGTTCCCATAATCCCCATATGTCGTGGGAGGGACCTGGTGGGAGGTAGTTGAATCATGGGGGCGGTTACCTCCATGCTGTTCTCATGATAGTGAGTGAGTTCTCATGAGATCTGATGGTTTTTTAAGGGGTTTTCCCCCACTTCACTCTGCACTTCCCCTTGTTGCCGTCATGTGGAGAAGGATGTGTTTGCTTCCTTTTCCACCATGATTGTAAGTTTCCTGAGGCCCACCCCCGCCCAGCCCTGCAGAACTGTGAGTCAATTAAACCCCTTTCCTTTATAAATTTCCCAGTCTCAGTATGTCCTTATACCAGTGTGAGAATGGACTAATACGATGAAGTTAGATTATGGATGGATTATGGTGGTGGCAGACCAGAAATGTGGGCATTATTCCCAGAGGCTATGGCTTTTGGGGCATGTAAGCCCAAGCAGTAATTCTGATGGTGTCTTGAAGAATGAGTGGCAGGGGTAGGGGTCTGGAGGCAGGGAGGCCAGCTGGAGGTTTAGGTCCAGGAGATGGCTGCCTGATGCCTCGAGGGCATGGATTGAATTTTCGTCATCCCCAGTCCCCAGGTCTGATGCATAGTAAGTGCTTAAGAAAGACTTGTTGAATTGAATTACAAGAATGCTGTCACCAAGTGGGAAGCAATTTCTAGGTGCTAAATGGAGCTCCTGGTTTCAGAAACTGGGATACCTGGATTCCAAGTGCTGGCATTTCTTGTCTGTCTATGTGACGTGCAACTTATTTCACCTTGTTGGAATTTCAGTTTCTTTAGGTGTGAAGATCATTCAGCCATTCATTCACCAAACACTTGTTGATCATAGCCGAGAACCACATATTGTGCTAAATTTGGGAGAATCAAAGAGGAACAATATGATATTCCTGTCTTTGAAGACTTTGTGATTTAGTTGGAGAGATATATGTACAAGAAAATCATTTATTACTGCATGGAGTGTGTTTTCATTGAGGGATGCACAAAGTGCAGTGGGATTGCAGAACGATCTCTAACGTGTATTTAGCACTTACCGTGTGTCAGGAACTGTTCAAAGTTCATGCAGGCATTTAATCCTCATAATAACCAATGAGGTAGTTATTTCTATGATCTCTATTTTCTGGAAAGGAAACTGAGGCACAGAGCTTAAGTAACTTTCCCATGTTTCCACATTTGACAGATGGGAAAGGGGCAACTAGCAGAGAGACTAGTACATGTAAAAGCGCAAGAGTCTGAAATAACATTTTGTTTGCTAGAACAGTACATGAGACTAGAAAAGAGTAGGAAACCAAAGCATAACGGGCTTTGAATGCTATATGAGAAAATTTGGCCTCTACCTAAGAAAGCTTTCCGGCATTTTCCAAAGTGTTTGGAGGAACTTAAGATCTGAGGAACGTTAATATAGTTGTGTATTAGTCAGAAACAGACTACTGGCTCTGTTCTTCAGAGAACAGAAACAGAATCAATAAGTTATGTTTTTATGTACTTACTTGTTTACTCATCTTAAAGAATTACAGGTTGAAAAAGTCCAGATCTGCAGTCTGCAAGTTGCAGACCCAGGAGAGCCAATGTCCAGTTGCAGTCTGAGTCCAAAGGGCTGAGAACCATGAGAGCTGATGGTGTAAGATCCAGTCCAAAAGCCAGCAGGCTTGAAACCCAAGACAAGCTGATGTTTTGGTATAAGACTGAAGGTTAGAAAAGACTAATATCTCAGCTCCAGCAGTCAAGTGGGAGGAATTCCTTTTACTCAATCTTTTTGTTCTATCCAGGCCTTCAATTGATTGGATGAGGCCCACCCACATTAGGGAGGGCAGTCTGCTTCACTCAGCCCACCACTTCAAACACTACCACTTCAAATATCAACCTCATCCTGAAATACTCTCACAGACATACCCAGAATAACATTTGACCAAATGTCTGGGCACCCTGTGGCCCAGTCAGGTTGGCACATAAAATTAACCACCACAGGGTGTTAGGTGTAAAAAGGTGTCTACAGTTACAGTGAACAATGCTGGCTGCTTACCCATTCTCTTTGCCTTCCTAACAGAGCTCTAGTTTTGTTCAGGAATCTATTCTTCCTCCATGCAGCTTCATGCTTAGGGAAGCTGGCCCACCAGCTTGAGAGGGATTGGTCAGAGGAAAAATGCCTTTTTTTTTTTTTTTTTGTCAGTGATTGGTTCATGAGTGGATATGTGACCAGATTCTGGCCAATGAGACTTGATTGTATACCAGGGAGCTTGCGGGAAACTTCTCTCCTAAGAGAGGCCACGTGAAGAAATGATCCTTCTTTTTCCTCTGTCAGGCCTGAGCGTGATGCCTGTAACTGTCATCCCACTACTGGCCTGAAGATGAAGCTGACACTGAGGGTGCTAGAGTAGGAAAATATGGACACAAATCTCCCAAGCTTGTCCTACCTCTCTGAACATCTGGTTTGTAAATCGTCACAAATAGTCCTTATTGTTTATTCCAGTTTTGAGTCAGGGTGTCTGTCACTTGTAGCTATATCCTACATGATATGATCATAAAATAAGATTGGAGGCTTGGCTTAAGCAAAAATAAGGAGGCTTTTAAAATTCCAGGGCTTCTCACTCAGTGCAACAGCATTTACTATGCAGGTGTACTTTGCAAATATCCAAAGTTGGATATAACACACAGCATTTCCTAAACAGGTGTGACCCTGGAAACCTTTGTGGAGAAGAATCCACGGTACTGATGTCCCACAGAAATACTCCCATAGGCAATGGGAAGACTTGGGAATCCTCAAAGTAGGCGGATGATAACATTACATGCTCAATAAAATCCCACCTTCCCCTCTCTAGCTGTATGAAGAATCGTGTCTCTGATGATCATAAAATGTAAGGGAACTCAGAAGTACCTCCCCAGAAAAAGATTGCAAGCCCTGACTTACTAGACTAACTGATTTCTTAGTCCCCTTCCAGTTCTCAAATTCTGCAGGGATTGTATAATTTGGTACATTCATCTCCGAGCATTGAACAAAGTTTCCCTTCCTTTTTTCAGTCACTTGCCAACATCTGTGAATGAAATTGGTGAGGCATATATATTCAACCAATTTTTTCTGGATTGAATTATTTAAAATAACCCACTAAATGAATCCCTGCTCAGTAGGTCTTTGACTTAAAACCACTCAGGCTCTGACCACATTTTTTATTTCTCTGGCTCTTTTTTTTTTTTTTTTAAGTCAAACATCCCTAGGGAAATGGCTTGAGGCTACAAAGGGCAGTTTTTAGAATGTTTTCTCTGCAGTTAGTGACAGGGTAGACAAATAGCATAAAATAGAAGGCTGTACTCCATTCCAGATGGGAAAAGTTGCTTCTGTTGCTTTTCTTGATTTATGTTAAATTCATCATGGTTTCAAACTGAAACCACTTTGGCCCCTAAAAGCAACAGGGGGAAAAAAAAAAAAAAGGAAGAGAAAAACAATGCGACAGATCTCTATATGAAGTAATTGGACCCTTTAGAGATATAAACTGCAAATTAATTCTTTCTCCATACAATGGGAGTACTGGTAATTATTTCCCAGGATGGCACCACGGTTGTGTGAACTAAGAGACTTAGCAAACAGTAGGGCTCTTGTGTGATGAGGCGGACACACGGCTACTGTTTTCTGTCCTCATGTTTTACTGTGGTAAAGTCACCTTTGAGAACAACCTTGGCTCCAGAATGAGGGTGACTTAGTGTGAACTGGAAGCCATGAAAGAAACACTTTCTCTGTCACAGTCTCTCCTTTGTTAGAAAAAAACCCCATTCCTACCCCAAATCCCAAACCTCAAAGATCTTCCTTAGGTCTCCACTTTAATTCTTAAGAGTCCCATGCTGTTCAGCTTGGGTCTCACATTGACTCAGGGTTGCGCAACTCAGAAGTCCCTCAATTCTTTAACAGCTGACTGAGGCCAAACCAGTATGGGAGCTCCTTTGAAAAACCCAGCTAGGGCCAGGAAGGCCAGACAAGTGGACTTTCATTGCAGGTCAAGTATCGCATGTTTCTTCTGACCAGGTAATTATCGGTTATAGGACAAAGAGGAAGCCCGATTTATCAACAAAGTGAAATTAAAAATTAACATGCTCCTGTTTGCTCAACTGTAATCTTTGAATCAGTCAATATCTACAGGCTGTGCCAGTAACCTGATTTCAGGGCAGCTACAGAGTCTGCTCAGAGACCAGCCCAGTTAAACAGTTAAGGCTGAGATCAGTTGGGCAAGACTGGAAATGAAATATGTTTAGGCGATGAATACTCACCAAGTGCTTGGAGGTTTCTTGCTGGGGGCTGGTATTCATGGTGCGGGTGTGCTGGGTTTGAGAGGACCCAGAGTCCCAGTCTTTCTGGATGATGTTTACTCCAGCTGTCCATCCCAATAAAGGCAGGGGCAGTAGGCAACACATTTTTCTTTTCTCTTCTCTTTTCTTCCTTTTTCTCTCTCCCTGGCCTACCATGGCAGACCAATATGGCAGGTGGAGGTATGCGGGAGCTGGTCAGAGTTAAGAGTGATGGACTCGTAAGAGACTGAGGTGTAACCAGTTAGAACCTGGGGATTTGTTGCCACTCCCTACCTTCATTTTCGGGGGCTGAAGTAGATACTTAGTTATAATAAGTTTATTGAAAATATATCTATGAGCATAGTTCCTAGCACATCATAGGTATTTAATAAATATTTGGGAAATGAAATAAAGATTGAATAATTGAACAAGGCTCACACAAGACTGGAAATCAGAGAACAGGAATATTAATTTACATTTAACCAATTATAAACAGTTTTTGATACCTACATCTATGTATCACTATCTCCTCTTTCTTGCCCTTGTTTACTTGTTTTCAACTTTACTTTCACTCTGTGGATGTATATAGAGTGCTCCTCAACAGGGGTGGGACACAGGGGAGTAGGAGGGAGTGGCAGGATATAATTTTGTCTGCTGGGGGACATTTATCAATGTCTAAAAGTATTTTTGGCTGTCACAACTGGGGGAGAGCTACTGGCATTTGGTGGGCAGAGGCCAGATATACTGCCAATCATCCTATAACAGAGAATTATCTGGTTCAAAATGTCAACAGTACAAGAGTGGGACAGGAGCATGTCACCAAACTGTTAATGATGATTACTTATGGGGAGGCCTGTAGAATAGCATTTTGGAAAACTTTCCACTTATTAAGTTTAATCATTTTTATCTATTTTGGGGATTTTTAAAAACAACATGAGGGTATCACATTTGTAATCAGAATCAGTGAGAGAGGCATTGAAATATTTACTGGACATTTAGTATATCTCAGGTATTACCTAGATCCTGGGGATACAGCAGTAAGTAAATAGTAGATGCTGCACTAAGGGACCCAGTTCAACAGGAAAGATCAGACAAGTACTGACTTAGCAAGACAGGAAGTGCCCAGGGCCTGCTGAAATATTACTTTTTTTTTTTTTTTAATTAAGAAGAAAAAGTGCTTGGTGTTCCCAGGTGTAGTTACTGAGCAGCATGGTTCCAAAGGACAGCAAAAGCACTTCCTGCCTTAGAAGGAGGGGAGGCTTTGCCAGGCCTATGAAACCCTCATCTGGATCTGGCCTCCAGGGCAGCCTCCTGCCTGCCTCTCTGGTCAGGCTCAGCTTCTGCTCTGCCTCACCAGCTCCCCTCCAGTTCCCCTCACTCTGAGGATGCAGGGAGCAGGGTCCCACGGGAGCATTGGTGTGAGAGGGAGCTCCCAGCACCGAGGGAGAAGCAGGACTCACTGACCAAACCATGTGTTTGTGCTGGAAGGGCCTCACTGCAAACATGCTCATCTTATGGAAGAAGAAAGGAGGTTCAGAGAGGGAAAGGCTTGCCTGAGGTCACACAGTGAGTTAATGTCAGGGCAGGGCTGGCACACAGGTTGCCAATGCCTCAGCTTGGGGGTCTGCTGTTCTAGGACACCCCTTGCTTCTTATTGGGCTGACCGATTTCCTGCCTTCCCTTCCTTACCACAACCCCCTCCAAGCATGTCTGCCTGGCCCCGAGCTTGGTCCATGTTCCCAGGTGATAGTTTTTACCCCTGAGGGTCTGAGTCGGGGGTGGGGATACGACAAGAGCAGCCCACTCAGAAGCACAGCCTGGGCCAAGTGCACCATCTTAACCCTCCTATGGGAGTCAAGCCAGTGTGGTCTGGAAGAGGGGGTGTGAGGGGTAACCACACAGCAGTAACCTCATGTTTTGCAGGTTAGGGCTAGGGGCAGGGGCAGTGCCAGTATCAATAGCCTTGGGGATGATGTGGTGTGGGATGAGGTGGGGTGTGTGCACATGTATACAATGTGTCTGTGTTAGCATAAGTAGATGTGCTTATGTGCTTCAGCTATTAGGAAGAGTTAGACCCATATGTACTGAGTTGAAGAATCCCCCAGATACAGTGTTAAAGATGCAAATTGCTGAAAAACAAGTTTAGTAATAATCCTATTTTTAGATGTAACATTTTTTGATGAATGTTTATATATGTTTGCATCAGTACAGAGAAAGATACAGAAGGATATGCTGCAAACTGCTAACACTGATTATGTTAAGACAGGGTCCCCAACCCCTGGACCATGGACCAGTACTGGTCCTGGCCTGTTAGGAACTGGACCACACAGCAGGAGGTGAGCAGTGGGCCAGTGAGCATTACTGCCTGAGCTCCGCCTCCTGTCAGATCAGCAGCAGCATTACATTCTCATAGGAGTGTGAACCCTATTGTGAACTGCGCATGCGAGGGATCTGGGTTGCACACTCCTTATAAGAATCTAATGCTTGATGATCTGAGGGGGAACAGTTTCATCCTGAAACTATCCTCCACCAACCCCGCCATCCGTGGAAAAATTGTCTTCCACACAGCTGGTCTCTGATGCCAAAAAGGTTGGGACTGCTGTGTTAAGGGATTGAGATGATTACTTTTAAAAAAAATCATCTCTGTAATATCTGGCCTATTACAGAGAGTCTGCCATCTTTACAATTAATAAAAAATTTGAATAAAAAAGAAGAAAGTGTGTAATTATGTGTACACATGACTATGTTGATGTGTGTACATATGTCCATACGTGACTTTGTGTTTATGTGTGTTGCATATGTGTACATATGGGGGAGAGAGTCTCAAAGGAGAGCAGAACTTTTGGTGCAAATTCCAGACACTGGTCACATCCCCCAACCTTTCTGCTTTGGAAAGAAACCTCAAGGGTGTACACCTACTTGTAAGTTTTGCCATAAACATCACCTACCTTGCAGGTGTGGGCTGTTCTGGGGCTCCTGGCTTAACCAAATGGCCTTGGATAAATTACAAGTGGGAGAGGCTGCTTCCTTGCAGCCAAGACCACTGGTGGTTTAGAGCCTTCTCCAGGAAAATCCACAGCCCCTTGCACAGTGTTTGTGGAGTGCCTCCAGTGTGCAGAGCGCTGTGTGTGGTAGGAAATGGTTCTTCTGGGAGGCTAGCTGCTCAAAGGATGGGGCTTAGAAATCTCAGCCTGGGCCAGGTGCAGTGGCTCATGCCTGTAATCCCAGCACTTTGGGAGGCCAAGGCGGGTAGATCATGAAGTCAGGAGTTTGAGATCAGCCTGGCCAATATAGTGAAACCCCGTTTCTACTAAAAATACAAAAGCTTAGCCGGGCGTGGTGGCACGCACCTGTAGTCCTAGCTACTTGGGAGGCTGAGGCAGGAGAATCGCTTGAACCCTGGAGGCAGAGGTTGCAGTGAGCCGAGGTCATGCCATTGCACTCCAGCCCAGGTGATAGTTTGAGACTCCGTCTCAAAAACAAACAAACAAAAAGATCTCAGCCTGTGCTGGTCAGTTGCATTCTACAGGCAGAACCAGTTTCCTCCCCCCACCCCATTATTCCTGAGATCTAGATTTTCCAGGCACCAGGATTTATTAATTTACTTGACCATGGCTCAGCCAACTGGTTAAGGCTGGTTTCTGTGCTGATCTGGGCTTTCAAATTCCCATCTACAGCTGCAGGAGTCCATTGAGACCAATTAGGGGGTTAGAATGACTTTTTCCTAATGTCAGGTGCGTTCCTGTGTGTGTGGATGTGTGCGCACACACCCATGCACACACATGTAAGAAGACAGCTCTGTCCCCTTGAGGAGACACAGCAGGGCTGACAGAGGGTTGTGCGCCCTGTACCTGGCCGCAGGCCTGAGCATACCCGCTCGCTTTGCGATAGAAGTGGATTATGCTAGCAGGCTCATGTTCTTCCTGCCCTAAATTTCGCTTCATCCCCTCTCTCCACAAGCTGGTTAGCAGCAGCTTGGGGGTTTGAAGAGCAAGAGGAGCTCCCTATGTGATCTGAACCCTTCTTTTTGGACAGGTTTCTGGGGATGCAGCTGGATCCGGGCTGGTGGAAGCAGCAGGCCGAAGTGTTTTAGAATCTTCCTGAACCCAGCAAGGGGATGGGTCTGTCCTCCAAGCATTGGGGCAGGGGTTGTGGGGGTGGGCAGTGGGAGGAAACTGTGGCTGCTTTTCCTGCAGAAGCCAGAAAGTTCAAATAGGAGAAGGAGGGGTAGAAGGAGAGAGGGAAAGAGAAAGGGGTGGGTCAGGGGGTGGGGAAGGAGAGACAGACACTCCTTCATGGAGATTTCCAAAAGGCCTGGGAGGGACCTTGCCAAGCCACTTCCTAACCATCTTGGGGTGTCAGCGTGAGGCTTAATGGGAACAAGGAGCATCTGTATGTGTCCTCAGCCTGCACAAGGGGAAATTCTGGTCTCCTAGGAAGAAAGCCCTGGAGCCAAGCCTCTTGGCCTCTGTGTCCACTCTCTGCATTTACTCTTCGAGCTCCGCTGTTCCTACCTTCATTTATGTTTCCCCAGTCTGTCCATCTTCGTTCTCGCTGACTCTCCTCTCCTGCCTCCAGTTGAAACTCAGGCTTCTGTTTCAGGGTTGGGGGTTCCTAGAGATTCTCCTTGTCTCTAGCTCCCCCTGCCCACCTCAGCGGGACCAAGGCCACACTACTGCCCAAGAGCCTGCATCAACTGCCAGTAGATGGCAGTCCTCATCAAATTCAAACTCCTCGCTCTGCCCTTCATCTGTTCTCAAGATCTTCTCTCCCTGGTCTTGTCCTATTCTCTGACCAGGCTTCCCTCTCCTTCCCCATGGAAGCCCCCAGCCAGTCTCCCTGGTGAGCCCTGAACATTCAGAGTTCATCTCTGCCTCTGTGCCTTGCTTTGCTGCCCAGGTCAGTTCCCACTCCCCAGCATTAGTCTAAAGCCAACTCATCTTCAAGTCCTGTCCCCAGGAAACGTCCCTGGTCACTTCAGCCTGACTACATCATTCCTTAATTCCCACTGCATGTACAGTTCAAAGCACCCACAGTTTTGCTTCTCACTGTTTTCGGTCTAGCTATATGTAGTCTCTATAAGGGCATGAACCATGCCTTTCACTTTCTTCGATCTCTGTCTCAGCCCCAGAACCCAGAAATGTGATTATTGATTAAAAATGGGCAAATTATAGCCAAAGAGATTCAGGGTAGGGAAAGTGCTTGAACAGGCCAGATATTCCTCCAAGGTCTTCTTGAGCAAAATGGCATTCTCTGGGGCTATTTTCCATGTTTGGCCATGCTGTGTTTTGCTAATACTATGGCAAACACTTGGGTGTTCAGTTGCATGGAGACGTTTGCATTTTCCCTTTCCACAGGCAGGCAGATGATTATTCAGGATGGGAAAACATCAGCATGGAAACAGATTTGTGGCTCAGCTCTCCTGCTCATTTTCTAATGTAAGAACAAATCAGTTGAGGCTGGGCACCATGGCTCATACCTGTAATCCCAGCACTTTGGGAGGCAAAGGCGGGTGGATCACTAAGCTCAGGAGTTTGAGACCAGCCTGGGCAACATGGTGAAACCCCGTCTCTACTAAAAGTACAAAAATTAACTGGGTGTGGTGGTGTGTGCCTGTAGTCCCAGCTACTTGAGAGGCTGTGGTGGGAGGATGGGAGAATCACTTGAACCTGGTAGGCGGAGGTTGGAGTGCACCGAGATTGCACCACTGTGCTCCAGCCTGGGTGACAACAGAGTGAGACTTTGTCTCAAAATGAAACAAACAAAAAAAGAACCAATCACTAAATTGATCAGGACTCCCTCCTCTCAAGACAATCCACTGAGCCTCCAGTATTTACAAACACAGGAGCATTCACCCTTCTTCAGAGGGCAAGCTTACCGGCCGGAGGCATCATGCTGGCCATCCTGCCACTGGCATTTGGAATTGTCCTCCCCATACTTTCTCTCCACGGTATTACAGTCCCTTTTTCCCACAGAATAAGAGGTCAAGGAGGGTAGATTTGAATGAGATTATCAGTAAAATGTTTTACCATTTGGATTTCTGTTCAAATTGTAATAAGCATCTTTATCACAGTGAGTCAGAGAATCTGGTTGCAAGTGACAAAACCCCTACAGATGTCTTTAGGTGTCCTCATTGTTCTGATAAGTACATCTTTCAGTGAAATACCAATTTGTGTGGCAGACACTGTGTCACTTTCCACAGCCATACCACTCTTCCTCTCCACTGACAGAACCCCAAGGTGACCAGTCCCCAGAAGATGAATCATGCTTGGTCTAAGACCATGGTGTCTGTCTGCGTCAGGGTCCCCAAGATCACCCCAAGGCCAGTGATTTGCTAGGAAGACTCACAGGACTCAGCATATAGTCACACTCATGGCTAAGATTTATTACAATAAAATGATACACTCAAAGCAAAATCAGCAAAGGGGAAACGTGCATGGAGCAAGGTCTACAGGAAATCAGACACAAGCTTCTAAGAGTTCTCTCCTATTGGAGAGAGAAGCGTGCAGGCCACGCTTCATTTCTCCAGGGAGGTGTGACAGTACATGTGAAATGTTGTCTCTCAGTGAAGCTCATTAGAGACTCAGTGCCCAGGGTTTCTAACGGGGGCTGGTCACACAGGCACCGTTTACCTAGTATATACCAACATTCCAGACCTCCAGAAAAAACAAGCAGGTGTTCAGCACATACCATATTGTTTGCATGCACAGTTTCAGCACAGTGAACCATGGTTATCAGTTTTGACAATAGTGGGGCCCCTCCCAAAATCCAAGTTCCCAGATGCCAACCGAGGGCCAACCTCATAAGCAGGTCTTCCTAAGAATAGCTGTCTCAGGCCTATTATGTTAACTCTTTTCTGCATACAATCAATGCTTTTTTTTTTTTTGATACAGAGTCTTGCTCTGTTGCCCAGCCTGGAGTTCAGTGGCATGATCTTGGCTCACTGCAACCTCCACCTCCCGGGTTCAACTAATTCTTGTGCCTCAGCCTCCTAAGTAGCTGGGATTACAGGTGTGTGCCACCATACTTGTCCAATTTTTGTATTTTTTTGTAGAGATGGGTTTCATCATGTTGGCTAGGCTGGTCTTGAACTCGTGACCTCAAGTGATTCACCCACCTTGGCCTCCCAAAGTCCTGGGATTACAGGTGTAATCCCAGTGCCTGGCCTGCATACAATCAATTTTATGTCTGACACTTGCTTACTCAGCCTCCCTTGCATCTATGAGTGGCCACATGACTCAGTCGTAGCCAATAAATTCCAAGGGGAAAGTGTTGTGATAATATCCGGAATCCTGGCAGTCATCTTATGACAAGTGCAAGGACAAAACCCCAATATATCAAAGGTAGCATAGGGAAAGGTGAAAAGAAATGGGGTCTTTGGTAATATCTTTAAGTCAATGCACCATTCCAGGGACAAAATATTGCCACACTTTTTTGTTGTTGTTGTTATGTGAGATAATTAAATGTATTTATTGCTTGAGTAATTTTGAGTGGGGTTAAGTTGAATGCAGGTCAGATGCGCTCCTGACATAATGTGTTCCTCTCTATTATGGACTGCCTTGTGGCTCCTGCCCCCGAAATTGGTATGTTGAAGCCCTAACTTCCAATATCTCTGAATGTGACTGTATTTGGAGATCAGGCCTTTGAAGGGGTGATTAAGTTAAAATGAGGCTGTTGTGGTAGGGCTCTACTCCAATCTGACTAGTGTCCTTATAAGGAAAGAAAATTAGGAGTCACACATGTGCATGCTCAGAACAAAGACCCTGTGAGGGCACAGCAAGAAGAAGGCCACCTACAAGCCAAGGCAAGAGACTCATTAAAAACCAAACCTGCCAACACCTTCTTCTTAGACTTCTCACCTCCAGAACTATAAGAAAATCAACTTCTGTTGTTTAAGACACCCAGTTTGTGGCATTTTATTTTGTGAATTCTAGCAACCTAATGTGCTCTCCATGTGTAGATATGGAAAGGGCAAGCATAGCAAATTATAACTGACAAAAGTGGAAACATACATGAAATGGTCAGATCTGGTGGTCACATACAACACCCAGGCAAGAAAAGGATCCAGGCGGGGGAGCCAAGAGAATGGACTGGCCAGATGCCCCCACAGGAGAGCCGGCTGCACCCACTCAATCTCTCATCTTCCAGAGGCTAAAGCTTCTACACAACTGTACTAATTATAATGAGATAGTAAAGAGGCAGCAGGTTCAGGGGTGTCCAGTCTTTGGGTTTCCCTGAGCCACATTGGAAAAAGAATTGTCTTGGGACACACATAAAATACACTAACGATAACTAATGAGCTAAAAAAATATATTGTCAAAAATATCTCTTAATGTTTTCAGAAAGTTTACATTCAAAGCTGTCCCAGGCTGCATGCAGCCTGCAGGCTGTGGACTGGACAAGCTTGAGGTAAATGGTAAATGGAGATAGGATATCTGGTGACCATAGTTAATGCACAAAAGAGAGAATGGGGAGGCCCTAGTGAAGGGACAAAGGCAGAGAGAAGAAAAAGTCTGTATTCCTGGAAATGTTGATAAATCAGATTTCTCTTTGTGTCACTGGGGCTTGGATAAGCCACAGCAGGTTATGGGCTTTCTGTGGAGGCACGGTTCTAAGGTAAGAATCAAGTGAAAGCAGTTACTACTGTGTGGCTTTTGACTCATTACTAGGGAAGATGGCCAATTTCATGTGGGCTGCCTTGGATATGTCCTTCTGGTCAGACCTGAGTTGGTCCTACTAATTTGGGGCTTTTTGAAGGACACTATCTGGTCCCACATGTTGGCTAAGGTGTGAGTGAGGCAGAGTAGCCACAAAACCAACTCAGATTAATTGAAGCAAAAAAGAGGAATTTATTGGCTTATGTAACTAGCAAGTCGAGTTTCACTGGATCAAGGGGCTCATCCGGGTTGGTTTTCTTCCTCTGCCTGTCTGTTCGTCTTTCCTCTATATGGCTTCACTCCTTTGACTGGCTCTCCCTCCATGACTGTCAAGAAAGCTGCTGGTACTCTTGCCAAAAGTGTGTAAATGGAATCTAACTATGAGGAAGAACCAACAAACCTACACCAAGAAACATTTTACAAAACAACTGGACTATCTTTTTTTAAAAAAAGTCAATGTCATAAAAGACATAGAAAGGCTAAAGTGCTCTTCAAGTTAAATAAGACTAAAGAGATATGAAAACTAAATGCAATATGCCATCCTGGATCCTGGATGAGATAGATGGGAAAAATCCATTATAACAGACATTATTAAGACAATTAGTAGAACTTTAAAATGCACTGTGTATTAGATAAGAAGATTGTTTCAATGTCAAATTTGCTGAATTTGGTCATTGTATTGTGATTATGTAAAAGAGTATCCATGTTCCTAAGAGGTAAATGCAAAGTATTTAAGGATGAAGGATCATGATGTCTACAATATGCTCTCAAATAGCTCAGTCATGACAACAAAAATCCTATATTACATAATGTAATAAAGTAATATGAACAGAGAAGGTGAGAGAGAGAAAGTGATTGATAAAGCAAATATAGCCAAATGTTAATCTAGGTGAAGGGCATACTAAAATCATTATATGATTATTGCTACTTTTTCATGGTTGAGTATTTATTTATTTATTTTTTGAGATGGAGTCTCACTCTGTCACCCAGACTGGAGTGCAGTGGCATGATCTCAACTCACTGCAACCTCTGCCTCCTCAGTTCAAGTGATTATCCTGCCTCAGCCTCCCAAATAGATGGGATTACAGGCACCGCCACCATGCCCAACTAATTTTTGTATTTTTTTTTTTTTTTTTACTAGAGGCAGGGTTTCACCACGTTGGCCAGGCTGGTCTCAAACTCCTGACCTCAAGTGATCTGTCTGCCTCAGCCTCCCAAAGTGCTGGGATTACAGGCATGAGCCACCGTGCCCGGCCTTCATGCTTGAATTATTTTACATTTAAATTTATTTTAAAAAGATGTTGATGGCAGACCTCTGTCTCTTACCATCCATGTATCAATCTCAGGAAAGAGTCTAATTGGTTAGCCTGGAACACGTGGTCTAACCCTGTGACTGACAGCCTCACCAGGTATCATATGAAACGGAGAGGAACTCCTCAAAGAATCACAACCTCTCTCAGTCTTTTCTTTTACAGCTCCTGGTCTCCCAGATCTCCTCTGCTGGTCACCCAATGCCCACATGCCACCTGGCTCCATCTTCCCAAGCCATCCCTTCCTTCAAAATGGCACCAGACAAAGACAGATTTTTCTCAACCAATAGCTCCACATTTGAGCCTTTTTATGATTCCTTTCTCCCCTCAACATTCCCATCTGTACCCAAATTCCTCTTGGTCCTACTTTCTTTTAGTTCACTGATAAAGGAATCTGTGTTCATGTGAAAAGTGTTACCAAGAGTTACCTTTGTGCTCTTACCTTGAGTTTACAGATCCATATTTTAACTGGTCTTTAATCCAGGGAAGAGAAGCCAATGGCAGGAGTTTCACACTCAGAAGCAGTCCAAGGAGATGAATGATTTGGGGCAGGTGGGCCTCTGGCTTCTTTTGCATCTTGCTGTGTTGGTGGTTTTTTTCTTTATCTCAGGCCAGAGTTTCTGACAGGGAGGCCGACTGCTGTCCCTCTCGGTTGGAGAAAGCCAGAGTAGCCAAAAGGAACTAGGCCAATGTCACTTCATTTCCTATCAAGCAATTTTGACAACTGATTTGTTCCCAACCAGTAAAGCAGAGTTAGCAGTGAGGTTGCTGGAACTCAGTCAGTGTGGTCTTGGCATGGCTACCTCTGCATTCAGCCTTTTTGAGAACAAGGCAAGATTTAGGGAGTCCATTTGCTGAGGGTGAAACTAGTAAGGCTAAATGAAGAAAATTCATTCATTTATTATATATTAATCCATTAATTTATTTATGAAAGACTGAATTGCATAGTTTTTAAGGTAGGCCCACATGTACATTCTTCAAGGTTGTTCTGTGTGTTCTGCACAATGTCAGGGGTGTGGTTCACAAGGATGGTACAGAGCAGCCCTAAGTGAGGGCACTTGCTCTAAGATTGCATTTCCTGGTTTACAATTAGTCTCCACCACCTCCAACTGTGTGACCGTAGGCTAGATTCTTCACTGAGCCTGTTACCCAGTGGTCTCATATGTACAGTGAGGATGATCCCTGCCTCAGAGGGTTGGCATGAGGATTAAGTGAGTGAATGCATTCCAAGTATTCTGGAACACATTCAATAGCATTGTGATTACCCATTACATTAAATTCAAGGGTTGGTAGAATACTCCTGGGAAGCCATCTGGGTGTAGGGCCTTTGTATGTGTGTGTGAGAGAATGGGTGGGTAGGTTTTTCCTGGACATTTAAAGTCAGATCCCAGACAGCATCTTCTTTCACTCATAATATATGCAATATATGCCTGTATATTGCAAATATTTCAATATATGCCTGTAATAGAAAAGGAAAAAAGCAAAACCCACCAATAAAGAATGCCATTATTACATATATAATTAATAATTCCTAAATACCACTAATATGAAGTCCTTATTCAAATTTTCCTGACTTTCTCAATTTTTGTATCCAAAACATGTTTATTGGGATGGTTTCCCACTCTTGTTGATTCAGGGTGCCTTCAGTGCTGCTCTGTCAGAGGAGCATCCTTCTGTAAGCCTTGCTTTTCCTTCTGCAAACTGGCTAAGAGTAGCAGAGCACTCAACACCCAAAACCGCAATGTGTGCGTGGCCGAAGACCGAGGCAACTGTGTCGCATCCTGGGCATCTTACATCTATGCAGTAGGAATTGGGGCTTAACCCTGAGTGCTTCTTGGGTTCCTTCTTCTCTGCCTGAGAGGGATGAAGGTGATCTTTTTCAAGAGCCTTATTCTCGTGGAGACATCATCATAGCTTGAAAGCTCAATTACTTTTTATAGTTAGTTTTCAATTCAGAATCAAAACCAAGTCCACACATTGTAGCTATTTTATATTTTTTCCCAATTCACTTTCAATCGATGATTATGTCCTTTTCTCTGATC
Source organism: Pan troglodytes (assembly GCF_028858775.2). Classification (NCBI taxonomy): domain Eukaryota; kingdom Metazoa; phylum Chordata; class Mammalia; order Primates; family Hominidae; genus Pan; species Pan troglodytes. The sequence continues at coordinate 103,787,422 of NC_072406.2, read as the reverse complement.
TTTTTCCACGAATCATTTGTCCTGTAAAATTTCTCCCTTCTGGAATGGGCTGATTGTTTTTGCACAGTGTTGTGTAATTTATCTTCTATCTTCTGCATCTCCTGCAAATTGATCCATTAGATTCATATTCTTGTTAATTTTTTGTGTGAAAATACTTCAAAGGTAGTGCTGAGTTACATCAGCAGGCACATAATATCTGGTTGTTTTATTTTTGGCACTTGATTAGTGGGTTCAGATATTGCCAACCTGATCTCTTTGTTTAAAGTTCATAAAAAACATTCAGCCACTGAAAATTGTTCTCTAGATCATTTAATTAGAAGTTACATAATGGTGATTTTCTTCTTTCATTAATGAAATGTTTATGTGTATTTTCCACATTTATGATTTTTTTTTCCTTTTTTTGAGATGGAGTCTCACTCTGTCACCCAGGCTGGAGTGCAGTGGTGTGATCTCAACTCACTGCAACCTCTGCCTCCTCGGTTCAAGTGATTCTCCTGCCTCAGCCTCCTGAATAGCTGGGACTACAGGCATGCACCACTGGGCCCAGTTAATTTTTGTATTTTTTTAGTAGAGATGGGGTTTTGCCATGTTGGCCAGGCTGGCCTTGAACTCCTGATCTGCCCTCCTTGGTCTCCCAAAATGCTGGGATTACAGGCATGAGCCACCGTGCCTGTCCCGGTTTACTTTTATAACTTAGTTTAATGTTCTTAATCTTGCACTTACAGTTTTCTATTCTTAATTCTTAATCCTCCATTATAGTCCCTATTAATTTCCAAATATGAGCAATAATAAAATCAGTATATTCCAATGTATTCCTTTTCCTTTATAAACTTCTTATCTTCTTTTACCACCAAATTTTAGTCAATAATATTATTATTCTTAGTTTTTAATCTTTATGCTGTGAAATGTGCTTTACCTCTCTCTCTTACTTGGCTTGTCAGCTTTTAATGACATCCTTTGACTCATTGTATTGTAACGAAAAGGGCATCTGTGTATTTCTCTATTACCTACCACGTTGCTTTCCCTTTTCTCTCCTTTGGTTAGTTATATCTTTTCTACATTGTTGGAACATATAATGTTTGCCTTCTTTTCTGTCAGCTTAATCCCCACTGTGTTTTCTTCGTAGACCTGTGGTTAAATGAAATCTACTACATTCACTGCCAGTCCTTTTATACAATTTTTGTGCTCACTGTGTGATTCACATAAGTTAGTCCTCCAGTATGTTCCTCAAGAAGGCTCATGAGAACAATATTTCTTGTTTTTACATGTTCAAAACCACTTGACTATTAGCTTTTTAACTGAAAAATAATTTGGTTGGTACGAAGGAATCAAATTTTTAGTTCTTTCCCTCCCTCCCTCCCTTCCTTCCTGTCCTATATCCCTTCATTTCTCAAACCACTACTTGTACAGGGCTTTCAGGGCATTTAGGGGAAATTGGAAGCAGGGGTGGTATGGGCAGAGAACTCATTGAACTGTAGCAACATGCAGCAGACAAACACATTGTGGTTCTTTATTATTATTATTTGGGATGGGTTCTTGCACTGTCACCCAGGCTGGAGTGCAGTGGCACGATCATAACTCATTGCAGCCTTGATCTCCTGGCCTCAAGCGATCCTCCTGCCTCAGCCTCCAGAGTAGCTGGGACTACAGGTTCACGTCACCATGCCCAGCTAATTTTTAAAGAAATTTTGTGTAGAGTTGGAGTCTCACTATGTTGCGAGTTGGGGTCTTGCTAGGTTGCCCAGGCTAGTGTCAAACACCTGGCCTCAAGCAGTTCTCACATTTGGCCTCCCAAAGTGCTGGAATTAAGGCATGAGCTACCATCACCCAGCCACATCCTGCTTCTTAAACGTCCCTCCAACACTCTGTCACTTGAGACTTTTCACTGCTCTTTGCTATGCCTAGGAATCCTGGCCTCTTGCCATCTTGTCGGGTCCCCCATCTTCCCCTTGCAGCAATGTCTCCCCATTCTTGTGCTCCTTGTTGCCTTCTTCTGGGATTGCCTATGGAAACTTCAACGTCTTACATCATTAGGCAAGGAACCTAGTTCCTTAAGTCTGACTACTTTGCCTCAGCACCATGCTCTATGACTTCTTACTGCTGTGAAAGGACTCATCAGAGTGTTTTGTTTAAGTCAGAGTTCCTCACTTCCCCAAACTCCCATTTCTATATCCTCTATTGCTCTGCCACCGTCCTGTTCCAGGCCAGCACAATTGTTCACCTGGCCCATTACAATAGCCTTATACCTGCCTCCCGGATGCCATGCTTGGCTTTCTTCAGCCCGTACTCTCCAGCCAGAGCGTTCTTTCCAAGATGATCATGTCATCACACCACTTCCCTGCTAAAAATGCATCAGTGGGGCTGGGTGCAGTGGCTCACGCCTGTAATCCCAGCACTTTGGGAGGTTGAGGAGGGAGGATCACTTGAGGTTAGGAGTTTGAGACCAGCCTGGCCAACATGGTGAAACCCTATCTCTACTAAAAATACAAAAGTTAGCTGGGCATGGTGGCAGGCGACTGTAATCTCAGGTACTTGGGAGGCTCAGGCAGGAGAATTGTTTGAACCTGGGAAGTGGAAGTTGTAGTGAGCCGAGATCGTGCCACTGCACTCCAGCCTGGGTGACAGAACGAGACTCAGTCGCAAAAAATAAATAATAAAATAAAATAAAATAAATAAAATCAAATCAGTGGTATCCGAGTGTCCTTTAGATAAGAGCCCAAACCCTCAATGTGCTCTCAAGGAAGGCTCTGCCTGAGTCCAGCCCCGCCTGCTCTGCATCCTCATCTCATCAGGGCTCTCTCTTGCTCTTGCCATCCATACTGATTTTCCTTTTGCTCCAGTGTCCCCGGTTCTCTCTAGTGGCTAGACCAGACCAGGGGCTGGTGGTTGTGCTGTCTCCCACCAGCCCTTCTTTCCTCCCTCCTTTCCTCTGGCCACCTCCCACTCCCCCTTCAAGTGTCTGCTTCAGGAGAATGTCTGCTCTCCGTGTTCCCTGTACTTTCCTCTCCCGGTGCAGCACTTACAATACTTACAGTTTTTGTCTAATGTCTGCTTCCTCTGCTAGTGTGTGAGCTCTGTGAGGGAGGGCCTGTTCAACAAGACTGTTAGTGTCTTGTTTATGATCTCCAACTCCTGATACAGCGTCTGGCACAAATACTCAATAAGTAATTATAAATGGAATTGAACATCTTAAAAGAATGCTGTGGCTGCCCACGGTGCCATGGACACTGATGATAATGAGAAAATCCCAGTAACTCAGAAATGGAGTCGTCACTCTTTTAATGAAATCAATAATGCTGCATTAGGCTGGGCGTGGTAGCTCACCCCTGTAATCCCAGCACTTTGGGAGGCCAAGGAGGGCGGATCACCTGAGGTCGGGAGTTGGAGACCAGCCTGGCCAACATGGTGAAACTCCATCTATATTAAAAATACAAAAATTAGCTGGGTGTGGTTGTGGGCACCTCTAATCTCAGCTACTTGGGAGGCTGATGCAGGAGAATGGCTTGAACTTGGGAGGTGGAGGTTGCAGTGAGCCGCACCACTGCACTCCAGCCTGGGTGACAGAGTGAAACTCCATCTTATAAATAAATAAATGCTGCATTACATTCAAATGCAGGTGCCAGGATCCTGCCATTTCAAAGGGGAAAAAGAAAAAAAAAAGTGCATTCAGAGCTGCCCAGCTGGTGCTTATAGAAACACTGCTCTGAGATGTTTCTTTCTCTACCCAGGAGAAAATATTTTTTAAGCCACGTTTCCAGAATTATATAGTTGCATGCGAAATGCCTCAGCTCCTGCTGATGAAGTGATTTCTGCAGAGAACTGGCTGCCTTCCAAGAGGAAGGAAGGGCTCCTGAGATGCCTCTGAAAAAGATGAAAGAATTTCCAAAATAGCAGCTTAATGTTGTACCACATATGGGATTTTCAAATTTACAGCTGGTTAGGAAATCATTTCCGGCTTCAAACCATTTGAGTTACTGTCTCCATGGCTTCAAGCACCCAGAACTTCATTTGTCTCCTCGTTGCCAGGGGTTTCTCTGCCTTTTTCCTCCCCCGGCTGCTCCTTCCTGTTGATTATTTTCAGTTGTGTGATACTAGCATTTGACTAAGTGTCCACATAGAATATAAGCTCCATGGAGGTGGTGCCATATCAGGGCTTTGTCTCTTTGGGTGAAAATAGCTGGATCTTAATATATATTCTTGAATTAATGAGTTCCTGATCAAAAGCTTGCATACTAATCAAAAAAGCATATGAGAAAGAATCACCCACTGATATAAAAAAGAAGACTAATATCAACCTAAACCCTTCACTTAAATACACTCACTCATGCCCGTATTACACACACACCCTGTTCCAGCTAATGTTGCTGCTTAACAAACCACCCCAAAACTTAGTGGCTTAAAACAACAACCTTTTTTTAAATTATGGTCATAGATTCTATGGGTCAGGGCACAAAGACAGGGCACAAAGGGTGTGGCATGCCTCTGCTGCATGATATCCGGGACCTCAGCTGGGAAGACTCAAAGGCTTAGGTGACTCGACAGGTGGGGCTGGAATCATCCTGAGGCTTCTAGGCTGCTATGACTTGAAGACCAGGACTGCTGACGAGAGTACCTACGTATGACCTCTCTGTGTGGCTTGGGCTTCCTCATAACATGGCAGCCTCAGGGTAGCTGGACTTCTTACATGGCTGGAACTGTTCCAGTAGCAAGACAGAAGCCGCATCACTTTTTATGACTTGGCCCGAGATGTCACACTGGTCATTTCCTGCCATACTCTATTAGTCAAAGCAGTTCCAGGGCCACTGAGATTCAAAGGGAAGGGAAACTGACACTGCCTCCCAATGGGGTCATGGCAAGGTCACATTGTAGAAGAGAATGTAGGATGGGTGATATTTTTGTAGCCATCTTTGGAAAATACAATCTGGCCCACTCTCTCAAGCTTCACCTGCTGATAGGTGGGTAACCAACTTCTATGTGTTGGACACTGGGGGATGAGACATTCAAATCACCTAAATCACCTGCAGTCAAGGTAATGCCAGGCTCATTCTGAATCTCTGTGGGGTGGGGAGGGTTATGTTTTTCTTTTCAAGAAAGAGTCCCTGTCTTTTTCTTCTTAATCATGATTGATTTTGGCTTAGAAAATATGTTTTTAATGCAAATACGTAGGCGAGATGAAACCAATATTTCCCACCTGTGTTATTTACTAAGACTTTAATAAATGTACTGATATGGTTTGGCTGTGTCCCCACCCAAATCTCGTCTTGAATTGTAACTCCACAATTCCCACGTGTTGTGGGAGGAACCCAGTGGGAGGTGATTGCCTTATGGGCCTGGGTCTTTCCTGCGCTGTTCCTGTGATAGTGAATGAGTCTCACAAGATCTGGTGGTTTTAAAAATGGGAGTTTCCCTGCACAAGCTCTGTCTTTGCCTGCCACTATCCATGTAAGACATGACTTGCTACTCCTTGCCTTCCACCGTGATTGTGAGGCCTCCCCAGCCACTTGAAACTATAAGTCCATTAAACCTTTCTTTTGTAAATTGCCCAGTCTCGGGTATGTATTTATCAGCAGTGTGAAAACAGACTAATACATGCACCTTGGGAACAAAGGGTAAAAAGTTTGGAAAAAGATTTATAAATGATACTTTCCCCTTAGAAATTAATGCACATTATTATCATAAAGACTCTAAGAATTCTGGCAGTAAAGAAATCTTTCAATTTTATTTAATTTGGGCACCTACTGGGTGGTCAACAAAATATTTATTTCCACCCCGGCATGATCTCTGATGAATTGGGGCTTTCTGGGCCTTGATTTCTTCATCTATAAGGTGTAATTTGAATGTCTCTTTAGAATAACGTCACTTGTAAAAGGTGCCCAGCAAATGGTAGCTCTTATTAGCATTATTAAGCTGTTCTGGCTTCTTTTTACAGGAAATCAACTGCCCCTTCATTCTTCCCCAGGCCTTCACAATGAACAGAAAGCTGCAGTTTCCTCCTCTGTATTCTTTCTTCACTCCCACTCACCTCATGTACCCCACTGACCCAGGTATGAGAAACCCAGCCTGCACCTTCTATAGCACCACATGCCTAGACTGAGGAAAGATCCACAAATGCCACTTTTCTTCGAATAGCCTACCTTCGTGAAGTCTCACCAAGTAAGTGGGACCATTTTGTGAAGACAAGATACCTAATGAAAGGAAATTGTGGAGTGGAAGGTGCTTAATTCCATCTGCTTCACATCCCCCCACACCTACTCCTTAGGCCCCAGAGCACTTTCCCCGCCTCCTCTGAGCAGGAGCTGCAGCCTCGCTATGCTCTGTCACAGCTGGGTTCATCCCCACCAAGGGGCCCTGGTTTTTCAGGGAAACAGGCAACTAGGGAGACTGCCACACATACAAACAATATGGTGGGGTGAGAGGAGGGTCTGCAGGGCACATCAGGAGCTGAGCTTTAAGGCTCGAGCTGATACATGGGGCAGGAGTAACCGGGCAGGAGAAAGAACACAAATCTGGCCCAGGATGCCTGGATGCCTGTCCAACTTTGCCCCTTCCTTGGTGTTGACCCAGGGCAAGTCACCTGCCCTCACTGGGCCTCAGTTTTCCTCACCTTAAAATAGTGCTGGGGCAGGACTTTGACACACAGATGATGGATTAGTTTAACTTTTGAAAATAGTGTGGTACCTCATAAAGATGGGGTGAGCATCTGCACACCCCATGACTCAGAAATTCCAAAAGACACCTACAAGAATGTGCAGAGCAGCACTTTTGTAATAGCACCAGACTGGAAAATACCTGAATGTCCATTTACTGTGAATGGATAAATATGTTGTACTATATTCAGACAGTGAAATGCTATGTAACAATGAAAAAGCTATGAGCTACAATTATATGCAAGATCACTGGAAGAATCTCACAGACACGGTGTTGAGAAAAAAAGGTACAAATATTAATACTACATGATTCCATTTATATAAAGATCCAAACACAGAAAAATACCTCAATTTCAGACGTGAGAAATAAGGACGGTAGTTATCTTCAGGGTCTAGCATCTGCAAGGAGGTATAGTGGTGCTTCTAGGGTGATGTTCTCTTTCTTGATACGGGTGCAGATTACTTAAACTTTATTAAAAATTTACCAAACAAAAATGTTCTGGGTGATGTAGTGATTTAGTGGGAAAATCTCAGAAGTGGAAATTAGAGACCAGAGTCCTGTTCCCAGCTCTGCATTGACCATCTCATGACCTTGGGCAAGTTGCTTCCCTTCTTTGGGCCTCATTTTCTGACATTTGTAAAGTGAGAGAGTTGAGTTAGATGACATCAAAGGTCTGGTGGTCTCCAGGGCAGCTATCAGTTCCCTAAAACAACCCCAAATCAACCCACAGCAGCGTGCTTGTCATGCATACCATGCATCAAGACAATTCCCCTTCCAGATCACTGACCCTAAGCAACACCAATTTAGAAGACCTAGAGTGGTCACTGAAGGTCCATTTACTCTTGCCCATCAGTCACATGAGGTTGTTGTGAGGAACCAGTGTGACAGTGTATGGCAAAGATGCTGTGTAAACTGGACAGAGATGATTTATTATTGTGTTACCATAACAGCTCTAAGGCAAGGTCATAGTCTAACTTGTCTTTGGCATGATTGAGTTGAGGAGTGGGTGTACTATTGATGATACCATTGATTACTTGAACTTGTAAACAGTCTTTTAGGAAGAAAGTTTTAGACAAACAGGCTGGAATTCATGGGATGGAGATGGTTGTTGAAATCAGTTCAGCAAACAGAAATTTCCACAAAGCTTTTGCAACATTGGGCAGAATGTTCTCCCGATGAAAGGGAGCAGATGGTTGTGGCTGTCCTGTCTGTGGTCCCTATGAGACCCTTATCTTGTGAACCCACATAGAACATTTGGGATTTGGCCAGTGAGTGCCACCTGCCAGTCAGCCCAGGCTGTGTGAGCTCCCATGCAGTGACAGTTGCCAATGTTTATTAAGTGCTTACTAAATGTCAGGGACTATGCTAATGTCTTACAAGCTTGTTCCATTTAGCCCTCCTAATGGCCATCTGAGTTGGGTCCTATTATCATTCCCATTGTATAGGTGAATAAACTGAAGTTCAGAAAGGGCACATACTTTGCTAAGATTTGAATCCACATCTTCTGACTCCATAGCTCATGTCCTAGATCCTCCTGTAGCCCTTGGCCTCAGAGAGTTTACACTGTTGCCTCCACCATGGAAATAATGCCTATTGAGCATCCACAAGGAGGCAAGCACCAAATGCACAATCCCTAGATCTTCAGGCCCTGTGAGGTTCAGGTGGGTATTGTTATCCTTGCTTTATAGGTGAAACTGGGTCCAGAGATGTTAACAAGTACAAAGTCACACACAGGAAGTGAACATTTTTAATCTGCTTGGCCTAGCCCAGGAGTCCTTGCTCTTCATCCCTCTGCCCTCCTGATCCTCCCTGAGCCTTCACTTAGAAACGATTCCTCCCTTCTTGGGCTCTGTGGCTCTTTTAGTCTCTCCTACAGGGCGTACAGCCATGAACTCTATGTGAACCAGTGCATATAAATCCTATCTTCCTACTAGGTGGAGAGCTTTGAAAGGGTAAGGCTAGGGTTATTTCATCTTGTGTTTTCTTTGTCCCCAGGCCAAGGGAGCAGAGAAGACATGCTAAGTTGCATGGGGTTCAGAGCTGGACTATAGAGAATCTGGTTGTAGAGTTCTTGGGAAGAATTTTGGGGGTCGAGACTACCAAGAAGGATCCTGAGATCTTATTGGCAGAGGGTAGTGAATTGGGACAAAGATCTCTGTTGGAGGGAGGGCAGTAGGAATTCTAGTGCTTTGGTGATTAACGGCCTGGAGAAGTACTTTGGAAGAAATAGGGAAAAGTAGTAGGGATGGGGGTGCAGGGAAAAGACATGGAAGAGGCTCGAACAGTTGATGCCAACAAATAATCATAGCGTGAGGTTCTTCGTAGAGACCCACCACTCTCACATTCTTTTCTCTTTGGACTGCCCTTTCAGAGACACCAGGAGGACCGTGGCTTCACCCCACTGTCACTCCTCTGTCCACATGGTTTTCCCTCAGTGCTGTGCAGAGGCTTGGCTGGAGGCTTCAGGCATACTGAGCAGAGGCAGAAGGTGGATCATGGAGAAAGAAAAGGCAGAGGCCATCCTAATCACGCGATGCAGCGCTGGCCACCCCACACTGAGGAGCCAGGGCTGCAAAGCCATCTGGCAAACTGTCTAGGGCCAGTAATGATACAACTGCAGGCCAAGCTGTTGCAAGTTGACATGGCTCCAAGAGATCTTGAAAAGAGGAAAAGCAGCTTTGTTTTTTTTTAATTTTTTTTTTTTATTTTTTAAATACTCAACAAATTTAATCATCAGAGAAATGCAAATCAAAACCACAATGAGACATCACATCACAACTCTCAGATTGGCTATTATTATGTATATTTCAAAACAGCTAAAAAAGAGAGGATTTTAAATGTTCTCACTACAAAGAAATGACAAATATTTGAGATGATGGATATGCTAATTACCCTGATATGATCAATTCACAATGTATACATGTATCAAAATGTAATATTGTGCCCCATTAATATATACAATTATCATTTATCACTTAAAAATAAAATAAAACTTTAAGAATCGTGAGGTTAAATACACCTTATACATTGCTAGAGGAGCATAAAGCATACTTACATTGGTTAAGGATTTGCTCATCTCCTTAACATCTTTTTTAAATTTATATATATATATATTTTATTATACTTTCAGTTCTAAGTTACATGTGCACAACTTGCAGGTTTGTTACATATGTATACATGTGCCATGTTGGTGTGCTGCACCCATTAACTTGTCATTTACATTAGGTATATCTCCTAATGCTATCCCTCCCCACTCCCCCCACCCCACAACAGGCCCCGGTGTGTGATGTTCCCCTTTCTGTTTCCAAGTGTTCTCATTGTTCAATTTCCACCTGTGAGTGAGAACATGCGGTGTTTGGTTTTTTGTCCTTATGATAGTTTGCTGAGAATGATGGTTTCCAGCTTCATCCATGTCCCTACAAAGGACATGAACTCATCCTTTTTTATGGCTGCATAGTATTCCATGGTGTATATGTGCCACATTTTCTTAATCCAGTCTATCATTGTTGGACATTTGGGTTGGTTCCAAGTCTTTGCTATTGTGAATAGTGCTGCAATAAACATACGTGTGCATGTGTCTTTATAGCAGCATAATTTATATTCCTTTGGGTATATACCCAGTAATGGGATGGCTGGGTCAAATGGTATTTCTAGTTCTAGATCCCTGAGGAATCGCCACACTGATTCCACAATGGTTGAAGTAGTTTACAGTCCCACCAACAGTGTCAAAGTGTTCCTATTTCTCTACATCCTCTCCAGCACCTGTTGTTTCCTGACTTTTTAATGATCGCCGTTCTAACTGGTGTGAGATGATATCTCATTGTGGTTTTGATTTGCATTTCTCTGATGGCCAGTGATGATGAGCATCTTTTCATGTGTCTGTTGGCTGCATAAATATCTTCTTTTGAGAAGTGTCTGTTCATATCCTTCGCCCACTTGTTGATGGGGTTGTTTGTTTTTTCTTGTAAATGTGTTTGAGTTCTTTGTAGATTCTGGATATGAGCCCTTTGTCAGATGAATAGATTGCAAAAATTTTCTCCCATTCTGTAGATCACTCTGATGGTAGTTTCTTTTGCTGTGCAGAAGCTGTTTAGTTTACTTAGATCCTATTTGTCAATTTTGACTTTTTGTTGCCATTGCTTTTGGTGCTTTAGCCATGAAGTCCTTGCCCATGCCTTTGTCCTGAATGGTATTGCCTAGGTTTTCTTCTAGGGTTTTTATGGTTTTAGGTCTAACATTTAAGTCTTTAATCCACCTTGAATTAATTTTTGTATAAGGTGTAAGGAAGGGATCCAGTTTCAGCTTTCTACATATGGCTAGCCAGTTTTCCCAGCACCATTTGTTAAATAGGGAATCCTTTCCCCATTTCTTGTTTTTGTCAGGTTTGTCAAAGATCAGATAGTTGTAGATGTGTGGTATTATTTCTGAGGGCTCTGTTCTGTTCCATTTGTCTCTATCTCTGTTTTGGTACCAGTACCATGCTGTTTTGGTTACTGTAGCCTTGTAGTATAGTTTGAAGTGAGGTAGCGTGATGCCTCCAGCTTTGTTCTTTTGGCTTAGGATTGACTTAGCAATGTGGGCTCTTTTTTGGTTTCATATGAACTCTAAAGTAGTTTTTTCCAATTCTGTGAAGAAAGTCATTGGTAGCTTGATGGGATGGCATTGAATCTATAAATTACCTTGGGCAGTATGACCATTTTCACAATATTGATTCTTCCTATCCATGAGCATGGAATGTTCTTGCATTTCTTTGTGTCCTCTTTTATTTCCTTGAGCAGTGGTTTGTAGTTCTCCTTGAAGAGTTCCTCCACATCCCTTGTGAGTTGGATTCCTAGGTATTTTATTCTCTTTGAAGCAATTGTGAATGGGAGTTCACTCATGATTTGGCTCTCTGTTTGTCTGTTATTGGTGTATAGGAATGCTTGTGATTTTTGCACATTGATTTTGTATCCTGAGACTTTGCTGAAGTTTCTTATCAGCTTAAGGAGATTTTGGGCTGAGATGATGGGGTTTTCTAAATATACAATCATGTCATCTGCAAACAGGGACAATTTGACTTCCTCTTTTCCCAATTGAATACCCTTTATTTCTTTCTCCTGCCTGATTGCCCTGGCCAGAACTTCCAACACTATGTTGAATTGGAGTGGTGAGAGAGGGCATCCCTGTCTTGTGCCAGTTTTGAAAGGGAATGCTTCCAATTTTTGCCCATTCAGTATGATATTGGCTGTGGGTTTGTCATAAATAGCTCTTATTATTTTGACATATGTCCTATCAATACCTAATTTATTGAGAGTTTTTAGCATTAAGGGTTGTTGAATTTTGTCAAAGGCCTTTTCTGCATCTATTGAGAAAATCATGTGGCTTTTGTCTTTGGTTCTGTTTATATGCTGGATTATGTTTATTGATTTGTGTATGTTGAACCACCCTTGCATCCCAGGGATGAAGCCCACTTGATCATGGTGGAGAAGCTTTTTGATGTGCTGCTGGATTCGGTTTGCCAGTATTTTATTGAGGATTTTTGCATCGATGTTCATCAGGGATATTGGTCTAAAATTCTCTTTTTTTGTTGTGTCTCTGCCAGGCTTTGGTATCAGGATGATGCTGGCCTCATAAAATGAGTTAGGGAGGATTCCCTCTTTTCCTATTGATTGGAATAGTTTCAGAAGGTATGGTACCAGTTCCTCCTTGTACCTCTGGTAGAATTCGGCTGTGAATCCGTCTGGTCCTGGACTTTTTTTGGTTGGTAAGCTATTAATTATTGCCTCAATTTCAGAGCCTGTTATTGGTCTATTCAGAGATTCAACTTCTTCCTAGTTTAGTCTTGGGAGGGTGTATGTGTCCAGGAATTTCTCCATTTCTTCTAGATTTTCTAGTTTATTTGCGTGGAGGTGTTTATAGTATTCTCTGATGGTAGTTCGTATTTCTGTGGGATCGGTGGTGATATCCCCTTTATCATTTTTTATTGCATCTATTTGATTCTTCTCTCTTTTCTTCTTTATTAGTCTTGCTAGTGGTCTATGAATTTTGTTGATGTTTTCAAAAAACCAGCTCCTGGATTCATTGATTTTTTGAAGGGTTTTTTGTGTCTCTATCTCCTTCAGTTCTGCTCTGATCTTAGTTATTTCTTGCCTCCTGCTAGCTTTTGAATGTGTTTGCTCTTGCTTCTCTAGTTCTTTTAATTGAGATGTTAGGGTGTCAATTTTAGATCTTTCCTGCTTTCTCCTGTGGGCATTTATTGCTATAAATTTCCCTCTACACACTGCTTTAAATGTGTCCCAGAGATTCTGGTATGTTGTGTCTTTATTTTCGTTGGTTTCAAAGAACATCTTTATTTCTGCCTTCATTTCGTTATGTACCCAGTAGTCATTCAGGAGCAGGTTGTTCAGTTTCCATGTAGTTCAGTGGTTTTGAGTGAGTTTCTTATTCCTGAGTTCTAGTTTGATTGCACTGTGGTCTGAGAGACAGTTTGTTATAATTTCTGTTCTTTTACATTTGCTGAGGAGTGCTTTATTTCCAACTATGTGGTCAGTTTTGGAATAGGTGCCGTGTGGTGCTGAGAAGAATGTATATTCTGTTGATTTGGGGTGGAGAGTTCTGTAGATGTCTATTAGGTCCGCTTGGTGCAGAGCTGAGTTCAATTCCTGGATATCCTTGTTAACTTTCTGTCTTGTTGATCTGTCTAATGTTGACAGTGGGGTGTTAAAGTCTCCCATTATTATTGTGTGGGATTCTAAGTCTCTTTGTAGGTCTCTAAGGACTTGCTTTATGAATCTGGGTGCTCCTGTATTGGGTGCATATATAGTTAGTATAGTTAGCTCTTCTTGTTGAATTGATCCCTTTACTATTATCTAATGGCCTTCTTTGTCTCTTTTGATCTTTGTTGGTTTAAAGTCTGTTTTATCAGAGACTAGGATTGCAACCCCTGCCTTTTTTTGTTTTCCATTTGCTTGGTAGATCTTCCTCCATCCCTTTATTTTGAGCCTATGTGTGTCTCTGCACGTGAGATGGGTTTCCTGAATACAGCACACTGATGGGTCTTGACTCTTTATCCAATTTGCCAGTCTGTGTCTTTTATTTGGAGCATTTAGCCCATTTACATTTAAGGTTAATATTGTTATGTGTGAATTTGATCCTGTCATTATGATGTTAGCTGGTTATTTTGCTCATTAGTTGATGCAGTTTCTTCCTAGCATCAATGGTCTTTACAATTTGGCATGATTTTGCAGTGGCTGGTACCGGTTGTTCCTTTCCATGTTTAGTGCTTCCTTCAGGAGCTCTTGTAGGGCAGTCCTGGTGGTGACAAAATCTCTCAGCATTTGCTTGTCTGTAAAGTATTTTATTTCTTCTTCACTTATGAAGCTTAGTTTGGCTGGATACGAAATTCTGGATTGAAAATTCTTTTCTCTAAGAACGTTGAATATTGGCCCCCACTCTCTTCTGGCTTGTAGAGTTTCTGCTGAGAGATCAGCTGTTAGTCTGATGGGCTTCCCTTTGTGGGTAACCCGACCTTTCTGTCTGGCTGCCCTTAACATTTTTTCCTTCGTTTCAACCTTGGTGAATCTGACAATTATGTGTCTTGGAGTTGCTCTTCTCAAGGAGTATCTTTGTGGTGTTCTCTGTATTTCCTGAATTTGAATGTTGGCCTGCCTTGCTAGGTTGGGGAAGTTCTCCTGGATAATATTCTGCAGAGTGTTTTCCAACTTGGTTCCATTCGAGGAAGAGCAGCTTTGTAAAGGTCAAGCTTCCTGGGGAAATACGGTGGAGCCTAGTGTGGCCCTTGTCAGGTGTGTGATGGGGCAGGTCATGCTCTCCTCCCCTTAGGCTCCTCCTGCAGCCTCACACTGAGGAGCTGGATTAGATGGGGGACTTTTTCTACTTATTAGGGCTGTAGAAGGTCTGAAGTTCTGCAAAGAGGCCATGAGAGAAGTAAGAAGCTGGGTGGTAGGAGCCCTGAAACCCTCACCCTCATTTCAATGAAGCAGCTCCTCTCCCACCTGCTTTCTGTGTTTAGCTGATCACGGTCCCAGAAAGACTCTTTCTTCCTGCCTGTGCCATCCATAAAACTGATGTGAGGGCTGAGCAATCTTCCTCTCTATTCTCCTTCTGTGGATAGTGCATGTACACACAAAATCACAAGGAAAATTCACTCAGTTCTCTACTGTAGGCTCACAGTGATGTATTAGAAAGTTCAGCTGGGTACAGTGGCTCACGCCTGTAATCCCAGCACTTTGGGAGGCTGAGGTGGGCGGATCCTTGAGGTCAGGAGTTTGAGACCAGCCTGGCCAACATGATGAAACCCCGTCTCCACTAAAAATATAAAAATCAGCCGGGCGTGGTGGCCCGTGCTTATAATCCCAGCTACTCGGGAGGCTGAGACAGAAGAATCGCTTGAACCCGGGAGGCGGAGGTTGCAGTGAGCCAGGATCATACCATTGCACTCCAGCCTGGGCAACAAGAGCAAAACTCCATCTCAAAAAAAAAGAAAATTCAGACTACAGAAAGGAATGAAAGGCTCTTTGTCTAGAGGCCTCATTTGAGGACAGTTCCATCAGCATGGGGCCTGTCTGCCAGTGCACTGGGATGCCTCAGGTGAGTCAGTCAAGCAGTGTTCCCCAGGCTCCTGCTTCTCTTCTACACACCCTTCTCTGCACCTACTCAGGGCCCTGGACTAGTTTAGTTCATCCCGTAGTCCACTCCCCTAGACCAGGTCATCTTCAAACCTTGGGAAGGAAAGGGAAGCGAAGGGAATGCTGTGATGCTTCATCCCACTCCAGGGCTGGAGAGGGAGGGGGAAGGCTGGCAAGGTGGCTGGGGACCCAGGGAACCACTTGCCTTTTTGTGTTTTCTCGCATATCCTGGATGGCTAAATGGAAAATCTGGTGCAGCAAAAGCAGTTACTCTCCTGAAAAGGTGACCAGATCTTTATGGGCTTTATTTGCCCTAAGATCATCCATCTCCTTTGCAATCTTGCTTACAAAGTTTCCGGTGGTATGAATGTTCCCTCCTGGGTGGTCCCTGAGTTCTAACTCAGCCTAGAGGGTCTCTGGTTCTATGGGTTCCATCCTTCCTCAAAGCCAGCCACAGTAAGAGGCAAGAAAGAGAAGACCTTCAACAAATCAACTTTCAGTGGCACGAAAATGACTTTGCCATAGCCCCTTTGCATCTGCATATAGAAGCTCAGAAGGAACACAATCCTTCCATTGAAAAATAACACCTCCTGAAGTCCCAGACCTGGTCTTGTATCCTCCCAACACTCCAACACTGCCATCACAAATAGGATTTTAGGTAGAAGACCTGGGTGGGGACTGTCTCCCCGTTTATCAAAACTGGCTTTTTAGCCAGTGAGGGAGTGGGAGGCCTCCTTTTTCAAGGCCTTCTCTGTGCTCTTGGGTGGGATGGGAGGACCAGCCTTTTGGTACAGAGATGATCTGATTGTTTCCCCCATTGTTGTGTCCTTGAAAGGTGGAACTGATGAGAGCAAAACTCTAGACAGCTCTGGAGGAGGTGCTTTGGTTGTGAGAGGAGGCTGAATCTGAATAGGTGCTCTGGTTCTTACTCATTTCACCCCTGTAGAAGAAAGCACATGCTTCCAGCTTTCAAGAGAATGAAGCAGTGCAGTGGCTGGATCCATATGGTGTCACCGGGATTCGAGTTCATTGGAGACAAAGCTTGATGACTTCCTGGGGACAGACTTTGTTCATAAGTAGTGAAAGTCTGTTTTTTTTTCCTGGCCCCTTGGGGTGTCACACAGAAGCAATACTGTGCTGCTCACTAATGCTCTATGTCCCCGTCATCCTGTGCTGGATGCCCTTTCATGGTTGGGGGAGAGTATGGTGGCTGCACCAACACCAGCAAAGGGTATGATAAGAAAGTGCCAGGTGGTGCCTCCAGGCTGGTTATCAGCTGGACTGCCTTTCTGCACAGACTCCAGGTCTTTGTGAGCCCCAGGCAAATGCCCTATCCTGAGACTCTGGGTGGATCTCGGGCTTTTTCTGTGACCCTTCCAGCTCACCTGGTGCTGGGTGGGTGAAGTAAACAACCTCAGTGATTTGTCTGCACCCATGTTCTCATTGGCCAGAACCATTCTGAGGTCCATGAATCATATCACATTCAGTTCTGTCAGGAGAAAGTCCTGGTTGTAAAACTTTAGGGAACCAAGGCTCCCTAAGAAATTGTCAAGACTACAGCATTAACAAAGATGAAATGGCTTTGCAATGGGAACAGCCCAGCCCCTCAAACTTTTGATCCATTTGTTACACATGCATCTCTGAGCTAACCGCTAAATGCTCCCCATCACTCCCCACAATCCCCAGTGTCCCAGCCCAAGGTGAAGAGAGGCATGAGTGGGCCATTACTGCACATCTGGGCCCAGCAAACTCTGAGGAATCCAGATTGGAATCCCAGGAAGGATCTTATTCAGTAGTTGACCACAGAATAGCCAAGTGGGAAGAATGTGACTTTGGGAGTCCCACGCATCTGCCTTGAATCCAAGCTCTGCTGCTTGCTAGCTGGTGACCTAGTTCTGGGCCTCAGGGTATGACAACGGGGGCTTATGTTCAGTGACCTCCAGGGTCCCTCCCTCTTGAAAGCTCGGGGGTTCTGCCCCGAGGAGTAGGAACTGACCTATTTTACTGGCATGTACTGAGTGTTTTCCAAAACAAAGTCTGGTTACTAATTACCTGACCTACATTCCCTGTGATTGCAATGGCAGGTGGCATATCTGCACATTTCTAAGGAGGAACTGGAAAGGAGCTAATAGGAAGCACTTAGAGGCGAGGCCCTAAGGCTCGTATTGGTTGGGCAGAATTCTGAAATTCTGGTTGATGCTATTCTCCATCAACGAAAAGGGGATTTTGGAAGATCCCCTTAGTCTTTAAACACAGAGAAGCACTGCCCTAATATTTTCCTGGTTATAAAAAATAATATGAGCTTATTCTATATATTACATTGCAGGCATGATGGCTCAGGAAGCCTACTGCTGCCTTCCCCCTGCTTCCTCAGCCCCCGGGATAATGTGGTTAACAGTTTGGCTTATATTCTTGTGGGTATTTTCTCCATAGAAACAAACATATAAATCTATTATCTTATGAAGATGAGATCACAGTACACATGCTGATTTGCAGGTTGCTTTTTATACTTAACTGTGTATTTTGGACATTTGTCCATGTCTGTACATGTGATCTATTTTATTCCTTTTAATAAGACATCTTAATGCATTGGGAAATCTAGAAAAGGGAAGAAACCATGAAGCATATAAAGCTTTTCTTTCATTTTAAATATTATTTCTGTATTGGGAAGAGCAGAACATCTGAAATTGTTTTCAAATACTTTAAATAGCATTTACATTTTAAAAATCACAGGAATGATAGTTGTACTGTTGTAGAAAATCAGTGAATACATGGGAAAGACTCAGTATGCCATTCTGACCATTCCTTATTATTATGTCCATTTTGTCTTCAATTCAACTATTCAGATAATAAAAAACTTTCTGTGGTAGGCAAAATACTGGCCCCCAAAGATGTTCATGCCCCAATCTCACGAAGCTGTGAATGTTACCTTACATGGCAAGTGGGACTTTGCCGATATGATTGAATGAAGGATTTTGAGATGGCTAAATTATTCTGGATTATCTGAGTGGGCCCCAGGTAATCACAGAGGCCCTTGTGAGTGAAAGAGGGAGGCAGGAGAGTTGATGACACCCTGTGGCTTTGAAGATGAGGAAAGGGGTCACCAGCCAAGGCCAGTGGGCAGCATCTGGAAGCTGGAAAAGGCAGGAAGCTGTTTCTCCCCTAGAGCCTCCAAAAGGGACGCAGCCCTTCTGACACCGTGATTTTAGCCCAGTAAGACCTATTTTGCACTTTTCATCTCCAGAACTGTGGGATAATAAATTTGTATGGTTTTAAGCCTCTGAATTTGTAGTAATTTGTTATAGCAGCCGTAGGAAACAAGCCCACCTTCATTCATTTGTTTGGCATGCTTACAAATGCTGCGTCTGAAACCGTGAAACCACGACACATCTTGTGATTCTGGGTGACCAGGAACTAACTAACCCAGTTCTCCATATAACATGGTCCTCTGGGGGAGCCAAAGTTGGTGTGTGGAAATCTTTTTAGGTTATTGAAATCAAAAAGAAAAACGACAGGAAAAGCTATTGACTTCCAGGAGGATGTACACAGACCCTGGAAGCCCATAGACTCAAGGATTTAAAGTGCCAGAAAGGAGGTAGACTACATATACTCACCCTACTTAATGGATGAATCATGGAGGCTCTGTGAGGTTACTTGTCCAAGGTCACAGAATGAGCTAGGGCCTGAGCAAAAGATGGTCTTCTCTCTCCAGTTCTGTGATGGTTCCTTTGATCTTTAACAGGAACATGCTGGGGCTTGCCACAGGGCCATCAGCATCTTCTGACAGCCATCCACTCTCTGCCAGGCTTCCACTGAGGGGTGGCAGGCAGAAGATGGGTGGGCCCAGATTTGCCCATCCTGGGGGGACTTCCTTTGCAACCTGCTTGCTCCTCATCCACCTCAGCTGGAAGCCTGCCAAGCTCCCTGCTCAGAATCACCAGTGTGGGGTTTGGTACCCCAATCTTGGTCCCTTGTGGTTCTAGATAACAGAGCGATAACCCAGGCAGTCTCCCTGGGTGGCCACGATTTGTGTTTGGTTTGAATTTCCCAATGCCCTCCTTTGAAGGGTCAGAGCAGGGAGAGCTTGGCAGCTGCATCCTCAGCTGTGACGTGCACAGAGAGCTTCCCAACTTTTCATTTGACCACTGGAACCTCAGAAGTGACAGTTGAGTAAGAAAAGTAGGCCACTTGGTACAAAGTGGGGGATTTATTCCTAGATCTCCTTGGACCGGGAAAGTGATCATAGGCTCTCGGCACCTCAGAGGTCAATGCATAATAAACAAGGGCCGTTGTGTAACTTTTACTTAATAAATCACTGAGCACTGATTAGGTGGGCTCTGGTTGGGGCTGTTCATACTCTCAAAGAAGCCCAATTCAGCAACAAAATCTGGAGACAGAAGCCACGTTGATCAGGCACCTTCTGTCTAGGCACTTCACAGGCAGTGTTGCTAGGGTTAGGTACCTGGTATCCATCACCCCTGCTCTGCGCAGGGTTCTAATAGATGGAGTCAACACAAGGCTAACTGAAGAGCAAACTGTCTTCTGTAGCATTCAACTCCCAAGTACAGGGCTCTTTTGTCAAATCAGTTTGGAGAAGATCTTGCCTGACTGCTAGCTGTCACTCAAATCTCTTTCCCCTCCTCTTAGATACACAGCTGGACTAATTTTCCAGACTCCTTCACAGTGAGGTGTGGCTGTGTGTGGTAGATGTGCAGGTATGCCTCCAGATGGGCCTTGCTTCAGCAAGTGCAGTCAGTAGACAGTCTCCTGCCATCACCTCCGTCAGGGCCGGCCTCAGCTACAGAGCCTCATCCACTTTGCCTAATGTCACACCCTTCCAGGAGCCTCCTACCTCTGGGGACCACATGAGGCATGGCTATTTTGGCCCAATAAAGGACACCACCAATGGGTAACATCCACTGTAGAGGTCCCCACTGGATTGGCCGTTGGTTTGTCAGGACTGTGTCACGGCTTGACTTCTCCTTCTGCCCAATTCTGTTTCTTCTCCCTTTCCATTCACAAGTATTGACTCCTAATACTTGGAGTGAATCCATCTTGCTTTCTCCTTCAGCCCGCTGAATATGGACTCCAACGGTGCCCTAGGGGATGGTGGAGCCACCAGATGGAAGGAGCCTGGTGATCCTGAGAAGGAGAGATGCCTCGCTGACCTGAACATCTTTCCAGAACTGTTAAGTGAGTTAGAAATGAACTTCTACTATACAAAGCCACTGAAATTTGGGCATCTGTTACTTTAGTTGGCCTACTGAAGCTTCTCTCCTCTCCTCACTTACCTCTCCAGATGCAATGGCAGGTCTTTCGGTGTGGGGGTGGGGCACTGATCAGAACTGCCTGGAAGCTCAAGTACCCACTATACCTAGGCTCAGGCAGGCCAGAGATTCCCAGAGAATGAGAGAGAAGAACAAGGCTTGAAGTGCCTTTTCTGTGCAGAGATCCATACTTCATCAAAATGTGGCCAATTGCTACCAGGCTCTCCTCAATAAAGAAGCAACTGCCCTCCCTTGGGGGCAGCAGTCAGAGTGGAGAGAAAATAAGTTCTCATTCTAACTCTCCTTGAGGGAGAGGAAAATCAAAGTCCTGTGTTTTCTGTAGGAAGGTTGGTATGCAGGAAGAGGAGCCATTTCCCCAAGAATGGGAAAATTCAATTCTTTCAACAATTTATAAAGAGGTACATAATGTGGATGGATAGATGGTATATATCAGTAGATAGATTATACATAGGTAATAGAGATGGTAGACAGATAAGGATGATAGAGACAGATACATGATAGGTTGATATGTAGAGAGATGATAGGTTGGTAGCTGGATAGGTAAGTAGGTAGGAAATCGAGGCTCAGAGATATTGAGGTAGGTTCTTATGGTCATATAACTAGTATGTGACAGAGGAGGATTCAACTTTAGGTCTAGTTTGACTCAGAAGTGGGATTCAGGCTGGGCGTGGTGGCTCACCCCTGTAATCCCAGCACTTTGGGAGGCTGAGGCAGGTGGACCATTTGAGGTCAGGAGTTTGAGACTAGTTTGGCCAACATGCTGATACCCCATCTCTACTAAAAATACAAAAAAATTAGCCAGGTGTGGTGGCACACGTCTGTAGTCCCAGCTACTGGGGAGGCTGAAGCAGGATAATTGCTTGAACCTGGGAGGCGGAGGTTGCAGTGAGCTTAGATTGCACCACTGCACCCCAGCCTGGGCAACAGAGCCAGACTCCGTCTCAAAAAAAAAAAAAAAGAAAGAAAAAAAAAAAAGTGGGCAGGTGTGCAAAACCCAGCTCCACATCCTTTCTTCTGCTGAGGATGGCAAAGAACGTGTTTCGTTTGCTCCATACACAGGGTTTCATTTGCCTGACATGATGTTTTGTTTGCTTTTGTTCTATTTTATTATGTTAAGAATTCATCTACTTGTAGCTTGAATTTTGTCATCTAGTAGGTTTTGTTTGTTTGTTTCAGGTGAGCATTTAAGGGCTGCATTCTCTAAATTCATGCATGTTCAAATATATTTTTTACTTTTTTATTTGAAGGACAACTCAGGTTGGTGCACAATTTCTTAGTAACCCCTTTTCTCAGAACTCTTGTCATGGGTTTATGACAAGTTTTCTTGCTGTTTGGGAAAATTATGGAATATCTGAAGGAAATGCATGAGAGCTAAGGTTGAACAAATTGGGTTGAACAATTGAAAGCCTTTAATCCCTGGCCAATGTGTTTTGACTTGCTGTTGTTGGCAATAGACAGCCATTGAGAGCTTCTTTTCTTTTCTCTTCATATTATTTTTTTCATCAACTTTAAGTTCCAGGGTACATGTGCAGGATGTGTAGGTTTGTTACATAGGTAAACACATGCCATGGTGATTTGCTGCACAGATTAACCCATCACCTAGGTATTAAGCCTAGCATCCATTAGCTATTCTTCCTGATTCTCTCCCTCCCTATGCTCCTCACCTCGACAGACCCCATTGTGTGTTGTTCCTCCCATGTATCCATATGTTTTCATCGTTCGGCTTCCACTTATAAGTGAGAATATGTGACATTTGGTTTTCTGTTCCTGCGTTAGTTTGTTGAGGATAACAGCTTCCAGCTCCATCCTTGTCCCTGAAAAGGACATAATCTCATTCCTTTTTATGGCTGGATAGTATTCCATGGTATATATGTACCATATTTTCTTTGTCCAGTCTATCATTGATGGGCATTTGGATTGATTTCATGTCTTTGCTATTGTGAATAGTGCTACAGTGAACATACACATGCATGTATCTTTATAAAATAATGATTTATATTCCTTTGGGTACATACCTAGTAATGGGATTGCTGAGTGAAATGTTATTTCTGCTTCTAGATCTTTGAGGAATCACCACACTGTTTTCCACAATGATTGAACTAATTTACATTCCCACCAACAGTGTAAAAGCGTTCCTTTTTCTCTGAAACCTCACCAGCATCTGTTGTGTCTTGACTTTTTAATAATAGCCATTCTGACTGGTGTGTGTGAGATGGCATCTCTTATGGTTTTCTTTTTCTTTTTTTTTTCTTTTTTTTCAATGGCGTCTTGCTCTGTCTCCCAGGATGGAGTGCAGTGGCATGATCTTGGCTTACTACAGCCTCCACCTCCCAGGTTCAAGCAATTCTCCTGCCTCAGCCTCCCAAGTACCTGGGGTTACAGGTGTCTGCCACCATGCCTGGCTATTTTTTTTTTTTTTTTTGTATTTTTAGTAGAGATGGGGTTTCACCATGTTGGGCAGGCTGGTCGTGAACTCCTGACCTCTGGTGATCCACCTGCCTCGGCCTCCCAAAGTGCTGGGATTACAGGCGTGAGCCACTGCGCCTGGGCTCATTGTGGTTTTGATTTGCATTTCTCTAATGATCAGTGATGTTGAGTTTTTTTCATATGTTTGTTGGCTACATGAATGTCTTCTTTTGAGAAGTGTCTGTTCATGTCCTTTGCCCACTTTTTAATGGGGTTGTTTTTTTCTTGTAAATTTGTTGGAGTTCCTTGTAGACTCTGGATATGAGACCTTTGTTAGATCATTGAGAGTTTCTGAGCAATGTGGTGGTGGGTTGTATGTAGATGAATTTGAGGTGGAAGAGACCTGTCACAGAGAGACCAGATTAGAGCTACTGCAGTGATTAGGTGGTCAAGGCCTGTAAACAGGCATATGTGGCACTTTATGTACAGGTACACTGTGGATACAGAATTGATGGGACTTAGCAACTGCTTGGGTACAAAGGGACAAGGACAAAAGAGAAGGAGTTGTTAAACAACAATGCCTTGGGTTAACCTGGGGTGAGCGGGTAGATGGTGTCATTTGTAGATCCAGAGAAAGAGTAGATGAGGAAGAGAAAAGGGGAACAGGATGGGGAGGGGGAGGAGAATAGAATGGGAGAATATGAGATCTGAGTGGCTGCATTTTTGAGGAGCTGGTGGAGCTGCCCAGAGGCTGCTGAAATCTGGAACTAGAGTTCAGAGGAGAGGTTAAGGTGAGGGACAGAGTAGAATTGGAAATAGTCCCTAAGTGTGTTGAATATGTCCAATATAGATTCTTTCTAAAGGGAAAGCCTTAGTCATTTTCTAGAAGGCATTGTGAAATCAGCCTCTGAAATTCTGCCCTACCAAACTTGTTTTCTTCTAGGAAGTGACAAAATTGCAGCCCCTGAAGAGCAGGAGAATCCTGGGCTCCATGGCTTCCCCCTGCTGTTTGCAACTGCATTTGATTCCACTTTTGTGTGTTTTCCCTTTTTCGTGATTAATATTTGCTGGAAATGTATTGATTTTTCAGTCTTTTCAAGAAAACTGCTCTTGGGCTTATGTCTCAATTATACTGTTTTTATGTTTCCTCATTTATTTATTGATGCTTTTATCTCTTTTTCTCTTTCTTTGCTACCCCTTCCCTTGAATTTTTAATTTTTTTGTTGATCCATTAATTTTATCTTTTGGTAATAAAAACATTTCGAGCTATAAATGTCCCCACAAAAACCGCTTTGCCTATATCCCAGGTAGTCGGATATATAGGCACTCACTGTCATGGTTTTATAAGTAGTCATTATTATAGACAGAATTTCTCCTTGACCCAGAAGAAATTATTTTGTATATTTTAAAATTCCAAGAATATACATAATTTGTTTTTGGAAGGCAGAAAGGGAAGCAAAGGGAAGTATATTATACAAGGTTACACAACCATTAAGTGTCATATTTAGGACTAGAATCCACATTGACTGACTTCTAGTCTAATCAGCAAGAAAATGTTTTCTCCACTTCCAGTGGAATGGTTCAAGCTTGGGAGTTTCTGGAAAGCCTCACTAGCTGGGGGAGCATGTGAAATGGAAAATCATGTTTTGAGTCAGACAGATGTGACTTCAACTTCTGCCTTGGCTCCTTGACAGCTGTGTGACCTTGGACAGGCTCTAGGCCTGAGTTTCAACTTCCTTGTCTGTAATATGGAGAAAATAACATGAATTTTATGCTGCTGTTGTAAAGATTAAATGAAATGTAAAATTGTGTGCATAAAATGCCGCATACACCATAAGTGATCCATAAATATTTATCTCTGTTCCTTTAATTAATATCCTATAGATGCCCAAGGTACTGGATAAAAATTAAAGTAAAAGCATGCATAATCTCAGTGATAACAACGGTTAACAAAGTGCAATATCTTTTAGAACATACACATATGTATACAAACATTCATACATGCACGCTCTCACTCACACACACTCAAAATTTGGATTGTACCATAAAACTACCCTGTAACCTGTTTTGTTGTTTGTTTTTTCCCTTCTCAGTTAATGTACAGTGGCCACTGCCACTCACTGCTGCTTCCTTCGGTGAATGAGCAACTTGGTAATTGGAGATGGGCAGGCTGAGGCTCTGTGTAGTTTGGAGTGGAAAGGCAGCCCAAGACTGATGGGAACACAGGGCCTGGGGTGGGGGTTCGGAGGCGTTTCCCGGAGGTTGACGGTCGGGGTGTGAGCAGGTTTGTGTGAGTCAGGGAAAACAGGCTATGAATTCAAGATGAAACTACTTATCCATGCAGGTCTCTGGTTCACTATGCTGATTTGGTAGGTGTTTCACCTGCCCAGTCAAGTTAAGAAGTCAGGCAGGATTTTACCTGAGTTTACTGTCCCAGCACTGTGCCAGGTGCTAGGCAGGGACATAAGAAATACCTCTGCTCTTGAGCTGCTGATATGCACACATTTAACCACAGACCAGTGTGAAAATACTGACATCTGAGAAATGAAGATTTGTGTCAGGGGTATAAAAAAGATTTGCTTTTCAGCTGGGTTTTGTTTGTTTGTTTCAGGGGTTGGTGATGGTTCAGGATAAGGTTTGGCAGGGGAGAGAAAATTCTTGTTTTGGGAGGCCGTGGAGGGCAGGAGACTCAGCTAAGTTGGGATAGACAGGGAGAAGAAAGGAACAGAAAGAAGACCACAGAAGGCACTAGGCTGAGCAGGCAGAGATAGGACTGAACAGGATGTGTTAAGGAGACAGTAAAGGACCTATCCTTTTGGAAGCTGGTATTAGGGAACAAAAATAAATTATGCAAAATAAAAGTGGAACTTATGCTATGCTTTGCAGTTAGAAGGTGGCCAAATAAGCACCAGATACATCTTTGATTTGTAATAAGGAGGCACAGAATAAAAACAGAATTTTATAAAGATTAACTGTAGGGGCCTTAGGAAAACTGGGAAAAGAGTAAGTCTACAGACAAGGAAGTAAGTTAGTTATGAAGGGTTGAGTGTCTATCTAAACCACGGAGGAGGCTGTAGAAATTGAGCAGAAGGACAATGTAAAGATAAAGCTTGCTGACATGGACATTAAAGAGAAAGTAAAGTCAAAATGAGATCAACGTTTACAAGCCAAGGAAACCAGAAGAATAAGATTGCCAGTGACAGAAATAGACAAGGCAGCCATATTGAAAGTCTTATAAGTGGAGGTGGCCTATATGGTTGGAAACACAGCACAAGATCGTGCTTGAGAAACTCCTGAAATAATTCTGTATTTTTTCATTGTAATTTGTGTGTGTGCAAGTACACATAGGAAAACTTGTCTGGTTACAGAAAAACCTACCAGCGGCCGGGCATGGTGGCTCATGCCTATAATCCCAGCACTTTGGGAGGCCGAGGCAGGCAGATCACAAGGTCAGGAGATTGAGACCATCCTGGCTAACATGGTGAAACCCTGTCTCTAATAAAAATACAAAAAAATTAGCTGGGCGTGGTGGCAGGCGCCTGTAGTCCCAGTTACT
Source organism: Pan troglodytes (assembly GCF_028858775.2). Taxonomy (NCBI): domain Eukaryota; kingdom Metazoa; phylum Chordata; class Mammalia; order Primates; family Hominidae; genus Pan; species Pan troglodytes. The sequence continues at coordinate 103,760,897 of NC_072406.2, read as the reverse complement.
CGGGAGGCTGAGGCAAGAGAATGGCGTGAACCCGAGAGGTGGAGCTTGCAGTGAGCCAAGATCACACCACTACATTCCAGCCTGGGCAACACAGTGAGACTCCGTCTCAAAAAAAAAAAAAACAAAAAAACAAAAAACCCACAAAAACCTACCAGCTTAACTCAGTGGCGACTAATGCTTCTATTGTATGTATGCCCATGTGTTCAGTCATAATCTCTAAAGGGCATGAAAACATTGAGCTGCATAATTGTCACGAAAACCCTTAAGAAATTTTCTTGCTATGATACACATTTAAGGTTTCATAAGATACTCAGAATTACATTTGCTGCTTATGTTTATAAAGAATAAGTGAGTATGAAGCTGAGGATTAGCCTCCTGCTGAAATATAATGGGCACTCAATAAACAAGTGTTGAACAAATTCACAAACATTAGTGCAATGGATATGCTTCTATAGACCAAGCTGAAATGGAAGAGGCCATCTAGTACTATAAACTTTTATAAATTTTGGACAACATATATCTATAAAAAATATATATCCAAGCTTGAGAGGAAGGGAAATAATTATATATAGGAAATAAGGAAGAAATGAAAAGCCGGAAGTAGGAAGCAGGTGCTGATATTAGGGTGACTCATGAGGATGAGCTCTCTAATGGATGTAAATGTCCACATGAGCTCAACAGACATGCTGTAGGCCTCTTTAAGGTGAGGAGCCAAAACGAATTCTCTTGCATAAATCCTAGACCTTAAAAGGGTTGCTCTGTCTATGAAAAGAAGATAGAAGAACCCTACTCATAAATCCCAACTGTGCCACTGTAAGTGTGGGGTCCAAATTTACACAAGTGGAGAAGGAACTCTAATTGAAGAAGTTAACATAAAAATCTGTGGGAAACCTGTTAAGTTCTTGATTGAGAACAACATAAAACTGCTTTGCTAGGCTACTTACAGTATTCAGGACACACAGGATGTCCAGTGGAAAAGATCATCCTTTAAGTAGAAATGCAAAATCAAAAATTACAGATCACATAAGGAAATAAACCACTGTGAGACAATGGATGAACAAATAGAAAAATGAGTGCTTTAAGGACTAAAGAGAACAATTTAAAAAAGAACATTAAACAAGTATGCCAAAATTATTAAAGAAAACCATATGAAGAAATGGTATGGAAAAAGAGCATGTGAATTTGAAAAGAAGCCAAAGAAGTTTCTAGAAATCAAAAAATGCAGCCACTGATTAAAACTGAGTTTTTAATCTCAGTGGGTTGGTTAAACAACACATTAGGTACAGAGAAAGAGATGGAATGGTTGAATGAGATGGTCCAACATATGTTCAACAGGAAAAATTAGAACAGGAAAAAGCAATAGCCAAAGAGGAAACAGCTTAAGAATTTTTCCATAATTGATGAACGATACAAATCTATAGATTCAAGAACCATAATGAATCTCAAGTGGGAGAAAAAATACACATACACATGTTGTCTTTGATGTTCTACCATTTTTTGAAAAAAAAAAAAAATCTTAAAAGAGAAAAAAGAGAGATTACCAAGGCATACAATTATACTAATAGCTAACTTTATGTCAACAACGAAATCAAAGGTAATGGATTAATATATTAAAAACTATAAAATGATTATCAACCTACAAATGTATGCTTAATAAATCTTTCATGAATAAAGGTGACAGTTATTTAAAATAATTTGCTACCAACCAACCCTCATTAAAATAATTTCTAATAGATGTTCTTTATGAGGAGGAAATTTGATTCCAGAGGTAGGTGGAGGACCATAGAAGAGGGAATGGTGTTTGAAGAAATTGTAAATGTGTGGTTAAATCTAAACATTATCTACATAAAATGATAATAATGGCACCTTATTTTATGGATTATATTAACATTAAAAATTCATAGTATAAAAGATGAGGTAAATAAAGTTAAAAATTAGGCCACATATTAGAAAATATTTGTAATGCAAGCACAATAAGAATTAGAATACAGGTAATAACAATAGTAATAATACCAAACATTTAGAGAACACTTATGGGTCAGGCACAAATGTAAGCCCTTCATATGTATGTTCTGTAAGTTTATGTATAAGTATGTAAGTCTATACATATGCATATATCTGATACACTTATAAACTTATATATAATATACACATATACATACATATGTACATGTATACAAATATACCTGTATGTAAACTTATTTAACAACCCTGTGAGCTAAGTATTATTTTCTTTAGTTTCTAGATGAGTAAACTGAGACAAAGAAACATTAAGTAATTTGAAGTAATTTGTTCCAAGTCACTTAGTCATTGGCAGATCTGGAATTCAACTGAAGCAATGTAGCTCCTGTTAACAAAGGATCAATATCCAGAATAAGGAAAAAACTCCTAAACACCAATAGGGAAAAAAAATAGGAAAACACAGGCTAAGAATATTGAACTGGCCATTCACAGAAGAAATCTGAAGAGCCTGTAAATATACACAAAGGTGTTCAATGCCATTAACAATTATGGAAATAGAAATTAAATCACACTAGTTAAATAAGCCAAGAAAGGTCTGCTAAAGCCAAGTGTTGGGGAGAATGTGGACAAACGACAACTCTTTATAATGCTGATGGAAATTAATGCCGGAACCACCACTCTGGAGAGCAAGTGGACAATATCTGGTAAAGCCGGAGATGTACAGCCTGTGATCCAGCAATTCTACATCTGGGCTATAGTCTAGAGAGCCTGGTTCACACTGGAAAACAACTCAATGTTAGTGTGTGGGAGGATGGATCCAGAAAGTGGTACATTCATTTCATGATTCTATTCTGCAGTTAAAAATGCATTATATCTAAATGTAAATAAATCTATAAAAGACAATATTAAGTGAAAAAAAGTTTTGGAAAGATATATAGAGCATGAGATGTATGCAACTGTAACAATATTACATAGTGTTTACACATAGGTACATATATGTAAAGACAGCATGGGAAAGATTCACACGAACTACAGGTTAACAGAGAACAGAGAGGGAGTAGAGGGGGATTGGAGATGGGCACAAGAGGGGCTTCAATCCCATTTGCAAAATTATTTTTAAAAAACTGATAATATTAACATGTATTATCATTTTTTAGGTCTGAGTGTGGGATCATGGTATTTCATTATGTTAATCCTGAAATTTTTCTGTTTACTTGAACTATTTCATTAAAAATAGAATTGTATCTTGTTACACAGCTATAAAATAGTATTTAAAACCCTTGCATCATGAGACAGCTATAAGGATAAATCCTACAGTACTGTTTCTAGAATAAGAAAGATTCTCCCAACACAATTTTAAGGCTTCAAAAGCACTTTGCGTTCTTTAATCTGTGGTTGAACCCAGCATTTAAGTCAAAAGCCTCCAGAAGGCGTCAGAAGCAGTGGTTGTAGGATGTTTCTACATCAGTACCATAATTTGTCTTGCATCACTTTTTATTGCTTATCATGTGCCAGGCACTGGATAAGTGCTTTACACATTAGTTCATTTAATCTTCCCTACAACTCTATGAGGTAGGTAGGTTATTTCCATTTTACAAATTATTTCCATTGTACATTTGAGGAATGAGGAAGTTAACTTGCCCAGCTAGTAAATGGTGAACCCAGGCAGTCTGGCTCCAAAACCTAGGCACTAGACTAAACGATTTGCGGCCATCTGGGTGAACTGATCTTGTGTCCCCTCCTGCGAAAACCCATCCTGGTCTTTTTTCCATCCAGCTACCTATTTTCTTTCATTAATCACCCATAACATTCTCTCTTACATTCTTATAATCTCCACTCTTCCTTCCTTAAGCATGAGATATGTGGACAAGGGGAAAAGGGCCAAAATGGAGAGGTTTTTTTTGGAGAGGAATACTTTTGGAGAGGAATACTTACTTAAAAGCTGAAGTTATCTATCTACGGCCAATGAAATGTTACACTTGGTTCACTTCTGGGTGTACTCCAAATGGTATTATACATTTCATTTGGTGGAATAGCTGTGTGATCTTTCAAATATTGGATATACATTTCATGCTGAAAATATGCTAAAGAGGTCGGTAATACTTAATGTCAACAACATACATCTTTTGAAGTTATGTGTCAGCAATTTTCCTAAGCACTAGATTGAGACAGTATAATGCAAAGAATAGCTTGCATTTATAAAATATTTTAAACATATGGCTTTAATTCATTGCCCAAGTGTTCAAAAAATAAACTGAAGCCTGACTGACTGTATAATTTTAATATTTGAAAAATTGCATCCAGAAATTAATACAATACAGATTTGTACAAAAAAGGAAGGACGTAAAAACTTCTAATCATACAGACAAAAATATGACTGACTAAGCAAAGATTTTAAAAAAGGACAGGATGTTTAAAAAATAGTGATAAATACTGTGTAATGCTTTAATTTACTGTGGCAGATACAAAAATCAATAATTCATCAACAGATTATATATGTAAAAAAAGTAACTACATGAATTTTCTAGCTTTTTAAATTAACAAAATGTAACAGTAGTGGTTTTTATTTTTTAAATGAGGTATTATTACACTGTAAACCAAAAACAGAGCACAAATAAATAAAGGCAATGTGCAATTTAGTGATAAATGATTATACATTTCAACTTAACAACAGATAACAAAAATTCTCTAGTTATTTATGGACTTCGTCATCTAAAAATTTGGCTTGCTTGTGTGGACTTCTTATTTAAAAGTGACACAGCTAATCGATATACAAGCACATCATTAAACATGCAGACCAAGCCAACACAATTTTTCCATGAGTCATCTCTACCAAATAAAAACTGTTTACATTTTATTTAAAACACTTAAATCTGGTTTCTTATACATGTTTCTTTTGTGCTTATAAGTGGTAACCTACATTAAAAAGCTGATTTTCTAGTTCAAGCAGTGTAAGAGAGAAGCAGTTTTATTTGCATATGGATTTAAAACAGAGCAAAATGAAACAAAACCAGGATGCCTTTAACTCTCTTAGGCTTTCCAAGATTTTTAAGAAGAAATACCCTTGAAATAATATACCCAAATGGAAGAGCAGAATCACTTCCATCTCAAAGAGAATAGTAAACAAAGTGACCCCTTTTCCTCAAAGAAAGATTTGTGGGTTGGCTTCAGAACTGTTGGAGAACAAGCTGACTAGTTCCTCCACCCTGGAAGAATTCTGCTGGTTGGGTGCAGGAAGCATAGCAAGAAAATAGCCTAGCCCAGAAAGATTTTGGGGAAAGTATTATTTGCATATGAACCATATGCTGGTACTAAATGCTGGTTTCATTATTATTGCAAATATAACTTCAGAGTTTTCTGAAGGAAAGCTGTTAAAGTATGGTAGAGAAGTCTTGGTTTGGCAATATTTGTAACATGCTAATAAAACTGCTTCATTTGTTGTAAATTAAAAAAAAACATTTACTGTCTGACTTAAAATGCGGTTTCTTTTTACATACTACTTTATTAGAAACTCTAAAAAAAGGGTACTTTGAATTTATTATATTCAGAATCCAGTGAAAAACAAACATTTTGGCCAAAACGTTGAATTTTATTTTTATACTAAGCTATATCATTTTGACACAAATGTTATTATTGTATTCACTTTTGTCAAATACTTTAACCTATCTTTTTCAAAAATTAGTGTTTTGGTACAACTGGTGATCAAAAAATGTAGATATAAGTCTTGTACATGATTCAAAAGATTTATAAAAGCAGTTATATTCTTTTGTGCTTGTAACTGACATACTTCATCAATGATTATTTAGGTCTGATTTCTAATATCTTGAGCCTTAAGAAGAAATGATCATTATACAAATATTACAGAGTACACAAGTAACTAGTTTACTGCCAATGTGCATGCAGACTAACAACACTTAAAAGAATATAACCTTGAATCCAATTAGTCTGAAAATACTCTTGTACAATCATCTTTATTGATTTGTAAAAGCTGTGTACACATCTAAAACCCTGAATTTACTTTGTAAAAATAAATCTTTAACAATAAATGGCACTATCAAAATCCCATTATTCTCAGGCTATTATGTAGTTATTTACATGCTTTTCAGCAACTGCTGAGAAGAATCTTATAGGTCCCAAGCCAGTATATCAAAAATCCCTGTAAACTGCATTTGCAATGATACTGTGTTGTATACCACTATATGAAAATATGGCTACATGCCTTATGTTAAAGATAATGTAGCTGTTTGCTTTGCTACTGTGTGCTAGCAGTGCTAGCAGTGTACAATCTGCCACTGGGTTCAACTATACCATAAATTCATTCTTCACTGTACTTTGCTTTCCCAGTGGAATGCCTGTGACAAACTACTTGTGGAGAATGATAAAGTGCTATAAAAAAGAGGAACTGGACCATACCTGTCTCTGCCATGTGGATTTTTCCTCACTCAAGCGATTTCTGTGTGTGTTTTTAGAAAATTATGCCTTTGCTGAACATACTTCATATTTGATTTTTTAAAAACTTAATATTTTAAAGTTGGTGAGCTTTGTCAAAGTGTTTTGAGACAGAAACATGAAAAGGCTAAAGGCACAGTAAGAGGGAAGTGAATGCTACATATAAAAGATTATATTTCAAGTCTTCTAGGTTACTCAAGTCCAAAACCTTCTGAATTTGAAATTCCAATGATCAATTTCTGTTTCAGATCCTTTTTGCTCTTGTAGGGGGGAAGGCAAAGTTGATTGAAGCAGGTATGGGCCACAGGTAAGCTAGGGAAAAAAATTAAAAAAAAATACTAAGTCTTGAAACACACATAAAATGACTGCTATGCAACTTTAAAAAATACCAGGACACACACATTCAAATCTATTTCACTCTGTTAAGAGATGACTCATCCATTCCTTCACTGAACAGATATTTACTGAGTACCTCACTTTGTATCAGACACCACTCTAGACACTAAGGCTATGGTTACAGACAAGACAACCAATGTTACCACTTTCATGAAACTCATTTAAGAAGCATTTTGTTGGAGTCACACAGATATGAATTTGAATTCTGCTTTCCCCACTTACTAGCTGTAGGGTCTTGTTCGAGTTGCATAATTTCCCCAAATCCCAGTTTCCTCATCAACAATATAGGGTAAACCATCCAATTAGGCTGTTTAATAACCTAATCAGGTTGTTTAATAACCAGGAGTTCCCAACCCCAGGGCCAGAGATGGGTATGGTTGTTGGTGGCCTGTTAGGAACTGGGCTGCACAACAGGAGGTGAGTGGCAGGCGAGCATTACTGCCTGAGCTCTGCCTCCTGTCACATAAGCGGCAGTATTAGATTCTCATAGGAACAAGGACCCTATTGTGAACTGCACGTGCAAGGAATCTAGGTTGCATGCCCCTTACGAGAATCTAATGCCTGATGACCCGAGGTGGAACAGTTTCATCCAAAACTACCACCACCTCCCACTCTCCCCACTCCTCCCTGGTTCTGTGGAAAAACTGTCTTCCACAAAACCGATCCCTGGTGCCAAAAAGGTTGAGGACTGATGGTTAAAAAGATTAAAAGAGTGATATACACAAAACATCTAGCAGCCGAGGAGTAGATAATATAATGAATGATACTATTATTCCGGTTTTTAGTATTAAAAAGTAATTTAAAAAAGAGCATTTTGGGGACAGTAGATGCCCCTTGATGCACATGTAAAAATTATCTTCTGAATCCTTTTGGTGTCATCTCCCCCACCTACTATCTGATAATGTTGTTATCATCATTTAGGATTCTTACAGCTATCTTAAGACTCTTTCCTTCAGTCTTTATGAACTTCACAGCATCAGAACAGCTGTCAGAGAAATCAATGAATAAAAATGTGAATACACTACAGAAAAGGAAAACATTTTTAAAGAAGTTTGTAAGATTTAAAACTAAATTTTGAGAGCCCCCCCCCATATTAAAAGACTTAAAACTACTAGAATCAGCATTTACTCAGTGTTTGGTCTATGATAATCACTGTGCTGAGTGCATTTACATGCATTGTTTCCTTTAATTTCAGCCTCAAAGCAACTTAAAAGTGGTTGTTCTCATTTTACTGGTGAGGAAAAATAGACATGTAAATATACAAGTAACCTGTTCAGGGATAGAGAGCTGGTAAAGATGTAGGCCCAATATTCAGACCCAGATCAGTCTGACTTAAAAAACCAGTGTTGTTCACATGTAAGATTTAACATTCTTAATTTTTTACGCATCAGACATACATTTGTATGAATTAAAAATATCATCAAATAACAAAGCAAAGAAAAAAATGAAAATGCCAACTCAGTTTTTTAATATATTTTTTTCTAAAGTGCTCTGCTGTTTACAAGGTCCTAAGCTACACAACAACTTATTTTTATGCCAGTGTTTCATGCATCCATTCAATAACATTTCCCGAGTTATTTAAAACATTTGTTTTCTCTTCATTCTGTTAAGGCTGAGCTTTCCAAGTTTATTTAATACTCATCTACCTAGATACAAGGTCTCTTAAAACTGAAAGAAAACAATATCAATATTCTACCAGAAGAATATCTTATGAAAATGTTTATTGAAGAAAAAATGTGTCCAGGATTTTCTTAATCCATCAGGGGCTTCAATAACAAGTATTTGATGAGGTGCAGGACCAAATTATGTATATCTTTTAAGCCTGACTCTTTGGATGATTTGCAAAGGAAGCTGCTTAAGGACAACCAGAGATGGAAAAGGATGTAATTTGAAATTTGCTTTGCAATCTTGGCCATTCTACATTACACTCTGTACTAAAGAATCAGGATAACCACAAAATATTGCCAAGGGTTCATGCCCTTTTAGGGGAAAAAAGCATTCTGAATACAATTAATGACTGAAGATTATTTTCTCCATGGACTTTATTCTAAGAGGCACTGGGAGAAGGCATCTGGTCTTATCTATGAATTTAAAATTGAAATCCTGCACTGGCTTATTGTGCCCATTATATGTCTTCATTTTTTGGCCCTTTTCACTGATACTATTCACTATCTTTTTCTGGACTCCTGTTATCCTCTTCTTCATTAACTGCTAATGAGTTGAGATACAATACAACATGTTTTTCCTCTACCTTTTATTTTAGGTTCAGGGGTACATGTGCAGGTTTGTTATATAAGGTAAACTGCATGTCATGGGGGTTTGGTGTACAGATTATCTCATCACCCAGGTAATAAGTAAGTACCTGATAGGTAGTTTCTTTTATCTTTACCCTCCTCCCACCCTACCCGCTCAAGTAGGTCCCAGTGTTTGTCATTCCCTTCCTTGTGTTCACATGTACTCAATATTTAGCTCCCACTTACAGGTAAGAATATGCGGTATTTGGTTTTCTGTTCCTGTGTTAGTTTGCTTAGGATGGAGCCTCTAGCTTCATCCATGTTGCTGCAAAGGACATGATCTTTTTTTTAATGGCTGCATAGTATTCCATGGTATATATGTACCACATTTTCTTTATCCAGTCTTTGCTATTGTGAATAGTGCTGCAGTGAACAATGAACATATGCATGCATGTGTCTTTATGACAGAATAATTTATATTCCTTTGGGTACATACCCAATAATGGCATTGCTGGGTTGAATGATAGTTCTAAGTTAAGAAACCTCCATACTGCTTTCCACAATGGCTAAAAGAATTTACATTCCCACCAGCAGTGTATAAGCATTCCCTTTCCTCTGCAACCTTGTCAGCATCTGCTATTTTTTGATTTTTTTTTAATTTATTTTTTTAAATTATACTTTAAGTTTTAGGGTACATGTGCACATTGTGCAGGTTAGTTACATACGTATACATGTGCCATGCTGGTGTGCTGCACCCACTAACCCGTCATCTAGCATTAGGTATATCTCCCAGTGCTATCCCTCCCCCCTCCCCCCACCCCACAACAGTCCCCAGAGTGTGATGTTCCCCTTCCTGTGTCCATGTGATCTCATTGTTCAATTCCCACCTATGAGTGAGAGTATGCGATGTTTGGTTTTTTGTTCTTGCGATAGTTTACTGAGAATGATGATTTCCAATTTCATCCATGTCCCTACAAAGGACATGAACTCATCATTTTTTATGGCTGCATAGTATTCCATGGTGTATATGTGCCACATTTTCTTAATCCAGTCTATCATGGTTGGACATTTGGGTTGGTTCCAAGTCTTTGCTATTGTGAATAATACCGCAATAAACATATGTGTGCATGTGTCTTTATAGCAGCATGATTTATAGTCCTTTGGGTATATACCCAGTAATGGGATGGCTGGGTCAAATGGTATTTCTAGTTCTAGATCCCTGAGGAATCGCCACACTGACTTCCACAATGGTTGAACTAGTTTACAGTCCCACCAACAGTGTCAAAGTGTTCCTATTTCTCCACATCCTCTCCAGCACCTGTTGTTTCCTGACTTTTTAATGATTGCCATTCTAACTGGTGTGAGATGGTATCTCATTGTGGTTTTGATTTGCATTTCTCTGATGGCCAGTGATGGTGAGCATTTTTTCATGTGTTTTTTGGCTGCACAAATGTCTTCTTTTGAGAAGTGTCTGTTCATGTCCTTCGCCCACTTTTTGATGGGGTTGTTTTTTTCTTGTAAATTTGTTTGAGTTCATTGTAGATTCTGGATATTAGCCCTTTGTCAGATGAGTAGGTTGCGAAAATTTTCTCCCATTTTGTAGGTTGCCTGTTCACTCTGATGGTAGTTTCTTTTGCTGTGCAGAAGCTCTTTAGTTTAATTAGATCCCATTTGTCAATTTTGGCTTTTGTTGCCATTGCTTTTGGTGTTTTAGACATGAAGTCCTTGCCCATGCCTATGTCCTGAATGGTAATGCCTAGGGTTTTTATGGTTTCTTCTAGGGTTTTTATGGTTTTAGGTCTAACGTTTAAGTCTTTAATCCATCTTGAATTGATTTTTGTATAAGGTGTAAGGAAGGGATCCAGTTTCAGCTTTCTACCTATGGCTAGCCAGTTTTCCCAGCACCATTTATTAAATAGGGAATCCTTTCCGCATTGCTTGTTTTTCTCAGGTTTGTCAAAGATCAGATAGTTGTAGATATGTGGCATTATTTCTGAGGGCTCTGTTCCGTTCCATTGATCTATATCTCTGTTTTGGTACCAGTACCATGCTCTTTTGGTTACTGTAGACTTGTAGTATAGTTTGAAGTCAGGTAGTGTGATGCCTCCAGCCTTGTTCTTTTGGCTTAGGATTGACTTGGCGATGCGGGCTCTTTTTTGGTTCCATATGAACTTTAAAGTAGTTTTTTCCAATTCTGTGAAGAAAGGCATTGGTAGCTTCATGGGGATGGCATTGAATCTGTAAATTACCTTGGGGAGTATGGCCATTTTCACGATATTGATTCTTCCTACCCATGAGCATGGAATGTTCTTCCATTTGTTTGTATCCTCTTTTATTTCCTTGAGCAGCGGTTTGTAGTTCTCCTTGAAGAGGTCCTTCACATCCCTTGTAAGTTGGATTCCTAGGTATTTTATTCTCTTTGAAGCAATTGTGAATGGGAGTTCACTCATGATTTGGCTGTTTGTCTGTTATTGGTGTATAAGAATGCTTGTGATTTTTGCACACTGATTTTGTATCCTGAGACTTTGCTGAAGTTGCTTATCAGCTTAAGGAGATTTTGGGCTGAGACAATGGGGTTTTCTAGATATACAATCATGTCATCTGCAAACAGGGACAATTTGACTTCCTCTTTTCCTAATTGAATACCCTTTATTTCCTTCTCCTGCCTAATTGCCCTGGCCAGAACTTCCAACACTATGTTGAATGGGAGTGGTGAGAGAGGGCATCCCTGTCTTGTGCCAGTTTTCAAAGGGAATTCTTCCAGTTTTTGCCCATTCAGTATGATATTGGCTGTGGGTTTGTCATAGATAGCTCTTATTATTTTGAAATATGTCCCATCAATACCTAATTTATTGAGAGTTTTTAGCATGAAGCGTTGTTGAATTTTGTCAAAGGCCTTTTCTGCATCTGTTGAGATAATCATGTGGTTTTTGTCTTTGGTTCTGTTTATATGCTGGATTACATTTATTGTTTTGCGTATATTGAACCAGCCTTGCATCCCAGGGATGAAGCCCACTTGATCATGGTGGATAAGCTTTTTGATGTGCTGCTGGATTCGGTTTGCCAGTATTTTATTGAGGATTTTTGCATCGATGTTCATCAAGGATATTGGTCTAAAATTCTCTTTTTTGGTTGTGTCTCTGCCCGGCTTTGGTATCAGAATGATGTTGGCCTCATAAAATGAGTTAGGGAGGATTCCCTCTTTTTCTATTGATTGGAATAGTTTCAGAAGGAATGGTACCAGTTCCTCCTTGTACCTCTGGTAGAATTCGGCTGTGAATCCATCTGGTCCTGGACTCTTTTTGGTTGGTAAGCTATTGATTATTGCCACAATTTCAGATCCTGTTATTGGTCTATTCAGAGATTCAACTTCTTCCTGGTTTAGTCTTGGGAGAGTGTATCAATCAAGGAATTTATCCATTTCTTCTAGATTTTCTAGTTTATTTGCGTAGAGGTGTTTGTAGTATTCTCTGATGGTAGTTTGTATTTCTGTGGGATCAGTGGTGATATCCCCTTTATCATTTTTTATTGCATCTATTTGATTCTTCTTTTTTCTTTATTAGTCTTGCTAGCGGTCTATCAATTTTGTTGATCCTTTCACAAAACCAGCTCCTGGATTCATTAGTTTTTTGAAGGGTTTTCTGTGTCTCTATTTCCTTCAGTTCTGCTGTGATTTTAGTTATTTCTTGCCTTCTGCTAGCTTTTGAATGTGTTTGCTCTTGCTTTTCTAGTTCTTTTACTTGTGATGTTAGGGTGTCAATTTTGGATCTTTCCTGCTTTCTCTTGTGGGCATTTAGTACTATAAATTTCCCTCTACACACTGCTTTGAATGCGTCCCAGAGATTCTGGTATGTTGTGTCTTTGTTCTCGTTGGTTTCAAAGAACATCTTTATTTCTGCCTTCATTTCGTTATGTACCCAGTAGTCATTCAGGAGTAGGTTGTTCAGTTTCCATGTAGTTGAGCAGTTTTGAGTGAGATTCTTAATCCTGAGTTCTAGTTTGATTGCACTGTGGTCTGAGAGATAGTTTGTTATAGTGTCTGTTCTTTTACATTTGCTGAGGAGAGCTTTACTTCCAAGTATGTGGTCAATTTTGGAATAGGTGTGGTGTGGTGCTGAAAAAAATGTATATTCTGTTGATTTGGGGTGGAGAGTTCTGTAGATGTCTATTAGGTCCGCTTGGTGCAGAGCTGAGTTCAATTCCTGGGTATCCTTGTTGACTTTCTGTCTCGTTGATCTGTCTAATGTTGACAGTGGGGTGTTAAAGTCTCCCATTATTAATGTGTGGGAGTCTAAGTCTCTTTGTAGGTCACTCAGGACTTGCTTTATGAATCTGGGTGCTCCTGTATTGGGTGCATATATATTTAGGATAGTTAGCTCTTCTTGTTGAATTGATCCCTTTACCATTATGTAATGGCCTTCTTTGTCTCTTTTGATCTTTGTTGGTTTAAAGTCTGTTTTATCAGAGACTAGGATTGCAACCCCTGCCTTTTTTTGTTTTCCATTTGCTTGGTAGATCTTCCTCCATCCCTTTATTTTGAGCCTATGTGTGTCTCTGCACGTGAGATGGGTTTCCTGAATACAGCACACTGATGGGTCTTGACTCTTTATCCAATTTGCCAGTCTGTGTCTTTTAATTGGAGCATTTAGTCCATTTACATTTAAAGTTAATAGTGTTATGTGTGAATTTGATCCTGTCATTATGATGTTAGCTGGTTATTTTGCTCGTTAGTTGATGCAGTTTCTTCCTAGTCTCGATGGTCTTTACATTTTGGCATGATTTTGCAGTGGCTGGTACCGGTTGTTCCTTTCCATGTTTAGTGCTTCCTTCAGGAGCTCTTTTAGGGCAGGCCTGGTGGTGACAAAATCTCTCAGCATTTGCTTGTCTGTATTTTATTTCTTCTTCACTTATGAAGCTTAGTTTGGCTGGATATGAAATTCTGGGTTGAAAATTCTTTAAGAATGTTGAATATTGGTCCCCACTCTCTTCTGGCTTGTAGGGTTTCTGCCAAGAGATCCGCTGTTAGTCTGATGGGCTTCTCTTTGAGGGTAACCCGACCTTTCTCTCTGGCTGCCCTTAACATTTTTTCCTTCATTTCAACTTTGGTGAATCTGACAATTATGTGTCTTGGAGTTGCTCTTCTTGAGGAGTATCTTTGTGGAGTTCTCTGTATTTCCTGAATCTGAATGTTGGCCTGCCTTGCTAGATTGGGGAAGTTCTCCTGGATAATATCCTGCAGAGTGTTTTCCAACTTGGTTCCATTCTCCCCATCACTTTCAGGTACACCAATCAGATGTAGATTTGGTCTTTTCACATAGTCCCATATTTCTTGGAGGCTTTGCTCATTTCTTTTTATTCTTTTTTCTCTAAACTTTCCTTCTTGCTTCATTTCATTCATTTCATCTTCCATTGCTGATACCCTTTCTTCCAGTTTATCACATTGGCTCCTGAGGCTTCTGCATTCTTCACGTAGTTCTCAAGCCTTGGTTTTCAGCTCCATCAGCTCCTTTAAGCACTTCTCTGTATTGGTTATTCTAGTTATACAGTCTTCTAAATTTTTTTCAAAGTTTTCAACTTCTTTGCCTTTGGTTTGAATGTCCTCCCGTAGCTCAGAGTAATTTGATCGTCTGAAGCCTTCTTCTCTCAGCTCGTCAAAGTCATTCTCCGTCCAGCTTTGTTCTGTTGCTGGTGAGGAGCTGCGTTCCTTTGGAGGAGGAGAGGCGCTCTGCTTTTTAGAGTTTCCAGTTTTTCTGTTCTGTTTTTTCCCCATCTTTGTGGTTTTATCTACTTTTGGTCTTTGATGATGGTGATGTACAGATGGGTTTTTGGTCTGGATGTCCTTTCTGTTTGTTAGTTTTCCTTCTAACAGACAGGACCCTCAGCTGCAGGTCTGTTGGAATACCCTGCCGTGTGAGGTGTCAGTGTGCCCCTGCTGGAGGGTGCCTCCCAGTTAGGCTGCTCGGGGGTCAGGGGTCAGGGACCCACTTGAGGCAGCAGTCTG
The DNA here is from genome assembly GCF_028858775.2 of Pan troglodytes. NCBI lineage: Eukaryota > Metazoa > Chordata > Mammalia > Primates > Hominidae > Pan > Pan troglodytes. Next base: position 103,745,855 of record NC_072406.2, on the reverse strand, counting down.
CCTGTTCTCAGATCTCCAGCTGCGTACTGGGAGAACCCCTGCTCTGTTCAAAGCTGTCAGACAGGGACATTTAAGTCTGCAGAGGTTACTGCTGTCTTTTTGTTTGTCTGTGCCCTGCCCCCAGAGGTGGATCCTACAGAGGCAGGCAGGCCTCCTTGAGCTGTGGTGGGTTCCACCCAGTTCGAGCTTCCTGGCTGCTTTGTTTACCTAAGCAAGCCTGGGCAATGGTGGGCGCCCCTCCCCCAGCCTCGCTGCCGCCTTGCAGTTTGATCTCAGACTGCTGTGCTAGCAATCAGCGAGACTCCGTGGGGTAGGACCCTCAGAGCCAAGTGCAGGATATAATCTCGTGGTGCGCCGTTTTTTAAGCCCGTCGGAAAAGCGCAGTATTCGGGTGGGAGTGACCCGATTTTCCAGGTGCCGTCCGTCACCCCTTTCTTTGATTAGGAAAGGGAACTCCCTGACCCCTTGCACTTCCCGAGTGAGGCAATGCCTCGCCCTGCTTCGGCTCGCGTACGGTGTGCGCACCCACTGACCTGCGCCCACTGTCTGGCACTCCCTAGTGAGATGAACCCGGTACCTCAGATGGAAATGCAGAAATCACCCGTCTTCTGCGTCGCTCAGGCTGGGAGCTGTAGACTGGAGCTGTTCCTATTCGGCCATCTTGGCTCCTCCCTCATTTTTTGACTTTTTAATATAACAATAGCCATTCTGACCACTGTGAGATGGTATCTCATTGTGGTTTTGATTTGCATTTCTCTAATGATTAGTGATGTTGAGCATTTTTTCATATGCTTATTGGCTGCATGTTGCCTTCTTTTGAAAAGTGTCTGTTCATGTCCTTTGCCCACCTTTTAATGGAATTACCATTCTTATTTAACAAAAATCTAGTGAATATTCAATGGTGGACCTTATAAGATGAATGGAAACTCCTCTTTCAGCTGGAGTGTTGTCCTTGTCTTTTGAGGCATACCATTATTATGTCAAATTGAAATGTATGTCTTTGATAGTCAGCTTTATTTAATATATGTGAGATTCCACTGGGAATCCTAGAGGTTCTAGATTCATGTTGAAGCCATGTTAGCTCACAAATTCTTGAAATAATAATAATTATTGGGAAAGTTTAGAAGTAATGTCACCTTTGTATTAAAACAGATTGCTCAGATTACTCTTTTAAAATTGGAAATGTTTTTAATATAAAATAAAATATTCTGAAAAATTAACTTCTGTTAAGCAAAAAATCTATAATCTAAAAAAATCCTCTTGGTTTTTTTCATTTTAGGAGTTTAATTGTAAATTTTGTTTAGAAATTTAATTATATATGTAAATATTTATTTTGTGTTTTAAATACAATCTTGATGATGACATAAATACTATTCAAGAAATAGCTATTGGGCACTTACCATGTGTGATTACTTGGAGCATACAAATATGTATAAGGCATAACCTCTTTCTTGAAGAACTAAATGACTCAGATATAAAGTGCAACATGGTAACTAGCACATAACTTCTACAAGATATTTGAGAAACTCAATACATAATGACTTTTGGCTTTACAGAGGAAGTCAACATTAAACTGTGTCTTTAATAGTCATAGCTGGCACGTCACATGTAAAGGGAACAACTCGAAAGCATGGAGGAAGAAAGGCATAAAATATATCTAAGGAACCAGCAAACAGCCTGTTGACTAAAGAAAGCATGGAAAGAAATGAAAACTGGTAGATAGCCTGGGGTAGAAGACTAGAGCTTTATTTTACAGTCTCTGGATTCTAGAACTTAAACTGGCAATAAAGTTATTTCCCACGGAAATATGATCTAAATAGTGTTAAAGCACATGAGTTTAATAGGATAAAATAAGCTAGTAATGAAGATAAAAAGTAACTTTACCAAGGTAGAGGCAGTGGAAAAGCAAAGAACAGATTCCAGCTTTAAAATGAAAGGAAGAACTAAGAGCACTTAGGGAATGTTCAATGTATGGGGCAGGAGACAAAAATGATTATAATCAAAGTTATGTCTATTCAAGTTAGCTTTAGAAATTATAAGTTATTTGGGAAAAGGAGTAAGTTGATAAGCATTAATGCATTAACACTGCTAGAAAATAAATCCATCATCACCATCACTTCAAATACAAAAAGCATGAGATTAAAAAAAAAAAAAGGATTAGTATTAGAGGTACTTCTGGTAATAATTATAGTATCCCCCAACCCCCTAGAAAAGAAAGAAAACTCCACAAACAAACCAGATATCCCAACTTAATGATTTTCCTAAAAATAAAAAACACATTTCACATTTAAATAAAAATGAACATTAGACAATCTACTACTACAAAGTAACTAGGTTCTAAAAGAGTCTACAAAGCACTTATATGACCTAGCAAAGTAAAAAGTTGTTAGAAATGAATTATTAGTTAGTATGTCTCAAAAACTAGTAAGAGAACTTTTAATCAAAATCTCTTACATTTCAAGGCCATGTTTACTCTGAAGATTTTTCTATGAAAATAACTTCAAACGGAGTAAATATCCTGATTCCAAATGTATCATCATTAGCAGTATTAGCAGTAACCTTTAGATTTAAAATAAAATTAGATCCAGAAATTTACCAGTTAGTAGAAGTTTCATTCTTTGAGATTTTAAAGTTCAAATCAGCCATCCCTCCTACAGGTACTCTGTCACTCCCTGTAGTAAAATGTAGCAACTTCTTTTGAAGATCAAGAGGAAATCCAAGCACAACATCCCAAAAGTATCTAGAGAATACCAAAGGAAATTAACATCAAATGTCTTGACAAAAATCCTATAATAAAGTAATATAAAGGAAGCTCTAAGGAAAGGACTTTCCTTAAGCATACATAATATCCTGAATTTCTGTAAAATTAAGGAATGGTGAGCTTCTATATACGTATTAGACTTTTGACTAACATTATAAAATAATATTTTTATAAAAGTATATAAGTTCAGCAGTGGATAGTACAGGAACCATTTTTCTCCTGCATAACTTTCAAGTCTTATTTTTCAACATAGTGCTATTAAACTGTTATTTACAAGGATAGCATCCATGAAATTCTAGGAGCAAAGTCATTTTTTTAAAAGTAAAATCTCTGCACTTTTGTAGAAACTTGTTTATAGAATTTTCTCCCAAAGGGAGTGATTTCATATTAAATTTCTCATAGACTTTCCAGAGATAAAATAAGACTGTGGGACTCTCTAATATTTTGACTAACTTAATTGATTCAAAGATTGTAAGTTATGCAAATAAATGAACCACACTGTCTGCTGTTCCCTCTCCACATCCCCCACTATCAGAAGTATAAAGAGCTCACTTTATAGTTAAGTCCGTTTTTGCATAGCCATCATACTGAGTACTTCTCTGCAGAGCATGCATATCCAGGTCAGGACTTCCACAGACCAAAATTTCAACCTCTTCTGGACGAAGCAGCTGCCAATAATTATTTATCAAAAACAATAATTAAAGAGTGATGGTTTTAAGTGAAACTGGAACTATTTTCACTGGATCAAATCACAAAAGTCATGATTTCTCATAGTAAATCAAACCATTTTTGTTGAAGAAAAATCTACTCTGGGTATATTTTTCCTACCAAGGCAAGATATTTTTGCTTCCGAAGTTTATAGATCTTGTAAAATAGTAATTAGCCGTTTGCCAGAAAAACAAGCAAATGACTTTGCACAAATCCAAATTACTCTTCTCCAAAACCCAGCATGAAGCTCCAACATCTACTGATCCACCTAATATCCCATATCCTAATATCTCCTTCCAATATCCCATAACACCTCCTGTGTGCACTGTAGAGTTTGGGTACTTGGTTATAGTCTGTCTTGTGTCTCTTGTTTTTTTCAACTTTCAGGTGGGTTAGTCTACCGCCTACAGAGATTAAAGCTCTAAAACACAGAGACCATGCTATGCTATTTAATTCTTATTTTCCCTCTGTCCACTCCCACAATTACCAGAGTGTCATAAACAAAACTTAACTAGAGCTCAATAAAGTGTTTCTCTTTCAAAGGTATTTTCGACAACAAACATATTACAAAGGTTTCTCTAAAACAAGCTGGCAATAATGTAAGCCACTTGGTTTTGCCCCAAAGCAACTTCTATAGTCCATTTCTCTCTCCCATGAAAAATAATTCAAATGAAAGACCTTACTCCAATCCCTCATAATGAAACTAAGGGAGATATAAATGGCATGATGAAGTGTGTGCTGGGTAGCTGGGGTGACTGAAAGGTATCCTATGATACTTCTGACATGGTATTCTAAATAGTAGCTGATCCATATTCACATGGCTAAGACAAGTCAGACCAAACTGAGTCCACCATAACTCTAGAGATAAACTACTTGCTAAGGGTAAAAGGCAATGCAGAGTTGCTGAGGGAGCCCTGAGGTAGCAGGAAGCAGCTATACATATGTTCCTTAATCATTAAGAAGTTGTAACTTTTACCCTGGAGCTACATGTTAACTGCGTTGTGTGCCTTGTCCTTCAGTATTAAGATCCTGAGTCCATGGATCCTTTCATCCACTCTACTTGGAGAAAGTTTGCAAAGCTCTAAAAGACTTAGTAGAAGGGGAGAGAAAATGAACTGACTGGGGTGTTTTTCCCCTCTAAAGAATTAAGACTGAAATGAGAGAACTATTTTTGTTTTTAGTTCTACTATTAAAAAGTAGAAAATATTTTCTATTTTAAAAGCTTATCTACTAAAATATTTATTAATTATTTGTTAACATGATAGTACTACAAAAGCTAACCGAAAGCTTGATTTAAAGTTATAAACTCACCATTAGGGCATTTGAAGCACACACACTATGAAATCCATAATAAAATGCAGCAAACTGCTTATAGATGGATTTGTTCAGAAGGAAGTCAGTATAAAGCTGTACATATTCTGAAAAGCAATTTTACATCTCTTAAATAGTAAAAGTAAATGGCAAATACTAATTCATTTTAATTAAAAAGGGTATTAACTTACCTTTTCTATTTTGATTGGTAACTGAAATTTTATCACCACCGGGCTTTAAATTATAGGACTTGATTATTCCAAATTCTTCTTGAAAAACCTGATGGGAGATGTCATTACACATATTAATATGGTTGATATAATAACATACTTTGGTGAACAGGTTTGTAAAATTTAAAAAACAGTTTTTTTTCCCCTTCCTTCTAAACACATAAACTATAAAAGGCTAAGCTCTTGCAATATTTGTATTAAGAATGAGGGATCATAAAAGAATTATGGAGTTAAAAAATAGTGCCTTAACTTAACCCTGCCTAATACAGTTAAATACTTTAATGAAGTCCACAAAACTGTGTGGACATCTAGATAATACACAGCGGGTCCCTGGAGCTCTGCAGATCACTGTAATGTCCATTTCCCAAATACTGTAAAAGGAGTGGAAATGAGAGAGTTTTGGTCTGACTCATTAGTTTCTACTCCTAACTTCTAATGTTGAAGTTACAGGAGAGGCTTATTTTTAGAAACTAAAAAGCTCTGAGAAAGTAACCAACTCAAGGGGATATGTAATTGCCTAGAGAGTACTCTGAACCCTTAGTGAATTTCATTAAGCACTTTCATTGACTGCTCATCTACACAAGTCTACTTTATCAGGTTAAGGTCCTTTAAGATAGAGGATTGTATGTATTGGTTAATCCTTGTTCATCTTTTCTAACAGTGGGTATTTAATAACAAATTGCACTGTTCATATATGAAATATATGATTAACAGATAACTACTTGCCCTTAATAGTACCTGAAATGTTGAATAGAAATCTTCTTCAACATTGCCTTCATGTGATAAGAGTTCACTTAATCCATGGGCCAACTCCTATAAAAAGAAATCTGTTAATGATTTTTTCAATAGAATAGCATTAGCTAGGATAATGAAGTGGCTTTTCTATAGCTCATGCATATGTATATAAAGATCATATTTCACATGTATTTTCCAGGGCACAAAATGGTTAATTATTTCTACCATCCAGAGGCTAAGAAAAAAATCATTATAGGTCATAGATGGGGAAACTATCCAGTTCAAACTACAGGGGCAAAACTCTGGGGTCTACTCTTAAGCAGCAAGCTAAGCATACCTCTAATGTAGTGTCTGTCATAATTCACTGCTATCTGCCACATTACTGTTTATGAATTTGTAGTATTTCTCACTTTCAATTTATATCCCTATGAAAATCTGCTAATGTTTTTGGATTCATATTTTAAACATAAAACACACAGTTCATTCATGTGCGTTCATGAATATACAGTTCATACATGCACAGTGCCCTCCCCTCCCAAGAAAAAGTTAAGTATACTGAAAGAAACATTTTCTGGTTAGCCGGGCACGGTGGCTCATGCCTGTAATCCCAGCACTCTGGGAGGCCGAGGTGGGCAGATCACAAGATCAGGAGTTCAAGACCAGCCTGGCCAACATGGTGAAACCCTGTCTCTACTAAAAATACAAAAAAAAAAAAAAAAAAAAAAATAGCCAGGTGTGGTGGCTCACACCTGTAATCCCAGCTATTCGGGAGGCTGAGGCAGGAAAATTGCTCGGACCTGGGAGGTGGAGGTTGCAGTGAGCTGAGATTGTTCCACTGCACTCTAGCCTGGACAACAGAGCAAGACTCTGTCTTGGGCAGAAAAAAAAAAAAGAAACATTTTCTGGCTGGGCACAGTGGCTCATGCCTGTAATCCCAGCACTTTGGGAGGCTGAGGCAGGCGGATCACTTGAGGCCATGAGTTCGAGACCAGCCTGGCCAACATGGCAAAACCCCATCTCTGCTAAAAAAAAAAAAAAAAAAAATTTGCCAGGCACAGTGGCACGTGCCTAAAATCCCAGATACTCAGGAGGCTGAGGCAAGAGAATCACTTGAACCCAGGAGGCGGAGGTTGCAGTGAGCCAAGGTGGAGCCACTGCACTCCAGCCTGGGTGACAGAGTGAGATTCTGTCTCAAAAAAAAAAGAAAGATTTTCTTACATTATATTATAATTGAAATTATCCATAAATAAAGATTTAAAAATAGAAAAATTGATCCAATATTTCAAAATTTTGAATTTAATTTTTATGAAAAAATTAAAGTTTTATTTTAAATTATTAGAAAAAGGTAAATAATAGAATGATTAGAATGATTTTCTATATTTTACATAATAAATGTTCTATTCCTTTAAAACCACAAATTTTCATACAAATCTAGGCTGGCACAGATTTGATATAATTGTCATCATTTAAAAATTATTAATAAAAACTATCCCATTGTTCACATAAAGAAACTAAATTGAAGGGTTAAATAACTTATCCAAATTCACAGAGCTAGTAAGTGGCAGAGCCTGGATTTGAATTACTGCCTCTCTGACTATCTTGTAAAAGCTTAGAAGCACTGCAAAGTGGGTGACATGTGTCTCTAAGGAAAGAAAAAGCTAGATGAAAAAAGGAGATGAGTTATAAAGGTAGAAGGAAACCATATTTAAAAGTAAGAATAGCATTAGGAGGAGAGAGACTGTGCAGGTAGAAAAAAGATGATTTCGCATTAAAGGACAAGATATTATTAACTTTATACTTACAGGCATAATTTGACATAAGTCGTCAACGGTAACATTGCAGATGCCTACTGGTATATTTTGATCACTAGGAATGATGGGAGGGCTCAATAATTTCTTGTAACAGCAGGGAGGGAAACGAATATCCAAGGTGATGCTGTTATAAACAGCTAGTCCCATAAGCTATGCATACTAAATGTTAAGCATTAACATAAAATCCATGACAACAAATGAGTTCTGAATTATGCATCAGTCTATTTTTTGCATACTTCTTTCAGATTTAACTCTGACTTTCTAATTAGTATCACATATTTCCTTTCCCCTCTTTCATTTATTTCCCCTTTATTTTACATAATATAATTCCTTGATTACAAAAATTCATGTAAAAAGGAGTGGTTTAGTTGATAGTATTCAATGATTTCCCTAGAAAAGTTTATCTAAGATCACAACAGGCAGCAACTTAAGACTTGCCTGTAATTATTTTACAGAAAACATTTTCTAAATTTAAACAAAGATGCTGGCAATTTTATAAGCAGCAGCAATGGTTTATTCAGTAGATCTCACTGTAGAATACTGATTTTGGAGATAGCCATTTTATTTATTTTAAAATTAAAAACAGACTGTGTGAAGAACAGAGCTAAACTGAATAAACATATGGATATAAACATGCTATTGATAAGCTAATAGGATAGGTAATTTCCCACAGTAAAACTTGAAAGACTTATGTTACTTGGAGTTTCAGTGTCAAAGTTAAAAAGCTACAGATGTTACAAATTTTGCTCAGGATTATTTATTAGTCATATGGTGGAATGTAACTTATCCATTTATGGAAAGAGAGGTTTTAGATCAAATTTCATAGTATTTCAACAGTCAATTATTATATGAAGTTATTAAGGAAGTAATTCATTTTATAGGATCATAAGGAAATCTAAACATATGAGCTGGGTAAATTACTGAAAATAACTTTTAAAAATTGGAAGACCACCAAAATTTCAATTTGCTAAGGTGTAATGAAGGCTGATAATAAGGCCTTATACTTCAAAATAATTGTATTAGAAACACAATACTGTCAGAACTACTAGAACAACACATCTTTGGTCCTGAAATTTTAAAACTGGAGATATATATGAAACCAACTATATTTTCTCAATGTTCATACCTGTTCTTTCTCAAATTTCAGTTCCCAACCCCTTACCTGTCCACAATCCACTCTCATCTCACATTTCTCCTATATAGTATTATGCTTTTTACAGCATCAATTTAGCTTTCTATAGGTTTTATATCTGTGTGTGTGATAAACACACATAATAATGAGAGTAGCAATTATAATTTTTAGATTTAATTGTTTAACTTGAAATATAGAGTATCTAAACATGCTTAATATGCTCTTTTGGGTAATGACTAAATAGAAACTAATATCTATTGCAAAAAAACAATGAGCAATTTCATGATTTTATGTATAGTATCACTTAAAAATGTAACTAAGCTATAATATTTTAGTGTAAATATTAGAGTCAAAATATCATCCAAATCTAAATTGTGATATATGAATATAAAGCATGACAAACATATATGTATGAACATATAAATAGCTCATAGTATAGTGACAAGCATCAATGATTAGGCCCTTCAATGAAGATGAAACATTCAACAAATGATTACTGCAGATACTAGAATATAAACAGGAGTCTCAGAATTGTTAAGCGTTATTCATTTTGTGGAATTTAGCACTTTGGACCTTTAGACACAACAATATACACAAAATTTCAAGTTGAGTTTACTATCTTAATGTGTAGTTTGTTCCCTACTACCCTTTCTTTTATTAATCTGGTCTCTCTCAGTTTCCATATATATGTCTCATAATTTATTCCAACAGATGTAACAAAGACAGACATTCAAAGATGGCTCTTCATTCATTTTCTGATGGTATTTTCCATAACTTTCAGTGCGCTTGCTGCTGCTCTCTACCAAGCCCAGCACAATTTAGCCTTTTTCATTCTCACCATTCTCTCAGCTTATAATGTCCCACCACTCTCACCAGCCATATGTTAATCAAATGTAATTGTTCCATTTTTTAAATCTCTATCCTCTCTGGGAGAAATACATTGTATATTTTCCTTCTCAGAACTCCTTAGTACTTACTGCCATATGGTCATTTGACTCTGAGAACAGATTAAGAATTCCCCCCCACCCCTTTTATACTTTCTTATCTCCAGTGCTTATTTATTTACTCTTCCCTCCTTTCTTCCACAAACAATTACATTTCTTGGAATCTAAAAAGCTAATGTAGAAGACATCTTGTCCAATCTCCTACCCAATGCAGAAATGCCCTCTACAATATACCTGATAGGAATCATAGGATTGCAGATGGACTTATAAAAATTTTAAAAATACTACAAAATAATACTATATGCTTTAAATATTCCCATTCCATTCAATTTTTATGGATGCTTCCTTTATGTTTCAGGATTTGGAGGCATATTAAAGAGCTAGATTTAATTCCCCCAATTTTAATTCAGTAAACTGAGGGAAATGAGCACAAAGTGAAAGAATAGAAAAAAAATACTTCATTATAAATGGGAAATACTTTGATTTTTTTTTTAAAAAAGCCTTAAATTAGTGATAACTTCAATTATATGTGAAATAGGAAAGAACCATTTTTATTTTGAGATAAGGTTTTCAGAAAAAAGTCAAACTCTCATTTCTTTCAATTAATTAAGTCTACTGACATATATTACACATAATGAAGATTACTGAAAATCTAATAGTACATTTGACAATAACATTTAATTTGGATAAAATGGCTAAAGAAAACAGTTTTCTAAAATACAGATAAAATCTTTAAAAATCTCTAATCTATTAGCACCTCCTAGTGGAAAGTTTAAAGGATACAATTCCAACCAATCGGAATTCAGAATAGTTATCACATTTAAAGCTGCTAAACCAATGGCAGTGTGAATCCTTGTGATATGTAAACATGCCTAAAAAAACACACAAATAATGTTATTATTAACATGATTGACTTAAAAAAATCAAAGTGGTAAACATGTACATGACATCTCATCTATTAGAAGCTAATCAATTCAACAATAATTCTGTTACAAACCATCTTTCAAGTTAAAAATTTTGGATTATTTATGGGACTATATATTTGCAAATCTCAGCAAATATATATATTAAATATATACGGAGAACATTTTATTTTCCTGAACCAAGGGTAGAAACAGGGTAAAAAGATAGAAACTAAATGCATCAGATAACTTTATAAAAAGTATAGTTTCATAGATTATAAATTATGATCAAAATTAATTTTGAGGATATCTGGAGACTTCAATTTATCACTGTCATCCCTATTTCCCATCACATACACATATAGAAAAGAAAACTAAAGAATAAGGAAAACACTGAAAATTCTCCTTTGAAAAGTTTAACAGATAGTAAGGATTATACAGGTAGTTTCTGTAAAATAAAAAATTTCAAAGGCTTATTTTTTCTTAAAAAATTAATTCATGAATTCTTATTTATTAAAATGACCCATTAATGAAAGAGGCTTTAAATGTTACTATAGAGCAAACTAAGTTTTGTGTTTTAATTTCAAATGTTTTTTATTTCAATGACAAATTAAATTTTCATGCATTTGACTTATTCAGAAAAGATATGGATGTTTCCCCATAAATGTTTACTTTTAATCTTGATACATTTTGTGTAGGATTCCCAGTAAGAGAATCAACTGATCAACAATTCGGTCAAACAAGTTTTTAAAATGTAAATAACAGTCCTTAAACAATTATTCAACATTTATGATGGACAAAAAGTCTGTAAAATCATAGAATAGGTTAAAAATAAGGGTGACTACTTGACTCTAACAATTATGAAGAAACACAGTTTATAAAAATTAGATTACATACTTACCATAATCTGGATGAAAAATTTGGCGAATTAGAAGAAGGAACCATTCTTTAGTCAAACCACCCATATCCAAACCAGCTTCCCCTACAAATGTAACTTTTAACTTCTTTTTCAAATCGGCTCTTTTCCGGGTTAGCTATTTGAAGATATTATACAGTAGAGGAGAACAAAGAGCAGTGAAAAGAGAATTAACATTTTTAATTCTGGGAAATGTGTTAGGCAGTCTTTAACTTATTTGCAATGCTACAAAACTCCATCCCTCCATTTATCCAATAAATCTGCCAGACACTGTGTGAGCTAGGTGTTTACTATGTCTTATAGATCAGGAAACAGAATTAGAGAGGTCAGGTACTTCACCCAAAGTACTACCTCCTGGTATCTACTGCCTTCAAATTTTTAATTTAGCACAATATAATTCATTTCTTTTTTAAAAAAACTCCCCTTCAATGCTAAACTTTAAAAAATCACATAGCTAGGGCTGGGTGTGGTAGCATGAGCTGGTAATCCCAACTATTTGGGAGGCTGAGGTAGGAGTATGGCTTGAGACCCTGAGACCAGGAGTTTGAGGCGGCAGTGAGTTTTGATTGTACCACTACACTCCAGCCCAGGTGACAAAATAAAACTTGTCACAAAAATAAATAAATAAATAAATAAATAAATAAATAAATAAATAAATCACATAGCGGAATCAGCCATTATCTTCTAATAACCATATTAAGATCTAGCTGAAGTATTTTTTATGATAATACATGAAAATGCAATCAAAGTATGTTAGAACCTGTATAGACCCAATATACCCTGTAGGTCAGACCTCTAATTTTATAGATGTGTAGTCTGAGACCTGGAGAAGTTAAATGACTTGTGACACACATAACCAGGAACAAAGGTGGGTCTGTAATCTAGGTTATATACTAAGAAACATGAATTACTCATTTAAGTGTTCTACATCAAATCCTTTTCTAGGGAATTAACAAACTATTAATAAACATACAAACATGAATATAAGACAATTATGAATACAGATCTGATTTTAACTATGGTATCAAACTTTACAGAAGCTTGGTATGCAACAAGATCTTCAAAAGAATTTAAGGAAGCACACTTATTGGCATACAGAAATAAAAAAGTTTACTATGTGAATAATGCCTCAATAAACATACGTGTGCATGTGTCTTTATAGCAGCATGATTTATAGTCATTTGGGTATATACCCAGTAATGGGATGGCTGGGTCAAATGGTATTTCTACTTCTAGATCCCTGAGGAATCGCCACACTGACTTCCACAATGGTTGAACTAGCAAAGACTTGGAACCAACCCAAATGTCCAACAATGATAGACTGGATTAAGAAAATGTGGCACATATACACCATGGAATACTATGCAGCCATAAAAAATGATGAGTTCATATCCTTTGTAGGGACATGGATGAAATTGGAAACCATCATTCTCAGTAAACTATCGCAAGAACAAAAAACCAAACACCGCATATTCTCACTCATAGGTGGGAATTGAACAATGAGATCACATGGACACAGGAAGGGGAATATCATACTCTGGGGACTGTGGTGGGGAGGGGGGAGGGGGGAGGGATAGCATTGGGAGATATACCTAATGCTAGATGACGAGTTAGTGGGTGCAGCGCACCAGCATGGCACATGTATACATATGTAACTAACCTGCACAATGTGCACATGTACCCTAAAACTTAAAGTATAATTAAAAAAAAAGAAAAAAAAAAAAAAAGAAAAAAAAGTTTACTATGATTTTTATAATAATCATATTATAGAATTTTAAGATTTAATTAATATCATTTTGGAATAAATTATACCTCATCAAGTGAATCGCTAACCAGATGTGTCCGTCTTACTTTCATATTTAGAAATAATATATTCATATCAGGTCTCTGTCTTCGAGATACTTTATCCACCAGACTTTGCTGATTAAATAAGAAAGTAAACAGTTTTGCTTTTACTTAGACTATAATTTCATTTAAAACATTTAAACACTTTAGTAAAAATAACAATTATTATCTATGCCATTTCTTATATAAACAATTTTATAAAAATCAATTATACACATTTTGATTTGTGAAAATGGCTTATTATTATTTCATTTTGTAACAATGATAACCAAAGGGGATCCAAAGTGGAGGACCAAAAATAATTCACCTTCTATAATAAAAAATGTTGCATCACAGTTTCCATATGTCTCATCTCTTAAATAGCAAAGTTTTCTGTTTAATAAATACAAATATAAAATGGGAACATTCAAAACAAGGTATATATTCCTGATGATAAACCTGGACTTAGGATTTTTTAGATATTGAATTTTCTTTAAAGGTACAATTAGTCTACTTTACAAAAGTGACTTGTCAACATGTATCAAAGACCATCACAATATTCATATCCTTTATCCCAATAATCCTTCCACTGAGAATTCTAACTTAGAACATATTTTATACAGTACAATGTTTATCACAGCATTATCTATAAAAACAAAACTTTAGAAATATCTTAAGTACATATACAACTAATGAAAAAAAGGATGGTCATAAAAACTATGTAAATAGTACAAGGAAGGTACACCTGAAGAAAGTAGGAAATAAAATTGTGTTTACAGTACTATTTCAACTCTGTTGTCTTTTAAAGATAATATAGAACAAATATCAAAAGAAAATTTACTAAAATGTTAATGGCTTTGCTTGGGGGATAGAGATATGAGTGACTCAAAATTCTTTTGTCACCGTTTTTCAAAATATAAGCACTGAATAGGTAAAAAACAATATATTTAAAAATATCTATAAGGAATATGTCATTTGTCATATAAAATCCACATGCTTATATATTTATCTAAATAGTCTTTATTAGACTATATCTTTTTTTGGTAACAATGAAAACTATTGTGCAGATTAAAGATAAACATTTCAGACATTTTAAATACATGCAGCAATTTGCTTTAATAGATAAAATTTTAGTATCACAAATCTACAATTTAAGGCTACTTATGATTTTGAAGATTACTATAATAAAACACTAATTTGGAGCCTTCTCCATTTCTCCCATATACAATGCTAAATGCTATTAACAGCCTTTTATTTCTGTGTCCTCACTTATCAAGGAAGTCTGCATTCCTAGCATAGTGTCCTGTGTTACAGACCGTTTTTTCCTACCTTTTCCTATCTTCTGTTCCCAGTCTAGCTCTTGGGCAGCTGTCACATTGGAAATAACTAATAAACAAATTTATGCTAGGATGCTAATGGCAAACAAGATTAGTAGCTACTCCTCCCATCAGGAATTCATATTTACTGGAAAATGCTCCAAATGAAAAAATAACCCAACAATGATACAATTCTCGACAGTGTGACTGAGGAACTTATTTTAGGTTAGGAAACCAATTTTGTATATTTAGATTGTACCATATAAGCTCTTGCTTACACTGACTATTTGTAAGATTGTCCTTGTGTCAAAATAGTCATCAGTCATTAATTCCAAGTGATATGGCAACTTATGAGATAAAATGTTGGGAAACACCCATAAAAAACTGATAATGCCACTTAGCTCTCAATGTCAAGTGTCTACTCATTCGTTTGCATGCTCTGTAGAAAACTTAGCCTGTCACAGAGTCTACACCTGCCATTCTCCTTCTTTAAAGTAGAAGAAAAATTCCACAAAAAGATATTTGATATCCTGTGAGTGACACAGAAAAAACTGTTTAGTCTTGCTAGTTTAACACAAACTAGCTCATTCTGTTACGTACAAAAGCACTGTAGATTTTCTTACAAATATAAAAAAATCATAGACCAAGGTGAAAAAATACTAAAAAGGCACGACATTGTACGAGTACAACTAACAGAAAATGTCAGAATGAGTAGCTATACAGCTAATCATTGAGCCAATATCTACCCAAGATCAAGTAACAATTCTGGTGCTGAATATACCTGTTTAAACTCATTCTTCAGGGGGGTAGTGTGGCTTTGGAATTCCCTTGATGGGCATAGGCAATAAAATTTCTTCTAATATTCCCATATTCAGTATAAGATGACTTTGGGATGTCACCAGTTACTCAAATCTTTTGTCCTTCTCTGTGATAGAAAGAAATACTCACCTTCTGGGAACTGAATTACTGAAGAATAAACATTCTTATTTTTTATAGCATTTTGAAGTATTACAATTTATGCTTTAGGATTCTTTTTATACTCTTGAACAAGATGGAAATCATTTCTTTTTACTCTATATTCCTTTTTCAATTAAGAAGACCACAGCCAAGCTTCCCTCTTTTAAAATTGTGAGCAATCATGTAACACAAGCAGATGTTTGAAATACATAAGCACTTAAACAAATAGTTTAGAGCTCTAACAGAAAAACCTCACTGAATCTGATATTTATTAGATAAAGTACATTACTGTGCTGAGCTGAAACACAAGGGATAGGAAGTGGTAAGGACAGACTGAGAGATAACTTCATACTGCTCTACAATTTGCCTAAACTCAGTCTGCTTGCTATCCCCAGCCTCTTTGGGTCTCCATGCATTTTGGTTTCCTAAGAACCAATAAAACATCTTTCACCTTCTTTGGGCATATTTCTCAGTTCTCCAAGACACACTTTTTGTTACATTTTCTAATTTTTCGGTTGTTTCTGATTTTCATAAAACCTAGAAAATGTTTCAGTAGTTTGAGTGGTTTGCCTAATGACACTCTGCCTCACCGCAGTTCTCAATGCTCTGCTGGTTATCTAAGGTTGGTGGTATGGTATCTGCAAAACGAGGTCCAACAAGCGCTCAGTAATTTGAATCTGTGAGAAGCATTTACTCTTCCTAGTATATTTATAATATAATGAGAAGTTGATCAGAAGAGATGAGAGTTATCTTGTCTCCCAAATTGTAAATAGTTTTTAAGCACTTTTTGGGTGAGTATAACACGAATTTTGCTTTTAACATTCCTGATTATGCTAGAACAATTCACAAGACATTTAAATTATTTATTAAATTATTTACTATACTGATTATAGTCAGCATAAATATGTTTTTATAGCTGACTTACCCTTGCGATGTTTATCATCTGTTGCTCTGAGTCTCTTTGAATAATGATTTTTTTTGCAGCTACAGAAATAACGAATGGGTACTGACAGAAGGAAAACCTGCTCAACAAGTGAAAAAAAGAAAAAGCAAAATGGTGTATTTTTAACAAAATTATACTAAGGGAATCTAAGGTACCCCTTGTAGCAATATAAAACATTACTTTTGGATTGTGTTTTACCATATACAAAATGATTGTATGTATATAATTTCTTTTAATTCTCACAGCCATGTGAAGAATGTATCATTACTAGATGTGCAATGCCTTTATTCTCTGCAGAAGCTACATCAAAGGTTCTGAATGTGTGCTAACCACTTACATTGTCTATACAAATAATTTCATTGTATATCATCACCTGTGAACAACATGGCCAACACCAGAACCAGGAGGGAGAAGTGTTGGTTAAGTAGTACAGAAAACCCAGGTGCTCAAAATTAATATAAGAATCCATCATTATATGGTGACTTCTGATGTGTGAGTTCCAGAAATGAAAAAATCTAACAATAACTACAGTATGTAAAAAGTAAAGTAATATATTTAAGACCAATAAAAAGAAATCAGAAATGTATGTTACATTTAGTATTATATTTAATGGTGTGGTAATAGGAAATGGTATGTATTTGTAATTACACATTATAATCAAAGGTTATGAAAATAACCCCTCCTGGGCTAGAACATTCTATGCTATGCACAAAAGCCACAAACTACACAGAGATAAATGCATTTAGAAAGAATGAATATGGCAGCAATGACACTTCTGGAGTAAGACTGCCATTCAAAGTGACTACAGTGAATCTATCAGTTACAGCTGGAATCCCTCTGAGCATAGTCAGGTGGTACAACTGTGACCACTGAGAAAAAAGGCATTATTAGGAAAATGGATATAGCCTTAGTGTAAACTGAAAGTGAGATGGCTTTTACCATGGGACAAAATTGTTAATAAAAGTTGAGAGTTCTTCAGTACTGGTATATAATTATTTTGAATCATTAATGCTAACAAAAAAATTGGAAATAAAAAGAAAATGCAATGAACTCAGTAAGATATATATTAGTTTTACTATGTACTTTAGGACAGGGGTTCTCAACCTTTCCCTTGTTATGCACAAGAGAAATGATACTTTGTGAATGATACACTGAAATGAACAGATGAAGCTGCTCATGGCCAGAGGTCACTTGCCATAGGGCTCCTGTTCCCCTCTAGGTTCAGGCTGGCTACCCAAGGGTTGACGGGATCCTAGGATTAAAACCCTAATGTAACTCATTCTTGGTACACCAGTGTTGTGGCACAGTTGTTAGAGGAAGCTCTATATTAAAAGATGTTGTTGTCAGTGAAATATGCATAATAATTCTTGGCGTTGTTTTGTGGTTGTATCTACAACACATTACAATTATATTAAAATGGAAGGAAAAAGTATCTTTGTAAAGTAAACGTTGCCAAGAAAATATCCATCTGGGACTAGGGTGCCCAGAACTTAAATTCTTATTCAGTTCTGAGTGTTCAGATGTGAAATGAGATGTGTCCAGAAGCCCATTCTATGTTTCAGGCCAATTCTGATAAAGAGGGTCCCTGGAAAGTTTAACCAATTTACAAACTAATCTGGGGTTTTGAGGTTACTTATATCCACACCGTATCTCTTTACTCAGATTCCTCTACAATTAAATGCAATCTCCTGAACATCTCATGACCTGAGGATAAATTATGTTTGGAATAGTCTTGCTAGTTTAATCCAAACTAGAAGTGTGGATATAAAGTGCAGTGTATTAAATAATTTGGTGACTGTTTTACAAATCTATTAATTATTATAATAAATAAGCTGTGGTAAGGCCCTTTCTCTGTAACATCTACTCTTTTTATATTGCACCTAATGGACAACCACTTTTTCTTACAGAAGAAATGAGAAATGAATGTATGTGTGTGTCTGTGTGTGATCAATATATTAGATCATGCATCTGCAAACCATGGGCCTAAGACAAATATGGCCTACAACCTGTTTTTGTAAATAAAGTCATTTGGGACACAGACATATCTATTCATTTACATCCTGTCTATGGCTACTTTTGTGCTAAAATAGCAAAATAGAATCTGTGTAACCTATAGTGTTGAAAATATTCACCATCTAGTTCTTTACAGAAAAAGTTTTGCTGACCCCTGTGCATAGAATAGTAAGAGATAAGAGACTGCATATTAAGATAGAACCTCTCCCTTCTTGAAAAGATGCTATTAACCAAACCAAAACCAAATTAACATGTACATAGATTCAAAATGTAGCAGAAAAAGAAAATACTTTAATAAATATGGTATTTCAAGGCCATCTGAACTATATTTATACATTTATATGTAAACGTATGTGTAAACTTCATATAAACTTAAAATCTAGTCATTCTTTTGAATAGTGTATTTCATTTAGGTGGATAATCAAAGGAACTTTTGTTCATACCTGTGAGAGTTTCCAAAGTTTTGCCAAGTATGATATTCTTCCATGAGATCAATGTGATCCAATGTAGAATTATAGAAATCAGTATAAGGAATAAGGGGAGGGTGAACTAAATTGTTTGCAGTATCTGTAAAGATAAATTCTAACATAAAGACTTTTTCCAACATGTACAAGATTCATTCTAATAATAAAAACATCATTTTAATGTCTACAAGACAGCCTTGACCTAGAAACTCCTATTTTAAATAAATGTAGCTCCAAATGAAAGGGGTAATTTAAAAATTGTGGTTAAAATGCAGCCAATAGTTTCTTGCTTAAAAAAGAAAACTTGTGGTGAGGATTATAATAGTATTAAAGGGAATATGCAGATGGCCATTTACTCCTATTTCTGTGTGTTCTCTCTTAGGGGTCCTAGCTCATATGCACTTAATTGCCATAATACAGAACACTGTCCACTCAAAGACATAAAGCTTTTTTCATGCTTATAAATTATGAAATCTATTATCAAAGTAGAAAATAAATTACAACTCTTTCCTTCACAGAAATGGTTTAAAATTTAAGAATGCCTCTATAGTCTTTTGAAATCCTTAAGAAATATCCCTAATATGTAACAAAAGAAAAGTAAAAAATGATAGAATAATAAAAACCTACTAAGTAAAGCCAACACTTTAGCGGCTGATGGAATCCACCAGGAACACTTTGTTATAGGTGGAAATTCTTCAGGCTTTGCAGGAAACAGGCGTAAAGAAATAAATTGCAGCAATCTCTCTACCAATTGTTTGAACCTCTTCTGGGACAATCTGGTAAAGATTTCAAAATAATTGCAATCAAAATTCACATTTTCTATTTCCAAAATTATCTGTTAGATATTAAACTACATCCTAAGCCACAAAATTTTAGACTATTCCCCCAAATTCTATTTCTTAAATTGCCAAACATTTGAAAAGATACAAAATCTTACCTTGAATACTGTCTTAGTTAAATGAGAAATAAACACCAAAATTACTATAAAGTTAGTAACAAACATTTTAAAGACTTTCAATATTCAGTCTTCATTATTCACAGATTCTATATTTCCAAATTTGCCTACTTGGTAAAATTTAATTGTTAATCCCCAAATCAATACTTGTGTTTTCATGGTCATTTGGGGACATGTGAAAGATGTTAGTCTCCTGACATGCACATTTCCAGCTGAGGTCAAAGTGATGTTCTGCCTTGTTTTAGCTCAATACTCTCTCTTTGCAAGTGTCCTTTATGCAATCCATTTAGCTTCATGTTTTTCACATTTTGGTGCTTTTTGTTGGTGATTTTGCAATTTCAAAATGGCCAAGTGTAGTGCTAAAATGCTGTCTAGTGTTCCTAACAAGAAGGTTGTGATGTGCCCTACAGAGAAAATATGTATGTTAGAGAAGCTTCATTCAGGCATGAGTTACAGTGCTGCTAGCCGTGAGTTCAATGATAATGAATCAATGACTTCTATTAAATGAAGTGTGTCTTTAAAAAAAACACTCATAAAGCAAAGTTATATACTGATTGGCTGACAAAAATGTGATCAGAGGCTCACAGGAACCTAACCCTGTATTTCCCCTTGAAGCAATGGTTCTGTATTTATTAATTCCATGTTTGTGGTGACATTATAGAATATAACTACTATGAATAATGATAATTTACTGCATTTAAAATTTCTTTTGGAATATTTTGCCTTTCTACTTTTATCAGTCATGGAGAAGTCATTGTTCATGTGGGTATAGTTCTGTGAAAAAAGTATTATGCTTTTACAAATTGATATTGATGGCTAGCCTATATTTTACAATGACATTTTTAGGTAAGGAGAAAGCGCCATTTAAATAATGGTGAAATTTATGAATTTACAGATAGAAAATAAAAAGACACACATTAAAATAGTAGTGTCTGAGCAAATCCAGTCACCATCTTTGAGATACGTAAAAAACCAATAATAGGAATGTGCTATATAAAAAGTGAAGGCAGTAGACAGAAATTCTCAACAGCTTGTGCAAACAAATTGGTTACTTACATTAAAAACAGATTTTTAATTATCCTTTATGTAGTACTAAAGTAGATTTTTGTAACTGGCTTTTGAAGCATTGTGAATATAAGCATCATTTCTAAAGACCTGAAAATATTTAAATATATTTTATTGTAAAATTACTAATACCAAACTTAAAACTGTGAGACTATAAAAGTTCTTAATATCATAGAATGATTTACTTTTTAAACCAGTGAACTAGGAAATGATGGTCAGCTTCCACTAAGGTAGCTATCTGTCGTAGCAAGTGAGCATAGATGACATACGTAGATGTGTTATTAAACTGAGGATTCTGAAAAAGATATTAAAGATAATTGTGTTAAAATTCTGTTAACACGTAAAAGGAAAGACACTAAGCTTAATAAGTACGTGGTAAATTCAGGAAACAAAATTTGAGATTATAAAAAAACAATAACCTATTTGTTATTTAATTAACAGAGACTTTCATTTACACTGCGGCTATACAGTGAAAAGAGCATGGGCTTTGGAGTTAAGACAAATCTGGGTCTGAGGGCTAATTCTACCACTTACTAGCTATATGCCCTTAGGCATGTTCCTTACACTTTGATTCTCAATGTCCTTATCTGTAAAATGGGAATGATATTCTCTATCTTAAGGGTTGTTTTGAGTATCGAAAAAGAAAATGTATATAAAGCACCTTCATAAAAAGTGCCTTCATAAATGGTACCAATCACTATCATCCAATTAAAAGCAAAAAACCTGGGTGTTCCTTGATTAAAAGCTAGAAAAACAAAGTAAAAGCTGGTTGTGAAACTTTTGCCATTGTAAAATGAGTTAGCCTCATATATCACAAAGAACAAGGGGAGAACCACATACAGCTTCTGACAACTTTTAAATGATAAAGGGACACTGAAGGAATACTTGTAAACTAAGAAAAGCCTTTAGTTAATGTTTCCAAAATATAAAATTCTAGCACAATGTACACTTCAGCACATCATGGAAAAAATAAATATTATTGAAAAAAACCTCCTGAAATTGTGAAAAATAAGAGAGCACCATGTGTTTTTCAAAACTGACTTATTGACAGAACAACTCAAAATCTGGGACTGACCTCAGCTGATAACTTCATCTGGTAATGGCTCTTGAGAAGAACAAAATATGAGCAGAGCTTATGGCTGACCAATATACTCACCTAAAATCTGAGCTTCGTGTCATCTTTCTAGCTTTTACTATCTCTACATATGTTTATTCTTGAGTTTTGGCTCTTTCTCCTCTTACCTCTCTATTTTCCCTCCTTACATTTCTCTTCTTAACTACCTCTTGGTCATTTCCCCCCCCTTTTCCACTTTTTCCTCTTTCCTCACTTTCTCTATCCCTACCCTGTATATGTTCTTTCATTAGACATATTGATATTATAATATCATAATATTGTACTAAACACTATACTTATTTAATATAGTTTTCCTTACTTTTAAATGAGATAATATACATGGACAACTTTTATAAATTGTAAAGAATAATGCAAATGTATTAATAGTATGCTAGCTATGGTAATAATGTATTTCTTCCTCAAAAAATAATAAAAAGTAAAAATTGCTTTTCATTTGTCTGGATCTTAATTTCTTTTTGTATCTATTAATCTGTATCTATCAAGAGGAAAAAGTTCATCATCTTCGCTTTATAACAAATTTAAAAAAAACCTTTTATCTTTCCGTAAGAATTCTAATTGAAGTTATTGAAAAATACATAGTGAAGTGAAAACCTACTAGATGGGAAAATAAAAGACAATCCTGAAGCCTGTTAAAACTAGTTACAAGAAACAGGTTTGAATGGAGGAGGAAGAAGTGCTTCCATTCTGTTTGTTCCTGAATACTCTGGCAGGAACTAAATCAAAATTTTAATCTCACATGTAATTTAGCTTCTGATTATTTATTTGTTATGGCTTTAATCTTATTTTTCTTACTTTTTAAAGTCTTACTTATCTTTTAATCTTACTAATCCTACTTTTAAAAAAATCTTCTGGTTACAGGTAACTATAATTCTAAAAAGAATCAATAATGTTGCCCCAAATGATATTTAATATTTAATATCATTTCACATACACATGTAGGGATTGAGATCTGACTTAGACAACTTCAACTAGGTTCTGGTTCTCTTACCTGTAAAAGTATAAAATATGCTCTAAGATCATCTTTTGTTCGTGGACTGAAAAAGAAACAAGAATAATTTATTATGGATGAATGTTTAATCTCATAGCATCTAACAAAAAAGACCAATAAACTTTTCTATGAAGATTGAGTTGAGAAAAGCCAAAAACTAGGATTAATATGCATTATTATTGAGACAGTCCATAATATGCTGAAAATACAAGTGCTTCTGTGCCTCTCCTAGGCTGATTCTGAAGACAACTAAAGACTGAGCTAACTAGGCTATAACATTTTGTGAGGTAAATATGATTAACTCTGGAAGTAGTTAGGTGTGTAATAAAATCATCAATTTTAGAATACTTATGTTTTTGTTTTAATAAAGGATAATCTTTACTTAAGAACATTTATGTATTAAAGAAAGAAAATATGCTTGTGTTTCTAGGTTCATTCCTAAAGTGATGTAGAAATGTCTGTAAATCAAATCATACTTTAAATACATCCAGTATGCTTCTAACGGAAAGAATCATGAAAAGTAAGTAATTTTTTCCATCTTAATATGAATTCTCATAGTATGAGATTTGACCAAGAGCTTTTGTTATTCTCAAGGCTAATGAGTGTTTCTTGCCTGCTCAAGATCTATTTGGTACATTCTCACAGATATCTGGAAGTAACTTCTTCAATTGAAAATGGTTCACCTCTATGACAACCAGATGCAATTCATGATTCCTAACTGGGTCCTGGATTGAAAAACAAAACCCAGATACTAAAGCTTTTGTCATTCTCTATGCTGACAAGTGTTTCTTTCTTGCCTGCTCAAGATCTATTTGTATATATCACCTATTCCTCCAAGTCCTTTCCTATCCTACCTAGAGCTTCATAATCTTGGCAAGGTCATTTATGCCTGCATAAATTATCAGGCATGCACAATAAATTGTATGAGTAGGTTTGATTTCTTAGAATTTTTTAAATGATATTTTTACTATAATATTCAGGAAGCAGCTAACTCCCAGTTTGGCCTTAACCCTTCAGTCCTCAGACACTTAACTGAGATGTAACAGGGGTTTCATCTTTTTGAGGCTAGTAACTGATTTTTGGAAACGTGAGATATAGGAAAATATAATACAAAAAGGTCAATTTTCTTACAACAAGCAAGAGTTTCTAACAGAAAATCAGGCAAATCTGCAATAAAAAATGGCAAAAGTAGGTGGAAAACTTACAAAAGGATAAATAAAAATAGCAACAAATGATAAAATGTTAAGCTTATTAGTATTAAGGAAAAGTACATAAAAATGAGATCCACTTTTCATTTATTAAATTAGGCCAAGTTTTGTTAAAAGAAGATACCAATGAAGTCTCAGGCCCTCTGCTGTTAGAAGTATACATTATCATAACTGCTTTGTAAATAAATCTGACAAAATGTATTGTCTTAAAATGTTTATACTCTGACGCAGTAATTATATTTCTAAAAAAATTTTTACATAAATGCTCAGAAAAGAAGATTTTTGTACAAAATGTTCACTGTGGAATTATTCACATAAACAACGATTCTTGGAGAATGGTTAGGTAAATTACAGTACATTCCTATTCTAAGTTATTAGTCAGACATTAAAAGTGTGGTTTAAGAAGGAAAATGCAAACAGATTACTAGAGTAATAAAGTAAGAAAAAGATCATTAAGTTAAAAGTCACATGAAATGATACAGTATGATTTTAATTGTTTTTAAAAGATGACTAGAAAAACACTGTAAAATGTAAACATTTTTTACTTTCTTCTTTTTTTTGAGACAGTCTCACTCTATTGATTCTGAAATTTATGTTACAGATAGAAACTAAAAAGACATACATTAAAATAGTAGTGTCCAAGCAAATCCAGTCACCATCTTTGAGATATATAAAAAACCAGTAATAGGAATGTGCTATATAAAAAGTGAAGGCAGTAGACAGAAATTCTCAACAGCTCAACAGGCTGGAGTGCAGTGGCATGATCTTGGCTCACTGCAACCTCTGCCTCCAGGATTCGAACGATTCTCCTGCCTCAGCCTCCTGAGTAAGCTGGGATTACAGGACTGTGCAACCACATCTGGCTAATTTTTGTATTTTTAGTAGAAATGGGGTTTCACCATGTTGGCCAGACTGACACTTTCTTCTTTATACTTCTCTGCCTTCTCTATATTTTCTATAATAAGCATGAATTTCTTTCAAAATCAGAACAATTAAAATATTATTAAAATATATATGGTACATGTAACATTACATTTAAGAATTCTACTTAGGTATTACTTTTAAACTAGACTTGGCATTCCTTTGGCTTTAATGGAAGTTATTATTTAAATAATATACTTTTAATATAAATTTAAATATGTATTTTTAAAAGTACATTTTTATATTATGCATATTCATGGTTCAAAACATTACCAATTAAATTGCCCATGATTCCTTATATAAGAATCTAATATTTAGTTCTGAGAGAAAAAAATATTTTAGTAGCTGGCCTTAGGCGTCCCTATAATAGAAATAAGAAAAATTTCACTCTGGCTACCAGGAAGCCCAAGGCTAAATTTAATGCTCATTATTTCAGTTAGGTTACTGATGTAAGTACCCATTCCATTTTTGTTAAGCATATATATCTGCATAGGAAAAACTTTACATACAATTTAAAAGAATTCACAGATCTTTTTATGCCCATCTATAGATCCTACTGAGAGGTCACAAATCTCAAGTTATACAGCTTTGTTGTAAATGGCTTATAATTCTTTTCTCATCTATGTTATTATAACTCAACTAAAATCTTTTCTGAGAGTAAAATACATACACATATGTTAAAGATATATGATGTGTAAGTTAGACATCTATACTGATTAGCTAAATATTGAAAATATCAGTTTACCCTTTCCATTCTCGTAACAGGCTGTTAATGATTCCCTTTAATACTGTCTTCTGAACGTCTTGAGGCTGTAGGCAAAAGAAAACAGTAAGGTAATTAGGATTACCAAATTAGGTGACGTTTATATGTTAATTATATTTACAGATCTGTTTCAATAGTTAAAATCAGACTTGATGACTCAGGACTGACACTTATAGTAGTACTGATTTTACATTTAAGAACTCTAGAGAGCATCAATGACATAAGATTACAGTAAGAATATCCCTGGTATGTGTAGCATACAACATGCACAAACATATATGGTGGTGGTTGATGACCAACAGAATTTTTATATAACTGGAAAACAATTTCACTTTCCTTGACCTGACAGGACAGAGTAATGAACATGAATCCAAGCGTAACATATTTATTAACATAATATTACCATTCTAGTTTAATAATCCAAATACTAAAAATCTTATTTACTATCAAACTCCCAAGAATAAATGAAAATAAAATACATCTAGATAATACTTTAGTTTATAAGAGAATAGAAGCTTCATTAACAAGAAACTTCAAATAATCAGTAAAATTTGTGTCATGTTACATGAAAGAGGCAAATGCCAATACACATATGCTTTTATTTAAAACCACAACTATTATTTCCAAGACATGTCTATCAGCACTCATTCAGCCTAGCTCTTATGTCATATACACATATACGTATATATATTTAATATAGCATTCCTTTCTCTTCCTCTGCTTACAGTAACCCCGCATACCCAGAGAGTATCCCTGCTCAACCACTTAGTGTTTGCCCCTGAGCAACAAAAGCTGCAGGAGAAAAACCAAACAAATGTGCTGACTGGACATACTTTAAGTTTATGACCACAAATCTCAAAAGGACACTCAATACCACTGACAGTCCCACAACATTTCTATAGTTCACTTACTTCTCTACACTTCAAGACAACTATATTTCAAACCTTCTTATTCCTCAAATCTATAACACCTCCTTCCCAGCATCATTCCTAGCTATGACCTTGCTACACACTTGGCATCTGCATTGGACCCGCAGGGGTTTTTATCCCCTCCCCATCCTGAGCAGCCTCTTTGCTAGGATCAAGACGACCACACCCCAGCCAAGGACAAAGGCCTCACAGGTGCTCACAGGGCAGGCAGGTGCCCACAGAACTTCAAGAAGACGGTTCTCACTCCTCTCGCCCTTTGCCCTCATTGAGAAATCTAGCCACAGCTTGACACAGGGACGGAGAAAGAAGCCAGCAACAGGATAGGGCAAGCATCTCTGTCACTCAAATGCTGGCCTTCCTGGCCAAGTCCCCTGTTTGGCACTCCTCCCCGGATGCCTGCGGTGGTGGCATTGCGCCATATCCTGCCTGGGCTCTGGCCTCTGTTCTGTCCTCCCTCTTGCTCTGTCTGCCCTGTTTCTGAGAAGCCTAGGGGCTTCTTAGTCTGGCTCAATGTCTTCAACAAAGAAGACTTCCCAGTCCATCAGGGAGAAACTTCGTGGGGGTCCGTGTCATGATTGTTTCCCTCTCCAA